>NW_027362761.1:248250513-250750513 GCF_046119375.1 Phyllobates terribilis
CTTTTAAACAGATATATTTATGTCTGAACAGTCAGCGAGACACTGAAACTGTTTTTTTTATGCAAAAAGGTGGATTACACCCTGATTTGAACCGTGGAAGAGGAAAACCATAGTTCTAGTTATCTGGCCTACACCAGAATCTTTTAAACAGATATATTTGTGTCTGAACAGTCAGTGAGACACTCACAATGTTTTTTTTATGGAAAAAAGGTGGATTACACCCTGATTTGAACCGTGGAAGAGGAAAACCACAGTTCTAGTTATCTGGCCTTCACCAGAATCTTTTAAACAGATATATATGTGTCTGAACAGGCAGCGAGACACTCAAAATGTTTTTTTTTTTATGCAAAAGGTGGATTACACCCAGATTTGATCCGTGGAAGAGGAAAACCACAGTTCTAGTTATCTGGCCTACACCAGAATCTTGTAAACACATATATTTGTGCCTGAACAGTCAGCGAGAGACTCAAAATGTTTTTTTTTTATGGAAAAAAGGCCAAAAAGTGGATAATACAGAGATTTGAACCATGGAACTGCAAAATCATAGTTATAGTTATCTGGCCTACACCAGACTCTTTGGAACAGATATATTTGTGTCTGAACAGTCAGCGAGACACTCAAAATGTGTTTTTTTATGCAAAAAGGTGGATTACACCCTGATTTGGACCGTGGAAGAGGAAAACCACAGTTCTAGTTATCTGGCCTACACCAGAATCTTTTAAACAGATATATTTGTGTCTGAACAGTCAGCGAGACACTCAAAATGTTTTTTTTTTATGGAAAAAGGCCAAAATGTGGATAATACAGAGACTTGAACCATGGTACTGCAAAACCATAGTTCTAGTTATCTGGCCTACGCCAGAATCTTTTAAACAGATATATTTGTGTCTGAACAGTCAGCGAGACACTCAAAATGTTTTTTTTATGGAAAAAAGGTAGATTACACCCTGATTTGAACCGTGGAAGAGGAAAACCACAGTTCTAGTTATCTAGCTTACACCGGAATCTTTTAAACAGATATATTTGTGTCTGAACAGTCAGCGAGACACTGAAACAGTTTTTTTTATGCAAAAGGTGGATTACACCCTGATTTGAACCGTGGAAGAGGAAAACCACAGTTCTAGTTATCTGGCCTACACCAGAATCTTTTAAACAGATATATTTGTGTCTGAACAGTCAGCGAGACACTCAAAATGTTTTTTTTTATGCAAAAAGGTGGATTACACCCAGATTTGAACCGTGGAAGAGGAAAACCACAGTTCTAGTTATCTGGCCTACACCAGAATCTTTTAAACAGATATATTTGTGTCTGAACAGTCAGCGAGACACTCAAAATGTTTTTTTTTTATGTAAAAAAGGCCAAAAAGTGAATAATACAGAGATTTGAACCATGGAACTGCAAAATCATAGTTATATTTATCTGGCCTACACCAGACTCTTTTAAACAAATATATTTGTGCCTGAACAGTCAGCGAGACACTCAAAATGTTTTTTTTTTTATGGAAAAAAGGCCAAAATGTGGATAATACAGAGAATTGAACCATGGTACTGCAAAACCATAATTCTAGTTATCTGGCCTACACCAGAATCTTTTAAACAGATATATTTGTGTCTGAACAGTCAGCGAGACACTCAAAATGTTTTTTTTATGGAAAAAAGGTAGATTACACCCTGATTTGAACCGTAGAAGAGGAAAACCACAGTTCTAGTTATCTGGCTTACACCAGAATCTTTTAAACAGATATATTTGTGTCTGAACAGTCAGCGAGACACTCAAAATGTTTTTTTTTTATGTAAAAAAGGCCAAAAAGTGAATAATACAGAGATTTGAACCATGGAACTGCAAAATCATAGTTATATTTATCTGGCCTACACCAGAATCTTTTAAACAGATATATTTGTGTCTGAACAGTCAGCAAGACACTCAAAATGTTTTTTTTTATGGAAAAAAGGCCAAAAAGTGGATAATACAGAGATTTGAACCGTGGAACTGCAAAACGACAGTTCTAGTTGTCTGGCCTACACCAGAATCTTTTAAACAGATATATTTGTGTCTGAACAGTCAGCGAGACACTCAAAATGTTTTTTTTTTATGCAAAAAGGTGGATTACACCCTGATTTGAACCGTGGAAGAGGAAAACCACAGTTCTAGTTATCTGGCCTACACCAGAATCTTTTAAACAGATATATTTATGTCTGAACAGTCAGCGAGACACTGAAACTGTTTTTTTTATGCAAAAAGGTGGATTACACCCTGATTTGAACCGTGGAAGAGGAAAACCATAGTTCTAGTTATCTGGCCTACACCAGAATCTTTTAAACAGATATATTTGTGTCTGAACAGTCAGTGAGACACTCACAATGTTTTTTTTATGGAAAAAAGGTGGATTACACCCTGATTTGAACCGTGGAAGAGGAAAACCACAGTTCTAGTTATCTGGCCTTCACCAGAATCTTTTAAACAGATATATATGTGTCTGAACAGGCAGCGAGACACTCAAAATGTTTTTTTTTTTATGCAAAAGGTGGATTACACCCAGATTTGATCCGTGGAAGAGGAAAACCACAGTTCTAGTTATCTGGCCTACACCAGAATCTTGTAAACACATATATTTGTGCCTGAACAGTCAGCGAGAGACTCAAAATGTTTTTTTTTATGGAAAAAAGGCCAAAAAGTGGATAATACAGAGATTTGAACCATGGAACTGCAAAATCATAGTTATAGTTATCTGGCCTACACCAGACTCTTTGGAACAGATATATTTGTGTCTGAACAGTCAGCGAGACACTCAAAATGTGTTTTTTTATGCAAAAAGGTGGATTACACCCTGATTTGGACCGTGGAAGAGGAAAACCACAGTTCTAGTTATCTGGCCTACACCAGAATCTTTTAAACAGATATATTTGTGTCTGAACAGTCAGCGAGACACTCAAAATGTTTTTTTTTTTATGGAAAAAGGCCAATATGTGGATAATACAGAGACTTGAACCATGGTACTGCAAAACCATAGTTCTAGTTATCTGGCCTACACCAGAATCTTTTAAACAGATATATTTGTGTCTGAACAGTCAGCGAGACACTCAAAATGTTTTTTTTATGGAAAAAAGGTAGATTACACCCTGATTTGAACCGTGGAAGAGGAAAACCACAGTTCTAGTTATCTAGCTTACACCAGAATCTTTTAAACAGATATATTTGTGTCTGAACAGTCAGCGAGACACTGAAACAGTTTTTTTTATGCAAAAGGTGGATTACACCCTGATTTGAACCGTGGAAGAGGAAAACCACAGTTCTAGTTATCTGGCCTACACCAGAATCTTTTAAACAGATACATTTGTGTCTGAACAGTCAGCGAGACACTCAAAATGTTTTTTTTTATGCAAAAAGGTGGATTACACCCAGATTTGAACCGTGGAAGAGGAAAACCACAGTTCTAGTTATCTGGCCTACACCAGAATCTTTTAAACAGATATATTTGTGTCTGAACAGTCAGCGAGACACTCAAAATGTTTTTTTTTATGTAAAAAAGGCCAAAAAGTGAATAATACAGAGATTTGAACCATGGAACTGCAAAATCATAGTTATATTTATCTGGCCTACACCAGACTCTTTTAAAGAGATATATTTGTGCCTGAACAGTCAGCGAGACACTCAAAATGTTTTTTTTTTTATGGAAAAAAGGCCAAAATGTGGATAATACAGAGACTTGAACCATGGTACTGCAAAACCATAGTTCTAGTTATCTGGCCTACACCAGAATCTTTTAAACAGATATATTTGTGTCTGAACAGTCAGCGAGACACTCAAAATGTTTTTTTTATGGAAAAAAGGTAGATTACACCCTGATTTGAACCGTGGAAGAGGAAAACCACAGTTCTAGTTATCTGGCTTACACCAGAATCTTTTAAACAGATATATTTGTGTCTGAACAGTCAGCGAGACACTGAAACTCTTTTTTTATGCAAAAAGGTGGATTACACCCTGATTTGAACCGTGGAAGAGGAAAACCACAGTTCTAGTTATCTGGCCTACACCAGACTGTTTTAAACAGATATATTTGTGTCTGAACAGTCAGCGAGACACTGAATCTGTTTTTTTATGCAAAAAGGTGGATTACACACTGATTTGAAACGTGGAAGAGGAAAACCACAGTTCTAGTTATGTGGCCTACACCAGAATCTTTTAAACAGATATATTTGTGTCTGAACAGTCAGTGAGACACTCAAAATGTTTTTTTTTTATGGAAAAAAGGTGGATTACACCCTGATTTGAACCGTGGAAGAGGAAAACCACAGTTCTAGTTATCTGGCCTACACCAGAATCTTTTAAACAGATATATTTGTGTCTGAACAGTCAGCGAGACACTCAAAATGTTTTTTTTTATGCAAAAAGGTGGATTACACCCAGATTTGAACCGTGGAAGAGGAAAACCACAGTTCTAGTTATCTGGCCTACACCAGAATCTTTTAAACAGATATATTTGTGTCTGAACAGTCAGCGAGACACTCAAAATGTTTTTTTTTTATGTAAAAAAGGCCAAAAAGTGAATAATACAGAGATTTGAACCATGGAACTGCAAAATCATAGTTATAGTTATCTGGCCTACACCAGACTCTTTTAAACAGATATATTTGTGCCTGAACAGTCAGCGAGACACTCAAAATGTTTTTTTTTTTATGGAAAAATGGCCAAAATGTGGATAATACAGAGACTTGAACCATGGTACTGCAAAACCATAGTTCTAGTTATCTGGCCTACACCAGAATCTTTTAAACAGATATATTTGTGTCTGAACAGTCAGCGAGACACTCAAAATGTTTTTTTTTATGCAAAAAGGTGGATTACACCCAGATTTGAACCGTGGAAGAGGAAAACCACAGTTCTAGTTATCTGGCCTACACCAGAATCTTTTAAACAGATATATTTGTGTCTGAACAGTCAGCGAGACACTCAAAATGTTTTTTTTTTATGTAAAAAAGGCCAAAAAGTGAATAATACAGAGATTTGAACCATGGAACTGCAAAATCATAGTTATATTTATCTGGCCTACACCAGACTCTTTTAAACAAATATATTTGTGCCTGAACAGTCAGCGAGACACTCAAAATGTTTTTTTTTTTATGGAAAAAAGGCCAAAATGTGGATAATACAGAGACTTGAACCATGGTACTGCAAAACCATATTTCTAGTTATCTGGCCTACACCAGAATCTTTTAAACAGATATATTTGTGTCTGAACAGTCAGCGAGACACTCAAAATGTTTTTTTTATGGAAAAAAGGTAGATTACACCCTGATTTGAACCGTGGAAGAGGAAAACCACAGTTCTAGTTATCTGGCTTACACCAGAATCTTTTAAACAGATATATTTGTGTCTGAACAGTCAGCGAGACACTCAAAATGTTTTTTTTTATGTAAAAAAGGCCAAAAAGTGAATAATACAGAGATTTGAACCATGGAACTGCAAAATCATAGTTATATTTATCTGGCCTACACCAGAATCTTTTAAACAGATATATTTGTGTCTGAACAGTCAGCAAGACACTCAAAATGTTTTTTTTTATGGAAAAAAGGCCAAAAAGTGGATAATACAGAGATTTGAACCGTGGAACTGCAAAACGACAGTTCTAGTTGTCTGGCCTACACCAGAATCTTTTAAACAGATATATTTGTGTCTGAACAGTCAGCGAGACACTCAAAATGTTTTTTTTTTATGCAAAAAGGTGGATTACACCCTGATTTGAACCGTGGAAGAGGAAAACCACAGTTCTAGTTATCTGGCCTACACCAGAATCTTTTAAACAGATATATTTATGTCTGAACAGTCAGCGAGACACTGAAACTGTTTTTTTTATGCAAAAAGGTGGATTACACCCTGATTTGAACCGTGGAAGAGGAAAACCATAGTTCTAGTTATCTGGCCTACACCAGAATCTTTTAAACAGATATATTTGTGTCTGAACAGTCAGTGAGACACTCACAATGTTTTTTTTATGGAAAAAAGGTGGATTACACCCTGATTTGAACCGTGGAAGAGGAAAACCACAGTTCTAGTTATCTGGCCTTCACCAGAATCTTTTAAACAGATATATATGTGTCTGAACAGGCAGCGAGACACTCAAAATGTTTTTTTTTTTATGCAAAAGGTGGATTACACCCAGATTTGATCCGTGGAAGAGGAAAACCACAGTTCTAGTTATCTGGCCTACACCAGAATCTTGTAAACACATATATTTGTGCCTGAACAGTCAGCGAGAGACTCAAAATGTTTTTTTTTTATGGAAAAAAGGCCAAAAAGTGGATAATACAGAGATTTGAACCATGGAACTGCAAAATCATAGTTATAGTTATCTGGCCTACACCAGACTCTTTGGAACAGATATATTTGTGTCTGAACAGTCAGCGAGACACTCAAAATGTGTTTTTTTATGCAAAAAGGTGGATTACACCCTGATTTGGACCGTGGAAGAGGAAAACCACAGTTCTAGTTATCTGGCCTACACCAGAATCTTTTAAACAGATATATTTGTGTCTGAACAGTCAGCGAGACACTCAAAATGTTTTTTTTTTATGGAAAAAGGCCAAAATGTGGATAATACAGAGACTTGAACCATGGTACTGCAAAACCATAGTTCTAGTTATCTGGCCTACGCCAGAATCTTTTAAACAGATATATTTGTGTCTGAACAGTCAGCGAGACACTCAAAATGTTTTTTTTATGGAAAAAAGGTAGATTACACCCTGATTTGAACCGTGGAAGAGGAAAACCACAGTTCTAGTTATCTAGCTTACACCGGAATCTTTTAAACAGATATATTTGTGTCTGAACAGTCAGCGAGACACTGAAACAGTTTTTTTTATGCAAAAGGTGGATTACACCCTGATTTGAACCGTGGAAGAGGAAAACCACAGTTCTAGTTATCTGGCCTACACCAGAATCTTTTAAACAGATATATTTGTGTCTGAACAGTCAGCGAGACACTCAAAATGTTTTTTTTTATGCAAAAAGGTGGATTACACCCAGATTTGAACCGTGGAAGAGGAAAACCACAGTTCTAGTTATCTGGCCTACACCAGAATCTTTTAAACAGATATATTTGTGTCTGAACAGTCAGCGAGACACTCAAAATGTTTTTTTTTTATGTAAAAAAGGCCAAAAAGTGAATAATACAGAGATTTGAACCATGGAACTGCAAAATCATAGTTATATTTATCTGGCCTACACCAGACTCTTTTAAACAAATATATTTGTGCCTGAACAGTCAGCGAGACACTCAAAATGTTTTTTTTTTTATGGAAAAAAGGCCAAAATGTGGATAATACAGAGAATTGAACCATGGTACTGCAAAACCATAATTCTAGTTATCTGGCCTACACCAGAATCTTTTAAACAGATATATTTGTGTCTGAACAGTCAGCGAGACACTCAAAATGTTTTTTTTATGGAAAAAAGGTAGATTACACCCTGATTTGAACCGTAGAAGAGGAAAACCACAGTTCTAGTTATCTGGCTTACACCAGAATCTTTTAAACAGATATATTTGTGTCTGAACAGTCAGCGAGACACTCAAAATGTTTTTTTTTTATGTAAAAAAGGCCAAAAAGTGAATAATACAGAGATTTGAACCATGGAACTGCAAAATCATAGTTATATTTATCTGGCCTACACCAGAATCTTTTAAACAGATATATTTGTGTCTGAACAGTCAGCAAGACACTCAAAATGTTTTTTTTTATGGAAAAAAGGCCAAAAAGTGGATAATACAGAGATTTGAACCGTGGAACTGCAAAACGACAGTTCTAGTTGTCTGGCCTACACCAGAATCTTTTAAACAGATATATTTGTGTCTGAACAGTCAGCGAGACACTCAAAATGTTTTTTTTTTATGCAAAAAGGTGGATTACACCCTGATTTGAACCGTGGAAGAGGAAAACCAAAGTTCTAGTTATCTGGCCTACACCAGAATCTTTTAAACAGATATATTTATGTCTGAACAGTCAGCGAGACACTGAAACTGTTTTTTTTATGCAAAAAGGTGGATTACACCCTGATTTGAACCGTGGAAGAGGAAAACCATAGTTCTAGTTATCTGGCCTACACCAGAATCTTTTAAACAGATATATTTGTGTCTGAACAGTCAGTGAGACACTCACAATGTTTTTTTTATGGAAAAAAGGTGGATTACACCCTGATTTGAACCGTGGAAGAGGAAAACCACAGTTCTAGTTATCTGGCCTTCACCAGAATCTTTTAAACAGATATATATGTGTCTGAACAGGCAGCGAGACACTCAAAATGTTTTTTTTTTTATGCAAAAGGTGGATTACACCCAGATTTGATCCGTGGAAGAGGAAAACCACAGTTCTAGTTATCTGGCCTACACCAGAATCTTGTAAACACATATATTTGTGCCTGAACAGTCAGCGAGAGACTCAAAATGTTTTTTTTTATGGAAAAAAGGCCAAAAAGTGGATAATACAGAGATTTGAACCATGGAACTGCAAAATCATAGTTATAGTTATCTGGCCTACACCAGACTCTTTGGAACAGATATATTTGTGTCTGAACAGTCAGCGAGACACTCAAAATGTGTTTTTTTATGCAAAAAGGTGGATTACACCCTGATTTGGACCGTGGAAGAGGAAAACCACAGTTCTAGTTATCTGGCCTACACCAGAATCTTTTAAACAGATATATTTGTGTCTGAACAGTCAGCGAGACACTCAAAATGTTTTTTTTTTTATGGAAAAAGGCCAATATGTGGATAATACAGAGACTTGAACCATGGTACTGCAAAACCATAGTTCTAGTTATCTGGCCTACACCAGAATCTTTTAAACAGATATATTTGTGTCTGAACAGTCAGCGAGACACTCAAAATGTTTTTTTTATGGAAAAAAGGTAGATTACACCCTGATTTGAACCGTGGAAGAGGAAAACCACAGTTCTAGTTATCTAGCTTACACCAGAATCTTTTAAACAGATATATTTGTGTCTGAACAGTCAGCGAGACACTGAAACAGTTTTTTTTATGCAAAAGGTGGATTACACCCTGATTTGAACCGTGGAAGAGGAAAACCACAGTTCTAGTTATCTGGCCTACACCAGAATCTTTTAAACAGATATATTTGTGTCTGAACAGTCAGCGAGACACTCAAAATGTTTTTTTTTATGCAAAAAGGTGGATTACACCCAGATTTGAACCGTGGAAGAGGAAAACCACAGTTCTAGTTATCTGGCCTACACCAGAATCTTTTAAACAGATATATTTGTGTCTGAACAGTCAGCGAGACACTCAAAATGTTTTTTTTTTATGTAAAAAAGGCCAAAAAGTGAATAATACAGAGATTTGAACCATGGAACTGCAAAATCATAGTTATATTTATCTGGCCTACACCAGACTCTTTTAAAGAGATATATTTGTGCCTGAACAGTCAGCGAGACACTCAAAATGTTTTTTTTTTTATGGAAAAAAGGCCAAAATGTGGATAATACAGAGACTTGAACCATGGTACTGCAAAACCATAGTTCTAGTTATCTGGCCTACACCAGAATCTTTTAAACAGATATATTTGTGTCTGAACAGTCAGCGAGACACTCAAAATGTTTTTTTTATGGAAAAAAGGTAGATTACACCCTGATTTGAACCGTGGAAGAGGAAAACCACAGTTCTAGTTATCTGGCTTACACCAGAATCTTTTAAACAGATATATTTGTGTCTGAACAGTCAGCGAGACACTGAAACTCTTTTTTTATGCAAAAAGGTGGATTACACCCTGATTTGAACCGTGGAAGAGGAAAACCACAGTTCTAGTTATCTGGCCTACACCAGACTGTTTTAAACAGATATATTTGTGTCTGAACAGTCAGCGAGACACTGAATCTGTTCTTTTATGCAAAAAGGTGGATTACACACTGATTTGAAACGTGGAAGAGGAAAACCACAGTTCTAGTTATGTGGCCTACACCAGAATCTTTTAAACAGATATATTTGTGTCTGAACAGTCAGTGAGACACTCAAAATGTTTTTTTTTTATGGAAAAAAGGTGGATTACACCCTGATTTGAACCGTGGAAGAGGAAAACCACAGTTCTAGTTATCTGGCCTACACCAGAATCTTTTAAACAGATATATTTGTGTCTGAACAGTCGGCGAGACACTCAAAATGTTTTTTTTTATGCAAAAAGGTGGATTACACCCAGATTTGAACCGTGGAAGAGGAAAACCACAGTTCTAGTTATCTGGCCTACACCAGAATCTTTTAAACAGATATATTTGTGTCTGAACAGTCAGCGAGACACTCAAAATGTTTTTTTTTTATGTAAAAAAGGCCAAAAAGTGAATAATACAGAGATTTGAACCATGGAACTGCAAAATCATAGTTATAGTTATCTGGCCTACACCAGACTCTTTTAAACAGATATATTTGTGCCTGAACAGTCAGCGAGACACTCAAAATGTTTTTTTTTTTATGGAAAAATGGCCAAAATGTGGATAATACAGAGACTTGAACCATGGTACTGCAAAACCATAGTTCTAGTTATCTGGCCTACACCAGAATCTTTTAAACAGATATATTTGTGTCTGAACAGTCAGCGAGACACTCAAAATGTTTTTTTTGTGGAAAAAAGGTAGATTACACCCTGATTTGAACCGTGGAAGAGGAAAACCACAGTTCTAGTTATCTAGCTTACACCAGAATCTTTTAAACAGATATATTTGTGTCTGAACAGTCAGCGAGACACTGAAACTGTTTTTTTTATGCAAAAAGGTGGATTACACCCTGATTTGAACCGTGGAAGAGGAAAACCACAGTTCTAGTTATCTGGCCTACACCAGACTGTTTTAAACAGATATATTTGTGTCTGAACAGTCAGCGAGACACTGAAACTGTTTTTTTATGCAAAAAGGTGGATTACACACTGATTTGAAACGTGGAAGAGGAAAACCACAGTTCTAGTTATCTGGCCTACACCAGAATCTTTTAGAATCATAGAATCATAGAATCATAGAATGGTAGAGTTGGAAGGGACCTCCTGGGTCATCTGGTCCAACCCCCTGCTCAAAGCAGGATTCACTAAATCATCTCAGACAGATGTCTGTCCAGCCTCTGTTTGAAGACGTCCATTGAAGGGGAACTCACCACCTCTCGTGGCAGCCTGTTCCACTCATTAATCACCCTAACTGTCAAAAAGTTTTTTCTAATATCTAATCTGTGTCTCCTCCCATTCAGTTTCATCCCATTGCTTCTAGTCTTTCCTTGTGCAAATGAGAATAAAGATGATCCTTCTACAATGTGACAGCCCTTGACATATTTGTAGACAGCTATTAAGTCTCCTCTCAGTCTTCTTTTTTGCAAGCTAAACATTCCCAAATCCTGCAACCGTTCCTCATAGGACATGGTTTGCAGACCAGTCACCATTCTGGTCGCTCTTCTCTGAACTTGCTCCAGTTTTAAACAGATATATTTGTGTCTGAACAGTCAGTGAGACACTCAAAATGTTTTTTTTTATGGAAAAAAGGTGGATTACACCCTGATTTGAACCGTGGAAGAGGAAAACCACAGTTCTAGTTACCTGGCCTACACCAGAATCTTTTAAACAAATATACTTGTGTCTGAACAGTCAGCGAGACACTCAAAATGTTTTTTTTTATGTAAAAAAGGCCAAAAAGTGAATAATACAGAGATTTGAACCATGGAACTGCAAAATCATAGTTATAGTTATCTGGCCTTCACCAGACTCTTTTAAACAGATATATTTGTGCCTGAACAGTCAGCGAGACACTCAAAATGTTTTTTTTTATGCAAAAAGGTGGATTACACCCTGATTTGGACCGTGAAAGAGGAAAACCACAGTTCTAGTTATCAGGCCTACACCAGAATCTTTTAAACAGATATATTTGTGTCTGAAAAGTCAGCGAGACACTCAAAATGTTTTTTTTTATGGAAAAAAGGCAAAAAAGTGGATAATACAGAGATTTGAACCGTGGAACTGAAAAACCACAGTTCTAGTTATCTGGCCTATACCAGAATCTATTAAACAGATATATTTGTGTCTGAACAGTCAGCGAGACACTCAAAATGTTTTTTTTTTATGGAAAAAAGGCCAAAAAGTGGATAATACAGAGACTTGAACCATGGAATTGCAAAACCATAGTTCTAGTTATCTGGCCTACCCCAGACTCATTTAAACAGATATATTTGTGTCTGA
This sequence comes from Phyllobates terribilis, assembly GCF_046119375.1. NCBI lineage: Eukaryota > Metazoa > Chordata > Amphibia > Anura > Dendrobatidae > Phyllobates > Phyllobates terribilis. Next base: position 248,262,727 of record NW_027362761.1, read on the forward strand.
ACAGTCAGCGAGACACTCAAAATGTTTTTCTTTATGCAAAAAGGTGGATTACACCCAGATCTGGACCGTGGAAGAGGAAAACCACAGTTCTAGTTATCTGGCCTACACCAGACTGTTTTAAACAGATATATTTGTGTCTGAACAGTCAGCGAGACAGTGAAACTGTTTTTTTATGCAAAAAGGTGGATTACACCCTGATTTGAACCGTGGAAGAGGAAAACCACAGTTCTAGTTATCTGGCCTACACCAGAATCTTTTAAACAAATATATTTGTGTCTGAACAGTCAGCGAGACACTCAAAACGTTTTTTTTTTTAAGGAAAAAAGGCCGAAAAGTGGATAATACAGAGATTTGAACTGTGGAACTCCAAAACCACAGTTCTAGTTATCTGGCCTACACCAGACTCTTTTAAACAGATATATTTGTGTCTGAACAGTCAGCGAGACACTCAAAATGTTTTTTTTTATGCAAAACGGTGGATTACACCCTGATTTGGACCGTGGAAGAGGAAAACCACAGTTCTAGTTATCTGGCCTACACCAGAATCTTTTAAACACATATATTTGTGCCTGAACAGTCAGCGAGAGACTCAAAATGTTTTTTTTTATGATAAAAAGGCCAAAAAGTGGATAATACAGAGATTTGAACCATGGAACTGCAAAATCATAGTTATAGTTATCTTGCCTACACCAGACTCTTTGGCACAGATATATTTGTGTCTGAACAGTCAGCGAGACACTCAAAATGTGTTTTTTTATGCAAAAAGGTGGATTACACCCTGATTTGGACCGTGGAAGAGGAAAACCACAGTTGTAGTTATCTGGCCTACAGTCATGGCCAAAAGTTTTGAGAATGACACCAAAATTATATTTTCACATGATCTGCAGGCCTCTGGGTTTTATTAGTGTTTGTCTGATGTTTATATCACATACAGAAATATAATTGCAATCATATTATGAGTACCAATAGGTTATATTGACAGTTAGAATGAGTTAATGCAGCAAGTCAATATTTGCAGTGTTGCCCCTTCTTCTTCAAGACCTCTGTAATTCTCCCTGGCATGCTCTCAATCAACTTTTGGAGCAAATCCTGACTGATAGCAGTCCATTCTTGCATAATCAATGCTTGCATTTTGCCAGAATTTGTTGGTTTTTGTTTGTCCACCCGTCTCTTGATGATTGACCACAAGTTCTCAATGGGATTAAGATCTCTGGAGTTTCCAGGCCATGGACCCAAAATCTCTATGTTTTGTTCCATGAGCCATTTAGTTATCACCTTTGCTTTATGGCAAGGTGCTCCATCATGCTGGAAAAGGCATTGTTGGGCGCCAAACTGCTCTTGGACGGTTGGGAGAAGTTGCTCTTGGAGGACATTCTGGTACCATTCTTTATTCATGGCTGTGTTTTTAGGCAAGACTGTGAGTGAGCCGATTCCCTTGGCTGAGAAGCAACCCCACACATGAATGGTTTCATGATGCTTTACAGTTGGCATGAGACAAGACTGGTGGTAGCGCTCACCTCTTCTTTTCCGAATAAGCTGTTTTCCAGATGTCCCAAACAATCGAAAAGGGGATTCATCAGAGAAAATGACTTTGCCCCAGTCCTCAGCAGTCCACTCCCTGTACCTTTTGCAGAATATCAGTCGGTCCCTGATGTTTTTTCTGGAGAGAAGTGGCTTCTTTGCTGCCCTCCTTGAAACCAGCCCTTGTTCAAAGAGTCTCCGCCTCACAGTGCGTGCAGAAGCACTCACACCAGCCTGCTGCCATTCCTGAGCAAGCTCGGCACTGCTGGTAGTCCGATCCCGCAGCTGAAACAGTTTTAAGATACGGTCCTGGCGCTTGCTGGTCTTACTTGGGCGCCCTGTAGCCTTTTTGACAACAATGGAAGCTCTCTCCTTGAAGTTCTTGATGATGCGATAGATTGTTGACTGAGGTGCAATCTTTGTAGCTGCGATACTCTTCCCTGGTAGGCCATTTTTGTGCAGTGCAATGATGGCTGCACGTGTTTCTTTAGAGATAACCATGGTTAACTGAAGAGAAACAATGATACCAAGAACCAGCCTCCTTTTAAAGTGTCCAGTGATGTCATTCTTACTTAATCATGACTGATTGATCGCCAGCCCTGTCCTCATCAACACCCACACCTGTGTTAATGGATCAATCACTAAAACGATGTTAGCTGCTCCTTTTAAGGCAGGACTGCAATGATGTTGAAATGTGTTTTGGGGGTTAAAGTTCATTTTCTGGGCAAATATTGACTTTGCAAGTACAGTAATTGCTGTTAAGCTGATCACTCTTTGACATTCAGGAGTATATGCAAATTGCCATTACAAAAAATGAAGCAGTAAACTTTGGAAAAATTACTATTTGTCTCATTCTCAATACTTTTGGCCATGACTGTACACCAGAATCTTTTAAACAGATATATTTGTGTCTGAACAGTCAGCGAGACACTCAAAATGTTTTTTTTTATGGAAAAAAGTGGATAATACAGAGATTTGAACCGTGGAACTGAAAAAACACAGTTCTAGTTATCTGGCCTACACCAGAATCTGTTAAACAGATATATTTGTGTCTGAACAGTCAGCGAGACACTCAAAATGTTTTTTTTTTATGGAAAAAGGCCAAAATGTGGATAATACAGAGATTTGAACCATGGTACTGCAAAACCATAGTTATAGTTATCTGGCCTACGCCAGAATCTTTTAAACAGATATATTTGTGTCTGAACAGTCAGCGAGACACTCAAAATGTTTTTTTTATGGAAAAAAGGTAGATTGCACCCTGATTTGAACCGTGGAAGAGGAAAACCACAGTTCTAGTTATCTGGCTTACACCAGAATGTTTTAAACAGATATATTTGTGTCTGAACAGTCAGCGAGACACTGAAACTGTTTTTTTTATGCAAAAGGTGGATTACACCCTGATTTGAACCGTGGAAGAGGAAAACCACAGTTCTAGTTATCTGGCCTACACCAGAATCTTTTAAACAGATATATTTGTGTCTGAACAGTCAGCGAGACACTCAAAATGTTTTTTTTTATGCAAAAAGGTGGATTACACCCAGATTTGAACCGTGGAAGAGGAAAACCACAGTTCTAGTTATCTGGCCTACACCAGACTCTTTTAAACAGATATATTTGTGTCTGAACAGTCAGCGAGACACTCAAAATGTTTTTTTTTTATGTAAAAAAGGCCAAAAAGTGAATAATACAGAGATTTGAACCATGGAACTGCAAAATCATAGTTATATTTATCTGGCCTACACCAGAATCTTTTAAACAGATATATTTGTGTCTGAACAGTCAGCGAGACACTCAAAATGTTTTTTTTATGGAAAAAAGGTAGATTACACCCTGATTTGAACCGTGGAAGAGGAAAACCACAGTTCTAGTTATCTGGCTTACACCAGAATCTTTTAAACAGATATATTTGTGTCTGAACAGTCAGCGAGACACTGAAACAGTTTTTTTTATGCAAAAAGGTGGATTACACCCTGATTTGAACTGTGGAAGAGGAAAACCACAGTTCTAGTTATCTGGCCTACACCAGACTGTTTTAAACAGATATATTTGTGTCTGAACAGTCAGCGAGACAGTGAAACTGTTTTTTTTATGCAAAAAGGTGGATTACACCCTGATTTGAACCGTGGAAGAGGAAAACCACAGTTCTAGTTATCTGGCCTACACCAGAATCTTTTAAACAAATATATTTGTGTCTGAACAGTCAGCGAGAGACTCAAAATGTTTTTTTTTATGATAAAAAGGCCAAAAAGTGGATAATACAGAGATTTGAACCATGGAACTGCAAAATCATAGTTATAGTTATCTTGCCTACACCAGACTCTTTGGCACAGATATATTTGTGTCTGAACAGTCAGCGAGACACTCAAAATGTGTTTTTTTATGCAAAAAGGTGGATTACACCCTGATTTGGACCGTGGAAGAGGAAAACCACAGTTGTAGTTATCTGGCCTACACCAGAATCTTTTAAACAGATATATTTGTGTCTGAACAGTCAGCGAGACACTCAAAATGTTTTTTTTTATGGAAAAAAGTGGATAATACAGAGATTTGAACCGTGGAACTGAAAAAACACAGTTCTAGTTATCTGGCCTACACCAGAATCTGTTAAACAGATATATTTGTGTCTGAACAGTCAGCGAGACACTCAAAATGTTTTTTTTTTTATGGAAAAAGGCCAAAATGTGGATAATACAGAGACTTGAACCATGGTACTGCAAAACCATAGTTATAGTTATCTGGCTTACGCCAGAATCTTTTAAACAGATATATTTGTGTCTGAACAGTCAGCGAGACACTGAAACTGTTTTTTTTATGCAAAAGTTGGATTACACCCTGATTTGAACCGTGGAAGAGGAAAACCACAGTTCTAGTTATCTGGCCTACACCAGAATCTTTTAAACAGATATATTTGTGTCTGAACAGTCAGCGAGACACTCAAAATGTTTTTTTTTATGCAAAAAGGTGGATTACACCCAGATTTGAACCGTGGAAGAGGAAAACCACAGTTCTAGTTATCTGGCCTACACCAGACTCTTTTAAACAGATATATTTGTGTCTAAACAGTCAGCGAGACACTCAAAATGTTTTTTTTTAATGTAAAAAAGGCCAAAAAGTGAATAATACAGAGATTTGAACCATGGAACTGCAAAATCATAGTTATATTTATCTGGCCTACACCAGAATCTTTTAAACAGATATATTTGTGTCTGAACAGTCAGCGAGACACTCAAAATGTTTTTTTTATGGAAAAAAGGTAGATTACACCCTGATTTGAACCGTGGAAGAGGAAAACCACAGTTCTAGTTATCTGGCTTACACCAGAATCTTTTAAACAGATATATTTGTGTCTGAACAGTCAGCGAGACACTGAAACTGTTTTTTTTATGCAAAAAGGTGGATTACACCCTGATTTGAACCGTGGAAGAGGAAAACCACAGTTCTAGTTATCTGGCCTACACCAGACTGTTTTAAACAGATATATTTGTGTCTGAACAGTCAGCGAGACACTGAAACTGTTCTTTTATGCAAAAAGGTGGATTACACCCTGATTTGAACCGTGGAAGAGGAAAACCACAGTTCTAGTTATCTGGCCTACACCAGAATCTTTTAAACAGATATATTTGTGTCTGAACAGTCAGCGAGACACTCAAAATGTTTTTTTTTATGCAAAAAGGTGGATTACACCCAGATTTGAACCGTGGAAGAGGAAAACCACAGTTCTAGTTATCTGGCCTACACCAGAATCTTTTAAACAGATATATTTGTGTCTGAACAGTCAGCGAGACACTCAAAATGTTTTTTTTTTTATGTAAAAAAGGCCAAAAAGTGAATAATACAGAGATTTGAACCATGGAACTGCAAAATCATAGTTATATTTATCTGGCCTACACCAGAATCTTTTAAACAGATATATTTGTGTCTGAACAGTCAGCGAGACACTCAAAATGTTTTTTTTTATGGAAAAAAGGTAGATTACACCCTGATTTGAACCGTGGAAGAGGAAAACCACAGTTCTAGTTATCTGGCTTACACCAGAATCTTTTAAACAGATATATTTGTGTCTGAACAGTCAGCGAGACACTGAAACTGTTTTTTTTATGCACAAAGGTGGATTACACCCTGATTTGAACCGTGGAAGAGGAAAACCACAGTTCTAGTTATCTGGCCTACACCAGACTGTTTTAAACAGATATATTTGTGTCTGAACAGTCAGCGAGACACTGAAACTGTTCTTTTATGCAAAAAGGTGGATTACACCCTGATTTGAACCGTGGAAGAGGAAAACCACAGTTCTAGTTATCTGGCCTACACCAGAATCTTTTAAACAGATATATTTGTGTCTGAACAGTCAGCGAGACACTCAAAATGTTTTTTTTATGCAAAAAGGTGGATTACACCCAGATTTGAACCGTGGAAGAGGAAAACCACAGTTCTAGTTATCTGGCCTACACCAGAATCTTTTAAACAGATATATTTGTGTCTGAACAGTCAGTGAGACACTCAAAATGTTTTTTTTTTATGTAAAAAAGGCCAAAAAGTGAATAATACAGAGATTTGAACCATGGAACTGCAAAATCATAGTTATAGTTATCTGGCCTTCACCAGACTCTTTTAAACAGATATATTTGTGCCTGAACAGTCAGCGAGACACTGAAAATGTTTTTTTTTTTATGGAAAAAAGGCCAAAATGTGGATAATACAGAGACTTGAACCATGGTACTGCAAAACCATAGTTCTAGTTATCTGGCCTACACCAGAATCTTTTAAACAGGTATATTTGTGTCTGAACAGTCAGCGAGACACTCAAAATGTTTTTTTTATGGAAAAAAGGTAGATTACATCCTGATTTTGAACCGTGGAAGAGGAAAACCACAGATCTAGTTATCTAGCTTACACCAGAATCTTTTAAACAGATATATTTGTGTCTGAACAGTCAGCGAGACACTGAAACTGTTTTTTTTTATGCAAAAAGGTGGATTACACCCTGATTTGAACCGTGGAAGAGGAAAACCACAGTTCTAGTTATCTGGCCTACACCAGACTGTTTTAAACAGATATATTTGTGTCTGAACAGTCAGCGAGACACTGAAACTGTTTTTTTATGCAAAAAGGTGGATTACACACTGATTTGAAACGTGGAAGAGGAAAACCACAGTTCTAGTTATCTGGCCTACACCAGAATCTTTTAAACAGATATATTTGTGTCTGAACAGTCAGTGAGACACTCAAAATGTTTTTTTTTATGGAAAAAAGGTGGATTACACCCTGATTTGAACTGTGGAAGAGGAAAACCACAGTTCTAGTTACCTGGCCTACACCAGAATCTTTTAAACAAATATACTTGTGTCTGAACAGTCAGCGAGACACTCAAAATGTTTTTTTTTATGTAAAAAAGGCCAAAAAGTGAATAATACAGAGATTTGAACCATGGAACTGCAAAATCATAGTTATAGTTATCTTGCCTACACCAGACTCTTTGGCACAGATATATTTGTGTCTGAACAGTCAGCGAGACACTCAAAATGTGTTTTTTTATGCAAAAAGGTGGATTACACCCTGATTTGGACCGTGGAAGAGGAAAACCACAGTTGTAGTTATCTGGCCTACACCAGAATCTTTTAAACAGATATATTTGTGTCTGAACAGTCAGCGAGACACTCAAAATGTTTTTTTTTATGGAAAAAAGTGGATAATACAGAGATTTGAACCGTGGAACTGAAAAAACACAGTTCTAGTTATCTGGCCTATACCAGAATCTATTAAACAGATATATTTGTGTCTGAACAGTCAGCAAGACACTCAAAATGTTTTTTTTTTATGGAAAAAAGGCCAAAAAGTGGATAATACAGAGACTTGAACCATGGAATTGCAAAACCATAGTTCTAGTTATCTGGCCTACCCCAGACTCATTTAAACAGATATATTTGTGTCTGAACAGTCAGCGAGACACTTAAAATGTTTTTTTTTATGGAAAAAAGGCAAAAAAGTGGATAATACAGAGATTTGAACCGTGGAACTGAAAAACCACAGTTCTAGCTACCTGGTCTACACCAGAATCTTTTAAACAGATTTATTTGTGTCTGAACAGTCAGCGAGACACTCAAAATGTTTTTCTTTATGCAAAAAGGTGGATTACACCCAGATCTGGACCGTGGAAGAGGAAAAACCACAGTTCTAGTTATCTGGCCTACACCAGAATCTTTTAAACAGATATATTTGTGTCTGAACAGTCAGCGAGAAAGTGAAACTGTTTTTTTATGCAAAAAGGTGGATTACACCCTGATTTGAACCGTGAAAGAGGAAAACCACAGTTCCAGTTATCTGGCCTACCCCAGAATCTTTTAAACAAATATATTTGTGTCTGAACAGTGAGCGAGACACTCAAAACGTTTTTTTTTTAAGGAAAAAAGGCCGAAAAGTGGATAATACAGAGATTTGAACTGTGGAACTCCAAAACCACAGTTCTAGTTATCTGGCCTACACCAGACTCTTTTAAACAGATATATTTGTGTCTGAACAGTCAGCGAGACACTCAAAATGTTTTTTTTAATGCAAAAAGGTGGATTACACCCTGATTTGGACCGTGGAAGAGGAAAACCACAGTTCTAGTTATCTGGCCTACACCAGAATCTTTTAAACACATATATTTGTGCCTGAACAGTCAGCGAGAGACTCAAAATGTTTTTTTTTATGAAAAAAAGGCCAAAAAGTGGATAATACAGAGATTTGAACCATGGAACTGCAAAATCATAGTTATAGTTATCTTGCCTACACCAGACTCTTTGGCACAGATATATTTGTGTCTGAACAGTCAGCGAGACACTCAAAATGTGTTTATTTATGCAAAAAGTTGGATTACACCCTGATTTGGACCGTGGAAGAGGAAAACCACAGTTCTAGTTATCTGGCCTACACCAGAATCTTTTAAACAGATATATTTGTGTCTGAACAGTCAGCGAGACACTCAAAATGTTTTTTTTTTTATGGAAAAAGGCCAAAATGTGGATAATACAGAGACTTGAACCATGGTACTGCAAAACCATAGTTATAGTTATCTGGCCTACGCCAGAATCTTTTAAACAGATATATTTGTGTCTGAACAGTCAGCGAGACACTGAAACTGTTTTTTTTATGCAAAAGGTGGATTACACCCTGATTTGAACCGTGGAAGAGGAAAACCACAGTTCTAGTTATCTGGCCTACACCAGAATCTTTTAAACAGATATATTTGTGTCTGAACAGTCAGCGAGACACTCAAAATGTTTTTTTTTATGCAAAAAGGTGGATTACACCCAGATTTGAACCGTGGAAGAGGAAAACCACAGTTCTAGTTATCTGGCCTACACCAGACTCTTTTAAACAGATATATTTGTGTCTGAACAGTCAGCGAGACACTCAAAATGTTTTTTTTTAATGTAAAAAAGGCCAAAAAGTGAATAATACAGAGATTTGAACCATGGAACTGCAAAATCATAGTTATATTTATCTGGCCTACACCAGAATCTTTTAGACAGATATATTTGTGTCTGAACAGTCAGCGAGACGCTCAAAATGTTTTTTTTATGGAAAAAAGGTAGATTACACCCTGATTTGAACCGTGGAAGAGGAAAACCACAGTTCTAGTTATCTGGCTTACACCAGAATCTTTTAACCACTTCGCGCCAGAGCCTGTTTTTGCCTTCGTGACCGGGCCAATTTTTTCAATTCTGACCACTGTCACTTTATGAGGTAATTACTCTGGAACGCTTCAACGTATTCCCCTGATTCTGAGACTGTTTTTTCATGACATATTGTACTTCATGATAGTGGTAAAATTTCTTCCATATAACTTGCGTTTATTTATGAAAAAATCGGAAATTTTGCAATTTTCAAACTTTGAATTTTCATGCCCTTAAATCAGAGAGATATGTCACACAAAATAGTTAATAAATAACATTTCCCACATGTCTACTTTACATCAGCACAATTTTGGAACCAAAATTTTTTTTTGTTAGGGAGCTATAAGGGTTAAAAGTTGACCAGCGATTTCTCATTTTTCCAACAAAATTTACAAAAACATTTTTTTAGGGACCACATCATATTTGAAGTCACTTTGAGGGGTCTTTATGACAGAAAATACCCAAAAGTGACACCATTCTAAAAACTGCACCCCTCAAGGTGCTCAAAACCACATTCAAGAACTTTATTAACCCTTCAGGTGCTTCACATGAATTTTTGGAATGTGGAAAAAAAAAATTAACATTTAACTTTTTTCACAAAAATGTTACTTTAGACCAAATTTTTTTTATTTTCACAGGGGTAACAGGAAAAAATGGACCCCAAATTTTTTTGTGCAATTTCTCTTGAGCGTGCTGATACCCCATATGTGAGGGAAAACCACTGTTTGGGCGCACTGCAGGGTTCGGAAGGGAAGGAGCGCCATTAGACTTTTTGAATGTAAAATTTGTCTGAATAATTAGCAGACGCCATGTTGCGTTTGGAGAGCTCCTGATGTGCCTAAACAGTGGAAACCCCCCACAAGTGACACCATTTTGGAAACTAGACCCCTTAGGGAACTTATCTAGATGTGTGGTGAGCACCTTGAACCCCAAGGTGCTTCACAGAAGTTTATAATATTGAGCTGTAAAAATAAAATTTTCACATTTTTCCCACAAAACCGTTTTTCATCCCTTAATTTTGCATTATCATAAGGGTAATAGGATAAATTGCACCATGAAATTTGTTGTGCAATTTCTCCTGAACACGCTGATACCCCATATGTGGAGGCAAATTACTGTTTGGGCGCATGGCAGGGTTTGAAAGGGAAGGAGCGCCATTTGACTTTTTGAATGTAAAATTTGTTTGAATAATTAGCAGACGCCATGTCGCATTTGGGGAGCCCCTAATGTGACTAAACAGTGGAAACCCCCCACAAGTGCCACCATTTTGGAAACTAGACCCCTTAGGGAACTTATCTAGATGTGTGGTGAGCACCTCGCACCCCCAGCTGCTTCACAGAAGTTTATAATATTGAGCCGTAAAAATAAAATTTTCACATTTTTCCCACAAAACCGTTTTTCATCCCTTAATTTTGCATTATCATAAGGGTAATAGGATAAATTGCACCATGAAATTTGTTGTGCAATTTCTCCTGAACACGCTGATACCCCATATGTGGAGGCAAATTACTGTTTGGGCGCATGGCAGGGTTTGAAAGGGAAGGAGCGCCATTTGACTTTTTGAATGTAAAATTTGTTTGAATAATTAGCAGACGCCATGTCGCATTTGGGAAGCCCCTAATGTGACTAAACAGTGGAAACCCCCCACAAGTGCCACCATTTTGGAAACTAGACCCCTTAGGGAACTTATCTAGATGTGTGGTGAGCACCTCGCACCCCCAGCTGCTTCACAGAAGTTTATAATATTGAGCCGTAAAAATAAAATTTTCACATTTTTCCCACAAAACCGTTTTTCATCCCTTAATTTTGCATTATCATAAGGGTAATAGGATAAATTGCACCATGAAATTTGTTGTGCAATTTCTCCTGAACACGCTGATACCCCATATGTGGAGGCAAATTACTGTTTGGGCGCATGGCAGGGTTTGAAAGGGAAGGAGCGCCATTTGACTTTTTGAATGTAAAATTTGTTTGAATAATTAGCAGACGCCATGTCGCATTTGGGGAGCCCCTAATGTGACTAAACAGTGGAAACCCCCCACAAGTGCCACCATTTTGGAAACTAGACCCCTTAGGGAACTTATCTAGATGTGTGGTGAGCACCTCGCACCCCCAGCTGCTTCACAGAAGTTTATAATATTGAGCCGTAAAAATAAAATTTTCACATTTTTCCCACAAAACCGTTTTTCATCCCTTAATTTTGCATTATCATAAGGGTAATAGGATAAATTGCACCATGAAATTTGTTGTGCAATTTCTCCTGAACACGCTGATACCCCATATGTGGAGACAAATTACTGTTTGGGCGCATGGCAGGGTTTGAAAGGGAAGGAGCGCCATTTGACTTTTTGAATGTAAAATTTGTTTGAATAATTAGCAGACGCCATGTCGCATTTGGGGAGCCCCTAATGTGACTAAACAGTGGAAACCCCCCACAAGTGCCACCATTTTGGAAACTAGACCCCTTAGGGAACTTATCTAGATGTGTGGTGAGCACCTCGCACCCCCAGCTGCTTCACAGAAGTTTATAATATTGAGCCGTGAAAATAAAATTTTCACATTTTTCCCACAAAAAATCTTTTTCATTCTCTAATTTTGTATTATCATAAGGGTAACAGGATAAATTGCACCATGAAGTTTGTTGTGCAATTTCTCCTGAACACGCCGATGCCCCATATGTGAGGGAAAACCACTGTTCGGGCACACGGCAGGGTTTGAAAGGGAAGGAGCGCCATTTGACTTTTTGAATGTAAAATTTGTTTGAATAATTAGCGGACGCCATGTCACATTTGTGGAGCCCCTAATGTGTCTAAACAGCGGAAACCCCCCACAAGTGCCACCATTTTGGAAACTAGACCCCTTAGGGAACTTATCTAGATGTGTGGTGAGCACCTTGCACCCCCAGCTGCTTCACAGAAGTTTATAATATTGAGCCGTGAAAATAAAATTTTCACATTTTTCCCATAAAAAATGTTTTTCATCCCCTAATTTTGCATTATCATGAGGATAACCGGAGAAATTGCACCATGAAATTTGTTGTACAATTTCTCCTGAGTACGCCGATACCCCATATGTGGGGGAAAACCACTGCATTGGTGTACGGCAGGGTTCGGAAGAGAAAGGAGCGCTATGTTGGCTGGGATAGGCAGCAGACACCATGTCACATTTGAAGAGTCGCTGACATGCCAAAACAGCAGAAACCTCCACAAATGACCCCATTTTGTAAACTACACCTCTCAAGGAATTCATCTAGGGAAGTAGTGAGTATTTTTTAATTTTTAAATTTATACCATTGGGCAGTGAAAAAATCATAATTATATTTTTACCACAAAAAAATGTTTTACCCTCAGATTTTCCATTTTCACACAGGGCAATGGGTAAAAATGGTGCCGAAATGTGTCACACAATTTTTTCTAAAAGTGTCAATACCCCATATGTGGCTGTATCGTACCGCTTAGCCATACGGTGAGATCTGGGGGGGACGGAGTGCTATTTGACAATTGGAGAACAAATTATTGTAGAATAGGCATTTGGATTTGGGAGCACAAAATTTTCTGAATTTCTTTTGGGGGGCAAGGGTCATTTTGCTTTTCCAGAGCCTTTCTGCTACCAGTAACTTGGAAGTCCCTTATATTTTTAACAGATGACGGACCTGAGTGGGGACTAGCTTTTTTTGAGGACTGAGTTGAAGCTTTTATTGGGAACATTTTACGTAACATTTATCCGGCGCTCTAGGCTGAGCACTTACATCGGGGTTTCCATCTAAATTTCCAAGTGATGTAATTCAGATGAAACCCCTGCAGGATCCATTCACTGTAATGAGGCAGCAGAGTTACTCTGGACACCATCTGGCCTCTGTGTAGCGGTGTCCTTTTTTTCAGAAGTGCACAAAACTGTGGCCAACCGCACTTTTATGCACGCCTAAAACAAATGACACCGTGGGATCCCAGGCTAGACGGCGTCCACAGTGGCCTATATCTGTCTCATTACAGGGAATCTTCCGTCATGGGTTCCGGCTGAATCATGTATTTCAGAGATTTACACGGAAACTCTGGTGTAAGTGCTCAGCGCAGAGCACAGGATAAATGTGGGCAGAGCCTTACTGGGATCTTTGGGGACATAATAAACAAATCAGTAGCAGGTGAAGAATTGGTTTTATTTATTTTTTACGCCGTTCCTAGTGTGATATAACTGATTAGATTACTTTATTCTTCGGGTCGGTGTGATTACAGAGATACCAGATTGATATCGGGTTTTTATGACTGACAGCTGTCACACACTAAAAGACGCTTTTTTTGCAAAATCTAGTTTTTGCATCACCATATTTTGAGAGCTATAATTTTTCCATATTTCGGCCGACAGAGTCATGTGATGGCTTGTTTTTTGCGGGACGAGTTGACATTTTTATTGGTACCATTTTTGGGGACGTGACATTTTTTGATCGCTTTCTATTCCGTTTTTTGGGAGGTAAAATTAACAAAAACAAACAATTCAGGAATTGTTTTTTGAGTTTTTTTTTTATGCCGTTCTGCGTGTGGTAAAAGTGATCAGGCAGCGTTATTCTTCGGGTCAGTACGTTTACAGCGATACTACACTTACTGTATTTTTTTTATGTTTTGGCGCTTTTACACAATAAAACTATTTTATAGAAAAAAATATTTTTTTTGCATTGCTTTATTCTGAGCGCTATAACTTTTTTATTTTTCGGCTGATGGAGCTGTATGGCGGCTTTTTTTTTGCGTAACAAGATGACGTTTTCAGTGGTACCATTTTTATTTCTATTTTGTTTTTTGATCGCATTTTTTTCCACTTTTTGTTTGGCAATATGATGAAAAAGCATATTTTTTTGCTCCGTTTTTTATTTATTTTTATTACGGTGTGCACAGAAGGAGTTAATTAGTGTGACAGTTTTATAGCTCGGGTTGTTTCAGACGCGGCAATACCAAATATGTGTACTTTTTTTGGTTTTGTAAAAATATACGGATTTATTAGTTTAATATTTTATTTATTTATTTTGTGATTTTTTTATTAATAGTTTAAAAACTTTTTTTTTACATTTTTTCACATTTTTTCTTAGTCCCTGTATGGGACATTAATTTTTATTTTTCTGATCTCTGATCTCATGTAATGTAATAGACATATATTACATTACATGAGATCTTCCCTGACTGTTTCAGTCAGAGTCTCCTGTCTGGCTACAGCTGCAGCTGAGCCAGACAGGACACCATATATGGCAGAGCTGAAGGCGGTCATGTGACCTCCAGCTGCCATAGCAACCCCAGGTCCTGGAAGGACTCGGAGGTCTTCGGAGAGGTAAGTTGACGACCCCCTCTCCTCCTGCTGTCTCCTATATGCCGCGATCACTATAGATCACAGCATATAGAAGACAGCTAAGGGTTAACATCACTGGGACCTGATCTAATCAGGTCCCGATGATGTTCCCTGTCAGAGCTAACGCTCTGCACCGGAATTGCAGCGCTTGCAGGACCCTGGGGGTCCTGAGCGCTGAGAGACCACCCACCGTTTTTAAACGTCGGCGCTGCACAGAGCCCGGCAAGCACCGACGTTTATCTACAGTGGGCGGTCGGGAACCGGTTAAACAGATATATTTGTGTCTGAACAGTCAGAGAGACACTGAAACTGTTTTTTTTATGCAAAAAGGTGGATTACACCCTGATTTGAACCGTGGAAGAGGAAAACCACAGTTCTAGTTATCTGGCCTACACCAGACTGTTTTAAACAGATATATTTGTGTCTGAACAGTCAGCGAGACACTGAAACTGTTTTTTTATGCAAAAAGGTGGATTACACACTGATTTGAAACGTGGAAGAGGAAAACCACAGTTCTAGCTATCTGGCCTACACCAAAATCTTTTAAACAGATATATTTGTGTCTGAACAGTCAGTGAGACACTCAAAATGTTTTTTTTTTATGGAAAAAAGGTGGATTACACCCTGATTTGAACCGTGGAAGAGGAAAACCACAGTTCTAGTTATCTGGCCTACACCAGAATCTTTTAAACAGATATATTTGTGTCTGAACAGTCAGCGAGACACTCAAAATGTTTTTTTTTATGCAAGAAGGTGGATTACATCCAGATTTGAACCGTGGAAGAGGAAAACCACAGTTCTAGTTATCTGGCCTACACCAGAATCTTTTAAACAGATATATTTGTGTCTGAACAGTCAGCGAGACACTCAAAATGTTTTTTTTTTTATGTAAAAAAGGCCAAAAAGTGAATAATACAGAGATTTGAACCATGGAACTGCAAAATCATAGTTATAGTTATCTGGCCTACACCAGACTCTTTTAAACAGATATATTTGTGTCTGATCAGTCAGCGAGACACTCAAAATGTTTTTTTTATGGAAAAAAGGTAGATTACACCCTGATTTGAACCGTGGAAGAGGAAAACCACAGTTCTAGTTATCTGGCTTACACCAGAATCTTTTAAACAGATATATTTGTGTCTGAACAGTCAGCGAGACACTGAAACTGTTTTTTTTATGCGAAAAGGTGGATTACACCCTGATTTGAACCGTGGAAGAGGAAAACCACAGTTCTAGTTATCTGGCCTACACCAGACTGTTTTAAACAGATATATTTGTGTCTGAACAGTCAGCGAGACACTGAAACTGTCTTTTTATGCAAAAAGGTGGATTACACACTGATTTGAAACGTGGAAGAGGAAAACCACAGTTCTAGCTATCTGGCCTACACCAAAATCTTTTAAACAGATATATTTGTGTCTGAACAGTCAGTGAGACACTCAAAATGTTTTTTTTTATGGAAAAAAGGTGGATTACACCCTGATTTGAACCGTGGAAGAGGAAAACCACAGTTCTAGTTATCTGGCCTACACCAGAATCTTTTAAACAGATATATTTGTGTCTGAACAGTCAGCGAGACACTCAAAATGTTTTTTTTTATGCAAGAAGGTGGATTACACCCAGATTTGAACCGTGGAAGAGGAAAACCACAGTTCTAGTTATCTGGCCTACACCAGAATCTTTTAACCAGATATATTTGTGTCTGAACAGTCAGCGAGACACTCAAAATGTTTTTTTTTTTATGTAAAAAAGGCCAAAAAGTGAATAATACAGAGATTTGAACCATGGAACTGCAAAATCATAGTTATAGTTATCTGGCCTACACCAGACTCTTATAAACAGATATATTTGTGCCTGAACAGTCAGCGAGACACTCAAAATGTTTTTTTTTTTATGGAAAAAGGCCAAAATGTGGATAATACAGAGACTTGAACCATGGTACTGCAAAACCATAGTTCTAGTTATCTGGCCTACACCAGAATCTTTTAAACAGATATATTTGTGTCTGAACAGTCAGCGAGACACTCAAAATGTTTTTTTTATGGAAAAAAGGTAGATTACACCCTGATTTGAACCGTGGAAGAGGAAAACCACAGTTCTAGTTATCTAGCTTACACCAGAATCTTTTAAACAGATATATTTGTGTCTGAACAGTTAGCGAGACACTGAAACTGTTTTTTTTGTGCAAAAAGGTGGATTACACCCTGATTTGAACCGTGGAAGAGGAAATCCACAGTTCTAGTTATCTGGCCTACACCAGACTGTTTTAAACAGATATATTTGTGTCTGAACAGTCAGCGAGACACTGAAACTGTTTTTTTATGCAAAAAGGTGGATTACACACTGATTTGAAACGTGGAAGAGGAAAACCACAGTTCTAGTTATCTGGCCTACACCAGAATCTTTTAAACAGATATATTTGTGTCTGAACAGTCAGTGAGACACTCAAAATGTTTTTTTTTATGGAAAAAAGGTGGATTACACCCTGATTTGAACCGTGGAAGAGGAAAACCACAGTTCTAGTTACCTGGCCTACACCAGAATCTTTTAAACAGATATACTTGTGTCTGAACAGTCAGCGAGACACTCAAAATGTTTTTTTTTTATGTAAAAAAGGCCAAAAAGTGAATAATACAGAGATTTGAACCATGGAACTGCAAAATCATAGTTATAGTTATCTGGCCTTCACCACACTCTTTTAAACAGATATATTTGTGCCTGAACAGTCAGCGAGACACTCAAAATTTTTTTTTTATTCAAAAAGGTGGATTACACCCTGATTTGGACCGTGAAAGAGGAAAACCACAGTTCTAGTTATCAGGCCTACACCAGAATCTTTTAAACAGATATATTTGTGTCTGAAAAGTCAGCGAGACACTCAAAATGTTTTTTTTTTATGGAAAAAAGGTGGATTACACCCTGATTTGAACCGTGGAAGAGGAAAACCACAGTTCTAGTTATCTGGCCTACACCAGAATCTTTTAAACAGATATATTTGTGTCTGAACAGTCAGCGAGACACTCAAAATGTTTTTTTTTATGCAAGAAGGTGGACTACATCCAGATTTGAACCGTGGAAGAGGAAAACCACAGTTCTAGTTATCTGGCCTACACCAGAATCTTTTAAACAGATATATTTGTGTCTGAACAGTCAGCGAGACACTCAAAATGTTTTTTTTTTTATGTATAAAAGGCCAAAAAGTGAATAATACAGAGATTTGAACCATGGAACTGCAAAATCATAGTTATAGTTATCTGGCCTACACCAGACTCTTTTAAACAGATATATTTGTGTCTGATCAGTCAGCGAGACACTCAAAATGTTTTTTTTTTATGTAAAAAAGGCCAAAAAGTGAATAATACAGAGATTTGAACCATGGAACTGCAAAATCATAGTTATATTCATCTGGCCTACACCAGAATCTTTTAAACAGATATATTTGTGTCTGAACAGTCAGCGAGACACTCAAAATGTTTTTTTTATGGAAAAAAGGTAGATTACACCCTGATTTGAACCGTGGAAGAGGAAAACCACAGTTCTAGTTATCTGGCTTACACCAGAATCTTTTAAACAGATATATTTGTGTCTGAACAGTCAGCGAGACACTGAAACTGTTTTTTTTATGCGAAAAGGTGGATTACACCCTGATTTGAACCGTGGAAGAGGAAAACCACAGTTCTAGTTATCTGGCCTACACCAGACTGTTTTAAACAGATATATTTGTGTCTGAACAGTCAGCGAGACACTGAAACTGTCTTTTTATGCAAAAAGGTGGATTACACACTGATTTGAAACGTGGAAGAGGAAAACCACAGTTCTAGCTATCTGGCCTACACCAAAATCTTTTAAACAGATATATTTGTGTCTGAACAGTCAGTGAGACACTCAAAATGTTTTTTTTTATGGAAAAAAGGTGGATTACACCCTGATTTGAACCGTGGAAGAGGAAAACCACAGTTCTAGTTATCTGGCCTACACCAGAATCTTTTAAACAGATATATTTGTGTCTGAACAGTCAGCGAGACACTCAAAATGTTTTTTTTTATGCAAGAAGGTGGATTACACCCAGATTTGAACCGTGGAAGAGGAAAACCACAGTTCTAGTTATCTGGCCTACACCAGAATCTTTTAACCAGATATATTTGTGTCTGAACAGTCAGCGAGACACTCAAAATGTTTTTTTTTTATGTAAAAAAGGCCAAAAAGTGAATAATACAGAGATTTGAACCATGGAACTGCAAAATCATAGTTATAGTTATCTGGCCTACACCAGACTCTTATAAACAGATATATTTGTGCCTGAACAGTCAGCGAGACACTCAAAATGTTTTTTTTTTTATGGAAAAAAGGCCAAAATGTGGATAATACAGAGACTTGAACCATGGTACTGCAAAACCATAGTTCTAGTTATCTGGCCTACACCAGAATCTTTTAAACAGATATATTTGTGTCTGAACAGTCAGCGAGACACTCAAAATGTTTTTTTTATGGAAAAAAGGTAGATTACACCCTGATTTGAACCGTGGAAGAGGAAAACCACAGTTCTAGTTATCTAGCTTACACCAGAATCTTTTAAACAGATATATTTGTGTCTGAACAGTTAGCGAGACACTGAAACTGTTTTTTTTGTGCAAAAAGGTGGATTACACCCTGATTTGAACCGTGGAAGAGGAAAACCACAGTTCTAGTTATCTGGCCTACACCAGACTGTTTTAAACAGATATATTTGTGTCTGAACAGTCAGCGAGACACTGAAACTGTCTTTTTTGTGCAAAAAGGTGGATTACACCCTGATTTGAACCGTGGAAGAGGAAAACCACAGTTCTAGTTATCTGGCCTACACCAGAATCTTTTAAACAGATATATTTGTGTCTGAACAGTCAGCGAGACACTCAAAATGTTTTTTTTTATGGAAAAAAGGTGGATTACACCCTGATTTGAACCGTGGAAGAGGAAAACCACAGTTCTAGTTACCTGGCCTACACCAGAATCTTTTAAACAGATATACTTGTGTCTGAACAGTCAGCGAGACACTCAAAATGTTTTTTTTTTATGTAAAAAAGGCCAAAAAGTGAATAATACAGAGATTTGAACCATGGAACTGCAAAATCATAGTTATAGTTATCTGGCCTTCACCACACTCTTTTAAACAGATATATTTGTGCCTGAACAGTCAGCGAGACACTCAAAATTTTTTTTTTATGCAAAAAGGTGGATTACACCCTGATTTGGACCGTGAAAGAGGAAAACCACAGTTCTAGTTATCAGGCCTACACCAGAATCTTTTAAACAGATATATTTGTGTCTGAAAAGTCAGCGAGACACTCAAAATGTTTTTTTTTATGGAAAAAAGGCAAGAAAGTGGATAATACAGAGATTTGAACCGTGGAACTGAAAAACCACAGTTCTAGTTATCTGGCCTATACCAGAATCCATTAAACAGATATATTTGTGTCTGAACAGTCAGCGAGACACTCAAAATGTTTTTTTTTTTATGGAAAAAAGGCCAAAAAGTGGATAATACAGAGACTTGAACCATGGAATTGCAAAACCATGGTTCTAGTTATCTGGCCTACCCCAGACTCATTTAAACAGATATATTTGTGTCTGAACAGTCAGCGAGACACTTAAAATGTTTTTTTTTTATGGAAAAAAAGGCAAAAAAGTGGATAATACAGAGATTTGAACCGTGGAACTGAAAAACCACAGTTCTAGCTTCCTGGCATACACCAGAATCTTTTAAACAGATTTATTTGTGCCTGAACAGTCAGCGAGACACTCAAAATGTTTTTCTTTATGCGAAAAGGTGGATTACACCCAGATCTGGACCGTGGAAGAGGAAAACCACAGTTCTAGTTATCTGGCCTACACCAGAATCTTTTAAACAGATATATTTGTGTCTGAACAGTCAGCGAGACAGTGAAACTGTTTTTTTATGCAAAAAGGTGGATTACACCCTGATTTGAACCGTGGAAGAGGAAAACCACAGTTCTAGTTATCTGGCCTACAACAGAATCTTTTAAACAAATATATTTGTGTCTGAACAGTCAGCGAGACACTCAAAACGTTTTTTTTTATGGAAAAAAGGCCGAAAAGTGGATAATACAGAGATTTGAACTGTGGAACTGCAAAACCAGAGTTCTAGTTATCTGGCCTACACCAGACTCTTTTAAACAGATATATTTGTGTCTGAACAGTCAGCGAGACACTCAAAATGTTTTTTTTTATGCAAAAAGGTGGATTACACCCTGATTTGGACCATGGAAGAGGAAAACCACAGTTCTAGTTATCTGGCCTACACCAGAATCTTTTAAACAGATATATTTGTGTCTGAACAGTCAGCGAGACACTCAAAATGTTTTTTTTTATGGAAAAAAGTGGATAATACAGAGATTTGAACCGTGGAACTGAAAAACCACAGTTCTAGTTATCTGGCCTACACCAGAATCTTTTAAACAGATATATTTGTGTCTGAACAGTCAGCGAGACACTCAAAATGTTTTTTTTTTTATGGAAAAAAGGCCAAAATGTGGATAATACAGAGACTTGAACCATGGTACTGCAAAACCATAGTTCTAGTTATCTGGCCTACACCAGAATCTTTTAAACAGATATATTTGTGTCTGAACAGTCAGCAAGACACTCAAAATGTTTTTTTTTATGGAAAAAAGGTAGATTACACCCTGATTTAAACCATGGAAGAGGAAAACCACAGTTCTAGTTATCTGGCCTACACCAGACTGTTTTAAACAGATATATTTGTGTCTGAACAGTCAGCGAGACACTGAAACTGTTTTTTTATGCAAAAAGGTGGATTACACACTGATTTGAAATGTGGAAGAGGAAAACCACAGTTCTAGTTATCTGGCCTACACCAGAATCTTTTAAACAGATATATTTGTGTCTGAAAATTCAGCGAGACACTCAAAATGTTTTTTTTTATGGAAAAAAGGCAAAAAAGTGGATAATACAGAGATTTGAACCGTGGAACTGAAAAACCACAGTTCTAGTTATCTGGCCTATACCATAATCTATTAAACAGATATATTTGTGTCTGAACTGTCAGCAAGACACTCAAAATGTTTTTTTTTATGGAAAAAAGGCCAAAAAGTGGATAATACAGAGACTTGAACCATGGAATTGCAAAACCATAGTTCTAGTTATCTGACCTACCCCAGACTCATTTAAACAGATATATTTGTGTCTGAACAGTCAGCGAGACACTTAAAATGTTTTTTTTTTATGGAAAAAAGGCAAAAAAGTGGATAATACAGAGATTTGAACCGTGGAACTGAAAAACCACAGTTCTAGCTATCTGGCCTACACCAGAATCTTTTAAACAGATTTATTTGTGTCTGAACAGTCAGCGAGACACTCAAAATGTTTTTCTTTATGCAAAAAGGTGGATTACACCCAGATCTGGACCGTGGAAGAGGAAAACCACAGTTCTAGTTATCTGGCCTACACCAGAATCTTTTAAACAGATATATTTGTGTCTGAACAGTCAGCGAGACACTCAAAATGTTTTTTTTTATGGAAAAAAGGCCAAAAAGTGGATAATACAGAGATTTGAACTGTGGAACTGCAAAACCACAGTTCAAGTTATCTAGCCTACACCAGACTCTTTTAAACCGATATATTTGTGTCTGAACAGTCAGTGAGACACTCAAAATGTTTTTTTTTACGGAAAATAATCAAAAAAGTGTATAATACAGAGATTTGAACCGTGGAACTTCAAAACCACATTTCTAGTTATCTGGCCTACACCAGACTCTTTTAAACAGATATATTTGTGTCTGAACAGTCAGCTAGACACTCAAAATTTTTTTTTTTATGAAAAAAGGTGGATTACTCCCAGATTTGAACCGTGGAAGGGGAAAACCACAGTTCTAGTTATCTGGCCTACACCAGAATCTTTTAAACAAATATATTTGTGTCTGAACAGTCAGCGAGACACTCAAAACGTTTTTTTTTATGGAAAAAAGGCCAAAAAGTGGATAATACAGAGATTTGAACTGTGGAACTGCAAAACCACAGTTCTAGTTATCTGCCCTACACCAGACTCTTTTAAACAGATATATTTGTGACTGAACAGTCAGCGAGACACTCAAAATGTTTTTTTTATGGAAAAAAGGCAAAAAAGTGGATAATACAGAGATTTGAACCGTGGAACTGAAAAACCACAGTTCTAGCTATCTGGCCTACACCAGAATCTTTTAAACAGATATATTTGTGTCTGAACAGTCATCGAGACACTCAAATGTTTTTTTTATGGAAAAAAGGCAAAAAGTGGGTAATACAGAGATTTGAACCGTGGAACTTCAAAACCACAGTTCTAGTTATCTGGCCTACACCAGACTGTTTTAAACAGATATATTTGTGTCTGAACAGTCAGCGAGACACTCAAAATGTTTTTTTTTTATGCAAAAAGGTGGATTACACCCAGATTTGGACCGTGGAAGAGGAAAACCACAGTTCCAGTAATCTGGCCTACACCAGAATCTTTTAAACAGATATATTTGTGTCTGAACAGTCAGCGAGACACTGAAAGTGTTATTTTTTTGCAAAAAGGTGGATTACACCATGATTTGAACCGCGGAAGAGGAAAACCACAATTCTAGTTATCTGGCCTACATCAGAATCTTTTAAACAGATATATTTGTGTCTGAACAGTCGGTGAGACACTCAAAATGTTTTTTTTATGGAAAAAGGCAAAAAAGTGAATAATAGAGATTTGAACCATGGAACTGAAAAACCACAGTTCTAGCTATCTGACCTACACCAAAATCTTTTAAACAGATATATTTGTGTCTGAACAGTCAGTGAGACACTCAAAATGTTTTTTTTTTATGGAAAAAAGGCAAAAAAGTGGATAATACAGAGATTTGAACTGTGGAACTTCAAAACCACAGTTCTAGTTATCTGGCCTACACCAGACTCTTTTAAACAGATATATTTGTGTCTGAACAGTCAGCGAGACACTCAAAATGTTTTTTTTTAGGAAAAAAGGTGGATTACACCCAGATTTGAACCGTGGAAGAGGAAAACCACAGTTCTAGTTATCTGGCCTATACCAGAATCTTTTAAACAGATATATTTCTGTCTGAACAGTCAGCGAGACAGTGAAACAGTTTTTTTTATGCAAAAAGGTGGATTACACCCTGATTTGAACCATGGAAGAGGAAAACCACAGTTCTAGTTATCTGGCCTACACCAGAATCTTTTAAACAGATATATTTGTGTCTGAACATTCAGCGAGACACTCAAAATGTTTATTTTTATGGAAAAAGGGCAAAAAAGTGGATAATACAGAGATTTGAACCGTGGAAGAGGAAAACCACAGTTCTAGTTATCTGGCCTACACCAGACTCTTTTAAACAGATATATTTGTGTCTGAACAGTCAGTGAGACACTCAAAATGTTTTTTTTTATGCAAAAAGGTGGATTACACCCAGATTTGAACCATGGAAGAGGAAAACCACAGTTCTAGTTATCTGGCCTACACCACAATCTTTTAAACAGATATATTTGTGACTGAACAGTCTGCGAGACACTCAAAATGTTTTTTTTATGTAAAAAAGGCCAAAAAGTGGATATTAGAGAGATTTGAACCATGGAACTGCAAAACTATAGCTCTAGTTATCTGGCCTAAACCAGACTCGTTTAAACAGATATATTTGTTTCTGAACACTCACAGATAAACTCAATTTTTTTTTTTTGGGGGGGGGGGGGGGATACCAAAAGGTTAATAAGACGGGTATTTGTACAATCTGACTGAGGAAAAAAAAAAGATGATTTAGATAAAAAAAAAAAAGGATTTTTCCTGGCCCCTGAGACCTGGGGCTAAGTCTAGCAATTTCAAAAGCAGCACACAGGACTGCAATGCATCTCGCTACTCGGTATGTTCGGCGAGCACCGAGCATTTCCGGGTTACTCGGGCGGGAGCTCTGGTCTCCGCCCTGCATGTTTGGGGCTCTCTACAGAGCCAATGAACATGCAGGGATTGCCAGCCAGTCACTGTAATGCCGCAGCCATGTTGTTTGTGGGCATTACAGTGATTGGCTGGCCGCACAGCGTCACCTCGAGTATTTAAAACCGGGCGCCGCCATCTTGGACACAGTCGCTCTGGATCAGACAGTGTAGGGACAGCGCTGCTGATTTAGGGAGAGATATATCCTGCAAAATAGTTAGTGTAGGGTCTGTAAAGGCTGCCAGATCAAACAAACAGTCCTTCTCAGGACTAATATCCATCCCAGATATCAGGCAGGCAGGCTGTATAGGAGACGCAGTGGTTATACCAGCAAACGCTGCATTACAGTCCTGTGTGCTCCTGTTGCTGAAATTGTAGGACTTAGCTCCAGGTATCGGGGGCCAGGAAAAATCCTTTTTTTTTCATCTAAATCCTCTTTTTTTTTCCTCCTTCACGCTGTACAAATACCCGTCTTATTAACCTTTTGGTGTCCCCCCCCCCCCAAAAAAAAAAAAAAAAGTGTGCCTCTGATTGTTCAGACACAAATCTATCTGTTGAAAATAGTCTGGTGTAGGCCCGAGAAATACAAGTGTGGTTTTGCAGTTCCACGGGTCAAATCTCTGTATTATCCACTTTTGGGCCATTTTTACCTAAAAAAAAACAGTTTGAGTGTGTCGCTCACTGTTCAGCCGCAAATATATCAATTTAAAATTTTCTGGTATTCCCCAGTAAACAATAACTGTGGTTTTGCCATTCCACAGTAAAAAATCTCTATTATTCAGCTTTTGGTATTTTTTCCGTAAAGAAAAACAGTAATAGTTTCTCTCTGATTGTTCAGATTGTTTAAAAGAGTCGGGTGTAGGCCAGAGAAATAGAACTGTGGTTTTCCTCTTCCACAGTTCTAATCTACTTTTTATTACCCTTTTTCCATTGATAGTGCGAGTGTAATCTATTTTACTTCCTTTACAATGGGCAAGGCGCGTGGCAAGGGACGTGGAACTGGACGTTCTGGTGATGGTGCGTGCAGAGGACGGGGCCGTGGCCAAGGTGAAAATGTGCCACAACCAACAGCCACATCTTCTCGCTCCCACTTCTTGACCGAATTACTAGGGAAGCACAGAACAACACCAGTATTGCGAACTGATCAGTGTGAACAGGTTATTAAATGGATAGCAGATAATACTTCCAGTTACCTGGGCACCACCACCTCTGGTCTGTCTTCCACAAAAACATCTCCCAAAACATCTGCCGTGCCCTCAACAACGCAGGTACTGGGAGAGTCCACCTGACAACGGACACGTGGACAAGTGCTTGTGGCCAGGGACGGTACATCTCCCTGACGGCACACTGGGTAAACATAGTGGAAGCCAGGACCCAGTCGGACCTTGGGACGGAACACATCCTCCCCACACCGAGCATTGCGGGCCCTATGTCAGTCAGAGTTGCCCCCACAGTGTACAGCTCCTCCTCCTCCTCATGTTCAGCCTCCATCTCAGATATCACCACATCAGTTACAAGCTGGAAGCACTGCAGTACTGCCTCCACCAAGCGGCAACAGGCTGTGCTGAAACTCATAAACTTAGGTGAGAAACCTCACACTGTTTGTGAGTTGTAGACAGCTGTGAAAGAGCAGGCAGATCTGTGGCTGGGAATGCTGAACCTACATCCAGGCATGGTCCTGTGTGACAATGGCCGTAACCTGGTGGCAGCTCTGAGGAGAGGCGAGATCACACACGTACCATGCCTGGCTCATGTGCTTAACCTCATGGTTCAGCGGTTTCTTAAATCGTACCACGAGTTGCCTGATCTGCTCGTCAAAGTACGCCGCCTGTCATCTCATTTTCGCAAGTCGGCTACAGCTTCCGCCGCCCTTGTTGTGTTGCAGCAGCGTTTGCAGCTTCCGTCACACCGACTGGTGTGTGATGTCCCCACACGTTGGAACTCTACCCTCCACATGTTGCAAAGGATTTGTGAGCAGAAGAGAGCAGTTGTGGAGTACCAGCTGCAACAAGGCCGTCGATATTCAGGTCAGACTCCACACATAAGACCTCAGGAGTGGACCTGGATGTCTGACATATGTACCATCTTGACAAACTTTGAGGAGTCCACCAAGATGGTGAGTGGCGATGACACCATCATTAGCGTCAGCATTCCACTTGTCTGTCTTTTGCAATGCTCTCTGCAGAGAATTAAAGATGAGGCATTGCAGCCACAGTATGATGAGATGGATCAAGAAGCCATAGCGGTCGATTACACACAGCCCAGCCTCATCTCATCCCAACGTGCATTGGGGGACAATGAGGGAGAAGAGGAGGAGGAGAAAGAGGAGGAAGAACAGGAGCTGGTATCATGCGCTGTAGACGGTAGTACCTGTACAACTGTCATACAGTCGGTTCAGCGTGGTTGGCCTGAGGGCAGGGGGGAGGAGGAGGAGGAGGAGGAGGAGGTGAGCATGGTCAGTCGTCATCTTGGTGAGGACACGGAAGTCTTGCCCATTACCAGTCTGGCACGCATGGCTGACTTTATGTTACGCTGCCTTAACCGTGACCCTCGCGTTGTTAAAATGTTGGGTGACAGTCATTACTGGTTGGTGACACTTTTAGACCCCCGCTACAAGGAGAACTTTCACTCTATTATTCCTGAGGTGGAGAGTAGAGATGAGCGGTGTTCGACTAGAACTGTTCGCCAATCTCAAATTCGAGCTGTTTTGGGCGGTGTTCGAGTTGTTCGACGAACCCGAACGATTTGCAAAAAATTCGGCTGTTCGAGGTTATGTTCGATAACTGTTCGTGCACCAAAAGCGTGTCCTGCATGTCTGGCGCTATTTAGAGCACCAATCATGCAGGGATTGTCTGCCACTCACTGTAATGCCACAGCCATGGTGGTTGTGGCATTACAGTGATTGCCCAAATCGATGGGAACAGTGCCAACAGTGAAACATGAAAAGCCGGCAATTCAGCAGCGGCGTACACCGGTACCCGACAATTTAGAATAGAAAGAATAGAGCATCACACATAGATTAGATAGATAGAAACATGTCAGCCACATATATATGAAGTACAGTGACAGTGTTGCTTACTGTACTTGTCATTTAGCGTAAAGGATTTATCAAAAAAAATAATAGTGTTTTCATGCACCGTCTCTTTAAAAAAGCCGGCCGGCAATTCAGCATCTGTACCCGACAATTTATAACAGACAGAATAGAGCATCATACATAGATTAGATAGATAGAAACATGTCAGTCACATATATATGAAGTACAGTGATAGTGTTGGTTACTGTACTTGTCATTTAGTATTAAAACAAAGGATTTATTATTAAAAAAATTGGCGTGGGGTTCCCCTTAATTTTAGGCTCTAGCGGAGGTTAAGCAGACGGCTGGGGCAGATGTTTGAAGCCTGGGAAGGGGGTAATACCCACGGAGCTTCCCAGGCTACTAATATCAGCCCCCAGCTGAATACATAGCCTTTACTAGCTATTAAAATGGGGGACACCCCCAAAAAAATGACGTGGGGTCCCCCCTAATTTAATAGCTAGCAAAGGCTAGGCAGACAGCTGGGGGCTGATATTAATAGCCCAGGAAGGGAGCCATGAATATTGGCCCCCTCCCAGGCTAGAAACACCAGCCGTCAGCCGCCCCAGAAATGGCGCATTCATAGGATGCGCCAATTCTGGCACTTAGCCTCGCTCTTCCACGCTGCCCTGGTGCGGTGGCAGGGGGTAATAGGGTTGGGGTTGATGTCAGCTTATAATGCCAGCTGACATCAAGCCCAGGTTAGTAATGGAGAGGCGTCTATAAGACACCCCCATTACTAACCCCATAGTCAAAGTTAAAAAAAACACAAACACCCAGAATAAAGTCCTTTAATTGAAATAAAGACACAATCCTTTATTGTTCTAAATTAAACCATACTTACCGTCACGCCCATTCCAGCTGAAGCCAACGATCTCCTGCAATAAAAGAAAAATAATAAAGCAACCTCATCCTTACCTTTCCATGGTTCCCACGACAGCTTCAGCTCTGCTACATCGAGATGACAGGCTGGACCGCAGCAGAACGCTGCCATCCAGCCTCTCATCCCGCAGACACTGAGAAGCGCAGGCTTGCTTGCGCTGCTCAGCGTCTCTCTGTGACGACATCCAGATGAGCCGAGTTCATGTCCAATGAACTCGGCTCACCTCATGCACGTCACTGACAGCGTGGGAAAATTCTCACGCTGAAGCGGTGAGTGCAGGAGAATTCTCCCACGCTGTCAGTGACTTGCATAAGGTGAGCTCATGTCCAATGAACTCAGCTCACCTCCTGCACGTCACTGACAGCGTGGGAGAATTCTCCTGCACTCAGCGCTTCAGCGTGAGAATTCTCCCACGCTGAAGCGCTGAGTGCAGGAGAATTTTCCCACGCTGTCAGTGACGTGCATAAGGTGAGCTCATGTCCAATGAACTCAGCTCACCTCCTGCACGTCACTGACAGCGTTGGAGAATTCTCCTGCACTCAGCGCTTCAGTGTGAGAATTCTCCCACGCTGAAGCGCTGAGTGCAGGAGAATTTTCCCACGCTGTCAGTGACGTGCATGAGGTGAGCCGAGTTCATTGGACATAAACTCGGCTCATCTGGATGCCCTCACAGAGAGACACTGTGGAGCGCAAGCAAGCCTGCGCTTCTCAGTGTCTGCGGGATGACAGGCTGGATGGCAGCGTTCTGCTGCGGTCCAGCCTGTCATCTCGATGTAGCAGAGCTGAAGCTGTCATGGGAACCATGGAAAGGTAAGGATGATGTTGCTTTATTATTTTTCTTTTATTTCAGGAGATCGTTGGCTTCAGCTGGAATGGGCGTGATGGTAAGTATGGTTTAATTTAGAACAATAAAGAATTGTGTGTTTATTTCAATTAAAGGACTTTTTTCTGGGTGTTGTGTTTTTTTTAAATACTTTACTAGAAATTCATGGTGGTCATGTCTAATATTGGCGTGACCCCATGAATTTCGGGCTTAGGGCCAGCTGATAATGCCAAGCTGGCCCTAACCCCTTTATTACCCAGTGAGCCACCGCATCAGGGCCCTGGATGAGTTGGGTACAGCGCCAGAAGATGGCGCTTCTATGAACGCGCCATTTTCCGGGGTGGCTGCGGACTGCAATTTGCAGCGGGGGGGGCCCAGAAAGCTTGGGCCTCCCTGCGCTGCGGATTCCAGCCCCCAGCTGCCTAGTTGTACCTGGCTGGACACAAAAACAGGGCGAAGCCCCACGTCAATTTTCTTTAAATTATTTCATGAAATAATTAAGAAAAAAAGGGCTTCCCTATATTGTTGTGTCCGGCCAGGTACAAATAGGCAGCTGGTGGTTGGGGGCAGCCCGTTCCTGCCTGCTGTACCTGGCTGGACACAAATATAGTGCGAAGCCCCACGTCAATTTTTTTTAAATTATTTCATGAAATAATTAAGAAAAAAAGGGCTTCCCTATATTGTTGTGTCCGGCCAGGTACAAATAGGCAGCTGGTGGTTGGGGGCAGCCCGTTCCTGCCTGCTGTACCTGGCTGGACACAAATATAGTGCGAAGCCCCACGTCAATTTTTTTTAAATTATTTCATGAATTTCCTGAAATAATTTAAAAAAATTGAAGTGGGGCTTCGCACTATATTTGTGTCCAGCCAGGTACAGCAGGCAGGAACGGGCTGCCCCCAACCACAAGCTGCCTATTTGTACCTGGCCGGACACAACAATATAGGGAAGGCCTTTTTTTCTTAATTATTTCATGAAATTCA
The DNA here is from genome assembly GCF_046119375.1 of Phyllobates terribilis. NCBI lineage: Eukaryota > Metazoa > Chordata > Amphibia > Anura > Dendrobatidae > Phyllobates > Phyllobates terribilis. The sequence continues at coordinate 248,292,969 of NW_027362761.1, forward strand.
TGAAATAATTAAAAAAAAAGTACGTGGGGCTTCGCCCTATTTTTGTGTCCAGCCAGGTACAACTAGGCAGCTGGGGGCTGGAATCTGCAGCGCAGGGAGGCCCAAGCTTTCTGGGCCCCCCCCCGCTACAAATTGCAGTCCGCAGCCACCCCGGAAAATGGCGCGTTCATAGAAGCGCCATCTTCTGGCGCTGTACCCAACTCATCCAGGGCCCTGGTGCGGTGGCTCACTGGGTAATAAAGGGGTTAGGGCCAGCTTGGTATTATCAGCTGGCCCCAAGCCCAAAATTCATGGGGTCACGCCAGTATTAGACATGACCGCCATGAATTTCTAGTAAAGTATTTAAAATTAACACAACACCCAGAATAAAGTCCTTTAATTGAAATAAAGACACAATTCTTTATTGTTCTAAATTAAACCATACTTACCATCACGCCCATTCCAGCTGAAGCCAACGATCTCCTGAAATAAAAGAAAAATAATAAAGCAACATCATCCTTACCTTTCCATGGTTCCCATGACAGCTTCACCTCTGCTACATCGAGATGACAGGCTGGACCGCAGCAGAACGCTGCCATCCAGCCTGTCATCCCGCAGACACTGAGAAGCGCAGGCATGCTTGCGCTCCTCACTGTCTCGCTGTGACGGCATCCAGATGAGCCGAGTTCATGTCCAATGAACTCAGCTCACCTCCTGCACGTCACTGACAGCGTGGGAAAATTCTCCTGCAATCAGCGCTTCAGCGTGAGAATTTTCCCACGCTGTCAGTGACGTGCATGAGGTGAGCCGAGTTCATTGGACATGAACTCGGCTCATCTGGATGTCGTCACAGAGAGACGCTGAGCAGCGCAAGCATGCCTGCGCTTCTCAGTGTCTGCGGGATGACAGGCTGGATGGCGGCGTTCTGCTGCGGTCCAGCCTGTCATCTCGATGTAGCAGAGCTGAAGCTGTCGTGGGAACCATGGAAAGGTAAGGATGAGGTTGCTTTATTATTTTTCTTTTATTGCAGGAGATCGTTGGCTTCAGCTGGAATGGGCGTGATGGTAGGTATGGTTTAATTTAGAACAATAAAGGATTGTGTCTTTATTTCAATTAAAGGACTTTATTCTGGGTGTTTGTGTTTTTTTTAACTTTGACTATGGGGTTAGTAATGGGGGTGTCTTATAGACGCCTCTCCATTACTAACCTGGGTTTGATGTCAGCTGGCATTATAAGCTGACATCAACCCCAACCCTATTACCCCCTGCCACCGCACCAGGGCAGCGTGGAAGAGCGAGGCTAAGTGCCAGAATTGGCGCATCCTATGAATGCGCCATTTCTGGGGCGGCTGACGGCTGGTGTTTCTAGCCTGGGAGGGGGCCAATATTCATGGCTCCCTTCCTGGGCTATTAATATCAGCCCCCAGCTGTCTGCCTAGCCTTTGCTAGCTATTCAATTAGGGGGGACCCCACGTCATTTTTTTGGGGGGGTCCCCCATTTTAATAGCTAGTAAAGGCTATGTATTCAGCTGGGGGCTGATATTAGTAGCCTGGGAAGCTCCGTGGGTATTACCCCCTTCCCAGGCTTCAAACATCTGCCCCAGCCGTCTGCTTAACCTCCGCTAGAGCCTAAAATTAAGGGGAACCCCACGCCAATTTTTTTAATAATAAATCCTTTATTTTAATACTAAATGACAAGTACAGTAACCAACACTATCACTGTACTTCATATATATGTGACTGACATGTTTCTATCTATCTAATCTATGTGTGATGCTCTATCTTTCTGTTCTAAATTGTCGGGTACCGCTGCTGAATTGCCGGCCGGCTTTTTTAAAGAGACGGTGCATGAAAACACTATTATTTTTTTAAATAAATCCTTTACACTAAATGACAAGTACAGTAAGCAACACTGTCACTGTACTTCATATATATGTGACTGACATGTTTCTATCTATCTAATCTATGTGTGATGCTCTATTCCTTCTTGTCTAAATTGTCGGGTACCGGTGTATGCCGCTGCTGAATTTGCCGGCCGGCTTTTTTAAACAGAGTGTCTTCTGAGCAGTTTGTCAGCTTTTGGACACCTTTGAAGGTGTTTTCTATGTGTTTCTATGTGTTTTTGTTTGCCTGCCATTGGTTTTAACGGTGTTCGACGGTGTTCTAAGGTGTTCGACGAACAGTTCGACGAACAGTTCCTCGAACATCACGGTGTTCGACGAACCGAACCGAACCCGAACACTACGGGGGTGGCTCAACACTAGTGGAGAGGTCTACAAAAATGGGGCAGTACCAGAAGGCCCTTGCTGCAGAACTGTTAAAAAAATTCCCATCTGAACACGCTAGCGGCAGAGGTCACAGTTCGTTGACCAACCAAGGTGTACAAGCGAGGGAGGGGCAACTCCAATCCAGCAGAGGCAGGGGAACACTGTCAACGTTCTGGGACAGTTTTCTCAGACCCTCCCATCGCACAGGCCCTGAGGCGTGGGGTACTCTCACAAGGAGTGCAAAGTTTGGGAAGATGCTGAGGGAGTACCTTGCCGACCGTACCAACGTCCTCCGTGATTCCTCTGTGCCTTATAATTATTGGGTATCCAAGCTGGATACGTGGAATGAACTGGCTCTCTATGCCTTTGAGGTCCTGGCCAGCCCTGCCGCCAGCGTTTTATCAGAGCGGGTTTTTAGTGCCGCTGGTGGAATTATAACTGATAAGCGCACTCACCTGTCAACTGAAAATGCTGACAAGCTGACCCTTATCAAAATGAACAAGGGCTGGATTGGGCCAGACTTCTCATCACCACCAAATGACAGCAGAGTAACATAAAGTCAAATCCACTGTGTTATTTCGAGAGGTGTATTCACATGCACCGCTTCACACCCACACATGGGTATATGCTTCCTCATTTCGGCTGTTTTATGTTCTTCTCCTTATCCTCAGCCTCCACCACCACTATACCACCAGGGTGACCGTGGTCCGTGTTGCCATTATTGAAAGTTCCTCCATCCTTATTTTTGTCAGCTTTTGCTTGGAAGGCATAAGCAAAGACTGTAGGAGACCCACTCCCCAATAATGGGAATAATATTTTTAAGATGCTGTACTGTATGGCTCTTGTAAGGGGCATTAAAAGCATCTTGTTAAGCTACTGTGACCTCCACCACTTTTCCGAGGGGCATTAAAAGCATCTTGTTAAGCTACTGGGACCTCCACCACTTTTCCGAGGGGCATTAAAACCGTCTTGTTAAGCTACTGGGACCTCCACCACTTTTCCGAGTTGCATTAAAAGCATCTTGTTAAGCTACTGGGACCTCCACCACTTTTCCGAAGGGCATTTAAACCATTTTGTTAAGCTACTGGGACCTCCACATCTCTTCTGAGGGGCATTAAAAGCATCTTGTTAAGCTACTGTGACCTCCACCACTTTTCCAAGGGGCATTAAAAGCGTCTTGTTAAGCTACTGGGACCTCCACCACTTTTCCGAGGGGCAATAAAACCGTCTTGTTAAGCTACTGGGACCTCCACTACTTTTCCGAGGGGCATTAAAAGCGTCTTGTTAAGCTACTGGGACCTCCACCACTTTTCCGAGGGGCATTAAAACCGTCATGTTAAGCTACTGGGACCTCCACGTCTCTTCTGACGTGCATTAAAAGCGTCTTGATAAGCTACTGTGACCTCCTCCACTTTTCCGAGGGGCACTAAAAGCATCTTGTTAAGCTACTGGGACCTCCACCAGTTTTCCGAGGGGCATTAAAACTGTCTTGTTAAGCTACTGGGACCTCCACCACTTTTCCGAGGGGCATTAAAACCGTCTTGTTAAGCTACTGTGATCTCCGCCACTTTTCCGAGGGGCATTAAAAGCATCTTGTTAAACCACTCTGAACTCCACAGCTCTTCCAAGGGGCATTGAAATGTTGTTTTTAATTAACTCTAACCTCCACGACTCTTCGAATGGGCATTGCATTTCCTCCTAATTTTTGGCAGCTTTTGCTTGGAAGGCATAAGCAAAGACTATGGGAGACACACTCCCCAATAATGGGAATAATGTTTGTAATATGCTGTACTGCATGGCTCTTGTAAGGGGCATTGCAAGTTCCTCCGTCCTAGTTTTTGGCAGCTTTTGCTTGGAAGGCATAAGCAAAGACTATGGGAGACACACTCCCCAATAATGGGAATAATGTTTGTAATATGCTGTAGTGCATGACTCTTGTAAGGGGCATTGCAAGTTCCTCCGTCCTAATTTTTGGCAGCTTTTGCTTGGAAGGCATAAGCAAAGACTATGGGAGACCCACTCCCCAATAATGGGAATAATGTTTGTAATATGCTGTACTGCATGGCTCTTGTAAGGGGCACTGCAAGTTCCTCCGTCCTAATTTTTGGCAGCTTTTGCTTGGAAGGCATAAGCAAAGACTATGGGAGACACACTCCCCAATAATAGGAATAATGTTTGTAATATGCTGTACTGCATGGCTCTTGTAAGGGGCATTGCAAGTTCCTCTGTCCTAATTTTTGGCAGCTTTTGCTTGGAAGGCATAAGCAAAGACTATGGGAGACACACTCCCCAATAATGGGAATAATGTTTTTAAGATGCTGTACTGTATGGCTCTTGTAAGGGGCATTGCAAGTTCCTCCGTCCTAATTTTTGGCAGCTTTTGCTTGGAAGGCATAAGCAAATAGTATGGGAGACCCACTCCCCAATAATGGGAATAATGTTTGTAATATGCTGTACTGCATGGCTCTTGTAAGGGGCACTGCAAGTTCCTCCGTCCTAATTTTTGGCAGCTTTTGCTTGGAAGGCATAAGCAAAGACTATGGGAGACACACTCCCCAATAATAGGAATAATGTTTGTAATATGCTGTACTGCATGGCTCTTGTAAGGGGCATTGCAAGTTCCTCTGTCCTAATTTTTGGCAGCTTTTGCTTGGAAGGCATAAGCAAAGACTATGGGAGACACACTCCCCAATAATGGGAATAATGTTTTTAAGATGCTGTACTGTATGGCTCTTGTAAGGGGCATTGCAAGTTCCTCCGTCCTAATTTTTGGCAGCTTTTGCTTGGAAGTCATAAGCAAATACTATGGGAGACCCACTCCCCAATAATGGGAATAATGTTTGTAATATGCTGTACTGCATGGCTCTTGTAAGGGGCATTGCAAGTTCTTCCGTCCTAATTTTTGGCAGCTTTTGCTTGGAAGGCATAAGCAAAGACTATGGGAGACACACTCCCCAATAATAGGAATAATGTTTGTAATATGCTGTACTGCATGGCTCTTGTAAGGGGCATTGCAAGTTCCTCCATCCTAATTTTTGCCAGCTTTTGCTTGGAAGGCATAAGCAAAGACTATGGGAGACACACTCCCCAATAATGGGAATAATGGTTTTAAGATGCTGTACTGTATGGCTCTTGTAAGGGGCATTAAAACCGTCTTGTTAAGCTACTGCGACCTCCACCACTTTTCCGAGGGTCATTAAAACCGTCTTGTTAAGCTACTGTGACCTCCATGTCTCTTCAAAGGGGCATTGAAAGCGTCTTCTTAAGCCACTCTGAACTCCACAGCTCTTCCAAGCGGCATTGAAATGTTGTTTTTAATTACCTCTAACCTCCACGACTCTTCCAACGGGCATTGCATTTCCTTCTAATTTTAGTCAGCTTTTACTTTTCAATGCAAAGGCGAAAACTAAGGGAGACTCACTCCCCAATAATGGGTAGAAGGTTTTTAGTACGCTGTAATCCATGTCTGTTTCAAGGGGCATTGCAGTTCCTCATAATTTTTGGAAAGCCTTCCATTCACTGCTTAGGCCAACAGTGTACAGGAGACCCAGTTGCTATAAATGGAAAAAACGGTTTAGTTAAGGCCCTCTGACCTCCATGTCATTTCCAAGGGGCATTAGAGTGCCTCAAAATTTTTGGTAGGCATTGCACTCACTGTATGCCCTATAACTGTGTAGCCGAACCGCTCCTTTTGTTACAGAAACATATCCTACAAGACATATGTGGTTGACTGGCCTGATATTGATGTGAATGGTCCCTGTTCCTCCTGCTCTTTCTCCTTTGCCACTGCCTCATCCATCATTTATCACCTGAAGCTTTGCTTTAACGGGAGTCATAGAACTGGGATAGTAGCAGGAACAGATCCAGCAATCCTCGGAGGAGGTAGGATATGCGCCAAAACGCTGACCACCTCAGGCCTACCCACTACTACATACATGCGCTTGCATTCCAAGAAAACAAAGCAGATGATAACTTGTATCATCATCATTATTGTCCTCACCTTGGCACTCTCAACTCCCCTGATGGAGAGGCCAGGGCCCACCGGAGGAGTCTTGTTCTCTGGTGGGCTCGTCCAATGCTGCCCTAAAGCAGGCTGGGCTAAGAAAAGTGTGTGGGGGGAAGTTGACAGGAGAAATAGGGGCAGCTGGGGACCGTTTATGGACACCCGGCTGCCCCCAGGTGGCTGGGGACCGTGTGTCGACAACCGGCCGCGTTGCGGCTGGGGACCGAGTATGGACACCCGGCCACCCCCTGGCGGCTGGGGACCGAGTGTGGACACCGGCCGCCGGGCGCCTGGGGACTGAGTATGGATTCCAGGCAGCCAACGCAGCCATGACGTGGTGGCCAGATTCCGCCTCCACATGCCTAAAAGGCCCAATTTCAAGTGCAAGTAAGCAAGCAGTATGGTATTGCAGCCTGGGGGTGGGTGGGTGGATGGCAAGCTGCATACTTGCGCTTGCATTGCAAGGAATGGGAGAGGTACAATTGAACACTGCCCTGGGACAAGGACTTGAACGGGGATAGTTGCAAGTCTGCAACGACAGGTGCAGGGTGGGAGGCATCTTCGCATGTACCATGAACAGGGGTTTGGCATGCACACACTACAGTGGAATAGGCTGTCCTTCCCACTAAATGCACTGGGGAGGGCACAGGTAATGTTTTGGTATGCGCGCTTAATCTTATGTATAAGGCACACCGGGACAAATAGGGTCGGCTGGGGACTGAATATGGATACCTCGCTGCTGAAGCAGCCATGAGGTAGTGGCCAGCTTCGGCCTCCTCCAAACTAAAAGGCCCCATTTCAAGTGCAAGCAAGCAGTATGGTATTGCAGCCTGGGGGTGGGTGGGTGGCAGGCTGCACACTTACGCTTGCATTCTAAGAAAACAAAGCAGATGCTAACTTGTATCATCATCATCATGGTCCTCACCTTGGCACTCTCAACTCTGATGGAGAAGCCAGGGCCCACCGGAGGAGTCTGGTTCTCGGGTGGGCTCGTCCAATGCTGCCTTAAAGCAGGCCGGGCTAAGAAAAGTGTGTGGGGGGATGTTCCAAGGAGAAATAGGAGTGGCTGGGGACCGTTTATGGACACCTGGCTGCCCCCAGGCGGCTGGGGACCGTGTGTGGACACCCGGCCGCGGGGCGGCTGGGGACCGAGTATGGACACCCGGCCGCCCCCTGGTGGCTGGGGACCAAGTGTGGACACCCGGCCGCCGGGCGGCTGGGGACTGAGTATGGATTCCAGGCCGCCAATGCAGCCGTGACGTGGTGGCCAGATTCCGCCTCCACATGCATAAAAGGCCCAATTTCAAGTGCAAGCAAGTAAGCAGTATGGTATTGCAGCCTGGGGGTGGGTGGGTGGCAGGCTGCACACTTACGCTTGCATTCCAAGAAAACAAAGCAGACACTAACTTGTATCATCATCATCATGGTCCTCACCTTGGCACTCTCAACTCCCCTGATGGAGAAGCCAGGGCCCACTGGAGGAGTCTGGTTCTCTGGTGGGCTCGTCCAATGCTGCCCTAAAGCGGGCCGGGCTAAGAAAAGTGTGTGGGGGGATGTTCCAAGGGGAAATAGGGGCGGCTGGGGACCGTTTATGGACACCCGGCTGCCCCCAGGTGGCTGGGGACCGTGTGTGGACACCCGGCCGTGGGGCGGCTGGGGACCGAGTATGGACACCCGGCCGCCCCCTGGAGGCTGGGGACTGAGTGTGGACACCCGGCCGCCGGGCGGCTGGGGACTGAGTATGGATACCAGGCCGCCAACGCAGCCATGACTTGGTGGCCAGATTCCGCTTCCACATGCCTAAAAGGCCCAATTTCAAGTGCAAGCAAGCAGTATGTGTAACGGGTCTGGGAGGCGGAACCTCTGAGCAACTATACAAGGGGCGGTCCTTGTAAGGAAGCGGGTGGCTCCCAGGGAAGACGGGCAGGTAGTCACGGCAAGTGACAGGGACAGTCTCTGGGTAGAAGGGCAGGTAGTCACGGCAAGTGACAGGGACAGTCTCTGGGTAGAAGGGCAGGTAGTCACGGCAAGTGACAGGGACAGTCTCTGAGTAGAAGGACGGGTACTCACGGCAAGTGACAGGGACAGTCTCTGGGTAGAAGGACAGCAGGCAGGTGGCTGGTGAGCGCTCCCAGGTGAGCGGGCAAGAGTCTCTGGACGAGCAGGTGGTCACGGCAAGTGACGGCAGAGCCTCCAGGTAGGCTAGCAGACAGGTAGCAGGTGAGCGCTCCCAGGTGAGCAGGCAAGAGTCTCTGGACAGGCAGGTGGTCACGGCAAGTGACGGCAGAGCCTCCAGGTAGGCTAGCAGACAGGTAGCAGGAGAGCGCTCCCAGGTGAGCAGGCAAGAGTCTCTGGACAGGCAGGTGGTCACGGCAAGTGACGGCGGAGCCTCCAGGTAGGCTAGCAGGCAGGTAGCAGATGAGCGCTCCCAGGTGAGCGGGCAGGCTGGTCCATAGACAGACTGACAGGTGATGGAAGGCAGACCGTCGGACCGCAGGCTTGCAAGCAGGTAAACGGATATCAGGAAGGTATCAAGCAGGAATCTGGCAGGTGACTGGCAGGTAACAGGCAGGAATCTGGCAGGTGACTGGCAGGTAACTGGTAACGGGACCTGAGGGCTGAAGCAGAGTGAAGGCTTTGCAACAACATTGCTCGGGCACCTCCATTTTGGAGGAGGTGCCTTATATATGGGAGGTCCTCCGGCAATTGGCCGGGGACTCCTTAGGACGGCACGCGCGGTCCCTTTAAGAGAGGGGGAGCGCGCGCGCGCGCCCTAAGCACACTGCCGGGGAAGGAGCGCGTGCCGGAAGCAGCGGGGAGAGAAGCACTGGAGGACGCCGCGCCAGGAGCGGGGAGGTGAGAGGGGCGGCGTCTCTCCCTAGTACGGGGCAGAGACGCCGATGCTACAGTATGGTATTGCAGCCTGGGGGATGGGTGGGTGGTTGGCTGCATATTTGCGCTTGCATTGCAAAGAATGGGGGAGGTACAATTGAACACTGCCCTGGGACAAGAACTTGCATGGGGATAGTTGCAAGTCTGCATATTCTGATGCGGCAAGGATGACTTCTGATGGGCACACTTTTAGGCAGTGACCTGGGTGTCAGAGATGCTTCCAGGAGTCTTCCCCATGCTGTTCCCATGTGTTTTCAGCACTGTATGCATGTGTAACACAGTACATGGCCAGATAAGGTTGTAAAATATTAAAATGACATTTCCCGGTGAATGCATTTGTCACGGTTGAAAGCAATACAAAAGTGCAAAAACGAATAAAAATTGCTACTTGTGAACATATCCCAAGGTGTGGAGGAGTATTTTTTTTTTTGGCTATTTATTTTACCTTATACACAAGTCTTTACCCTGGAAAGGAACTTCCTTAACATATTTCACAGGAAAGCAGTTTCAGTTTTGCTTTTGAACGTTTTATTGTGAGCCCTTAAAATTGGCTTAATACCTCTGACCACGTTGTTGACAGCAGTGACCTGGGGGTCAGAAATGCTTCCTGGGGCGATTCCCATGCTGTCCCCATGTCATTTGAGCACTGTCACTATTGTTTTGGGCACTTGTTAGGCTTTTAAAAGACTGCCGGGGGTGCCGCCGCAAAAATGCTCGAGTCTCCCATAGACTAACATTGGGCTCGTTGCTCGGGTCGAGCACCCGATTATCACGGCGAGCTCGGCCCGAGCTTTGAGCACCCGAGCATTTTAGTGCTCGCTCAAAACTACTAATAACTGGTTGGGCCACACTTAACAGCAACAACTGCAATCAAGTGTTTGCGATACCTGGCAATGAGTCTTTTACAACGCTCTAGAGGAATTTTGGCCCACTCATCTTTGTAAAATTGTTGTAATTCAGCCACATTGGAGAGTTTCTGAGCATTTTAAGGTCATGCCGCAGCACCTCAATTGGATTGTGATCAGGACTTTTTGTAGGCCACTCCAAAGTCTTAATTATGTTTTTCTTAAGCCATTCAGAGGTGGACTTGCTGATGTGTTTTGGATCATTGTCTTGCTGCATAGCCCAAAAAATCTGGAAGGGGGCAAACACTTTTTGACACCACTGTATACCACCAGGAGCCCATACATTGTATTGTCGTTACTAATATATACCACCAGCCTAGAATGTATGGGCTACTGGTAGGTATAGATTAGTGAAGACATTAGAATGTATGGTAGGTGATAAGTAGAGATGGGTGAACCCAGAGAGGGAGAGGGAGAAGAAGAGAGGAATACAGAGATAGAGAAAGAGAAAGCAAGTGAGAGGATGATGGGAGTTGTACTTCACGCAAGACTACGATGTAAGACACAGATGAAGTTATTCTTCCCTTATCTGGACATTTGGACTGACGCCCAGAAACTAGATTGTAACTTGTTTTAGCTGTCTCAGCAACCTTCTACTAATTATCACTTTTTGTTTATGAAACTTTCTTATCAACATTCCACTGTTATGAATCATCATTTCGCTGCCTGTGAAACAAAGGCATTTTACTGCGCATGTCTGACAAAAAAAAAAAAAAAAAAAATGATTATTATTATAAATAAAGGGACAGCACCCATAGAGGGAGGCGCGCTCAGGGGCTTCCCAGTACTTGATTATACACTACGTGTCTGTGTATTTCTTGTTACGGGGATACCCCGACTCCAACAAGGACCCTCCATGGCTGAATGATCCTAACAATTCCTGGCGCCCGAAACAGGGACCCGAGGTCTGCGTATTCCTTCAAGTTCATCGACCGGCACGAGTAACCACTGAGATTGGGACATCGGAACAGCAGATGACAAACCTGGCCAGGTAAGAGACACTGTTAGTTCTCTTACATCTGCTCTGCGATAGTCCGTAAATTTCATGCATATCTTGTGTTGGGATTGAGGAACTAGTAGAGAAGGATACCTATAGCTCGGGTCATTCATGTATATACTGTAGGATCTGCCGAAGGAGAGATCAGAGAAGGTTATGAAACGGATGGTATGAAAGAGATGTGGATGTCGGGAATAGCCTCATAAGCCGCACTAAGGTAGATGACATAAGTATTACGGAGATTGCCTAACTGAGTCATAAGGTTGTGTCCTTTCGGGGAAACCTTCGCTCACGCTTAACTCCCGAACCTTTGTCCTCCTTTTTGACGGATAAGAGATTGACAGAATGAGCCCATGGAAGTAATGATAATACTCCAGGGACACGATATATAATGGAGACTGTATGGTTCATTTTATGTATTGTTGGTCTTGCCCTTGTTGCCATATATATGTGTGTTAGAATTACTCTACACTTCAGACAAAACGGTCCAGAGAAACCGTTTCAGATACTGGCTCCTTAGGACAGAATAGGTAACGAGGAAAGGTAGAATATAGAATATATTTTATCTAACCCAAAAAGCCTCCTAAGGTAAGAATAGTCAGGAAAAATGGGCAACAAACAGACTAAGACCACAAATGATGAACAAGATGTCTATACAATCGTGAAAGAAAGGTGTGGTGTAGAAGCAACTAAGAATTTAGGGAAAGTTTGCAAAACTTTTCAGGTAGCAAGGCATGACAGGTTTAACAGGAAACTATGGGAGGACATTCGGGCTAGAAAAGCAGGAGTGGTAAGAGACAAAGGATGGTAGAGTCCAAATTTTGGTGCCTGATGACCAAGAGTCTCTAGAAAACATTGTAAAAGTCCAAGCCTTAGAGGATGAGAAAGATCCTGCCCCTACCCAAATTATTTTAGATCTTTCTGAGGTACCAGAAAAATTATGGGCACAACATGACACCGATGTAGGACTAATGCCAATAGCTCCAGTAAAAGTCACTCCTGTTCCAGGTGTGACACTACCCCAATTGAGACAGTATCCTATTAGTGCCCAACAAGAACACGCCATAGGAGAACAGATAAAAGATTATCTAAAAACTGGAGTACTGATAGAAGTAAAGTCACCAGCCAATACACCGTTGTACCCCGTAAAAAAGAAATCTACTGAGGGGTCAGCTGCTAGATACCGGATGGTACATGATTTAAGAGAGATAAATAAAATTTTGGAACCTATTACTCCTGTTGTGCCAAATCCACACACGTTGCTATCACAGATCCCAGCAACAGCACGAGTATTTTCTGTCATAGACTTATCAAATGCATTTTTTTCAGTACCATTACACCCAGACTGTTACAAACTATTTGCATTTACATTTAAGAATAGACAATTAGCATGGACAAGATTACCACAGGGTATGATACATTCACCTACCTTGTACTCAGAAGCTATGAGATCAGTTCTTCAAAATTTCAAACCTACGGATGAGGTTGTAATTCTCCAATATGTTGATGACCTATTGTTATGTGCCCCTGCTCAAGAGTCCGCAAACAGCAACACAATAAGGTTGTTAATATTTCTAGCAGACATGGGCTGTAAAGTTAACAAGAAAAAAGTACAACTTTGTATGACTACGGTAGTATTTCTAGGACACTGCATTTCACAAGGTATTCGGCACCTCACCGCCGACAGACTAAAAATCATTAGAGATCTTGTTCCTCCCAAGAACTACAAAACATTAAGAGCATTTTTGGGAATAGTATCACACTGCAGACAATGGGTTATACATGCTAGTCAGCTTATGCAACCTCTATATGATTGTTTAAAAATCGAACCTTTCCAGTTAACTGAATCAGCACTCATAGCCTTTCAAGACCTCAAGAAAGGTCTCATGTCAGCCCCGGCCTTGGGAATCCCAGACTACGCCAAACCATTCCAATTAATGGCTGCGGAAATGTCTAATCATGCTACAGGAGTACTAACACAGAAACATGAAAATAAACAAAGACCTGTCGCATACTATTCTGCTCAATTAGATAATGTTACCAAAGCTGCACCATCATGTGTCAGAGTAGTAGCAGCTGTCTCTCTTTTGGTAGAAAAAGCCTCAGAAATAGTACTAGACCATGCCCTAATAGTACAAACTACACATGATGTACATGGCATACTGAATCAGGTATTGCCAAAACACATTTCAATGGCTAGACATCTTAGATTACAATGCTCCTTACTAATGCCACCAAACCTCACTTTTCGCCGCATATTGTCTCTAAATTTAGCCACTCTGTTACCACTAGAGACAAAGGGGGGAGTGGAAGGAGGTCAGGAAGACGAAGATGAAAAAGTGGAAGGAGGTCAGGAAGACGAAGATGAAAATTTTTTACAATACCACGAACAAGACAATATAATACATGATTGCTTACAGTGTATAGAACAAGAAACACAAGGGCTACCTAATGTACAGGACACCCCTCTTGACAATCCAGACCTACATATGTATATAGATGGTAGTAGGTATGCAGATGAAACTGGTAACTTTCACACAGGTTATGCCATTGTATCAGATTATGATATTATTGAAGCTGAGCCAATGCAGGCCAGCTGTTCAGCCCAGGAAGCTGAACTATTAGCTCTAATACGAGCATTACAGTTAGCAAAAGAAAAAACCGCTAATATTTTTACCGATTCTAGATATGCATATGGTATTGTACATGATTTTGGATGTATATGGAGAGCTAGAGGTTACATGACAGCTTCAGGTCAACCAGTAAAACATGGACAAATGATTAGACAAATCCTAGAATCAGCTGCCTCAACCAAACAAGTAGCAGTAATAAAAGTACCTGCACATGTAAGACTCAACACCGAGATAGCTAGGGGTAATGACCGAGCCGACAAGGCTGCTAAGCGAGCTGCAGTAAAACCTCTGACAACTGACCACACTATTAGTGCAGTATCAGAATTTGACTTAATTACACGGCTCAAAGAAGCCCACCAGCAGGTGAGTAGAGAAGAAAAAGAAGAGTGGCAGAAACAGGGGGCAGAAGAAAAAGAAGGACTATGGAGAAAAGGAGATGAGCTTTGTCTCCCCCGAGCATGGTACCCTGTTGTGGTCAGTGAAGCCCACGGACCTACACATGTGTCTGCAAACGGTATGATACAGAGGGTCAGACAGAAGTGGTTAGCCCCAGGGTTCGGCCAGGTAGCTCGAGCAAAATGTGGTTCTTGTGAAATCTGTTTAGCCCACAATCCAGGACAGACTGTTAAGACCCCCCAGAAGCACCATGTAAGACCACTATATCCGTTCCAGAGACTTCAGATCGATTACATCCAGATGCCTAAGCATGGACACTATGAGTATGTACTGGTATGTGTGGACATGTTTTCGGGGTGGCCAGAGGCTTATCCAGTTCATACAGCCACGGCTAAAGTCACTGCAGTAAAAATAGCACATGAACTGGTACCCCGTTATGGTATCCCAGAAGTGATCGAGTCAGATAGAGGTACACATTTTACTGGAGAGATCTTTCAGAATGTAATGAAAATGTTGTGTATAAAAAGTGAACTACACACCCCTTACCACCCACAGAGTTCTGGTAAGGTTGAGAGAATGAATGGAACACTTAAGTTAAAAATACAGAAAGCCATGGCAGAAACACAGAAACCATGGACTGAGTGTCTCCCAATAGCATTGTATTCAGTCAGAAACACCCCCCAGGGAAAGAGCAAACTCACCCCCCATGAAATATTGTTTGGTAGAGTTGCCAATACAGGATTGTATTTCCCACAGACTTTAATGTTAGAAACTGAAAGCTTAACTGCTTATGTACAAAATTTATGTAAGCATGTGTCTAAAATACACTCTTTAGTGTTCTCTTCCATTCCAGATCCAGATTCCATTGAGGGAACGCACAAGCTGCAACCAGGAGACGAAGTTTACGTAAAAAGACATAACAGAAGAACGCTAGAACCCAGATTTGAGGGTCCATATCAGGTGTTATTGACAACTCCAACTGCAGTAAAATTGGAAGGAAAATCAGCATGGGTACATGCAAGCCATTGCAAAAAGAAATAGTGGTGATTGTACTTGTGTTAGCTATAACGATAGATCAGGGAGACCTGTGGGATAAACTAAGTTCCCCAAAACCTACAGATAATAAATTTATAAAACATCATGAGACATTGGTAAACGGGCTGCTCGATGGCGGACAGAAAATAGCAGACTGTTGGATTTGTACGCATTCTCCAATATCAGCCACGAGCATACCCTTCCTGGCCGTACCCATGACCCCTGAGGAAGTGTTTACATGGACTAATTGCTCAGACAAATTAGCAAATAACCAAACCGTTAATTTTAGATTATGGAACACCACTGTTGCCATCCCAGTTGTGGGGTGGGTGGGATTTCCCTGGTGGCAAGGTAATATGACCGGAAAAATAAACAACTTACAATATTTAGCGTTTAAAGGAGGTGTATGGGTTCCTAGAAATAAGACGGGACTAACAGACTTAGGGTTAATTCCTACAGAAAATATACAACTCAGTTTTAGTAGCACAGTATCTTCTTCTCAACCTTTTAAACCTGATATAGTAGAAAAATACATACACAATAATGGTTGGAAATATTCACAATTATTCCCCGATGGAAACAATGATACATGTTCAAAGATACCAGGTAATATATTATGTAATGAGTCAAGTGCATATGACCCAGGTACACCGACTTGTGAAAATCCAGATGCAGGATATTGTAGTCCATTAGGTCAAAAACCCCCTTGGTGTATACTTCAGAATGTATCTAAATTTTTAGATTTGGTACATAGGTTGGTGCTCCAACACTCTGCAATATGGGATCTGCCTGAAGGAACCTTCTGGATTTGTGGAAATGGAGCATACAAATGGCTCCCAGTAGGAATAAAAGGTACATGTACTCTAGGACGCTTAACACCGGTCACATTTATAGTTCAGAATCAGCAGGTAGATATGCAAGCAGTACCTAAACACACACTATACAAAAGAGCAGCCGACAACTCGCCTAGACCTTCAGGTAGGCCACATGTGGTCCAAATGGGAATTCCTAATAAAATATTCAGCACTTTCTTTGTGTATCCAATGTTGATGCAGATGTGGGATAAATTAGTTCAGGCCACCGACTATCTAGATGATCAGATATGGGATATTATGGATATACTTAATACTAGTATAGCTGTACAAAATCAACTTATAATTGTTACTAATCAACATACTGTAGTGTTAGACTACCTAACTGCGGCCCAGGGAGGAATGTGTCAAATTATTGGTCCAACCTGTTGTCATTACATAGATCCAAACAGTACAATGAGTATGAGGTTCAAGCTGGCAGATATACAACGATTACGGGATGAATATGACAGACACAATGACCAAAATAAAGATAGCTGGTGGTCAGACACCTTCTCCTTTCTCAACCCAAAGAACTGGTTTAAGGGTATTGGAGGTTGGGTGGCTGGAATTCTGCAAGGTATATTACAGATTGTGCTAGTTATAGTAGTCATATATGTAGTGTTTAAAATAGGATTAAAAATTATTTTAATATGCATAAATAAGCTTTGTAATATGGACTCAAGAATATGAAAGAAAAGAACTCCCGGACCAGGTCTTCTACCAAAAGTCCATAAGGAAGAATCAAAGGGGGGACTGAGAGGATGATGGGAGTTGTACTTCACGCAAGACTACGATGTAAGACACAGATGAAGTTATTCTTCCCTTATCTGGACATTTGGACTGACGCCCAGAAACTAGATTGTAACTTGTTTTAGCTGTCTCAGCAACCTTCTACTAATTATCACTTTTTGTTTATGAAACTTTCTTATCAACATTCCACTGTTATGAATCATCATTTCGCTGCCTGTGAAACAAAGGCATTTTACTGCGCATGTCTGACAAAAAAAAAAAAAAAAAAAATGATTATTATTATAAATAAAGGGACAGCACCCATAGAGGGAGGCGCGCTCAGGGGCTTCCCAGTACTTGATTATACACTACGTGTCTGTGTATTTCTTGTTACGGGGATACCCCGACTCCAACAAGGACCCTCCATGGCTGAATGATCCTAACACAAGAGAGAAACAGATTATTTTTAATGGGGTTCGGGTTTTTGTTGAAGTTCGGGTACTGTTGTTCGGGTAGCAAAATTATTCATTATGTAATTCCAGATTCAAGCATAAAACAAGAGTACATTTATTTGCAACAACAATAACAAGTGGTTTCCCAAATTTGACAGACAAACAATATCAGTATCCTCTTCACTAATGTATACCTATCAGGAACCCATACTTTCTAGGTTCAACCACACACACATACACACAGACAGACAGACAGACAGAGACACAGATAATAGTGGACATACCACTAGTCCATCTCCTCTTCAGTTTTTCTGACTCCCACAGATTACAAAACTTACACCCCCAGAGTGGAGACATCATGGCCACATTACTCGTCACATGATCTTAATGTCACAAAAGGTCCTGAAGCAGTCTCCACATCGGAAGCTACACTATTTATGTTATTATTAGGGTAGCTTCAGCTGTAGATGCTGGGGGCCTCTTGGCGTGTGGGGGCTTTGGACAATTGTCCAGTTTGTCCACTCCTAACGCCAGCCCTGCCATTAGACCAATTCCACTTGTTTCACACAACAGTTTCACTGAAAATAAGAGTCCTACATAGGTAACATACACCTATGACTCCGCACTCCCAAAGTTCCCCATACCAGCGACATGACACAGCTTCAAAATAGTCTCAGCAAGGTACTTACTACTGTAAATAGGCTAAAATAAAGAAGCTCGGAAGCATGCAGAGTTTTAAATGCAGGTCAGGATAGCAAAAGTCTATAAACCAAGCTGAAACATAGGATCAGTACAATATATCAAAAGATTTATTACTGAAATTTGTATATAAATTGCATCTACCATATATAATACATTTACAATTTATATATAAGGTAGATATAATTTGTATACAATTGTAAATTAGAGTTAGCCAAATTTATTCAAGTGAAATTGAATTCAACTCGAAGTCCATATTCTACAGAATGTGAATTTTTTTTTTAATTCACTGTTCATGAATTCATCAAAATGGGAGCCAGACAGTCACTATTTTGCTCAACCATGTAGGGACTGTAAAATGTTAAAGAAAAATAATGTCTCATCACTTTGCTCCCAGCCACCTCCGCAGCTTGCTTTCTCCTGTATGGTCCTCGCCACTTCTTCTTCCAGCCACCACGCACTGAAAATCTATATTCGCATGCAGGTTATAAGGTTGTGGTAATGTTGTGACATCAGGATGTGCACCGCAGCCTTACGACATGCACACTTCGCTAATACTTCCGACTGGGACTAAGCCCGTTCTTCAAATGTGCGTCTGGCAATATCATGACATCAGTACATCCTTTTCGAACTTACGACAAGCATTCTAGGCACTGGAATGGCCTAGGCCTAGTTGAAGTCCCTGCCTAGCATGAATATGACCAGGGTTTCAGCACTCAGTTGTGATAAAATGAAGAGCTGAGGACCATACAGGTAACACTGAGCAGTGGAGGTGAGCGGTGATGTGAGTATTGCATGATTTTTTTGTATACATCTTACTTTATTATGCTCTGTGGTCTCCTAAGTGAATCAAATTTTCTGTAAAATCCGCGAAATTTAGTGAATTCGAATCTTGCCAGATCCTCTCAAGTCGATTGTAAATATAATATTATAGTTGGACATAGTAATGTTTCTATTCTCTAAAAGTATTTACTCACCTATAATAACTCCTGTCACATAGAACAATTTATTTGAAAAATCCATTTTGGCTAAAATATAAAAAAATACAATAATTACCATAATATAAATGATATACTGGATGTTATATGCTGTGCCATAGATTTGGTAAATTATATATTTAATAGGTATTAGTACAGTATATTTTTGTAAATTACACGTGTTGGTTTTTTTGATATGATAAAGTATAATCAGAGTTTTGATATATAATGTAAATCATTAATAGTGTACTGCTAAAATTGAAAATAAGGAAAAAACTAAAGTTTTGTCATTGTCAGTCACAAAACAAGGATCCAAATGTGGTTATCTTGAATATTTTGCTCCGGATTTATTAAAACTTTTACGCCAGTATTCTAATTTATAATTTTGGTGCAACTGGTGGCTGTGCTAAAATTATGTGACTTTTGGTATTTTCATGCAATTTTTGCCCAGCTCTAACAAAGTGGGCAGAACTGGGACAGAATGGGGGCATGGCAACCGCCGCTCATCAATTCATGATGAGTGGCTGTATTCGCTAAGCGACAAATCTTACTCCAGCAGGGTCTGGAGTAAGATTTGTGGAGAGTTGCACACCGAGGTGTACGCCACTCGTCTGACGCTCCTGATTCATGAAAAGTCGTACACCGCTTCATGAATCAGGTGAGTTTGACTCTAGTGCATCTCCTTAACATGCCCATCTATTAACTAACCCATCTCTTTATCTCCTTGATGTATCTGGTCCTTAGGTTGGACAGGTTAAAGGTTAAAAAAATATAGACAATAAACTAGAATGTAGAAAGCAAAATCTAGAAAGCAGTTATGATATGCTGGTAATAAGGCTAAAAAATATTAAAAATGTAATTTAAAAGGATTATAAACTGCTATTTAACTGACACTTAATACTAAATTG
Source organism: Phyllobates terribilis (assembly GCF_046119375.1). Classification (NCBI taxonomy): domain Eukaryota; kingdom Metazoa; phylum Chordata; class Amphibia; order Anura; family Dendrobatidae; genus Phyllobates; species Phyllobates terribilis. The sequence continues at coordinate 248,312,694 of NW_027362761.1, forward strand.
TTCTGCAGTCATATACTGGAGCCAGTATAAGGGTATGTTCACATGACCGATTTCTACACATCCAAGAAAAATGGTCCTATTATTCTAATCAGACTTTGATCAGAGGTTGATCAGAGTAAGATCAGTTCTCGCACGTGGAGAGGAAAAAAAAAGTTTCTTCATCTTATCCAGAATTAAAAAAAGAAGGTCATCACTTGGAAAAATAGGGAGGTGCTTGTAAGAGAAATCCTACATAGTCCAAAAAACATCACGCTCATATAAGTATATATATATATATATATATATATACATATATATATAATTTATTCAAAATTCAGTTGGTTTTGAAAAAATCACCAAAAATTTTTAAATATATTGCAACAATGTAACTTTTTAGGAGATGTTTCAGCTCATCGCAAACCTTGTTCACTCAGTCACAGAAATAATTATGTAAATATATGATACAGTATATCATAAACTAAGAAAAAAGAAAAGTTCTACATACAGTGGGTATGCAAAGTATTCAGAACCCTTTAAATTTTCACTCTTTGTTTCATTGCAGTGATATTTCAGTTTTTCTTTTTTAATAAATTTGCAAAAATTTCTACATTTCTGTTTTTTTTCAATCAAGATGGGGTACAGAGTGTTCTTGAATGAGAAAAAAATGAACTTTTTAGAATTTACCAAATGGCTGCAATGAAACAAAGAGTGAAACAGTTAAAGGGGTCTGTATACTTTCTGTACCCACTGTTTATAAATATAAACACATATTATGTAAATAAGCACAACAAGTAAATAGAGTGTAATTGCACTCCAGACTGTATCCAGGGTAAATATGCAAAATACAGGATCATAGGAAAATTGCCATGAAAGGAAATATGTATAAATAAGAGCATGATTGTGCAAATGTATCTAATACACAGACATCAGAAACAGTGAGTATATACCAAAATCTTGGTCCAAAATAGAGGGTACTCATCAGTGAACAGAGAAGATCAGGTATCCCACATTCGCCGATGCTGTTGGCAAAATGAAAGAGCTTGTTACTCAGGAAATATGGCAACTGGTGAGACCCCTATATTTCTGACTTAAAATCTTAAAATTTGTGTTGAGTGCGTTGAAATATACAGTATATAGCAACTGTGTCAATTTACAAATGTGTATCACACTTATTTTTAATACATGACTCCCCCATTGGTGCCACAGTATAGAGAAAATAAAGAGAAAATAAACTTTATTCTCTAATTTCACGTCTGTAGGAAATTCTCTTCTGTCAGCTCACTAGACAATATATTGCAATAACCAGAAGACACAATACAGAGGACTTGTGACACTTCGTTTTTTTCAAAGAATATAAAAAAACTCAATATAGTTAACAACTTAATTAAAATATTCAAAAGGGTATAAATAGCAGATCAAATGATACACATTTACAAAACAGATATATTCATTTTTGGTTCTCACCTTTTCATGAATGATGTTCTTGGTACTGTTCTGCTCTTAGTGTTAATGCTTACACTGTACAGACAAGTACAAATATAGTATTCTACCAGTGTCCACTTCCTGTTGAAAAATATATTTCTTACCATTTACACTCATGCCAGTGATGAGAAGTGAGTACAAGGTTCATTAAAGAAACAGGCGGACAGCTACAAATTTGCACCAGCCTTTACAGAATTTGAGTACATACTATAAAACACAATTTCCATGTTCCTAAGCTACTGTTTCTAGAGAACATAGAAGAGTTTAAAAGTGGAGTGAGGCAGAAAAAGAGTTTTGTCCTTGAACATTTATTTAATTTTCATTTTTCTTATACCTCTCTTCCAAACATTATATTTTAGCTAAAACAATGGGTAAATATGACTGTACAATATATTCTGTTTTTTTTTTTCTAATTTATTTGGTGATAAGAGTGTAGAAACATATATCTTGGGGTCCCTTATCTTTTGAGACCCATGCAATATTGCTGATAAAAAGGGGAACTCAATACTGTAAATCTAAGACAGGCTTCTATCACTGCAGTTATCAATACTCAATAATGAAAAAGGAAAACGTTGCATTGACCCAGCACAAAATTGGAATTTCATGCTCTGATTACACCTTTGGTTCAGGTGAACTTAACATGGTAAAAGAACCCAATGCATCCAGCTTAGGGAAATAAAAACATTTGTTTTATTATTATGCTTCATTAAAAAGAATCCACTGTGCATCACATAAGACACCTGGAAAAGTGCTTACATCATACATGGAAAAAGTTTTTCAGCCGTCTTATGTGATGCATAGTTGATTCTTTTTAAAGAAGCATCAATAAATCAATATTCAATGCTTAATTCAAAATTGCATATACTGTTATTTTTATTTTCTCATGAATATTTCATATTGGTTTTATTGTGATGATTGAGGTGATGTCACAATTCTGTTGTCTGATAACCCAGGACCAGGGGCTCCTACCCTGTCCCTAATGCTAGGGGCGCCCTAGCTATCCCTTCTCCCTATGTTACTTCTGATGGTGAAGATGCTAGGGCCACATACCTTGCTGTACTCCTGAATCAGGCCTTATCTATCCCCTCTCTCACCTAGGAAAGTGGGGAGGAATAGTGTATGTAAAAACACAAACCAGACAAACAAAGAAGGATGTACAAGGATAAAAAGAAATACCAAACATACAAAATATGCACTCACAGACAACAGAGGGAAACACCGAAGGGATTAGAAAGGTAAACAAAAATAGAAGAGGGTGGGACTATGCACACAGCCAAAACGCCAAGCAACAGTCACAGAAAAATTCTACTTAAACGCTTCCACCAAACCCCGAATCCTCCAATATTCACCAGGCAGTACAAGACACTGGCAATCCAGATTGCCAGAGCATAGACTACATAGGAGAGGCAGTGGCTGACACTGCACAGCTGAGAACCGCCAAGAAGGAAGCTACAGAGAATCAAAACTGAGCAGTTTAACTCTTATACTGCTGAAAGAAACCAGTATCATTTAACAAAAGGTAGAAGTGCTTCTATTCAATGCAGCAGTACGTGAACTCAGATTCTGCGGTCTTCTGGCTCCTCTCTGACCCATGACAGTTGATTTTTTAATTTTAGCATGAAGAAATGGTTGAGCTGTAATAGAAACTGAGAAATGTGGAACATGAGGTACAGAATATAATACTCAGAACAAAGAGTTAGATAGTCCACTAATAAAAGTATATTAATCTTTATTAAATCGTAACAAAAAATAGGCAAATGCATATAATACAAGTATACGGACAAGATAAATAGTAGATAGACTCAGGTATTGAGGGTATGTGGTCCACATACAACTATAAGGGCCGGGGGAATAAACCACCTGACAATATAATAGTGCTGGTGCGTCAATAATATTGGCACATACTAGTATACAGTATGTACGATGCAGCTATACTCATTTCAAAAGTACATAGATCATAGGTGACTAATCAGTGTAACAGTCTAAATTATACTTCTTATACAATCTATATTGTAACATGCAGAGTAAAGTAATGCATCTAAAAAAAGACCATAATGCGCAGATCAATAGTAGAGATGAGCGAACCTTTCAAGCTTCGATTCAGTACAGATCGACGAATTTTGCAATGTTCATCGAACATCCCATTGAATTCAATGGGAGGCAAAACGAAACGCATAAACAACACCTTCAAAGGGGGCCCAAAAGCTGCCAAAACAGCTTAAATTAGGGGCAGACACGAGGAAAAGTGGCATCAATTGACCAACAGTACAAATTTTATAATTGGCACAGCAGCAGTCAGCCATGGGCCATGAATGAGGTATCAGGTCTGGGCCAGCAATTACAGCTTTGAATTTAACGTCAAATTAAGATGAGGTCCATGAGGGATAGGTGTACGCTTCCTGTGCTGGGAGGCCTGATACCGCACGCAACAGCTCATGCTCGTTTCTGCTCAGCCACACTCAGGTGCCACAAATACCAGTTGTGTAGATTACTATTGCTAGATAAATTTAAGGATAGTAACACAGGTAGTTGACTGAAAGCCGGTCTGGGAGCCCTACTGCTACAGGCAACACACATGAAGGAGACCCAACTTGGAGTCTCCACATTTCAAAAAGTTATTGCCACACCAATTAAGTGGCATCAATTTCCCTAGCGTACAAAGACTAAAATGGGGCTCTGACACACCTTCCACTACAGGCAACCCACCAGATGGAGACCCAACTTGGAGTCTTCACATTTCAAAAAATTATTGCCACACACCACTTAAGTGGCATCAATTCTACCAGTCCGGTCAGCCTCCGCACATAAGAGCTGATGAGTGGGCATGGATGTCTGACATCTGTGTGGTTAGTATGCTACAAACGGTGGTGTGGTTAGCACCGTCTGTAGCCCAGGAAACCAGCTCCTGTTCCTCCTCCTCCTCATTATCACCTAATTTGCATTAAGAAGATGAAATGAGGCTGGGCTGTGTAGCATCATCCTGTATAGTTTTTTGCTGAACAGGAGCTGGTTTCCTGCACTACAGACAGTACTACCCACCCACACCACCTTCATCCCGTCTATTCAGCGTGGATGGCCTGAATAGGGGGAGGAGAGGGAGGATGAGGAGGAGGACCAGGAGGAGGATGAGTAGGAGAACATGGATAGTTGTCCTCTCGGTGGAGACAGGGAAGTCTTGGCTAGTGGCAGTCTGGCACAGATGGCTGAGTTTTTGTTCTGCCGCCTTTCCTGTGACCCTTGTGTTGTATGCATTTTGGGCAACAATGATTACTGATTGGTCATCCTTCTAGACCCACGCTACAAGGAGAACTTTTTTTCTCTCCTTCCTGTATCAGAGAGGTCTGATAAAATGTTGCAGTACCAGAAGGTCCTTTTTGAAGAATTATTAAAAAAATTCCCATTTGACAACGCTGGTGGCAGAGGTCACAGTTCCTTGGACAACCAAGGAGTACAGGCGAGGGAGACACAAACCAGATGCAGCAGAGGCAGAGGAACACTGTCAAAGGTCTGAGAAAACTGTCTCCCAGCGTCCAGGCCATGATGCATGGGGTACTCTGACAATAAGGGAAAAGTTTTGGAAGATGCTGAAGGAACACTTTGGTGACCGTACCAGTGTCCTCTGTGATTCCTCTGTGCCTTAAAACTATTGTGTATCCAAGCTGGGTACATGGCATGAACTGGCTCTCTATGCCTTGTAGGTCCTGGTCTGACCTACTGCTAGCGTTTTGTAAAAGCGGGTTGTCAGTGCCGCCGGGGTTATTATAACTAATAGGCGGATCCGCCTGTCAACTGAAAATGCTGACAGGCTGACCCTTATCAAAAAGAACAAGGGTTGGATTGGCCCAGACTTCTCAACACCACCGGGTGACAGCAGCGGAACATAAACTCAAATCCAGTGTTTTTTTTTCTGGTCTGTTCCCATGCACCCCTTCACACCCAAACATGGGTGTACGCTTCAGGATTTCGTCTTTTTTATGTCATCCTCCTCCTTCTTCTTCTCCTCATCCTCCACCACCATATCAACAGGGTGACCATAATGCAACACCCACTTTAATTTTAACAGTATTTAACAGTATAGGAAACCCACTCCTTAATAACTCCTTAATAATTTTTAATACAATCTTTCTGAGGCCCTTCAATATGTCTCTTCAAAATGGTATTGAGGTGAGTCTTAATTTTTGGCAGCCCTTGAACTTACTGCATACGCATTAACAGTATAGGAGACCCACTCCTTAATAATTTTTAATACAATTTTCCTGAAACCCTACACTACGTCTCTTCATAGTGGTATTGGAGTGCGTCCTAATATTTGGCAGCCCTTGAACTTACTGCATATACATTAACAGTCTAGGAGACCCACTTACTAATAATGGGAAGGTCAATTCAAATCGATTAAATGTTCTACAATATTATCTCTCTTATCTGCAATTCATGTACGGGTGAGCTATCGCACTATGGATAGCATATTACATGCATCAAGCCAGGAATTATTGCCTTATATTCCGTGTTGCTGCAACCAAAAAAAAAAATTATTCTGTTCTCTAATAATCCCTTTACCCCTGAGGGTGGTTTGAACGTTAATGACAAGGCCAATTTTTACAATTCTGACCACTGTCACTTGATGAGGTAGTAACTCTGAAACTCTTCAACAGATCCCACTAATTCTGAGATTGTTTTTTTCGTGACATATTGTACTTCATGATAGTGGTAAAATTTCTTTGATATGACTTGCGTTTATTTGTGAAAAAATCAGAAATTTGGTGAAAACTTTGAAAATTTTGCAATTTTCAAACTTTGAATTTTCATGCCCTTAAATCAGAGCGATATGTCACAAAATAGTTAATAAATAACATTTACCACATGTCTACTTTACATAAGCACAATTTTGTAACCAAAATTTTAAAATTATAAGGGTTAAAAGTTGACCAGCAATTTCTAATTTTTCCAACAAAATTTACAAAACAATTTTTTTAGGAACCACATCACATTTGAAGTGACTTTGAGGGGCCTTTATGACAGAAAATACCCAAAAGTGACACCATTCTAAAAACTGCATCCCTCAAGTTGCACACAACCACATTCAATAAGTTCAGGTGCTTCACAGGAATTTTTGGAATGTGGAAGAAAAAAATTTTTTGCACAAAAATGTTAATTTAGACCCCATTTTTTTATTTTCGTAAGGGTAACAGGAAAAAATGGACCCCAAAATTTGTTGTGTTGTTTCTCCTGAGCACGCCAATAACCCTTGTGTGGGGACAAACCACTTTTTGAGCGCACGGCATGGCTCGGAAGGGAAGGAGCACCATTTGACTTTTGAATGTAAAATTTGCTTGAATAATTAGCGGACGCCATATTGCGCTTGGAGAGCCCCTGAAGTGCTTAAGTAGTGGAAACCCCCCACAAGTGACACAATTTTGGAAACTAGACCCCTCATCAAACTTATCTAGATGTGTACTGAGCACCCTGAATCCCCAGGTGCTTCACAGAAGTTTATAACATGGAGCCGTGAAAATTACAAAATCAAACTTTTTGCACAAAAATGATGTTTTAGCCCCAAATTTTTTATTTTCACAACAGTAAGAGGAAAAAATGGACCCCAAAAACTCTTGTGCAATTTCTCCTGAGTACGCCGATACCCCATATGTGGGGAAAATACACTGTTTGGGCACGCGGCAGGGTTCAGAAGGGAAGGAGCATTGTGTGACTTTTTGAACACAAAATTGGATGGAATTGAGAGCGGACGCCATGTTGCATTTGGAGAGCCCCTGGTGTGCCTAAACAGTGGAGCTCCCCCACAAGTGACCCCATTATGGAAACTATACCCCTCAACGATTTTATTAAGGGGTATAGTGAACATTTTGTACCCAGAGGTACGACACAGAAATTGATAACATTAGGTCATCATATTGAACAAGTTGTCATTAGTCTTGAGGGCAAGTGCTCGCTACTTGAGTTAGCATCGGGTACACAGGTATGCACCATGTATCACGGGTGCTCGAGTGACATGCTCGAGTCCGCACCCTGCATGTTTCACGGTTGTTAGACACCCAAAAAAATCATGCAGGGATTGCTCGTGCATGGCAGGCAATCCCCGCAAGTTTTTTTGGCAGCGAAGCATATGGGGCAGAGACTCGAGCTTGTCACTCGAGCACCCGATGCAAACTCAAGTAGCGAGCACTTGCGCTCAACACTAGTCGCCATATCATCATCATTTTTTTTTCTTTACTTTTGAAAAAATCCCAACCCCAACACAACCATAACCCTAACACAACCCTAACCCTAGCAAAACACTAACCCTAACCCTAGCACAACCCTAACCCTAACCCTAGCACAACCCTAGCCCTAGAGTTAAATTTTTACGCCGTTTCTTGTGAAGTATAAGTGATTAGAAGACTGTATTCTTCTAGTCGGTGCGATTACAGCTATGCCAGATTCATATCGGGTTTTTATGATTGACAGCTGTCACACACTAAAAGACCCTTTTTTTTTGCAAAGACTAGTTTTTGCATCGCCAGATTTTGAGAGTTATAATTTTTCCATATTTTGGTCGACAGAGTCATGTGATGGCTTGTTTTTTGCGAGACAAGTTGACGTTTTTATTGGTACCATTTTCAGGCACGTGACTTTTTTTTGTTTTTTAATCCGATTTTTGGGAGGCAAAATAAACAAAAACCAACAATTCAGGAATTGTTTTTTTTTTTTTTTGCCGTCCCGCGTGTGGTAAAATTGATAAAGTAGCTTTATTCTTCGGGTCAGTATGTTTACAGCAGTATCTCATTTATATAATTTTTTTATGTTTTGGCACTTTTACACAATAAAAGCTATTTTATAGAAAAATTATTTTTTTTTGCATCTCATTATTCTGAGAGCTATAACTTTTTTATTTTTCGGCTGATGGAGCTGTATGGTGGCTTGTTTCTTGCGAGACAAGATGACGTTTTCAGCGGTACCATTTTTATTTACATTCGTCCTTTTGATCAAAAAATCATTGACAGATTCATGTTTTTTAATATAATTTGCACTCAGAATTTCATCAAAGCAGGCAGGGTTGCTTGCGTTCCTCCACAGTTTGGTGCTGCCACGTACACGTACCAAAAAAAAACTCTTCAGGGGCCGGTTAAAATCTATTTTATATTCTATAATATTACCTCTCTTATCTGCAATTTGTGTTCAGATGAGCTATCGCACTCTGGATAGCGTATTACACGCATCCAGCCAGGGATTATTGCCTTATACTCCTTGCTCCAGCAACAAAAAAAAAAAAATCTATTCTATTCCCTCTTAATACTGCTGTTAGCTGCATTTAGAATAGGGACAGGTGCAAGGTGGCAACATTTGCTGAAAATGAGTGTTTATTCTAATCGCATACATCTCTTACACTGTCTATAACTTGATTGTTTTTTTCAGAAAATCATTGACAGATTCATGTTTTTTAATGTAGTCTGTACTCAAAAATGCATCAAAGCAGGCAGGATTGCTTGTTTTTCCACAGTTTGGTGCTGCCATGTCCCAAAAAAACCTTTTCATGGCCGGTTAAAATCTATTTTATATTCTACAATATTACCTCTCTTATCATCAATTCGTGTACGGGTGAGTTTTCACACTATGGATAGCATATTACACTCATTCAGCCAGGGATTATTTCCTTATACCCCATGCTGCTGCTGCAAAGAAAAAAAATCTATTCTATTCCCTCTTAATACCACTTTTATCTGCATTTAGAATTGTGGCAGCTGCTAGGTGGTAACACCTTTTGTAAATGATTGTTCATTCTGGTCACATATATCTCTTCCACAGTCCATAAGTTGATTCCTTCCATACACTCATTGACCGATTCACAATTTTTATGGTGATCTGTAGTCAGAAATTCATCATAGTTGACAGAAATTCATTGAAGTTGGCAGAAAATTTTCAAATTTGACAGAAATTCATCAAAGTTAACACAATTTACTGATTTAATGTGTAATTCGTAGTTTCTCTTCAGCTTCTGTATAAAAAAAGTAGTAATGGGAGACTTGATGCTACTGGAGATGGAATTATAACTTCAGTACTCACCAGTGCTTTGTTTCCATCCATTTCTGGGGGCTTCTTGAAGTATGTTTGGGGTCACTTTCCTGCTGGAAGACACATGACCTAAGATGCAAATCCAGCTTTAGAACACTGCGCACTACATTGCGACCCAAAATCCTTTGAAAACCTTTACATTTCATGATGCCTTGCACACAGTCAAAGCACCCAGTGCCAGAGGCAGCAAAACAACCCATAAATATCTTTGAATCTCCACCATATTTCACTATAAGTACTGTGTTCTTTTATTTGTACAGTTGAATGATGTGCTTTACCCAAAAGCTCCATCTTGATCTCATCTGTCCCTAAGATGCCTGCTGACCCTCTAAAAATAGTGGATGCCGTATGCTGGTACTGTATGAATTGTGAGGGCTGCCTGCTGTACCTTCAAGTTTCAAACTTTACAGTATTAATACGAAAAAGAAAATTTGTCCACCTCAGATGGATACGTTATATTGCAGTAGCAATATATGGCCATGCAAAGCATAGCCGACTGCTGTCCCTCTAACAATAGTAAGGGTCACCTGATGGCCCTCTACAAATTGTGAGGGCCGCCTAATGGCCCTGTAAAAATAGGCTTTGTGACTTTCAGAGTCCCTCCTTCATAAATTAAACAGGATGAGTCTGGTCAATAGTGATGAGTGAGCACTAAAATGCTCCGATACCCGTTGCTCGGGTCGAACAAATCATAATGCTCGGGTGCTCAACCCGAGCAACGAGCCCAATGTAAGTCAATGGGAAACTCAAGCATTTTTCCGGCTGGCAGACTCCGGACATCTGGAAGGGGCCTAAAAATTGGCCAAATCGATGGGAACAGTGCTAAAATGATATGGGAACAGCATGGGGAAGACCCCTGGAAGCATCTCTGACTCCCAGGTCACTGCTATGAACAATGTTGTCAGAGTATTACACCACTTTTACGGACTCACAATAAAACATACAAAAACGAAGCCAAAATGGATTTTCCTGGGAAAAATGTTAAAGAACATTCTTTCCAGGGTAATGACTTATATACAAGGCAAAATAAATAGCCAGAACCAGAAATTCTCTTCCACACCTTGGCCTATGTTCACACGTATCGTTTTTTCTGCATTTTTGCACTTTTGCATTGCTTTCAACGGTGAAAAGTACATTCACCAGTAAATGTAATTTTAACATTTTACTACCTTATCTGTCCGTGTAGTGTGTGAGACAGGATCAGACACATCCTGTTTCATTCTTGAAGGAGGGACTCTGAAAGTCACAAAGCCTATTTTTACAAGGCCATCAGGCGGCCCTTACTATTGTCAGAAGGCCATCAGACGGCTATGCTTTGTTGTTCCCATTATTAAGTGGTAATGCCCATGCAGTGTTTGCAAGGGCTGCCAAAAAATTGGACACATTACAATACCCCTTTTTAATACCCCTTTGAAGAGACGCAGAGGAGGTCCTCATTAAAAAAATTGTTCCCATTGTTAAGGAGTGGGTCTCCTATACTGGTAATGCCCATGCACTAAGTGCATGGGCTGAAAAACATTTACCCCTTGGGGGTATACATGAACATACTGTATAACATACAGAATGTTAGAGGTAGGCCTCCAAAAAAATTTCCTACGGGCATCATAAACACCCTTGCAAAAAAATGATGTGGGTTTTGCATCACGGTCACCCTGGTGATATGGTGATGGAGGATGAGGAGAAGGAGGAGGACAACAGAAAAAAGACAAAATCGTGAAGCGTATACCCATGTCTCGGTGTAAAGAGGTGCATGGGAATAGACCTTCCCCCCCAAAAAAACACTGGATTTGAACTTATGTTTTGCTGCTATCAACCAGTGGTGTTAAGAAGTCTGGCCCAATCCAGCCCTTGTTCATTTTGATAAAGTCAGCCTGTCAGCATTTTCAGTTGACAGGCGGATTTGTGTCACCCTGGCTTGGATGCCACAAGTATAATTAAAGCTGTGTCTGAGAGCAAGGGGGAGGTTCTCTAGTCAGGGGAACATTAGCATGCAATGCCTCCTGTCTCAGGCCAGTAGGGGGAGCTGGCTGCCCCTATAAAAGCTGGTACTGGGGGCAGGGTTAGAGAGAACTGGATGGCCTGTCTCAGCACTGAGACGTGTCCGAGAGTGGAGCAGGGACAGAAAGTTGATTGCACCTAAGAGGAAGTGTGGCAGTAGGAGAGCCACCAGCCAGAGACGAGAGGCGAAGAGAGCCTGTCTTGGCAAATCAGAGACTGACCTTACCAGACTTTGGTGTCTGAGGCTGGAAGGATTCCACATCCCCCAGCAGAGAACCAGTCCGCAAGGGACTGTATATTCCTTGGCCTAAGAAGCCTGGAGGCCCTGCCACAACCGAAGGGACCAGTAAAGCCGTACAAGGCTGGGAGCAGAAAGGAACCCACGTCGCAGGCCATACAGGCGAGAATACACGGAAAGCTCGGAAACGTGGGCTGTTACCCTATCAGGAGGAGATAGCCAGAAGGAGCGCAGAAAGCACGGTAGGCCTACACCCTCACCCTGACCAGGGCCAATTTCCCCGTTGCTCTCAGACATCCAGGTCCCCTCCTAGCTGGGACTGTTTATGGGTCAGTTTACCTGTTTCAGTAAAGACCCTGGACTGCAACCTATTGTCTGTGTGCTCCTTCGCGCCTCCAGCACTACCGGTACTGGGACTCTCACCACCATCACTCCCACCATCCACTACACTGCCCTGGGGCCGCACTCTTCCCGTGGAGAGTCACACCATCCCAGCTGCACACATCATCAGCCCCAGCGGTCTGCCTTGCAGCGGTGGTTCCTAATGACCGCAAATCCACGGGTGGCGTAGTCGGACATAATCAACAACACATAACGGACTACCACTGGCCTGACCACCCTGAGCCATGGAACCGGGTTGCCACTACTACTCCCATCGTTCCCTATTGCCCGGATCCGAGTGCCCCACGGCCCAGGGGGCGAGTCAGCTTTGGCGTAGTCGGCAGGATTTCGTGCCCGCAACCACCGGGTACTGCGTGCCTGAAAAAGACTTTTGTACTTACCTGTGGCGAAGTTTCCCGCCGTCCGGAGTCGTTTCCCGTCATCGGACGCCATCTTCAGTCGGTTCCCGCCATCTTCAGCTGTTTTCCTGCCATCCGAAGTCGTTTTCCCGCCGTCGGACGCCATCTTCAGGACGCCGCGCGGGAAGAAGAGGGGCGTGGACGCCGAAAGCGCGCGAGACCCGAAGCTCCGCCCCACGCACCGACGCTGCGCAAGGTCCTGGAAGGGAGAGACAGCGACGCTGACATCATCAGGACGCGACGCCAGGTCCTCGTCCATAGCAACAGCAGCGGAGCCGCGACCTACAGAAGAGGATCGTCGGAAGGTAGGCCACGCTTAACTAGGGGGGAGGAAGATGTCGGACACAGAGGCGCCCACTACCACCAACGCAGCTGCAGCAGCGGTGATGCCCTTGTCCCTGCCCTACATCCCTGGAGCGGCCTGGCTGCCCAAGTACTCAGGGGAGCCCCAAGCCCTAACTGACTTTAAGGAAAGGCTGTACAGTTTGTTCCAGGTTTACCCCCTGACAGAGGAACAGAAGGTCAGCATATTGATAGGGCAGTTAACTGGCGCAGCCCAAAGGGAGGTAAAATCATGGCCCACTGAGGAGAAAAGGACTGTGAAGGGTATTCTGGCCCGGCTGCGGGGTACCTTTGACACACGTACCTCCGCTGAGATTAAAATGAGGTTCTATGGATGTAAGCAGCGGGCACAGGACAGCATCAGAGACTACGCCCTAAATCTGCAGGAAGCCTTGAGGGTTATTCAACAAACTGACCCTGGCAGTGTGCAGGAAACGGATAAGCTGCTAACAGAACAATTCATAGAAGGTCTGCTGTCTAGCGCCCACAGGGCACAACTGCGCCTCATGTTCTTTCAGAACCCCGACCTGACCTTTGCCCAATTTAAGGACAGGGCCATAAGGGTGCTCCGTGAATCTGCAACCAGTGGCGCTATAAACCCCCGGCGCCCTGTTCTCACCTACCACCAGGAGGCGGCGCCCTCGTCTATGGACCCCGTGGGGGCTGATGCACAGGCCCTGAACCAAGCCCCGTCGAAAGATCTGCACCACCAAGTCCAGGAGCTGACCAGGAGCGTCGCGGCGTTGACCAGGACCGTCCAGGCGTTGCAAGTGGACCCGTCAAGACCCATCGAGCTGGCTTCAAGTCCGGAGGATGTCCCGTGGCGTCGACAGAGGAGGATCCCGTCGTTTCGAGGGAGGCCCACAGACCGCTACGCAGAGGATGGACAGCCCATTTGCCGTCGATGCAACCAGCCCGGACACATTTCCAGGTACTGTAATTTAAACGGGTCCAACCTGGGGCAGAGGGCCAACCCCCAGGCATAAGATCACCAGGCCCTTATAATTGGCGTGATAAGTACGTTGGGGGGCGCCCGGTTTTACCCGTGGTGCTGGACGGTATCCCCATGAGCGCCTTGCTGGATACTGGGTCACAAGTAACCACTATCCCTTATGTACTTTTTAAGCAGTATTGGACTGATGCTGATATCACACGGTATCCAGGCAGTAACTTGAGCATCATCGCCAGTAATGGCTTACCCGTGCCGCAGATGGGGTTCAAGGAGATGACCATAAAAATTGGTAAAGTTGAACTGCCGGCACAGGGAGTGATTATTGTGGACATTGACCGTCGTGAAAGTCACCCTAAAATAACTGTGGGTACTAACGTAATTGAAAATTGTCTTTCAGAGGTAATTGTAATTCTACAACAGGTGGCGGTGAATGCTAGTTCCAGCCAACAGAGAGTCCTCAACAAGGAGATAAAAGCCCTGATGAGACGGCAGCAGGTAGAACTGTCTGGTGGTGAGATCGGTAGCGTAAGACTGAGCGACCCATTCCCCATTTCCATCCCTCCCAAAAGTGAAATGATGATCTGGTGTCGGACTGCAATCGGGTTGAGAGGTAGAGACTACCAAGCCATGGTAGAACCCGTGTACTCAGACAGCAGGCCCACCATTTTGACAGCCCGGGGGGTGGTTGATGTCCGTCATGGGAGGGTGCCCGTCCGCATCCTCAACATTGGGGAAAGGGAAGTACACTTACCCAGGTACGCTACACTCGCCAAACTGTTTGTTGTCGAACACAAAGCTATCAGGGCCGTGGAACCCTTGCCTCCATCTCCACAGGCGGAGGGTAATGGCTCCCAGAAACAAAAGGAGGACTGGTGCCAGAAACTCCATGTGGGTGCTGACTCCACTCCCCTGCACCAAAAACAAGGAGTCTACCGGGTGGTACAGGAGTACGAGAGAGTCTTTAGTAAGCACCCGCTAGACTTCGGCAGAGTAAAAGGGATAGAACACCACATCCCCACAGGGAGCCACCCACCAATAAAAGAGAGACACAGGCCTGTACCCCCTGCACATTATCAGAACGCCAAGGGTATGCTGCGGGAAATGAAAGAAGCTGGGGTCATTAGAGATAGCTGTAGCCCCTGGGCAGTCCCCCTGGTTCTGGTAAAAAAGAAAGACGGCACCATGAGAATGTGCGTGGACTATAGACAAATCAACCGTATCACCCACAAAGACGCATATCCGCTGCCTAGAATAGAGGAGTCTTTAGCCGCACTAAAATCTGCTAACTTCTTTTCTACTTTGGACCTTACTAGCGGGTACTGGCAGGTTCCTGTGGCAGAGGCTGACAAGGAGAAGACTGCCTTCACCACCCCGATGGGACTGAGTGAATTCAACTGCATGCCCTTCGGGCTCTGCAACGCACCAGGGACCTTCCAGCGGCTGATGGAATGCTGTCTAGGGCACCGAAACTTCGAGACGGTCCTCCTTTACCTGGACGACGTGATCGTTTATTCGAAGACCTACGAGGACCATCTCAAACACCTGGCTGAGGTGTTCGAAGCCCTGGCAGGCTATGGCCTGAAGGTGAAACCATCGAAGTGTTACCTGCTGAAACCAAAGGTCCAGTACCTAGGGCACGTGGTAAGCGCGGAAGGAGTGGCCCCCGACCCTGACAAGGTCACGGCAATCAAGAGCTGGCCAAGCCCCTCGAACATCAAAGAGGTGAGACAGTTTCTCGGGTTGGTAGGCTACTACCGAAGGTTCATCCCCGGGTTCACCAAGATGGCAGCTCCTATGCAGGACCTCCTGATCGGACAGTCTAAGTCCAGAAGTCAAAAGCCACCCTTCAAGTGGGATAAACCGGAAGAGCAGTCCTTCCGCCAGCTAAAGATGGCCCTCACCGGGGATGAGATCCTGGCCTACCCTGATTATGGCCAGCCTTTCATTCTTCACACAGACGCCAGTAATGTGGGACTGGGAGCCGTACTATCCCAAAACCAACAGGGCAGAGAACGGGTGATCGCATACGCCAGCCGGAAGCTGAGGCCCACCGAGAGGAACCCGGAGAATTACAGCTCCTTCAAGCTAGAATTCTTGGCGGTGGTGTGGGCCGTGACGGAACGCTTCAAGCATTACCTGGCCTCCGCGAAGTTCACCGTGTACACGGACAACAACCCGTTGACACACTGGACAATGCAAGACTGGGTGCCCTGGAACAGCGGTGGATGGCCCGTCTCTCCAACTATGACTTCGTGATCAAGTACCGGGCAGGCAAAACCAATGCCAACGCGGACGCCCTATCAAGGATGCCTCACTTACCTGAAGGTGACGAAGACCCAGAAGAGCTGGAGGAGGTAGAACTCCCCGCGTTTCACCGGTATGGAGCCGCTCAATACTCTCACCGTGTGAAGGAGGAGGATCTAACAACTGTGATGATCAATCCCCTACCTCACCACAGCTGGGCCGAGACCCAAGATAGTGACCCTGCCATCCGCCTGGTGAAAGATCTGCTGACCCAGGAAGATGCCCGCTTAGATCCAGATGCCCCAGAGGAAGCCAAGCAGCTATGGAAAGAGAAGAGCAAGCTGTTCCTCTACGAAGGCAAGTTGTGCAGAAGGATTGTCAACCACCGGACGCACGAGCTGACCTGGCAAGTCGTGGTTCCAAGGCGGGATGCAGCTATGGTCCTGGGGGATTACCACGACAGAGCGGGACACTTCGGTTGGAAGAAACTGGAGTTCCTGCTAAGAGGAAGGTTCTTTTGGGTCGGCATGAGAGGAGCTGTAGAAAAGTGGTGCAGAGACTGTGGCCCTTGTCACCTGAGGAGGAAGGACTGCACCAGCCAGAAGACACCCTTGAGGCCCATCGTCACCATGCAGCTGTGACACCCCAGGGGTCTGGTTGTCACAGTGATAGAGATATTACGTCTGAGAGCAGGTGGGAGGTCCTTTGGTCAGGGATCCTGTGCATGCCACACCTCCTGCCCAGCCTTGGGAGGGGAAGAACTTCCCCTGTATAAACCCGGGGCTGAGGCAGGGTTAGTGAGTCCAGGAAGAGTAGAGACAAGAGCAGCATAGGAAGCAGCAGAGTCACAAGGAGTCAGGGGCTGGCAGCTAAAGAGCTCGCCCTGACTAAGAAGATTCTTTACCGGACCCGGAGTCCGAGGCTGTGGGGACTAACTTCTACCCAGCAGCAGAATCCGTCAGGCAGGGGATTTCAGGTCCCCTGGCCCAGAAGCCCGAAGGCCCGGTCACACGCGTGGGACCAGCACCGCCATCGTGGAGCGGAAGCCATTAGAAGGCCCCGAGTCACCGGCCATACGGGTGAGCACCACACGGTACACTCAGGGACGTGGGCTACTTACATCAGCTTCTAGCAAGGTAGCCAGAAGAGTACAGTCAGCTTGGGAGGCCTACAACTACGCCTGGCCAGGGGAGATCCCATCTGCTCAAGGACTGACCAGGCCCCGTTCGCTAGCAAGTACTCCGGGAGGGTCTATCGTTGTTACCAGTAAAGACCCTGAACGCTACCATACCGTCTCTGAGTGGTTCCTGCTACCCCCATCATCCACGTCGGCTGCCCTGAGGCCATACCCCTCCCGTTGGGGGTTATACTATCACGCTGCACCATCCTTCCACCGGCCTCAGCGGTCTGCCCTGCAGCAGCAGCCCCCTGGCTGCATTCAACGGGTGGCGTAGTCATCAATCATTTTCTACCGCTAACAGACTGCCGTCCAGTTTGACTCCCTGGGCACGGACCGGGTCACCGCCACGAGACTACAACCCTAAACAGATCCGGCTCCGGGTAAGCTCCCGCGTGCGCAACGCAGCGCGACACAGGCCCAGGGGCGCGTCAACTTTGGCGTAGTCGGCAGGATCACGTGCCCGCAACCACCGGGTACTGCGTGCCTGAAAAGCAAAGACTGTTCAAACTTACCAGTGGTGAAGATTCCCGCCATCGGTGAAGATTCCCGCCATCCGGCGCCATCTTCAGCCTTCTTCCCGCCATCGGTGAAGTTTCCCGCCATCCGGCGCCATCTTCAGCCTTCTTCCCGCCATCCGTGGAGTTTTCCCGCCATTGGACGCCATCTTGAGGACGCCGCGCGGGAAGAAGAGGGGCGTGGACTCCGAAAGCGCGCGAGAACTGAAGCCCCGCCTCACGTCCGGACGTTGCGTAAGGTCCTGGAAGGAGCCCAGCAGACGCCGACGTCACAGGAGCGCGACGGAAGGTCCTCAACCCTGACGATCCACTGCGGAGCCGCGGCCTACGGAACAGGATCATCGCAAGGTAGGCCACGGTCCACTAGGGGGGAGGAAGATGTCGGATACGGAGGAGAGCTCCACTGCCTCAACCCCCGCCAGCGCTACCGCTGTTGCAGTTATGCCCTTCACCATGCCCTATATCCCGGGAGCAGCTTGGCTACCCCAGTACTCAGGGGAGTCACATACCCTGCATGACTTTAGAGAAAAGCTGGATAGCCTCTTCCAGGTGTACCCCCTCACAGAAGAGCAAAAAGTGAGCATCCTGGTGGCCCAACTAACTGGGGCAGCCAAAAGGGAAGTAAAATCCTGGCCACCTGGGAGGAAGACTGTCGCAGGGATACTAACCCGGCTGAAGGACACTTTTGATACCCGCACCTCAGCCGAGATTAAACTTAGATTCTACGGGTGCAAGCAGCGAGCGCATGAGAGTATAAGGGACTATGCACTCAACCTACAAGAGGCCCTGAGGGCCATTAAGCAGACCGACCCTAATGGAGTGGGAAACGAGGACAGGCTGTTGACCGAACAATTTATAGAGGGTTTATATTGCAATGCCCACCGCACCCAGTTGCGGGCAATGGCCTTACAGGACCCTCATCTAGAATTTGCACAGTTCAAGGACAGAGCCATCCGGGTGCTCCGAGAACCGGCACCAGGTGGCGTTGTGACCCACAGACGCCCCACTACCACTTACTACCAGGAGGCGGCGCCCTTGTCAGCAGGGCCTGTGGGAGCTGATGCGCAGGCTTTGGACAATGACCCGGCTCCAGACCTACACCATCAGGTCCAAGAGCTAGCTAAAAGCGTTGCTGCGCTAACCCGAACTGTGCAGTCTTTACAGGTTTCCACTCCAGGGAAGATCCAGCTGGCATCCGGACCGGAGGACATCCCGTGGCGTCGACCAAGGAGGACCCCACCGGCCAGAGGAAGACCCAGTGACCGATACAGCGAGGACGGACGACCCATCTGCCGCCGCTGCAATCAACCCGGACATATGGAAAGGTACTGTTCTTTAAACGGGCACAACCTGGGGTAGAGGGCCAACCCCCAGGAAAAAGATCACCAGGCCCATCGAACTGGCGCGACAGATATGTGGGAGGACGTCCAGTCTTGCCTGTGGTACTGGATGGCATTCCCATGAGTGCCCTACTGGACACCGGGTCACAGGTCACCACCATCCCGTACGTGCTCTTCAAGCAGTACTGGAATGACTCGGATATTACCCGCTACCCTGACGACGACTTGAGTATCATCGCCAGCAATGGTCAGCCCGTGCCACAGATCGGATTTAAAGAGGTGACCATCAAAATTGGTAGAGTCGAACTGGCCGCACAGGGACTGATCATTGTAGATATTGACAAACATGAGAGTCACCCAAAAATAACTCTAGGAACTAATGTAATTGAAAATTGTCTTGCAGAGGTGATTTTCCTTTTACAGCAGGTTGCCAAGAATGCCAGCTCCGGCGAGCAGCGGGTGCTCCAGAAAGAGATCCGGGCACTGATGCAACGGCAACAAGTGGAACTCTCCGGCGGTGAGATTGGTAGCGTAAGAATGTGTGACCCTTTTCCTATTGCCATGCCCCCAAAAAGTGAAATGATGATTTGGTGCCGGGCAGCTATTGGTCTGAGAGGTAGAGATTACCAGGCAATGGTAGAACCAGTTTACTCAGACAGTAGGCCCACCATTTTGACAGCCCGGGGGGTGGTCAATGTACGCCATGGGAGGGTGCCCGTTCGCATAATAAATATCGGGGAGAGGGAAGTGTACCTGCCCCGGTATGCCACGCTAGCCAAATTATATACCACTAATCAAAATTCTATACAATCTGTGGAACCCTTGCCTCCATCTCACCCGGAGGAAGGTAACGGCTCTAAGAAAGACATGGAGGACTGGTGTCAGCAACTACATCTGGGTACTGACTCCACTCCCTCACACCAGAAACAAGGAGTCTATCGGGTGGTTCAAGAGTATGAGAGAGTGTTTAGTAAACACCCGTTAGACTTCGGGCGAGTCAAGGGGGTAGAACACCGCATCCCCACGGGAGATCATCCTCCCATAAAAGAGAGGTATCGACCCGTACCCCCTGCACATTACCAACACGCCAAGGGGATGCTTAGAGACATGAAGGAGGCTGGGGTAATCCGGGATAGCTGTAGCCCCTGGGCAGCCCCACTAGTTTTAGTCAAAAAGAAAGACAACACCATGAGGATGTGTGTAGATTACCGGAAAATCAACCGTATCACACACAAGGATGCGTACCCCTTACCAAGGATAGAGGAGTCATTGGCTGCTTTAAGATCTGCTAACTTCTTCTCTACCTTGGATCTCACTAGCGGGTACTGGCAGGTTCCTGTAGCAGAGGCGGACCGGGAGAAGACCGCATTCACCACCCCGATGGGACTTAGCGAGTTCACCTGCATGCCGTTCGGACTCTGCAACGCCCCAGGAACCTTCCAACGATTAATGGAGTGCTGTCTGGGCCACAGAAACTTCGAGACGGTCCTGTTGTACCTGGACGATGTCATCGTATACTCCAAAACTTATGAGGACCACCTGAAACACCTGGCGGAGGTGTTCGAAGCTCTGGCGAGTTACGGCCTAAAGGTGAAACCCTCCAAGTGTCACCTCCTGAAACCAAAGGTGCAATACCTGGGACACGTGGTGAGCGCTGACGGAGTGGCTCCCGACCCCGATAAGATCACCGCAATCAAAGGATGGCCAAGCCCTTCCAGCGTAAAAGAAGTGCGGCAGTTCCTAGGGTTGGTAGGCTACTACCGAAGGTTTATTCCCGGTTTCACCAAAAAGGCGGCGCCTATGCAGGACCTCCTGATAGGCCAGTCCCGGAAGGCCAAGAACCAGAAGCCGCCCTTCAAATGGGAAGAGCTAGAGGAAGAGTCCTTCCGCCAGCTGAAGATGGCCCTCACGGGGGATGAAATCTTGGCGTATCCGGACTATAGCCAGCCCTTCATCCTCTACACCGACGCCAGTAACGTCGGGCTAGGAGCCGTACTGTCCCAGATTCAGCAGGGGAAAGAGCGAGTAATCGCCTATGCCAGCCGAAAACTGCGACCCACCGAAAGGAATCCCGAGAATTATAGCTCATTTAAGCTAGAGTTCCTGGCCGTGGTATGGGCAGTCACCGAGCGCTTTAAGCATTACCTCGCTTCTTCCCGGTTCACCGTATACACGGATAACAACCCGCTGACACACCTGGACACGGCAAGACTCGGTGCCCTGGAGCAGAGGTGGATGGCCCGTCTGTCCAACTACGAGTTCACAATTAAATACCGGGCAGGGCGCTCCAATACCAACGCGGACGCCCTGTCCAGGATGCCCAACCTGCCGGACGGAGGAGAAGATCCGGAGGGACTGGAAGAAGTTGAACTCCCTGCGTTCCACCGTCATGGGACTATCCAGTATTCCCACCGGGTAAGGAGTAAGCAGGCTGCTACGTTGAACCCCTTACCTCACTACAACTGGGCGGAAACGCAAGACAGCGACCCTGCCGTCCGACTGGTGAAGGAGATGCTGACTCGCCCGGAGGCTAGCCTGGAATCAGACGCTCCAGAGGAAGCCAAACAACTATGGGCAGAGAAGAGTCGACTGTTCCTTTACAAGGGGAAGTTGTGCCGCAGAATGGTTAACTCCAGGACGCATGAACTACTCTGGCAAGTAGTGGTGCCACGAAGAAACGCAGCCATGGTGATGGAGGCATACCACGACGGAGCTGGACACTTCGGGTGGAAAAAGCTGGAGTTCCTGCTGCGCGAGCGGTTCCACTGGGTAGGCATGAGGGGAACCATCGAGAAGTGGTGCAGAGACTGTGGCCCGTGCAATCTGAGAAGGAAGGACCGGGCCAGCCAGAAGACTCCCCTGCAGTCCATCGTCCCCCGGCAACCGTTGGAACTGGTAGCCTTGGATCATGTAAAACTGACCCCCAGCAGAAGTGGCTACGTCTACGCGTTAACCATCGTGGATCATTACTCCCGGTTTCTGGTTGTCGTCCCCGTCAAGGACTTAACGGCTCGAACAGCAGCTAGAGCCTTCCAGCAGCACTTTTGCCGTCCACACGGGTACCCGGACCAAGTGCTGACGGACCAGGGACCTGCCTTTGAAGCGGAGGTCTTCCAGGAATTCTGCAATCTGTATGGCTGCCGGAAGATAAGGACGACACCCTACCATCCGCAAACTAATGGACTTTGTGAGAAAATGAACCAGGTGGTAATGGATCTTCTAAAAACGTTGCCCCTGGAAGAACGCAGTCTGTGGCCTGAGAAGTTGCCCGATCTGGTGGACCTATACAACCACATCCCGGTAGGTTCCACCAACTGTACCCCGGCTTACCTAATGAGGGCAAGACCTGGTAAGTTACCTGTTGACCTGGAAATGGGAGTCCTGACGCCCGAGGACACTTCACCAGAAACAGACTGGGACACAGAGAGGCAGCAGCAGTACCGGAAAGTACAGGAGAGCGTGGAGCGAAGTCTCTGTCAGGCTAGGGAAAGACAAGAGAAGACTTACAACCAGTATGCTCCCGCTGTTCCCCTGGTACCCGGAGAGCAGGTCTTGAAGAGGAAGAGACGGCTCCACAAGTTGGACGACCAGTGGGAGAAGGACCCGTACACCGTACTGCCCTCAAGCCACGAGAACCCGAAGGTCTGTACCATCAGTAAAGACGGAGGGGAAACCACAGCCATTGTATCCCGGGACCACCTGAAGAAGTGCCCCGAACAACTGAGGAACCCTGAGGAGGAACAGGAAGACCATCGACCCGTGGAAGAAAGGGAAGATATGGTTAGTACCGTGCTCGGGGACTTCCCTCGGTCTTGGACTCAAGTCAATGGTGCAGTTGTGGTACCCGTACTCACCTTCCTCCAACCATCATCCCAAGAACCTACGGAGCAACGGGTAGAGCTGGAAGAGCAGCCGGTCCAGGAGGCAGAAGACTCCACCCAAGCGGAACAGGAGAATCCACCCTCTGCTTATAGTGAGCCTGCCGTACCCCTAGTGAGACAAAGAGCCGGTAGACAGCTGCCCAGTTTACCCTTGACAGCTCCTACACCCTGTAGTTCAGGGCCAGACAGTCAGCTCCGTAGGTCCACTAGGGCCACTAGAGGCCAGTTACCCGCACGTTGGAGGATCTAAATGTTTAAGTTGTTTTACAATGTTTACCTGTTTATTGTTGCTTGTGTATAATTTTGTGTTTCTAGTTATTTTTAGGAAACCTTGGTGGATTTACCGGGAATCCTTTGTATATAGTTGGAGCGTAACCCAGGATGGACTAGAGACTGTTAAGGACTCGGGGTAGGACAGACCCCTACCTGGTTACGTCTCCCTGTGTTGGTGAAATGGACACCTTTGCTTTTCTTCAAAGACTGCACCCGGTTGCGGACATCCATGACCATCTTATTGTGTTTCCTTATTGTATTTTATTGTTCTTTGATATACCTTGTTATATTTTTCTAAAAAGTGTTTAGTCCCGGAGTACTAAATTTCACTAGGGGGGAGTGTGACACCCCAGGGGTCTGGTTGTCACAGTGATAGAGATATTACGTCTGAGAGCAGGTGGGAGGTCCTTTGGTCAGGGATCCTGTGCATGCCACACCTCCTGCCCAGCCTTGGGAGGGGAAGAACTTCCCCTGTATAAACCCGGGGCTGAGGCAGGGTTAGTGAGTCCAGGAAGAGTAGAGACAAGAGCAGCATAGGAAGCAGCAGAGTCACAAGGAGTCAGGGGCTGGCAGCTAAAGAGCTCGCCCTGACTAAGAAGATTCTTTACCGGACCCGGAGTCCGAGGCTGTGGGGACTAACTTCTACCCAGCAGCAGAATCCGTCAGGCAGGGGATTTCAGGTCCCCTGGCCCAGAAGCCCGAAGGCCCGGTCACACGCGTGGGACCAGCACCGCCATCGTGGAGTGGAAGCCATTAGAAGGCCCCGAGTCACCGGCCATACGGGTGAGCACCACACGGTACACTCAGGGACGTGGGCTACTTACATCAGCTTCTAGCAAGGTAGCCAGAAGAGTACAGTCAGCTTGGGAGGCCTACAACTACGCCTGGCCAGGGGAGATCCCATCTGCTCAAGGACTGACCAGGCCCCGTTCGCTAGCAAGTACTCCGGGAGGGTCTATCGTTGTTACCAGTAAAGACCCTGAACGCTACCATACCGTCTCTGAGTGGTTCCTGCTACCCCCATCATCCACGTCGGCTGCCCTGAGGCCATACCCCTCCCGTTGGGGGTTATACTATCACGCTGCACCATCCTTCCACCGGCCTCAGCGGTCTGCCCTGCAGCAGCAGCCCCCTGGCTGCATTCAACGGGTGGCGTAGTCATCAATCATTTTCTACCGCTAACAGACTGCCGTCCAGTTTGACTCCCTGGGCACGGACCGGGTCACCGCCACGAGACTACAACCCTAAACAGATCCGGCTCCGGGTAAGCTCCCGCGTGCGCAACGCAGCGCGACACAGGCCCAGGGGCGCGTCACAGCCTCTTGAGCTGGTAGCTCTGGACCACGTCAAATTGGCTCCAAGCCGGTCTGGATACATCTATGCCCTGACAATCTTGGACCACTATTCCCGTTTTCTAGTGGTGGTCCCGGTAAAGGACTTGACAGCCCAAACAGCGGCCAGAGCCTTCCAGCAATATTTCTGCCGTCCACACAGGTATCCGGAACATGTCCTGACAGACCAGGGTCCAGCGTTCGAGGCTGAAATCTTCCAGGAGTTCTGCACCCTCTATGGCTGTAAGAAGATTCGGACAACGCCTTACCATCCACAAACCAACGGGATGTGTGAGAAGATGAACAATATAGTCATTGATCTCCTGAAGACGTTGCCCCTGGAGGAACGCAGCCTGTGGCCAGAAAAACTGCCGGACCTGATAGACTTATACAATCACATCCCTGTGAACGCTACCAACTGCACCCCGGCTTACCTGATGCGAGCCAGACCGGGTAAGCTGCCCGTAGACCTGGAAATGGGAGTCCTAACACCTGAGGACACCTCCCCGGATGCAGACTGGGATACGGAAAGGCAACTGCAGTACAAGAAGGTACAGGAGAGTGTGGAGAAGAGCCTGGCCCAGGTGAGAGAGAGGCAAGAAAAACTCTTCAACCAACACGCCCCTGCTGGTCCCTTAGAACCTGGTGAGCAAGTCCTGAAGCGGAAGAGAAGGCTACATAAGTTGGACGACCAGTGGGAAAGGGAACCCTACACCGTACTGCAGTCTGACCACGACAACCCAAAGGTGTGCGTAATCACCAAGGACGGAGGAGAAACCACTAGTGTCGTCTCCAGGGACCACCTCAAAAGATGCCCCGAGCAACTCCGTAGTGCAGAAGAGGATCAGAGTGACCTTGAACCCGCAGAGGACAAGGAAGAAATGATCAGCACCGTTCTCAGAGAGTTCCCTCAGTCCTGGACTCGCAAAAATGATGTCATAGTGGTACCCGTCCTGCATTTCCTGCAACCGGCACAGCAACAACCAACACCAGAGCCAGAAGGTGAAGAGGAGCAAGCGGTTCCAGAGGCAGAAGAGCCTGTACCAGCAGCCCAGGAGAGTCAACCCTCTGCTGACAGTGAGCCTGCCATGCCTGCGGTAAGCCAAAGAACCCGCAGACAGCTGCCTGAACACCCAGCTGGTAGCTGTACCCCTAACGCTAGTGGTCCACCACCAGACAGTGGGCTACGTAGGTCAACCAGGAGCACAAAGGGGCAGATACCCGCTCACTGGAAAATATAGAGTGTACTAAAATTGTAAATAACCCTGTTGCAAAATGTTGAAATGTTTGCCAAGTTACCTGCGTGATTATTAATAGCGTGTTTCAGTTTCTTACAGCTACCGTAAGGACTCAAAGGTTATGGACTTTTTATAACCGGGACCTTGTATGGACTGCGTTCGGAGCCTAACCAAGGAATGAACTAAGACTGTAAAGGACTTGGGGTAGGACAGACCCCCACCTGGTTAAGGCTCCCGTTGTTCTGGTGATATGGACACCCGGTCACAGGCCACACTGTGACCTTAAGAACTCAATTTGTGCGTCGTCTGTCTATTAATGTTTTATTGTTATGCATATTGTCTTTGTTTACTGTTTAGTCCCGGAGTACTAAATTTCACTAGGGGGGAATGTGTCACCCTGGCCTGGATGCCACAAGTGTAATTAAAGCTGTGTCTGAGAGCAAGGGGGAGGTTCTCTAGTCAGGGGAACATTAGCATGCAATGCCTCCTGTCTCAGGCCAGTAGGGGGAGCTGGCTGCCCCTATAAAAGCTGGTACTGGGGGCAGGGTTAGAGAGAACTGGATGGCCTGTCTCAGCACTGAGACGTGTCCGAGAGTGGAGCAGGGACAGAAAGTTGATTGCACCTAAGAGGAAGTGTGGCAGTAGGAGAGCCACCAGCCAGAGACGAGAGGCGAAGAGAGCCTGTCTTGGCAAATCAGAGACTGACCTTACCAGACTTTGGTGTCTGAGGCTGGAAGGATTCCACATCCCCCAGCAGAGAACCAGTCCGCAAGGGACTGTATATTCCTTGGCCTAAGAAGCCTGGAGGCCCTGCCAAAACCGAAGGGACCAGTAAAGCCGTACAAGGCTGGGAGCAGAAAGGAACCCACGTCGCAGGCCATACAGGCGAGAATACACGGAAAGCTCGGAAACATGGGCTGTTACCCTATCAGGAGGAGATAGCCAGAAGGAGCGCAGAAAGCACGGTAGGCCTACACCCTCACCCTGAGCAGGGCCAATTTCCCCGTTGCTCTCAGACATCCAGGTCCCCTCCTAGTTGGGACTGTTTATGGGTCAGTTTACCTGTTTCAGTAAAGACCCTGGACTGCAACCTATTGTCTGTGTGTTCCTTCGCGCCTCCAGCACTACCGGTACTGGGACTCTCACCACCATCACTCCCACCATCCACTACACTGCCCTGGGGCCGCACTCTTCCCGTGGAGAGTCACACCATCCCAGCTGCACACATCATCAGCCCCAGCGGTCTGCCTTGCAGCGGCGGTTCCTAATGACCGCAAATCCACGGGTGGCGTAGTCGGACATAATCAACAACACATAACGGACTACCACTGGCCTGACCACCCTGAGCCACGGAACCGGGTTGCCACTACTACTCCCATCGTTCCCTATTGCCCGGATCCGAGTGCCCCACGTCCCAGGGGGCGAGTCAGCTTCACCTATCAGTTATAATGCCCCTGGCGGCACTAAGAGCCAGCTTGGACAAAATGCTAGCGGCAGGGCAGGCCAGGACCTCCAAGGCGTAGAGAGCCAGTTCATGCCATGTGTCCAGCTTGAATACCCAAAAGTTATAAGGCACAGAGGAATCACAGAGGATGTTGGTACGGTTGGCAAGGTACTCCTTCAGCATCTTCCAAAACTTTTCCCTTCTTGTCAAAGTACCCTGCCCATCAGGGCCTGGGTGCTGGGAGGGTCAGAGAAAACTGTCCCACACCTTTGACAGTGTTCCTTTGCCTCTGCTGCATCGTATTTCTTGGTTGTACAACAAACTGTGACCTCTTCCGCCAGCATTTTCAGATGGGAATTTTTTTAATAATTCTTGAACAAGGGCCTTCTGGTACTGCAACATTTTATTAAACCTCTTTGCCACGGGAAGGAGAGATGGAAAGTTCTCCTTGTAGCGTGGGTCTAAAAGTGTGTCCAACCATTAATTACTGTTGCCCAAAATGTGTACAACGCGAGGGTCATGATAAAGGCAGCGGAACATAAAGTCAGCCATCTGTGCCAGACTGCCAACAGCCAAGACTTCCCTGTCGTGACCAAGAGGGCAACTGTCCATGCTCTCCTCCTCCTCATACTCCTCTTGGTCCTCCCCCTTGTTCTCCCTCTTGTCAGACCATCCACGCTGAACAGATGGTATGACTGTTGAGTTGGTAGTACCATCTGTAATGCAGGAAAATAGCTCCTGTTCCTCCTCTTGTTCCTCATCCTCCTCATTATCACCCAATCTGCATTAAGATGAGATGTGGCTGGGCTGTGTGGCATCACCCTGTATAGTTCCTTGCTCCACTTCATCGTGCGCTGACTGCAATGCCTCCTCTTTAATTGTGAGCAGGGATCATTTCAGTAGACAGAGAAGCGGGATGGTGATGCTAATTATGGCGTCATCGCCGCTCACCATCTTGGTGGAGTCCTCAAAGTTTTGGAAGACAGCACAGATGTTAGACATCCATGCCCACTCATCAGCTTTTATGTGCGGACGCTGACCTGAATACAGATGGGCATGTTGAAGCTGGTACTCAACAACTGCCCTCTGCTGCTCACAAATCCTTCCCAACATATGCAACATTGAGTTGCAACGCGTGGTGATATCGCACACAAGTCAGTGAGCTGGAAGCTGCAAACGCTGCTGAAGCACGGCGAGAGCGGCGGAAGCTGTAGGTGACTTTCGCAAATGGGCACACACGCTTTGTACTTTCACAAGCAAATCAGGCAGATCTGGGTAGGTTTTGAGAAACCACTGAACCACTAGGTTGAGCACATGGGCTAGACATGGTACGTGTGTGAGCTCGCCTAGCCTCAGAGGTGCCACCAAGTTCCGGCTATGGTCACACATGACCATGCCTGGCTGTAGGTTCAGCGTTGACAGCGACAGATCTGCCTGCTCTGTTACAGCTGTCAACAACTCTACAGTGATGTGCGGTTTGTTCCCTAAGCATATTAGCTTCAGCAGTGCCTGTTGCCGCTTGGCCGAGGCAGTGCTGCACAGCTTCCAGCTTCCGACTGATGTGTTCATTTTGGAAATGAAGGCTGAAGAGGAGGAGGTGCAGGAGCTGTAGAATGTGGGAGCAAACCTGATTGACCCAGGGCCCCCAATCCTTGGTGTCAGGAGAACGTGTTCCATCCCAGGGTCCGACTGGGTCCCGGCTTCCACTATATTAACCCAGTGTGCCGTCAGCAAGATGTACCATCCCTGGCCACAAGCACTTGCTCACATGTCCGTGGTTGGCATGCTCCAAATAATCTCACGATTATTACGGCAGTAATATCAGATCACGACTGATGACCACGGTTTTTGGATGTGGCATTAGAAATATAGTATTGGTCAGCGACCAAGTGTGAATAGGTTGAACAACACACAACTGGCAGACTTTAACTGGAGTATAATATTTGGCACGCTCCAAAAAATGTCATGATTATTACTGCAGTAATATAGGATCACGTCTGATGATGGAGAAGTTTCTATGCTTCCACAATACAGCAATGTGAATAAAATCAAACAAATCTGTCTGTATTCTGCTAACAAGCAAATGGAGCAGTAAAATGGTGTACTGTATTGCTTTTTAAGCAAATAATCAAGTTTGTGAGCAAAAAAAAATTAGCCCTGATATCTAGGGCTATGGATATCTGTAACAGCTGCAGACAGAACATGCAATGGACCCTATTCTGCTGTATACACAGTCCACAAACTCTGCCTGCCTAACTCCTGCTAGCACCAGTAATAATATATACAGCTGGATCAGTCCTTAGAAGAACTGTTAGGTCACATGTACAGTATATACAGTATATATTGCTGTGGAATACCTATAACTAACAAATAAACTGCCAATTCTTCGAAGGGTAGACTGTGACAAGCATAGGGTCACCGGGTCTGATATAGACCGGATGACGCATGCGGCCAGCCAATCACTGTAATGCCACAACCAACATAGCTGCGGCATTGCAGTGAGTGGCAGGCAATCCCCGCATGTTTATTTGCTGTTAAAACAGCTCCAAACATGCAGGGCAGGGACTCGAGCTCCCGCCTGAGCATCCTGGAAGTACTCACTGAGCATCTCAAACAGTGAGATGTTCGGGCGAGTACCGAGCAGTATCGAGCAAGCTCGTTCTTTACTACTGGTCATGTCTCACACCACATGGCCAAATAAGGTAGTAAATAGTGTTGAGCGAGTATGTTCTGTTCCGAGTATGCTCGGCCGAGCTCCGAGTAGTTACAGCTGCTCGGTGATATGTTTGAATCGCTCCCGTGTGCATGATTTGCAACTGTTTGACAGCTTTATTACATGTGAGGAATGTGTAAGAAATAGACATTCCTCACATGTAGTAAAACTGTCAAACAGTCGCAAATCATGCACACGGGAGCGATTCAAACATATCACCGAGCAGCTGTAAATACTCGGAGCTCGGCCCGAGCATACTCGCCGAAAGGGTTAACAGAACATACTCGCTCAACACTAGTAGCAAACTGTTAAAATTACATTTTCTGGTGAATGTATTTTTCACCGTTGAAAGCAATGCAAACATGCAAAAACGCAGCAAAAGCACTACGTGTTTACATAGCCCAAGGTGTGGAGGAGCAGTTTTTTTTCTCTTATTTATTTTGCCTTATATACAAGTCATTACAAGAATTTTTCTTCACATTTTTTTCCAGGATAATCCATTTTACCTTCGTTTTTGTATGTTTTATTGTCAGTTTTATTGTCAGTAAAAGTGGTGTAATACTCTGACAACATTGTTCACAGCAGCGACCTGGGATTCAGAGACGCTTCCAGGGGTCTTCCTCACGCTGTTCCCATGCAATTTCAGCAATGTTTCCATAGATTTAACCAATTTTTAGACCCTCTCCAGACCTTTCGGGGTGGGGGGGGGGCACCGGAAAAATTCTCGAGCTTCCCATTGACTTCCATTATGCTCGTTACTCGGGTCGAACACCCGAGCATTGCGATTTGCTTGACCTGAGTAAGGAGTACCTGAGAATTTTAGTGCTTGCTCGTCACTAGTGGTCAGTGCCTACAGCCAAATTTTTCTGCCTAAGTCATTATGAGTGGGTTACCAGGGTCTGCCAGTTGGTAGTCATTTCATTAGAGGTCAGGTAAGCAGGTTTGAAGTTTGATTCTCTCCTTTTTTAAGTTGTATAGCGTGTAGCTGTGTTACTAGACATTTGTTCGCATCTAGGGATGAGCAAACGTGCTCAGTGATACTAAGATATCACTTGAGTATTTGGGTGCTTGGATGTGTTCTTTACTCATCAAGCATTGGGCGATGCTCGATTTCAAACAATTTCATGACTAATTCTTTGCTTTGCTGTTTGTATCACATATATTCTGCATTTGGTGTAGGGAGGAAGAGAGAGTCGCAGGAGCATGGAGAGTGGCAGAATACAGTCTATTGCCAAATATATAGCTGTAGATTTATTTTTGGGATTGGTGAAAAAATTGAATATATTTTGATCCATCGAGTATTATGGTTTTTTGTCATATAACACTCCAAAAAAAGCATTGAAAAATTTTCCTGGGTTAGATTTCTTACCCATACACTATTCTGTCTTTTGGGGTACATTTTTTTAATCTATAAAACTGAAAAAAAAGTTAAAAAGTTTTTCAGGGTTAAATTTCTTAGCCATACAGTATTACATGGTGTGGGTTACATTTCTGTGATACCTAACACTCCAAAAAAGCGTTAAAAAATTGGCTGGATTACATTTCTCACCCATACTCTATTCTGTAGTCTGGGGTAAATTTCTGTGATCTATAAAGCTGAATATAAGCGTCACAAAGTTTTGCAGGCTTAAATTTCTCAGCCATACAGTATTACGTGGTCTGGGGTACATTTCTATGATATCTAGCACTCCAAAAAAGCGTTCAAAATTTTGGTGAGTTAAATTTCTCACTCATATGCTATTTCGTGGTCTGGGTACATTTCGGTGATCTATAAATTTGAAAAGAAAAGTAAAAATTTTCAGGCTTAAATTTCTCAGCCATACTGTATTATGTGATCTGGGGTACATTTCCAAAAAATGTAAAAAATTTTTGCTTGATTACATTCCTCACCCATACACTATTCCGTAGCATGGAATACATTTCTGTGATGTATTAAACAGAAAAAAAATTTTAGTTGTTCCCCAATCTGGGACTTTTTTAAAGAGAGTTCTGAGACAAACAAAATGGCCATTTGCAACCTTTGCCATGCCAGGATAAGTAAGGGCCTGACCACTAGGATCCTAACCACCACCAGCATGATAAGGCACATGTCATCTAAGCACCCGACTCGGTGGGCCAAATGCCTGGGTCCACGATTGGTGCCACCATGTGACACCACTGCCTCTTCCCATGTGTAAGGTGCTTCCCAATCCCCTGTCCATGACACTGGTGCAGATGCCTCTCCCTGCACCTGTTGTTGCACCTTCTGAGGCACCATCATCAGGCACTTCAAAATCGTTGTCACAGCACAGCATTCAGCTGTCCATACACCAGGCCTTGGAATGAAAAAAAAAGTTCCCAGCCACCCACACACAAGCCCAAATGCTAAACGGGTACATTTCCAGGCTGATTGCCATGGAAATGTTGACATTTAGACTGGAAGACATAGAGGATTCCCTTTGACTCATGGCGGCAGTCGTCCCTTGTTACTTGGTCCCCAGCCGCCACTTTTACGTTTGGTGTGGCATCCCCGCCTTGTACCAGCACGTGTCCAGGAACATCACCTGTTCCCCTACCAATGCACTGAATGGCATTGTCTGCTTAACGACTGACACATGGACAAGCGCTTGTGGTCAGGGACGCTACATTTCCCTGATGGCACACTGAGCGAACATTGTGGAAGCTGGGGCCGAGTCCCACCCTAGCATGGCACATGTGCTGCCGACGAGACGATTGCTTGCCATACTTCTATCAGGGTTTCCTCCACCTCCTAAAACAGTTAGTGCATGCCTCCTCATCCTCCATCTCCGATGTGCTATCTCATAGCACGTCGTCCATATCAGCTGGAAGCTCTGCAGCACTGCTTCAGCAAAGCAGCAACAGGCTCTGCTGAAGTTAATTTGTCTAGGAGACAAACTGAACACTGCAGCAGGGTTACTTAAAGGAATACCAGACTAGACAAATACAGTTATATGAAAAAGTTTGGGCACCCCTATTAATCTTAAGCTTAATGTTTTATAAAAATTGGTGTTTTTGCAACAGCTATTTCAGTTTGATATATGTAATAACTGTTGGACACAGTAATGTTTCTGCCTTGAAATGAGGTTTATTGTACTAACAGAAAATGTGCAATCTGCATTCAAACAAAATTTGACAGGTGCATAAGTATGGGCACCCTTATCATTTTCTTGTTTTAAATACTCCTACCTACTTTTTACTGACCTACTAAAGCACTTTTTTGGTTTTGTAACCTCATTGAGCTTTGAACTTCATAGCCAGGTGTATGCAATCATGAGAAAAGCTACTTAAAGTGGCCACTTGGAAGTTGTTCTCCTGTTTGAATCTCCTCTGAAGAGTGGCATCATGGGCTCCTCAAAACAACTGTCAAATGATCTGAAAACAAAGATTATTTAACATAGTTGTTCAGGGGAAGGATACAAAAAGCTGTCTCAGAGATTTAACCTGTCAGTTTCCACTGTGAGGAACATAGTAAGGAAATGGAAGAACACAGGGACAGTTCTTGTTAAGGCCAGAAGTGGCAGGCCAAGAAAAACATCAGAAAGGCAGAGAAGAAGAATGGTGAGATCAGTCAAGGACAATCCTCAGACCACCTCCAGAGAGCTGCAGCATCAACTTGCTGCAGATGGTGTCACTGTGCATCGGTCAACTATACAACGCACTTTGCACAAGGAGAAGCTGTATGGGAGAGTGATGCAAAAGAAGCCGTTTCTGCAAGCATGCCACAAACAGAGTCGGCTGAGGTATGCAAAAGCACATTTGGAGAAGCCAATTTCTTTTTGGAAGAAGGTCCTGTGGACTGATAAAACCAAGATTGAGTTGTTTGGTCATGCAAAAATGCGTTATGCATGGCGGCAAAAAAACACAGCATTCCAAGAAAAACACTTGCTACCCACAGTAAAATTTGGTGGAGGTTCCATCATGCTTTTGGGCTGTGTGGCCAATGCCGGCATCGGGAATCTTGCTAAAGTTGAGGGACACATGGATTCCACTCAGTATCAGCAGATTCTTGACAATAATGTTCAAGAATCAGTGACAAAGTTGAAGTTACACAGGGGATGGATCTTTCAGCAAGACAATGATCCAAAACACCGCTCCAAATCTACTCAGGCATTCATGCAGAGGAACAATTACAATGTTCTGGAATGGCCATCCCAGTCCCCAGACCTGAATATCACTGAACATCTGTGGGATCATTTGAAGAGGGCTGTCCATGCTCGGCGACCATCAAACTTAACTGAACTGGAATTGTTTTGTAAAGAGGAATAGTCAAAAATACCTTCATCCAGGAAATCATTAAAAGCTACAGGAAGCGACTAGAGGCTGTTATTTTTGCAAAAGGAGGATCTACTAAATATTAATGTCACTTTTCTGGTGAGGTGCCCATACTTATGCACCTGTCAAATTTTGTTTGAATGCAGATTGTACATTTTCTGTTAGTACAATAAACCTCATTTCAAGGCAGAAACATTACTGTGTCCAACAGTTATTACATATATCAAACTGAAATAGCTGTTGCAAAAACACCAATTTTTATAAAACATTAAGCTTAAGATTAATAGGGGTGCCCAAACTTTTTCATATAACTGTATGTAGTTTTTGCCACTGAACCTCCAACCAGGCATGATTGTGTGTGATAATGGACGTAACCTGGTGGCAGCTGTAAAGCTGTAAAAGTTTTTAAAAAGGGTCAAGAAATACCTGGTGACCAAACCAGCGTACTCCCTAATTCCTCTGTGACTTTCCACTATTGGGTCTCAAAACTGGACACCTGGCTTGAGCTGTCTCTCTATGCTTGGAGGTGTTGTGCTGCCCTGCCACTAGCATCGTTTCGGATTACGATTGTCGAATTTACAATATTCGCCGATTTATTCGTCAAATATTTTCTGAACATAGCCGAACCCCATTAGATTCAATGGGGGGGCAAAAGCAAACGCATACACAACACCTTCAAACGGGCCCAAAAGCTGCCAAAACACATCAAGTTAGGGGCAGACACCAGGAAAGTGCCATCAATTGACCCAGAGTACTGTACAAGTAGTATAATTATTATTATTATTATTATTTATTATTATAGAGATATTTGTTCTGTGGCACTTTACATGTGAAAAGGGGTCACCGACTGGTACAAGAGGAGAGAGGACCCTGCCCGCAAGGGCGCACAAACAATCTACAAGGAATGGGTGAGGATACCGTAGGTCAGGGCCCAGCTGGTCTTACAGAGGTATGATGGAGCGATGGTTACTGCAGATTGTATGCTTGTCAGAAGAAATTGGTCTTCAGGTTCCTTTTCAAGGTTTCCATGGTAGGCGAGAATCTAATGTGATGGGGTACAGAGTTACACCGTAGGGGGATGCATGGGACAAATCTTGTATGCGATTGTGGCAAGAAGAGATAAGAGGGAAGTAGAGAAGAGGATCTTGGAAGGATGAGAGGTTGCATGCAGGTAAGTACAGGGAGACTAGGTCACAAATGCAAGGAGGAGACAGGTTTTGGGTGGCTTTGTATGCCAAAGTTGGGCTTTTCAACTGGAGTCTCTGGGCAACAGGGAGCCAGAGCAGGGATTGACAGAGGGGAGAAGCGGGGGAATAGCGGGGTTACAAGTGGATTAGTTGGCCAGCACAGTTTAGGATAGATTGAAGGAGTGCGAGAGTGGTAGAAGGAAAGCCACAGAGTTTGCAGTAGTCGAGGGGGGAGATGATGAGGGCGTGCACTGGTGTTTTGGTAGATTCATGGTTGAGGAATGTGCGGATACCAGAGATACTTTGGAGTTGGAGTCGGAAGCAAGTGGAAAGGGCTTGGATCTGACATTTGAACGACAGATCATTGACTTTGATGGATGGGTTAGTTGGACGGGGTGAATGAGATGGTGGAAAGATGATGAATTTGGTTTTATCCATGTTAAGTTTTACAAATCTAGCAGAGAAGAAAGATGAAATAGCGGACAGACATTGTGGGATTCTGGTTACTAAGGAGGTGATATCAGGTCCACACAGGTAGATCTGTATGTTATCAGCATAGAGGTGATACTGAAAGTCATGATACTTTACGAGCTGTCGCAGGCCGAAGGTGTAGATGGAGAAGAGCAGGGGTCCTAGAACTGAATCTTGGGGGACACCGACACATAGGGGGCGAGATGAGGAGGTGGTGTGTGAGTGGGAGACACTGAATGTCCGGTCGGTTAGGTATGAAGAGATCAAGATAGGGCCAAGTCAGTGATGCTGAGACAGTGGTATGCTTTGTAGATAAGGACCAGAAAGAACATATGCTCCAGTAGATGACAAGTGCCGCATCAAGTGGCCTCTGCTCCTCTTCCTCCACCTTAACATCACACACAGTACAGTCCTTCCTCAGAGGTGGCACCCCAATTACCCTTGTTTTCCCCCGCGTCACAACTCTCCAACCGCCCAACTGACTGTGGGGAACCACAGAAGGGTGCAGAGGTCTGATGCAAAGGTTCACAAACTCAAGATGGGGAAGGCCTGTGTAGCGATGCCCAAAATGTTTTTCAGTTGATCCGGGGCCAGACGAAGTAGGGTCCAAACCTCGTCACAAGACGTTAACTCCTGGGGGTGGGCATGGATGGGTTGAAGAACGAAACAAATACACACCAGATGATGGAGAACTAAACTAATATATAACAGGGGTTGTAAAACTAAACTACTAAACAGCTAGGGTTGGAGAACTAAACTACTACACACCAGAACATGGAGAACTAAACTAATAGACAAAAGGGGTTGGAAAACTAAACTACTAAACAGCTAGGGTTGGAGAACTAAACTACTACACACCAAGGGATGAAGAACTAAACCACTAGACGGCAAGGTGTCACTAGACAGCAAGTGTTGGAATCCCCAAGGCTTGCGGGACATACCTCTAACACTTCCTCCAGTGCTTCTGCCTCCTCCACCTCCTCTAGGGCCTCCACCTGCACCCTCAACCTTAATGAGACACACGTTCCAACAGTGCAGATAGAATCCCCCCCACCTCCGTACTGCGCAGCCAGGGCTCACTGCAATCAGGCAGTGTTAAAATTAATATGCCTTGGAGATCGCAGTCATACAGCTGAAGAGTTGTGGACAGCTCTCCAGGCCGAGTTTGAGCAATGGCTGTCTCCACTGAACCTGGAGCAAGAGAAGGCCGTGTGCGATAACGGTGAAAAACTGGTGGTGGTCCTACGCCGGGGCAACCTCACACACGTGCCTTGCATGGCTCGCATCGTCAACCTGATGGTACAGCAATTTCTCCACAACTATCCCGGCTTGGATGCGCTGCTGAAGAAACCACGGTCTCTGTGTGCTCACTTAAAAGTATAAAAATGAGCAGGATCTTTAGTATAAAAACCAGACTACTAGACCACGAGCTAACTCCTTCATGATGATAGAGGCCACCATCTCCTTAGATTGCTGCTGGTACTTTCTGTAGTAATGAGCTTGCCTCCAACCAGCCTGGAATATTTCCAGTGAATTATGGCACGCCATGGTATTAGCAGTGCACCCAGTACCAGAAGCGAAGCTATCCACAATTTCCTTCTGAGGAATTTTATTTGGTAGACTGAGTGGCTGCCCAAACATTACTTTCTCACAAAGAAGCTGAAGACACTGAGTGGCAGTAGGTGCAAATTTCTCCAGCATGACCTGTTTGTTATTGCAACATATCAGAGGGAAAACAGAATTAGGCTTTGTCAAGGTGCCAGATTGCATCTTAAGTCTTATAGACCGTGCCCTTGCGTGCTTACATTCTACAGGATCGTGGAGAAGGAGACAGTAGTGTGCAGGGTTGCAGTAACTTCGGTGATGTTGAGGCAGCAGCAAGGTAATGGCAGGCTGTCTGGAAGAGATGGGTTTTCAGGTTCCGTCTGAAGGATCTGAATGTGGTGGCTAATTGGAAGCAATTGGGTGAGGATAGAATAAGTGTGGAGGAGAGAAGGAGGTCTTGGGATGACCAGAGATTACGTAAGGGAATATATTGGGAGATTAGCTCTGAGATTTACGGAGGAGAAAGGTTATGGCTGGCTTTGTAGGTCAGTTTTAGTAGTTTGAACTGGATATGCTGAGCAATTGGGAGCCAGTGAAGGGATCTTATAGATAGCTGGAGCCAGTCCACAGTAAAAAAAAGCAGCCATAGAGTGTCAGGGAACCTTCACACAGACTTTTTTAGGCAGAGCTGCTTCTAGGCAGGGTTGGACGGGCCCACCAGATAACCGGAAAATGCTCGGATGGGCCCTGGTTCTCCTTTAGGAGAGTTCATAGTGCAAACCTTGCAGCTGCTATGGGGCTCTTGAGTGGGGGAGAAAGGTGGGCCCTCAGAATCAAATCCTCTTGTGTGCCCAATGTTCTTCAGTCTGACACTGCTTGTCGGTGACAATTGTATTTCACCACAGCTATATTCTTTAGCTCGGTGAAAAGACTGGCATACCGGGAAACCGTATCTACTCCGGCTGTCATTTCTCCCAGGAAGTCCTCTAATGCAGCTTGTTCCATAAGCATTGTCAGCCTGTCCAATATCAGCTCACATTTCTCAGTGGTGCTTAGTCACACACAAAGATCTTTCTTTATGCCTTGAATTTCATGACTACAGAGTTGGGCAATGGCCTGATCTGCAATGCATTTTGAGAAATAACGTGCATAAGAAAAGCCATGGTTTAGGCCACTGAAGGTCATCATTAAGCGAAATTCATACCGCTTTCCCAAAGACTGAAAGAGGGGTATCAAGACTTCCAAGATAGCAAAGACTTCCCTGTCTTCACCAAGAGGATGACTGTCCATGTTCTCCTCCTCCTCCTCATTATCACCCCATCCGCTTTGAGATGAGATGAGGCTGGGCTGTGTAGCATCACCCTGTACAGTTACTTGCTCCACCTGCAATGCCTCCTCTTTAATTGTGAGCAGCGAGCAATTCAGTAGACAGAGAAGCGGGATGGTGACGCTAATTATGGCGTCATCACCGCTCACCATCTTGGTGGAGTCCTCAAAGCTTTGGAGGATGCCACAGATGTCAGACATCCATGCCCACTCATCATCTGTTTTGTGCGGAGGCTGACCTGAATTCCAATGGGCGTGTTGATGCTGGTACTCAACAACTGAGCTCTGCTAGGTGACTTTCTGAAATGGGCACACACGCAGCGTACTTTCACAAGCAGCTCCGGCAGATCTGGGTTTTGAGAAACCGCTGAACCACTAAGTTGACCGCATTTAGTGCTCGTTCATCACTAATGTGTACCCCTGTATGGAGAACAATATCAGCACCAAACAATTAAAAACATATGGCCTGCTTTATATACTACGGTAGTAAGAAAAACAATTTTGAGTTTATCAAGTCTGTGTACCCTTGTGTGGAGAACAATATTTGTACCAAAAAATAATTTCACTAGAGTATAAATATTATGATGGGGACCGTCACCTTTTCCAGTATAGCCAACCCAGCAGATGGAAACCCAATCAGGAGTGTTCAAATTTAAAAAAATTGGGGCCTAAAACCACCAAAGTAGCATCAATTTCACTAGAGTAGAAGTAGTATAATAGAAACCGACACTTCAATCAGGAGTGGTCACATTTCCCTAAATTAGGGCCTGACACCACCGAAATGGCATCAATTTCACTGGAGTAAGAGTAATATAATGGAGACCAAAACCTCTTCCACTACAGCCAACCTAGCTGATGGAGACCCAACCAGGAGTGTTCACATTTCCCTAGATTAACCCCTTTACCCCCGAGGGTGGTTTGCACGTTAATGACCAGGCCAATTTTTTAATTTTGACCACTGTCACTTTGTGAGGTAATAATGGATCCCACTGATGATGATGAGGTAATTACTCTGAAATGCTTCAACGGATCGCACTGATTCTGAGACTGTTTTTTTGTGACATATTGTACTTCATGATAGTGGTAAAATTTCTTCGATATCACTTGCGTTTATTTGTGAAAAAATGGAAATTTGGCAAAATTTTGAAAATTTCACAATTTTCAAAATTTAAATTTTTATTCCGTTAAATCAGAGAGATATGTTACACAAAATAGTTAATAAATAACATTTCCCACATGTCTACTTTACATCAGCACAGTTTTGGAACCAAAATTTTTTTTTATTAGTGCGCTATAAGGGTTAAAAGTTGATCAGCAATTTCTCATTTTTCCAACAAAATTTACAAAACCATTTTTTTAGGGACCACATCACCTTTGAAGTGACTCTGAGGGCCCTTTATGACAGAAAATACCCAAAAGTGACACCATTCTAAAAACTGCACCCATCAAGGTGCTCAAAACCACATTTAAGAAGTTTATTAACCCTTCACGTGCTTCACAGGAATTTTTGGAATGGGGAAGAAAAAAATGAACATTTAACTTTTTTCACAAAAATGTTACTTTAGACCCCAATTTTTTATTTTTGCAGGGGTAACAGGAAAAAATGGACCATAAAATTTGTTGTGCAATTTCCCCTGAGTACGCTGATTCCCCATATGTGGGGGAAAACCATTGTTTGGGTGCACGGCAGGGTTCGGAAGGGAAGGAGCGCCATTTGACTTTTTGAATGTAAAATTTGCTTGAATAATTAGCGGATGCCATGTTGCATTTGGAGAGCCCCTGATGTGCCTAAACAGTGGAAACCCCCACAAGTGACACCATTTTGGAAACTAGACCACTCAGGGAACTTATCTAGATGTGTGGTGAGCATCTTGAAACCCCAGGTGCTTCATAGAAGTTTATAACATGGAGCCGTGAAAATAAAATTTTCACATTTTTCCCACAAAAATGTTTTTCAGCCCCCAATTTTGCATTTTCATAAGGGTAACAGGAGAAATTGCACCATGCAACTTATTGTGCAATCTCTCCTGAGTAAGTTGATACCCCATATGTGGGGGAAAACCACTGTTTGGGCGCATGGCAGGGTTCGGAAGGGAAGGAGCGCCATTTGACTTTTTGAATGTAAAATTTGCTTGAATAATTAGCGGACGCCATGTTGCGTTTGGAGAGCCCCTGATGTGCCTAAATAGTGGAAACCCCCCACAAGTGACACCATTTTGGAAACTAGACCCCTCAGGGAATTTATCTAGATGTGTGATGAGCATCTTGACCTCCCAGGTGCTTCACAGAAGTTTATAACACGGAGCCGTGAAAATAACATTTTCACATTTTAACACGGCAGGGTTCGGAAGGGAAGGAGTGCCATTTGACTATTTGAATGTAAAATTTGCTTGAATAATTAGCAGATGTGCCCATGATGTGCCTAAACATTGGAAAACCCCCATAAGTGACACCATTTTGGAAACTAGATCCCTGAGGGAACTTATTTAGATGTGTGGTGAGCACCCTTAACCCCCAGGTGCTTCACAGAAGTTTAGAACATGAAGCCGTGAAAATAAAAAAATCTAACTTTTTCCACAAAAATGATCTTTTTGCCCCAATTTTTTTAGTTTCACAAGGGTAAGAGGAAAAAATGGAACATAAAAACTCTTGTGCAATTTCTCCTGAGTACGCCAATACCCCATATGTGGGGAAAATACACTGTTTGGGCGCACGTCAGGGTTCAGAAGGGAAGGAGCACTGTGTGACTTTTTGAACGCAAAATTGCCTGGAATCAAGAGCGGACGCCATGTCGCATTTCGGGAGCCCCTGATGTGCCGAAATAGTGGAAACCCCCCACAAGTGACCCCATTTTGGAAACTAGACCCCTCAAGAATTTTATCAAGGGGTATAGTGTATATTTTGAACCCAAAGGTACGACAGAATTTGATAACATTAGGTCATCATATTGAATAAGTTGTCATTAGTCTTGAGCGCAAGTGCTCGCTACTTGAGTTTGCATCGGGTACTCGGGTATGCACCAAGTATCGCGGGTGCTCGAATGACATGCTCGAGTCCCAGCTCCGCATGTTTCACGGTTGTTAGACACACAAAAAAAAACATGCGGGGATCGCTCGTGCATGGCAGGCGATCCCAGCAACGTTTTTTTGGCCGCGGAGCATATGGGGCAGAGACTCGAGTATGTCACTCGAGCACCCGCGATACTCAGTGCATACCCGAGTACCCGATGCAAACTCAAGTAGCGAGCACTTGCGCTCAACACAGGTCGCCATATTGTCATCATTTTTTTTTTCTTTACTTTTGAAAAAAACCCAACCCTAGCCCCAACCCTAATACAACCCCAACCCTAACCCTAGCCCAACCCCAACCCTAGCACAACCGTAACCCTAGGGTTTATTTTTTTACACCATTCCTTGTGTGGTATAAGTGATTAGACTACTTTATTCTTCGGGTCGGTGCGATTACAGCGATGCCAGATTCATATCGGGTTTTTATGACTGACAGCTGTCACACACTAAAAGATGCTTTTTTTGCAAAGACTAGTGTTTGCATCACCATATTTTGAGAGCTATAATTTTTCTATATTTTGGCCGACAGAGTCATGTGATGGCTTGTTTTTTGAGGGACAAGTTGACGTTTTTATTGGTACCATTTTCGGGCACGTGACATTTTTTGATCGCTTTCTATTCTGATTTTTGTGAGGCAGAATAAACAAAAACCAACAATTCAGGAATTGTTATTTTGCGTTTTTTTTTATGCTGTTCCGCGTGTGGTAAAATTGATAATGCAGCGTTATTCTTCGGGTCAGTGCATTTACAGCAGTACTGCATTTATATAGTTTTTTTAATGTTTTGCCGCTTTTACACAATAAAAACGATTTTCTAGAAAAAAAAATTTTTTTGTATCGCTTTATTCTGAGAGCTATAACTTTTTTTTTCGGACAATGGAGCTGTGTGGTGGCTTGTTTTTTGCGGGACAAGATGACGTTTTTAGTGGTACCATTTTTATTTACATTTGTCTTTTTGATCGCGTGTTATTCCATTTTTTGTTTGGCGGTATGATGACAAAGCATTGTTTTTTGCTTCGTTTTTTTTCTTTTTTTTTTACCGTGTTCACTAAAGGGGTTAACTAGTGGGACAGTTTTATAGGTCAGGTCGTTCCGGACGCGGCGATACCAAATATGTGTACTTTTATTGGTTTATTTTATTTTTTTCATAATAAATAAATATTATGGGTTCAATATATTTTTATTTTTTGGGGATTATTTTTTTCTTTTTTTTTATATTTTTACAATTTTATTTTTTTTTTTTCACTTTTCTACTTTTTTTTTTACTTTTACACATTGTCCCACTATGGGACTTTCACTTTTTGCAGCCTGATAGGCTGCATGGCATAGAGAGCAGCAGCTCCCTTTGTCATGCAGCCTGTCAGCGCTGCGCACAGGGGAGACATTACTTTGGTCGCGCACTGCGCATGACCAAAGTAACGTCCTGCCTCCTGGTGACCCGGATGTTGTCATGACTATATCGGGTCATCATGGCAACATCCGGAAGCCGCCGCAGACATCGCTGGACGCCGGCAGGAGAGGTGAGTATACCGATCACCTCCTCCCTTGCCACAGCAATGCTGCGATCGACCTCGATCGCAGCATTGTGGGGGTTAATGTGCCGGGAGCTGTGCGGGACCGCTCCCAGCACATAGCACCGGGTGTCAGCTGATTGTCAATCATTGACAATCAGCTGACACCTGGCGGCGATCGCCCCGCACCGCTTGTGTGCGGGCGCGATCGCAGCGCGCGTAATAGTACGTAGCTGGTCCATAAGTCCCAGGGCACAGCTATGTACTATTACTGATGGTCGGAAAGGGGTTAAGGCCTAACATCAACAAAGTGGTATCAATTTCACTAGAGTAGAAGTAGTCTAATGGGGACCGACACTTCTT
This sequence comes from Phyllobates terribilis, assembly GCF_046119375.1. Taxonomy (NCBI): domain Eukaryota; kingdom Metazoa; phylum Chordata; class Amphibia; order Anura; family Dendrobatidae; genus Phyllobates; species Phyllobates terribilis. Next base: position 248,356,450 of record NW_027362761.1, read on the forward strand.
CCACTGCAGCCAACCCAGCAGATGGAGACCCAATTAGGAGTGTTCACATTTAAAAAAATTAGGGCCTAAAACCACCAAAGTGACATCAATTTCACTAGAGTAGAAGTAGTATAATGGAGACCAAAACCTCTTCCACTACAGCCAAGCCAGCAGATGGAGTCACAATCAGGAGTGTTCCAAAAATTTCCAAAAATGTGTGTTAACTTCTGCAGCAGCGGCAAGAGCAGGCACAGAAGCCATGCGAAAGATATCACAGACTGAAATTACGCGAGATCAATGCAGCACACTAAAAACTACAACATCGCCTAGTCTGTACAGTCTGTGATTGGGGTGCAATAGTCCTTGGAGATCCATGACTTGTTCAACTTGATGAAAGTTTCACAGTCTACATCTGGCTGTGCTTATCCTTCAGGACACCACCAGTAACGCTGAAGACATGTTCTGAGAGAACGCTAGCTGCCGGGCATGTTAAAACCTCCAAGGTGTGACAGGCGAGCTCAACCCACTCATCCATTTTTGAAGACCAAAATGTCTAAGGGTCCAAACCTTCCCTGATGGTATTGATATTGAGTTCTAGATACTCCAGCACCATCCTCTCCAGTCGTTCACCATGTGTTAGACTTGTACTCTGTTGTGCTGGTGCACAAACTGGTCTAAAATATGTGTAAAAGGACTCACAGAAATTGCTTCTGCCACTTACACTACTGCTGCTGCTAATATTTTGGCGTTGACAAATTGACGTGACTGAGGTTGGAAGTGTAGAGCTGCGATGCACACTGTGTGCCTAACTGCTGTACTGGGGAAAATCTCTCTTAAGGTTGTGTAAAAGCATGTTTTGATAATCCAGCATTAGCGGGTCCTTTTCCAGGGTGGGAAGCATCTTTCAAAATGTATTCTTGTAACGTGGAGCAAACAGAGTGACAACCCAGTAGTTAGCACTATTTCGAATCATAACTATACGGGGATCATGTTGCAGATAGTGCAGCCAGAAGGCACTCATATGTTGGGCTCTTCCATGAGGTCCAAGCCCATGCTGTGTTGATGGCTGGGTAACTCTTATGCTTGTTTCCTCCGTCCCCTCCCACCAAACATGAACAACAGAGAGGGGATGCTTATCCTCTTCATATTGGTCGCCCATCGCCTCTTCCTCCTCCATTTGTTCCTCGCCTCTTGCACCTTCACTAACAGTTTGTCTGGTATCACCAACCCCCCTCGATCACAGTAATCCACCCTCCCTTGGCACCCTGAGATGTCCCCTATTGTATCATGTTAGTAACAGAAGAAAGTATTTTTTTAGTGTGGATGATGCTTGTATAACATAGCAGATATGTGCCAAACTATTTCAAACTCAGATGTCCCCTACTGTATAACATTAGTAACAGAAGAAAATATTTTTTTAGTGTAGATGACGCCTGTATAACATAGCAGATATGTGCCAAACTATTTCAAACTTAGATGTCCCCTACTCTATGACATTAGTAACAGAAGAAAGTATATTTTTTAGTGTGGATGATGCCTGTATAACATAGCAGATATGCTCCAAACTGTTTCAAACTGAGATATTTCCAGCTCTATAATGTTAGTAACAGAAGAAAGTATTTTTTTACTGTGGATGAGGCTTGTATAACATAGAATATATGCTCCAAGATATTTCAAACTCAGATCTAGCCTGCTAAATCACGTTAGTCACAGAAAAAAAATAGATTTTTTTACACTGCATGAGCTCTGCATACAGCTGAATTTCAATGCCACAAAATGACAAGGTGACATACAATGTACTGTATCACATTTATCCCAGAAAAAAAAAATATTTTTTTACTTTTGTTAGCAGCAGAAAAAATGGGTTCTTTACTCAGTCTACACACACTTTAATTTCACTGCCACAAAAAGACTAGGTGGCTTATGGCGGACTGTATCACAAAAATATTTTTTTACTCTTGTTAGCAACCCAAAAAAAAATGGTTTGTTTACTCAGTCTACACACAGCTTAATTTCAGTGCTACAAAATGACAAGGTGACATATGACGTACTGTATCACATTTGTCACAGAAAAATTTTTTTTTTACTCTTGTTAGCAACAGAAAAAAAAGAGTTTGTTTACTCAGTCTACACACTGTTTAATTTCACTGCCACAAAAGGACTAGGTGGCTTATGGCAAACTGAATCACGTTAGTCACAGAATTTTTTTTTTTTATATACTCTGGTTAGCAACAGAAAAAAAATATTTTTTACTGTGCATATAGCTGAATTTCACCGCCACAAAATGACAAGGTGGAATACTATAGATTGCGCTATCACATTAGCAAATGAAAAAAAATTGATTCTTGTACTCTGTACTCAGGAGCTCAGCAAACAGCTGAAATTCAACTCCACAAAATGACAAGGTGGGCTAGTAGGGCTTGCTGTATCACATTAGCAATTGAAAAAAATAGATTTTTTAAGGAATACTCGTGCATGGAGCACAATAGAAGCAGTGCACAGCAGAGTTCTATGACATTGGCCCTGCTGTCTTTGTCTGGACTAGTGATGAACGAATGTGCTCGCCACTGCTCGGTACTCGCCCGAGCAACACTGTGCTCGACAAGCTTGGTTGGTGCTCTTTAGAGAGCCAATGAACATGCAGGGATTGCCTGCCACACACTGTAATGCCATAGCCATGTTGGTTGTAACATTACAGTGATTGGCTGGCCGCACAGCGTCATGAGGTCTATATAAGAGCTATGCTCGTCACAGTCTACCCCGGAATCAGGCAGAGTAGGGAGTGGTGCTGCTGCGTCAGGGAGAGATTTGCTTGTTTATAGTTAGTATAGGTATTCCACAACATATATAGATATCCAACTGAATTAACAGTCCAACTAATCGAGCTGCATACAGTTAGGTCCATATATATTTGGACAGAGACAACGTTTTTCTAATTTTGGTTCTAGACATTACCACAATGAATTTTAAACAAAACAATTCAGATGCAGTTGAAGTTCAGACTTTCAGTTTTCATTTGAGGGTATCCACATTAAAATTGGATGAAGAGTTTAGGAGTTTCAGCTCCTTAACATGAGTTTTACTTTTTGTATTGAAGAACTGAAATAAATTAACTTTTTGATGATATTCTAATTTAATGATATGCACCTGTATATATCCATCTGAACTAACAGTCCTTCTGAGTAGTGTTGAGCCACCCCCGTAGTGTTCGAGTTCGGTTCGGTTCGTCGAACACCCGTATGTTCGCCGAACTGTTCGTCGAACTGTTCGATGAACACCTTCGAACACCGTTAAAACCAATGGCAGCCAAACAAAAACACATAGAAACACATAGAAAACACCTTCAAAGGTGTCCAAAACCTGACAAACTGCTCAGAAGACACAACTAACACATGGAAAAGTGACAAGTACATATAGTCATGCGAAAAGAAAAGAGGTGGAGGAGTAAAAGGAGGGGGAGACACAGATATAGGCATGTCATGCCCTTCAAAAACCAAAAAAGTGCGAAACCGACACGGCCAGTCCGTTCCTGCCCGTGCGACCTTCGTGTCGCCGGGTTTGTGCCAGAGCTGCGGTGGACCCTGACGGCCAGCCCCCCTCTCCCAATACTGGTGCCTGTCCGCTGGTGGGTCGAGCGAGCCCCCCTGCGGTGGAGGCAGGTCTAAGCTTTTTAATTTAAATTGTCTCTATAATTTCAATGAGTACACTTTAAATCCTTTTACAAGGATCTATTGGAGGGCAAGTCTGATGCCAGCAGCTGCGGGAATTCCAGCTCCAGTAGCGTCCACTAAAGCTGCTGCAGTTAAAAAGCTTTTATAAGGATCGAGCTTGGCGGTCCACCGCAAGGCATCCTACTGCCAGTCCCAGCCCCTGTGCCTTGGGGTGCCTCCCGATGCTCTTCACTGAGTGTCCCGGGGGCCCGAAGCATTTCCTTTGAAAAAATTAAGTGTCCAAACTACAGGTGGTGTAGCTTGCTTAACAGCTGGGATAATCCGCTGACTAGCAGACACTGCTACTAGGCACAAAGTATTTCCTGGGCTAGATGCAGTTAAAAATTTGAAATTAGATACTCTCGTTGGATGCTGAGAAAGCATTCCATAGAGTCTCCTGGCACGCCATATATTATTCTCTTAAAAAGCTTGGGGTAGGGGTCTAGGGGACCCTTTTATAGCCAAAATCACGGCCCTGTATCGCAATATGTCACCTAGGCTGAAGATAAATGGAACATTTTCATCACCTTTCATAATCACCAATGGGACAAGGCAGGGATGTCCTCTGTCCCCTCTCTTATGCATACTAGTGACGGAGCACCTGCTCTCATCAATTCGCCATAACCCCAATATTAGGTGGATTGAGGTGGGAGGCACCGAGTACAAGTGCTCTGCATTTGCTGATGATGTCCAAGTATATATCAATCAATCACATATATCCATCCCTGCTGTTATGGCTGAAATAGATCACTTTGTTACATGGTCAAATTTTAAAATCAATGCAGCGAAGTCTGAGGCCCTCGATGTCTCCCTCCCAAAATCCATACAGGATTCCATCCAGTCCAACTTTCCCTTAGCCTGGCCCTCACAGGGTATCAATACTTAGGGATTCGTATTCATAGAGACCTCTCCCGTCTATGTTATCTTAATTTTGGGCCCTTTATTGAACAACTCCATACAGACCACGGTTGGCAAGTTAGAACTGTAAGATTCACTACGTGAACCACTGGTTTTTTGTGGAAAAGCACATGTACACTGTGTTCCAAATTATTATGCAAAAAGTGTTTAGGAGTGATAAGGGAAGAATTGTTTTGTTTGTCAGTTAAACTCATTGATGGCGATGTGTGTCAGGACTCTTTATATCACTGTAAGCAATTGCAGACACCTGTGCTAATTAGTTTGGCAGGTGTGTCCAATGAAAGGCAAGACTACTTAAGAAGGCTGTCCCACATTATTAAGCAGCCTACATTTTCTGCCAAAATGGGAAAGAAAAAGGATGTGTCGGCTGCTGAGAAGCAACAAATTGTGGAGTGTTTAGGTCAAGGCATGACTACAATCAACATTGCCAAGACACTTCATCCTGATCAACGCACAATCAAGAAGTATGTAGCTGAATCACAGTACACACGTGTGCGTGCTGATAAGGGCAAATTGAGGACTCTTTCCTACAGGCAATTACGTCTGGTTAAAAGAGCAGCAGCAAAAAAGCCTTGTCATAGCGACAGACAAGTTTTTGAAGCTGCTGGTGCCTCCAACGTCCCCCGAACAACAAGATGCAGGGTCCTTCAGAGGTTTGCAGCTGTGCGTAAGCCATCCTGTTGACCTCCTCTATCTACTGTACACAAGCAGAAACGGCTCCAGTGGGCCAAACAATACATGAAGACTGACTTCAAAACTGTTTTGTTCACCGATGAGTGCTGTGCAATGCTCGATGGTTCAGATGGATGGAGTGGAGGATGGCTGGTTGATGGACACCCCACGCAAACACGGCTACGGCGCCAACAAGGAGGAGGTGAAGTAATGTTTTGGGCTGGAATCATGGGGAGAGAGATTGTCGGCCCCTTTAGGATCCCTGAAGGGGTAAAGATGAACTCCATAATGTATGTGGAGTTTCTCAAACAGCACTTCCTGCCATGGTTCAAGAAGAAGAACCGTGTATTCCGCAGCAAGATAATTTTCATGCATGATAATGCACCCTCTCATGCTGCACATAACACATCTGCATCTCTGGCTGATATGGGCATAAAAGGGGACAAACTTATGGTGTGACCCCCATGCTCCCCTGACCTCAACCCCATTGAAAACCTCTGGAGCATCATCAAAAGGAGTGTCTATGATGGAGGGAGGCAGTTCACATCTAAGCAACAGCTCTGGGAGGGTATTCTGTCCTCATGCAAAACAATTGAAGCAGAAACCATCCAAAACCTGACAAATTCAATGGACGAGAGAGTTCAGAAGCACAAGGGGTCCTATGTGCAAATGTAACATCACCTAGAATAAAGTTTTGAGTTGAAAACTGTTTGATTTCAGTTTGTAATAACCTGCTAATGCTTATAATTTCAAAAATGACCATTTTTTTGTTCTTTATTAAAATGAAAAGGTTGATCGAAGAGTGTGGGGGATCTAAGAGTGTGGCAACCCAGTAGTCAGGATTATTTCGAATTCTGACAATCTGAGGGTCATGTTGCAGGTAGTGGAGCAAGAAGGCACTCATGTGTCTTGCGCATCTAGGAGCCCCAAAGTTATTTTCCGGGCTAGATGCAGCTAAAAATTATTATTAATTTGAAAGCTGGTGGGGCTTAGTATAGATGGCCTAATAGAATCAGTACTGCAAACTGCTACAAAGCCCAAATTATTTTCCAGCCAAGATACAGATAAACATGATTAGTAATTTTAAATCTGGTGGAGTTTAGTATAGATGGCCTAATAGAATCAGTACTGCACACTGCTACAGGGCCCAAATTATTTTCCAGCCAAGATACAGATAAACATGATTAGTAATTTTAAATCTGGTGGAGTTTAGTATAGATGGCCTAATAGAATCAGTATTGCACACTGCTACAAGGCCCAAATTATTTTCCAGCCAAGATACAAATAAACATGATTAGTAATTTGAAAGCTTAAAACGGTTGGTGAGGTGATTTTAACAAATCATCAAGCTTTTACACTCCCCAGGATGACACAGGGGTAGAAAAGTCGTTTCGGATCCATGATTTGTTCATCTTTATGAACGTGAGTCTGTCTACATTATCAGTGGAGAGCTGCGTGCGCTTATCTGTCAGCACACCACCAGCAGCGCTGAACACTAGTGTTGAGCCACCCCCGTAGTGTTCGGGTTCGGTTCGGTTCGTCGAACACCGGGATGTTCGAGGAACTGTTCGTCGAACTGTTCGTCGAACACCTTAGAACACCGTCGAACACCGTTAAAACCAATGGCAGGCAAACAAAAACACATAGAAACACATAGAAAACACCTGCAAAGGTGTCCAAAAGCTGACAAACTGCTCAGAAGACACTCTCTTTAAAAAAGCCGGCCGGCAAATTCAGCAGCGGCATACACCGGTACCCGACAATTTAGACAAGAAGGAATAGAGCATCACACATAGATTAGATAGATAGAAACATGTCAGTCACACATATAAGAAGCACAGTGACAGTGTTGGTTACTGCACTTGTCATTTAGTGTAAAGGATTTATTAAAAAAAATATTAGTGTTTTCATGCACCGTCTCTTTAAAAAAGCCGGCCGGCAATTCAGCATCTGTACCCGACAATTTAGAACAGAAAGAATAGAGCTTCACACATAGATTAGATAGATAGAAACATGTCAGTCACATATATAATAAGTACAGTGATAGTGTTGCTTACTGTACTTGTCATTTAGTGTAAAGGATTTATTTAAAAAAATAATAGTGTTTTCATGCACTGTCTCTTTAAAAAAGCCGGCCGGCAATTCAGCAGCGGTACCCGACAATTTAGAACAGAAAGATAGAGCATCACACATAGATTAGATAGATAGAAACATGTCAGTCACATATATATGAAGTACAGTGATAGTGTTGGTTACTGTACTTGTCATTTAGTATTAAAATAAAGGATTTATTATTAAAAAAATTGGCGTGGGGTTCCCCTTAATTTTAGGCTCTAGCGGAGGTTAAGCAGACGGCTGGGGCAGATGTTTGAAGCCTGGGAAGGGGGTAATACCCACGGAGCTTCCCAGGCTACTAATATCAGCCCCCAGCTGAATACATAGCCTTTACTAGCTATTAAAATGGGGGACCCCCCAAAAAAAATGACGTGGGGTCCCCCCTAATTTAATAGCTAGCAAAGGCTAGGCAGACAGCTGGGGGCTGATATTAATAGCCCAGGAAGGGAGCCATGAATATTGGCCCCCTCCCAGGCTAGAAACACCAGCCGTCAGCCGCCCCAGAAATGGCGCATTCATAGGATGCGCCAATTCTGGCACTTAGCCTCGCTCTTCCACGCTGCCCTGGTGCGGTGGCAGGGGGTAATAGGGTTGGGGTTGATGTCAGCTTATAATGCCAGCTGACATCAAGCCCAGGTTAGTAATGGAGAGGCGTCTATAAGACACCCCCATTACTAACCCCATAGTCAAAGTTAAAAAAAACACAAACACCCAGAATAAAGTCCTTTAATTGAAATAAAGACACAGTCCTTTATTGTTCTAAATTAAACCATACTTACCGTCACGCCCATTCCAGCTGAAGCCAACGATCTCCTGCAATAAAAGAAAAATAATAAAGCAACCTCATCCTTACCTTTCCATGGTTCCCACGACAGCTTCAGCTCTGCTACATCGAGATGACAGGCTGGACCGCAGCAGAACGCTGCCATCCAGCCTGTCATCCCGCAGACACTGAGAAGCGCAGGCTTGCTTGCGCTGCTCAGCGTCTCTCTGTGACGACATCCAGATGAGCCGAGTTCATGTCCAATGAACTCGGCTCACCTCATGCACGTCACTGACAGCGTGGGAAAATTCTCACGCTGAAGCGCTGATTGCAGGAGAATTTTCCCACGCTGTCAGTGACGTGCAGGAGGTGAGCTGAGTTCATTGGACATGAGCTCACCTCATGCACATCACTGACAGCGTGGGAGAATTCTCCTGCACTCAGCACTTCAGCGTGAGAATTTTCCCACGCTGTCAGTGACGTGCATGAGGTGAGCCGAGTTCATTGGACATGACCTCGGCTCATCTGGATGCCGTCACAGCGAGACAGTGAGGAGCGCAAGCATGCCTGCGCTTCTCAGTGTCTGCGGGATGACAGACTGGATGGCAGCGTTCTGCTGCGGTCCAGCCAGTCATCTCGATGTAGCAGAGCTGAAGCTGTCGTGGGAACCATGGAAAGGTAAGGATGAGGTTGGTTTATTATTTTTCTTTTATTGCAGGAGATCGTTGGCTTCAGCTGGAATGGGTGTGATGGTAAGTATGGTTTAATTTAGAACAATAAAGAATTGTGTCTTTATTTCAATTAAAGGACTTTATTCTGGGTGTTGTGTTTTTTTTAAATACTTTACTAGAAATTCATGGCGGTCATGTCTAATACTGGCGTGACCCCATGAATTTTGGGCTTGGGGCCAGCTGATAATACCAAGCTGGCCCTAACCCCTTTATTACCCAGTGAGCCACCGCACCAGGGCCCTGGATGAGTTGGGTACAGCGCCAGAAGATGGCGCTTCTATGAACGCGCCATTTTCCGGGGTGGCTGCGGACTGCAATTTGTAGCGGGGGGGGGCCCAGAAAGCTTGGGCCTCCCTGCGCTGCAGATTCCAGCCCCCAGCTGCCTAGTTGTACCTGGCTGGACACAAAAATAGGGCGAAGCCCCACGTACTTTTTTTTTAATTATTTCATGAAATTCATGAAATAATTAAGAAAAAAAGGCCTTCCCTATATTGTTGTGTCCGGCCAGGTACAAATAGGCAGCTGGTGGTTGGGGGCAGCCCGTTCCTGCCTGCTGTACCTGGCTGGACACAAATATTGTGCGAAGCCCCACTTCAATTTTTTTTAATTATTTCATGAAATTCATGAAATAATTAAGAAAAAAAGGGCTTCCCTATATTGTTGTGTCCGGCCAGGTACAAATAGGCAGCTGGTGGATGGGGGCAGCCCGTTCCTGCCTGCTGTACCTGGCTGGACACAAATATAGTGCGAAGCCCCACTTAAATTTTTTTAAATTATTTCAGGAAATTCATGAAATAATTTAAAAAAAATTGACGTGGGGCTTCGCACTATATTTGTGTCCAGCCAGGTACAGCAGGCAGGAACGGGCTGCCCCCAACCACCAGCTGCCTATTTGTACCTGGCCGGACACAACAATATAGGGAAGCCCTTTTTTTCTTAATTATTTCATGAAATAATTTAAAGAAAATTGACGTGGGGCTTCGCCCTGTTTTTGTGTCCAGCCAGGCACAACTAGGCAGCTGGGGGCTAGAATCCGCAGCGCAGGGAGGCCCAAGCTTTCTGGGCCACCCCCGCTGCAAATTGCAGTCCGCAGCCACCCCGGAAAATGGCGCGTTCATAGAAGCGCCATCTTCTGGCGCTGTACCCAACTCATCCAGGGCCCTGATGCGGTGGCTCACTGGGTAATAAAGGGGTTAGGGCCAGCTTGGCATTATCAGCTGGCCCTAAGCCCGAAATTCATGGGGTCACGCCAATATTAGACATGACCACCATGAATTTCTAGTAAAGTATTTAAAAAAAACACAACACCCAGAAAAAAGTCCTTTAATTGAAATAAACACACAATTCTTTATTGTTCTAAATTAAACCATACTTACCATCACGCCCATTCCAGCTGAAGCGAACGATCTCCTGAAATAAAAGAAAAATAATAAAGCAACATCATCCTTACCTTTCCATGGTTCCCATGACAGCTTCAGCTCTGCTACATCGAGATGACAGGCTGGACCGCAGCAGAACGCTGCCATCCAGCCTGTCATCCCGCAGACACTGAGAAGCGCAGGCTTGCTTGCGCTCCACAGTGTCTCTCTGTGAGGGCATCCAGATGAGCCGAGTTAATGTCCAATGAACTCGGCTCACCTCATGCACGTCACTGACAGCGTGGGAAAATTCTCCTGCACTCAGCGCTTCAGCGTGGGAGAATTCTCACACTGAAGCGCTGAGTGCAGGAGAATTCTCCCACGCTGTCAGTGACGTGCAGGAGGTGAGCTGAGTTCATTGGACATGAGCTCACCTTATGCACGTCACTGACAGCGTGGGAAAATTCTCCTGCACTCAGCGCTTCAGCGGGAGAATTCTCACGCTGAAGCGCTGAGTGCAGGAGAATTCTCCCACGCTGTCAGTGACGTGCAGGAGGTGAGCTGAGTTCATTGGACATGAGCTCACCTTATGCACGTCACTGACAGCGTGGGAGAATTCTCCTGCACTCACCGCTTCAGCTTGAGAATTTTCCCACGCTGTCAGTGACGTGCATGAGGTGAGCCGAGTTCATTGGACATGAACTCGGCTCATCTGGATGTCGTCACAGAGAGACGCTGAGCAGCGCAAGCAAGCCTGCGCTTCTCAGTGTCTGCGGGATGAGAGGCTGGATGGCAGCGTTCTGCTGCGGTCCAGCCTGTCATCTCGATGTAGCAGAGCTGAAGCTGTCGTGGAAACCATGGAAAGGTAAGGATGAGGTTGCTTTATTATTTTTCTTTTATTGCAGGAGATCGTTGGCTTCAGCTGGAATGGGCGTGACGGTAAGTATGGTTTAATTTAGAACAATAAAGGACTGTGTCTTTATTTCAATTAAAGGACTTTATTCTGGGTGTTTGTGTTTTTTTTAACTTTGACTATGGGGTTAGTAATGGGGGTGTCTTATAGACGCCTCTCCATTACTAACCTGGGCTTGATGTCAGCTGGCATTATAAGCTGACATCAACCCCAACCCTATTACCCCCTGCCACCGCACCAGGGCAGCGTGGAAGAGCGAGGCTAAGTGCCAGAATTGGCGCATCCTATGAATGCGCCATTTCTGGGGCGGCTGACGGCTGGTGTTTCTAGCCTGGGAGGGGGCCAATATTCATGGCTCCCTTCCTGGGCTATTAATATCAGCCCCCAGCTGTCTGCCTAGCCTTTGCTAGCTATTAAATTAGGGGTGACCCAACGTCATTTTTTTTGGGGGGTCCCCCATTTTAATAGCTAGTAAAGGCTATGTATTCAGCTGGGGGCTGATATTAGTAGCCTGGGAAGCTCCGTGGGTATTACCCCCTTCCCAGGCTTCAAACATCTGCCCCAGCCGTCTGCTTAACCTCCGCTAGAGCCTAAAATTAAGGGGAACCCCACGCCAATTTTTTTAATAATAAATCCTTTATTTTAATACTAAATGACAAGTACAGTAACCAACACTATCACTGTACTTCATATATATGTGACTGACATGTTTCTATCTATCTAATCTATGTGTGAAGCTCTATTCTGTCTGTTATAAATTGTCGGGTACCGCTGCTGAATTGCCGGCCGGCTTTTTTAAAGAGACGGTGCATGAAAACACTATTATTTTTTTTGATAAATCCTTTACGCTAAATGACAAGTACAGTAAGCAGCACTTTCACTGTACTTCGTATATATGTGGCTGACATGTTTATATCTATCTAATCTATGTGTGAAGCTCTATTCTTTCGGTTCTAAATTGTCGGGTACAGGTGTATGCCGCTGCTGAATTTCCGGCTTTTCATGTTTCACTGTTGGCACTGTTCCCATCGATTTGGGCAATCACTGTAATGCCACAACCACCATGGCTGTGGCATTACAGTGAGTGGCAGACAATCCCTGCATGATTGGTGCTCTAAATAGCGCCAGACATGCAGGACACGCTTTTGGTGTACGAACAGTTATCGAACATAACCTCGAACAGCCGAATTTTTTGCAAATCGTTCGGGTTCGTCGAACAACTCGAACACCGCCCAAAACAGCTCGAATTTGAGATTGGCGAACAGTTCTAGTCGAACACCGCTCATCTCTACTGAACACACATTCAGACAGAACGCTGGCTGCGGGGTATGACAAGATCTCCAAGGCGTAAGTGGCGAGCTCCGGCCATTTATCCAGATTGGAAGCCCAAAAAGAGCAAGGGTCCAGTGACAAAGTCATGGCTTCAATGTTTACTTGGAGATACTCCTGTACCATCGTCTGTAGGCGTTGACTGTGTCAGACTTCTTGTCTCCTGTGGCCTTGCAAAGGATAGGCTAAAAAATGGTGAAATGATTCCGCAAAATTGATGTTACCAGCAGATACTGTGTTTCTGTTACGTTTTGAGTGCTGAACACTCGACGGTCCCACGGTTGGCAAGTTGGAACTGTGAGATTCACTACGTGCACCACTAGTGTTTTGGGGAAAAGCACATGTAAGATTCTGCAACAGTCTCTGCTGATACTCCTGCATGCGCGCATCTCTTTCTATGGCAGGAATAATTTCTGCAAATTTACTTTTGCACCGGGGATCTAACAGTGTGGCAACCCAGTAGTCAGGATTATTTTTAATTCTCACAATTCGAGGGTCATGTTGGAGGTAGTGCAGCAAGAAGGCACTCATGTGTCTTGCGCATCCAGGAGCACCAAGTCCCTGTTGTGTTGGTGGCGAGGTAACAATCATGCTTCCTTCCTCTGCCCTTTCCCCCCAACCTCGCACAACAGAAATGTGATCAAGGTCTCCCTCATCTGATGAGTCTTCCATCAGTTCGTCCTCCACTTCTTCCTGGCTCCTGCACCTTCCTCACTAGTTTGACTGCTACCATGCGCCCTGGTAAAACCATCTCCCCCACCCTCACATGCCTGCCGCCTTGGTGCTGCCGACCGTCTGGACCTTGCAGATGTTAGCCCTTCCGCATACAACTCCTCCTCCTCTACTTCCTCCACCTCATTTTGTGCCACCACCTGACTCCGAATTCTGTTTAATATGTTCTCCAGCATGTAAATCACCGGAATAGTCATGCTGATAATGGCATCGTCAGCACTAAACATCTTCGTCGCCATTTCAAAACTGTGCAGAAGGGTGCATAGGTCCCTGATCTGAGACCACTCCTCCAGCGTGATTTGCCCCACCTCTGGATCTCGTTGGCCCAGGCTATACGTCAGAACGTATTGCACCAGGGCTTGTCGGTGCTGCCACAGTCGCTGCAACATGTGCAGAGTTGAATTCCACCGGGTAGGCACATCGCATTTTAGCCGGTGAAGTGGCAGGCCCAACGACTTCTGTAGAGATGTAAGTCGCTGAGCTGCGGGATGCGAACGGCGGAAGTGAGCACACAGCGACCATGCCCTCTGCAGAAGGCCATCTAGTCCGGGATAGTGGCTAAAAATTGCTGGACAACACGTGAACCATACAAGGCACATGTGTGACATTGCCCCGGCGAAGGGCCGCACCCAGGTTTGCAGCATTGTCGCACACGGCCTTCCCTGGTTTCAGGTCCAGTGGAGACAACCATTCATGAAACTGGTTCTCCAGAGCTGACCACAACTCCTCAGCTGTGTGACTCACATTTCCCAGACATTTCAAAGTAAAAACTGCCTGATGACGTTGAGCCCTACTGCCAGCATAGTAAGGAGGTGTGCAGGATCCCTTCTGCGCAGTTAGAAAGCTTGTGGCATGACCAGACAGGCTTTGGGTGCAGGTGAAGGACCGAGAGGAGGTTGAGGAGGCAGAAGCAGTGGAGGAACTTCGAGATAAAGAGGATTGACGCACAACTCGTGGGGACGGCAAGACTTGGACAGCAGCCCCTTGTCCTGCTGTCACCATAGTTACCCAGTGCCCAGTCAGCGACATGTAACGCCCCTGTCCATGCCTACTCGTCCAAGTGTCTGTGGTGAAATGCACCCTGTCACACACAGAGTTTCTCAAAGAAGCGGTGATGTTGTGTGCGACATGCTGGTGGAGCGCAGGCACACCTTTCTTTGAGAAGTAGTGCCGACTGGGCATCTGGTACTGGGGCACTGCGACGGACATATGGTCTTGAAAATCCTCTGTGTCCACCAGGCGGAAAGGCAGCATTTCTGAGCTTGCAGATGGTGAAATTCAACCTCTTAGCTTTCTTATGGCTAGGAGGAAATGGTCTTTTACTTGTCCACATCTGAGGGACCGAGGGCTCGCTATTGTGCTTAGACTGGGTTGAGAAGGGTGTCCCCGGCAAACTGCCGGTCTGTGAGGAAGATGCAGTCGGACATGTTAGGTTGCCTTGATCCAAAGGTGGTGCTATCGATGTTGGACAGCGCTGAACACCAGCTGGTGTTTCCACCTCCAAAGAAAATGATGACCTGCCAATCACTCTGGCTGTTGCGGGTAAAGAGGTGGCAGGTCTGCGCCCCAAAACAGGTGTGACTGCTGTCCCCCCAGTCACAGAGGATGAAGAGGCCGCGGATGCACAAGATGTGGCAGACGGTGGTTGGCCCGGCCGGCTAGGCCGCATTGTAGCACAGTGAGCTTCCCACTGCAACTTATGCTTCATATCCATGTGCCGGTTCATGCATGAAGTACTCAAGCTATGTATTTTTTGGCCTCTACTTAGCTTTTGCTGACAAATGTTACAGATAACACGAGTTGGGTCATCTTTATCGATCTGAAAAAATGCCCAGGCTATGCAAGGCTTAGCACCCATGAAACCTGAAGAGCCACCACGACTTGTGGTCAGAGGCAGAGTTGTGTTTGAGGATGCAGTTGTTGACGTGCTTCCAGTACTACGTCTCTGTCCAGGAAGGTGCAACCTGACCTCATCGTCACTAGCATCCTCCTCCACCTCCTCTGCTGACCTCATCTCTTGGCTGACTGTGGGTTGACAGTAAGTGGGATCTCCAACCTCGTCATCATCACCTTGTGTGTTATCACACCCGTAGTCCTCAGAGCCAACCTCTTCCTGCCCTGACAAAAAACTAAAGTTGTCGCTCCAATCAGGTATTTGAGTCTCATCATCGTCTTCCTCATTGTCTCCACCAACAGGAGTTACAGTTTGGGAACGAGGGTCTACATTATGGTCAGAACCTTCTGCGTCTGGTCCTGGATCCGACTCATAAAGATTCTGGGCATCAGTGCAGATCATTTCCTCGTCTGGATTCACAGAAGCTCTGGAGCCGACCTCTGATTCCAAGGCTATAGTATGAGTAAACAGCTCTGCAGACTCAACCATCTGTTCTATCCCATACTCAGACGGGCAGCTGGAGACTTGGGAGCTGTGAGGAAGCAAGTGCGATTGGGGTGACACCTCTGAGGACTGGAGTATTTGTGATGTTGAAGTTGAGGTGGAGGAGAGCCCACTTAAAGGAGCACTTGATATCCGTTGAAGCACCTGCTGTTTTTGTGCCTCATCTGGAATTTGTAGCGATTGGCGTGGCCGTAAGAAAGGGATCTTATCACATTGTCCGCTAAAAGAAGTAGACATCTTAGTTTGGCTGGAAGATGGTCTTTCTTCTGCAGATGTTACTGTTGCTTTAACACCTACCCCACGGACACAACCTTTTTTTCCCTTCCCAACACGCCTATTCCCCTTTCCACCAGCAGCAGGCCTTTATCCACTCATTTTGGTGGTTAACTAATTCACAACTCTGGAGTTGTTTGCACAAAAAATAATGGATGGGAACCGAGCAGAGCTGAGTGGCCAAACTGTGGTATTAGCCCAAAAGTATTGGCTGGGTTAGATGCAGATAAAAATTATATTGAATTTGCAACCTGGTGGAGGTTAGTATAGATGGACTAATAGAACAAGTCCCACACACTGCTACAAGCCAAAATATTTTTTCAGAGCTAGATGCAGAAAAAAATTATATTGAATTTGCAACCTGGTGGAGGTTAGTATAGATGGACTAATAGAACAAGTCCCACACACTGCTACAAGCCGAAATATTTTTTCAGAGCTAGATGCAGAAAAAAATTATATTGAATTTGCAACCTGGTGGAGGCTAGTATAGATGGACTAATAGAACAAGTCCCACACACTGCTACAAGCCAAAATATTTTTTCAGAGCTAGATGTAGAAAAAAATTATATTGAATTTGCAACCTGGTGGAGGTTAGTATAGATGGACTAATAGAACAAGTCCCACACACTGCTACAAGCCAAAATATTTTTTCAGAGCTAGATGCAGAAAAAAATTATATTGAGTTTGCAATCTGGTGGAGGTTAGTATAGATGGACTAATAGAACAAGTCCCACACACTGCTACAAGCCGAAATATTTTTTCAGAGCTAGATGCAGAAAAAAATTATATTGAATTTGCAACCTGGTGGAGGTTGGTATAGATGGACTAATAGAAGAAGTCCCACACACTGCTACAAGCCAAAATATTTTTTCAGAGCTAGATGCAGAAAAAAATTATATTGAATTTGCAACCTGGTGGAGGTTAGTATAGATGGACTAATAGAACAAGTCCCACACACTGCTAGAAGCCGAAATAATTTTTCAGAGCTAGATGCAGATAAAAATGATATTGAATTTGCAACCTTGTGGAGGTTAGTATAGATGGACTAATAGAACAAGTCCCACACACTGTGTAACATACCTGGCGGCGTCCTTGCATAGTGGTACATCTCCCACTGTGCAAGAGCGCGCACTTGATTTCCAGTACAGACTATCACTCTGGCTTTCCTCCATGCTGTCTGCTTGCCTCTGTTTCTTCTGCTTAAGGGCGGCGCCCGATCACTTCCTGCTTCTTGTAGCTGCTGCGGGCACACCCCTTGTGCGTCCTCAGCCTATTGCTGTCTGTCACCTGGTATTTAACCCAGCTCTTTCCTGGAATCCTTGCCTGAGCATTGTGTTCTGTCAGTTGGCTTCTGGTCGCTGACGTGCCAGGTCCTGTCTATGTTTCCTGCCTTGCGGTATCAGTTCCCGTGTCTGAACTGAGTCATGTCTGTGTTCTCTTGCCAGCTGCCTTTCCTGGAGGCTGTATTTCCAGGCCCGTGTGAACACGCTACTTGCCTGTTCATCTCGCCCTCTGGGGCCGCATACCCAAACTCACTCCTGTTTCTCGCTTCAGTACAGTTCCTGTCTGAACTGTCTCCTAACCTGTCTCCTGTTTTTCTCTATGTCCGTACCTTCCCTTTTTCTGCAGAGTCTCAACCTGCACCTAACTCCTTCTCGTTGTCACTTTACTTCTGTTTGTGAGTTTAGAGTTCACTCGCTACTTCATTGCAAGTATCGATTGTGTATCTGGTTCTGCCTTTCCCTTCCTGTCTTTTCCGTGTGAATAGAGCCCTGTCCCTTCTGCTGTACCTTGCTCACCGCTCCGGCGGCTCTAGCCTGCTCTGCCTTGCTCACCGCTCCGGCGGTTCTAGCCTGCTCTGCCTTGTTCACCGCTCCGGCAGTTCTAGCCTGCTCTGCCTTGATCACCGCTCCGGCGGTTCTAGCCTGCTCTGTCTTGCTCACCGCTCCAGCGGCTCTAGCCTGTGCTGCTTTACTCACCGCTCTTACGGTTTCCGCTCTGCTCTGCCTTGCTCACCGCTCTTGCGGTTTCCGCTCTGCTCTGCCTTGCTCACCGCTCTTGCGGTTTGCAGTCTGCTCTGCCTTGCTCACCGCTCTTGCGGTTTCCGCTCTGCTCTGCCTTGCTCACCACTCTTGTGGTTTCCGCTCTGCTCTGCCTTGCTCACCGCTCTTGCGGTTTCCGCTCTGCTCTGCCTTGCTCACCGCTCTTGCGGTTTCCGCTCTGCTCTGCCTTGCTCACCGCTCTTGCGGTTTCCGCTCTGCTCTGCCTTGCTCACCGCTCTTGCGGTTTCCGCTCTGCTCTGCCTTGCTCACCGCTCTTGCGGTTTCCGCTCTGCCCTGCCTTACTCACCGCTCCTGCGGTTTCCGCTCTGCTCTGCCTTGCTCACTGCTCCTGCGGTTCCGCTCTGCTCCGCCTTGCTCACCGCTCCTGCGGTTTCCGCTCTGCTCTGACCCTTTGCTCGCTGCTCCGGCAGTCTCGCTCTGCTCTGACCCTTTGCTCGCTGCTCTGGCAGTCTCGCTCTGCTCTGACCCTTTGCTCGCTGCTCCGGCAGCCTTGCTCTGCTCTGACCCTTTGCTCGCTGCTCCGGCAGTCTTGCTCTGCTCTTGCCTGCCGCTCCGGGCGGTCTCACCCTGCTGTGTTTGTCCACCGCATCTGGGGTTCTGTTCTGGAAGTCCCAGTCTGTACTGGGCCCTATCCACTCTGTGCTCCAACCTGTCGTGTCTGCCTATACCCCCAGTCTGTGTGCCAGCCTAACCTTCCTGTATTCCCCTGTGTGGGTCAACAGCCGTGTCCGGGGTCTGTCCTGGAGTAGCACCTGGTCCCTCTGCTCGGTTCCTCCTTGGTGCACTGGCGTCGTATGCCATCGTGCGACCCTGGTCGGATCGGGTGGATACTTAGTTACGCCCCTCCAGGCATTCACTCTCCGGCACGGTCCAGTGGAATCACTACATATACACGCACACGCTGCTCAGCCCGGGCGTGTGCATTACACACTGCTACAAGATGCAGAAAAAAATTATATTGAATTTTCAACCTGGTGGAGGTTAGTATAGATGGACTAATAGAACAAGTCCCACACACTGCTACAAGCCGAAATATTTTTTCAGAGCTAGATGCAGAAAAAAATTATATTGAATTTGCAACCTGGTGGAGGTTAGTATAGATGGACTAATAGAACAAGTCCCACACACTGCTACAAGCCGAAATATTTTTTCAGAGCTAGATGCAGAAAAAAATTATATTGAATTTGCAACCTGGTGGAGGTTAGTATAGATGGACTAATAGAACAAGTCCCACACACTGCTACAAGCCGAAATATTTTTTCAGAACTAGATGCAGAAAAAAATTATATTGAATTTGCAACCTGGTGGAGGTTAGTATAGATGGACTAATAGAACAAGTCCCACACACTGCTACTAGCCGAAATATTTTTTCAGAGCTAGATGCAGAAAAAAATTATATTGAATTTGCAACCTGGTGGAGGTTAGTATAGATGGACTAATAGAACAAGTCCCACACACTGCTACAAGCTAAAATATTTTTTCAGAGCTAGATGCAGATAAAAAATATATTGAATTTGCAACCTGGTGGAGGTTAGTATAGATGGACTAATAGAACAAGTCCCACACACTGCTACAAGCCGAAATATTTTTCCAGAGCTAAATGCAGATAAAAATTATATTGAATTTGCAACCTGGTGGAGGTTAGTATAGATGGACTAATAGAATGATGCTATGCCCAAAAGGTTTTACTTCACTAGGTGCAGCAAAAAAAATTGTATTCTATACACAGGTGGTGTAGCTTGCAACACAGATAGGCTACTCCACTGACTAACACACACTGCAAGAGGACAAAAAGGATTTGTTTTGGTAGATTTAGCCAAATGCTGTGAAAAAAACTTGCACAGCACTGGCACAGACCTACCTGGCAAAAAGTGATAGGAACTGATGTAACCTAGCCCTCAAAAGGACTGCAATTACAATTAGTCTTTACTCCCAACCTATCTATTTAAGAGCACAGACCTGCCTGATAAAAGTGATAGGAACTGATGTAACCTAGCCCTGAAAAGGACTGAAATTACAATTAGTCTTTACTCCCAACCTATCTATTTAAGAGCACAGACCTGCCTGATAAAAGTCGTAGGAAATGATGTAATCTAGTCCTTAAAAGGACTGCAATCACAACTATTCCCTACTCCCAAGCTATCTGTAGATTTGTGCGAAAATTGGCTTGAAATTAACAAAGTATAGCGCACACAGCAACAGCGGTGCCATCTAACACGCAGCTGCAGCAGTGAGAAAATGGTGGCGACGGGGAAAATGTCTGGGTCTTATAGGGCAAGGACATGTAACATACACTGCCAATGACACATGCCCTTGCTTGTGTGAAAAAAAGCAGTTCGCTCCGTGTGTGCGCTGCTGATAGACTGACAGATTGCACCTCCCCACTGTAAATGCGGGAAAGAGAAAAAAAAATGGAGATCTTCATTATTCCTGCAGAGATCCATCCCCTGCCCCTCCCCCCGCCCCGCTGTACACTCAAACTGCGTATTAACATTAATTTTCAGCATTACTGAGAAAAAATCCAGTTATGATTTTGGTGCACGAACAGTTGTCGAACATAACCTCGAACAGCCAAATATTTTTCAAATTGTTCGTATTTGCCGAACGGCTCGAACACCGCCCAAAACAGCTTGAATTTGAGATTGGCGAACAGTTCGAGTCGAACACCGCTCATCTCTACTTCTGAGGACTAATTCAGCTTCATATAATCAGTGGTAGGCAGGCAGGCAGAGTATGTGGCAGACTGCAGTGTATGATACAGCACAAGAGGGTCCATTGAACGTCCTGTCTGCTGCTGTAATAATTACAGATATTTGTAAACATAGCCCCAGATATCAAGGGCCAGGGCAAATTTTTTTTTTATCTTAAGTCTGGTTATTTGCTTAAAAAGCAATCCAGAGTACACCATTTTTCTGCTCCATTTGCTTGTTCTCACTGCAGAATAAAGCCAGATCTGTTCCATATTTCAGCGATAAAAATCCAGAAATTTAAACTAAACGTTGAAAATATTGGCCTCCTTTTCCATTCTGTTGCAGTGTGTCAGTCAAGCTATTCACACTAGGTGTCTGTGAAGAATAGTATTAGTAAATTACTTTGCTATTTAAAATCGTGGTTCTCTGTCAGACATGTCACCTATAACAGTGTTCCAAGATCAGACATTTCTTCCATTTTCATTTCATTGCAGTGTGTTGGTCAAGTTATTCACACTAGGTCTCTGTGTAGAATAGTATTAGTAAATTACAGGCCTGCTATTTAAAACCGTGGCTCTCTGTCAGACGTATCACATATAACTGCGGTTCAAATCCAGCCATTTGTTGTGAACGTGGAAAATATTGTCCTCCATTTATAGTTTATAGCAGTGTGTCAGTGTACACCATTTTATAGCTCCATTTGCTTGTTCACAGAATACAGCCAGATTTTTTTCATTTTATTCATATTACTGTATTGTGGAAGCAGAGGAACTTTTTTCAATGATCAGACGCACTTGATCCATATGACTGTCGTAATAATGCAGAAATTTTGTGGAGTGTGCCAATTATTCCTCTCCTTTTAAAGTCAGCCACCTGTGTTTTGTTGAACCAATTGACACTTGGTCGCTGACAAATGCCATACTATTAGGCAACTGTCTGAAACCGTGGCCATCAGACCTTATCCCATATGACTGCCCTAATGATCCAGCAACTATTGTGAGCGTGTCAAATATTACACTCCATTTAAAGTATTGCAGTCGAGGGTTCAAACCTATTCTCAGTTGGCAGCTGACAAATAGCATATCTGTGAACAATGTTGTCAGAGTACTACGCCACTTTTGCCAACTGACAAAAAAAAAATATAGAAAAAACAGGATAAAATGGAAAAAATGTTAAGAAACATTCTTTCCAGGGTAATGACTTGTACATAAGGCCAAAGAAATAAAAAAAATAAAGTTATGGACTGTGGAAGACATTTATGCGACCAGAATGAACATTCATGTGTAGCTGGTGATGATACCACCTAGCAGCACCTGTCTGTATTTTAAATGCATCTGACAGCATTATCGATAGGGAATAGAATAGATTTTAAATTTTTTTGGGCAGCACCAGCAGCACGCAGTATAAGGCAATAATACCTGGCTGGATCGGTGTAATACACTACCCATACTGCGATACCTCACCCATAAAAGAATTTCAGATAAGACAGTTAATATTCTAAAACATAGAATCTATTTGAATTGTCCTTCACATTATTAAGGAGTGTGTCTCCTATACTGTTATTGCATATGCAACAATTTCAAGGGCTGCCAAAAATTAGGACGCACTCCAATACACATTTGAAGAGACGTAAAAAAAAATAACACAGTAGCATCTTTCTTCAGTATAAAAACGAGACTCGCCAATGTAACCTCAATGTAATCACATTGTTCAGCTCCTGCACCTCCTCCTCCGGTTCGGCCTCCATCTGAAAAATGACCACATCAGTCACAAGCTGGAAGCACTGCAGCACTGCCTTGGCCAAGCGGCAACAGGCTGTGCTGAAGATAATATGGTTAATGCTTAGGTGACAAACCGCCCAGCACTGCAGAGTTATTGAAAACTGTAACACAGCAGCCTGATCTGTGGCTCTCAACTGATCATACAGCCAGGTATGGCCATGTGTGACAATGGGTGGAACCTGGTGGCGAAGAAATGACAGCCGGAGTAGATACGGTTTCCCTCTATGCCAGTCCTTTCACTGAGCTAAAGAATATGGCTGTGGTGAAATACAACTCTCACCAAGAAGCAGTGCCAGTGAAAAACATTGGGCCCACCAAAAGATTTGATTCTGAGGGCCCACCTTTCTCCACCACTCAAGAGCCCCATAGCAGTTGCAAAGTTTGCGCTGTCATGAACTCTCCTGATGGAGAAGCCAGGGCCCACCCGAGGATTCTCGGGTGGGCCCGTCCAACCCTGCCGAGAAGCAGCCCTGGCTAAGAAAAGTGTGTGGGAAGGTTCCTGGACACTCTATAGCTGCTTTTTTACTGTGGACTGGCTCCAGCAATCTATAAGATTGCAATCTATGATCCCTTCACTGGCTCCCCATTGGCCAGAGACTTCAGTTCAAAACCGTAACCATGACATGCAAAGCCATCCACAACCTGTCTGCTCCATATATTTGTGACCTAGTGTCCCGGTACATACCAGCACGCAACCTCCGATCCTCACAAGATCTCCTTCTCTACTCCCGTCCTCTCTCCTCTTCCCACAATCACATACAAGATTTTTCCTGTGCATCCCTTCTACTCTTGAACTGTGTACCCCAACATATCAGACTGTTGGCTACTGTTGAAACCTTTAAAAGGAAGCTGAAGACCCACCTCTTCCCACAAGCCTACAACCTGCAGTTACCCTCACTCCACCATACCGCTGCACTACCAGCTATACCCTCACCTACTGTATCCTCACGCATCCCATATAGACTGTTTGTGCGCCCTCACGGGCAGGGTCCTCTCTGCTCTTGTACCAGTCAGTGACTTCTTTTCACATGTAAAGCGCAATGGACTAAATGGTGCTATAATAATGAATAATAATAATTATACTACTTGTACTATGGGTCAATTGATGGCACTTTCCTGGTGACTGCCCCTAAATTGATGTGTTTTGGCAGCTTTTGGTCCTGTTTGAAGATTTTGCGTATACGTTTGGTTTTGGCACCCATTGAATCCAATGGCGTTTGGCAATGTTTGGTGAATATCGGACAATTACATTGACAAATATTGCAAAACGGCAATTGTAATCTGAAGCGAATATTGAAATATTTTCTTGTCTCTAATCAGAAACACCCTTAAAAAAATTATGTGAGTGTTGCATCACGGTTTCCCTGGTGATATGGTGGTAGAGGATGAGGAGAAGGAGGAGGGTGACATAAAATAGAACAATTCCTGAAGGGTATACCCATGTCTGGGTTTGAAGGGGTACATGGGAATAGATCCCATAAAAAATAACCACTGGATTTGAGTTTATGTTTGATGGTATCATCTGTTGGTGTTGAGAAGGCTGGCCCAATTCAGCCCTTGTTCATTTTTATAAGAGTCAGACTGTCAGCATTTTCAGTTGAAAGGCAGATGTGCCTATCAGTTTATCAGTTATAATGCCCCCGGCGGCACTAAAAACTATCTCTGACAAAACGCTAGCGGCAAGGACCTTCAAAGCGTAGAAAGACAGTTCATGCCATGTGTCTAGCTTGCATCTTCCAAAAGTTTTCCCTTCTTTCAGAGGACCCCGTGTATCAGGGCCTGGGCGCTGGGAGGGTCTGAGAAAACTGTTCCAGACCTTTGACAGCATTCTCCTGCCTCTGCCGCATCTGGTTTGTGTCTTCCTCGCTTGTACTCCTTGGTTGTCCAATGAACTGTCTGACTGTGACCTCTGCCGCCAGCGTTGTCGATGGGAATTTTTTTTTTTATAATTCTTCAAAAAGAGACTGAACTTAATATCTCCCAAAATGAGCTCCTTCGGTTCCTCCCTCTACTAACCTACCTATACATGACATTGCAATTTCCTTTAAGTGCTGCCACCATAACTCCCACTCGGCATGCCTACTATCTTGGGGTCATATTTGACACACAACTTTCCTTTATTCAACTTGGAAAATCACTCACTTGCTCATATCACCTGCACTTTAAAAACTTCTCCAGAAGTCGACCTTTTCTCACCTTTGATACTGCAAAAACTCTTACTGTCACTCTTATTCACTAGTGCAACTCTCTTCTAATTGGTCTCCCTCTAAACAAACTGTCTCCTTTCCAATCTCTTCTGAATGCAGCAGCCAAGGTCATATTTCTATCAAGCTGCTTCAATGACGCCTCTACCCTGTGCCAGTCATTGCACGGGTTAGGTTAAACAATCACTATAGAATACAATACAAACTCATCTCTCTCACCTACCAAGCTGTCCACAGTTCTGCACCAGTCTATATCTCTTCCTTCATTTCTGTGTATCACCCCTCTTGTGCCCTCCATTCTGCAACTGATCTAAGACTGACCTCCTTAATCAGAACCTCACACCTCCGTCTCCAAGTATTCTCTCGTGCCGTGACAGTTTTCTGTAATTCCCAAAATGCATACAACGCGATGGTCATGGTAAAGGCAGGGGAACATAAAGTTGGCCTTGTGTGCCAGACTGCCAACAGCCAAGACATCCCTGTTCTCACCAAGAGTATTACTGTCTATGTTCTCTTCCTCCTCCTCATTTTCACCTAATCCGTGCAGAGATGAGGCTAGACTGGGTAGCATCACCCTATACAGTTCCTTGCTCTGCCTGCAATGCCTCCTCTTCAATTGTGAGCAGCGAGCATTTCAGTAGACAGAGAAGCGGGATGGTGACGCTAATTATGGCATCATCACCGCTCACCATCTTGGTGGAGTCCTCAAAGTTTTGGAGAAGGGCACAGATGTCACACATCCATGCCCACTCATCGGCTCTTATGTGTGGAGGCTGACCTGAATGCCGACGGATGTGTTGAAGCTGGTTTCCAACGCATAGTCACATCGCACACCAGTTGATGAGCTTGAAGCTGCAAACGCTGCTGAAACCGTGCCAGAGCGGCAGAAGCAGTAGCTGACTTTCTGAAATAGGCACACACACAGCGTACTTTCACAAGCCGCTCTGGAAGATCCATGTAGATTTTGGGAAACTGCAGAACCACTAAGTTGAGCACATGGGCCAGGCATGGTACATGTGTGAGCTTGCCTAGCTTCAGAGCTGGCACCAGGTTCTCTGATACAGCTTTCAACAACTCTGCAATGGTATGTGGTTTGTTGCCTAAGCATACAGTCTTGCTTATTGTTATTGCCACACACGAAGTTTAAGTAAATAATCTGGAATATGTCCTGAAAAAACGAATCAAGTGATGGAGATGGAGGCTGAAGAGGAGGAGGAGGAGGAAGTGGTGCAGAGCGGTAACCCTGATTGACCCAGGGCCTGAAATCTTCTGCATCGGGAGCATGTGTTCCGTCCCAGGGTCCCATTGGGTCCAGGCTGCCACAATATTAACCCAGTGAAATGCGTCAGTGAGATGAACCATCCCTGGCCACATTCACTTGTCCACGTGTTTGTGGTTAGGCGGTCCTTCCCACTTAAGTGCACTGGGAAGGGCACGGGTAATTTTCTGAGACCCACGCTTGTAGAAGGCGGAGACGATACCGGTAGAAATAGTGGCGGCTTGGGACCAAGTATGGACACCCTGCCGCCATGAGGTTGTGGAAAGCTTCCACCTCCATGAGCCTAAAAGGCAACATTTCAAGTGCAAGCAGTCCAGAAATGTGGCAGCTTAG
This sequence comes from Phyllobates terribilis, assembly GCF_046119375.1. NCBI lineage: Eukaryota > Metazoa > Chordata > Amphibia > Anura > Dendrobatidae > Phyllobates > Phyllobates terribilis. The sequence continues at coordinate 248,382,691 of NW_027362761.1, forward strand.
TATTGCTGCCTGTGGGTGGGTGGCTGGCTGCATACTTGCGCTTACATTCCAAGAACTGTGGTAGGGACAACTGAACGCTGCAAAGGGACAAGGACGTGGACGGTGATGGTTGCAAGTCTGCAATGACAGGTGCAGGGCGGGAGGCATCTTCGCATGCACCATGGACAGGGGATTGGTGTGCATGCACAACAGCGGAAGAGGCAGTGGTGTCACCCGCAGACACTGTTTCTGGACCTTGGTGTTTGGCCCAGCTTGTCAGGTGCTTTGCTGTCATGTGCCTGAGCATGCTTGTGGTGGTCAGGCTGGTAGTTTTGGTGCTCTTGCTGAAGCTAGCCTGGCAGATGTTGCAAATGACCTTTCTGGGGTTATCTAAACAGTCTTTAAAAAAGAACCAGACTCGGAAAGACCTAACAGTTGTACTGGCAACTTCCGTCATGTTGGTGCTCCGGGGAGCAGTTGCCTGGCTTGTGTCTGTGGCCACTACACTGCTTGTGCCTGCCTGTTGTGGTGCTACGCCTCCCTTCCCCTGTGTGCTGCTGTCCTCGCTCTACATGTCCCCTTGCCAGGTTAGGTTAGTGACTTCATCATCCACCGCTTCGTTTTCCACTTCCGCACCAGGTCCTCTTCCTGACTTTCTGTCCATTGTGTCTCATCATTAGCCACGTCTTGCGACAGTATTTGCACTTTCCCACTGTCACCTTTTGGTGACCATAGCTGCTCAAATTGCTACATGTGATTTTCTGTTGCCCTGCTCGAAGCTAGCCGGTCGAGAGGCCCAAATTTATCGATGGAAAAGTGAACAGCTCTTGGGGTAGCTCTGGACTCTAATCTTTCCTTCAAGCCACATATGCAAGCTCTTTCCATTTCCAAGCAGACCGAGTGAGAGGCCAGAATCTATAAATGGAAGATGAATAAAACAGCTCTTCAAAGTGTCCAAGTGTGGGATCAGTTGTCTCAGGGCACTTGGAATGATGGGAGGAAGGAGGATCAGGGTGAGGAAGGTGCCGACTCCAAGTAAAAAAAATCTCCAGGATCCGTACATTCCTCAACCACAAATCTAGAAAAACACTAGTGCACACGCTCATCATCTCCCTTCTTGACGACTGCAACCTCCTGCTCTGTGGCCTCCCTTCTAACACTCTCGCATTCCTCCAATCTATCCTAAACTCTGTTGCCGACTAATCCACCTGTCCCCTCGCTATTCCCTGGCCTCTCCTCTCTGTCAATCCCTTCACTGGCTCCCCATTACCCAGAGACTCCAGTTCAAAACCCTAACCTTGGAATGCAAAGCTACCCACAACCTGTCTCCTCCATACATCTGTGACCTAGTCTCTCGGTACTTACCTGCACTCAACCTCCTATCCTCACAAAATCTCCTTCTCTACTCCCATCTTATCTCCTCTTCCTACAATAGCATACAAGATTTCTCCCGTGCATCCCCCCTTCTCTGGAACTCTCTACCCCACCAATTCAAACTCTCACCTACTGTTGAAACCTTTAAAAGGAAGCTGAAGATCCACCTCTTGCGACATGCGTACAACCTGCAGTAACCCTCGCTCCACCATATTGCTGCAAGACCAGCTCTATCCTCACCCATGGTATGCTCACCCATGCCTTGTAGACTGAGCCCTCACGGGCAGGGTCCTCTCCTCTCCTATACCAGTCGCTGTCACATATTTGATCAAGATTATTGTAATTGTTTATGCGATGTATACTCCTTTTTCACATGTAAAGTGCCAGGGAATAAATGGCGATAAAGTAATAATAATAATGTGATCCAGACTCACATCTACTGAGACTGGACCATGTGGAACACAGGGTGGTGGTGGTGGCAAACTGACTGGAAGCATTATCTGCTATCCAAAGAACAACCTTTTCACACTGCTCTGGCTTCAATAGTGGTGTTCCGCGGTCCCCTAGAAATTAGGACAGGAAGGTAGTTCGACATGACATGGGTGTTTGTTGTGCTCCCTCAGCAGGCACAGTTTCATCTTGTCCATGGCCTCTGCGTGCACTATCACCACTTCCCCGTCCCTTGACACACACCTTGCCCATTTTAAATGGAGTTTAAGATTTGTCACGTTGCCAAAAATGTCTGTATTATTACTGCAGTAATATAGGATGACGTCTAATGAGATGACCACAGTTTTAGGCAGTGCCCTGGGAGTCAGAGATGCTTTCAGCCCCCGGGGTCTTCCCCATGCTGTTCCCATGTCACACACCACATGGCCAGATAAGGTTGTAAAATGTTAAAATGACATTTCCCAGTGAATGCATTTGTCTTGGTTGAAAGCAATGCAAAAGTGCAAAAACACTTCAAAAATGCCATGTGTGAGCATAGCCCAAGGTGTGGAGGAGCGTTTTAGTTTTTGGTTATTTATTTTGCCTTATATACAATTCATTATCCTGGAAAGGATGTTCCTTAACATATTTCCTAGGAAAATCCATTTTGGTTTCGTTTTTGTATGTTTTATTGTGAGTCCGTAAAAGTGGCGTAATACCTCTCACAACGTTGTTGACAGCAGTGACCTGGGAGTCAGAAATGCTTCCAGAGGTCTTCCCCATGTTGATCCCATGTCATTTGAGCACTGTTCGCATCGATTCGGGCAATTTTTAGGCCCTCTGCAGACTGCCAGGGGTGGGAGGCCGCCAGAAAAATGCTTGAGTTTCCCATAGACTTACATTGGGCTTGTTACTCGGACCAAGCACTCGAGCATTCCAATTTGCTTGACTCGTTCCCGAGCATTTTAGTGCTCGCTCATCACTAGTCTGAACCTCAGTAATGGCACAAGAAAAAAAATCTTCTGGAAGGTCGATTTCATAGACACACAGGACACTAGTTATCTAAACTATCTGACTTAGAAGCAAACGCCTATCTAGCTACAATCTCTCAGATGGCAATAGGAGTAGGAATAACAACAGGAGGTCCCCAGTTAGAGAGACATTTTTAGAGGAGGGGTACCCACTCAGGAGTCGTTTCAATCTGTCCAACCCACAGGGTCTGTAAATAATCTTCAGGTTATCAATCTTTCTTCCAGGACCCTCAGCATACCTGAGATGGGGGTTCTGAGTAAGGGGCTTACTTTTGTACCAACAACTGACTATAAATCATTTGATGCAGTGAAAGATGTAAACCTATTTGTTCGTAATGTTAAATGGAGGAAACACTTTGCTCGGATGAACAAACTCACTTGTTCTGATTTGGGGGTATCAGATGATTTATTGGTTGACATTAGGACTCTTTGACTTGGGTTTACCAGACCCTAATTTGGAGGGCAGGGGTCCCTTTACTGATTTACAATTGAAAAATACTAATATGCCGCCACCACAGGTTGATGTTGGCCCCATTGATGTGTTTCTGGACCTGGTCACAGAAGACCTCACTGCCTTGGAAAAGAAAAAAGTGAGATATAAATATAATCTGACAAAACGCGAGAAGCAGGCTTTATGTAAGTTGGAAGGGGATCAGTCAATTACTATTAAGCCCTCAGAAAAGGGGGCAATGTTGTGGTTATGGATTACAGAAATTATCATCAGATGTGCCTGAACATTTTGTGTGATAAAGATTGTTATAGGGTCTTGAGGGGCAATCCTACTGGTGAATATCTGGATGATTTGAAATTGTTGGCATCTGAGGGCCTGACAAGTGGGGTTATCAGTAAGAAAGAATTTGATTTTATCTGCCATAAATTCCCGGTAATGGCCACTTTTTATAGCCTCCCCAAGGTGCATAAGGGGACGAGTCCTTTGAAAGGACGTCCTATAGTGGCAGGGGTGGACAGTCTTACCCAAAATTTGGGTGTCTATCTTGATAAAATCTTGAGACCATTTGTCATTGGCCTTAATTCACACATTAGAGATACTAGTGACCTATTGAGAAAACTGGACGGCATATCTGTGGATCCAGATGTAATGTTGGCTAGTATTGACGTGGAATCCCTGTATTCATCAATTCCCCATGAAAAGGGCCTGGAGGCGGTGGAATACTTTCTGCGTAGCAGAGGATGTCAATTTGCCGACCATAATGAATTTATTAAAAAGTCTATCAAGTTTTGTCTGAACAGAAATGTTTTTCTATTTGACAACCAATACTTCCACCAGCTCAGGGGGACTACGATGGGGAGTCCCTGTGCCCCATCGTATGCCAATCTTTACCAGGGCTGGTGGGAGGAAACAATTGTGTTTGGGGAACGTCCTGTGGAAGGTAGTGAGAGGATAGCCCTATGGATACGGTATATCGATGATATCCTAATTTTTTGGAAGGGGGTCTCTATACAATTTGATACCTTTATGAAGGCGCTCAACAAAAATAGTCTTAATTTGCGGTTTACATGTGAAGTAGGTATTAATACCTTGCCTTTTCTGGATATCTTGTTATGTAAGAAAGAGGATGGTAGTATCTCTACCTCGACATATCGGAAGAAATCAGCTACAAATTCATTACTGAAATGGGAGGACAATCACCCCTTGCCCTTGAAGAAAGGGATCCCGAAGGGCCAGTATCTGAGGGTTCGTAGAAACTGTTCAGATAATGTGGTTTTTGATCAGCAGGCCTCTGAATTACGGGATAGGTTTATTGAAAGAGGGTACCCCAAAAAAGTCATAACCAAGGCCTATGAGGAAACTTTGGCGAAGGATCGTATGACTCTTCTTTATCCATCTCCACAGGATCAGGGAATAAATGACACATGTAGAGTGATTGCTACCTACTCAAATAAGGCACATGAGGTCAGAAAAATTCTCCAGAAGCACTGGAAGATCCTTCAGATGGATGAAGACATAGGGAGCTATGTTAAGTCTACCCCACAGATTACATACCATAGGGATAGATCCCTTCGAGATAGGCTTGTACATAGCCACTATGTTGGTGGAGCGGGTACTGAATGGCTTAGATCAACTGGCAAGGGGTGCTTTAAATGTAGTGGATGTGTGGCATGTAAGGTGATCACACAGAGTAAAACTTTTCAGAGTAAAGTGACTGGAGAAATACACTATATTAATTCCTTCATAAATTGTAGATCCAAAGGGATTATTTACAAAGCCACATTTTAATGTAATATCGAATATGTGGGTAAAACGAAAAGAGAACTCAGGAGGCGTATAGGTGAACATTTGCGTGATATTGCTAATAAAAAGGACACACCCTTAGCTAAACATGTTAACACCATGCATGAGGGCAAAGTTGATCCGCTTAGGTTTATAGGTATTGATAAGGTAAAGTTTCCACAGAGAGGTGGGAATTGGGATAAGGCTCTACTTCAAAGAGAGGCCAAATGGATACACTATCTACATACGCTGGCACCTAGTGGACTGAATGAACAAATCTCGTATAAATGTTTCCTATAGGTCAAGGGACTATCTAGGGAAATGAGTGTAGGGACAGCCGACGTTGAGTGGGGGCGCCACTGCGCAGGTCTAGGGTGCCAACCTCCGCTGTCAGGTAGGGATTGGGGCCTAGGGCCAGTGTAGAAAAGATAATGTGTGCCATGCCGTATCCTTTTGGCCTTTTTTATGGGGCCTCTTTTATCGCCAGGGTTTCCTTCATTTAATTTTAGAAATAGATCATTTATTTGTCTACCCTATGGTGTGCGTTGTTCTCTCTACCCCGTATTTCAGATGCTGACCCTTGGTTTAGTCTTTTGGGCAATGTTCCAAATGGTTTGTTGCGGACAAATATGTGTTGGTCTTAGCCTCCTATTCATGCCTGCTTAGCTGTCTGGTGGAGATTGCCCTATGGTAGGAGGCCATGCTTAACCCTTAAGGGGTGGGACGATGGATGCTTCCTTTTTTTAAAAAAAAGTTGAATTGCTATAAATAATTTGGTCCCATTATCTGATATGTTGCTGCATGATTATAGTGGCGAATATATCTGAATATGGAGGTGAGGAGGTGTATTATACTTCCCAGTCTTTTGGACTGTGGTAGTGGATTACTTTGTTCCCCCCTCCCCAACCACCGCTGTGTGGAGTCCAGTTTAGGATCGGCGGTTTTGGTCTTATTGAAGCGCTAGTGTGAGTGCCTGAGATGCGCCTCATTGATGCATACATGCGTTCCAGTAACCGGAAACAGGAAGGATGTCACCGGATGTGACGTCGGCGGGATCCCGTATGCGTTCCACCCGATGGTTTGCGTTCCAGATACCGGATATACCAGCCAACGTGACCGGAAGTGATGTAGCGGGGTGTTGTTCAGCACGGCAGTTTAAAGGAGACACGGTGTAGGAGGTGACAGGTGGAACCCTGGGTCTTTTGAGAAGAGGATACGGGCTGTTTGGAATGGTGGAGACCCTCAGACCCTTTTTCAGTCTCCCTTGATGAATCTATTTTAGGAGGAAACGCGTTGGGAGCAGAATACCTCCAATATGTTTTGGTCATGAATAATAGGATGACATTACACCAGGATGAATCAAGCCATGATGCACTTTAGGATTGGGTGAGATTGTTTCATTTTGCTTGGTATAACAATAACCCGAAGGATTCTTTCAGTGAGGCTTTGTTGATTGTCCCTGACATAGTCCACGGTACCTTTTTGAATAGAGGTCATGTGGGATTTTACTGTATAGTCCATGGTACCTTTTTTGTTTAAGGGCATGTCGGATTTCATTGTATACCTAATTTTCTGAGCGCATACATCTCTATATGTATCTCTATATGATTGTTATTTAAAATGTTAACCAACACTAGTAAGGGTAATATTTAATTATATGATCCTCAATACTCTGGATGAATTGAGGTTGTCTTTTCTAAACCCTACATACTTGGTATTTGGCATTTTGAGGTGTGGTTTGCATGTATACACAATTATAAACTATTTAAGGTAATTCAGAAGACCCAGGGTTCATTATTTGGCCCATTAGGGTTTTTTTACTTAAAAGGAGAAACATTTTTAATATATATCTAATAAATGTTATATTTTAACTATCTTGCTTAAAATTTGATTGATCTGGTGGTTACCCCAATAGCTTGTTAAACATCTTAATAACATTGCGCACTGTTGAAACTGAGATGCCAAGGTCTTTGGAGATGGCCTTATACCCTTTGGAAGTCTTGTGTTTGCTAATAATAGCAGTTCTAATGTCCTCAAACAGCTCCATTGTCTTCACAATGTGACAAAAAAACAGGGCCTATTATGTGGCTTTTTAAAATACTGAAGTCATCATTCATTGGCTAACTCATGTCACATGGGCATTGACAATTAATCACAGGTGAATCTCTTTTGTGATTTACGACAGGCGAGTCAAAATGTGTTTCCATACTAAATTAATGTAAAGGGTGCCAATACCAGTGACACAGCAAGCTTCAGGTTTTTCTATTTTTCCCTCCAATTGTTTTTTGCTGTAAATTATTGTTTATCATCTGCTCTTTTGTATTTAACACGAGTGCTCTATACAAAAATGTTTTCACTTGATTCATTTTTTTCAGGAGATATTCCACATTATGTAGTTAAACTTCATGGGTGCTAATAACAATGAGCAGGACTGTATATGTAGTAATTAAGGGGCATAGTGAATCCTTAGAGTGGCCAAAAGGCTTATTGCCAGGGGCGTAGTGACCGCGGTCACCAGGTCATGGGCCCGCCGACGCCAACAGAAACTGCAACTGGATGTGCATCCTTAGACGCACGTCCAGCTGTAGTGTATTGTGGCACACAGACTTATCGGGTACATGCGCACTAATACACACTGCTGGCCAATCAGAGGCCAGCAGCTGACGTCGGTATGCATGTGATGGGGTGCATGGCAGGGAAGGCACGCTGAAGTCAGCTGCCGGCTACAGAAAGGGATGCGTGGCGGGGAAGCGAAGGGAAGCTGAGTATTCATTTATTTATTTTTTAAGTCAGTAGTTCATGGATGACTATGGACTGGATGGTTATGGGCTGTGCAGTATATTTCATGGATGACTATGGGGTGCATTATACTTTGTGGATGACTATGGGCTGTACATTATATTTTATGGATGACTATGGGGTGCATTATACTGTATGAAAGACTATGGGGTGCATTATATTTTATGGATGACTATGGAGTGCATTGTATTTTATGGATGAATATGGGGGTGCATTATACTTTATGGAGGACTATGGGGGTGCATTATACTACATGGATGAATTTGGGCTGTGCATCATACTATATGGATGACTTTGGGCTGTACATTATATTATATGAAGGATATGGGCTGCGCATTATACTGCATGGAAGACTGGGGTATGTATTATACTCCAGGCATGACTATGGGCTGTGCAGTATATTATATGGAGGACTATGGGATGCATTATTCTATATGGAGGGCTATGGGGGTGCATTATACTTCTTTTATGAAACCTCAAGACCTGCAAAATGCTGGAATGGGCTACAGGACAATAGGCAAGCAGCTTGTTGAGAAGGCAACAACTGTTGTCGCAATTATTAGAAAATGGAAGAAACACAAGATGACTGTCAATCTGGGGCTCCATGCAAGATCTTGCCTCGTGGTGTAAGTGAGATTCTGAGAAAGGTCAGGAATCAGCCCAGAACTACATGGGAGGGCCTGTTCAATGACCTGAAGAGAGCTGGGACCAAAGTCTCAAACATTACGTTTAGTAACACACTATGTTGTCATGGATTAAAATCCTGCAGGGCACACAAGGTTCTCCTGCTCACGCCAGTACATGTCCAAGCCTCTTTGAAGCTCACCAATGACCATCTGGATGATCCAGAGGAGACATGGAAGTAGGTCATGTGGTAAGATGAGACCAAAATATAACTTTTTGAAATCAACTTCACTCGCCGTTTGGAGGAAGAAGAAGGATGAGTACAACCCCAAGAACACCATCCCAACCGTGAAGCATGGTGGGAGAAACATCATACTTTGGGGGTGCTTTTCTGCAGGACGACTGCACCATATTGAAGGGAGGATGGATGGGGTCATTTATTGCAAGATTTTCGATAACAGCCTTCCTCCCTCAGTAAGAGCATTGAAGATGGGTCATGGCTGACTCTTCAAGCATGACAATGACCCGAAACACACAGTCAGGGCAACTAAGGAGTGGCTCCGTAAGAAGCATTTCAAGGTCCAGGAGTGAACCCAATAGAAAATCTTTGGAGGAAGCTGAAAAATCCCTTCTGCAGTGTGTATAAACTTGCAGGAAATGTCTGACCTCTGTAATTCCAAACAAAGTTTCTGTATCAAAAATTAAGTTCTGTTTTTCTATTGCATCAATTCCTTATTTCATGCAATAAAATGGTAATTAATTATGTAGAAATCATACAATGTGGCTTTCTGGATTTTTTTTTTAGATTCTGTCTCTTACAGTTGAAGTGTACCTACGATAATAATTACAGACCTCTCCATTCTTTGTAGTTGGGAAAACTTGCAAAACTGAAAGTGTATCAAATACTTATTTTCCTGACTGTATATACGTATTTTGCATATGTATATTTTGATTTTTTTCGCACTGTGCCGCATGCAACTGTACCTCTGACAAAGAGGGTCTTGAAGAGCGGGATGCTGGTGTAAAAGTTATCAATATAGAGGTGATAACCCTTATCCAGCAGTGGGTGTAGCAATTCCCACACAATTTTCCCACTCACCGGCATTCAGGAGGGCATTCGGGGGGGCAATCTGGGTGTCCTTCCCTTCGTAGACCCTAAATCTGTGGGTGTACCCTGAGGTACTCTTGCACAGCTTGTACAATTTTATTCCGTACCTGGCCCTCTTTCTGGGCAGGTATTGTTGGAATTTTAGTCTCCCTATAAAATGAACCAGAAATTCAACTATAGCAATGTCTCTTTTGGGGGTTGTACGCCTCAGCAAATTTTCTGCTGAAGTGTTCAACTGCTGGCCGAATTTTGTATAGACGATCAAAGTTAGGATCTTCTTGGGGAGGACACTGCGCATTATCATTATAATGCAAAAATTTTTGGATCGCTTAAAATCGTGTCCTTGTCATTGCCATACGGAATACCGGTTTGCTGTAGAGAATATCAGTACTCCAGTATTGCCGAAGCTCTGTTTTTTTGATTATGCCCATATGTAGCACAATGCCCCAAAATGTCATAATCTCTGCTGTATTTACTGGGGTCCATCTGGCGTGATGGGCGTACAAATTTGTCTGAGCCACCATAACATTTATTATTTTCTTGATGAAAAAGAATTTGAAAAAGGCAATTTCAGTGAGGCCTGTAACATCAAATTGGATTCCTGAGTTGCTGATGAAATCCGGAATTACAGGCTGATAATTTTCGGAGGTGCAATCCATATGGGATTGATTGTTGTAGGGGTTGCCTGGTTCCTAGGACGCCTTGCTGGGGGTTCTTCCTCACTAGATGAGAAGGAGGAAGAGTAATAGAGGAATGTGTGATCTTCCTCACTGCCTGAATCTGTGTCGGAGGCAAGGAAAGAGTATGCCTCATCTGCTGAATAGCGTCTTCTTGATGAATGGTTGATTTTTATTTTCATTTTCATAACACTGGAGATGTGTGTGTAATCGGTGCTTTTACACATGTATTGTGTGGGGCCTGTGTAAGGGGTACTATTTATTATAAAAAGTAGAGAGAAAAAGAAGAGAGAGAAAAAGTACAAATTTAGAAGAAACACTTAAAAGAAAAAAATTAAAAGAAAAATAGATGTAAAAAAAAAATTACAGTGACGTTCACTACAATAATGCCCTACCTCTAAAATTACCCGACGCTAGCTATTCTTTTTTTTTTTGCAAAAGAAAACGGACGTCGCCAAAACTACAATGTACGCTCTCTTAATGCACTCACTAAAAATTTACTTGACACAACTTATTATTTTCTTTGCAAAAGAAAAACGGACGTCACCAGCACTGCAGCGTACGCTCTCCTAATGCATTCACTAAAAATTTATTTGACGCAAATTATTTTTTTTGCAAAAGAAAAACGGACGTCACCAACAATATAACGTACGCTCCCCTAATCCACTCACTAAAAATTTACTCGGCGCAAATAATAAATTTTTCTTGCAAAAATAAAATGGACGTCACCAAACACTGTGACGTCCGCTACTCTATCTATAAAACTACTCTGAACTATTTTTTTTTCTCAAACAAAATCGGACGTCACCAAACGCTGTGACGTCCGCCATTCTAATATGCTACTTCGCTATCTACAGTATAAAACTATTCTGTATTTTTTTTCCTGTAAAACAAAATCGGACTTCACCAAACGCTGTGACGTCCTCTACTCTAATACGCTGCGCACAAAAATAAGCGCAAAAAAAGTGCGCAAAAAATTCAATTTGGAGTGAGGGGAGGGGAAGGGATTGGAACAGGGACTGGGGAACTGCTGCTGCTGCTGTGAACAGAGGAGTCACACAGCAGCCAGCAGCACACAGCACAGATGGGAGCACATAACTCAGGAGGAGATCTGAGCACAAAGCTCAGATCACACAGGAGATCGCAGGAGCAGGAGGCTCCACACATTGCACTGGATCGCAGGGGGGATTGCACTGGCCACCAATGAAGTCTCTCTCAGGTACAGCAGGGGGGGTCTCACAACCGCTCTGCACGCCAACACTGAGGTAAAGATGGCGTGCAGAGCGGTGATTGGTATTTTAGATTAACCCCTTTGGCACTGATTGGTCATAAACTATTGTTCAGCCAATCAGCGCCACAGGAGTTAAGCAGAAGAGGTGACATCGCGATCATCCCACCCATTGTGACGACTGTGATTGGTGCTGTGTCAAACAGCACCGATCACAGCATGTCACATGTTTGGTTTTTTTCAAACTTTATTGAAACATTGCTGTGATTGGCTGGTCAGAATTGACCGGCCAATCACAGCGATCGCCATCGCGGGGGGGCGATACAGACCCCTGAGGCGATGTGCAGGGACGGCCTGCTGTCAGAGACAGCAGCCATCTTAACCCGATCACCACGCGATGCAGCGCGGTGACCAGAAATAGTGGCGCCATATTAAGGCAATTTAAGGGGTTAAGGGCAATTTCAGACGAACATATGAGAAATTTTCTGACTTCCATTCAGAATACTCGGACAATTTTTTTCTATCCATGTGATATCCGTGTATGATCCATTTTCATACAGCTACATTAAAGAATGTACATGATTAAATACAATTTCATAGGTTTGTATCCCTAAAAATCGTATGCCACTCGAATTTTCCATTTAGGATCTGTTTTTTTTTACGCAACTGTAGACTTGAATGTGTGAGTCTTACACGAGACTCAAGCGAATGTAGTGCATGCTGCTATTTTTTTTTCTCATGGACAGTCGGACCGAATAAAAAAAATTGCTCATCTGAGCAGCCCTATTGAATAACATAGGTCAGTTTACTGAGCGTGGGCTATGTGATTAAACATCGGACAGCATACATCCAACTTATACGCTCAGCTGCATGAGTCCTAAAGTCCAACTTTTTATTGTTTTAAAATCTTTAAACCTCCTCGGATTGGGGTTTATATGTACCTAATTCTAATATTTGTTATCTGAATTTTGTACCAATAATAATTTTTTGTTCACCAATTGTGTTACTTTTCCTATATTTCATTGTTTTTAAGGAATGAAGGAGGGACGGATGCAAATAAGTCATTATGAATAGGGAGATAATTACAATAGTACATTACAGACGGTTGTCTTTTTGCACTGACCAAAATCTGTCCTGCAATGTTGATAGGATAGGGATTCATTGAATCAGAACCTTAAAGGAATTGTCCAGTACTTTTTATTATGTCCCCAATGTATTCACCCTGTGCCCATAAGTCTTTTTGTAAATACCTTTGGTTGCCCTTCTTGCCTGGCTGCAGCTGGCTCTTCCTTCCGCTGATGTCACGTCAAGTTAGGCATGACATCAGTGACGCGGTCCCCAGGTGGATGCTGGGTGTGACACGCGTGATAACCCCGCCCACAGCACAGCATCCACCGCGGGGACCGTGTCACTGATTTCACGCCTCACTTGACGTGACATCAGCGGAAGAAAGAGTCGGCTGCAGCCAGGGGTCACGTGATGCCTGTGAGCAGCGCTATCGCAAGAAGGACAACCAAAGGTGTTTACAAAAAGACTTATGGGCACAGGGTGAATACATTGGGGACATAATAAAAAGTACTGGACAACTTCTTTAAGACTTCACAATACTTGAGTCCACTAAATAATCCAAAAATTCACTGACTAAGGTGGACTCACTACTTAAAATATAACCTTGAAATATTTATTAAAATATATCTAAATCCACCGTACTATTGTGCAGTCTAATCCATTCTAACCAATTGCTTGGTCAGACTCAGATACTAAAATGAAAAGGTTCTGCTATGTTAAACCATGCTTAATGGGAATTTTCCTTCTATTAAATAGTGGTATTTCAGTAGCTCGCCTTGCAATGACACGCCCTCTCTCCAGCCAATCGACAACTCTCACTCTCCAAACCAATCAGACGTGGCCACGTCAGCAGGGAATGCCCTAGCGTCATAGGCGTTGCGAAGGTGTCTTAGATACCAAACACTACAGAGAAGCTTAGGATGATTTTAACCGCTGATAGCTCGGTCAGTATTACCAACGCTCCATACATTGCTCTATATTCTCTCTTTCTCAAAAAGCGTAAAACGGATCTTAGCCATTGTACATGGATAAATCATATACTGGGCAAAACTTTTTTTTATCCATTACACTTAAACCCCAAAGCCATCAAAGTTTCACTGCAATACTCATGTGTTCTTAAACTTACACATAGAAGGGTAAATGAGGAAATATTGATCCCTAAGATTAATTTATCCATATCTGATAGATCCTTGCCAATTCATCCTTTCTTTATAACCTTTAAACTCTATCTCAAACCTATATCTCAAATATAGGGACTATATGAGATACTCTCATTTAAGCCCAGTGGAGTCACAGTTTTTAATCTATAAATCCACTTGGCTTCTTTCCTAAGTATTTTATTGTCATGATCTCCTCCTCTTGGGGATAACCATACTTTTTCAATTCCCTGAAACTTGATTGCATTAACATCACCTGCATGTTTTCCCCATACGTGCCTAGCAATAGGGGTTTCCTCCTTTCTCCTTATATCCCCTATATCCACCAAGATTCTCCTTCTGAACTGTTGAATAGTATTTCCAACATAGCTTTTAGGGCAGTCGCATTTGGCAAGATGGACCACGCCTTCAGTTTGACAATTAATGAACTCCCTATTCACGTAAACCTTACCAGTCACATCACTCATAAAGGAGTTCCTTTTGTCTACAAACTCACAGGACTAATATAGTCCACATCTGTAGGTTCCTGTAACTGCCGTTCGATTAAGCCATATTGGATCAATTTGTCTTGGTTGTAGATGACTGTGTACTAAACGATCCTTTAAGTTATGACCTCTTCGATACGTGACCAATGCTTTCGGTGTCACCACCCTTCCTATATCTGGATCCATTTTTAGGACATCCCACTACATCTCCAAAATTTCCACCACCTCTTTGGATTTGTGATCATATTTGCCTATCAACCGAATGAAGCTGTCATTTTCTTGTTTGGATATCGGGACCAATAAAGACGTCCTATTGGTCGCTTTAGCATGATGATATACCGATGTTAATATGTAATTAGGATATCCCCGTGTGGTGAACCTGCTGTTAAGATCACTCACTCCTCTTTCAAATTGTTCAAGAGAGGAACAGTACCTCCTTACCCTTAGAAACTGCCCTTTTGGGATTCCACGTTTCAAGGGAAGGGGATGATGGCTCTTCCACTGCAGCAGATTATTGGTCACTGTTGTTTTCCTATAAATGTTCGTGACCAAACGGCCACTCAAATTCTTTTGAATCATTATGTCAAGAAAAGACATCTGATTCTCATGGATACTGGAGGTGAAAGCCAAGCCCATATTGTTGTTACTCAAAATAGAGACAAACTGTTTAAATTGTTCAGTTGTTCCGGTCCATAGGATTATGACATCATAAATAAACCTTAACCAAAGTAAGATTTTTGACGTCCAATTTCTCTTCATTAAAAACTAGGACTTCCTCCCAACAGCTCAGGAATAAATTAGCATATGTGGGAGCACAAGGGCTCCCCATTGCTGTATCACTGATCTGGTGTAAGTAACGTCCATTGAAGAGAAAATAGTTCCTATACAGGAAAAATCTCAGCACATCCAATACAAAATTGTTGTGTCTTCTAACATGTGTACCCCTTGTACTCAAGTAATACTCCACTGCTCCACAGCCCGCCTCATGTGGAATTGAGCTATACAATGCCTCCATATTGAGACTGGCAAGGAATACTTCATCCTCAACTTGAATACTCTCCTTAGGACGTCTATTATGTCTCGGACATAGGAAGGAAGGGCCGACACAAATGGTCTCAATACAGTGTCGATGTATGTACTAATGCCCTTTGTTATACTTCCTATGCCCGAGACTATCAGACGTCCTCTGAGGGGGGTGCAACCCTTATGCGCCTTAGATAAACTATAAAACGTAGCCACCTGTGGGTGCTTAGGTCTCGGAAAGGATGACTCATTCTTATCAATTAGATTCTCCTCCATCACTCTCATCAATATTGTGTCAAGTTCCTTCAGAAATTTCTTAGTAGGATCAGGTTGCAAAACGTCATGTCCTTCAGGGTCTGATAATAAATCCATGCACATTTTTTTATATTGTGGCCTGTCCATTATTATTGTGTTCCCCCCGTGTCTGAGGGCTTCACTATGATGGTCTCATCCTTCTCAAGGTTAAGGAGGGCCTGTAACTCAAGGGCAGTTAGATTGTTTTTCACTCTATCTTGTTTCAAGTTTCCTAAGGCTTTTGTAACCAACTCTTCAAAGATGTCCATATGGCTTGATTCAAGTATAGGTGGTGTTTTAGTGTTTTTGTTTTTAAACATGTGAATTGGACCATCACCAACATTTCCTTGCCCTTCCTGCCAAAGATTTTCCAAGAGCCTCAAATTTGACAGCTTCTCCTGGGTTAATCCAAAGTCCGTGCATCTAATTCGCTCATTTTGTTTCATGAACTTTGCCCATCTAAGTTTCCTAGTGAATAGGGCTATATCATTCGTCCATTCAAAATCATAGAATCTTGCCGTAGGGACAAATGATAGTCCTTTAGATAATAAGCTCAACTCATCTGACAAAAGCCTTTTAGAAAGATTGATTACTTTAAATTCATCTTGTCTTTGATTGATGGTCACAAAGTCATCATTAATACATCCTGATGTTTCATTCTGATTCTTGGAAAAGTTTGTTACATTATCAGTACCCTGAGTACCCTGGTGCACAATCAATTATTTTCTCATCATCCTTATTCTTGATCTCATAATTTTTTCATCTTTTAGGTATTGCCCCACTTAGTTCATTGATCTCATACTTGTTCCTATTACAACATTCTCCATTATCATAGTTAATTGATTTTCACTGCCCACACTGTCCCTCATAGCCACATAATTTCCCCTCTATTTGAAGAGATGGTTTGCGGCCAGAGGTGGTCCCTGGGATAAAAAGACGAAGACACTGAGGAGGAGAAGGCTGATGAGGTATTTCCCAAGTTTTGATTGGTTCCCAAACATGATTGATTATCCCTCGATCTAGTATGATATTCAAATCTACCTCTTCCCCTCTCAGTATTTCTTCTCCCCCTATTTCTTCCTCTTATCTTATTCCCCCTTCCTCCGTTCGGCTGATTTCTCTCATTATCGGAGGTATCGTAGTCAGAGGATGATATATCAATTCCCTCTCCACCTACAAGATTTTGTGGATCATATGCCCTATTCTCCTTGAAATCAGCCAAGTCTCTAAGAAAATGATGATGTTTTCTCCGCTTTTTAAAAAAGGTAAATTTCTCAATGTTCAGCTGTAGAGCTTTCTCTTTCTTTTCAAACTCCGCATCTGCAGAGAATCTTCTTGTTTGTTCTATACTCTGTTAGGTTTTTGCCACTCTGCTCTAGAATCTTTTGTTCTTCCTCTAACAAAATGGAAATTAATCTGAGGGAACTATCCGTGGCTTCTTTCTCCCACTTTGCCACTAATGTCGCTGATCGCAATCTACGGCTAGGGATTCTTAGGCCCCTTGGGACTATTCTATTTTGTAGGTAGTTTTGTAGTCCCTAGACAGACCACCAGGACCGTATGTAGTCTGTAGCGTCGGCGTCCCTGCCCTCTGCTAGGCAGGGACGCTGTTCCCCTCACCTCTCCGCTCCGAGCCCGGCGTCCTCCTCCCGCTCTGCTGGCAGCGCGCGCTCCTTCCCGGCCACGGTGCTTAGGGCGCGCGCTCCCCCCTCTTAAAGGGGCCGCGCGCGCCGTCCTAAGGAGTCCCCGGCCAATGGCCGGAGGACTTCACCATATATAAGGCACCTCCTCCAAAATGGAGGTGCCCGAGCAATGTTGTTGCACTGTTCACTACTCTGCTTCAGCCCTCAGGTCCCGTTTCCAGTTACCTGCCAGTTTCCTGCCAGATTGCTGTCTGATTCCTGCCTGTTATCCGCTTACCTGCTTGCTAGCCTGAGGTCCGACGGTCTGCCTTCCGACACCTGTCAGTCTGTCTATGGACCAGCTTGCCCGCTCACCTGGGAGCGCCCACCTGCTACCTGCCTGCTAGCCTACCAGGAGGTTCCGCCGTCACGTGCTGTGACCACCTGCCAGTCCAGAGACTCTTGCCCGCTCACCTGGGAGCGCTCATCTGCTACCTGTCTGCTAGCCTACCTGGAGGCTCCGCCGTCACGTGCTGTGACCACCTGCCAGTCCAGAGACTCTTGCCCGCTCACCTGGGAGCGCTCATCTGCTACCTGCCTGTTAGCCTACATGTAGGCTCCGCCGTCACATGCTGTGACCACCTGCTTATCGAGAGACTCTCGCCTGCTCACCTGGGAGCACACATCTGCCATCTGTCTGCTAGCCTACCTGGAGGCTCAGCCGTCACAGGTCGTACCTACCCTTTACCCAGAGACTGTCCCGGTCACTTGCCGTGATCTCCTGCCCGTTCACCCAGAGACTGTCCCGGTCACTTGCCGTGACCTCCTGCCCGTTCACCCAGAGACTGCCCCGGTCACTTGCTGTGACCTCCTGCCCGTTTACCCAGAGACTGTCCCGGTCACCTGCTGTGACTACCTGCCTGTCTTCCCTGGTCGCCACCCGCTTCCTTACAAGGACCGCCCCCTTGTATAAGTTGCTCAGAGGTTCCGCCTCCCAGACCCGTTACATAGTCTTTGTAAATTGACGTAAGTTTTTTGAAAGCTAAATTTATAGATACGGGATGAGAATTAGCAGGTAAGTCTCTATCTGAGAACACGTTTTTCGCTTCCTCCAACCACTTCTCTGTACTAAAATTAGAAGACAGGAAACCTGCCATTAGATGAATAAGGTCTATTATATAATAAGAGATTCACTGAATGAGGACCTCAAGACTCCACAATACTAAAGTCCACTAAATAATCCAAAAATTCACTAACTAAGGTGGACTCACTACTTAAAATATAGCCTTTAATTATTTATTAAAATATATCTAAATCCACTCTACTATTGTGCAGTCTTATCAGTTCTTCTAACCAATTGCTTGGTCAGACTCGGATACTAAAATTAAAAGTTTCTGCTATGCTAAACCATGCTTAATGGGAATTTTCCTTCTATTAAATAGTCGTATTTCAGTAACTCAGAGGTATAATCACTCTGCACTTTACCCTCAATAGCCTATCTCACATCAGCCTATCTCACATTGGCTGGAGAGAGGGCGCGTCATTGCAAGGGGGGCGGAGAGTAGTCTTTAAATGTTCGGCGTCCGTGCCGCTGAACGCGGCTAGCATAAATGCCGGGGGAAATAGCTCCTGTATGTGACAGAATGAGACAGCACAGCTATTTGAGTTAAATAAGATGTACAAACCTCCTGATGTACCCAGTAATAACGCTGGGTGAAACGCGTCGAGGATGAAAGTATAAGGAGAATGTGGAAATACAAGACAAATGGAGAGAAAGAGTCCCATGTTGCTGACAACAATAGACAAGCATGAGGCAGTGATTTGTGAATGAAAATAGCACTGCACTCATTGGATCAAAAGAGGAGTGACTGAATGACTGAGTAGTCACCCGTTAATGATTTGGATCCAAATATGTCCAGTCTATAGTATTTACTGTCAGATCACCTGATAAGATCTGGTATAGGCTGTAAAAATTGGATCTGGAGCAATTGCCAATGCAGTCTGCTGTGGCTTCTCATGAAAACCATGGTAATCTCTGGAGAACAGTGTAGGAGGAAATAATTCTATACATTGGTTCTTCAAGGATTTGCTTCCATTTTGACTGATGTGAGATAGGCTGCTGAGGGTAAAGTGCAATTAATTGTAGTGGGGTAAAACAGAGTGATTATACCTCTGAGCTACTGAAATACCACTATTTAATAGAAGGAAAATCCCCATTAAGCATGGTTTAAAACCTTTTAATTTTTTGATAGGATAAGGGCCTGTGAGCATGTTGACCACATACTATCAAGCTATCTCCATGTCATAGCAGTCTCCCATCATTCATAAAGATTGAGTGGACAGCAGCATAAGCGGCCTGTTTTTATCTCAGCATTTGTGGTATCTCGAGTATTATAGCACATAATCAAGGTGGGCAGCAGTGTGAGCACCTCAGCACTTGTGGTATCTCTCGTATTAGATCATAAAGACAAGGTGGACAACAATGTGAGTAGCCTCTTCTTTCCTTAGCTCCACTGGTATCTCCTGTATTAAATCAGAAAGACAGGGTGGACAGCGGTGTGAGCAGCTTCTTCTTACCTCAGCACCACTGGTATCTCCTGTATTAAATCAGAAAGACAGGGTGGACAGCAGTGTGAGCAGCCTTTTCTTACCCCAGCACCACTGGTATCTCGAAATTTAGATCACAATGTCTATTTGAGGTAAGTCATGGGGAAGCGCCTTATGTTGCAGAAGGACCAGCTGGATCAAGTAGTTATAGTGGCAGCAGATGGTAGAGTCTCAGTCGCTGGAGTGGAGTGCTGGACTCTTAAACATTTCCCTTGTGTCCACAACAATTATTCACTTATGGAGATAGTCTATACAGTATAACAGCCTAGGGTACTCCTATAGCAGTGATGTTTGGGTGCAGGTATTTGAATGCCCGTGATCATAGTGCAATTGGACACGCATGTGAAATTGGTGAAATTGAAATCGCAACACTTCTTAAAGGGAATCTGTCAGCAGGTTTTTGCTATGTAATCTGAGGGCAGCATGAGGTAGGGGCTGAGCCACTGATTTTAACATTTTAACATTGTGTCACTCATTAGTTGTGTCTTGCTGTTTCAATGCAATGAGTGTTTTATCAGCAGGAGATTAAAACTACACTCTACTATCTCTGCCCACAGCACTGATTAGCAGTTTATGGCCAATATACAATGTACATAGAAAGCATGGTGTGGCGGGGCTAGCTTTCTAAGCTCTGCTACGTGCTACCTCTAAAAACTCAGATTTTATTACAACTGCTTCACCCAGTAAACTAAGTGATACATCGCTGGAATCAGTGTCTCTTTCTCTACATTTTGCTGCTCTCAGACGAGGTAGCGAAAACCTGCTGACAGATTCCCTTTATATGAAAGAAACTTCTGTACTAGCAAACAACAGGTTACAGATTTTGCTGAAAGGCACAATATATGTAAGTCATAGCATAGGTACATTTAGACAACCATTTCATTTCGCGATATAAGAATGGGCACTGGGATACCACACACTAGGAGCACCACCTCCCTCACATGAAGGCGGAAGAAGCAGATTCCTACTGCACATGCTCACTGGCACCTGTCCCTGAACAATACGGCAGACATAATTTTATTGTTCTTTAGCGACTGCATCACTAGACAAAACCAATGTGATTTAGCAATTTATTCAGAATCACAATATTTCTCTTTCTTAATTTTTTTCCTATTTTTAGGGAATCCATTTGTAATATTTTTTGTTGGTTCTGCACTATTTAGCTTCTATTGTTTTTATCTGTCTAGAAACATATATAAATGTATATAAATATATGTGTATATATATAAATATATATATATACACTGTATGTAATTTATTAAGTATATATGACCTGTGTGAATAGAGATGACAACATAATATGGTTTGTAATTAAAAGAAAGAGTAGTTCGACATTGATGATAGCGGGTTTATTATGAAATGAGGTCTGTACTAGATAGCAGATTCTTTAGGAGGAAGACTTTAAATGTTTTTGAGTTTCTAATGTAACAAACACTGATGTTATCTGAGCCGTTCCCTCCACACTATCATATATTTGATCCTAGGTCTGCACAATGAACAACAGATCCCTGATTATATGAAGGCTTCTGTGAAGATGATGGATTCATGAAGGTTGTAAATATATCAGGTTGATCATGTATGTTTTTTTCTTCTTCCGCATGCGCAACCATTGGCATCTGAAATGACGGGGATGTCTTCTTAGATTTCTTGCGAGTGCTATGGTTCATCCACTAGGAAAAACATTGCACAGATTTAGTGACAAATGACAATCCCCTCTGCTAGTCTTGTAATACACATGGCCATTGGTTTTCTGTAGGTCTGTCTGTCTGTCTGTCTGTCTATCTATCCCATATCTTATCTATCTATCTATCTATCTATCTATCTATCTATCTATCTATCTATCTATCTATCTATCTATCTATCTATCTATCTATCTATCTATCTATCTATCCCATATCTATCTATCAATCAATCAATCGTTTCTGCAGCAGAAATAGGCAAGGGGAACAAAAAGCTTGGATATTGTGGATACTGAGCACAATGTGCTACTTCACTGCCCGATCTCAATGAGGAGGAATGTAAATGAAGTAGTTGTCGAACAAGTACATTGCCATCCACATAAATTCTGTCTTTTTGAGCAGTGAGTTCAAAAGGGGGGAGCGAGGGGCTTCAATTCTAGTGATCACAAAAGTCCCAGCAATGTCCCCTGTTATCAGATATTATCACCTATCCACAAAATTGTAGGGCTACTCATTTAAAGGGAATCTATCAGTAGAATCAACCCTCTTAAGCCATCTACATTGAAGAAAATAAGTATTTCATACGCTGCCAATTTTTAAAGTTTTCCCACCTACAAAGAATGGAGAGGTCGGTAATTTTTATCATAGGCACACTTCAACTGTAAGAGACAGAATCTAAAAAAATCCAGAAAATCCCATTATATGATTTTGAAATAATTAAATTGCATTTTATTGCATGAAATAAGTATTTGATAACCTACCAACTAGCAAAAATTCTGGCTCTCACAGACCTGTTAGTTTTTCTTTAAGAAGCCCTCCTACTCTGCACTCATTAACTGTATTAATTGCACCTGGTTGAACTTGTTACCTGTATAAAGGACACCAGTCCAAACACTCAATCAATCACACTCCAACCTCTCCACCATGGTCAAGACCAAAGAGCTGTCTAAAGACACCAGGGACAAAATTGTAGACCTGCACAAGGCTGTGATGGGTGACAGGACAATAGGCAAGCAGCTTGGTGAGAAGGCAACAATTTTTGGCACGATTATTAGAAACAGGAAGAAACACAAGATGACTTTCAATCTTCCTCCGTCTGGGGCTCCATGCAGGATCACGCCTCATGGGATAAGGATGATTCTGAAAAAGGTCAGTAATCAGCCCAAAACTACATGGAAGGACCTAGTCAATGACCTGAAGAGAGCTGAGATCACAGTCTCAAACATTGCCATTAGTAACACACTACGCCGTCATGGATTAAAATCCTGCAGGGCATACAAGGTCCCCCTGGTCACACCAGCACATGTCCAGGCCTGTTTGAAGTTCATCAATGACCATCTGGATGATCCAGAGGAGACATGGGAGAAGGTCATGTGGACCGATGAGACCAAAATATAAGTTTTTTATATCAACTCCACTCGCCTTGTTTGGAGGAAGAAGGTGGAGTACAACTTCAATAACACCATTCCAACCGTGAATCATGGTGGGAGAAACATCATACTTTGGGGGTGCTTTTCTGCAAAGAGAACAGGACAATTGCACCGCATTGAAGGGAGGATGGATGGGGACATGTATGGAAAGATTTTGGCCAACAACCTCCTTCTCTCAGTAAGAGCATTGAAGATGGGTCGTGGCTGAGTCTTCCAGCATGACAATGACCCAAAACACACAACCAGGGCAACTAAGGAGTGGCTGCGTGAGAAGCATTTCAAGGTCCTTCAGTGACCTAGCCAGTCTCTAGATCTGAACCCAATAGAAAATCTTTGGAGGGAGCTGAAACTCAATGTTGCCCAGAGACTGCCCCGAAACCTGAAAGATCTGGAGAAGATCTGTATGGAGTAGTGAGCCAAAATCTCTGCTGCAATGTGTGTAAACTTGGTCAAGAACTACAAGAAACGTCTGACCTCTGTAATTGCAAACAAAGGTTTCTGCACCAAATATTAAGTTCTGTTTTTCTATTGTATCAAATGCTTATTTCATGCAATAAAATGCAAATTAATTATGTAAAAATTATACAATGTGATTTTCTGGATTTTTTTAAGATTCTGCCTCTCACAGGTGAAGTGTACCTATCATAAAAATTACAAACCTCTCCATTCTTTGTAGGTGGTAAAACTTTCAAAATCGGCAGTGTATCAAATACTTATTTTCCCCACTGTGTATGGGTATGTGGGTCATAGGAAGCAGGGCCGGCTCCAGGTTTTTCTGGGCCCCGGGCGAAAGAGTCTCAGTGGGCCCTTTTAACACATACACGATTCATGATGCACAGATATGGCGGAGAAATATATATATATATATATATATATATATATATAGTACACAGGGCCCAGCCTGCCACCTCATCCTTCACATGTGCAGACATGCGCACGCACACACGGTACGCAGACATATGCACACGCACACACGGTACGCAGCCATATGCACACGCACACACGGTACGCAGACATGCGGTACGCAGACATATGCGCAACCACACACGGTACGCAGACACGCGCGCGCACACACGGTACGCAGACACGCGCGCGCACACACGGTACGCAGGCATATGCACACACACACACGGTACGCAGGCATATGCACACGCACACACAGTACGCAGACACGCACGCACACACGGTACGCAGACACGCACGCACACACGGTACGCAGACAAGCGCGCGCACACACGGTACGCAGACACATGCGCGCACACACGGTACGCAGACACATGCGCGCACACACGGTACACAGACACATGCGCGCACACACGGTACCCAGACACATGCGCGCACACACGGTACCCAGACACATGCACGCACACACGGTACCCAGACACATGCACGCACACGGTACCCAGACACATGCACGCACACGGTACCCAGACACATGCACACACACACGGTACACAGACATATGCGCGCACACACGGTACCCAGACATATGCGCGCACACACGGTACCCAGACACATGCACGCACACACGGTACCCAGACACATGCACGCACACACGGTACCCAGACACATGCACACACACACGGTACCCAGACACATGCACACACACACACGGTACCCAGATTTGTACACATACAGACGTACACATATTTTTACACAAATTCTTAAAGACATATATAAAACAGACAAATATATATACACAGTTATACACACTGACATTCACATACATGCACTCACACAGACCCATTACAAATATTTTTAATATGGGGATTGGGGAAGCCTCACTCACCTGTCCCCGGTCCAGTGTCCTGTCCAGCAGCTCCTCAGGTATGGGGCAGTGCAGGGCCCCCGGCATGTCACAGACATCATGTCCCTGGACCATCAGAGGGGCCCACTTGTGGTCGGGTCCAGGCCGCTTCGCCCCATCTGTGAAGGACCTCCGACGGTGTTTGATTGCCGGCACTCCCCCAGACATGGCCGCGCGCTGCGCGGCTGTGTCTCCTAGTAATGACGCGGCAGGAGCGACACACAAGCACAATTAAAGGTGCAGTGCCGTCGACCCTGCCGCGTCATTACTAGCAGACACAGCCGGACAGCGCGCGGCCATGTCTGGGGGAGTGCCGGCAATCAAGCGTCCCTGAACAGGTGCCGAGGAAGCGGCCAGGGCCCCGACAGTGAGTGAGTGGGCGGGTGGGTGTGTGGGCCCGGCCCGGACAGTGAGTGGGCGGGTGGGTGTGTGGGCTCGGCCCTGACAGTGAGTGGGCGGCTGGGCCCGGGCCCCGACAGTGAGTGAGCGGTGGGCCCCTCTGATTTTCCAGGGCCCCGGCACTTGCCCGGGTACGCCGGGTGCTGACGCCGGCCCTGATAGGAAGTAGAAAACAATGATATCTTGATATCTGCGATCCGATGTGTTATTTTAGAAAAATCCACATTTTTTTAAATATGTAAGTGAACTATTGGTGGCACACAGATCTACATACTCTGCCATCAGAACTTACTTAAAATGAAAGTGGGCATATAATGATGGATAGTCTTCTCTCCTGATCTACATGTCTCACACTGGTAATCCCTCCTTTTAGTTAAAATAAAGGCAGATTCTCAGAGAGATCTATGTCCGATCCATAGGTTTTAACAGCTGATTTACATATTGAGAAAAAAGTGGATTTCTCTGGAATAAGACATCTTTTTGCAGATATAAGGTATCATTCTATTCAACAGTCTATGACCTACATGACCATATAAACCGCTTAGGTGGGTTGATTCCTTTTAAGTCTCCAACATCTCTAGTGTATAAGATTAATGACTTACAAATGCTGAGGTAAAATACTGACCAAATACTGAATGTGTGAACATGGCCTAAAAGAAATGTTCACATATACTCTTTTGCTGATTTTTTTTTTTAATAGATTCTATCCAAAATCCTCCTTTAAAAACATTTTAAAATTTCTTAAAATTATCTTCCTATTCATTTCTATCAAAGAACCATGTTGATCCTTATATGAGTATTTTCTCAGCTTTCTATTTAATCTTGAATATGTTTTAAAAAAGCCTTGTTGTAAAAAAGGTGCATGCCATTTCTTTGATTTTGAATACAACTTCTCCAAAGTGGCATTGTCAAATTACAAAGTTGCAGAAAATACTTCAGAAAAAATTTCCAAACTGTGCAAAACATCTTAGGCTGTGTGCCCACTATTAGTTTTTCAAGCGTTTCCGCAGCGGCAATTCCGCCGCAGAAACGCTTAAAAAACGCTTGGTAGAAGGTCTGCCATGTTCCCCAATGATAATCCACATGTGCTGTGCACATGCTGCGGAAATTTTGACTGCGGATTATCATTGCAGAAAAATTCGCAGCACTACCAATTATTTTGCGTAATTGCGGCGTTTTTGTGCCATTGACTTGCATTGAATCGCTTAATATCCTCATGACTACATGTGCACATGCGGATATCACAAAGTTCAATGTGCGGATGGTACCTGGGTCTGGAGAAGAGGAGACTCTCCTCCGGACCCGGGCACCATAGTACCTGTAAAAAAAAAAGATTTTAAAATAAAAAAAAACATTATACTCACCTTCTGATGGCCCCCGGTCTCCTGTACGATGTGTCCTGGCTCCCCGGCACCTCGCGATGGTCTAAAAGGACCTTCCATGACGTCATTTAGTCATGTGACACTAAAAGTACCCCAAACAGCGGTACTTTTAGTGGCCAAGTGACTATCCAGGTATATGATTGAGTAATGCTATTTATCTGAACATGGTGCATGTTTTTAACAACAATGATTTATGAGCATTCTGGATGTCATGGATCAGACCTAAACTGGTTGAGAGGGTGAAGCATACTATATTGGGATGACAAATTTTTGTAAAAAAATTTTGTGCAACATTACATCTATATTATAGATAGAATATTCTATTTTTTGCCTCCCCTTATGTATTTATTGTGTACAGGCTTACTAATTGTGGCCGCTGTGTCACATGGTTTTTATGGTGTAAGGTTTTAATTTTAATATCTTTGGTCCCCAGTATCGTGTCCTCACAATGTGGACCGTTTGTGCATAGATATGTAATTGTCTTGATGTGGTATATATATTCTCAATAAAGATATATTTCTTATGAATTGAAATGAACTTTAGTGGCCATCCTTTTTCTCTGCTCAGCAGGGACTTTCTAGTATCGTGGGCACATAGCCTTAGAGAAACAAAAATTCCTCTAAAAACTACCCCAAAAAAGAGAGTTTCCTGAAGTAGTTTCTGTTTAAAAAAAATTGTCATTTTTGTATACCTCAAAAAACTTTGTGTGGACATAGTATTTCAATAGAAGTAAGCTCCTGGCAATCACATCTTTTGCTTCAATCAGAATTACGATTTAGTGCTAATCTTATGCAGCAACAGCGATTTTAGAACAGATCAACGCGTTTTGGTCCATTCCAAGCCTTTTATCACTGCAAAGCTACTGTATAAATTGGAATTCTATTTGAAGCATAAGATGTGAGTGCCAGGAATTTACTCCTATTAATTTGTATGTGCACAAAGGCTTTGCCCATGAATACCCCAGTAGTGGAGTGCTGATTGGAATGATAGATATTGAACATAGTATTTGCCAGTTATCAGACTCTAGATTTTTGTCATATTAACATATTGGTGGTAACTAAGGTAACCTTATGTACTTTTTGATCATGTTGCTTGGTCAGAGGTTTCTAGCCACCATTTTAATGCAACAATTTTATAAAAAAAAAGAAAAAAAGACACATAAACATTTACTGCATGTGTTATATTTGCAAAATGTATGCGTATATGCTTCACTTACAAATGGTGTTTTCACAGGCCTGTTCCTTTTCCCTATTAAAGAAACACATGATGTGATAACTTACCATGAAATATAATAAATAAAGATGACTGTATAAGTAAAAAGTATAAAAAACAGTGATACTACCTGGAAATGACAGGTGGAGATTAAAGGGGTATTCCCATCTCCAAGATCCTATCCCAATATGTAGTAGGCATAATAATAATATAAGCAAATACCTCCAATTAGAAATGTAGTATAGTATTTCTGACAGGTCCTGATTACATTGATGACTTAGTCTACGTATCAATGAAAACACTTTATTGCACTGTTTTGAACTCAGGGTACATGACAGTATAAGTGGTGCCCTAAGTATTGGATGAAAATAGTAATAATCATTACTATAATACATTAGGGGTGCTCTCTCTTACCATGCTTCAGTTACCAAACTGACTGATACATCCTTCTCTGCTCCATAGTTTTCTGTGATAGGACACTCTGTTTCAGTACTGTTCAGTTCTTAAAGTGTCTGTCACACCCAACATGCATTTTAAATGAGCTAAACAGTAATATAGGAGACTGAGCCCTTATAAAAATTATACTAGCACTGTATCTGTTACTGTACAGTGCCTAAGAAAAGATGGTAGCCAGGATGAGGGACATTATTCCAGGATGGTGGATATTATCACAGGATGGGGGTCAATATTACAGGATGGGGGAAATTGTTACAGGATGGGGGCCAGGATGGGGAACATTATTACAGGATGGGAGCCAGGATGGGGTACATTAATAAGGGATGCGGGACATTATTACAGGATGGAGGCCAGGATGGAGAACATTATAACAGGGCAGGGGCCAGGATGGAAGACATTATTATAGGATGGGGCCTGGGTGGGGGCCATTATTACAGGATGGAGTCCAGGATGGGGGAAATTATTACAGGATAGGGACCAGGATGGGTGACATTATTGTAGGATAGAGGCCAAGATGGGGGACATTATTATAGGAAGGGACTAAGTTGGGGAAATTATTACAGGATTGTGGCCATTATTACATGACAGGGGGCAGGGGTATTATTACAGCATAGTGGACATTATTAAAGAAAGGGGCCAGGGTGGGGGACATTATTATAGTATGAGGCCAGGATGGGGATATTATTACAGGATAGATGCCAGAATGTGGGGACAGTAATATATTATGGTAGCCGGGATGAAGGACACTATTACAGGATAGGGGACATTTTTTACAGAATGGGGGCCAGGATGGAGGGAATCATTACAGAATGACATCCAGTATGCGGGACATTATTAGAGTGAAATGGACATTATTACAGGATGGGAGATATTATTACAGTACGGGGGACATTATTACAGCATGGTAGCCAGGACGAGGACATTATTACAGGATGGGAGCCAGGATCAGAGACATTATTACAGGATGGGGCCCAAGTCGGAAGATATTCTTACAGGAAGGAGCCAGGTTTAGGGACGTTATTACTGGACGAAGGCTAGGATGGGGGACATTATTACAGGGTAAGGAACAGGATGGATGAAAATGTTACAGGGGCCCGTACATCTGACCAATATGTTATTGGAGGGCCAGGTCCAAATTTAGCACTGGGGCCCAAAGAACTCTAGTTATACCACGGGGAGTAGGTAATGGGACAACTATTCCAAAGTTTGATCATATTCATAAATCCCATAATATTAATTTTTATTTCTATAGCACAACTTATTTCACAGCACTTTACAATTCAGAGGGAACTTGAACAAACAAGATAAAACATTACAGAGTAATACATACTTTAACACATACCAAGAGGAGTGAGGACCCTGATCACAAGCTTACAATCTATAATAAAATAGGGGTAAATATAACAAAAAGCAAGAATAAAGTGATTGTCGTTTAAGGTCCAGCCATCAATATAATAAAAATGGGCATTCAAATAACACTGCATAAACCAGTCAACAGCCAGTATGAGTACAAATACAGGTACAAAGTGATATTGAGTGAATGGAAGGGAGAACAGGAAATTCATAGTTAGATTAGTGAAGTGAGGTGATAGGCAAGTCTAAAGAAATGTGTTTTTAGTGCAGCACAAGTTAAATCCTGGAAATGGGAGTGGGAGGTCCGAATTACAGAGGGTGTTAGGTTTAGGTCAATAGTGTAATGGAAAGGACAGGTAGGCTGGTAGACAGAAATGAGGGAGGAGATTTAGGATGCTGTAGAACTGTGGAGAACTTTGTAGGTAAGAGTGATAAGTAGTGTTGAGCGATACCTTCCGATATCAGGAAATACCGGATCGGATTGGATCGGGCCGATACTCAAAAAGTATCGGATATCGCCGATTCCGATACCGGAAACCAATGCAAGTCAATGGGACACAAATATCGGAATGAAAATAAACCCTTTCTTTCCTTGTAGGTTAATTCTACATGAAGGAAAACAACTAACAATAATGTAGAATGTATTGGGGGAGGTGGTTGCCCTAATCGATGGGAACAGTGCTCACAGTGAAACATGAAAAGCCGGCAATTCAGCAGCGGCATACACCGGTACCCGACAATTTAGAACAGAAAGAATAGAGCATCACACATAGATTAGATAGATAGAAACATGTCAGTCACATATATAATAAGTACAGTGACAGTGTTGCTTACTGTACTTGTCATTTAGTGTAAAGGATTTATTTAAAAAAATAATAGTGTTTTCATGCACCGTCTCTTTAAAAAAGCTGGCTGGCAATTCAGCAGCGGTACCCGACAATTTAGAACAGAAAGATAGAGCATCACACATAGATTAGCGAGATAGAAACATGTCAGTCACATATATAATAAGTACAGTGACAGTGTTGCTTACTGTACTTGTCATTTAGTGTAAAGGATTTATTTTAAAAAATATTAGTGTTTTCATGCACCGTCTCTTTAAAAAAGCCGGCCGGCAATTCAGCATCGGTACCCGACAATTTAGAACAGAAAGATAGAGCATCACACATAGATTAGATAGATAGAAACATGTCAGTCACATATATAATAAGTACAGTGACAGTGTTGGTTACTGTATTTGTCATTTAGTGTTAAAATAAAGGATTTATTAAAAAAAAAAAATTGGCGTGGGGTTCCCCGTAATTATAGTCTCTAGCGGAGGTTAAGCAGATGGCTGGGGCAGATGTTTGAAGCCTGGGAAGGGGGTAATACCCATGGAGCTTCCCAGGCTACTAATATCAGCCCTCAGCTGAATACCTAGCCTTTACTAGCTATTAAAATGGGGGACCCCCCAAAAAAATGATGTGGGGTCCCCCCTATTTTAATAGCTAGCAAAGGCTAGGCAGACAGCTGGGGGCTGATATTAATAGCCCAGGAAGGGTGCCATGAAAATTGGCCCCCTCCCAGGCTAGAAACACCAGCCGTCAGCCGCCCCAGAAATGGCGCATCCATAGAATGTGCCAGTTCTGGCACTTAGCCTCGCTCTTCCCACTGCCCTGTAGCGGTGGCAGTGGGGTAATAGGGCTGGGGTTGATGTCAGCTTATAATGCCAGCTGACATCAAGCCCAGGTTAGTAATGGAGAGGCGTCTATAAGACACCCCCATTACTAACCCCATAG
The DNA here is from genome assembly GCF_046119375.1 of Phyllobates terribilis. Lineage (NCBI taxonomy): Eukaryota > Metazoa > Chordata > Amphibia > Anura > Dendrobatidae > Phyllobates > Phyllobates terribilis. Next base: position 248,413,925 of record NW_027362761.1, read on the forward strand.
TCAAAGTTACAAAAAAACACAAACACCCAGAATAAAGTCCTTTAATTGAAATAAACACACAATTCTTTATTGTTCTAAATTAAACCATACTTACCATCACGCCCATTCCAGCTGAAGCCAACGATCTCCTGCAATAAAAGAAAAATAATAAACCAACATCATCCTTACCTTTCCATGGTTCCCACGACAGCTTCAGCTCTGCTACATCGAGATGACAGGCTGGACCGCAGCAGAAAGCTGCCATCCAGCCTGTCATCCCGCAGACACTGAGAAGCGCAGGTATGCTTGCGCTCCTCAATTTCTGGCTGTGACGGCATCCAGATGAGCCGACAATGAACTCAGCTCACCTCATGCACGTCACTGACAGCGTGGGAGAATTCTCCTGCGCATGCGGTGAGCATGAGAGAATTCTCACGCTGAAGCGCTTAGCGCAGGAGAATTTTCCCACGCTGTCAGTGACGTGCATGAGGTGAGCTGAGTTCATTGGACATGACCTCGGCTCATCTGGATGCCGTCACAGCCAGACACTGCAGAGCGCAAGCATGCCTGCGCTTCTCAGTGTCTGTGGAATGACAGGCTGGATGGCAACTTTCTGCTGCGGTCCAGCCTGTCATCTCGATGTAGCAGAGCTGAAGCTGTCGTGGGAACCATGGAAAGGTAAGGATGATGTTGCTTTATTATTTTTCTTTTATTGCAGGAGATCGTTGGCTTCAGCTGGAATGGGCGTGATGGTAAGTATGGTTTAATTTAGAACAATAAAGAATTGTGTGTTTATTTCAATTAAAGGACTTTTTTCTGGGTGTTGTGTTTTTTTTAAATACTTTACTAGAAATTCATGGCGGTCATGTCTAATATTGGCGTGACCCCATGAATTTCTGGTTTAGGGCCAGCTGATAATGCCAAGCTGGCCCTAACCCCTTTATTACCCAGTGAGCCACCGACCAGGGCCCTGGATGAGTTGGGTACAGCGCCAGAAGATGGCGCTTCTATGAACGCGCCATTTTCCGGGGTGGCTGCGGACTGCAATTTGCAGCGGGGGGGGGGGGGGGGGGGGCAGAAAGCTTGGGTCTCCCTGCGCTGCAGATTCCAGCCCCCAGCTGCCTAGTTGTACCTGGCTGGACACAAAAATAGGGCGAAGCCCCACGTCAATTTATTTTTAATTATTTCATGAAATAATTAAAAAAAAAAAGCTTCCCTATATTGTTGTGTCCGGTCAGGTACAAATAGGCAGCTGGTGGTTGGGGGCAGCCCGTTCCTGCCTGCTGTACCTGGCTGGACACAAATATAGTGCGAAGCCCCACGTCAATATTTTTTTAATTATTTAATGAAATAATTAAAAAAAGGGCTTCCCTATATTGTTGTGTCCGGCCAGGTACAAATAGGCAGCTGGTGGTTGGGGGCAGCCCGTTCCTGCCTGCTGTACCTGACGGGACACAAATATAGTGCGAAGCCCCACGTCAACTTTTTTAAAATTATTTCATGAATTTCCTGAAATAATTTTAAAAAAATTGACGTGGGGCTTCGCACTATATTTGTGTCCAGCCAGGTACAGCAGGCAGGAACGGGCTGCCCCCAACCACCAGCTGCCTATTTGTACCTGGCCGGACACAACAATATAGGGAAGCCCTTTTTTTTTTAATTATTTCATGAAATAATTAAAAAAAAAATACGTGGGGCTTCGCCCTATTTTTGTATCCAGCCAGGTACAACTAGGCAGCTGGGGGCTGGAATCTGCAGCGCAGGGAGGCCAAAGCTTTCTGGGCCCCCCCCCCCACTGCAAATTGCAGTCCGCAGCCACCCCGGAAACTGGCTCGTTCATAGAAGCGCCATCTTCTGGCGCTGTACCCAACTCATCCAGGGCCCTGGTGCGGTGGCTCACTGGGTAATAAAGGGGTTAGGGCCAGCTTGGCATTATCAGCTGGCCCTAAGCCCGAAATTCATGGGGTCACGCCAATATTAGACATGACCGCCATGAATTTCTAGTAAAGTATTTAAAAAAAACACAACACCCAGAATAAAGTCCTTTAATTGAAATAAACACACAATTCTTTATTGTTCTAAATTAAACCATACTTACCATCACGCCCATTCCAGCTGAAGCCAACGATCTCCTGCAATAAAAGAAAAATAATAAAGCAACATCATCCTTACCTTTCCATGGTTCCCACGACAGCTTCAGCTCTGCTACGTTCACATGACAGGCTGGATCGCAGCAGAACGCTGCCATCCAGCTTGCCATGCCGCAGACACTGAGAAGCGTAGGCATGCTTGTGCTCCTCAGTGTCTGGCTGTGACGGCATCCAGATGAGCCGAGTTCATGTCCAATGAACTCAGCTCACCTCATGCACGTCACTGACAGCGTGGGAAAATTCTCCTGCACTCAGCGCTTCAGCAGGAGAATTCTCCCACGCTGTTAGTGACGTGCATGAGGTGAGCTGAGTTCATTGGACATGAACTCACCTCATGCACGTCACTGACAGCGTGGGAAAATTCTCACGCTGAAGCGCTGAGTGCAGGAGAATTTTCCCACTCTGTCAGTGACGTGCATGAGGTGAGCTCATGTCCAATGAACTCATCTCACCTCATGCACGTCACTGACAGCGTGGGAAAATTCTCCTGCACTCAGCGCTTCAGCAGGAGAATTCTCCCACGCTGTCAGTGACGTGCATGAGGTGAGCTGAGTTCATTGGACATGAACTCGGCTTATCTGGATGCCGTCACAGCCAGACACTGAGAAGCGCAAGCATGCCTGCGCTTCTCAGTGTCTGCGGCATGGCAAGCTGGATTGCAGTGTTCTGCAGCGATCCAGCCTGTCATGTGAATGTAGCAGAGCTGAAGCTGTCGTGGGAACCATGGAAAGGTAAGGATGATGTTGCTTTATTATTTTACTTTTATTGCAGGAGATCGTTGGCTTCAGCTGGAATGGGCGTGATGGTAAGTATGGTTTAATTTAGAACAATAAAGAATTGTGTCTTTATTTCAATTAAAGGACTTTATTCTGGGTGTTTGTGTTTTTTTTTAACTTTGACTATGGGGTTAGTAATGGGGGTGTCTTATAGATGCCTCTCCATTACTAACCTGGGCTTGATGTCAGCTGGCATTATAAGCTGACATCAACCCCAGCCCTATTACCCCACTGCCACCGCTACAGGGCAGTGGGAAGAGCGAGGCTAAGTGCCAGAATTGGTGCATCCTATGGATGCGCCATTTCTGGGGCGGCTGACGGCTGGTGTTTCTAGCCTGGGAGGGGGCCAATATTCATGGCACTCTTCTTGAGCTATTAATATCAGCCCCCAGCTGTCTGCCTAGCCTTTGCTAGCTATTAAAATAGGGGGGACCCCACGTCATTTTTTTTTGGGGTCCCCCATTTTAATAGCTAGTAAAGGCTAGGTATTCAGCTGGGGGCTGATATCAGTAGCCTGGGAAGCTCCGTGGGTATTACACCCTTCCCAGGCTTCAAACATCTGCCCCAGCTGTCTGCTTAACCTCCGCTAGAGCCTAAAATTACGGGGAACCCCACGCCAATTTTTTTTTAAATAAATCCTTTAATTTTAACACTAAATGACAACTACAGTAAGCAACACTGTCACTGTACTTATAATATATGTGACTGATATGTTTCTATGTATCTAATCTATGTGTGATGCTCTATTCTTTCTATTCTAAATTGTCGGGTACCGCTGCTGAATTGCCGGCCGGCTTTTTTAAAGAGACGGTGCATGAAAACACTATTATTTTTTTTAATAAATCCTTTACACTAAATGACAAGTACAGTAAGCAACACTGTCACTGTACTTATTATATATGTGACTGACATGTTTCTATGTATCTAATCTATGTGTGATGCTCTATTCTTTCTATTCTAAATTGTCGGGTACCGGTGTATGCCGCTGCTGAATTGCCGGCCGGCTTTTTTTAACAGACTGTGCATGAAAACACTATTATTTTTCTTTAATAAATCCTTTACACTAAGTGACAAGTACAGTAAGCTGAGCGCTGCCGTCCAGCTTGTCATCCTTCAGAGACACTGCAGAGCGCAGGCATTATGGGAACTTCCGATTCCGGTATTCGATATTCTAAAAGTATCGGAACTCAGTATCGGAACTCCGATACCGCGAATATCGGTCGATACCCGATATTTCAGTATCGGAATGCTCAACACTAGTGATAAGATATTGCACTCTGTAGTGGATGGGCAACTAGTGGAATGACTGGCACAGAGTGGCAGCTTCAGTGTAGCTGTTGGACAGAAATATCATCCTGACTGCTGCATTCAGGATGGATTGGAGAGGGGACCGTTTAGTAAAAGGGAAACTAGTTAATAGAGAGTTGCAGTAGTCCAGCAAGAATGAATCTGAGCAACAGTAAGTGTCTTTGCAAAGTCAAAGTGAGGACTCTTTCACACGTCCTGCTATTTCTGGTACTGGAAAAAGCAGTACCAGTGATATCCGTGTCCATGTGTCCGTGTGCACCTGTGTGGCACACGTGTGACAACTGTGTGCCACCCATGTCTGGTTCCTCTACCTAAATGGAACGAAGGGGATATTGCTCCATTAATTCTTATCTTGGCAGTAGGTTGTGAATACAATAATTGCACCCATTCAATAAATTTTGGTCCAAAGCCAAATTTTTGCATAACTGTCCATAAGTAGTTCCATTGTACACTATCAAATGCCTTTTGGGCATCCAGTGAGGTGATTATTCTACGGCCTGGGTGATCAGTTTTAAGTTGAAGATTAAGATATAATCTTCTAATGTTAACCGCAGTGGATCTATGGGGCATGAAGCCAGACTGATCCGGATGTATTAGTGAGGAAATTACCCTAGTTAACCTATTAGCTAGGACTTTGGCCAGTATTTTAACATCAGCTGTCAGTAACGAGATTGGTCTGTATGATTCAGGTATTTTAGGGTCTTTCCCCTCCTTAGGGATCACCACTATCACCGCCTCCCTCACAGAAGCCGGTAGTATTCCCCCCTCATTTGACTCTTCAAATACTTTCAACAGTTTAGGCAGCAGAAGTTCAGCAAATTGTTTGTATACTTCTGATGGTAACCCATCTATACCTGGGGCCTTCTCATTAGCCATGCCATGTAGAGCGGTCTCCATTTCCTCAATAGTAATAGGAGAGTCCAGCCTTTCTCTATTTTCAGAGTTTAGTTTAGGGAGCGTAATTGGATTAACAAAATTATCTATCTCCTCAGAAGTCCCCATCCCTTCCAATGAATAAAGTTTTTTATAGAAGTCGCTAAAGATTTCCAATATTCCCTCTAATTCAGTAGTGAACTTCCCCTTATCATCAATCATTTCATGGATAAAGGAACTATTCCTTTGTGCTGATGCTATAACCGATAATAAATGCCCAACCTTTTCCCCTTCAGCATAAAAGTTAACTTTCCGAAACGCCTGCATTTTTGTCATTTTATCAATTAGGATCTTATTTATCTTATCCTGCGCATTTTTAAGACTGCGTTGTACCTCAGGAGTATTACTATTTGTGGCTTCTTCCACCGCCCTTTTCAATGCTTTTAGGCCTTCTTTTTCTTCTTTTTGGGTTTGTGATTTACGCCTACAAATGTCCCTAAACAATAATTGACGCGCCCCTGGGCCTTCGTCGCGCGGCATCGCGCGCACGGGGCTTACCCGGAGCCGGATCCGATGGGAGTAGTAGTCTCGTGGCGGTGACCCGGTCCGTGCCCAGGGAGTCAAGCTGGACGGCAGTGTTTTGCAGTAGATGTTAGAAATGTTTGACTACGCCACCCGTTGATTGCGGCTATGAGGCCGCCGCTGCAGGGCAGACCGCTGAGGCCGGTGATATGATTATGCAGCGTAGATGGTATAACCCCCAACGGGAGGGGTATGGCCTCAGGGCAGCAGATGAGGATGATAGTGGTAGTGATGGTGCGGCAAGGAAGCTCAGAGACGTGTGATGCAGTTTCAGGGTTTTTACTCACAGGTGTTGCTCCGGTCACTTCGGCCAAGGGTGACCACCCGGGCCGTGCTGCGTCCACCAGGTGCGGGACTCGGTCAACTCCCGGGCAGTTCCAGAGCGTGGTCCTGAGCTCCCCTCTCTCTTTCTTCCTACTGGCCGTCCTCACCAGGGACCCACCTATGTCCGGCTCCCTCGGGCCTTTTGGTGGCAAAACCTTTCCTGGCTTTCCTGACCCTATTCGTGGTATGCCTTCCTGGTGGATGTGGTGAGGGTCGTGCCAAAGCTTGACCACGACCTCCGGTTCCTGGCTAAGGATATTTTGCCTCTGCCAGTTTGGGCTCCGGTACCCTTTTCTGCCAACCCTTCACCCTTCTGGTTTACTTCTGGGATCTCAGGGTTCCCTCTTGTCTTGTGTCTCTGGGCCTCTCTTCCTCCTTCTCTCCACTACAGGCCTGGCCCTGGAGCTGGGCCCAGACGGAGCCACAGCTCCCTGTCAGCCCTCCTGGCTGAACTCTCCCTCAGAACTCACTGACCCTGTCTCTAGATGGTGCCCACCATATATACTCCCTCTATGTGTGAGCCCAGGTGACTAGCACCCAATGTGCTCCTACCTCTATGCCCAGAGCACCTCCCCTATCTGCCCCTACACTACTGGGATGTTCCCCCCCCCCCCACTCCAGCCAGGGACAGACGCTGTCGTACCTGCACAACTATTTGGTGGGAGTACCGTTGTTCTGTCCCCCGGAAATGGGGTGAGTGTAGTGCATGCAGCTATCTGAGCTCAGTCCCACACTCCATCCTTACCCGGGAGTGGAATACCACACCTCTGGTTTGAGGTGCAATACCCCTGTAGCAGCCGAGTCCTCGGGGTGCTACATTCCCCCCTGGTAAACCACAGCACGTCCTCGGGCTGGAAAAGAGTAAAACAAAACATACAAAATTTTAAAGTGTACACTCACATATAAAACATTAACTAAGAACTCATCCCTTTATGGGAGGTACTTTTCTCCTTCATCTTTACAGGTATAAAACATTACAGGTAACTTTTCATATTATAATTTTAGCAGCATAAACTTTTGATATAAAACTTTTTCATATATAGCGCCCTTGATCTTCTGGCCACGGTGCAACTTGTGACCAGGTAAAGTGCAACAGTCACTAGTAGAAAAACAGTTCTCCTATAAAACCGGTAGGGGGCGCCTTAGGAAGCGCAACTATTTACAGGATATGGCCGCTCTCAGTCCTCGGCCAGTGGGGATTAGGAATGGCTGCTCACAGTCCTCAGCCTGGTTAGGGATAGGGACACACGGGAAACAGTTCACACTAGTCCCAACGGGGACCACTTAAATTGGCAACAGTTCTTGTACCCCGACGGGTAACTTTATACAGTTCTCTTTACCGTTCAGTGATAACTATGCCCTCCTTTTCCTTCCAGAGGGTAATCTTCAAACCCGTCCGGGTCCTCTTGTTCCTCCTCATACCGCAGCTCTTCCTCTGTCAATCGGTGCACGTGAAGGGCGTATGGTCCTTTGGCACACTGATGCCGGGTGAAGGTGACCTCATCACCCAGGTAAAGGTCACGTCCGCGGTGTCCCTCTGGCAGGTGGGACTCAACATCCCTACGGGTGATGAAGACGTCGCCGGGGGTTCTGTGATCCCGGATAAAGCCCCAACCGTGCTCCAGTTGGAACTTGATTACGGTCCCGGTGGCGCGGGGACCGTGGGCTGCACGGGGGTTTCGCCGGGTCCGGCGTTTCTGCTCCGCGCTCTGTACCTGCAGCCGCTCCTCGCGGACCCGCCTCTCTTGCCGTTCTTTGTTGAAGACCTCTAGTTGTTGTCGGCAGCACTCCGCACGCTGGGCTGCGGCCGCCCGGGTCTCTTGGGTGAACCCCATGAGGTGGGGTCCCATGCAAACTGAGCCTCCTCCAACGGGAGTGGGGTGATCTTGGCGGGCGCCGGAGCCGGGATCAGGGGCTCACACAGGGGCCATTCCTTCCGGAGTCGGGGATTGACGTACTCCGGTGGCCACACAAAGGACTGCCCATCCGGGCAAGTATGTTGTGCGAACAGGTCTTCACCCAAGGGCAGCACTGTGGAGGTTGAGGGCGCGGTGGTGGTAGCGGCGCCCGGATTCACCAGGCCTTGCGACCAGGCCGGTGGCACTCTGAAGGTGAAGGGCACTGTGGAAACGGCGGCGCCCGGGGGTACTCGGCCTTGCGACCAGGCCGGTGGCGTTTCCTGCTTGGCCGCACTCAGGGTTGAGGCGCGTGACGTCACAGGGGGCGTGGCCACGGCTCCTGCCGCTTGAGGCCTAGTTTGGAGCGGTGGCGGTGCAGCATCGGGCACGGTACGGGGGATTTTGGGCTCTGCGACGGGGAGCTGGGGCAGGCTCACGGCTACTAGGCCTGGGGTGGTGACGTCCCCTTTACCTGCTTCCATCTCTTCAGCTCCTTCCACGGCGTCGTCTCCGGCCTTCGTCCCTCCTGCACCATCCTCAGAGGCAGTCAGACTCCTCGTCCCGGGTGGCGTCCTTTGCTGGCGGGTTCCAGCCTGCAGGGCCATTTCTCTGCTCCACTCGGCCAGCACTTCTTGCTGCACTCGGGCCATCTTCCGAGCCAAGCCCTCCAGCGCGGTCTGTGCATGCTCCCGATCTTTGGGGAGCTGTGCCAGGATCTCCACCAGGCCTTCTGGGGTGGCGGCCTGCAACAGGCTCCTGACCAGAGGGTCGGTGCTGCCTGACTCTCCCTCCATCTCCGGGTACGATCTTTCCAGACTCCTCCAGGCTGCACCCATCCTCTCTCTTTTGTTCTTGATCCGCCCATACTGAGGGTGGTCCCGGGGCCACTTGGTGATTGTCAGTTCCAGGGGCAGACCCCTCGCTCTGATGGACATCTCTATCATTGCAGTCTCTGCTGGTGGGGGCGGTCTCCGCTTTTGGCGCTCTTCTGGGACCAGGCCCACGATGGGAGGTGGTCTCTTGCCACCCTCTGGCACGCCCATAATGGCGTCCGCTCTGCCAGGGCGGGAAATCGTCTCAGATGGCGGGAATCGTCTCCCAATGGCGGGAAACTCCGTGGATGGCGGGAAAAGGCTGCAGATGGCGGGCAAACGGCGGGAAACGACCCGAGATGGCGTCCGATGGCGGGGACCCTCTGGAATTGGCGGGAGACTTCTTCTTACGGTACATATAAACTTTTCTTCAGGCACGCAGTACCCGGTGGTTGCGGGCACGAAATCCTGCCGACTACGCCAAAGTTGACGCGCCCCTGGGCCTTCGTCGCGCGGCATCGCGCGCACGGGGCTTACCCGGAGCCGGATCCGATGGGAGTAGTAGTCTCGTGGCGGTGACCCGGTCCGTGCCCAGGGAGTCAAGCTGGACGGCAGTGTTTTGCAGTAGATGTTAGAAATGTTCGACTACGCCACCCGTTGATTGCGGCTATGAGGCCGCCGCTGCAGGGCAGACCGCTGAGGCCGGTGATATGATTATGCAGCGTAGATGGTATAACCCCCAACGGGAGGGGTATGGCCTCAGGGCAGCAGATGAGGATGATAGTGGTAGTGATGGTGCGGCAAGGAAGCTCAGAGACGTGTGATGCAGTTTCAGGGTTTTTACTCACAGGTGTTGCTCCGGTCACTTCGGCCAAGGGTGACCACCCGGGCCGTGCTGCGTCCACCAGGTGCGGGACTCGGTCAACTCCCGGGCAGTTCCAGAGCGTGGTCCTGAGCTCCCCTCTCTCTTTCTTCCTACTGGCCGTCCTCACCAGGGACCCACCTATGTCTGGCTCCCTCGGGCCTTTTGGTGGCAAAACCTTTCCTGGCTTTCCTGACCCTATTCGTGGTATGCCTTCCTGGTGGATGTGGTGAGGGTCGTGCCAAAGCTTGACCACGACCTCCGGTTCCTGACTAAGGATATTTTGCCTCTGCCAGTTTGGGCTCCGGTACCCTTTTCTGCCAACCCTTCACCCTTCTGGTTTACTTCTGGGATCTCAGGGTTCCCTCTTGTCTTGTGTCTCTGGGCCTCTCTTCCTCCTTCTCTCCACTACAGGCCTGGCCCTGGAGCTGGGCCCAGACGGAGCCACAGCTCCCTGTCAGCCCTCCTGGCTGAACTCTCCCTCAGAACTCACTGACCCTGTCTCTAGATGGTGCCACCATATATACTCCCTCTATGTGTGAGCCCAGGTGACTAGCACCCAATGGGCTCCTACCTCTATGCCCAGAGCCCCTCCCCTATCTGCCCCTACACTACTGGGATGTTCCTCACCCCCCCCCACTCCAGCCAGGGACAGACGCTGTCGTACCTGCACAACTATTTGGTGGGAGTACCGTTGTTCTGTCCCCCGGAAATGGGGTGAGTGTAGTGCATGCAGCTATCTGAGCTCAGTCCCTCACTCCATCCTTACCCGGGAGTGGAATACCACACCTCTGGTTTGAGGTGCAATACCCCTGTAGCAGCCGAGTCCTCGGGGTGCTACATAATCCTCTCAGAAAGGCCTTCATCGCGTCCCATTCTATCAATTTGTCAGTACTACCATCATTATTAGTAAAAAATTCTTTCAATTCTTCTTCTATACTCTGAACATTAAGATGTTGTAACCATTCGGGGAGAATTTTCCATCCCTCTCTAACTATTCCTTTTTGAGATACGTACACAATGGTTACCATAACTGGGCTATGGTCTGAGATTATTCTAGGGAGGTATTTTACCTCCTTTATCATGGAGTCTGCTAGTTCATCTGCCAATGCCAAGTCTATGCGTGATAATGTACCATATGATGTGGAGTGGCATGAATAGCTTCGTTTCCCTGTGTTCCTAACCCTCCATGTATCAATCATTCCAATTTATTTTATGAAGTGGCCGAAAGCTGTGTTAGTACTTTCCTGTATGTTTGATTGCCTCTTACTCCTGTCCCAAAAATTATCAGTTACGTTATTAAAGTCTCCCATCATCAAAAACGGTAATATTCTTCCTCGTTCAGCGTATTCTCGCATTAGTCTAATTTTGGTGCTAGAGTAGGGGGGGGATGTATAGTGCCGCTATACACATCGTGACCCCAAAAAAGTTCCCCTTAACTGCTACTCCCTGCCCTTCTGAATCAATATAAACATCAAATACTTCAAAAGGTGTGGACCTATTAATTAGAATTGAGACTCCTCTGGCATAGTTAGAAAAGGTAGAGTGGTATGCTTTCTGTATCCATCTCCTATTTATAACCTGAGTTGTTTCGTTTAGTAGGTGTGTTTCTAAAAGACAAATTACCGATGCCCCTTGGTCCTGCAATCTTTTAAATATCGTTGCTCTTCTGGTTTTCTCTGATAAACTCCTAACATTCCAGCTTATAACTTTAAAACTACCCATAAAATACAATTAACAATGTTTCCTTTTCCTCTATTTCTCTCCTTTGCTGTCGGTGCCCTCCCCCCTTCCCTTCTCCCCCCCTTTCCTTCCTCTCCTCCCCTCTTTGAGTGCTCTCTAGAAGCTGTGGGTTCTCCGTTCCTGTTTGGACTCCTAAGCTAGAGATTCCCCTAACTACTTCACTTATAATTCCCCCCCGCCCGCCGTTCCCAAAGGTACTTTCTATATATTTTTACCACCATTATCATAAATCTTAAGTATCAAATATTCTTAATATAATTAATATTCTTCCCCCCCGCCACCGTCTTGCCCTTCACCAAGGGCTCAAATTTAACATCCGTACATCTCGCAGTGGCTCCTTTCTTCCCCACTCCCCTCTTTCACAAAAGAGGGAAAGATTTTAAACTCATTATATCAACAGGACAACAAAAAAAAACAAAAACCCAAATTTGTCCTGAACAAACAAAATAGATAGCAAAATGTGACTAGAAGGCAAGGAGCAAAAAATAAAAGCCCCCCCCCCTCCAGTTCCCTTGTCCAGGACAGCATTGTAGGGTTGCCTATTGTACTCTGTAAAAGGCATCTGTCCAAATAGGTAGTTCCCATTATTAAATAGTCACTGCGTACGTCCGTTCAATAAGAGATCTCAGTCGACCTTTCTCTTAAGGAATATTTAAAGTGTCTTAGCAGACTCTCATTTTCCCGCTTGTATAGACTTAGCATTAACATCGATCCATTCTGCTGCATCCTCTGGCTTTGTGAAAAAGAAAACTTTATCCATAGCAACCACTCGCAGCTTGGCTGGAAACAGCATTGAGTACGTTGTACTCAGTTCTCTTAGCCATCTTTTTACTCCTCCAAATTGCATTCGCTGCTTCTGTACAGCAACCGAATAATCAGGATATATGCCAATTTGTTGGCCGTTTATTGTGATCTCTTCACTTTCCCTTGCTTTACGGATAATGATATCTCTGTCTCTATAGTGAAGTAGTTTAGCTATTATTGCACGTGGTCCTTTTCCTGGGGGTTGAGGCTGCATTGGTACTCTGTGAGCACGCTCCACCACAAAAAATTTAGTAAGAGAATCCGCTCCAAATCTTTCCTTCAGCCATTTTTCAATAAAATCAGTGGAATCTCTTCCCTCAGACTTGTCTGGCATTCCAACTATTCTAATATTGTTTCTTCTAGAGCGATTCTCCAGGTCATCATTTTTGGCCATAATTTATGAGATTTGATGTTTAAATTGTTTTTCAGATTTTGTAAGTTTATTAATCTGATCTTCATTTTCTCCCACTCTGGTTTCTACCTCGCCAGTCCTGATATTAGCCTTTTGCATATCTTTTTTAATAGTGGCCACTTCAGATTGCACTCCCAGGACTTGCTGTGTTAATGTGGTTAGTGCTTGTTTACAAAAAGACACCACAGCAAATACATCCTTAATGGTGGGGTTTTCCTGTGCATCACCCTCCTCCTGTGCTACTTCAGACATAGCTTATCCATCAATATGACTACCCTCCTGGGACATGTTTTCCTCCCCTTCAATTGTTTGCCCCATCGTTTCATCCTCCTCTATCTCCTCTTCTTATTCAGCTCCTGTTGTTTGTCTCCTTCCACATTACGTGCATACCTCTCCTGCCTCGCCGCTGCACTCATGCGACGCTGGTAAGCTGCGTTGGCTCTGGCTGCCTCCTCCTTCTTCTCAGCGCCATCTTGGGAGCCATTTCGGTCTCCCCAGCCCACGTCCTTCTGCCTTCGGCGGCTCATCTCTGTAGCTCTCCGCACGTCGCAGCTGCCTCTCAGATGATCCGCAGCGCTTCCTCCACCCTCCGGTCGGCTGAGACTGACGGCGACGGCTGCGCGTCCACTGCAGTATCAGGTAACGGCGGGAGAGCGCGGAAAGCACAGCCGCTCACATTGCCTACCAGGCTCCGCCCCCGGGAATCAGTGTACAGTTAGCGCTGTTCCAATCACTGGGTGCTGAACATTGCCCTCATCATTGTTTCCTGCTAGATCTACAATCAGTACCAGCAGGGAATAATAATGAGAGTAGTAGTCTGCTCCCGTAATGTGGGTTTCCTTCGGGTTCTCCTTTTTCCTCCCACACTCCAAAGACATACTGATAGGGAATGTAGATTGTGAGCCCCAATGGGGACAGTGCCCCTAATGTCTTTAAATTGTCTGAATTGTAAAGCGCTGCGGAATATGTTGGCGCTATAAAAATAAAAACATTATTATTATTATTATTAATGTCCAACTTTAAAAATAAGAATAAAATAAAAAAATCCTTATACTCACCTATCCTAAGTGTCCCCCCTAGCGAGCGGGCCCCGGAGCTGCACCCATCGAGCGGTGTCCTGTCACTCACTGAGCTCAGCGCAGCTCCGAGGTTCGCTCGCTGCAGCACGTCATTCTCCCAAGCTCCTCGGCATTATCAGTCACATTGATTACAGCAGGGGACACTTAGGACAGGTGAGTATAAGGATTTTTTACATTTTATTCTTATTTTTACAGTTTGACACTGCAGGAGCAGACTACTGCTCTCATCATTGTTCCCTGCTAGTGCTGATCACAGCGCCAGCAGTAAACAATGATAAAGGCAACGTTCAGCACCTGGTGCTTGGGAACAGCGCTAACGGTACCACTGGTTCCCAGGCGCCGGTACGTGTCACACTGATGACACATGGATGTCATCCGTGTATCAGTGTGGGACATTTTCGGCCCGTGCAGCAGGTAAAAAACGGACATATCAACGTGTTTTGCCCACAGACACACGATCCGTGGAAACACGCTGACATGTGCACAGACCCATTCATTTGAATGGGTCTACGTGTGTCAGTATCTCCATTACGTGTGGAAACTGTCACCATTCGTACTGGACACACTGACGTGTGAAAGAGCCCTTAAAAAAAGTTTGAATTCTAGAGATGTTTTGAGGTGCAGGTGACATGGGCGAGTGAGCCACCTAATTCTTCAATCTACAGTATCTTATTCATCCTGTAGTAGATCTTCCCTTCTTCCGTTACCCGTGAGTGTGTGTTACGTTCATAATAATGCCAAGTGGAAAAGGGTGCAGCAAAGGTCAGCATCATGGATGGAGAAAAAGGCTGTCAGAAGACCAGATGAGGCTATTCTAGGCAAAGTGGTGGATCTAAACAGTTCACTAGGAGCTATTGAAGTAGCCTGCTGAGAAGGGGTACTGACAGCAACACCAGTATAAAGGAAATATTTTTTTTCTATGACAAAGAACTTCAATACAGACAAGAAGAAGATCAAAGATTAGAGATTGAAGATAACATATTTTTGTGGACAGAGAATGCTGGGTTATGGTGACTAGTGAGAATGCATTGAATTAGAGGTGAGAAAGGTCTGGGTACCTAAAAACTAAATTATACTACTTTCAATTCAAGGCCTTTGCAATTGGAGGATTATAACGGGAAGCGTTTTTATTGTGCATATATGTATATGTTGTAAGGTGGCTGTTAGACACCTAGTGGTTGGGAGATAACCTTGAAGTAATGCTTTAGTGCATTTAGGACTAAAAGGGGTTAGTTGGCCATGACAGGTTGATTAGCAGCTGAACAGCTGCTCACCATATCTCCATCCCTCGGTGTGATTCACTGGGTAAATTGAGAGCTGTTTGTCTCACACGTACTGGATAAATGGAGGTTGCAGAACTCCTGGATTGAATGCCTTTGCTAAAGGACATGGAACCTGGACTCTAAAGGCCCCGTCACACATAACGAGATCGCTAGCGAGATCGTTAGTGCGTCACGGTTTTGGGATCGCTGGGGAGCTGTCAAACATGCAGAACTCACCAACGATTTCGGCCGCCCCAGCGATCTAACTAACGATCTCGGCGGTCGTTGGGACGCTTTCACACAGCAGCTATTTCAACGATCCACACCTTGATAGGGACTGTACTATGTCAAAAAGGCGTGCATAAAATCACTTTTCCGCGCCCCCTCATCTCCCATTGGTGGACGCTACTGCGTTCTGATTGGGCGTCCTTGGTTTAACATCGCTACTGCGTCTCCGGTCAGATGAGATCGCTACTGCGTCTCCGGTCAGACGGGAACACTGGTGTGTGCATTGTTCCTGTACAGATGTATGGATGTCCATATATTTATATGAATATATATATAGAGATGTAAATGGCCATTTATGTGTATGCATATTTGTATGTTTGAGAGTATGTATGTGTATATATAGTTATCTGTATACGTATGTGTATATCAGTGTGTGTGTATATATTTATGTACTTAAAAATATGTATGAGTACATGGATGAATCTGTTTACATACGAGTACACGAATGTATATGCGTGTATGTATGTGTGTATGTATGTATGTATCTGTATACGCATGTGTATACATATGTATATATATATATATATGGACTGCTTACTGCGGTGACTACTGCTACTACTGAAAGAATGAGAAACAAAGCTGTTGCATAGTAGAACACACAGTTTATTAGACACATCAGTACAGAAATGTCAGTAGTGTAGAAACATGACTAGTTGCCCACTACAGGTTCTGATGCTGCCAAGGAACAGCACCAGGACCGTTAAAATACTGGCAGTAGTTGTCGCGGCAGGTCTTCGCATCATGGGTGTTTCTGCCATGTCCCACTGGTTGAAGGCCTGCAATTGCAGGATCGCTTGCACGCCATTCACCGAGCTCCACTTCCCCATTGGCTCGGTCCACAGAGTCCACGAAGCCAGGCGGACAGTACGTAATTGCATCACGTCGACGCAGAAAGTTGTGAAGCGTGCAACAGGCCAAAACAACAGAGTCTATTGATTTAAGCTTCATATTAATTGGCGTGTGAAAAACTCTGAAGCGGTTGGCCAGGACAGCGTATCAGAAAAAGTGCTGTGTCGGTGTGTGCACGAGACCCCTAAAATGTCTGCCCATGCAAAAGCATATATATACAGATAGAAGCCAAGCCCTCCCTACCTGAAGAGCAATAATAGCAGATAATTGGTAGATGTCCTATAAATGAATTAAAAATGGAAACTCATTTGAGACTCCAAACAATACCTACCTCACGAAAGATGTCTGATTTCTTCAAAGTAGAGTCACAGCGGGAGAACGCTGGTGGGATCCGAAAAACAAGGACGCAGTAGTGACCACCAATCGGGGACGAGGGGCTCGGAAAAGTCCAATCTATGCACGCCTACATGTCTCAGTTCTGAATCGCTAACGACATAGTTGATAAGGTGTCAAATACAACGATGCACATTGCCCAGCGGGAGCACAACGACCCAGGAATGGTCCAGGAAGCTTTGTAACGATCAGCGATCTCACAGCAGGGGCCTGATCGTTGCTACCTGTCAGACATAACGAGATCACTAGCGAGATCGCTATTGCGTCACGAAAACCGTGACGTATCAACGATCTCGCTAGCGATCTCGTTATGTGTGACGGGGCCTTTAGTCAGGCAGACTAACCAGCACTATTGTATGTGTAATGCAGGTGCCGGAATGCAACGCACAGAGACACAAGGCGAGAACAGTCAGAAATGTTTGTAAACAGTTTTATACAACAGGTATACTGAAACAAGGGATTAGCAACAAGGGTGATGAACAGTGGTTTGAAATATCAGAAAAATACGAAATTTCTCAAAATAAGGCGCAGTCTCTTAAAATAAGGCGCAGTCTCTTAAAGTAAGGCGCAGTCTCTTAAAATAAGGCGCAGTCTCTTAAAGTAAGGTGATGCCCTCAAGCATGAGAAGCACCACACAAGTTCTTTAACCGTGAATTTGGCCCTAGCGGGGGTCACCGGTTATTCCCGCTAGGCCGTGAGTCTCTTTCCGGATGAATTCAATTAAATCACGTTGTGCTACTTTAGCCCCAACCGTCCCCCTCCCAACCTGAGTACTTAAACCCAATTGTCCCCGGTACCGTGGGTGAGCAGTGGAAGTGACGGCCCTGCTCACGTATGCAGCTCCTCTCTGCTTGGCTGTTGGGGGCAGTCTCTCGAGCCTTGGATAGGGGGGTCCAGGCCTCGTCTGTCAGCGGCCGACGTCGGGTTCCGTGAACTCACTCAGCACAGCGATCAGGTTCCTAGTATCCTCAGCAGGCACAGCACTCGAGTCACAACTGTGAGGGATCCGGAGCTCTTTTACCGGTGCCCGGCTGGAGCACCTCTCAGGCCTCTGGATTTGGCCTGTCAAACGGGGTTTCTCAGGACGCAGGGAGCACGTCTGCTCCTCTCTGCTGCTTGGCGCCAAAGACCCCTCAGGTTTGGCGCGCTGGCCTCTTATCTCTCTGAACTCCTTCCTGGAAGTCACCTGATCGGGTCCAGCCTCTGAATCTCCCCTGCCTGCAACTTCCTTTGTGTATTTTGGTTCCGCTTGACTGTCTCTGGCCAGTAGATGGCAGTCTCGCTCCATCCTTGAAACGTCATGTTGAAGTTCTGTTACAAGCTTTTTAGCTCGTTCTACATTCCTCCCTCCTTTTTGCTCGCCAGTCCTCGGGCGAGTGGACTCCTCGCAGAATTGATGTCTCCTTCCAGGCAGTGCAAGCTCAGACAGGAGTTGGGCACACTCCTGCGTTTTCTGTTGGATTCGAGACCAGATAAACTCTTCCTGAGCATACCGGTTAGGAGGAATTCCGGCATTAGCCCGCTCAGTTCTGCGGGTCTCTTCTTGCGGAGGAGACTCCGGGAGATCCGAGGAATCAACTACTGGGGATTGCAAATCATTTCCTGACTCATTCTGACTTCCACTCGGGAGTGGCACCAACGGTTCTGACGGGCCCAACTGCATTGTGGCCCACCCTTCTTCATCCCCCAAGGTTCCTGTATGTGGCACTTCAGCCAACACGTCTGAGGGCCCAGCCCTGTTACAGACTTCTGCTTCAGAGGAGCAAGGTCGCAACATATTACGGTGCAACACCCTGGATGTCGCGGTGTCATCCCCTTCGGGCCTAACCTCGTAGACGGGGTTGTCTGGGTGAACCTTCTTCACCACCCGATATGGTATTGCCTCCCAACGATGGTCCAGCTTACTCCCAAATCGTTTAGCCCTCACCAGCACTCGGTCTCCTGGCTGAAGCGATCCACCTGTGGTCGGGGGCCGAACTGCATGCTCTACTTCCTGAAACTTCTGAGCAACCAGTCTTCTCACGGTATGGAGTCGACGCTGGTGTTCTCGAATCCAGGTACTTGGGCTACTGCCCGGACCGGGGTCTTCTGAGTCTAGCTCCAGTTCGGTGATTTCTCGGCCACTTCTTCCAAACAGCAACATGTAGGTGGTGTAGCCGGTGGTTGCATGAACTCGATTATTATACACCCACACCAGCTCGGACACGAATTCGGGCCACTTCATCTTTTTGTCCGCTTCCAGTGTTCGCAACATTTGCAACAGGGTTCGGTTAAAGCGCTCGCAAGCCCCGTTCCCTTGCGGGTGGTAGGGCGTTGTCCGGGAACGGTCGA
This sequence comes from Phyllobates terribilis, assembly GCF_046119375.1. Classification (NCBI taxonomy): domain Eukaryota; kingdom Metazoa; phylum Chordata; class Amphibia; order Anura; family Dendrobatidae; genus Phyllobates; species Phyllobates terribilis. The sequence goes on from NW_027362761.1 coordinate 248,432,650, forward strand.
TCCCATAGATGCGGTATAGCTCATCCATCACTCGTCCTTGGAAGCAGGCCCCCTGGTCAGAATGTATTCGCTTCGGGCACCCATAAATCCGGATGAAATCTTGACAGATGGCCTTGGCTGCGGCTTCTGCCGTCTGATCTTTAGTGGGCGTCACTACTGCAAACTTGGTGAAGTGATCAGTCATGACTAAACAGTGTCCATAACCGTTGTATGAAGTTCCTACCATCAAGTAGTCAATCATCAAGACTTCCAAGGGGGCAGAAGTTCGGATGGTCTGAATGGGAGCTCTTTGCTCCGGGGGCTTGTTCAACTCACACTGGCGACATGTTCGGCAGACCCCCTCGACTTCTTGTCGCAGTTGAGGCCAATACACCAGCCGTTGCAACCACCGGAAGGTCTTTTCTACTCCGAAGTGAGCACCTCTTCTATGAGCTTCTTGGGCTAGCTGTGTTACTAGTGCTTCTGGAACTACCACTTGCCAGGTAACATCAAACTCTCGAGGCAGCTGGATTCTTCGGCATAGCAAGCCATCCTTCAGGAGGAGCCTCTCCCACTGGCCTAGGATTTGTAGGGTAGTTGGAAGTGAAGCGGCTCTGGTTTCCTGGTCGGGTCTCTGATTAAGTGCGACCCATTCTCTCAACTTTGCTAGCTCCGGGTCGGATTGCTGCAGATGTATCCATTCGTCTCTTGAACGTCCCAGAATCTGAGTGGGCCTCGGCTCCCCTCTGGTCTCTTGGGCGTCGACCACAGCAGCGGCGAACTGGCTGAAATCCGGGATCTCGTCGCCTTCGAGCTCCTCATCTCTGTCCTTCTTCGGCCCCGCCTGAGTGACCCGGGACAGGGCATCTGCATGTGTGTTCAGGGCCTTGGACCGATAGGCGATTTTATACTGGAATTTGGACATCCTTGCGACCCACCGCTGTTCTAACGCGCCCAGTTTGGCGTTCTCCAAGTGGGCCAAAGGGTTGTTATCTGTCCGCACTTGCACTTCTGACCCTGACAGGTACTCAGCAAACTTCTCGGTCATGGCCCACACCAGTGCTAGTAGCTCCAGCTTAAACGAACTGTAGTTGTCCGGATTCTTCTCCGTATCTCGGAGTGACCTGCTGGCATACGCGATCACTCGCTCTTTCCCTCCTTGTACTTGAGCCAGCACTGCTCCCAGCCCATGCAAGCTTCCATCAGTGTACAACATGAACGGCTGCGAAAAGTCAGCGTAGGCCAGAATCGGGGCATCTGTTAGCGCCATTTTCAATGCTCGGAATGCCTCTTCTTGTCGTGGGCCCCACTGAATGGGCTGCCGCTTGGCTCCCCCGGCTGTTCCTCTCAGCAATTCATTGAGCGGGTTCGCAATCTTAGCGAAGTCTTTAATGAATCTGCGGTAGTATCCAGCGAGCTCCAGGAATGCCCTTAGTTCCCTTAGATTGGCGGGTGTGGGCCACTTCTGCACGGCAGCTACTTTCTCCGCAGTGGGGTGCACCCCTGCACTGGACACAGTGTGCCCCAGATATTCAATTTCTCGTTTGAAGAGACGACACTTACGAGGCTTAATTTTCAGGCCGTGCCTTTGTAGCCGTTCTAACACTTGTTCCAATCGGCGGAGATGATCCTCAAACGTTGCGGAATAGATAATTATATCGTCCAGATATATTAAAGTGGCTTCAAAGTTGAGGTCCCCCAAGCATCTCTCCATCAGCCGTTGGAAGGTTCCTGGCGCATTTGTTAGTCCGAACGGCATTCGATTGAACTCAAACAGGCCCATAGGGAGAACAAAAGCTGTCTTCGGACGATCCTTCTCAGCTACTGGGACCTGCCAATAGCCACTGGCCAGGTCGAGGGAGGAGAAGAATTTGGCGCTCCCTAGTGCAGATAGAGACTCTTCGATTCGGGGGAGTGGATAGGAGTCCTGTACTGTACAGGCATTCAGCTTCCGATAGTCTACGCAGAATCTCAGGGTACCGTCCTTCTTTCGGACCAGCACGATCGGAGCCGCCCAGGGGCTCTGGCTTTCACGGATCACACCGTTCCGCAACATGTGGGCCAATAGCTCTTTCACCTCCTGGTACATTTGAGGCGGGATCTGCCGATATCTCTCTCGGATGGGAGCAGTATTTCCGGTGGGTATTTCGTGCTGAATGTCCCGAGTGCACCCGAAATCATCTTCATGCTGTGCAAACACTCCCTGATATCGCTGTAGAAGTTGTTCGATCTGCCTCACTTGTCCAGCAGAAAACTCAGTCAGGTTAGCTTCCATTTCTTCCAGGAGGTGGCGTCCAGCCAACGGTTCTCTTCCATGTTCCTGGCTATTGAGGGACACCTCTAGGGTCCATGGTTTTCCTTCCACAGGTGCCAGCCCTATAGCGTCAGCTCTAGTAAGGGCCTCCGGCATTACGCACACTCGCGCCACCTCTTGTCGGGGCAACAACTGTAAACTGGTGCCACTTAAATTGATGCAGCGCACGGGTACTCGACCGTGCCGCACGGTGGCCAGAGTTCGAGCAATCAGGAGTCCAGAGGGCACTTCTTCTCCCTCCATTGGTTCAACTTGAATGTCCACGCCCTCTAAGGACACATGTGCCAGCACCGGCAAAGTGAGTACAGTCTGTCCCACCGGCAGTGTTATTGTGGCTTCGGGCGGTATCGATACCTTACCAAGGTACTGGGAGGTAGTGGGCAACTTTTGAATCTGACTGACCCGCACGAGGTGCTGGAACACTCTCTTGTTAGCTGGGTCTCGAGTGGCGCGGGTCCAGTTGTTTTTGCTACAGCCCTCAGCCAGGAACTGTCCGACTTCTTTCAGCACATTCATGCCCAGGGTTACAATGGGCCCATCGCCTCCGGGCCCGGTGGTCAGTACAATCCCTTTTCGACCGAGGTCCTTTCCACATGCCCGCACAGACATCCATACTACTCCCGCTACTGGGATAGGTAGTTGATTAGCCGCCACCAGTTTGACAGTGGGTTCCCGGCAGGAACGAGCGACTTCAGGAAAGTGACTTTGGAAGTACGTCTCAGGCATAGTGGTCACTTGAGACCCGGTGTCCATCAAACAACGGATCCGCTGCCCATTGAATTCAGCCCAGATAATGGGCCTCTCGGAGACAATGTCTTCAGAGCTCCCTCTTCTACTCTCTGAAGCTCGAGACCCCACGGTATGCTCCACAACCGTGGGGCATTTTAGTTTAACGGCTGTCCCCTCCTCCTCCTTTCTCGGTTGGGACAGTCTTTGGAGATATGCCCCCTACCTCCTCAGGTCCAGCACTCCGGTCCTCGTTCTGCCAATAGGTCGGGTACATGTCGTGCTTGGGCCGGATAGGAACGTCTTTCTCGTTCTGGTCTCCGTCCGCGTTGAGCAGTACGGTCCGTCGGCAAGGGGGCAGTAGGAGTCTTCCTAATAGAATTCAGCTCACCCCGAATGTCTCGAATTTCCTGACGTATTTCCCGTACCCAATCAGGCTCTTGGTTGGTGAATCCAGGAGCAATTGCCTCATGACTTCTAACTGTGGCTTTGAGAACAGGAACTTCTCTCTCCAGGACTCTAGCTTCAGCCCCTACCTCCAGGAAGCCCATATCAGGGCTCAGTCGCAGCCGCTCCTTCAGGATCTGCCTCAGGGAAGGGTCTTTCAAGCCAGCAATCAGTTGGTCACGCAACACCTCATCCAATGGTCCCAGTCCTCGGTTCCCATCTCGAGTTTTCTTAGTGATATGGGCTGTCACTTCCTGTAATGCATTAACATACTGATTTACTGTCTCATTTTCCCCTTGGACCCGCTGAAACAACCGTAAGCGCAAGTGTCCCAAATCTGTAGTGTCACCGTGCATGTCCTCTAGAATTTTTATCACTTTATCCACGGTGTCACGGTCCCCAGGTGGGCGGTACATCACAGTCTGTCGGGCCTCTCCATCAAGGGTTAGGAGGGCCAACTCCGCCTGGGCTAGAGGGTCAAGGGGATACATACGTAGCATACTTCTCAGTCTTTCTGCCCAGTCCCAAAGTGACATGCCATCCCCTGTAAACTTGGGAAGATGGCTGAGCATAGCCCCCAGGGGTATATGGCTCCGGCCGGACCCAGCCATAGACTGATCCGCCATCTCTGCGTCTGAATGTTGCATCCTGCCGAATACGCCAAATGTAATGCAGGTGCCGGAATGCAACGCACAGAGACACAAGGCGAGAACAGTCAGAAATGTTTGTAAACAGTTTTATACAACAGGTATACTGAAACAAGGGATTAGCAACAAGGGTAATGAACAGTGGTTTGAAATATCAGAAAAATACGAAATTTCTCAAAATAAGGCGCAGTCTCTTAAAGTAAGGCGCAGTCTCTTAAAGTAAGGCGCAGTCTCTTAAAATAAGGCGCAGTCTCTTAAAGTAAGGTGATGCCCTCAAGCATGAGAAGCACCACACAAGTTCTTTAACCGTGAATTTGGCCCTAGCGGGGGTCACCGGTTATTCCCGCTAGGCCGTGAGTCTCTTTCCGGATGAATTCAATTAAATCACGTTGTGCTACTTTAGCCCCAACTGTCCCCCTCCCAACCTGAGTACTTAAACCCAATTGTCCCCGGTACCGTGGGTGAGCAGTGGAAGTGACGGCCCTGCTCACGTATGCAGCTCCTCTCTGCTTGGCTGTTGGGGGCAGTCTCTCGAGCCTTGGATAGGGGGGTCCAGGCCTCGTCTGTCGGCGGCCGACGTCGGGTTCCGCGAACTCACTCAGCACAGCGATCAGGTTCCTAGTATCCTCAGCAGGCACAGCACTCGAGTCACAACTGTGAGGGATCCGGAGCTCTTTTACCGGTGCCCGGCTGGAGCACCTCTCAGGCCTCTGGATTTGGCCTGTCACACGGGGTTTCTCAGGACGCAGGGAGCACGTCTGCTCCTCTCTGCTGCTTGGCGCCAAAGACCCCTCAGGTTTGGCGCGCTGGCCTCTTATCTCTCTGAACTCCTTCCTGGAAGTCACCTGATCGGGTCCAGCCTCTGAATCTCCCCTGCCTGCAACTTCCTTTGTGTATTTTGGTTCCGCTTGACTGTCTCTGGCCAGTAGATGGCAGTCTCGCTCCATCCTTGAAACGTCATGTTGAAGTTCTGTTACAAGCTTTTTAGCTCGTTCTACATATGGACTTGTCACTTTATGTTATGCAGGACATAGGCTGTATTTAAGTTTCCCTGCGATATGGTTTATGAGGACTGCAATAAACCTGCCCAACTTTTAAATAGTTCATTCAGACTGGTTCATTCAGCATTATGTGAATACCTTATTTAATTGATGGTTGACCATACAATACAAGCAGTTGTTACCATCCACCTTTCATGTCTCCCCTATTTCCTCATAGATTGTAAGCTTGGGAGCAGGGCTCTCTGTCCTCCTGGTATCTGTTGATTTATGTGATTATTGTTATTCTGTAATGTCTTTATTGTCTGTACAATTCCCCTCTAAAATGTAAAGTGCTGCCGAGTATGTTGGCGCTATAGAAATATAAATTATTATTATTACTAAATAGAAACAGTTCCTGTGATACCTCATATCGCTCTCAAGTGAGCTGCATTGTTACAGTGTATATACCTACTGTATAGCTGTATACATATATACACTGTCCTGTCCCCTTCATGACCCTTCAGACTAGGGTCCATATCATAAATATGTCCAGGTCTCTCCAGGTTCCCAGGAATGCTGGTGTAAATGCAAGCTTCTTGAGAACTTAATTCAAGTATATAAGAATGGAAAGTCTGGTAATAAACCCCACAGTTGTCACTGCACACGGGCCCCATAACAGCTCAGTTGCTGGGCTTATAAAGCCGAGAGCATCAGACGAGGGAGTTCAGCTGATCACTTACCCCATCACAAGAGGAGGGTACCTGCAGAATCCTCCCTGACAGGAAAAGCAACTGCAGACTTTCCATACAATAACAAGCATCCGCTATCTGGCAGAGTATTGACTTACCCCTGGTTTCTCCTATTCCTTTCCTAAACCCCAAGGTTTATTTTCCTTGCATTCAACCTTTCCTCCTCTGACTCCTACACTCCCCTGCATTAACCCCCTCCCCCTCTGTTATCCCTTCTTACACCTCTCCTATATGTCTCTTCTGTTAACCCCTGTATCCTTGGTTCCCCTCTAAAGAAAGGGATAGTCAGCATTGCTAAGTGGTGGGAAAAGAGATGTGAATTTGTGTGTATCGGGACATGGATGGGTAAAAGATGTCTTTCTGGGATAGTGAATGTATTATAAGCGTGCATGATGTAAGTATACTATTTTATAATGATGCTTATTATATTATGCCTTGTGAAGTATACCAATAATATACCACTCAAATATATATATATAATTTGTAATAATAAACTTACTTTATCTTATGAACACCAAATGTCGCGCACAATATATAGTGTGAGGGAAAAGGGACGTTAATACAAAGGAAAATGATGGAAAGCTAGGGAAACAAGATTTCCGGTTGTGACCCTTTTACATTGAAAAAGCACCTTTTACAGTAGCTCTTAATTCAATTCTGTATTACGACACTATAAGTCTACTATAAGATGGTTGCCTACCCTTAATATAGTCTTTGAGAGCTTTACTCTTTTTAGTTTTAAAATCATCTTAAAATTATTGTCCATATGATTTTATGGAATCTTATTAAAATTACTTGAAAGATTGCTTTTTCTGACGTGAAGGACATGTACAGCGTATGACAGGTGCGGGGTTATGGAGCTGGCTCAGAAACCAAGCCCACTCCGTACATGGAAGATGCTGGCTGTGTTATACAGCTAGCACCTGCCTTAAACAGCAGTGATCAGAACTAGCTCTGATCAGTTTGGTGTAACCACTTAAATACTACTTTCAATCTCTGACAGTGGCATTTAAATAGGGCTTCAAAGGAGATCTTAAATTTTACTATACACTGCAATACTAAAGTATTGCAAAATATAGAACAAATGATCTAATGAAAAATCAAAAGGGTTCATGTCCTGTAGAAGGACTAGAAAATGTAAAAAGTGCAAAAAAAATAGTTTTTTAATAAGTAAAAAACTTAATGTTGGAAATACCTCCCTTTTCCCAATATAAATGAAATTAAAATGGTATTGCTACTTCTGCAAAAGTACAATCTATCAAAATATAAAATTATTTAACCTTCACAGTAAACAACGTAAAGCAAAAAAAAAAATCAAATGAATTAATTGCCCCTTTTTGGTCGCCACACCTCCAAAACAACATAACAAAAAGAAATCAAAATATTATATGTACCACAAAAATATACTAATGAAAGCTAAAGCTCGTTCTGCTAAAGAAAGTCTTTATGCAGCTACATCTTTGGAAAAATAAAAAAAGTTATGGCTCTCAGAAAAAGGTAGCACAAATAATTTTTTTTAATCAATGTTTTGAATTTTTTTTTTACAACTTCTAAAATATAAAAGTTTTGATTTTTTGTAAGTTTCTGATAGGACGAATCATATTGCCAGGACATTTTTGCTGCACATTGAATGTTGTAAAAATGAAACACAAAACACAAAGATGGAATTGCATCTACAACGTGCTCGAAAAATAGGTTTGAGACGCTGCATGTCGAACAGATGCGTGACATGCAGCTGCGCCAACTTTCGAGTATGCCGTAGATACTCGGTTAGCACCCAAGCATGCTCGGTTAACCCCTTATCCGAGTACGCTTGCTCATCACTAGTAGTGTTGAGCGAATTTGTTCGGCATTTCAAATTCGGGTTTGTGTTCGGGGTTCCGGCTTATTCACGCCAAAAAATTGGCTCCGCCCATGAACATCCCTGATTTGCCACGCTGTTACGCAGATAACATCGGAGCCGATTTTTTGGCGCGAACAACCCGGAACCCCCAGCAAGAACCTGAATTTGAAATGCCGAACAAATTCGCTCAGCACTAATCACTAATCTCTATCAAATTGTACTCTCATCTCCTATTTTTTACTTGTCCATCCAAAAAGATTTGTATTCAGGCCTAAAACTTCTTATTTACAAGTGTGTTTCCATATTATTATGTATAAAATAAGGATAATATATGAACTCACGCTTGATGGGTAAGCAAAATCTGCATAGGAGGAAGATCAGTAGAACCACCAATAATGCACATAGCAGGCTGCCAATGGTGTAATATACCCATGTTAGTATATCTAAAAAATCAAACAAATTTAGAGTTAGATGAGGAAGAAAATTTATCAGTCTGATGTTAAATTCACAATAGAAATAGATGGAAAATCCAGCCTTTCCATCCGGAGTCTTTAAAAACTTCCCCTTTATTAATATTCACCATGACAAATTAAAAGAAAAAAATCAAAAATTCCACCTAGTGTCCCATAGACTAATTGTTTTGAACAAAACAAGTTCTTTATTAAGACTTGATAAAGAACTCTATTGTTTGAAATGTGTCGCCTATGAGATGCCAGGTAAAATATACATTTTTTTCAAATCTGTCATGGTGAATATTAAAAAAAAGTGAAGTTTTTTAAAGCCTCTGGACTGACATGCCAGATTTTACCTCAATTGTGGATTATGTAAAGGTGGCTGCACACTATTGCGAGAAGCCAGGAGGGCATTGAACATTGCAGATGTGGCGAGATGACATATATACAGTATCTCACAAAAGTAAATACACCCCTCACATATTTGTAAATATTATATTATAGTTTTCCACAGGACAACACTGAAGATATGACACTTTGATGCAATGTGAAGTATGTGTGTATAACAGTGTAAATTTGGTGTGTCCTCTAAATAACTCCACACACAGCCATTAATGTCTAAACCGCTGGCAACAAAAGTGAGTACACCCCTAAGTGAAAATGGCCAAATTGAACCCAATAAGCCATTTTCCCTCCCCGATGTCATGTGATGCATTAGGGTTTCAAGGTCTCATGTGTAAATGGGGGTCAGGTGTGTTAAAATTCGTGTTATTGCTCTCACACTCTCTCATACTGGTAACTGTAAGTTCAACATGGTACCTCAGGTCAAAGAACTCCCGGAGGATTTAAAAAAAAAAGAATTGTTGCTCTACGTAAAGATGGCCTAGGCTATAAGAAGATTGCCAACACCATGAAACTGAGCTGCAGCATGGTGGCTGACGCGCCCCCAGGGCCGTGGAGTACTCGGCAGCCTGGCCTCTGGCTGCCTGCAGGGGATATCACGGTGGCTGGCCCAGCCCGTGACCCAGGGCGGTCAGTGCAAAAGGGGTTTTATCTGATTGGATTTTATAGAAAGTTTGTGACGCCACCTGTGGTGCCTGGTGAGGGTCACCAGCGCTGCAACAGTCCTCTGAGGCAGATGTTAGGGCAGCTTGTGATGGGACAGCTCCCCACAGATGGAGCAGGCCTCAGGGCAGTGAAGTGAGAGCGTGGGTTGCGCTGGGCGTTGTAGTGCAGGGGGAACAATGGCGCAGATGAAAGAATGGACGGAGGCAGTACAGTGCAGTCATCCGAGATTTTACTCACAGTTCTTAAGACAGTCCACCGGTGCACTGTGCAGGTGAAGGCCTCCCGCGTCGCACTGTGTTCACCGGGCAGGGGTTCAATCCTTCCTCAGGCAGCTTGGGAATACCTGGCAGAACCCCACTTTCTCATGTTCCTATTTTGACCGTCTTCACACTGGGTCTTTCTCCCTCCTGCCCTGCGCTGCCCACTCTGAATCCTGTTCGGGTACTCTGAAGTCCCTCCTGTCCGTCGGAGTTACACAGACTTGCTTGACCCTCAGGGGACTAGAATGCGGCTTACAATCCCTCTGTCTTCTGACAGATGCGGGGCGTACGGGTGCGGTCCTGCACGCGCCGTACCCCCTAGGATCCTTTCTAAGAACGGAGCCTACTCCCTGCTCCCCTCCTGGCCTCTGACACCGGGCCCTACTTGTGGAGCAGAGCTCCTACTGAGACTCTGCTCCCTGACTGTTCTTCTGAACTGTCCTTAGCAGTTCTTCTGAACAGCTCTCACTTATCTGCTCATCTACTCAACTGTCCTGCCACCCTAAGATGGCTTCCCTATTTATACTCCTACCAAAGTGCTCCCTCTAACTATTTCCTCCACCCACACCCACTACTGGTTCCCCCTACCTCTGGGTTCCCCCCCACTCCAGCCAGGGAGAGGGTTCAGCAGCTGCGCTCTGCATATTGCCCCTCCTGCCGGCCTGGAGCAGTGTAGTGTTGGATGCAGGTGTTTGGGGTTCCGTGCAGCACTCCCTCCTTACCTGAGAGAAGGGAAACACCACACCTCTGGGTGTGGCGACTGAACCCTCAGGGGCGCCACAGTGGCCAAGACCACACAGCAGTTTAACAAGACAGGTTTCTCTCAGAACTGACCTCATCATGGTCGACCAAAGAAGTTGAGTGCACGTGCTCAGCATCATATCCAGAGGTTGTCTTTTCAAAATAGTCGTATGGCTGCTGGCAGCATTGCTGCAGAGGTTAAAGTGGTGGGGGGATCAGACTGTTAATTCTCAGACTATACGCTGCACACTGCATCAAATTGGACTGCATGGTTGTCGTCCCAGAAGGAAGCCTCTTCTAACGATGGTGCACAAGAAAGCCCACAAACACTTTGCTGAAGACAAGCAGACTAAGAACATGGATTACTGGAACCATATCCTGTGGTCTGATGAGAGCAAGATAAACTTATTTGGTTCAGATGGTGTTAAGTGTGTGTGGCGGCAACCAGGTGAAGAGTACAAAGACAAGTGTGTCTTGCCTACAGTCAAGCATGGTGGTGAAAGTGTCATGGTTTGGGGCTGCATGAGTGCTGCTGGCTGTTGGGAGCTACAGGTCATTAAGGGAACCATGAATGCCAACATGTACTGTGACATACTGGTGCAGAGAATGATCCCCTCCCTTCAGAAACTGTGCTGCAGGGCAGTATTCCAACATCATAATGACCCCAAACACACCTCCAAGAAGACGACTACCTTGATAAAGGAACTGAGGGTAAAGGTACTGGACTGGCCAAGCATGTCTTCAGACCTAAACCCTATTGAGCATCTGTGGAGCATCCTCAAATGGAAGGTGGAGGAGCGCAAGGTCTCTAACATTCATCAGCTCCGTGATGTCGTCATGAAGGATTAGAAGAGGATTCCAGTGACAACCTGTGATGCTCTAATGAACTTCAATAAGACAGTGCTTGAAAATAATGGTGACCACACAAAATATTCACACTTTGGGCACAATTTGGCCAATTACACTTAGGGGTATACTCACTTTTGTTGCCAGCAGTTAAGATATTAATGTCTGTGAGTTGAGTTATTTAGAGGTCACACCAAATATACACTGTTATACAAGCTGTACACTGCCTACTTTACATTGTATCAAAGTGTCATATCCTCAGTGTTGTCCTATGAAAACTTATAATAAAATATTTACAAACATTTTTTGGGGGGGGCATTGACTTTTATGAGATACTGTGTATGTATATACATATACAGTGGTGGCCAAAAGTATTGGCACCCCTGCAATTCTGTCAGATAATACTCAGTTTCTTCCTGAAAATGATTGCAATCGCAAATTCTTTGGTATTATTATCTTCATTTAATTTGCTTGCAAGGAAAAAACACAAAAGAGAATGAAGCAAAAATCAAATCATTGATCATTTCACACAAAACTCCAAAAATGGGCCAGACAAAAGTATGGGCACCCTCAGCCTAATACTTGGTTGCACAACCTTTAGCCAAAATAACTGCGAACAACCGCTTCCGGTAACCATCAATGAGTTTCTTACAATGCTCTGCTGGAATTGTAGACCATTCTTCTTTGGCAAACTGCTCTAGGCCCCTGATATTTGAAGGGTGCCTTCTCCAAACTGCCATTTTGAGATCTCTCCACAGGTGTTCTATGGGATTCAGGTCTGGACTCATTGCTGGCCACCTTAGAAGTCTCCAGTGCTTTCTCTCAAACCATTTTATAGTGCTTTTGGAAGTGTGTTTTGGGTCATTGTCCTGCTGGAAGACCCATGACCTCTGAGGGAGACCCAGCTTTCTCACACTGGGCCCTACATTATGCTGCAAAATTTGTTGGTAGTCTTCAGACTTCATAATGCCATGCACACGGTCAAGCAGTCCAGTGCCAGAGGCAGCAAAGCAACCCCAAAACATCAGGGAACCTCCGCCATGTTTGACTGTAGGGACCGTGTTCTTTTCTTTGAATGTCTCTTTTTTTTCCTGTACACTCTATGTTGATGCTTTTTCCCAAAAAGCTCTACTTTTGTCTCATCTGACCAGAGAACATTCTTCCAAAACGTTTTAGGCTTTCTCAGGTAAGTTTTGGCAAACCCCAGCCTGGCTTTTTTATGTCTCGGGGTAAGAAGTGGGGTCTTCCTGGGTATCCTACCATACAGTACTTTTCATTCAGACGCCGACGGATAGTACGGGTTGACACTGTTGTACCCTCGGACTGCAGGGCAGCTTGAACTTGTTTGGATGTTAGTCGAGGTTCTTTATCCACCATCCGCACAATCTTGCGTTGAAATCTCTCGTCAATTTTTCTTTTCCGTCCACATCTAGGGAGGTTAGCCACAGTGCCATGGGCTTTAAACTTCTTGATGACACTGCGCACGGAAGACACAGGAACATTCAGGTCTTTGGAGATGGACTTGTAGCCTTGAGATTGCTCATGCTTCCTCACAATTCTGTTTCTCAAGTCCTCAGACAGTTCTTTGGTCTTCTTTCTTTTCTCCATGCTCAATGTGGTGCACACAAGGACACAGGACAGAGGTTGAGTCAACTTTAATCCATGTTAACTGGCTGCAAGTGTGATTTAGTTATTGCCAACACCTGTTAGGTGCCACAGGTAAGTTACAGGTGCTGTTAATTACACGAATTAGAGAAGCATCACATGATTTTTCAAACAGTGCCAATACTTTTGTCCACCACCTTTTTTAGGTTTGGTGTGGAATTATATCCAATTTGGCTTTAGGACAATTCTTTTTGTGTTTTTTCATTGAAGACAAATTAAATGAAGATAATAATACCAAAGAATTTGTGATTGCAATCATTTTCAGGAAGAAACTGAGTATTATCTGACAGAATTGCAGGGGTGCCAATACTTTTGGCCACCACTGTATGTATATATATATATATATATATATATATATATATATATATATATATATATATATATATATATTTACCGATGTTAAATTCTGTCTAATTTTTAGCTACTGACATCTGTGGCACTGCTTTAAAATTAATAACATTTTAAAATAGAGCTTTGTACCGTTATGATTGGAAGAAGAACTGTTCCCATTGGTTTGGAGTGTCCACTGTGATACCGTATAACTCTGGAAGGTAGACGTGTCTATTGCTACGGGAATGAAATACAATGTGACAATAAATTGAAGGAAGTGTCAGCAAATTTCCAGAATGATGAAGATAAGGGAAAACAAATATTTTACTACAGTAAATGTGTGTTGAAGTTTGGCAGGTCTTACCCTCACAAGGAAGCTGGTCTTTTGTGCCGGAAGACCTCTTGTAGTAATATTTTTTGACCCAGGTGACCATACATCAGTTCCTGTGAAGTGCTGTGAATATAGTTGCGCCGGCACACCTATATCACTGAAATGAGGCTGCTCCCAGCAGGAAAAGAGTTAATTTTCTCCTGGGACGCACACTTTCAGTACGGCAGACGGGTACCCCTTTAGCGCTATTAACCTGCAGATTAACCCTATGTGTCACCCTGGCCTGGATACCACAAATATAATAAAGCTGTGTCTGAGAGCAAGGGGGAGGTCCTCTAGTCAAGGACCATTAGCATGCAGCACCTCCTGTCCCAGACCAGTAGGGGGAGCAGGCTGCCCCTATAAATGCTGGAGCTGGGGGCAGGGTTAGGGAGAACTGGACAACCTGTCTCTGGATTGAGAGGTGTCCCAGAGCAGGGACAGACAGTTGTGTTGCAGCCTAAGAGGCCATGTGGCAGTAGGAGAGCCACGAGCCAGGGACAAAAGGCGAAGTGAGCCTGTCCTGGCAGATAAAGAAACTAATCTACCAGACTTTGGTGTCTGAGGCTGGGAGGATTCCAGGTCCTACAGCAGATAACCAGTCCACAGGGGACTGCATGTTCCTTGGCCTAAGAAGCCCGGAGGCTCCGCCACAGCAGAAGGGACCAGCAAAGCCGTACCAGGCCAGGAGTAGAAAGGGACCCAAGTTGCAAGCCATACGGGCAAGAGGACACGGTGAGCTCGGGAACGTGGGCTGTTACACTACAAGGAGGGAACTAGCCAGAAGGAGCACAGAGAGCACGGTAGGCCTACACCCTCACCCTGACCAGGGCCAGCCTCCCACTTGTTCTTAAACATCCAGGCCCCCTCCTAGCCGGGCCTGTTTCTGGGTCATACTACCTGTTCTAATAAAGACCCTGAACTGTTTAAGAGGTCTGCGTTTCCTGGCTATCGCGGTCGGAGTCATCCCCTCCATCATCCATTATATATACTGCCCTGGGGCCATACTCCTCCCGTGGGGAGTTGAACTATTCAGTGCTGCACATTTATATCAGCCCCAGCGGTCTGCACTGCAGCGGCGGTTAGCCCTGACCGCAATCCACGGGTGGCGTAGTCGGACATTACCTACAGCACATAGCAGACTACCACTGGTCTGACCACCCTGAGCCACGGAACCGGGTCGCCACTACTACTCCCAGCATTGCCCTGAAGCCCGGTTCTGAGTGCCCCACGGCCCAGGGGGCGAGTCAGCTTTGGCGTAGTCGGCAGGATTGTGACCAACCCGCCACAAACGGGTATTGCGTGCCTGAAAAAGACTGTACACGTACCTGAAGAAGAGTTTTCCCGCCATCCGGAGCCGTTTCCCGCCATTTTCCGTCGGTTCCCGCCATCTCCAGCCGTTTTCCCGCCATCGCACACCATCTTCAGGACGCCTCGCGGGAAGAAGAGGGGCATAGACGTCCAAACCACGCGAGACCCGAAGCTCTGCCCCATGCACCGACGCTGCACAAGGTCCTGGAAGGGAGAGAGAGCGACGCTGACGTCACCAGGACGTGACGCAAGGTCCTCGTCCAGAGCAGCACCAGCGGAGCCGCGGCCTACAGAAAAGGATCGTCGGAAGGTAGGCCACGCTTAACTAGGGGGGAGAAAGATGTCGGACACGGAGGCGCCCACTTCCACCAGCGCAGCTGCAGCAGCGGTGATGCCATTCTCCCTGCCTTACATCCCTGGAGCGGCCTGGCTGCCTAAGTATTCAGGGGAGCCCCATGCCCTAACTGACTTTAAGGAAAGGCTGTACAGTTTGTTTCAAGTTTACCCCCTGACAGAGGAACAGAAGATTAGCATACTGACAGGGCAGCTAACTGGCGCAGCCCAGCGGGAGGTAAAGTCATGGCCCACTGAGGAGAAAAGGACCGTAAAGGACATTCTGGCCCGGCTGCGGGGTACCTTTGATACCCGTACCTCCGCTGAAATTAAAATGCGGTTCTATGGATGTAAGCAGCAGGCACAGGACAGCATCAGAGGCTATGCCCTAAATTTGCAGGAAGCCTTGAGAGCCATCAAACAAGCTGACCTTGGCAGCGTGCAGGATACGGATAAGCTACTAACAGAACAGTTCATAGAAGGTAAGCTGTCTAGTGCCCACAGGACCCAGCTGCGCCTCATGTTCTTTCAGAACCCTGATCTGACCTTTGCCCAATTCAAGGACAGGGCCATAAGGGTGCTCCGTGAATCCGCAACAAGTGGCGCTATAAACCCCCGGCGCCCTTCTCTCACCTACCACCAGGAGGCGGCGCCCTCCTCTATGGACTCTGTGGGGGCCGATGCACAGGCCCTGAACCAAGCCCCGTCGAAAGATCTGCACCACCAAGTCCAGGAGCAGACCAGGAGTGTCGCGGCGTTGACCAGGACCGTCCAGGCGTTACAAGTGGACCCGTCAAGACCCATCGAGTTGGCTTCAAGTCCGGAGCATGTCCCGTGGCGTCGACAGAGGAGGTCCCCGTCGTTCCGAGGGAGGCCCACAGACCGCTACGCAGAGGATGGACAGCCCATTTGCCGTCGATGCAACCAGCCCGGACACATTTCCAGGTACTGTAATTTAAACGGGTCCAACCTGGGGCAGAGGGCCAACCCCCAGGCATAAGATCACCAGGCCCTTACAATTGGCGTAATAAGTGCATTGGGGGCGCCTGGTTTTACCCGTGGTGCTGGACGGTATCCCCATGAGAGCCTTGCTGGATACTGGGTCGCAAGTAACCACTATCCCTTATGTACTTTTTAAGCAGTATTGGACTGATGCTGATATAACACGGTATCCAGACAGTGACTTGAGCATCATCGCCAGTAATGGCTTGCCCGTGCCGCAGATGGGGTTCAAGGAGATGACCATTAAAATTGGTAAAGTTGAACTACCGGCACAGGGAGTGATTATTGTGGACATTGACCGTCATGAAAGTCACCCTAAAATAACTGTGGGTACTAACAAGATTGAAAATTGTCTTTCAGAGGTAATTGTAATTCTACAACAGGTGGCGGTGAATGCTAGTTCCAGCCAACAGAGAGTCTTCAACAAGGAGATAAAAGCCCTGATGAGGCGGCAGCAGGTAGAACTGTCTGGTGGTGAGATCGGTAGCGTAAGACTGAGCGACCCATTCCCCATTTCCATGCCTCCCAAAAGTGAAATGATGATCTGGTGTCGGACTGCAATCGGGTTGAGAGGTAGAGACTACCAAGCCATGGTAGAACCCATGTACTCAGACAGCAGGCCCACCATTTTGACAGCCCGGAGGGTGGTTGATGTCCGTCATGGGAAGGTGCCCGTTCGCATTCTCAACATTGGGGAGAGGGAGGTACACTTACCCAGGTACGCTACACTTGCCAAACTGTTTGCTGTCGAACACAAAGCTATCAGGGCCGTGGAGCCTTTGCCTCCATCTCCCCAGGCGGAGGATAATGGCTCCCAGAAACAAAAGGAGGACTGGTGCCAGAAACTCCATGTGGGTGCTGACTCCACTCCCCTGCACCAAAAACAAGGAGTCTACCGGGTGGTCCAGGAGAATTTTTAGTAAGCACCCGCTAGACTTCGGCAGAGTAAAAGGGATAGAACACCATATCCCCACGGGGAGCCACCCACCAATAAAAGAGAGACACAGACCTGTACCCCCTGCACATTATCAGAATGCAAAGGGCATGCTAAGAGAAATGAAAGAAGCTGGGGTCATTAGTGATAGCTGTAGCCCCTGGGCAGCCCCCCTGGTTCTGGGAAAAAAGAAAGACGGCACCATGAGAATGTGCGTGGACTATAGACAAATCAACCGTATCACCCACAAAGACGCATATCCGCTGCCTAGAATAGAGGAGTCTTTAGCCGCACTAAAATCAGCTAACTTCTTTTCTACTTTGGACCTTACTAGCAGATACTGGCAGGTTCCTGTGGCAGAGGCTGACAAGGAGAAGACCGCCTTCACCACCCCGATGGGACTGAGCGAGTTCAACTGTATGCCCTTCGAGCTCTGCAACGCACCAGGGACCTTCCAGAGGCTGATGGAATGCTGTCTAGGGCACCGAAACTTCGAGACGGTCCTCCTTTACCTGGACGACGTGATCGTCTATTTGAAGACTTACGAGGACCATCTAAAGCACCTGGCCGAGGTGTTCGAAGCCCTGGCAGGCTATGGCCTGAAGGTGAAACCATCAAAGTGTCACCTGTTGAAACCGAAGGTCCAGTACCTAGGGCACGTGGTAAGTGCGGAAGGAGTAGCCCCCGACCCTGACAAGGTCACGGCAATCAAGAGCTTGCCAAGCCCCTCGAACATCAAAGAAGTGAGGCAGTTCCTCAGGTTGGTAGGCTACTACCGAAGGTTCATCCCCGGGTTCACTAAGATGGCAGCTCCTATGCAGGACCTCCTGATAGGACAGTCTAAGTCCAGAAGCCAAAAGCCACCCTTCAAGTGGGATAAACAGGAAGAGGAGTCCTTCCGTCAGTTGAAGATGGCCCTCACAGGGGATGAGATCCTGGCCTACCCTGATTATGGCCAGCCTTTTATTCTCCACACATACGCCAGTAATGTGGGACTGGGAGCCGTACTGTCACAAAACCAACAGGGCAGAGAAAGGGTGATCGCTTACGCCAGCCGGAAGCAGAGGTCCACCGAGAGGAACCCGGAGAATTACAGCTCCTTCAAGCTAGAATTCTTGGCGGTGGTGTGGGCCGTAACGGAACATTTCAAGCATTACCTGGCCTCCGCAAAGTTCACTGTGTACACGGACAACAACCCGTTAACACACCTAGACAGTGCAAGACTTGGTGCCCTGGAACAGCGGTGGATGGCCCATCTCTCCAATTATGACTTTGTGATCAAGTACCAGGCAGGCAAAACCAATGCCAACGCTGACGCCCTGTCGGGAATGCCTCACTTACCTGAAGGTGACGAAGACCCTGAAGAGCTGGAGGAGGTAGAACTCCTCGCGTTTCACCGGTATGGGGCCGCTCAATACTGCCACCGCGTGAAGGAGGAAGATTTAACAACCGTTACGATCAATCCCCTACCTCACCACAGCTGGGCCGAGACCCAAGATAGTGATCCTGCGATCCGCCTGGTGAAAGATCTGCTGACCCAGGAAGACGCCCGCTTAGATCCGGATGCTCCAGAGGAAGCCAAGCAGCTATGGAAAGAGAAGAGCAAGCTGTTCCTCTATGAAGGCAAGCTGTGCAGAAGACTTGTCAACCACCAGACACACGAGCTGACCTGGCAAGTCGTGGTCCCAAGGCGGGATGCAGCTATGGTCCTGGGGGCTTACCATGACAGAGCGGGGCACTTCGGCTGGAAGAAACTGGAGTTCCTGCTAAGCGGACAGTTCTTTTGGGTCGGCATGAGAGGGGCTGTAGAGAAGTGGTGCAGGGACTGTGGCCCTTGTAACTTAAGGAGGAAAGACCGCACCAGCCAGAAGACACCCTTGAAGCCCATCGTCACCCAGCAGCCTCTTGAGCTGGTAGCTCTGGACCACGTCAAATTGGCTCCAAGCCGGTCAGGATAAATCTATGCCCTGACAATCGTGGACCACTATTCCCGTTTTCTAGTGGTGGTCCTGGTAAAAGACTTGACAGCCCAAATGGCGACCAGAGCCTTTCAGCAATACTTCTGCCGTCCACACGGGTATCCGGAACAGGTCCTGATGGACCAGGGTCCAGCGTTCGAAGCTGAAATCTTCCAAGAATTCTGCAATCTCTATGGCTGTAAGAAGATTCGGACAACGCCTTACCACCCACAAACCAACTGGATGTGTGAGAAAATGAACAATATAATCATCGATCTCCTGAAGACGTTGCCCCTGGAGGAACGCAGCCTGTGGACAGAAAAACTGCCTGACCTAATAGACTTATACAACCATATCCCGGTGAATGCTACAAACTGCACCCAGCTTACCTGATGCGAGCCAGACCAGGTAAGCTGCCCATAGATCTGGAGATGGGAGTCCTAACACCTGAGGACACCTCTCCGGATGCGGACTGGGATACGGAAAGGCGACTGCAGTACTAGAAGGTACAGGAGAGTGTGGAGAAGAGCCTGGCCCAGGTGAGAGAAAGGCAAGAAAGACTCTTCAACCAACATGTCCCTGCTAGTCCCCTAGAACCTGGTGAGCAGGTCCTGAAGCGAAAGAGAAGGCTACATAAGTTGGACGACCAGTGGGAAAGGGAACCCTACACCGTACTGCAGTCTGATCACGACAACTCGAAGGTGTGCGTGATCACCAAGGATGGAGGAGAAACCACTAGTACCGTCTCCAGAGACCACCTAAAAAGGTGCCCCGAGCAACTCTGTAGTGCAGAAGAGGATCAAAGTGACCTTGAACCCGCAGAGGACAAGGAAGAAATGATCAGCACCGTTCTCGGAGAGTTCCCTCAGTCCTGGACTCGAATAAACGATGCCATAGTGGTACCCGTCCTGCATTTCCTGCAGCCGGCTCAGCAACAAAGTACACCAGAGCCGGAAGGTGAAGAAGAGCAAGCAGTTCCAGAGGCAGAAGAGCCGGTACCAGCAACTCAGGAGAATCAACCCTCTGCTAACAGTGAGCCTGCCATGCCTGCGGTAAGCCAGAGGACCCGCAGACAGCTGCCTGCCCTGCCTGTAAGTCTTGCCAGTGACTGTACCCCAAATGGTAGTGAAGAAAACCAGGTCGATCCACCACCAGACAGTGGGTTACGCAGGTCAACCAGGAGCACAAAGGGGTAGATACCCGCTCGCTGGAGAATATAGGGTGCACTAAAACTGTAAATAACCCTGTTGCCAAGTGTTGAAATGTTTACAAAGTTACCTGCATGATTAGTAATTGTGTATTTCAGTTTCTTACAGTTACCGTACGGACTCAAAGGTTATGGACTTTTAATAACCGGGACTTTGTATGGACTGCGTTCGGAGCCTAACCAAGGAATGAACTAAGACTGTAAAGGACTTGGGGGCTAGGACAGACCTCCACCTGGTTAAGGCTCCCCGTTGTGTTGGTGAAATGGACACCCGGTCACAGACCACACTGTGACCTTAAGAACTCAACCTGTGCGTCGTTTGCCTACTGATGTTTTATGGTCATGCATATTATCTTTGTTTATTGTTTAGTCCCGGAGTACTAAATTTTACTAGGGGGGAATGTGTCACCCTGGCCTGGATGCCACAAATATAATAAAGCTGTGTCTGAGAGCAAGGGGGAGGTCCTCTAGTCAAGGACCAATAGCATGCAGCACCTCCTGTCCCAGACCAGTAGGGGGAGAAGGCTGCCCCTATAAAAGCTGGAGCTGGGGGCAGGGTTAGGGTGAACTGGACAACCTGTCTCTGGATTGAGAGGTGTCCCAGAGCAGGGACAGACAGTTGTGTTGCAGCCTAAGAGGCCGTGTGGCAGTAGGAGAGCCACGAGCCAGGGAAAAAAGGCGAAGTGAGCCTGTCCTGGCAGATAAAGAAACTAATCTACCAGACTTTGGTGTCTGAGGCTGGGAGGATTACAGGTCCTACAGCAGATAACCAGTCCACAGGGGACTGTATGTTCCTTGGCCTAAGAAGCCCGGAGGCTCCGCCACAGCAGAAGGGACCAGCAAAGCCGTACCAGGCCGGGAGTAGAAAGGGACCCAAGTTGCAAGCCATACGGGCAAGAGGACACGGTGAGCTCGGGAACGTGGGCTGTTACACTGCAAGGAGGGAACTAGCCAGAAGGAGCACAGAGAGCACGGTAGGCCTACACCCTCACCCTGACCAGGGCCAGCCTCCCACTTGTTCTCCGACATCCAGGCCCCCTCCTAGCCGGGCCTGTTTCTGGGTCATATTACCTGTTCTAATAAAGACCCTGAACTGTTTAAGAGGCCTCCATTTCCTGGCTATCGCGGTCGGAATCATCCCCTCCATCATCCATTATATATACTGCCCTGGGGCCATACTCCTCCCGTGGGGAGTTGAACTATTCAGTGCTGCACATTTATATCAGCCCCAGCGGTCTGCACTGCAGCGGCGGTTAGCCCTGACCGCAATCCACGGGTGGCGTAGTCGGACATTACCTACAGCACATAGCAGACTACCACTGGTCTGACCACCCTGAGCCACGGAACCGGGTCGCCACTACTACTCCCAGCATTGCCCTGAAGCCCGGTTCCGAGTGCCCCACGGCCCAGGGGGCGAGTCAGCTTCATCTGTTGGTTAATTGCATTATCCGATGTGAAAGGTTCAATATAACAACACACTGCAATATCAGACTTTTTAGGTTATTTATATTGTAAAACTGGTCCAAAAATTATCCCATTTTGTGGCCAAATGCTTGTCTTGATGGTGTTTATACACAAGCGATGAAAACAGAAGAAGCTGAGGCTTTTCACATAAGATGGTGTAAAAACTATTCCTCATTGGGGAATTTCAAGAGATTTTTTCTTTGGTAAGTGAAAAATGATATCTTTATTTAGGGAGCAAAAACAGATGTCCTCAGCTGCACTTTTGAAATTGAAGAAGTAATGGCTTTTCAACTGGTATTGAAAAAAAAATATTCTTTTTAGGAATCCGCAGCATGTTTGCTATTTTCTAAATGAGTAAATAATTGCAAAGGCTTTTTATCAAGCCTTTGAAAAATTATGCCTTTTTTAGGGAGCAACAACATGCTAACTGTTTTCAAAATGAAAAAGCAATGGCTTAATGTCAACAAGACTTTCAAAAAAATTATATCTGTTCTGAGAGCCGTTTGATGTTTGTGTACCCTCAAGAGAGTACGTTTCACATCAGCAGTACAGTTTAGCACTATAAAACATAGTGGGCAGGCAGCCAGTAAGTGTGTGGCTGGCATGGCTGTACAGTGGCAAAGGCAGCTGCAGAAGTTGCATGGTAGAGAATCAAGACGGAATTCTGCAAGATGTGTGGCAGTGTGGGGTCAGCAAAGACAGCCCCGACAGCAGCAGTACTACAGTATAGATGACATAATGGACAAGGAGTGGAAGCCTACTACTGGTGACCATCATACAGTGTGTGTGTGGGAAATACTGGGGGTCATCATACAGTGTAGGTGGGTGGGAATACTGGGGCCATCATCCAGTGCGTGTGTGTGTGTGGGGGGTAAATACTGGGGGCCATCATATAGTATATATGAGGGAAATACTGTGGACCATCATACAGTATGTGTGGGGGGGGGGATACTGGGGGCAATCATACAGTGTGTGTGTGTGGAGGGGGAAATACTGGGGGCTATCATTCAGTGTGTGCTTATGTATATGTGTGGGGAAATACTAAGGACCATCATACAGTTTGTGGGGGGAATACTGGGGACCTTAACACAGTGTGGGGGAGGCTAGGGGGGGGGCATCATATAGTGTGTGTGTGGAGGAGGAAATACTGGGGGACATCGTACAGTGTGTATAGGGGAAATACTGGGGGCCATCATACAGTGTGTGTGCATGTATGTGTGTGGGGGGAAATACCGAGGACCATCATACAGTGTGTGTGGGGGGAATACTGAGGACCATAACACAGTGTGTGGGAGTCTACTGGGGGCCATCATGAAGTGTGGGGGAGGCTACTGGGGGCCATCATTTAGTGTGGGTGGACTACTGGGGGCCATCATACAGTGTGGGGGGCTACTGGGGGCCATCATACAGTGTGGAGTAGACTACTGGAGTCCAATATGCAGTATGGAGTAGACTACTGGGGACCATAATAAAGTGTGGGGGAGACTACTGGGGGCCATCAAACAGTTTGGAGGAGACTACTGGGGGCCATCATACAGTGTGGAGGATACTACTGGTGGCCATCTTACAGTGTGTGGGGAGTACTGGGGGCCCATCGTACATTGTGGGTGAGATTACTGAAGACCATTGTACAGTGTGGGGGGAATACTGAGGGCCATGGTACAGTGTGGAGGAGGCTACTGGTTGCCCTCATATAGTGTAAGGGGAGACTACTGGGGCCATCATACAGTGTGGGGGGAGGCTACTGGGTGCCATCGTAAAGTGTGGGGGGAGCACTAGGGGCCATTATACATTATGGGGGAGGCTATTTGTGGCAATTGGGAGAATACTGGGGGCCATCATACAGTGTGGCGGAAGCCACTGGGGGTCATTGTACTGTGTGTTGGGGAGGGGGCAACTGAGGGCCATCACATAGTGTGTGGGGGGCTACTGAGGGCCATCATCCAGTGCAAGGGGGTACTGAGGGCCATCATACAGGGTGGGGGAGGCTACTGAGGGCCATCATACAGTGTGGGGTAGGCTACTGGGGGTCATTGTACTCTGTATTGGGCAGGGGGTTACTGAGGGCGATCACATAATGTGGTGGGGTACTGATGGCCATCATACAATGTGGAGGGAGGCTACTGAGGGCCATCATACAATGAGGGGGGGGACTACTGAGGGCCATCATACATTATGGGGGGGCTACTGAGAGCTATAATGATGTGTATAGGAAGCTGTGGATCCATCATGCTGTGAATGTGGGAGCTGTAGGGGCTTCATGCTGTGTAGAAGGAAACTATATATGGGGGATTTAGGGGATATTATTAAATGTTAAGTGAGCACTTAAGAAGCATAATTGTTATAGGGGCACTCAGGGTATTGTGTCTGTCAAATGGGCACACTCGGGGTATTATTACTTTCTAGGGGACAAAATCTGGGCACTGTTTTCTATGGCACCTGCACAGAGCATTAATATTTTCTAATACGCAATTTTACCATTTAGAGCACTGTTTCCCAAACTCTAGCCCACACGGTCCCCAGCAGACCATGTTTTCAGGATTTCCTTGATATTGCACAGGTGATGGAATTACTCTCAAGGTATCAGAAATTGCCACAAGTTCTCTCATCTGTGCAATACTAAGGAAGTCCTGAAAGCATGATGTGTTGGGGGACGGACTTGTAATCGGCACAGTGGTGGGTATTACTATGTGGGGTATTAAGAGAATCAGTACTAGGGACCCGACAGCAGCAGCTCAGTATTGGGATGACAACAGGAGGAGGTTGTGCAGGTTGGGAATAGATGGGGACAGTACTGGAAATGTGAGAAGTCAGATATGTCTTTGTTGTAATCTCTGCAGACGAGTCCTGGCTGGAAGAATCATAGAATCATAGAATCATAGAATGGTAGAGTTGGAAGGGACCTCCTGGGTCATCTGGTCCAACCCCCTGCTCAAAGCAGG
The DNA here is from genome assembly GCF_046119375.1 of Phyllobates terribilis. NCBI lineage: Eukaryota > Metazoa > Chordata > Amphibia > Anura > Dendrobatidae > Phyllobates > Phyllobates terribilis. Next base: position 248,457,218 of record NW_027362761.1, read on the forward strand.
ATTCACTAAATCATCTCAGACAGATGTCTGTCCAGCCTCTGTTTGAAGACGTCCATTGAAGGGGAACTCACCACCTCTCGTGGCAGCCTGTTCCACTCATTGATCACCCTAACTGTCAAAAAGTTTTTTCTAATATCTAATCTGTGTCTCCTCCCATTTAGTTTCATCCCATTGCTTCTAGTCTTTCCTTGTGCAAATGAGAATAAAGATGATCCTTCTACAATGTGACAGCCCTTGACATATTTGTAGACAGCTATTAAGTCTCCTCTCAGTCTTCTTTTTTGCAAGCTAAACATTCCCAAATCCTGCAACCGTTCCTCATAGGACATGGTTTGCAGACCAGTCACCATTCTGGTCGCTCTTCTCTGAACTTGCTCCAGTTTGTCTATGTCTTTTTTAAAATGTGGTGCCCAAAACTGTACACAGTATTCCAGATGAGGTCTGACCGAATTTGTCATGTCGGTCTGGACCAGATGGAAAAGACGGGAAAAGTGAATGACTTCATCAGAAAGAACGTCAGCTGTAAGTCACTATAACTGTACTGTAATCTCTTACATGATCTGCAGCACTGGTATCTACCACTATATGGTTACTTCGTTCCTGGCCCACTCAGATGTTTTGGCCCCCCTGAGCTGAATCACGAGCTACCCCTCTGGACAAAAGAATCTGCATGAGTCTACATCCACAGAAGATCTCTGATTAGTTTTCCAAGAATATTATAATATTTTACATTTGCCTGGCTTTCTACCGCTCAGCAAATTGGTGTCTGCAGCTGGCTGCCTGGTTGCACAAATCGCACAGAGCCATTGCAAACAATCTGTATGGAGGAGATTCCAAATTTGTGTAAAATTTGAGAAGAGTTCAATTTCACTTGAGTAAATTTGCTGATCTCTAGTGAATAGAGTAAAGAATTGTTTTACTTTATAAACATTTATCTATCAACATTTATTATACAAACATGTCTCATTCAATATAGAGTTAAAGCTTAAAAAGTTTTTACCTCCTGATGTGTAACTTGTGGGTGTGTTTGTGATAACGTATCTGTCTGTTTCATAAGTTGCCGTCTCTGACATTGTGGTTGGGGTTTTCGTTACAGAATCTGCTTTTATAAAAAAATATTTGGAGCATCATTACAAACTGAAATGTACTGAAAGTATAAACATATACTGTACGGTATCTACAAACATGACAACAGTGATAACTCCTAAACCAACGTGTTGTACATAGATTTGTTTTTTTTATTGGTTATGGTTATGTGATCACATCACATTACATAGTGTTCATGTTCATATGTGATCTACCATGAATTGCTCATTTCACCATATGACATGACATAATAAACTAAGAACCTACCCAATATGCTCACATGCACATTTTCACTAGGCTGTGAATCTATCGACCTTCCAAGCTTCTGTCCTTGATAATTACATGAATATACCCCAGCAGTCCTTTGGACAGAGATTCTTATCTCATTGATTGCCATTTTCGAAGATGATATTGCCATAAAAATTTTCGTTCTATTAATAAGAAATGTAATATGTCTCCATTCATAGAGATCGGGAGTAGAACATTTCACATTGATAGGCATTTCTGGTATATTTGGCTGCTCCAAGGAAATCATTGGCTTAGGTAATGGACCTGTAAAACAGAATTACGATGTAAGTTAACTTTAAAGGGAATCTGTCAGTAGGTTTTTGCTGTGTAATCTGACAGCATCATGATGTAAGGACAGAGTCCCTGATTCCAACTATGTTTTACTTAGTTAACTGGGTGCAGCAGTGATAGAATCACAGTTTTCTCTGCTGAAGATTTAGCAGAACTCAGATGTTGAGTTGTATAGATATTTGATCTGGCAGTCATGAAAAATCTAGTGTAGAAGTCATATGCAAATCAGGCTGAAAGTGAACTTAGGGTGTGTCAATGCACTTGGAGGAAGGAGAGCAAATACATTGACATATCCCTACTGCAATTCCACACTGATTTGCATATGACTTCTATGCTAAAGTGCTCATGACTAAAACATCCGATCTCTACAAAAAAGGTATAATTTTTATTGGGGGACAAGTATCTATACAGCCAGTAGATTGATTTGGGAAAAATATATAATAACAGTCTATAATAACAGTCTCCTATGTGGTTAAATTATGCATCACTCTATAGAAACATAATATGAGGGTTGAATAACCTGACATAACTTATTAGGAATAGTGATGAGCGAGCATGCTCGCTACTGCTCGGTGCTCGCCCGAGCATCTCACTGCTCGCTTGCCGAGTATTTCCGGGTTGCTCGGGTGGGAATTCGGGTCCCCCCCTGCATGTTTGGTGCTCTTTAGAGAGCCAATGAACATGCAGGGATTGCCTGCCACTCACTGTAATGCCGTAGCCATGTTGGTTGTCGGCATTACAGTGATTGGCTGGCCGCACAGCATCATCAGGTCTATATCAGACCTGGCGCCGCCATGCTCGTCACAGTTACTCTGGATCAGACAGTGTAGGGAGAGCTGCTGCTGCGTTAGGGAGAGATTTGATTGTGTATTAGGTAGTGTAGGGAGAAAAACCGTACATTACGCATATACATCTTAACAAACAATCCTTCTGAGGACTAATCCATCTGTAGAGATATCAGGCAGGCAGGGTGTATAGGCAGGCGGTGTATATAGCAGACTGCAGTGCATATAGATCAAGAGGCTCCATTCCAATTCTGCCTTCTGCTGCGGTTAGATATTTCTATACAAAGGCCCAGGTCTCAAGGGCCAGGAATACTTTTCTTTGGATCTTAATCCTCATTATTTGCTTAAAAAGCAATCTAGAGAACACCATTTTTTCTGCGCCATTTGCTTGTTGGCACTGCAGAATATAGCCAGGTCCTTTCCATATTAGAGCGCTAGAAATCCAGCTATTTAAAACTGTGTTTTCTCCGTCAAACGGATCACATATACGTTGCCAGAAAATACTGCCATTTCTGGCCTCCATTAAAAATTTCCTTTAGTGTGTCAGTGAAGCAATTCACTGCAGTTTGCTGTTCAAACTACTTACCTACAGGCCAGGTATTTAAAACTGTGTTTTCTCCGTCACACGGATCACATATAAGTTCGCTCCAAACTCAGTCATTTGAAGTGAGCGTGGAAGATACTGTCCTCCATTTAAAATGGGCAAGGCACGTGGCAAGGGACGGGGAACTGGACGTGATGGTTATGGTGCATGCAGAGGCCGAGGACAAGGCCATGGGCAAGCCAAAATTGTGCCACAACAAACACCCACATCTTCTCGCCTGACCTTCCTGTCCAAATTTCTAGGGGACCGCAGCACACCACTATTGAACCCAGAGCAGTGTCAAAAGGTTGTTGGTTGGATAGCGGATAATGCTTCCAGTCACTTAGCCACCACCACTACCACTCTTTCTTCCACACGGTCAAGTCTCAGTAGCTGTGAGTCTGGACCGCACATTCCTCACCCTGATCCTCCTTCCTCCCACCATGCCGAGTACCCAGAGACAACTGATCCCACACTTGGACACTCTGAAGAGCTGTTCACTTTTCCATTTATAGATTCGGGCCTCTTGCCCGGTCCACTTGAAGTGGGGCAAGAGGAGATCGCGTGTAGCGATGCCCAAATATTTGAGCAACCACGGTCACACAAAGGCGACGGTGGGAAAGTGTCACAAGAGGTGGACGATGATGAGACACAATTGCCAGAAAGTCAGGCGGAGGACCAGGGTGCGGAAGTGGAAGACGAGGCGGTGGATGATATAGTAACTGGCCCAACCAGGCAGAAGGACATGCAGAGCGAGGACAGCAGCACACAGGGGGAAGGAGGCAGAGCACCCCAACAGGCAGGAAGAAGCAGTGTGGTAGCCACAGACAGAAGGCAGGCAACCATTCCCCGTAACACCAACACGAAGGAAGTAGCCAGTACAACTGTTAAGTCTTCCCGAGTCTGGTTGTTTTTTAAAGACACTGCCGATAACCCCAAAAAGGCCATTTGCAACACCTGCCAGGCCAGCATCAGCAGGGGTGGCAAAACAACCAGCCTGACCACCACCAGCATGATCAGGCACATGGCAGCAAAGCACCCGACTTTGTGGGCCGAACCCCAGGGTCCAGGAACAGTGTCTGCGGGTGGCACCATTGCTTCTTCCGCTGTTGTGCATGCAAGCCAATCCCCTGTCCATGGTGCATGGGAAGACGCCTCCTGCCCTGCACCTGTCATTGCACACTCTCAAGTAGCAGCATCAGGAAGCACGTCCATGTCCTTGTCCCAGCGCAGCATTCAGTTGTCCATACCCCAGTCCTTGGAACGCAAGCGCAAATATGCAGCCAATGCCCCACAGGCCACACTACTAAATTCTCACATTTCACGACTGCTCGCGCTCGAAATGTTGCCTTTTAGGCTCGTGGAGATAGAAGCATTCCGCAACCTGATGGCGGTGGCCGTCCCTCGGTACTCGGTCCCTAGCCGCCACTATTTCTCCCGGTGTGCAGTCCCTGAATTACCCAAGCACGTGTCCCAAAACATTAGCCGTGCTCTCAACAACGCAGTTACCGGTAAAGTCCACCTAACCACGGACACATGGACAAGTGCTTGTGGACAGGGATGGTACATCTCGCTGATGGCACACTGGGTTAATATAGTGGAAGCCGGGACCCAGTCGGACCTTGGGACGGAACACGTCCTCCCGACGCCAACGATTGGGGGCCCTAGGTCAATGAGGGTTGCCCCCACGGTCTACAGCTCCTGCACCTCATCCTCCTCAGCCTCCCCCTCTTCAGCCTCCATCTCCGAAATGACCACATCAGTCACAAGCTGGAAGAACTGCAGCACTGCCTCGGCCAAGCGGCAACAGGCTGTGCTGAAGCTAATATGCTTAGCTGAAAAACCGCACAATGCTGAAGAATTGTGGACAGCTCTGAAAGAGCAGGCAGATCTGTTGCTCACACCGCTGAACCTAATGCCAGGCATGGTCGTGTGTGACAATGGCCTGAACCTGGTGGTGGCTCTGAGGCGAGGCGAGCTCACACACGTATCATGCCTGGCCCATGTGCTTAACCTCGTGGTTCATCGGTTTCTCAAATCCTACCCGGAGCTGCCGGATCTGCTTGTTAAAGTATGCCGCCTGTGTGCCCATTTTAGTAAGTCAGCTACAGCTTCCGCCGCCCTTGCCGTTTTTCAGCAGCATTTGCAGCTTCCAGCTCACAGACTGGTGTGTGATGTCCCCACGCGTTGGAACTCTACACTGCTGATGTTGTGAAGGATCTGTGAGCAGAAGAGGGCAGTTGTTGAGTACCAGCATCAACAAGGCCGTCGGTATTCAGTTCAGACTCCACACATAAGACCTCAGGAGTGGACATGGATGTCAGACATATGTACCATCCTCCAAAACTTTGAGGACTCCACCAAGATGGTGAACGGCGATGACGCCATAATTAGCGTCACCATCCCACTTCTCTGTCTTCTGAAACGCTCTCTGCTCACAATCAAAGAGGATGCATTTCAGGCGGAGCACGATGAGATGGAGCAAGGAACCATACAGGGTGATTACACACAGCCAAGCCTCATCTCATCCAAACGTGGATTGGGTGACAATGAGAAAGAGGAGGAGGAAGGACAGGAGCTAGTTTCATGCATTATAGACAGTACTACCTGCACAGCTGTCATACCGTCTGTTCAGCGTGGATGGCCAGAGGACAGAGAGGAGGAGGAGGAGGAGAGCATGGTCAGTCATCCTCTTGGTGAGGACACGGAAGTCTTGCCTGTTAGTAGTCTGGCACGCATGGCTGAGTTTATGTTACGCTGCCTTTCCCATGACCCTCGCGTTCTCAAAATTTTAGGTGACAGTCATTACTGGTTGGTGACACTTCTAGACCTATGCTACAAGGAGAACTTTATATCACTTATTCCTGAGGAGGACAGGTCTACAAAAATGGTGCTGTACCAGAAGGCCCTTGTTGCAGAATTATTAAAAAAATTCCCATCTGAAAACTCTGGCGGCAGAGGGCACACTTCGCTTGACAACCAAGGAGTACAGGCGAGAGAGACACAACTTCAATCCAGCAGAGGCAGGGGAACACTGTCAAAGTTCTGGGAGAGTTTTCTCAGACCCTCCCATCGCACAGGTCCTGAGGCGCGGGGTAATCTCACAAGGAGTGCAAAGTTTGGGAAAATGCTGAGGGAGTACCTTGCCGACTGTACCAACGTCCTCCGTGATTCCTCTGTGCCTTATAATTATTGGGTATCCAAGCTGGATAAGTGGAAAGAACTTGCTCTCTATGCCTTGGAGGTCCTGGCCTGCCCTGCCGCCAGCATTTTATCAGAGCGGGTTTTTAGTGCCGCTGGTGGAATTATAACTGATAAGCGCATCCGCCTGTCAACTGAAAATGCTGACAGGCTGACTCTTATAAAAATGAACAAGGGCTGGATTGGGCCAGACTTCACAACACCACCGAATGATAGCAGCATAACATAAACTCAAATCCTGTGTCTTTTCTTGGGAGGTGTATTCTCATACACCTTTTCACACCCACACATGGGTATACGCTTCCTGATTTTGGCTATTTGCTCTTGTCCTCCTCCTTTTCCTCATCCTCCACCACCAGATCACCAGGGTGACCGTGGTCCGTGATGCAACACCCACATCATTTTTTTAAAGGGTGTTTATGATGCGCATAAAGAAATTTTTTTATACAGTATGTTCATGTATACCCCCCAGGGCTAAATGTTTGTCAGCCCATACACTCAGTGCATGGGCATTACAAGTTTAGGAGGCCCGCTCCTTTCTAATGGGAAGATTTTTTTATGAGACCCTCCTCCACGTCTCTTCCAAGGGTCATTGAAGTGCCTCCAAATTTTTGACAGCCCTTGCATTCACTGCATAGGCCAACACTATGGGAGACTCTCTCCTTTCTAATGGGAATGTGTCGCTACTGTGGCCCTGCTCTATGTGTCTTTAAATTCTTAGTGGGGTTTTTCCTAAAATTGGTCAGCTGTTGGACTCACTGCATACCCTATAACTGTATAGCAGACCCTCTCCTTTCTAATGGGAACATGTCGTACTTGTTACTGAGGCCCTGCTCTGTGGGTCTTTAAATTCTTAGTGGGGTTTTTCCCAAATTTTGGCAGCCCTTGCAGTCACAGCATGGGCATTACCACTATAGGAGACTTGCTCCTTTATAATGGGAACATTTTTTTTACTGAGACCCTCCTCTATGTCTCTTCAAAGGGGTATTGGGTTGCGTCCAAATTTTTGGCAGCCCTTGCAGTCACTGGATAACAGTATAGGAGACCCACTTGTTAATAATGGGAACAACAAAGCATAGCCGGCTGATGGCTCTCTTACAATAGCAAGGGCTGACTGCTGGCCTTTTAAGAATAGTAAGGGCTGATGTCCCTTTAAAAATAGGCTTTATGACTTTCAGAGTCCCTCCATCATAAATAAAACAGGATGTGTCTGATGATGTGTCACACACCACATTGCCAGATAAGGTTGTAAAATGTTAAAATGACATTTCCGGGTGAATGCAATTGTTTTAAAAAATAACGTAAAAAAAACAAAACAATAAGATCTTTCTTTAGTATAAAAAACAGCGTCACCAATTTAACCTCAATGTAATCACATTGTTCAGCTCATACACCTCCTGCTCCATCTCCGAAATCACTACACCAGTCACAAGCTGACAGCACTGCAGCACTGCCTTGGCCAAGCGGCAACAGGCTGTGCTGAAGATAACATGCTTAATGCTTAATTGACAAACCGCCCAGCACTGCAGAGTTATTGAAAGCTGTAACACAGCAGCCTGATCTGTGGCTCTCACCACTGAACATACAGCCAGGCTTGGTCGTGTGTGACAATGGGCGGAACCTGGTGACGGAGAAATGACAGCCGGGGTAGATACGGTTTCCCTCTATGCCAGTCCTTTCACCAAGCTACAACTCCCACTGAGAAGCTGTTTCAGATTGAAAAACATTGTGCCCACCAGAGGATTTGATTCTGAGGGCTAACCTTTCTCACCCGCTGAAGAGCCCCATAGCAGCTGCAAAGTTAGCGCTATCATGAACTCTCCTGAGGTAGAAGCCAAGGCACACCAGAGAATTCTCTGGTGGGACCGTTCAACCCTGCCGAGAAGCAGTCCATGCTAAGAAAAGTGTGTGGGAAGGTTCCCGGACACTATTTTTACTGAGGAGGAAAAACACGCAAACACGGGGAGAACATACAAATTCCTTGCAGATGTTGTCCTTGCTGGGATTTGAACCCAGGATCCCAGGGCTGCAAGGCTTCAGTGCTAACCACTGATCCAATGTGCTGCCGTTTACCCTCTAATATCTAACAGGCTGGAGAAACTTGCACCTATTGCCACTCTATCTTCAGATCCTTTGTGAGAAAATGTATTTGGCAGCCACTCAGTCTACAAAATAAAATTCCTGAGAAGGAAATTGGGGATGGCTTCGCTACTGGTACTGGGGGCAGTGCTAATACCATGGCGTCGTACCATAGTTAGCTGGAAATATTCCTGGCTGGTAGGAGGCAAGCAAATTCCCACAGAAAAGTACCAGCAGTAATGTTCAGGACACATTTCAAGTGCCAGCAGCTTTATCGGACTTCCTGGGAGAAATGACACGCAGGGTAGATACGGTTTCCCTCTATGCCAGTCCTTTCACCGAGCTAAATACAACTTTCAGCCAAAAAAGTTATGGACTGGCTCCGTACCGTCCCTGGCCACATTCACCTGTCCACGTGTTTGAGATTAGGTGGGCCTTCCCAGTAAGTGCACTGGGGAGGGCACAGGTAATGTTGAGGGACCCGTGCTTGTGAAAGGCGGAGGCGACACCGGGAGAAACAGTGGCAGCTGGGGACTGAGTATGGACACCCGGCCGCTGCTGGCATGAGGTTGTGAAAAGCATCCGCCTCCATGAGCTTAAAAGGCCATATTTTAAGTACAAAGAGCTGCCCAGTAATCTGGCAGTTTAGTGTTGCGGCCTGTGGGTGGGTGGCTGGCTGCATACTTGCACTTGCATTCCAAGTGACAGAAAACTAAGCAGATGGTGGCCTCTATCATCATCATGGCCTCACCTCGGCACTATGAACTGTCCTTCAAGGAGAAGCCAGGGCCCGCCGGAGGAGTCTACGGTTCTCTGGTGAGCCCGTCCAACCCTGCCGAAAAGCAGCCCTGGCTAAGAAAAGTGTGGGGGAAGGTTCCCGGACACTCTATGGCTGCTTTTTTAATGTGGATCGGCCATGCTTATGCATGTTATTTCTGAAAACGCATTACAGATCAGGCCATTGTCCAACTCTGTATTCAAGAGATTAAATGCGCAAAGAAAGATGTGTGTGTGTCAAAGCACCACCGACAACTGCGAGTTGATGTTGGATGGGCTGCCATTGCTTCTGCAACAAGCTCAATTACAGGACTTCCTGGGAGAAACGAAACCCAGGGTAGATAGGGTTTCCCTCTATGTCAGTCCTTTCACCGAGCTAAATACAACTCTCAGCAAAAAAAGTTGTGGACTGGCTCCGTACCGTCCCTGGCCACATCCACCTGTCCACGTGTTTGTGGTTAGGCGGTCCTTCCCAGTAAGTGCACTGGGGAGGGCACGGGTAATGTTGTGGGACCCGTGCTTGTGGAAAGCAGAGGCGATACCGGGAAATATAGTGGCGGCTGGGGACCGAGAATGGACACCCGGCCGCCGCCGGCATGAGGTTATGAAAAGCTTCCGCTTCCACGAGCCTAAATGGCCACATTTCAAGTGCAAGCAGCTGTCAAAAATCTGGCATTATAGTATTGCAGCCTGTGGGTGGGTGGGTGGCTGCCTGCATACTTGCGCTTGGATTCCAAGGAATGGGGTAGGGACAACGGAACGCTGCAGTGGGACAAGCACGTGGACGGTGATTGTTGCAAGTCTGCAATGACAGGTGCATGGCGGGAGGCATCTTTGCATGCGTCAAGGATCACTTATGATGGGCACACTTCTAGGCAGTGACCTGGGAGTCAGAGATGCTTCCAGAGGTCTTCCCTATGCTGTTGCCATGTCTTTTCAGCACTGTATGCATGTGTCTGATGATGTGTCACACACCACATAGCCAGATAAGGTTATAAAATGTTAAAATGACATTTCCTGGTGAATGCATTTGTCTTGGTTGAAAGCAATGCAAAAGTGCAAAAACGCATCAAAAACGCTACGTATGAACAGAGCCCAAGTTGTGGAGGAGTATTTTTGTTTTTGGTTATTTATTTTGCCTTATATACAAGTCATTACCCTTGAAAGGATGTTCCTTAACATATTTCCCAGGAAAATCCATTTTGGTTTCGTTTTTGTATGTTTTATTGTGAGTCCATAAAAGTGGCGTTATACTCTGACCACGTTGTTGACAGCAGTGATCTGGGAGTCAGAAATGCTTCCAGGGGTCTTCCCCATGCTGTTCCCATGTCATTTGAGCACTGTTCCCATCAATTTGGGCAATTTTTAGGCCCTCTTCAGACCGCTGGGGGGAGCCGCCTGAAAAATGCTCGAGTTTCCCATAGACTTACATTCGGCTCGTTGCTCAGGTTGAGCACCCGAGTATTCCAATTTGCTCGACCCGAGCAACGAGTACCCGAGCATTTTAGTGCTCGCTCATCACTAATTAGGAACAAAAGTCAGGGATCTCATTTCATTTTATACTATTTCAGCATATAACATTATCAGGATTTAGTGGATCACAGTGGCAATACCATAAATATTAATTATTGCGATCCTATATACAGTACAGACCAAAAGTTTGGACACACCTTCTCATTTTAAGATTTTTCATGACTATGAAAATTGTACATTCACACTGAAGGCATCAAAACTATGAATTAACACATGTGGAATTATATACTTAACAAAAAAGGTGTGAAACAACTGAAAATATGTCTTATATTCTAGGTTCTTCAAAGTAGCCACCTTTTGCTTTGATGACTGCTTTGCACACTCTTGGCATTCTCTTGATGAGCTTCAAAATGGTCTTCCAACAATCTTGAAGGAGTTCCTAGAGATGCTTAGCACTTGTTGGCCCTTTTGCCTTCACTCTGCGGTCCAGCTCACCTCAAACCATCTCGATTGGGTTCAGGTCTGGTGACTGTGGAGGCCAGGTCATCTGGCGTAGCACCCCATCACTCTCCTGGAGGTGTGTTTGGGGTCATTGTCCTGTTGAAAAATAAATGATGGTCCAACTAAACGGAAACCGGATGGAATAGCATGCCGCTGCAAGATGCTGTGGTAGCCATGCTGGTTCAGTATGCCTTCAATTTTGAATAAATCCCCAACAGTGTCACCAGCAAAGCACCCCCACACCATCACACCTCCTCCTCCATGCTTCCCGGTGGGAACCAGGCATGTAGAGTCCATCCGTTCACCTTTTCTGCGTCGCACAAAGACACGGTGGTTGGAACCAAAGATCTCAAATTTGGACTCATCAGACCAAAGCACAGATTTCCACTGGTCTAATGTCCATTCCTTGTGTTCTTTAGCCCAAACAAGTCTCTTCTGCTTGTTGCCTGTCCTTAGCAGTGGTTTTCTAGCAGCTATTTTACCATGAAGGCCTGCTGCACAAAGTCTCCTCTTAACAGTTGTTGAAGAGATGTGTCTGCTGGTAGAACTCTGTCTGGCATTCACCTGGTCTCTAATCTGAGCTGCTGTTAACCTACGATTTCTGAGGCTGGTGACTCGGATAAACTTATCCTCAGAAGCAGAGTTGACTCTTGGTCTTCCTTTACTGGGGCGGTCCTCATGTGAGCCAGTTTCTTTGTAGCGCTTGATGGTTTTTGCAACTGCACTTGGGGACACTTTCAAAGTTTTCCCAATTTTTCGCACTGACTGACCTTCATTTCTTAAAGTAATGATGGCCACTCGTTTTTCTTTACTTAGCTGCTTTTTTCTTGCCATAATACAAATTTTAACAGTCTATTCAGTAGGACTATCAGCTGTGTATCCACCAGACTTCTGCACAACACAACTGATGGTCCCAACCCCATTTATAAGGCAAGAAATCCCACTTATTAAACCTGACAGGGCACACCTGTCAAGTGAAAACCATTTCCGGTGACTACTAGTGTTGAGCCACCCCCGTAGTGTTCGAGTTCGGTTCGGTTCGTCGAACACCCGTGTGTTCGCCGAACTGTTCGTCGAACTGTTCGTCGAACACCTTCGAACACCGTTAAAACCAATGGCAGGCAAACAAAAACACATAGAAACACATAGAAAACACCTTCAAAGGTGTCCAAAAGCTGACAAACTGCTCAGAAGACATAACTAACACATGGAAAAGTGACAAGTACATATAGTCATGCGAAAATAAAAGAGGTGGAGGAGTAAAAGGAGGGGGAGACACAGATATAGGCATGTCATGCCCTTCTAAAATCCAAAAAGTGAGAAGCCGACACGGCCAGTCCGCTCCTGCCCGTGCCACCTCCGTGTCGCCGGGTTTGTGCCAGAGCCGCGGTGAACCCTGACGGCCAGCCCCCCTCTCCCAATACTGGTGCCTGTCCGCTGGTGGGTCGAGCGAGCCCCCCTGTGGTGGAGGCAGCTCTAAGCTTTTTAATTTAAATTGTCTCTCTAATTTGAATGAATACACTTTAAATCCATTTACAAGGATCTATTGGAGGGCAAGTCTCATGCCAGCAGCCGCGGTAATTCCAGCTCCAGTAGCGTCCACTAAAGCTGCTGCAGTTAAAAAGCTTTTATAAGGATCGAGCTCGGCTGTCCACCGTAAGGCATCCTACTGCCAGTCCCAGCCCCTATGCCTTGGGGTGCCTCCTGATGCTCTTCACTAAGTATCCCGTGGTCCCGAAGCATTTCCTTTGAAAAAATTAAGTGTCTAAACTACAGGTGGTGCAGCTTGCTTAACAGCCGGGATAATCCGCTGACTAGCAGACACTGCTACTAGGCACAAAGTATTTCCTGGGCTAGATGCAGTTAAAAATTTGTAATTAGATACTCTCATTGGATGCTGAGAAAGCATTCCATAGAGTCTCCTGGCACGCCATATATGATTCTCTTAAAAAGCTTGGGGTAGGGGTCTAGGGGACCCTTTTATAGCCAAAATCACGGCCCTGTATCGCAATACGTCACCTAGGCTGAAGATAAATGGAACTGTAGCACCCTGAGGGCTCGGTTGCTACAGACGTATTGCACCTCACCCAGAGGTGTGATATCTCACTCTCAGGTAAGGATGGAGTGTGGATCAGGACCCGACACCTGCATGCATTACACCACATTGCCGTGGGGCAGGGCGACCAATATGCCCCTGAGATGGGCACGACAGTCCCTGTCCCTGGCTGGAGTGGGGGGAGGGAACACTGAGGAAGGGGAACCCTGTAGTGCAGGAGCAGGGAGGAAGCAGTTCCTGGGTGCATTGAGAAGGGAGTATAAAAGGTGGGCACCATCTTAGTTCAGTGCAGAGAAGTCTGAGCAGAAGTGGCAGGGAGCAGGGGCTCTGCATGAGCTCTGCTCCGGAGGCGGGCCTAGTAACAGAGGCCCAGGCCTGGAAGAGGGAGAAGGAAGGAAGAGGAGCGGAGAAGGCTCCAGGAACGAGGAATGAAGGGATCCCAGGGGTGCGGACGGGCGAGTCGCCACCGCACGCCCGAATCCACCTGCGTGGAGGGGTCAGGCCAAAGGGGGAGACCGGTCCCCGAACTAGTGGAGGCAGGAAACAACCCTCAGCTAGAAACCGGAGGCTCTGACATTTTATGTGGCGCAGCCCCTCGCTACACCCGCTAGGAAGGCACCACATAGGGTCAGGGAAACTGGCGCCAAGTTTACCAAGAGGAGGCCCGAGGCAGCCGGACAGAAGTGTTGGTAAGAAAGGCCAGACAAAGGACACACAAAGGGGGTCCTGTGAAGTGCTCCAAAGTTATCTGGGAGTTGTCTGAGCCCCTCACCTGGTGAGCACAGTACGACGTGGGCAGCCGTTACCTGCAGACGTGGTCTGGATAATAAGAACTGTGAGTAAAGGCCCTGAACTGCATCACTGACTCCGTGTCGTTACTGCTGCTGCCCTGCACCATCACCCCCATCCTCCGCATACACTGCCCTGAGGCTATACTCCTCCCGTGGGGAGTTATGCTACGCTCTGCTGCACCCACAACACCAGCCTCAGCGGTCTGCCCTGTAGCGGCGGTTCACTCTGACCGCAATCCACGTGTGGCGTAGTCGGACATTTAAACATCAAAACCACATAAATAGTTCCGCCACTGGTTTGACCGCCCTGAGCCACGGAACCGGGTACGCCGCCACGAAGACTACAACCACCAGCATCCACCAAAAAGGGTCCGGCTCCGGGTGTCCCAAGGCCCAGGGGGTGCGTCAGAACATTTTCATCACCTTTCACAATCACCAATGGGACAAGGCAGTGATGTCCTCTGTTCCCTCTCTTATACATCCTAGTGACGGAGCACCTGCTCTCATCAATTCGCCATAACCCCAATATTAGGTGGATTGAGGTGGGAGGCACCGAGTACAAGTGCTCTCTATTTGCTGATGATGTCCTAGTATATATCACTCAATCACATATATCCATCCATGCTGTTATGGCTGAAATAGATCACTTTGTTACATGGTAAAATGTTAAAATCAATGCAGCGAAGTCTGAGGCCCTCGATGTCTCCCTCCCCAAATCCATATAGGATTCCATCCAGTCCAACTTTCCCTTTGCCTGGCCCTCACAGGGTATCAAATACTTAGGAATTCCTATTCATAGAGACCTCTCCCATCTATGTTATCTTAATTTTGGGCCCTTTATTGAACAACTCCATACAGACCACGGTTGGCAAGTTAGAACTGTAAGATTCACTACGTGAACCACTGGTGTTTTGTGGAAAAGCACATGTACACTGCGTTCCAAATTATTATGCAAAAAGTGTTTAGGAGTGATAAGGGAAGAATTTGTTTGTTTGTCAGTTAAACTCATTGATGGTGATGTGTGTCAGGGCTCTTTATATCACTGTAAGCAATTGCAGACACCTGTGCTAATTAGTTTGGCAGGTGTGTCCAATGAAAGGCAAGACTACTTAAGAAGGCTCTCTCACATTATTAAGCAGCCTACATTTTCTGCCAAAATGGGAAAGAAAAAGGATGTGTCGGCTGCTGAGAAGCAACAAATTGTGGAGTGTTTAGGTCAAGGCATGACTACAATCAACATTGTGCGATGATCAGGATGAAGTGTCTTGGCAATCAAGAAGTATGTAGCTGATTCACAGTACACACGTGTGCGTGCTGATAAGGGCAAATTGAGGACTCTTTCCTACAGGCAATTACGTCAGGTTGAAAGAGCAGCGGCAAAAAAGCCTTGTCATAGCAGCAGACAAGTTTTTGAAGCTGCTTGTGCCTCCAACGTCCCCCGAACAACAAGATGCAGGGTCCTTCAGAGGTTTGCAGCTGTGCATGCGCCATCCTGTCGACCTCCTCTATCCACTTCACACAAGCAGAAATGGCTCCAGTGGGCCAAACATTACATGAAGACTGATTTCAAAACTGTTTTGTTCACGGATGAGTGCCGTGCAGCGCTCGATGGTCCAGATGGATGGAGTGGAGGATGGCTGGTTGATGGACACCCCACGCAAACACGGCTACAGCGCCAACAAGGAGGAGGTGGAGTAATGTTTTGGGCTGGAATCATGGGGAGAGAGATTGTCGGCCCCTTTAGGATCCCTGAAGGCGCTAAAGATGAACTCCATAATGTATGTGGATTTTCTCAAACAGCACTTCCTGCCATGGTTCAAGAAGAAGAACCGTGTATTTCACAGCAAGATCATTTTTCTGCATGATAATGCACCATCTCATGCTGCACATAAAACATCTGCATCTCTGGCTGATATGGGCATAAAAGGGGACAAACTTATGGTGTGACCCCCATGCTCCCCTGACCTCTACCCCATTCAGAACCTTTGGAGCATCATTAAAAGGAGTGTCTATGATGGCGGGAGGCAGTTCACATCTAAGCAACAGCTCTGGGAGGGTATTCTGTCCTCATGCAAAACAATTGAAGCAGAAACCATCCAAAACCTGACAAATTCAATGGACGAGAGAGTTCAGAAGCTCCTTTCGAACAAGGGGTCCTATGTGAAAATGTAACATCACCTAGAATAAAGTTTTGAGTTGAAAACTGTTTGATTTCAGTTTCTAACAACCTGCTAATGCTTATAATTTCAAAAATGACCATTTTTTTGGTCTTTATTAAAATGAAAAGGTTGATCGAAAAGTTTGGGGGATCTAAGAGTGTGGCAACCCAGTAGTCATGATTACTTCGAATTCTGACAATATGAGGGTCATGCTGCAGGTAGTGCAGCAAGAAGGCACTTATGTGCCTTGCGCATCTCGGAGCCCCAAAATTATTTTCCGGGCTAGATGCAGCTAAAAATTATTTTTAATTTTAAATCTGGTGAAGCTTTAGTATAGATGGCCTAATAGGATCAGTGCTGCACACTGCTACAAAGCCCAAATTATTTTCCAGTCAAGATACAGATAAACATGATTAGTAATTTGAAAGCTTAAAACGGTTGGTAGGGTGATTTTAACCAATCATCAAGCTTTTACTCTCCCCAGGATGACACAGGGGTAGAAAAGTCGTTTCGGATCCATGATTTGTTCATCTTTATGAACGTGAGTCTGTCTACATTATCAGTGGAGAGCCGCGTGCGCTTATCTGTCAGCACACCACCAGCAGCGCTGAACACACGTTCAGACAGAACGCTGGCTGCGGGGCATGACAAGATCTCCAAGGCGTAAGTGGCTAGCTCCGGCCATTTATCCAGATTGGAAGCCCAAAAAGAGCAAGGGTCCAGTGACACAGTCGTGGCTTCAATGTTTACTTGGAGATACTCCTGTACCATCGTCTCTAGGCGTTGACTATGTGTCAGACTTCTTGTCTCCTGTGGCCTTGCAAAGGATGGGCTAAAAAAGTGGTGAAATGATTCCGCAAAATTGATGTTACCAGCAGATACTGTGGTTCTGTTACGGTTTGAGTGCTGAACACTTGACGGTCCCACGGTTGGCAAGTTGGAACTGTGAGATTCACTACGTGCACCACTGGTATTTTGTGGAAAAGCACATGTAAGATTCTGCAACAGTCTCTGCTGATACTCCTGCATGCGTAAATCCCTTTCTATGGCAGGAATAATTTCTGCAAATTTACTTTTGTACCGGGGATCTAACAGTGTGGCAACCCAGTAGTCAGGATTATTTCTAATTCTCACAATTCGAGGGTCATGTTGCAGGTAGTGCAGCAAGAAGGCACTCATGTGTGTTGCGCATCCAGGAGCACCAAGTCCCTGTTGTGTTGGTGGCGAGGTAACAATCATGCTTCCTTCCTCTGTCCTCTCCCCCCAACCTCGCACAACAGAAATGTGATCAAGGTCTCCCTCATCTGATGAGTCTTCCATCAGTTCGTCCTCCACTTCTTCCTGGGCTCCTGCACCTTCCTCACTAGTTTGGCTGCTACCATGCGCCCTGGTAAAACCATCTCCCCCACCCTCACATGCCTGCCGCCTTGGTGCTGCCGACCGTCTGGACCTTGCAGATGTTAGCCCTTCCGCATACAACTCCTCCTCCTCTACTTCCTCCACCTCCTCTTGTGCCACCACCTGACTCCGAATTCTGTTTAACATGTGCTCCAGCATGTAAATCACCGGAATAGTCATGCTGATAATGGCATCGTCAGCACTAAACATCTTCGTCGCCATTTCAAAACTGTGCAGAAGGGTGCATAGGTCCCTGATCTGAGACCACTCCTCCAGCGTGATTTGCCCCACCTCTGAATCTCGTTGGCCCAGGCTATACGTCAGAACGTATTGCACCAGGGCTTGTCGGTGCTGCCACAGTCGCTGCAACATGTGCAGAGTTGAATTCCACCGGGTAGGCACATCGCATTTTAGCCGGTGAAGTGGCAGGCCCAACGACTTCTGTAGAGATGTAAGTCGCTGAGCTGCGGGATGCGAATAGCGGAAGTGAGCACACAGCGACCGTGCCCTCTGCAGAAGGCCATCTAGTCTGGGATAGTGGGCTAAAAATTGCTGGACAACCAGGTTCAACACGTGAGCCATACAAGGCACGTGTGTGACATTGCCCCGGCGAAGGGCCGCACCCAGGTTTGCAGCATTGTCGCACACGGCCTTCCCTGGTTTCAGGTCCAGTGGAGACAACCATTCATGAAATTGGTTCTCCAGAGCTGACCACAACTCCTCAGCTGTGTGACTCACATTTCCCAGACATTTCAATGTAAAAACCGCCTGATGACGTTGAGCCCTACTGCCAGCATAGTAAGGAGGTGTGCAGGATCCCTTCTGCGCAGTTAGAAAGCTTGTGGCATGACCAGACAGGCTTTGGGTGCAGGTGGAAGACCGAGAGGAGGTTGAGGAGGCAGAAGCAGTGGAGGAACTTTGACATAAAGAGGATTGACGCACAACTCGTGGGGACGGCAAGACTTGGACAGCAGCCCCTTGTCCTGCTGTCACCATAGTTACCCAGTGCCCAGTCAGCGACATGTAACGCCCCTGTCCATGCCTACTCGTCCAAGTGTCTGTGGTGAAATGCACCCTGTCACACACAGAGTTTCTCAAAGAAGCGGTGATGTTATGTGCGACATGCTGGTGGAGCGCAGGCACACCTTTCTTTGAGAAGTAGTGCCGACTGGGCATCTGGTACTGGGGCACTGCGACGGACATAAGGTCTCGAAAATCCTCTGTGTCCACCAGGCGGAAAGGCAGCATTTCTGTAGCCAAGAGCTTGCAGATGGTGAAATTCAACCTCTTAGCTTTCTCATGGCTAGGAGGAAATGGTCTTTTACTTGTCCACATCTGAGGGACTGAGGGCTGGCTATTGTGCTTAGACGGGGTTGATAAGGGTGTCCCCGGCAAACTGCCGGTCTGTGAGGAAGATGCAGGCGGACATGTTAGGTTGCCTTGATCCAAAGGTGGTGCTATCGATGTCGGACAGCGCTCAACACCAGCTGGTGTTACCACCTCCAAAGAAAATGATGACCTGCCAATCACGCTGGCTGTTGCGGGTAAAGAGGTGGCAGGTCTGCGCCCCAAAACAGGTGTGACTGCTGTCCCCCCAGTCACAGAGGATGAAGAGGCCGCGGATGCACAAGATATGGCAGACGGTGGTTGGCCCGGCCGGCTAGGCCGCATTGTAGCACACTGAGCTTCCCACTGCAACTTATGCTTCATGTCCATGTGCCGGTTCATGCATGAAGTACTCAAACTATGTATTTTTTGGCCTCTACTTAGCTTTTGCTGACAAATGTTACAGATAACACGAGTTGGGTCATCTTTATCGATCTGAAAAAATGCCCAGGCTATGCAAGGCTTAGCACCCATGCGACCTGAAGAGCCACCACGACTTGTGGTGAGAGGCAGAGTTGTGTTTGAGGATGCAGTTGTTGACGTGCTTCCAGTACTACGTCTCTGTCCAGGAAGGCGCAACCTGACCTCGTCGTCACTAGCATCTTCCTTCACCTCCTCTGCTGACCTCATCTCTTGGCTGACTGTGGGTTGACAGTAAGTGGGATCTCCGACCTCATCATCATCACCCTGTGCGTTATCACACCCGTCGTCCTCAGAGCCAACCTGTTCCTGCCCTGACAAAAAACTAAAGTTGTCGCTCCAATCAGGTATTTGAGTCTTATCATCGTCTTCCTCATTGTCTCCACCAACAGGAGTTACAGTTTGGGAATGAGGGTCTACATTATGGTCAGAACCTTCTGCGTCTGGTCCTGGATCCGACTCATAAAGATTCTGGGCATCAGTGCAGATCATTTCCTCGTCTGGATTCACAGAAGCGCTGGAGTCGACCTCTGATTCCCAGGCTATAGTATGAGTAAACAGCTCTGCAGACTCAACCATCTGTTCTACCTCATACTCAGATGGGCAGCTGGAGATTTGGGAGCTGTGAGGAAGCAAGTGCGATTTGGGTGACACCTTTGAGGACTGGAGTATTTGTGATGTTGAAGTTGATGTGGAGGAGAGCCCACTTAAAGGAGCACTTGATATCCGTTGAAGCACCTGCTGTTTTTGTGCCTCATCTGGAATTTGTAGCGATTGGCGTGGCTGTAAGAAAGGGATCTTATCACATTGTCCGCTAAAAGAAGTAGACATTTTAGTTTGGCTGGAAGATGGTCTTTCTTCTGCAGATGTTACTGTTGCTTTAACACCTACCCCACGGACACAACCTTTTTTCCCCTTCCCAACACGCCTATTCCCCTTTCCACCAGCAGCAGGCCTTTTTCCACTCATTTTGGTGGTTAACTAATTCACAACTCTGGAGTTGTTTGCACAAAAAAACAATGGATGGTAACCGAGCAGAGCTGAGTGGCCAAACTGTGGTATTAGGCCAAAACTACTGGCTGGGTTAGATGCAGAAAAAAATTATTTTGAATTTGCAACCTGATGGAGGTCAGTATAGATGGATTAATAGAACAAGACCCACACACAGCTAGAAGCCCAATATTTTTTCAGAGGTAGATGCAGGAAAAAATATATTCAGTTTGCAACCTGATGGAGGTCAGTATAGATGGACTAATACAACAAGTCCCACACACAGCTAGAAGCCCAAATATTTTTTCAGAGGTACTGTAGATGCAGATAAAAATTAGTTTTAATTTGCAACCTGATGGAGGTCAGTATAGATGGATTAATAGAGAAAGTCCGACACACTACTAGAAGGCCAAATATTTTTTCAGAGGTAGATGCAGAAAAAAATATATTCAGTTTGCAACCTGATGGAGGTCAGTATAGATGGACTAATAGAGAAAGTCCGACACACTACTAGAAGGCCAAATATTTTTTCAGAGCTAGATGCAGAAAAAAATTATATTCAGTTTGCAACCTGATGGAGGTCAGTATAGATGGATTAATAGAACAAGACCCACACACAGCTAGAAGCCCAATATTTTTTCAGAGGTAGATGCAGAAAAAAATATATTCAGTTTGCAACCTGATGGAGGTCAGTATAGATGGACTAATACAACAAGTCCCACACACAGCTAGAAGCCCAATATTTTTTCAGAGGTAGATGCAGAAAAAAATATATTCAGTTTGCAACCTGATGGAGGTCAGTATAGATGGACTAATACAACAAGTCCCACACACAGCTAGAAGCCCAAATATTTTTCAGAGGTACTGTAGATGCAGATAAAAATTAGTTTTAATTTGCAACCTGATGGAGGTCAGTATAGATGGACTAATAGAGAAAGTCCGACACACTACTAGAAGGCCAAATATTTTTTCAGAGCTAGATGCAGAAAAAAATTATATTCAGTTTGCAACCTGATGGAGGTCAGTATAGATGGACTAATAGAGAAAGTCCGACACACTACTAGAAGGCCAAATATTTTTTCAGAGCTAGATGCAGAAAAAAATTATATTCAGTTTGCAACCTGATGGAGGTCAGTATAGATGGATTAATAGAACAAGACCCACACACAGCTAGAAGCCCAATATTTTTTCAGAGGTAGATGCAGAAAAAAATATATTCAGTTTGCAACCTGATGGAGGTCAGTATAGATGGACTAATACAACAAGTCCCACACACAGCTAGAAGCCCAATATTTTTTCAGAGGTAGATGCAGAAAAAAATATATTCAGTTTGCAACCTGATGGAGGTCAGTATAGATGGACTAATACAACAAGTCCCACACACAGCTAGAAGCCCAAATATTTTTTCCGAGGTACTGTAGATGCAGATAAAAATTAGTTTTAATTTTCAACCTGATGGAGGTCAGTATAGATGGACTAATAGAGAAAGTCCGACACACTACTAGAAGGCCAAATATTTTTTCAGAGCTAGATGCAGAAAAAAATTATATTCAGTTTGCAACCTGATGGAGGTCAGTATAGATGGATTAATAGAACAAGACCCACACACAGCTAGAAGCCCAATATTTTTTCAGAGGTAGATGCAGAAAAAAATATATTCAGTTTGCAACCTGATGGAGGTCAGTATAGATGGACTAATACAACAAGTCCCACACACAGCTAGAAGCCCAATATTTTTTCAGAGGTAGATGCAGAAAAAAATATATTCAGTTTGCAACCTGATGGAGGTCAGTATAGATGGACTAATACATCAAGTCCCACACACAGCTAGAAGCCCAAATATTTTTTCAGAGGTACTGTAGATGCAGATAAAAATTAGTTTTAATTTGCTACCTGATGGAGGTCAGTATAGATGGACTAATAGAGAAAGTCCGACACACTACTAGAAGGCCAAATATTTTTTCAGAGCTAGATGCAGAAAAAAATTATATTCAGTTTGCAACCTGATGGAGGTCAGTATAGATGGACTAATAGAGAAAGTCCGACACACTACTAGAAGGCCAAATATTTTTTCAGAGCTAGATGCAGAAAAAAATTATATTCAGTTTGCAACCTGATGGAGGTCAGTATAGATGGATTAATAGAACAAGACCCACACACAGCTAGAAGCCCAATATTTTTTCAGAGGTAGATGCAGGAAAAAAATATATTCAGTTTGCAACCTGATGGAGGTCAGTATAGATGGACTAATACAACAAGTCCCACACACAGGTAGAAGCCCAAATATTTTTTCAGAGGTACTGTAGATGCAGATAAAAATTAGTTTTAATTTGCAACCTGATGGAGGTCAGTATAGATGGACTAATAGAATGATGCTATGCCCAAAAGATTTTACTTCACTAGGTGCAGTAAAAAAATTGGTATTCTATACACAGGTGGTATATCTTGCAACACAGATAGGCTACTCCACTGACTAACACACTCTGCAATAGGCCAAAAAGGATTAGCTTTGCTAGATTCAGCCAAATGCTGTGAAAAAAACTTGCACAGCACTGGCACAGACCTGCCTGGCAAAAACTGATAGGAACTGATGTAACCTAGTCCTGAAAAGGACTCCAATTACAATTAGTCTTTACTCCCACAACCTATCTATTTAAGAGCACAGACCTCCCTGATAAAAGTCGTAGGAAATGCTGTAACCTAGTCCTTAAAAGGACTGCAATCACAACTATTCCCTACTCCCAAGCTATCTGTATATTTGTGCGAAAATTGGCTTGAAATTAACAAGGTATAGCGCACACAGCAACAGCGGTGCCGTCTAACACGCAGCTGCAGCAGTGAGAAAATGGTGGCGACGGGGAAAATGGCTGGGTCTTATAGGGCAAGGACATGTGACATACACTGCCAATGACACATGCCCTTGCTTGTGTGAAAAAAATCACTTCGCTCCGTGTGTGCGCTGCTGATAGGCTGACAGACTGCACCTCCCCACTGTAAATGCGGGAAAGAGAAAAAAAAATGGAGATCTTCATTGTTCCTGCAGAGATCCATCCCCTGCCCCTCCCCCCACCCCGCTGTACACTCAAACTGCGTATTAACATTAATTTTCATCATTACTGAGAAAAAATCCAGTTATGATTTTGGTGCACGAACAGTTATCGAACATAACCTCGAACAGCCGAATTTTTCTCAAATTGTTCGTGTTCGCCGAACGGCTCGAACACCGCCCAAAACAGCTCGAATTTGAGATTGGCGAACAGTTCGAGTAGAACAACGCTCATCTCTAGTGACTACCTCTTGAAGCTCATCAAGAGAATGCCAAGAGTGTGCAAAGCAGTCATCAAAGCAAAAGGTGGCTACTTTGAAGAACCTAGAATATAAGACATATTTTCAGTTGTTTCACACTTTTTTGTTAAGTATATAATTCCACATGTGTTAATTCATAGTTTTGATGCCTTCAGTGTGAATGTACAATTTTCATAGTCATGAAAATACAGAAAAATCTTTAAATGACAAGGTGTGTCCAAACTTTTGGTCTGTACTGTACATTCTAAAAAAAGGTGCATGTGTAAATTATAGGTTTTATTATTAGGAAAATAAAAGTTAAATTTGAATTACACATTCTTTTTTTCTTTTTACCTTAAACAATCAATCTACAGTCTAATGGTGGTGTACACCGATGTGTAACTATGTCTAATGAGATCTGACAACGCAGATATCGTATAGCCATAAAGCCATACCACTACTTACATATGTAAAAGCCTACTGGCAGGTTCTAGTTAAAATCATATAGGTAAATAATAAGTCTCATGGCACATACTGCCATCTTTTGGGAAGGGAAGTTTATGAATTCCCCATGGTGACAGTTATAGTCAGCTAGATTTGATTTATTAGATCATTGTCAATTCTGAGAGCTTGAAATTGTTTTTATTTTTTAGGAACAGAACAAAGCCAGCAGATGACAAGCAGATCTAAATGAAGCATAGAAAAGATAGTGGCTTATATTGCTACATGGCATCACAAGGTGATCATTAGTTACATTTGTATATTCTTTTCTTTTTACCAAAGCACTGACAATTTATTATATCATATTGATTTCATCATATTATTTTTAACACTAGAAAAAACATTTGTTTTAATTAAAAAGGGTAAATCCTCTGTATAGTAAATAGAAAACTTAAATGATAATTACAGTACATTACCATAAACATGAATTGCTTTCTCGTTACTTCTTCGTCCCTTGATTATGCATGCCCCACATGCGAATTATCCAGACTTGATATGTTATATGATAAATTATTTTGTGAAATGATATTAGAGTCCTTATAAAATGTAATTGATTCATTTCTGCTTTCTTCAGGAATCAAGCATGTCAATGAAATAGCTTCACCAGTTATATACCCGTGATAGTCAGGAGATGCCTCTATCTTCGGAGACATAGAATCTGAAAAAAACATTTATATATAAAATAAATTAATCTATATATATAATCGTCTTATCCCGTCTGTCTGTCTGTCTGTCTTTCTGTCTGTCCAGGAAATCCCGCGTCGATGATTGGTCCGGCCACGGCCAATCAGCGACGCGGGATTTGAGAAAAAGATGGCGGCCGTTAGCGGCTCATCTGCAGGACGGAGGTCAGCGGGGATGCAGCCGGGAGATGAGCGGCGCTAATTGCTCATCTCCCCGCTGCTGGCAGCACAAGTACCCCGACGGGCAGCGCCGCTGACCTCCATGCGGCTACCGCCGCTGATCTCCCGATGGCAAGTGTGAAGGGAAGGACCGCGCCGCTGCCCGGTCCTCAGTAATACGGTTCGCGATTTTAGCAACAAATTTAAACACCACTCTGCTGATTGGTCGCGGCCGACAGCCGCGACCAATCAGCGAGATTGGCGCCAAATTTAAACAGCGCTCTGCTGATTGGTCGAGGCCGTGACCAGTCAGCATTATGGGCGCCAAATTTAAACACTGCTTTGCTGATTGGTCGCCGGCCGCGACCAATCAGCATTATTGGCGCCAAATTTAAACACCGCTTTGCTGATTGGTCGCGGTCGCGACCAATCAGCATTATTGGCGCCAAATTTAAACAACGCTTTGCTGATTGGTCATGGTCAATCAGCATTATTGGCGCCAAATTTAAACACCGCTCTGCTGATTGCTCGCGGTCGCGACTAATCAGCGATTTTAGCGCCAAATTTAAACAAGCTCTCCGATCCTCACTAACACAGTTCGCTGATTGGTCGCGGCCGCCACCTGCGACCAATCAGCGATTTTGGCGCCAAATTTAAACACCGCTCTTCTGATTTGTTGCGGCCGGCAGCTGTGACCAATCAGCGAGATTGGCGCCAAATTTAAACAACGCTCTGCTGATTGCGCCCGGTCGGCCGTATACATATTCTAGAATACCCGATGCGTTAGAATTGGGCCAACATCTAGTATCTAATATTTATATACTGTATATCCTTGCAATATCCAATCACTAGCTCACTCATGACACCTGCACCTCTGAAATATTTTAGGAATTCGACCTTTTCTTTGACTCTGCAACAACTCTTATTGTTGCTTTGATTCATTCTTGTCTTAACTATTGCCACTCTCTATTAAACTTTTTCCTATCGAATGTATACTGAATATAGCAGTCAGGGAAATAA
Organism: Phyllobates terribilis; assembly: GCF_046119375.1. Taxonomy (NCBI): domain Eukaryota; kingdom Metazoa; phylum Chordata; class Amphibia; order Anura; family Dendrobatidae; genus Phyllobates; species Phyllobates terribilis. Next base: position 248,483,130 of record NW_027362761.1, read on the forward strand.
TTCCATACAGCCACTACACTGAAGCCTCCAGCCTGTGCTAGTTATTGTGTTGGTTACCCATTCAGTACAGAGTGCAATAGAAATGTAGCACTTTGACCCATAAAATTTTCCACAGTTCAGAATCACCCCACCTCTCCTCCTTCATCTGTGTAACTTGTGCTCTATGTTCTGATAATCATTGAAGACTAACATCCTCTATATTACAAACATTCCATCCATTCCCATCTCCAAGACTTCTCTCAAGTTTTGCCAGTTCTCTGAAATGCTCTACCCCAGACAATTTGATTAATCAGCAATCTCCACAATTTTAAGCATGCTCTAAAAACACATGTATTTAGATAGGCCTATCGCCTCACCTCACTAATCTAACTCTTCCCTGTTCTCTCTTCCTAAACATTCCTCAAAATCTAGACCCTGCTTTCATCCTTTCCCACATTCACCATGCACTCAATAGTACTTTGTTTTTGTACTTACACAGATACTAGCTGATGACCGCCTCACGCAGAATTATTTGAATATCCCTATCTATATATATAATTGTCTTATCCCGTCTGTCTGTCTGTCTGTCTGTCTGTCTGTCCAGGAAATCCCGCGTCGCTCATTGGTCCGGCAGCGGCCAATCAGCGCCGCGGGATTTCTGAAAAAAGATGGCGGCCGTTAACGGCTCATCTACGGGACGGAGCTCAGAGGCGATGCAGCCGGGAGATGAGTGCCGCGAGGCGCTCATCTCCCGGCCGGTAACAGCAGAAGGACCCCGACCGCCGGACCCGTCTGCGGGACGGAGATGCAGCCGGGAGATGAGGGGCGCGAGGCGCTCATCTCCCGGCCGGTAGCAGCGGAAGGACCGCCGGCGTCGCTGACCTCTATGCGGAAGGGAGGACCGGGGAGCGGCACTGCGGGTCGGGATACTTCTGCTGCGAGCGCCTGCTCATGTCCCCGGTTCTCGCAGCCGAAGTAGCCGCACAGGCAGCGCCGCTCCCCGGTCCTCACCAAGACGATTCGATGATTGGTCGCGGTCTTCGGACCCGACCAATCACTGATCTTAGCGCAAAAGTTAAATACCGCTGTGCTGATTGGTCATGCACGCTGCCCGCGACCAATCACCGATTTGGGCGCCACATTTAAATATCGGCCGCGACCAATCAGCACAGCGGTGTTTAAATGTGGAATCAAGATCGGTGATTGGTCGCGGCCAATATTTAAATTTGGCGCACAAATCGGTGATTGGTCGCGGGCCAAGACCACGACCAATCACCGATTTGTGCGGCACATTTAAATAGCGGCCGCGACCAATTGGATGTCAGCGCCGCTCCCCGGTCCTCCCTTCACACCCTAGCCGCATGGATGTCAGCGGCGCTGCCTGTGCGGATACTTCTGCTGCGAGAACCAGGGACATGAGCGGGCGCTCGCAGCAGAAGTATCCCGACCCGCAGCGCCTCTCCCCGGTCCTCCCTTCACACCCTAGCCGCTGATGTCCCCATAGTATTCGCATGGTGTTACAAAGGTCCGGACATTTGTGTTAAAAATCGCTGATTGGTCACTGGCGCTGCCCGCGACCAATCACCGATTTGGGCGCCAAATTTATATATCGGCCGTGACCAATCACCGATCTTGGCTCCACATTTAAACACCGCTGTACTGATTGGTCGCGCCCGCTATTTAAATGTGGCGCCCAAATCGGTGATTGGTCGCGGGCAGCGGCCGCGACCAATCTGCAGAGCAGTGTTTAACTTTAGCGCCAAGATCACTGATTGGTCACGTCCGGAGAGCGCGACCAATCAGCGAATTGTATTGGTGAGGAGCGGGGAGCGGAATCGTATTAGTGAGGACCGGGGAGCGCCGCTGCCTGTGCGGATACTTCCACTCAGAGAAGCCGGGAGATGAGCGACTGCTCGCAGCAGAAGTATCCCGACCCGCAGCGGCGCTCCCCGGTCCTCCCTTCACACCCTAGCCACTGATGTCCCCACAGTATCCGCATGGTGTTACAAAGATCCGGACATTTGTGTTAAAAATTGCTGATTGGTCGCCGGCGCTGCCCGCGACCAATCACCGATTTGGGCGCCAAATTTAAATATCGGCCGCGACCAATCAGCACAGCGGTGTTTAAATCTGGAGCCAAGATCGGTGATTGGTCGCGGCAGATATTTAAATTTGGCGCCCAAATCGGTGATTGGTCGCGGGCAGCGCTAGCGACCAATCAGCGATTTTTAACACAAATGTCCGGACCTTTGTAACACCATGCGGATACTGTGGGGACATCAGCGGCTAGGGTGTGAAGGGAGGACTGGGGAGCGGCGCTGCCTGTGCGGATACTTCTGCTGCGAGAAACAGGGACATGAGCGGGCGCTCGCAGCAGAAGTATCCCGACCCGCAGTGCCGCTCCCCGGTCCTCCCTTCACACCCTAGCCGCTGATGTCCCCATAGTATCCGCATGGTGTTACAAAGGTCCGGACATTTGTGTTAAAAATCGCTGATTGGTCGCGGACGGTATTTAAATGTGGCGCCAAAATCGGTGATTGATGGCGCCCAGCGTCGGCGACCAATCAGCACAGCGGTGTTTAAATGTGGAGCCAAGATCCGTGATTGGTCGCGGCCGATATTTAAATGTGGCGCCCAAATCGGTGATTGGTCGCGGGCAGCGCCAGCGACCAATCAGCGATTTTTAGCACAAATGTCTGGACCTTTGGAACACCATGCCGATACTGTGGGGACATCAGCGGCTAGGGTGTGAAGGGAGGACCGGGGAGCGGCGTTGCGAGTCCGGATACTTCTGCTGCGAGCGCCCGGTCATGTCCAGGCTTCTCGGAGCGGAAGTATCCACACAGGCAGCGCCACTGACATCCATGCGGAAGGGAGGACCGGGGAGCGGCGCTGACATCCATGCGGCTAGCGTGTGTAGGGAGGACCGGGGAGCGGCGCTGCGGGTCCGGATACTTCTGCTGCGAGCGCCCGCTCATGTCCCGGCTTCTCGGAGCAGAAGTAGCCGCACAGGCAGCCGCTCCCCGGTCCTCACCAATACGATACGCTGATTGGTCGCGCCCTCCTGACGCGACCAATCAGAGATTTCAACTCTGAATTCAAACACACTGTCCGCTGCTTAGGAACATGGCGTGCGACATTTAAAACCTGCTTCTATGATTGGTCGCGGACGCCGCCCGCGATCAATCACAGATTTCCGCACCAAATTTAAACACGCTCTCCAGCCAATTACCGCAACATTTCAAATATCTACGCCACCTTCGGGAGATAGCACGGCTAACTCCGCCCATGTGGTCATGTGACTCACAAAATGCTCATAACGTACTGAGCAGGTTTTCTCTGTCACACTGTGCGAGGGACTTCAGTCAGACTGTGCAAGGGACTTCTGTCACACTGTGCGAGGGACTTCTGTCACACTGTGCGAGGGACTTCAGTCACACTGTGCGAGGGACTTCTGTCAGGTTTACTGAACACGTTCTGTCAGTGACAGCGCGCTGAAGAGATACTTCTTTACGCTTCCTGTTTTATAATGGGTCGTAAGCGAAAATACGCCACGGAAGAAGACAGGAAAGCAGCAGAAGCAGCAAGAAAACGACAACGTCGAGAGCAACAGACACCACAACATACTGCCGCCAGACAAGCCCAGGATGCGGAAGCTCACAAAAAACGCCGGGAACAGGAGACACCGCAACACACTGCCGCCAGACAAGCCCAGGTTGCGGAAACTCACCAAAAACGCCGGGAACAGGAGACACCGCAACAAACTGCCGCAAGACAAGCCCAGGATGTGGAAGCTCAGCAAAAATGCCAGGAACAGGAGACACCGCAACACACTGCCGCCAGACAAGCCCAGGATGCTGAATCTCAACAAAAACGCCGGGAACAGGAGTCACCGCAACACACTGCCGCAAGACAAGCCCAGGATGCGGAAGCTCAAAAAAAACGCCGGGAACAGGAGACACCGAAACACACTGCCGCCAGACAAGCCCAGGATGCGGAAGCTCACCAAAAACGCCGGGAACAGGAGACACCGCAACACACTGCCGCCAGACAAGCCCAGGATGCGGAATCTCAACAAAAACGCCGGGAACAGGAGACACCGCAACACACTGCCGTCAGACAAGCCAAGGATGCAGAATATCGCAAGAAACAACGGGCGCAGGACACACCGCAACACACTGCTGCCAGACAAGCCCAGGAAGCGGAATCTCACCAAAAACGCCGGGAACAGGAGACACCACAACACACTGCCAGCAGACAAGCCCAGGATGCGTAAGCTCACAGAAAAATTCGGAAGCAGGAGACAACACCACACACTGCCGCCAGACAAGCACAGGATGCGGAATCTCAACAAAAATGCCGGGAACAAGAGACACCACAACACACTGTCGCCAGACAAGCCCAGGATGCGGAATCTCACAGACAACGTCGGAAACAGGAGACACCACAACACACTGTCGCCAGACAAGCCCAGGATGCGGAATCTCACAGACAACGTCAGAAACAGGAGACACCACAAGACACTGCCGCCAGACAAGCACAGGATGCGGAATCTCACAGACAACGTCGGGAACGGGAAACACCGCAACACACTGCAGCTAGACACGAACACGATGCAGAATCCCATAGACAATGTCGTCTGAATGAATCTCCAGAATCCAGGACAAACCGAGAACAACACGATCGACAAATTTATCAAAAAAGAATGCTGTACCAACTAAGGCAAACCCAGCAGAACATTCAACAGCTTGCACGTTATGTAACAGACAATGAAACTATCATTATTCAACACTACTGTGGGAAGATGAATGTAGATTGTTCAAAATGCGAATCTATGAATTTTATCGAGGAAAAACCATCTGACAATCAGTTTACTCAATGCTGCCAAAAAGGAAAAGTGATGCTACCAAGATGTCACTACTCAGATCTGTTTGAGCAGTTGATGAAAGGAACGCATGAACACAGTCGAAATTTTATGGAAAATATCAGAAGTATCAACAGTTCTCATGCGTTTGCTTCATTTGGTGCCAACATTGCACGCCCCCTGGATTCGGACCGTATTGTTTTAAAATTCATGGCCAGATCTACCACCGTACTGGAACACTTCACCCAGAACTAGGACAACCACCAACACTTGCACAATTATACATCTTTGATCCAAATGAGGCTACAGAACAAAGGATGAACCGAAAAGAAAATGAAAAGTGCAATGCAGAACTGATGAACCTAATTGCCGTACATTTACAAACAATCAGACCATTTGCTGTCGCATATCGCATGCTAAAAGATGTTGAAGCTGAGGAGGAACAGAGAGCTATACAAAATGGGACGGAAATGCCTTCTATTATCATGGCCATTAAACAAGAAGGTCAACAAGATCCCCGATGTTACAACAAACCACGTGTAAGTGAGGTCGCAGTTGTTTTTCAAAACGATGATGGAGAGCCTCCTTTTCAAAGAGATATATTAGTCCATCTAAAGCCAGACAAAAACAACTCTTTCGTTCCTAAAACACAACGGATTAGCATTTTGCACAGCAACCTTGATGCTCTTCTGTATCCGCTATTCTTTCCAAGCGGTGATCAAGGGTGGCATGAAAACCTACACCAGCAAGGAACTTCAAGAAGAATTAAACAACTACAGTACTACAGTTTTCTTCTGTCTGTGCGAAATTACTTCAATCCTATTTTAAACGGTGGGAAACTGACACAACAGTACTTAGTAGACGCATACGTTAAAATTGAAGCAAATCGGCTCAATTTCATACGAAGGAATCAAAAACAACTTAAAGTTGAAGACTACTGCGTTCTTCAAGAACATTTGCAAAAACAATCCATTCAAAAAGGAATTCCAATTGGAAAAACAGTAATTCTCCCGTCGTCCTTTGAAGGTAGCCCCCACAACATGCAACAGCGTTATCAAGATGCAATGGCAATAGTAACAAAGTATGGAAGACCTGACATTTTTTTAACAATGACCTGTAATCCTAAATGGCCGGAAATTACAGAAAATCTACAACCCTGGCAGCAAGTTGAACACAGGCCGGACTTAGTTGCACGCGTATTTCGACTAAAACTCAGCAGCCTTTTTGAAGACATCAAAAAAGACCTTTTTGGAACAGTCGTAGCAATGGTACACGTCATAGAGTTTCAGAAATGAGGTCTCCCACATGCGCATATACTAATTATTTTAGACGCGGATTCCAAGTTTCGCACGGAGGATGAAATTGACAACATAGTGTGGGCTGAAATTTCTAACCAAGAAAAGTATCCTGAACTGTATAATATTGTAATCTGTAATATGGTTCATGGCCCATGCGGTGTAGCAAATCCAAAAAGTCCATGCATGGAAAACGGAAAGTGTACAAAAGGGTTTCCAAAGCAGTTGAAACAGCACACTGTTAAAGATTTGGACGGTTACCCATCCTACCGGAAACAACTGATTGATAACATTGTACACAACAAAAAGATTATAAATAACTCATGGATAGTTCCATACAACCCGTACTTATTAAAACGCTACAACTGTCACATCAACGTTGAAATCTGCGCTTCAATAAAAAGTGTTAAATATCTTTTCAAGTACATCTATAAGGGGCATGACAAAGCTAACGTCGAAATCCAACAAAAACCAGTTAATCACGATGAATCATCACGGTTTGTTGACTCAAGATATGTCAGTGCTCCAGAAGCTGCTTGAAGAATATTTGCATTTCCAATGCATTCACAGTCCCATGCCATTATACGTTTAGCTATTCATTTACCAAATCAACAGCAGCTTTATTTCTTTGAAAATGCTCAAGTCGAAGATGTCTCCAAAAATTTAAGCACAACGTCAACATTAATGGAATGGTTTTTGCTGAACCAACGTGACGAAAACGCAAGGCAGTATTTGTATCGAGAGATTCCAGAGCATTACGTTTGGAATAAAACTTGGAAGCCAAGACAATGAGGACTTAGCAGAATAATTGGATGCATGTATACTGTTAGTGTCAAGGATCAAGAAAGATATTGCCTTCGGCTGTTACTACTGCATGTCAAAGGAGCTAGAAGTTACGAAGATTTGAAAACAGTTAATGGAGTATTGCACGATACATTTAAAGCTGCAGCTTTGGCTTTAGGACTTCTATTGGATGATACTATGTGGACACTTACTTTAGAAGACGCAGTTACTCTACATATGCCTAAGAAACTTTGTGAATTGTTTGCCTACATTTGTGTCTTTAGACCGCCTACAAATCCGGCTCAACTTTGGACAAATTTCAAAGAACATATAATTGAAGATTACTGCTTACGTCTTCACAACAAAAGTGGAAATTGTCACAATTGCGAATCTTATGCAATGCAAGATGTCCAAAATATCCTACTACTGCATGGAAAAACGTTTTCAGACTTTAATTTGCCACAGCCTGCAAGTCAAGTTGCACAAATTCAAGAGTATGACGAAGCTTATGAATTATTGTTGGCAACAGAGAAGAAAAACTCCTTAAATCAAGAACAACGGATTGCATATGACACTATTGTGAGCGCTGTAGAAAACCAAGCCGATCCAACGCCAAAATGTTTCTTTATTGACGGTCCTGGAGGTAGCGGTAAAACATACCTCTATGAAGTTTTAATGCATCACGTTAGAGGGTTAGGAAAAGTCGTATTGCCATCGGCTACAACAGGTATTGCAGCAAACCTTTTACGAGGAGGTCGCACTATGCATTCACTCTTTGGGATACCAGTTCCGGTCAATGAAATCTCCATTTCCAGAATCAAACAAGACACATTTGCAGGAAAACAGTTGAACAGTGCAAATCTTTTGATACTTGATGAGTGCACCATGGCGCCCAAATATGCTTTGAGCTTAATTGACAGACTTCTGCGTGAAGTTATGACTACAAATATTGCTGGAAAAAATGAAATTCCTTTTGGAGGTAAAGTTTTTTGTCCTTAGCGGAGATTTTAGGCAATGCCTTCCAGTTGTACTGAATGGAACAAGAACAAATATTATCGAGTCAACCTTAAAAATGTCAGACCTTTGGAAAGAGTTTAATAAACTACAACTAATTAACAACATGCGATCTTCTGACCCAGAGTACAGCAACTGGCTTCTTAAACTTGGTAATGGTGAACTGAGCAATGAATATAACCTTGGAGAAGACATTATTGAAATACTAGAAGACATGGTGTGCACTGACTGCATCGTAAGTGATGTTTTTGGACAACGCGTTGAAATAGATGTAAACGACCAAAGCAGTGTTGAGAGGGCCTCTTCCTATGCAATTCTCTGTCCCAAGAACGATGACGTAGCTCTGCTAAATTCCCATGTGATGGATAGAATGCCTGGAGAGTATAAATTATACAAAAGTGATGATTCGGTGGATGTCGACAATGAAGATGAACGAGAGCATTATCCAGTTGAATTTTTAAATAGTGTTACGCCATCAGGAATGCCATCCCACAGACTACAACTTAAAGTTGGAGCAATCGTAATGTTGCTTCGGAATCTAAATACAAGAAATGGTCTATGTAATGGAACTCGCCTTATTGTTACTGGACTCCATTCCCACATAATTCAAACAATAGTGATCACTGGATCTGCAAAAGGAGAGGAAGTGTTCATTCCACGCATTGATTTATGTCCTTCAGACACCGGTCTTCCATTTAGGCTTCGACGTCGACAGTTTCCAGTAAAACCAGCATTTGCCATGACAATAAACAAGTCACAAGGTCAAACTCTACAACGTGTTGGCATATATTTACCGGAGCCCGTTTTTGGACATGGACAACTCTATGTTGCATTTTCAAGAGTTAAAATGAGATCCAATGTCAAGGTGCAAGTTTTGGATACCCATTTACAAGGAAAGTTGCTTCCAGATAGTCCAAAAGTATTCACCAAAAATGTCGTGTACAAAAATATTTTAGGTTGATATTGTTAATAAATAAATTCTAGGGTCGTACTTCTTTTGTCCGATGATTTATTGTAAAATATTGTTACATATTCATGGAATAGTTTATATATTTTGATCATCTGTTTAATAATTTTGTTCAGTTGTATTAAGTTCTATAACCAATAATAGTTAATAAAGTATTATTCTGTGTATTCATTGTATTATTGTTAAATCTTCATAGCGGCATCTGCAGCATGTGCTACTAAAGTGAATGCAGATTTGTGCCTCTCCACGCACTTAGTGCCGGCGTGGAAAGCAGCGAATCTACAGACAGCAGCTAATCACAGCAGTATCTGAGAGCGCGTGCTGTGCCTCACATCCTGCGAGGAGCTGCTGAAAACAGGACAGACAGCGCTAGAGCAGAGAAAGGAAACAAGGGGAGGATTAGGGTTTAGTTTTTGAACTGTGCTGTAGAGATGGGAGAATGAGTAGGTCATACAAAACCAGGATAAGGGGGCCATACAAGCTAAGATGAGGAAGGCGTACAATCCAAAATAAGTCAGCCATACAAACCAGGATTAGAGGAATGACGCAGCCATACAAACCACATTGACAGACCGCGCTGTGGATGCTGGATGTGACATGATGAGGGATAACCCCGGCCACAGCCCGTCATTCACTGTGGTGTGCGGAACAGCAGACCCCTGGCTGCAGCCGCAAATAGTCGTGATGTAAACGGAAGCAAGATCCGACTGCAGGCGGGAGAATTATGTACTGGCTGTGCGTCGTCAGCGATGTTGTCACAAGCAGGATTGACAACATGACGTAATGACAAAATTCATTAGGGGCCCCGGGGGGGATACATTGTGAAGTTAATTAAAAGTAGTGCACAACCCATTTAAACACTGCTTCGCTGCTTAGTGGCGCCCGGTCAGCCGCATGCATATTCTAGATTACCCGATGCATTAGAATCGGGCCACCATCTAGTTCATTATAATGATGGCTGGACCATACATGAAAAGCACTACTTACCTTTTGTGTTCCCCCTTTTTCCTCTCAGATTGTAAGCTTGCGAGCAGGGCCCTCACTTCTCTTCTAATGGTTGAATTGCGTCTTTCTCTCTAATGTCTTTTATTGTCTATACAAGTGTAAGGAAGTGCAGAAGCTTTGACACCCTTCCTTTTAGAGCTTATGGTTATATAATGTGTTGCTTTGTTTTGAATGTTGTTTTATTTAGTTTGTGTACTGCAACAGTGGGTTACCTGTAGACAGGGCTAAATTGAGCCCAGCCCTGCATGGGAGAAGTTAAGTGAAAACAGGAAAAGCAGTTTCCTGTTGTTAGGAAGATAGGGAACTGAATTGGAAAGTAGAAGGACCTATGGTCCTGTTGCTCGCAGATCTGCATTGAAACAGGTGTTTGTGTGCAAACCATAATATCGGATAGCATGTTCTGAAGGAAACAAGGACTAAGTGACAGAAGGCTTTATCTCAGACAAGGGGGACTAAAGCAAGGACTAGGTGGAAGAGGGATTCATTATCTCAAGTAGAGATGAGCGAACCTTTCAATATTCGGTTCGTTTCAGCCCGACGAGCTTCCCAATGTTCTCCGAATAATTAGATGAACGGTTCATCAAACATGCTGAACACCATTGGATTCAATGGGAGGCAAAACCAAACGCATACAAAACACCTTCAAACGGGCCCAAAATCTGCCAAAAAAGCTCAAATTAGGGGCAGACACCAGGAAAAGTGGAATCAAATGACTACAGTACAAATAGTATAATTATTATTATTATTTATTATTATTACAGTGCCATTTATTCCATGGTGCTTTACATGTGAAAACTTTTCATCGACTGGTACAGGAGGAGAAAGGACCCTGCCTACGAGGGCTCACAAACAATCTACAAGGGATGGGTGAAGATACAGTAGGTGAGGGGAGAGCTGGTCGTGCAGTGGTATGTTGAAGCAAAGGTTACTGCAGGTAGTACGCTTGTCGGAAGAGGTGGGTCTTCAGGTTCCTTTTGAAGGTTTCTGTTAGAATTTATGTTGTTTTACTATCGGCCATCTTGTTGTGGTTTGCTGGCTTCTAGTCTTTTCCTCTGGTGCTGGGTTTCTTGGTCACATAATCTCTGCACTCTTTATTACCCAGCACCTGGCCCTCATTCCCTGCTGGACATCAGTGCTGCTTCGCTCATGCTCTGGCTAAGTAGCCTGGTTTAGTTCTTCTTGCTTTTGACTATTGTTATCCTGGGACTTCTTGTTCCACCAGTTTTGTTTCATTTAATTTTCGTTTCTGCATCTAACTTTTCTGTTAGGAGGTCTCCTGCTTTTGCTCCCAGTCCTTAGATCTTTTAGGGACCCCTTTCCCTTTCCTACAGGTCTTCGTTTGAGTTCAGTGCAGGAGTTTCGGTGGGGCTATTCATAAGGAATAGAGCACCCACCCCAGCGTAGGGTAAAGCTGAGTCTCAGTGCAGGGACAGCGTTTCCCTCCTATTCCTTAGTTCTAAGTTGCAGAACATAACAGTATGTCCAGCAGCGTTTAAAAAAAAGAAAAAAAAAAAAAGGTATTTTTTTTGTTTGTTTTTTCTTCTCCTCTCCTCTTCCTAGATTTTCTTCAGTATGTGTACCATCCAGGAGCTTGCTCAACGCTTGAAGGGGCTGACTCTGGAGGTTGCCAATCTTCAGCAGTACGTGAGTAAATACCCTGCAGAAAGCTATGAAGAATCTAAGGTAGGATTACCTGAGTGTTTCTCGGGCAAACAACAGGATTTTTTTTCATTTAAAAATGCTTGTTTGTTGTATTTTCGGCTCAGACCTAGATCTTCTGGTAGTGAACTACAGCGTGTAGGAATTATTATGTCTTTATTGCTTAAGGAGCCTCAAATCTGGGTGTTTTCCTTGTCTCCTGATGATCATTGTCTGAGGTCTGTGGAGGCATTTTTTGATGCCATTGGTTTGCTATATGATGATCCTGATCGGGTTACTTCAGCTGAGGCAGAGCTCAGACGTCTCAAACAGGGTTCTCTTGATGCTGAAAGTTATTGAACCCTGTTCAGACGATGGTCTGCAGAGGTCAGGTGGAATGACCCTGCACTCAAGTTTCAGTTTCTGGCAGGCTTGAGTGAAAGGGTTAAAGATTTGCTCATTGCATTCCCTGCACCTGATACTCTGCAAGTTGCCATGCAGTTAGCTATTCATGTGGATAGAAGGTTGAGGGCTAGACAGAATGAGGAGAAGATTCCTGTATTGCTGGATTCTGTTTCTCACGATATTCCTGCCGACACTGGGGAACCTATGCAGGTCGGGGCAATGTCATCCCGTTCCAGGGAGAGGGACAGGAGGTTCTCTGAGGGACTTTGCTTGTATTGCAGTAAGGCTGATCAATCATTTTTTAAAGCAATATGAGGTTCGCTTAAGGAATGAAAAAAAAATGGTCAGTAGAAATAACACTCCCGTTCGCATTGCATTTTTATGTTCTGCTGGGGTGTTTTTTCCTGGTAATACCACCTGTCAGGGTCATTTGATTGAGTTTCAGGTTATGGTGGATTGTGTTTCTGCACTTAATTTGATTGATCAACTATTTCTTGAAAAGTATGAGAATGATTCTGAACCTTTGTCGTCTCCTTTTCCTGTGGTGGCGATTGATAATACTGCCCTGGAGCATGGGAGCATTCTTCGAAAGGTCACTGGTAGAGATGAGCGTTGTTCTACTCGAACTGTTCGCCAATCTCAAATTCGAGCTGTTTTGGGCGGTGTTCGAGCCGTTCGGCGAACACGAACAAATTGAGAAAAATTCGGCTGTTCGAGGTTATGTTCGATAACTGTTCGTGCACCAAAATCATAACTGGATTTTTTCTCAGTAATGATGAAAATTAATGTTAATACGCAGTTTGAGTGTACAGCGGGGTGGGGGGAGGGGCAGGGGATGGATCTCTGCAGGAACAATGAAGATCTCCATTTTTTTTTCTCTTTCCCGCATTTACAGTGGGGAGGTGCAATCTGTCAGCCTATCAGCAGCGCACACACGGAGCGAAGTGCTTTTTTTCACACAAGCAAGGGCATGTGTCATTGGCAGTGTATGTCACATGTCCTTGCCCTATAAGACCAAGCCATTTTCCCCGTCGCCACCATTTTCTCACTGCTGCAGCTGCGTGTTAGACGGCACCGCTGTTGCTGTGTGCGCTATACCTTGTTAATTTCAAGCCAATTTTCGCACAAATATACAGATAGCTTGGGAGCAGGGAATAGTTGTGATTGCAGTCCTTTTAAGGACTAGGTTACAGCATTTCCTACGACTTTTATCAGGCAGGTCTGTGCTCTTAAATAGATAGGTTGTGGGAGTAAAGACTAATTGTAATTGGAGTCCTTTTCAGGACTAGGTTACATCAGTTCCTATCAGTTTTTGCCAGGCAGGTCTGTGCCAGTGCTGTGCAAGTTTTTTTCACAGCATTTGGCTGAATCTAGCAAAGCTAATCCTTTTTGGCCTATTGCAGAGTGTGTTAGTCAGTGGAGTAGCCTATCTGTGTTGCAAGATATACCACCTGTGTATAGAATACCAATTTTTTTACTGCACCTAGTGAAGTAAAATCTTTTGGGCATAGCATCATTCTATTAGTCCATCTATACTGACCTCCATCAGGTTGCAAACTGAATCTAATTTTTTTCTGCATCTAGCTCTGAAAAAATATTTGGCCTTCTAGCAGTGTGTGGGACTTGTTCTATTAGTCCACCTATACTGACCTCCATCAGGTTGCAAACTGAATATATTTTTTTCTGCATCTACCTCTGAAAAAATATTGGGCTTCTAGCTGTGTGTGGGACTTGTTGTATTAGTCCATCTATACTGACCTCCATCAGGTTGCAAACTGAATATATTTTTTTCTGCATCTACCTCTGAAAAAATATTGGGCTTCTAGCTGTGTGTGGGTCTTGTTCTATTAATCCATCTATACAGACCTCCATCAGGTTGCAAACTGAATATAATTTTTTTCTGCATCTAGCTCTGAAAAAATATTTGGCCTTCTAGCAGTGTGTGGGACTTGTTCTATTAGTCCACCTATACTGACCTCCATCAGGTTGCAAATTCAAAATAATTTTTTGTATGCATCTAGCTCTGAAAAAATATTTGGCCTTCTAGCAGTGTGTGGGACTTTCTCTGTTAGTCCATCTATACTGACCTCCATCAGGTTGCAAATTAAAAATAATTTTTATCTGCATCTACAGTACCTCTGAAAAAATATTTGGGCTTCTAGCTGTGTGTGGGACTTGTTGTATTAGTCCATCTATACTAACCTCCATCAGGTTGCAAACTGAATATATTTTTTTCTGCATCTACCTCTGAAAAAATATTGGGCTTCTAGCTGTGTGTGGGTCTTGTTCTATTAATCCATCTATACAGACCTCCATCAGGTTGCAAACTGAATATAATTTTTTTCTGCATCTACCTCTGAAAAAATATTGGGCTTCTAGCTGTGTGTGGGACTTGTTGTATTAGTCCATCTATACTGACCTCCATCAGGTTGCAAACTGAATATATTTTTTTCTGCATCTACCTCTGAAAAAATATTGGGCTTCTAGCTGTGTGTGGGACTTGTTCTATTAATCCATCTATACAGACCTCCATCAGGTTGCAAACTGAATATATTTTTTTCTGCATCTACCTCTGAAAAAATATTGGGCTTCTAGCTGTGTGTGGGACTTGTTCTATTAATCCATCTATACAGACCTCCATCAGGTTGCAAACTGAATATAATTTTTTTCTACATCTAGCTCTGAAAAAATATTTGGCCTTCTAGTAGTGTGTCGGACTTTCTCTATTAGTCCATCTATACTGACCTCCATCAGGTTGCAAATTAAAAATAATTTTTATGTGCATCTACAGTACCTCTGAAAAAATATTTGGGCTTCTAGCTGTGTGTGGGACTTGTTGTATTAGTCCATCTATACTGACCTCCATCAGGTTGCAAACTGAATATATTTTTTTCTGCATCTACCTCTGAAAAAATATTGGGCTTCTAGCTGTGTGTGGGTCTTGTTCTATTAATCCATCTATACAGACCTCCATCAGGTTGCAAACTGAATATATTTTTTTCTGCATCTACCTCTGAAAAAATATTGGGCTTCTAGCTGTGTGTGGGACTTGTTGTATTAGTCCATCTATACTGACCTCCATCAGGTTGCAAATTGAATATAATTTTTTTCTGCATCTAACCCAGCCAATAGTTTTGGCCTAATACCACAGTTTGGCCACTCAGCTCTGCTCGGTTCCCATCCATTGTTTTTTTGTGCAAACAACTCCAGAGTTGTGAATTAGTTAACCACCAAAAAGAGTGGAAAAATGCCTGCTGCTGGTGGAAAGGGGAATAGGCATGTTGGGAAGGGGAAAAAAGGTTGTGTCCGTGGGGTAGGTGTTAAAGCAACAGTAACATCTGCAGAAGAAAGACCATCTTCCAGCCAAACTAAAATGTCTACTTCTTTTAGCGGACAATGTGATAAGATCCCTTTCTTACGGCCACGCCAATCGGTAGAAATTCCAGATGAGGCACAAAAACAGCAGGTGCTTCAACGGATATCAAGTGCTCCTTTAAGTGGGCTCTCCTCCACATCAACTTCAACATCACAAATACTCCAGTCCTCAAAGGTGTCACCCAAATCGCACTTGCTTCCTCACAGCTCCCAAATCTCCAGCTGCCCGTCTGAGTATGAGGTAGAACAGATGGTTGAGTCTGCAGAGCTGTTTACTCATACTATAGCCTGGGAATCAGAGGTCGACTCCAGCGCTTCTGTGAATCCAGACGAGGAAATGATCTGCACTGATGCCCAGAATCTTTATGAGTCGGATCCAGGACCAGACGCAGAAGGTTCTGACCATAATGTAGACCCTCATTCCCAAACTGTAACTCCTGTTGGTGGAGACAATGAGGAAGACGATGATAAGACTCAAATACCTGATTGGAGCGACAACTTTAGTTTTTTGTCAGGGCAGGAACAGGTTGGCTCTGAGGACGACGGGTGTGATAACACACAGGGTGATGATGATGAGGTTGGAGATCCCACTTACTGTCAACCCACAGTCAGCCAAGAGATGAGGTCAGCAGAGGAGGTGGAGGAAGATGCTAGTGACGATGAGGTCAGGTTGCGCCTTCCTGGACAGAGACGTAGTACTGGAAGCACGTCAACAACTGCATCCTCAAACACAACTCTGCCTCTCACCACAAGTCGTGGTGGCTCTTCAGGTCGCATGGGTGCTAAGCCTTGCATAGCCTGGGCATTTTTTCAGATCGATAAAGATGACCCAACTCGTGTTATCTGTAACATTTGTCAGCAAAAGCTAAGTAGAGGCCAAAAAATACATAGTTTGAGCACTTCATGCGTGAACCGGCACATGGACATGAAGCATAAGTTGCAGTGGGAAGCTCAGTGTGCTACAATGCGGCCTAGCCGGCCGGGCCAACCACCGTCTGCCATATCTTGTGCATCCGCGGCCTCTTCATCCTCTGTGACTGGGGGGACAGCAGTCACACCTGTTTTTGGGCGCAGACCTGCCACCTCTTTACCCGCAACAGCCAGCGTGATTGGCAGGTCATCATTTTCTTTGGAGGTGGTAACACCAGCTGGTGTTGAGCGCTGTCCGACATCGATAGCACCACCTTTGGATCAAGGCAACCTAACATGTCCGCCTGCATCTTCCTCACAGACCGGCAGTTTGCCGGGGACACCCTTATCAACCCCGTCTAAGCACAATAGCCAGCCCTCGGTCCCTCAGATGTGGACAAGTAAAAGACCATTTCCTCCTAGCCATGAGAAAGCTAAGAGGTTGAATTTCACCATCTGCAAGCTCTTGGCTACAGAAATGCTGCCTTTCCGCCTGGTGGACACAGAGGATTTTCGAGACCTTATGTCCGTCGCAGTGCCCCAGTACCAGATGCCCAGTCGGCACTACTTCTCAAAGAAAGGTGTGCCTGCGCTCCACCAGCATGTCGCACACAACATCACCGCTTCTTTGAGAAACTCTGTGTGTGACAGGGTGCATTTCACCACAGACACTTGGACGAGTAGGCATGGACAGGGGCGTTACATGTCGCTGACTGGGCACTGGGTAACTATGGTGACAGCAGGACAAGGGGCTGCTGTCCAAGTCTTGCCGTCCCCACGAGTTGTGCGTCAATCCTCTTTATGTCAAAGTTCCTCCACTGCTTCTGCCTCCTCAACCTCCTCTCGGTCTTCCACCTGCACCCAAAGCCTGTCTGGTCATGCCACAAGCTTTCTAACTGCGCAGAAGGGATCCTGCACACCTCCTTACTATGCTGGCAGTAGGGCTCAACGTCATCAGGCGGTTTTTACTTTGAAATGTCTGGGAAATGTGAGTCACACAGCTGAGGAGTTGTGGTCAGCTCTGGAGAACCAATTTCATGAATGGCTGTCTCCACTGGACCTGAAACCAGGGAAGGCCGTGTGCGACAATGCTGCAAACCTGGGTGCGACCCTTCGCCGGGGCAATGTCACACACGTGCCTTGTATGGCTCACGTGTTGAACCTGGTTGTCCAGCAATTTTTAGCCCACTATCCCAGACTAGATGGCCTTCTGCAGAGGGCACGGTCGCTGTGTGCTCACTTCCGCCATTCGCATCCTGCAGCTCAGCGACTTACATCTCTACAGAAGTCGTTGGGCCTGCCACTTCACCGGCTAAAATGCGATGTGCCTACCCGGTGGAATTCAACTCTGCACATGTTGCAGCGACTGTGGCAGCACCGACAAGCCCTGGTGCAATACGTTCTGACGTATAGCCTGGGCCAACGAGATCCAGAGGTGGGGCAAATCACGCTGGAGGAGTGGTCTCAGATCAGGGACCTATGCACCCTTCTGCACAGTTTTGAAATGGCGACGAAGATGTTTAGTGCTGATGATGCCATTATCAGCATGACTATTCCGGTGATTTACATGCTGGAGCACATGTTAAACAGAATTCGGAGTCAGGTGGTGGCACAAGAGGAGGTGGAGGAAGTAGAGGAGGAGGAGTTGTATGCGGAAGGGCTAACATCTGCAAGGTCCAGACGGTCGGCAGCACCAAGGCGGTAGGCATGTGAGGGTGGGGGAGATGGTTTTACCAGGGCGCATGGTAGCAGCCAAACTAGTGAGGAAGGTGCAGGAGCCCAGGAAGAAGTGGAGGACGAACTGATGGAAGACTCATCAGATGAGGGAGTCCTTGATCACATTTCTGTTGTGCGAGGTTGGGGGGAGAGGACAGAGGAAGGAAGCATGATTGTTACCTCGCCACCAACACAACAGGGACTTGGTGCTCCTGGATGCGCAATACACATGAGTGCCTTCTTGCTGCACTACCTGCAACATGACCCTCGAATTGTGAGAATTAGAAATAATCCTGACTACTGGGTTGCCACACTGTTAGATCCCCGGTACAAAAGTAAATTTGCCGAAATTATTCCTGCCATAGAAAGGGATGCACGCATGCAGGAGTATCAGCAGAGACTGTTGCAGAATCTTACATGTGCTTTTCCACAAAACACCAGTGGTGCACGTAGTGAATCTCACAGTTCCAACTTGCCAACCGTGGGACCGTCAAGTGTTCAGCACTCAAACCGTAACAGAACCACAGTATCTGCTGGTAACATCAATTTTGCGGAATCATTTCACCACTTTTTTAGCCCATCCTTTGCAAGGCCACAGGAGACAAGAAGTCTGACACATAGTCAACGCCTAGAGACGATGGTACAGGAGTATCTCCAAGTAAACATTGAAGCCACGACTGTGTCACTGGACCCTTGCTCTTTTTGGGCTTCCAATCTGGATAAATGGCCGGAGCTAGCCACTTACGCCTTGGAGATCTTGTCATGCCCCGCAGCCAGCGTTCTGTCTGAACGTGTGTTCAGCGCTGCTGGTGGTGTGCTGACAGATAAGCGCACGCGGCTCTCCACTGATAATGTAGACAGACTCACGTTCATAAAGATGAACAAATCATGGCTCCGAAACGACTTTTCTACCCCTGTGTCATCCTGGGGAGAGTAAAAGCTTGATGATTGGTTAAAATCACCCTACCAACCGTTTTAAGCTTTCAAATTACTAATCATGTTTATCTGTATCTTGACTGGAAAATAATTTGGGATTTGTAGCAGTGTGCAGCACTGATCCTATTAGGCCATCTATAATAAGCTCCACCAGATTTAAAATTAAAAATAATTTTTAGCTGCATCTAGCCCGGAAAATAATTTTGGGGCTCCGAGATGCGCAAGACACATAAGTGCCTTCTTGCTGCACTACCTGCAGCATGACCCTCATATTGTCAGAATTCGAAGTAATCATGACTACTGGGTTGCCACACTCTTAGATCCCCCAAACTATTCGATCAACCTTTTCATTTTAATAAAGACCAAAAAAATTGTCATTTTTGAAATTATAAGCATTAGCAGGTTGTTAGAAACTGAAATCAAACAGTTTTCAACTCAAAACTTTATTCTAGGTGATGTTACATTTTCACATAGGACCCCTTGTTCGAAAGGAGCTTCTGAACTCTCTCGTCCATTGAATTTGTCAGGTTTTGGATGGTTTCTGCTTCAATTGTTTTGCATGAGGACAGAATACCCTCCCAGAGCTGTTGCTTAGATGTGAACTGCCTCCCGCCATCATAGACACTCCTTTTAATGATGCTCCAAAGGTTCTGAATGGGGTAGAGGTCAGGGGAGCATGGGGGTCACACCATAAGTTTGTCCCCTTTTATGCCCATATCAGCCAGAGATGCAGATGTTTTATGTGCAGCATGAGATGGTGCATTATCATGCAGAAAAATGATCTTGCTGTGAAATACACGGTTCTTCTTCTTGAACCATGGCAAAAGTGCTGTTTGAGAAAATCCACATACATTATGGAGTTCATCTTTAGCGCCTTCAGGGATCCTAAAGGGGCCGACAATCTCTCTCCCCATGATTCCAGCCCAAAACATTACTCCACCTCCTCCTTGTTGGCGCTGTAGCCGTGTTTGCGTGGGGTGTCCATCAACCAGCCATCCTCCACTCCATCCATCTGGACCATCGAGCGCTGCACGGCACTCATCCGTGAACAAAACAGTTTTGAAATCAGTCTTCATGTAATGTTTGGCCCACTGGAGCCGTTTCTGCTTGTGTGAAGTGGATAGAGGAGGTCGACAGGATGGCGTATGCACAGCTGCAAACCTCTGAAGGACCCTGCATCTTGTTGTTCAGGGGACGTTGGAGGCACAAGCAGCTTCAAAAACATGTCTGCTGCTATGACAAGGCTTTTTTGCCGCTGCTCTTTCAACCTGACGTAATTGCCTGTAGGAAAGAGTCCTCAATTTGCCCTTATCAGCACGCACACGTGTGTACTGTGAATCAGCTACATACTTCTTGATTGCCAAGACACTTCATCCTGATCATCGCACAATGTTGATTGTAGTCATGCCTTGACCTAAACACTCCACAATTTGTTGCTTCTCAGCAGCCGACACATCCTTTTTCTTTCCCATTTTGGCAGAAAATGTAGGCTGCTTAATAATGTGAGAGAGCCTTCTTAAGTAGTCTTGCCTTTCATTGGACACACCTGCCAAACTAATTAGCACAGGTGTCTGCAATTGCTTACAGTGATATAAAGAGCCCTGACACACATCACCATCAATGAGTTTAACTGACAAACAAACAAATTCTTCCCTTATCACTCCTAAACACTTTTTGCATAATAATTTGGAACGCAGTGTACATGTGCTTTTCCACAAAACACCAGTGGTTCACGTAGTGAATCTTACAGTTCTAACTTGCCAACCGTGGTCTGTATGGAATTGTTCAATAAAGGGCCCAAAATTAAGATAACATAGATGGGAGAGGTCTCTATGAATAGGAATTCCTAAGTATTTGATACCCTGTGAGGGCCAGGCAAAGGGAAAGTTGGACTGGATGGAATCCTATATGGATTTGGGGAGGGAGACATCGAGGGCCTCAGACTTTGCTGCATTGATTTTAAAATTTTACCATGTAACAAAGTGATCTATTTCAGCCATAACAGCAGGGATGGATATATGTGATTGAGTGATATATACTAGGACATCATCAGCAAATAGAGAGCACTTGTACTCGGTGCCTACCACCTCAATCCACCTAATATTGGGGTTATGGCGAATTGATGAGAGCAGGTGCTCCGTCACTAGGATGTATAAGAGAGGGGACAGAGGACATCCCTGCCTTGTCCCATTGGTGATTGTGAAAGGTGATGAAAATGTTCTGACGCACCCCCTGGGCCTTGGGACACCCGGAGCCGGACCCTTTTTGGTGGATGCTGGTGGTTGTAGTCTTCGTGGCGGCGACCCGGTTCCGTGGCTCAGGGCGGTCAAACCAGTGGCGGAACTATTTATGTGGTTTTGATGTTTAAATGTCCGACTACGCCACCCGTGGATTGCGGTCAGAGTGAACCGCCGCTACAGGGCAGACCGCTGAGGCTGGTGTGGGTGCAGCAGAGCGTAGCATAACTCCCCACGGGAGGAGTATAGCCTCAGGGCAGTGTATGCGGAGGATGGGGGTGATGGTGCAGGGCAGCAGCAGTAACGACACGGAGTCAGTGATGCAGTCCAGGGCCTTTACTCACAGTTCTTATTATCCAGACCACGTCTGCAGGTAACGGCTGCCCACGTCGTACTGTGCTCACCAGGTGAGGGGCTCAGACAACTCCCAGATAACTTTGGAGCGCTTCACAGGACCCCCTTTGTGTGTCCTTTGTCTGGCCTTTCTTACCAACACTTCTGTCCGGCTGCCTCGGGCCTCCTCTTGGTAAACTTGGCGCCAGTTTCCCTGACCCTATGTGGTGCCTTCCTAGCGGGTGTAGCGAGGGGCTGCGCCACATAAAATGTCAGAGCCTCCGGTTTCTAGCTGAGGGTCGTTTCCTGCCTCCACTAGTTCGCGAACCGGTCTCCCCCTTTGGCCTGACCCCTCCACGCAGGTGGATTCGGGCGTGCGGTGGCGACTCGCCCGTCCGCACCCCTGGGATCCCTTCATTCCTCGTTCCTGGAGCCTTCTCCACTCCTCTTCCTTCCTTCTCCCTCTTCCAGGCCTGGGCCTCTGTTACTAGGCCCGCCTCCGGAGCAGAGCTCATGCAGAGCCCCTGCTCCCTGCCACTTCTGCTCAGACTTCTCTGCACTGAACTAAGATGGTGCCCACCTTTTATACTCCCTTCTCAATGCACCTAGGAACTGCTTCCTCCCTGCTCCTGCACTACAGGGTTCCCCTTCCTCAGTGTTCCCTCCCCCCACTCCAGCCAGGGACAGGGACTGTCGTGCCCATCTCAGGGGCATATTGGTCGCCCTGCCCCACGGCAATGTGGTGTAATGCATGCAGGTGTCGGGTCCTGATCCACACTCCATCCTTACCTGAGAGTGAGATATCACACCTCTGGGTGAGGTGCAATACGTCTGTAGCAACCGAGCCCTCAGGGTGCTACAGTTCCATTTATCTTCAGCCTAGGTGACGTATTGCGATACAGGGCCGTGATTTTGGCTATAAAAGGGTCCCCTAGACCCCTACCCCAAGCTTTTTAAGAGAATCATATATGGCGTGCCAGGAGACTCTATGGAATGCTTTCTCAGCATCCAACGAGAGTATCTAATTACAAATTTTTAACTGCATCTAGCCCAGGAAATACTTTGTGCCTAGTAGCAGTGTCTGCTAGTCAGCGGATTATCCCGGCTGTTAAGCAAGCTACACCACCTGTAGTTTAGACACTTAATTTTTTCAAAGGAAATGCTTCGGGACCATGGGATACTTAGTGAAGAGCATCAGGAGGCACCCCAAGGCATAGGGGCTGGGACTGGCAGTAGGATGCCTTGCGGTGGACAGCCGAGCTCGATCCTTATAAAAGCTTTTTAACTGCAGCAGCTTTAGTGGACGCTACTGGAGCTGGAATTACCGCGGCTGCTGGCATGAGACTTGCCCTCCAATAGATCCTTGTAAATGGGTTTAAAGTGTATTCATTCAAATTAGAGAGACAATTTAAATTAAAAAGCTTAGAGCTGCCTCCACCACAGGGGGGCTCGCTCGACCCACCAGCGGACAGGCACCAGTATTGGGAGAGGGGGGCTGGCCGTCAGGGTTCACCGCGGCTCTGGCACAAACCCGGCGACACGGAGGTGGCACGGGCAGGAGCGGACTGGCCGTGTCGGCTTCTCACTTTTTGGATTTTAGAAGGGCATGACATGCCTATATCTGTGTCTCCCCCTCCTTTTACTCCTCCACCTCTTTTATTTTCGCATGACTATATGTACTTGTCACTTTTCCATGTGTTAGTTATGTCTTCTGAGCAGTTTGTCAGCTTTTGGACACCTTTGAAGGTGTTTTCTATGTGTTTCTATGTGTTTTTGTTTGCCTGCCATTGGTTTTAACGGTGTTCGAAGGTGTTCGACGAACAGTTCGACGAACAGTTCGGCGAACACACGGGTGTTCGACGAACCGAACCGAACTCGAACACTACGGGGGTGGCTCAACACTAGTCACTGGGTTTCCGCTTATTATAAATATGGAACATCAGGAGCACATTGACTTATTTGTACTTGCTAAGTTGCCTTCCCCGGTCGTCCTGGGGTTGCCCTGGTTAAAAGTGCATAATCCTTTGCTGGACTGGTCGTCTGGTTCCATAAGATCCTGGGGTCAGGGGTGTTATGGTAAGTGTTGTAATGTTCACATTGCGACTGTTGTGAAGGGGGAGTTACCTGAACCCATTCAGGATTTTTGGAGGGTTTTTTCGGCGGTGGAGTCAAAAGCTTTACCACCTCATAGAGATTACGATTGCGCTATTGACTTTGTCCCTGATGCTAAACTCCCTAAGAGCCGGTTGTTTAATCTGACAATTCCCGAGAGGGAGGCTTTGAAGGAGTACCTTCAGGATAGTTTAGCTGCAGGTCACATAAGACCCTCTAAGTCTCCTGTGGCGGTTGGGTTCTTTTTTGTCAAAAAGAAGGATGGGGGTCTTAGGCCATGTCTGGATTTTTGGGAGATTAATAAGATCACTGTGCGCAATCCTTACCCGTTTCCACTTATTCCAGATTTGTTTAACCAATTGACCGGAGCTAAATGGTTTTCTAAGTTTGACCTTCGTGGGGCATATAATTTGCTGCGGGTGAAGGACGGAGATGAATGGAAGACAGCTTTTAACACCCCGGAAGGACATATTGAGTGTTTGGTGATGCCTTTTGGGCTTACTAACGCCCCTGCATTTTTCAAAATTTCATCAATGACATTCTGAGATCCTTGATGGGTAGGAGTGTTATTGTTTATCTCGATGACATTTTGATTCACTGATCGGATTTTGAGTCTTATTGGCAGAGAGTCCGCGAAGTTCTTCAGATACTGAGAGATAACACACTCTTTGCCAAATTGGAGAAGTGTCAGTTTGCTATCCAGAAAATTAGTTTTTTGGGTTACTTTGTCTCTTGGGATGGTTTTGAGATGGACCCAGTGAAAGTTCAGGCTGTGCTGGAGTGGCCGAGGCCTGAGGGTTTGAAGTCCGTACAGAGGTTTTTGGGGTTTGCCAATTATTACAGGAAATTCATAAAGAATTTCTCTGTCATCGCTAAACCCATTACTGATCTCACCAAGAAGGGTGCTAATACAGTCCAATGGTCCACTGAGGCTATTGAAGCTTTTGAGTATCTCAAGGAGAGGTTCAGCTCTGCTCCTCTTCTTATCCAGACGGATTAGACCAAACCATTTTTGGTTGAGGTGGATTCCTCATCTATAGGCGTAGGGGCAGTTCTGACCCGGGAGGGTGAGGATGGGGTGCATCCCTGTGCTTTCTTTTCAAAAAAATTTTCTGAGACAGAGCTCAACTATGATGTTGGGAATCGTGAGTGGTTGGCTATTAAACTCGCGTTCGAGCATTGGCGACATTTTTTGGAGGGGGCTTGACATCCTATTCAGGTTTTCACTGATCATAAGAATTTGATTTATCTGGATGCAGCCAAACGTTTGAATGCCCGTCAGGCTAGGTGGGCACTGTTTTTTGCCCGGTTCAATTTTTCCGTAACCTTTGTCCCGGGGATAAAGAATGTTAAGGCTGACGCTTTGTCTCCTAGTTTCTCTCCAGCGGTGAATGCTGAGAGGGAGGAGTGTATTTTGCAGAGAGGGGTGGTTTGGTGTTATGTTCTGCTACCAGAGCTAAGGAAAGAGAGGAGATCTGTCCCTACGATAGAACTCAGCTGAATCCCTACGATGTAACAGGGAACCTGATCCTGCGATCAGACCTGCTAAAGTCCTAAGCTAGTCTGCACGGAGACCTATAGATGTGGGGAAGGAATCCCTACAAGTACTAAGGACTGGGAGGAAAATGGGACACCTCCTAACAGAAATAGTAGCAGACAGACGAACAAACAAAATATATAGAACATAGAGGTCCGTAGACCAAGCAAACTAACAGAGTTAGATACAGAGCACAGGCTAGCTAGAAAGTAGTTATACAATGAAGTCCAGCAAAGCCAGAAGGGCGGAGCAGGATTAAATAGGCCAACAAGGTCATGTGACCAGCAAAGGAAAAAACCTAAGAGCAAGGTTCTAACAGTACCCCCCCTTCTAAGAGGATCCTCCGGATCCCCTAGGACCAGGCTTATCAGGAAATCTCCTGTGAAACGCTCTAAGTCTGGACGCGGAAACATCATCTGACCTCACCCAAGAGTTATCCTCGGGTCCGAAACCTTTCCAGGCCACAAGATACTGCAAACTACCTCAATACCGTCTAGAGTTAAGGATGCGAGAAATTTCATATTCCCCGTCCTCCACCACCGGAGGAACAGAGGCAGAGGCGTCACCATCCGACACAACAGCTTTTTTTAACAGAGAGACATGAAATACCGGATTAATTCTCCAGGAGGTAGGAACCTCCAACCTAACAGCAGATTGGTTGACAACCTGAAGCACCTTAAAGGGCCCTACAAACTTGGGACCCAATTTCTTAGAAGGAATCCTCAACCGCAGATTCCTAGAGGACAACCAAACCATGTCACCAACAGCGAACAAAACCTCCTGTCGTTTCCTATCAAAGTAGTCTTTAGATTTTCTGTTGGCCTCCTGAAGATTACCACGCACATCCGTCCAAACTCTCTCCAAATCACCGGAAAAATTCTCCTCCTCAGGCACGGCAGATCCCAACTTGGAGAACGACCCAAACGACAGATGTCTCCCAGAACAACAAAAAAAAGGCGAACAACCAGCAGAAGAAGATGTATGATTGTTCAGAGCAAATTCAGCAAGTGGCAGAAACTCAGACCACCCCTCTTGATTGTCTGCCACAAAACAATGCAAGAACTGCTCAACATCCTGGTTTTTCCTTTCTGTCTGGCCATTAGATTCAGGATGATATCCGGACGAGAACGACAAATGAACTCCCAACCTGTCACAAAAGGCACGCCAAAAACGAGCCACGAACTGAGGACCCCTATCAGAAACAATGTCAGTAGGAACGCCATGAAGTCTGACAATTTCCTTGAAAAAGGCCTTAGCGAGAGTTTTAGCGCAGGGCAGTTTGACGAAGGGAACCAAGTGACACATCTTGCTAAAACGGTCCACGACCACCCAGATGACAGTAAAACCCTCAGAGGGGGGAAGGTCAGTTATAAAGTCCATAGCCAAATGTGTCCAAGGAGCACTGGGAACCTCCAAAGGACAAAGCAACCCCGCAGCAGGAGTATGTGAGGACTTAGATCTAGCACATATAGTACATTGACGCACCCACTTAATGACCTCCTTCTGCCATCCAGGCCACCAAAAACTGCGACCCACCAGTCTCTTGGTCTCAGAGATTCCGGGATGACCTGCCAACCGAGACTCGTGACACTCAACAAACAAATCTCTCCTAAAGGTCCCAGGCACAAACAACCTCCCATGAGGAGTGTTAGATGGGGCATTCTCCTGTGCTTTAAGAATCTCATCTTCCAAAACGGAGTCCAAAGCAGCTATCACAACACCTTCTTGTAAAATGTTCTCCTCTTTCTCAACACCGACTATGGGAGAAAAACTGCGAGACAAGGCATCCGCCTTAACATTCTTAGTACCAGGGATGTAAGTAACGGAGAAATTAAACCGCGAGAAAAACAGTGCCCACCTAGCCTGACGGGCATTCAGGCGCTTGGCAGCATCAAGATATATCAGATTTTTATGATCCGTAAGAACCTGAACGGGAAATTCCGCACCTTCCAAGAAGTGGCGCCAGTGTTCAAATGCGAGTTTAATAGCCAATAATTCCCGATTACCAATATCGTAATTCAGTTCAGTCTCCGAAAAAATTTTTGAAAAAAAGGCACAGGGATGTAATCCATCCCCGTTATCCTGAGACAATACTGCGCCAACCCCCACAGAGGAAGCATCAACCTCAACCAAAAACGGCTTAGTCACATCAGGCTGCATAAGGATGGGAGCAGAGGTGAACCTCTCCTTGAGATACACAAAAGCTTCAATGGCCTCAGAAGACCACTGAACCGCATCAGCACCTTTCCTGGTGAGATCGGTCAGAGGTTTGACAATACTAGAAAAATTTTTTATGAATTTTCTGTAATAATTGGCGAAACCTAAAAACCTCTGTATCGATTTCAAACCAATAGGCCTAGGCCATTCCTGTACAGCTTGAACTTTAACCGGGTCCATCTCAAAACCATCGCTGGAGATAATGTAACCCAAAAAACTAATTCTCTGTACAGCGAACTCACATTTCTCCAGCTTAGCAAAAAGCGAATTGTCCATTAATAACTGTAATACCTCACGTACGCTCCGCCAATGAGACTCCAGATCCGGCGAATAAATCAAAATGTCATCCAAATACACAACCACATTTTTGCCGATCAAAGGTCTAAGGATGTCATTAATAAGATTCTGAAAAAATGCAGGAGCATTAGTAAGACCAAAAGGCATAACCAGATTCTCAAAATGACCCACAGGAGTGTTAAAAGCAGTCTTCCATTCGTCACCCTCCTTCATGCGCAACAGATTGTATGCCCCCTTAAGGTCAATTTTAGAGAACCACTTGGCCCCCATTAACTGGTTAAACAGATCGGGAATCAATGGCAGTGGGTAAGGATTGCGTACAGTAATTTTGTTAATCTCACGAAAATCCAGACAAGGACGTAAACCGCCGTCCTTTTTTTTTACAAAAAAAAATCCAACCGCCACAGGAGACTTAGAGGGCCTAATGTGACCGGCGGCCAAACTTGTCTGTATGTATTCCTCCAAAGCCTTCCTCTCAGGAATAGTAAGGTTAAATAAACGACTTTTAGGAAGAGTCGCTCCAGGGACAAATTCAATAGAATAATCATAGTCTCTATGGGGAGGCAAAACCTGCGATTCCTTCTCAGAAAAAACTCTCCAAAAATCCTGAATAGGAACAGGCAATTCTCCCCTATCCAAAGCTGCAATACGCCCATTACAACACTTGTCATAACATTTATGGCTCCAGGATTTAATTTCACTGGTA
Organism: Phyllobates terribilis; assembly: GCF_046119375.1. Taxonomy (NCBI): domain Eukaryota; kingdom Metazoa; phylum Chordata; class Amphibia; order Anura; family Dendrobatidae; genus Phyllobates; species Phyllobates terribilis. Next base: position 248,511,455 of record NW_027362761.1, read on the forward strand.
GACCAATCCAGTACAGGATTGTGAAATTTTAACCAGGGCAATCCCAATATTACTGGAGAAGGCAAGTTATTCAAAACTACCAAATCCAATTTCTCATGGTGAACACCATTAATAGTGAGAGGAAATTCACAGACCTTGAGAGTAATATTCTTCAAAGGGGAACCATCCACAGAAACCACAGCAATGGGGGATGATAAAGGTTCGGGTTTTAAGTTGAGTCTTTCCAAGAATCCCCCATCAATAACATTCAGAGTAGACCCACAATCAACAAACACCCGAAATTCCATTAATTTTTCCTGAGCAATCGTGGAAGCAGCTAAAAATACACCCTTGGAATTTAAACAGGCAATACGGGCATGACTGACCATTTTTTTTTCTTTCTTCATACGAAGCTCACAGCCTTTAATCAAATGACCAGATTTTCCGCAATAGAAACACAAGCCTTCAAAAAATCTACGGTCTTTTTCTTGAGAGCGAGGTGCCACCGATCCAATCTCCATCGGTTCACCACTGTTAGTACACACATTCTCATAACCAGAAACTGACATAGCAGAGGATTTGCTCTCATTAACCCTTGCACGCAGTCTCCTATCCACCCGTATAGCTAATTGCATAGCCTGTTGCAAATCTTCAGGTGTAGGATAAGCAATTAGCAGGTCTTTAACCCTTTCATTGAGCCCAGCAAGAAATAGACTTTTCAGAGCAGAATCGTTCCACCCTGTTTGAGTAGACCAACGACGGAAATGAGTACAATATTTTTCCACATTACCTGATCCCTGTTTCAAACGTCTCAACTCAGTCTCAGCTGATGCGACACGGTCAGGATCATCATATAATAGTCCCAAAGCAGAAAAAAAACTATCCACTGATCTGAAGCATGTATCACTAGGTTGCAAAGAAAAGGCCCACTCCTGAGGCTCTTTGCGCAAAAGTGACATTATGAACCCTATGCGCTGGGATTCATCCCCAGAGGACTTGGGTCTCAAACGAAAATACAATAAGCAAGCATTTTTAAATGAAAAAAATTCTCGGTGTTCACCAAAAAATAAATCCGGCAAACATACCTTAGGCTCCAAGAAATGTGCTCCAGGACAGTTACTCACGTGCTGACGGAGCTCGGCCACCTCCAGAGAGAGTCCCTGCAGGCGATGAGCCAAATCCTGAACCGACACCATGATGGAACAGAAAAATCTTTCCTTAGAGAATTTGCAGGCTGGACTTACTGTTATGTTCTGCTACCAGAGCTAAGGAAAGAGAGGAGATCTGTCCCTACGATAGAACTCAGCTGAATCCCTACGATGTAACAGGGAACCTGATCCTGCGATCAGACCTGCTAAAGTCCTAAGCTAGTCTGCACGGAGACCTATAGATGTGGGGAAGGAATCCCTACAAGTACTAGGGACTGGGAGGAAAATGGGACACCTCCTAACAGAAATAGTAGCAGACAGACGAACAAACAAAATATATAGAACATAGAGGTCCGTAGACCAAGCAAACTAACAGAGTTAGATACAGAGCACAGGCTAGCTAGAAAGTAGTTATACAATGAAGTCCAGCAAAGCCAGAAGGGCGGAGCAGGATTAAATAGGCCAACAAGGTCATGTGACCAGCAAAGGAAAAAACCTAAGAGCAAGGTTCTAACAATTGGATTCTGAGTTGGAGAATAGCATCCTAGGAGCTCAGAGTGCGGCACCAACTAACACTCCGTGTGGTAAATTGTTTGTGCCTAGAGCCTTGAGGAGAGCGTTGTTTGTTGAATGTCATGAGTCTCGGTTGGCGGGTCACCCAGGGATTTTGGAAACTAGGCAGTCTATTGGTCGGAGTTTCTGGTGGCCAGGGTGGCAAAGGGAAGTCATCAAGTGGGTGCGTCAGTGTTCTGTGTGCGCTAGGTCGAAGGCTTCTCACTCTCCGGCTGTGGGGTTGCTATGCCCCTTGGAAGTTCCTAGTTCGCCATGGACGCACCCTGCCATGGATTTTATCACCGATCTGCCTTTATCGGAGGGTTTTTCTGTCATCTGGGTTGTTGTGAACCGGTTTAGTAAAATGTGTCATCTGGTTCCATTGAACAAAGTTACCTTGCGCCAAGACTCTTGCTAAGGCTTTTTTGAAGGAGATTGTCAGGCTCCATGGTGTTCCCACGGACCACAGTTTGTAGCTTGCTTTTGGCGTGCGTTTTGTGACAGATTGAAAATTCATTTGTCATTCTCGTCGGGGTATCATCCAGAGTCCAAAGGTCAGACTGAAAGGAAGAACCAGGATGTCGAGCAGTTTTTGAGATGTTTTGTGGCAGACAATCAGGAAATGTGGTCAGAATTTCTACCACTTACGGAGTTTGCCCTTAATAATCATACTTCTTCCTTGGCTGGGTGTTCTCCTTTTTCTTGTTGTACTGGCAGGTATCCATGTTTTGGTCCATTTTACAAAGTTGAGGCTGCTGTACCGGAGGAGGACAATTTTTCTGGTGATTTGGAGAGGGTTTGGACCAGTGTACGCCTGAACCTTAAAGAGGCTAACAGGAGATCAAAAAGGTATTTTGACAAAAAAGAAAGGAGTCCTTGTTTGCTGTTGGGGATATGGTTTGGTTGTCCTCTAGGAACCTTCGTTTGAAAATTCCTTGTTAAAAACTGGGGCCTAAATTTGTGGGTCCTTTCAAAGTGGTTCAGATTGTCAACTTGGCAGCCCTGAGGTTGGACATTACCTCGTCCTGGAGGATTAATTCTGTGTTTCTTGTGTTGTTACTTAAGAAGGCGCACATGCCTGATATACAGGTGAAGCCTACTGTTCCTCCTGTTGATGAGGACGGTGAATTTGAGATTTCTCGCATTTTGGATTCCAGGTGGCATAGAGGAAGATTACAGTATCTTGTGTCCTGGAGAGGTTTCAGGCCTGAGGATAATTCCTGGGTGAAGGCCGAGGACGTCTCAGCCTCAAGGCTAATTAAAGATTTTCACAGGAGATTTCCTGGTAAGGCTCGGCCTAGAGGATCCAGAGGATCCTCATAAAAGGGGAGGTACTGTTAGAATTTATGTTGTTATCTTGTTGTGGTTTGCTGGCTTCTAGTCTTTTCCTCTGGTGCTGGGTTTCTTGGTCACATGATCTCTGCACTCTTTATTACCCAGCACCTGGCCCCCATTCCCTGCTGGACATCAGTGTTGTTTCGCTCGTGCTCTGGCTAAGTAGCCTGGTTTAGTTCTTCTTGCTTTTGACTATTGCTATCCTGGGACTTCTTGTTCCACCAGTTTTGTTTCCTTTAATTTTCGTTTCTGCATCTAACTTTTCTGTTAGGAGGTCTCCTGCTTTTGCTCCCAGTCCTTAGATCTTTTAGGGACCCCTTTCCTACAGGTCTTCATTTGAGTTCAGTGCAGGAGTTTCGGTGGGGCTATTCATAAGGAATAGAGCACCCACCCCAGCGTAGGGTAAAGCTGAGTCTCAGTGCAGGGACAGCGTTTCCCTCCTATTCCTTAGTTCTAAGTTGCAGAACATAACAGTTTCCATGGTAGGTGAGAGGCTGATGTGTTAGGGTAGAGAGTTCAACAGTAGGGGAGATGCACGGGACAAATCTTGTATGCGATTGCGGGAAGAGGAGAAAAGAGAAGAGTAGAGAAGGAGATCTTGTGAGGATTGGAGGTTGCGCGCAGGTAAGTATCGGGAGACTAGGTCACAGATATATGGAGGAGACAGGTTTTGCATGGCTTTGCATGCCAAAGTTAGGGTTTTCAACTGGAGTCTCTGGGCAAAGAGGAGCCAGCGCAGGGATTGAAAGGGAGGAGAAACCGGGGAATAGTGGAGTGATGGGTGGATTAGTCAGCAAGCAGAGTTAAGAATAGATTGGTGGGGTGTGAGAGTGATAGAAGGGAGGCAACAGAGCAGGAGGTTGCAGTAGTCGAGGTGGGAGAAGATTAGGGCATGCACTGGTGTTTTTGCAGATTCACGGTTGAGGAATGTGCAGATCCCGGAGATAATTTGGAGTTGGCAGGAAGTGGAAAGGGCTTGGATCTAACGTTTGAAGGAGAGATCAGAGTCAAGCTTGCGGGACTAGGGAGAGTGTGCAGCCATTGACTTTGATGGATAGGTCAGCTGGGGGGATTGAATGAGATTGTGGAAAGCTGATGAATTTGGTTTTATCCATGCTAAATTTTAGAAATCTAGCAGATTATAGATTAAATTGTGGCACCCTACTACAACAGGTAACACAAGACCAAGGGTGCATGGACGGACTTCTCCACAAGAGGCCCTCATTACATACAAACACCTCCACCCTTCCAAAGTCACACCACCAGAGGGAGCCCTGATAGGGATATATATATGGAGGGTGGAGCCAGGCAGCTCAGTCAGAAGTTAGTGTGCTGGCACTTAGACCAGTGAAGACGCAGCATGCTGGCTGCTGTGCGAGCCAAGGCCTACAGCATGAGTTGAGTTCTGAGGGCCCCGAGTGTGGCCGACGGCAAGAGGAGAAAGGAGAGAGGAGTTGAGGGGGCAGAGGAGCATCATAGGCTCACCCCGATATACAAACCGGACACCGGGTTCGCGCCTACAGGGTCTCTTTATACCCAGTAGGGATAACCGGCATCGCAGGAGAACTACAAGTCCCTGGCAGACCTGAAGCTAGACCCATTACAAGACCAGGAACCACAAGGCCCCAGCGTCCAGGGAGAGTGGTTGCCAACAGTAGGTCCTACTACCGAGCGAAAGGTGAAGGAGCAGCACATCACATAAGTTAGGCCCAGTTGCAGGCTGGCCAGGAGCATACAGAGAGGGAGGCATGGACCAGGAGGCCTTATACCCGCTCACTGGGGAGAAGTCCTGAAGTGCACCCACCCTACTGAGTACCCTGGACCGTACCTGACATCCGCACCAGTAAAGCTATTGAAGCGAATCCCCTGTCTCTGTCAGTTATTCCTGCTGCGCCATCCCGCCTGCACTACAAGCCCCAGCATCTCCACCCACCATCAAACACTATCCCTGCCCCGGGGGCCCGCTCCACCTGTGGGGAGCAGAAACACCTCAGCTGCCATCCCATCACCCCCCCCGGAGTTCTGCAGCAGCGCTGGTAAACCTTACCAGGTACCACAGGTGGCATCACAAACTATTTATTTTATTTTTACTTTTATCCAAATTACAACCCCCCTTTTTGGTTGACCGCCCTGGGCCACGGACCGGGCCAGCCACTGTGACATATCCCCCCCAGCATCCATAGGCCCGGCTGCCGAGTACCCCATTGCCCCGGGGGCGCATCAAAATAGCGGACACACATTGTGTGATTCTAGTTAGTAAGGAGGTGATATCAAGTCCAGAGAGATAGATCTGTGTGTCATCAGCATAAAGGTGATACTGACAGCTGGGAGACTCTCTGAGCTGTCCCTGGCGAAGGTGTAGATGGAGAAGAGCAGGGGTCCTAGAATGGAGCCTTGGGGGACACCGACACATGGGGGCGAGATGAGAAGGTGGTGTGTGAGTGGGAGAAACTGAATGTCCTGTCTGTTAGGTGTGAAGAGATCCAAGAAAGGGCCAAGCCTGTAATGCCAAGAGATCAGAGAGTCTGTAGTAAGAGGGTATGGTCCACTGTGTTGAAGGCAGATGCCAGATCCAGGAAGAGGAGGACAAACTGGTGTCACTTGGATTTGGTGGTTAGCAGGTCGTTTCAGTGGAATGGTGCAGTTGGAAGCTAGATTGTAAGCAGTCAAAGAGGAAGCAGGAGAAGAGGTAGGAAGATAATTCAAAATAGACGTGTTGTTCCAGTAGTTTTGAGGCATAAAGGAGAAGTGATATGGAGAGATAGCTAGACACAGAGGATGGGTCAAGGGATTGATTTTTGAGGATGGGTGTGCTCGAGGTATGTTTGAAGCATGAGGGGAAGACAACCTGTTAATGACAGGTTGAAGAAGTGGGTTAGGGTTGGGATGAAGACTGTAGTAAGGTTTGGAATGAGATGGGACAGGATTGGGTCAAGTTCACAGGTGGTGAGATGTGATTTGGAGAGTAAAGAGGAAAGTTGATCTTCTGTGATGGCAGAGAAGCCGGTTTTGGAGGAGAGTTTAGTAGTTATGAGGAAGGGCTGTGGGAACTTTACGCACAAGCTTTGCCTTACGTTGTCAATCTTCTGATTGAAGAATGAGGCAAAGTATTCAGCTGTGATGAGAGGAGAGGGAGGGGGAGCTGGTGGGCGGAGGAAAGAATTGAATGTACTGTTTAGGGTTGTGAGGCAAGGATGATATGAGAGATGAGAAGTAGGTTTGTTTTACTTCAGTGAGCAATTGTGCAGCATTTTGACAACTTCTGTTACTGGAACGGCTACTCCACTCTCTTCCTTTGGCAGCCGCACAGTGGATGCCTTGTAGATGAGGGCCAGAAAGAGCATGTGCTCCAGTAGATGGCAAGCGCTGCATCAAGTGGCCTCTGCTCCTCTTCCTCCATTTTAACATCACACACGGTACAGTCCTCAGAGGTCCTCAGAGGTGGCACCCTAATTAGCCTTGTTGCCCCCACGTCACAACTCTCCAACCGCCCAACTGACTGTGGGGAACCGCAGATGGGCGAGCCTGCAGAGCTGTTCACACATTTTATTCCGGGGCATAAGAGGTGTGATACAAAGATTCACAGACTCAAGAGGAGGAAACCATGTGCAGCGATATCCAAAATATTTTTCAGTTTGATCCGGGGCTGGACGAAGTAGGGTCCGAGCAGAATCCTGACCCTCATCACCAGACGTTAATCCCTGGGGGTGGAGATGATCCTGATGAGACTAAGATACTTGAGGTGCATGCAGACTGTACTTTGTTATCAGGGCAGGAAGAGGATGAGAGTGACTTTCAAGGCTAGGAGTGGGAGAACAGAGAGGATGATGATGAGGTTGTAGATCCCACTTGGTGTGAAACCAGAGGCATGCAGCTGAGTATCTCAGCAGAGGAGGTGGAGTAGGAGGAAGATGAGGAGGTTATGTTGCGGCTTTTCGCAAGGACACGGAGTGATGCAACCACGACAAGTACTGCATCCTCAACCCCAACTCTGGCAGTGGCCAGCAGCATTCGTGGGTCTGCAATTTGCAGGAGTGGAAAGGGTTGCCTAGCCTGGGTCTTTTTTGATACTGCAAAAAATGACACAACTCATGTTATCTGCCAACTTTGTTAAAAACTACAGAGTAGAGTAAAAAAATGTAATAATTTGACTACTACATGCATGACACATGTGCGATCAACATGTGTTAATCTAGGAATCTCACTGCTAAAATGCAGACTACCTGCCCCATCAACTGCATCTTCTGCTGATGTAACATGTAATGGAAGTAATTTACCACCACGTGAAACTGTGAAGTTCCTGTCTCTGGATTGTGCAGAAGATATATTCTTAAAGTGTTGTGCCTGCTATCAGATGCACAGTGTAAGGGAGATATTAAGAAAATATGAACCATTTCTCCCAAACCCCTCTTCACCCCTCCCTTATCTACCATTTATCACAAGAGAAGAGCTGACAGTCCAGCATCTGTCTCTCTGCAAATTATCACCTACAGCAGAAGTAACTTGTAGAGCTATAACCTAATTAAAATGCGAGGGTCTTTCTCCCTGGCAGCAGCAGGGGATGATTAGACACCGGCTTTTGATCAATTTACATGTAGTTGTTGAAGCTTGCTTCCCAGGACAAAAAAGGGAATTTAATAGAGGTTCCCAGGATGCCTGGCACCGATACAAAATATGGAATAGCTCATGTTCTATAATTCCGATAATAAAGGGACCCATATTTTTAGTGGCAGGGTCAGCAAAGGAACAAGATGCTTATTTTTCGTAGCCGTTAGCTCCTCCAGGGATCTGTAGCGCCAGAGCACCGGATCGCAGCTACGCCATGTGTGGTCTCTAAATGAAGGTAAAATCATAAAAGACAATATGGTATCACTTTTGGGCTTCTGGGATCAACCAGTGATAAGTTATCCCAAAAAACAGATATCTTAAATAAAATGTGCAGGCTAGAGTCCAGCCTCGTGATGTCAGCACAAGGGGTGTATGGGCAGATCTTCCCTAAGGTATAAAATAGTCCACGGAGGATAGATGGGCATTCATTGCCAGGGGGGCATAGATACATTAAGCAATGGATCGCGTTCGTTAAGGCTCAAATCAAATCGGGGAGCCCCTCCTCCAGCTATACTGATTCGTCTTTGCGAACTCTATAGTAAGTTTCTTCTGTAATCCTGTTTATTTTATGTAACTGTCTATTCTGTACTGTAGATGTCCATTTGTAAAATCTTTGTATATTTTTCCTAAACACTGCCTCACTTTTGGATTAAATATAAAATTTAATAGCTCTGTTTCTTTTACTCTGTAATCGTTCTCTCCCCCGAAGCCATATACGCTACCAGAAAGCAGGCGTCCGGCCAGGCCTGTATTATAGTTCAAACTCGGCCGGTGGTGGCAGAAAATATTATTAATTGGGCTATCGTGAAGCTGACAGTGACCGTACAGAGGGCGTATTCTCATATTCTATGCATTGGAATCCGGAGGTGTGACGCCATGCTCTCACTGGTCACTTGCCGATACCTAAGTAGTGAGTAGTCGGGATCGTGTGCTCGCAAATCCCTGCTCAATCCTGTGAATAATTGACAGAGTGACGGCAGCGGTGAGATATTGCGTGATCACCCTGGTGTGGTCTCTGTGGAACCCTGACAAATTGGTGGCAGCTGTGGAATACCTGACACGCAGTAAATACTTCTCACCAAGTTGTTCAGTAAAGAAAAATTTATTTTTGGACTATGGTCTCCCTCATCTGGTCCTGGTAAAGGTATACTCACCCAATCAGGTTCTCCATTTTCCTGTAGCATGGCAGGGCATGGATGTGCACCTTGGCCACGGTTGCTGCTCCGCCCATTACACATGTCCAATCTGAATTGCAAAGTGTTGCAGAAAATGTTAGTGCTATGGAAATAGGAAGTATACAGTGGCATGTAAAAGTTTGGGAATCCCTGGTCAAAATTACTGTTATTGTGAACAGTTAAAGATGACACGTTTCCTTTGCATTTTAGGCAAAAAAATATATATTTTTTCATCTTTTACATTTTAAAAATTACAAAAAGGAAAATGGGCCGATGCAAAAGTTTAGGCACCCTGCATGGTTAGTACCTAATATTATAAACAGATCGACCAACATAAATAGTATCATGGGTGTCCGGTATAGAAAAGACAACTTATCCTATATACCCATGATGAATAGCCAACTCGAAAATAAATACAAAAAACTAGAGGAAAACGAGTATGCGGCGAAATTCAAAAAAACCGGCATCTTTTTAAATAGCGTGCCAAGAGGACCACATCTGGAGCGTCGCCGGTGCTACTTACCCTCCCGCGGTCCCGCGCGTCTGTCTCCATGGCACTGGCGAAGCTCCGTATGTGGTCCTCTTGGCGCTTCCGGGGCGTCGCGTCTGCTTTGACGGACGTTGCGGGGGGCGGGATGTTGTGAGCGGTCCCGGCGCATGCGCCAGATATGCCTTCCGGCTGGCGGCCATCTTCTTCCGGTCACGTGACATCACACGTGACCATTTTAGCGCGCTATTTAAAAAGATGCCGGTCTCTGGACCAGCGACGCCTCTTGAGAAAGCGATCTACGCGAAACGCGCGTCGAGGCTTGCGGGCTCTACACCTGTTCTCTTTTGCCTTGCCAATTTACCCTCCTGTCCTCTCTCCCTCTGGCACTTATATTGGTGAGTTATCTTTACATACAATGACTGTATATGTCGGATACCTTTTAACGCTGTATACCCTTGGGCTGACTATATATATATCTCCTATATTCAGATTCTCTCTGAATCTTGCAGTCATAGACTCCTTGCTCCCAATCTAGGTGTACCACTATTTATAGTAACCCGGTCATATCTGCACCCTAGGGGAACACTCTCACTGATGTTTTATCTTAGGACTTCGTCCTGGATTACTTTGTACTACTAGTCCGCATGTTCCCCTTTGTTGCAGGTTGATTTTGGTTGCTATTTGTATCTTTCACTTTGTGATATGTCCCGCAAATTTACATATATTTGTAACTTACACTTTTTTAAAATGTGATTTTTTCAATATTTAATAAAGTTTTTTTGAATTTCGCCGCATACTCGTTTTCCTCTAGTTTTATGGTTAGTACCTAGTAGCACCCCCTTTTAAAAGTATCACAGCTTATAAACGCTTTTTGTAGCCAGCCAAGAGTCTTGCAATTATTGTTTGAGGGATTTGTATCCATTCTACCTTGGAAAATTCTTCCAGTTTTGTTAGATTCCTGGGTTGTCTTGCATGCACTGCTATTTTAAGGTCTAGCCACAGATTGTCAATGATGTTCAGATCAGGGCCTTTGTTAAACCTTTAGCTTTTGAAGTAGTGTAAGGTGGATTTTGACATGTGGTTAGGATCATTATCCATTTGTAGAAGCCATCTTCTTTTCAACTTCAGCTTGTTTTACAGATGGTGTTATGTTTGCATCAAGAATTTGTTGAAATTTCATTGAATCCATTCTTCTTCCCTCTACCTGTGAAACGTTCCCCGTGCCATTGGCTGCAACACAACCCCAAAGCATGATAAATCCACCCTCATGCTTAATGGTTGGTGAGATTTTCTTTTCCTGAAACTTTGTGCATCTCTTTCTTTACACATACCTTTGATCATTGTGTCTAAAGAGTTCTATTTTAACCTCATCGGTCCACAGGACTTGTTTCTGAAATGCATCAGGCTCATTTAGATATTCTTTTGCATACTTATGATGCTGAATTTTATGGAGAGGACACAGGAGAGGTTTTCTTCTGATGACTCTTCCATGAAGGCCATATTTGTGCAGGTGTCTCTGAACAGTAGAAGAATGTACCACAACTCCAGAGTCAGAAAAATATTTCTGAAGTTTTTTGGGGTATTTGATTTTCCTACTCCTGCTGTTCCCTATTACCTGAATCACTACTGCATAAAAACCATTTGTGTAATATAATTAATTAATTTATGTGTATGCAATTTCTTTATATGAATAGAATGTTGTGACAATGGTGAAACTTAACTTGGCACCAACAGGAGTTCTCTACACATTGATGTAATATAACTCAAATCAGATCTACATTAAAAGCCAGCATTTCAACTTTCTAGTGAATGTCAGCATTTATAGCGATTAACTCATCTTGAAGAGGCAAAATAGGCATATTATATTATACAATTTGAAAAATCATCTTGGCAAAAATTACAATTTATGCTATTATTTCCAATGTAGACCGTGAACTCATTAAACATAACTGACCCTCTAGGTCACAGAGAAAACAATCAGGATCTGTCTTTCCCACACATAAGCAGACGGAGGTCTCTTAGAGAGGTATTCACATTGGTAGGTCCTGACATCGAGAAACACCTTACCGCGGCTGTCAGGTACACATGAATTGGCCAATTTATGCGCTAAGATTTCTCATTTATTTACAGCAGTAATGCTATTCATTTTCCATACTTCATATTTCATGCGCTAAAAAAAATTTTCAAAAAATTTTTCATTTATTTCTATTTTTTACAGCAGTTATGCTATTCATATTTCATATTTCACATCTATATACTCAGTGTTACAGTGTGCTACGTTATTTGTTCATTATATATGGAGGTAGCTGCTCTTAGTAGGCACCTGTTCACACCTATTTCTTATAGTGGAAGTGCCGTCATTTTCTTTGTTACTAGATTTAGCGTTGACTGAGCACTCCACCCCCACCCCCATGCCGCAGGTGGTTTTAAATGCATCAGGATCTGTCTTTCCCACACATAAGCAGACGGAGGTCTCTTAGAGAGGTATTCACATTGGTAGGTCCTGACATCGAGAAACACCTTACCGCGGCTGTCAGGTACACATGAATTGGCCAATTTATGCGCTAAGATTACTCATTTATTTACAGCAGTAATGCTATTCATTTTCCATACTTCATATTTACATGCGCTAAAAAAAAATTTCAAAAAATTTTTCATTTATTTCTATTTTTTACAGCAGTTATGCTATTCATATTTCATATTTCACATCTATATACTCAGTGTTACAGTGTGCTACTTTATTTGTTCAACAGAGAAAACAATGGCATAACGCAGCTGAAAGACAAAGAAATACAAAAACATTAGTTTATTATATAAATCCCAAAATTTGACAAAACAACAGATTTGGAGGTTTTCATCTTCTTGTATACAGTTCAAACATAGAATTTCATATGTGATGATTATAAAGAGCCTCTGAAAGCACCAATCCTCACGCTTCATTAATCTTTATTTCACTATACGGCAGAATTTAATCTTTTTGTCATTGGTGGTTTAGTTATTTACTGTATAAAAATTCTGCCTTTAATGTAATAAAAATCCACTTTGTATTTACTGACTTCCTGATGATCTTTATTATATAAAACTGGTATACCAATTAAAATGTTATCAAAATGTAACTATCTCATACCAGAGAAGCTTCAATTTTCAAGCCAAAACCAGCCTATGAATATTTTACGTTATGTGGACATTTTCTTCTGAGCAACCTTTCTATCAGCACGTGATATCATGTGCTAGTTATCGAGATGAGCGGATCAGGTAAAATTCGAATTCCCATTCGAGTGTTTTTTTCCTGGAAAATTTGATTTGTGGAGAAGTTATTCTCTGCAATTTCAATGTCGCTTATAAAGCTCTGGGTCTGGAAAGACCCCAGAGCATAATAAATGTTTTATGTAAAAATATAATAAAAATCTTTGTACTCACCACATCACTCAGCAGCGCCTGCCATTTTGCTGAATCCATACGTAAGCGAATTACAACTAATCTGCATTTGGGCACATGCGGGTTCTTATAGATTCAGGTATAATTCCATTCCCCTCAAATTGATTCACTCATCTCTAGTTACTTGTTGCCAAGATATTTAAAATGTATCTTTCATTTATGTCTTTACTCACCCATCAAAACTGAAAGTCTGAGAATCATGTCTTCTGTTGATATTCTTTGAAAAAGAAACATCTGAACTCTAGAACATTGCAAACATATAGTTAAATACAATATATTCACAATGATAAATTACAATTGATTTTTATAGTTGACTATAGTAGGGTAAGGAACATTGTACGTGGAGGAATTACAGTAGAAAATGGACAGCCAGTGGTGTTATTACAGGGGTTCAGAATTACACTTGAGCTCCCACAATGATAAACCACACAAAAGCATTATTATTTTTAGATTTCAATAATAGATTGAGTGCTATGAAAAGTATCAATTTCAGAAAAAGACATATGGATCATACCAGGAAACGGCAAAAACTATGAACAAGTGTTTTTATACTGGATAAGTTATGTGCACAATGTACATTAGTTACAGTATATGGAAACAATTATTACTAGTAGTTCAAACTGTTGGTGGACTATAATTTTAGAGAAATACAATAGAAGACAAAGAAAAAAATGAATTTGTCAGTAACATGAGCTGGGGTGGCAATCTAAATTATGGGTAATCAAAATGGGAAGAAAAGAGGAGGAATCGTGGGAAGGAACAAAGAAATGAGATGTGCATTCTTGCCTGTATGTGTGTTTATACTGTATATATATATATATATATATATATATATATATATATATATATATACAGTTGTGCTCAAAAGTTTACATACCCCGGCAGAATTTTTGCTTTCTTGGCCTTGTTTAAGAGAATATAAATGATAACAAAAAAACTTTTTCTCCACTCATGGTTATTGGTTGGGTGAAGCCATTTATTGTCAAACTACTGTGTTTTCTCTTTTTAAATCTTAATGACAACCAAAAACATCCAAATGACTCTGATCAAAACATGCTCAGAATTTGACACAAATGAGTTTGAATGGCTACTAAAGGTTACATCCTCATCTGTGACCTGTTTGCTTGTAATCAGTGTGTGTGCATAAAAGCTGAGTGAGTTTCTAGGATCCAGACAGACTCATACATCTTTCATCCAGCCACTGACATTTCTGGATTGTGAGTCATCGGGAAAGCAAAAGAATTGTCAACGGATCTACGGGAAAAGTTAGTTGAACTGTATAACACAGGAAAGGGATACAAAAAATATCCAAGGAATTGATAATGCCAGTCAGCAGCGTTCCAACTGTGATTAACAAATGGAAAATCAGGGGCTCTGTAAAAACCAAACCACGGTCAGGTAGACCAACAAAAATTTTGGCCACAACTGACAGGAAAATTGTTCGGGATGTAAAGAAAAACTCTCAAATAACATCAGCTGAAATTCAGGACTCTCTGAAAACTAGCGGTGTGGCTGTTTCAAGATGCACAATAAGGAGGCACTTGAAGAAAAACGGGCTGCATGGTTGTGTCGGCAGAAGAAAGCCATTACTGCACAAATGCCACAAAGTATCTCACCTACAATATGCCAAACAGCACAGAGACAAGCCTCAAAGCTTCTGGAACAAGGTAATTTGGAGTGATGAGACCAAAATTTAACTTTTTGGCCACAACCATAAACGTTACATTTGGAGAGATGTTACCAAGGCCTATGATGAAAGGAACAACATTCCTACTGTAAAGCACGGATGTGGATCGCTGATCTTTTGGGGATGTGTGAGCAACAAAGGCACAGGAAACTTGGTAAAAGTTGAAGGAAAGATGAATGCAGCACGTTTTCAGCAAATACTGGAGTCAAATTTGTACTCATCAGCCCGGAAGCTGCGCATGGAACGTACTTGGGCGTTCCAACCTGACAGTGATCCAAAACACAAGGCCAAGTCGACCTGTCATTGGCTACAGCAGAACAAAGTGAAGGATCTGGAGTGGCCATTTCAGTCTCCTGACCTCAAAATCAATGAGTCACTCTGGGGAGATCTCAAGCGTGCAGTTCATGCTAGACAGCCCAGGAATTTACAGGAACTGGAGGCTTTTTGCCAAGAAGAATAGGCAGCTTTACCATCTGAGAAAATAAAGAACCTCATCCACAACTACCACAAAAGACTTCAAGCTGTCATTGGGGTTAAAGGTAAAAGAGGGTAATACACGGTATTAAGAACTGGGGTATGTGAACTTTTGATCAGGGATGTTTTAGGTTGTCATTAAGATTTAAAAAGAGAAAACACAGTAGTTTGACAATAAATGGCTTCACCAAACCAATAACCATGAGTGGTTATATATATATATATATATATATATATATATATATATATATATATATATATATTGTCAAGCAAAGGTAGTACTATTGCTTCAAAAGCATCCAGCAACTCGGGGGGTTAACACAGTCACAGGAGACAGGAAATGGATAGCAGACCCCCAGAGGGATTGTGGGGAACTTGTTTACTATTCTGGCAGCAGCCAAAGGGATGAGTGGTGTGTGTGATCTGTCTCTCACATAAGTTCAGGTAAGTGAACCATTCCAGTAAAGAGTGAAGCTGGGCAGAGGTCAGAACCTTTGTACTGCTAGTTGAGAAAGTCTGTCATCGGGCAGGAAGATAAGTACTGGAAGGAATTGAGTCACAAGGATCATCTCCCTCAGCAACCCCCCCCCTCCATCTCACTGTGCTATAAGGAATGCTGTGTACTACTGTGCCTCTGTAAAGAAACTGTTATTGTGTATGAAGCCTGTTGCTTTTAGAGACTTGATCTGTGCTGTGATATTAAATTCTACTGTTCACCTGTTCATGAGAACTCTGTCAAGTGTGTCTGTACCTGAGAGAGCTGCATTACATGGTCGCCCTGAGTAACGGTTCCCCCGAGATTCCAAAGAATTCATGAAACCTGTCTCACCCCTATCTAAACTGTAGCGTCGGCGTCCCTACCTCCTGCTAGGCAGGGACGCTGTTCCCCTCACCTCTCCACTCCGTGCCCGGCATCCTCCTCCCGCTCTGCTGGCAGCGCGCGCTGCTTCCCGGCCACTGTGCTTAGGGCGCGCGCACTCCCCCTCTCTTAAAGGGGCCGCGCGCGCCATCCTAAGGAGTCCCCGGCCAATGGCCGGAGGACCTCACCATATATAAGGCACCTCCTCCAAAATGGAGGTGCCCGAGCAATGTTGTTGCAAAGCCTTCACTCTGCTTCAGCCCTCAGGTCCCGTTACCAGTTACCTGCCAGTCACCTGCCAGATTCCTGCTTGATACCTGCCTGATATCCGTTTACCTGCTTGCAAGCCTGCGGTCCGACGGTCTGCCTTCCGACACCTGTCAGTCTGTCTATGGACCAGCCTGCCCGCTCACCTGGGAGCGCTCATCTTCTACCTGCCTGCTAGCCTACCTGGAGGCTCCGCTGTCACTTGCCGTGACCACCTGCCTGTCCAGAGACTCTTGCCTGCTCACCTGGGAGCGCTCACCTGCAACCTGTCTACTAGCCTACATGGAGGCCCTGCTGTCACTTGCCGTGACCACCTGCCTGTCCAGAGACTCTTGCCTGCTCACCTGCTACCTGTCTGCTAGCCTACCTGGAGGCTCTGCCATCACTTGCCGTGACCACCTGCCCGTCCAGAGACTCTTGCCCGCTCACCTGGGAGCGCTCACCTGCTACCTGCCTGCTGTTCTTCTACCCAGAGACTGTCCCTGTCACTTGCCGTGAGTACCCGTCCTTCTACTCAGAGACTGTCCCTGTCACTTGCCGTGACTACCTGCCCTTCTACCCAGAGACTGTCCCTGTCACTTGCCGTGACTACCTGCCCTTCTACCCAGAGACTGTCCCTGTCACTTACCGTGACTATCTGCCCGTCTTCCCCGGGAGCCACCCGCTTCCTTACAAGGACCGCCCCCTTGTATAGTTGCTCAGAGGTTCCGCCTCCCAGACCCGTTACATAAACCTAGCGGCGTGCGGCGCGTAACTATATATATATATATATATATATATATATATATATATATATATATGCAACGCGTGAAATTAGTATTGAATACATCACCAATTTTCTAAGTAAATATTATAATTATTTATTTATATAGCACCATTGATTTCATGGTGCTATACATCAGCAACAAAATACAGATATCACTTACAGTAAACAAACTATATATATATATTATTAACTAGTTCACTTGGGAGTAGGCTAATAAGTTAGACTAAATGAACGCCCTTTCACAAGTTTTTAATAGTCCCTGTGGCTTTGAACCTCAGGATGTGGTTCTCTTATGTTATTCTAGATAGTAGCACTCATTCTAAACAGAGCACTTTTACTGCAGTCTTAAAACTTTAAAATATATCTATAAGCGGAGTGTTATGGCTTGAAAAAACTTTTTTCCAAAGATAACAATTAAAATTTTGAAAATATGTAATATATTTGATCTCTGAATAACCAGTATTCATGGCTCATCCATGTCTTGACCCCTTTCACCAGAATATTAATCCATATCCTCTATTTGGTATCAATTAGCAGTGGCACTCTTGATTGATCTACAAGTGCACACAGACATAAATGTTAGGTATGCGAATTGCACAGTTGAACAGTTACTACTTACTACAGAAACTTGTGACGTCATTTATGTCTTCATTGTTGCCAAATATCTATAAAACCACGAGTGTCTCACACAAATGAAGTGTTCGCTGCTGAGGAGTGCAGCAGGCAGAGTCTGTATCAGAGTGCAGCAGGCAAAGTCTGTATCAGAGTGCAGCAGGCAAAGTCTGTATCAGAGTGCAGCAGGCAAAGTCTGTATCAGGAGTGGAGCAGGCAGAGTCTGTATCAGGAGTGCAGCAGGCAGAGTCTGTATCAGGAATGCATCAGGCAGAGTCTGTATCAGGAATGCAGCAGGCAGAGTCTCTATCAGGAGTGCAGCAGGCAGAGTCTGTATCAGGAGTGCAGCAGGCAGAGTCTGTATCAGGAGTGGAGTCTGTATCAGAGTGCAGCAGGCAGATCTGTATTAGGAGTGCAGCAGGCAGAGTCTGTATCAGGAGTGCAGCAGGCAGAGTCTGTATCAGGAGTGCAGCAGGCAGAGTCTGTATCAGAAGTGCAGCAGGCAGAGTCTGTATCAGGAGTGGAGTCTGTATCAGAGTGCAGCAGGCAGAGTCTGTATTAGGAGTGCAGCAGGCAGAGTCTGTATCAGGAGTGCAGCAGGCAGAGTCTGTATCAGGAGTGCAGCAGGCAGAGTCTGTATCAGAAGTGCAGCAGGCAGAGTCTGTATCAGGAGTGCAGCAGGCAGAGTCTGTATCAGGAGTGCAGCAGGCAGAGTCTGTATTAGGAGTGCAGCAGGAAGAGTCTGTATCAGAGTGCAGCAGGCAGAGTCTGTATCAGGAGTGCAGAGTCTGTATCAGTGCAGCTGGCAGAGTCTGTATTAGGAGTACAGCAGGCAGAGTCTGTATCAGGAGTGCAGCAGGCAGAGTCTGTATCAGGAGTGCAGAGTCTGTATCAGAGTGCAGCAGGCCGAGTCTGTATTAGGAGTGCAGCAGGCAGAGTCTGTATCAGAGTGCAGCAGGCAGAGTCTGTATCAGAAGTGCAGCAGGCAGAGTCTGTATTAGGAGTACAGCAGGCAGAGTCTGTATCAGGAGTGCAGCAGGCAGAGTCTGTATCAGGAGTGCAGAGTCTGTATCAGAGTGCAGCAGGCCGAGTCTGTATTAGGAGTGCAGCAGGCAGAGTCTGTATCAGAGTGCAGCAGGCAGAGTCTGTATCAGAAGTGCAGCAGGCAGAGTCTGTATTAGGAGTACAGCAGGCAGAGTCTGTATCAGGAGTGCAGCAGGCAGAGTCTGTATCAGGAGTGCAGAGTCTGTATCAGAGTGCAGCAGGCAGAGTCTGTATCAGAGTGCAGCAGGCAGAGTCTGTATCAGAGTGCAGCAGGCAAAGTCTGTATCAGAGTGCAGCAGGCAAAGTCTGTATCAGGAGTGCAGCAGGCAGAGTCTGTATCAGGAGTGCAGCAGGCAGAGTCTGTATCAGAGTGCAGCAGGCAAAGTCTGTATCAGAGTGCAGCAGGCAAAGTCTGTATCAGAGTGCAGCAGGCAAAGTCTGTATCAGGAGTGCAGCAGGCAGAGTCTGTATCAGGAGTGGAGTCTGTATCAGAGTGCAGCAGGCAGAGTCTGTATTAGGAGTGCAGCAGGCAGAGTCTGTATCAGAGTGCAGCAGGTAGAGTCTGTATCAGAGTGCAGCAGACAGAGTCTGTATCAGGAGTGCAGCAGGCAGAGTCTGTATCAGAAGTGCAGCAGGCAGAGGCTGTATCAGAGTGCAGCAGGCAGAGTCTGTATCAGAGTGCAGCAGGCAGAGTCTGTATCAGGAGTGCAGAGTCTATATCAGTGCAGCTGGCAGAGTCTGTATTAGGAGTACAGCAGGCAGAGTCTGTATCAGGAGTGCAGCAGGCAGAGTCTGTATCAGGAGTGCAGAGTCTGTATCAGAGTGCAGCAGGCCGAGTCTGAATTAGGAGTGCAGCAGGCAGAGTCTGTATCAGAGTGCAGCAGGCAGAGTCTGTATCAGAAGTGCAGCAGGCAGAGTCTGTATTAGGAGTACAGCAGGCAGAGTCTGTATCAGGAGTGCAGCAGGCAGAGTCTGTATCAGGAGTGCAGAGTCTGTATCAGAGTGCAGCAGGCAGAGTCTGTATTAGGAGTGCAGCAGGCAGAGTCTGTATCAGAGTGCAGCAGGCAGAGTCTGTATCAGAGTGCAGCAGGCAGAGTCTGTATCAGAGTGCAGCAGGCAAAGTCTGTATCAGAGTGCAGCAGGCAAAGTCTGTATCAGAGTGCAGCAGGCAGAGTCTGTATCAGGAGTGCAGCAGGCAGAGTCTGTATCAGAGTGCAGCAGGCAAAGTCTGTATCAGAGTGCAGCAGGCAAAGTCTGTATCAGAGTGCAGCAGGCAAAGTCTGTATCAGAGTGCAGCAGGCAGAGTCTGTATCAGAAGTGCAGCAGGCAGAGTCTGTATTAGGAGTACAGCAGGCAGAGTCTGTATCAGGAGTGCAGCAGGCAGAGTCTGTATCAGGAGTGCAGAGTCTGTATCAGAGTGCAGCAGGCAGAGTCTGTATTAGGAGTGCAGCAGGCAGAGTCTGTATCAGAGTGCAGCAGGCAGAGTCTGTATCAGAGTGCAGCAGGCAGAGTCTGTATCAGAGTGCAGCAGGCAAAGTCTGTATCAGAGTGCAGCAGGCAAAGTCTGTATCAGAGTGCAGCAGGCAGAGTCTGTATCAGGAGTGCAGCAGGCAGAGTCTGTATCAGAGTGCAGCAGGCAAAGTCTGTATCAGAGTGCAGCAGGCAAAGTCTGTATCAGAGTGCAGCAGGCAGAGTCTGTATTAGGAGTGCAGCAGGCAGAGTCTGTATCAGGAGTGCATCAGGCAGAGTCTGTATCAGGAATGCAGCAGACAGAGTCTTTATCAGGAGTGCAGCAGGCAGAGTCTGTATCAGGAGTGCAGCAGGCAGAGTCTGTATCAGGAGTGCAGAGTCTGTATCAGAGTGCAGCAGGCAGAGTCTGTATTAGGAGTGCAGCAGGCAGAGTCTGTATCAGGAGTGCAGCAGGCAGAGTCTGTATCAGAAGTGCAGCAGGCAGAGTCTGTACTAGGAGTGCAGCAGGCAGAGTCTGTATCAGGAGTGCAGCAGGCAGAGTCTGTATCAGAGTGCAGCAGGCAGAGTCTGTATCAGGAGTGCAGCAGGCAGAGTCTGTATCAGGAGTGCAGCAGGCAGAGTCTGTATCAGAGTGCAGCAGGCAGAGTCTGTATCAGAGTGCAGCAGGCAGAGTCTGTATCAGGAGTGCAGAGTCTGTATCAGTGCAGCTGGCAGAGTCTGTATTAGGAGTACAGCAGGCAGAGTCTGTATCAGGAGTGCAGCAGGCAGAGTCTGTATCAGGAGTGCAGAGTCTGTATCAGAGTGCAGCAGGCAGAGTCTGTATTAGGAGTGCAGCAGGCAGAGTCTGTATCAGGAGTGCAGCAGGCAGAGTCTGTATCAGAAGTGCAGCAGGCAGAGTCTGTATTAGGAGTGCAGCAGGCAGAGTCTGTATCAGGAGTGCAGCAGGCAGAGTCTGTATCAGAGTGCAGCAGGCAGAGTTTGTATCAGGAGTGCAGCAGGAAGAGTCTGTATCAGAAGTGCAGCAGGCAGAGGCTGTATCAGAGTGCAGCAGGCAGAGTCTGTATCAGAGTGCAGCAGGCAGAGTCTGTATCAGTGCAGCTGGCAGAGTCTGTATTAGGAGTACAGCAGGCAGAGTCTGTATCAGGAGTGCAGCAGGCAGAGTCTGTATCAGAGTGCAGGAGGCAGAGTCTGTATCAGGAGTGCAGCAGGCAGAGTCTGTATCAGAGTGTAGCAGGCAGAGTCTTTATCAGGAGTGCAGCAGGCAGAGTTTGTATCAGGAGTGCAGCAAGGACTGGTACGCAACATTACACAACTTAGACTGCAGAACAGGAAGGTTCCACTACAGCCAATCCAGTAGATGGAGACCCAATCAGGATTCCCCACATTTAAAAAAATTAGTGGCAGTCCCCAGCCGCCCGGCGACCGGGTGTCCACACTCAGGCCCCAGCCGCCAGGGGACGGCCGGGTGTCCATACTCGGTCCCCAGCTGCCCCTATTTGTCTCGGTGCACCTTATACACAAGTGCGCATACCAAAACATTACCTGTGCCCTCCCCAGTGCATTTAGTGGGAAGGATAGCCTATTCCGCTGTAGTGTGTGCACGCCAACCCCCTGTTCATGGCACATGCGAAGATGCCTCCCGCCCTGCACCTGTCATTGCAGACTTGCAACTATCCCCGTTCAAGTCCTTGTCCCAGGGCAGTGTTCAATTGTACCTCCCCCATTCCTTGCAATGCAAGCGCAAGTATGCAGCCTGCCACCCACTCACCCCCAGGCTGCAATACCATACTGCTTGCTTGCTTGCACTTGAAATTGGGACTTTTAGGTATGTGGAGGCGGAATCTGGCCACCACATCATGGCTGCTTCTGCCGGCTGGTATCCATACTCAATCCCCAGCCGCCCGGCGGCCGGGTGTCCACGCTTGGTCCCCAGCCGCCAGGGGGCGGCCAGGTGTCTATACTCGGTCCCCAGCCGCCCCGCGGCCGGGTGCCCACACACGGTCCCCAGCCGCCCCTATTTGCCCCGGTGAGCCTTATACACAAGCGCACATACCAAAACATTACCTGTGCCCTGCCCAGTGCTTTTAGTGGGAAGGACAGCCTAACCACAAACACGTGGACAAGTGAATGTGGCCAGGGATGGTCCATCTCACTGACGCCTTCACACTGGGTTAATATTGTGGAAGCCGGGACACAGTTGGACACTGGGATGCAACACGTCCTCCAGACATAGAGGATTGCGGGTCCTGGGTCAATCAGGCTTCAACACAAAGTTCAGAAGGTTGACAGCAGCAGTGGTCAGCCTCCTACACAACGAGTAAATTATTCATGATCATGAGGCCATCCATCTCCTTAGCTTTCTGTTCCTTGGAATGCAAGCGCATGTATGTAGTAGCGGCTAGGCCTGAGGTGGTCAGCGTTTTGGCGCATATCCTACCTCCTCCGAGGATTGCTGGATGTTTTCCTGCTACTATCCCAGTTCTATGACTCCCGTTAAAACAAAGCTTCAGGTGATGAATGATAGATGAGGTGGTGGCAAAGGAGAAAGAGCAGGAGGAACAGAGACCATTCACATCAATATCAGGCCAGTCAACCACACATGTCTTGTGGGATATGTTTCTGTACCAAAAGGAGCAGTTTGGCTACACAGTTATAGGGCATACAGTGAGTGCAATGCCTACCAAAAATTTCGAGGCACTCCAATGCCGCTTGGAAGTGACATGGAGGTCAGCGGGCCTTAACTAAACCGATTTTTCCATTTATAGCAACTGGGTCTCCTGAACACTATTGGCTTAAGCAGTGAATGGAAGGCTTTCCAAAAATTATGAGGAACTGCAATGCCCCTTGAAACAGACGTGGATTACGGCGTACTAAAAAGTTTCTACTTCTACCCTTTATTGGGGAGTGGGTCTCCCTTAGTGTTCGCCTATGCATTGAAAAGCAAAATCTGACTAAAATTAGGAGGAAATGCAATGCTCGTTGGAAGAGTCATGGAGGTTAGAGTTAATTAAAAACAACATTTCAATGCCCCTTGGAACAGCTGTGGAGTTCAGAGTCGTTTAACAAGACGGTTTTAATGCCCCTTGGAAGAGACGTGGAGGTCACAGTGGCTTAACAAGACGGTTTTAATGCCCCTTGGAAGAGACGTGGAGGTCACAGTAGCTTAACAAGATGGTTTAAATGCCCCTTGCAAGAGACGTGAAGGTTACAATAGTTTAAAAAGACAATATCAATGCCCCTTGGAAGAGTGGTGGAGGTCGCAGTGGAATAAAAAGACAATATCAATGCACCTTGGAAGACTGGTGGAGGTCGCAGTAGCTTAACAAGACGGTTTTAATGCCCCTTGAAAAAGACGTGGAGGTCACAGTAGCTTAACAAGATGGTTTAAATGCCCCTTGGAAGAGACGTGGAGGTCACAGTGGAATAAAAAGACAATATCAATTCCCCTTGGAAGAGACGTGGATGTCACAGTAGCTTAACAAGATGGTTTAAATGCCCCTTGGAAGAGACGTGGAGGTCACAGTAGCTTAACTAGACGGTTTAAATGCCCCTTGGAAGAGACGTGGAGGTCACAGATGAATAAAAAGACAATATTAATGCCCCTTGGGAGAGTGGTGGAGGTCACAGTAGCTTAACAAGACGATTTTAATGCCCCTTGGAAGAGACGTGGAGGTCACAGTAGCTTAACAAGACAGTTTAAATGCCCCTTGGAAGAGAAGTGAAGGTCACAGTGGAATAAAAAGACAATATCAATGCCCCTTGGAAGAGTGGTGGAGGTCGCAGTAGCTTAACAAGATGGTTTTAATGCCCCTTGGAAGAGTGGTGGAGGTCACAGTGGAATAAAAAGACTATCAATGCCCCTTGGAAGAGTGATGGAGGTCACAGTAGCTTAACAAGACAGTTTTAATGCCCCTTGGAAGAGACGTGGAGGTCACAGTAGGTTAACTAGACAGTTTAAATGCCCCTTGGAAGAGACGTGGAGGTCACAGTTGAATAAAAAGACTATCAATGCCCCTTGGAAGAGTGGTGGAGGTCACAGTAGCTTAACAAGACGGTTTTAATGCCCCTTGGAAGAGACG
The DNA here is from genome assembly GCF_046119375.1 of Phyllobates terribilis. Classification (NCBI taxonomy): domain Eukaryota; kingdom Metazoa; phylum Chordata; class Amphibia; order Anura; family Dendrobatidae; genus Phyllobates; species Phyllobates terribilis. The sequence goes on from NW_027362761.1 coordinate 248,535,438, forward strand.
TGGAGGTCACAGTAGCTTAACTAGACAGTTTAAATGCCCCTTGGAAGAGACGTGGAGGTCACAGTTGAATAAAAAGACAATATCAATGCCCCTTGGAAGAGTGGTGGAGGTCACATTAGCTTAACAAGACGGTTTTAATGCCCCTTGGAAGAGTGGTGGAGGTCACAGTGGAATAAAAAGACAATATCAATGCCACTTGGAAGAGTGGTGGAGGTCACAGTAGCTTAACAAGACGGTTTTAATGCCCCTTGGAAGAGTGGTGGAGGTCACAGTAGCTTAACAAGACGGTTTTAATGCCCCTTGGAAGAGAAGTGGATGTCACAGTAGCTTAACAAGACGGTTTAAATGCCCCTTGGAAGAGACATGGAGGTCACAGTAGCTTAACAAGATGGTTTAAATGCCCCTTGGAAGAGATGTGGAGGTTACAATAGAATAAAAGCACAATATCAATGCCTCTTGGAAGAGTGGTGGAGGTCGCAGTGGAATAAAAAGACAATATCAATGCCCCTTGGAAGACTGGTGGAGGTTGCAGTAGCTTAACAAGACAGTTTTAATGCCCCTTGAAAAAGACGTGGAGGTCACAGTAGCTTAACAAGATGGTTTAAATACCCCTTGGAAGAGACGTGGAGGTCACAGTGGAATAAAAAGACAATATCAATGCCCCTTGGAAGAGACGTGGATGTCACAGTAGCTTAACAAGATGGTTTAAATGCCCCTTGGAAGAGACGTGGAGGTCACAGTAGCTTAACTAGACGGTTTAAATGCCCCTTGGAAGAGACGTTGAGGTCACAGATGAATAAAAAGACAATATTAATGCCCCTTGGGAGAGTGGTGGAGGTCACAGTAGCTTAACAAGACGATTTTAATGCCCCTTGGAAGAGACGTGGAGGTCACAGTAGCTTAACAAGACAGTTTAAATGCCCCTTGGAAGAGAAGTGAAGGTCACAGTGGAATAAAAAGACAATATCAATGCCCCTTGGAAGAGTGGTGGAGGTCGCAGTAGCTTAACAAGATGGTTTTAATGCCCCTTGGAAGAGTGGTGGAGGTCACAGTGGAATAAAAACACTATCAATGCCCCTTGGAAGAGTGGTGGAGGTCACAGTAGCTTAACAAGACAGTTTTAATGCCCCTTGGAAGAGACGTGGAGGTCACAGTAGCTTAACTAGACAGTTTAAATGCCCCTTGGAAGAGACGTGGAGGTCACAGTAGGTTAACTAGACGGTTTAAATGCCCCTTGGAAGAGACGTGGAGGTCACAGTTGAATAAAAAGACTATCTATACCCCTTGGAAGAGTGGTGGAGGTCACAGTAGCTTAACAAGACGGTTTTAATGCCCCTTGGAAGAGACATGAAGGTCACAGTAGCTTAACTAGACAGTTTAAATGCCCCTTGGAAGAGACGTGGAGGTCACAGTTGAATAAAAAGACAATATCAATGCCCCTTGGAAGAGTGGTGGAGGTCACATTAGCTTAACAAGACGGTTTTAATGCCCCTTGGAAGAGTGGTGGAGGTCACAGTGGAATAAAAAGACAATATCAATGCCACTTGGAAGAGTGGTGGAGGTCACAGTAGCTTAACAAGACGGTTTTAATGCCCCTTGGAAGAGACGTGGAGGTCACAGTAGCTTAACAAGACAGTTTAAATGCCCCTTGGAAGAGAAGTGGAGGTCACAGTGGAATAAAAAGACAATATCAATGCCCCTTGGAAGAGTGGTGGAGGTCACAGTAGCTTAACAAGACGGTTTTAATGCCCCTTGGAAGAGACATGGATGTCAAAGTGGAATAAAAAGACAATATCAATGCCCCTTGGAATAGTGGTGGAGGTATCAGTAGCTTAACAAGACGGTTCTAATGCCCCTTGGAAGAGTGGTGGAGGTCACAGTGGAATAAAACGACAATATCAATGCCCCTTGTAAGAGTGGTGGAGGTCGCAGTAGCTTAACAAGACAGTTTTAATGCCCCTTGGAAGAGTAGTGGAGGTAGCAGTGGAATAAAAAGACAATAACAATACCCTGAGGAAGAGATGTGGAGGACACAGTAGCTTAACAAGACGATTTTAATGCCCCTTACAAGAGCCATGCAGTACAGCATATTAAAAACATTATTTCCATTATTGGGGAGTGGGTCTCCCATAGTCTTTGCCTATGCCTTCCAAGCAAAAGCTGCCAAAAATTAGGACGGAGGAACTTGCAATGCTGACAACATGAACCACGGTCACCCTGGTTGTATAGTGGTGGTGGAGGCTGCGGATAAGGAGAAGAGCAAAAAACAGCCGAAGTGACGAAGCGAATACCCATGTGTGGGTGTGAAGCGGTGCATGGGAATACACCTCCCGAAACATTAGCTTAACAAGACGGTTTTAATGCCCCTTGGAAGAGTGGTGGAGGTCACAGTGGAATAAAAAGACAATATCAATGCCACTTGGAAGAGTGGTGGAGGTCACAGTAGCTTAACAAGACGGTTTTAATGCCCCTTGGAAGAGTGGTGGAGGTCACAGTAGCTTAACAAGACGGTTTTAATGCCCCTTGGAAGAGAAGTGGGTGTCACAGTAGCTTAACAAGACGGTTTAAATGCCCCTTGGAAGAGACGTGGAGGTCACAGTAGCTTAACAAGATGGTTTAAATGCCCCTTGGAAGAGATGTGGAGGTTACAATAGAATAAAAGCACAATATCAATGCCTCTTGGAAGAGTGGTGGAGGTCGCAGTGGAATAAAAAGACAATATCAATGCCCCTTGGAAGACTGGTGGAGGTTGCAGTAGCTTAACAAGACAGTTTTAATGCCCCTTGAAAAAGACGTGGAGGTCACAGTAGCTTAACAAGATGGTTTAAATACCCCTTGGAAGAGACGTGGAGGTCACAGTGGAATAAAAAGACAATATCAATGCCCCTTGGAAGAGACGTGGATGTCACAGTAGCTTAACAAGATGGTTTAAATGCCCCTTGGAAGAGACGTGGAGGTCACAGTAGCTTAACTAGACGGTTTAAATGCCCCTTGGAAGAGACGTTGAGGTCACAGATGAATAAAAAGACATTATTAATGCCCCTTGGGATAGTGGTGAAGGTCACAGTAGCTTAACAAGACGATTTTAATGCCCCTTGGAAGAGACGTGGAGGTCACAGTAGCTTAACAAGACAGTTTAAATGCCCCTTGGAAGAGAAGTGAAGGTCACAGTGGAATAAAAAGACAATATCAATGCCCCTTGGAAGAGTGGTGGAGGTCGCAGTAGCTTAACAAGATGGTTTTAATGCCCCTTGGAAGAGTGGTGGAGGTCACAGTGGAATAAAAAGACTATCAATGCCCCTTGGAAGAGTGGTGGAGGTCACAGTAGCTTAACAAGACAGTTTTAATGCCCCTTGGAAGAGACGTGGAGGTCACAGTAGCTTAACTAGACAGTTTAAATGCCCCTTGGAAGAGACGTGGAGGTCACAGTAGGTTAACTAGACGGTTTAAATGCCCCTTGGAAGAGACGTGGAGGTCACAGTTGAATAAAAAGACTATCTATGCCCCTTGGAAGAGTGGTGGAGGTCACAGTAGCTTAACAAGACGGTTTTAATGCCCCTTGGAAGAGACGTGAAGGTCACAGTAGCTTAACTAGACAGTTTAAATGCCCCTTGGAAGAGACGTGGAGGTCACAGTTGAATAAAAAGACAATATCAATGCCCCTTGGAAGAGTGGTGGAGGTCACATTAGCTTAACAAGACGGTTTTAATGCCCCTTGGAAGAGTGGTGGAGGTCACAGTGGAATAAAAAGACAATATCAATGCCACTTGGAAGAGTGGTGGAGGTCACAGTAGCTTAACAAGACGGTTTTAATGCCCCTTGGAAGAGACGTGGAGGTCACAGTAGCTTAACAAGACAGTTTAAATGCCCCTTGGAAGAGAAGTGGAGGTCACAGTGGAATAAAAAGACAATATCAATGCCCCTTTTAAGAGTGGTGGAGGTCACAGTAGCTTAACAAGACGGTTTTAATGCCCCTTGGAAGAGACAGGGATGTCAAAGTGGAATAAAAAGACAATATCAATGCCCCTTGGAATAGTGGTGGAGGTATCAGTAGCTTAACAAGACGGTTCTAATGCCCCTTGGAAGAGTGGTGGAGGTCACAGTGGAATAAAACGACAATATCAATGCCCCTTGTAAGAGTGGTGGAGGTCGCAGTAGCTTAACAAGACAGTTTTAATGCCCCTTGGAAGAGTAGTGGAGGTAGCAGTGGAATAAAAAGACAATAACAATACCCTGAGGAAGAGATGTGGAGGACACAGTAGCTTAACAAGACGATTTTAATGCCCCTTACAAGAGCCATGCAGTACAGCATATTAAAAACATTATTTCCATTATTGGGGAGTGGGTCTCCCATAGTCTTTGCCTATGCCTTCCAAGCAAAAGCTGCCAAAAATTAGGACGGAGGAACTTGCAATGCTGACAACATGAACCACGGTCACCCTGGTTGTATAGTGGTGGTGGAGGCTGCGGATAAGGAGAAGAGCAAAAAACAGCCGAAGTGACGAAGCGAATACCCATGTGTGGGTGTGAAGCGGTGCATGGGAATACACCTCCCGAAACAACACAGTGGATTTGACTTTATGTTACTCTGCTGTCATTTGGTGGTGATGAGATGTCTGGCCCATACCAGCCCTTGTTCATTTGAATAAGGGTCAGCTTGTCAGCATTGTCAGTTGACAGGCGAGTGCACTTATCAGTTATAATTCCCCCAGCGGCACTAAAACATGCTCCGATAACACGCTAGCAGCAGGGCAGGCCAGGACCTCCAAGGCGTACAGAGCGAGTTCATTCCAAGTGTCCAGCTTGGATACCCAATAATTAAAAGGCACAGAGGAACCACGGAGGATGCTGGTATGGTCGGCAAAGTACTCCCTCACCATCTTTTGAAACTTTCCACTCCTTGTGAGAGTACCCCGCGCATCTGGGCCTGTAAGCTGGGCGGGTCTCAGAAAACTCTCCCAGAACGTTGACAGTGTTCCCCTGCCTCTGCTGGATTGGAGTTGCGTCTCTCTCGCCTGTACGCCTTGGTTGGTTATCGACCTGTGACCTCTGCCGCTAGCGTGTTCAGATGGGAATTTTTTTAACAATTCTGCAGCAAGGGCCTTCTGGTACTGCCCCATTTTTGTAGACCTCTCCACCTCAGGAATAAGAGAGTGAAAGTTCTCCTTGTAGCGGGGGGTCTAAAAGTGTCACCAACCAGTAATGACTGTCACCCAACATTTTGACAATGCGAGGGTCACGGTTAAGGCAGCGTAACATAAAGTCAGCCATGCGTGCCAGACTGGTAACGGGCAAGACTTCCGTGTCCTCACCAAGATGACGACTGACCATGGTCTCCTCCTCCTCCTCCTCCCCCCTGTCCTCAGGCTACCCATGCTGAACTGACGGTATGACAGTTGTACAGGTACTACCGTCTACAGTGCATGATACCAGCTCCTGTTCTTCCTCCTCCTCCTCTTCCTCTCCCTCATTGTCCCCCAATGCACGTTGAGATGAGATGAGGCTGGGCTGTGTGTAATCGCCTCCTACGGCTTATTGATCCATCTCATCATACTCTGGCTGCAATGCCTCCTCTTTAATTCTCTGCAGAGAGCGTTGCAAAAGACAGACAAGTGGGATGCTGACGCTAATGATGGCTTCATCGCCACTCACCATCTTGGTGGACTCCTCAAAGTTTGTCAGGATGGTACATATGTCAGACATCCAGGTCCACTCCTGTGGTCTTATGTGTGGAGTCTGACCTGAATATTGATGGCCTTGTTGCAGCTGGTACTCCACAACTGCTCTCTTCTGCTCACAAATCCTTTGCAACATGTGGAATGTAGAGTTCCAACATGTGGGGACATCACACACCAGTCGGTGTGCTGGAAGCTGCAAACGCTGCTGCAACACAGCAAGGGCGGCGGAAGCTGTAGCCAACTTGTGAAAATGAGCTGAAATGGGGCGTACTTTGACGAGCAGATCTGGCAACTCGGGGTACGATTTAAGAAACCGCTGAACCACGAGGTTAAGCACATGAGCTAGGCATGGTACGTGTGTGATCTCACCTCGCCTCAGAGCCTCCACCAGGTTATGGCCATTGTCACACACGACCATGCCTGGATGTAGGTTCAGCGGTCTCAGCCACAGATCTGCCTGCTCTTTCACAGCTGTTCACAACTCACAAGCTGTGTGAGGTTTATCACCTAAGCGTGACTGGCGTGAGCGTGATTAGTGATCCCACTGTACCATGAACCGAGGAGTGCCTGGAGAGCTGTAACTAAGTATCAACCCGATCTGACCAAGGTCGCGTGGCGGCTCAGTCGACTCCGTGAACCAAGGAGGAACCGAGCAGAGGAACAAAGTTCTACTCCAGGTCAGACCCCGGTCACAGTTATTGACCCACACAGGGGAATGCAGGAACAGGCAGATTAGACTGGCATACAGGCAGGTGGGTATTGGCAGGCACGGCTGGTATGCAGACAGGTGGGTACTGGCAAGCACAGCTGGTATGCAGACAAGTGGGCACTGGCAAGCACGGCTGGTATGCAGACAGGTGGGCAATGGCAAGAACGGCTGGCATGCAGACAGGTGGGTACTGTCAAGCACGGCTGGAGTGCAGACAGGGAGATACTGGCAAGCACAGCTGGAGTGCAGACAGGGAGATACTTGCGAGCATGGCTGGAGTGCAGACAGGGAGGTACTTGCAGGTTGGAGCGCAGGCTGGATACGGTCCAGTACAGACTGGAAGACAGAAACAGAGCCGCAGATGCGGTAGACAAGCAGAGTAAAGCGAAACCGCCGGAGCGGAGGACAAGGCAGAGCAGAGAGGAACCGCCGGTGTGGAGGACAAGGCAGAGCAGAGCGGAAAGGCCGGAGCGGTGGACAAGGCTGAGGAGAGAGGAACCGCCGGAGCGGTGGTCAAGGCAGAGCAGAGCGGAACCGCCGGAGCGGTGGACAAGGCAGAGCAGAGTGAAAACACCGATGCGGTGGACAAGGCAAAGCAGAGCGAAACCGCAGGTGCGGTGGACAAGGCAGAGCGGAGCAAAACCACAGGTGCGGTGGACAAGGCAGAGTAGAGCGAAACCGCAGGTGCGGTGGACAAGGCAGAGCAGAGCGGAACCGCCAGATCGGCGGACAAGGCAGAGCAGAGGGAAACCGCTGGCGTGGTGAGCAAGCAGAGCCGAACAGGGCTGAAGGTGCAGGCAGAGAGGACAGGACTCTGTTCACATGGAACAGACTGGAAAATACAGGAAGATGGCTTGAACACAAGAGGTAGATACGGAGGAAGGGAAAAGGGACAAGCAGAACCAGATACACACAAGGTACTTACTATGAAGTAGCGAGTGGACACAAAACTCACAAACAGAAGTACAGAGACAACGAGTTGGAGTTAGGTGCAGGTTCAGACACTGCAAGAAAAGGGAATGTACGGACATAGAGACAAACAGGAAACAGGCTAGGAGACAGTTCAGACAGGAACTGATACTGCAACGAGATACAAGAACGAGCCTGAGTATACAGCCCTCAGAGTGGCGGAAAAAGACTAGAAGTCAGAGATAACAGGTCTGGGTATGCAGCCCCCAGAGTGGCGGAAACAGACATGATACAGGACAGGGCTCATCTCTTTGTCTTACCGCCCCCCTTCCCCTGGTAAGCACTCTGGTCATTACACTGCCTTTAGCAGATTCTGTTTTTTACTCCTTTGCAGCCTGTCTTATGATCTCTCTGGTGCGTCTGTGGCTCTATATTATGTACCAGACTTTTGTATTACTATGTATTTTCCATTCAAACTATTTATATATTGATGCCTTACTGTAGGCCAGTGGGGCACTGCGCATTAATGTGAGATCTTAAGTATATATGATTGCGACAGTCTATACATATACCTTGGTATATTTACTTGAAACTAGCTAAATGCAATTCAATGTGTGTCACTGACCAGCTTCTAGATCTCAAACTGATATATACATCTGGTTTCTGTATCCACCTTGTAAACTGTCCTGTATAATTTAATATTATATTCAATAAAGTGATTTTGCACTTTTGTTACCAGGTAGTCTGTCTTGTCCTCCTATTCTTTTTAAGTTACAGGACAGGACCTGGCAATTCAGTTGCAAAGACAAACTGAGTGAAGGTGTTGCTCAGATCCCTCCTTCTGGGTGGAGGGGGTTTAAATATCCAGTGACTCACAGCAATAGGCTGGGGACGCATTAGGAGCGCGCCCACAGCATCTATAAGAATGAGGAAGTAACCGGCTTAAGCAATCAGACAAGAGACATGCACACAGCATGAACTGGAGCAAGGTTTGTAGGCTGAACTGATGGGTAAGATTGCGGTCTTGCATAGTGGGAGGTGGTGCACTATGCAAGCACACCACCAGGGATGTTACATTGGTGTCTGAACAGTCAGCGACACACTCAAACAGTTTTTTTTTTATGGAAAAAAAGGCATGCAGGTAGATAACACCCAGATTTGAACCGTGGAAGAGGAAAAACACAGTTCTACTTCCCTGGCCTACACCAGACTCTTTTAAACAGATATATTGGTGTCTGAACAGTCAGCGAGACACTGAAAATGTTTTTTTTATGCAAAAAAGACAAAAAAGTGGATAATACAGAGATTTGAACCGTGGAACTGCAAAACCACAGTTATAATTTCCTGGTGTATACCAGACTTGTTAAAATAGATATATTGGTGTCTGAACAGTCAGTGACACACTCAATTTTTTTTTGGGGGGGGGGAATACCAAAAGGTTAATAAGACGGGTATTTGTACAGTCTGACTGAGGAAAAAAAAACAAAAACAGGATTAGATGAAAAAAAAAGGATTTTTCCTGGCCCCTGAGACCTGGGGCTAAGTCTAGAAATTTGACCAGCAGGAGCACACAGGACTGTAATGCAGTGTTTGTTGGTATAACCACTGCGTCTCCTATACAGTCTGCCTGCCTGCCTGATATCTGGGATGGATATTAGTCCCGAGAAGGACTGTTTGTTTGATTTGGCAGGCTTTAGAGACCCTACACTAACTATTTCGCAGTATAAATCTCTCCCTAGCTCTGCAGCACTGACCCTACACTGTCTGATCCGGAGCGACTGTGTCCAAGATGGCGGCGCCCGGTTTTAAATACTCGAGATGACGCTGTGCGGCCAGCCAATCACTGTAATGCCCACAACCAACATGACTGCGGCATTACAGTGACTGGCTGGCAATCCCTGCATGTTCATTGGATCTGTAAAGAGCGCCAAACGTGCAGGGTGGAGACCCGAGCTCCCGCCCGAGTAACCCGGAAATGCTCGGTGCTCGCCGAACATCCCGAGTAGTGAAATGCTCGGGCGAGTAACAAGCAGTGTCGAGTATGCTCGCTCAACACTAATAGTTAACGATCTGCTGGACACCTGATTAATGAATAATTAGACTTATCTGTGGTTGAATTGTTGTTCATTAGAATTTTGTAGTCTAAACTTTTGCTTTCTCATTAGACTTTCATTGGGGTGCACTCATTTTTGCAACATGTTCTTCAATGAATTTGTTAGAAAAATTACTTTTTTGGGTATGCAAAATAACAAATCTTTTTTGCTATCAATGGCGCACATTTATGGGAGTATTGTGTAGTATGGTATTCCATAGAAAATGTAATTCTGAAAGGAAACAAAAGGATTTCTGATAAATCTATTGTGGTGTTCATATTTATGATGTACACACAATATTCATGGGTATCTATTTGATAATTACATTCATTTGACAAATTAACAGCATTATTTTAATAGTGTCAGGCTGTCAGTAACAGAAATCTCTCGGCTATGGTAATGAGTTTAACCCCTTATAAACATTTTATAATAACATTTTGACTGTGATCCCATTTTGGAAACTGCGCTCCCTGAAGGAATTTATTTAGAGATTTGGTGAGCATTCTTGAATCCACAGGTTGTTCACAGAATTTTAAAGTATTGGACCGTGAAAATCAAAAATTATGTTTTTTCCCAAAAAACTTATGATTTAGCTCCAATTTTCTAATTTCATAAATGTATGAAGAGAAAATGGACCACCCGATTTGTTGAGCAAATTTGTCCTGAATACGTCGATGCCCCTTATGTTGGGGAAAACAACTGTTCAGGCACATGGGAGAGCTCCAAAAGGACCCGTTTTGGGAAGCATACGTTACTCATATGATATGCAGGCACCACGCCCTCGTACTGCCAGAAGAGCAGTAACCCCCCATAAATGACACCATTTTGGAAACTACACCTCTCATAGAGATAATCTTATAATCTTATAAATGCGCCCCTGCTATGTACTGTGTAATGGTTGTATCTGACCAAGCAAGAACATGGTCTGATCATACCACAGCTCCTGGGCACGGAAAGAGTATACAGTCAGGACAGCATTAGGTCGTAGCTGAATTTTTATGTGATGTAAAACATTTTTTTCTGTGAGGTAAACATTTTTTTTAAATGGGTAGGGAAATGTTATGCCTCACTGAAATCAGCAACTACAGTCCCATGCTGTACTGTCGGTATACTCTCTTTTGCTTCCTTCCCTGGCCAGTAGCTGTGATATGGGCCAACCATGTTCCTGCATGGTTAGACACAGCTATTACACAGTACATAGCAGGAGCACATTTATAAGATTATCTCAGCACAGGAACATTTTTTCTTAACAAATCCAATTGTGGAAATTATTTTAATGTTAAGATCTATTGATTAAAATGTACTTTGTGGTAAAAAAAAAACCTTTAACTATTTGTTTTGCTTTTATTAGTAGCAACATTGTTACTAATTTATGTTTTAACCAGAAAATACAGTTTAGATTTGGTGCCCGCTATTCTCTAATAGCAAATGAAAATCTAGAATTTAGAGTGAAATTCATGCACAACTATATTGTTTTTATTTTAATCTAAATACTATAATAAGCAAATATATACCAAAACGTAAAAGATTCATAGTAATAGTTTTCATGCTGAGGTCACAATTTTCTATGCTTTACCTTAAAGTGAACTACTGTAATCAAACAAGTATGATAGGATTAGTATGCCAGACTGCACTTATTTTAGTCATATATTATTGGCACTTATTACTAATAAAAAAAGACAAACTTATACTTACCAAGATGGCTCAAATGATTTATGTAACTGTTTCTGTCTGTCTGTCTGTCTGGGATCTTGTGAATGGAGAGTTTTTGCTGAACATCTAAACCTCAGGGTTTTTGTTCTGTAGCTAATTAGCAGACTCTATACTTATTTTTAGGTTTCTACATGTTTTACTTCCTTACCTTGATCATGCACTGACAACCTCAACATGAGGTCAAATTATTAGACCTTCCCAATTTGTGTGTATATACACTGTGTGCAGAATTATTAAGCAGGTTGTATTTTAGAGGATTATTTTTATTATTGATCAACAACTATGTTCTCAATCAACCCAAAAGACTCATAAATATCCAAGCTTAATATTTTTAGAAGTTGGAGTGTTTTTTTTTAGATTTGGCTATCTTAGGAGGATATCTGTTTGTGCAGGTAACTATTACTGTGCAGAATTAGTAGGCAACTTAATAAAAACCGAATATAATCCCATCTCACTTATTTATTTTCACCAGGTAAACCAATATCAGTGCACAAAATTTAGAAATAAACATTTCTGACATGCAAAAACAAAAACCCAAAAAATTTGTGATAAATATAGCCACCTATCTTTATGATGACACTCAACAGCTTTCCTTCCATAGATTCTGTCAGTTGCTTGATCTGTTTTCGATCAACATTGCATGCAGCAGCCACCACAGCCTCCCAGACACTGTTCCAAGAGGTGTACTGTTTTCCCTCCCTGTAGATCTCACATTTTATGATGGACCACAGGTTCTCTATGGGGTTCAGATCAGGTGAACATGGGGGCCATGTCATTATTTTTTCTTCTTTTAGACCTTTACTGGCCAGCCACGCTGTGGAGTAGTTGGATGCATATGATGGAGCATTGTCCTGCATGAAAATCATGTTTTTCTTGAACGATACCGACTTCTTCCTGTACCAATGCTTGAAGAAGTTGTCTTCCAGAAACTGGCAGTAGGTCTGGGAGTTGAGCTTCACTCCATCCTCAACCCGAAAAGGTCCCACAAGTTCATCTTTGATGATACCAGCCCATACCAGTACCCCACCTCCACCTTGCTGGCATCTGAGTCGGAGTGGAGCTCTCTGCCCTTTACTGATCCAGCTTCTGGCCCATCCATCTGGCCCATCAAGTGTCACTCTCGTTTCATCAGTCCATAAAACCTTTGAAAAATCAGTCTTAAGATATTTCTTGGCCCATTCTTGACGCTTTATCTTATGTTTCTTGTTCAAAGGTGGTCGTTTTTCAGCCTTCATTACCTTGGCCATGTCCCTGAATATCGCACACCTTGTACTTTTTGATACTCCAGTAATGTTGCAGCTCTGAAATATGGCAAAACTGGTGGCGAATGGCATCTTGGCAGCTTCACGCTTGATTTTCCTCAATTCATGGGCAGTTATTTTGCTCCTTTTTTGGCCAACACGCTTCTTGCGACCCTGTTGGCTATTTGTCATGAAACGCTTGATTGTTCGGTGATCACGCTTCAAAAGTTTGGAAATTTCAAGACTGCTGCATCCCTCTGCAAGACATCTCACAATTTTCGACTTTTCAGAGCTGGTCAAATCTCTCTTCTGACCCATTTTGCCAAAGGAAAGGAAGTTGCCTAATAATTAAGCACACATTATATAGGGTGTTGATGTTGTTAGTCAACACCCCTCCTCTTTACAGAGATGAACATCACCAGATTTACTTAATCGGGAGTTGGCTCTCAAGCCTATGCAGTTTGGAGTAGGACAACATGTATAAAAAGTATCATGTGATCAAAATACTCATTTGCCTAATAATTCTGCACACAGTATATATGTCTATATATAGACATACACTGTGTGTAGAATTATTAGGCAAATGAGTATTTTGATCACATGATACTTTTTATACATGTTGTCCTACTCCAAGGTGCATAGGCTTGAGAGCCAATTACCAATTAAGTAAATCTGGTGATGTGCATCTCTGTAATGAGTAGGGGTGTTGACTAACGACATCAACACCCTATATAAGGTGTGCTTAATTATTAGTCAACTTCCTTTCCTTTGGCAAAATGGGTCAGAAGATTGATTTGACGTGAAAAAGTGTGAAACAACTGAAAATATGTCTTATATTCTAGGTTCTTCAAAGTAGCCACCTTTTGCTTTGATGACTGCTTTGCACACTCTAGGCATTCTCTTTATGAGCTTCAAGAGGTAGTCACTGGAAATGGTCTTCCAACAATCTTGAAGGAGTTCCCAGAGATGCTTAGCACTTGTTGGCCCTTTTGCCTTCACTCTGCGGTCCAGCTCACCCCAAACCATCTCGATTGGATTCAGGTCTGGTGACTGTGGAGGCCAGGTCATCTGGCATAGCACCCCATCACTCTCTTTCTTGGTCAAATAGCCCTTACACAGCCTGGAGGTGTGTTTGGGGTCATTGTCCTGTTGAAAAATAAATGATGGTCCGACTAAACGCAAACCGGATGGAATAGCATGCCGCTGCAAGATGCTCTGGTAGCCATGCTGGTTCAGTATGCCTTCAATTTTGAATAAATCCCCAACAGTGTCACCAGTAAAGCACCCCCACACCATCACACCTCCTCCTCCATGCTTCACGGTGGTAACCAGGCATGTAGAGTTCATCCGTTCACCTTTTCTGCGTCGCACAAAGACACGGTGGTTGGAACCAAAGATCTCAAATTTGGACTCATCAGACCAAAGCACAGCTTTCCACTGGTCTAATGTCCATTCCTTGTGTTCTTTAGCCCAAACAAGTCTCTTCTGCTAGTTGCCTGTCCTTAGCAGTGGTTTCCTAGCAGCTATTTTACCATGAAGGCCTGCTGCACAAAGTCTCCTCTTAACAGTTGTTGTAGAGATGTGTCTGCTGCTACAACTTTGTGTGGCATTGACCTGGTCTCTAATCTGAGCTGCTGTTAACCTGCGATTTCTGAGGCTGGTGACTCAGATAAACTTATCCTCAGAAGCAAAGGTGACTCTTGGTCTTCCTTTCCTGGGGCGGTCCTCATGTGAGCCATGTAATGCACACGCCCGGACTGACTGGCGTGTGCGTGTATATGCAGTGATTCCACTGGACCGTACCGGAGAGTGAATGCCTGGAGGGACGTAACTAAGTATCCACCCGATCCGACCAAGGGCACGACGGCATACGACGCCAGGGCACCAAGGAGGAACCGAGCAGAGGGACCAGGTGCTACTCCAGATCAGACCCCGGACATGGCTGTTGACCCACACCGGGGAATACAGGAACAGGCAGGTTAGGCTGGCACACAGACTGGTGGGTATAGGCAGACACGTCTGGTATGCAGATGGGAGGATGCTGGTAAGCACGACTGGTATGCAGGCAGGGAGGTACTGGCAGGTACGACAGGTTGGAGCACAGAGTGGATAGGACCCAGTACAGACTGGGACTCAGGAACAGAACCGCAGATCCGGCAGACAAACACAGCAGAGCGAGGCCGCCCGGAGTGGCGAGCAAGAGCAGAGCAAGACGAGGCCGCCTGGAGCGGTGAGCGAGAGGGGAGCAGGACGAGAGTGCTGGAGCAGCGAGCAAAGGGTCAGAGCAGAGCGAGACTGCCGGAGCAGTGAGCAAAGGGTCAGAGCAGAGCGAGACTGCCAGAGCAGTGAGCAAAGGGTCAGAGCAGAGCAGAAACCGCAGGAGTGGTGAGCAAGGCAGAGCAGAGCGGAAACCGCAGGAGTGGTGAGCAAGGCAGAGCAGTACGGAAACCGCCGGAGCGGTGAGCAAGGCAGAGCAGAGCGGAAACCGCAGGAGCGGTGAGCAAGGCAGAGCAGAGCGGAAACCGCAGGAGCGGTGAGCAAGGCAGAGCAGAGCGGAAACCGCAGGAGCGGTGAGCAAGACAGAGCAGAGCGGAAACCGCAGGAGCGATGAGCAAGGCAGAGCAGAGCGGAAACCGCAGGAGCGGTGAGCAAGGCACAGCAGAGTGGAAACCGCAGGAGCGGTGAGCAAGGCAGAGCAGAGCGGAAACCGCAGGAGCGGTGAGCAAGGCAGAGCAGAGCAGAAACCGCAGGAGCGGTGAGCAAGGCAGAGCAGGCTAGAACCGCCGGAGCGGTGAACAAGGCAGAGCGGAAAGAAACCGCTGGAGTGGCGAGCAAGGCAGGGCAGAGGGGACAGGGCTCTGTTTACACGGAACAGACTAGAAGGGAAAGGCAGAACCAGATACACACAAGATACTTGCATTGAAGTAGCGAGTGGACTCTAAACTCACAAACAGAAGTACAGCGACAACGAGTAGGAGTTAGGTGCAGGTTCAGACTCTGCAGAAAAAGGGAAGGTACGGACATAGAGAAAAACAGGAGACAGGTTAGGAGACAGTTCAGACAGGAACTGTTACTGCAACAAATACAGGAACGAGCCAAGGTAAAGCCAAGTGCTGGTTCAGACAATGCAGGAGAAAGGGAAAGTACGGACATAGAGAAAAACAGGAAGCAGGTTAGGAGACAGTTCAGACAGGAATTGTTAATGAAGCGAGATACAGAAGCGAGTCTGGGTATGCGGCCCCCAGAGGGCGGGACGAACAGGCTAAGAGCGTGTTCACATGGGCCTGGAAATACAGCCTCCAGGAAAGGCAGAAAGACAGCTGGCTAGAGTGCACAGACAGGAAACAGTTCAGACACAGGAACTGATACCGCAAGGCAGGAAACATAGACAGGACCTGGCACATCAGTGACTAGAAGCCAACTGACAGAACAAGATGCTCAGGCATGGATTCCAAGGAGGAGCTGGTTTAAATACCAGGTGACAGACAGCAATAGGCTGAGGACGCATTAGGGGTGTGTCTGCAGCAGCTACAAGAAACAGGAAGTTCGGCGGGCGTCGCCCTAAGCAGCCAGAGCAGAGCAAAGCAGAGATTATGGAAAGGAGCCAGAGTGGCAGTCTGGACTGGAAATCAAATGCGCGCTCTTGCACAGTGGGAGATGGACCACTATGCAAGGACGCCACCAGGTATGTTACAGTACCCCCCCCTTACGCCCCCTCTTCTTCAGGCCTGCCAGAATCTTCCGCAGGAAATTAGAGGGCCAATCCTTCTCTTCAAGGAGATTACTTCTACTGTCCACAGGAAAAGACAAAACTGGTCTCATCTAGGTAGCTAGGATGCTACCTCCTATCCAGCCATCATCAGCACCAGACGAAACGGGTGGAGTACCAGGAACAGCACACAAGGAAGTCTCTCCCCACTTACTATCAGGTAGCACCCCAGAGGGTTCAGGAGACAGCTGGAAGTCCTCCGCCGGGTTGGAGGGGTGTAGAGACTCGGGGATAACCTCTGCTTCGGGGTACATCTTGTCAAGCTCACATGATGAAATGGGCGAGGTATCAGGTACAAGGTGTAGAAAAGTCACTGTCTCTTTGTTATCTGGTGGTACCCTGGAGGATTCAGGAAACAACTGGAGGTCGTCCGCCGGGTCGGAAGGGTGCAGAGACTCGGGGGTAACCTCTGCTTCGGAGTATACTAGGTCGGACTCACTGGACGAAGCGGGCGAGGTATCAGGTACCGAGTATAGGAAAGTCTCTGTCCATTCACTACCAGGTAGCACCCCGAAGGGTTCTGGAGACAACTGGAGGTCCTCCGCCTGGTCAGAGGGGTGTAGAGACTCGGGGGTAACCTCTGCTTCGGAGTACACTAGGTCGGACTCACTGGATGAAGCGGGCGAGGTATCAGGTACTGAGTATAGGGAAGTCTCTGTCCATTCGCTACCAGGTAGCACCCCGAAGGTTACTGGAGACAACTGGAGGTCCTCCGCCTGGTCGGAGGGGTGTAGAAACTCGGGGGTAACCTCTGCTTCGGAGTACACTAGGTCGGACTCACTGGACGAAGCAGGCGAGGTATCAGGTACAGAGTATAGGGAAGTCTCTGTCCATTCGCTACCAGGTAGCACCCCGAAGGGTTCTGGAGACAACTGGAGGTCCTCCGCCTGGTCGGAGGGGTGTAGAGACTCGGGGTTAACTACCGCTTTGAGGTACCCATTGTCAGGCTCACAGGACGGAGCGGACGAAGTATCGGGTGCTGGGTGTAGGGAAGTCTCTCTCCATTTGTCATCAGGTGGTATCCCGGAGGATTCAGGAGGCAACACGGGGTCCTCCGCCAGGTAGTAGAGGTGCACAGACTCGGAGGTAATCACTGCTTTGGAGTACCCTTGGACAGGCTCACCGGTTAAAGTGGGTGAAGCATCAGATACCGGGTGCAGGAAGTCCTCCTGTGTGGATTCTGGGTGGGCAGAAGTCTCTTCGGGCAGGAGAACTGGTGCGCTACCCACACACATTACCCGTTGGGGTTGCTCCGGGATACAGGGAAATGAAGCTTCAGCAGGGACTTCAAGGTTGGGATCAGGAGGTCTTTGGGAGGACAGACCCTGGCGTGATGGCTTGCCTCTACGCCTAGCACGTCTGGACTGCCTCTTGAGGTTGGGAGAAGTATTCCAGAGAGCGTAGTCATCCTGTGTGGATTCTGGATGGGCAGTAGTCTCTTCGGGCAGGAGGACTAGTGCGCTACCCACACACATTACCCATCGTGGCTGCTCCGGGATATTGGGAAGTGAAGCTTCAGCAGGAGCCTCCGGGTTAGGGTCATCAAAGACCATTAGAAAGGCCACCAGGAAGGCCTGCAGGTCCAGGACGATAGGATCCTGTGCATCCCATAGGGGGGTGATCCATTTCAAGGCATCACCCGCTAGGTAAGACATCATGAATCCCACCTTAACCCGATCGGTGGGAAAACAAAGAGGGTAGAACTTGAAGTGTAGTAAGCATTGCTCCACAAATGCACGACTCAGTCTTGGATCCCCATAGTACCGTGGCGGATCAGCAGGAACGAGTGCTGATAGATCCATCTGGACGGGTGCGTACTTCGCCTGGAACTCAGCTGGTAGCAAAAAAAAAAAAAATTCTTCTAGATGCACGTATTCGCTGAAAAACGTCTCAGAGAGCGAAGGCCGTGGGGCTCAACGGGAACCATGGCCTGAGCATGCTGTAATGCACACGCCCGGACTGACTGGCGTGTGCGTGTATATGTAGTGATTCCACTGGACCGTACCGGAGAGTGAATGCCTGGAGGGGTGTAACTAAGTATCCACCCTATCCGACCAAGGTCGCACGACGGCATACGACGCCAGTGCACCAAGGAGGAACCGAGCAGAGGGACCAGGTGCTAATCCAGGTCAGACCCCGGACACAGCTGTTGACCCACACCAGGGAATACAGGAACAGGCAGGTTAGGCTGGCACACAGACTGGTGGGTATAGGCAGCCACGGCTGGTATGCAGATGGGAGGATGCTGGTAAGCACGACTGGTATGCAGGCAGGGAGGTACTGGCAGGTACGACAGGTTGGAGCACAGAGTGGATAGGACCCAGTACAGACTGGGACTCAGGAACAGAACCGCAGATGCGGCGGACAAACACAGCAGAGCGAGGCCGCCCAGAGCGGCGAGCAAGAGCAGAGCAAGACGAGGCCGCCTGGAGCGGTGAGCGAGAGGGGAGCAGGACGAGAGTGCCAGAGCAGCGAGCAAAGGGTCAGAGCAGAGCGAGACTACCGGAGCAGTGAGCAAAGGGTCAGAGCAGAGCGAGACTGCCGGAGCAGTGAGCAAAGGGTCAGAGCAGAGCGAGACTGCCGGAGCAGTGAGCAAAGGGTCAGAGCAGAGCGAGACTGCCAGAGCAGTGAGCAAAGGGTCAGAGCAGAGCGGAAACCGCAGGAGTGGTGAGCAAGGCAGAGCGGAGCGGAAACCGCAGGAGCGGTGAGCAAGGCAGAGTAGAGCGGAAACCGCAGGAGCGGTGAGCAAGGCAGAGCGGAAACTGCAGGAGCGGTGAGCAAGGCAGAGCAGAGCGGAAACCGCAGGAGCAGTGATCAAGGCAGAGCAGAGCGGAAACCGCAGGAGCGATGAGCAAGGCAGAGCAGAGCGGAAACCGCAGGAGCGGTGAGCAAGGCAGAGCAGGCTAGAACCGCCGGAGCGGTGAACAAGGCAGAGCGGGAAGAAACCGCCGGAGCGGCGAGCAAGGCAGGGCAGAGGGGACAGCGCTCTGTTCACACGGAACAGACTAGAAGGGAAAGGCAGAACCAGATACACACAAGATACTTGCAATGACGTAGCGAGTGGACTCTAAACTCACAAACGGAAGTACAGCGACAATGAGTAGGAGTTGGGTGCAGGTTCAGACTCTGCAGAAAAAGGGAAGGTACGGACATAGAGAAAAACAGGAGACAGGTTAGGAGACAGTTCAGACAGGAACTGTTACTGCAACAAATACAGGAACGAGCCAAGGTAAAGCCAAGTGCTGGTTCAGACAATGCAGGAGAAAGGGAAAGTACGGACATAGAGAAAAACAGAAAGCAGTTTAGGAGATAGTTCAGACAGGAACTGTTACTGAAGCGAGATACAGGAGCGAGTCTGGGTATGCGGCCCCCAGAGGGCGGGACGAACAGGCTAAGAGCGTGTTCACACGGGCCTGGAAATACAGCCTCCAGGAAAGGCAGAAAGACAGCTGGCTAGAGTGCACAGACAGCACACAATTCAGACACGGGAACTGATACCGCAAGGCAGGAAACATAGACAGGACCTGGCACATCAGTGACTAGAAGCCAACTGACAGAACAAGATGCTCAGGCATGGATTCCAAGGAGGAGCTGGTTTAAATACCAGGTGACAGACAGCAATAGGCTGAGGACGCATTAGGGGTGTGTCTGCAGCAGCTACAAGAAACAGGAAGTTCGGCGGGCGTCGCCCTAAGCAGCCAGAGCAGAGCAAAGCAGAGATTATGGAAAGGAGCCAGAGTGGCAATCTGGACTGGAAATCAAATGCGCGCTCTTGCACAGTGGGAGATGGACCACTATGCAAGGACGCCGCCAGGTATGTTACAAGCCAGTTTCTTTGTAGGATGGTTTTTGCAACTGCACTTGGGGACACATTCAAAGTTTTCCCAATTTTTCGGACTGACTGACCTTCATTTCTTAAAGTAATGAAGGCCACTCATTTTTCTTTACTTAGCTGCTTTTTTCTTGCCATAATACAAATTCTAACAGTCTATTCAGTAGGACTATCAGCTGTGTATCCACCTGACTTCTGCACAACACAACTGATGGTCCCAACCTCATTTATAAGGCAAGAAATCCCACTTATTAAACCTGACAGGACACACCTGTGAAGTGAAAACCAGTTCCGGTGACTACCTCTTGAAGCTCATCAAGAGAATGCCAAGAGTCTGCAAAGCAGTCATCAAAGCAAAAGGTGGCTACTTTGAAAAATCTAGAATATAAGACATATTTTCAGTTGTTTCACACTTATTTGTTAAGTATATAATTCTACATGTGTTAATTCATAGTTTTGATGCCTTCAGTGTGAATGTACAATTTTCAAAGTCATGAAAATACAGAAAAATCTTTAAATGAGAAGGTGTGTCCAAACTTTTGTTCTGTACTGTATATATACATATATATGTATATATTGTGGTAAAGCAACTTGCTCGGCTCTCACAGAGGCAGACACAGGACACACATCTCGGGTTAACTCCCTGCTGGTTTATTATATGGCATAAACTCCAGCTGCGTTCCACAAAAATAAACAAGTTCTCTCTGGGATAACAGAAAAGCAAAAGATAAAGTTTAGCAGAGTCCATAAGTGAGCGAGGCTTCGCCCGCTCTGGGTAGCACAGTGAAGTCCCACCAAACACCGGTCCTTCAGTGTTGCTCTCTGGCTTCACCACACACAGCCTGGAGACTTCACTAGACCAGACTAGAGAAAAAAAAAATAGTGACTGAGCATTTAACCTTGCTCAGCCACACCCTGAGGGGAGATAGGGTGAATGACTTCCCACCCAATCTCTATGCCATTCACACAAAACCACTCCTTTCACAATGGTGATTACACCCCCAACACAACATGCTGGGAAAAAGTTGTAGGTTCAGTTCACACAGGCTAGCAGCCGTAGTGACACATACCTCCCCTCACATATAATACCAGTGACTCCTTCACAATATATATATATATATATATATACAGTACAGACCAAAAGTTTGGACACACCTTCTCATTTAAAGATTTTTCTGTATCTTCATGACTATGAAAATTGTACATTCACACTGAAGGCATCAAAACTATGAATTAACACATGTGGAATTATATACTTAACAAAAAAGTGTGAAACAACTGAAAATATGTCTTATATTCTAGGTTCTTCAAAGTAGCCACCTTTTGCTTTGATGACTGCTTTGCACACTCTTGGCATTCTCTTGATGAGCTTCAAGAGTTAGTCACCGGAAATGTTTTTCACTTCACAGGTGTGCCCTGTCAGGTTTAATAAGTGGGATTTCTTGCCTTATAAATGAGGTTGGGACCATCAGTTGTGTTGTGCAGAAGTCTGTTGGCTACACAGCTGATAGTCCTACTGAATAGACTATTAGAATTTGATTTATGGCAAGAAAAAAGCAGCTAAGTAAAGAAAAATGAGTGGCCATCATTACTTTAAGAAATGAAGGTCAGTCAGTGCAAAAAATTGGGAAAACTTTGAAAGTGTCCCCAAGTGCAGTTGCAAAAACCATCAAGCGCTACAAAGAAACTGGCTCACATGAGGACCGCCCCAGGAAAGGAAGACCAAGAGTCACCTCTGCTTCTGAGGATAAGTTTATCCGAGTCACCAGTAGTGTTGAGCCACCCCCGTAGTGTTCGAGTTTGGTTCGGTTCGTCGAACACCCGTGTGTTCGCCGAACTGTTCGTCGAACTGTTCGTCGAACACCTTCGAACACCGTTAAAACCAATGGCAGGCAAACAAAAACACATAGAAACACATAGAAAACACCTTCAAAGGTGTCCAAAAGCTGACAAACTGCTCAGAAGACACAACTAACACATGGAAAAGTGACAAGTACATATAGTCATGAGAAAAGAAAAGAGGTGGAGGAGTAAAAGGAGGGGGAGACACAGATATAGACATGTCATGCCCTTCTAAAATCCAAAAAGTGAGAAGCCGACACGTTCAGTCCGCTCCTGCCCGTGCCACCTCCGTGTCGCCGGGTTTGTGCCAGAGCCGCGGTGAACCCTGATGGCCAGCCCCCCTCTCCCAATACTGGTGCCTGTCCGCTGGTGGGTCGAGCGAGCCCCCCTGTGGTGGAGGCAGCTCTAAGCTTTTTAATTTAAATTGTCTCTCTAATTTGAATGAATACACTTTAAATCCATTTACAAGGATCTATTGGAGGGCAAGTCTCATGCCAGCAGCCGCGTAATTCCAGCTCCAGTAGCGTCCACTAAAGCTGCTGCAGTTAAAAAGCTTTTATAAGGATCGAGCTCGGCTGTCCACCGCAAGGCATCCTACTGCCAGTCCCAGCCCCTATGCCTTGGGGTGCCTCCTGATGCTCTTCACTGAGTATCCCATGGTCCCGAAGCATTTCCTTTGAAAAAATTAAGTGTCCAAACTACAGGTGGTGTAGCTTGCTTAACAGCCGGGATAATCCGCTGACTAGCAGACACTGCTACTAGGCACAAAGTATTTCCTGGGCTAGATGCAGTTAAAAATTTGTAATTAGATACTCTCGTTGGATGCTGAGAAAGCATTCCATAGAGTCTCCTGGCACGCCATATATGATTCTCTTAAAAAGCTTGGGGTAGGGGTCTAGGGGACCCTTTTATAGCCAAAATCACGGCCCTGTATCGCAATACGTCACCTAGGCTGAAGATAAATGGAACTGTAGCACCCTGAGGGCTCGGTTGCTACAGAGGTATTGCACCTCACCCAGAGGTGTGATATCTCACTCTCAGGTAAGGATGGAGTGTGGATCAGGACCCGACACCTGCATGCATTACACCACATTGCCGTGGGGCAGGGCGACCAATATGCCCCTGAGATGGGCACGACAGTCCCTGTCCCTGGCTGGAGTGGGGGGAGGGAACACTGAGGAAGGGGAACCCTGTAGTGCAGGAGCAGGGAGGATGCAGTTCCTGGGTGCATTGAGAAGGGAGTATAAAAGGTGGGCACCATCTTAGTTCAGTGCAGAGAAGTCTGAGCAGAAGTGGCAGGGAGCAGGGGCTCTGCATGAGCTCTGCTCCGGAGGCGGGCCTAGTAACAGAGGCCCAGGCCTGGAAGAGGGAGAAGGAAGGAAGAGGAGCGGAGAAGGCTCCAGGAACGAGGAACGAAGGGATCCCAGGGGTGCGGACGGGCGAGTCGCCACCGCACGCCGAATCCACCTGCATGGAGGGGTCAGGCCAAAGGGGGAGACCGGTCCCCGAAACTAGTGGAGGCAGGAAACGACCCTCAGCTAGAAACCGGAGGCTGTGACATTTTATGTGGCGCAGCCCCTCGCTACACCCGCTAGGAGGGCAGCACATAGGGTCAGGGAAACTGGCGCCAAGTTTACCAAGAGGAGGCCCGAGGCAGCCGGACAGAAGGGTTGGTAAGAAAGGCCAGACAAAGGACACACAAAGGGGGTCCTGTGAAGCGCTCCAAAGTTATCTGGGAGTTGTCTGAGCCCCTCACCTGGTGAGCACAGTACGACGTGGGCAGCCGTTACCTGCAGACGTGGTCTGGATAATAAGAACTGTGAGTAAAGGCCCTGGACTGCATCACTGACTCCGTGTCGTTACTGCTGCTGCCCTGCACCATCACCCCCATCCTCCGCATACACTGCCCTGAGGCTTTACTCCTCCCGTGGGGAGTTATGCTACGCTCTGCTGCACCCACAACACCAGCCTCAGCGGTCTGCCCTGCAGCGGCGGTTCACTCTGACCGCAATCCACGGGTGGCGTAGTTGGACATTTAAACATCAAAACCACATAAATAGTTCCGCCACTGGTTTGACCACCCTGAGCCACGGAACCGGGTCGCCGCCACGAAGACTACAACCACCAGCATCCACCAAAAAGGGTCCGGCTCCGGGTGTCCCAAGGCCCAGGGGGTGCATCAGAACATTTTCATCACCTTTCACAATCACCAATGGGACAAGGCAGGGATGTCCTCTGTCCCCTCTCTTATACATCCTAGTGATGGAGCACCTACTCTCATCAATTCGCCATAACCCCAATATTAGGTGGATTGAGGTGGGAGGCACCGAGTACAAGTGCTCTCTATTTGCTGATGATGTACTAGTATATATCACTCAATCACATATATCCATCCATGCTGTTATGGCTGAAATAGATCACTTTGTTACATGGTCAAATTTTAAAATCAATGCAGCGAAGTCTGAGGCCCTCGATGTCTCCCTCCCCAAATCCATATAGGATTCCATCCAGTCCAACTTTCCCTTTGCCTGGCCCTCACAGGGTATCAAATACTTAGGAATTCCTATTCATAGAGACCTCTCCCATCTATGTTATCTTAATTTTGGGCCCTTTATTGAACAACTCCATACAGACCACGGTTGGCAAGTTAGAACTATAAGATTCACTACGTGAACCACTGGTGTTTTGTGGAAAAGCACATGTACACTGTGTTCCAAATTATTATGCAAAAAGTGTTTAGGAGTGATAAGGGAAGAATTTGTTTGTTTGTCAGTTAAACTCATTGATGGTGATGTGTGTCAGGGCTCTTTATATCACTGTAAGCAATTGCAGACACCTGTGCTAATTAGTTTGGCAGGTGTGTCCAATGAAAGGCAAGACTACTTAAGAAGGCTGTCTCACATTATTAAGCAGCCTACATTTTCTGCCAAAATGGGAAAGAAAAAGGATGTGTCGGCTGCTGAGAAGCAACAAATTGTGGAGTGTTTAGGTCAAGGCATGACTACAATCAACATTGTGCGATGATCAGGATGAAGTGTCTTGGCAATCAAGAAGTATGTAGCTGATTCACAGTACACACGTGTGCGTGCTGATAAGGGCAAATTGAGGACTCTTTCCTACAGGCAATTACGTCAGGTTAAAAGAGCAGCAGCAAAAAAGCCTTGTCATAGCAGCAGACAAGTTTTTGAAGCTGCTGGTGCCTCCAAAGTCCCCCGAACAACAAGATGCAGGGTCCTTCAGAGGTTTGCAGCTGTGCATATGCCATCCTGTCGACCTCCTCTATCCACTTCACACAAGCAGAAAAGTCTCCAGTGGGCCAAACATTACATGAAGACTGATTTCAAAACTGTTTTGTTCACGGATGAGTGCCGTGCAGCGCTCGATGGTCCAGATGGATGGAGTGGAGGATGGCTGGTTGATGGACACCCCACGCAAACACGGCTACAGCGCCAACAAGGAGGAGGTGGAGTAATGTTTTGGGCTGGAATCATGGGGAGAGAGATTGTCGGCCCCTTTCGGATCCCTGAAGGCGCTAAAGATGAACTCCATAATGTATGTGGATCTTCTCCAACAGCACTTCCTGCCATGGTTCAAGAAGAAGAACCATGTATTTCACAGCAAGATCATTTTTTTGCATGATAATGCACCATCTCATGCTGCACATAAAACATCTGCATCTCTGGCTGATATGGGCATAAAAGGGGACAAACTTATGGTGTGACCCCCATGCTCCCCTGACCTCTACCCCATTCAGAACCTCTGGAGCATGATCAAAAGGAGTGTCTATGATGGCGGGAGGCAGTTCACATCTAAGCAACAGCTCTGGGAGGGTATTCTGTCCTCATGCAAAACAATTGAAGCAGAAACCATCCAAAACCTGACAAATTCAATGGACGAGAGAGTTCAGAAGCTCCTTTCGAACAAGGGGTCCTATGTGAAAATGTAACATCACCTAGAATAAAGTTTTGAGTTGAAAACTGTTTGATTTCAGTTTCTAATAACCTGCTAATGCTTATAATTTCAAAAATGACCATTTTTTTGGTCTTTATTAAAATGAAAAGGTTGATCGAAAAGTTTGGGGGATCTAAGAGTGTGGCAACCCAGTAGTCATGATTACTTCGAATTCTGACAATATGAGGGTCATGTTGCAGGTACTGCAGCAAGAAGGCACTTATGTGTCTTGCGCATCTCGGAGCCCCAAAATTATTTTCCGGGCTAGATGCAGCTAAAAATTATTATTAATTTTAAATCTGGTGGAGCTTAGTATAGATGGGCTAATAGGATCAGTGCTGCACACTGCTACAAAGCCCAAATTATTTTCCAGTCAAGATACAGATAAACATGATTAGTAATTTGAAAGCTTAAAACGGTTGGTAGGGTGATTTTAACCAATCATCAAGCTTTTACTCTCCCCAGGATGACACAGGGGTAGAAAAGTCGTTTCGGATCCATGATTTTTTCATCTTAATGAACGTGAGTCTGTCTACATTATCAGTGGAGAGCCGCGTGCGCTTATCTGTCAGCACACCATCAGCAGCACTGAACACACGTTCAGACAGAACGCTGGCTGCGGGGCATGACAAGATCTCCAAGGCGTAAGTGGCTAGCTCCGGCCATTTATCCAGATTGGAAGCCCAAAAAGAGCAAGGGTCCAGTGACACAGTCATGGCTTCAATGTTTACTTGGAGATACTCCTGTACCATCGTGTCTTGGCGTTGACTATGTGTCAGACTTCTTGTCTCCTGTGGCCTTGCAAAGGATGGGCTAAAAAAGTGGTGAAATGATTCCGCAAAATTGATGTTACCAGCAGATACTGTGGTTCTGTTACGGTTTGAGTGCTGAACACTTGACGGTCCCACGGTTGGCAAGTTGGAACTGTGAGATTCACTACGTGCACCACTGGTGTTTTGTGGAAAAGCACATGTAAGATTCTGCAACAGTCTCTGCTGATACTCCTGCATGCGTGCATCCCTTTCTATGGCTGGAATAATTTCTGCAAATTTACTTTTGTACCGGGGATCTAACAGTGTAGCAACCCAGTAGTCAGGATTATTTCTAATTCTCACAATTCGAGGGTCATGTTGCAGGTAGTGCAGCAAGAAGGCACTCATGTGTGTTGCGCATCCAGGAGCACCAAGTCCCTGTTGTGTTGGTGGCGAGGTAACAATCATGCTTCCTTCCTCTGTCCTCTCCCCCCAACCTCGCACAACAGAAATGTGATCAAGGTCTCCCTCATCTGATGAGTCTTCCATCAGTTCGTCCTCCACTTCTTCCTGGGCTCCTGCACCTTCCTCACTAGTTTGGCTGCTACCATGCGCCCTGGTAAAACCATCTCCCCCACCCTCACATGCCTGCCGCCTTGGTGCTGCCGACCGTCTGGACCTTGCAGATGTTAGCCCTTCCGCATACAACTCCTCCTCCTCTACTTCCTCCACCTCCTCTTGTGCCACCACCTGACTCCGAATTCTGTTTAACATGTGCTCCAGCATGTAAATCACCGGAATAGCCATGCTGATAATGGCATCGTCAGCACTAAACATCTTCGTCGCCATTTCAAAACTGTGTAGAAGGGTGCATAGGTCCCTGATCTGAGACCACTCCTCCAGCGTGATTTGCCCCACCTCCGGATCTTGTTGGCCCAGGCTATACGTCAGAACGTATTGCACCAGGGCTTGTCGGTGCTGCCACAGTCGCTGCAACATGTGCAGAGTTGAATTCCACCGGGTAGGCACATCGCATTTTAGCCGGTGAAGTGGCAGGCCCAACGACTTCTGTAGAGATGTAAGTCGCTGAGCTGCGGGATGCGAACGGCGGAAGTGAGCACACAGCGACCGTGCCCTCTGCAGAAGGCCATCTAGTCTGGGATAGTGGGCTAAAAATTGCTGGACAACCAGGTTCAACACGTGAGCCATACAAGGCACGTGTGTGACATTGCCCCGGCGAAGGGCCGCACCCAGGTTTGCAGCATTGTCGCACACGGCCTTCCCTGGTTTCAGGTCCAGTGGAGACTAGAGATGAGCGTTGTTCTACTCGAACTGTTCGCCAATCTCAAATTCGAGCTGTTTTGGGCGGTGTTCGAGCCGGTCGGCGAACACGAACAATTTGAGAAAAATTCGGCTGTTCGAGGTTATGTTCGATAACTGTTCGTGCACCAAAATCATAACTGGATTTTTTCTCAGTAATGATGAAAATTAATGTTAATACGCAGTTTGAGTGTACAGCGGGGCGGGGGGAGGGGCAGGGGATGGATCTCTGCAGGAACAATGAAGATCTCCATTTTTTTTTCTCTTTCCCGCATTTGCAGTGGGGAGGTGCAATCTGTCAGCCTATCAGCAGCGCACACACGGAGTGAAGTGCTTTTTTTCACACAAGCAAGGGCATGTGTGATTGGCAGTGTATGTCACATGTCCTTGCCCTATAAGACCAAGCCATTTTCCCCGTCGCCACCATTTTCTCACTGCTGCAGCTGCGTGTTAGACGGCACCGCTGTTGCTGTGTGTGCTATACCTTGTTAATTTCAAGCCAATTTTCGCACAAATATACAGATAGCTTGGGAGTAGGGAATAGTTGTGATTGCAGTCCTTTTAAGGACTAGGTTACAGCATTTCCTACGACTTTTATCAGGCAGGTCTGTGCTCTTAAATAGATAGATTGTGGGAGTAAAGACTAATTGTAATTGGAGTCCTTTTCAGGACTAGGTTACATCAGTTCCTATCAGTTTTTGCCAGGCAGGTCTGTGCCAGTGCTGTGCAAGTTTTTTTCACAGCATTTGGCTGAATCTAGCAAAGCTAATCCTTTTTGGCCTATTGCAGAGTGTGTTAGTCAGTGGAGTAGCCTATCTGTGTTGCAAGATATACCACCTGTGTATAGAATACCAATTTTTTTACTGCACCTAGTGAAGTAAAATCTTTTGGGCATAGCATCATTCTATTAGTCCATCTATACTGACCTCCATCAGGTTGCAAACTGAATATAATTTTTTTCTGCATCTAGCTCTGAAAAAATATTTGGGCTTCTAGCAGTGTGTGGGACTTGGTCTATTAGTCCATCTATACTGACCTCCATCAGGTTGCAAATTAAAAATAATTTTTTTCTTCATTTAGCTCTGAAAAAATATTTGGGCTTCTAGCAGTGTGTGGGACTTGTTCTATTAGTCCTTCTATACTGACCTCCAGCAGGTTGCAAATTGAATATAATTTTTTTCTGCATCTAGCTCTGAAAAAATATTTGGGCTTCTAGCGGTGTGTGGGACTTGGTCTATTAGTCCATCTATACTGACCTCCATCAAGAAGTCTGACACATAGTCAACGCCTAGAGACGATGGTACAGGAGTATCTCCAAGTAAACATTGAAGCCACGACTGTGTCACTGGACCCTTGCTCTTTTTGGGCTTCCAATCTGGATAAATGGCCAGAGCTAGCCACTTACGCCTTGGAGATCTTGTCATGCCCCGCAGCCAGCGTTCTGTCTGAACGTGTGTTCAGCGCTGCTGGTGGTGTGCTGACAGATAAGCGCACGCGGCTCTCCACTGATAATGTAGACAGACTCACGTTCATAAAGATGAACAAATCATGGATCCGAAACGACTTTTCTACCCCTGTGTCATCCTGGGGAGAGTAAAAGCTTGATGATTGGTTAAAATCACCCTACCAACCGTTTTAAGCTTTCAAATTACTAATCATGTTTATCTGTATCTTGACTGGAAAATAATTTGGGCTTTGTAGCAGTGTGCAGCACTGATCCTATTAGGCCATCTATACTAAAGCTTCACCAGATTTAAAATTAAAAATAATTTTTAGCTGCATCTAGCCCGGAAAATAATTTTGGGGCTCCGAGATGCGCAAGGCACATAAGTGCCTTCTTGCTGCACTACCTGCAGCATGACCCTCATATTGTCAGAATTCGAAGTAATCATGACTACTGGGTTGCCACACTCTTAGATCCCCCAAACTTTTCGATCAACCTTTTCATTTTAATAAAGACCAAAAAAATGGTCATTTTTGAAATTATAAGCATTAGCAGGTTGTTAGAAACTGAAATCAAACAGTTTTCAACTCAAAACTTTATTCTAGGTGATGTTACATTTTCACATAGGACCCCTTGTTCGAAAGGAGCTTCTGAACTCTCTCGTCCATTGAATTTGTCAGGTTTTGGATGGTTTCTGCTTCAATTGTTTTGCATGAGGACAGAATACCCTCCCAGAGCTGTTGCTTAGATGTGAACTGCCTCCCGCCATCATAGACACTCCTTTTAATGATGCTCCAAAGGTTCTGAATGGGGTAGAGGTCAGGGGAGCATGGGGGTCACACCATAAGTTTGTCCCCTTTTATGCCCATATCAGCCAGAGATGCAGATGTTTTATGTGCAGCATGAGATGGTGCATTATCATGCAGAAAAATGATCTTGCTGTGAAATACACGGTTCTTCTTCTTGAACCATGGCAGGAAGTGCTGTTTGAGAAAATCCACATACATTATGGAGTTCATCTTTAGCGCCTTCAGGGATCCTAAAGGGGCCGACAATCTCTCTCCCCATGATTCCAGCCCAAAACATTACTCCACCTCCTCCTTGTTGGCGCTGTAGCCGTGTTTGCGTGGGGTGTCCATCAACCAGCCATCCTCCACTCCATCCATCTGGACCATCGAGCGCTGCACGGCACTCATCCGTGAACAAAACAGTTTTGAAATCAGTCTTCATGTAATGTTTGGCCCACTGGAGCCGTTTCTGCTTGTGTGAAGTGGATAGAGGAGGTCGACAGGATGGCGCATGCACAGCTGCAAACCTCTGAAGGACCCTGCATCTTGTTGTTCGGGGGACGTTGGAGGCACAAGCAGCTTCAAAAACTTGTCTGCTGCTATGACAAGGCTTTTTTGCCGCTGCTCTTTCAACCTGACGTAATTGCCTGTAGGAAAGAGTCCTCAATTTGCCCTTATCAGCACGCACACGTGTGTACTGTGAATCAGCTACATACTTCTTGATTGCCAAGACACTTCATCCTGATCATCGCACAATGTTGATTGTAGTCATGCCTTGACCTAAACACTCCACAATTTGTTGCTTCTCAGCAGCCGACACATCCTTTTTCTTTCCCATTTTGGCAGAAAATGTAGGCTGCTTAATAATGTGAGAGAGCCTTCTTAAGTAGTCTTGCCTTTCATTGGACACACCTGCCAAACTAATTAGCACAGGTGTCTGCAATTGCTTACAGTGATATAAAGAGCCCTGACACACATCACCATCAATGAGTTTAACTGACAAACAAACAAATTCTTCCCTTATCACTCCTAAACACTTTTTGTATAATAATTTGGAACGCAGTGTACATGTGCTTTTCCACAAAACACCAGTGGTTCACGTAGTGAATCTTACAGTTCTAACTTGCCAACCGTGGTCTGTATGGAGTTGTTCAATAAAGGGCCCAAAATTAAGATAACATAGATGGGAGAGGTCTCTATGAATAGGAATTCCTAAGTATTTGATACCCTGTGAGGGCCAGGCAAAGGGAAAGTTGGACTGGATGGAATCCTATATGGATTTGGGGAGGGAGACATCGAGGGCCTCAGCCTTCGCTGCATTGATTTTAAAATTTGACCATGTAACAAAGTGATCTATTTCAGCCATAACAGCATGGATGGATATATGTGATTGAGTGATATATACTAGGACATCATCAGCAAATAGAGAGCACTTGTACTCGGTGCCTCCCACCTCAATCCACCTAATATTGGGGTTATGGCGAATTGATGAGAGCAGGTGCTCCGTCACTAGGATGTATAAGAGAGGGGACAGAGGACATCACTGCCTTGTCCCATTGGTGATTGTGAAAGGTGATGAAAATGTTCTGACGCACCCCCTGGGCCTTGGGACACCCGGAGCCGGACCCTTTTTGGTGGATGCTGGTGGTTGTAGTCTTCGTGGCGGCGACCCAGTTCCGTGGCTCAGGGCGGTCAAACCAGTGGCGGAACTATTTATGTGGTTTTCATGTTTAAATGTCCGACTACGCCACCCGTGGATTGCGGTCAGAGTGAACCGCCGCTACAGGGCAGACCACTGAGGCTGGTGTTGTGGGTGCAGCAGAGCATAGCATAACTCCCCACGGGAGGAGTATAGCCTCAGGGCAGTGTATGCGGAGGATGGGGGTGATGGTGCAGGGCAGCAGCAGTAACGACACGGAGTCAGTGATGCAGTTCAGGGCCTTTACTCACAGTTCTTATTATCCAGACCACGTCTGCAGGTAACGGCTGCCCACGTCGTACTGTGCTCACCAGGTGAGGGGCTCAGACAACTCCCAGATAACTTTGGAGCACTTCACAGGACCCCCTTTGTGTGTCCTTTGTCTGGCCTTTCTTACCAACACTTCTGTCCGGCTGCCTCGGGCCTCCTCTTGGTAAACTTGGCGCCAGTTTCCCTGACCCTATGTGGTGCCTTCCTAGCGGGTGTAGCGAGGGGCTGCGCCACATAAAATGTCAGAGCCTCCGGTTTCTAGCTGAGGGTCGTTTCCTGCCTCCACTAGTTCGGGGACCGGTCTCCCCCTTTGGCCTGACCCCTCCACGCAGGTGGATTCGGGCGTGCGGTGGCGACTCGCCCGTCCGCACCCCTGGGATCCCTTCATTCCTCGTTCCTGGAGCCTTCTCCGCTCCTCTTCCTTCCTTCTCCCTCTTCCAGGCCTGGGCCTCTGTTACTAGGCCCGCCTCCGGAGCAGAGCTCATGCAGAGCCCCTGCTCCCTGCCACTTCTGCTCAGACTTCTCTGCACTGAACTAAGATGGTGCCCACCTTTTATACTCCCTTCTCAATGCACCCAGGAACTGCTTCCTCCCTGCTCCTGCACTACAGGGTTCCCCTTCCTCAGTGTTCCCTCCCCCCACTCCAGCCAGGGACAGGGACTGTCGTGCCCATCTCAGGGGCATATTGGTCGCCCTGCCCCACGGCAATGTGGTGTAATGCATGCAGGTGTCGGGTCCTGATCCACACTCCATCCTTACCTGAGAGTGAGATATCACACCTCTGGGTGAGGTGCAATACGTCTTTAGCAACCGAGCCCTCAGGGTGCTACAGTTCCATTTATCTTCAGCCTAGGTGACGTATTGCGATACAGGGCCGTGATTTTGGCTATAAAAGGGTCCCCTAGACCCCTACCCCAAGCTTTTTAAGAGAATCATATATGGCGTGCCAGGAGACTCTATGGAATGCTTTCTCAGCATCCAACGAGAGTATCTAATTACAAATTTTTAACTGCATCTAGCCCAGGAAATACTTTGTGCCTAGTAGCAGTGTCTGCTAGTAAGCGGATTATCCCGGCTGTTAAGCAAGCTGCACCACCTGTAGTTTAGACACTTAATTTTTTCAAAGGAAATGCTTCGGGACCATGGGATACTTAGTGAAGAGCATCAGGAGGCACCCCAAGGCATAGGGGCTGGGACTGGCAGTAGGATGCCTTGCGGTGGACAGCCGAGCTCGATCCTTATAAAAGCTTTTTAACTGCAGCAGCTTTAGTGGACGCTACTGGAGCTGGAATTACCGCGGCTGCTGGCATGAGACTTGCCCTCCAATAGATCCTTGTAAATGGATTTAAAGTGTATTCATTCAAATTAGAGAGACAATTTAAATTAAAAAGCTTAGAGCTGCCTCCACCACAGGGGGGCTCGCTCGACCCACCAGCGGACAGGCACCAGTATTGGGAGAGGGGGGCTGGCCGTCAGGGTTCACCGCGGCTCTGGCACAAACCCGGCGACACGGAGGTGGCACGGGCAGGAGCGGACTGGCCGTGTCGGCTTCTCACTTTTTGGATTTTAGAAGGGCATGACATGCCTATATCTGTGTCTCCCCCTCCTTTTACTCCTCCACCTCTTTTATTTTCGCATGACTATATGTACTTGTCACTTTTCCATGTGTTAGTTATGTCTTCTGAGCAGTTTGTCAGCTTTTGGACACCTTTGAAGGTGTTTTCTATGTGTTTCTATGTGTTTTTGTTTGCCTGCCATTGGTTTTAACGGTGTTCGAAGGTGTTCGACGAACAGTTCGACGAACAGTTCGGCGAACACACGGGTGTTCGACGAACCGAACCGAACTCGAACACTACGGGGGTGGCTCAACACTAGTGGAGACAACCATTCATGAAATTGGTTTTCCAGAGCTGACCACAACTCCTCAGCTGTGTGACTCACATTTCCCAGACATTTCAAAGTAAAAACCGCCTGATGACGTTGAGCCCTACTGCCAGCATAGTAAGGAGGTGTGCAGGATTCCTTCTGCGCAGTTAGAAAGCTTGTGGCATGACCAGACAGGCTTTGGGTGCAGGTGGAAGACCGAGAGGAGGTTGAGGAGGCAGAAGCAGTGGAGGAACTTTGACATAAAGAGGATTGACGCACAACTCGTGGGGACGGCAAGACTTGGACAGCAGCTCCTTGTCCTGCTGTCACCATAGTTACCCAGTGCCCAGTCAGCGACATGTAACGCCCCTGTCCATGCCTACTCGTCCAAGTGTCTGTGGTGAAATGCACCCTGTCACACACAGAGTTTCTCAAAGAAGCGGTGATGTTGTGTGCGACATGCTGGTGGAGCGCAGGCACAACTTTCTTTGAGAAGTAGTGCCGACTGGGCATCTGGTACTGGGGCACTGCGACGGACATAAGGTCTCGAAAATCCTCTGTGTCCACCAGGCGGAAAGGCAGCATTTCTGTAGCCAAGAGCTTGCAGATGGTGAAATTCAACCTCTTAGCTTTCTCATGGCTAGGAGGAAATGGTCTTTTACTTGTCCACATCTGAGGGACCGAGGGCTGGCTATTGTGCTTAGACGGGGTTGATAAGGGTGTCCCCGGCAAACTGCCGGTCTGTGAGGAAGATGCAGGCGGACATGTTAGGTTGCCTTGATCCAAAGGTGGTGCTATCGATGTCGGACAGCGCTCAACACCAGCTGGTGTTACCACCTCCAAAGAAAATGATGACCTGCCAATCACGCTGGCTGTTGCGGGTAAAGAGGTGGCAGGTCTGCGCCCCAAAACAGGTGTGACTGCTGTCCCCCCAGTCATAGAGGATGAAGAGGCCGCGGATGCACAAGATATGGCAGACGGTGGTTGGCCCGGCCGTCTAGGCCGCATTGTAGCACACTGAGCTTCCCACTGCAACTTATGCTTCATGTCCATGTGCCGGTTCATGCATGAAGTACTCAAACTATGTATTTTTTGGCCTCTACTTAGCTTTTGCTGACAAATGTTACAGATAACACGAGTTGGGTCATCTTTATCGATCTGAAAAAATGCCCAGGCTATGCAAAGCTTAGCACCCATGCGACCTGAAGAGCCACCACGACTTGTGGTGAGAGGCAGAGTTGTGTTTGAGGATGCAGTTGTTGACGTGCTTCCAGTACTACGTCTCTGTCCAGGAAGGCGCAACCTGACCTCGTCGTCACTAGCATCTTCCTCCACCTTCTCTGCTGACCTCATCTCTTGACTGACTGTGGGTTGACAGTAAGTGGGATCTCCAACCTCATCATCATCACCCTGTGCGTTATCACACCCGTCGTCCTCAGAGCCAACCTGTTCCTGCCCTGACAAAAAACTAAAGTTGTCGCTCCAATCAGGTATTTGAGTCTCATCATCGTCTTCCTCATTGTCTCCACCAACAGGAGTTACAGTTTGGGAATGAGGGTCTACATTATGGTCAGAACCTTCTGCGTCTGGTCCTGGATCCAATTCATAAAGATTCTGGGCATCAGTGCAGATCATTTCCTCGTCTGGATTCACAGAAGCGCTGGAGTCGACCTCTGATTCCCAGGCTATAGTATGAGTAAACAGCTCTGCAGACTCAACCATCTGTTCTACCTCATACTCAGACGGGCAGCTGGAGATTTGGGAGCTGTGAGGAAGCAAGTGCGATTGGGGTGACACCTTTGAGGACTGGAGTATTTGTGATGTTGAAGTTGATGTGGAGGAGAGCCCACTTAAAGGAGCACTTGATATCCGTTGAAGCACCTGCTCTTTTTGTGCCTCATCTGGAATTTGTAGCGATTGGCGTGGCCGTAAGAAAGGGATCTTATCACATTGTCCGCTAAAAGAAGTAGACATTTTAGTTTGGCTGGAAGATGGTCTTTCTTCTGCAGATGTTGCTGTTGCTTTAACACCTACCCCACGGACACAACCTTTTTTCCCCTTCCCAACACGCCTATTCCCCTTTCCACCAGCAGCAGGCCTTTTTCCACTCATTTTGGTGGTTAACTAATTCACAACTCTGGAGTTGTTTGCACAAAAAAACAATGGATGGGAACCGAGCAGAGCTGAGTGGCCAAACTGTGGTATTAGGCCAAAACTATTGGCTGGGTTAGATGCAGAAAAAAATTATATTCAATTTGCAACCTGATGGAGGTCAGTATAGATGGACTAATAGAGAAAGTCCCACACACAGCTAGAAGCCCAAATATTTTTTCAGAGGTAGATGCAGAAAAAAATATATTCAGTTTGCAACCTGATGGAGGTCAGTATAGATGGACTAATAGAGAAAGTCCCACACACTGCTAGAAGGCCAAATATTTTTTCAGAGCTGGATGCAGATAAAAATTATTTTTAATTTGCAACCTGATGGAGGTCAGTATAGATGGACTAATAGAGAAAGTCCCACACACTGCTAGAAGGCCAAATATTTTTTCAGAGCTGGATGCAGATAAAAATTATTTTTAATTTGCAACCTGATGGAGGTCAGTATAGATGGACTAATAGAGAAAGTCCCACACACAGCTAGAAGCCCAAATATTTTTTCAGAGGTAGATGCAGAAAAAAATTATATTCAGTTTGCAACCTGATGGAGGTCTGTATAGATGGATTAATAGAACAAGTCCCACACACAGCTAGAAGCCCAATATTTTTTCAGAGGTAGATGCAGAAAAAAAATATATTCAGTTTGCAACCTGATGGAGGTCAGTATAGATGGACTAATAGAGAAAGTCCCACACACTGCTAGAAGGCCAAATATTTTTTCAGAGCTAGATGCAGACAAAAAATTATTTTTAATTTGCAACCTGATGGAGGTCAGTATAGATGGACTAATAGAGAAAGTCCCACACACTGCTAGAAGGCCAAATATTTTTTCACAGCTGGATGCAGATAAAAATTATTTTTAATTTGCAACCTGATGGAGGTCAGTATAGATGGACTAATAGAGAAAGTCCCACACACTGCTAGAAGGCCAAATATTTTTTCAGAGCTGGATGCAGATAAAAATTATTTTTAATTTGCAACCTGATGGAGGTCAGTATAGATGGACTAATAGAGAAAGTCCCACACACTGCTAGAAGGCCAAATATTTTTTCAGAGCTAGATGCAGACAAAAAATTATTTTCAGTTTGCAACCTGATGGAGGTCAGTATAGATGGACTAATAGAACAAGTCCCACACACAGCTAGAAGCCCAAATATTTTTTCAGAGGTAGATGTAGATAAAAATTATTTTTAATTTGCAACCTGATGGAGGTCAGTATAGATAGACTAATAGAGAAAGTCCCACACACTGCTAGAAGGCCAAATATTTTTTCAGAGCTAGATGCAGACAAAAAATTATTTTCAGTTTGCAACCTGATGGAGGTCAGTATAGATGGACTAATAGAACAAGTCCCACACACAGCTAGAAGCCCAAATATTTTTTCAGAGGTAGATGCAGAAAAAAATTATATTCAGTTTGCAACCTGATGGAGGTCTGTATAGATGGATTAATAGAACAAGTCCCACACACAGCTAGAAGCCCAATATTTTTTCAGAGGTAGATGCAGAAAAAAAATATATTCAGTTTGCAACCTGATGGAGGTCAGTATAGATGGACTAATAGAACAAGTCCCACACACTGCTAGAAGCCCAAATATTTTTTCAGAGGTAGATGCAGAAAAAAATTATATTCAGTTTGCAACCTGATGATGGTCAGTATAGATGGGCTAATAGAACAAGTCCCACACACTGCTAGAAGCCCAAATATTTTTTCAGAGCTAGATGCAGAAAAAAATTATATTCAATTTGCAACCTGATGGAGGTCAGTATAGATGGACTAATAGAATGATGCTATGCCCAAAAGATTTTACTTCACTAGGTGCAGTAAAAAAATTGGTATTCTATACACAGGTGGTATATCTTGCAACACAGATAGGCTACTCCACTGACTAACACACTCTGCAATAGGCCAAAAAGGATTAGCTTTGCTAGATTCAGCCAAATGCTGTGAAAAAAACTTGCACAGCACTGGCACAGACCTGCCTGGCAAAAACTGATAGGAACTAATGTAACCTAGTCCTGAAAAGGACTGCAATTACAATTAGTCTTTACTCCCACAATCTATCTATTTAAGAGCACAGACCTGCCTGATAAAAGTCGTAGGAAATGCTGTAACCTAGTCCTTAAAAGGACTGCAATCACAACTATTCCCTACTCCCAAGCTATCTGTAGATTTGTGCGAAAATTGGCTTGAAATTAACAAGGTATAGCGCACACAGCAATAGCGGTGCCGTCTAACACGCAGCTGCAGCAGTGAGAAAATGGTGGCGACGGGGAAAATGGCTTGGTCTTATAGGGCAAGGACATGTGACATAAACTGCCAATGACACATGCCCTTGCTTGTGTGAAAAAAGCACTTCGCTCCGT
This sequence comes from Phyllobates terribilis, assembly GCF_046119375.1. Taxonomy (NCBI): domain Eukaryota; kingdom Metazoa; phylum Chordata; class Amphibia; order Anura; family Dendrobatidae; genus Phyllobates; species Phyllobates terribilis. Next base: position 248,573,840 of record NW_027362761.1, read on the forward strand.
GTGTGCGCTGATGATAGGCTGACAGATTGCACCTCCCCACTGTAAATGCGGGAAAGAGAAAAAAAAAATGGAGATCTTCATTATTCCTGCAGAGATCCATCCCATGCCCCTCCCCCCACCCCGCTGTACACTCAAACTGCGTATTAACATTAATTTTCATCATTACTGAGAAAAAATCCAGTTATGATTTTGGTGCACGAACAGTTATCGAACATAACCTCGAACAGCCGAATTTTTCTCAAATCGTTCGTGTTCGCCGAACGGCTCGAACACCGCCCAAAACAGCTCGAATTTGAGATTGGCGAACAGTTCGAGTAGAACAACGCTCATCTCTAGTCACCAGCCTCAGAAATCGCAGGTTAACAGCAGCTCAGATTAGAGACCAGGTCAATGCCACACAGAGTTCTAGCAGCAGACACATCTCTTCAACAACTGTTAAGAGGAGACTTTGTGCAGCAGGCCTTCATGGTAAAATAGCTGCTAGGAAACCACTGCTAAGCACAGGCAACAAGCTAAAGAACACAAGGAATGGACATTAGACCAGTTGAAATCTGTGCTTTTGTCTGATGAGTCCAAATTTGAGATCTTTGGTTCCAACCACCGTGCCTTTGTGCGACACAAAAAAGGTGAACGGATGGACTCTACATGCCTGGTTCCCACCATGAAGCATGGAGGAGAAGGTGTGATGGTGTGGGGGTGCTTTGCTGGTGACACTGTTGGGGATTTATTCAAAATTGAAGGCATACTGAACCAGCATGGCTACCACAGCATCTCGCAGCGGCATGCTATTCCATCCGGTTTGCGTTTAGTTGCTCCATCATTTTTTTTTTAACAGGACAATGACCCCAAACACACCTCCAGGCTGTGTAAGGGCTATTTGACCAAAAAGGAGAGTGATGGGGTGCTACGCCAGATGACCTGGCCTCCACAGTCACCAGACCTGAACCCAATCGAGATGGTTTGGGGTGAGCTGGACCGCAGAGTGAAGGCAAAAGCGCCAACAAGTGCTAAGCATCTCTGGGAACTCCTTCAAGATTGTTGGAAGACCATTTCCGTTGACTACCTCTTGAAGCTCATCAATAGATTGCCAAGAGTGTGCAAAGCAGTCATCAAGGCAAAAGGTGGCTACTTTGAAGAACCTAGAATATAAGACATATTTTCAGTTGTTTCACACTTTTTTTGTTAAGTATATAATTCCACATGTGTTATTTCATAGTTTTGATGCCTTCAGTGTGAATGTACAATTTTCATAGTCATGAAAATACAGAAAAATCTTTAATTGAGAAGGTGTGTCCAAACTTTTTTTCTGTACTGTATATACAGTACAGACCAAAAGTTTGGACACACCTTCTCATTTAAAAATTTTTCTGTATTTTTATGACAATGAAAATTGTACATTCACACTGAAGGCATCAAAACCATGAATTAACACATGTGGAATTATATACTTAACAAAAAAGTGTGAAAAAACTGAAAATATGTCTTATATTCTAGGTTCTTCAAAGTAGCCACCTTTTGCTTTGATGACTGATTTGCACACTCTTGGCATTCTCTTGATGAGCTTCAAGAGGTAGTCACCGGAAATGGTTTTCACTTCACAGGTGTGCCCTGTCAGGTTTAATAAGTGGGATTTCTTGCCTTATAAATGGGGTTGGGACCATCAGTTGTGTTGTGCAGAAGTTTGGTGGATACACAGCTGATAGTCCTACTGAATAGACTGTTAGAATTTGTATTATGGCAAGAAAAAAGCAGCTAAGTAAAGAAAAACGAGTGGCCATCATTACTTTAAGAAATGAAGGTCAGTCAGTGCGAAAAATTGGGCAAACTTTGAAAGTGTCCCCAAGTGCAGTTGCAAAAACAATCAAGCGCTACAAAGAAACTGGCTCACAAGAGGACCGCCCCAGGAAAGGAAGACCAAGAGTCACCTCTGCTTCTGAGGATAAGTTTATCCGAGTCACCAGCCTCAGAAATCACAGGTTAACAGCAGCTCAGATTAGAGACCAGGTCAATGCCACACAGAGTTCTAGCAGCAGACACATCTCTTCAACAACTGTTAAGAGGAGACTTTGTGCAGCTGGCCTTCATGGTAAAATAGCTGCTAGGAAACCACTGCTAAGGACAGGCAACAAGCAGAAGAGAGTTGTTTGGGCTAAAGAACACAAGGAATAGACATTAGATCAGTGGAAATCTGTGCTTTGGTCTGATGAGTCCAAATTTGTGATCTTTGGTTCCAACCACCATGGCTTTGTGCGGTGCAGAAAAGGTGAACGTATGGACTCTACATGCCTGGTTCCCACCGTGAAGCATGGAGGAGGAGGTGTGATAGTGTGGGGGTGCTTTGCTGGTGACACTGTTGGGGATTTATTCAAAATTGAAGGCATACTGAACCAGCATGGCTACCACAGCATCTTGCAGCGGCATGCTATTCCATCCGATTTGCGTTTAGTTGGACCATCATTTATTTTTCAACAGGACAATGACCCCAAACACACCTCCAGACTGTGTAAGGGTTATTTGACCAAGCAGGAGAGTGATGGGGTGCTACGCCAGATGACCTTGCCTCCACAGTCACCAGACCTGAACCCAATCGAGATGGTTTGGGGTGAGCTGGACCGCAGAGTGAAGGCAAAAGGGCGAATAAGTGCTAAGCATCTCTGGGAACTCCTTCAAGATTGTTGGAAGACCATTTCCGGTGACTACCTCTTGAAGCTCATCAAGAGAATGGCAAGAGTGTGCAAAGCAGTCATCAAAGCAAAAGGTGGCTACTTTGAAGAACCTAGAATATAAGACATATTTTCAGTTGTTTCACACTTTTTTGTTAAGTATATAATTCCACATGTGTTAATTCATAGTTTTGATGCGTTCAGTGTGAATGTACAATTTTCATAGTCTTGAAAATACAGAAAAATCTTTAAATGAGAAGGTGTGTCCAAACTTTTGGTTTGTACTGTATATATATATATATATATATATATATATATATATATATATATATACATATATGTTAGTAGCAACTAAAATCAACTTAGAGATGAATAAGGATACAACATATTAATCACCTACTTATTACAGAAAAGTAAAAATGAGACCCACAGTTGTAGTCTCTACTTAGTGTCGTGCTGGTGGTCAATAATTATATAAGACGCTTTTGGGTGAAAAATTCCCTGCTTCCCAGTCACCATAGAATTCTGAGAATGGGTGGCCCTGCTGCCTGTGGGTATTGCATTCATGTATAGATTTGTGCTACCCTTCTAGATAGGATCAAAACCCGTTAGTTGGTGGCATTCATCTAAACATATGTAATAGTTGGCTTTTGAGACCTTGCGCAAAACAAAATAGGAACTTGGATATCTTTTCATCCTTAACCCTAGAACCTGTTAATGGGGTCTGGAAAACTCCACACTTTCTTCATATCCATTGCGCATGCACATGCTGCATAGCACGAGGCTGGTTCGTTGTGAGAATTTATTTGAAGCTTTATCTTTGAAGTGTTTTGTGGTGTTAGAATTTTGTGCTATATACAGGTGCTTCTCACAAAATTAGAATATCATCAAAAATTTAATTTATTACAGTTCTTCAATACAAAAAGTGAATCTCATATATTATATAAAGTCATTACAAACAGAGTGATCTATTTCAAGTGTTTATTTCTGATAATGTTGATAATTATGGATTACAGCCAATGAAAACACAAAAGTTATTATCTCAGTAAATTAGAATAATTAACAAAAAACATCTGCAAAAGTTTCCTACGCGTTTAAAAAGGTCCCTTAGTTTGTTTCAGTGGGCTCCACAATCATGGAGAAGACTGCTGACTTGACAGATGTCCAGAAAGCAGTCATTGACACACTCTACAAGGAGGGTAAGCCGCAAAAGGTCATTGCTAACGTAGCTGGCTGTTCACAGAGTGCTGTATCCAAGCATATTAATGGAAAGTTGAGTGGAAGGAAAAAGTGTGGTAGAAAAAGGTGCACAAGCAACCGGGATAACCGCAGCCTTGAAAGAATTGTTAAGAAAAGGCCATTCAAATATTTGAGGGAGATTCACAAGGAGTGGACTGCTGCTGGAGACATTGCTTCAAGAGCCACCAAACACAGACGTTTCCAGGGCATGGGCTACAAGTGTCGCATTCCTTTTGTTAAACCACCCATGACCAATAGACAACGCCAAAAGCGTCTTACCTGAGCCAAGGAGAGAAAGACCTGGACTGTTGCTCAGTGGTCCAAGGTGTTGTTTTCAAATGAAAGTAAATTTTGCATTTCATTGGGGAATCAAGGTCCCAGAGCCTGGAGGAAGAGTGGAGAGGCGCACAATCCAAGCTGCTTGAGGTCTAGTGTGAAGTTTCCACAATCAGTGATGGTTTGGGGAGCCATGTCATCTGCTGATGTAGGTCCACTGTGTTTTATCAAGACCAAAGTCAGCGCAGCCATCTACCAGGACATTTTAGAGCACTTCATGCATCCCTCTGCCGACAAGCTTTTTGAAGGTGGAAATTTCATTCTCCAGCAGGACTTGGCACCTGTCCACACTGCCAAAAGTACCAAGACCTGATTTAAAAACAACAGTATCACTGTGTTTGATTGGCCAGCAAACTCGTCTGACCTTAACCCCATAGAGAATCTATGGGGTATTGTCAAGAGGAAGATGAGAGACACCAGACCCAACAATGCATATGAGCTGAAGGCTGCTATCAAAGCAACCTGGGCTTCCATAACACCTCAGCAGTGCCACAGGCTGATCGCCTCCATGCCACGCCGCATTGATGCAGTAATTGATGCAAAAGGAGCCCCAACCAAGCATTGAGTGCATTTACTGAACATACATTTCAGTAGGCCAACATTTCGGATTTTAAAAACATTTAAGCTGTTGTTATAAAGTATTCTAATTTACTGAAATAATGGCTTTTATGTATTCATTGGCTGTAAGCCATAATCATCAACATTAACAGAAATAAACACTTGAAATAGATCACTCTGTAATGACTCTATTTAATTTATGAGTTTCACTTTTTGTATTGAAGAATTTAAATAAATTAAATTTTTGAGGATATTCTAATTTTGTGAGAAGCACCTGTAGTTTTCCTGAAATCGAATAATGGGGTTTATGAGACCCGAATAACTGGTTATAGGTAAGGCAATTGGAAACATATTTTTGGGCGGTGATGCAAATTATTTTACAGATAAGGATTTTACAGGGCTATTGTCTTGAAGAAAAATATTTGTGTAATGTTATAATACTAAAAGTAGTGTAGATAATTTATTTTTTATTATTTTTCTTTGTGTGATATTTCTAAAGTGCTGCCTTTATTATTTCTTCAATTTTCTAATAAGATCATTATATTGTATTCGTTTTGTAATTTTTGTGAAGACGTTTAAAATGTGTAATTTTCTAAAAAAGTATGAATGTTAGGCAATACATTAAGCCTAATTATACCATTCTAAGCAATACTGAAGTTAATACTTGCATTACATGGCTGAGTAGAAGAAACAGTCTTTGGGGTATACCATATCTCATGAACAGGTATATGTAACTAACATATGATCGACAGGTTACAGGGTTAAAGCTTATAGTAAACATAATGTATATTATTGGTCTCAGAAATTGTATCATGGATGTGAAATAATGAAATAACTCACTTTATGAGAAATATATTTTTAAATATTTCATGTTTGGACTAACCTAATATGTGTCTCACTTATCTCTCAAAAACCTCTTATAGTTTTCCTCATGATGTAAAAATATTGCTGGTCTTTTATGATATTTGCACACATCTCTTTTTCTCTTCATGAGAACTCTTCATTCAGTGGCTAGCACTGTTTCCTTGCCGCACTGGACTCCTGGGTTTGAATTTCTTGTACAAGTGATCAAAGTTTAAGTTCCCTAGTAATATTAAAAAAAGGAAATAGAATTTTTTTTTGCAAATAAGTTAAAAAACAAAGAGGTTTAAATTGCTCCATTTCACATTTGCCTTACTATGTGCATAAAAAACCCATAAGAAACAATCTAAAAGATTGTCCTGCAAAAAAAGAAGCCATCAGACTGAAAGACTGAAGAGTGAAAGAAACTAAATTATTATTTTTTTCCGTTCTTATTTTTAATTTGTAAAGAAATCTATATAAAATTGCTATCACTGTAATTACAGTGACCCACAATATAACATTAACATGTAATTTATACCAAAAGCCAAATGCCTTAAAAGAAAACTAAAAAAAAAATGACCCCACAAATATTTTTTTCCCATTTTTCGATACATTATATGGAAAATTTAATGATACCATTAAAAATCAACACTTTTCCTGCAAATACCAAGATTCATACGGATATGTTGACAGAAAAATGAATGACTCTTAGTAGGCGAAGATAAAAAGAAAATAAAAAAAACCAGCTAAAAATGCCCTTGTCGAAATACAAAGGTTGTTCCCATCTAAGACATCTATAAGATATTTAAATGATGTGCTATAAATGTCTGATCTGCACATACATAGATCTATAGATCTAGCGTACAATTGGACTGTAAGTTAATGGAGTGCTTGGCTATTTATGTAATGTAGGCAGAGAATCCAATTTATTATTATTATTTAGCATTTCTTATATAGCACTATAATACTAAGCTGCCCTTTACATTCATTATCATCGATGTCCTCATTGGGGTTAACAATCAAAATTCCCTATCAGTATGTCTTTGGAGTGTGGGAGGAAACCAGGGTACCCAGAGGAAACCCACACCAGTACCCCAAGACTGTTTCTTCTACATGTTTGCACACAAACACAGGGAGAACATACAAACTTCTGGCAGATTTTGTCCTTGGTGGGACTTGCACCCAGAACCTCAGTGCTGCAAAGCAACAGTGCTAACCACTGAGCCACCGTGCTGCCACATGCTCTAGGTCTCAGATATGGGGCCCACATTTATCAGACATTTATGGAACATCCTGTAAATGTAAGATGAGGTCTGATATCAGAATATCACTTTAAAGCATACCACTGACCGAAAATGAAAAAATTGACAATGCTCCTATATTTTATTCTTCCTCTTGTAAATTCAAATGTTTGAGCTTCTCACTTCTGTATTCAGTTTCTAATATAAAGGCAAGTATCTTTCTGTTAGCTATATTTTTTAGGCTCTGTTCACATTGGTAAGTCAATTAAATGTCAGCTTTTCTTCCCACTCCTATTCAGAGATTAAGCGGTTTGTTAGTCCTCATGTGCGCCAATCAAGACCCAGAGCCCAGGCTGTGTCGGTCGAGACCAGAACCTTTGCGCTATGCTGGTCAAGATCCAGAGCTCGGGGGACACCCATCGAGAGCTGGGACGAAGCCCTCTCTTCCCAAGACCTTTGTAGTAGTGGGGAAGGACGTAGCCTTCCTTTGGCATTGAAAGAGTTAAAAGAAAATGTTCCCATAGTTAGATCTCTCTGAGCTGCCGTTAGGTGCAGTTAAGGGGTTAGCTGTGATGATCCAGCCAGTAGAGTAGAGGGGGGACTTAGTGCCATGATCAAGCATAGAGTGTGTATAAAGCTTGTTTCTGGTATAATTCCAGGTTGCCACTGTCCCGGGCACAGTTGATAGTGCAAGTCTGCTAGCAGGATTGCAGACATATATGACAGTGAAGGGTTAATTGTGTGTGAGGACAGCCCATAGAGGGTGGGCACTTTAGGAAACTTGTGGTGAATTTCCAGAAAGAACTCAGTGAGAGTTTGGGCAGAGAACCATATGGGCAGCCTAAGTATAGTGGCTGCTAGTGCAAATGGAAGGCCCATACCCCAGACAGTAGGATCACCAGAGCGAAGACTCCCTATGCAAGAGTCCCATTAGCCGGCTGGAGAAACTTAACCGAGGTATTGAGGACCCGGGGCTTATTCTGTCTGCAGGCTGCAGAAGAAGCTAGGACTCAAGGCTAGGACGTGGGGAGATATAGGATCTGGATATACTGTCGCTGGTGAGGAAGATTCTCTAGGGCTAGAGAATAGAGCCACAGAGATGCTTCACTTAAAGAGGGAACCAGGGCTGAAGTTGTTTCCAGTACCTGTGAGAGAGATGACAACCCGTTGGGCCTTATCCATTATATCTGCCTGTAAATATTGTACATATTCCTCTTCCCCAAGTAAAGTCCCAGGTATGTTTAAGAACCTCGTGTCCTCTGAATTTATTTCTGCCCTGGTCCCAGAAGAGAAATGCCTGGAGACAGCCGCGACCGAATGGTCCGAAGTAACTGGAGAACACCACATACATCGCAGCACATCAGAGGGAGGACACACATTGTCTGTAGGGTGTCAGAGTGAGCAGGGGCTACAGCTCTCCTTCAACTACCTCACTGGGGCACCTTACACCTACTAGACTCCCGCCGATTGTCAAGCACTGAAGATACATGACGAGACGTCGACCAGAGAAGGACGTCTGTGGTTACAGAAGCCACAGCCATCGCTTCCAGTCGTAATGTATGGTACAGGTGTCAATCTGGGTTAGGACAAAAGGTGGGGTGGGTGCCGGTTGGTACACAGGAAGCTCAATGTTCCTTGATAGACTTTGTCTGAAGAAAAACCTGATGACCCCCGCTAGGACCACGGTTGCAGATAGAGCTAATGTGGTAGCTCCCTGTAATGGGTGTACCACCCTTGTAGGAAGGATGCAAGTATAATGTCACACAAGTTGAGGGAAGGCACAAGTGTACAATGATGGAAATGGGGGAAGGGAGACAAACAACTAGGGAAAGGGAGAGTGAAGACCCCTAGGCAGATCTAATATCACCCTGCCTACCCTATCGTCCCTATTTAGGTTCCACACCTATCGCCAAGCAGGAACCTAATCCCTGAATGTCCCTAAAGCTAGGCCCTAGATAGGGGGGGCGGGGTGAGTTCTAGTCAGGCCCCACTACAAGCTAAAGACAACAATTTAAATAAACAAAGGGGATACACTTAGCTTGATCAGACACCAGAGAGATAACATCAACTGTCCTCCAAGGGCACCAAAGAAGAAACTAGCTGACTACTGTTGCTCCAAGCCTGCACAGAGAGACATAGAACTATCACCGGCATCTCTGTGGAGAAACTGAGAGTTTTATCTACCAAGAAAGGGTGTATCAATCAGCAGCAGAAGGTGGAGGTCGCTGCTGGGTCCTAAAGGAAGAAGAATATAGCTATGCTACAGAGATGAGAGGATCAAGAAGGCGTCGGCAATGCCAAGCGGAGTGACCTTCCACAGCCGGATCCAGAGCGACTGCCTGTCACACCTGACACACTCGTGACATATAATTCTTGAGAGACTCTTACATTATTTTAATTGTACTCTCAAATTTATTGTATGTTTATTCTCTTATGGTTTATTGCTGTTTACACTGTATCATATTATTAATAGAGATGAGCGGTGTTCGACTAGAACTGTTCGCCAATCTCAAATTCGAGCTGTTTTGGGCGGTGTGCGAGTCGTTCGACGAACGCGAACGATTTGCAAAAAATTCGGCTGTTCGAGGTTATGTTCGATAACTGTTCGTGCACCAAAAGCGTGTCCTGCATGTCTGGGGCTATTTAGAGCACCAATCATGCAGGTATTGTCTGCCACTCACTGTAATGCCATTACAGTGGTTGCCCAAATCGATGGGAACAGTGCTCACAGTGAAACTTGAAAAGCCGGCAATTCAGCAGCGGCATAAACCGGTACCCGACAATTTAGAACCGAAAGAATAGAGCATCACACATAGATTAGATACATAGAAACATGTCAGTCACATATATAAGAAGTGCAGTGACAGTGTTGGTTACTGTACTTGTCATTTAGCGTTAAAGGATTTATTAAAAAAAATATTAGTGTTTTCATGCACCGTCTCTTTAAAAAAGCCGGCCGGCAATTCAGCATCCGTACCCGACAATTTATAACAGAAAGAATAGAGCATCACACATAGATTAGATAGATAGAAACATGTCAGTCACATATATAAGAAGTACAGTGATAGTGTTGATTACTGTACTTGTCATTTAGTGTTAAAATAAAGGATTTATTAAAAAAAAATTGGCGTGGGGTTCCCCGTAATTTTAGTCTCTAGCGGAGGTTAAGCAGACGGCTGGGGCAGATGTTTGAAGCCTGGGAAGGGGGTAATACCCACAGAGCTTCCCAGGCTACTATTATCAGCCCCCAGCTGAATACCTAGCCTTTACTAGCTATTAAAATGGGGGACCCCCAAAAAAATGACATGGGGTCCCCCCTATTTTAATAGCTAGCAAAGGCTAGGCAGACAGCTGGGGGCTGATATTAATAGCCCAGGAAGGGTGCCATGAATATTGGCCCCCTCCCAGGCTAGAAACACTAGCCGTCAGCCGCCCGAGAAATGGCACATCCATAGGATGCGCCAATTCTGGCACTTAGCCTCGCTCTTCCCACTGCCCTGTAGCGGTGGCAGTGGGGTAATAGGGTTGGGGTTGATGTCAGCTTATAATGCCAGCTGACATCAAGCCCAGGTTAGTAATGGAGAGGCGTCTATAAGACACCCCCATTACTAACCCCATAGTCAAAGTTACAAAAAAAACACAAACACCCAGAATAAAGTCCTTTAATTGAAATAAACACACAATTCTTTAAACCATACTTACCATCACGCCCATTCCAGCTGAAGCCAACGATCTCCTGCAATAAAAGTAAAATAATAAAGCAACATCATCCTTACCTTTCCATGGTTCCCACGACAGCTTCAGCTTTGCTACATTCACATGACAGGCTTGACCAAAGCAGAACGCTGCCATCCAGCTTGCCATGCGGCAGACACTGAGAAGCGCAGGCATGCTTGTGCTCCTCGGTGTCTGGCTGTGACGGCATCCAGATGAGCCGAGTTTATGTCCAATGAACTCAGCTCACCTCATGCACGTCACTGACAGCGTGAGAAAATTCTCAGCGCTCAGCGCTTGAGCAGGAGAATTCTCCCACGCTGGGATGGCATTGAGATGACAGGCTGGATCACAGCTGAGCCCTGCCATCCAGCATGCCATCCCCCAGAGACACTGCAGAGCGCAGGCATGCTTGCGCTCTGCAGTGTCTCTGAAGGATGACAAACTGGATGGCAGCGCTCAGCTGTGATCCAGCCTGTCATCTCAATCCCATCCCAGCGTGGGAGAATTCTCCTGCTGAAGCGCTGAGCGCTGAGAATTTTCCCACGCTGTCAGTGACGTGCATGAGGTGAGCCGAGTTCATTGGACATGACCTCGGCTCATCTGGATGCCGTCACAGCCAGACACTGCAGAGCGCAAGCATGCCTGCGCTTCTCAGTGTGTGCCGCATGGCAAGCTGGATGGCAGCGTTCTGCTGCGGTCCAGCCTGTCATGTGAATGTAGCAGAGCTGAAGCTGTCATGGGAACCATTGAAAGGTAAGGATGATGTTGGTTTATTATTTTACTTTTATTGCAGGAGATCGTTGGCTTCAGCTGGAATGGGCGTGACGGTAAATATGGTTTAATTTAGAACAATAAAGAATTGTGTGTTTATTTCAATTAAAGGACTTTATTCTGAGTGTTTGTGTTTTTTTGTAACTTTGACTATGGGGTTAGTAATGGGGGTGTCTTATAGATACCTCTCCATTACTAACCTGGGCTTGATGTCAGCTGGCATTATAAGCTGACATCAACCCCAACCCTATTACCCCACTGCCACCACTACAGGGCAGTGGGAAGAGCGAGGCTAAGTGCCAGAATTGGCGCATCCTATGGATGCGCCATTTCTGGGGCGGCTGACGGCTGGTGTTTCTAGCCTGGGAGGGGGCCAATATTCATGGCACCCTTCCTGGGCTATTAATATCAGCCCCCAGCTGTCTGCCTAGCCTTTGCTAGCTATTAAAATAGGGGGGACCCCACGTCATTTTTTTTTAGGTCCCCCAGTTTAATAGCTAGTAAAAACTACGTATTCAGCTGGGGGCTGATATTAGTAGCCTGGGAAGCTCCGTGGGTATTACCCCCTTCCCAGGCTTCAAACATCTGCCCCAGCCGTCTGCTTAACCTCCGCTAGAGACTAAAATTACGGGGAACCCCATGCCAATTTTTTTTTAATAAATCCTTTATTTTAACACTAAATGACAAGTACAGTAATCAACACTATCACTGTACTTCTTATATATGTGACTGACATGTTTCTATCTATCTAATCTATGTGTGATGCTCTATTCTTTCTGTTATAAATTGTCGGGTACCGATGCTGAATTGCCGGCCGGCTTTTTTAAAGAGACTGTGCATGAAAACACTAATATTTTTTTAAATAAATCCTTTAACACTAAATGACAAGTACAGTAACCAACACTGTCACTGTACTTCTTATATATGTGACTGACATGTTTCTATCTATCTAATCTATGTTTGATGCTCTATTCCTTCTTGTCTAAATTGTCGGGCACCGGTGTATGCCGCTGCTGAATTGCCGGCTGGCTTTTTTAAAGAGAGTGTCTTCTGAGCAGTTTGTCAGCTTTTGGACACCTTTGAAGGCATTTTCTATGTGTTTCTATGTGTTTTTGTTTGCCTGCCATTGGTTTTAACGGTGTTTGACGGTGTTCTAAGGTGTTCGACGAACAGTTCCACGAACATCCCGGTGTTCGACAAACCGAACCGAACCCGAACACTACGGGGGTGGCTCAACACTAATTATTAACTGTTCCCTAACCACTGTGAATTCCTGCTATATCGGAAAGAAATAAATCTTTCCTTGACTGTTCCTGCCTTGTGCCTCCTGTGCATTGCATTTGGTCTCCTGCTTTACACACACACACACACACTTAGACTTGTATGAGTGCATGTGATCGGTATTCCAGAGCCACTGCAGCATACTGCATTTTTTTTTAGATTTGGAATTATAAAAAATAGCAGATATGCACTGCCCCATAGTATAAAATTGGTCTGAGTACTATCCGATAAAACTTCGGATAGCACTTGGCCATGTTAAATGCTCATGTATGCGAGCCCTAAGTATGAAAATCCCATATGAGTGGTTATGCGATAACCACTGGAACCGTCAAGCAGAACCGAATACTGACAGTGAATGAATTACATGCTGATAGTATTGTGCATGCTACGGTGCTGAATTTTATAATTAATTCTCTTAACATAGATACAGCTATAGTAACCCTTAAAGGGATTATCTTGTCTTAAGCAACAAAAAATGCAGTCTCTCCTTGTGACTGCAGACTTGTCAATCATCACAGCATTGTGGGCAATGAGGATTCTCCGAAGTCAGCATCGGAAATTGTGGTAACGTGACTGCAAGTATATTTCCGGCATAGCCTGTTTCCAGCTGTTCTCCAGAAACAGTATAGTCGAATTCTGGCTGGGAGTATGCATATCGCATACTTGCGGCCACGTGACCACTGTTCCTGGCGCTGACACTGAAAAATCCTCAAAGCGTGCAGTGCATGGTCTGAGAGGATTCACAAGTCTGCAATCACAAAGAGTGACTGCCGACTTGTCGTTTAAACAAGACAACTCCTTTAACTTGTCAGAAGGCACAATACTTTATTATCATAGCCATGTATTATTTACCTGACAAGTTATGGATTGTTACATGTGTACAGGAAAATAACCAAAAACAGTACAGGAACACTACATCAGAACTACCAAAAACACAACACCAGACCCAACAACAGTACAGAAATACAGCATCACAACCATCATCAGTACAAAAATACAGACCTACAGTAGAACCTCCATAAATATAGAAATACGTCTCCAGAATCCACAATAGTATGTGAATACATAACCAAAACCATCATCGGTACAGAAATACAACACCAAAAACACCATCACTACATGAATACATCACCAGAAGCCTGAACAGTGCATAAATAAATCACCATAACCACCATCAGTACATAAATACATCACTAGAACCATTATCAGCACATGTATACAACATCAGAACCACTACCAAAAATACACAAATGCATCACCAGACCATCTTCACTACAGGAATACATAACCATAATCACCAACAGTCCAGAAATACATCACCAGAACCACCATCAGAACATGACTATATGAATACATCGTCAAGATCAGAGCCAGGACAATGTATTTTGGTTCCCTAGGCAGATTAGATTGTAAATTGCATCCTAGCCCACCTTGAGTCACTTCAATAATATCCGAAGGCTATGTGCCCACGATTCAGAAATGAAGCAGAAAATTTCTGCAGCATTTCTGCATCTCCCTGGCAAAAAAAACGCATGCAGATTGTGCATGCGTTTTTCCTGCAGAATACATGCGGAATACATGCGGATACACATGCGTTAACGCATGTGTTTCCACATGCGGACTGACAAGCGCTTTCCAGGCGATAGCATCCCTTGGAAAGTGCTTGACAACTAGGTCACACTGTATAAATCCATGCAAAGGGCATGGATTTATATAGTGTGACCGTAAAAATAAAAAAAATAAAGCTATACTTACCTCCGATGCCGCCGCGTGTGCTGCCGCGCTCCTTCCTGGTTCCTTCCTGGCTTGCCGGAATCTCGCGAGACAGGCTGCGGTCACATGACCGCGACGTCATCTCAGGTCCTGGAAGGAGAAGCGCTGCAGGGGCCGACGGACAGGTGAATATAAACTTTATTTTTTATTTTATTCTTTTTTTTACAGGTACAATGGTACCCAGGTCTGGATGAGAGTCTTCTCTCCTCTAGACTTGGGTACCATCCGCACATTGAAACGCATATTATCCGCTTGTACAAATGTACAGACACGGATTCTATGGGTCTCAATGCAAGTCAATGGCGGCGCTTCCGCAAAATTAATGAACATGCTGCGGATTTATGAGCGCTGCAGAAACGCTGCGGAAAAATCCGCAGCATGTGCATTGACATTGCGGAATGCCATTGGGGACCATGGGATGCGGATTACCATGCGTTTTTTGATGCGTTTCCGCTGTGGAAATTCCGCAGCAGAAATGCATGAAAAACACATCGTGTGCACGCAGCCTAAGGGTATGTTCAGACAGTGCTTTCTTGCTGCTTTTTTTCACTAAAAATGAATTGTGTTGGTAGTAAAACTGCTGTGCGCATTATGCACATTTTTTTTTTTATGTTTTTTAAGCATTCATTTGAATGGGTAACCCCCACCCCTCAAAAAAAAATATACTGAAAAATTGAATGCTCGGGTATTAAAAATACAAACAGGGGCTCCAAAAAGCTTAAAAAACGCAAGGAAATAAAACTGTGTGAGCATGGGCGCAATGATCATGGTCGCAGAGGGAGGCCTGATGACTCTAATTTCACCTGGACGTGCCGCCGGCCAATCAGAGGCCGGTAGCTGGCGTTGGCTTGCCAGTAACACACAGCGCATGGTAGTCCCATCATGCACTGCCCATGCTAGCACTCCGAAGTCAGCTGCCAACCCCTGCACCGGCTACAGTAAAGGACGCCACAAGGCTTGGGAGCTTTGGGAGGTGAGAATAATCATTTGTTTATTTTTAAAATGTGCTGGAGAAAATGGGAGTGGCCCAGGATGGGGGCACTATAGCAGAATGAGGGCATCATACCAGAATGGGGGCATTATACCAGGATGGGGGGCATTATAGAAGAATGAAGAATTTATACCAGAATGGGGAATATTCTACCAGGATGGGTGATATTATGTCAGGCTGGGGGACATTATACCAGGATAGTGGCATTATATCAGAATGTGCAATATTGTACCAGGAAGGGGCCCAGAATGGAGGGAAATGTTATTACATGGGTCCCAGGATGGGGGCTCATTATCACTGGGAAAGGATGGGGGAGATTATTACAAGAAGGAGCCAGGACCGGGGACATTAACATGGTGGGTGAACATGTACAGTCCTGATCATCATTATTGGCACCCCTTACATTTTTTCATAGACTGTACAATATCTTCAGAAATAAATGGAGATGTACCAAAGTTATATCCTCAGGATGGTCCAAAGTAATACAACAATAAAACATTGTTTTTAAACTTCCATGTTACAATTTCAAAGAAGAAACAAAATAAACATAATGTGCAGCAATAAAGGCACCCTAATTAATACTTTGTTGCACTCCCATTGGCATTGCTGACAGCCTCTAAATGTATCTTCTAGTCATCTATAAGCTTAAAACAGTCCATTTTTTTGTTTTTCAGCCATTCATGTTTACTTTTGAATGTGTGCTTTGGGTCATTGTCTTGCTGGAGGACCCATGATCTTCAATTCAAACCAAGTTTTCTTACATTGGGTAGGACATTTCACTGTAAAATCTCTTGATAATTCTCTGATTTCATGATTCCTGTGATATGGTCAGTGCCTCCAGTATCGGATGCAGCAAAGCAACCCTACAGCATTATGGATCCTCCACCATGTTTAACTATTGGTAAGTTGTTCTTTTCCCTATAAGCTTCATTGCGCCATCTGTAAACAAACTGTTGCTCTATTTTTGTTTCATCTGTCTATAGAACATTTTCCCAAAAGGATTATGGTTTGTCAAGGTACTGTCACGCTGTCTCTGTATACTGGAGGTAGGGGGCCTAAGCTGACCCTAAGCTGGGGCCCTGACTAATCCCTCTACCTGGAGGTACTGTTAAAGGTACAGAGGTCCAGGCCGCCAGCATAACCCCTACCTCCTGAGGATCCCTGCACCTAAGTAATCTAGTCCTGAGAAGGACCCCGATCACAACAAAAGGGGACAAGTAATAATATGCCCACACACAGTACAAGGGAAAAACCAAAACCACCTTGCATACATAAACTACACAACTACAACAGAGGGAACACCAACGGGAAAGGAGATAAATGATAAAGCGAGGAAGGGAAAAAACACTCCAAATGCACTTATCTCTGAAACTCCAAATACCACGATCCGCTCTGTTAGTCTGCATGAAATGCTTTCACCGACACTTCCCTAACAGACCAGCAGGCATTTGAAGGAGTCTCACTACAGCAGCATTGATTGCAGCTGGGCGAGGCTGGACCTCGTCTAGCACAGAGAGAGAGAGAATTAACTCCCTCACTGCCGAAAAACACAAAGCACCAAAAAGTCAGCTGCGAGAAGTCAGGCTGTGTAATCGTGACGATCTTCGTGGCGACACACCCGTGACAGTACCCCCCCTTCTACGAGGGGCCTCCGGACCCTCAGGGCCAGGTTTATCCGGGTGAATCGTGTGGAAGGCCCGAACTAATCGGTCTGCGTTAATATCCGACGCAGGAACCCACATCCTCTCCTCAGGACCATACCCTTTCCAATGAACCAGGTACTTAAGGGACCGGCGATTAAAGCGTGAATCGATGACCCTCGATACCTGGAACTCCAAGTTACCCTTGACTACCACTGGAGGGGGAGGTAAAGGTGACGGTACCACCGGCGCCACATACCTCTTAAGCAACGATCTGTGGAACACGTTGTGAATTTTAAACGTAGGGGGAAGGTCAAGACCAGAGTCAGCATGGGTTTGTAACTAACAAGTCATGTCAGACTAACTTAATTTCCTTCTATGACAGAATCACTGACTGGGTGGATCAGGGAAATGCTGTAGATATAGTATATCTTGACTTCAGCAAAGCATTTGACAAAGTATCTCACACCATCCTTATTGAAAAAATGACCAAGTATGCAATGGACCAGGCAACTGTTAGGTGGATTCATAACTGGCTTAGTGATCGGACTCAAAGGGTGGTTGTAAATGGCTTCACATCCAGCTGGATGAATGTCTCAAGTGGGGTACCACAGGGCTCTGTCCTGGGACCTGTATTGTTCAACATCTTTATCAATGATTTAGATGAAGGAATTGAGGGTAAACTGATTAAATTTGCTGATGACACAAAGCTAGGAGGGATAGCTAATACTAGAGAAGAGAGAGAGAGGATTCAAAAAGACCTAAATAAACTGGAGCAGTGGGCAGCAACCAACAGAATAGTTTTTAACAGGGAAAAATGCAAAGTACTACATCTGGGCAATAAAAATGAAAAAAGCATATACAGAATGGGAGGAATAGAGCTAAGCAACAGTACATGTGAAAAATACTTAGGTATACTAATAGATCATAGACTGAACATGAGTCAACAGTGTGATGCAGCAGCAAAAAAGGCAAATACAATTCTGGGATGTATTAACAGAAGCATACAGTTTAGATCACGTGAAGTCATTATCGGTCTTTACTCCTCTTTGGTCAGACCTCATCTGGAATACTGTGTACAGTTTTGGGCACCACATTTTAAAAAAGACATAGACAAACTGGAGCAAGTTCAGAGAAGAGCGACCAGAATGGTGACTGGTCTGCAAACCATGTCCTATGAGGAACGGTTGCAGGATTTGGGAATGTTTAGCTTGCAAAAAAGAAGACTGAGAGGAGACTTAATAGCTGTCTACAAATATGTCAAGGGCTGTCACATTGTAGAAGGATCATCATTATTCTCATTTGCACAAGGAAAGACTAGAAGCAATGGGATGAAACTAAATGGGAGGAGACACAGATTAGATATTAGAAAAAACTTTTTGACAGTTAGGGTGATTAATGAGTGGAACAGGCTGCCACGAGAGGTGGTGAGTTCCCCTTCAATGGACGTCTTCAAACAGAGGCTGGACAGACATCTGTCTGAGATGATCTAGTGAATCCTGCTTTGAGCAGGGGGTTGGACCAGATGACCCAGGAGGTCCCTTCCAACTCTACCATTCTATGATTCTATGATTCTAAGACGGAATGCCACCGGATTAATAATAGAACTGATTCTGTACGGCCCGATGAACCTGGGACCCAGTTTCCAGGAGGGAACCTTAAGTTTTATATTCCTGGTAGACAACCATACCCGATCGTTCACACTTAGGTCCGGACCAGACACTCTCCTCCTATCAGCCATACGTTTGTATCGGTTCCCCATAGTATTCAGATTCTTCAGCACCCCTCTCCATACTGAAGCGAGTGATGAGGAAAATCATTCCTCCTCAGGAACCCCCGAAGAGCCCCCCCTACTGAAAGTACAAAACTGGGGGTGAAAACCATATGCCCCAAAAAACGGGGACTTACCAGTGGACTCGCTCCGCCTATTATTAAGAGCAAACTCTGCCAGAGGTAAGAAAGAAGCCCAGTCCTCCTGGTTCTCTGACACAAAACACCGGAGATATGTCTCCAAGCTCTGGTTCATACGTTCCGTCTGACCATTGGTCTGAGGATGAAAAGCCGATGAGAACGACAAATGCATCCCCCGCCGTGCACAAAACGCCTTCCAGAACTTGGACACAAACTGAGACCCCCGATCAGACACCACCTCAGAGGGTACCCCGTGAAGCCTCACAATCTCCCCAATGAACACCTGCGCAAGAGTTTTAGCATTAGGGAGAGCCGGAAGAGCGATAAAATGTGCCATCTTGCTGAACCTGTCCACTACAACGAGTATGACCGTTTTACCCGAAGACGGAGGGAGGTCCGTAATAAAGTCCATAGACAGATGAGTCCAAGGACGCTCCGGGATCTTCAAAGGTAAGAGGGCCCCAGACGGACGGGTATGTGAGGTCTTAGAGCGCGCACAAACCCCACAGGACGCGACAAAAGTTACCACCTCCTTATGTAAGTTAGGCCACCAAAACCGACGCGAGAGGAGATCCACAGTTGCTCTACTCCCCGGGTGTCCTGCAAAAACTGAGTTATGGTGTGCCTCGATCACCTTTTGTCGCAACTGATCTGGAGCAAACAGTCTCCCCGGAGGTCCAACAGGGGCGTCCCCCTGAGCCTCCAATACCTCCTCCTCCAGCTCAGAGCATACTGCCGAAACCACCACCCCCTCCTGAAGGATAGGAATCGGGTCGTCCGTATTCCCGGCCCCAGGGAAACTACGAGATAAGGCATCCGCCTTTACATTTTTTGACCCAGGACGATATGTAACGACAAAATTAAACCTGGTAAAAAACAATGACCACCTAGCTTGTCTGGGATTCAGACGTTTCGCGGACTCCAGATATAGCAGGTTCTTGTGATCGGTGATGACGGTGACCGAATGGACTGCCCCCTCCAAAAAATGGCGCCACTCCTCAAAAGCTAACTTAATGGCCAAGAGTTCCCTATTGCCGACATCGTAATTCCTCTCAGCGGACGACAATTTTTTAGAGAAAAAGGCGCACGGATGCCACTTACCAGGGGACGAACCTTGTGACAATACTGCTCCCACCCCTACCTCGGAAGCGTCTACCTCTACAATGAATGGCTGTGACGCATCAGGTTGAATGAGTATGGGTGCCGAGGCAAAACATTTTTTCAAGGAGGAGAATGCTTGACAAGCCTTGTCAGACCACCTAGAAAAATCCGTCCCCTTTTTAGTCATGTCTGTGAGAGGCTTAACCATGGACGAGAAATTACGAATGAACTTCCGGTAATAATTAGCAAACCCCAGGAAACGTTGTAGTGCCTTAAGATTCTCTGGCCAATCCCACTCAAGAACTGCCCGCACTTTCCCAGGGTCCATACGAAAACCGGACGCTGAAACCAGGAAGCCTAAAAACTGGAGTTCCTGTACGGCGAACACACACTTTTCCCATTTGGCATACAGTTTATTATCCCGCAAGATCTGTAACACCTGCCTAACGTGCTCCTGATGAGACACCAGATCCGGCGAGTAAATTAAGATATCATCCAGATATATGACAACAAACTGTCCCACCAGGCGGCGAAAAATGTCATTAACAAAGTGTTGGAACACCGCCGGGGCATTAGTCAGACCGAATGGCATGACAAGGTTCTCATAATGCCCCTCCGGAGTGTTAAACGCCGTCTTCCACTCATCCCCCTCCTTCATCCTAATCAGATTGTACGCCCCCCTGAGATCCAACTTAGAGAACCATTTGGCGCCCACGATCTGATTAAAGAGATCGGGAATAAGTGGGAGCGGATACGGATCTCGTACCGTAATCCGATTAAGTTCACGGAAATCCAGGCAAGGGCGTAGGCCTCCATCTTTCTTCTTAACAAAGAAGAACCCCGCAGCCACCGGTGAAGATGAAGGTCTAATATGCCCCTTAGCCAGACTTTCTGAAATATAATCCTTCATGGCCTGCCTCTCAGGACCAGAAAGGTTATACAAACTAGCTTTAGGTAACTTGGCCTCAGGGAGCAGTTTTACAGAACAGTCATACTCGCGATGAGGAGGTAGTTCCTGACACCCTTTCTCCGAGAATACATCCTCAAAGTCCGCCAGAAATGGAGGTAAGACCCAAGGAGTAACCGCACCGATGACCGTGTTCATGCAGTTTTTATTACAGAATTTACTCCATTGGCTTATCTCTCTGGTTTGCCAATTAATAACCGGGTTATGCTTAGTTAACCAAGGAAGGCCCAACACTATAGGAGTGGGAAGACCCTCCAACACGTAGCAAGACAACAGTTCTTTATGTATCGCCCCCACTTGAAGTTTTACGTCATGCACAGCTTGCAAAAAACTTCCCTGACCGAGAGGCCTGGCATCGATCGAGAATATGGGGATGGGTTTAGCCAACTCACTCAATCGCATACCTTGAACCCGGGCAAACCGAGCATCAACCAGATTAGCCCCGGCCCCACTATCCAGAAGATCAGATATCCTCTCAGTTCTCGTACCCACCACCACCTCCGCCGGTACGAGAAACTGAGACGAACCTAGGGACGAAATACCTACTCCCAGATTGCCGTCCACCACACAACCTGGGATCAACAGTTTTCCGACGGCTCTTCACTCTGCAAGGGACGGGATGGACACCCCCCAATAAAATGTCCCTTTCTCCCGCAGAAGAAACACCGTCCTGTCTTATGGCGCACCACCGGTCCCCTCCCCCGAAATGATGTCCCTCCTAATTGCATAGGCTCCTCTGGACTGACCAGGGGAACCACCATATGAGGGGACCTTGTAGGAGGTGGAGTCATCACAGGGGGTAGAGTTATCCCGCACCTCTCCCGAAGCCGTCTGTCAACGCGAATAGCAAGGGCCATAGCGGCTTCCAGTGACGCGGGAGAGTCATACTGTGCCAACACATCCTGTAATTTGTCGGATAAACCTTGACAAAACTGGCTCCTAAGAGCCGGGTCATTCCACTGGGTGTCCGTGGCCCACCTACGGAACTCCGAACAGAATTCCTCCGCCGGACGATCTCCCTGCTGGATCCAACGTAACTTAGACTCAGCAAGGGAGATCCGATCTGGGTCATCATATACGAGTCCCAGAGCAGCGAAAAACCTATCCACTGACTGGAGAGCCGGGGAAGAGAGAACGCCCAAGATTGTGGGTCCCCTTGTAGGAGCGAGATGACAATTCCCACCCTTTGTTCTTCACTCCCCGATGACCGAGGCCGCAGCCGAAAGTACAACTTGCATGCCTCCCGGAAAACAAAAAACTTGTCCCGCCCCCCAGTGAACCTGTCAGGGAGAGCTACTTTAGGTTCTGGTCCGGCTTGCTCCTGAGGATACAAAACCTTGGACCTAACGTCCGCCAGCTCCATGGACAAACTCTGCAACTGCCGAGCTAGACCGGCTACTGGATCCATGGTAGCTGGAGAAAAACTAAGTGGTCGGTGAAAATGTCACGCTGTCTCTGTATACTGGAGGTAGGGGGCCTAAGCTGACCCTAAGCTGGGGCCCTGACTAATCCCTCTACCTGGAGGTACTGTTAAAGGTACAGAGGTCCAGGCCGCCAGCATAACCCCTACCTCCTGAGGATCCCTGCACCTAAGTAATCTAGTCCTGAGAAGGACCCCGATCACAACAAAAGGGGACAAGTAATAATATGCCCACACACAGTACTTAAACGAACGAGACAGTACAAGGGAAAAACCAAAACCACCTTGCATACAAAAACTACACAACTGCAACAGAGGGAACACCAACGGGAAAGGAGATAAATGATAAAGCGAGGAAGGGAAAAAACACTCCAAATGCACTTATCTCTGAAACTCCAAATACCACGATCCGCTCTGTTAGTCTGCATGAAATGCTTTCACCGACACTTCCCTAACAGACCAGCAGGCATTTGAAGGAGTCTCACTACAGCAGCATTGATTGCAGCTGGGCGAGGCTGGACCTCGTCTAGCACAGAGAGAGAGAGAATTAACTCCCTCACTGCCGAAAAACACAAAGCACCAAAAAGTCAGCTGCGAGAAGTCAGGCTGTGTAATCGTGACGATCTTCGTGGCGACACACCCGTGACAGGTACTCTTTGGAAAAGATCGGTTGTTCCTTTTTAAGTCTTTTCTTCAGCATTGGTTTCTTCCTTGGCCTTCGCCCATAAAGTTCTGCTTGTTTTAGTGTGTGGCATATATTACTTATTGAAACCATGACCCAGACTTTTCCAGGTTGGCCTTCAGGCCTTTGGATGTTTGACGTGGTGTTTTTTCCACCATTCGCACCAACCTTCGAAGACACCTCCTGTCAATTTTCCTCTTTCCCTCGGATCCTGGGAGGTTCCATGCTTGGCAAATTTCTTGGTAACATTGCGCACTGTTGAAACTGAACTACCAAGGTCTTTGAAGATGGCCATTAACCCTTTGGAAGTCTTGTGCTTTCTAATAATAGCAGTTCTGATGTCCTCAGACAGCTGCTTTGTCTTCACCATTGTGACAAAGCATCAGGGCCTACCATGTGGCTTTTTTAAAAAGTGAAGACATCATTCATTGACTAACTCATCCCACATGGGCACCGGCAATGAATCAGAGGAGAATCTCTTATGTGATTTACCACAGGCAAGTCAAAATGTGTTTCCATACTAAATTAATGTAAAGCGTGCCAATACCAGTGTCACCGCAAGCTTTAGGTTTTTCTATTTTTCCCTCCCATTGTTTTTTGCTTTAAATTATTGTTTATCATTTGCTCTTTTGTATTTAACACGATTGCTCTATACAAAAAAACTGTTTCACTTCATTAATTTTTTCATGAGATATTTCACATTATTTACTTAAACTTCATGGGTGCCAATAAGGATGAGCAGGACTGTATGACTTTATAGAATCTAGAATGCTAAAAGGGCCCATACATCTGATCAACATGCAGGTGGGGTCCAAACTTTGCACCATTGTCCATCGGATTCTAGTTTACGCCACTGTGTGTGTATGTGCACAGGGTGTCATTTAGACGCTGGCACAGCCGACGAGCGTCCCAAGGCGAAGCCGATTCAGGAAAATGTCTGCAGTCATTTTAATAAAGGGGCTTCACTGGCGGCTTTGCTGTCGTTCTTGCAGTGCTGATAGCATCTTTCCTTCTATACTGTGAAGTAATATGGGATCACTTCTGATGACCACGGTTTTAGGAAGTGGCCTTATAGATGTGGTATTGGTCAGCGACCAAGTGTGAATAGGATGAACAAACCCCAAGTGGCAGACTTTAAATGGAGGGTAATATTTGGCACGCTCCAAAAAACGTCACAATTATTACCGCAGTAATATGGGATCACATCTGATGGCCATGGTTTTAGGAAGTGGCCTTATAGATGTGGTATTGGTTAGCGACCAAGTGTGAATAAGTTCAACAACACACAGCTAGTTGACTTTAAATGGAGTATATTTGGTACGCTCCACAAAATGTCTGCATTATTACTGCGGTAATATGGGATCACTTCTGATGATGGAAAAGTTTCTCTGTTTCCACAATACAGCAATGTGAATAAAATAAAAAAAATCTGCCTGTATTCTGCTAACAAGCAAATGAAACAGTAAAATGGTGTTCTGTATTGCTTTTTAAGCAAATAATCAGGATTAAGACAAAAAAAAAATTAGCCCTGATATCTAGGGCTATGGATATCTCTAACAGTAGCAGCAGACAGAACGTGCAATGGACTGTATACAGTGTCCACAAACTCTGCCTGCCGAACTCCTGCTATCAACAGTAATATATGCAGCTGGATTAGTCCTCAGAAGGACTGTTAGGTATAGGAATTCAACAGCAAGATATATATCCATCTGAACTAACTATTAAATTCTGTCCCTCACTCAGCAGCACCTCTCTCTACTCTGCCTGTTTCTGGAGTAAACTGTGACGAGCATAGGGTCACAAGGTCTTATATAGACCGAATGACGCTATGCAGCCAGCCAATCACTGTAATGCCACAACCAACGTGACATTGTGGCTCACAATCTAAATTTCCTATCAGTATGTCTTTGGAGTGTGGGAGGAAACCAGGGTACCCATAGGGAACCCACACAAACATTGGGGGGAGAACATACAAACTCCTGGCAGATGTTGTCCTTGGTGGGATTTGTACCCAGGACCTCAGTGCTGCAAAGCAACAGTGTTAACCACTGAACCACCATGCTGCCACATGTTCTACATCTCAGATATAGGGCCCATATTTATCAGACATTTATGGAGCATCCTGTAAATGTAAGATGAGGTCTGATATCAGAATATCATTTTAAAGCAAACCACTGACCAAAAATGAAAAAATTGACAATGCTCCTATATTTTATTCTTCCTCTTGTAAATTCAGATGTTTGAGCTTCTCACTTCTGTATTCAGTTTCTAATATAAAAGCAAGTAATTTTCTGTTAGCTATATTTTTAGGCTCTGTTCACTTTGCCAAGTCAATTAAATGTCATGTTTTCTGCCCACTCCTATTCAGAGATTAAGCGGTTTGATTAGTCATCATGTGTGCCAATCAAGACCCAGAGCCCAGGCTGTGTCGGTCAAGAACAGAACCTTTGCCCTACGCTGGTCAAGATCCAGAGCTCGGAGGATGCCTGTCGCGGGACCCAGCCCTCTCTTCCCTAGGCCTAGGAGACACCCGCCGTTGGTCAAGGACCGGAGATCCGTCAGGAGACGTCAACCATTGGAAGACGCCTGCGGTTACAGAAGCCGCAGCTGTCACTTCCAGCCATAACGTATGGTACAGGGGTCAGTCTGGGTTAAGACAACAGATGAAGTGGGTGCCGGTTGGTACAAAGGAAGCTCAACATTCTTGGACCGGCTATAGAAGGTCGCTGTGCTTGGCTTTGCAGATTTCTTCTTGATCCTTCCCTCTCTAGGACCCAACGGTGATCTCTCCTTTCTGCTGCTAGTTAACACACCCTTGCTGGACCTTTAAATAACACCCAGTCTCTCCAGAGAATCTCTGGTGATAGAAGCATTTTCCTCTGTTCAGGCCTGGAGTTCTAGCAGTCGGCTAGTTTCTTCTTGGAGTTCCTTTGCGATTGTTGTCATGATCGCTCTGATATCTTCTCAAAGCTAAGTGTATCGTCTTGTCTGTTTACCTTGTCTGTCTTTAGTTGCAGTGGGGCTGACTTGTGCTCACTCCTTTCCCTCCCTAAATAGGGCCTATCTCTAGGGTCAGTAGGGATTAGGTATCCTGCTTGGCAATAGGTGTGGAACCTATCTAGGGATGATAGGGGAGCCAGGGTGTTGTAAGATCTACCTAGGGGTCTCCACTCCCTCTTTCAGTAGTTGCTAGGATTCCCCCCCTTTTCCCCTCGTCGTATGCTGGGTCTTTTACATATCTAGCATGACATTCTGGCACAGCCGACGAGTGTTCCCAGACAAAGCCGATTCATGAAAGTGTCTGCAGTCATTTTCCTAAAACAGGTTCGCCGGAGGCTTTGCCTTCATTCTTGCAGCGCTGATAGCATCTTTTACTCTATACTGTGAAGTATAGCCCCTTTACGACCTTGGACATATAGATACACCCAAGCATAGGCGGATTATAATGAGGGGCGACCGCCCGGGGCCCCGAGCCGACAGGGGGCCCGCGGCTCTAGGCGGGGTGTCTAATGCCGGATTGCCCTCATTATATGTGCGGGCCGCCGCGGCACATAGCGGTAGCAGTGGCGGGAGGGGGGGGCCCGGACCGCTCCCCCAGCAGCGGCCGCCGCTACTTCTTCATCGGCCGGGCCAGCACTGCAGCAGTTAACTTCCCTGTGCTGGCCCGGCCGCGTCACTGCTAGGAGACACGGCCCTGTGCGCGGCTGTGTCTCCTAGTTGTGACGTCACGCAGTGCGCCCCGGCCTGCAGTGCTGCACCGGAAAAGAGACAGAGCAGGCAGAAGGAATGGAGCCGGGGGATGGTGAGTGTGTGTGTGTGTGGGCGGGCAGATGTGTGTGTGGGCAGGTGTGTGTGTGTTTGTGGTCAGGTGTCTATGTGGGCAGGTGTGTGTGTGTGTGTGGGCAGGTGTGTGTGTGTATATGTGTGTGTGTGTGGGCAGGTGTGTGTGTGGGCAGGTGTGTGTGTTTGTTGGCAGGTGTGTGTGTGTGTGTATATGTGTGTGTGTGTATATGTGTGTGTGTGTGGGGGCAGGTGTGTGTGTGTGTTTGTGGGCAGGTGTGTGTGTGTGTGTGGGCAGGTGTGTGTGTGTGGGCAGGTGTGTGTGTATATGTGTGTGTGTGTGGGCAGGTGTGTGTGTGTGGGCATGTGTGTGGGCAGGTGTGTGTGTGTGTGGGCAGGTGTGTATGTGTGTGTGGGCAGGTGTGTGTGTGTGGGCAGGTGTGTGTGTGTGTGGGCAGGTGTGTGTGTGTGTGTGGGGGCAGGTGTGTGTGTGTGGGGGGGGCAGGTGTGTGTGTGTGGGGGCAGGTGTGTGTGTGTGTGGGCAGGTGTGTGTGTGTGGGCAGGTGTGTGTGTGTGGGCAGGTGTGTGTGTGGGCAGGTGTGTGTGTGGGCAGGTGTGTGTGTGTGTGGGCAGGTGTGTGTGTGTGTGTGGGCAGGTGTGTGTGTATATGTGTGTGTGAGCAGGTGTGTGTGTGTGTGTGTGTGGGCAGGTGTGTGTGTGTGTGTGTCTGTGTGGGCAGGTGTGTGTACAGTACAGACCAAAAGTTTGGACACATCTTCTAATTTAAAGATTTTTCTGTATTTTCATGACTATGAAAATTGTACATTCACACTGAAGGCATCAAAACTATGAATTAACACATGTGGTATTATATACTTAAAAAAAGTGTGAAACAACTGAAAATATGTCTTATATTCTAGGTTCTTCAAAGTAGCCACCTTTTGCTTTGATGACTGCATTGCACACTCTTGGCATGCTCTTGATGAGCTTCAAGTAGGTTGTCTTCCAACAATCTTGAAGGGGTTCCCAGAGATGATTAGGACTTGTTGGCCCTTTTGCCTTCACTCTGCGGTCCAGCTCACCCCAAACCATCTCGATTGGGTTCAGGTCTAGTGACTATGGAGGCCAGGTCATCTGGCGTAGCACCCCATCACTCTCCTTCTTGGTCAAATAGCCCTTACACAGCCTGGAGGTGTGTTTGGGGTCATTGTCCTGTTGAAAAATAAATGATTGTCCAACTAAACGCAAACCGGATGGAATAGCATGCCGCTGCAAGATGCTGTGGTAGCCATGCTGGTTCAGTATGCCTTCAATTTTGAATAAATCCCCAACAGTGTCACCAGAAAAGCACCCCCACACCATCACACCTCCTCCTCCATGCTTCACGGTGGGAACCAGGCATGTAGAGTCCATCCGTTCACCTTTTCTGCATCGCACAAAGACACGGTGGTTGGAACCAAAGATCTCAAATTTGGACTCATCAGACCAAAGCACAGATTTCCACTGGTCCAATGTCCATTCCTTGTGTTCTTTAGCCCAACCCAAACATGTCTCTTCTGCTTGTTGCCTGTCCTTAGCAGTGGTTTCCTAGCAGCTATTTTACCATGAAGGTCTTCTGCACAAAGTCTCCTCTTAACAGTTGTTGAAGAGATGTGTCTGCTGCTAGAACTCTGTGTGGCATTGACCTGGTCTCTAATCTGAGCTGCTGTTAACCTGTGATTTCTGTGGCTGGTGACTCGGATAAACTTATCCTCAGAAGCAGAGGTGACTCTTGGTCTTCCTTTCCTGGGGCGGTCCTCATGTGAGCCAGTATCTTTGTATCGCTTCATGGTTTTTGCAACTGCACTTGGGGACACTTTCAAAGTTTGCCCAATTTTTTGGACTGACTGACCTTCATTTCTTAAAGTAATGATGGCCACTCGTTTTTCTTTATTTAGCTGCTTTTTTCTTGCCATAATACAAATTCTAACAGTCTATTCAATAGGTCTATCAGCTGTGTATCCACCAGACTTCTGCACAACACAACTGTTGGTCCCAACCCCATTAATAAGGCAAGAAATCCCACTTATTAAACCTGACACGGCACACCTGTGAAGTGAAAACCATTTCCGGTGACTACCTCTTGAAGCTCATCAAGAGAATGCCAAGAGTAAGCAAAGCAGTCATCAAAGCAAAAGGTGGCTACTTTGAAGAACCTAGAATATAAGACATATTTTCAGTTGTTTCACACTTTTTTGTTAAGTATGTAATTCCACATGTGTTAATTTATAGTTTTGATGCCTTCAGTGTGAATGTACAATTTTCATAGTCATGAAAATACAGAAAAATCTTTAAATGAGAAGGCGTGTCCAAACTTTTGGTCTGTACTGTATATGTGTGTGTGTGTGTGTGTGTGTGTGGGCAGGTTAGAAAGTCTTGCCCTGTTGAACACTACACCTGACTTGAGGCCACCACCTCTTGGTTGTCCAATGTTCTTGCTTCTCTAGGGCTCTTCTCAGATATTCATTATACCAGCTCCCCAGAATACCAAAGCTAGGGTGGGTGACCGCGAGCCCTGGTTGTGGTCATAACTGCGGCCACCCAGGGGCAATACTCCATAACAACAATCCCCTGAGGTGGTGTAGGATGTAAGGACCTATTCACACTACATTCAGCGCTGCATTCAGGTCTTTACACAAGGCTTACAACTGAATCCCTGAAATTCAGGATTGTGCTGTCTGAAATGAGACATCTGAAAGCAGAGCAAATGGAGCCTAAAGATTCAGACTTTAGCCTCGGTTTGCCTTTGTTCAAATCAATGGCTATGTCAAGGCCCATCTGAATGCCATTTTTCAGGGATTTAGATAGAAGCCTGGAAAGAGGAGATGAATGCATTGCAAAATTCAGTGTGAATAGGCCCTTATATCTGGAGTCTTGATATTGATGCCACATGCATTTTACTTGTTTTTAACTTAAAAAAAAATACACACACACAAATTATACACACACACACACACACACACTATACATACACACACACTATACACACACACACACTATACATACACACACATTATACACACTATACATACACACACTATAGATACACACACACTATACATACACACACATTATACACACACACACACTATACATACACACACACTATACATACACACACTATACATACACACACATTATACACACACACACACTATACATACACGCACACAGATGTGTGTGTGGGCAGGTGTGTGTGGGCAGGTGTGTGTGTGTGGGCAGGTGTGTGTGTGTGTGATGTCTGTCTGTTTGTGTGTGTGTGTGTGGGCAGATGTCATTGTGTGATGTCTGTTTGTATGTATTTTTGTGTTTCAAATGTGTTTATGCGTGTCTGTATATGTTTGTGTGTGTGTATGACTGCATGCGGCCTCCTGCTGAGTATAGTTTGTGCAGTGCGGCCTCCTGATGTCTCTGGGGGGGCGCCGTGCGGCCTCCCGCTGTGTATAGATGGCTACGTGCGGCCCCCTGCTGTGTATAGATGGCTACGTGCGGCCCCCCGCTGTGTATAGATGGCGCCGTGCGGCCCCCACTGTGTATAGATGGCTACGTGCGCCCCCCGCTGTATATAGATGGCTACGTGCGGCCTCCCGCTGAGTATAGATGTCGCCATGTGGCCTCCTGCTGTGTATAGATGGCTACGTGCGGTCTCCCGCTGAGTATAGATGGCGCTGTGCGGCCTCATGCTGTCTCTGGAGGGAGCACCGTGCGGCATCTATACTCAGCAGGAGGCCATCTATACACGTATATTCAGCAGGAGGCCCCACGTAGCCATCTATACGGTGCCATCTATACACAGCGGGAGGCCGCACGGCGCCATCTATACACAGCGGGAGGCCGCACGGTGCCATCTATACACAGCGGGAGGCCGCACGGCGCCATCTATACACTGCGGGAGTCTCAGTGCTTTGCAACAGCAGTCAATAAATTCTGCTTGACTAATTCTGAGCACCATAAAGTCTGGTTCGCTTCTAACCTGCTGTCTTCATTTTCAGCTTGCTGAATTCTAACTCATTTACTGTCATTCGAGACGATGCCTTTGCTGGTCTCTTTCACCTTGAATACCTGTAAGTGCTCCACTTAATGTCATATTTTTGATTCTGTTCTTCTTCATCTTATGGCATGTGCAATTGTATGAGCAAGTATTCATATGAATTTATGACCTACTTAAACCTTGGAGGACCTTAAATTTTATTCAATCAAATTTTTTTCCAGTTTAAAACTATGGGACATATATGTGCCTTGGTCCTCAAAGGGTTTTTAAAGGGGCTGCAAACATAAATACGAAAAAAAGAATTCAATTAGTGCTTTTTGTGTTCATTTAATTGTTATTTGAAGTCCATTTTTTATATACCTTGAAATTAAGCCCTACCCCATGGAATGAAGCCCTACCTACATGACATCTGAGAGCTACATGGATCCCGCTTGTGAGGTGCCTGTCCGTCACTACTATTCAGTTTTAGGGTCCACTCACTAAGCCATATATTCTCTCATGCAAGAGAATAGGGCCAATTATGCTAATGACACTCGGCTCAAACTCTGTCAGAGCTTCAACTGAGTGTGATCCGATTCTCTCGCAGCACAGATATGGAGAAGATGGAGAACTTAATTTCTCCATCTTCTCCATAGTCTCTGTGAGTGTTCATCGGACTGCACTTGGATAACATCCGAGTGCAGTCCAATGTTTTACGTGAACCCGTAGACTTGTATGGGTGCACATGGTCCGAATATCGAATGAGATTATTTTCTCATGCCAATAATCGCAGATCTGCACTGTCCCATAGTATAACATAGGGCCGAGTCCTATCCGATAAAACATCACATAGCATTCGGCCGTGTTATACGACAGTGTGAGCGAGCCCTTAGAGTCAAGGAATATTTACATGCAGATGATGATATTACTCTCCAAGTGTATATTTTTTTAGGCGAGTTCATAGTAAATGCTTTGCCTTTTTGACATGTGATCAACTAAAGAACAAGAAAGATTTAGGACCTCCCCTATACAGAAACGGAAAATAGTTTGGAGGACTTGCATGTCCTTTTTTATTTATTATGAGAAAATCATAAAAGATCCCGTTTTTTAACCATGCTGTGACTTTCTGCTGAGGGAGAGGGAGAGAGCTGCCCTATTCAGAGTCTGTAATAAGACCTGCTGACAAAATTGTTGAAGATACAGTCTAATGTGAATTAACAATGAAAAAAAGTTAATTTCACAAATGGCTTGTATTTTTTTTAATACAAACTTTTTTGTCTTTACAGCTCCTTTAAAGGGAATCTGTCATCAGGTTTTTGCCACCTACTCTGAGAGCAGCATAATGTAGGGTAAGAGGCACTGATTCCAGTAATGTGTCACTTACTGGGCTGCTTAGTGTTGTTTTGATAAAATCATTGATTTGTCAGAAGGTAATTGACTAGTAAGTTCTGTAGGACCCCATCCCCATCACTGATCAGTAGATTTCTGTGTACACTGAGCATGGGCAGAAAGCTGCCAATCAGTGGTGTGGGCGGGGCTATACAGAGCGCAGCATTCAGAGAGCTGCTAGATCTGCAGCAGATAAAACGGTGATTTTCTCAAAATGACAACAAGCAGCTGAAAAAGTGACACATCGCTGGAATCAGGGTATCTGCCCCAATATTGTGCTGCTCTCAGATGGGGCAGCACAATTAATATTGTGCCAAATTAATTTCCCGTGAACTATCACATGATCTATCACAGGGGATCATGTGACATGTCACGTGATAAATCAGGTGGGGGGGGGCGCCTTCTAAACTGCCCGGGGCCCTTGCTACTCTTAATCCACCCCTGTGTGTGTGTGTGGGCAGGTGTGTGTGTGTGTAGGCAGGTGTGTGTGTGTGTTTGTGGGCAGGTGTGTGTGTGGGCAGGTGTGTGTGTGTGTATATGTGTGTGTGTGTGTATATGTGTGTGTGTGGGGGGGCAGGTGTGTGTGTGTGTTTGTGGGCAGGTGTGTGTGTGTATATGTGTGTGTGTGTGTGTGTGGGCCGGTGTGTGTGTGTGTGGGCAGGTGTGACGCGCCCCTGGGCCTGTGTCGCGCTGCGTTGCGCACGCGGGAGCTTACCCGGAGCTGGATCTCTTGAGGGTTGTAGTCTCGTGGCGGTGACCCGGTCCGTGCCCAGGGAGTCAAACTGAGCGGCGATGTATCAGCGGTAGATGTAGGACGACTACGCCACCCGTTGAATGCAGCTATGGAGCTGCCGCTGCAGGGCAGACCGCTGAGGCCGGTGGTAGGATAGTGCAGCGTAGATGGTATAACCCCCAACGGGAGGGGTATGGCCTCAGGGCAGCAGATGTGGATGATGGGGGTAGCAGGAACCACTCGGAGACGGTACGGTGTAGTTCAGGGTCTTTACTGGTGACAACGATAGACCCTCCCGGAGTACTGGCTAGTGATTGGGGCCTGGTCAGTCCTTGAGCAGATGGGATCTCCCCTGGCCAGGCGGAGTTGTAGGCCTCCCAAACTGACTGTACTCTTCTGGCTACCTTGCTAGAAGCGGGTATAAGTAGCCCACGTCCCTGAGTGTACCGTGTGGTGCTCACCCGTATGGCCGGTGACTCGGGGCCTTCTAATGGCTTCCGCTCCACGATGGCGGTGCTGGTCCCACGCGTGTGACCGTGCCTTCGGGCTTCTTGGCCAGAGGACCTGAAATCCCCTGCCTGACGGATTCTGCTGCTGGGTAGGAGTTAGTCCCCACAGCCTCGGACTCCGGGTCCGGTAAGAAATCTTCTCAGTCAGGGCGAGCTCTGCAGCTGCCAGCCCCTGACTCGTAGTAATATTGCTCCCACTGAGCTTCTGCTGTTTCTTCCTATGCTGCTTCTCTGTCTCTACTCTCCTTGACTGACTAACCCTGCTTCAGCCCCGGGTTTATATAGGGGAAGTTCTTCCCCTCCCAAGACTGGGCAGGAGGTGTGGCATGCACAGGATCCCTGACCAAAGGACCTCCCACCTGCTCTCAGACATAACATTACATTACTGTGGAAACCAGACCCCTGGGGTGCCACATTCCCCCCTAGTAAAATTTAGTACTCCGGGACTAAACACATTTTTATAAACATAACAGAGTACAACCAAACATTATAATAAAGAGACACATAACAATGGTCACGGCGTGTCCGCAACCGGGTGCAGTCTTTGAGGGGAAGCAAGGTGTCCATTTCACCAAAACAGGGAGACGTAACCAGGTAGCGGTCTGTCCTACCCCGAGTCCTTAACAGTCTCTAGTCCATCCTGGGTTACGCTCCAACTATGTACAAGGATTCCCGGTAAATCCACCAAGGATTCCTAAAAATAACTGGAAACACAAAATTATACACAAGCAACAATACACAGGTAAACATAAATAAAACAATTTATACACTTCAAATCCTCCAACGTGCGGGTAACTGGCCTCTAGTGGCTCTAGTGGACCTACGGAGCTGACTGTCTGGCCCCGAACTACAGGGTGTAGGAGCTGTCAAGGGTAAACTGGGCAGCTGTCTACTAGTTCCCTGGCTCACTAGGGATATGGCAGGCTCACTGCAAGCAGAGGGTTGACCCTCCTGGTCTGCGGGTGCGGGGTCTTCTGCCTCCTGGACCGGCTGTTCTTCCAGCTCTACCTGTTGCTCCGTAGGTGCTTGGGATGCTGGTTGGAGGAAGGTGAGTACGGGTACCACAACTGCACCATTGACTTGAGTCCAAGACCGAGGGAAGTCCCCGAGCACAGTACTAACCATATCTTCCCTTTCCTCTACGGGTCGATGGTCTTCTTGTTCCTCTTCAGGGTTCCTCAGTTGTTCGGGACACTTCTTCAGGTGGTCCCGGGATACGATGGCTGTGGTTTCCCCTCCGTCTTTACTGATGGTACAAACCTTCGGGTTCTCGTGGCTTGAGGGCAGTACGGTGTACGGGTCCTTCTCCCACTGGTCGTCCAACTTGTGGAGCCGTCTCTTCCTCTTCAAGACCTGCTCTCCGGGTACCAGGGGAACAGCGAGAGCATACTGGTTGTAAGTTTTCTCTTGTCTTTCCCTAGCCTGACAGAGACTTCGCTCCACGCTCTCCTGTACTCTCCGGTACTGCTGCTGCC
The DNA here is from genome assembly GCF_046119375.1 of Phyllobates terribilis. NCBI lineage: Eukaryota > Metazoa > Chordata > Amphibia > Anura > Dendrobatidae > Phyllobates > Phyllobates terribilis. The sequence goes on from NW_027362761.1 coordinate 248,608,869, forward strand.
TCTCTGTGTCCCAGTCTGTTTCTGGTGAAGTGTCCTCGGGTGTCAGGACTCCCATTTCCAGGTCAACAGGTAACTTACCAGGTCTTGCCCTCATTAGGTAAGCCGGGGTACAGTTGGTGGAACCTACCGGGATGTGGTTGTATAGGTCCACCAGATCGGGCAACTTCTCAGGCCACAGACTGCGTTCTTCCAGGGGCAACGTTTTTAGAAGATCCATTACCACCTGGTTCATTTTCTCACAAAGTCCATTAGTTTGCGGATGGTAGGGTGTCGTCCTTATCTTCCGGCAGCCATACAGATTGCAGAATTCCTGGAAGACCTCCGCTTCAAAGGCAGGTCCCTGGTCCGTCAGCACTTGGTCCGGGTACCCGTGTGGACGGCAAAAGTGCTGCTGGAAGGCTCTAGCTGCTGTTTGAGCCGTTAAGTCCTTGACGGGGACGACAACCAGAAACCGGGAGTAATGATCCACGATGGTTAACGCGTAGACGTAGCCACTTCTGCTTGGGGTCAGTTTTACATGATCCAAGGCTACCAGTTCCAACGGTTGCCGGGTGACGATAGACTGCAGGGGAGTCTTCTGGCTGGCACGGTCCTTCCTTCTCAGGTTGCACGGGCCACAGTCTCTGCACCACTTCTCAATGGTTCCCCTCATGCCTACCCAGTGGAACCGCTCGCGCAGCAGGAACTCCAGCTTCTTCCACCCGAAGTGCCCAGCTCCGTCGTGGTATGCCTCCATCACCATGGCTGCGTCCCTTCGTGGCACCACTACTTGCCAGAGTAATTCATGCGTCCGGGAGTTAACCATTCTGTGGCACAACTTCCCTTTGTAAAGGAACAGTCGACTCTTCTCTGCCCATAGTTGTTTGGCTTCCTCCGGAGCGTCTGGTTCAAGGCGAGCCTCCGGCCGAGTCAGCATCTCCTTCACCAGTCGGACGGCAGGGTCGCTGTCTTGCGTTTCCGCCCAGTTGTAGTGGGGTAAGGGGTTCAACGTAGCAGTCTGCTTACTCCTTACCTGGTGGGAATAGTCCCATGACGGTGGAACGCAGGGAGTTCAACTTCTTCCAGTCCCTCCGGATCTTCTCCTCCGTCCGGCAGGTTGGGCATCCTGGACAGGGCGTCCGCGTTGGTATTGGAGCTTCCTGCCCGGTATTTGATTGTGAACTCGTAGTTGGACAGACGGGCCATCCACCTCTGCTCCAGGGCACCGAGTCTTGCCGTGTCCAGGTGTGTCAGCGGGTTGTTATCCGTGTACACGGTGAACCGGGAAGAAGCGAGGTAATGCTTAAAGCGCTCGGTGACTGCCCATACCACGGCCAGGAACTCTAGCTTAAATGAGCTGTAATTCTCGGGGTTCCTTTCGGTGGGTCGCAGTTTTCGGCTGGCGTAGGCGATTACTCGTTCTTTCCCTTGCTGAATCTGGGACAGTACGGCTCCTAGCCCGATGTTACTGGCGTCGGTGTAGAGGATAAAGGGCTGGCTATAATCCGGGTACGCCAGGATTTCATCCCCCGTGAGGGCCATCTTCAGCTGGCGGAAGGACTCTTTTTCCAGCTCCTCCCATTTGAAGGGCGGCTTCTGGTTCTTGGCCTTCCGGGACTGGCCTATCAGGAGGTCCTGCATAGGTGCTGCCTTTTTGGTGAAACCGGGGATGAATCTGCGGTAATAGCCTACCAACCCGAGGAACTGCCGCACTTCCTTTACACTGGAGGGACTTGGCCATTCCTTAATTGCGGTGATCTTATCAGGGTCGGGAGCCACTCCGTCAGCGCTCACCACGTGTCCTAGGTACTGCACCTTTGGCTTCAGGAGGTGACACTTAGAGGGCTTCACCTTCAGGCCGTAACTTGCCAGGGCTTCGAACACTTCTGCCAGATGTTTCAGGTGGTCCTCATAAGTCTTGGAATATACGATGACATCGTCCAGGTACAACAGGACCGTCTCGAAGTTTTTGTGTCCCAGACAGCACTCCATTAATCGTTGGAAGGTTCCTGGTGCGTTACAAAGTCCAAACGGCATGCAGGTAAACTCACTAAGTCCCATCGGGGTGGTGAATGCGGTCTTCTCCCGGTCCGCCTCTGCTACAGGAACCTGCCAGTACCCGCTAGTGAGATCCAAGGTGGAGAAGAAGTTAGCAGATCTTAAAGCAGCCAAAGACTCCTCTATCCTTGGTAAAGGGTACGCATCCTTGTGTGTGATACGGTTGATTTTCCGGTAATCTACACACATCCTCATAGTGTTGTCTTTCTTTTTGACTAAAACTAGTGGGGCTGCCCAGGGGCTACAGCTATCTCGGATTACCCCAGCCTCCTTCATGTCTCTAAGCATCCCCTTGGCGTGTTGGTAATGTGCAGGGGGCACGGGTCGATACCTCTCTTTTATGGGAGGATGATCTCCCGTGGGGATGCGGTGTTCTACCCCCTTGACTCGCCCGAAGTCTAACGGGTGTTTACTAAACACTCTCTCATACTCTTGAACCACCCGGTAGACTCCCTGTTTCTGGTGGGAGGGAGTGGAGTCAGTTCCCAAGTGTAGTTGCTGACACCAATCCTCCATTACTTTCTTAGAGCCGTTACCTTCCTCCGGGTGAGATGGAGGCAAGGGTTCCACAGACTGTATAGAGTTTTGGTTGATGGTATATAATTTGGCTAGCGTGGCATACCGGGGCAGGTACACTTCCCTCTCCCCGATATTGATTATGCGAACGGGCACCCTCCCATGGCGTACATTGACCACCCCCCGTGCTGTCAAAATGGTGGGCCTACTGTCTGAGTAAACTGGTTCTACCATTGCCTGGTAATCTCTACCTCTCGGACCAATAGCTGCCCGGCACCAAATCATTTCACTTTTTGGGGGCATGGCAATAGGGAAAGGGTCACACATTCTTACGCTACCAATCTCACCGCCGGAGAGTTCCACCTGTTGCCGTCGCATCAGTGCCCGGATCTCTTTCTGGAGCACCCGCTGCTCACCGGAGCTGGCGTTCTTGGCAACCTGCTGTAGAAGGAAAATCACCTCTGCAAGACAATTTTCAATTACATTAGTTCCTAGAGTTATTTTTGGGTGACTCTCATGTTTGTCAATATCTACAATGATCAGTCCCTGGGCTGCCAGTTCGACTCTACCGATTTTGATGGTCACCTCTTTAAATCCGATCTGTGGCACGGGCTGGCCATTGCTGGCGATGATACTCAAGTCGTCGTCAGGGTAGCGGGTAATATCCGAGTCATTCCAGTACTGCTTAAAGAGCACGTACGGGATGGTGGTGACCTGTGACCCGGTGTCCAGTAGAGCACTCATGGGAATGCCATCCAGTACCACAGGCAAGACTGGACGTCCTCCAACATATCTGTCGCGCCAGTTCGATGGGCCTGGTGATCTTTTTCCTGGGGGTTGGCCCTCTACCCCAGGTTGTGCCCGTTTAAAGAACAGTACCTTGCCATATGTCCGGGTTGATTGCAGCGGCGGCAGATGGGTCGTCCGTCCTCGCTGTATCGGTCACTGGGTCTTCCTCTGGCCGGTGGGGTCCTCCTTGGTCGACGCCACGGGATGTCCTCCGGTCCGGATGCCAGCTGGATCTTCCCTGGGATGGAAGCCTGTAAAGACTGCACAGTTCGGGTTAACGCAGCAACCCTCTTAGCTAGCTCTTGGACCTGATGGTGTAGGTCTGGAGCCGGGTCACTGTCCAAAGCCTGCGCATCAGCTCCCACAGGCCCTGCCGACAAGGGCGCCGCCTCCTGGTGGTAAGTGATAGCAGGGCGCCTGTGGGTCACAACGCCACCCGGTGCCGGTTCTCGGAGCACCCGGATGGCTCTGTCCTTGAACTGTGCAAAGCCCAGATGGGGATCCTGTAAGGCCATTGCCCGCAACTGGGTTCGGTGGGTATTACAATACAGTCCCTCTATAAACTGTTCGGTCAACAGCCTGTCCTCGTTTCCCACTCCATCAGGGTCGGTCTGCTTAATGGCCCTCAGGGCCTCTTGTAGGTTTAGTGCATAGTCCCTTATACTCTCATGCGCTCGCTGCTTGCACCCGTAGAATCTAAGCTTAATCTCGGCTGAGGTGCGGGTATCAAAGGTGTCCTTCAGCCGGGTTAGTATCCCTGCGACAGTCTTCCTCCCAGGTGGCCAGGATTTTACTTCCCTTTTGGCTGCCCCGGTTAGTTGGGCCACCAGGATGCTCACTTTTTGCTCTTCTGTGAGGGGGTACACCTGGAAGAGGCTATCCAGCTTTTCTCTAAAGTCATGCAGGGTATGTGACTCCCCTGAGTACTGGGGTAGCCAAGCTGCTCCCGGGATATAGGGCATGGTGAAGGGCATAACTGCAGCAGCGGTAGCGCTGGCGGGGGTTGAGGCAGTGTAGCTCTCCTCCGTATCCGACATCTTCCTCCCCCCTAGTGGACCGTGGCCTACCTTGCGATGATCCTCTTCCGTAGGCCGCGGCTCCGCAGTGGATCGTCAGGGTTGAGGACCTTCCGTCGCGCTCCTGTGACGTCGGCGTCTGCTGGGCTCCTTCCAGGACCTTACGCAACGTCCGAACGTGAGGCGGGGCTTCAGTTCTCGCGCGCTTTCGGAGTCCACGCCCCTCTTCTTCCCGCGCGGCGTCCTCAAGATGGCGTCCAATGGCGGGAAAACTCCACGGATGGCGGGAAGAAGGCAGAAGATGGCGCCGGATGGCGGGAAACTTCACCGATGGCGGGAAGAAGGCTGAAGATGGCGCCGGATGGCGGGAATCTTCACCACAGGTAAGTTTGAAAAGTCTCTTTTTCAGGCACGCAGTACCCGGTGGTTGCGGGCACGAAATCCTGCCGACTACGCCAAAGTTGACGCGCCCCTGGGCCTGTGTCGCGCTGCATTGCGCACGCGGGAGCTTACCCGGAGCCGGATCTCTTGAGGGTTGTAGTCTCGTGGCGGTGACCCGGTCCGTGCCCAGGGAGTCAAACTGAGCGGCGATGTATCAGCGGTAGATGTAGGACGACTACGCCACCCGTTGAATGCAGCTATGGAGCTGCCGCTGCAGGGCAGACCGCTGAGGCCGGTGGTAGGATAGTGCAGCGTAGATGGTATAACCCCCAACGGGAGGGGTATGGCCTCAGGGCAGCAGATGTGGATGATGGGGGTAGCAGGAACCACTCGGAGACGGTACGGTGTAGTTCAGGGTCTTTAGTGGTGACAACGATAGACCCTCCCGGAGTACTGGCTAGTGATTGGGGCCTGGTCAGTCCTTGAGCAGATGGGATCTCCCCTGGCCAGGCGGAGTTGTAGGCCTCCCAAACTGACTGTACTCTTCTGGCTACCTTGCTAGAAGCGGGTATAAGTAGCCCACGTCCCTGAGTGTACCGTGTGGTGCTCACCCGTATGGCCGGTGACTCGGGGCCTTCTAATGGCTTCCGCTCCACGATGGCGGTGCTGGTCCCACGCGTGTGACCGTGCCTTCGGGCTTCTTGGCCAGAGGACCTGAAATCCCCTGCCTGACAGATTCTGCTGCTGGGTAGGAGTTAGTCCCCACAGCCTCGGACTCCGGGTCCGGTAAGAAATCTTCTCAGTCAGGGCGAGCTCTGCAGCTGCCAGCCCCTGACTCGTAGTAATATTGCTCCCACTGAGCTTCTGCTGTTTCTTCCTATGCTGCTTCTCTGTCTCTACTCTCCTTGACTGACTAACCCTGCTTCAGCCCCGGGTTTATATAGGGGAAGTTCTTCCCCTCCCAAGACTGGGCAGGAGGTGTGGCATGCACAGGATCCCTGACCAAAGGACCTCCCACCTGCTCTCAGACATAACATTACATTACTGTGGAAACCAGACCCCTGGGGTGCCACAGGTGTGTGTGTATATGTGTGTGTGTGTGGGCAGGTGTGTGTGTGTGGGCATGTGTGTGTGGGCAGGTGTGTGTGTGTGTGTGGGCAGGTGTGTGTGTGTGTGGGCAGGTGTGTGTGTGTGTGTGGGCAGGTGTGTGTGTGGGCAGGTGTGTGTGTGTGTGGGCAGGTGTGTGTGTGGGCAGGTGTGTGTGTGTGTGTGGGCAGCTGTGTGTGTGGGTGTGGGCAGGTGTGTGTGTGTGTTTGGGCAGGTGTGTGTGTGTGGGCAGGTGTGTGTGTGGGCAGGTGTGTGTGTGTGTGTGTGGGCAGGTGTGTGTGTGTGTGGGCAGGTGTGTGTGTGTGGGCAGGTGTGTGTGTGTGTGGGCAGGTGTGTGTGTGTGGGCAGGTGTGTGTGTGTGGGCAGGTGTGTGTGTGTGTGTGTGTCTGTGTGGGCAGGTGTGTGTATATGTGTGTGTGTGTGTATGTGTGTGTGGGGGCAGGTTAGAAAGTCTTGCCCTGTTGAACACTACACCTGACTTGAGGCCACCACCTCTTGGTTGTCCAATGTTCTTGCTTCTCTAGGGCTCTTCTCAGATATTCATTATACCAGCTCCCCAGAATACCAAAGCTAGGGTGGGTGACCGCGAGCCCTGGTGGTGGTCATAACTGCGGCCACCCAGCGGCAATACTCCATAACAACAATCCCCTGAGGTGGTGTAGGATGTATGGACCTATTCACACTACATTCAGCGCTGCATTCAGGTCTTTACACAAGGCTTACAACTGAATCCCTGAAATTCAGGATTGTGCTGTCTGAAATGAGACATCTGAAAGCAGAGCAAATGGAGCCTAAAGATTCAGACTTTAGCCTCGGTTTGCCTTTGTTCAAATCAATGGCTATGTCAAGGCCCATCTGAATGCCATTTTTCAGGGATTTAGATAGAAGCCTGGAAAGAGGAGATGAATGCATTGCAAAATTCAGTGTGAATAGGCCCTTATATCAGGAGTCTTGATATTGATGCCACGTGCATTTTACTTGTTTTTAACTTAAAAAAAAAATACACACACACAAATTATACACACACACACACACACACACACTATAAATACACACACACTCTATACACACACACACACACACGCACTATACATACACACACATTATACACACTATACATACACACACTATACATACACACACACTATACATACACACACATTATACACACACACACACTATACATACACACACACACTATACATACACACACATTATACACACACACACACTATACATACACACACAGATGTGTGTGTGGGCAGGTGTGTGTGGGCAGGTGTGTGTGTGTGGGCAGGTGTGTGTGTGTGGGCAGGTGTCTGTCTGTTTGTGTGTGTGTGTGTGGGCAGATGTCATTGTGTGATGTCTGTTTGTATGTATTTTTGTGTTTCAAATGTGTTTATGCGTGTCTGTATATGTTTGTGTGTGTGTATGACTGCATGCGGACTCCTGCTGAGTATAGTTGGCGCAGTGCGGCCTCCTGATGTCTCTGGGGGGGCGCCGTGCGGCCTCCCGCTGTGTATAGATGGCTACGTGCGGCCCACCGCTGTGTATAGATGGCTACGTGCGGCCCCCCGCTGTGTATAGATGGCGCCGTGCGGCCCCCCACTGTGTATAGATGGCTACGTGCGCCCCCCGCTGTGTATAGATGGCGACGTGCGAACCCCCGCTGAGTATAGATGTCGCCGTGTGGCCTCCTGCTGTGTATAGATGGCTACGTGCGGTCTCCCGCTGAGTATAGATGGCGCTGTGCGGCCTCCTGCTGTCTCTGGGGGGAGCGCCGTGCGGCATCTATACTCAGCAGGAGGCCGCACGTAGCCATCTATACACGTATACTCAGCAGGAGGCCGCACGTAGCCATCTATACACTGCGGGAGTCTCAGTGCTTTGCAACAGCAGTCCATAAATTCTGCTTGACTAATTCTGAGCACCATAAAGTCTGGTTCGCTTCTAACCTGCTGTCTTCATTTTCAGCTTGCTGAATTCTAACTCATTTACTGTCATTCGAGACGATGCCTTTGCTGGTCTCTTTCACCTTGAATACCTGTAAGTGCTCCACTTAATGTCATATTTTTGATTCTGTTCTTCTTCATCTTTTGGCATGTGCAATTGTATGAGCAAGTATTCATATGAATTTATGACCTACTTAAACCTTGGAGGACCTTAAATTTTATTCAATCAAATTTTTTTCCAGTTTAAAACTATGGGACATATATGTGCCTTGGTCCTCAAAGGGTTTTTAAAGGGGCTGCAAACATAAATACGAAAAAAAGAATTCAATTAGTGCTTTTTGTGTTCATTTAATTGTTATTTGAAGTCCATTTTTTATATACCTTGAAATTAAGCCCTACCCCATGGAATGAAGCCCTACCTACACGACATCTGAGAGCTATATGGATCCCGCTTGTGAGGTGCCTGTCCGTCACTACTATTCAGTTTTAGGGTCCACTCACTAAGCCATATATTCTCTCATGCAAGAGAATAGGGCCAATTATGCTAATGACACTCGGCTCAAACTCTGTCAGAGCTTCAACTGAGTGTGATCCGATTCTCTCGCAGCACAGATATGGAGAAGATGGAGAACTTAATTTCTCCATCTTCTCCATAGTCTCTGTGAGTGTTCATCGGACTGCAATTGGATGACATCCGAGTGCAGTCCAATGTTTTACGTGCACCCGTAGACTTGTATGGGTGCACATGGTCCGAATATCGAATGAGATTATTTTCTCATGCCAATAATCGCAGATCTGCACTGTCCCATAGTATAACATAGGGCCGAGTCCTATCCGATAAAACATCACATAGCATTCGGCCGTGTTATACGACAGTGTGAGCGAGCCCTTAGAGTCAAGGAATATTTACATGCAGATGATGATATTACTCTCCAAGTGTATATTTTTTTAGGCGAGTTCATAGTAAATGCTTTGCCATTTTGACATGTGATCAACTAAAGAACAAGAAAGATTTAGGACCTCCCCTATACAGAAACGGAAAATAGTTTGGAGGACTTGCATGTCCTTTTTTATTTATTATGAGAAAATCATAAAAGATCCCGTTTTTTAACCATGCTGTGACTTTCTGCTGAGGGAGAGGGAGAGAGCTGCCCTATTCAGAGTCTGTAATAAGACCTGCTGACAAAAGTGTTGAAGATACAGTCTAATGTGAATTAACAATGAAAAAAAGTTAATTTCACAAATGGCTTGTATTTTTTTTAATACAAACTTTTTTGTCTTTACAGCTCCTTTAAAGGGAATCTGTCATCAGGTTTTTGCCACCTAATCTGAGAGCAGCATAATGTAGGGTTAGAGGCACTGATTCCAGTAATGTGTCACTTACTGGGCTGCTTAGTGTTGTTTTGATAAAATCATTGATTTGTCAGAAGGTAATTATCACTAGATGACTAGTAAGTTCTGTAGGACCCCACCCCCCATCACTGATCAGTAGATTTCTGTGTACACTGAGCATGGGCAGAAAGCTGCCAATCAGTGGTGTGGGCGGGGCTATACAGAGCGCAGCATTCAGAGAGCTGCTAGATCGGCAGCAGATAAAACGGTGATTTTCTCAAAATGACAACAAGCAGCTGAAAAAGTGACACATCGCTGGAATCAGGGTATCTGCCCCAATATTGTGCTGCTCTCAGATGGGGCAGCACAATTAATATTGAGCCAAATTAATTTCCCGTGAACTATCACATGATCTATCACAGGGGATCATGTGACATGTCACGTGATAAATCAGGTGGGGGGGGTGCCCGCGCCTTCTAAACTGCCCGGGGCCCTTGCTACTCTTAATGCACCCCTGCACCCAAGGTCGCCCCCCATACTGTTTAATGCTGTCTCTGGCAATTAGCCCACATCTTTTCTGGCACATGACAGTTGATCTGATCAGCTATCATGTGCCCCTAACAGCCGCGGGTGGAATCGCGATCCACTCGTGGCTGTTAACATGTTAAATGCCGCTGCGCCAGAAGCAAGTCACTAGCACCGTCCATCGGCGCCCCTGTCACATGATCGTGGTGCCAATGGGTTGGCATGACAACCCGGGTTCTGCAGGAGACCCCTGTGGTTGTCATTGCCGAACTGCTATGAGCGCCGACTAGCTGTTGACGCTGATAGAAAATGAGCATTTTCGTTACACATAGCAGTGCTGAAGCCCTGCTATGTGTAACACAAGCAATCAGAAGATGGAGACCATTGAAGCAAATAAAAAGTAAAAGTTTTTAAAAATAATAAAAAATAAATAAAAATAAATAATAAAATACTAATAAGCAATAAAAAATACATGTTTGAAATTGCTGCATTCAGAATTGCCCAATCTATCAATATATAAAAAGAATGAATCTGATTGGTAAACTGCGTAACGAGAAAAAAATTTAAACACCAGAATTACGTTTTTTTGGTCGCCACAACATTGTTTTAAAATGCAATAACGGGCGATCAAAACAGTATCTACTCCAAAATGGTATCAATGAAAATATCAGCTCAGTGCGCAAAGATTAAGCCCTCACCTATCCCTAGATTCCGGAAAATAGAGATGCTATGGGTCTCGAACAATGGCGCAATTTTTTTTACAAACTTTAGCATTTAGTGAACATGGTGAAAAAAACAAAAAACATTGTAGAATTGCACTTTTTTGCAATTTCACCGCACTTGGAATTTTTTTTTCCCATTTTTCAGTACACGATATGGTAAAATGAATGGTGTCTTTCAAAAGTACTTGTCCTGCAAAAAACAAGCCCTCACATGGCCATATTGACGGAAAAATATAAAAGTTATGGCTCTGGGAAGATGGGAAGCAAAAAACAAAAGCGCAAAAATGGAAAAACCCAAGGTGGTGAAGGGGTTAAAGAGCAGAGAATGAACATCACATCTTCTAATATCTCCAAGGCTTTTGAACCCTAGAGGGGTTAAAAGAAGTGACAAAAGGCAGAACATGTGCATAGCAATGTCATTTTGACCTTGCTTTGCATTATCTTCATTTTATGAGGAACTTTTGCTGCGTTCTTTTCAAGCAGATTACATGTGGAATCCGCATGAAAAAGATGCTGTGTGCACATACCCTGAATAAGATTTTAAATCTCATTCATTTTGCTATTATTGCAAAATGAAGCATTTTTTATGCACATAAAACGTACATATAAAATGCTTGAAAATTGCTCTGTGTGAATAAGTCCTAAGGACTCATTCAGATATTTTTTCTGGAATGTAAAAACACAGACTGTTCTTCAATCTTTTTGATTCGAATTTCATCAGTGTTTGATGAGTGTCGGTTTTTACCATCAGAGTTTCATCAGTGATTTTAAGAAATAAGCAAAGCTTCTCCTATACATTGCAATGATAAAGCACAATGCCAGCATTTCTTTATTTCAGCGCTGAAGTGATGCTACTAATCTAAGTTTCCTGCCCCTAGCAATATATTTACCAGCCACTGTTCCCAGTGCCACTCCGGTCCCGCGCCATTTCTTGTGACCGCAATTTCTGACTGACTGGAATTCAGAAGTAATGGTCACAAGCTGTCAATGGAAGTATGCGAGAATCTTGCTCTGGCTGTCATAGCCTTACATTGAGTTGTGACTTCTGTATCACCCAGCAAATACTAGAGCGAACCAGCCAGTCACAAACTGCTGCGGACCGACCAGAGAACGGAAGAAGATGGCAGCTGTTAAGCAATAGACTAGGGGCAGGGAACTTAGATTACTAGCACCACTCCAGCAGTAAAATAAAAAAAAGCTGGAGTGGTGCTTTAGTCATGGATGCCAAATGGATTACACTCAGATGGCATCTGTGTGCTGTCAGTGATTTTCATGGACCCATAGACTTGTATGGACAACTTTGTGTGACTAGGTTCAAAAACGGACATGTTGCATGCATGGACCATTGTTCGGAAAAAAAAAAACATGAACATGTATACAACCCCATAGACTATGGGTTCTATCTAGGAAAATCACAGCACACATGTGAGATGTGTGTCGGTTCACCAGTGTGATATAATTGTGTAAATCTGTATCCATACCCGTATAACACGGCACTTGTAAATAGAATTGCTTCATTACAAAAATGTCGCTGTTGTCTAAGTATTGTTGAAAGATTGTGTATATATTTTGATGCAAGGTTTTAACTTTGTGAATGATTTAAAATGCATTGTATTACATCTATAATATAACCAGGAATGTGTCCGCCTGTCCAAAGCCTCTATAGACTGAGCATGCTCAGTATGGCGCAATAACAACATTATGTCCAGGATGAGACAGAGAGAAAGAGAGAAAAATTCTTAAGTGAGTACACCCCTGTATTATCAGTACATTATATATATAACACAAAGCAAAAGTGAGTACACCCCTGTATTATCAGTACATTATATATACAGCGCTCAGCATAAGTGAGTACACGCCTGTATTATCAGTACATTATATATACAGCGCTCAGCATAAGTGAGTACACCCCTGCAAAATCAGTACATTATTTATACAGTGCTCAGCATAAGTGAGTACACCCCTGTATTATAAGTACATTATATATAAAGCACTCAGCGTAAGTGAGCACACTCCTGTATTATCAATACATTATATATATATTCAGTGTTCAGCATAAGTGAGTACACCTCTGTATAATCAGTACATTATTTATACAGCGCTCAGCATAAGTGAGTATACCCTCTGTATTATTAGTACATTATATATATAGAGTGCTCAGCATAAGTGAGTACACCCCTGTATTATCAGTACACTATGTGCAGAATTATTAGGCAAATTGTATTTTAGAGGATTATTTTTATTATTGATCAGCAACTATGTTCTCAATCAACCCAAAAGACTCATAAATATCCAAGCTTAATATTTTTGGAAGCTGGAGTAGATTTTTTTTTAGATTTGGCTATCTTAGGAGGATATCTGTTTGTGTAGGTAACTATTACTGTTCCGAATTATTAGGCAACTTAATAAAACCCAAATATAATCCCATCTCACTTGTTTATTTTCACCAGGTAAACCAATATCAGTGCACAAAATTTAGAAATAAACATTTTTGACATGCAAAAACAAAAACCAAAAAAATTAGTGATCAATATAGCCACCTTTCTTTATGATGACACTCAATAGCCTTCCATCCATAGATTCTGTCAGTTGCTTGTTCTGTTTTCCATCAACATTGCATGCAGCAGCCACCACAGCCTCCCAGACACTGTTCCAAGAGGTGTACTGTTTTCCCTCCCTGTAGATCTCACATTTTATGATGGACCACAGGTTCTCTATGGGGTTCAGATCAGGTGAACAAGGGGGCCATGTCATTATTTTTTCTTCTTTTAGACCTTTACTGGCCAGCCATGCTGTGGAGTAGTTGGATGCATGTGATGGAGCATTGTCCTGCATGAAAATCATGTTTTTCTTGAACGATACCGACTTTTTCCTGTACCACTGCTTGAAGAAGTTGTCTTCCAGAAACTGGCAGTAGGTCTGGGAGTAGGCAACATTTTGAGTGTAAGCAGTCGCGAAATATGTGAATTTAGTAGCTTGGCCTGTGGGGCGTTGACTGCGTATTTGCGCTTGCGTTTCAAGGACTGGGGTAGGGACAACTGCACGCTGCGCTGGGACAAGGACATGGAGGTGCTTGTTGATGGTGCTAGTTGAGAGTGTGCAACGACACGTGCAGGGCGGGAGGCATCTTGGTATGCATCATGGACAGGGGATTGGAGAGCACACGCAACAGCAGAAGAAGCAGTGGTGTCATCCACAGACACTGTTTCTGGACCCTGGGGTTCAGCCCACTTAGTATGGTGCTTTGCTGCCTTGTGCCTGGTCATGCTGGTGGGGTCAGGCAGCTAGTTTTTCTACCCCTGCTGATGCTGGCCTGGCTGGTGGTGCAAATGGCCTTTTTGGGGCTATCGGCAGAGTCTTTAAAAGACAACCAGACTCGTTAAGACTTAACAGTTGTACTGGCAACTTCCGTCGTGTTGGTGCTATGAGGAACGCTTTTTCCGCCTTGTGTCTGCAACCACCACACTGCTTCTTCCTGCCTGTTGTGGTGCTACACCTCCCTCCTTCTGTATGCTGCTGTCCTCGCTCTGCATGTCCTGCCAGGTTGAGTCAGTTACTATATCATCCACCACCTCGTCTTCCACTTTCGCTCCCTGGTCCTCCTCCTGACTTTCTGGCAATTGTGTCTCATCATCATCATCATACACCTCTTGCAATAGTAATTGCATTTTCTCACCGTCGCCTTCATGTGACCATGGCTGCTCAAATATTAGGGCATCGCTACACGCGTTCTCCTCTTGACTCGCTGAAAGCTGGCCGGGCGAGAGGCCCGAATCTACAAATGGAAAAGAGAACAGCTCTTCTGAGTGTCCAAGTGTGGGATCAGTTGTCTCTGGGCTCTCAGCATGGTGGGAGGAAGGAGGATCAGGGTGGGGAATATTCAGTCCAGACTCACGGCTACTGAGATTTGACCTTGTGGGAGACAGGATGGTAGTGGTGGTGGCAAAGTGAATGGAAGAATTATCTACTATCCAGCAAACAGCCTTTTGACATTGCTCTGGGTTCAATAGTGGTGTGCTGCAGTCCCCTAGCAATTGGGACAGGAAGGTTGGGGGACAAGATGTGGGTGTTTGTTGTGCCCACGGCCTCGGCCTCTGCATGCACCATCACCATCGCGTCCACTTCCCCATCCCTTTCCACTCATCTTGCCCATTTTAAATGGAGGACAATATTTTCCACATTCACTAGAAATGACTGATTTTGGAACGCAGTTATATGTGACATACGTCTGACAGAGAACCATGGTTTTAAATAGCAGGCCTGTAGATTAGTAATACTATTCTTCTCAGAGACTCAGTGTGAATAGCTTGACTGACGCACAGCAACAAAATGAAAATGTAAGCCAATATTTTCCATATTCAGTTCAAATTTCTGGATTTTTATCACTGTAATATGGAAAAAATCTGGCTGTATTCTGCAGTGCTAACAAGCAAATGGAGCAGAAAAAATGTGTACTCTGGATTGCTTTTTAAGCAAATAATCAGGATTAAGATAAAAAAAATGGCCCTGACCCCTGATATATGGGGCTATGTCTACAAATATCTGTAAGAACAGCATCAGCAGGAAAGTGCAATGGAAACTCTTGCACTACAGTATATGCACTGGAGTCTGCCACATACACTGCCTGCCTGCCTAACTCCTGCTATCATCTTCACCACTGAAAATATGCACCTGGATTAGTCCTCAGAAGGACTGTTAGCTTGGATGGATATATATATGTTGTGGAATACCTATACTAACTCTAAACAAGCAAATCTCTCCCTGACTCAGCAGCAGCTCTCCCTACTCTGTCTGATTCCGAGGTAGACTGTGACGCGCATAGTGGCGCCAGGTCTTATATAGACCTGATGACGCTGTGCGGCCAGCCAATCACTGTAATGCCCACAACCAACATGGCTACGGCATTACAGTGCGTGGCAAGCAATCCCTGCATGTTCATAGGCTCTCTAAAGAGCGCCAGACAAGCAGGGCAAGGACCCAAGTTCCCGCCGAAGCAATCCGGAAATACTCGCCGAGCGCCGAGTACTGCTAAACACTCCTTTTCTACTATCGCATCGTTTTTCTCGCAGGACGAGAGCTTCCGGCTCAGATAGAGAATGGGATGTTCTTCCCCATTTATCTCTTGAGAGAGTACGGCTCCTAGGCCAACTTCTGAAGCGTCTGTCTGGACCATAAATTCTTTCTCAAAGTCTAATGTGACCAGGACCGGCTGCTTACACAGTGCTAGCTTCAACCATTGGAACGCCATCTCTGTTCCTCCGTCAATTTCACCATCATTTATCTGGTGCCTTTTAGGAGATCTGTAAGTGTCGTGGCCATCATGGCAAAATTTTGGATAAACCGCCGGTAATATAACACAATTCCCAGGAACGCTCTCACTTGTTTCTTGGAGAGCGGTTGCGGCCAGATCTGGATCGCCCCACTTTATTGATTTGTGGCTTTATTTCGCCTCTCCCAACGACATAGTCCAAGTACTTGGCCTCCTCCTTTCTAACCGCACATTTTTTCAGATTAACCGGTTCACGACCGCCCACTGTAGATAAACGTCGGCGCTTGCTGGGCTCTGTGCAGCGCCGACGTATAAAAACGGTGGGTGGTCTCACAGCACTCAGGACCCCCAGGGTCCTGCAAGCGCTGCGATTCCGGTGCAGAGCATTAGCTCTGACAGGGGACATCATCGGGACCTGATTGGATCAGGTCCCAGTGATGTTAACTCTTTGCTATGTTCTATATGCCGCGATCTATAGTGATCGCGGCATATAGAAGATAGAAGGAGGAGAGGGGGTCGTCTTACTTACCTCTCCGACGACCCCTGATACCTTCCAGGACCTGGGGTTGCTATGGCAGCTGGAGGTCACATGACCGCCTCCAGATCTGCCATATATGGTGTCCTGCCTGGCTCAGCCTGCAGCTGAAGCCAGGCAGGAGACTGACTGTGAAACAGTCAGCGAAGATCTCATGTAACGTAATACATGTCTATTACATTACATGAGATCAGTGATCAGAAAAATAAAAATTAATGTTCCATACAGGGACTAAGTAAAAATGTAAAAAAAAGTAAAAAAAAAGTTTTTAAACTGTTAAAAAAAAAAATCACAAAATAAATAAAAATAAATAAATAAAATATTAAACCAATAAATCCGTATATTTTTACAAAACCAAAAAAAGTACACATATTTGGTATCGCTGCGTCCAAAACAACCCGAGCTATAAAACTGTCACTCTAATTAACTCCTTCTGTGAACACCGTAATAAAAATAAATAAAAAACAGAGCAAAAAAATATGCTTTTTCATCATATCGCCAAACAAAAAGTGGAAAAAAATGCGATCAAAAAACAAAATAGAAATAAAAATGGTACCGCTGAAAATATCATCTTGTTCCGCAAAAAAAAAGCTGCCACACAGCTCCATCAGCTGAAAAATAAAAAAGTTATAGCGCTCAGAATAAAGCAATGCAAAAAAAATATTTTTTTCTATAAAATTGTTTTATTGTGTAAAAGCGCCAAAACAGAAAAAAAAATACAGTAAGTGTAGTATCGCTGTAAACGTACTGACCCGAAGAATAACGTTACCTGATCACTTTTACCACATGCAGAACGTCATAAAAAAAACCCCTCAAAAAACAATTCCTGAATTGTTTGTTTTTGTTAATTTTACCTACCAAAAAACGAAATAGAAAGCGATCAAGAAATGTCACGTACCCAAAAATGGTACCAATAAAAATGTCAACTCGTCCCGCAAAAAACAAGCCATCACATGACTCTGTCGGCCGAAATATGGAAAAATTATAGCTCTCAAAATATGGTGATGCAAAAACTAGATTTTGCAAAAAAAAGCGTCTTTTAGTGTGTGACAGCTGTCAGTCATAAAAACCCGATATAAATCTGGTATCTCTGTAATCGCACCGACCCGAAGAATAAAGTAATCTAATCAGTAATATCTCACTAGGAACGGCGTAAAAAATAAATAAAACCAATTCTTCACCTGCTACTGATTTGTTTATTATGTCTCCCAAAGATCGCAGTAAGGCTCTGCTCACATTTATCCTGCGCTCTGCGCTAAGCGCTTACACCAGAGTTTCCGTGTAAATCTCTGAAATATGTGATTCAGCCGGAACCCATGATGGAAGATTCCCTGTAATGAGGCAGATATAGGCCACTGTGGATGCCGTCTGGCCTGTGATCCCACGGTGTCATTAGTTTTAGGCGTGCATAAAAGTGCCGTTGGCCACAGTTTTGTGCACTTCTGAAAAAAAGGACACCGCTAAACAGAGGCCAGACGGAGTCCAAAGTAACTCTGCTGCCTCATTACAGTAAATGGATCCGGCGAGGGTTTCATCTGAATTACATCACTTGGAAATTTAGATGGAAACCCCGATGTAAGTGCTCAGCCTAGAGCGCCGGATAAATGTTACGTAAAATGTTCCCAATAAAAGCTTCAACTCAGTCCTCAAAAAAAGCTAGTCCCCACTCAGGTCCGTCATCTGTTAAAAATATAAGGGACTTCCAAGTTACTGGTAGCAGAAAGGCTCTGGAAAAGCGAAATGGCCCTTGCCCCCCAAAAGAAATTCAGAAAATTTTGTGCTCCCAAATCCAAATGCCTATTCTACAATAATTTGTTCTCCAATTGTCATATAGCACTCCGTCCCCCCAGATCTCGCCGTATGGCTGAGTGGTATGATACAGCCACATATGGGGTTTTGCCACTTTTAGAAGAAATTGTGTGACACATTTCGGCACCATTTTTACCCATTGCCCTGTGTGAAAATTTAAAATCTGAGGGTAAAACATTTTTTTGTGGTAAAAATATAATTATGCTTTTTTCACTGCCCAATGGTATAAATTTAAAAATTAAAAAATACTCACTACTTCCCTAGATGAATTCCTTGAGAGGTGTAGTTTATAAAATGGGGTCACTTGTGGGGGTTTCTGCTGTTTCGGCATGTCAGCGACTCTTCAAATGTGACATGGTGTCTGCTGCCTATCCCAGCCAACATAGCGCTCCTTTCTCTTTCGAACCCTGCCGTACACCAAAGCAGTGGTTTTCCCCCACATATGGGTTATCGGCGTACTCAGGAGAAATTGTACAACAAATTTCATGGTGCAATTTATCCTGTTACCCTTATGATAATGCAAAATTAGGGAATGAAAAACATTTTTTGTGGGAAAAATGTGAAAATTTTATTTTTACGGCTCAATATTATAAACTTCTGTGAAGCAGCTGGGAGTGCAAGGTGCTCACCACACATCTAGATAAGTTCCCTAAGGGGTCTAGTTTCCAAATTGGTGTCACTTGTGGGGGGTTTCCACTGTTTAGGCACATCAGGGGCTCCCCAAATGCAACATGGCATCCGCTAATTATTCAAACAAATTTTACATTCAAAAAGTCAAATGGCGCTCCTTCCCTTTCAAACGCTGCCGTGCGCCCAAACAGTGGTTTGTCTCCACATATGGGGTATCAGCGTGTTCATGAGACATTGCACAACAAACTTCATGGTGCAATTTTTCCTATTACCCTTATGATAATGCAAAATTAAGGGATGAAAAACGTTTTTTTGGGAAAAATGTGAAAATTTTATTTTTACAGCTCAATATTATAAACTTCTGTGAAGCACCTTGAGGTTCAAGGTGCTCACCACACATCTAGATAAGTTCCCTAAGGGGTCTAGTTTCCAAAATGGTGTCACTTGTGGGGGGTTTCTACTGTTTAGGTACATCAGGGGCTCCCCAAATGCAACATGGTGTCCGCTAATTATTCAAACAAATTTTACATTCAAAAAGTCAAATGGCGCTCCTTCCCTTTCAAACCCTACCGTGCGCCCAAACAGTGGTTTGCCTCCACATATGGGGTATCAGCGTGTTCAGGAGAAATTGCACAACAAATTTCATGGTGCAATTTTTCCTATTACCCTTATGATAATGCAAAATTAAGGGATGAAAAACGTTTTTGTGGGAAAAATGTGAAAATTTTATTTTTACAGCTCAATATTATAAACTTCTATGAAGCACCTTGGGGTTCAAGGTGCTCACCACACATCTAGATAAGTTCCCTGAGGGGTCTAGTTTCCAAAATGGTGTCACTTGTGGGGGGTTTCCACTGTTTAGGCACATCAGGAGCTCTCCAAACGCAACATGGCGTCTGCTAATTATTCCGACAAATTTTACATTCAAACAGTCTAATGGCGCTCCTTCCCTTCCGAACCCTGCAGTGCGCCCAAACAGTGGTTTTCCCTCACATATGGGGTATCAGCACGCTCAAGAGAAATTGCACAAAAAAATTTGGGGTCCATTTTATCCTGTTACCCCTGTGAAATTAAAAATAATTGGGTCTAAAGTAACATTTTTGTGAAAAAAGTTAAATGTTAATTTTTTTCTTCCACATTCCAAAAATTCCTGTGAAGCACCTGAAGGGTTAATAAAGTTCTTTAATGTGGTTTTGAGCACCTTGAGGGGTGCAGTTTTTAGAATGGTGTCACTTTTGGGTATTTTCTGTCATAAAGACCCCTCAAAGTGACTTCAAATATGATGTGGTCCCTAAAAAAAAAGTTTTTGTAAATTTTGTTGGAAAAATGAGAAATCGCTGGTCAACTTTTAACCCTTATAGCTCCCTAACAAAAAAAAATTTTGGTTCCAAAATTGTGCTGATGTAATGTAGACATATGGGAAATTTTATTTATTAACTCTTTTGTGTGACATATCTCTCTGATTTAAGGGCATGAAAATTAAAAGTTTGAAAATTGCAAAATTTTCGCCAAATTTCCGTTTTTTTCACAAATAAACGCAAGTTATATCGAAGAAATTTTACCACTATCATGAAGTACAATATGTCTTGAAAAAACAATCTCAGAATCAGGGGAATACGTTGAAGTGTTCCAGAGTAATTACTTCATAAAGTGACAGTGGTCAGAATTGAAAAAATTGGCCCGGTCACGAAGGTAAAAACAGGCTCTGGTGCGAAGTGGTTAATAGTAAACCCCACCTTGCTCAGAGCATCCAGAATCACCTGTACCTTAGGCAGATGACTAGCGAAATCTGGGCTAAAGACTATAATGTTGTCAAAGGAGGCTGCGGCATACTTCTTATGTGGGCCTAGGATCTGATCCATAGCCCTCTGGAAGGTTTCTGGGGCCCCCTGCTGTCCGAACAGAATCCGAGTGTATTGGAAACACCCATCAGGTGTCGAGAAAGCCGTCTTCTCCTTGGCCCTCTGGGACATGGGGATCCGCCAGTAGCCATTCGTCTGGTCGAGGGTGGTAATATACCTCGCCGGCTTGATGAGTTCGTCGACGCGGGACATCGGGTATGCATCACACTTGGACACCTCATTCAGCCGGCGATAGTCGCTACAAAACCTCCACTCCCCATTGGGTTTTGGCACGAGGATGATGGGACTCGACCATCCACTCTTCTACTCCTCTATCACATTGAGGTCTAACATCCTTTTCACCTCGGTTGAGATCACCTCTCTGCGTGCTTCAGGAATCCTGTAGGATTTCAGTTTCACTCTTATGTGCGGCTCTGTTAGTACATCATGCTCTACCACCTGTGTATGCCCTGGCAACTCTGAGAACAGGTCACGATTCCACTGTAGCAGTTCTCGACACTGTTGCTTCTGGGCCGGCGATAGAGTCTCCGCTATTGTGATATCTTCCACCTGGCCTTCGGGAGTGGCTCCCAGGCAAGGAGCTCCCACAGGTTCCTGATCTCGCCACAGCTTAAGTAGGTTCACATCGTACACCTGATGCGGCTTTCTTCGGCCAGGCTGGTTGACTCTGTAGTTCACTTCACCGAGTTTCTCCACCGCCTAATACGGGCCTTGCCACTTGGCCAGGAACTTTCTTTCAATGGTGGGAATGAGAACCAGAACGCGATCCCCAGGCTGGAACTGTCTCTGCCTTGCCGACCGGTTATAAAGCCTCGCTTGGGCTTCCTGCGCCTGGAGGAGATGTTCCTTCACGATGGGCATCACTTTTGCCATTCTCCCCTGCAACTGGGCGACATGTTCAATGATGCTCCGGTGGGGCGTGACCTCAGTCTCCCAGGTTTCCTTGGCGATGTCTAGGAGACCTCTTGGATGCCGGCCATACAGGAGCTCGAATGGAGAGAAGCCAGTAGAGGCTTGAGGGACTTCTCTGATGGAGAAAAGTAGAAATGGAAGCAGGTAGTCCCAGTCTCGCCCATCCTTTTCAACGACCTTCCTGAGAATCGCTTTTAAGGTTTTGTTAAAGGGTTCCACCAGGCCGTCCGTCTGTGGATGGTAAACTGAGGTCCGCATCTGGGCAATATGAACGACTTTACATAGCTCCTTCATCACTCTGCTCATGAATGGAGTTCCCTGGTCTGTCAAAATCTCTTTTGGCAGACCTGTCCGTTCAAAAATATGGACCAGCTCCTGGGCTAAACTCTTACTGGACGAGTTCCTTAAGGGTACCGCTTCGCAGTACCGGATCGCATAATCCATGACCACCAGGATGTATTGGTGGCCCAGGGCCAATTTAACTAAGGGACCCACGAGGTCCACGGCAATCCTCTCAAAGGGAATCTCTATCACCGGCAGTGGAACTAAGGGACTACAGAAGTGGGAGGAGGGCGCAGTTATCTGGCAGGTGGGGCAGGACCTACAATAGTTTAGGATCTCCCGGTAACATACTGGCCAATAGAACCTCCTCATTATCCTTTCCTGAGTTTTTTCAACCCCCAGATTTCCCCTCAGAACATGTGAGTGGGCTATATCTAATACCCTCTGTCAGTATGGCCTTGTAACTAACAGCTTTTCCACTATCTCTTCACCTTTAATTTGGTCACCTGGTATAATAGCTCCCTCTGAACTGCAGAGACATTTTGAATCCTTGTCTGGCGAATACGTGCACCAAGAAAAATTTTTTTCTCAAACTATGGCCCAGGTGATTTATGCACCAGCCCAAATGGATCTATCAGCACTCGTTCCTGCGGATCCACCAGGGTACTATGGGGATCCAAAACGAAGACGTGCATTTGTGGAGCAATGTATGCTGCATTTCAAGTTCTATGCTCACTATTTTCCTACTGATCAGGTTAAAGTAGCATTCATGATGTCCTACCTAGCGGGTGATGCCTTAAAATGGATCACCCCCCTATGGGAAGCATGGGATCCTATCATATTTGACCTGCAGGCCTTCCTGGTGGCCTTTCTAATGGTCTTCAATGACCCTAATCCTGAAGCCTCTGCTAAAGCTTCCCTTCCCAATATCCCGGAGCAGCCCCGATGGGTAATGTGTGTAGGTAGCCTACCAGTCCTCCAGCCCGAAGAGACTGCTGCCCACCCAGAATCCATACAGGTTGACTATGCTCCACAGAATACTTCTCTTCCCAACCTCAAGAGGCAGTCTAGACGTGCAAGGCGTAGAGGTAAACCGTCACACCAGGTTCTGTCCTCCCAAAGACTTCCTGTTCCCCAGCCTGTAGAGATTCACTCATCCGAGCTGATATTGGCACAAGTCGACCCAAGTCTACCCAACATTTTCTTCAGAACCCCAAAATGGGTACTTTCCCGTGTCTACAGTGTAGGCCGTGTAACAATGTCTTAAAAGGTAACCTCATACACCATCCCCATTCTGGACGGAAATACAACATCAATGGTTTCTTCACCTGTGACAGCTCATATGTAGTGTATTTAATTAAATGCCCATGTGGACTCCTATATGTGGGTGAAACTACCCAACCTGTACGTGACAGAATTTCCAAACATAAGTCCACAATTCGTTGCAAGAACCTTCTCTTGCCAATACCCCACCACTTCATATCAACAGGCCACAACATCTCCCAACTTAGGTTTCAGGTGCTGGAACAGGTTCCACCACCCCGGCGGGGTGGCGATCGGATCCGCCTCCTTAAACAACGAGAGGCATTTTGGATCCATGAGTTAGATTCCCTTTCCCCAAGGGGCTTGAACAGGGATTATGACTTAATGTCCTTTATCTGAAGACTTACCACTAGTGTTGAGCATTCCGATACTGAAATATCGGGTATCGGCCGATATTCACTGTATCGGAATTCCGATACTTAATTCCGATACTTTTATAATATCGAATACCGGAATCGGAAGTTCCCATAATGCCTGCGCTCTGCAGTGTCTGTGAAGGATGACAAGCTGGATGGCAGCGCTCAGCTGAGATTCAGCCTGTCATCAGAATGCCATCCCAGCGTGAGAGAATTCTCCTGATTGTTTAAAAGCCGGCGGGCGGTAAAAAGCCGCCGGCTTTTAAACAATCACACAGCCCCATACTGCTTCCCCGCAGCCTCCCACCCCGATCCTCCGCTCCCCTCGCCACCTCCAATCCCAATCGTAAATTAGGACCGGGCGGGGAGCGCAGCACCAAGGAGCGAAGGACCCGGGCGGGGAAGCCGGCAGTGAAAAGACTTCACCGCCGGCTTTCCCGTTCTGTGCTGCGCTCTCCCGCCGGTTATTTCAAATAAGCAGCTGAGGTATCAGGTGATGCCGATCAGCTGTTCATTTGAAGTAGCCGCGGTGCCCTCAGAGGGTTCATGTGAGTTCATGCTTGACTGCATGAACTCACATCAACTTTCCCACGGCCGCACAGGTCAGCCTCACCTCCCAGACCGGTCATGATTAGTGTGTGCGGGGTGTGTGTGCGGGGTGTGTGTGTGTGCGGGGTGTGTGTGTGTGCGGGTGTGTGTGCGGGGTGTCTGTGCGTGCAGGCAGACATAGGCCGATGTGACACTACTACTCCCATCGGCCTATGTCTGTCCCCCGTCCACTCGTGCCAGCAGGATCAGCTTGATGGGAGCAGTAGTTCCCATCAGACTGATCCTGCTATATAAATTGCCCTACTGTGTCCCCAATAAATGTTAAATACATGTCATTGGTGGCCAGTGGTTACCTAAAAGAAATTAGTTCATACATTACCTGTCCCCGCCGATCGCCACCTAAAATAAAGTAAAAAATAAAAAACTACACCTATACTCACCTAGACACCTAATTCCCCGAAGCCATCGATCTCCTGTAATAAAATATAAAATAATAAACCACAACCTTATCCTTACCCCTCCGTAGCAGTCCACGAGTGTCCCACGAAGATCTCCAGTTCAGAGCAGCCACATAGAATGTGACCGCTCTGAACCGCTGCCGCCGCTAGAATGACGGGGCCGTAAGGGTTCACCGGAGTTCAGGCAGCGCTGCTCCGGT
This sequence comes from Phyllobates terribilis, assembly GCF_046119375.1. Taxonomy (NCBI): domain Eukaryota; kingdom Metazoa; phylum Chordata; class Amphibia; order Anura; family Dendrobatidae; genus Phyllobates; species Phyllobates terribilis. The sequence goes on from NW_027362761.1 coordinate 248,633,431, forward strand.
TAGCTCCTTTACGGCACTGCTGTATCGTGAGAAATTCCCACGGTACAGCAGTGCGGTAAAGGAGGTCTCCGGAGCTGCGCTGCCTGAATGCACTCCGGTAACCTCAGTCAGTGGCTCCCGCTGCCGGGAGCGGACGTGTTCCCGGCAGCGTGAGCTTACAGCAGCCATGCACAGCTGTCACCATCTCCAGATGTGACAGCTGTGCATGGGAGATCAGCGCAGGAACGTGGACAGGTAACTATTTTTTTTTTAGTAAACTAAGAATTAAATAAAATGGTGTTTTATTTCAAATAAATTATTTTTTTCTGGGTGTAGTGTGTTTTTTCTTTTTAACACTTTGTAGGTTAGTAATGGGGGTGTCTTATAGACGCCCATCATTACTAACCTGGGCTTCATGGCAGCTGGCGCTGACATGAACCCCACCACTATTACCCCCTGCCACCGCACCAGGGCAGCGTGGAAGAGCGAGGCTAAGTGCCAGAATTGGCGCATCCTATGGATGCGCCATTTCTGGGGCGGCTGACGGCTGGTGTTTCTAGCCTGGGAGGGGGCCAATATTCATGGCACCCTTCCTGAGCTATTAATATCAGCCCCCAGCTGTCTGCCTAGCCTTTGCTAGCTATTAAAATAGGGGGGACCCCACGTCATTTTTTTGGGGGGGGTCCCCCATTTTAATAGCTAGTAAAGGCTAGGTATTCAGCTGGGGGCTGATATTAGTAGCCTGGGAAGCTCCGTGGGTTTTACCCCCTTCCCAGGCTTCAAACATCTGCCCCACCCGTCTGCTTAACCTCCGCTAGAGACTAAAATTATGGGGGATCCCACGCCATTTTTTTTTTAAATAAATCCTTTATTTTAACACTAAATGACATTTGAGGACTTAATAAAGATGCAGTCCCTAAATTATTATTTATTTTTTAATAAATTTTTCCCAAAACTTTTGACGTGGGCTTCGCCATATTTTTGTATGCCAGCCAGGTACAGCATCCAGCTTCTATGAACGCGCCATTTTCCGGGGCGGCCGCGGACTGCAATTTTCAGCGGGGGGGGGGGCAGAAAGCTTGGGCCTCCCTGCGCTGCAGATTCCATCCCCCAGCTGCCTAGTTGTACCTGGCTGGACACAAAAATAGGGAGAAGCTCCACGTTTTTTTTTTTTAATTATTTCATGAAATTCATGGAATAATTAAGAAAAAAAGGGCTTCCCTATATTGTTGTGTCTGGCCAGGTACAAATAGGCAGCTGGTGGTTGGGGGCAGCCCGTTCCTGCCTGCTGTACCTGGCTGGACACAAATATAGTGTGAAGCCCCACGTCAATTTTTTTTAAATTATTTCAGGAAATTCATGAAATAATTAAAAAAAAATTATGTGGGGCTTCACCCTATATTTGTGTCCAGTCAGGTACAGCAGGCAGGAACGGGCTGCCCCCAACCACCAGCTGCCTATTTGTACCTAGCCGGACACAACAATATAGGGAAGCCCTTTTTTTTTAAATTATTTCATGAATTTCATGAAATAATTTTAAAAAAAAATGCGTGGGGCTTCGCCCTATTTTTGTGTCCAGCCAGGTACAACTAGGCAGCTGGGGGCTGAAATCTGCAGCGCAGGGAGACCCAAGCTTTCTGGGCCCCACCCGCTGCAAATTGCAGTCCGCAGCCGCCCCGGAAAATGGCGCGTTCATAGAAGCGCCATCTTCTGGCGCTGTACCCAACTCATCCAGGGCCCTGGTGCGGTGGCTCACTGGGTAATAAAGGGGTTAAGGCCAGCTTGGCATTATCAGCTGGCCCTAAGCCCAAAATTCACGCCAATATTAGACATGACCACCATGAATTTCTAGTAAAGTATTTAAAAAAACACAACACCCAGAAAAAAGTCCTTTAATTGAAATAAAGACACAATTCTTTATTGTTCTAAATTAAACCATACTTACCGTCACGCCCATTCCAGCTGAAGCCAACGATCTCCTGCAATAAAAGTAAAATAATAAAGCAACATCATCCTTACCTTTCCATGGCTCCCACGACAGCTTCAGCTCTGCTACATCGAGATGACAGGCTGGACCGCAGCAGAACGCTGCCATCCATCCTGTCATCCCGCAGACACTGAGAAGCGCAGGCATACTTCCACTCCTCAGTGTCTGGCTGTGACGGCATCCAGATGAGCCGAGGTCATGTCCAATGAACTCAGCTCACCTCATGTACGTCACTGACAGCGTGGGAAAATTCTCCTGCACTCAGCACTTCAGCGTGAGAATTTTCCCACACTGTCAGTGACGTGCATGAGGTGAGCTGAGTTCATTGGACATGACCTCACCTCATGTATGTCACTGACAGCGTGGGAGAATTCTCACGCTGAAGCGCTGAGTGCAGGAGAATTTTCCCACGCTGTCAGTGACGTGCATGAGGTGAGCTGAGTTCATTGGACATGAACTCGGCTCATCTGGATGACGTCACAGAGAGACACTGAGGAGCGCAAGCATGCCTGCGCTTCTCAGTGTCTGCGGGATGACAGGCTGGATGGCAGCTTTCTGCTGCGGTCCAGCCTGTCATCTCGATGTAGCAGAGCTGGATCTGTCCTGGGAACCATCGAAAGGTAAGGATGAGGTTGCTTTATTATTTTTCTTTTATTGCAGGAGATCGTTGGCTTCAGCTGGAATGGGCGTGATGGTAAGTATGGTTTAATTTAGAACAATAAAGAATTGTGTCTTTATTTCAATTAAAGGACTTTACTCTGGGTGTTTGTGTTTTCTTTTAACTTTGACTATGGGGTTAGTAATGGGGGTGTCTTATAGACGCCTCTCCATTACTAACCTGGGCTTGATATCAGCTGGCATTATAAGCTGACATCAACCCCAACCCTATTACCCCCTGCCACCGCACCAGGGCAGCGTGGAAGAGCGAGGCTAAGTGCCAGAATTGGCGCATCCTATGGATGCGCCATTTCTGGGGCGGCTGACGGCTGGTGTTTCTAGCCTGGGAGGGGGCCAATATTCATGGCACCCTTCCTGGGCTATTAATATCAGCCCCCAGCTGTCTGCCTAGCCTGTGCTAGCTATTAAATTAGGGGGGACCCCACGTTATTTTTTGGGGGGTTCCCCCATTTTAATAGCTAGTAAAGGCTAGGTATTCAGCTGGGGGCTGATATTAGTAGCCTGGGAAGCTCCGTGGGTATTACCCCCTTCCCAGGCTTCAAACATTTGCCCCAGCTGTCTGCTTAACCTCCGCTAGAGCCTAAAATTAAGGGGAACCGAACGCCAATTTTTTTTTAAATAAATCCTTTATTTTAACACTAAATGACAAGTACAGTAATCAACACTGTCACTGTACTTCATATATATGTGACTGACATGTTTCTATCTATCTAATCTATGTGTGATTCTCTATTCTTTCTGTTCTAAATTGTCGGGTACCGATGCTGAATTGCCGGCCGGCTTTCTTAAAGACACGGTGCATGAAAACACTATTTTTTTTTAAATAAATCCTTTACACTAAATGACAAGTACAGTAAGCAACACTGTCACTGTACTTCATATATATGTGACTGACATGTTTCTATCTATCTAATCTATGTGTGAAGCTCTATTCTTTCTGTTATAAATTGTCAGGTACCGCTGCTGAATTGCCGGCCGGCTTTTTTAAAGAGACGGTGCACGAAAACACTAATATTTTTTTTAATAAATCCTTTACACTAAATGACAAGTACAGTAAGCAACACTGTCACTGTACTTCATATATATGTGACTGACATGTTTCTATCTATCTAATCTATGTGTGAAGCTCTATTCTTTCTGTTGTAAATTGTCGGGTACCGGTGTATGCCGCTGATGAATTGCCGGCTTTTCATGTCATTCTACATTATTCTTAGTTGTTTTACTTCATGTAGAATTAACCTACAAGGAAAGAAAGGGTTTATTTTCATTCCGATATTTGTGTCCCATTGACTTGCATTGGTTTCCGGTATCGGAATCGGCGATATCCGATACTTTTTGGGTATCGGCCCGATCCAATCCGATACGATATTTCCTGATATCGGAAGGTATCGCTCAACACTACTTACCACACAGTACCTTGCCATTGTTAACTTGTTGTCCTTTGTCTGTGGATTTCTTATGCAGTACTCTGTCATCTATGCCTAGTTTTGTAACCTATTCAGGCTTTACTGTATTATATTATTATATATAGGTCATCTGTAATACTATTTATTATATTGTCTGGTTGTCATACACATGCCTGTTCCTCTCATTGACATATGTCTTCTCCTTTTTTGCAGATTTACCTATTGCCTGGTCCTCCCCCGTCTTCCCCTCCTGCTCCTGTACCCCTCCAGCACCTTATCTGAACGGTTCACACTCCATTACTAGACTTGCGCTACTCGTTTCTAGTGTGGAACGCAAGCTTCAGTCCAATGGAGCGCACACGTGACCTGTTCCCTGTTCCTTCCGGTCACGTGTCTCACGTTACTTCCGGACATGCGCAATCGCGGAATTTAGCGCTCTCGCAGATGATTGGCTCTCCAATCATCCTCCTCTTTATTTAAATGCCCCCCCTCTCACTCCAAGTCACAGCATCTAGCGGTGGATGCCGCGCTGCCGGTCCTGAGTCCCTATGAGCTCCTCAGCAGGTACATTCCTGGGTCTTCCTACCTTTCTTTCCACACTGGCCATTTGCTTTATATGCTTTTTATATATATGTATACCGTTCTGCCTCCAGTATGGCCATTGCCCTAGCATCATACATATATACTGTTCTCCCTCCAGGTTGTCCTAGTTGACTCCTCCAGCTTATCCTCCCTTATACCATTGACACGAATACGGGTAGGTCTTACACTAAAAATGGCCTTTTCCCTCCTCCTCTCCCCCCTTTTGTGTTGCCCTCTATTTGTTTCCATATTCCCTGATACCCCATTACCCTGTCCTCCGTGGATTTGTAACATTGTGTGTTTTTACATATGTTTATGTACGTTTTTTTCGACAGATATTTTCTGTATTCTTTTGTTTATGTTTTCTTTATTTGTCCATTTTTTCAGTCAACTGAAGAAGGTCGTGTAGACCGAAACGTTAACGTATGTTCACTGTATATTAATATGGACTGCAATAAATTTTCTTAAGCAGAATTTTTTGAGTGTCAAGGTTATTTTCACATGTGACAGGGCACGGTCCCTTCTTGAGCACCACATTAGGGTGTGCAGCGATTTTTTTGTATTTATTTATATATATCCCCAGCCTGTAGAGGCAGCTTTCCGCACAGAATCCATGAAGGATGACTATGTTCGTCAGGCAAAGCAGAAGCCAGAACTCAGTCACAAAATCGGATTGCGGTCCCGCTGCGGTGGTTTGGGACCCCCTGACGGTCTTTGTCCAGCGAATGTTGGAGAATCCCAAGACATTAGGCCTGTAGGAGAGGCTGCCCTTGGTGTTAGTGTTTCCTCTCCACAGATGACCATGACTGTCTCCGTGGCAAGTGAAGGCCTCGGATTAACCGGAAGTTTCGGGCTTAAAGCCTTGAAGAGTCGGTGTCTGATTCCCGTCCGACAACTCCAGAAGCTGGTTTGGGCATTGTCAGCAGAAGGACGAGCCCTACTCAGAAACAGTCAAAATATGTCTGTACAAATTAAGCTCCAGATTGGAGCATTACATATGAAGAAGTTCACATTCCAGGTGCTGACTGGCTTACCCAGAGGTCGTCCAGAGCCGAGAGATCTAGTGCACGCTCAGGTCTGGAGATCCTGCATGGTGTATCCTGGGGGACTGCTAAGGTACAATGGGTGTCCAGTCCCCACATCTTCAGGACAGTCAGCAGTTTCTTCTTCTTCTTCACCAGATCTGCTAGTCGCTGACTCGCTGTGCGCTGAAGTCTCCGATGGAAGAGAAGCAGAGGAGTTGTCTCCACACAGTCTCGACGATTGTACCAATGATCTGGCTTCAGGTACCGTTCCGCCTTACAGACAAGTCATCTCTGAAACCAGTCTGAAGATGGTCCTAAAGCAAGGACCCTCCGTCTCTAATAAATCTGGTCCTACGTCCATCAAGGCGGTGTTTACCCCCGAGTCTCTGCACCCCTTCAACCAGGCGGCAGACCTCCAATTGTCTCCTGAATCCTCTGGGGTGCTACCTGATAACAAAGGGAGAGAGACTTTCCTACACTCTGTACCTGGTACTTTGCCCACTTCATCCAGTAAGCTTGGCAAAATGAACGGCAAGGCGGTGGTTACCCCCGAGTCTCTGAGTCTCTGCACCCCTCCAACCAGGCGGAGGACCTCCAGTTGTCTCCTGAATCCACCAGGGTGCTACCTGATAGCAAACGGAGAGTGACTTTCCTGTGTGCTGTTCCTGGTACTTCACCCACTTCATCTGTTGCTGAGGATGGCTTGATAGGAGGAAGCATCCTAGTCACCAAGATGATGAGACCAGTTTAGTTTCCTCTAATGGACAGAAGTGGTAATCCTCTTGAAGAGAAGGATTGGCCTCCAAATTCTCTGCAGAGGACCCTTGCAGGCTTGAAGAAGAGGGGGCGTAAAGGGGGGGTACTGTAACATCCCTGGCGGCGTGCTTGCATAGTGCACCACCTCCCACTATGCAAGACCGCAATCTTACCTGTCAGTCCAGCCTGAAAATCTTGCTCCAGTTCATGCTGTGTGCTTTTCTCTTGACTGACTGCTTAGGGCTGCGGCCCGGTTACTTCCTGATTCTTATAGCTGCTGTGGGCGCACCCCTAATGCGTCTCCAGCCTATTGCTATGAGTCTCTGGATATTTAAACCCCCTCCACCCAGTAGGAGGTGCCTGAGCAACACTATCTTTCAGTGTTCTCCTTGACTCTGAAGTTGCCAGGTCCAGTTCTGTGTCTTCTTGTCTGTTTTCGCCATCTCTGGGGGCTGCATACCCAGACCTGTTATCTGTGACTTCTTGTCCGTCTCCACCATCTCTGGGGGCTGCATACCCAGACCTGTTATCTGTGACTTCTTGTCCGTTTCCGCCTCTCTGGGGGCTGTATACTCAGGCTCATTCTTGTATCTCATTGCAGTAGCAGTTCCTGTCTGAACTGTATTCTAGCCTGTTATCTGTTTTTCTCTATGTCCGTACCTTCCCTTTTCCTGCAGTATCTGAACCTGCACCTAACTCCAACTCGTTGTCTCTGTACTTCTGTTTGTGAGTTTTGTGTCCACTCGCTACTTCATAGTAAGTACCTTGTGTGTATCTGGTTCTGCTTGTCCCTTTTCCCTTCCTCCTTATCAACCTTCTGTGTTCTAGCCATCTTCCTGCATTTTCCAGTCTGTTCAATGTGAACAGAGCCCTGTCCTCTCTGCCTGCACCTTCAGCCCTGTTCTGCTCTGCCTTGTCCACCGCACCTGCGGTTTCGCTCAGCTCTGTCTTTCCCACCGCTCCGGCGGTTTCTCTCTGCTCTGACTTACCCACCGCTCCGGCGGTTCCGCTCTGTTCTGCCTTGTTCACCGCACCTGCGGTTTCGCTCCGCTCTGTCTTGCCCACCGCTCCGGCGGTTTCTCTCTGCTCTGACTTACCCACCGCTCCGGTGGTTTCTCTCTGCTCTGACTTACCCACCGCTCTGGCGGTTCATCTCTGCTCTGCCTTGGCCTCCGCTCCGGCGGTTTCATTCTACCGCATCTGCGGCTCTGTACCTGTCTCCCAGTCTGTACTGGACCCTATCCAGCCTCCCTGTCTGCACTCCAGCCGTGCTTGCCATAATCTCCCTGTTTGCACTCCAGCCGTGCTTGCCAGTGCCCACCTGTCTGCATACCAGCCGTGCTTGCCAGTGCCCACCTGTCTGCATACCAGCCGTACTTGCCAGTACCCACCTGTCTGCATACCAGCCGTACTTGCCAATACCAACCTGCCTGTATGCCAGTCTAACCTGCCTGTTCCTGCATTCCCCGGTGTGGGTCAACAACTGTGACCGGGGTCTAACCTGGAGTCGCACCTGGACCCTCTGCTCGGTTCCTCCTTGGTCCACGGAGTCGACTAAGCCGCCGTGCGACCTTGGTCGGATCGGGTTGATACTTATTTACGCCCCTCCAGGCACTCCTCGGTTCATGGTACAGTGGGATCACTAATCACGCTCTCGCCAGTCAGTCCGGGCGCGAGCGTAACAATTAATGAACACGGCACACGCCTGCGACCCCTCACCAGGTTGACAATCCACGCTACAGTCCGGATAAGCATAATAGGACCAACGCCAGCCTAGACTGCAATCCTTTAGTTCAGGAGACATGTGGCACCTGGCAGCTATGTGTCCAGGATTATGACACTGCCAACATACCAGATCCCTCACCGCAGTCTTTGACGGACCCTCAGTGACTCTAGACCCCTTACGTGGTGAGCCTGCCCCTTTTTGGGTACCCCAGTCTGAGGAATTAACTATGTCCGGTTTCCCCTGGGATTTTTCGAGCACTTGATACGTCTCTACCAGGCCCACAAGGTCGTCCACGTTTCGAAGATCGTCCTTGGCAACCCAGGACTGCACCTGCCTGGGTAAGGAACGGATGAACCTGTCCATCACCACGCAATCAACCATCTGGGCAGGAGAGGAAGACTCTGGCTGCAGCCACTTCTAGACTAGATGTAGCAAGTCAAACATCTGTGAGCGGGGAGGTTTGTCACCAGTATACGCCCAGTGGTGGACCCTTTGCGCTCTAACTGACATAGCAAACCAATATCTCCATTTGGCATACTCCTGTGCATCCTGTAGAGCCAGGTCATAGTAGGCCTTTTGGGGTTCACCAGTTAAATAGGGGGCCAACATCTCCGTCACTGCTCCGGCGGCAACTTTTTCCGCTCTGCTTCCCTTTTGAAAACAGTCAGAAATGCCTCAAAATCGTCCCTGGGGTCATTTTTGCATCGCTCGCCTTACCACCTTACCGCCTTCCGGACGCAGGAGCCATCACCTGGAGTTGGGGGAGGGGCGGTTTCTCTGGTGCAGATTTCCCCTTCCAGGAGATCCATCTGATTACACCCCCAATGTTAGAACCTTGTTCTTAGTTTTTTTTCCTTTGCTGGTCACATGACCTTGTTGGCCTATTTAATCCTGCTCCGCCCTTCTGGCTTTGCTGGACTTCATTGTTTAACTACTTTCTAGCTAGCCTGTGCCCTGTATCTAACTCTGTTAGTTTGCTTGGTCTACGGACCTCTATGTTCTATATATTTTGTTTGTTCGTCTGTCTGCTACTATTTCTGTTAGGAGGTGTCCCATTTTCCTCCCAGTCTTTAGTACTTGTAGGGATTCCTTCCCCACATCTATAGGTCTCCGTACAGACTAGCTTAGGACTTTAGCAGGTCTGATCGCAGGATCAGGTCCCCTGTTACATCATAGGGATTAAGCTGAGTTCTATTGTAGGGACAGATCTCCTCTCTTTCCTTAGCTCTGGTAGCAGAACATAACAGTAAGTCCAGCCCAGCAAATGCTCTAAGGAAAGATTTTTTTTTCTGTTCCATCATGGTGTCGGTTCTGGATTTGGCTAAACACCTGCAGGGACTCTCTTTGGAGGTGACTGAGCTCCGTCAGCACGTGAGTAACTGTCCTGGAGCACATTTCTTGGAGCCTAAGGTACGTTTGCCGGATTTATTTTTTGGTGAACACCGAGAATTTTTTTCATTTAAAAATGCTTGCTTATTGTATTTTCGTTTGAGACCCAAGTCCTCTGGGGATGATTCCCAGCGCATAGGGTTTATAATGTCACTTTTGCGCAAAGAGCCTCAGGAGTGGGCCTTTTCTTTGCAACCTAGTGATACATGCTTCAGATCAGTGGATATTTTTTTTCTGCTTTGGGACTATTATATGATGATCCTGACCGTGTCGCATCAGCTGAGACTGAGTTAAGACGTTTGAGACAGGGATCAGGTAATGTGGAAAAATATTGTACTCATTTCCGTCGATGGTCTACTCAAACAGGGTGGAACGATTCTGCTCTGAAAAGTCTATTTCTTGCTGGGCTCAGTGAAAGGGTTAAAGACCTGCTAATTGCTTATCCTACACCTGAAGATTTGCAACAGGCTATGCAATTAGCTATACGGGTGGATAGGAGACTGCGTGCAAGGGTTAATGAGAGCAAATCCTCTGCTATGTCAGTTTCTGGTTATGAGAATGTGTGTACTAACAGTGGTGAATCGATGGAGATTGGAGCGATGGCACCTCGCTCTCAAGAAAAAGATCGCAGATTTTCTGAAGGCTTGTGTTTCTATTGCGGAAAATCTGGTCATTTGATTAAAGACTGTGAGCTTCGTATCAAGAAAGAAAAAAAAATGGTCAGTCATGCCCGTATTGCCTGTTTAAATTCCAAGGGTGTATTTTTAGCTGCTTCCACGATTGCTCAGGAAAAATTAATGGAATTTCGGGTGTTTGTTGATTGTGGGTCTACTCTGAATGTAATTGATGGGGGATTCTTGGAAAGACTCAATTTAAAACCCGAACCTTTATCATCCCCCATTGCTGTGGTCTCTGTGGATGGTTCCCCTTTGAAGAATATTACTCTCAAGGTCTGTGAATTTCCTCTCACTATTAATGGTGTTCACCATGAGAAATTGGATTTGGTAGTGTTGAATAACTTGCCTTCTCCAGTAATATTGGGATTGCCCTGGTTAAAATTTCACAATCCTGTACTGGATTGGTCTACCAGTGAAATTAAATCCTGGAGCCATAAATGTTATGACAAGTGTTGTAACGGGCGTATTGCAGCTTTGGATAGGGGAGAATTGCCTGTTCCTATTCAGGATTTTTGGAGAGTTTTTTCTGAGAAGGAATCGCAGGTTTTGCCTCCCCATAGAGACTATGATTGTTCTATTGAATTTGTCCCTGGAGCGACTCTTCCTAAAAGTCGTTTATTTAACCTTACTATTCCTGAGAGAAAGGCTTTGGAGGAATGCATACAGACAAGTTTGGCCGCCGGTCACATTAGGCCCTCTAAGTCTCCTGTGGCGGTTGGATTTTTTTTTGTAAAAAAAAAGGACGGCGGTTTACGTCCTTGTCTGGATTTTCGTGAGATTAACAAAATTACTGTACGCAATCCTTACCCACTGCCATTGATTCCTGATCTGTTTAACCAGTTAATGGGGGCCAAGTGGTTCTCTAAAATTGACCTTAAGGGGGCATACAATCTGTTGCGCATGAAGGAGGGTGACGAATGGAAGACTGCTTTTAACACTCCTGTGGGTCATTTTGAGAATCTGGTTATGCCTTTTGGTCTTACTAATGCTCCTGCATTTTTTCAGAATCTTATTAATGACATCCTTAGACCTTTGATCGGCAAAAATGTGGTTGTGTATTTGGATGACATTTTGATTTATTCGCCGGATCTGGAGTCTCATTGGCGGAGCGTACGTGAGGTATTACAGTTGTTAATGGACAATTCGCTTTTTGCTAAGCTGGAGAAATGTGAGTTCGCTGTACAGAGAATTAGTTTTTTGGGCTACATTATCTCCAGCGAAGGTTTTGAGATGGACCCGGTTAAAGTTCAAGCTGTACAGGAATGGCCTAGGCCTATTGGTTTGAAATCGATACAGAGGTTTTTTGGGTTTCGCCAATTATTACAGAAAATTCATAAAAAATTTTTCTAGTATTGTCAAACCTCTGACCGATCTCACCAGGAAAGGTGCTGATGCGGTTCAGTGGTCTTCTGAGGCCATTGAAGCTTTTGTGTATCTCAAGGAGAGGTTCACCTCTGCTCCCATCCTTATGCAGCCTGATGTGACTAAGCCGTTTTTGGTTGAGGTTGATGCTTCCTCTGTGGGGGTTGGCGCAGTATTGTCTCAGGATAACGGGGATGGATTACATCCCTGTGCCATTTTTTCAAAAAAATTTTCGGAGACTGAACTGAATTACGATATTGGTAATCGGGAATTATTGGCTATTAAACTCGCATTTGAACACTGGCGCCACTTCTTGGAAGGTGCGGAATTTCCCGTTCAGGTTCTTACGGATCATAAAAATCTGATATATCTTGATGCTGCCAAGCGCCTGAATGCCCGTCAGGCTAGGTGGGCACTGTTTTTCTCGCGGTTTAATTTCTCCGTTACTTACATCCCTGGTACTAAGAATGTTAAGGCGGATGCCTTGTCTCGCAGTTTCTCTCCCATAGTCGGTGCTGAGTAGAGATGAGCGTTGTTCTACTCGAACTGTTCGCCAATCTCAAATTCGAGCTGTTTTGGGCGGTGTTCGAGCCGGTCGGCGAACACGAACAATTTGAGAAAAATTCGGCTGTTCGAGGTTATGTTCGATAACTGTTCGTGCACCAAAATCATAACTGGATTTTTTCTCAGTAATGATGAAAATTAATGTTAATACGCAGTTTGAGTGTACAGCGGGGCGGGGGGAGGGGCAGGGGATGGATCTCTGCAGGAACAATGAAGATCTCCATTTTTTTTTCTCTTTCCCGCATTTGCAGTGGGGAGGTGCAATCTGTCAGCCTATCAGCAGCGCACACACGGAGCGAAGTGCTTTTTTTCACACAAGCAAGGGCATGTGTGATTGGCAGTGTATGTCACATGTCCTTGCCCTATAAGACCAAGCCATTTTCCCCGTCGCCACCATTTTCTCACTGCTGCAGCTGCGTGTTAGACGGCACCGCTGTTGCTGTGTGTGCTATACCTTGTTAATTTCAAGCCAATTTTCGCACAAATATACAGATAGCTTGGGAGTAGGGAATAGTTGTGATTGCAGTCCTTTTAAGGACTAGGTTACAGCATTTCCTACGACTTTTATCAGGGAGGTCTGTGCTCTTAAATAGATAGGTTGTGGGAGTAAAGACTAATTGTAATTGGAGTCCTTTTCAGGACTAGGTTACATGAGTTCCTATCAGTTTTTGCCAGGCAGGTCTGTGCCAGTGCTGTGCAAGTTTTTTTCACAGCATTTGGCTGAATCTAGCAAAGCTAATCCTTTTTGGCCTATTGCAGAGTGTGTTAGTCAGTGGAGTAGCCTATCTGTGTTGCAAGATATAACACCTGTGTATAGAATACCAATTTTTTTACTGCACCTAGTGAAGTAAAATCTTTTGGGCATAGCATCATTCTATTAGTCCATCTATACTGACCTCCATCAGGTTGCAAACTGAATATAATTTTTTTCTGCATCTAGCTCTGAAAAAATATTTGGGCTTCTAGCGGTGTGTGGGACTTGGTCTATTAGTCCATCTATACTGACCTCCATCAGGTTGCAAATTAAAAATAATTTTTTTCTGCATCTAGCTCTGAAAAAATATTTGGGCTTCTAGCGGTGTGTGGGACTTGGTCTATTAGTCCATCTATACTGACCTCCATCAGGTTGCAAATTAAAAATAATTTTTTTCTGCATCTAGCTCTGAAAAAATATTTGGGCTTCTAGCAGTGTGTGGGACTTGGTCTATTAGTCCATCTATACTGACCTCCATCAGGTTGCAAATTAAAAATATTTTTTTTCTGCATCTAGCTCTGAAAAAATATTTGGGCTTCTAGCGTTGTGTGGGACTTGGTCTATTAGTCCATCTATACTGACCTCCATCAGGTTGCAAATTAAAAATAATTTTTTTCTGCATCTAGCTCTGAAAAAATATTTGGGCTTCTAGCAGTGTGTGGGACTTGGTCTATTAGTCCATCTATACTGACCTCCATCAGGTTGCAAATTAAAAATAATTTTTTTCTGCATCTAGCTCTGAAAAAATATTTGGGCTTCTAGCGGTGTGTGGGACTTGGTCTATTAGTCCATCTATACTGACCTCCATCAGGTTGCAAATTAAAAATAATTTTTTTCTGCATCTAGCTCTGAAAAAATATTTGGGCTTCTAGCGGTGTGTGGGACTTGGTCTATTAGTCCATCTATACTGACCTCCATCAGGTTGCAAATTAAAAATAATTTTTTTCTGCATCTAGCTCTGAAAAAATATTTGGGCTTCTAGCAGTGTGTGGGACTTGGTCTATTAGTCCATCTATACTGACCTCCATCAGGTTGCAAATTAAAAATAATTTTTATCTGCATCTACAGTACCTCTGAAAAAATATTTGGGCTTCTAGCAGTGTGTGGGACTATTTGTGTTAGTCCATCTATACTGACCTCCATCAGGTTGCAAATTCAAAATAATTTTTTTCTGCATCTAACCCAGCCAATAGTTTTGGCCTAATACCACAGTTTGGCCACTCAGCTCTGCTCGGTTACCATCCATTGTTTTTTTGTGCAAACAACTCCAGAGTTGTGAATTAGTTAACCACCAAAATGAGTGGAAAAAGGCCTGCTGCTGGTGGAAAGGGGAATAGGCGTGTTGGGAAGGGGAAAAAAGGTTGTGTCCGTGGGGTAGGTGTTAAAGCAACAGTAACATCTGCAGAAGAAAGACCATCTTCCAGCCAAACTAAAATGTCTACTTCTTTTAGCGGACAATGTGATAAGATCCCTTTCTTACGGCCACGCCAATCGCTACAAATTCCAGATGAGGCACAAAAACAGCAGGTGCTTCAACGGATATCAAGTGCTCCTTTAAGTGGTCTCTCCTCCACATCAACTTCAACATCACAAATACTCCAGTCCTCAAAGGTGTCACCCAAATCGCACTTGCTTCCTCACAGCTCCCAAATCTCCAGCTGCCCGTCTGAGTATGAGGTAGAACAGATGGTTGAGTCTGCAGAGCTGTTTACTCATACTATAGCCTGGGAATCAGAGGTCGACTCCAGCGCTTCTGTGAATCTAGACGAGGAAATGATCTGCACTGATGCCCAGAATCTTTATGAGTCGGATCCAGGACCAGACGCAGAAGGTTCTGACCATAATGTAGACCCTCATTCCCAAACTGTAACTCCTGTTGGTGGAGACAATGAGGAAGACGATGATAAGACTCAAATACCTGATTGGAGCGTTAACTTTAGTTTTTTGTCAGGGCAGGAACAGGTTGGCTCTGAGGACGACGGGTGTGATAACGCACAGGGTGATGATGATGAGGTCGGAGATCCCACTTACTGTCAACCCACAGTCAGCCAAGAGATGAGGTCAGCAGAGGAGGTGGAGGAAGATGCTAGTGACGACGAGGTCAGGTTGCGCCTTCCTGGACAGAGACGTAGTACTGGAAGCACGTCAACAACTGCATCCTCAAACACAACTCTGCCTCTCACCACAAGTCGTGGTGGCTCTTCAGGTCGCATGGGTGCTAAGCCTTGCATAGCCTGGGCATTTTTTCAGATCGATAAAGATGACCCAACTCGTGTTATCTGTAACATTTGTCAGCAAAAGCTAAGTAGAGGCCAAAAAATACATAGTTTGAGTACTTCATGCATGAACCGGCACATGGACATGAAGCATAAGTTGCAGTGGGAAGCTCAGTGTGCTACAATGCGGCCTAGCCGGCCGGGCCAATCACCGTCTGCCATATCTTGTGCATCCGCGGCCTCTTCATCCTCTGTGACTGGGGGGACAGCAGTCACACCTGTTTTGGGGCGCAGACCTGCCACCTCTTTACCCGCAACAGCCAGCGTGATTGGCAGGTCATCATTTTCTTTGGAGGTGGTAACACCAGCTGGTGTTGAGCGCTGTCCGACATCGATAGCACCACCTTTGGATCAAGGCAACCTAACATGTCCGCCTGCATCTTCCTCACAGACCGGCAGTTTGCCGGGGACACCCTTATCAACCCCGTCTAAGCACAATAGTGAGCCCTCGGTCCCTCAGATGTGGACAAGTAAAAGACCATTTCCTCCTAGCCATGAGAAAGCTAAGAGGTTGAATTTCACCATCTGCAAGCTCTTGGCTACAGAAATGCTGCCTTTCCGCCTGGTGGACACAGAGGATTTTCGAGACCTTATGTCCGTCGCAGTGCCCCAGTACCAGATGCCCAGTCGGCACTACTTCTCAAAGAAAGGTGTGCCTGCGCTCCACCAGCATGTCGCACACAACATCACCGCTTCTTTGAGAAACTCTGTGTGTGACAGGGTGCATTTCACCACAGACACTTGGACGAGTAGGCATGGACAGGGGCGTTACATGTCGCTGACTGGGCACTGGGTAACTATGGTGACAGCAGGACAAGGGGCTGCTGTCCAAGTCTTGCCGTCCCCACGAGTTGTGCGTCAATCCTCTTTATGTCAAAGTTCCTCCACTGCTTCTGCCTCCTCAACCTCCTCTCGGTCTTCCACCTGCACCCAAAGCCTGTCTGGTCATGCCACAAGCTTTCTAACTGCGCAGAAGGGATCCTGCACACCTCCTTACTATGCTGGCAGTAGGGCTCAACGTCATCAGGCGGTTTTTACATTGAAATGTCTGGGAAATGTGAGTCACACAGCTGGGGAGTTGTGGTCAGCTCTGGAGAACCAATTTCATGAATGGTTGTCTCCACTGGACCTGAAACCAGGGAAGGCCGTGTGCGACAATGCTGCAAACCTGGGTGCGGCCCTTCGCCGGGGCAATGTCACACACGTGCCTTGTATGGCTCACGTGTTGAACCTGGTTGTCCAGCAATTTTTAGCCCACTATCCCAGACTAGATGGCCTTCTGCAGAGGGCACGGTCGCTGTGTGCTCACTTCCGCCGTTCGCATCCCGCAGCTCAGCGACTTACATCTCTACAGAAGTCGTTGGGCCTGCCACTTCACCGGCTAAAATGCGATGTGCCTACCCGGTGGAATTCAACTCTGCACATGTTGCAGCGACTGTGGCAGCACCGACAAGCCCTGGTGCAATACGTTCTGACGTATAGCCTGGGCCAACGAGATTCAGAGGTGGGGCAAATCACGCTGGAGGAGTGGTCTCAGATCAGGGACCAATGCACTCTTCTGCACAGTTTTGAAATGGCGACGAAGATGTTTAGTGCTGACGATGCCATTATCAGCATGACTATTCCGGTGATTTACATGCTGGAGCACATGTTAAACAGAATTCGGAGTCAGGTGGTGGCACAAGAGGAGGTGGAGGAAGTAGAGGAGGAGGAGTTGTATGCGGAAGGGCTAACATCTGCAAGGTCCAGACGGTCGGCAGCACCAAGGCAGCAGGCATGTGAGGGTGGGGGAGATGGTTTTACCAGGGCGCATGGTAGCAGCCAAACTAGTGAGGAAGGTGCAGGAGCCCAGGAAGAAGTGGAGGACGAACTGATGGAAGACTCATCAGATGAGGGAGACCTTGATCACATTTCTGTTGTGCGAGGTTGGGGGGAGAGGACAGAGGAAGGAAGCATGATTGTTACCTCGCCACCAACACAACAGGGACTTGGTGCTCCTGGATGCGCAACACACATGAGTGCCTTCTTGCTGCACTACCTGCAACATGACCCTCGAATTGTGAGAATTAGAAATAATCCTGACTACTGGGTTGCCACACTGTTAGATCCCCGGTACAAAAGTAAATTTGCAGAAATTATTCCTGCCATAGAAAGGGATGCACGCATGCAGGAGTATCAGCAGAGACTGTTGCAGAATCTTACATGTGCTTTTCCACAAAATACCAGTGGTGCACGTAGTGAATCTCAGAGTTCCAACTTGCCAACCGTGGGACCGTCAAGTGTTCAGCACTCAAACCGTAACAGAACCACAGTATCTGCTGGTAACATCAATTTTGCGGAATCATTTCACCACTTTTTTAGCCCATCCTTTGCAAGGCCACAGGAGACAAGAAGTCTGACACATAGTCAACGCCTAGAGACGATGGTACAGGAGTATCTCCAAGTAAACATTGAAGCCACGACTGTGTCACTGGACCCTTGCTCTTTTTGGGCTTCCAATCTGGATAAATGGCCGGAGCTAGCCACTTACGCCTTGGAGATCTTGTCATGCCCCGCAGCCAGCGTTCTGTCTGAACGTGTGTTCAGCGCTGCTGGTGGTGTGCTGACAGATAAGCGCACGCGGCTCTCCACTGATAATGTAGACAGACTCACGTTCATAAAGATGAACAAATCATGGATCCGAAACGACTTTTCTACCCCTGTGTCATCCTGGGGAGAGTAAAAGCTTGATGATTGGTTAAAATCACCCTACCAACCGTTTTAAGCTTTCAAATTACTAATCATGTTTATCTGTATCTTGACTGGAAAATAATTTGGGCTTTGTAGCAGTGTGCAGCACTGATCCTATTAGGCCATCTATACTAAAGCTTCACCAGATTTAAAATTAAAAATAATTTTTAGCTGCATCTAGCCCGGAAAATAATTTTGGGGCTCCGAGATGCGCAAGGCACATAAGTGCCTTCTTGCTGCACTACCTGCAGCATGACCCTCATATTGTCAGAATTCGAAGTAATCATGACTACTGGGTTGCCACACTCTTAGATCCCCCAAACTTTTCGATCAACCTTTTCATTTTAATAAAGACCAAAAAAATGGTCATTTTTGAAATTATAAGCATTAGCAGGTTGTTAGAAACTGAAATCAAACAGTTTTCAACTCAAAACTTTATTCTAGGTGATGTTACATTTTCACATAGGACCCCTTGTTCGAAAGGAGCTTCTGAACTCTCTCGTCCATTGAATTTGTCAGGTTTTGGATGGTTTCTGCTTCAATTGTTTTGCATGAGGACAGAATACCCTCCCAGAGCTGTTGCTTAGATGTGAACTGCCTCCCGCCATCATAGACACTCCTTTTAATGATGCTCCAAAGGTTCTGAATGGGGTAGAGGTCAGGGGAGCATGGGGGTCACACCATAAGTTTGTCCCCTTTTATGCCCATATCAGCCAGAGATGCAGATGTTTTATGTGCAGCATGAGATGGTGCATTATCATGCAGAAAAATGATCTTGCTGTGAAATACACGGTTCTTCTTCTTGAACCATGGCAGGAAGTGCTGTTTGAGAAAATCCACATACATTATGGAGTTCATCTTTAGCGCCTTCAGGGATCCTAAAGGGGCCGACAATCTCTCTCCCCATGATTCCAGCCCAAAACATTACTCCACCTCCTCCTTGTTGGCGCTGTAGCCGTGTTTGCGTGGGGTGTCCATCAACCAGCCATCCTCCACTCCATCCATCTGGACCATCGATCGCTGCACGGCACTCATCCGTGAACAAAACAGTTTTGAAATCAGTCTTCATGTAATGTTTGGCCCACTGGAGCCGTTTCTGCTTGTGTGAAGTGGATAGAGGAGGTCGACAGGATGGCGCATGCACAGCTGCAAACCTCTGAAGGACCCTGCATCTTGTTGTTCGGGGGACGTTGGAGGCACAAGCAGCTTCAAAAACTTGTCTGCTGCTATGACAAGGCTTTTTTGCCGCTGCTCTTTCAACCTGACGTAATTGCCTGTAGGAAAGAGTCCTCAATTTGCCCTAATCAGCACGCACACGTGTGTACTGTGAATCAGCTACATACTTCTTGATTGCCAGGACACTTCATCCTGATCATCGCACAATGTTGATTGTAGTCATGCCTTGACCTAAACACTCCACAATTTGTTGCTTCTCAGCAGCCGACACATCCTTTTTCTTTCCCATTTTGGCAGAAAATGTAGGCTGCTTAATAATGTGAGAGAGCCTTCTTAAGTAGTCTTGCCTTTCATTGGACACACCTGCCAAACTAATTAGCACAGGTGTCTGCAATTGCTTACAGTGATATAAAGAGCCCTGACACACATCACCATCAATGAGTTTAACTGACAAACAAACAAATTCTTCCCTTATCACTCCTAAACACTTTTTGTATAATAATTTGGAACGCAGTGTACATGTGCTTTTCCACAAAACACCAGTGGTTCACGTAGTGAATCTTACCGTTCTAACTTGCCAACCGTGGTCTGTATGGAGTTGTTCAATAAAGGGCCCAAAATTAAGATAACATAGATGGGAGAGGTCTCTATGAATAGGAATTCCTAAGTATTTGATACCCTGTGAGGGCCAGGCAAAGGGAAAGTTGGACTGGATGGAATCCTATATGGATTTGGGGAGGGAGACATCGAGGGCCTCAGACTTCGCTGCATTGATTTTAAAATTTTACCATGTAACAAAGTGATCTATTTCAGCCATAACAGCATGGATGGATATATGTGATTGAGTGATATATACTAGGACATCATCAGCAAATAGAGAGCACTTGTACTCGGTGCCTCCCACCTCAATCCACCTAATATTGGGGTTATGGCGAATTGATGAGAGCAGGTGCTCCGTCACTAGGATGTATAAGAGAGGGGACAGAGGACATCACTGCCTTGTCCCATTGGTGATTGTGAAAGGTGATGAAAATGTTCTGACGCACCCCCTGGGCCTTGGGACACCCGGAGCCGGACCCTTTTTGGTGGATGCTGGTGGTTGTAGTCTTCGTGGCGGCGACCCAGTTCCGTGGCTCAGGGCGGTCAAACCAGTGGCGGAACTATTTATGTGGTTTTCATGTTTAAATGTCCGACAACGCCACCCGTGGATTGCGGTCAGAGTGAACCGCCGCTACAGGGCAGACCACTGAGGCTGGTGTTGTGGGTGCAGCAGAGCGTAGCATAACTCCCCATGGGAGGAGTATAGCCTCAGGGCAGTGTATGCGGAGGATGGGGGTGATGGTGCAGGGCAGCAGCAGTAACGACACGGAGTCAGTGATGCAGTCCAGGGCCTTTACTCACAGTTCTTATTATCCAGACCACGTCTGCAGGTAACGGCTGCCCACGTCGTACTGTGCTCACCAGGTGAGGGGCTCAGACAACTCCCAGATAACTTTGGAGCACTTCACAGGACCCCCTTTGTGTGTCCTTTGTCTGGCCTTTCTTACCAACACTTCTGTCCGGCTGCCTCGGGCCTCCTCTTGGTAAACTTGGCGCCAGTTTCCCTGACCCTATGTGGTGCCTTCCTAGCGGGTGTAGCGAGGGGCTGCGCCACATAAAATGTCAGAGCCTCCGGTTTCTAGCTGAGGGTCGTTTCCTGCCTCCACTAGTTCGGGGACCGGTCTCCCCCTTTGGCCTGACCCCTCCACGCAGGTGGATTCGGGCGTGCGGTGGCGACTCGCCCGTCCGCACCCCTGGGATCCCTTCATTCCTCGTTCCTGGAGCCTTCTCCGCTCCTCTTCCTTCCTTCTCCCTCTTCCAGGCCTGGGCCTCTGTTACTAGGCCCGCCTCCGGAGCAGAGCTCATGCAGAGCCCCTGCTCCCTGCCACTTCTGCTCAGACTTCTCTGCACTGAACTAAGATGGTGCCCACCTTTTATACTCCCTTCTCAATGCACCCAGGAACTGCTTCCTCCCTGCTCCTACACTACAGGGTTCCCCTTCCTCAGTGTTCCCTCCCCCCACTCCAGCCAGGGACAGGGACTGTCGTGCCCATCTCAGGGGCATATTGGTCGCCCTGCCCCACGGCAATGTGGTGTAATGCATGCAGGTGTCGGGTCCTGATCCACACTCCATCCTTACCTGAGAGTGAGATATCACACCTCTGGGTGAGGTGCAATACGTCTTTAGCAACCGAGCCCTCAGGGTGCTACAGTTCCATTTATCTTCAGCCTAGGTGACGTATTGCGATACAGGGCCGTGATTTTGGCTATAAAAGGGTCCCCTAGACCCCTACCCCAAGCTTTTTAAGAGAATCATATATGGCGTGCCAGGAGACTCTATGGAATGCTTTCTCAGCATCCAACGAGAGTATCTAATTACAAATTTTTAACTGCATCTAGCCCAGGAAATACTTTGTGCCTAGTAGCAGTGTCTGCTAGTAAGCGGATTATCCCGGCTGTTAAGCAAGCTGCACCACCTGTAGTTTAGAAACTTAATTTTTTCAAAGGAAATGCTTCGGGACCATGGGATACTTAGTGAAGAGCATCAGGAGGCACCCCAAGGCATAGGGGCTGGGACTGGCAGTAGGATGCCTTGCGGTGGACAGCCGAGCTCGATCCTTATAAAAGCTTTTTAACTGCAGCAGCTTTAGTGGACGCTACTGGAGCTGGAATTACCGCGTCTGCTGGCATGAGACTTGCCCTCCAATAGATCCTTGTAAATGGATTTAAAGTGTATTCATTCAAATTAGAGAGACAATTTAAATTAAAAAGCTTAGAGCTGCCTCCACCACAGGGGGGCTCGCTCGACCCACCAGCGGACAGGCACCAGTATTGGGAGAGGGGGGCTGGCCGTCAGGGTTCACCGCGGCTCTGGCACAAACCCGGCGACACGGAGGTGGCACGGGCAGGAGCGGACTGGCCGTGTCGGCTTCTCACTTTTTGGATTTTAGAAGGGCATGACATGCCTATATCTGTGTCTCCCCCTCCTTTTACTCCTCCACCTCTTTTATTTTCGCATGACTATATGTACTTGTCACTTTTCCATGTGTTAGTTATGTCTTCTGAGCAGTTTGTCAGCTTTTGGACACCTTTGAAGGTGTTTTCTATGTGTTTCTATGTGTTTTTGTTTGCCTGCCATTGGTTTTAACGGTGTTCGAAGGTGTTCGACGAACAGTTCGACGAACAGTTCGGCGAACACACGGGTGTTCGACGAACCGAACCGAACTCGAACACTACGGGGGTGGCTCAACACTAGTGCTGAGAAAGAGGAGAACATTTTACAAGAAGGTGTTGTGATAGCTGCTTTGGACTCCGTTTTGGAAGATGAGATTCTTAAAGCACAGGAGAATGCCCCATCTAACACTCCTCATGGGAGGTTGTTTGTGCCTGGGACCTTTAGGAGAGATTTGTTTGTTGAGTGTCACGAATCTCGGTTGGCAGGTCATCCCGGAATCTCTGAGACCAAGAGACTGGTGGGTCGCAGTTTTTGGTGGCCTGGATGGCAGAAGGAAGTCATTAAGTGAGTGCGCCAATGTACTATTTGTGCTAGATCTAAGTCCTGACATACTCCTGCTGCGGGGTTGCTTTGTCCTTTGGAGGTTCCCAGTGATCCTTGGACACATTTGGCTATGGACTTTATAACTGACCTTCCCCCCTCTGAGGGTTTTACTGTCATCTGGGTGGTCGTGGACCGTTTTAGCAAGATGTGTCACTTGGTTCCCTTCGTCAAACTGCCCTGCGCTAAAACTCTCGCTAAGGCCTTTGTCAAGGAAATTGTCAGACTTCATGGCGTTCCTACTGACATTGTTTCTGATAGAGGTCCTCAGTTCGTGGCTCGTTTTTGGCGTGCCTTTTGTGACAGGTTGGGAGTTCATTTGTCGTTCTCGTCCGGATATCATCCTGAATCTAATGGCCAGACAGAAAGGAAAAACCAGGATGTTGAGCAGTTCTTGCGTTGTTTTGTGGCAGACAATCAAGAGGGGTGGTCTGAGTTTCTGCCACTTGCTGAATTTGCTCTGAACAATCATACATCTTCTTCTGCTGGTTGTTCGCCTTTTTTTTGTTGTTCTGGGAGACATCCGTCGTTTGGGTCGTTCTCCAAGTTGGGATCTGCCGTGCTTGAGGAGGAGAATTTTTCCGGTGATTTGGAGAGAGTTTGGACGGATGTGCGTGGTAATCTTCAGGAGGCCAACAGAAAATCTAAAGACTACTTTGATAGGAAACGACAGGAGGTTTTGTTCGCTGTTGGTGACATGGTTTGGTTGTCCTCTAGGAATCTGCGGTTGAGGATTCCTTCTAAGAAATTGGGTCCCAAGTTTGTAGGGCCCTTTAAGGTGCTTCAGGTTGTCAACCAATCTGCTGTTAGGTTGGAGGTTCCTACCTCCTGGAGAATTAATCCGGTATTTCATGTCTCTCTGTTGAAAAAAGCTGTTGTATCGGATTGTGACGCCTCTGCCTCTGTTCCTCCGGTGGTGGAGGACGAGGAATATGAAATTTCTCGCATCCTTAACTCTAGACAGTATAGACGTAGTTTGCAGTATCTTGTGGCCTGGAAAGGTTTCGGACCCGAGGATAACTCTTGGGTGAGGTCGGATGATGTTTCCGCGTCCAGACTTATCAGAGCATTTCACAGGAGATTTCCTGATAAGCCTGGTCCTAGGGGATCCGGAGGATCCTCTTAGAAGGGGGGGTACTGTTAGAACCTTGTTCTTAGTTTTTTTTCCTTTGCTGGTCACATGACCTTGTTGGCCTATTTAATCCTGCTCCGCCCTTCTGGCTTTGCTGGACTTCATTGTTTAACTACTTTCTAGCTAGCCTGTGCCCTGTATCTAACTCTGTTAGTTTGCTTGGTCTACGGACCTCTATGTTCTATATATTTTGTTTGTTCGTCTGTCTGCTACTATTTCTGTTAGGAGGTGTCCCATTTTCCTCCCAGTCCTTAGTACTTGTAGGGATTCCTTCCCCACATCTATAGGTCTCCGTACAGACTAGCTTAGGACTTTAGCAGGTCTGATCGCAGGATCAGGTCCCCTGTTACATCGTAGGGATTAAGCTGAGTTCTATCGTAGGGACAGATCTCCTCTCTTTCCTTAGCTCTGGTAGTAGAACATAACACCCAACACATAACATGCTGGGGAAAAGTTGTAGGTTCAGTTCACACAGGCTAGCAGCCGTAGTGACACATACCTCCCCTCACATATAACACCAGTGACCCTGTCACAATATCTACAGCACTCAACATAGGTGAGAACACCCCCTGCATTATCAGTACATTATATATACAGCGCTCCACGTAAGTGAGTACACCCCATGTTTTATCAGTATATTATGTATATACAGTGCTCAGCATCAATGAATACACCCCTGTATTATCAGTACAATATTCATACAACACTCAGCACAAGTGAGTACACCCCCTGTATTATCAGTACATTATATATACAGCGCAAACCATGAGTGAGTACATCCCTGTATTATCAGTACATTATATATACAGCGCTCAGCATAAGTGAGTACACCCCCTGTATTATCAGTACATTATATATACAGCGCAAAGCATAAGTGAGTACATCCCCTATACTTTCATTACATTTTATATACAGCGCTCAACGTAAGTGAGTGCACACCCATATTATCAGTACATTATATATGTATATATACAGCGCTCAGCGTGAGTACAACATATATTATTCATACATTATATGTACAACGCTCAGCATAAGTGAGTACACCCCTGTATTATCAGTACATTATATATATAGCACTCAGCATAAGTGAGTACACCCCCTGTATTATCAGTACATTACATATATAGCGCTCAGCATAAGTGAGTACACCTCAATATTATCATTACATTATATATACAGAGCTCAGCATAAGTGAGTACACCCCTGTATTGTCAGTACATTATATATATATATACAGTACAGACCAAAAGTTTGGACACACCTTCTCATTTAAAGATTTTTCTGTATTTTCATGACTATGAAAATTGTACATTCACACTGAAGGCATCAAAACTATGAATTAACACATGTGGAATTATATACTTAGCAAAAAAGTGTGAAACAACTGAAAATATGTCTTATATTCTAGGTTCTTCAAAGTAGCCACCTTTTGCTTTGATGACTGCTTTGCACACTCTTGGCATTCTCTTGATGAGCTTCAAGAGGTAGTCACCGGAAATGGTCTTCCAACAATCTTGAAGGAGTTCCCAGAGATGCTTAGCACTTGTTGGGCCTTTTGCCTTCACTCTGCGGTCCAGCTCACCTCAAACCATCTCGATTGGGTTCAGGTCTGGTGACTGTGGAGGCCAGGTCATCTGGCGTAGCACCCCATCACTCTCCTTCTTGGTCAAATAGCCCTTACACAGCCTGGAGGTGTGTTTGGGGTCATTGTTCTGTTGAAAAATAAATGATGGTCCAACTAAACGCAAACCGGATGGAGTAGCATGCCGCTGCAAGATGCTGTGGTAGCCATGCTGGTTCAGTATGCTTTCAGTTTTGAATAAATCCCCAACAGTGTCACCAGCAAAGCACCCCCACACCATCACACCTCCTCCTCCATGCTTCACGGTAGGAACCAGGCATGTAGAGTCCATCCGTTCACCTTTTCTGCGTCGCACAAAGACACGGTGGTTGGAACCAAAGATCTCATCAGACCAAAGCACAGATTTCCACTGGTCTAATGTCCATTCCTTGTGTTCTTTAGCCCAAACAAGTCTCTTCTGCTTGTTGCCTGTCCTTAGCAGTGGTTTCCTAGCAGCTATTTTACCATGAAGGCCTGCTGCACAAAGTCTCCTCTTAACAGTTGTTGAAGAGATGTGTCTGCTGCTAGAACTCTGTGTGGCATTGACCTGGTCTCTAATCTGAGCTGCTGTTAACCTGCGATTTCTGAGGCTGGTGACTCGGATAAACTTATCCTCAGAAGCAGAGGTGACTCTTGGTCTTCCTTTCCTGGGGCGGTCCTCATGTGAGCCAGTTTCTTTGTAGCACTTGATGGTTTTTGCAACTGCACTTGGGGACACTTTCAAAGTTTGCCCAATTTTTCGGACTGACAGACCTTCATTTCTTAAAGTAATGATGGCCACTCGTTTTTCTTTACTTAGCTGCTTTTTTCTTGCCATAATACAATTTCTAACAGTCTATTCAGTAGAGCTATCAGCTGTGTATCCACCTGACTTCTGCACAACACAACTAATGGTCCCAACCCCATTTATAAGGCTAGAAATCCCACTTATTAAACCTGACAGGGCACACCTGTGAAGTGAAAACCATTTCCGGTGACTACCTCTTGAAGCTCATCAAGAGAATGCCAAGAGTCTGCAAAGCAGTCATCAAAGCAAAAGGTGGCTACTTTGAAGAACCTAGAATATAAGACATATTTTCATTTGTTTCACACTTTTTTGTTAAGTATATAATTCCACATGTGTTAATTCATAGTTTTGATGCCTTCAGTGTGAATGTACAATTTTCAAAGTCATGAAAATACAGAAAAATCTTTAAATGAGAAGGTGTGTCCAAACTTTTGGTCTGTACTGTATATACAGTATATATATACTGTATATATATATATAGTATATATATATATATATATACCGTATGTGTATATATATATATATATATATATATATATATATACACATATATATGTACAGTGGTCAGCATAAGTGAGTACACCCTTGTATTATTAGTACATTATATATACAGTGCTCAGCGTAAGTGAGTATACCCCTGTATTATCAGTACATTATATCTACAGCGCTCAGCATAGGTGAGTAAACCCCCGTATTATCATTACAATATTGCAGTGCAGCGGTGATGGGGTTGGTGGTGGGAGTGTTTTTCCCAGAGCCGAAATCTGTAGCAGAATAAGATCGTTAGTCTTCTGCTGCTGTTGGTACAGTAGCTGCTGCTGATGATTGTGCTGCTGTTGCCGCTGCTGCAATTGATGCTGCTCCTGCTGTTGCCACTGAAGCTGCTGGTGCTGCTCCTGCTGTTGCCGCTGGAGATGCTGGTGCTGCTCCTGCTATTGCTGCTGAAACTGCAGCTGCTGCTGCTGGGTGAGTACCAACTGCTTTAGTAGCTTCTCCACGTTGTCGGCAGGCCTGAGCTGTAGCTTTGCAGGCTTGATCACAGACATGCTGCTTTTGCCTCAGTTCACACTGCCCACATTCTCCACCATATGTAGTGCAGCGGTATTCACACTATGCTGTAATGCGGCAGTGACCCTCAAATAGCTGACCAAGTCCAAATTTACTTTTAATCTGCAATGCAACCACAACTGTGTCTGTGATTGCAATGCACTCCAGCGGGTTCAATATGCTTCTATGCGCATTCTGGGGGATGCATACTGTCTCTTGCATATTCTTCCCCTCACTGCCTCACAATATACAGTATGTATATATATATATATATATATATATATATATATATATATACATACAGAGTAAGTGAGTACACCCTCGCATTATCACTACATTATATTTATATACAGCGCTCAGCATAAGTGAGTACACCCACCTATTATCAGTACATCATTCATACAGCGCTCAGCATAAGTGAGTACACCCCTGTATTATCAGTACATTATATACACAGCACTCAGCATAAGTGAGTACCCCCGAAATTATCAGTACATTATATACAGTATATATATACATCACTCAGCATAAGTGAGTACACCTCTTTATATTATCAGTATATTATATACACAGTGCTTAGAGTAAGTGAGTACACCCCCTGTATTTTCAGTACATTATATATACAACACTCAGTGTACGTGTGTACACTAGTGATGAGCGCGTATGTTTTGTTAACCCTCTTGCCGAGTATACACGGGCGAGCACCAAGTATTTATAGCGTGCTCGGGCTTTAAGTTTTTGTCGCTCCGTAAACATGATTTGCGACTGTTTGACAGATTTAATACATGTGAGGAATGCTTGAAAAACAGGCATTCCTCACATGTATTAAATCTGTCAAACAGTTGCAAATCATGTTCACGGAGCGACAAAAACTTAAAGCCCGAGCACGCTATAAATACTCGGTGCTCGCCCGTGTATACTCGGCGAGAGGGTTAACAAAACATATTCGCTCATCAGTAGTGTACACTAGTGATGAGTGAGCGTGCTCGCCACTGCTCGGTACTCGCCCAAGCATCTCACTGCTCGAGATGCTCGGCGCTCACCGAGTATTTCCAGGTTGCTTGGTTGGGAACTCGGGTCCCCTCCCTGCATGTTTGGTGCTCTTTAGAGAGCCAATGAACATGCAGGGATTGCCTGCCATGCACTGTAATGCCGTAGCCATGTTGGTTGTGGCATTACAGTGATTGGCTGGCCGCATAGCGTCATCGGGTCTATATCAGACCTGGCGCTGCCATGCTCGTCACAGTCACTCCAGAATCAGACAGTGTAGGGAGAGGTGCTGCTGCGTCAGGGAGTGAGTTGCTTGTGTATTAGGTAGTGTAGGGAGAAAAAACGTACATTACACATATCCATCTTAACAAACAGTCCTTTTGAGGACTAACTAATCCATCTGCAGAGATATCAGGCAGGCAGTGTAAATAGGCAGGCAGTGTATATAGCAGACTGCAGTGCATATAGCACAAGAGGCAACATTCCAATTCTGCCTTCTGCTGCTGTTAGATATTTCTATACAAAGGCCCAGGTCTCAAGGGCAAGGAATACTTTTCTTTGGATCTTAATCCTCATTATTTGCTTAAAAAGTAATCCAGAGAACACAGTTTTTCTGCGCCATTTGCTTGTTGGCACTGCAGAATACAGCAAGGTCCTTTCCATATTACAGCGCTGGAAATCCAGCTATTAAAAACTCTGTTTTCTCCGTCCCACAGATCACATATACGTTGTCAGAAAATACTGCCATTTCTGGCCTCCATTAAAAATTTCCTTTAGTGTGTCAGTGAAGCAATTCACAGCAGTTTGCTGTTCAAACTACTTACCTACAGGCCAGGTATTTAAAACTCTGTTTTCTCCATCACATGGATCACATATACGTTGTCAGAAAATACTGCCATTTCTGGCCTCCATTAAAAATTTCTTTCAGTGTGTCAGTGAAGCAATTCACAGCAGTTTGCTGTTCAAACTACTTACCTACAGGCCAGCTATTTGAAACTCTGTTTTCTCCGTCACATGGATCACTTATAAGTTCGCTCCAAACTCAGTCATTTGTAGTGAGCGTGGAAGATACTGTCCTCCATTTAAAATGGGCAAGGCACGTGGCAAGGGACGTGATGGTAATGGTGCATGCAGAGGCCGAGGACAAGGCCGTGGGCAAGCTGAAATTGTGCCACAACAAACACCCACATCTTCTCACCTGACCTTTCTGTCCCAATTTCTAGGGGACCGCAGCACAACACTATTGAACCCAGAGCAGTGTCAAAAGGTTGTTGGTTGGATAACGGATAATGCTTACAGTCACTTAGCCACCACCACCCTGTCTTCAACATGGTCAAGTCTCAGTAGACGTGAGTCTGGACCGCATATTCCTCACCCTGATCCTCCTTCCTCCCACCATGCCAAGTACCCAGAGACAACTGATCCCACACTTGGACACTCTAAAGAGCTGTTCACTTTTCCATTTATAGATTTGGGCCTCTTGCCCAGTCCATTTGAAGCAGGGAAAGGGGAGATCGCGTATAGCGATGCCCAAATATTTGAGCAGCTACGGTCACATGAAGGCGACGGTGGGAAAGTGTCTCAAGAGGAGGACCAGGGTGCGGAAGTGGAAGACGAGGTGGTGGATGATATAGTAACTGACCCAACCTGGCAGGAGGACATGCAGAGCGAGGACAGCAGCACACAGGGGGAGGGAGGCAGAGCACCCCAACAGGCAGGAAGAAGTAGTGTGGTGGCCGCAGACAGAAGGCAGGCAACCGTTCCCCGTAACACCAACACATAGGATGTTACCAGCACAACTGTTAGGTCTTCCCGAGTCTGGTTGTTTTTTAAAGACTCTGCCGATAACCCCAAAAAGGCCATTTGCACCACCTGCCAGGCCAGCATCAGCAGGGGTGGCAAAACGACCAGTCTGACCACCACCAGCATGAGAAGGCACATGGCAGCAAAGCACCAGACTTTGTGGGCCGAACCCCAGGGTCCAGGAACAGTGTCTGCAGGTGGCACCATTTTTTTCTTTCGCTGATGTGCATGCAAGCCAATCCCCTGTCCATGTTGCATGCGAAGATGCCTCCTGCCCTGCACCTGTCGTTGCACACTCTCAAGTAGCAGCATCAGGAAGCACGTCCATGTCCTTGACTCAGCGCAGCGTTCAGTTGTCTATACCTTAGTCCTTTGAACGCAAGCGCAAATATGCAGCCAACGCCCCACAGACCACACTACAAAATTCTCACATTTCACGACTGCTTACGCTCGAAATGTTGCCTTTTACGCTCATGGAGACGGAAGCATTCCGCAAGCTGATGGCTGTGGCCATCCCTCGGTACTCGGTCTCCAGCCGCCACTATTTTTCCCGGGTGCCATCCCCGCATTACACAAGCACGTGTCCCAAAAAATTAATCGTGCCCTCAACAACGCAGTTACCGGGAAAGTCCACCTAAACCTCAGACACGTGGACAAGTGCTTGTGGGCAGGGAGGGTACATCTCGCTGACGGCACACTGGGTTAACATAGTGGAAATTGGGACCCAGTCGGACCTTGGGATGGAACATGTCCTCCCGACGCCAAGGATTGCGGGCCCTAGGTCAATCAGGATTGCCCCCACGGTCTACAGCTCCTGCACCTCATCCTCCTACTCCTCTTCAGCCTCCATCTCCGAAATGACCACATGAGTCACAAGCTGGAAGCACTGCAGCACTGCCTGGGCCAAGCGGCAACAGGCTGTGCTGAAGCTAATATGCTTAGGTGACAAACCAAACAATGCTGAAGAGTTGTGGACAGCTCTGAAAGAGCAGGCAGATCTGTAGCTCACACCGCTGAACCTACAGCCAGGCATGGTCGTGTGTGACAATGGCCGGAACCTGGTGGCGGCTCTGAGGCGAGGCGAGCTCACACACGTACAATGCTTGGCCCATGTGCTTAACCTCGTGGTTCAGCGGTTTCTCAAATCCTACCCAGAGCTGCCAGATCTGCTTGTTAAAGTATGCCGCCTGTGTGCCCATTTTAGTAAGTCAGCTACAGCTTCCGCCGCACTTGCCGTGGTTCAGCAGCATTTGCAGCTTACGGCTAACAGACTGGTGTGTGATGTCCCCACACGTTGGAACTGTACACTGCAGATGTTGGGAAGGATTTGTGAGCAGAAGAGGGCAGATGTTGAGTACCAGCATCAATGAGGCCGTCGGTATTCAGTTCAGACCCCACACATAAGACCTCAGGAGTGGACATGGATGTCAGACATATGTACCATCCTCCAAAACTTTGAGGACTCCACCAGAATTAGCATCACCATCCCACTTCTCTGTCTTCTGAAACGCTCTCTGCTCACAATCAAAGAGGAAGCATTGCAGGCGGAGCACGATGAGATGGAGCAAGGAACCATACAGGGTGATTACACACAGCCAAGCCTTATCTCATCCCAACATGGATTGGGTGACAATGAGGAAGAGGAGGAGGAGGAAGGACAGCAGCTAGTTTCATGCACTATAGTCGGTACTATCTGCTCAGCTGTCATACTGTCTGTTCAGCGTGGATGGCCAGAGGACAGAGAGGAGGAGGAGAGCATGGTCAGTCATCCTCTTGGTGAGGACACGGAAGTCTTGCCTGTTAGTAGTCTGGCACGCATGGCTGAGTTTATGTTACGCTGCCTTTCCCATGACCCTCGCGTTCTCAAAATTTTGGGTGACAGTCATTACTGGTTGATGACACTTCTAGACCCCCACTACAAGGAGAACTTTATATCTCTTATTCCTGAGGCGGACAGGTCTACAAAAATGGGGCTGTAGCAGATGGCCCTTGTTGCGGAATTATTAAAAAAAATCCCATCTGAAAACGCTAGCGGCAGAGGGCACACTTCGTTGGACAACCAAGGAGTACAGGCGAGAGAGACACAACTTCAATCCAGCAGAGGCAGGGGAACACTGTCAAAGTTCTGGGAGAGTTTTCTCAGCCCCTCCCATCGCACAGACCATGAGGCGCGGGGTACTTTCACAAGTAGTGCAAAGTTTTGGAAGATGCTGAGGGAGTACCTTGCCGACCGTACCAACATCCTCCGTGATTCCTCTGTGCCTTATAATTATTGGGTATCCAAGCTGGATACGTGGAATGAACTGGCTCTCTATGCCTTGGAGGTCCTGGCCTGCCCTGCCGCCAGCATTTTATCAGAGCGGGTTTTTAGTGCCGCTGGTGGAATTATAACTGATAAGCGCATCCGCCTGTCAACTGAAAATGCTGACAGGCTGACTCTTATAAAAATGAACAAAGGCTGGATTGGGCCAGACTTCTCAACACCACCAAATGATAGCAGCGTAACATAAACTCAAATCCAGTGTCTTTTCTTGGGAGGTATATTCCCATGCACCTTTTCACACCCACACATGGGTATATGTTTCCTGATTTTGGCTATTTGCTCTTGTCCTCCTCCTTCTCCTCATCCTCCACCACCATATCACCAGGGTGACCGTGGTCCGTGATGCAACACCCACATAATTTTTTTAAAGGGTGTTTATGATACCCGTAAAAAAAAAAAATTATACAGTATGTTCATGTATACCCCCCAGGTGTAAATGTTTGTCAGCCTATACACATGTGCATGGGCATTACAAGTATAGGAGGCCCGCTCCTTTCTAATGGGAACACTTTTTTTATGAGGCCCTCCTCCACGTCTCTTCCAAGGGGCATTGAAGTGCCTCCAAATTTTTGGCAGCCCTTGCATTCACTGCATAAGCCAACACTATGGGAGACTCTCTCCTTTCTAATGGGAATTTGTCATTACTGCGGCCCTGCTCTATGTCTCTTTAAATTGTTGGTGGGGTTTTTCCTAAAATTGGTCAGCCGTTGGACTCACTGCATACCCTATAACTGTATGGGAGACTCTCTCCTTTCTAATGGGAACATGTCGTACCTTGTTACTGTGGCCCTGCTCTATGTGTCTTTAAATTCTTAGTGGGGTTTTTCCTAAAATAGGTCAGCTGTTGGACTCACTGCATACCCTATAACTGTATAGCAGACCCTCTCCTTTCTAATGGGAACATGTTGTACCTTGTTACTGTGGTCCTGCTCCATGTGTCTTTAATTTATTAGTGGGGTTTTTCCTAAAATTGGTCAGCCGTTGGACTCACTACATAGCCTATAACTGAATAGCAGACTCTCTCCTTTCTAATGGGAACATGTCGTACCTTGTTACTGTGGCCGTGTTCTATGTGTCTTTAAATTCTTAGTGGGGTTTTTTCCCAAATTTTGGCAGCTCTTGCAGTCACAGCATGGGCATTACCACTATAGGAGACCGCTCCATTATAATGGGAACATTTTTTTTACTGAGACCCTCCTCTATGTCTCTTCAAAGGGGTATTGGGTTGCATTCAAATTTTTGGCAGCCCTTGCAGTCACTAGATACGCAATAACAGTATAGGAGACCCACTTGTTAATAATAGGAACAACAAAGCATAGCCGGCTGATGGATCTCTAACAATAGCTAGGTCCAACTGCTGGCCTTTTAAGATTAATAAGGGCCATCTGATGTCCCTATTAGTGTTGAGCCACCCCCGTAGTGTTCGAGTTCGGTTCGGTTCGTCGAACACCCGTATGTTCGCCGAACTGTTCGTCGAACTGTAGGTCGAACACCTTCGAACACCGTTAAAACCAATGGCAGGCAAACAAAAACACATAGAAACACATAGAAAACACCTTCAAAGGTGTCCAAAAGCTGACAAACTGCTCAGAAGACACAACTAACACATGGAAAAGTGACAAGTACATATAGTCATGCGAAAAGAAAAGAGGTGGAGGAGTAAAAGGAGGGGGAGACACAGATATAGGCATGTCATGCCATTCTAAAACCAAAAAAGTGCGAAGCCGACACGGCCAGTCCATTCCTGCCCGTGCGACCTCCGTGTCGCCGGGTTTGTGCCAGAGCCGCGGTGGACCCTGACGGCCAGCCCCCCTCTCCGAATACTGGTGCCTGTCCGCTGGTGGGTCGAGCGAGCCCCCCTGCGGTGGAGGCAGGTCTAAACTTTTTAATTTAAATTGTCTCTCTAATTTGAATGAATACACTTTAAATCCTTTTACAAGGATCTATTGGAGGGCAAGTCTCATGCCAGCAGCCGCGTAATTCCAGCTCCAGTAGCGTCCACTAAAGCTGCTGCAGCTAAAAAGGTTTTATAAGGATCGAGCTCGGCGGTCCACCGCAAGGCGTCCTACCGCCAGTCCCAGCCCCTATGCCTTGGGGTGCCTCCCCGATGCTCTTCACTGAGTGTCCCGGGGGCCCGAACCATTTCCTTTGAAAAAATTAAGTGTCCAAACTACAGGTGGTGTAGCTTGCTTAACAGCTGGGATAATCCGCTGACTAGCAGACACTGCTACTAGGCACAAAGTATTTCCTGGGCTAGATGCAGTTAAAAATTTGTAATTAGATACTCTCGTTGTATGCTGAGAAAGCACTCCATAGAGTCTCCTGGCACACCATATATTATTCCCTTAAAAAGCTTGGGGTAGGGGTCTAGGGGACACTTTTATAGGCAAAATCACGGCCCTGTATCGCAATATGTCACCTAGGCTGAAGATAAATGGAACATTTTCATCACCTTTCATAATCACCAATGGGACAAGGCAGGGATGTCCTCTGTCCCCTCTCTTATACATCCTAGTGACGGAGCACCTGCTCTCATCAATTCGCCATAACCCCAATATTAGGTGGATTGAGGTGGGAGGCACCGAGTACAAGTGCTCTGCATTTGCTGATGATGTCCTAGTATATATCACTCAATCATATATATCCATCCATGCTGTTATGGCTGAAATAGATCACTTTGTTACATGGTCAAATTTTAAAATCAATGCAGCGAAGTCTGAGGCCCTCGATGTCTCCCTCCCCAAATCCATACAGGATTCCATCCAGTCCAACTTTCCCTTTGCCTGGCCCTCACAGGGTATCAAATACTTAGGAATTCCTATTCATAGAGACCTCTCCCGTCTATGTTATCTTAATTTTGGGCCCTTTATTGAACAACTCCATACAGACCACAGTTGGCAAGTTAGAACTATAAGATTCACTACGTGAACCACTGGTGTTTTGTGGAAAAGCACATGTACACTGTGTTCCAAATTATTATGCAAAAAGTGTTTAGGAGTGGTAAGGGATGAATTTTTTTGTTTGTCAGTTAAACTCATTGATGGTGATGTGTGTCAGGGCTCTTTACATCACTGTAAGCAATTGCAGACACCTGTGCTAATTAGTTTGGCAGGTGTGTCCAATGAAAGGCAAGACTACTTAAGAAGGCTGTCCCACATTATTAAGCAGCCTACATTTTCTGCCAAAATGGGAAAGAAAAAGGATGTGTCGGCTGCTGAGAAGCAACAAATTGTGGAGTGTTTAGGTCAAGGCATGACTACAATCAACATTACCAAGACACTTCATCCTGATCATCGCACAATCAAGAAGTATGTAGCTGATTCACTGTACACACGTGTGCGTGCTGATAAGGGAAAATTGAGGACTCTTTCCTACAGGCAATTACGTCAGGTTAAAAGAGCAGAGGCAAAAAAGCCTTGTCATAGCAGCAGACAAGTTTTTGAAGCTGCTGGTGCCTCCAACGTCCCCTGAACAACAAGATGCACAGTCCTTCAGAGGTTTGCATCTGTGCGTAAGCCATCCTGTCGACCTCCTCTATCCACTGCACACAAGTAGAAACAGCTCCAGTGGGCCAAACAATACATGAAGACTGACTTCAAAACTGTTTTGTTCACCGATGAGTGCCGTGCAACGCTCGATGGTCCAGATGGATGGAGTGGAGGATGGCTGGTTGATGGACACCCCACGCAAGCACGGCTACAGCGCCAACAAGGAGGAGGTGGAATAATGTTTTGGGCTGGAATCATGGGGAGAGAGATTGTCGGCCCCTTTAGGATCCCTGAAGGGGTAAAGATGAACTCCATAATGTATGTGGAGTTTCTCAAACAGCACTTCCTGCCATGGTTCAAGAAGAAGAACCGTGTATTCCGCAGCAAGATCATTTTCATGCATGATAATGCACCGTCTCATGCTGCACATAACACATCTGCATCTCTGGCTGATATGGGCATAAAAGGGGACAAACTTATGGTGTGACCCCCATGCTCCCCTGACCTCAACCCCATTCAGAACCTCTGGAGCATCATCAAAAGGAGTGTCTATGATGGTGGGAGGCAGTTCACATCTAAGCAACAGCTCTGGGAGGGTATTCTGTCTTCATGCAAAACAATTGAACCAGAAACCATCCAAAACCTGACAAATTCAATGGACGAGAGAGTTCAGAAGCTCCTTTCGAACAAGGGGTCCTATGTGCAAATGTAACATCACCTAGAATAAAGTTTTGAGTTGAAAACTGTTTGATTTCAGTTTGTAATAACCTGCTAATGCTTATAATTTCAAAAATAACCATTTTTTTGTTCTTTATTAAAATGAAAAGGTTGATCGAAGAGTGTGGGGGATCTAACAGTGTGGCAACCCAGTAGTCAGGATTATTTCTAATTCTCACAATTTGAGGGTCGTGTTGCAGGTAGTGCAGCAAGAAGGCACTCATGTGTCTTGCGCATCCAGGAGTGCCAAGTCCCTGTTGTGTTGGTGGCGAGGTAACAATCATGCTTCCTTCCTCTGCCCTCTCCCCCCAACCTCATACAACAGAAATGTGATCTAGGTCTCCCTCATCTGATGAGTCTTCCATCAGTTTGTCCTCCACTTCTTCCTGGGCTCCTGCACCTTCCTCACTAGTTTGGCTGCTACCATGCGCCCTGGTAAAACCATCTCCCCGACCCTCACATGCCTGCCGTCTTGGTGCTGTCTGGACCTTGCAGATGTTAGCCCTTCCGCATACAACTCCTCCTCCTCTACTTCCTCCACCTCCTCTTGTGCCACCACCTGACTCCGAATTCTGTTTAACATGTGCTCCAGCATGTAAATCACCGGAATAGTCATGCTGATAATGGCATCGTCTGCACTAAACATCTTCGTCGCCATTTCAAAACTGTGCAGAAGAGTGCATAGGTCCCTGATCTGAGACCACTCCTCCAGCGTGATTTGCCCCACCTCTGGATCTCATTGGCCCAGGCTATACGTCAGAACGTATTGCACCAGGGCTTGTCGGTGCTGCCACAGTCGCTGCAACATGTGCAGAGTTGAATTCCACCGGGTAGGCACATCGCATTTTAGCCGGTGAAGTGGCAGGCCCAACGACTTCTGTGGAGATGTAAGTCGCTGAGCTGCGGGATGCGAACGGCGGAAGTGAGCACACAGCGACCATGCCCTCTGCAGAAGGCCATCTAGTCCGGGATAGTGGGCTAAAACTTGCTGGACAACCAGGTTCAACACGTGAGCCATACAAGGCACGTGTGTGACATTGCCCCGGTGAAGGGCCGCACCCAGGTTTGCAGCATTGTCGCACACGGCCTTCCCTGGTTTCAGGTCCAGTGGAGACAACAATTCATGAAACTGGTTCTCCAGAGCTGACCACAACTCCTCAGCTGTGTGACTCACATTTCCCAGCCATTTCAAAGTATAAACCGCCTGATGACGTTGAGCCCTCCAGCCAGCATAGTAAGGAGGTGTGCAGGATCCCTTCTGCGCAGTTAGAAAGCTTGTGGCATGACCAGACAGGCTTTGGGTGCAGGTGGAGGACCGAGAGGAGGTTGAGGAGGCAGAAGCAGTGGAGGAACTTTGAGATAAAAAGGATTGACGCACAACTTGTGGGGACGGCAAGACTTGGACAGCAGCCCCTTGTCCTGCTGTCACCAAGAAATGCACCCTGTCACACACAGAGTTTCTCAAAGAAGCGGTGATGTTGTGTGTGACATGCTGGTGCAGCGCAGGCACACCTTTCTTTGAGAAGTAGTGCCGACTGGGTATCTTGTACTGGGGCACTGCGACGGACATAAGGTCTCGAAAATCCTCTGTGTCCACCAGGTGGAAAGGAAGCATTTCTGTAGCCAAGAGCTTGCAGATGGTGAAATTCAACCTCTTAGCTTTCTCTTGGCTAGGAGGAAATGGTCTTTTACTTGTCCACATCTGAGGGACCGAGGGATGGCTGTTGTGCTTAGACGGGGTTGAGAAGGGTGTCCCCGGCAAACTGCCGGTCTGTGAGGAAGATGCAGGAGGACATGTTAGGTTGCCTTGATCCAAAAGTGGTGCTATCGATGTCGGACAGCGCTGAACACCAGCTTGTGTTTCCACCTCCAAAGAAAATGATGACCTGCCAATCACGCTGGCTGTTGTGGGTAAAGAGGTGGCAGGTCTGCGTCCCAAAACAGGTGTGACTGCTGTCCCCCCAGTCACAGAGGATGAAAAGGCCGCGGATGCACAAGATGTGGTAGACGGTGGTTGGCCCGGCCGGCTAGGCCGCATTGTAGCACAGTGAGCTTCCCACAGCAACTTATGCTTCATATACATGTGCCGGTTCATGCATGAAGTACTCAAACTATGTATTTTTTGGCCTCTACTTAGCTTTTGCTGACAAATGTTACAGATAACACGAGATGGGTCATCTCTATCGATCTGAAAAAATGCCCAGGCTATGCAAGGCTTAGCACCCATGCGACCTGAAGAGCCACCACGACTTGTGGTCAGAGGCAGAGTTGTGTTTGAGGATGCAGTTGTTGACGTGCTTCCAGAACTACGTCTCTGTCCAGGAAGGCGCAACCTGACCTCGTCGTCACTAGCATCCTCCTCAACCTCCTCTGCTGACCTCATCTCTTGGCTGACTGTGGTTTGACAGTAAGTGGGATCTCCAACCTCATCATCATCACACTGTGTATTATCACACCCGTCGTCCTCTGAGCCAACCTGTTCCTGCCCTGACAAAAAACTAAAGTTGTCGCTCCAATCAGGTATTTGAGTCTCATCATCGTCTTCCTCATTGTCTCCACCAACAGGAGTTACAGTTTGGGAATGAGGGTCTACATTATGGTCAGAACCTTCTGCGTCTGGTCCTGGATCTGACTCATAAAGATTCTCATAAAGTTACTGTTGCTTTAATACCTACCCCACGGACACAACCTTTTTTCCCCTTCCCAACACGCCTATTCCCCTTTCCACCAGCAGCAGGCCTTTTTCCACTCATTTTGGTGGTTAACTAATTCACAACTCTGGAGTTGTTTGCACAAAAAAACAATGGATGGGAACCGAGCAGAGCTGAGTGGCCAAACTGTGGTATTAGTCCAAAAGTATTGGCTTGGTTAGATGCAGATAAAAATGATATTGAATTTGCAACCTGATGTTGGTCAGTATAGATGGATTAATAGAACAAGTCCCACACACTGCTACAAGCTGAAATATTTTTTCAGAGCTAGATGCAGAAAAAAATTAGATTGAATTTGCAACCTGGTGGAGGTTAGTATAGAAGGACTAATAGAACAAGTCCCACACACTGCTAGAAGCCCAAATATTTTTTCAGAGCTAGATGCAGAAAAAAATTATATTGAATTTGCAACCTGATGGAGGTCAGTATAGATGGACTAATAGACCAAGTCCCACACACTGCTAGAATCCCAAATATTTTTTCAGAGCTAGATGCAGATAAAAATTATTTTTAATTTGCAACCTGGTCGAGGTTAGTATAGATGAACTAATAGACCAAGTCCCACACACTGGTAGAAGCCGAAATATTTTTTCAGAGCTAGATGCAGACAAAAATTATATTGAATTTGCAACCTGATGGAGGTCAGTATAGATGGACTAATAGAACAAGTCCCACGCACTGCTAGAAGCCCAAATATTTTTTCAGAGCTAGATGCAGATAAAAATGATTTTTAATTTGCAACCTGGTGGAGGTTAGTATAGATGGACTAATAGACCAAGTCACACACACTGCTAGAAGCCGAAATATTTTTTCAGAGCTAGATGCAGAAAAAAATTATATTGAATTTGCAACCTGATGGAGGTTAGTATAGATGGACTAATAGACCAAGTCCCACACACTGCTAGAAGCCCAAATACTTTTTCAGAGCTAGATGCATAAAAAAATTATTTTTAATTTGCAACCTGGTGGACGTTAGTATAGATGGACTAATAGACCAAGTCACACACGCTGCTAGAAGCCGAAATATTTTTTCACAGCTAGATGCAGAAAAAAATTATATTGAATTTGCAACCTGATGGAGGTCAGTATAGATGGACTTGGACCAATAGACCAAGTCCCACACACTGCTAGAAGCCGAAATATTTTTTCAGAGCTAGGTGCTGAAAAAAATTATATTGAATTTGCAACCTGATGGAGGTTAGTATAGATGGACTAATAGACAAGTCCCACACACTGCTAGAAGCCCAAATAGTTTTTCAGAGCTAGATGCAGAAAAAAATTATATTGAATTTGCAACCTGATTCAGGTTAGTATAGATGGACTAATAGAATGATGCTATGCCCAAAAGGTTTTACTTCACTAGGTGCAGTAAAAAAATTGTATTCTATACACAGGTGGTGTAGCTTGCAACACAGATAGGCTTCTCCACTGGCTAACACACACTGCAAGAGGACAAAAAGGATTAGCTTTGCTAGATTTAGCCAAATGCTGTGAAAAAAACTTGCACAACACTGGCACAGACCTGCCTTGCAAAAAGTGATAGGAACTGATGTAACCTAGCACTGAAAATGACTGCAATTACAATTAGTCTTCACTCCCAACCTATCTATTTAAGAGCACAGACCTGCTTGATAAAAGTGATAGGAACTGATGTAACCTAGCCCTGAAAAGGACTGCAATTACAATTAGTCTTCACTCCCAACCTATCTATTTAAGAGCACAGACCTGCCTGATAAAAGTCGTAGGAAATGCTGTAACCTAGTCGTTAAAAGGACTGCAATCACAACTATTCCCTACTCCCAAGCGATCTGTTGATTTGTGCGAAAATTGGCTTGAAATTAACATGGTATAGCGCACACAGCAACAGCGGTGCCGTCTAACACGCAGCTGCAGCAGTGAGAAAATGGTGGCGACGAGGAAAATGACTGGGTCTTATAAGGCAAGGACATGTGACATACACTGCCAATGACACATGCCCTTGCTTGTGTGAAAAAAAGCAGTTCGCTCCGTGTGTGCGCTGCTGATAGGCTGACAGATTGCACCTCCGCACTGTAAATGCGGGAAAGAGAAAAAAAAATGGAGATCTTCATTATTTCTGCAGAGATCCATCTCCTGCCCCTCCCCCCGCCCCGCTGTACACTCAAACTGCGTATTAACATTAATTTTCATGAGAAAAAAATCCAGTTATGATTTTGGTGCACGAACAGTTATCGAACATAACCTCGAACAGCCGAATTTTTTTCAAATCGTTCGTGTTCGCCAAACGGCTCGAACACTGCCCAAAACAGCTTGAATTTGAGATTGGCGAACAGTTCGAGTCGAACACCGCTCATCTCTAGTCCCTATAAAAATAGGCTTTATGACTTTCAGAGTCCCTCCATCATAAATAAAACAGGATGTGTCTGATGATGTGTCACACACCACATTGCCAGATAAGGTTGTAAAATGTTAAAATGACATTTCCCGGTGAATGCATTTGTCTTAAAAAATAACGTAAAAAAAAACAAAACAATAGGATCTTTCTTTAGTATAAAAAGCAGCATCACCAATTTAACCTCAATGTAATCACATTGTTCAGCTCCTGCACCTCCTCCTCCATCTTCGAAATGACCACATCAGTCACAAGCTGACAGCACTGTAGCACTGCCTTCGGCAAGCGGCAACAGACTCTGCTGAAGATAACATGCTTAATGCTTAATTGACAAACCGCCCAGCGCTGCAGAGTTGTTGAAAGCTGTAACACAGCAGCCTGATCTGTGGCTCTCACCGCTGAACATACAGCCAGGCATGGTCGTGTGTGACAATGGGCGGAACCTGGTGACAGAGAAATGACAGCCGGGGTAGATATGGTTTCCCTCTATGCCAGTCCTTTCACCGAGCTAAAGAATTTGGCTGTGGTGAAATACAACTCCCACTGAGAAGCTGTTTCAGATTGAAAAACATTGTGCCCACCAGAGGATTTGATTCTGAGGGCTAAGCTGCAAAGCTAGTGCTATCATGAACTCTCCTGAGGTAGAAGCCAAGGCACACCAGAGGATTCTCTGGTGGGACCGTCCATCCCTGCGAAGAAGCAGTCCTGGCAAAGAAAAGTGTGTGGAAAGGTTCCCGGACACTCTATGGCTGCTTTTTTACTGAAAAGGAAACACACGCAATCATGGGGAGAAAATACAAAGTCCTTGCAGATGTTGTCCTTTCTGGGATTTGAACCCAGGATCTCAGCACTGCAAGTCTTCAGTGCTAACCACTGATCCAATGTGCTGCCGTTCACCCTCTAATATCTAACAGGCTGGAGAAACTTGCACCTACTGCCACTCTATATTCATCTCCTTTGTGAGAAAATGTATTTGGGCAGCCACTCAGTCTACCAAATAAAATTCCTGAGAAGGAAATTGGGGATGGCTTTGCTACTTGTACTGGGGGCAGTGCTAATACCATGGCGTCGTACCATAGTTTGCTGGAAATATTCCAGACTGGTAGGAGGCAAGCAAATTCCCGCTTGTAGAAGACTGAGACAAAACCGGGACAAATAGTGACGGCTGGGGAACGAGTATGGACACGAGGCATGAGGCATGTGGTTGTGAAAAGCTTCCGCCTCCACGAGCCTAAAAGGTCACATTTCAAGTGAAAGCAGCTTTACAGGACTTCCTGTGAGAAATGACATGCAGCGCAGATAGGGTTTCCCTCTATGCCAGTCCTTTAACCGAACAAAATACAACTGTCAGCAAAAAAAGTTGTGGACTGGCTCAGTACCGTCCCTGGCCACATTCACCTGTCCACGTGTTTGTGGTTAGGTGGTCCTTCCCAGTAAGTGCGCTGGGGAGGGCACTGGTAATGTTGTGGGACCCATGCTTGTGGAAGGCGGAGGCGATACCGAGAAATATAGTGGCGGCTGGGGACCGAGTATGGACACCCGGCCACCGCCAGCATGAGGTTGTGAAAAGCTTCCGCCTCCACGAGCTTAAAAGGCCATATTTCAAGTGCAAAAAGCTGCCCAGAAATCTGGCAGTTTAGTGTTGCAGACTGTGGGTGGGTGTGTGGCTGGCTGCATACTTGCACTTGCATTCCAAGTAACAGAAAACTAAGCTGATGGTGGCCTCTATCATCATCATGGCCTCACCTCAGCACTATGAACTCTCCTGAAGGAGAAGCCAGGGCCCGCCGTAGGAGTCTCCGGTTCTCTGGTGGGCCCGTCCAACCCTGCCGAGAAGCAGCCCTGGCTAAGAAAAGTGTGTGGGAAGGTTCCTGGACACTCTATGGCTGCTTTTTTAATGTGGAGCAGCCATGCTTATGTGACACCCCAGGGGTCTGGTTGTCACAGTGATAGAGATATTACGTCTGAGAGCAGGTGGGAGGTCCTTTGGTCAGGGATCCTGTGCATGCCACACCTCCTGCCCAGCCTTGGGAGGGGAAGAACTTCCCCTGTATAAACCCGGGGCTGAGGCAGGGTTAGTGAGTCCAGGAAGAGTAGAGACAAGAGCAGCATAGGAAGCAGCAGAGTCACAAGGAGTCAGGGGCTGGCAGCTAAAGAGCTCGCCCTGACTAAGAAGATTCTTTACCGGACCCGGAGTCCGAGGCTGTGGGGACTAACTTCTACCCAGCAGCAGAATCCGTCAGGCAGGGGATTTCAGGTCCCCTGGCCCAGAAGCCCGAAGGCCCGGTCACACGCGTGGGACCAGCACCGCCATCGTGGAGCGGAAGCCATTAGAAGGCCCCGAGTCACCGGCCATACGGGTGAGCACCACACGGTACACTCAGGGACGTGGGCTACTTACATCAGCTTCTAGCAAGGTAGCCAGAAGAGTACAGTCAGCTTGGGAGGCCTACAACTACGCCTGGCCAGGGGAGATCCCATCTGCTCAAGGACTGACCAGGCCCCGTTCGCTAGCAAGTACTCCGGGAGGGTCTATCGTTGTTACCAGTAAAGACCCTGAACGCTACCATACCGTCTCTGAGTGGTTCCTGCTACCCCCATCATCCACGTCGGCTGCCCTGAGGCCATACCCCTCCCGTTGGGGGTTATACTATCACGCTGCACCATCCTTCCACCGGCCTCAGCGGTCTGCCCTGCAGCAGCAGCCCCCTGGCTGCATTCAACGGGTGGCGTAGTCATCAACCATTTTCTACCGCTAACAGACTGCCGTCCAGTTTGACTCCCTGGGCACGGACCGGGTCACCGCCACGAGACTACAACCCTAAACAGATCCGGCTCCGGGTAAGCTCCCGCGTGCGCAACGCAGCGCGACACAGGCCCAGGGGCGCGTCAATTTTGGCGTAGTCGGCAGGATCACGTGCCCGCAACCACCGGGTACTGCGTGCCTGAAAAGCAAAGACTGTTCAAACTTACCAGTGGTGAAGATTCCCGCCATCGGTGAAGATTCCCGCCATCCGGCGCCATCTTCAGCCTTCTTCCCGCCATCGGTGAAGTTTCCCGCCATCTTCAGCCTTCTTCCCGCCATC
The DNA here is from genome assembly GCF_046119375.1 of Phyllobates terribilis. Classification (NCBI taxonomy): domain Eukaryota; kingdom Metazoa; phylum Chordata; class Amphibia; order Anura; family Dendrobatidae; genus Phyllobates; species Phyllobates terribilis. Next base: position 248,678,169 of record NW_027362761.1, read on the forward strand.
CGTGGAGTTTTCCCGCCATTGGACGCCATCTTGAGGACGCCGCGCGGGAAGAAGAGGGGCGTGGACTCCGAAAGCGCGCGAGAACTGAAGCCCCGCCTCACGTCCGGACGTTGCGTAAGGTCCTGGAAGGAGCCCAGCAGACGCCGACGTCACAGGAGCGCGACGGAAGGTCCTCAACCCTGACGATCCACTGCGGAGCCGCGGCCTACGGAACAGGATCATCGCAAGGTAGGCCACGGTCCACTAGGGGGGAGGAAGATGTCGGATACGGAGGGGAGCTCCACTGCCTCAACCCCCGCCAGCGCTACCGCTGTTGCAGTTATGCCCTTCACCATGCCCTATATCCCGGGAGCAGCTTGGCTACCCCAGTACTCAGGGGAGTCACATACCCTGCATGACTTTAGAGAAAAGCTGGATAGCCTCTTACAGGTGTACCCCCTCACAGAAGAGCAAAAAGTGAGCATCCTGGTGGCCCAACTAACTGGGGCAGCCAAAAGGGAAGTAAAATCCTGGCCACCTGGGAGGAAGACTGTCGCAGGGATACTAACCCGGCTGAAGGACACCTTTGATACCCGCACCTCAGCCGAGATTAAACTTAGATTCTACGGGTGCAAGCAGCGAGCGCATGAGAGTATAAGGGACTATGCACTCAACCTACAAGAGGCCCTGAGGGCCATTAAGCAGACCGACCCTAATGGAGTGGGAAACGAGGACAGGCTGTTGACCGAACAATTTATAGAGGGTTTATATTGCAATGCCCACCGCACCCAGTTGCGGGCAATGGCCTTACAGGACCCTCATCTAGAATTTGCACAGTTCAAGGACAGAGCCATCCGGGTGCTCCGAGAACCGGCACCAGGTGGCGTTGTGACCCACAGACGCCCCACTACCACTTACTACCAGGAGGCGGCGCCCTTGTCAGCAGGGCCTGTGGGAGCTGATGCGCAGGCTTTGGACAATGACCCGGCTCCAGACCTACACCATCAGGTCCAAGAGCTAGCTAAAAGCGTTGCTGCGCTAACCCGAACTGTGCAGTCTTTACAGGTTTCCACTCCAGGGAAGATCCAGCTGGCATCCGGACCGGAGGACATCCCGTGGCGTCGACCAAGGAGGACCCCACCGGCCAGAGGAAGACCCAGTGACCGATACAGCGAGGACGGACGACCCATCTGCCGCCGCTGCAATCAACCCGGACATATGGAAAGGTACTGTTCTTTAAACGGGCACAACCTGGGGTAGAGGGCCAACCCCCAGGAAAAAGATCACCAGGCCCATCGAACTGGCGCGACAGATATGTGGGAGGACGTCCAGTCTTGCCTGTGGTACTGGATGGCATTCCCATGAGTGCCCTACTGGACACCGGGTCACAGGTCACCACCATCCCGTACGTGCTCTTCAAGCAGTACTGGAATGACTCGGATATTACCCGCTACCCTGACGACGACTTGAGTATCATCGCCAGCAATGGTCAGCCCGTGCCACAGATCGGATTTAAAGAGGTGACCATCAAAATTGGTAGAGTCGAACTGGCCGCACAGGGACTGATCATTGTAGATATTGACAAACATGAGAGTCACCCAAAAATAACTCTAGGAACTAATGTAATTGAAAATTGTCTTGCAGAGGTGATTTTCCTTTTACAGCAGGTTGCCAAGAATGCCAGCTCCGGCGAGCAGCGGGTGCTCCAGAAAGAGATCCGGGCACTGATGCAACGGCAACAAGTGGAACTCTCCGGCGGTGAGATTGGTAGCGTAAGAATGTGTGACCCTTTTCCTATTGCCATGCCCCCAAAAAGTGAAATGATGATTTGGTGCCGGGCAGCTATTGGTCTGAGAGGTAGAGATTACCAGGCAATGGTAGAACCAGTTTACTCAGACAGTAGGCCCACCATTTTGACAGCACGGGGGGTGGTCAATGTACGCCATGGGAGGGTGCCCGTTCGCATAATAAATATCGGGGAGAGGGAAGTGTACCTGCCCCGGTATGCCACGCTGGCCAAATTATATACCACTAATCAAAATTCTATACAATCTGTGGAACCCTTGCCTCCATCTCACCCGGGGGAAGGTAACGGCTCTAAGAACGACATGGAGGACTGGTGTCAGCAACTACATCTGGGTACTGACTCCACTCCCTCACACCAGAAACAAGGAGTCTATCGGGTGGTTCAAGAGTATGAGAGAGTGTTTAGTAAACACCCGTTAGACTTCGGGCGAGTCAAGGGGGTAGAACACCGCATCCCCACGGGAGATCATCCTCCCATAAAAGAGAGGTATCGACCCGTACCCCCTGCACATTACCAACACGCCAAGGGGATGCTTAGAGACATGAAGGAGGCTGGGGTAATCCGGGATAGCTGTAGCCCCTGGGCAGCCCCACTAGTTTTAGTCAAAAAGAAAGACAACACCATGAGGATGTGTGTAGATTACCGGAAAATCAACCGTATCACACACAAGGATGCGTACCCCTTACCAAGGATAGAGGAGTCATTGGCTGCTTTAAGATCTGCTAACTTCTTCTCTACCTTGGATCTCACTAGCGGGTACTGGCAGGTTCCTGTAGCAGAGGCGGACCGGGAGAAGACCGCATTCACCACCCCGATGGGACTTAGCGAGTTCACCTGCATGCCGTTCGGACTCTGCAACGCCCCAGGAACCTTCCAACGATTAATGGAGTGCTGTCTGGGCCACAGAAACTTCGAGACGGTCCTGTTGTACCTGGACGATGTCATCGTATACTCCAAAACTTATGGGGACCACCTGAAACACCTGGCGGAGGTGTTCGAAGCTCTGGCGAGTTACGGCCTAAAGGTGAAACCCTCCAAGTGTCACCTCCTGAAACCAAAGGTGCAATACCTGGGACACGTGGTGAGCGCTGACGGAGTGGCTCCCGACCCCGATAAGATCACCGCAATCAAAGGATGGCCAAGCCCTTCCAGCGTAAAAGAAGTGCGGCAGTTCCTAGGGTTGGTAGGCTACTACCGAAGGTTTATTCCCGGTTTCACCAAAAAGGCGGCGCCTATGCAGGACCTCCTGATAGGCCAGTCCCGGAAGGCCAAGAACCAGAAGCCGCCCTTCAAATGGGAAGAGCTAGAGGAAGAGTCCTTCCGCCAGCTGAAGATGGCCCTCACGGGGGATGAAATCTTGGCGTATCCGGACTATAGCCAGCCCTTCATCCTCTACACCGACGCCAGTAACGTCGGGCTAGGAGCCGTACTGTCCCAGATTCAGCAGGGGAAAGAGCGAGTAATCGCCTATGCCAGCCGAAAACTGCGACCCACCGAAAGGAATCCCGAGAATTATAGCTCATTTAAGCTAGAGTTCCTGGCCGTGGTATGGGCAGTCACCGAGCGCTTTAAGCATTACCTCGCTTCTTCCCGGTTCACCGTATACACGGATAACAACCCGCTGACACACCTGGACACGGCAAGACTCGGTGCCCTGGAGCAGAGGTGGATGGCCCGTCTGTCCAACTACGAGTTCACAATTAAATACCGGGCAGGGCGCTCCAATACCAACGCGGACGCCCTGTCCAGGATGCCCAACCTGCCGGACGGAGGAGAAGATCCGGAGGGACTGGAAGAAGTTGAACTCCCTGCGTTCCACCGTCATGGGACTATCCAGTATTCCCACCGGGTAAGGAGTAAGCAGGCTGCTACGTTGAACCCTTACCTCACTACAACTGGGCGGAAACGCAAGACAGCGACCCTGCCGTCCGACTGGTGAAGGAGATGCTGACTCGCCCGGAGGCTAGCCTGGAATCAGACGCTCCAGAGGAAGCCAAACAACTATGGGCAGAGAAGAGTCGACTGTTCCTTTACAAGGGGAAGTTGTGCCGCAGAATGGTTAACTCCAGGACGCATGAACTACTCTGGCAAGTAGTGGTGCCACGAAGAGACGCAGCCATGGTGATGGAGGCATACCACGACGGAGCTGGACACTTCGGGTGGAAAAAGCTGGAGTTCCTGCTGCGCGAGCGGTTCCACTGGGTAGGCATGAGGGGAACCATCGAGAAGTGGTGCAGAGACTGTGGCCCGTGCAATCTGAGAAGGAAGGACCGGGCCAGCCAGAAGACTCCCCTGCAGTCCATCGTCACCCGGCAACCGTTGGAACTGGTAGCCTTGGATCATGTAAAACTGACCCCCAGCAGAAGTGGCTACGTCTACGCGTTAACCATCGTGGATCATTACTCCCGGTTTCTGGTTGTCGTCCCCGTCAAGGACTTAACGGCTCGAACAGCAGCTAGAGCCTTCCAGCAGCACTTTTGCCGTCCACACGGGTACCCGGACCAAGTGCTGACGGACCAGGGACCTGCCTTTGAAGCGGAGGTCTTCCAGGAATTCTGCAATCTGTATGGCTGCCGGAAGATAAGGACGACACCCTACCATCCGCAAACTAATGGACTTTGTGAGAAAATGAACCAGGTGGTAATGGATCTTCTAAAAACGTTGCCCCTGGAAGAACGCAGTCTGTGGCCTGAGAAGTTGCCCGATCTGGTGGACCTATACAACCACATCCCGGTAGGTTCCACCAACTGTACCCCGGCTTACCTAATGAGGGCAAGACCAGGTAAGTTACCTGTTGACCTGGAAATGGGAGTCCTGACGCCCGAGGACACTTCACCAGAAACAGACTGGGACACAGAGAGGCAGCAGCAGTACCGGAAAGTACAGGAGAGCGTGGAGCGAAGTCTCTGTCAGGCTAGGGAAAGACAAGAGAAGACTTACAACCAGTATGCTCCCGCTGTTCCCCTGGTACCCGGAGAGCAGGTCTTGAAGAGGAAGAGACGGCTCCACAAGTTGGACGACCAGTGGGAGAAGGACCCGTACACCGTACTGCCCTCAAGCCACGAGAACCCGAAGGTCTGTACCATCAGTAAAGACGGAGGGGAAACCACAGCCATTGTATCCCGGGACCACCTGAAGAAGTGCCCCGAACAACTGAGGAACCCTGAGGAGGAACAGGAAGACCATCGACCCGTGGAAGAAAGGGAAGATATGGTTAGTACCGTGCTCGGGGACTTCCCTCGGTCTTGGACTCAAGTCAATGGTGCAGTTGTGGTACCCGTACTCACCTTCCTCCAACCATCATCCCAAGAACCTACGGAGCAACGGGTAGAGCTGGAAGAGCAGCCGGTCCAGGAGGCAGAAGACTCCACCCAAGCGGAACAGGAGAATCCACCCTCTGCTTATAGTGAGCCTGCCGTACCCCTAGTGAGACAAAGAGCCGGTAGACAGCTGCCCAGTTTACCCTTGACAGCTCCTACACCCTGTAGTTCAGGGCCAGACAGTCAGCTCCGTAGGTCCACTAGGGCCACTAGAGGCCAGTTACCCGCACGTTGGAGGATCTAAATGTTTAAGTTGTTTTACAATGTTTACCTGTTTATTGTTGCTTGTGTGTAATTTTGTGTTTCTAGTTGTTTTCAGGAGTCTTCGGTGGATTTACCGGGAATCCTTTGTATATAGTTGGAGCGTAACCCAGGATGGACTAGAGACTGTTAAGGACTCGGGGTAGGACAGACCCCTACCTGGTTACGTCTCCCTGTGTTGGTGAAATGGACACCTTTGCTTTTCTTCAAAGACTGCACCCGGTTGCGGACATCCGTGACCATCTTATTGTGTTTCCTTATTGTATTTTATTGTTCTTTGATATACCTTGTTATATTTTTCTAAAAAGTGTTTAGTCCCGGAGTACTAAATTTCACTAGGGGGGAGTGTGACACCCCAGGGGTCTGGTTGTCACAGTGATAGAGATATTACGTCTGAGAGCAGGTGGGAGGTCCTTTGGTCAGGGATCCTGTGCATGCCACACCTCCTGCCCAGCCTTGGGAGGGGAAGAACTTCCCCTGTATAAACCCGGGGCTGAGGCAGGGTTAGTGAGTCCAGGAAGAGTAGAGACAAGAGCAGCATAGGAAGCAGCAGAGTCACAAGGAGTCAGGGGCTGGCAGCTAAAGAGCTCGCCCTGACTAAGAAGATTCTTTACCGGACCCGGAGTCCGAGGCTGTGGGGACTAACTTCTACCCAGCAGCAGAATCCGTCAGGCAGGGGATTTCAGGTCCCCTGGCCCAGAAGCCCGAAGGCCCGGTCACACGCGTGGGACCAGCACCGCCATCGTGGAGCGGAAGCCATTAGAAGGCCCCGAGTCACCGGCCATACGGGTGAGCACCACACGGTACACTCAGGGACGTGGGCTACTTACATCAGCTTCTAGCAAGGTAGCCAGAAGAGTACAGTCAGCTTGGGAGGCCTACAACTACGCCTGGCCAGGGGAGATCCCATCTGCTCAAGGACTGACCAGGCCCCGTTCGCTAGCAAGTACTCCGGGAGGGTCTATCGTTGTTACCAGTAAAGACCCTGAACGCTACCATACCGTCTCTGAGTGGTTCCTGCTACCCCCATCATCCACGTCGGCTGCCCTGAGGCCATACCCCTCCCGTTGGGGGTTATACTATCACGCTGCACCATCCTTCCACCGGCCTCAGCGGTCTGCCCTGCAGCAGCAGCCCCCTGGCTGCATTCAACGGGTGGCGTAGTCATCAACCATTTTCTACCGCTAACAGACTGCCGTCCAGTTTGACTCCCTGGGCACGGACCGGGTCACCGCCACGAGACTACAACCCTAAACAGATCCGGCTCCGGGTAAGCTCCCGCGTGCGCAACGCAGCGCGACACAGGCCCAGGGGCGCGTCACTTATGCATGTTATTTCTAAAACTGCATTACAGATCAGGCCATTGTCCAACTCTGTATTCAAGAAATTAAATTTGTAAAGAAAGATGTGTGTGTGTCAAAGCACCACCGACAAGGGCGAATTGATGTTGGACGGGCTGCCATTGCTTCTGCAACAAGCTGCATTACAGGACTTCCTGTGAGAAATGACATGCAGCGTAGATAGGGTTTCACTCTTTGCCAGTCCTTTCACCGAGCTAAATACAACTCTCAGCAAAAAAAGTTGTGGACTGGCTCCGTACCGTCCCTGGCCACATTCACCTGTCCACGTGTTTGTGGTTAGGTGGTCCTTCCCAGTAAGTGAACTGGGGAGGGCACATGTAATGTTGTGGGACCCGTGCTTGTGGAAGGCGGACACGATACCGGGAGAAACAGTGGCGACTGAGAACTGAGTATGGACACCCGGCCGCCGCCGGCATGAGGTTCAGCTAAGCTTCTGCCTCCACGAGCTTAAAAGGCCATATTTCAAGTGCAAGCAGCTGCCCAGAAATCTGGCAGTTTAGTGTTGCGGCCTGTGGGTGGGTGGGTGGCTGGCTTCATACTTGCACTTGCATTCCAAGTAACAGAAAACTAAGCAGATGGTGGCCTCTATCATCATCATGGCCTCACCTCGGCACTATGAACTCTCATGAAGGAGAAGCCAGGGCACACCGGAGGAGTGTCCGGTTCTCTGGTGGGCCCGTCCAACCCTGCCGAGAAGCAGCCCTGGCTAAGAAAAGTGTGGTGGAAGGTTCCCGGACACTCTATGGCTGCTTTTTTAATGTGGATCAGCCATGCTTATGCATGTTATTCCTTAAACTGCATTACTGATCAGGCCATTGCCCAACTCTGAATTCATGAAATTAAATGCGCAAAGAAAGATGTGTGTGTGTCAAAGCACCACCAACAAGTGCGAGTTGGACGGGCTGCCATTGCTTCTGCAACAAGCTGCATTAGAGGACTTCATGGGAGAAATGACACCCAGGGTAGATATGGTTTCCTTCTATGCCAGTCCTTTCACCGAGCTAAATACAACTCTCAGCAAAAAATGTTGTGGACTGGCTCCGTTCCATTCCTGGCCACATTCACCTGTCCACGTGTTTGTGGTTAGGCAGTCCTTCCCAGTAAGTGCACTGGGGAGGGCACGGGTAATGTTGTGGGACCCATGCTTGTGGAAGGCAGAGATGACACCGGGAGAAACAGTGGCGGCTGGGGACCAAGTATGGACACCCGACCACCGCCGGCATGAGGTTATGAAAAGCTTCTGCCTCCACGAGCCTAAAAGGCCACATTTCAAGTGCAAGCAGCTGTCAAAAAATTGTCAGTATAGTATTGCAGCCTGTAGGTGGGTGGGTGGCTGACTTCATACTTGTGCTTGCATTCCAAGGAATGGGGTAGGGACAACTGAACGCTGCACTGGGACAAGGACGTGGACGGTGATTGCTGCAACTCTGCAACGACAGGTGCATGGCGGGAGGCATTTTCGCATGCGCCAAGGATCACTTATGATGGGCACACTTCTAGGCAGTGACCTGGGAGTCAGAAATGCTTCCAGAGGTCTTCCCCATGCTGTTCCCATGTCTTTTCAGCACTGTATGCATGTGTCTGATGATGTGTCACACACCACATGGCAGATAAGGTTGTAAAATGTTAAAATGACATTTCCCAGTGAATGCATTTGTCTTTGTTGAAAGCAATGCAAAAGTGCAAAAACGCATCAAAAACGCTATGTGTGAACATAGCCCAAGGTGTGGAGGAGTATTTTTGGTTTTGGTTATTTATTTTGCCTTATATACAAGTCATTAACCTGGAAAGGATGTTCCTTAATATATTTCCCAGGAAAATCCATTTTGGTTTTGTTTTTGTATGTTTTATTGTGAGTCCGTAAAAGTGTCGTAATACTCTGACAACATTGTTGACAGCAGTGACCTGGGAGTCAGAAATGCTTCCAGGGGTCTTTCCCATGCTGTTCCCATGTCATTTGAGCACTGTTCCCACCGATTTGGGCAATTTTTAGGCCCTCTGCAGACCGCCGGGGGGAGCCGCCTGAAAAATGCTCGAGTTTCCCATAGACTTACATTGGGGTCGTTGCTCGGGTCAAGCACCCGAGTATTCCAATTTGCTCGACCCGATCAAGGAGTATCCGAGCATTTTAGTGCTCGCTCATCACTAGTGTACACCCCTGTATTATCAGTACATTATATATACAGCCTTCAGCATAAGTGAGTACACCCCCGTATTCTCAGTACATTATATATACAGCATTCAGAATAAGAGAGTACACCCCCTGTATTATCAGTACATTTTATATTTACTTCAGTGCACAGCATAAGTGAGTACACCCCCTATATTATCAGCACATTGTATATAAAATGCTCTGTGTAAGTACACCCCCTGTATTATCAATACATTACATATACAGCGCCTAACATAAGAGAGTACACTCCTGTATTATTAGTACTTATATATATAATGCTGGACACGCTCTTCTGACTGAAGGCAAGATGGGTGTCGCCTGCGCAGTGTGACGCCGGAGTCAGCATGGTTGTATACCGCACCAGGGTGCCATTTTATTGAAGACACTGTGTGTGGGAATTTGCAGACACAGTGTCTTCAACAAAGTGGAACTGGATATCGCAGTATACGCAATTGTTGACTCCTGCACCATTTTATTGAAGAATTCTACTACAACGTCAACATAGCAGCGTGCGCACGCCGGTCATCGCCATTATCCCTATGGCCAGCGCGTGTGCACTGCTATGTTGAAGTTGTAGTACATTTCTTCAATAAAACAGCGCTGGAGTCAGCGTGTGTGCATACCGCGATCTCAGGTGCCGTTTTATTGAAGACACTGTATATGTGAATTGGCAGAAAAAGTGTCTTTAAAAAAATTGCGCAGGATAGTGCGGTATGCGCACATGCTGACTCTGGTTCCATTAATAAAATTAAAAATGTACCAATAAAAATGCTCACCACCCAGGTGTAGAACAGGTTCAATAGCTAGTGATTATTTAAGGAGAATAAGCAGTTAATATATTGATTGTAGGGCATTCAGTGCATGCTGTTAGAGGGTAGTAACAGTGAAATTTGCCCAATAACCAATGGAGAGTTGGTGATTGGTCAAGCTACAGTGTGGGAGGGGCTTAGCTAATGTGCTCAGGGGATTTCCCAGTGGACAGTTGAAAGTACATGACAGGAAGAAGTGGAGCGGCCATCTTGGGGGTAGTCTGGAATATGTCCTGAACAGGAGAGGACGCGCTGAAAGGGAATTCAGCAGCATCTGCTTTTGAGAACACCCCATTGACACCAGAGAAGCAGCATAATGGCATTGAGCTTGCTCTCGACCGGAACCTGTCCAAGTGTGAGGAGACATCTTCTTCGCTCTCCTCCACCTGGATGCACCTCTGCGACCCCTTTGGAGTCCCTGACTTGGCCATGTCACTAAAACGATCCTCGTTCCTCAATTTCAACTTGAAGGGACCGCTGCCAGCCAGGATGACTCCTCGCACGGCTGCCATACAACCGCTCATACTCCACCGACGTCTGGAAGTAGGATCCACTGCGGTCTTAGCTGTGGCCTCACGAGTCTTGCGGCCACCCAAAGTTCTCGTCCAGGACCCCTCACTTGCGGCGCTGCTGGATCATCCAGATTTAGTTGATCCTCTAGCTGGTTGTTGCTGACTCACAACCCCTGCTGACCTAGACTCCAGCCCAAACTCCCACTCTCCTCCTGGCAATGGGGGACAGAACCTGGGTCCTTGGATGTTTTTCCCTTCCCTGCAGGTCTCTACTCAGACTCATTTGCAGCAAACTTTCGAGCTCATCCTAGGTCCAACCACAGGCTGATGGCAAACAGACTTGCTCTCTAATAGATCCTCGTTAAAGGATTTAAAGAAATCACTCCAATTACAGAGCCTCTAAAGAATCCTGTATTGTTATTTTGCTACACTATCTCACCGGGTTAAGAGTGTGTAATTTAAGAGCACCTGCTGCCTTCCTTGGATGTGGTAGCCATTTCTCAGGCTCCCTCTCTGGAATCAAACCCTGATTCTCCTTTACCCACGGTCACCATGGAAGGGAGGGGGGTGGAGGTCAGAAGGGAGAGCGGCTCACTGTGTGGGCAGGTCCCAAAGCTGCAGGCATCTGGAAAACACCCCTTGCACAGGGAGAGAATGGTGACTGGCCTCCAGAGGACACCACGGCCACCCTGCCTCATCACCCACTGCACCCAAAGCGATGCACAGGGTCGCTCGGGAGAGAGGGGCAAGGGCTTATGGCCTATGTGGCACCTATGTTAGGCATAGACCTGCCTCCACCACTGGGGTCCTCAACCCATCAGAGGACAGGCACGGGGATTGGGAAAGCAGGGCTGGCTGTCAGGGTCCACTTTGCCTTCAGCACCAACTGTGTAGTGGCGGCTGGGACAGAGGCAGAGAGCGTTTTGGTGCATGTCCTACCATCACCGATATGTGTGTCATGTTGTGCTGCTTCAAATACGCCAGGAACATGACAAGTGCTGATGATGCCATCATCAGCTTTAGTATCCCACTTCTATGCTTCCTTGAAAAAATACTTCAGGCAATGATGGATGAGGTGGTGGCACAGGAGGAAAAGGAGGAGGAACAGGGACCATTCACACCATTACCTGGCTAGTATTCCACACATTGCTTGGAGAGTGGGTTCCTGTACCAACAGTGGCCAGGTACACAATTGTCCAGCCAGGGGACAGTTTTGGAGGGTGAGGAAGAGGAGGAACCATGTTCACAGCAGTGTGATGCTCAAAGCAGCTCATGGGCATCACTGGGGCGTGGCTGGGGGGACACAGAGGACCCAGTCGATACACCTCCCACAAAGTACAGCTTGTTGCTGTGTCTGGGTAGCCTGGCAAATATTAGCCAAAACATGCTGCTGTGCCTGCCCTGAGTTGCCTGGATTGTTTCCAGTGCTGATTACTGGGTGGCCACCCTGCTAGATTCCCGCTACAAGGACAATGTACCATCCTCTCTTCCATCACTGGAGCCTGAGCAGAAGATGCGGAAATAAAAGCGCACACTAGTAGATGCACTACTGACAGCATTCCCACCTGACAGCGGGAGTTCAGTGGAAGAACAAGGAAGAGGAGGTGGAAGTCACCAACATGGCTTGTGCATCGGCACCACTTCGTAGGGAGTAGTGTTGAGCGAACATGCTCGACACTGCTCGGTACTCGCCCGAGCATCACGCTACTCGGGATGTTCGGCGAGCACCGAGCATTTCCGGGTTACTCGGGTCTCCGCCCTGCATGTTTGGCGCTCTTTACAGAGCCAATGAACATGCAGGGATTGCCAGCCAGTCACTGTAATGCTGCAGCCATGTTGGTTGTGGGCATTACAGTGATTGGCTGGCCGCACAGCGTCACCTCGAGTATTTAAAACGGGGCGCCGCCATCTTGGACAGAGTCGCTCCGGATTAGACAGTGTAGGGACAGCGCTGCTGATTTAGGGAGAGATATAAACTGCAAAATAGTTAGTGTAGGGTCTGTAAAGGCTGCCAGAACAAGCAAACAGTCCTTTTCAGGACTAATATCCATCCCAGATACCAGGCAGGCAGGCTGTATAGGAGACACAGTGGTTATACCAGCAAACGCTGCATTACAGTCCTGTGTGCTCCTGTTGCTGAAATTGCTGGACTTAGCACAAGGTGTCGGGGGCCAGGAAAAATCCTTTTTTTTTCATCTAAATCCTCCTTTTTCTTTCCTCCTTCACACTGTACAAATACCCGTCTTATTAACCTTTTGGTGTGTCGCCCCCCCCCCCCCCCCAAAAAAAAGCGTGTCTCTGATTTTTCAGACACAAATATAACTGCTGAAAATAGTCTGGTGTAGGCTAGAGAAACAGAAGTGTTGTTTTGCACTTCCACGGTTCAAACCTCTGTATTATCCATTTTGGGCCATTTGTATCTAAAAAAAAAACAGTTTGAGTGTGTCGCTCACTGTTCAGCCGCAAATATCTCTATTTTAAAAAGTGTGGTATACCCCAGTAAACAATAACTGTGGTTTTGCCATCCCACGGTAAAAAAATCTCTATTATTCAGGTTTTGGTAGTTTTTTCCGTAAAGAAAAACAGTAGTGTCTCCTGACTGTTGTGACACAAAAATATATCTGTTGAAAATAGTCTTGTGTAGGCCCGACATCCCAGTGTGGTTTCGCAGTTCCACGGGTCAAATCGCTGTACTATCCAGTTTTGGGCCTTTGGTATCTAAAAAAAAAGCAGTTTGAGTGTGTCGCTCACTGTTCAGCCACAAATATCTCTATTTAAAAAAGTGTGGTATACCCCAGTAAACAATAACTGTGGTTTTGCCATCCCACGGTAAAAAATCTCTATTATTCAGCTTTTGGTAGTTTTTTCCGTAAAGAAAAACAGTAGTGTCTCCTGACTGTTGTGACACAAAAATATATCTGTTGAAAATAGTATTGTGTAGGCCCGACATCCCAGTGTGGTTTCGCAGTTCCACGGGTCAAATCGCTGTACTATCCAGTTTTGGGCCTTTGCTATCTAAAAAAAAAGCAGTTTGAGTGTGTCGCTCACTGTTCAGCCGCAAATATCTCTATTTAAAAAAGTGTGGTATACCCCAGTAAACAATTACTGTGGTTTTGCCATCCCACAGTAAAAAATCTCTATTATTCAGCTTTTGGGAGTTTTTTCCGTAAAGACAAACAGTAGTGTCTCCTGACTGTTGTGACACAAAAATATATCTGTTGAAAGTAGTCTTGTGTAGGCCCGACATCCCAGTGTGGTTTTGCAGTTCCACGGGTCAAATCGCTGTACTATCCAGTTTTGGGCCTTTGGTATCTAAAAAAAAAGCAGTTTGAGTGTGTCGCTCACTGTTCAGCCGCAAATATCTCTATTTAAAAAAGTGTGGTATACCCCAGTAAACAATAACTGTGGTTTTGCCATCCCACGGTAAAAAATCTCTATTATTCAGCTTTTGGTAGTTTTTCCGTAAAGAAAAACAGTAGTGTCTCCTGACTGTTGTGACACAAAAATATATCTGTTGAAAATAGTATTGTGTAGGCCCGACATCCCAGTGTGGTTTCGCAGTTCCACGGGTCAAATCGCTGTACTATCCAGTTTTGGGCCTTTGGTATCTAAAAAAAGAGCAGTTTGAGTGTGTCGCTCACTGTTCAGCCGCAAATATCTCTATTTAAAAAAGTGTGGCATACCCCAGTAAACAATAACTGTGGTTTTGCCATCCCACGGTAAAAAATCTCTATTATTCAGCTTTTGGGAGTTTTTTCCGTAAAGAAAAACAGTAGTGTCTCCTGACTGTTGTGACACAAAAATATATCTGTTGAAAATAGTCTTGTGTAGGCCCGACATCCCAGTGTGGTTTTGCAGTTCCACGGGTCAAATCGCTGTACTATCCAGTTTTGGGCCTTTGGTATCTAAAAAAAAAGCAGTTTGAGTGTGTCGCTCACTGTTCAGCCACAAATATCTCTATTTAAAAAAGTGTGGTATACCCCAGTAAACAATAACTGTGGTTTTGCCATCCCACGGTAAAAAATCTCTATTATTCAGCTTTTGGGAGTTTTTTCCGTAAAGAGAAACAGTAGTGTCTCCTGACTGTTGTGACACAAAAATATATCTGTTGAAAATAGTATTGTGTAGGCCCGACATCCCAGTGTGGTTTCGCAGTTCCATGGGTCAAATCGCTGTACTATCCAGTTTTGGGCCTTTGGTATCTAAAAAAAAAGCAGTATGAGTGTGTCGCTCACTGTTCAGCCACAAATATCTCTATTTAAAAAAGTGTGGTATACCCCAGTAAACAATAACTGTGGTTTTGCCATCCCACGGTAAAAAATCTCTATTATTCAGCTTTTGGGAGTTTTTTCCGTAAAGAAAAACAGTAGTGTCTCCTGACTGTTGTGACACAAAAATATATCTGTTGAAAATAGTATTGTGTAGGCCCGACATCCCAGTGTGGTTTTGCAGTTCCACGGGTCAAATCGCTGTACTATCCAGTTTTGGGCCTTTGGTATCTAAAAAAAAAGCAGTTTGAGTGTGTCGCTCACTGTTCAGCCGCAAATATCTCTATTTAAAAAAGTGTGGTATACCCCAGTAAACAATAACTGTGGTTTTGCCATCCCACAGTAAAAAATCTCTATTATTCAGGTTTTGGTATTTTTTTCCGTAAAGAAAAACAGTAGTGTCTCCTGACTGTTGTGACACAAAAATATATCTGTTGAAAATAGTCTTGTGTAGGCCCGACATCCCAGTGTGGTTTTGCAGTTCCACGGGTCAAATCGCTGTACTATCCAGTTTTGGGCCTTTGGTATCTAAAAAAAAAGCAGTTTGAGTGTGTCGCTCACTGTTCAGCCGCAAATATCTCTATTTAAAAAAGTGTGGTATACCCCAGTAAACAATAACTGTGGTTTTGCCATCCCACGGTAAAAAATCTCTATTATTCATCTTTTGGGAGTTTTTTCCGTAAAGAAAAACAGTAGTGTCTCCTGACTGTTGTGACACAAAAATATATCTGTTGAAAATAGTATTGTGTAGGCCCGACATCCCAGTGTGGTTTCGCAGTTCCACGGGTCAAATCGCTGTACTATCCAGTTTTGGGCCTTTGGTATCTAAAAAAAAAGCAGTTTGAGTGTGTCGCTCACTGTTCAGCCGCAAATATCTCTATTTAAAAAAGTGTGGTATACCCCAGTAAACAATAACTGTGGTTTTGCCATCCCACGGTAAAAAATCTCTATTATTCAGCTTTTGGGAGTTTTTTCCGTAAAGAAAAACAGTAGTGTCTCCTGACTGTTGTGACACAAAAATATATCTGTTGAAAATAGTCTTGTGTAGGCCCGACATCCCAGTGTGGTTTTGCAGTTCCACGGGTCAAATCGCTGTACTATCCAGTTTTGGGCCTTTGGTATCTAAAAAAAAAGCAGTTTGAGTGTGTCGCTCACTGTTCAGCCGCAAATATCTCTATTTAAAAAAGTGTGGTATACCCCAGTAAACAATAACTGTGGTTTTGCCATCCCACGGTAAAAAATCTCTATTATTCAGCTTTTGGGAGTTTTTTCCGTAAAGAAAAACAGTAGTGTCTCCTGACTGTTGTGACACAAAAATATATCTGTTGAAAATAGTCTTGTGTAGGCCCGACATCCCAGTGTGGTTTCGCAGTTCCACGGGTCAAATCGCTGTACTATCCAGTTTTGGGCCTTTGGTATCTAAAAAAAAAGGAGTTTGAGTGTGTCGCTCACTGTTCAGCCGCAAATATCTCTATTTAAAATAGTGTGGTATACCCCAGTAAAGAATAACTGTGGTTTTCCTCTTCCACGGTTCTAATCTACTCTTTATTACCCTTTTTCCATTGATAGTGCAAGTGTAAGCTATTTTACTTCATTTACAATGGGCACGGCGCGTGGCAAGGGACGTGGAAGTGGACGTTCTGGTGATGGTTCGTGCAGAGGACAGGGCCGTGGCCAAGGTGAAAATGTGCCACAACCAACAGCCACATCTTCTCGCTCCCACTTCTTGACCGAATTACTAGGGAAGCACAGAACAATACCAGTATTGAGAACTGATCAGTGTGAACAGGTTATTAATTGGATAGCAGATAATACTTCCAGTTACCTGGGCACCACCACCTCCGGTCTGTCTTCCACACGGTCAACTCTTAGTAGCAGTGAGTCTCAACCGCATACTCCTCCTCACTGTGATGCTCCTTCCTCCCACCATGCCGAGTGTCGACAGACAGCAAGTGATCCCACACTTGGACACTCTGAAGAGCTGTTCACTGGTCCATTTCCATATTTGGGCCCCTCGCCTGATACGCTTGAAGTGGTGGAAGAGGAGATCCCATGTTGCGATGCCCAAATATTTGAACAGCCACGGCCACAGGAAGTCGACTTTGGCAATCTGTCACAAGAGGTGGACGATGACGAGACACAATTGCCAGGAAGTGAGGAGGAGGATCGTGGTGCGCAAGTGGAAGAGGAGGAGGTGGTGGATGATCTAGTAACTGACCCAACGTGGAAGGAGGACATGCAGAGTGAGGCCAGCAGCACACAGGGGGAGGGAGGCAGAGTACCCCAACAGGTAGGAAGAAGCAGTGTGGTGGCCGCAGACAGAAGGCAGGCAACCGTTCATCGTAACACCAACACGAGGGACGTTGCCAGTACAAGCGGTAGGTCCTCCAGAGTCTGGAATTTTTTTAAAGACTCTGCTGATAACCCCAAAAAGGCCATATGTTCCACCTGCCATGCCAGCATCAGCAGGGGTGACAAAACTACCAGCCTGACCACCACCAGCATGATCAGGTACATGGCAGCAAAGCACCCGACTTTGTGGGGCGAAACCCAGGGTCCACGACCAGTGTCAGCGGGTGTCACCACTGCTTCTTCCACTGTTGTGTGTGCAATAGAACCCCCTGTTGTGTGTGCAAGGCAATCCCCTGTCCATACTGCATGTAAAGATGCCCCCTCCTCTCAGTCTTCACTTGTTATGGCAGTTTCTCAAGAAACAGCATCAACGTCCACGTCCACGTCCCACCGCAGCGTTCAATTGTCCATATCCCAGACCTTTGAACGAAAGCGGAAATTCGCAGCTAACGCCCCACAGGCCACAGTCCTAAATTCGCACATTTCACGACTGCTTGCATTGGAAATGCTGCCTTTTAGGCTGGTGGAGACGGAATCCTTCCGCTATCTTATGGCGGTGGCCATCCCTCGGTACTCGGTCCCCAGCCAACACTATTTTGCCCGGTGTGCCATCCCCGCACTACACAAGCACGTGTCCCAAAGCATCTGCCGTGCCCTCAACAACGCAGTTACTGGGAGAGTCCACCTGACAACGGACACGTGGACAAGTGCTTGTGGCCAGGGACGGTACATCTCTCTGAGGGCACACTGGGTAAACATAGTGGAAGCCGGGACCCAGTCGGACCTTGGGACGGAACACATCCTCCCCACACCGAGGATTGCGGGCCTTATGTCAGTCAGAGTTGCCCCCACAGTGTACAGCTCCTGCGCATCCTCCTCCTCCTCCTCATGTTCAGCCTCCATCTCAGATATCACCACTAGAGATGAGCGTTGTTCTACTCGAACTGTTCGCCAATCTCAAATTCGAGCTGTTTTGGGCGGTGTTCGAGCCGGTCGGCGAACACGAACAATTTGAGAAAAATTCGGCTGTTCGAGGTTATGTTCGATAACTGTTCGTGCACCAAAATCATAACTGGATTTTTTCTCAGTAATGATGAAAATTAATGTTAATACGCAGTTTGAGTGTACAGCGGGGCGGGGGGAGGGGCAGGGGATGGATCTCTGCAGGAACAATGAATATCTCCATTTTTTTTTCTCTTTCCCGCATTTGCAGTGGGGAGGTGCAATCTGTCAGCCTATCAGCAGCGCACACACGGAGAGAAGTGCTTTTTTTCACACAAGCAAGGGCATGTGTGATTGGCAGTGTATGTCACATGTCCTTGCCCTATAAGACCAAGCCATTTTCCCCGTCGCCACCATTTTCTCACTGCTGCAGCTGCGTGTTAGACGGCACCGCTGTTGCTGTGTGTGCTATACCTTGTTAATTTCAAGCCAATTTTCGCACAAATATACAGATAGCTTGGGAGTAGGGAATAGTTGTGATTGCAGTCCTTTTAAGGACTAGGTTACAGCATTTCCTACGACTTTTATCAGGGAGGTCTGTGCTCTTAAATAGATAGGTTGTGGGAGTAAAGACTAATTGTAATTGGAGTCCTTTTCAGGACTAGGTTACATGAGTTCCTATCAGTTTTTGCCAGGCAGGTCTGTGCCAGTGCTGTGCAAGTTTTTTTCACAGCATTTGGCTGAATCTAGCAAAGCTAATCCTTTTTGGCCTATTGCAGAGTGTGTTAGTCAGTGGAGTAGCCTATCTGTGTTGCAAGATATAACACCTGTGTATAGAATACCAATTTTTTTACTGCACCTAGTGAAGTAAAATCTTTTGGGCATAGCATCATTCTATTAGTCCATCTATACTGACCTCCATCAGGTTGCAAACTGAATATATTTTTTTTCTGCATCTAGCTCTGAAAAAATATTTGGGCTTCTAGCGGTGTGTGGGACTTGGTCTATTAGTCCATCTATACTGACCTCCATCAGGTTGCAAATTAAAAATAATTTTTTTCTGCATCTAGCTCTGAAAAAATATTTGGGCTTCTAGCGGTGTGTGGGACTTGGTCTATTAGTCCATCTATACTGACCTCCATCAGGTTGCAAATTAAAAATAATTTTTTTCTGCATCTAGCTCTGAAAAAATATTTGGGCTTCTAGCAGTGTGTGGGACTTGGTCTATTAGTCCATCTATACTGACCTCCATCAGGTTGCAAATTAAAAATAATTTTTTTCTGCATCTAGCTCTGAAAAAATATTTGGGCTTCTAGCGGTGTGTGGGACTTGGTCTATTAGTCCATCTATACTGACCTCCATCAGGTTGCAAATTAAAAATAATTTTTTTCTGCATCTAGCTCTGAAAAAATATTTGGGCTTCTAGCAGTGTGTGGGACTTGGTCTATTAGTCCATCTATACTGACCTCCATCAGGTTGCAAATTAAAAATAATTTTTTTCTGCATCTAGCTCTGAAAAAATATTTGGGCTTCTAGCGGTGTGTGGGACTTGGTCTATTAGTCCATCTATACTGACCTCCATCAGGTTGCAAATTAAAAATAATTTTTTTCTGCATCTAGCTCTGAAAAAATATTTGGGCTTCTAGCGGTGTGTGGGACTTGGTCTATTAGTCCATCTATACTGACCTCCATCAGGTTGCAAATTAAAAATAATTTTTTTCTGCATCTAGCTCTGAAAAAATATTTGGGCTTCTAGCAGTGTGTGGGACTTGGTCTATTAGTCCATCTATACTGACCTCCATCAGGTTGCAAATTAAAAATAATTTTTATCTGCATCTACAGTACCTCTGAAAAAATATTTGGGCTTCTAGCAGTGTGTGGGACTATTTGTGTTAGTCCATCTATACTGACCTCCATCAGGTTGCAAATTCAAAATAATTTTTTTCTGCATCTAACCCAGCCAATAGTTTTGGCCTAATACCACAGTTTGGCCACTCAGCTCTGCTCGGTTACCATCCATTGTTTTTTTGTGCAAACAACTCCAGAGTTGTAAATTAGTTAACCACCAAAATGAGTGGAAAAAGGCCTGCTGCTGGTGGAAAGGGGAATAGGCGTGTTGGGAAGGGGAAAAAAGGTTGTGTCCGTGGGGTAGGTGTTAAAGCAACAGTAACATCTGCAGAAGAAAGACCGTCTTCCAGCCAAACTAAAATGTCTACTTCTTTTAGCGGACAATGTGATAAGATCCCTTTCTTACGGCCACGCCAATCGCTACAAATTCCAGATGAGGCACAAAAACAGCAGGTGCTTCAACGGATATCAAGTGCTCCTTTAAGTGGTTTCTCCTCCACATCAACTTCAACATCACAAATACTCCAGTCCTCAAAGGTGTCACCCAAATCGCACTTGCTTCCTCACAGCTCCCAAATCTCCAGCTGCCCGTCTGAGTATGAGGTAGAACAGATGGTTGAGTCTGCAGAGCTGTTTACTCATACTATAGCCTGGGAATCAGAGGTCGACTCCAGCGCTTCTGTGAATCCAGACGAGGAAATGATCTGCACTGATGCCCAGAATCTTTATGAGTCGGATCCAGGACCAGACGCAGAAGGTTCTGACCATAATGTAGACCCTCATTCCCAAACTGTAACTCCTGTTGGTGGAGACAATGAGGAAGACGATGATAAGACTCAAATACCTGATTGGAGCGACAACTTTAGTTTTTTGTCAGGGCAGGAACAGGTTGGCTCTGAGGACGACGGGTGTGATAACGCACAGGGTGATGATGATGAGGTCGGAGATCCCACTTACTGTCAACCCACAGTCAGCCAAGAGATGAGGTCAGCAGAGGAGGTGGAGGAAGATGCTAGTGACGACGAGGTCAGGTTGCGCCTTCCTGGACAGAGACGTAGTACTGGAAGCACGTCAACAACTGCATACTCAAACACAACTCTGCCTCTCACCACAAGTCGTGGTGGCTCTTCAGGTCGCATGGGTGCTAAGCCTTGCATAGCCTGGGCATTTTTTCAGATCGATAAAGATGACCCAACTCGTGTTATCTGTAACATTTGTCAGCAAAAGCTAAGTAGAGGCCAAAAAATACATAGTTTGAGTACTTCATGCATGAACCGGCACATGGACATGAAGCATAAGTTGCAGTGGGAAGCTCAGTGTGCTACAATGCGGCCTAGCCGGCCGGGCCAATCACCGTCTGCCATATCTTGTGCATCCGCGGCCTCTTCATCCTCTGTGACTGGGGGGACAGCAGTCACACCTGTTTTGGGGCGCAGACCTGCCACCTCTTTACCCGCAACAGCCAGCGTGATTGGCAGGTCATCATTTTCTTTGGAGGTGGTAACACCAGCTGGTGTTGAGCGCTGTCCGACATCGATAGCACCACCTTTGGATCAAGGCAACCTAACATGTCCGCCTGCATCTTCCTCACAGACCGGCAGTTTGCCGGGGACACCCTTATCAACCCCGTCTAAGCACAATAGCCAGCCCTCGGTCCCTCAGATGTGGACAAGTAAAAGACCATTTCCTCCTAGCCATGAGAAAGCTAAGAGGTTGAATTTCACCATCTGCAAGCTCTTGGCTACAGAAATGCTGCCTTTCCGCCTGGTGGACACAGAGGATTTTCGAGACCTTATGTCCGTCGCAGTGCCCCAGTACCAGATGCCCAGTCGGCACTACTTCTCAAAGAAAGGTGTGCCTGCGCTCCACCAGCATGTCGCACACAACATCACCGCTTCTTTGAGAAACTCTGTGTGTGACAGGGTGCATTTCACCACAGACACTTGGACGAGTAGGCATGGACAGGGGCGTTACATGTCGCTGACTGGGCACTGGGTAACTATGGTGACAGCAGGACAAGGGGCTGCTGTCCAAGTCTTGCCGTCCCCACGAGTTGTGCGTCAATCCTCTTTATGTCAAAGTTCCTCCACTGCTTCTGCCTCCTCAACCTCCTCTCGGTCTTCCACCTGCACCCAAAGCCTGTCTGGTCATGCCACAAGCTTTCTAACTGCGCAGAAGTTATCCTGCACACCTCCTTACTATGCTGGCAGTAGGGCTCAACGTCATCAGGCGGTTTTTACATTGAAATGTCTGGGAAATGTGAGTCACACAGCTGAGGAGTTGTGGTCAGCTCTGGAGAACCAATTTCATGAATGGTTGTCTCCACTGGACCTGAAACCAGGGAAGGCCGTGTGCGACAATGCTGCAAACCTGGGTGCGGCCCTTTGCCGGGGCAATGTCACACACGTGCCTTGTATGGCTCACGTGTTGAACCTGGTTGTCCAGCAATTTTTAGCCCACTATCCCAGACTAGATGGCCTTCTGCAGAGGGCACGGTCGCTGTGTGCTCACTTCCGCCGTTCGCATCCCGCAGCTCAGCGACTTACATCTCTACAGAAGTCGTTGGGCCTGCCACTTCACCGGCTAAAATGCGATGTGCCTACCCAGTGGAATTCAACTCTGCACATGTTGCAGCGACTGTGGCAGCACCGACAAGCCCTGGTGCAATACGTTCTGACGTATAGCCTGGGCCAACGAGATTCAGAGGTGGGGCAAATCACGCTGGAGGAGTGGTCTCAGATCAGGGACCTATGCACCCTTCTGCACAGTTTTGAAATGGCGACGAAGATGTTTAGTGCTGACGATGCCATTATCAGCATGACTATTCCGGTGATTTACATGCTGGAGCGCATGTTAAACAGAATTCGGAGTCAGGTGGTGGCACAAGAGGAGGTGGAGGAAGTAGAGGAGGAGGAGTTGTATGCGGAAGGGCTAACATCTGCAAGGTCCAGACGGTCGGCAGCACCAAGGCGGCAGGCATATGAGGGTGGGGGAGATGGTTTTACCAGGGCGCATGGTAGCAGCCAAACTAGTGAGGAAGGTGCAGGAGCCCAGGAAGAAGTGGAGGACGAACTGATGGAAGACTCATCAGATGAGGGAGACCTTGATCACATTTCTGTTGTGCGAGGTTGGGGGGAGAGGACAGAGGAAGGAAGCATGATTGTTACCTCGCCACCAACACAACAGGGACTTGGTGCTCCTGGATGCGCAACACACATGAGTGCCTTCTTGCTGCACTACCTGCAACATGACCCTCGAATTGTGAGAATTAGAAATAATCCTGACTACTGGGTTGCCACACTGTTAGATCCCCGGTACAAAAGTAAATTTGCAGAAATTATTCCTGCCATAGAAAGGGATGCACGCATGCAGGAGTATCAGCAGAGACTGTTGCAGAATCTTACATGTGCTTTTCCACAAAATACCAGTGGTGCACGTAGTGAATCTCACAGTTCCAACTTGCCAACCGTGGGACCGTCAAGTGTTCAGCACTCAAACCGTAACAGAACCACAGTATCTGCTGGTAACATCAATTTTGCGGAATCATTTCACCACTTTTTTAGCCCATCCTTTGCAAGGCCACAGGAGACAAGAAGTCTGACACATAGTCAACGCCTAGAGACGATGGTACAGGAGTATCTCCAAGTAAACATTGAAGCCACGACTGTGTCACTGGACCCTTGCTCTTTTTGGGCTTCCAATCTGGATAAATGGCCGGAGCTAGCCACTTACGCCTTGGAGATCTTGTCATGCCCCGCAGCCAGCGTTCTGTCTGAACGTGTGTTCAGCGCTGCTGGTGGTGTGCTGACAGATAAGCGCACGCGGCTCTCCACTGATAATGTAGACAGACTCACGTTCATAAAGATGAACAAATCATGGATCCGAAACGACTTTTCTACCCCTGTGTCATCCTGGGGAGAGTAAAAGCTTGATGATTGGTTAAAATCACCCTACCAACCGTTTTAAGCTTTCAAATTACTAATCATGTTTATCTGTATCTTGACTGGAAAATAATTTGGGCTTTGTAGCAGTGTGCAGCACTGATCCTATTAGGCCATCTATACTAAAGCTTCACCAGATTTAAAATTAAAAATAATTTTTAGCTGCATCTAGCCCGGAAAATAATTTTGGGGCTCCGAGATGCGCAAGGCACATAAGTGCCTTCTTGCTGCACTACCTGCAGCATGACCCTCATATTGTCAGAATTCGAAGTAATCATGACTACTGGGTTGCCACACTCTTAGATCCCCCAAACTTTTCGATCAACCTTTTCATTTTAATAAAGACCAAAAAAATGGTCATTTTTGAAATTATAAGCATTAGCAGGTTGTTAGAAACTGAAATCAAACAGTTTTCAACTCAAAACTTTATTCTAGGTGATGTTACATTTTCACATAGGACCCCTTGTTCGAAAGGAGCTTCTGAACTCTCTCGTCCATTGAATTTGTCAGGTTTTGGATGGTTTCTGCTTCAATTGTTTTGCATGAGGACAGAATACCCTCCCAGAGCTGTTGCTTAGATGTGAACTGCCTCCCGCCATCATAGACACTCCTTTTAATGATGCTCCAAAGGTTCTGAATGGGGTAGAGGTCAGGGGAGCATGGGGGTCACACCATAAGTTTGTCCCCTTTTATGCCCATATCAGCCAGAGATGCAGATGTTTTATGTGCAGCATGAGATGGTTCATTATCATGCAGAAAAATGATCTTGCTGTGAAATACACGGTTCTTCTTCTTGAACCATGGCAGGAAGTGCTGTTTGAGAAAATCCACATACATTATGGAGTTCATCTTTAGCGCCTTCAGGGATCCTAAAGGGGCCGACAATCTCTCTCCCCATGATTCCAGCCCAAAACATTACTCCACCTCCTCCTTGTTGGCGCTGTAGCCGTGTTTGCGTGGGGTGTCCATCAACCAGCCATCCTCCACTCCATCCATCTGGACCATCGAGCGCTGCACGGCACTCATCCGTGAACAAAACAGTTTTGAAATCAGTCTTCATGTAATGTTTGGCCCACTGGAGCCGTTTCTGCTTGTGTGAAGTGGATAGAGGAGGTCGACAGGATGGCGCATGCACAGCTGCAAACCTCTGAAGGACCCTGCATCTTGTTGTTCGGGGGACGTTGGAGGCACAAGCAGCTTCAAAAACTTGTCTGCTGCTATGACAAGGCTTTTTTGCCGCTGTTCTTTCAACCTGACGTAATTGCCTGTAGGAAAGAGTCCTCAATTTGCCCTTATCAGCACGCACACGTGTGTACTGTGAATCAGCTACATACTTCTTGATTGCCAGGACACTTCATCCTGATCATCGCACAATGTTGATTGTAGTCATGCCTTGACCTAAACACTCCACAATTTGTTGCTTCTCAGCAGCCGACACATCCTTTTTCTTTCCCATTTTGGCAGAAAATGTAGGCTGCTTAATAATGTGAGAGAGCCTTCTTAAGTAGTCTTGCCTTTCATTGGACACACCTGCCAAACTAATTAGCACAGGTGTCTGCAATTGCTTACAGTGATATAAAGAGCCCTGACACACATCACCATCAATGAGTTTAACTGACAAACAAACAAATTCTTCCCTTATCACTCCTAAACACTTTTTGTATAATAATTTGGAACGCAGTGTACATGTGCTTTTCCACAAAACACCAGTGGTTCACGTAGTGAATCTTACAGTTCTAACTTGCCAACCGTGGTCTGTATGGAGTTGTTCAATAAAGGGCCCAAAATTAAGATAACATAGATGGGAGAGGTCTCTATGAATAGGAATTCCTAAGTATTTGATACCCTGTGAGGGCCAGGCAAAGGGAAAGTTGGACTGGATGGAATCCTATATGGATTTGGGGAGGGAGACATCGAGGGCCTCAGACTTCGCTGCATTGATTTTAAAATTTTACCATGTAACAAAGTGATCTATTTCAGCCATAACAGCATGGATGGATATATGTGATTGAGTGATATATACTAGGACATCATCAGCAAATAGAGAGCACTTGTACTCGGTGCCTCCCACCTCAATCCACCTAATATTGGGGTTATGGCGAATTGATGAGAGCAGGTGCTCCGTCACTAGGATGTATAAGAGAGGGGACAGAGGACATCACTGCCTTGTCCCATTGGTGATTGTGAAAGGTGATGAAAATGTTCTGACGCACCCCCTGGGCCTTGGGACACCCGGAGCCGGACCCTTTTTGGTGGATGCTGGTGGTTGTAGTCTTCGTGGCGGCGACCCAGTTCCGTGGCTCAGGGCGGTCAAACCAGTGGCGGAACTATTTATGTGGTTTTCATGTTTAAATGTCCGACTACGCCACCCGTGGATTGCGGTCAGAGTGAACCGCCGCTACAGGGCAGACCACTGAGGCTGGTGTTGTGGGTGCAGCAGAGCGTAGCATAACTCCCCACGGGAGGAGTATAGCCTCAGGGCAGTGTATGCGGAGGATGGGGGTGATGGTGCAGGGCAGCAGCAGTAACGACACGGAGTCAGTGATGCAGTTCAGGGCCTTTACTCACAGTTCTTATTATCCAGGCCGTCTGCAGGTAACGGCTGCCCACGTCGTACTGTGCTCACCAGGTGAGGGGCTCAGACAACTCCCAGATAACTTTGGAGCACTTCACAGGACCCCCTTTGTGTGTCCTTTGTCTGGCCTTTCTTACCAACACTTCTGTCCGGCTGCCTCGGGCCTCCTCTTGGTAAACTTGGCGCCAGTTTCCCTGACCCTATGTGGTGCCTTCCTAGCGGGTGTAGCGAGGGGCTGCGCCACATAAAATGTCAGAGCCTCCGGTTTCTAGCTGAGGGTCGTTTCCTGCCTCCACTAGTTCGGGGACCGGTCTCCCCCTTTGGCCTGACCCCTCCACGCAGGTGGATTCGGGCGTGCGGTGGCGACTCGCCCGTCCGCACCCCTGGGATCCCTTCATTCCTCGTTCCTGGAGCCTTCTCCGCTCCTCTTCCTTCCTTCTCCCTCTTCCAGGCCTGGGCCTCTGTTACTAGGCCCGCCTCCGGAGCAGAGCTCATGCAGAGCCCCTGCTCCCTGCCAATTCTGCTCAGACTTCTCTGCACTGAACTAAGAAGGTGCCCACCTTTTATACTCCCTTCTCAATGCACCCAGGAACTGCTTCCTCCCTGCTCCTGCACTACAGGGTTCCCCTTCCTCAGTGTTCCCTCCCCCCACTCCAGCCAGGGACAGGGACTGTCGTGCCCATCTCAGGGGCATATTGGTCGCCCTGCCCCACGGCAATGTGGTGTAATGCATGCAGGTGTCGGGTCCTGATCCACACTCCATCCTTACCTGAGAGTGAGATATCACACCTCTGGGTGAGGTGCAATACGTCTTTAGCAACCGAGCCCTCAGGGTGCTACAGTTCCATTTATCTTCAGCCTAGGTGACGTATTGCGATACAGGGCCGTGATTTTGGCTATAAAAGGGTCCCCTAGACCCCTACCCCAAGCTTTTTAAGAGAATCATATATGGCGTGCCAGGAGACTCTATGGAATGCTTTCTCAGCATCCAACGAGAGTATCTAATTACAAATTTTTAACTGCATCTAGCCCAGGAAATACTTTGTGCCTAGTAGCAGTGTCTGCTAGTAAGCGGATTATCCCGGCTGTTAAGCAAGCTGCACCACCTGTAGTTTAGACACTTAATTTTTTCAAAGGAAATGCTTCGGGACCATGGGATACTTAGTGAAGAGCATCAGGAGGCACCCCAAGGCATAGGGGCTGGGACTGGCAGTAGGATGCCTTGCGGTGGACAGCCGAGCTCGATCCTTATAAAAGCTTTTTAACTGCAGCAGCTTTAGTGGACGCTACTGGAGCTGGAATTACCGCGGCTGCTGGCATGAGACTTGCCCTCCAATAGATCCTTGTAAATGGATTTAAAGTGTATTCATTCAAATTAGAGAGACAATTTAAATTAAAAAGCTTAGAGCTGCCTCCACCACAGGGGGGCTCGCTCGACCCACCAGCGGACAGGCACCAGTATTGGGAGAGGGGGGCTGGCCGTCAGGGTTCACCGCGGCTCTGGCACAAACCCGGCGACACGGAGGTGGCACGGGCAGGAGCGGACTGGCCGTGTCGGCTTCTCACTTTTTGGATTTTAGAAGGGCATGACATGCCTATATCTGTGTCTCCCCCTCCTTTTACTCCTCCACCTCTTTTATTTTCGCATGACTATATGTACTTGTCACTTTTCCATGTGTTAGTTATGTCTTCTGAGCAGTTTGTCAGCTTTTGGACACCTTTGAAGGTGTTTTCTATGTGTTTCTATGTGTTTTTGTTTGCCTGCCATTGGTTTTAACGGTGTTCGAAGGTGTTCGACGAACAGTTCGACGAACAGTTCGGCGAACACATGGGTGTTCGACGAACCGAACCGAACTCGAACACTACGGGGGTGGCTCAACACTAATCACCACATCAGTTACAAGCTGGAAGCATTGCAGTACTGCCTCCGCCAAGCGGCAACAGGCTGTGCTGAAACTCATAAGCTTAGGTGATAAACCTCACACTGCTTGTGAGTTGTGGACAGCTGTGAAAGAGCAGGCAGATCTGTGGCTGAGACCGCTGAACCTACATCCCGGCATGGTCGTGTGTGACAATGGCCGTAACCTGGTGGTGGCTCTGAGGCAAGGTGAGATCACACACGTACCATGCCTGGCTCATGTGCTTAACCTCGTGGTTCAGCGGTTTATTAAATCGTACCCCGAGTTGCCAGATCTGCTCCTGAAAGTACGCCGCCTGTCAGCTAATTTTCGCAAGTCGGCTACAGCTTCCGCCGCCCTTGCTGTGTTGCAGCAGCGTTTGCAGCTTCCGGCACACCGACTGGTGTGTGATTTCCCCACACGTTGGAACTCTAAAGTCCACATGTTGCAAAGATTTGTGAGCAGAAGAGAGCAGTTGTGGAGTACCAGCTGCAACAAGGCCGTCGATATTCAGGTCAGACTCCACACATAAGACCTCAGGAGTGGACCTGGATGTCTGACATATGTACCATCCTGACAAACTTTGAGGAGGCCACCAAGATGGTGAGTGGCGATGACGCCATCATTAGTGTCAGCATCCCACTTGTCTGTCTTTTGCAACGCTCTCTGCAGAGAATTAAAGAGGAGGCATTGCAGCCAGAGTATGATGAGATGGATCAAGAAGCAGTAGCGGGTGATCACACACAGCCCAGCCTCATCTCATCCCAACGTGCATTGGGGGACAATGAGGGAGAGGAGGAGGAGGAGGAGGAGGAGGAAGAACAGGAGCTGCTATCATGCGTTGTAGACGGTAGTACCTGTACAAGTGTCATACCGTCGGTTCAGCGTGGGTGACCTGAGGACAGGGGGGAGGAGGAAGAGGAGGAGGAGGAGGAGAGCATGGTCAGTCGTCATCTTGGTGAGGACACGGAAATCTTGCCCGTTACCAGTCTGGCACGCATGGCTGACTTTATGTTACGCTGCCTTAACCGTGACCCTCGCGTTGTCAAAATGTTGGGTGACAGTCATTACTGGTTGGTGATACTTGTAGACCCCCGCTACAAGGAGAACTTTCACTCTCTTATTCCTGAGGTGGAGAGGTCTACAAAAATGGGGCAATACCAGAAGGCCCTTGCTGCAGAACTCTTAAAAAAATTCCCATCTGAACACGCTAGCGGCAGAGGTCACAGTTCGTTGCCCAACCAAGGCGTACAGGCGAGAGAGATGCAACTCCAATCCAGCAGAGGCAGGGGAACACTGTTAATGTTCTGGGACAGTTTTCTGACATCCGCCCAGCTTACAGGCCCTGAGGCGCGGGGTACTCTCACAAGGAGTGGAAAGTTTCAAAAGATGGTGAGGGAGTACCTTGCCGATCGTACCAGCGTCCTCCGTAATTCCTCTGTGCCTTTTAATTATTGGGTATCCAAGCTGGACACTTGGAATGAACTCGCTCTGTACGCCTTGGAGGTCCTGGCCTGCCCTGCCGCTAGCGTGTTATCGGAGCGTGTTTTTAGTGCCGCTGGGGGAATTATAACTGATAAGCGCACTCGCCTGTCAACTGACAATGCTGACAAGCTGACCCTTATCAAAAAGAACAAGGGCTGGATTGGGCCAGACTTCTCATCACCACCAAATGACAGCAGAGTAACATAAAGTCAAATCCACTGTGTTATTTCGGGAGTTGTATTCACATGCACCGCTTCACACCCACACATGGGTATACGCTTCCTCGTTTCGGCTGTTTAATCTTCTTCTCCTTATCCTCAGCCTCCACCACCACTATACCACCAGGGTGCCAGCATTGCAAGTTCCTCCGTCCTTATTTTTGGCAGCTTTTGCTTGCAAGGCATAAGCAAATACTATGGGACACCCACTCCCCAATAATGGGACTTATGTTTGTAATATGCTGTACTGCATGGTTCTTGTAAGGGGCATTGCAAGTTGCTCCGTCCTAATTTTTGACAGCTTTTGCTGGGAAAGCATAAGCAAATACTATGGGACACCCACTCCCCAATAATGTGACTTATGTTTGTAATATGCTGTACTGCATGGCTCTTGTAAGGGGCATTGCAAGTTGCTCCGTCCTAATTTTTGGCAGCTTTTGCTTGGAAAGCATAAGCAAATACTATGGGACACCCACTCCCCAATAATGGGACTTATGTTTGTAATATGCTGTACTGCATGGCTCTTGTAAGGGGCATTGCAAGTTGCTCCGTCCTAATTTTTGGCAGCTTTTGCTTGGAAAGCATAAGCAAATACTATGGGACACCCACTCACCAATAATGGGACTTATGTTTGTAATATGCTGTACTGCATGGCTCTTGTAAGGGGCATTGCAAGTTGCTCCGTCCTAATTTTTGGCAGCTTTTGCTGGGAAAGCATAAGCAAATACTATGGGACACCCATTCCACAATAATGGGACTTATGTTTGTAATATGCTGTACTGCATGGCTCTTGTAAGGGGCATTGCAAGTTGCTCCGTCCTAATTTTTGGCAGCTTTTGCTTGGAAAGCATAAGCAAATACTATGGGACACCCACTCCCCAATAATGGGACTTATGTTTGTAATATGCTGTACTGCATGGCTCTTGTAAGGGGCATTGCAAGTTGCTCCGTCCTAATTTTTGGCAGCTTTTGCTGGGAAAGCATAAGCAAATACTATGGGACACCCATTCCCCAATAATGGGACTTATGTTTGTAATATGCTGTACTGCATGGCTCTTGTAAGGGGCATTGCAAGTTGCTCCGTCCTAATTTTTGGCAGCTTTTGCTTGGAAAGCATAAGCAAATACTATGGGACACCCACTCCCCAATAATGGGACTTATGTTTGTAATATGCTGTACTGCATGGCTCTTGTAAGGGGCATTGCAAGTTGCTCCGTCCTAATTTTTGGCTGCTTTTGCTGGGAAAGCATAAGCAAATATTATGGGACACCCACTCCCCAATAATGGGACTTATGTTTGTAAGATGCTGTACTGCATGACTCTTGTAAGGGGCATTGCAAATTGCTCCGTCCTAATTTTTGGCAGCTTTTGCTTGGAAAGCATAAGCAAATACTATGGGATACCCACTCCCCAATAATGGGACTTATGTTTGTAATATGCTGTACTGCATGGCTCTTGTAAGGGGCATTGCAAGTTGCTCCGTCCTAATTTTTGGCAGCTTTTGCTTGGAAAGCATAAGCAAATACTATGGGACATCCACTCCCCAATAATGGGACTTATGTTTGTAATATGCTGTACTGCATGGCTCTTGTAAGGGGCATTGCAAGTTGCTCCGTCCTAATTTTTGGCAGCTTTTGCTTGGAAAGCATAAGCAAATACTATGGGACACCCACTCCCCAATAATGGGACTTATGTTTGTAATATGCTGTACTGCATGGCTCTTGTAAGGGGCATTGCAAGTTGCTCCGTCCTAATTTTTTGCAGCTTTTGCTGGGAAAGCATAAGCAAATACTATGGGACACCCACTCCCCAATAATGGGACTTATGTTTGTAATATGCTGTACTGCATGGCTCTTGTAAGGGGCATTGCAAGTTGCTCCGTCCTAATTTTTGGCAGCTTTTGCTGGGAAAGCATAAGCAAATACTATGGGACACTCACTCCCCAATAATGGGACTTATGTTTGTAATATGCTGTACTGCATGGCTCTTGTAAGGGGCATTGCAAGTTGCTCCGTCCTAATTTTTGGCAGCTTTTGCTGGGAAAGCATAAGTAAATACTATGGGACACCCACTCCCCAATAATGGGACTTATGTTTGTAATATGCTGTACTGCATGTGACGCGCCCCCTGGGCCGTGTGTACACGTGTGTGGGATACCCGGTGCCGGGTCTCTGGGGTCAGTAGTCTCCGTGGCGGTGACCCGGTCCTTTGGCTCAGGCTGGTCAAACCAGTGGCATACTTTCTTAGGTTTTGAGGTTAATTGTCCGACTGCGCCACCCGTGGATTGCGGTCAGGGAGTACCACCGCTGCGAAGCAGACCGCTGAGGCTGGTGGTGTGTGCGCAGCATAGAATGGGATAACTCCCCTCGGGAGGAATATAGCCTCAGGGCAGTGAGTGTGGATGATGGGGGTGATGGTGCACGAGCGCAGCAGGAATGACTCAGAGTCTTTGCAGTGCAGTTCAGGGTCTTTACTGATGATTATAAAGTAGACCCTCCCGGGAGTACTGGCTAGCATAAGAGGCCTGGTCAGTCTGTGAGCAAGCAGGAGTTCCCCTGGCCAGGTGGAGTTGTAGGCCTCCCCGTCTGTCTGCACTCTTCCTGGCTACCTTGCTGTAAGCGAGTAGAAGTAGCCCACGTCCCTGAGTGTACCGTGTAGTGCTCACCCGTATGGCTGGTGACTTGGGGCCATCTGTTAGCCTCCGCTCCACGACGGCGGTGCTGGTCCCTTGCTTGTGACTGAGCCTCCGGGCTTCAATGGCCAGAGGACCTGAAATCCCCTGCCGGCTGGTTTTTGCTGCTGGATATATAAGTCCTCACAGCTTTGGACTCCTGTGTCCGGTTCCTATTGTCTTCTGCCAGGGCGAGCTCTGCTCAGCTTCCAGCCCCTGGTCTTTAGCTCCTAGCTCCTACAGAGCTCCTTGCTGTTACTTTCCCTTGCTCTCACTCTGACTCTGACTGTTCTCTGACTCACTCAACCCCGCCCCAGATCCAGTTTATAAGGGCAGAATTCTCCCCTCCCAGGATTGGGGCAGGAGGATGTTGCATGTTTAAGGGATCCTGACCAGGAAACCTCCCACTTGCTCTCCGACGTAATATCTCTATTACTGTTGTGACCAGACCCCTGGGGTGCCACACATGGCTCTTGTAAGGGGCATTGCAGTTCCTCATAATTTTTGGAAAGCCTTCCATTCACTGCTTAGGCCAACAGTGCACGGGAGACCCAGTTGCTATAAATGGAAAAAAAGGTTTAGTTAACGCCCTCTGACCTCCATGTCATTTCCAAGGGGCATTGGAGTGGCTCGAAATTTTTGGTAGGCATTGCACTCACTGTATGCCCTATAACTGTGTAGCCGAACCGCTCCTTTTGTTACAGAAACATATCCTACAAGACATATGTGGTTGACAGGTTGACATATTGATGTGAATGGTCCGTGTTCCTCCTGCTCTTTCTCCTTTGCCACTACCTCATCCATCATTTATCACCTGAAGCTTTGTTTTAACGGGAGTCATAGAACTTGGATAGTAGCAGGAAAACATCCAGCAATACTTGGAGGAGGCAGGATATGCGCCAAAACGCTGACCACCTCAGGCCTAGCCGCTACTACATACATGCGCTTGCATTCCTTGAAAACAAAGCAGATGCTAACTTCTACCATCCTCATCATGCTCCTCACCTTGGCACTCTCAACTCCCCTGATGGAGAAGCCAGGGCCCACCGGGGGAGTCTGATAGTCCGGTGGGCTCGGCCAATGCTGCCCTAAAGAAGGCCAGGCTAAGAAAAGTGTGGGAAAGGTTACCGGGACAAATAGGAGTGGCTGGGGACCGAGTATGGACACCCGGCCACCCCCTGGAGGCTGGGGAGCAAGCGGGGACACCCGGCCACCAGGCGGCTGGGGACTGAGTATGGATACCAGGCCGCCGACAAAGCCATGGCGTGGTGGCCAGATTCCGCCTCCACATGCCTGAAAGGCCCAATTTAAAGTGCAAGCAAGCAGTATGGTATTGCAGCCTGGGGGTGGGTGGGTGGCAGGCTGCATACTTTCGCTTGCATTGCAAGGAATGGGAGAGGTACAATTGAACACTGCCCTGGGACAAGGACTTGAATGGGGATAGTTGCAATGACAGGTGCAAGGTGGGAGGCATCTTCGCATGTACCATGAACAGGGGTTTGGCATGCACACAGTACAGCGGAATAGGCTCTCCTTCCCACTAAATGCACTGGGGAGGGCACAGGTAATGTTTTGGTATACGCGCTTAATCTTATGTATAAGGCACACCAGGACAAATATGGGCGGCTGGGGACTGAGTATGGATACCTCGCTGCCGAAGCAGCCATGAGGTAGTGGCCAGCTTCGGCCTCCTCCAAACTAAAAGGCCCCATTTCAAGTGCAAGCTAGCAGTATGGAATTGCAGTCTGGGGGTGGGTGGGTGGCAGGCTGCACACTTACACTTGCATTAAAAGAAAACATAGCAGATGCTAACTTCTGTCATCATCATCATGGTCCTCACCTTGGCACTCTCAACTCCACCGATGGAGAAGTCAGGGCCCACCGGAGAAGTCTGGTTCTCTGGTGGGCTCGTCCAATGCTGCCTAAAGCAGGCCGGGCTAAGAAAAATGTGTGGGATGTTCCAAGGAGAAATAGGGGCGGCTGGGGACCGTTTATGGACACCCGGCTGCCCCCAGGCGGCTGGGGACCGTGTGTGGACACCCGGCCGCGGGGCGGCTGGGGACCGAGTATGGACACCCGGCCGCCGGGCGGCTGGGGACTGAGTATGGATTCCTGGCCGCCAACACAGACATGACGTGGTGGCCAGATTCCGCCTCCACATGCCTAAAAGGCCAAATTTCAAGTTCAAGCAAGCAAGCAGTATGGTATTGCAGCCTGGGGGTGGGTGGGTGGCCGGCTGCATACTTGAGCTTGTATTGCAAGGAATGGGGGCGGTACAATTGAACACTGCCCTGGGACTAGAACTTGCATGGGGATAGTTGCAAGTCTGCATCTTCTGATGCGGTAAGGATCACTTATGATGGGCACACTTTTAGACAGTGACCTGGGAGTCAGAGATGCTTCCAGGGGTCTTCCTCATGCTTGTCCCTTGTCTTTTCAGCACTTTATGCATGTGTCACACAGCACATGGCCAGATAAGGTTGTAAAATGTTAAAATGACATTTCACGGTGAATGCATTTGTCATAGTTGAAAGCAATACAAAAGTGCAAAAACGCATAAAAAATGCTACTTGTGAACATAGCCAAAGGTGTGGAGGAGTATTTTTGTTTTTGGTCATTTATTTTAACTTATACACAAGTCTTTACCCTGGAAAGGATGTTCCTTAACATATTTCACTGGAAAAAAGTTTCACTTTCGTTTTTGAACGTTTTATTGTGAGCCTGTAAAAGTGGCTTAATACCTCTGACCACGTTGTTGACAGCAGTGACCTGGGGGTCATAAATGCTTCCTGGGGCGATCCCCATACTGTCCCCATGTCATTTCAGCACTGTCACTATCGTTTTGGGCACTTGTTAGGCTTTTAAAAGACTGCCGGGGGTGCCACCGCAAAAATGCTCGAGTCTTCCATAGACTAACATTGGGCTCATTGCTTGGGTCGAGCACCCGAGTATCACGGCGAGCTCGGCCCGAGCTTCGAGCACCCGAGCATTTTAGTGCTCGCTCAACACTAGTAGGGAGCGTTAGCAAGGCCGAATTGTGGAAAACCTTCCTCAGCACGCCACAACATCAGGCACCACCATTTGATATGGTCCGTATTAAAAGGAGACAGTGTTTCAACAACATGGTGGAAGAGTACGTGTCCACATATCTCCATGTACTGAGTGATGGGTCTGTCCCATTAACTTCTGGGTCTCCAAATTGGACACAATTCCTGAGCTTGCCCTTTACACCTTGGAGATGCTGGCCTGCCCTGAGGCAAGTGTACTGTTGGAACGTGTGTTTACAAAAGCAGGGGGTGTGATCACAGTCAGGTCTACAGCTAACGTGGGCAAGCTCACATTAATTAAAATGAACCAGGCATGGATCCCATGGGACTTGTCTGTACCTTTGAATGACTAGAGAAGTAGACCAGCCTTACACAGCCATTGTTAAACTCCACTGCAGTTTGTTCATTCTATTTGCCATTCCCAATGTTTTGGGGCTTCCCCAAATAAAAAAACAAAACAAAACAAAAAGAAGAAAACAAAAACAGTGTTGGCTACCTCCTCCTTCACCTCATTCACCTACACCGCCACATCCACCTCCTCCTCAACCTCTACCTCCACTTGGACCTTCGCCTCCTGGTTCAAGATTGTTATTTTTTTTTACTCTATGTTATTTTAAGTCAGTTCCCTAAACAAAATAAAAAAAAAAAAAACAGTGTTGACTACCTCCTTCTACAACCTCTTCCACCTACAACGCCACGTACATCTCCAGCTCCTCCTCCTCAACCTCCTCCTCCACTTGGACCTCGGCCTCCTGGTTCAAGATTATTACTTTTTATTTTTTTATTCTATGTTATTTTAAGTAATTGTCCTATTTACATTTATTTGCAGGGCAATTGTCCTGCTATTACCCCGATTTTGCTTTCTTTTGCAGCCCCTTAGCCCTTACTACAACCGTTTTACAGCCATTTTACAGCACCAAAGATCAGGTCCCCATTGACTACTATTGGGTTCGGGTCAAGTTCTAATGCCCGAACCGAACTTTGGATGACAGTTTGGCCGAACCCGAACAACCACGATTCCGCTCAGAACTCCTACTGATATATCAATATCATAATGGAGAAACATGTTATGGTGATATGATAGCTATGTAGGGTTCCTTGCACTTTAATTTACATTGCTAATTCTTAAATGGATTGTGTAAAATTATGAGATTTGGACTGATGTTTTCTTCTCCCACTTCTCTCATATTAGGGTCTTCTACAGTCCCTTTTAGCACTATAGCACTTTATTGGTACATATTGTAAATAATCAATATATGTGGTAGGCAGCTATGGTGTGTTTTATATATGAATTATGTGTTATTCCCATATGGATATAAACTCTGTCCTCCTGTCTTGGGGGAGCCTCAATTAAGAAGGGTGGATACGATGGTATAGGGTCTCCTAGGGTGAGACGACGTTGAGCGTGGGCGCCAATATTGCACTTTGTTTAGGGTGCCAACCACCACAGTTAGGTAGGGTATTTATTTAGGGTTTAGGGTGTTTTGAGAGAATGTTTGTCCCCTGCTATCACCTCCTGCCTTTAGTCGCCCTATACTAAAATAGTGGAGATTTATTGTGGCCTGTGGGCCATTTACCGCAACCCCTTTTCCCCCCTCCCCCCTCCTTTTTTCGGACTTGTTTTTGGGGTATGGTGGTTTTGGTGTTTATTTTTTAGAATTAGTATCAATAAACAGTATAAACAGTATATTTTATTAGAGGTTTTTTGTTTGTGAGATATTTTGAAATCCTCCAGTTTATATATACCGTATTTTTTGGACCATTAGACAAACTTTTTTCCCCCAAAATTTGGAAGGAAAATGGGGGGTGCGTCTTATGGTGGTGGAGCCGGGATCGCAGGGTCCTCTGGCGGCGGCAGAGGTGGGAATGCGTCTGGAGCCGGGGCCTGTACCTGTGCTGGAGTGGCTGGTGTCGGGTGGTGAAGCAGAGGAGCCAGGGCCTGTGCTGGGCTGTGAGTGGCATCCGGTGGTGAGGCAAAGGAGCCGAGGCCTGTGCCGGGCTGTGAGTGGTGTCCGGCGGTGCGGCAGAGCAGCGTGTGTGGCTTCCGGTGGCCGCGGCCATCTTCCTGAGGCCGTGATCTACAGGAAAATGGCCACCTGAGCCAGTGCATGCGCCGACCGGGAGCTCTGGCAGCCATTTTCCTGTAAATCACGGCCTCAGGAAGATGGCGGCGGCCACTGGAAGCCATACACGCTGCTCTGCAGCATCGCCAGATGCCGCTCACAGCCCGGCACAGGCCTCGGCTCCTTTGCTTCACTGCCGGACGCCGCTCACAGGTCCAGGCCCCAGCAGGTCCACAGGCCCTGAGCAGGCCATAGGTCCCAGCCGGTCCACAGGCCCCAGTAGGTCCACAGGCCCCAGCAGGTCCACAGGCCCCAGCCAGACACCGGCATCTCACCTCTTCTGATGCCGCCGGGTTGAGGCAGGGAACGGAGGGACCTGCGATTCTGCTCCACCATCACCGCAACTCACAGCTGCTGGAGCACCGGCTTCATGTATCCAGAGTCCACAACATTCCTCCACTTCTGCCGGGCCAGTTTCCTGAAGGACCCTGCCGCTTGCGCCCCCACCCCCCCCCGGTAAGATACCTAATCAGACTATAAGACGGACCACATCTTATATTTGGGGTGCGTCTTATGGCCCGGTGCGTCTTATAGTCCGAAAAATACGGTATATATATATATATATATATATATATATATATATATATATATATATACAGTACAGACCAAAAGTTTGGACACACCTTCTCATTTAAAGATTTTTCTGTACTTTCATGACTATGAAAATTGTACATTCACACTGAAGGCATCAAAACTATGAATTAACACATGTGGAATTATATACTTAACAAAAAAGTGTGAAACAACTGAAAATATGTCATATTCTAGGTTCTTCAATGTAGTCACCTTTTGCTTTGATGACTGCTTTGCACACTCTTGGCATTCTCTTGATGAGCTTCAAAGGTAGTCACCGGAAATGGTCTTCCAACAACTTGAAGGAGTGCCCATAGATGCTTAGCACTTGTTGGCCCTTTTGCCTTCACTCTGCAGTCCAGCTCACCCAAAACAATCTCGATTGGGTTCAGGTGTGGTGACTGTGGAGTAGAGATGAGCGGTGTTCGACTCGAACTGTTCGCCAATCTCAAATTCGAGCTGTTTTTGGCTGTGTTCGAGCCGTTCGGCAAACCCGAACGATTTGAAAAAATTCGGCTGTTCGAGGTTATGTTCGATAACTGTTCGTGCACCAAAATCATAACTGGATTTTTTCTCAGTAACGCTGAAAATTAATGTTAATACGCAGTTTGAGTGTACAGCGGGGCGGGGGGAGTGGCAGGGGATGGATCTCTGCAGAAATAATGAAGATTTTTTTCTCTTTTCCGCATTTATAGTGGGGAGGTGCAATCTGTCAGCCTATCAGCAGCGCACACACGGAGCGAACTGCTTTTTTTCACACAAGCAAGGGCATGTGTCATTGGCAGTGTATGTCACATGTCCTTGCCCTATAAAACCCAGCCATTTTCCCAGTCGCCACCATTTTCTCACTGCTGCAGCTGCGTGTTAGATTGCACCGCTGTTGCTGTGTGCGCTATACTTTGTTAATTTGAAGCCAATTTTCGCACAAATCTACAGATAGCTTGGGAGTAGGGAATAGTTGTGATTGCAGTCCTTTTAAGGACTAGGTTACATCATTTCCTACGACTTTTATCAGGCAGGTCTGTGCTCTTAAATAGATAGGTTGTGGGATTAAAGACTAATTATAATTACAGTACTTTTCAGGGCTAGGTTACATTAGTTCCTATCACTTTTATCAGGCAGGTCTGTGCTCTTAAATAGATAGGTTGGGAGTAAAGACTAATTGTAATTGCAGTCCTTTTCAGGGCTAGGTTACATCAGTTCCTATCACTTTTTACCAGGCAGGTCTGTGGCAGTGCTGTGCAAGTTTTTTTCACAGCATTTGGCTAAATCTAGCAAAGCAAATCCTTTTTGTCCTCTTGCAGTGTGTGTTAGTCAGCCTATCTGTGTTGCAAGCTACACCACCTGTGTATAGAATACAAATTTTTTTACTGCACCTAGTGAAGTTAAACCTTTAGGGCATAGCATCATTCCATTAGTCCATCTATACTAACCTCAAGCAGGTTGCAAATTCAAAATAATTTTTATCTGCATCTAGCTCTGAAAAAATATTTCGGCTTGTAGCAGTGTGTGGGACTTGTTCTATTAGTCCATCTATACTAACTTCCATCAGGTTGCAAACTCAATATAATTTTTTTCTGCATCTAACTCTGAAAAAATATTTCGGCTTGTAGCAGTGTGTGGCACTTGTTCTATTAGTCCATCTATACTAACCTCCATCAGGTTGCAAATTCAATATAATTTTGTTCTGCATCTAGGTCTGAAAAAATATTTCGGCTTGTAGCAGTGTGTGGGACTTGTTCTATTAGTTCATCTATACTAACCTCCATCAGGTTGCAAATTCAATATAATTTTTTTCTGCATCTAGCTCTGAAAAAATATTTTGGCTTGTAGCAGTGTGTGGGACTTGTTCTATTAGTCCATCTATACTAACCTCCAGCAGGTAGCAAATTCAAAATATTTTTTTTCTGCATGTAGCTCTGAAAAAATATTTCGGCTTGTAGCAGTGTGTGGACTTGTTCTTTTAGTTCATCTATACTAACCTCCAGCAGGTTGCAAATTCAAAATAATTTTTTTCTGCATCTAGCTCTGAAAAAATATTTCGGCTTGTAGCAGTGTATGTGACTTGTTCTATTAGCCCATCTATACTAACCTCCACCAGGTTGCAAATTCAATATAATTTTTTTCTGCATCTAGCTGTGAAAAAATATTTCGGCTTGTAGCAGTGTGTGGGACTTGTTCTATTAGTCCATCTATACTAACCTCCATCAGGTTGCAAATTCAAAATAATTTTTTCTGCATCTAACTCTGAAAAAATATTTCGGCTTGTAGCAGTATGTGGGATTTGTTCTATTAGTCCATCTATACTAACCACAGCAGGTTGCAAATTCAAAATAATTTTTATCTGCATCTAGCACTGAAAAAATATTTCGGCTTGTAGCAGTGTGTGGGACTTGTTCTATTAGTCCATCTATACTAACCTCCATCAGGTTGCAAATTCAATATAATTTTTTTCTGCACCTAGCTCTGAAAAAATATTTCGGCTTGTAGCAGTGTGTGGGACTTGTTCTATTAGTCCATCTGTACTAACCTCCAGCAGGTTGCAAATTCAAAATAATTTTTATTTGCATCGAGCTCTGAAAAAATATTGTGGCTTGCAGCAGTGTGTGGGACTTGTTCTATTAGTCCATCTATACTAACCTCCACCAGGTTGTAAATTCAATATCATTTTTTTCTGCATCTAACCCAGCCAATACTTTTGGGCTTATACCACAGTTTGGCCACTCAGCTCTGCTCGGTTCCCATCCATTGTTTTTTGTGCAAACAACTCCAGAGTTGTCAATTAGTTAACCACCAAAATGAGTGGAAAAAGGCCTGCTGCTGGTGGAAAGGGGAGTAGGCGTGTTGGGAAGGGAAAAAAAGGTTGTGTCCGTGGGGTAGGTGTTAAAGCAACAGTAACATCTGCAGAAGAAAGACCATCTTCCAGCCAAACTAAGATGTCTACTTCTTTTTGTGGACAATGTGATAAGATCCCTTTCTTATGGCCACCCCAATCGCTACAAATTCCAGATGAGGCACAAAAACAGCAGGTGCTTCAACAGATATCAAATGCTCCTTTAAGTGGGCTCTCCTCCACCTCAACTTCAACATCACAAATACTCCAGTCCTCAGAGGTGTCACCCCAATCGCATTTGCTTCCTCACAGCTCCCAAGTCTCCAGCTGCCCGTCTGAGTATGGGGTAGAACAGATGGTTGAGTCTGCAGAGCTGTTTACTCATACTATAGCCTGGGAATCAGAGGTCGGCTCCAGAGCTTCTGTGAATCCAGACAAGGAAATGATCTGCACTGATGCCCAGAATCTTTATGAGTCGGATCCAGGACCAGACGCAGAAGGTTCCGACCATAATGTAGACCCTCGTTCCCAAACTGTAACTCCTGTTGGTGGAGACAATGAGGAAGATGATGATGAGACTCAAATACCTGATTGGAGAGACAACTTTAGTTTTTTGTCAGGGCAGGAAGAGGTTGGCTCTGAGGACGACGGGTGTGATAACACACAGGGTGATGATGATGAGGTTGAAGATCCCACTTACTGTCAACCCACAGTCAGCCAAGAGATGAGGTCAGCAGAGGAGGTGGAGGAGGATGCTAGTGATGACGAGGTCAGGTTGCGCCTTCCTGGACAGAGACGTAGTACTGGAAGCACGTCAACAACTGCATCCTCAAACACAACTCTGCCTCTGACCACAAGTCGTAGTGGCTCTTCAGGTCGCATGGGTGCTAAGCCTTGCATAGCCTGGGCATTTTTTCAGATCGATGAAGATGACCCAACTCGTGTTATCTGTAACATTTGTCAGCAAAAGCTAAGTAGAGGCCAAAAAATACATAGTTTGAGTACTTCATGCATGAACCGGCACATGGATATGAAGCATAAGTTGCAGTGGGAAGCTCACTGTGCTACAATGCGGCCTAGCCGGCCGGGCCAACCACCGTCTACCACATCTTGTGCATCCGCGGCCTCTTCATCCTCTGTGACTGGGGGGACAGCAGTCACACCTGTTTTGGGACGCAGACCTGCCACCTCTTTACCCGCAACAGCCAGCGTGATTGGCAGGTCATCATTTTCTTTGGAGGTGGAAACACCAGCTGGTGTTCAGCGCTGTCCGACATCGATAGCACCACCTTTGGATCAAGGCAACCTAACATGTCCGCCTGCATCTTCCTCACAGACCGGCAGTTTCCGGGGACACCCTTCTCAACCCCGTCTAAGCACAACAGCCATCCCTCGGTCCCTCAGATGTGGACAAGTAAAAGACCATTTCCTCCTAGCCATGAGAAAGCTAAGAGGTTGAATTTCACCATCTGCAAGCTCTTGGCTACAGAAATGCTTCCTTTCCGCCTGGTGGACACAGAGGATTTTTGAGACCTTATGTCCGTCGCAGTGCCCCAGTACCAGATGCCCAGTCGGCACTACTTCTCAAAGAAAGGTGTGCCTGCGCTCCACCAGCATGTCGCACACAACATCACCGCTTCTTTGAGAAACTCTGTGTGTGACAGGGTGCATTTCACCACAGACACTTGGATGAGTAGGCATGGATAGGGGCGTTACATGTCGCTGACTGGGCACTGGGTAACTATTGTGACCGCAGGACAAGGGGCTGCTGTCCAAGTCTTGCCGTCGCAACGAGTTGTGCGTCAATCCTCTTTATCTCAAAGTTCCTCCACTGCTTCTGCCTCCTCAACCTCCTCTCGGTCCTCCACCTGCACCCAAAGCCTGTCTGGTCATGCCACAAGCTTTCTAACTGCGCAGAAGGGATCCTGCACACCTCCTTACTATGCTGGCAGTAGGGCTCAACGTCATCAGGCGGTTTTTACTTTGAAATGTCTGGGAAATGTGAGTCACACAGCTGAGGAGTTGTGGTCAGCTCTGGAGAACCAATTTTTAGCCCACTATCCCGGACTAGATGGCCTTCTGCAGAGGGCACGGTCGCTGTGTGCTCACTTCCGCCGTACGCATCCCGCAGCTCAGTGACTTACATCTTTACAGAAGTCGTTGGGCCTGCCACTTCACCGGCTAAAATGCGATGTGCCTACCCGGTGGAATTCAACTCTGCACATGTTGCAGCGACTGTGGCAGCACCGACAAGCCCTGGTGCAATATGTTGTGACGTATAGCCTGGGCAAACGAGATCCAGAGGTGGGGCAAATCACGCTGGAGGAGTGGTCTCAGATCAGGGACCTATGCACCCTTCTGCACAGTTTTGAAATGGTGACAAAGATGTTTAGTGCTGATGATGCCATTATCAGCATGACTATTCCGGTGATTTACATGCTGGAGCATATGTTAAACAGAATTTTGAGTCAGGTGGTGGCACAAGAGGAGGTGGAGGAAGTAGAGGAGGAGGAGTTGTATGCGGAAGGGCTAACATCTGCAAGGTCAAGACGGTCGGCAGCACCAAGGCGGCAGGCATTTGAGGGTGGGGGAGATGGTTTTACCAGGGTGCATGGTAGCAGCCAAACTAGTGAGGAAGGTGCAGGAGCCCAGGAAGAAGTGGAGGACGAACTGATGGAAGACTCATCAGATGAGGGAGACCTTGATCACATTTCTGTTGTGCGAGGTTGGGGGGAGAGGGCAGAGGAAGGAAGCATGATTGTTTCCTCGCCACCAACACAACAGTGACTTGGTGCTCCTGGATGCGCAAGACACATGAGTGCCTTCTTGCTGCACTACCTGCAACATGACCCTCGAATTGTGAGAATTAGAAATAATCCTGACTACTGGGTTGCCACACTCTTAGATCCCCAGTACAAAAGTAAATTTGCAGAAATTATTCC
Source organism: Phyllobates terribilis (assembly GCF_046119375.1). Taxonomy (NCBI): domain Eukaryota; kingdom Metazoa; phylum Chordata; class Amphibia; order Anura; family Dendrobatidae; genus Phyllobates; species Phyllobates terribilis. Next base: position 248,722,107 of record NW_027362761.1, read on the forward strand.
TGCCATAGAAAGAGATACACGCATGCAGGAGTATCAGCAGAGACTGTTGCAGAATCTTACATGTGCTTTTCCCCAAAACACTAGTGGTGCACGTAGTGAATCTCACAGTTCCAACTTGTCAACCGTGGGACCGTCGAGTGTTCAGCTCTCAAAACATAACAGAAACACAGTATCTGCTGGTAACATCAATTTTGCAGAATCATTTCACCACTTTTCTAGCCTATCCTTTGCAAGGCCACAGGAGACAAGAAGTCTGACACATAGTCAACGCCTAGAGACAATGGTACAGGAGTATCTCCAAGTAAACATTGAAGCCATGACTGTGTCACTGGACCCTTGCTCTTTTTGGGCTTCCAGTCTGGATAAATGGCCGGAGCTCGCCACTTACGCCTTGGAGATCTTGTCATGCCCCGCAGCCAGCGTTCTGTCTGAACGTGTGTTCAGCGCTGCTGGTGGTGTGCTGACAGATAAGCGCACGCGGCTCTCCACTGATAATGTAGACAGACTCACGTTCATAAAGATGAACAAATCATGGATCCGAAACGACTTTTCTACCCCTGTGTCATCCTGGGGAGAGTAAAAGCTTGATGATTTGTTAAAATCACCTCACCAACCGTTTTAAGCTTTCAAATTACTAATCATGTTTATCTGTATCTTGGCTGGAAAATAATTTGGGCCTTGTAGCAGTGTGCAGTACTGATTCGATTACGCCATCTATACTAAAGTCCACCAGATTTAAAATTACTAATCATGTTTATCTGTATCTTGGCTGGAAAATAATTTGGGCCTTGTAGCAGTGTGCAGTACTGATTCTATTAGGCCATCTATACTAAACTCCACCAGATTTAAAATTACTAATCATGTTTATCTGTATCTTGGCTGGAAAATAATTTGGGCTTTGTAGCAGTTTGCAGTACTGATTCTATTAGGCCATCTATACTCAGCTCCACCAGCTTTCAAATTAATAATAATTTTTAGCTGCAAATAGCCCGGAAAATAATGTTGGGGCTCCTAGATGCGAAAGACACATGAGTGCCTTCTTGCTGCACTCCCTGCAACATGACCCTCAGATTGTCAGAATTCGAAGTAATCCTGACTACTTGGTTGCCACACACTTAGATACCCCACACTCTTCGATCAACCTTTTCATTTTAATAAAGAATAGAGATGAGCGTTGTTCTACTCGAACTGTTCGCCAATCTCAAATTCGAGCTGTTTTGGGCGGTGTTCGAGCCGTTCGGCGAACACGAACAATTTGAGAAAAATTCGGCTGTTCGAGGTTATGTTCGATAACTGTTCGTGCACCAAAATCATAACTGGATTTTTTCTCAGTAATGATGAAAATTAATGTTAATACGCAGTTTGAGTGTACAGCGGGTGGGGGGAGGGGCAGGGGATGGATCTCTGCAGGAACAATGAAGATCTCCATTTTTTTTTTCTCTTTCCCGCATTTACAGTGGAGAGGTGCAATCTGTCAGCCTATCAGCAGCGCACACACGGAGCGAAGTGCTTTTTTTCACACAAGCAAGGGCATGTGTCATTGGCAGTGTATGTCACATGTCCTTGCCCTATAAGACCAAGCCATTTTCCCCGTCACCACCATTTTCTCACTGCTGCAGCTGCGTGTTAGACGGCACCGCTGTTGCTGTGTGCGCTATACCTTGTTAATTTCAAGTCAATTTTCGCACAAATCTACAGATAGCTTGGGAGTAGGGAATAGTTGTGATTGCAGTCCTTTTAAGGACTAGGTTACAGCATTTCCTACGACTTTTATCAGGCAGGTCTGTGCTCTTAAATAGATAGATTGTGGGAGTAAAGACTAATTGTAATTGGAGTCCTTTTCAGGACTAGGTTACATCAGTTCCTATCAGTTTTTGCCAGGCAGGTCTGTGCCAGTGCTGTGCAAGTTTTTTTCACAGCATTTGGCTGAATCTAGCAAAGCTAATCCTTTTTGGCCTATTGCAGAGTGTGTTAGTCAGTGGAGTAGCCTATCTGTGTTGCAAGATATACCACCTGTGTATAGAATACCAATTTTTTTACTGCACCTAGTGAAGTAAAATCTTTTGGGCATAGCATCATTCTATTAGTCCATCTATACTGACCTCCATCAGGTTGCAAATTGAATATAATTTTTTTCTGCATCTAGCTCTGAAAAAATATTGGGCTTCTAGCTGTGTGTGGGACTTGTTGTATTAGTTTATCTATACTGACCTCCATCAGGTTGCAAACTGAATATATTTTTTTCTGCATCTACCTCTGAAAAAATATTGGGCTTCTAGCTGTGTGTGGGACTTGTTCTATTAATCGATCTATACAGACCTCCATCAGGTTGCAAACTTAATATATTTTTTTCTGCATCTACCTCTGAAAAAATATTGGGCTTCTAGCTGTGTGTGGGACTTGTTGTATTAGTCCATCTATACTGACCTCCATCAGGTTGCAAACTGAATATATTTTTTTCTGCATCTACCTCTGAAAAAATATTGGACTTCTAGCTGTGTGTGGGACTTGTTCTATTAATCCATCTATACAGACCTCCATCAGGTTGCAAACTGAATATATTTTTTTCTGCATCTACCTCTGAAAAAATATTGGGCTTCTAGCTGTGTGTGGGACTTGTTGTATTAGTCCATCTATACTGACCTCCATCAGGTTGCAAACTGAATATATTTTTTTCTGCATCTACCTCTGAAAAAATATTGGGCTTCTAGCTGTGTGTGGGACTGGTTCTATTAATCCATCTATACAGACCTCCATCAGGTTGCAAACTGAATATATTTTTTTCTGCATCTACCTCTGAAAAAATATGTGGCCTTCTAGCAGTGTGTGGGACTTTCTCTATTAGTCCATCTATACTGACCTCCATCAGGTTGCAAACTGAATATAATTTTTTTCTGCATCTAGCTCTGAAAAAATATTTGGCCTTCTAGCAGTGTGTGGGACTTTCTCTATTAGTCCATCTATACTGACCTCCATCAGGTTGCAAATTAAAAATAATTTTTATCTGCATCTACAGTACCTCTGAAAAAATATTTGGGCTTCTAGCTGTGTGTGGGACTTGTTCTATTAGTCCATCTATGCTGACCTCCATCAGGTTGCAAATTGAATATAATTTTTATCTGCATCTAGCTCTGAAAAAACATTTGGCCTTCTAGCAGTGTGTGGGACTTTCTCTATTAGTCCATCTATACTGACCTCCATCAGATTGCAAATTGAATATAATTTTTATCTGCATCTAGCTCTGAAAAAATATTTGGCCTTCTAGCAGTGTGTAGGACTTTCTCTATTAGTCCATCTATACTGACCTCCATCAGGTTGCAAATTAAAAATAATTTTTATCTGCATCTATCTCTGAAAAAATATTTGGCCTTCTAGCAGTGTGTAGGACTTTCTCTATTAGTCCATCTATACTGACCTCCATCAGGTTGCAAATTAAAAATAATTGTTATCTGCATCTACCTCTGAAAAAATATTTGGGCTTCTAGCTGTGTGTGGGACTTGTTCTATTAATCCATCTATACAGACCTCCATCAGGTTGCAAACTGAATATAATTTTTTTCTGCATCTAGCTCTGAAAAAATATTTGGCCTTCTAGCAGTGTGAGGGACTTGTTCTATTAGTCCACCTATACTGACCTCCATCAGGTTGCAAATTCAAAATAATTTTTTGTCTGCATCTAGCTCTGAAAAAATATTTGGCCTTCTAGCAGTGTGTGGTACTTTCTCTATTAGTCCATCTATACTGACCTCCATCAGGTTGCAAACTGAATATATTTTTTTTCTGCATCTACCTCTGAAAAAATATTGGGCTTGTAGCTGTGTGTGGGACTTGTTCTATTAATCCATCTATACAGACCTCCATCAGGTTGCAAACTGAATAAAAAAATTTTCTGCATCTACCTCTGAAAAAATATTTGGGCTTCTAGCTGTGTGTGGGACTTGTTCTATTAGTCCATCTATACTGACCTCCATCAGGTTGCAAATTGAATATAATTTTTTTCTGCATCTAACCCAGCCAATAGTTTTGGCCTAATACCACAGTTTGGCCACTCAGCTCTGCTCGGTTCCCATCCATTGTTTTTTTGTGCAAACAACTCCAGAGTTGTGAATTAGGTAACCACCAAAATGAGTGGAAAAAGGCCTGCTGCTGGTGGAAAGGGGAATAGGCGTGTTGGGAAGGGGAAAAAAGGTTGTGTCCGTGGGGTAGGTGTTAAAGCAACAGTAACATCTGCAGAAGAAAGACCATCTTCCAGCCAAACTAAAATGTCTACTTCTTTTAGCGGACAATGTGATAAGATCCCTTTCTTACGGCCACGCCAATCGCTACAAATTCCAGATGAGGCACAAAAACAGCAGGTGCTTCAACGGATATCAAGTGCTCCTTTAAGTGGGCTCTCCTCCACATCAACTTCAACATCACAAATACTCCAGTCCTCAAAGGTGTCACCCCAATCGCACTTGCTTCCTCACAGCTCCCAAATCTCCAGCTGCCCGTCTGAGTATGAGGTAGAACAGATGGTTGAGTCTGCAGAGCTGTTTACACATACTATAGCCTAGGAATCAGAGGTCGACTCCAGCGCTTCTGTGAATCCAGACGAGGAAATGATCTGCACTGATGCCCAGAATCTTTATGAGTCGGATCCAGGACCAGACGCAGAAGGTTCTGACCATAATGTAGACCCTCATTCCCAAACTGTAACTCCTGTTGGTGGAGACAATGAGGAAGACGATGATAAGACTCAAATACCTGATTGGAGCGACAACTTTAGTTTTTTGTCAGGGCAGGAACAGGTTGGATCTGAGGATGACGGGTGTGATAACGCACAGGGTGATGATGATGAGGTTGGAGATCCCACTTACTGTCAACCCACAGTCAGCCAAGAGATGAGGTCAGCAGAGGAGGTGGAGGAAGATGCTAGTGACGACGAGGTCAGGTTGCGCCTTCCTGGACAGAGACGTAGTACTGGAAGCACGTCAACAACTGCATCCTCAAACACAACTCTGCCTCTCACCACAAGTCGTGGTGGCTCTTCAGGTCGCATGGGTGCTAAGCCTTGCATAGCCTGGGCATTTTTTCAGATCGATAAAGATGACCCAACTCGTGTTATCTGTAACATTTGTCAGCAAAAGCTAAGTAGAGGCCAAAAAATACATAGTTTGAGTACTTCATGCATGAACCGGCACATGGACATGAAGCATAAGTTGCAGTGGGAAGCTCAGTGTGCTACAATGCTGCCTAGCCGGCCGGGCCAACCACCATCTGCCATATCTTGTGCATCCGCGGCCTCTTCATCCTCTGTGACTGGGGGGACAGCAGTCACACCTGTTTGGGGAGCAGACCTGCCACCTCTTTACCCGCAACAGCCAGCGTGATTGGCAGGTCATCATTTTCTTTGGAGGTGGTAACACCAGCTGGTGTTGAGCGCTGTCCGACATCGATAGCACCACCTTTGGATCAAGGCAACCTAACATGTCCGCCTGCATCTTCCTCACAGACCGGCAGTTTGCCGGGGACACCCTTATCAACCCCGTCTAAGCACAATAGCCAGCCCTCGGTCCCTCAGATGTGGACAAGTAAAAGACGATTTCCTCCTAGCCATGAGAAAGCTAAGAGGTTGAATTTCACCATCTGCAAGCTCTTGGCTACAGAAATGCTGCCTTTCCGCCTGGTGGACACAGAGGATTTTCGAGACCTTATGTCCGTCGCAGTGCCCCAGTACCAGATGCCCAGTCGGCACTACTTCTCAAAGAAAGGTGTGCCTGCGCTCCACCAGCATGTCGCACACAACATCACCGCTTCTTTGAGAAACTCTGTGTGTGACAGGGTGCATTTCACCACAGACATTTGGACGAGTATGCATGGACAGGGGCGTTAAATGTCGCTGACTGGGCACTGGGTAACTATGGTGACAGCAGGACAAGGGGCTGCTGTCCAAGTCTTGCCGTCCCCACGAGTTGTGCGTCAATCCTCTTTATGTCAAAGTTCCTCCACTGCTTCTGCCTCCTCAACCTCCTCTCGGTCTTCCACCTGCACCCAAAGCCTGTCTGGTCATGCCACAAGCTTTCTAACTGCGCAGAAGGGATCCTGCACACCTCCTTACTATGCTGGCAGTAGGGCTCAACGTCATCAGGCGGTTTTTACATTGAAATGTCTGGGAAATGTGAGTCACACAGCTGAGGAGTTGTGGTCAGCTCTGGAGAACCAATTTCATGAATGGTTGTCTCCACTGGACCTGAAACCAGGGAAGGCCGTGTGCGACAATGCTGCAAACCTGGGTGCGGCCCTTCGCCGGGGCAATGTCACACACGTGCCTTGTATGGCTCACGTGTTGAACCTGGTTGTCCAGCAATTTTTAGCCCACTATCCCAGACTAGATGGCCTTCTGCAGAGGGCACGGTCGCTGTGTGCTCACTTCCGCCGTTCGCATCCCGCAGCTCAGCGACTTACATCTCTACAGAAGTCGTTGGGCCTGCCACTTCACCGGCTAAAATGCGATGTGCCTACCCGGTGGAATTCAACTCTGCACATGTTGCAGCGACTGTGGCTGCACCGACAAGCCCTGGTGCAATACGTTCTGACGTATAGCCTGGGCCAACGAGATCCAGAGGTGGGGCAAATCACGCTGGAGGAGTGGTCTCAGATCAGGGACCTATGCACCCTTCTGCACAGTTTTGAAATGGCGACGAAGATGTTTAGTGCTGACGATGCCATTATCAGCATGGCTATTCCGGTGATTTACATGCTGGAGCACATGTTAAACAGAATTCGGAGTCAGGTGGTGGCACAAGAGGAGGTGGCGGAAGTAGAGGAGGAGGAGTTGTATGCGGAAGGGCTAACATCTGCAAGGTCCAGACGGTCGGCAGCACCAAGGCGGCAGGCATGTGAGAGTGGGGGAGATGGTTTTGCCAGGGCGCATGGTAGCAGCCAAACTAGTGAGGAAGGTGCAGGAGCCCAGTAAGAAGTGGAGGACGAACTGATGGAAGACTCATCAGATGAGGGAGACCTTGATCACATTTCTGTTGTGCGAGGTTGGGGGGAGGGGACAGAGGAAGGAAGCATGATTGTTACCTCGCCACCAACACAACAGGGACTTGGTGCTCCTGGATGCGCAACACACATGAGTGCCTTCTTGCTGCACTACCTGCAACATGACCCTCGAATTGTGAGAATTAGAAATAATCCTGACTACTGGGTTGCCACACTGTTAGATCCCCGGTACAAAAGTAAATTTGCAGAAATTATTCCTGCCATAGAAAGGGATGCACGCATGCAGGAGTATCAGCAGAGACTGCTGCAGAATCTTACATGTGCTTTTCCACAAAATACCAGTGGTGCACGTAGTGAATCTCACAGTTCCAACTTGCCAACCGTGGGACCGTCAAGTGTTCAGCACTCAAACCGTAACAGAACCACAGTATCTGCTGGTAACATCAATTTTGCGGAATCATTTCACCACTTTTTTAGCCCATCCTTTGCAAGGCCACAGGAGACAAGAAGTCTGACACATAGTCAACGCCTAGAGACGATGGTACAGGAGTATCTCCAAGTAAACATTGAAGCCATGACTGTGTCACTGGACCCTTGCTCTTTTTGGGCTTCCAATCTGGATAAATGGCCGGAGCTAGCCACTTACGCCTTGGAGATCTTGTCATGCCCCGCAGCCAGCGTTCTGTCTGAACGTGTGTTCAGCGCTGCTGGTGGTGTGCTGACAGATAAGCGCACGCGGCTCTCCACTGATAATGTAGACAGACTCACGTTCATAAAGATGAACAAATCATGGATCCGAAATGACTTTTCTACCCCTGTGTCATCCTGGGGAGAGTAAAAGCTTGATGATTGGTTAAAATCACCATACCAACCGTTTTAAGCTTTCAAATTACTAATCATGTTTATCTGTATCTTGGCTGGAAAATAATTTGGGCTTTGTAGCAGTGTGCAGCACTGATTCTATTAGGCCATCTATAATAAGCTCCACCAGATTTAAAATTACTAATCATGTTTATCTGTATCTTGACTGGAAAATAATTTGGGCTTTGTAGCAGTGTGCAGCACTGATCCTATTAGGCCATCTATACTAAAGCTTCACCAGATTTAAAATTAATAATAATTTTTAGCTGCATTTAGCCCGGAAAATAATTTTGGGGCTCCGAGATGCGCAAGACACATAAGTGCCTTCTTGCTGCACTACCTGCAGCATGACCCTCATATTGTCAGAATTCGAAGTAATCATGACTACTGGGTTGCCACACTCTTAGATCCCCCAAACTTTTCGATCAACCTTTTCATTTTAATAAAGACCAAAAAAATGGTCATTTTTGAAATTATAAGCATTAGCAGGTTGTTAGAAACTGAAATCAAACAGTTTTCAACTCAAAACTTTATTCTAGGTGATGTTACATTTTCACATAGGACCCCTTGTTCGAAAGGAGCTTCTGAACTCTCTCGTCCATTGAATTTGTCAGGTTTTGGATGGTTTCTGCTTCAATTGTTTTGCATGAGGACAGAATACCCTCCCAGAGCTGTTGCTTAGATGTGAACTGCCTCCCGCCATCATAGACACTCCTTTTAATGATGCTCCAAAGGTTCTGAATGGGGTAGAGGTCAGGGGAGCATGGGGGTCACACCATAAGTTTGTCCACTTTTATGCCCATATCAGCCAGAGATGCAGATGTTTTATGTGCAGCATGAGATGGTGCATTATCATGCAAAAAAATGATCTTGCTGTGAAATACACGGTTCTTCTTCTTGAACCATGGCAGGAAGTGCTGTTTGAGAAGTTCCACATACATTATGGAGTTCATCTTTAGCGCCTTCAGGGATCCTAAAGGGGCCGACAATCTCTCTCCCCATGATTCCAGCCCAAAACATTACTCCACCTCCTCCTTGTTGGCGCTGTAGCCGTGTTTGTGTGGGGTGTCCATCAACCAGCCATCCTCCACTCCATCCATCTGGACCATCGAGCGCTGCACGGCACTCATCCGTGAACAAAACAGTTTTGAAATCAGTCTTCATGTAATGTTTGGCCCACTGGAGACTTTTCTGCTTGTGTGAAGTGGATAGAGGAGGTCGACAGGATGGCATATGCACAGCTGCAAACCTCTGAAGGACCCTGCATCTTGTTGTTCGGGGGACGTTGGAGGCACCAGCAGCTTCAAAAACTTGTCTGCTGCTATGACAAGGCTTTTTTGCCGCTGCTCTTTCAACCTGACGTAATTGCCTGTAGGAAAGAGTCCTCAATTTGCCCTTATCAGCACGCACACGTGTGTACTGTGAATCAGCTACATACTTCTTGATTGCCAAGACACTTCATCCTGATCATCGCACAATGTTGATTGTAGTCATGCCTTGACCTAAACACTCCACAATTTGTTGCTTCTCAGCAGCCGACACATCCTTTTTCTTTCCCATTTTGGCAGAAAATGTAGGCTGCTTAATAATGTGAGACAGCCTTCTTAAGTAGTCTTGCCTTTCATTGGACACACCTGCCAAACTAATTAGCACAGGTGTCTGCAATTGCTTACAGTGATATAAAGAGCCCTGACACACATCACCATCAATGAGTTTAACTGACAAACAAACAAATTCTTCCCTTATCACTCCTAAACACTTTTTGCATAATAATTTGGAACACAGTGTACATGTGCTTTTCCACAAAACACCAGTGGTTCACGTAGTGAATCTTACAGTTCTAACTTGCCAACCGTGGTCTGTATGGAGTTGTTCAATAAAGGGCCCAAAATTAAGATAACATAGATGGGAGAGGTCTCTATGAATAGGAATTCCTAAGTATTTGATACCCTGTGAGGGCCAGGCAAAGGGAAAGTTGGACTGGATGGAATCCTATATGGATTTGGGGAGGGAGACATCGAGGGCCTCAGACTTCGCTGCATTGATTTTAAAATTTGACCATGTAACAAAGTGATCTATTTCAGCCATAACAGCATGGATGGATATATGTGATTGAGTGATATATACTAGGACATCATCAGCAAATAGAGAGCACTTGTACTCGGTGCCTCCCACCTCAATCCACCTAATATTGGGGTTATGGCGAATTGATGAGAGCAGGTGCTCCGTCACTAGGATGTATAAGAGAGGGGACAGAGAACATCCCTGCCTTGTCCCATTGGTGATTGTGAAAGGTGATGAAAATGTTCTGACGCACCCCCTGGGCCTTGGGACACCCGGAGCCGGACCCTTTTTGGTGGATGCTGGTGGTTGTAGTCTCCGTGGCGGCGACCCGGTTCCGTGGCTCAGGGCGGTCAAACCAGTGGCGGAACTATTTATGTGGTTTTGATGTTTAAATGTCCGACTACGCCACCCGTGGATTGCGGTCAGAGTGAACCGCCGCTCCAGGGCAGACCGCTGAGGCTGGTGTTGTGGGTGCAGCAGAGGGTAGCATAACTCCCCACGGGAGGAGTATAGCCTCAGGGCAGTGTATGCGGAGGATGGGGGTGATGGTGCAGGGCAGCAGCAGTAACGACACGGAGTCAGTGATGCAGTCCAGGGCCTTTACTCACAGTTCTTATTATCCAGACCACGTCTGCAGGTAACGGCTGCCCACGTCGTACTGTGCTCACCAGGTGAGGGGCTCAGACAACTCCCAGATAACTTTGGAGCGCTTCACAGGACCCCCTTTGTGTGTCCTTTGTCTGGCCTTTCTTACCAACCCTTCTGTCCGGCTGCCTTGGGCCTCCTCTTGGTAAACTTGGCGCCAGTTTCCCTGACCCTATGTGGTGCCTTCCTAGCGGGTGTAGCGAGGGGCTGCGCCACATAAAATGTCACAGCCTCCTGTTTCTAGCTGAGGGTCGTTTCCTGCCTCCACTAGTTTCGGGGACCGGTCTCGCCCTTTGGCCTGACCCCTCCACGCAGGTGGATTCGGGCGTGCGGTGGCGACTCGCCCGTCCGCACCCCTGGGATCCCTTCGTTCCTCATTCCTGGAGCCTTCTCCGCTCCTCTTCCTTCCTTCTCCCTCTTCCAGGCCTGGGCCTCTGTTACTAGGCCCGCCTCCGGAGCAGAGCTCATGCAGAGCCCCTGCTCCCTGCCACTTCTGCTCAGACTTCTCTGCACTGAACTAAGATGGTGCCCACCTTTTATACTCCCTTCTCAATGCACCCAGGAACTGCTTCCTCCCTGCTCCTGCACTACAGGGTTCCCCTTCCTCAGTGTTCCCTCCCCCCACTCCAGCCAGGGACACGGACTGTCGTGCCCATCTCAGGGGCATATTGGTCGCCCTGCCCCATGGCAATGTGGTGTAATGCATGCAGGTGTCGGGTCCTGATCCACACTACATCCTTACCTGAGAGTGAGATATCACACCTCTGGGTGAGGTGCAATACCTCTGTAGCAACCGAGCCCTCAGGGTGCTACAGTTCCATTTATCTTCAGCCTAGGTGACGTATTGCGATACAGGGCCGTGATTTTGGCTATAAAAGGGTCCCCTAGACCCCTACCCCAAGCTTTTTAAGAGAATCATATATGGCGTGCCAGGAGACTCTATGAAATGCTTTCTCAGCATCCAACGAGAGTTTCTAATTACAAATTTTTAACTGCATCTAGCCCAGGAAATACTTTGTGCCTAGTAGCAGTGTCTGCTAGTCAGCGGAATATCACGGCTGTTAAGCAAGCTACACCACCTGTAGTTTGGACACTTAATTTTTTCAAAGGAAATGCTTCGGGACCACGGGATACTCAGTGAAGAGCATCAGGAGGCACCCCAAGGCATAGGGGCTGGGACTGGCAGTAGGATGCCTTGCGGTGGACAGCCGAGCTCGATCCTTATAAAAGCTTTTTAACTGCAGCAGCTTTAGTGGACGCTACTGGAGCTGGAATTACTCGGCTGCTGGCATGAGACTTGCCCTCCAATAGATCCTTGTAAATGGATTTAAAGTGTATTCATTCAAATTAGAGAGACAATTTAAATTAAAAAGCTTAGAGCTGCCTCCACCACAGGGGGGCTCGCTCGACCCACCAGCGGACAGGCACCAGTATTGGGAGAGGGGGGCTGGCCGTCAGGGTTCACCACGGCTCTGGCACAAACCCGGCGACGCGGAGGTGGCACGGGCAGGAGCGGACTGAACGTGTCGGCTTCTCACTTTTTGGATTTTAGAAGGGCATGACATGCCTATATCTGTGTCTCCCTGTCCTTTTACTCCTCCACCTCTTTTCTTTTCGCATGACTATATGTACTTGTCACTTTTCCATGTGTTAGTTGTGTCTTCTGAGCAGTTTGTCAGCTTTTGGACACCTTTGAAGGTGTTTTCTATGTGTTTCTATGTGTTTTTGTTTGCCTGCCATTGGTTTTAACGGTGTTCGAAGGTGTTCGACGAACAGTTCGACGAACACACGGGTGTTCGACGAACCGAACCGAACTCGAACACTACGGGGGTGGCTCAACACTAATAAAGAACAAAAAAATGTTCATTTTTGAAATTATAAGCATTAGCAGGTTATTAGAAACTGAAATCAAACAGTTTTCAACTCAAAACTTTATTCTAGGTGATGTTACATTTGCATATAGGACCCCTTGTTCGAAAGGAGCTTCTGAACTCTCTCGTCCATTGAATTTGTCAGGTTTTGGATGGTTTCTGCTTCAATTGTTTTGCATGAGGACAGAATACCCTCCCAGAGCTGTTGCTTAGATGTGAACTGCCTACCGCCATCATAGACACTCCTTTTGATGATGCTCCAGAGGTTCTGAATGGGGTTGAGGTCAGGGGAGCATGGGGGTCACACCATAAGTTTGTCCCCTTTTATGCCCATATCAGCCAGAGATGCAGAAGTGTTATGTGCAGCATGAGACGGTGCATTATCATGCATGATAATGATCTTGTTGCGGAATACACGGTTCTTCTTCTTGAACCATGGCAGGAAGTGCTGTTTGAGAAACTCCACATACATTATGGAGTTCATCTTTACCCCTTCAGGGATCCTAAAGGGCCGACAATCTCTCTCCCCATGATTCCAGCCCAAAACATTACTCCACCTCCTCCTTGTTGGCGCTGTAGCCATGTTTGCGTGGGGTGTCCATCAACCAGCCATCCTTCACTCCATCCATCTGGACCATCGAGCATTGCACGGCACTCATTGGTGAACAAAACAGCTTTGAAGTCAGTCTTCATGTATTGTTTGGCCCACTGGATCTGTTTCTGCTTGTGTGCAGTGGATAGAGGAGGTCGACAGGATGGCTTACGCACAGATGCAAACCTCTGAAGGACTGTGCATCTTGTTGTTCGGGGGACGTTGGAGGCACCAGCAGCTTCAAAAACTTGTCTGCTGCTATGACAAGGCTTTTTTGCCGCTGCTCTTTTAACCTGACGTAATTGCCTGTAGGAAAGAGTCCTAAATTTTCCCTTATCAGCACGCACACGTGTGTACTGTGAATCAGCTACTAACTTCTTGATTGTGCGATGATCAGGATGAAGTGTCTTGGCAATGTTGATTGTAGTCATGCCTTGACCTAAACACTCCACAATTTGTTGCTTCTCAGCAGCCAACACATCCTTTTTCTTTCCCATTTTGGCAGAAAATGTAGGCTGCTTAATAATGTGGGACAGCCTTCTTAAGTAGTCTTGCCTTTCATTGGACACACCTGCCAAACTAATTAGCACAGGTGTCTGCAATTGCTTACAGTGATATAAAGAGCCCTGACACACATCACCATCAATGAGTTTAACTGACAAACAAAAAAATTCTTCCCTTATCACTCCTAAACACTTTTTGCATAATAATTTGGAACACAGTGTACATGTGCTTTTCCACAAAACACCAGTGGTTCACGTAGTGAATCTTACAGTTCTAACTTGCCAACCGTGGTCTGTATGGAGTTGTTCAATAAAGGGCCCAAAATTAAGATAACATAGAAGGGAGAGGTCTCTATGAATACAAATTCCTAAGTATTTGATACCCTGTGAGGGCCAGGCAAAGGGAAAGTTGGACTGGATGGAATCCTGTATGGATTTGGGGAGGGAGACATCGAGGGCCTCAGACTTTGCTGCATTGATTTTAAAATTTGACCATGTAACAAAGTGATCTATTTCAGCCATAACAGCAGGGATGGATATATGTGATTGAGTGATATATACTAGGACATCATCAGCAAATGCAGAGCACTTATACTCGGTGCCTCCCACCTCAATCCACCTAATATTGGGGTTAAGGCAAATTGATGAGAGCAGGTGCTCCTTCACTAGGATGTATAAGAGAGGGGACAGAGGACATCCCTGCCTTGTCCCATTGGTGATTATGAAAGGTGATGAAAATGTTCCATTTATCTTCAGCCTAGGTGATGTATTGCGATACAGGGCCGTGATTTTGCCTATAAAAGGGTCCCCTAGACCCCTACCCCAAGCTTTTTAAGAGAATAATATATGGCGTGCCAGGAGACTCTATGAAATGCTTTCTCAGCATCCAACGAGAGTATCTAATTGCAAATTTTTAACTGCATCTAGCCCAGGAAATACTTTGTGCCTAGTAGCAGTGTCTGCTAGTCAGTGGATTATCCCAGCTGTTAAGCAAGCTACACCACCTGTAGTTTGGACACTTAATTTTTTCAAAGGAAATGGCTCAGGCCCCCGGGACACTCAGTGAAGAGCATCGGGGAGGCACCCCAAGGCATAGGGGCTGGGACTGGCGGTAGGACGCCTTGCGGTGGACCACCAAGCTCGATCCTTATAAAAGCTTTTTAACTGCAGCAGCTTTAGTGGACGCTACTGGAGCTGGAATTACCGCGGCTGCTGGCATGAGACATGCCCTCCAATAGATCCTTGTAAAAGGATTTAAAGTGTATTCATTCAAATTAGAGAGACAATTTAAATTAAAAAGATTAGACCTGCCTCCACCGCAGGGGGGCTCGCTCGACCCACCAGCGGACAGGCACCAGTATTGGGAGAGGGGGGCTGGCCGTCAGGGTCCACCGCGGCTCTGGCACAAAGCTGGCGACATGGAGGTCGCACGGGCAGGAACGGACTGGCCGTGTCGGCTTCGCACTTTTTTGGTTTTAGAAGGGCATGACATGCCTATATCTGTGTCTCCCCCTCCTTTTACTCCTCCACCTCTTTTCTTTTCGCATGACTATATGTACTTGTCACTTTTCCATGTGTTAGTTGTGTCTTCTGAGCAGTTTGTCAGGTTTTGGACACCTTTGAAGGTGTTTTCTATGTGTTTCTATGTGTTTTTGTTTGCCTGCCATTGGTTTTAACGGTGTTCGAAGGTGTTCGACGAACAGTTCGACGAACAGTTCGGCGAACATATGGGTGTTCGACGAACCGAACCGAACTCGAACACTACGGGGGTGGCTCAACACTACTGTGGAGGCCAGGTCATTTGGCGTAGCACCCCATCACTCTCCTTCTTGGTCAAATAGCCCTTACACAGCCTGGAGGTTTATTTGAGGTCATTGTCCTGTTGAAAAATAAATGATGGTCCAACTAAACGTAAACTGGATGGAATAGCATGCTGCTGCAAGATGCTGTGGTAGTCATGCTGGTTCAGTATGCCTTCAATTTTGAATAAATCCCCAACAGTGTCACCAGCAAAGACCCCCACACCATCACACCTCCTCCTCCATGCTTCACGGTGGAAACCAGACATGTAGAGTCCATCCGTTCACCTTTTCTGCGTCGCACAAAGACATGGTGGTTGGAACCAAAGATCTCAAATTTGGACTCATCAGACCAAAGCACTGATTTCCACTGGTCTAATGTTCATTCCTTGTGTTCTTTAGTCCAAACAAGTCTCTTCTGCTTGTTGCCTGTCCTTAGCAGTGGTTTCCTAGCAGCTATTTTACCATGAAGGCCCTCTGCACAAAGTCTCCTCTTAATAGTTGTTGTAGAGATGTGTCTGCTGCTAGAACTCTTTGTGGCAATGACCTGGTCTCGAATCTGAGCTGCTGTTAAACTACGATTACTGAGGCTGGTGACTCGGATAAACTTATCCTCAGAAGCAGAGGTGACTCTTGGTCTTCCTTTCCTGGGGCAGTCCTCATGTGAGTCCGTTTCTTTGTAGCGCTTGATGGTTTTTGCAACTGCACTTGTGGACACTTTCAAAGTTTGCCCAATTTTCGGACTGACTGACCTTAATTTCTTAAAGTAATGATGGCCACTCGTTTTTCTTTACTTAGAATTTGTATTATGGCAAGAAAAAAGAAGCTAACAGTCAATTCAGTAGGACTATCAGCAGTGCATCCACCTGACTTCTGCACAACACAACTGATGGTCCCAACCCAATTTAAAAAGCAAGAAATCCCACTTATTAAACCTGACAGGGCACACCTGTGAAGTGAAAACCATTTCCGGTGACTACCTCTTGAAGCTCATCAAGAGAATGCCAAGAGTGTGCAAAGCAGTCATCAAAGCAAAAGGTGGCTACTTTGAAGAACCTAGAATATAAGACATATTTTCAGTTGTTTCACACTTTTTTGTTAAGTATATGATTTCACATGTGTTAATTCATAGTTTTGATGCCTTCAGTGTGAATGTACAAATTTCAAAGTCATGAAAATACAGAAAAATCTTTAAATGAGAAGGTGTGTCCAAACTTTTGGTCTGTACTATATATATATACATACAGTACTATATATATACATACAGTACAGACCAAAAGTTTGGACACACCTTCTCATTTAAAGATTTTTCTGTATTTTCATAACTATGAAAATTATACATTCACACTGAAGGCATCAAAACTATGAATTAACACATGTGGAATTATATACTTAACAAAAAAGTGTGAAACAACTGAAGATATGTCTGATATTCTAGGTTCTGTAAAGTAGCCACCTTTTGCTTTGATGACTGCTTTGCACACTCTTGGCATTCTCTTGATGAGCTTCACGTGGTAGTCACCGGAAATGGTCTTCCAACAATCTTGAATGAGTTCCCAGAGATGCTTAGCACTTGTTGGCCCTTTTGCCTTCACTCTGCGGTCCAGCTCACCCCAAACCATCTCGATTGGGTTCAGGTCTGGTGACTGTGGAGGCCAGGTCATCTGGCGTAGCACCCCATCACTCTCCTTCTTGGTCAAATAGCCCTTACACAGCCTGGAGGTGTGTTTGGGGTCATTGTCCTGTTGAAAAATAAATGATGGTCCAACTAAACGCAAACCAGATGGAATAGCATGCCGCTGCAAGATGCTTTGGTAGCCTTGTTGGTTCAGTATGCCTTCAATTTTGAATAAATACCCCACAGTGTCACCAGCAAAGCACCCCCACACCATCACACCTCCTACTCCATGCTTCACGGTGGGAACCAGGCATGTAGAGTCCATCCGTTCACCCTTTCTGTGTCGCACAAAGACACGGTGGATGGAACCAAAGATCTCAAATTTGGACTCATCTGACCAAAGCACTGATTTCCACTGGTCTAATGTCCATTCCTTGTGTTCTTTAGCTCAAACAAGTCTCTTCTGCTTGTTGCCTGTCCTTAGCAGTGGCTTCCTAGCAGCTATTTTACCATGAAGGCCTGCTGCACAAAGTCTCCTCTTAACAGTTGTTGAAGAGATGTGTCTGATGCTTGTGTAGCATTGACCTGGTCTCTAATCTGAGCTGCTGTTAACCTGCGATTTCTGAGGCTGCTGACTCGGATAAATTTATCCTCAGAAGCAGAGGTGACTCTTGGTCTTCCTTTCCTTGGGCGGTCCTCATGTGAGCCAGTTTCTTTGTAGCGCTTGATCATTTTTGCAACTGCACTTGGGGACACTTTCAAAGTTTGCCCAATTTTTCGCACTGACTGACCTTCATTTCTTAAAGTAATGATGGCCACTCGTTTTTCTTTGCTTAGCTGCTTTTTTCTTGCCATAATACAAATTCTAACAGTCTATTCAGTAGGACTATCAGCTGTGTAACCACCTGACTTCTGCACAACACAACTGATGGTCCCAACCCCATTTATAAGGCAAGAAATCCCACTTATTAAACCTGACAGGGCACACCTGTGAAGTGAAAACCATTTCCGGTGACTACCTCTTGAAGCTCATCAAGAGAATGCCAAGAGTGTGCAAAGCAGTCATCAAAGCAAAAGGTGGCTACTTTACAGAACCTAGAATATAAGACATATTTTCAGTTGTTTCACACTTTTTGTTAAGTATAAAATTCCACCTGTGTTAATTCATAGTTTTGATGCCTTCAGTGTGAATGTACAATTTTCATAGTCATGAAAATACAGAAAAATCTTTCAATGAGAAGGTGTGTCCAAACTTTTGGTCTGTACTGTATATACATACATACATACAGTATGTGTATGTATATACAGTGGGGAAAAATGTATTTGGTCAGTCACCAATTGTGCAAGTTCTCCCACTTAAAAAGATGAGAGAGGCCAGTAATTGACATCATAGGTAGACCTCAACTATGACAGACAAAATGAGAAAACAAATCCTGAAAATCACATTGTCTGATTTGGAAAGAAATGTTTTTCAAATTTTGGTGGAAAATAAGTATTTGGTCATTTACAAACAAGCAAGATTTCTGGCTCTCACACACCTGTAACTTCTTATTTAAGAGGCTCCTCTGTCATCCACTCATTACCTGTAGTACTGGCACCTGTTTGAATTTGTTATCAGTATAAAAGACACCTGTCCGCAACCTCAAACAGTCATACTCCAAACTCCACTATGGTGAAGACCAAAGAGCTGTCGAAAAAAAATTGTAGCCCTGCACCAGGCTGGGAAGACTGAATCTGCAGTATTCAAGCAGCTTGGTGTGAAGAAATCAACTGTGGGAGCAATAATTAGAAAATGGAAGACATACAAGACCACTGATAATCTCCCTTGATCTGGGGCTCCACACAAGATCTCACCCATTGGGGTTAAAATGATCTCAAAAGCGGTGAGCAAAAATCCCAGAACCACATAGGGGGACCTAGTGAAAGACCTGCAGACAGCTGGGACCAATGTTACACAGGCTGCCATCAGAAACACACTACGCCGCCAGGGACTCAGATACTGCAGTGCCAGACGTGTCCCCCTGCTTAAGCCATTACATGTCCGGGCCTGTCTGAAGTTTGCTAGAGAGCATGTGGATGATCCAGAAGAGTATGGAGAGAATGTCATATGGACAGATGAAACCAAAGTACAACTGTTTGGTAGAGACACAACTCGTCATGTTTGGAGGAGAAAGAATGCTGAGTTGCATCCAAAGAACACCATACCTACTGTGAAGCATGGCTGTTGCAACATCATGCTTTGGGGCTGTTTCTCTGCCAAGGGACCAGGACGACTGATCCGTGTAAATGAAAAAATGAATCGGGCCATGTATCGTGAGATTTTGAGTGCAAATGTGGCGCACCTGAGGGTTCAGTCGCCACAGAGGTACTGCACCTCACCCAGAGGTGTGGTGCCTCCTTCTCTCAGGTAAGGAGGGAGTGCTGCCCGGAACTGCAACACCTGCATCCAACACTACACTGCTCCAGGCCGGCTGGAAGGGCAAGATGCACTGTGTTCTGCTGAGCCCTGTCCCTGGCTGGAGTGAGGGGAACCAAAGAGAGGGGGAACCAGTAGTGGGTGTGGGTGGAGGATGTAGAGTAGGGGAGCACCATGGTAGGAGGTATAGAAAGGGAAGCCATCTTAGGGTGGCAGGACAGTGAGACAGAGAAGTCAGTGAAAGGAGAGGAGGGGAGCAGAGTCTCTTCAGGAGCTCTGCTCCATGTGTGGGGCCTAGTAATAGAAGCCCAGGAGGGGAGCAGAGGAGAAAGGCTCCGTTTTATAGAAGGGATCCCAGGGAGTATGGTGAGTGCAGGACAGCACCCGTACACCTCGAATCTGCCAGGTGTCAGAGGGATCAGGCCGCAAGAAGGGACCGGTCCCTGGCCCAGCCGTGTTACTCCAGGTCTTGGCTGGAAAAGCCGGAGGCTTCTGCACTTCCATGGTGCAGTCGCCACAGTCTCACCCTAGTCACCGTGAGGGCCAAGTAGGTCCGGGAACTCCAGGTTGCCCAGAGGGACTTCAGAGCATCCAATCGGGACTGTGTGTGGGAAGCGCAGGGCAGGAGGGAGAAGACCCAGCGCGAGAAGTCGGTCTAGTAAGGAACATAAAGAAAGTGGGGTTCCGTCAAGCACTCCTGATATATTTGAGAAAGTGCTGAACCCCTGGTCTGGTGGACGCAGTGCGACGCGGAGGCTGACACCCGTACAGTATACCTGAGAACCTTGAACAAGAACTGTGAGTAAAACTCGGATGACTGCACTGCACTGCCTCTGTCAGTTATTTCCGCTGTGCCATCTCTCCTGCACCACAAGTCCCAGCATCACCACCATCTGCACCTACTCTGCCCGGGGGGGCCCGCTCCGCCTGTGGGGAGCAGAAATATCCCAGCTGCCATCCCATCACCCCCGGAGGTCTGCAGCAGCGCCGGTAACCATTACCGGAAACCACAGGTGGCGTCACGAGACAAACTGTACACAAAAAAACCTTTTTTAAAAGAGAGACCCAGAGTACGGGCCCGGGAGCCGACTGCCGTGACCTCCTAAACAAGGTAAAAGGCCCGGGTACCGAGTCCCCTATATTCCCCCTGGGTGACACACAAACCTCCTTCCATCAGCAAGGGCATTGAAGATGAAACATGGCTGGGTCTTTCAGCATGACAATGATCCCAAGCATATCGCCAGGGCAATGAAGGAGTGGCTTCATAAGAAGCATTTCAAGGTACTGGAGTGGCCTAGCCAGGCCCCAGATCTAAACCCTTTAGAAAACCTTTGGAGGGAGTTGAAAGTCCGTGTTGCCCAGCGACAGCCCCAAAACATCTCTGGTCTAGAGGAGATCTGCATGGAGGAATGGGCCAACATACCAGCAACAGTGTGTGCCAACCTTGTGAAGACTTACAGAAAACATTTGACCTCTGTCATTGCCAACAAAGGATATATAACAAAGTATTGAGATGAACTTTTGTAATTGACCAAATGCTTCTTTTCCACCAAAATTTGAAACAAAATTTCTTTCCAAATCAGACAATGTGATTTTCAGGATTTGTTTTCTCACTTTGTTTTCTCCCATCTTTTTAAGTGGGAGAACTTGCACAATTGGTGGCTGACTAAATACTTTTTTTCCCCACTGTATATACACACATATACATATATATACGTTCTAGTCAGCTTATTTAATATATTTACAACTTTCTTGTTTTCAAAACAGTCCATGCATTTCTGAGTCACCTCCTTGCAGTCTGCCATTTTAATTATATTCCATCTATGTGGTTTTGCTTCACTTTTTAGTCCGCTTCTGATTGCCTGCAGCTGCCTCTCCCTGTGGCTGGCTTGCTATTGTCACAACAACTATAGGTGCATGCATATTTCTGGTTCTTATTACCAATCACGCTTCTTGGTTTCCCTTCGTCTTGGCAACCAGTTGCGCATGCACACATCTTTACTTGAGTCCCTTATCTCAGCTTCCTCCCCCTTTTTCCCATCCTACTTCCCCCTTTTTTACTAATATGTCACTATTGGTGCAGTTTGCCTCCAAGCGGTTGTTTCACGTATTGTCGAGGTACAAACGTGTTTATCCATTGATGTAATAAATGTGCATGAGATACTGACACTTTTATTATTACATCGCATTTTATTGGACACTGCCTCCTTCATCAAGCAGTAAGCATTCTATCACAATGACAACCCCGTGCTCCGGCGCACTCAGAACGGTCACTTGTGCAGTTGTTGTTCTGCATCTGTCACTATGGCAACATCTTTGTTTTGTACTGTGCGTCCTCCACACTGGCGCTTCTTCTTCCTTCAGCATTCTCTTGCCGTGGCAACCGATCTACCCAGTCAGTACTTTTTATTTTTAAATATATAAATTTCTACTATATTGTATTCTACCACTTTTAATGTTAATATACTTTTTTGTTGTTTATTATTAATTTTTATGTTCATACATTTTTATTGATTGTATGGGCAGTAATAAACAGTTCTTTTACACCTTCTCAGACATTATTGAACTGAGTTGTTTCATTAACTACCATCTGTCTCTGTGACTTGAAGAAGGTGTCTTTGTATCCCAAAACGCGTTGTTGTTTAAGACTTTACACTAAAATCCTCTACATTGTTACTACCACCTCTGTTAGATTCATTGTTCATAAGATTGTCCTGGCATACTGTTTTGTGATTGATCTGAACACAGTTAAATAGTATTAATATAATCGCATTTGCTTTCCCCCTTGTTATTAGATCTCATAAGAAGATACTAGGCTTTTGTCTAGATGGCTGTCTTTCCATATTTGTTCCTTAATCCTTTATTAACAATAGATGAAATACACACTGTGAGGATTCTCTGGTGCCAGGAGCAGTGAGCGCATAATCACGTGTAGGTGATTTGCATACATGCAGTCACATTCTGACTAGATGAGTGCAGCCTTGCTCAATGCAAGTGTATTGAGCGAGGTCGGACACAGTCTAGTCGGAATGTGGCTGGAAGTATGCAAATCACATACTTGCGGTCACATGACTGCCCGCTCACGGCTCTAACAGTAGAGAATACTCACAGGGCACAGAGCATGGTTTAAGGCTGTACAACTCCTCTAAACATAAGTAATAGATAAAACAGAAAATTAAATATCTTTCTCAAGAGAAACAAGTGCAGCAAAATAAGTTTTAAAGCATATTAAAGAAATAAGATACACTTTCACTTTTAATTTGCATTATTTCATAGGCATTAGAATTAAAAGCATTATTTTGTATTTTCTTTGGTATCAATAAATGCAAAAAAATATAGTAATGTATGCTTACAATGAAATTTCACAGTATATAAAACATGGAGACTGTGTACAAAGGATCACAATTTTACTACATAAAGAGCTTAATGTTGAGGTGAGTGCGATTTACTCTGGCTCTACCATTATTACAATCAACAACATTGACTTACCAACACAGCTTCTACTGATCTGTTATTTTCTGATTAACTCAAAACTTAATGCTACAACACAGTATCAACCTGCTTATGAAATACGTATTTAAATGTGGGGAATCCAGAAATGTAATTAGCTTTTTTTTTTAAATTGGAAGTGGTTCCAGAAATATGAAGTTTTATTTGGCGAACGTCACTGTAATCTAAATTTTATTTTTGTTTTCCGTAATGCCTTTTACTAATTTATTAATTATGACAACTTTGTTGTTTATCATGTAAAAAGGCAGAAAGTGAATAGACATGGGTAATTTGAGTTAGTTTTTATTATGTAGAGCACACTTTTCTAGCTTCCAAAACCTATTTGTTTCGGAACTCGGGCTGCTAGTTCAATTAATAGTAAATCAATGGGACATCATCTGTCAGCATTTACAATTTTCTCATCAAAACAACTCTTTCAGAAAGTAACTTGCAGCCAATCATACATTTCCTATGCATCTGTGGCACCCCAGGGGTCTGGTTTTCCACAGTAATGTCATGTTATGTCTGAGAGCAGGTGGGAGGTCCTTTGGTCAGGGATCCTGTGCATGCCACACCTCCTGCCCAGTCTTGGGAGGGGAAGAACTTCCCCTGTATAAACCCGGGGCTGAGGCAGGGTGAGTCAGACAAGGAGAGTGGAGAAGAGAAGCAGCATAGGAAACAGCAGAGTTACAAGGAGTCAGGGGCTGGCAGCTGCAGAGTTCGCCCTGACTAAGAAGATTCTTTACCGGACCCGGAGTCCGAGGCTGTGGGGACTAACTCCTACCCAGCAGCAGAATCCGTCAGGCAGGGGATTTCAGGTCCTCTGGCCCAGAAGCCCGAAGGCACGGTCACACGCGTGGGACCAGCACCGCCATCGTGGAGCGGAAGCCATTAGAAGGCCCCGAGTCACCGGCCATACGGGTGAGCACCACACGGTACACTCAGGGACGTGGGCTACTTACATCAGCTTCTAGCAAGGTAGCCAGAAGAGTACAGTCAGTTTGGGAGGCCTACAACTACGCCTGGCCAGGGGAGATCCCATCTGCTCAAAGACTGACCAGGCCCCGTTTGCTAGCAAGTACTCCGGGAGGGTCTGTCGTTGTTACCAGTAAAGACCCTGAACTACACCGTACCGTCTCTGAGTGGTTCCTGCTACCCCCATCATCCACGTCGGCTGCCCTGAGGCCATACCCCTCCCGTTGGGGGTTATACTATCACGCTGCACAATCCTACCACCGGCCTCAGCGGTCTGCCCTGCAGCAGCAGCTTCCTGGCTGCACTCAACGGGTGGCGTAGTCATCAACTATTTACTACTAATAGACTGCCGTCTAGTTTGACTCCCTGGGCACGGACCGGGTCACCGCCACGAGATTACAACCCTCCACGGATCCGGCTCCGGGTAAGCTCCCGCGTGCGCACCGCAGCGCAACACAGGCCCAGGGGCGCGTCAACTTTGGCGTAGTCGGCAGGATTTCGTGCCCGCAACCACCGGGTACTGCGTGCCTGAAAAGCAAAGACTGTTCAAACTTACCAGTGGTGAAGATTCCCGCTATCCGTGGAGGTTTCCCGCCATCCGGCGCCATCTTCTACCTTCTTCCCGCCATCCGTGGAGTTTTCCCGCCGTTGGACGCCATCTTGGGGACGCCGCGCGGGAAGAAGAGGGGCGTGGACTCTGAAAGCGCGCGAGAACTGAAGCCCCGCCTCACGTCCTGACGTTGCGTAAGGTCCTGGAAGGAGCCCAGCAGACGCCGACGTCACAGGAGCGCGACGGAAGGTCCTCAACCCTGACGATCCACTGCGGAGCCGCGGCCTACGGAAGAGGATCATCGCAAGGTAGGCCACGGTCCACTAGGGGGGAGGAAGATGTCGGATACGGAGGAGAGCTTCACTGCCCCAACCCCCAGGAAAAAGATCACCAGGCCCATCGAACTGGCGCGACAGATATGTGGGAGGACGTCCAGTCTTGCCTGTGGTACTGGATGGCATTCCCATGAGTGCCCTACTGGATACCGGGTCACAGGTCACCACCATCCCGTACGTGCTCTTCAAGCAGTACTGGAATGACTCGGATATTACCCACTACCCTGACGACGACTTGAGTATCATCGCCAGCAATGGCCAGCCCGTGCCACAGATCGGATTTAAAGAGGTGGCCCTCAAAATCGGTAGAGTCGAACTGGCCGCACAGGGACTGATCATTGTAGATATTGATAAACATGAGAGTCACCCAAAAATAACTCTAGGAACTAACGTAATTGAAAATTGTCTTGCAGAGGTGATTTTCCTTTTACAGCAGGTTGCCAAGAACGCCAGCTCCGGCGAGCAGCGGGTGCTCCAGAAAGAGATCCGGGCACTGATGCAACGGCAACAAGTGGAACTCTCCGGCGGTGAGATTGGTAGCGTAAGAATGTGTGACCCTTTTCCTATTGCCATGCCCCCAAAAAGTGAAATGATGATTTGGTGCCGGGCAGCTATTGGTCTGAGAGGAAGAGATTACCAGGCAATGGTAGAACCAGTTTACTCAGACAGTAGGCCCACCATTTTGACAGCACGGGGGGTGGTCAATGTACGCCATGGGAGGGTGCCCATTCGCATAATAAATATCGGGGAGAGGGAAGTGTACCTGCCCCGGTATGCCACGCTAGCCAAATTATATACCACTAATCAAAATTCTATACAATCTGTGGAACCCTTGCCTCCATCTCACCCGGAGGAAGGTAACGGCTCTAAGAAAGACATGGAGGACTGGTGTCAGCAACTACATTTGGGTACTGATTCCACTCCCTCACATCAGAAACAAGGAGTCTATCGGGTGGTTCAAGAGTACGAGAGAGTGTTTAGTAAACACCCGTTAGACTTTGGGCGGGTCAAGGGGGTAGAACACCGCATCCCCACGGGAGATCATCCTCCCATAAAAGAGAGGTATCGACCCGTACCCCCTGCACACTACCAACACGCCAAGGGGATGCTTCGAGACATGAAGGAGGCTGGGGTAATCCGGGATAGCTGTAGCCCCTGGGCAGCCCCACTAGTTTTAGTCAAAAAGAAAGACAACACCATGAGGATGTGTGTAGATTACCGGAAAATCAATCGTATCACACACAAGGATGCGTACCCCTTACCAAGGATAGAGGAGTCATTGGCTGCTTTAAGATCTGCTAACTTCTTCTCTACCTTGGATCTCACTAGCGGGTACTGGCAGGTTCCTGTAGCAGAGGCGGACCGGGAGAAGACCGCATTCACCACCCCGATGGGACTTAGCGAGTTCACCTGCATGCCGTTCGGACTCTGCAACGCCCCAGGAACCTTCCAACGATTAATGGAGTGCTGTCTGGGCCACAGAAACTTCGAGACGGTCCTGTTGTACCTGGACGATGTCATCGTATACTCCAAAACTTATGAGGACCACCTGAAACACCTGGCGGAGGTGTTCGAAGCTCTGGCGAGTTACGGCCTAAAGGTGAAACCCTCCAAGTGTCACCTCCTGAAACCAAAGGTGCAATACCTGGGACACGTGGTGAGCGCTGACGGAGTGGCTCCCGACCCCGATAAGATCACCGCAATTAAGGGATGGCCAAGCCCCTCCAGCGTGAAAGAAGTGCGGCAGTTCCTAGGGTTGGTAGGCTACTACCGAAGGTTTATTCCCGGTTTCACCAAAAAGGCAGCGCCTATGCAGGACCTCCTGATAGGCCAGTCCCGGAAGGCCAAGAACCAGAAGCCGCCCTTCAAATGGGAAGAGCTAGAAGAAGAGTCCTTCCGCCAGCTGAAGATGGCCCTCACGGGGGATGAAATCTTGGCGTACCCGGACTATAGCCAGCCCTTCATCCTCTACACCGACGCCAGTAACATCGGGCTAGGAGCCGTACTGTCCCAGATTCAGCAGGGGAGAGAACGAGTAATCTCCTATGCCAGCCGAAAACTGCGACCCACCGAAAGGAACCCCGAGAATTACAGCTCATTTAAGCTAGAGTTCCTGGCCGTGGTATGGGCAGTCACCGAGCGCTTTAGGCATTACCTCGCTTCTTCCCGGTTCACCGTATACACGGATAACAACCCGTTGATACACCTGGACACGGCAAGACTCGGTGCCCTGGAGCAGAGGTGGATGGCCCGTCTGTCCAACTACGAGTTCACAATCAAATACCGGGCAGGACGCTCCAATACTAACGCGGATGCCCTGTCCAGGATGCCCAACCTGCCGGACGAAGGAGAAGATCCGGAGGGACTGGAAGAAGTTGAACTCCCTGCGTTCCACCGTCATGGGACTATCCAGTATTCCCACCGGGTAAGGGGTAAGCAGGCTGCTACGTTGAACCCCTTACCCCACTACAACTGGGCGGAAACGCAAGACAGCGACCCTGCCGTCCGACTAGTGAAGGAAATGCTGACTCGGCCGGAGGCTCGCCTTGAACCAGACGCTCCGGAGGAAGCCAAACAACTATGGGCGGAGAAGAGTCGACTATTCCTTTACAAGGGGAAGTTGTGCCGCAGAATGGTCAACTCCCGGACGCATGAACTACTCTGGCAAGTAGTGGTGCCACGAAGAGACGCAGCCATGGTGATGGAGGCATACCACGACGGAGCTGGACACTTCGGGTGGAAAAAGCTGGAGTTCCTGCTGCGCGAGCGGTTCCACTGGGTAGGCATGAGGGGAACCATCGAGAAGTGGTGCAGAGACTGTGGCCCGTGCAATCTGAGAAGGAAGGACCGGGCCAGCCAGAAGACTCCCCTGCAGTCCATCGTCACCCGGCAACCGTTGGAACTGGTAGCCTTGGATCATGTAAAACTGACCCCCAGCAGAAGTGGCTACGTCTACGCGTTAACCATCGTGGATCATTACTCCCGGTTTCTGGTTGTCGTCCCCGTCAAGGACTTAACGGCTCGAACAGCAGCTAGAGCCTTCCAGCAGCACTTTTGCCGTCCACACGGGTACCCGGACCAAGTGCTGACGGACCAGGGACCTGCCTTTGAAGCGGAGGTCTTCCAGGAATTCTGCAATCTGTATGGCTGCCGGAAGATAAGGACGACACCCTACCATCCGCAGACTAATGGACTTTGTGAAAAAATGAACCAGGTGGTAATGGATCTTCTAAAAACGTTGCCCCTGGAAGAACGCAGTCTGTGGCCTGAAAAGTTGCCCGACCTGGTGGACCTATACAACCACATCCCGGTAGGTTCCACCAACTGTACCCCGGCTTACCTAATGAGGGCAAGACCTGGTAAGTTACCTGTTGACCTGGAAATGGGAGTCCTGACCCCCGAGGACACTTCACCAGAAACAGACTGGGACACAGAGAGGCAGCAGCAGTACCGGAGAGTACAGGAGAGCGTGGAGCGAAGTCTCTGTCAGGCTAGGGAAAGACAAGAGAAAACTTACAACCAGTATGCTCCCGCTGTTCCCCTGGTACCCGGAGAGCAGGTCTTGAAGAGGAAGAGACGGCTCCACAAGTTGGACGACCAGTGGGAGAAGGACCCGTACACCGTACTGCCCTCAAGCCACGAGAACCCGAAGGTCTGTACCATCAGTAAAGACGGAGGGGAAACCACAGCCATTGTATCCCGGGACCACCTGAAGAAGTGTCCCGAACAACTGAGGAACCCTGAAGAGGAACAAGAAGACCATCGACCCGTGGAAGAAAGGGAAGATATGGTTAGTACCGTGCTCGGGGACTTCCCTCAGTCTTGGACTCAAGTCAATGGTGCAGTTGTGGTACCCGTACTCACCTTCCTCCAACCATCATCCCAAGAACCTACGGAGCAACGGGTAGAGCTGGAAGAACAGCCGGTCCAGGAGGCAGAAGACTCCACACAAGCAGAACAGGAGAATCAACCCTCTGCTTATAGTGAGCCTGCCGTACCCCTAGTGAGACAAAGAGCCGGTAGACAGCTGCCCAGTTTACCCTTGACAGTTCCTACACCCTGTAGTTCAGGGCCAGACAGTCAGCTCCGTAGGTCCACTCGGGCCACTAGAGGCCAGTTACCCGCACGCTGGAGAATTTGAAGTGTGTAAATTGTTTTATTTATGTTTTTCTGTGTCTTGTTGCTTGTATATAATTTTGTGTTTCTAGTTATTTTTAGGGATCCTTGGTGGATTTACCGGGAATCCTTGTACATAGTTGGAGCGTAACCCAGGATGGACTAGAGACTGTTAAGGACTCGGGGTAGGACAGACCCCTACCTGGTTACGTCTCCCTGTGTTGGTGAAATGGACACCTTGCTTTCTTCAGAGACTGCACTCGGTTGCGGACACGCCGTAACCATCTTTATATGTTTTCTTATTGTATTATTAATGTTTTTGCCTTGTTATGATTTTCTAAATGTGTTTAGTCCCGGAGTACTAAATTTCACTAGGGGGGAATGTGGCACCCCAGGGGTCTGGTTTTCCACAGTAATGTAATGTTATGTCTGAGAGCAGGTGGGAGGTCCTTTGGTCAGGGATCCTGTGCATGCCACACCTCCTGCCCAGTCTTGGGAGGGGAAGAACTTCCCCTGTATAAACCCGGGGCTGAGGCAGGGTGAGTCAGACAAGGAGAGTGGAGAAGAGAAGCAGCATAGGAAACAGCAGAGTTACAAGGAGTCAGGGGCTGGCAGCTGCAGAGTTCGCCCTGACTAAGAAGATTCTTTACCGGACCCGGAGTCCGAGGCTGTGGGGACTAACTCCTACCCAGCAGCAGAATCCGTCAGGCAGGGGATTTCAGGTCCTCTGGCCCAGAAGCCCGAAGGCACGGTCACACGCGTGGGACCAGCACCGCCATCGTGGAGCGGAAGCCATTAGAAGGCCCCGAGTCACCGGCCATACGGGTGAGCACCACACGGTACACTCAGGGACGTGGGCTACTTACATCAGCTTCTAGCAAGGTAGCCAGAAGAGTACAGTCAGTTTGGGAGGCCTACAACTACGCCTGGCCAGGGGAGATCCCATCTGCTCAAAGACTGACCAGGCCCCGTTTGCTAGCAAGTACTCCGGGAGGGTCTGTCGTTGTTACCAGTAAAGACCCTGAACTACACCGTACCGTCTCTGAGTGGTTCCTGCTACCCCCATCATCCACGTCGGCTGCCCTGAGGCCATACCCCTCCCGTTGGGGGTTATACTATCACGCTGCACAATCCTACCACCGGCCTCAGCGGTCTGCCCTGCAGCAGCAGCTTCCTGGCTGCACTCAACGGGTGGCGTAGTCATCAACTATTTACTACTAATAGACTGCCGTCTAGTTTGACTCCCTGGGCACGGACCGGGTCACCGCCACGAGATTACAACCCTCCACGGATCCGGCTCCGGGTAAGCTCCCGCGTGCGCACCGCAGCGCGACACAGGCCCAGGGGCGCGTCACATCATCCTCAGCACTTGAGATGCAGTGCTGTATTTCAGCTAGGTTTACCAGAGCGGTCTTTTGTTAGTCATACTAGCTAAGCAAATTAGATCTTGAAAGGGGGAATGACATCTGTAAGATGGTATAAGGTATATTGAAAAATATTGTCTTATTGAATGCAATTGTTTGTATTACATACTTTTCTACCACTGATTTTGACTGAGGAAATGTCTTGAATGAGTTGTAAAACATATTGAAGATTTCTAAGTACTTGTAGATGAGTTTGATTTGGCACTCTTAGGTCTACTGTGCCGTGACTTAACTAAGATTTCTTAATTTCTTGCATGGGCTGTCAAGTCTGTCTGATAAACAGGAGGCAGAGGATCAATTGCCTTTGCTTTGGCATACATAGATACAAAAGGTGTAGTTGTATTTAAAATAGATAAATCAATTTCTGAGTAGAAATGTTCTGTTTCCATCTCTTGAAGTGCAGTGTGATATAAAAGTGGCTGTTCTATAGTCTTCATATTGTGCTCTGGAGACAAGTTCGACTCAGACACCTTCAGGAAGAATAACAGAAAAAGTTTAATGTTTTAAATCTATTTATCTATTGATTAAAAACTCAGAGACAAATTACTAATTGTAAGATAACTGAATGCAGCAACTATTGTTTTTCCCCTGGTTTGACAATCTTTTTTTTTTAAACACAGCTTCTGTATAGATGGTAATGTCTCTCTGCTTTTGTGTGTGGTGGCAATCCTTGCTCTCTCTACAAAGACAGTACTCTCTTACGGATGGGTTTGTATCCACCAGTTAGACAAACTGCATGGACATCAGTCCAATGTTGGTCTTCTGTGGTCCTTTCTACTGCCCTAGGATATCACACCACATGTAGCTAGCAGAGATGAGGAAATATATTCTAATGGAATTGGATTCTACTTGAATAATACAAAATTCCGCATTTGTCAAAATGTTAAAAAGCCAACAAACAAAAACACTTATTCTCATTTCACCACCCATCACTTCGTGCCATCTACTCCTCACCGTCACCTGTCTGGTCCTATACACATGTTCTTATCGCTGCCACTCGCACTTAATCCCTAGGCCTCTTACCGCTGGGCCGGGACTTCCGGCTCCAACGAGGCATGGATTAGTTATGTGCATGTGTTTTTGAGGTCTCGGTACATGATATTATGACATCACATTCCTTCCTTAGTATCACCGAATCCTGGCTCACCCCCTCTGACACAGCCTCTTCAGCTGCACTTTCATACGGTGGATTCCACCTCTTCCATGCTGGGGGGGCCCCAGCGGCAAGCATGGTGCAGGAGTAGGTTTTTTCCTGTCAGATAACTGCTCCTTTACCTAAATCCCACTCCCTCCCTCCGTTACGCTCCCCTCTTTCGAGGTGCACTGTGTGTGCATCTACTCCCACTCCAACCTCTAACTGGCTGTCATTTACCGCCCCCCCAGGGCCAATCACCACTTTCTTTGACCACTTCATTGCCTGGCTACTTCACTTCCTTTCCGCTGACATCCCCACTATCATCATGAGCGACTTCAACATCCCCATTGACACATCCCACTTGTCTGTCTCTAAGCTTCTATCTCTCACTCCCTCCTTCAGCCTCGCTCAATGGACTTTCGCACCAAAAAGAGGGCCACACACTGGACCTCATCTTCACCCTCCTCTGTTCCCTATCTAAGCTCTCTAACTCACCTCTCCCTCTTTCTGACCACAACCTACTTACAGTAGTAAGTTTTTCACTACTTTCAAGTTCACACTCACTGCAGAAAAACAAACATACTTCCCATCTCTCATATTCTCCCTGTCTCAAAACTAGAGATGAGCGTTGTTCGACTCGAACTGTTCGCCAATCTCAAATTCGAGCTGTTTTGGGCGGTGTTCGAGCCGTTCGGCGAACACGAACGATTTGAGAAAAATTCGGCTGTTCGAGGTTATGTTCGATAACTGTTCGTGCACCAAAATCATAACTGGATTTTTTCTCAGTAATGATGAAAATTAATGTTAATACGCAGTTTGAGTGTACAGCGGGGTGGGGTGAGGGGCAGGGGATGGATCTCTGCAGGAATAATGAAGATCTCCATTTTTTTTTCTCTTTCCCGCATTTACAGTGGGGAGGTGCAATCTGTCAGCCTATCAGCAGCGCACACACGGAGCGAAGTGCTTTTTTGCACACAAGCAAGGGCATGTGTCATTGGCAGTGTATGTCACATGTCCTTGCCCTATAAGACCAAGCCATTTTCCCCGTCGCCACCATTTTCTCACTGCTGCAGCTGCGTGTTAGACGGCACCGCTGTTGCTGTGTGCGATATACCTTGTTAATTTCAAGCCAATTTTCGCACAAATCTACAGATAGCTTGGGAGTAGGGAATAGTTGTGATTGCAGTCCTTTTAAGGACTAGGTTACAGCATTTCCTACGACTTTTATCAGGCAGGTCTGTGCTCTTAAATAGATAGATTGTGGGAGTAAAGACTAATTGTAATTGCAGTCCTTTTCAGGACTAGGTTACATCAGTTCCTATCAGTTTTTGCCAGGCAGGTCTGTGCCAGTGCTGTGCAAGTTTTTTTCACAGCATTTGGCTGAATCTAGCAAAGCTAATGCTTTTTGGCCTATTGCAGAGTGTGTTAGTCAGTGGAGTAGCCTATCTGTGTTGCAAGATATACCACCTGTGTATAGAATACCAATTTTTTTACTGCACCTAGTGAAGTAAAATCTTTTGGGCATAGCATCATTCTATTAGTCCATCTATACTGACCTCCATCAGGTTGCAAATTGAATATAATTTTTTTCTGCATCTAGCTCTGAAAAAATATTTGGGCTTCTAGCAGTGTGTGGGACTTGTTCTATTAGTCCATCTATACTGACCTCCATCAGGTTGCAAACTGAATATAATTTTTTTCTGCATCTAGCTCTGAAAAAATATTTGGGCTTCTAGTAGTGTGTGGGACTTGTTCTATTAGTCCATCTATACTGACCTCCATCACGCTGCAAATTCAAAATAATTTTTGTCTGCATCTAGCTCTGAAAAAATATTTGGCCTTCTAGCAGTGTGTGGGACTTTCTCTATTAGTCCATCTATACTGACCTCCATCAGGTTGCAAATTAAAAATAATTTTTATCTGCATCTACCTCTGAAAAAATATTTGGGCTTCTAGCTGCGTGTGGGACTTTCTCTATTAGTCCATCTATACTGACCTCCATCAGGTTGCAAACTGAATATATTTTTTTTCTGCATCTACCTCTGAAAAAATATTGGGCTTCTAGCTGTGTGTGGGACTTGTTCTATTAATCCATCTATACAAATCTCCATCAGGTTGCAAACTGAATATAATTTTTTTCTGCATCTACCTCTGAAAAAATATTTGGGATTCTAGCTGTGTGTGGGACTTGTTCTATTAATCCATCTATACAGACCTCCATCAGGTTGCAAACTGAATATAATTTTTTTCTGCATCTACCTCTGAAAAAATATTTGGGCTTCTAGCTGTGTGTGGGACTTGTTCTATTAGTCCATCTATACTGACCTCCATCAGGTTGCAAACTGAATATAATTTTTTTCTGCATCTAGCTCTGAAAAAATATTTGGCCTTCTAGCAGTGTGTGAGACTTTCTCTATTAGTCCATCTATACTGACCTCCATCAGGTTGCAAACTGAATATATTTTTTTTCTGCATCTACCTCTGAAAAAATATTGGGCTTCTAGCAGTGTGTGGGACTTTCTCTATTAGTCCATCTATACTGACCTCCATCATGCTGCAAATTCAAAATAATTTTTTGTCTGCATCTAGTTCTGAAAAAATATTTGGCCTTCTAGCAGTGTGTGGGACTTTCTCTATTAGTCCATCTATACTGACCTCCATCAGGTTGCAAACTGAATATAATTTTTTTCTGCATCTAGCTCTGAAAAAATATTTGGCCTTCTAGCAGTGTGTGGGACTTTCTCTATTAGTCCATCTATACTGACCTCCATCAGGTTGCAAATTAAAAATAATTTTTATCTGCATCTAGCTCTGAAAAAATATTTGGCCTTCTAGCAGTGTGTGGGACTTTCTCTATTAGTCCATCTATACTGACCTCCATCAGGTTGCAAATTAAAAATAATTTTTTGTCTGCATCTAGCTCTGAAAAAATATTTGGCCTTCTAGCAGTGTGTGGGACTTTCTCTATTAGTTCATCTATACTGACCTCCATCAGGTTGCAAATTCAAAATAATTTTTTGTCTGCATCTAGCTCTGAAAAAAAATTTGGTCTTCTAGCAGTGTGTGGGACTTTCTATATTAGTCCATCTATACTGACCTCAATCAGGCTGCAAATTAAAAATAATTTTTATCAGCATCTACCTCTGAAAAAATATTTGGCCTTCTAGCTGTGTGTGGGACTTGATCTATTAGTCCATCTATACTGACCTCCATCAGGTTGCAAACTGAATATAATTTTTTTCTGCATCTAGCTCTGAAAAAATATTTGGCCTTCTAGCAGTGTGTGGGACTTTCTCTATTAGTCCATCTATACTGACCTCCATCAGGTTGCAAATTAAAAATAATTTATATCTGCATCTAGCTCTGAAAAAATATTTGGCCTTCTAGCAGTGTGTGGGACTTTTTCTATTAGTCCATCTATACTGACCTCCATCAGGTTGCAAATTAAAAATAATTTTTTGTCTGCATCTAGCTCTGAAAAAATATTTGGCCTTCTAGCAGTGTGTGGGACTTTCTCTATTAGTTCATCTATACTGACCTCCATCAGGTTGCAAACTGAATATATTTTTTTTCTGCATCTATCTCTGAAAAAATATTGGGCTTCTAGCTGTGTGTGGGACTTGTTCTATTAATCCATCTATACAGACCTCCATCAGGTTGCAAACTGAATATAATTTTTTTCTGCATCTACCTCTGAAAAAATATTTGGGCTTCTAGCTGTGTGTGGGACTTGTTCTATTAGTCCATCTATACTGACCTCCATCAGATTGCAAACTGAATATAATTTTTTTCTGCATCTAGCTCTGAAAAAATATTTGGCCTTCTAGCAGTGTGTGGGACTTTCTCTATTAGTC
This sequence comes from Phyllobates terribilis, assembly GCF_046119375.1. Taxonomy (NCBI): domain Eukaryota; kingdom Metazoa; phylum Chordata; class Amphibia; order Anura; family Dendrobatidae; genus Phyllobates; species Phyllobates terribilis. Next base: position 248,757,341 of record NW_027362761.1, read on the forward strand.
CATCTATACTGACCTCCATCAGGTTGCAAATTAAAAATAATTTATATCTGCATCTAGCTCTGAAAAAATATTTGGCCTTCTAGCAGTGTGTGGGACTTTCTCTATTAGTCCATCTATACTCACCTCCATCAGGTTGCAAATTAAAAATAATTTGTTGTCTGCATCTAGCTCTGAAAAAATATTTGGCCTTCTAGCAGTGTGTGGGACTTTCTCTATTAGTCCATCTATACTGACCTCCATCAGGTTGCAAACTGAATATATTTTTTTTCTGCATCTACCTCTGAAAAAATATTGGGCTTCTAGCTGTGTGTGGGACTTGTTCTATTAATCCATCTATACAGACCTCCATCAGGTTGCAAACTGAATATAATTTTTTTCTGCATCTACCTCTGAAAAAATATTTGGGCTTCTAGCTGTGTGTGGGACTTGTTCTATTAATCCATCTATACAGACCTCCATCAGGTTGCAAACTGAATATAATTTTTTTCTGCATCTACCTCTGAAAAAATATTTGGGCTTCTAGCTGTGTGTGGGACTTGTTCTATTAGTCCATCTATACTGACCTCCATCAGGTTGCAAACTGAATATAATTTTTTTCTGCATCTAGCTCTGAAAAAATATTTGGCCTTCTAGCAGTGTGTGGGACTTTCTCTATTAGTCCATCTATACTGACCTCCATCAGGTTGCAAATTAAAAATAATTTTTATCTGCATCTAGCTCTGAAAAAATATTTGGCCTTCTAGCAGTGTGTGGGACTTTCTCTATTAGTCCATCTATACTGACCTCCATCAGGTTGCAAATTAAAAATAATTTTTTGTCTGCATCTAGCTCTGAAAAAATATTTGGCCTTCTAGCAGTGTGTGGGACTTTCTCTATTAGTCCATCTATACTGACCTCCATCAGGTTGCAAATTAAAAATAATTTTTTGTCTGCATCTAGCTCTGAAAAATTATTTGGCCTTCTAGCAGTGTGTGGGACTTTCTCTATTAGTCCATCTATACTGACCTCCATCAGGTTGCAAACTGAATATATTTTTTTTCTGCATCTACCTCTGAAAAAATATTTGGCCTTCTAGCTGTGTGTGGGACTTGTTCTATTAGTCCATCTATACTGACCTACATCAGGTTGCAAACTGAATATAATTTTTTTCTGCATCTAGCTCTGAAAAAATATTTGGCCTTCTAGCAGTGTGTGGGACTTTCTCTATTAGTCCATCTATACTGACCTCCATCAGGTTGCAAATTAAAAATAATTTATATCTGCATCTAGCTCTGAAAAAATATTTGGCATTCTAGCAGTGTGTGGGACTTTCTCTATTAGTCCATCTGTACTGACCTCCATCAGGTTGCAAACTGAATATATTTTTTTTCTGCATCTACCTCTGAAAAAATATTGGGCTTCTAGCTGTGTGTGGGACTTGTTCTATTAATCCATCTATACAGACCTCCATCAGGTTGCAAACTGAATATAATTTTTTTCTGCATCTACCTCTGAAAAAATATTTGGGCTTCTAGCTGTGTGTGGGACTTGTTCTATTAGTCAATCTATACTGACCTCCATCAGGTTGCAAACTGAATATAATTTTTTTCTGCATCTAGCTCTGAAAAAATATTTGGCCTTCTAGCAGTGTGTGGGACTTTCTCTATTAGTCCATCTATACTGACCTCCATCAGGTTGCAAATCAAAAATAATTTATATCTGCATCTAGCTCTGAAAAAATATTTGGCCTTCTAGCAGTGTGTGGGACTTTCTCTATTAGTCCATCTATACTGACCTCCATCAGGTTGCAAATTAAAAATAATTTTTTGTCTGCATCTAGCTCTGAAAAAATATTTGGCCTTCTAGCAGTGTGTGGGACTTTCTCTATTAGTCCATCTATACTGACCTCCATCAGGTTGCAAACTGAATATATTTTTTTTCTGCATCTACCTCTGAAAAAATATTGGGCTTCTAGCTGTGTGTGGGACTTGTTCTATTAATCCATCTTTACAGACCTCCATCAGGTTGCAAACTGAATATAATTTTTTTCTGCATCTACCTCTGAAAAAATATTTGTGCTTCTAGCTGTGTGTGGGACTTGTTCTATTAGTCCATCTATACTGACCTCCATCAGGTTGCAAACTGAATATAATTTTTTTCTGCATCTAGCTCTGAAAAAATATTTGGCCTTCTAGAAGTGTGTGGGACTTTCTCTATTAGTCCATCTATACTGACCTCCATCAGGTTGCAAATTAAAAATAATTTATATCTGCATCTAGCTCTGAAAAAATATTTGGCCTTCTAGCAGTGTGTGGGACTTTCTCTATTAGTCCATCTATACTGACCTCCATCAGGTTGCAAATTAAAAATAATTTTTTGTCTGCATCTAGCTCTGAAAAAATATTTTGCCTTCTAGCAGTGTGTGGGACTTTCTCTATTAGTCCATCTATACTGACCTCCATCAGGTTGCAAACTGAATATATTTTTTTTCTGCCTCTACCTCTGAAAAAATATTGGGCTTCTAGCTGTGTGTGGGACTTGTTCTATTAATCCATCTATACAGACCTCCATCAGGTTGCAAACTGAATATAATTTTTTTCTGCATCTACCTCTGAAAAAATATTTTGGCTTCTAGCTGTGTGTGGGACTTGTTCTATTAATCCATCTATACAGACCTCCATCAGGTTGCAAACTGAATATAATTTTTTTCTGCATCTACCTCTGAAAAAATATTTGGGCTTCTAGCTGTGTGTGGGACTTGTTCTATTAGTCCATCTATACTGACCTCCATCAGGTTGCAAACTGAATATAATTTTTTTCTGCATCTAGCTCTGAAAAAATATTTGGCCTTCTAGCAGTGTGTGGGACTTTCTCTATTAGTCCATCTATACTGACCTCCATCAGGTTGCAAATTAAAAATAATTTTTATCTGCATCTAGCTCTGAAAAAATATTTGGCCTTCCAGCAGTGTGTGGGACTTTCTCTATTAGTCCATCTATACTGACCTCCATCAGGTTGCAAATTAAAAATAATTTTTTGTCTGCATCTAGCTCTCAAAAAATATTTGGCCTTCTAGCAGTTTGTGGGACTTTCTCTATTAGTCCATCTATACTGACCTCCATCAGGTTGCAAATTCAAAATATTTTTTTTCTGCATCTAGCTCTGAAAAAAATATTTGGCCTTCTAGCAGTGTGTGGGACTTTCTCTATTAGTCCATCTATACTGACCTCCATCAGGCTGTAAATTAAAAATAAATTTTATCTGCATCTACCTCTGAAAAAATATTTGGCCTTCTAGCTGTGTGTGGGACTTGTTCTATTAGTCCATCTATACTGACCTCCATCAGGTTGCAAATTAAAAATAATTTTTTGTCTGCATCTAGCTCTGAAAAAATATTTGGCCTTCTAGCAGTGTGTGGGACTTTCTCTATTAGTCCATCTATACTGACCTCCATCAGGTTGCAAACTGAATATATTTTTATTCTGCATCTACCTCAGAAAAAATATTTGGGCTTCTAGCTGTGTGTAGGACTTGTTGTATTAGTCCATCTATACTGACCTCCATCAGGTTGCAAACTGAATACAATTTTTTTTGCATCTACCTCTGAAAAAATATTTGGGCTTCTAGCTGTGTGTGGGACTTGTTCTATTAGTCCATCTATAATGACCTTCATCAGGTTGCAAATTGAATATAATTTATTTCTGCATCTAACCCAGCCAATAATTTTGGCCTAATACCACAGTTTGGCCACTCAGCTCTGCTCGGTTCCCATCCATTGTTTTTTTGTGCAAACAACTCCAGAGTTGTGAATTAGTTAACCACCAAAATGAGTGGAAAAAGGTCTGCTGCTGGTGGAAAGGGGAATAGGCATGTTGGGAAGGTGAAAAAAGGTTGTGTCCGTGGGGTAGGTGTTAAAGCAACAGTAATATCTGCAGAAGAAAGACCATCTTCCAGCCAAACTAAAATGTCTACTTCTTTTAGCGGACAATGTGATAAGATCCCTTTCTTACGGCCACGCCAATCGCTACAAATTCCAGATGAGGCACAAAAACAGCAGGTGCTTCAACGGATATCAAGTGCTCCTTTAAGTGGGCTCTCCTCCACATCAACTTCAACATCACAAATACTCCAGTCCTCAAAGGTGTCACCGCAATCGCACTTGCTTCCTCACAGCTCCCAAATCTCCAGCTGCCCGTCTGAGTATGAGGTAGAACAGATGGTTGAGTCTGCAGAGCTGTTTACTCATACTATAGCCTGGTAATCAGAGGTCGACTCCAGCGCTTCTGTGAATCCAGACGAGGAAATGATCTGCACTGATGCCCAGAATCTTTATGAGTCCGATCCAGTACCAGACGCAGAAGGTTCTGACCATAATGTAGACCCTCATTCCCAAACTGTAACTCCTGTTGGTGGAGACAATGAGGAAGACGATGATGAGACTCAAATACCTGATTGGAGCGACAACTTTAGTTTTTTGTCAGGGCAGGAACAGGTTGGCTCTGAGGACGACGGGTGTGATAACGCACAGGGTGATGATGATGAGGTTGGAGATCCCACTTACTGTCAACCCACAGTCAGCCAAGAGATGAGGTCAGCAGAGGAGGTGGAGGAAGATGCTAGTGACGACGAGGTCAGGTTGCGCCTTCCTGGACAGAGACGTAGTACTGGAAGCACGTCAACAACTGCATCCTCAAACACAACTCTGCCTCTCACCACAAGTCGTGGTGGCTCTTCAGGTCGCATGGGTGCTAAGCCTTGCATAGCCTGGGCATTTTTTCAGATCGATAAAGATGACCCAACTCGTGTTATCTGTAACATTTGTCAGCAAAAGCTAAGTAGAGGCCAAAAAATACATAGTTTGAGTACTTCATGCATGAACCGGCACATGGACATGAAGCATAAGTTGCAGTGGGAAGCTCAGTGTGCTACAATGCGGCCTAGCCGGCCGGGCCAACCACCGTTTGCCATATCTTGTGCATCCGCGGCCTCTTCATCCTCTGTGACTGGGGGGACAGCAGTCTCACCTGTTTTGGGGCGCAGACCTGCCACCTCTTTACCCGCAACAGCCAGCGTGATTGGCAGGTCATCATTTTCTTTGGAGGTGGTAACACCAGCTGGTGTTGAGCGCTGTCCGACATCGATAGCACCACCTTTGGATCAAGGCAACCTAACATGTCCGCCTGCATCTTCCTCACAGACCGGCAGTTTGCCAGGGACACAATTATCAACCCCGTGTAAGCACAATAGCCAGCCCTCGGTCCCTCAGATGTGGACAAGTAAAAGACCATTTCCTCCTAGCCATGAGAAAGCTAAGAGGTTGAATTTCACCATCTGCAAGCTCTTGGCTACAGAAATGCTGCCTTTCCGCCCGGTGGACACAGAGGATTTTCGAGACCTTATGTCCGTCGCAGTGCCCCAGTACCAGATGCCCAGTCGGCACTACTTCTCAAAGAAAGGTGTGCCTGCGCTCCACCAGCATGTCGCACACAACATCACCGCTTCTTTGAGAAACTCTGTGTGTGACAGGGTGCATTTCACCACAGACACTTGGACGAGTAGGCATGGACAGGGGCGTTACATGTCGCTGACTGGGCACTGGGTAACTATGGTGACAGCAGGACAAGGGGCTGCTGTCCAAGTCTTGCCGTCCCCACGAGTTGTGCGTCAATCCTCTTTATGTCAAAGTTCCTCCACTGCTTCTGCCTCCTCAACCTCCTCTCGGTCTTCCACCTGCACCCAAAGCCTGTCTGGTCATGCCACAAGCTTTCTAACTGCGCAGAAGGGATCCTGCACACCTCCTTACTATGCTGGCAGTAGGGCTCAACGTCATCAGGCGGTTTTTACTTTGAAATGTCTGGGAAATGTGAGTCACACAGCTGAGGAGTTGTGGTAAGCTCTGGAGAACCAATTTCATGAATGGTTGTCTCCACTGGACCTGAAACCAGGGAAGGCCGTGTGCGACAATGCTGCAAACCTGGGTGCGGCCCTTCGCCGGGGCAATGTCACACACGTGCCTTGTATGGCTCACGTGTTGAACCTGGTTGTCCAGCAATTTTTAGCCCACTATCCCAGACTAGATGGCCTTCTGCAGAGGGCGCGCTCGCTGTGTGCTCACTTCCACCGTTCGCATCCCGCAGCTCAGCGACTTACATCTCTACAGAAGTCGTTGGGCCTGCCACTTCACCGGCTAAAATGCGATGTGCCTACCCGGTGGAATTCAACTCTGCACATGTTGCAGTGACTGTGGCAGCACCAACAAGCCCTGGTGCAATACGTTCTGACGTATAGCCTGGGCCAACGAGATCCAGAGGTGGGGCAAATCACGCTGGAGGAGTGGTCTCAGATCAGGGACCTATGCACCCTTCTGCACAGTTTTGAAATGGCGACGAAGATGTTTAGTGCTGACGATGCCATTATCAGCATGACTATTCCGGTGATTTACATGCTGGAGCACATGTTAAACAGAATTCGGAGTCAGGTGGTGGCACAAGAAGAGGTGGAGGAAGTAGAGGAGGAGGAGTTGTATGCGGAAGGGCTAACATCTGCAAGGTCCAGACGGTCGGCAGCACCAAGGCGGCAGGCATGTGAGGGTGGGGGAGATGGTTTTACCAGGGCGCATGGTAGCAGCCAAACTAGTGAGGAAGGTGCAGGAGCCCAGGAAGAAGTGGAGGACGAACTGATGGAAGACTCATCAGATGAGGGAGACCTTGATCACATTTCTGTTGTGCGAGGTTGGGGGGAGAGGACAGAGGAAGGAAGCATGATTGTTACCTCGCCACCAACACAACAGGGACTTGGTGCTCCTGGATGCGCAACACACATGAGTGCCTTCTTGCTGCACTACCTGGAACATGACCCTCGAATTGTGAGAATTAGAAATAATCCTGACTACTGGGTTGCCACACTGTTAGATCCCCGGTACAAAAGTAAATTTGCAGAAATTATTCCTGCCATAGAAAGGGATGCACGCATGCAGGAGTATCAGCAGAGACTGTTGCAGAATCTTACATGTGCTTTTCCACAAAACACCAGTGGTGCACGTAGTGAATCTCACAGTTCCAACTTGCCAACCGTGGGACCGTCAAGTGTTCAGCACTCAAACCGTAACAGAACCACAGTATCTGCTGGTAACATCAATTTTGCGGAATCATTTCTCCACTTTTTTAGCCCATCCTTTGCAAGGCCACAGGAGACAAGAAGTCTGACACATAGTCAACGCCTAGAGACGATGGTACAGGAGTATCTCCAAGTAAACATTGAAGCCATGACTGTGTCACTGGACCCTTGCTCTTTTTGGGCTTCCAATCTGGATAAATGGCCGGAGCTAGCCACTTACGCCTTGGAGATTTTGTCATGCCCCGCAGCCAGCGTTCTGTCTGAACGTGTGTTCAGCGCTGCTGGTGGTGTGCTGACAGATAAGCGCACGCGGCTCTCCACTGATAATGTAGACAGACTCACGTTCATAAAGATGAACAAATCATGGATCCGAAACGACTTTTCTACCCCTGTGTCATCCTGGGGAGAGTAAAAGCTTGATGATTGGTTAAAATCACCCTACCAACCGTTTTAAGCTTTCAAATTACTAATCATGTTTATCTGTATCTTGGCTGGAAAATAATTTGGGCTTTGTAGCAGTGTGCAGCACTGATTCTATTAGGCCATCTATAATAAGCTCCACCAGATTTAAAATTACTAATCATGTTTATCTGTATCTTGACTGGAAAATAATTTGGGCTTTGTAGCAGTGTGCAGCACTGATCCTATTAGGCCATCTATACTAAGCTCCACCAGATTTAAAATTAATAATAATTTTTAGCTGCATCTAGCCCGGAAAATAATTTTTGGGCTCCGAGATGCGCAAGACACATAAGTGCCTTCTTGCTGCACTACCTGCAACATGACCCTCATATTGTCAGAATTTGAAGTAATCATGACTACTGGGTTGCCACACTCTTAGATCCCCCAAACTTTTCGATCAACCTTTTCATTTTAATAAAGACCAAAAAAATGGTCATTTTTGAAATTATAAGCATTAGCAGGTTATTAGAAACTGAAATCAAACAGTTTTCAACTCAAAACTTTATTCTAGGTGATGTTACATTTTCACATAGGACCCCTTGTTCGAAAGGAGCTTCTGAACTCTCTCGTCCATTGAATTTGTCAGGTTTTGGATGGTTTCTGCTTCAATTGTTTTGCATGAGGACAGAATACCCTCCCAGAGCTGTTGCTTAGATGTGAACTGCCTCCCGCCATCATAGACACTCCTTTTGATGATGCTCCAGAGGTTCTGAATGGGGTAGAGGTCAGGGGAGCATGGGGGTCACACCATAAGTTTGTCCCCTTTTATGCCCATATCAGCCAGAGATGCAGATGTTTTATGTGCAGCATGAGATGGTGCATTATCATGCAAAAAAATGATCTTGCTGTGAAATACACGGTTCTTCTTCTTGAACCATGGCAGGAAGTGCTGTTTGAGAAAATCCACATACATTATGGAGTTCATCTTTACCGCCTTCAGGGATCCTAAAGGGGCCGACAATCTCTCTCCCCATGATTCCAGCCCAAAACATTACTCCACCTCCTCCTTGTTGGCGCTGTAGCCGTGTTTGCGTGGGGTGTCCATCAACCAGCCATCCTCCACTCCATCCATCTGGACCATCGAGCGCTGCACGGCACTCATCCGTGAACAAAACAGTTTTGAAATCAGTCTTCATGTAATGTTTGGCCCACTGGAGCCGTTTCTGCTTGTGTGAAGAGGATAGAGGAGGTCAACAGGATGGCATATGCACAGCTGAAAACCTCTGAAGGACCCTGCATCTTGTTGTTCGGGGGACGTTGGAGGCACAAGCAGCTTCAAAAACTTGTCTGCTGCTATGACAAGGCTTTTTTGCCGCTGCTCTTTCAACCTGACGTAATTGCCTGTAGGAAAGAGTCCTCAATTTGCCCTTATCAGCACGCACACGTGTGTACTGTGAATCAGCTACATACTTCTTGATTGCCAAGACACTTCATCCTGATCATCGCACAATGTTGATTGTAGTCATGCCTTGACCTAAACACTCCACAATTTGTTGCTTCTCAGCAGCCGACACATCCTATTTCTTTCCCATTTTGGCAGAAAATGTAGGCTGCTTAATAATGTGAGACAGCCTTCTTAAGTAGTCTTGCCTTTCATTGGACACACCTGCCAAACTAATTAGCACAGGTGTCTGCAATTGCTTACAGTGATATAAAGAGCCCTGACACACATCACCATCAATGAGTTTAACTGACAAACAAACAAATTCTTCCCTTATCACTCCTAAACACTTTTTGCATAATAATTTGGAACACAGTGTACATGTGCTTTTCCACAAAACACCAGTGGTTCACGTAGTGAATCTTACAGTTCTAACTTGCCAACCGTGGTCTGTATGGAGTTGTTCAATAAAGGGCCCAATATTAAGATAACATAGATGGGAGAGGTCTCTATGAATAGGAATCCCTAAGTATTTGATACCCTGTGAGGGCCAGGCAAAGGGAAAGTTGGACTGGATGGAATCCTATATGGATTTGGGGAGGGAGACATCGAGGGCCTCAGACTTCGCTGCATTGATTTTAAAATTTGACCATGTAACAAAGTGATCTATTTCAGCCATAACAGCATGGATGGATATATGTGATTGAGTGATATATACTAGGACATCATCAGCAAATAGAGAGCACTTGTACTCGGTGCCTCCCACCTCAATCCACCTAATATTGGGGTTATGGCGAATTGATGAGAGCAGGTGCTCCATCACTAGGATATATAAGAGAGGGGACAGAGGACATCCCTGCCTTGTCCCATTGGTGATTGTGAAAGGTGATGAAAATGTTCTGATGCACCCCCTGGGCCTTGGGACACCTGGAGCCGGACCCTTTTTGGTGGATGCTGGTGGTTGTAGTCTTCGTGGCGGCGACCCGGTTCCATGGCTCAGGGTGGTCAAACCAGTGGCGGAACTATTTATGTGGTTTTGATGTTTAAATGTCCGACTACGCCACCCGTGGATTGCGGTCAGAGTGAACCGCCGCTGCAGGGCAGACCGCTGAGGCTGGTGTTGTGGGTGCAGCAGAGCGTAGCATAACTCCCCACGGGAGGAGTATAGCCTCAGGGCAGTGTATGCGGAGGATGGGGGTGATGGTGCAGGGCAGCAGCAGTAACGACACGGAGTCAGTGATGCAGTCCAGGGCCTTTACTCACAGTTCTTATTATCCAGACCACGTCTGCAGGTAACGGCTGCCCACATCGTACTGTGCTCACCAGGTGAGGGGCTCAGACAACTCCCAGATAACTTTGGAGCGCTTCACAGGACCCCCTTTGTGTGTCCTTTGTCTGGCCTTTTTTACCAACCCTTCTGTCCGGCTGCCTCGGGCCTCCTCTTGGTAAACTTGGCGCCAGTTTCCCTGACCCTATGTGGTGCCTTCCTAGCGGGTGTAGCGAGGGGCTGCGCCACATAAAATGTCACAGCCTCTGGTTTCTAGCTGATGGTCGTTTCCTGCCTCCACTAGTTTCGGGGACCGGTCTCCCCCTTTGGCCTGACCCCTCCACGCAGGTGGATTCGGGCGTGCGGTGGCGACTCGCCCGTCCGCACCCCTGGGATCCCTTCATTCCTCATTCCTGGAGCCTTCTCCGCTCCTCTTCCTTCCTTCTCCCTCTTCCAGGCCTGGGCCTCTGTTACTAGGCCTGCCTCCGGAGCAGAGCTCATGCAGAGCCCCTGCTCCCTGCCACTTCTGCTCAGACTTCTCTGCACTGAACTAAGATGGTACCCACCTTTTATACTCCCTTCTCAATGCACCCAGGAACTGCTTCCTCCCTGCTCCTGCACTACAGGGTTCCCCTTCCTCAGTGTTCCCTCCCCCCACTCCAGCCAGGGACAGGGACTGTCGTGCCCATCTCAGAGGCATATTGGTCGCCCTGCCCCACGGCAATGTGGTGTAATGCATGCAGGTGTCGGGTCCTGATCCACACTCCATCCTTACCTGAGAGTGAGATATCACACCTCTGGGTGAGGTGCAATACCTCTGTAGCAACCGAGCCCTCAGGGTGCTACAGTTCCATTTATCTTCAGCCTAGGTGACGTATTGTGATACAGGGCCGTGATTTTGGCTATAAAAGGGTCCCCTAGACCCCTACCCCAAGCTTTTTAAGAGAATCATATATGGCGTGCCAGGAGACTCTATGGAATGCTTTCTCAGCATCCAACGAGAGTATCTAATTACAAATTTTTAACTGCATCTAGCCCAGGAAATACTTTGTGCCTAGTAGCAGTGTTTGCTAGTCAGCGGATTAGCCCAGCTGTTAAGCAAGCTACACCACCTGTAGTTTGGACACTTAATTTTTTCAAAGGAAATGCTTCGGGACCACAGGATACTCAGTGAAGAGCATCAGGAGGCACCCCAAGGCATAGGGGCTGGGACTGGCAGTAGGATGCCTTGCAGTGGACAGCCGAGCTCGATCCTTATCAAAGCTTTTTAACTGCAGCAGCTTTAGTGGACGCTACTGGAGCTGGAATTACGCAGCTGCTGGCATGAGACTTGCCCTCCAATAGATCCTTGTAAACTGATTTAAAGTGTATTCATTCAAATTAGACAGACAATTTAAATTAAAAAGCTTAGAGCTGCCTCCACCACAGGGGGGCTCGCTCGACCCACCAGCGGACAGGCACCAGTATTGAGAGAGGGGGGCTGGCCGTCAGGGTTCACCGCAGCTCTGGCACAAACCCGGCGACACGGAGGTGGCACGGGCAGGAGCGGACTGAACGTGTCGGCTTCTCACTTTATGGATTTTAGAAGGGCATGACATGCCTATATCTGTGTCTCCCCCTCCTTTTACTCCTCCACCTCTTTTCTTTTCGCATAACTATATGTACTTGTCACTTTTACATGTGTTAGTTGTGTCTTCTGAGCAGTTTGTCAGCTTTTGGACACCTTTGAAGGTGTTTTCTATGTGTTTCTATGTGTTTTTGTTTGCCTGCCATTGGTTTTAACGGTGTTCGAAGGTGTTCGACGAACAGTTCGACGAACAGTTCGTCGAACACACGGGTGTTCGACGAACCGAACCGAACTCGAACACTACGGGGGTGGCTCAACACCACTCAAAACCCTAAACAGTTATTCAACACTTTCAATTCTTTCCTCCATGCCCCAGTGCCTCCTCCCTCTCTTCTCATCTCAGATGAAGACTTTGCCTCATTCTTCAAACAGAAGATTGACACCACCGGACAAAGCTTTTGCCTAAAGTCCCCATAGCCCCTCCTCATATCTACTGAAACCTTCACCTCCAAAACCAGCTTCTCCACCATTACAGAAGATCAACTTTCCTCTTTAGTCTCTAAATCATACCTCACCACCTGTGAACTTGACCCAATCCTGATCCACCTCATCCTTAACCTTACCAAAATCTTCATCCCAACCTTAACCCAACTTTTCAAAGTCAATGGCTAACCACTCTCCCCAGTCCCGCAAGCTTGCTGCCTAGGGGTAACACTAATCTGTCTTTCAAACCACATATCCAAGCCCTTTCCACTTGCTGCCGACTCCAACTCAAAAATATCTCCCAGAACCGCACATTCCTCAACCATGAATCTGCAAAAACACTAGTGTATGCCCTCATCATCTGATGCCTTGACAACTGCAACCTCCTGCTCTGTGGCCTTACCTCTAAGACACTCGCACCCCTCCAATCTATTCTAAACTTTGCTGCTCGACTAATCCACCTGTCCCCTCGCTATTCCCCGGCCTCTCCTCTCTGTCAATCCCTTCACTGACTCCCCATTGCCCAGAGACTCCAGTTTAAAACCCTAACCTTGGCATACAAAGCAATCCACAACCTGTCTCCTCCATACATCTGTGACCTAGTCTCCCAGTACTTACCTGCACGCAACCTCTGATCCCCACAAGATCTCCTTCTCTACTCCCCTCTTATCTCTTCTTCCCACAATCCCATACAAGGTTTCTCTCGTGCATCCCCTTATTCTGGAACTCTCTACTCCAACACATGAGACTCGCCTACCGTGGAAACCTTCACTCGCCTACCGTGGAAACCTTCAAAAGGAACCTGAAGACCTACCTCTTCTGACAAGCCTACAACCTGCAGTAACCCTCGCTCCACCACACCGCTGCACTACCAGCTCTACCATCACATACTGTATCCTCACCCATCCCTTGTAGATTGTGAGCCCTCGTGGGCAAGGTCCTCTCTCCTCCTGTACCAGTCGCCTACTTGTTTTTCATCAAAATTATTATAATTATTTTTGCTATGTATACACCCTTTTTCACATATAAAGCACCATGGAATAAATTATACTATAATAATAAATAAAAATAACAATAATCGCATTATAATCTTATGCATGCTTGCACAGAACAATCACGGGTCTCATCAGTGCCAGAAAAGATCCGGAAATTATGAGCGGCAGTGATAAGAAAATGCAATGAAAACCAGGGTGTTAAAGGTGAGTCGTAAGGTGAGTAGTGATGGGCGGACTCTTGGATGTTGGGGTTCGTTGGGTTAGGCCGAACATTTAAAACAAGTTTGGTTCGAGTACCAGAAATTGTACCCATACTCGAGCTCGAACCCCATTCAAATGAATGGGAGGTCCAAACATCCTGCATTTCCCACGATGTCATCTGTGTGACAGTGCGGGAGACACCAGCGATAACAAACTTACTGCCGGTCAGAGCGCTGCGGCTCCCACGCTGTCACACAGATGACAGTGTGTGAGCCAGCAGCTCTGACCGGCGGTAAAAAGGTTACCGCAGGTCACAGGCGTCAGCTGATGAGAGTACTACTCTCATCATCCTATGCCTGGTCTTGCTGATAGTAGCGTGGACAAGCGTACGCCGATTAGAGTATTCACCAGCCGGCACCTGTGTAATAAAAAAATTTAAAAAAATGACGCAGTCCTCTCTATTTTTGCTAGCGCAAGAAAAACTAGGCGTCAGCCCCCAGCTGTCAGCTTTATATTGGCTGGTTATCAAAAATAGAAGGGTCTCATGCTGTTTTTTAAATTAAAAAAAACTGCGTGGTGTGGCGCCCCTGAGGGTTCGACCGCCACAGGAATGCTGCACTTCTTCAATGGAGTGTGGTGTTCCTCCTCTGAGGTAAGGCCGGTGTGATGGTAGTGACCTAGCCTTTTGCATCCAACACCACATTCCACCAGAGGGAGCTAGTATGCACTAGGTGCTGCTCCCCTGGTTACAGGGAGACTGGGGAACACAAAGTGATAGGAACCAGTTAGTGGGTGTGGGTGGAGGAACACTAGTTAGTTACACTTTAGATTTCATATTTAATAGAATGCCATCTTTGATCTTGGTCCTTCAGTCCTTTTTTTGTTCAGAGTTCTGTTCTCTGGCGGTTCTGTCCTTTTCTTTGGTCCTTGAGTCTAGCCTTTGCTAGTCTGTCGGCTGTCACTGTGCTGTCAAAATACTGTGTGTAATGTGACTTCCCTCCGGGAGCGCAGATCCTGTGTGGGCCTGCACCGGCATGGGACACAGCCCTCGTACCCTGATCTTGGGACGAGAGGTAGGTTGCAGACAAGGAATGTCTCAACCTGGCCGAGGACCAGGATCAAGAAGGCCCGGGAGCTTTAGAGTGTGGCTCCCTAGCAAATGGGTCCCAGGGAGGATGCAGACGGATTGGAGCACGCCACCTGTCCTCGCCTACCTGATCTATTCAGAGGGATTCTGGCTGCAAGAGGGGTACCGGCCCCCGACACCCGACCTTGTACTCCACGTCCAGGACGGGAAAGCCCGGTTAGGCCCTGAGGATCCCAGCGGGCGTCTGATGGAGAGGAATTGCCACCCGAGCCCTACACCTGAGAGGAGCTCAGAGGGAGACCCAGCCTATCTACACATGCACAGATGGGAAAGGGTGAAGTCTGTAGTGCAGGAACACTCTGGTGTAGGGTCGCTACCGAACACTGGACTTCCTCGGAGGTAGTCGGACCCCCGTCCCTGGTGGCCGCAGGACTCCGCGAGGAGCAGGGAGTCGCCTTCCTGCTAACATCTCTGAGTGAGTAAAGCTTTGGAAGTTCACCCCTATGGCCTCCGGAGTGTTCATTACGCGCCATACCACGTGACGCGGTGCCCGTACTCCCCGCGCTACTACTACTACTACCCCCCCCTTTATCCTGCCTTGCCTGCCCTGAGGCCCTGCTCCGCCTGTGGGGAGCAGCGAGAACTTTAGCCTCCATGACACCGGGCCTCAGCGGACTGCTAGCGGCGCTGGTGGCCCTTCACCAGACACCACAGGTGGCGTAGTCGTTAATTAAGCCACTCAACCCGGATTAGCCCACACCATCTCTGTCTAATGTGACGGCCCTGAGCACGGGTCGGGCCCGGGCCACGGCTACATCCCATCTCTTCGACACAGAGCCCGACAACGAGTCCCCCAACACCCAGGGTAAAACACGGGCTTTCTGAGTAGAGGCGTCACACGTGGTCTCTCACATTTTTGATCACCAGTCAAGCTAAAAAATGATCATCAAGAGAATGCCAAGAGTGTGCAAAGCAGTCATCAAAGCAAAAGGTGGCTACTTTGAAGAGCCTAGAATATAAGACATATTTTCAGTTGTTTCACACTTTTTTGTTAAGTATATAATTCCACATGTGTTAATTCATAGTTTTGTTGCCGTCAGTGTGAATGTACAATTTTCAAAGTCATGAAAATACAGAAAAATCTTTAAATGAGAAGGCGTGTCCAAACTTTTGGTCTGTACTGTATATATATATATATATATATATATATATATATATATATATATATATATATATATATATATACACTGTATATGTTCTCTATCCTGGTATATATGTGCCTCATCCTGGCCCCATCCTGGTACATGTATCCCCATCCTTGCGTATGTCCCCCAATCTTCCACTGTTCTTTAATGTATAGAAAAAAATAAACCATTATACTCACCAGGGGTGTACATATACAGTAAGACACGGTGACTCTTAGTAGAAGTCTCATAGAGGCCAGCGTTACCACAGTTCAGAGCCGCAGGGTCTCGCAGGAGCTGGCAACTTGGATTCTGCACTGCAACCAAAGGTCACTCCTGGTCATGTCTCATGAGTGATGACGCTACTGAGTTACTGACGTCATCGCTCGTGAGACATGACCGAAACAACACTCTATAGGTTGCTGTATGGAATCCCTGGATGTCGTGGAAACCCCAATGGATTACGTCAGAGCTGCAAGGATGATTTTTTACTAATAAATTGGTGAATGAGGGAATGTTTCTTGTTTTTATTTCTTTACCTCTCTTTTTATATGTCTTTCAGGTTCTCATTTTCTGGACTACTTCAGATTCACTGGATTAAGTCGTTTGTGGTTTTTGTTGTTTTTTTATAAAATAGGTGAATGAGGTGTCGGGCAGAGTGATTAAAATAAAATATTTTTTCTGTGTGTGTGTTTTTATTTTTGATTACTGGTTAGTAATAGGGATGTCTAACGCCTCTCCATTACTAATCTATGGGCTTGATGCCAGCTGACATTACAAAGCTGGCATAAACCCTATAAACCATTACCCCGATTGTCAACACACCAGGGCAATTGGGAAGAGCAGAGGCAAAGCACCAGAACTGATGCATCTAATGGATGCGCCAATTCTGGGGCGGCTGCAGGCTGCTACTTTTATGCTGGAAATGGCAAGATAACCATGGACCTTCCCAGATTATTAATATCAGCTCACAGCTGTCTGCTTTGCCTTTGCTGGTTATCAAAAATGTTTTTTTGGGTCCCCCAATTTTTTAAAAATAGAAAAGACAAAGTAAACAGCTGTGAGCTGATATTAATAGGCTGGGAATTTCCATAGTTATCTGGCTCTTCCCAGCCTGATAATTAAAGCTTGCAGCTGTCTGCTTTCCCTTAGCTGGTTATTAAAAGTAGGGGGGAACCCACATCATTTTTTTTCTACTTTTTTATTTAATAGGTTTAATGAGGCTAAACACCCTTTAGTGCCACATGAAAGGCACTAAAGCATTCTAGTTTATTATACTATACGTAGGGGGCTTGTGAAATTATATATGTACACGACATCTATATATCTATTCTACATATCTATTCTATATATCTATTCTAGTCTGATGGCCCGGGCTGTGAATTTACTGTACATCGCTGCTAAAAAAGGTTGGGTTTCCTTTGATATGTGTGCATAAAATCAGACGGCACACGCATGGTCCGTGTGCTGTGCAATTTTTTTTTCCACACCCATTGATGTACAGTACAGACCAAAAGTTTGGACACACCTTCTCGTTTAAAGAATTTTCTGTATTTTCTTGACTACGAAAATTGTACATTCACACTGAAGGCATCAAAACTATGAATTAACAAATGTGGAATTATATACTTAACAAAAAAGTGTGAAACAACTGAAAATATGTCTTATATTCTAGGTTCTTCAAAGTAGCCACCTTTTGCTTTGATGACTGCTTTGCACACTCTTGGCATTCTCTTGATGAGCTTCAAGAGGTAGTCACCGGAGATGGTCTTCCAACAATCTTGAAGGAGTTCCCAGAGATGCTTAGCACTTGTTGGCCCTTTTGCCTTCACTCTGCGGTCCAGCTCACCCCAAACCATCTCGATTGGGTTCAGGCCTGGTGACTGTGGAGGCCAGGTCATCTGGCGTAGCACCCCATCACTCTCCTTCTTGGTCAAATAGCCCTTACACAGCCTGGAGGTGTGTTTGGGGTCATTGTCCTGTTGAAAAATAAATGATGATCCAAGTAAACGCAAACCGGATGGAATAGCATGCCGCTGCAAGATGCTGTGGTAGCCACGCTGGTTCAGTATGCCTTCAATTTTGAATAAATACCCAAGAGTGTCACCAGCAAAGCACCCCCACACTATCACACCTCCTTCTCCATGCTTCACGGTGGGAACCAGGCATGTAGAGTCCATCCGTTCACCTTTTCTGCGTCACACAAAGACACATTGGTTGGAACCAAAGATCTAAAATTTGGACTCATCAGACCAAAGCACAGATTTCCACTGGTCTAATGTCCATTCCTTGTATTCTTTAGCCCAAACAAGTCTCTTCTGCTTGTTGCCTGTCCTTAGCAGTGATTTCCTAGCAGCTATTTTACCATGAAGGCCTGCTGCACAAAGTCTCCTCTTAACAGTTGTTGAAGAGATGTGTCTGCTGCTAGAACTCTGTGTGGCATTGACCTGGTCTCTAATCTGAGCTGCTGTTAACCTGTGATTTCTGAGGCTGGTGACTCAGATAAATTTATCCTCAGAAGCAGAGGTGACTCTTGGTCTTCCTTTCCTGGGGCGGTCCTCATATGAGCCAGTTTCTTTGTAGCGCTTGATGGTTTTTGCAACTGCACTTGGGGACACTTTCAAAGTTTGCCCAATTTTTCGGACTGACTGACCTTCATTTCTTAAAGTAATGATGGTCACTTGTTTTTCTTTACTTAGCTGCTTTTTTCTTGCCATAATACAAATTCTAACAGTCTATTCAGTAGGACTATCAGCTGTGTATCCACAAGACTTCTGCACAACACAACTGATGGTCCCAACCCCATTTATAAGGCAAGAAACCCCACTTATTAAACCTGACAGGGCACACCTGTGAAGTGAAAACCATTTCTGGTGACTACCTCTTGAAGCTCATCAAGCGAATGCCAAGAGTGTGTAAAGCAGTCATGAAAGCAAAAGGTGGCTACTTGGAAGAAGCTAGAATATAAGACATATTTTCAGTTGTTTCACACTTTTTTAAGTATATAATTCCACGTGTTAATTCATCGTTTTGATGCCTACAGTGTGAATGTACAATTGTCATAGTCATGAAAATACAGAAAAATCTTTAAATGAGGTGTGTCCAAACTTTTGGTCTGTAATGTACTTTGGTGAGTGTGATCCGATTCTCGCATCCAATCGCAGCATGCTGCTATTTTTTCCCAGCCCAATTCGAGCTGAGAAAAATCTAGCAGATGAGCACTGACTCATTTCATAACATTGTTCAGAATGCAATGAAATGTTTTCTCGCATCGTACTCCTCCGTATTATATGCCAGTGTGAGCGAGCCCTTATATTGACAGGAACAGGAGGTCTGTTAGATCATGCATATACAGTATGTGGAGTATATATTTTGGCTCATGTGGTTTTATTTGTTTTTTTTTCTACCTTTATTCCTACCCTAATATGTATTTTGTTTGTCCTATAAGTGTATTTTAATGTAAAATTGAATAAATCTTTTTTCATTTCATTTTAATTTTTTATTTTGCAATACCTTTTGAAAACTATAGTAACCTGCTGTATGCTTTCACATAAAACTTACAGGAGGTGCGACTACGGTGCCTTCTCTTTTCCCTAGAGGATAAAAGTAACCTGTTATTAAAGTGGATGCAATAATTTATCATACTAACTGTTTACAATATTAAAGATGACTTGTCCCTGGATTTATTATTTTAAACTGTATACCTCCAATACTGATTCTGGAACAATTTTTTCTATGCTCATTCATTCCAAAGTTATGCTCCCTGTTATTAAACATGAAAATTTCCCTTCAACCAACTGTGCATATACCACAGAACTTTTCTGTGGGCATTTGAATTTTCTCCTCTATGACAGAAGTTCTGTGGTACATGCCCAGTTGGAGGAAGGGAAAATTAGCATTTTTATTACTGAGGAGCATAACTTTGGAATGGAGGGGCAAAAGTAATCTGTTCCAGAATCAGTGGAGGAGCAACAACTAGAGAATGTATTCAGTTTAAGTTAAAAAAAAAACATTCAAGGGTCCTCATTAGCAAGTTCTCCAAAATCTGAAGTAACTGGTGTGCTTACTTTTAATCCATGTCAAAATGGTTCTATAATCCTTTTTGAAAGATTTAAATCTATCTCCACCCACTTAGCCTGATTGACAGTCCCCTTCTGCTATTGAAATCTCATATTCCTCAGTATAAGCTTCAGTTGTCAGTTAGGCTGGTCGGGGGAGATTGTATACATATGGACTCATCAGCTCTTTCTCTCTTTTCATATGGATAAAATAAGGATTTTAATTGTAGAATTATACAGTCATTGTTACCTCAATGATTTTCAAAGTAATGACATCAGTCTCATCAAGTCTAATAGATCTATTTAATAATGTATGCAGTTTACTTTGTAACATCTGGTGACAAATCTGCTTTGAAGAGAAACTGTCAGTAGGGTCAACCCTCCTAAGCCATCAATATGGGCATGTAGGGTCACAGGAAGCTAAAAAAATGATACCTTTGATATCTGCGATCCGATGTCTTATTCCAGAGAAAACCACACTTTTCTTTTATGTAAATTAGCTGTTCCAGGACTATGGGCTGGACACTGATCTGCATGACATTCTGCCTCCAGAACTTATTTTAAATAAAAGGTAGAGTTACCAGTGTGAGGGTATGTGCACATGATGCAGAAATGCTCAGGAATTTTTCCTGAGCATTTCTGCATCTCCCTGGCAGAAAAAAACGCATGCGGATTGTACATGCGGATTGTACATGCATTTTCCTGCCAGGGACAAGCTTCACTTTCATTTCCGCATGCGGATTGACAAGCGCTTCCCAAGCGATTTTAGCATCACTTGGAAAGTGCTTGTCAACTTCACACTATATAAATCCATGCAACCGGCATGGATTTATATAGTGTGTGAATGTCAAAAAATAAAAAAATAAATATATACTACCCTCCGATGGCCCCCGGTGTTCTGCTTCCCTCCGTCCCGGGTGCCGGCAGTGTAAGACTGAAGGACCTGCCGACGTCAGCGTCACGTGACCCGTTACATGACTCTGACGTCAGCGTAGGTCCTTCATTCAACCGCGAAGTGCCCGGGAAGCCAGGAGGATGCAGCGCGGGACGCCGGAAGGTGAGTATATATATATTTTTTATTTTATTCTTTTTTTTTAATGGTACCTGGGTCTGGATGAGAGTCCTCTCATCCACACCCGGGTACCATCCGCACATTAGAACGCATGGAATGCGCATCTACATATACAGTGATGCGGATTCCATGCATTCTAATGCAAGTCAATGGCGTCGAAAAATCAGCGTTTCCGCAAAATTAATGGACACGCTGCGGAAAAATCCGCATCATGGGCACAGCACATGCGGATTTCCATTGGGGAACATTGCTGCCCTTCTACCATGTGTTTTTAATGCGTTTCCGCAGCGTTTCCGCAGCTGCAGAAACGCCGCGGAAACGCATTAAAAACGCATCGTGTGCACACAGCCTGAGACATGTAATGTTTACCAGTATTACTAATGTGATGTCTAATGGCTGCTCTCTGCTCTCCTGATCTCACTGCAGAGCTGTGTGTGATTATAACTGACATATCTGCAGGTTCATCTCAGCTTTAATCTCACAGGCAGACAGGTTTGTAATATTGTTGCCATAAAGCAGGGTTGTGAGAGCTGCAACTGCTTATCTGTTTTTAAAGGAACTCAGTCAGCACAGAATGACTGTTCAAACTAACTCCCGCCACTCAGTGCTTCATGGCAGGACTTGGCAATCATTTATATATACCTTCTCGCCTGCTTATTTTCCCTCAGTCTCCACACCCCCTTATTTAATTGACAGCTCTAGCTTCATAGAGCAAGAGAAGGGCGGAGATAGAGGGAAAGCAAGCATATAAGAAGATGGATTTAAATGACTTGCCCCGCCATGAAGCACCGAGCACCTGTGCTTGGTTTAAACAGTCATTCAGTGCTGACAGAGTCCATTTAAAGAGACAAAGTGTTAAATTACTGGTGGAGTACAGCTGGAATGCAATAGCCGGATCAGCAGGAACAGGCAACAACAAGCTGTAGTAGAAGTCCTTGGAGGTAGCAATAGGAGTTGCAGAAAACAATCAGGACAGGAGTGGGAACAGTTTGGGTAAGACAGTTATAAGCTGCTAGAGACTGGACCTAGACAATACTCATAGCAATGAGTGTTCCATGTGGCTTTAAGTAGGCTTTAAGTAGGCACCAAAAGGCTTGAGGAGGAACTTCTGGGACCAGAGGGGATTACAGCTGAACATTAATAAATTGCATAAATTACTGCTTTACACACATTTATCTGCACGGCAGCTCATGCTCTCCTAATCAGGACATGTAAGGGTCTGTGGGGTCTTATACTGTGATGGGGACTACTGAAAGGGGGTCATCATATGATGTGGGGGGCTTGTGGCGACCATCATATTGTGGTGGGGACTAGAGATGAGCGGTGTTCGACTAGAACTGTTCGCCAATCTCAAATTCGAGCTGTTTTGGGCGGTGTTCGAGTTGTTCGACGAACCCGAACGATTTGCAAAAAATTCGGCTGTTCGAGGTTATGTTCGATAACTGTTCGTGCACCAAAAGCGTGTCCTGCATGTCTGGCGCTATTTAGAGCACCAATCATGCAGGGATTGTCTGCCACTCACTGTAATGCCACAGCCATGGTGGTTCTGGCATTACAGTGATTGCCCAAATCGATGGGAACAGTGCCAACAGTGAAACATGAAAAGCCGGCAATTCATCAGCGGCATACACCGGTACCCGACAATTTAGAACCGAAAGAATAGAGCTTCACACAGAGATTAGATAGATATAAACATGTCAGTCACATATATACGAAGTACAGTGAAAGTGCTGCTTACTGTACTTGTCATTTAGCGTAAAGGATTTATCAAAAAAAATAATAGTGTTTTCATGCACCGTCTCTTTAAAAAAGCCGGCCGGCAATTCAGCAGCGGTACCCGACAATTTATAACAGACAGAATAGAGCTTCACACATAGATTAGATAGATAGAAACATGTCAGTCACATATATATGAAGTACAGTGACAGTGTTGCTTACTGTACTTGTCATTTAGCGTAAAGGATTTATCAAAAAAAATAATAGTGTTTTCATGCACCGTCTCTTTAAAAAAGCCGGCTGGCAATTCAGCAGCGGTACCCGACAATTTATAACAGACAGAATAGAGCTTCACACATAGATTAGATAGATAGAAACATGTCAGTCACATATATATGAAGTACAGTGATAGTGTTGGTTACTGTACTTGTCATTTAGTATTAAAATAAAGGATTTATTATTAAAAAAATTGCCGTGGGGTTCCCCTTAATTTTAGGCTCTAGCGGAGGTTAAGCAGACGGCTGGGGCAGATGTTTGAAGCCTGGGAAGGGGGTAATACCCACGGAGCTTCCCAGGCTACTAATATCAGCCCCCAGCTGAATACATAGCCTTTACTAGCTATTAAAATGGGGGACCCCCCAAAAAAAATGACGTGGGGTCCCCCCTAATTTAATAGCTAGCAAAGGCTAGGCAGACAGCTGGGGGCTGATATTAATAGCCCAGGAAGGGAGCCATGAATATTGGCCCCCTCCCAGGCTAGAAACACCAGCCGTCAGCCGCCCCAGAAATGGCGCATTCATAGGATGCGCCAATTCTGGCACTTAGCCTCGCTCTTCCACGCTGCCCTGGTGCGGTGGCAGGGGGTAATAGGGTTGGGGTTGATGTCAGCTTATAATGCCAGCTGACATCAAGCCCAGGTTAGTAATGGAGAGGCGTCTATAAGACACCCCCATTACTAACCCCATAGTCAAAGTTAAAAAAAACACAAACACCCAGAATAAAGTCCTTTAATTGAAATAAAGACACAATCCTTTATTGTTCTAAATTAAACCATACTTACCGTCACGCCCATTCCAGCTGAAGCCAACGATCTCCTGCAATAAAAGAAAAATAACAAAGCAACCTCATCCTTACCTTTCCATGGTTCCCACGACAGCTTCAGCTCTGCTACATCGAGATGACAGGCTGGACCGCAGCAGAACGCTGCCATCCAGCCTCTCATCCCGCAGACACTGAGAAGCGCAGGCTTGCTTGCGCTGCTCAGCGTCTCTCTGTGACGACATCCAGATGAGCCGAGTTCATGTCCAATGAACTCGGCTCACCTCATGCACGTCACTGACAGCGTGGGAAAATTCTCACGCTGAAGCGGTGAGTGCAGGAGAATTCTCCCACGCTGTCAGTGACGTGCATAAGGTGAGCTCATGTCCAATGAACTCAGCTCACCTCCTGCACGTCACTGACAGCGTGGGAGAATTCTCCTGCACTCAGCGCTTCAGCGTGAGAATTCTCCCACGCTGAAGCGCTGAGTGCAGGAGAATTTTCCCACGCTGTCAGTGACGTGCATAAGGTGAGCTCATGTCCAATGAACTCAGCTCACCTCCTGCACGTCACTGACAGCGTGGGAGAATTCTCCTGCACTCAGCGCTTCAGTGTGAGAATTCTCCCACGCTGAAGCGCTGAGTGCAGGAGAATTTTCCCACGCTGTCAGTGACGTGCATGAGGTGAGCCGAGTTCATTGGACATTAACTCGGCTCATCTGGATGCCCTCACAGAGAGACACTGAGGAGCGCAAGCATGCCTGCGCTTCTCAGTGTCTGCGGGATGACAGGCTGGATGGCAGCGTTCTGCTGCGGTCCAGCCTGTCATCTCGATGTAGCAGAGCTGAAGCTGTCATGGGAACCACGGAAAGGTAAGGATGATGTTGCTTTATTATTTTTCTTTTATTTCAGGAGATCGTTGGCTTCAGCTGGAATGGGCGTGATGGTAAGTATGGTTTAATTTAGAACAATAAAGAATTGTGTGTTTATTTCAATTAAAGGACTTTTTTCTGGGTGTTGTGTTTTTTTTAAATACTTTACTAGAAATTCATGGTGGTCATGTCTAATATTGGCGTGACCCCATGAATTTCGGGCTTAGGGCCAGCTGATAATGCCAAGCTGGCCCTAACCCCTTTATTACCCAGTGAGCCACCGCATCAGGGCCCTGGATGAGTTGGGTACAGCGCCAGAAGATGGCGCTTCTATGAACGCGCCATTTTCCGGGGTGGCTGCGGACTGCAATTTGCAGCGGGGGTGGCCCAGAAAGCTTGGGCCTCCCTGCGCTGCGGATTCCAGCCCCCAGCTGCCTAGTTGTACCTGGCTGGACACAAAAACAGGGCGAAGCCCCACGTCAATTTTCTTTAAATTATTTCATGAAATAATTAAGAAAAAAAGGGCTTCCCTATATTGTTGTGTCCGGCCAGGTACAAATAGGCAGCTGGTGGTTGGGGGCAGCCCGTTCCTGCCTGCTGTACCTGGCTGGACACAAATATAGTGCGAAGCCCCACGTCAATTTTTTAAAAATTATTTCATGAATTTCCTGAAATAATTTAAAAAAATTGAAGTGGGGCTTCGCACTATATTTGTGTCCAGCCAGGTACAGCAGGCAGGAACGGGCTGCCCCCATCCACCAGCTGCCTATTTGTACCTGGCCGGACACAACAATATAGGGAAGCCCTTTTTTTCTTAATTATTTCATGAATTTCATGAAATAATTAAAAAAAATTGAAGTGGGGCTTCGCACTATATTTGTGTCCAGCCAGGTACAGCAGGCAGGAACGGGCTGCCCCCAACCACCAGCTGCCTATTTGTACCTGGCCGGACACAACAATATAGGGAAGGCCTTTTTTTCTTAATTATTTCATGAATTTCATGAAATAATTAAAAAAAAAGTACGTGGGGCTTCGCCCTATTTTTGTGTCCAGCCAGGTACAACTAGGCAGCTGGGGGCTGGAATCTGCAGCGCAGGGAGGCCCAAGCTTTCTGGGCCCCCCCCCGCTACAAATTGCAGTCCGCAGCCACCCCGGAAAATGGCGCGTTCATAGAAGCGCCATCTTCTGGCGCTGTACCCAACTCATCCAGGGCCCTGGTGCGGTGGCTCACTGGGTAATAAAGGGGTTAGGGCCAGCTTGGTATTATCAGCTGGCCCCAAGCCCAAAATTCATGGGGTCACGCCAGTATTAGACATGACCGCCATGAATTTCTAGTAAAGTATTTAAAAAAAAAACACCCAGAATAAAGTCCTTTAATTGAAATAAAGACACAATTCTTTATTGTTCTAAATTAAACCATACTTACCATCACACCCATTCCAGCTGAAGCCAACGATCTCCTGCAATAAAAGAAAAATAATAAACCAACCTCATCCTTACCTTTCCATGGTTCCCACGACAGCTTCAGCTCTGCTACATCGAGATGACTGGCTGGACCGCAGCAGAACGCTGCCATCCAGTCTGTCATCCCGCAGACACTGAGAAGCGCAGGCATGCTTGCGCTCCTCACTGTCTCGCTGTGACGGCATCCAGATGAGCCGAGGTCATGTCCAATGAACTCGGCTCACCTCATGCACGTCACTGACAGCGTGGGAAAATTCTCACGCTGAAGTGCTGAGTGCAGGAGAATTCTCCCACGCTGTCAGTGATGTGCATGAGGTGAGCTCATGTCCAATGAACTCAGCTCACCTCCTGCACGTCACTGACAGCGTGGGAAAATTCTCCTGCAATCAGCGCTTCAGCGTGAGAATTTTCCCACGCTGTCAGTGACGTGCATGAGGTGAGCCGAGTTCATTGGACATGAACTCGGCTCATCTGGATGTCGTCACAGAGAGACGCTGAGCAGCGCAAGCAAGCCTGCGCTTCTCAGTGTCTGCGGGATGACAGGCTGGATGGCAGCGTTCTGCTGCGGTCCAGCCTGTCATCTCGATGTAGCAGAGCTGAAGCTGTCGTGGGAACCATGGAAAGGTAAGGATGAGGTTGCTTTATTATTTTTCTTTTATTGCAGGAGATCGTTGGCTTCAGCTGGAATGGGCGTGATGGTAAGTATGGTTTAATTTAGAACAATAAAGGATTGTGTCTTTATTTCAATTAAAGGACTTTATTCTGGGTGTTTGTGTTTTTTTTAACTTTGACTATGGGGTTAGTAATGGGGGTGTCTTATAGACGCCTCTCCATTACTAACCTGGGCTTGATGTCAGCTGGCATTATAAGCTGACATCAACCCCAACCCTATTACCCCCTGCCACCGCACCAGGGCAGCGTGGAAGAGCGAGGCTAAGTGCCAGAATTGGCGCATCCTATGAATGCGCCATTTCTGGGGCGGCTGACGGCTGGTGTTTCTAGCCTGGGAGGGGGCCAATATTCATGGCTCCCTTCCTGGGCTATTAATATCAGCCCCCAGCTGTCTGCCTAGCCTTTGCTAGCTATTAAATTAGGGGGGACCCCACGTCATTTTTTTGGGGGGGTTCCCCATTTTAATAGCTAGTAAAGGCTATGTATTCAGCTGGGGGCTGATATTAGTAGCCTGGGAAGCTCCGTGGGTATTACCCCCTTCCCAGGCTTCAAACATCTGCCCCAGCCGTCTGCTTAACCTCCGCTAGAGCCTAAAATTAAGGGGAACCCCACGCCAATTTTTTTAATAATAAATGCTTTATTTTAATACTAAATGACAAGTACAGTAACCAACACTATCACTGTACTTCATATATATGTGACTGACATGTTTCTATCTATCTAATCTATGTGTGATGCTCTATCTTTCTGTTCTAAATTGTCGGGTACCGCTGCTGAATTGCCGGCCGGCTTTTTTAAAGAGACAGTGCATGAAAACACTATTATTTTTTTAAATAAATCCTTTACACTAAATGACAAGTACAGTAAGCAACACTCTCACTGTACTTATTATATATGTGACTGACATGTTTCTATCTATCTAATCTATGTGTGAAGCTCTATTCTTTCTGTTCTAAATTGTCGGGTACAGATGCTGAATTGCCGGCCGGCTTTTTTAAAGAGACGGTGCATGAAAACACTAATATTTTTTTTAATAAATCCTTTACACTAAATGACAAGTGCAGTAACCAACACTGTCACTGTGCTTCTTATATGTGTGACTGACATGTTTCTATCTATCTAATCTGTGTGTGATGCTCTATTCCTTCTTGTCTAAATTGTCGGGTACCGGTGTATGCCGCTGCTGAATTTGCCGGCCGGCTTTTTTAAAGAGAGTGTCTTCTGAGCAGTTTGTCAGCTTTTGGACACCTTTGCAGGTGTTTTCTATGTGTTTCTATGTGTTTTTGTTTGCCTGCCATTGGTTTTAACGGTGTTCGACGGTGTTCTAAGGTGTTCGACGAACAGTTCGACGAACAGTTCCTCGAACATCCCGGTGTTCGACGAACCGAACTGAACCCGAACACTACGGGGGTGGCTCAACACTAGTGGGGACTACTGTGGGGGCCAATATTATTTATTTATTTTATTTTACTCACCGTATTTTTTGGATTATAAGACACACTTCCCCCCCCCAAATTTGGGAGGAAAAAGGGTGTGTGTCTTATAATGAAAAGTTATGGTTACTTGGGGGGCGGCGTCGGATAGGGGTCCCAAACACAGGAGGTTGGCGGCGGCTGCGGCAGTAGCGGGGCGATTCTTCGGCCCCGCCCTCAGAAGAAATGTCAGTGATTCAAGGCGGTGGTGTTGGCGGCGGGAGCTGGCCGAGTTCTCTAGAGATCTCGATCTGCGCATGCTCCGGCAGGCCATTTTACAAAAGCACAGCGCAGGGCTATGTACAGGATAGGGAACCTCGCCTCCGCTCACCGCCGACTTCTGAGGACAGGGCCGCAGCATCGCCTCACTGAACTCGCCTAGCTCCCGCCGCCACCACCACCGCCTTGAATCACTGACATTTCTTCTGAGGGCGGGACCGCAGCATCGCCCGTCTCCTGTCGCAGCCTCCTCTGCCGCCAGTATCCGGTATGTGTGAGCCTGGCTCCTGTGACCCCCCCTCCACTACCACTGCCCCCAGGTAAAAAGGATTATAAGGTGCACCATTTTATTTAAAAAAAAACAACATATATTTTTTCCTATTTTGCACTCCAAAATTTGGGGTGCGTCTTATAATCCGCAAAATATGGTATATATTTAATCACTTATATAGCGCCATTAATTCCACAGTGCTTTACAGACATTATCGGCACTGTCACCATTGGGGCTCACAATTTACATTCCCTATCAGTATGTCTTTGGAGTCTGGGAGGAAACCGGAGAACCTGGATGAAACCGACACAAACACGGGGAGAATATGCAAACTCCTTGCAGATGTTGTCCTTGGTGGGATTTGAACCCAGTACCCCAGCGCTGCAAGGCTGCAGTGCTAACTGCTGATCCACCATGCTGCTTACTGTGTGTGGGGGAAATGTGCTGACCATCATACTGTGGGTACCTTCATTATATTGTTTAGAGGTCCTGTGGAGGGCATATGGGGCCATCAAACCGTGTTAGGATTAGAGATGAGCGGTGTTCGACTCGAACTGTTCGCCAATCTCAAATTCGAGCTGTTTTGGGTGGTGTTAGAGCCGTTCGACGAACAGGAACGATTTGAAAAAAATCCGGCTGTTCGAGGTTATGTTCGATCACTGTTCGTGCACCAAAATCGTAACTGGATTTTTTCACAGTAATGCTGTTAATCAATGTTAATACACAGTTTGAGTGTACAGTGGGCAGGGGATGGATCTCTGCAGAAATAATGAAGATCTCCATTTTTTTTTTCTTTCCCGCATTTACAGTGGGGAGGTGCAGTCTGTCAGCCTATCAGCAGCGCACACACGCAGCGAAGTGCTTTTTTTCACACAAGCAAGGGCATGTGTCATTGGCTGTGTATGTCACATGTCCTTGCCCTATAAGACCCAGCCATTTTCCACGTCGCCACCATTTTCTCACTGCTGCAGCTGCTGCTGCACCGCTGCTGCTGTGGGCGCTATACTTTCTAACTCTGTGAATTGCAAGCGAATTTGCTCTTAAATAGACAGATAGGTTGGAGTAGGGACTAGTTGTAATTGCAGCCCTTTTGAGGGCTAGGTTACAGCATTTCCTAGGACTTTTTGCCGGGCAGGTCTGTTTTAGTGCTGTGCAAGTGTTTTTCACAGCATTTGGTTAAATCTAGCTAAGCAAATCCTTTTGGGCCTCTTGCAGTGTGTGTTAGTCAGTGGAGTAGCCTATCTGTGTTGCAAGCTACACCACCTGTGTATGTAATACAATTTTTTTACTGCACCTAGTCAAGTAAAACCTTTTGGGCATAGTAGCAGTGTGTGGTACTCTTTGTATTAGGCCATCTATACTAAGCTCCACCAGCTTTGAAATTAATAATAATTTTTAGCTGCATCTAGCCCGGAAAATAATTTTGGACCTGTATCAGTTTGTGGTACTCATTCTATTAGGCCATCTACACTAAGCTCCACCAGCTTTGAAATTAATAATAATTTTTAGCTCCATCTAGCCCGGAAAATAATTTTGGGCCTGTAGCAGTGTGTGGTACTCAATCTATTAGGACATCTATACTAAGCTCCACCAGCTTTGAAATTAATAATAATTTTTAGCTGCATCTAGCCCAGAAAATAATTTTGGGCCTGTAGCAGTGTGTGGTACTCAATCTATTAGGCCATCTATACTAAGCTCCACCAGCTTTGAAATTAATAATAATTTTTAGCTGCATCAAGCCCAGAAACTAATTTTGGGCTTGTAGCAGTGTGTGGTACTCAATCTATTAAGCCATCTATACCAAGCTCCACCAGCTTTGAAATTAATAATAATTTTTAGCTGCATTTAGCCCAGAAAATAATTTTGGGCATAGTAGCAGTGTGTGGTACTCATTGTATTAGGCCATCTATACCAAGCTCCACCAGCTTTGAAATTAATAATAATTTTTAGCTGCATCTAGCCCGGAAAATAATTTTGGGCGTGTAGCAGTGTGTGGTACTCAATCTATTAGGCCATCTATACTAAGCTCCACCAGCTTTGAAATTAATAATAATTTTTAGCTGCATCTAGTCCCGAAAATAATTTTGGGCATAGTAGCAGTGTCTGTTACCCATTGGAGTAGCCCATCTGTACCAAGCTATACCACCTTTGCATTTAATAACAATTTTTTACTGCATTAGCCAAGTTAAACCTTTTGGGAATAGTAGCAGTGTCTGGTAGTCAGTGGAGTAGCCCATCTGTACCAAGCTACACCACCTTTGTATTTAATAAAAATTTTTACTGCATCTAGTGAAGTAAAACCTTTTGGGCCTATAGCAGTGTCTGTTACTCATTGTAGTAGCCCATCTGTACCAAGTTACACCACCTTTGCATTTAATAACAATTTTTTACTGCATCTAGCCAAGTAAAACCTTTTGGGCCTGTAGCAGTGTCTGTTGGAGTAGCCCATCTGTACGGATATGCAGCGATACTAAATAACCAATGGTGCCCAAGCTTATGGCCTCCGTATTGGGCAGAACAAGTGCTGACAAAAAAACAGACACTTCTGGAACTCTTCCCAATAGTGGTAGCAATAGAAATATGGGGCGCGCGCCTGGCTAACAAATATATACACTTCATAACAAAAAACACCAGCCTAGCGCACTGCATTAATAAGATGGCATCATCGTCTCTCCCAGTGCTAGGCCTACTACGCCGGCTAGCATTCCTTTGCCTAAAACACAATGTATGGGTCCGCGCTAGCCACGATGCTGAGGGGTCTAACGCTGCTGCTAATGCTTTATCACAATTCAATTGGCAGATTTTCACAGAGCTCCTCCCCAACGCCCACCCATCGGGCAACAGTTGCCCACCCTCCCTATGGGATGTAGTGGCAAATAGTTGATGCCATTAATCAGAGCGTCAGTTGTCCCATCGACGTGGCAAGCATACGGTAAGGCATGGGAAGAGTGGACATGACTAGCAGCAGGCAGACGGGTTGACCAATGTGAACAAGCCAGATTACAAGTCACCATAGAATTTCTCCACCAGCTAATGATGAGGGGCATATCAGGGGCGTCAGCGCAGCGGTGTCTGACCGGAGTAGCATTTCACTTCCAACTACTGAATTGGGCAGATGTGACAAAGAGATTCATCATCAGACAATCCATAAAAGGGTGGAAAAGGGGTCAGCCAAGTCAGGAGTGTAGACGTCCCGTCCCGTGTCACTAAAACTGACTTCTCACATCATATCCCTAACACCATTAACATGATACTCACAATTTGAAGCAACACTACTGTCTACTGCATTTGCGATCACCTTCTTCGGGGCGCTATGCATAAGCGAATTAGTCCCTCAATCCAAAATTAATACCAGTGGAGGCTTATTACACCAGGACTTAGTCATAGCCAATAATGCATTACGTCTACGCATACGCAAATCGAAAACGGTTCCAGTGGGCAGGGGCGCTTGGGTACTTCTACAACCCACAAACGGTACACTGAGTCGGGTAACAATAGTAAAAAAATATATATAACCATCAGATCACAAAGTAATTTCTTCCTATCACACATTGATGGAACGCCATTATCAAGATACCAGTTCCAAGCTATATTTAATAAATGCCTAACATCGGCAGGGAACCTCCCCAAAGATTACGGGACACACTCATTCCGCATAGGCGCGGCCACGGAAGCAGCAAGAGCAGGACTGTCAGAAATGGAAGTTCAGAGGATAGGGAGATGGCGATCCACGTGTTTGGCGAGATACATAAGACCGAACTTGTTATCCTAACGTGGTTTGTTTCTTTTACAGGTGACGCTAAGCCAACAGTGTGGGTGATAGGCCACTCGCATATATATTGGGCAGAAAAAAGGGCGAAAGTCCGCCCAGGCGGGAGGAAATTAGAGTTTCATAACACATATTTCAACTGGAGAGGTATTAGAGGCCTGCAATGGCCACAGGTACTAATGGAGGTAATCAAGGTAGGGAGAGAGGCAAGAGGTCCGGTCATCTTAGTTATACAGGCCGGGGGAAACGACCTAGGTCATCACAAGAGCGTATAACTAATGGCAATAATGAAACTAGACACTGAGCACTTCAGAGAATTTTTCACAAAACTAACTATAGTATGGTCAGAGATTGTGCCGATAGCGGTATGGCAAGGTGCGCGAGACATCACAGCCATCGAATGGACAAGGCGGGTAATAAATATTCGGATGGCAAAATTTAGAAGAGACAGAGGCGGTGTAGTGATACGACACCGACAACTGGAAGGAGATAAAGCAGGCCTCATACGGCCCGACGGTGTTCACTTAATGGATATTGGACAGGACATATTCCTGTCAGGACTCCAGGACGGAGTGGAACAAGCGTTAAGAGTGATGGATGGGGGTCAGAGTCCTGCATACGAGTACGCAGGATCCTCCGTGGCCTGGAAAGAGAAAGGACATGTTGGAGAGTTACACTTGTTGGCCAACTTGCCGGTGTGGAGACAAAGGGCATGCTGCAACAAGCTGAATTATTTTAGAAATAAAATGCCTTTCTAATGGAATGAGTATAAAGAGTTAATAAAGATGTGACCGATCCTCACCCATCCAGTTGTAAGAGTCACATTATTGTATTGTCAAGGAAAGGGGGCGGTAGGGGGGCTGAGCATCTGGGTTTGGTTGGGGGGTCCCCACAGTCTGCCTAGGCTAGATGCAGTTAAAAATTCTTATTAGATACACAGGCGGTGTAGCTTGCTTCAGAGCTGGCCAACTACGCTGACTAGCAGACACTGAAGCTTTGGAGCAGACCTCTGAGTAAACAGCTCTTCAGACTCAACCATCTGTGTTACCCCAAGCCATAGTGTATTTAGTTTCTTACGGTTAAAAGGGGGGGGGAGCGACCCAACCCACCTGGAATTGACGATGCCAACGTCACGTAAAACACAGCAAGGGGACTCCAAAAATAGTCTCCATTTTTTCCAAAAATTGTGGCACAGACACCACTTAAGTGGCATCAATTGCCCCAGAGTTGCTTAAAATGGTTGGTGAGGTGATTTTACCAAATCCTCAAGCTTTTATTCTCCCCAGGATGACACAGGGGTAGAAAAGTCCTTGCGGATCCATGATTTGTTCATCTTTATGAACGTGAGTCTGTCTACATTCTCAGTGGACAGCCGCGTGCGCTTATCTGTCAGCACACCACCAGCAGCGCTGAACACACATTCAGAGAGAACGCTGGCTGCAGGGCATGACAAGATCTGCAAGGCGTGAGTGGCGAGCTCCGGACATTTTTCCAGACTAGAAGCCCAAAATGAGCAAGGGTCCAGTGACACAGTCATGGCTTCGATGTTTACTTGGAGATACTCCTGTACCATCCTCTCTAGGCGTTGACTATGTGTCATACTTCTTGTCTCCTGTGGCCTTGCAAAGGATGGTCTAAAAAAGTGGTGAAACGATTCCACAAAATTGCTGTTACCAGCAGATACTGTGTTACTGTTACGGTTTGAGTGATGAAGACTCGACAGTGCCACAGTTGGCAAGTTAGAACTGTGAGATTCACTACGTGCACCACTGGTGTTTTGTGGAAAAGCACATGTAAGATTCTGCAACAGCCTCTGCTGATACTCCTGCATGCGTGAATCCCTTTCTATGGCAGGAATTATTTTCGGCAAATTTACTTTTGTACCGGGGATCTAAGAGTGTGGCAACCCAGTAGTCAGGATAACTTCGAATTCTGACAATCCGAGGGTCATGTTGCAGGTAGTGCAGCAAGAAGGCACTCATGTGTATTGCGCATCCAGGAGGACCAAGTCGTTGTTGTGTTGGTGGTGAGGTAAGAATCATGCTTCCTTCCTCTGCCCTCTCCCCCCAACCTCGCACAACAGAAATGTGATCAAGGTCTCCCTCATCTGATGAGTCTTCCATGCCCATCACCCGTTCGTCCTCCACTTCATCCTCGGCTCCTGCACCTTCCTCAACAGTTTGGCTGCTACCATGCGCCCTGGTTAATCCCTCTCCCCCACCCTCCCATGCCTGCCGCCTTGGTGCTGCCGACCGTCTGGACCTTGGAGATGTTATCCCTTCCGCATACGACTCTTCCTCTACTTCCTCCACCTCCTCTTGTCCCACCACCTGACTCCGAATTCTGTTTAACGTGTGCTCAAGCATGTAAATCACCGGAATAGTCATGCTGATAATGGCATCGTCAGCACTAAACATCTTCGTCGCTATTTCAAAACTGTGCAGAAGGGTGCATAGATCCCTGATCTGAGACCACTCCTGCAGCGTGATTTGCCCCACCTCTGGATCTCGTTGGCCCAGGCTATACGTCAGATCGTATTGCACCAGGGCTTGTCGGTGCTGCCACAGTCGCTGCAACATGTGCAGAGTTGAATTCCACCGTGTCGGCACATCGCATTTCAGCCGGTGAACTGGCAGGCCCAACGACTTCTGTAGAGATGTAAGTCTTTGAGCTTCGGGATGCGAACGGCGGAAGTGAGCACACAGCGACCGTGCCCTCTGCAGAAAGCCATCTAGTCCGGGATAGTGGGCTAAAATTGCTGGACAACCAGGTTCAACACGTGAGCCAAACAAGGTACATGTGTGACATTGCCCCGGCGAAGGGCCGCACCCAGGTTTGCAGCATTGTCGCACATGGCCTTCCCTGGTTGCAGGTCTAGTGGAGACAACCATTCATGAAACTGGGTCTCCAGAGCTGACCACAACTCCTCAGCTGTGTGACTCACATTTCCCAGACATTTCGAAGTAAACACCGCCTGATGCCATTGAGCCCGGCTGCCAGCATAGTAAGGCGGTGTGCAGGATTCCTTCTGCGCAGTTAGAAAGCGGGTGGCATTACCAGACAGGCTTTGGGTGCAGGTGGAGGACCGAGAGGAGGTTGAGGAGGCAGAAGCAGTGGAGGAACTTCTAGATAAAGAGGATTAACGCACAACTCGTGGGGACGGCAAGACTTGGACAGCAGCCCCTTGTCCTGCTGTCACCATAGTTACCCAGTGCCCAGTCAGCGACATGTAACGCCCCTGTCAATGCCTACTCGTCCAAGTGTCTGTGGTGAAATGCACCCTGTCACACACAGAGTTTCTCAAAGAAGCGGTGATGTTGTGTGCAATATGCTGGTGTAGCGCAGGCACACCTTTCTTTGAGAAGTAGTGCCGACTGGGCATCTGGTACTGGGGCACTGCGACGGACGTAAGGTCTCGAAAATCCTCTGTGTCCACCAGGCAGAAAGTCAGCATTTCTGTAGCCAACAGCTTGCAGATGGTGAAATTCAACCTCTTAGCTTTGTCATGGCTAGGAGGAAATGGTCTTTTACTTGTCCACATCTGAGGGACCGAGGGCTGGCTGTTGTGCTTAGACGGGGTTGAGTAGGGTGTCCCCGGCAAACTGCCGGTCTGTGAGGAAGATGCAGGCGGAAAAGTTAGGTTGCCTTGATCCAAAGGTGGTGCTCTCGATGTCGGAGAGCGCTCAACACCAGCTGGTGTTTCCACTTCCAAATGAAATGATGACCTGCTAATCACACTGGCTGTTGCGGGTAAAGAGGTGGCAGGTCTGCGTCCCAAAACATGTGTGACTGCTGTCCCCCCTGTCACAGAGGATGAAGAGGCCGCGGATGCACAAGATGGGGCAGACGGTGGTTGGCCCGGCCCGCTAGGCCGCATTGTAGCACAGTGAGCTTCCCACTGCAACTTATGCTTCATATCCATGTGACGGTTCATGCATGATGTACTCAAACTATGGATTTTTTGGCCTCTACTTAGCTTTTGGTGATAAATATTACAGATAACACGAGTTGGGTCATCCTTATCGATCTGAAAAAATGCCCAGGCTATGCAAGGCTTAGAGCACATGCGACCTGAAGAGCCACCACGACTTGTGGTCAGAGGCAGAGTTGTGGTTGAGGATGCAGTTGTTGACGTGCTTTCAGTACTCCGTCTCTGTCCAGGAAGGCGCAACGTAACCTCGTCATCAATAGCATCCTCCTCCACCTCCTCTGCTGACCTCATCGACTGGCTGACTGTGGGTTGACAGTAAGTGGGATCTCCAACCTCGTCATCATCACCCTGTGTGTTCTCACACCCGTCGTCCTCAGAGCCAACCTCCTGCCCTGACCGAAAAGTCAAGTTGTCGCTCCAATCAGGTATTTGAGTCTCATCATCGTCTTCCTCATTGTCTCCACCAACAGGAGTTACAGTTTGGGAATGAGGGTCTGCATTATGGTCAGAACCTTCTGCGTCTGGTCCTGGATCTGACTCATAAAGATTCTGGGCATCAGTGCAGATCATTTCCTCGTCTGGATTAACAGAAGCTCTGGAGCAGACCTCCATTTCCCAGGCTATATTATGAGTAAACAGCTGTGCAGACTCAACCTTCTGTGTTACCCCATACTCAGACGGCAGCTGATGACTTGGGAGCTGTGAGGAAGCAAGTGCGATTGGG
This sequence comes from Phyllobates terribilis, assembly GCF_046119375.1. NCBI lineage: Eukaryota > Metazoa > Chordata > Amphibia > Anura > Dendrobatidae > Phyllobates > Phyllobates terribilis. Next base: position 248,794,340 of record NW_027362761.1, read on the forward strand.
GTGACACCTCTGAGGACTGGAGTATTTGTGATGTTGAAGTTGAGGTGGAGGAGAGCCCACTTGAAGGAGCACTTGATATCCTTTGAAGCACCTGCTGTTTTTGCGCCTCATCTGGAATTTGTAGCGATGGGCGTGTCCGTAAGTAAGGGATCGTATCACATTGTCCACGAAAAGAAGTAGACATCTTAGTTTGGCTGGAAGATGGTCTTTCTTCTGCAGATGTTGCTCCCCCCCACCGCGGGGGTGCTTGACCCACCAGCAGACAGGCACCAGTATTGGGAGAGGGGGGCTGGCCGTCAGGGTCCAACGCGGCTCTGGCACAAACCCGGTGACACGAAGGTCGCACGGGCAGGAACGGACTGGCCGTGTCGGCTTTGCACTCCAGCGTAGTCCCTCTGCCCGCTCGCGCCCGTAACCTCAAAGGGATGCGCAAGTGTCTTTTCTTCCCAGGGCTGTTCCCTGCCCAGCAGGAACGTGGGGGAGCTCAGGTCGGCCTTCCACTGTACTCCCTTACCTCCCTCGCCCTCTTTCCTTCTTCCGTTCTCCATCTAACCCCTCGGCTCTGTGGTGTCCGCTCTCCCTCCAGCTCTCTCCTTCTCACAGGTGGACTACTGCGTGTATTCACACTGTGGCGAATCTTTTGGGCCCAGGCATAAGAAGTTGTCGAGGCAATGGATAATATGTGCCCCCTAAGAAAGGTCCATTACAAACCCATTCGAGGAAGCAACTAAGCGCCTCAAATAGTGAGCAGGATCTGGACCACCCCATGGGCAAACAGCGATCTATATAGCATGCTCCTTCCCAGAAGCAGCCCAATAGGTGGATACTATTCGGAGGCACAGGTAGTATGTAACCGGAACGCCGCATCAATGTCTGTTTTGGCCATTAGGGTGACCCTTCCCAACTTCTTGATCCGCCTGATTGCCTTGTCAAAGGATGTACAGTATGTACTACTGTACTTGGTTCCGCGTCGATGTTGTCGTTTACTGACCTGCCCCTTGGATATGACAAATGGTGGATTAGTCCGAATGTATTGGGTTCCGTTTTTGGCACAACTCACAACGGGGATACCACTACGTCTTGTAAGGAAAGTGTTCTGAATGGAACCGCCATTCTACCTAAAGATATTTCTTTTTTTAATTTTCTTGTCACGACGTCTGGGTGTTGATAGGCTGATTTTAGATTTTTACTCCAGCCTTTCTTGATTTTAGAAGGGCATGACATGCCTATATTTGTGTCTCCCCCTCCTTTTACTCCTCCACCTCTTTTCTTTTCACATGACTATATGTACTTGTCACTTTTCCATGTGTTAGTTGTGTCTTCTGAGCAGTTTGTCAGCTTTTGGACACCTTTGAAGGTGTTTTCTATGTGTTTCTATGTGTTTTTGTTTGCCTGCCATTGGTTTTAATGGTGTTCGACGAACAGTTCGACGAACAGTTCGGCGAACACACCGGTGTTCGACGAACCGAACCGAACCCGAACACTACGGGGGTGGCTCAACACTAGTTAGTTATCATCATACAATGTGGGTCTGTGGAGGTCATCATACTTTGCAGGGACCTTCATACTGTGTGAGGGGGGGTTGCTGTTGGGTGTGTGTGTGGACCATCATACTGTGTTTGGGTGCTGTCAGAGCTATCATATTGTGTGGGTGGTTGTGTGGACATCATACTTTGCTGGGGGGACTATGGAGTCATCATACTGTGCATGTGGGGGTTACAGTAGGGGAATTTACTGTAGGGGTTATCATACAGTGTGTTGGGTGCATTTTTGGGGGTATTTAAATCTATAGGGCGATAAAAGGGTTGAGAACACTAAAAGGCTTCAGTATGGGAACATTTATTATGTACCGTATATTCCGGCATATAAGACGACTTTTGAAGACTGAAAAATCTTCTGTCTAGTCTGGGGTCGTCTTATACGCCGGTAATGTTTTTGAACTTTCAGAAACTGACATGCGGGGATACTCTGGGGGTGTTAATAAGCTGCGGTGGCCGTATCCCTGCCATGTGGGAGTTAATATAAGGTGGAGGGAGTTAAAATACAGCGGCGGTAGGTCCAGACAGTCAGCGCTTCTGTGCTGAAACTGACACATCGCTGCGCTGTGTCTTCTCAGGCCTGGGACACAGCGCAGCGTATTCCCAGCAGCGGAGACAGACAGAACCTAGCGAACTTTTCTGACACATCGCAGTGTCTTCCCAGCTCCGGACACAGCGCAGGGCTTCTGTGCCGACAGCTTTCACTTGTCACAGAAGCGCTGCGCTGTGTCCGGAGCTGGGAAGTTCGCATCGCTTCTGTGACAAGTAGTGTTGAGCATTCCGATACTGTAATATCGGGTATCGGCCGATATTCGCGGTATCGGAATTCCGATACTTAATTCCGATACTTTTACAATATCGAATACCGGAATCGGAAGTTCCCATAATGCCTGCGCTCTGCAGTGTCTCTGAAGGATGACAAGCTGGATGGCAGAGCTCAGCTGCGATCCAGCCTGTCATCAGAATGCCATCCCAGCGTGGGAGAATTCTCCTGATTGTTTAAAAGCCGGCGGGCGGTAAAAATCCGCCGGCTTTTAAACAATCACACAGCCCCATACTGCTTCCCCGCAGCCTCCCACCCCGATCCTCCGCTCCCCTCGCCACCTCCCATCCCGATCGTAAGTTAGGACCGGGCGGGGAGTGCAGTACAAAGGAGCGGGGAGCGAAGGACCCGGGCGGGGAAGCCGGCAGTGAAAAGACTTCACCGCCGGCTTTCCCGTTCTGTGCTGCGCTTTCCCGCCGGTTATTTCAAATGAACAGCTGAGGTATCAGGTGATGCCGATCAGCTGTTCATTTGAAGTCGCCGCGGTGCCCTCAGAGGGTTCATGTGAGTTCATGCTTGACTGCATTGCATGAACTCACATGAACTTTCCCACGGTCTCACAGGTCAGCCTCACCTCCCAGACCCGTCATGATTGGTGTGTGCGGGTGTCTGTGAGTGTGTCTGCGAGTGTGTGTGGGGTGTCTGTGCGATGTCTGCGGGTGTGTGCGGTGTCTGTGAGATGTCTGCGAGTGTGTGCGGGTGTGCGCGGTGTCTGTGCGATGTGTCTGTGCGATGTCTGCGAGTGTGTGCGGGTGTGCGCGGTGTCTGTGCGATGTCTGGGGGTGTGTGCGGTGTCTGTGCGATGTGTGCGGTGTCTGTGCGATGTCTGCGGGTGTGCGCGGTGTCTGTGCGATGTGTGCGGGTGTGTGCGTGCAGGCAGACATAGGCCGATGTGACACTACTACTCCCATCGGTCTATGTCTGTCCCCCGTTCACTCCTGCCAGCAGGATCAGCTCGATGGGAGCAGTAGTTCCCATCAGCCTGATCCTGCTATATAAATTGCCCTACTGTGTCCCCAATAAATGTTAAATACATGTCATTGGTGGCCAGTGGTTACCTACAATAAATTAGTTCATACATTACCTGTCCCCGCCGATCGCCACCTAAAATAAAGTAAAAAATAAAAAACTACACCTATACTCACCTAGACACCTAATTCCCCGAAGCCATCGATCTGTTGTAATAAAATATAAAATAATAAACCACAACCTTATCCTTACCCCTCCGTAGTAGTCCACGAGTGTCCCACGAAGACCTCCAGTTCAGAGCAGCCACATAGAATGTGACCGCTCTGAACCGCTGCCGCCGCTAGAATGACGGGGCCATAAAGCAGCCCCGTCATTGCATAAGCGGGTTCGCCGGAGTTCAGGCAGCGCTGCTCCGGTTAGCTGCTTTACGGCCCTGCTGTATCGTGAGAAATTCCCACGGTACAGCAGTGCGTAAAGGAGGTCTCCGGAGCTGCGCTGACTGAATGCACTCCGGTGACCTCAGTCAGTGGCTCCCGCTGCCGGGAGCGGACGTGTTCCCGGCAGCGTGAGCTTACAGCAGCCATGCACAGCTGTCACCATCTCCAGATGTGACAGCTGTGCATGGGAGATCAGCGCAGGAACGTGGACAGGTAACTATTTTTTTTTTAGTAAACTAAGAATTAAATAAAATGGTGTGGTTTATTTCAAATAAATTATTTTTTTCTTGGTGTAGTGTGTGTTTTTTCTTTTTAACACTTTGTAGGTTAGTAATGGGGGTGTCTTATAGACGCCCATCATTACTAACCTGGGCTTCATGGCAGCTGGCGCTGACATGAACCCCAGCCCTATTACCCCCTGCCACCGCACCAGGGCAGCGTGGAAGAGCGAGGCTAAGTGCCAGAATTGGCGCATCCTATGGATGCGCCATTTCTGGGGCGGCTGACGGCTGGTGTTTCTAGCCTGGGAGGGGGCCAATATTCATGGCACCCTTCCTGGGCTATTAATATCAGCCCCCAGCTGTCTGCCTAGCCTTTGCTAGCTATTAAAATAGGGGGGACCCCACGTCATTTTTTGGGGGGGGTCCCCCATTTTAATAGCTAGTAAAGGCTAGGTATTCAGCTGGGGGCTGATATTAGTAGTCTGGGAAGCTCCGTGGGTATTACCCCCTTCCCAGGCTTCAAACATCTGCCCCAGCTGTCTGCTTAACCTCCGCTAGAGACTAAAATTAAGGGGAACCCCACGCCAATTTTTTTTTAAATAAATCCTTTATTTTAACACTAAATGACAAGTACAGTAATCAACACTGTCACTGTACTTCATATATATGTGACTGACATGTTTCTATCTATCTAATCTATGTATGATTCTCTATTCCTTCTATTCTAAATTGTCGGGTACAGATGCTGAATTGCCGGCCGGCTTTTTTAAAGAGACGGTGCATGAAAACACTATTATTTTTTTAAATAAATCCTTTACACTAAATGACAAGTACAGTAAGCAACACTGTCACTGTACTTCATATATATGTGACTGACATGTTTCTATCTATCTAATCTATGTATGATTCTCTATTCCTTCTATTCTAAATTGTCGGGTACAGATGCTGAATTGCCGGCCGGCTTTTTTAAAGAGACGGTGCACGAAAACACTATTATATTTTTTAATAAATCCTTTACACTAAATGACAAGTACAGTAAGCAACAATGTCACTGTACTTCATATATATGTGACTGACATATTTCTATCTATCTAATCTATGTGTGAAGCTCTATTCTTTCTGTTGTAAATTGTCGGGTACCGGTGTATGCCGCTGATGAAAATGGATGATAGTAATGTTGTTGTTGTATGCCTTATGTTTATGAGTGACAGTTTTCCTGCTATATACCTGCATGTCATAAGAATTTAAATTAAAAAAGGACCATGTTAAATTCAAATCTGTTTTTTTAAAATTTTTACCGGTGTTTGGTATGCGTTGGAAAAGGGGTAGTCTTATACGGTGAATATATCCTAAACTCTATATTTTAACAGGAAAGTAGGGGGGTCGTCTTATACACCAGGTCGTCTTATACGCCGGAATATACGGTATATGCTACAAGACATGTCCATTTCCCTGTCTTCAAAAGTAGATAGCTATGTCCTTTTGTGACTGCACCTATGCACTGTGATTCCAGTTACGTTGCAGATTTTTTTTTACGGGGAAGGGGGGCCCAATTTGGACTTTAGCTATGGGGCCCCATGATTTCTATGTACGCCCCTGCAAAAGGCAATTGCAAAACACAACAGCAGCCTCCAGTCATAAGAAATGGAAATGCAGCACAATTATCAAGGTGAATAATAGCAGCCACTAAAGGTCAATTTGCAGAGGGACAACAGAATCCTGACACCAAGTTCAGTTCTACTATTTTGTGTTAGTTACAAAATAGTAACACTGGTCACACTGGTAACACCTCCTTTCATTGATAATAAGCTCTGGAGGCACATTATCATACAGATCAGTGCCCTACATGCCCATATAGGTGGCTTAGAAGTGTTGATCCTGACAGATTCCCTTAAAACAAATAATTGAAATTGAAAGCCCCCTTAAACAAATTCAACTTACCATTCTGTGGAATGTAAAATCGGCATACAACTAGTATTATAATACAGACTATCATCAATATTAAGCCTCCATAAAAGAAATATAGTATGGTCCTCAATAAACCTAAAAGAAAGATAAATTCAATTAACCTTAATAAACAGGAATATATGTTGGAATGTGTTAATAAAATGAAATGAGAAGCCCAGAAAGTCCTGGTGGCGCTAGAATACGTGCAGGACAGTATTTCCTTTCACACTGATTTAATTGACATTTCATTTGCAGTTCAGACTTGTTACAGCATGATGTAAGCTTCCCTCCTGTGAAAGGGTATTCCAGGCAGGAGGACAAGACTGCTGTGTATTTACAGTGACTATCATTGCGAATAGATTTGTGATAATCTTGGATACAATTTGAGCTTTAAATTGATTGTCTCACGGTAATAAGACCTTGTCCATAGACATGCAGTATTGGGGTAGAAATCATTGTCTTTTTCTGTAAACTATGGTTACCTTCAAGAAAACACATGCAACCATCATTGCTTTCCATCAAAAGGGCTTTACGGGCAAGAACATAGTGCTAAGTCATCTATTTATTGGATCATTGATAGGGAGGTTCAATTGCTGTGAAGAAAGCTTCAGGGCACCCAAGAATGTCCAGAAAATGCCAGGACCATCTCTTAAAGAGGACTCAGCTACAGAATTGGTTCAACACCAGTGCAGAGCTAGCTCAGGAGTGGCAGCAGGCAGATGTCATATGCATGTACAGTGAGGCAAAGGCTTTTGCAGGCTGGCCTGGTGCCAAGAAAAGCAGCAGAAAGCAACTTATCTCCAAGAAAAACATCAAGGATAGATTGATATTCTACAGAAAGAACAGGGATTGAACTGCATAGGACTGGGGGAAGTTATTTTCTCTGATGAAGTCCCCTACGGACTATTTTGGACATATGGAAAAATGATTGCCTATAAAAGAAAAGATGAGCGCAACCATGAGTTCTGTGTCATATCAACAGTAAAGCAACATAGTGGGGTTGCTTTTCATCCAAGTGAAGACCGTGTACCTCTCAGAATACAGCGGACGAGGACAAAGGATACTAACAGACAATTTGTAGGGGAACCACCTTTTTACTAAGAGCAGAAACTGGGTTGCCCCGGCAACGCAAGAAAGGAGCACAGATAAACTTCACACACCTAGCTCAGGACAGCTAGGATCCCTGCGCTGCACGACTGACAGAACCAGGATGTACTGAAAGATAAACTATAATTTGCCTAATCAGTGGTTACACCTAATGCAATAGCCGAATGTTACCCAGAGCAAGGATGTAATCAGATGGGTGCAAGAGGTGGCCCCTGCAGTGGTTCAGCGCCAAAGTTCACAACCTTGACAATTCTCTAAGATTACAATACTGTTATGCTATCTATACACAAGCTCACCCACTGAGAGGAGTCTCTAGCTAAGGTTCACACAGCTCTATTAGCAAACAATGTCTCTAACTGAGAACCTATGTTTGGCGCCACACTCTCTCTATAGTCTGCGTGCACACTCCCATTGGGATCCCTGTGTTGGGGCCTGAGCTCAGGACTTACCGGCCTCTGAAGAAGCTGTCTGATCGTCCGATCGGCCACTTAGCTGGAAGACTGAGGAGAGGATCAAGGTCTTGTCACAGGAGCGCAGTTTAAGTCTGACAGGCTAGCATAAGGCCTTTCACGTCACAGCAGATGCCTTGGGGGTAATCCAACTCTGCATCCAACCGTAGTCATCCCCCCAAAGTGATTCTTCCTTTCTAGCAGGAGTCACAGGCAAAGTTTCACCTTTACTCAAAGTTCTGCTCAGCTTCCAGCACGCTGCACACAGAGCTTTTAGATGCAGCACCACTTTCTGCTTTCACTGACTAAAACACCATCAAGTCCATCATTGAGTCCTTTTCAGAGGCAACAGAGACTTCTTGTGGCCGGAGTCAGATACTGCAGCAATGTCCAAACATCCCCCTCTCACACAAGGATGGGGCTCACTCACAATTTTGCCTAAAAACACTGCCATGAATAAAGAATGGTCTCTAAACAAGTGAGATGGGCTTATATTTGGTTTTTATTAAGTTGCCTAATAATTCTGCACAGTAATAGTTACCTGCACAAACAGATATCCTCCTAAGATAGCCAAATCTAAAAAAAAAACACTTCAACTTCCAAAAATATTAAGCTTGGATATTTATGAGTCTTTTGGGTTGATTGAGAACATAGTTGTTGATCAATAATAAAAGTAATCCTCTAAAATACAACTTGGCTAATAATTCTGCACACAGTGTATATATATATATATATATATATATATATATATATATGACATGTGGGGTGTAGGGGGAGCGGTAGCCACGGAGGAGCGGGGCACAGGAGGCAGCAGCCGCCTGCTGCAGCCTACACTGTCCCCGCTGCTAAAGAAAATGAATATTCACTGCTCCCCACGCCCATGGGGCGTGGGGAGCACTGAATATTCATGCTCCTTAATAGCGGCACACAGTGTAGCCGCAGCGCGGCTCCTGCTGCTCCCGGAATTGCCTGTGCCTGCTGTTAAAGGGCCTGAATATTCATGCCCTTTAATAGCGGGCACACGCAATCTCCCGGCAGCAGCAGGAGCAGCGCTGCAGCTACGCTGTGTGCCGGCTATTAAGGAGCATGAAGTCACTGCTCCCCGCACACACAGTCCCGTCGTGGTGAGCAATGACTTCCAGCAGCTGATCTCTCCTTGTGAGCCGCGCATGGTAGTGACGCCATGCGTGGCTCACATGGCGAGATCAGTGCGGGCAGACAGGATGCAGCGCTGGAGGAGAGAAGAAAGGTGAGTAGGAGTGTTTATTTTTTTATGTGCAGCATGATAGGGATTAGGGGGACCATGCATACCAAAATAAGGATGAGGGGGCATACATAACAGGATAAAGGTGAGGGGGCCATACATACCAGGATAAGGCTGAGGGGGGCATACATAACAGGATAAAGATGAGGGGGCAATACATAACAGGATAAGGATGAGGGGCCATACACACCAGGATAAGGATGAGGCGTGCCATGCATACCAGGCTAGGGATTAGGGGTGCCATGCATATCAGGATAGAGATGAGGTGTGCCATGCATACCAGGACAGGGATGAAGGGTGCCATGCATACCAGGACAGGGATGAGGAGTGCCATGCATACCAGGATAGGGATGAGGGGTGCCGTGCATACCAGGACAGGGATGAGAGGTGCTATGCATACCAGGATGGGGATTGCTGTGCCATGTATACCAGGATAGGGATTAGGGGTGCCATGCATACCAGGATGGAGGGGTTCCATGCATACCAGGATGGAGGGATGCCAGGCATACCAGGATGGGTATGGGGGCCACGTATAAAAGGAAGGGGGGATATATACCAGGATGGGGGATAATGTCAGATTTGGGGGACAATACCCTTGTACCAGTGTCATCAGAAGACCCCCTCCCCCTTAAAAGTGCATTGTGAACACATTTTTTGCTTAATTTTTTTTTCTATTTCTTCCTCTAAAACCTAGGTGCGTCTTATGGTCCGGTGCGTCTTATAGTTCGAAAAATACGGTATTTATGGTAATCTATAAGCCCTCCCTGTCTCCAAGACTATCAGAGTGGTAGCACATCCCTCTGGCCCGCCCTTGTATCTTATTACTGGTACCTCTTTCTCTGTCTCTCTGATCTCGCTCCTGAGGACTGCAGTGACGAGGTGAGGGGGCGCCTCACCGGGAAAGTGTAAGTGAAGCAAGCTGCAGGCGTCCGGGACACCGGTGGTATGGAGAAAAGAGAAAGAGCGGTGCTGTGCCCAGAAAAACATGCCTCTTTCACTCGTCTGGCCTGCCCTTGTATTACCTCCTTCTCTGCCTCTCACATCTTGCTCCTGAGGACTGCAGTGAAGTGACGCAGGCGCGCATGTGTGAGATTTGAGAAGGAGGTAATACAAGGGCGGCCAGACGAGTGAAAGAGGCGTGTTTTTCTGGCCACAGCACCGCTCTTTCTCTTTTCTCCGTACCACGGGTGTCCCGGATGCCTGCAGCTTGCTTCACTTACACCTTCCCGGTGAGGCACCCCCTCACCTCGTCACTGCAGTCCTCAGGAGCGAGATCAGAGAGGCAGAGAAGGAGGTACCGGTAATAGGATACAAGGGCGGGCCAGAGGGATGTGCTACCGCTCTGATAGTCTTGGAGACAGGGAGAGCTGGGCAGACAGGGAGAGCTGACCAATCCAAGCAGGATTTGTATACAACAACAAGCCAATCACGGGTAAGGTTCATCACTTTAAGATTACCATATTGAAATCAAATCAGATTTTTTTCTAATTTTTACCGTATGTGCGTTAGAAGAGGGGTAGTCTGATACGGCGAGTATATCCCAAACTCTATATTTTAACTGGAAAAGTTGGGGGTCGTCTTATACACCCAGTCGTCTTATAATCCGGAAAATACGGTATTATTATTATGTTCCCAGAAATAGCACCATTAAAAAACCTTCACATGGCAACATTGACCAAAGAATAAAAATTGTTAAGTCTTCAAGGTGCAAACTACGTATGTTTCATTGTTTAAATTAATAAGTTGAAGTGAAGAAATGGCTGTATGTTTTATGTTATTTCCATTGGTTAGAAATTAATTACATTAAATTTTAAGTCTGTTTTTTTCGAACTATAATACGCCATATCATAAGATGCACCCCAGGTTTAGACAATAGAAAATTGGAACAACATTTTTTCCTCTTAATTAAAACTTCCCTGGTTGTGGAAAGTAGAGGGGTCATTATCATTATCACTAATTTTAATGTACTAGGGTAGAATAGGGAGGTAATAAATATATTGTCAGTGTCTCTCTGCAGTGTTATACACACAAAACAGCTCTGCTACATGCACATATAGACACTCACAGCTCTGCTCCATATGCATAAATAGACACACACAACTCTACTACATATGCATATATACACACACAGCACTGCTGCATGCACATATAGACATACACAGCCCTGCTGCATGCACATATAGACATACACAGCTCTGCTGCATGCACATATAGACATACACAGCTCTGCAGCATGCACATATAGACATACACAGCTCTGCAGCATGCACATATAGACATACACAGCTCTGCTGCATGCACATATAGACATACACAGCTCTGCTGCATGCACATATAGACATACACAGCTCTGCTGCATGCACATATAGACATACACAGCTCTGCTGCATGCACATATAGACATACACAGCTCTGCTCCATGTGCATAAATAGACACACACAACTCTACTACATATGCATATATACACACACAGCACTGCTGCATGCACATATAGACATACACAGCTCTGCAGCATGCACATATAGACATACACAGCTCTGCTGCATGCACATATAGACATACACAGCTCTGCTGCATGCACATATAGACATACACAGCTCTGCTGCATGCACATATAGACATACACAGCTCTGCAGCATGCACATATAGACATACACAGCTCTGCAGCATGCACATATAGACATACACAGCTCTGCTGCATGCACATATAGACATACACAGCTCTGCTGCATGCACATATAGACATACACAGCTCTGCTGCATGCACATATAGACATACACAGCTCTGCTGCATGCACATATAGACATACACAGCTCTGCTCCATGTGCATAAATAGACACACACAACTCTACTACATATGCATATATACACACACAGCACTGCTGCATGCACATATAGACATACACAGCTCTGCAGCATGCACATATAGACATACACAGCTCTGCTGCATGCACATATAGACATACACAGCTCTGCTGCATGCACATATAGACATACACAGCTCTGCTCCATGTGCATAAATAGACACACACAACTCTACTACATATGCATATATACACACACAGCACTGCTGCTTGCACATATAGACATACACAGCTCTGCTGCATGCACATATAGACATACACAACTCTACTACATGCTTATAGACATACACAGCTCTGCTGCAAGCCCATAGAAATACACAGCTCTGTTACATGCCCATACATGCTCCCGGGATAGTGTGCTGGGCTATGTTGAGGCAGATGAAAGCGAAGCGAAGTGGAAAAGTGGAAAGGGAGAGTGACTCCAGGAAAGGGAGGAAGAAGTGTGTGATAATATTCCATGTAATAACAGAAACGTCCATGAAGATAAATGCCTACTACCTGCTGTACATAGTTCCTCAAAAGTTATTGTTCAGTACAAATATGTTTATTTATGAACTATGGCCTCTCTCATTGAACTCTGCAACACCTTATCCTGGCCGGCCGAAAACAACGGCACCATGCAGTCTGCAAAGGTCTATCGCCATCAGATCTACAGTCCACACACCCAACCAGGACCCGCATTTTCATGTAGCGTGACGAGGCGTAAAGCACGAATACCTCACACACCACCATGTTACAATTACAGAAAAAATATTGGAAATATTAAACTCAACTCAATTTCTTGCTTGTCATTTCAAGTGTAGATGTCTCTGGAACCATTGTGGCTGCTGTAGTCTGTCTGGTGAAAACTGAAAAAAAAAAATTTCGTTTTCTATACAGTTTTTTAAACACTAAAAATGTATTCACCTCTTTTTGTCATGCCTATTTTCCGTTTTTGCCCTTTCGTTTTTTCCTCCCCTTATTCCAAGAGATAAAACATTTTTTTATTTCTCCCTCCACATAGGCGTATGAGGGCTTGTTTTCTGTGGAATAAGTTGTTCTTTGAATGACTCCATTCATTTTATCTTGCGATGTAATGAAAAAAATCTAAGTGCAGCAAAATTGGAAAAAAAGTGCAATTCTACAATTGTTATTTGGGTTTTTTATTTACCATGTTCACTATATGGAGAAAATTATGGCGGTACGAATATGGAGATACCAAATATGCATAATATTTAAATAGTAAAAAAAAATTGGAAATTTGTAAAAAAAAAAAAAATCTTTTGCTTTGTGTCACCATTTTCTGAGACTTTTCATGTTTTCAACTTTCGGTTAATGGGGCTGTGTGAGGGTTTATTTTTTGTGCCCCGAGTCGATATTTTGATTGATGCTATTTTGGGATAGATACAATGTTTTGATCGCCTCTAATTGCATTTTTTTGCAGTGTTGTAGCTGCCGAAAAATCGTAATTCTGGCTGTTGAATTTTTTTTCTCATTACGCCATTAATCAATCAGATTAATTACTTTTATAATTTGATAAATCGGACTTTTACAGACGTAATGATACCACATGTGTATTTTTTTTCATTTATTTATTTTTAATGGAAGAAAAGGGGGCGATTTGAACTTTTATATTTTTTTCAAAAATATTTTTTTTTCACTTATCACTATTGAACCTGCAATCATCTGATTACTTATGCTACATGCAGCAATACCATAGTACTGCTGTATATAGCAAAAATCATGGTCACCTATGATCTATACAGCAGTACCGTCATGACAGGCATGAGGATTTTCATCAGACCCACAGCCATCATTGCAACCCACTGGTGCCCCTCAATCACATCATGCAGGCACCAATGGTTCCAAAGAATGACGCACCCCCATGCCGGCACACTGTAAACGCCAGTGTCAGAGAATGACAGCGGCATTTAACAGGTTAACAGCTGGGGGAAAAGCTCCGCTCCACCCTTAGCTGTTAGAGGTAGATGATGGCTGAATATCACAGCCATGATCTGTCGGCGAAGATATAGGCTCGATTCGTGAGCCACATCAAAATCTGGAAGCTGGGATATAACGTAATTGGACGTCATATGTCGCTAAAGGGGTTAAAATGGTTGTTCTGGCAAAGATATGGATGATATATACTTAAAGAGTTTTTCTTCTTACTTAAATGCATGAAAATTGGGGTTAAAATCATTTTTGCAATTGTGTTTCATTAGAAATTTTGCACCGTTCACCTCCTACAGCCTCTGTATTAGGCCACGGCCCCACGATCAGTATTTGGTCAGTATTCGTTCAGTATTTTTTCTCAGGTGTGGGAGCCAAAACCAGGAGTGGAACAATCAGAGAAAAGGTATAATAGAAACAAGTCACCAAATCTGCATTTATCACCCACTACTGGGTTTGGCTCCCACTCCTGAGAAAAAATATTGACCGAATACTGACCAAATACTGAAAGTGGGACTGTAGCCTTTGGGCTCATACTCATCTGCGTGAAAAATGGATGAGTGCAATCTGATAAAAAATCAGATTACACTCTGACCATTGTTAATCTATGATTCCCTGTTTATCTGCGATTTTTTTTCTCAACTTCGATCGGACTGAAAAAAAAATCGCAGCATGCTGCGATTTGCCACGTGTAATCAGACAAGACTCACCAATGCAAGTCAATGGGTGCGATTAAAAAATCGGAAAGCTATGTGGACAATGTGTTTAGACTTAAAATTCCTAAACAGCCTGTAGTATGTGTTCTGTGTTCTGATGATGGTGTAACGGAGGATGAGTATGTGAGGGTGGCACTTAAGAGGATGTATTTAATTTAGGAAGATTATTGCATCTCACTGGTTGGATAATACACCACCAAGATTTTGAGAATTTATGGAAAAAATGTTTTTGCTCATATGTCAGGAGGAAGAGTTAAACAGAAAAGGAAGGGCTTTACATAAATATTATAAAATATGGGAAGTTTGGAGAAATTACCACGGAATGTCCATATTCTCCTTAGTAGGTTGAATCTGTATGTGTACTTTGATGTTTAATCTGTCTCTTATTTTGGCATCCAGTTATACTAATATGCTATGTTTATTTCTGTATTATCAGTTAAATGTCTGATTTTGAAAGCTTCAAAACAATGTTTTGATGGTACAATTTTTATTCTTATGCATTAATATTTTCTGTATCTTTTGATTGTAATTATGGCCTGTCTTATGTATGCTGAGAATGTATAACGTCTAGAGAAGAGAAAAGGGGGTTGGAGGTTTCTTTTGTTTGTATTTTGTTGTACTGTTAAAAACAAAACCTTAATAAAAAGTTATGTGATTAAAAAAAAAAATCGGACGGCACTTAGAACATGCCATCCAATTGCAATGCGATTTTAACATGAGCTTTTACCGGAAATTACAAGAATTCTCTATGTCATTTACACATAGTTTTCCAAGGAAATATTCTTCACACACACATATATATATACAGGTATATACACTGCTAAAAAATTAAAGGGAGCACTAAAATACAACATCCTAATTAGCAAATATTCCAGTTGCAAATCTTTATTCATTATATAGTGGAATGTGTTGAGTACAATAAAACATAAAGATGATCAATGTAAATCAAAATTAATATCCCATGGAGGTCTGGATTTGGAATGGTACTCAAAATCAAAGTGGAAAATCAAATTGCAGGCTGATGCTCAGTAGTGTGTGTGGCCTCCACATGCCTGTATGACATCCCTACGACACCTGGGCATGCTCCAGATGAGGTTGCGGATGGTCTCCTGAGGGATCTCCTCCCAGACCTGGACTAAAGCATCCGCCAAGTCCTGGATAGTCTGTGGTGCCACGTGGCATTAGTGGATGGAACGAGACATCATGTCACAGATGTGCTCAATTGAATTCTGGTCTGGGGAACGGGCGGACCAGTCCAAAGCATCAATGCCTTCATCATGCAGGAACTGCTGACACGCTTCAGACACATGAGGCCTAACATTGTTCAGAATCATGCATCAGAAGGAACCCAGGGCCAACCACACCAGCATATGGTCTTACAACAGGTCTGAGGATCTCATTCTGGTACCTAATGGCAGTCAGGGTTCCTCTGGCGAGCACATGGAGGGCTGTGCGGCCCTCCAAAGAAATGCCACCCCACACCATTACTGACCCACTGCCAAACCGGTCATGCTGAAGGATGTTGCATTCAGCAGAACGTTCTCCACGGCGTTTTCAGATTCTGTCACGTCTGTCACTTGTGCTCAGTGTGAACCTGCTCTGCCGTGGATATTGTCCCTCTCCCAGACTAAAAACATCAGCTCTCAGCCGCCCCAGTAAAGGCACTTCCACAAGATGGGCCAATCCTGGCTCTTATCCTCCATTTGCCCTGGTGCAGTGGCAAGTGGGTAATTAGGGTTGGGGTTGATGTCAGCTTTGTATTGGCAGCTGACATAAGCCCAAGGGTTAGTAATGGAGAGACATCTATAAGATGTCTATATCTCACTCACTTATTTATATCTATCTATCTATCTATCTATCTATCTATCTATCTATCTATCTATCTATCTATCTATCTATCTATCTATCTATCTAGATGGGCTAATAAAGTCCACCTTTCCTCACTATAACTTTTGGAGTGTTGCATGCTTTTCTTTTTTTACAAATATCTATATGATAATGGGATAGTTGGCTGGGAGGCCTTGCTCCCTAATTTTTGCATATTTGATGCTGTTCCGGTATTTTTCATTATATATCTGTAAATCTATCTATCTATATATCTAGGTATATACATAGCCCATGTCCTGGATACGTCTGTGTGTGGTGGCTCTTGAAGAAATGACTCCAGCAGCAGTCCACTCCTTGTGAATCTCCCTCAAATGTTTGAATGGCCTTTTCTTAACAATCCTTTCAAGGCTGCGGTTATCCCGGTTGCTTGTGCACCTTTTCCTACCACTGTTTTTCCTTCCACTAAACTTTCCATAAATATGCTTGGATACAGCACTCTGTGAACAGCCAGCTTCTTTAAAGATAATAATGACTTTTGTGTTTTCATTGGCTGTAAGCCATAATCATCAACATTAACAGAAATAAACACTAGAAATAGATCACTCTGTTTGTAATGACTCTATATAATATATGAGTTTCACTTTTTGTATTGAAGAACTGAAATAAATTAACTTTTTGATGATATTCTAATTTTGTGAGAAGCACCTGTACCTTTATATAGGTATATACAGTATACAGTATATATATATATATATATATATATATATATATACATATATATATACACACACTGCTCAAAAAAAATACAGGGAACACTACATCCTAGATCTGAATGAATGAAATATTCTCATTGAATACTTTGTTCTGTACAAAGTTGAATGTGCTGACAACAAAATCACACAAAAATCATCAATGGAAATCAAATTTATTAACCAATGGAGGCCTGGATTTGGAGTCACCCCCAAAATTAAAGTGGAAAAACACACTACAGGCTGATCCAACTTTGATGTAATGTCCTTAAAACAAGTCAAAATGAGGCTCAGTATTGTGTGTGGCCTCCACGTGCCTGTATGACCTCCCTACAATGCCTGGGCATGCTCCTGATGAGGTTGCGGATGGTCTCCTGTGGGATCTCCTCCCAGACCTGGACTAAAGCATCCGCCAGCTCCTGGACAGTCTGTGGTGCAACGTGACGTTGGTGGATGGAGCGAAACATGATGTCCCAGATAAGCTCAATCGGATTCAGGTCTGGGGAACGGGCGGGCTTTTTCATAGCTTCAATGTCTTCATCTTGCAGGAACTGCTGACACACTCCAGCCTCATGACGTCTGGCATTGTCCTGCATTAGGAGGAACCCAGGGCCAACCGCACCAGCATATGGTCTCACAAGGGGTTTGAGGATCTCATCTTGGTACCTAATGGCAGTCAGGCTACCTCTGGCGAGCACATGGAGGGCTGTGCGGCCCTCCAAAGAAATGTCACCCCACACCATTACTAACCCACTGCCAAATCGGTCATGCTGAAGGATGTTGCAGGCTGCAGATCGCTCTCCACGGCGTATCCAGACTCTGTCACGTCTGTCACATGTGCTCAGTGTGAACCTGCTTTCATTTGTGAAGGGCACAGGGCGCCAGTGGCGACTTTGCCAATCCTGGTGTTCTGTGGCAAATGCCAAGCGTCCTGCACGGTGTTGGGCTGTGAGCACAACCCCCATCTGTGGACGTCGGTCCCTCATACCACCCTCATGGAGTCGGTTTCTAACCGTTTGTGCAGACCCATAAACATTTGTGGCCTGCTGGAGGTCATTTTGCAGAGCTCTGGCAGTGCTCCTTCTGTTCCTCCTTGCACAAAGGAGGAGGTAACGGACCTGCTGCTGTGTTGTTGCCCTCCTATGGCTCCCTCCACATCTCCTGGTATTTGCTCCATGCTCTGGACACTGACAGACACAGCTACCCTTTTTGCCACAGCTCGCACTGATGTGCTATCCTGGATGAACTGCACTACCTGAGCAACTTCTGTGGGTTGTACTGTAGACACCGCCTCATGCTACTGTACCTCTAGGGGTGACTGCAATGGCAAAATGAAAAAGTGACCAAAACAACAGCCAAAAAGGATGAGAACAGAGAAATGGTCTGTGGTCACCACCTGCAGAACCACTCCTTTATGGGGGTATCTTGCTAATTGCCTATCATTTCTACCAGTTGTCTGTTCCATTTGCACAACAGCAGGAGAAACTGATTCACAATCAGTCTTGCTTCATAACTGGACAGGTAGATTTCACAGAAGTGTTATTGACTTGAAGTTACATTGTGTTGTTTAAGTGTTCCCTTTATTTTTTTGAGCAGTGTATATATATATATATATATATATATATATATATATATATATATAATATAACGGGAGATGCGTATCTCTGTCTGAAGCCTTTATAAACTGCGCATGCGCGATGCGCAGTCTGGTTCCAGACAGAAGCACGCATCCAGTTGTTACAGGTAAGACGAGTATATGGCGCCGGAGATCGCGGTATGCGTAGACACTGAACGCAAACCGCGATCTCCGGCACTATACTTAACTGACCCGGAGGAGCATTGCCGCGGCGCCACTCTTTTCCAGAGACAGGGGCAGGAGTGAGGCGTCAGATCGGCGCATGCACATAGCGCTATCCGGCGCCTTTTTACTGAAGACACATTTGCAGTGTGTCTTCAGCAAAATGGCACCGGACAGCGCAGTATGGGCACACATGTACTCCGGCACCACACTCCTCCAGCCTCTGGCGGAACAGGACGCAGCAGCACTGGAGCACAGGGAAGAAAGGTGTGTATAAGTGTTCAATTTTTTGTATGTGTGTACAGTGTGAAAGGGATGAGGGGTACCACACATACCAGGATTGGGGGGTGATGGGACCATGCATACCCAGATTCAGATGAGGGGCCATGCATTCCAGGATGTGGGTGAGGGGCCTATGCATAGCAGGATGAGGGATTGTTAGGCATCAGGCGTTTGCTGGATCTGAAATTGGTTCAGAATCATCAGTGGATTCTGTGGTCTCCCATTCCAATCCAGCCAGGGCAGATGCTGCTCAGCATCACCGTCAGTCCCAACGCCTAGCTGGTGCACGAGATGTACAAGTTGTCTCTCGGGTCTTTGTTCCTAGTAGTGTGAAGCATAGGTTGCGGAGGGGAACAGGGTTACTACAGCCTAAGTCCAGGATGCACTGCACTGAGCATGCCCGGACCATGATTGGTGGTTTGGTGTCAGCTGAACCGGTGACCTGGCACCGCCTGATTGGCCGCGGGTGACGTCATCAGTAGTGCGACCAATAATGCGACGGTGGGCAGGGCTTAGTCTTTAACCCCTTTAACCCCTTAAGCCCCGCGGGTGGTTTGCACGTTAATGACCGGGCCAATTTTTACAATTCTGACCACTGTCACTTTATGAGGTAATTACTCTGGAACGCTTCAACGGATCCCCCTGATTCTGAGACAGTTTTTTCGTGACATATTGTGTTTCATGATTGTGGAAAAATTTCTTCGATATCACTTGCGTTTATTTGTGAAAAAAACGGAAATTTGGCGAAAATTTTGAAAATTTTGCAATTTTCAAAATTTGAATTTTTAAGCCCTGAAATCAGAGCGATATGTCACACAAAAGAGTTAATAAATAACATTTCCCACATGTCTACTTTATATCAGCACAATTTTGGAACCAAAATTTTTTTTTTTTAGGGAGCTATAAGGGTTAAAAGTTGACCAGCGATT
Source organism: Phyllobates terribilis (assembly GCF_046119375.1). NCBI lineage: Eukaryota > Metazoa > Chordata > Amphibia > Anura > Dendrobatidae > Phyllobates > Phyllobates terribilis. The sequence continues at coordinate 248,814,191 of NW_027362761.1, forward strand.
TCTCATTTTTCCAACAAAATTTACAAAACCATTTTTTTAGGGACCACATCACATTTGAAGTCACTTTGAGAGGTCTTTATGACAGAAAATACCCAAAAGTGACACCATTCTAAAAACTGCACCCCTCAAGGTGCTCAAAACCACATTCAAGAACTTTATTAACCCTTCAGGTGCTTAATAGGAATTTTTTGAATGTGGAAGAAAAAAATGAACATTTAACTTTTTTCACAAAAATGTTATTTTAGACCCAATTTTTTTTATTTTCACAGGGGTAACAAGAAAAAATGGACCACAAAATTTGTTGTGCAATTTCCCCTGGGCACGCAGATACCCAATATTTGGGGAAAAAGCACTGTTTGGGCGCACTGTAGGGCTCGGAAGGGAAGGAGCACCATTTGACTTTTTGATTGTAAAATTTGCTTGAATAATTAGCGGACACCATGTTGCGTTTAGAGAGCCCCTGTGTGCCCAAACATTGGAGCTCCCCCACAAGTGACCCCATTTTGGAAACTAGACCCCCCAAGGCACCTATCTAGATGCATAGTGAGCAGTTGCAACCCCCAGGAGCTTCACAAATTGAGTCGTAAAAATGAAAAAGTGAAAAAAAAAAACACTTTTTCATTTTTACGAATCAATTTGTGAAGCACCTAGGGGTTCCAAGTGCTCACTATGCATCTAGATAGGTGCCTTGGGGGGTCTAGTTTCCAAAATGGGGTCACTTGTGGGGGAGCTCCAATGTTTGGGTACACAGGGACTCTCTAAATGCAACATGGTATCCGCTAACAAATTGAATGGAAAATCGGCTCAAATTGTTAGTGGACACCACATTGCGTTTGGAGAGCCCTTCTGTGCCCAAACTTTGGAGCTCCCCCACAAGTGACCCCATTTTGGAAACTAGACCCCCACAAGGCACCTTTCTAGATGCATAGTGAGCACTTGGAACCCCCAGGTGCTTCACAAATTGATTCGTAATAATGAAAAAGTGAAAAAAAAAAACACTTTTTCATTTTTATGAATCAATTTGTGAAGCACCTGGGGTTCCAAGTGCTCACTATTCATCTAGATAGGTGCCTTGGGGGGTCTAGTTTCCAAAATGGGGTCACTTGTGGGGGAGCTCCAATGTTTGGGCACACAGGGACTCTCCAAATGCAACATGATATCCGCTAACAATTTGAGCCGGCTCTTGTTTGCATTCTGTGCAATTTAAGGGTGTGGCATCCCCTTTGTTGAGCTGACTGGTATATATGTAGCTTACCACGGGCCTGGGTGGTCTGGAGTTGGGACCCGGTCCTATTTGTCTACCCTTTTATATGCATTACTTCAACTTTGATATACAGTAAGGTTTTTAATATAGGCAGTATAGGTACCGTCCCAATTTAGGGTCACCTTGCCGCTGGTGGGACGGCTTGTATACTTTTTTTGATCAAAAATAGTTCACTAAGTACCCTATATTTATTATGCAACTTTGCTTTACATTTATATATAATGATGGTAGGGTATGAGATATATTTTTGTCTTTTGTATTTTGTAGGTTTTGCTCCTTTTTGCTAGTGTGAACATGCTCCTAATTCTTGCATGTCTACCATCTTAGACCTCAGTTCACATTGCTTGGTTTTTTGTCTTGTTTGCATTCTGTGCAATTTAAGGGTGTGGCATCCCCTTTGTTGAGCTGACTGGTATATATGTAGCTTACCATGGGCCTGGGTGGTCTGGAGTTGGGACCCGGTCCTATTTGTCTACCCTTTTATATGCATTACTTCAACTTTGATATACAGTAAGGTTTTTAATATAGGCAGTATAGGTACCGTCCCAATTTAGGGTCACCTTGCCGCTGGTGGGACGGCTTGTATACTTTTTTTGATCAAAAATAGTTCACTAAGTACCCTATATTTATTATGCAACTTTGCTTTACATTTATATATAATGATGGTAGGGTATGAGATATATTTTTGTCTTTTGTCTTTTGTAGGTTTTGCTCCTTTTTGCTAGTGTGAACATGCTCCTAATTCTTGCATGTCTACCATCTTAGACCTCAGTTCACATTGCTTGTTTTTTTGTCTTGTTTGCATTCTATGCAATTTAAGGGTGTGGCATCCCCTTTGTTGAGCTGACTGGTATATATGTAGCTTACCACGGGCCTGGGTGGTCTGGAGTTGGGACCCGGTCCTATTTGTCTACCCTTTTATATGCATTACTTCAACTTTGATATACAGTAAGGTTTTTAATATAGGCAGTATAGGTACCGTCCCAATTTAGGGTCACCTTGCCGCTGGTGGGACGGCTTGTATACTTTTTTTGATCAAAAATAGTTCACTAAGTACCCTATATTTATTATGCAACTTTGCTTTACATTTATATATAATGATGGTAGGGTATGAGATATATTTTTGTCTTTTGTCTTTTGTAGGTTTTGCTCCTTTTTGCTAGTGTGAACATGCTCCTAATTCTTGCATGTCTAATATCTTAGACCTCAGTTCACATTGCTTGGTTTTTTGTCTTGTTTGCATTCTGTGCAATTTAAGGGTGTGGCATCCCCTTTGTTGAGCTGACTGGTATATATGTAGCTTACCACGGGCCTGGGTGGTCTGGAGTTGGGACCCGGTCCTATTTGTCTACCCTTTTATATGCATTACTTCAACTTTGATATACAGTAAGGTTTTTAATATAGGCAGTATAGGTACCGTCCCAATTTAGGGTCACCTTGCCGCTGGTGGGACGGCTTGTATACTTTTTTTGATCAAAAATAGTTCACTAAGTACCCTATATTTATTATGCAACTTTGCTTTACATTTATATATAATGATGGTAGGGTATGAGATATATTTTTGTCTTTTGTCTTTTGTAGGTTTTGCTCCTTTTTGCTAGTGTGAACATGCTCCTAATTCTTGCATGTCTACCATCTTAAACCTCAGTTCACATTGCTTGGTTTTTTGTCTTGTTTGCATTCTGTGCAATTTAAGGGTGTGGCATCCCCTTTGTTGAGCTGACTGTTATATATGTAGCTTACCACGGGCCTGGGTGGTCTGGAGTTGGGACCCGGTCCTATTTGTCTACCCTTTTATATGCATTACTTCAACTTTGATATACAGTAAGGTTTTTAATATAGGCAGTATAGGTACCGTCCCAATTTAGGGTCACCTTGCCGCTGGTGGGACGGCTTGTATACTTTTTTTGATCAAAAATAGTTCACTAAGTACCCTATATTTATTATGCAACTTTGCTTTACATTTATATATAATGATGGTAGGGTATGAGATATATTTTTGTCTTTTGTCTTTTGTAGGTTTTGCTCCTTTTTGCTAGTGTGAACATGCTCCTAATTCTTGCATGTCTACCATCTTAGACCTCAGTTCACATTGCTTGGTTTTTTGTCTTGTTTGCATTCTGTGCAATTTAAGGGTGTGGCATCCCCTTTGTTGAGCTGACTGGTATATATGTAGCTTACCACGGGCCTGGGTGGTCTGGAGTTGGGACCCGGTCCTATTTGTCTACCCTTTTATATGCATTACTTCAACTTTGATATACAGTAAGGTTTTTAATATAGGCAGTATAGGTACCGTCCCAATTTAGGGTCACCTTGCCGCTGGTGGGACGGCTTGTATACTTTTTTTGATCAAAAATAGTTCACTAAGTACCCTATATTTATTATGCAACTTTGCTTTACATTTATATATAATGATGGTAGGGTATGAGATATATTTTTGTCTTTTGTCTTTTGTAGGTTTTGCTCCTTTTTGCTAGTGTGAACATGCTCCTAATTCTTGCATGTCTACCATCTTAGACCTCAGTTCACATTGCTTGGTTTTTTGTCTTGTTTGCATTCTGTGCAATTTAAGGGTGTGGCATCCCCTTTGTTGAGCTGACTGGTATATATGTAGCTTACCACGGGCCTGGGTGGTCTGGAGTTGGGACCCGGTCCTATTTGTCTACCCTTTTATATGCATTACTTCAACTTTGATATACAGTAAGGTTTTTAATATAGGCAGTATAGGTACCGTCCCAATTTAGGGTCACCTTGCCGCTGGTGGGACGGCTTGTATACTTTTTTTGATCAAAAATAGTTCACTAAGTACCCTATATTTATTATGCAACTTTGCTTTACATTTATATATAATGATGGTAGGGTATGAGATATATTTTTGTCTTTTGTCTTTTGTAGGTTTTGCACATAGTACCGGGTGTCAGCTGTGACAATCAGCTGACACCCGGCGGCGATCGCGCCCGCACAGCCTGTGTGTGCGCAATCGTGATGACGTACTAATACGGGTCTGGCTCTTAAGTCCCAGGGCACAGACGCGTATTAGTACGTCAGATGTTATTAAGGGGTTAAAGCCCATGACGTACTAATACGCGTCTGTGCCCGGGGCTTTAAGAGCCTGACCCGTATTAGTACGTCATGGCGATCGCGCGCGCACACAGGCTGTGCGGGCGCAATCGCCGCCGGGTGTCAGCTGATTGTCACAGCTGACACCCGATACTATGTGCAGGGAGTGGTCCTGCACCGCTCCCAGCACATTAACCCCCGCAATGCTGCGATCGAAGTCGATCGCAGCATTGCGGAGGCAAGGGGAGGTGATCGGTATACTCACCTCCTCTTCCGGCTTCCAGCGCTGTCTGCCGCGGCTTCCCGGGTGTTGCCATGACGACCCGATGTCGTCATGACAACATCCGGGTCACCAGACAGCATTAAGATTGTTTGGACATGCGCAGTGCATCTCCAAACTATCTTCTCCCTGTTCAGCGCTGACAGCCTGCATGGCACAGGGATGGTGCTGCATTCCTGTGCCATGCAGGCGATCAGAATAAAAAAAGTGAAAGTCCCCTAGTGGGACAAAGTAAAAAAGTAAAAAAAACTGTCTGAAAGTGAAAAAAAAAAAAAAAAAAAATAATAATCCACTAAAAATAAAAATATAATGTACCCATCAATAAATATTATTATGAAAAAAAAAAACCCAAACAATAAAAGTACACATATTTGGTATCACCGCGTCCGTAATGACATGACCTAGAAAACTGCTCCACTAGTTAACCCCTTCAGTGAACACGGTAAAAAAAAAAAAAAAGCAAAAAACAATGCTTTATCATCATACCGCCAAGCAAAAAACGGAATAACACGCGATCAAAAAGACGAATATATATAAAAATGGTACCGCTGAAAACGTCATCTCATCCCGCAAAAAACAAGCCACCAGACAGCTCCATCATCCGAAAAATCAAAAAGTTAGAGCTCTCAGAATAAAGCGATGCAAAAAAATATTTTTTTCTATAAAATAGCTTTTACTGTGTAAAAGCACCAAAACATAGAAAAACTATATAAATGTGGTACCACTGTAAACGTACTGACCCATAGAATAAAGCTACCTTATCAATTTTACCACACCCGGAGCAGAATAAAAAAATGTAAAAAAACCATAATTCCTGAATTGTTGGTTTTTGTTTATTCTGCCTCCCAAAAATAGGAATAGAAAGCGATCAAAAAATGTCACGTGCCTGAAAATGGCACCAATAATAACGTCAACTCATCCCGCAAAAAACAAGCCATCGCATGACTCTGTCAGCCAAAATATGGCGATGCAAAAACTAGATTTTACAAAATATGTGTCTTTTAGTGTGTGACAGCTGTCAATCATAAAAACCCGATATGATTCTGGTATCGCTGTAATCGCACCAACCCAAAGAATAAAGTAATCTCATCACTTATACCGCATGAGGAATGGTGTAAAAAATAAACGCTAGGGCTGGGGTTGGGGTTGTGCTAATGTTAGGGTTGGGGTTGTTTTTTTTTTCCAATGTAAAAAAAAAAAAAAAAGATGACGATATGGCGACTAGTGTTGAGCGCAAGTGCTCGCTACTTGAGTTTCCATCGGGTGCTCGGGTATGCACTGAGTATCGCGGGTGCTCGAGTCTCTGCCCCATATGCTTCACGGCCAAAAAAACCTTGCGGGGATTGCCTGCCATGCACGAGCGATCCCCGCATGTTTTTTTGGGGGTGTCTAATAACTGTGAAACATGCGGGCGGGGACTCGAGCATTTCACTTGAGCACCCATGATACATGGTGCATACCTGAGTACCCGATGCAAACTCAACTAGCGAGCACTTGCGCTCAAGAGTAATGACAACTTATTCAATATGATGACCTAATGTTATCAAATTCTGTGTCGTACCTCTGGGTTCAAAATGTTCGCTCTACCCCTTAATAAAATCCTTGAGGGGTATAGTTTCCAAAATGGGGTCACTTGTGGGGGAGCTCCACTGTTTAGGCACATCAGGGGCTCTCCAAACGCGACATGGTGTCCGCTAACAAATTGAATGGAAAATCGGCTCAAATTGTTAGTCGACACCATGTTGCGTTTGGAGAGCCCCTGATGTGCCTAAACAGTGGAGCTCCCCCACAAGTGACCCCATTTTGGAAACTAGACCCCCCAAGGAACCTATCTAGATGCATAGTGAGAACTTGGAACCCCTAGGTGCTTCACAAATTGATTTGTAAAAATGAAAAAGTATTTTTTTTTCCACTTTTTCATTTTTACGAATCAATTTGTGAAGCACCTGAGGGCTCCAAGTGCTCACTATGCATCTAGATAGGTGCCTTGGGGGGTCTAGTTTCCAAAATGGGGTCATTTGTAGGGGAGCTCCACTGTTTAGGCACATCAGGGGCTCTCCAAACGCAACATGGTGTCAGCTAACAATTTGAGCCGATTTTCCATTCAGCTTGTTAGTGCAGCTTTCCTTACAGACTGCACAGTACTTCTGTCCATACAATGGCTGCTAGTGGAGGAGGATGTAACCAGACCGATCCATCAGCCTTGTCCAATTGAAAACCTCGCATGAATAAACTGATTTTCTATTGGAGGAGACTGATGGACAGGTCTGGTCACATGCTCCTCCACCAGCAGCCATTGTATGGACTGGAGAGCTGTACAGTGTGGCAGGGCATACACATGTGGGGATTGATTTTCCGCCATCCTGGCTAGCGTGAGTGATATTTTGCATTTAAAACACCTCTGGATTGATATGATTGGTTTTAGTTTAAAAGGTTGGTATACAGCATGTCATTGAACTATATTTGGATGCAATGACGATATGTATAAACTGAAGATAATATTATATTATTTACTGGCTGGATTAAGAATTATTGAAGGACTGATCTAACATTACCCCTTTACACAAAGCTGCTTAAAAGGAACCTATAACCTGAAAAAACTCTATTAACCTGAAGATATGGGATAGGGTTAATCAACAGGTTAATAGTGTTGTGAAGCTGCCTGGCACTGGCACTTAGACCCACGCTGACCGGAGCCAGGAGGAAATTAACTTTATTCCCCCTGTCAGCATCCCGGTTTCAGTCACTGGGGGCACGTTTTCAGTCACCGCTCTGTGTAAAGAGAGCAACAGCTGTAACTGCACCCCCGACACTGACTGACAGTTGGTCCTAATGCTGAGCTGCTGTCAGTCATTGCCACCCGGCAGTGTGGGTCTAAGTGCCGGCGCCGGGCAGCTTTACCATATCTGCAGGTTATTAGCATTTTTTCGGAGACAGGTTCCCTTTAAGCTCTTATTTTAGTTTTATTATATGATAATGTAGTTTTAAAATATACTAGTCATGATTGTTTTTAGTTGCTAAATGAACAGGGAGTGACAAGAAGGTGGAAGAAGAGGAGTGGTCACCATGCCCACTTTGGAAAAATAACCGCACAGACATTTTATATGTATTGTGGTGCTGGTTTTTATTGTGTGTCTTGAAAAAGACTATTTTTGGCTGAAACATCACCATTTTTGCCATGTTTGTAGCTCTATTGTGAAAATGTAATTAAGCAAGTATTTTGAATACATCCATTGCATTGGAAAACCATTTTGTCCTTGTACTGAAGTGGAGAGTAGTTACCAAGAAGCACGGAGCTACTGAAGTGGTGTAGGGATTTCCACTGTGAACTAAAATTATTATACTCAACTCGATGTTTTGCTTCTCAGGTCAAGTGTAGGCATCTCTTGAACTTTTGTGGCTGCTGTAGTTCGTCCTGTGGAAACTGAAAGCAAAATAATTTTAGCTTGCTATACCCCACATTTTTTTTAAATACTAAAGATTTATTAAAAGCGTTGCTTTGGCAAAAATATGGATGACATATCCTAAGGGAGTAAATAAATTTTCAGGACATTTCTTCATGTTGGCAGACACTTTAATTGCCTGCACATTGGTGGGGTCCAGGTTGTGTATCACTCAATAGACCCCCAAACAGTGTGCAGGAGATAGGAATGCACAGCTCTTGACTAGAGAAGAGCGTTGTTCGACTCGAACTGTTCGCCAATCTCAAATTCGAGCTGTTTTGGGTGGTGTTCGAGCCGTTCGGCGAACCCGAACGATTTGAAAAAAATTCGGCTGTTCGAGGTTATGTTCGATAACTGTTCGTGCACCAAAATCATAACTAGATTTTTTCTCAGTAATGCTGAAAATTAATGTAAATACACAGTTTGAGTGTACAGCGGGGCGGGGGGGGGGGCAGGGGATGGATCTCTGCAGGAACAATGAAGATCTCCATTTTTTTTTCTCTTTCCCGCATTTACAGTGGGGAGGTGCAATCTGTCAGCCTATCAGCAGCGCACACACGGAGTGAACTGCTTTTTTTCACACAAGCAAGGGCATGTGTCATTGGCAGTGTATGTCACATATCCTTGCCCTATAAGACCCAGCCATTTTCCCCGTCGCCACCATTTTCTCACTGCTGCAGCTGCGTGTTAGACGGCACCACTGTTGCTGTGTGCGCTATACTTTGTTAATTTCAAGCCAATTTTCACACAAATCTACAGATAGCTTGGGAGTAGGGAATAGTTGTGATTGCAGTCCTTTTAAGGACTAGGTTACATCATTTCCTACGACTTTTATCAGGCAGGTCTGTGCTCTTAAATAGATAGGTTGGGAGTAAAGACTAATTGTAATTGCAGTCCTTTTCAGGGCTAGGTTACATCAGTTCCTATCACTTTTTGCCAGGCAGGTCTGTGCCAGTGCTGTGCAAGTTTTTTTCACAGCATTTGGCTAAATCTAGCAAAGCAAATCCTTTTTGTCCTCTTGCAGTGTGTGTTAGTCAGTGGAGAAGCCTATCTGTGTTGCAAGCTACACCACCTGTGTATAGAATACAATTTTTTTTACTGCACCTAGTGAAGTAAAACCTTTTGGGCATAGCATCATTAATAATAATAATAATAATAATAATAATTTTTATTTATATAGCGCCAACATATTCCGCAGCACTTTACAATTAAGCAGGGACATGTACAAACAATAAATTCAATACAAGGTGAGACAGTTTAACAGTTACATCAGGAGTGAGGTCCCTGCTCGCAAGCTTACATTCTACACGGAAATGGGGGGACACAATAGGTGGAAAGTGCTTGTTATTTCAGGTCAGGCAATTATAATAAGTTGGGATTATCATCATTCTATTAGTCCATCTATACTAACCTCCACCAGGTTGCAAATTCAAAATAATTTTTATCTGCATCTAGCTCTGAAAAAATATTTGGGCTTCGTCTTGTAGCAGTGTGTGGGACTTGTTCTATTAGTCCATCTATACTAACCTCCAGCAGGTTGCAAATTCAATCTAATTTTTTCTGCATCTAGCTCTGAAAAAATATTTTGGCTTGTAGCAGTGTGTGGGACTTGTTCTATTAGTCCATCTATACTAACCTCCAGCAGGTTGCAAATTCAATCTAATTTTTTTCTGCATCTAGCTCTGAAAAAATATTTCAGCTTGTAGCAGTGTGTGAGACTTGTTCTATTAGTCCATCTATACTAACCTCCACCAGGTTGCAAATTCAATATAATTTTTTTCTGCATCTAGCTCTGAAAAAATATTTTGGCTTGTAGCAGTGTGTGGGACTTGTTCTATTAGTCCATCTATACTAACCTCCATCAGGTTGCAAATTCAATATAATTTTTTTCTGCATCTAGCTCTGAAAAAATATTTTGGCTTGTAGCAGTGTGTCGGACTTGTTCTATTAGTCCATCTATACTAACCTCCAGCAGGTTGCAAATTCAAAATAATTTTTATCTGCATCTAGCTCTGAAAAAATATTTGGGCTTCGGCTTGTAGCAGTTTGTGGGACTTGTTCTATTAGTCCATCTATACTAACCTCCAGCAGGTTGCAAATTCAATCTAATTTTATTCTGAATCTAGCTCTGAAAAAATATTTCGGCTTGTAGCAGTGTGTGAGACTTGTTCTATTAGTCCATCTATACTAACCTCCATCAGGTTGCAAATTCTATATAATTTTTTTCTGCATCTAGCTCTGAAAAAATATTTCGGCTTGTAGCAGTGTGTGGGACTTGTTCTATTAGTCCATCTATACTAACCTCCATCAGGTTGCAAATTCAATATAATTTTTTTCTGCATCTAGCTCTGAAAAAATATTTCGGCTTGTAGCAGTGTGTGGGACTTGTTCTATTAGTCCATCTATACTAACCTCCACCAGGTTGCAAATTCAATATAATTTTTATCTGCATTTAACCCAGCCAATACTTTTGGCCTAATACCACAGTTTGGCCACTCAGCTATGCTCGGTTCCCATCCATTGTTTTTTGTGCAAACAACTCCAGAGTTGTGAATTAGTTAACCACCAAAATGAGTGGAAAAAGGCCTGCTGCTGGTGGAAAGGGGAATAGGCGTGTTGGGAAGGGAAAAAATGGTTGCGTCCGTGGGGTAGGTGTTAAAGCAACAGTAACATCTGCAGAAGAAAGACCATCTTCCAGCCAAACTAAGATGTCTACTTCTTTTAGCGGACAATGTGATAAGATCCCTTTCTTACGGCCACGCCAATCGGTACAATTTCCAGATGAGGCACAAAAACAGCAGGTGCTTCAACGGATATCAAGTTCTCCTTTAAGTGGGCTCTCCTCCACCTCAACTTCAACATCACAAATAATCCAGTCCTCAGAGGTGTCAACCCAATCGCACTTGCTTCCTCACAGCTTCCAAGTCTCCAGCTGCCCGTCTGAGTATGGGGTAGAACAGATGGTTGAGTCTGCAGAGCTGTTTACTCATACTATAGCCTGGGTATCAGAGGTCGGCTCCAGAGCTTCTGTGAATCCAGACGAGGAAATGATCTGCACTGATGCCCAGAATCTTTATGAGTCGGATCCAGGACCAGACGCAGAAGGTTCTGACCATAATGTAGACCCTCATTCCCAAACTGTAACTCCTGTTGGTGGAGACAATGAAGAAGAAGATGATGAGACTCAAATACCTGATTGGAGCGACAACTTTAGTTTTTTGTCAGGGCAGGAAGAGGTTGGCTCTGAGGACGACGGGTGTGATAACACACAGGGTGATGATGATGAGGTTGGAGATCCCACTTACTGTCAACCCACAGTCAGCCAAGAGATGAGGTCAGCAGAGGAGGTGGAGGAGGATGCTAGTGACGACGAGGTCAGGTTGCGCCTTCCTGGACAGAGACGTAGTACTGGAAGCAAGTCAACAACTGCATCCTCAAACACAACTCTGCCTCTGACCACAAGTCGTGGTGGCTCTTCAGGTCGCATGGGTGCTAAGCCTTGCATAGACTGGGCATTTTTTCAGATCGATAAAGATGACCCAACTCGTGTTATCTGTAACATTTGTCAGCAAAAGTTAAGTAGAGGCCAAAAAATACATAGTTTGAGTACTTCATGCATGAACCAGCACATGGATATGAAGCATAAGTTGCAGTGGGAAGCTCACTGTGCTACAATGCGGCCTAATCGGCCGGGCCAACCACCGTCTGCCACATCTTGTGCATCCGCGGCCTCTTCATCCTCTGTGACTGGGGGGACAGCAGTCACACCTGTTTTGTGACGCAGACCTGCCACCTCTTTACTCCCAACAGCCAGCGTGATTGGCAGGTCATCATTTTCTTTGGAGGTGGAAACACCAGCTGGTGTTCAGCGCTGTCCGACATCGATAGCACCACCTTTGGATCAAGGCAACCTAACATGTCCGCCTGCATCCTCCTCACAGACCGGCAGTTTGCCGGGGACAGCCTTCTCAACCCCGTCTAAACACAACAGCCAGCCATCAGTCCCTCAGATGTGGACAAGTAAAAGACCATTTCCTCCTAGCCATGAGAATGCTAAGTGGCTGAATTTCACCATCTGCAAGCTCTTGGCTACAGAAATGCTTTCTTTCCGCCTGGTGGACACAGAGGATTTTCGAGACCTTATGTCCGTCACAGTGCCCCAGTACCAGGCGCCCAGTCGGCACTACTTCTCAAAGAAAGGTGTGCCTGCACTCCACCAGCATGTCGCACACAACATCACCGCTTCTTTGAGAAACTCTGTGTGTGAAAGGGTGCATTTCACCACAGACACTTGGACGAGTAGGCATGGACAGGGGCGTTACATGTCGCTGACTGGGCACTGGGTAACTATAGTGACAGCAGGACAAGGGGCTGCTGTCCAAGTCTTGCCGTCCCCACGAGTTGTGCTTCAATCCTCTTTATCTCAAAGTTCCTCCACTGCTTCTGCCTCCTCAACCTCCTCTCGGTCCTCCACCTGCACCCAAAGCCTGTCAGGGAATGCCACCCGCTTTCTAACTGCGCTGAAGGGATCCTTCACACCTCCTTACTATGCTGGCAGCAGGGCTCAACGTCATCAGGCGGTATTTACTTTGAAATGTCTGGGAAATGTGAGTCACACAGCTGAGGAGTTGTGGTCAGCTCTGGAGAACCAGTTTCATGAATGGTTGTCTCCACTGGACCTGAAACCAGGGAAGGCCGTGTGTGACAATGCTGCAAACGTCGGTGCGGCCCTTCGCCGGGGCAATGTCACACACGTGCCTTGTATGGCTCACGTGTTGAACCTGTCCAGCAATTTTTAGCCCACTATCCCGGACTAGATGGCCTTCTGCAGAGGGCACGGTCGCTGTGTGCTCATTTCTGCCATTCGCATCCCGCAGCTCAGCGACTTACATCTCTACAGAAGTCGTTGGGCCTGCCACTTCACCGGCTAAAATGCGATGTGCCTACCCTGTGGAATTCAACTCTGCACATGTTGCAGCGACTGTGGCAGCACCGAGAAGCCCTGGTGCAATACGTTGTGACGTATAGCCTAGGCCAACGAGATCCAGAGGTGGGGCAAATCATGCTGGAGGAGTGGTCTCAGATCAGGGACCTATGCACCCTTCTGCACAGTTTTGAAATGGCGACGAAGATGTTTAGTGCTGACGATGCCATTATCAACATGACTCTTCCGGTGATTTACATGCTGGAGCACATGTTAAACAGAATTCGGAGTCAGGTGGTGGCACAAGAGGAGGTGGAGGAAGTAGAGGAGGAGGAGTTGTATGCGGAAGGGCTAACATCTGCAAGGTCCAGACGGTCGGCAGCACCAAGGCGGCAGGCATGTGAGGGTGGGGAAGATGGTTTTACCAGGGCGCATGGTATCAGCCAAACTAGTGAGGAAGGTGCAGGAGCCCAGGAAGAAGTGGAGGACGAACTGATGGAAGACTCATCAGATGAGGGAGACCTTGATCACATTTCTGTTGTACGAGGTTGGGGGGAGAGGGCAGAGGAAGGAAGCATGATTGTTACCTCGCCACCAACACAAAAGGGACTTGGTGCTCCTGGATGCGCAAGACACATGAGTGCCTTCTTGCTGCACTTCCTGCAACATGACCCTCGAATTGTGAGAATTAGAAATAATCCTGACTTCTGGGTTGCCACACTCTTAGATCCCGGGTACAAAAGTAAATTTGCAGAAATTATTCCTGCCATAGAAAGAGATACACGCATGCAGGAGTATCAAGAGAGACTGTTGCAGAATCTTACATGTGCTTTTCCCCAAAACACTAGTGGTGCACGTAGTGAATCTCACAGTTCCAACTTGCCAACTGTGGGACCGTCGAGTGTTCAGCACTCAAAACGAAACAGAAGCACAGTATCTGCTGGTAACATCAATTTTGCGGAATCATTTCACCACTTTTTTAGCCCATCCTTTGCAAGGCCACAGGAGACAAGAAGTCTGACACATAGTCAACGCCTAGAGACGATGGTACAGGAGTATCTCCAAGTAAACATTGAAGCCATGACTGTGTCACTGGACCCTTGCTCTTTTTGGGCTTCCAATCTGGATAAATGGCCGGAGCTCGCCACTTATGCCTTGGAGATCTTGTCATGCCCCGCAGCCAGTGTTCTGTCTGAACGTGTGTTTAGCGCTGCTGGTGGTGTGCTGACAGATAAGCGCACGCGGCTCTCCACTGATAATGTAGACAGACTCACGTTCATAAAGATGAACAAATCATGGATCTGAAACAACTTTTTTACCCTTGTGTCATCCTGGGGAGAGTAAAAGCTTGATGATTTGTTAAAATCACCTCACCAACCGTTTTAAGCTTTCAAATTACTAATCATGTTCATCTGTATCTTGGCTGGAAAATAATTTGGGCCTTGTAGCAGTGTGCAGTACTGATTCTATTAGGCTATCTATACTAAACTCCACCAGATTTAAAATTACTAATCATGTTTATCTGTATCTTGGCTGGAAAATAATTTGGGCCTTGTAGCAGTGTGCAGTACTGATTCTATTAGGCCATCTATGCTAAACTCCACCAGATTTAAAATTACTAATCATGCTTATCTGTATCTTGGCTGGAAAATAATTTGGGCCTTGTAGCAGTGTGCAGTAGTGATTCTATTAGGCCATCTATACTAAACTCCACCAGATTTAAAATTACTAATCATGTTTATCTGTATCTTGGCTGGAAAATAATTTGGGCCTTGTAGCAGTGTGCAGTACTGATTCTATTAGGCCATCTATGCTAAACTCCACCAGATTTAAAAATACTAATCATGTTTATTTGTATCTTGGCTGGAAAATAATTTGGGCCTTGTAGCAGTGTGCAGTACTGATTCTATTAGGCCATCTATACTAAGCTCCACCAGCTTTCAAATTAATAATAATTTTTAGATGCATCTAGCCCGGAAAATAATTTTGGGGCTCCTAGATGCGCAAGACACATGAGTGCCTTCTTGCTGCACTACCTGCAACATGACCCTCAGATTGTCAGAATTCGAAGTAATCCTGACTACTGGGTTGACACACTCTTAGATCCCCCACACTCTTCGATCAACCTTTTCATTTTAATAAAGAACAAAAAAATGGTCATTTTTGAAATTATAAGCATTAGCAGGTTATTGCAAACTGAAATCAAACAGTTTTCAACTCAAAACTTTATTCTAGGTGATGTTCCATTTGCACATAGGACCCCTTGTTCGAAAGGAGCTTCTGAACTCTCTCGCCCATTGAATTTGTCAGGTTTTGGATGGTTTCTGCTTCAATTGTTTTGCATGAGGACAGAATACCCTCCCAGAGCTGTTGCTTAGATGTGAACTGCCTCCCGCCATCATAGACACTCCTTTTGATGATGCACCAGAGGTTCTCAATGGGGTTGAGGTCAGGGGAGCATGGGGGTCACACCATAAGTTTGTCCCCTTTATGCCCATATCAGCCAGAGATGCAGATGTGTTATGTGCAGCATGAGACGGTGCATTAGCATGCATGAAAATGATCTTGCTGTGGAATACACGGTTCTTCTTCTTGAACCATGGCAGGAAGTGCTGTTTGAGAAACTCCACATACATTATGGAGTTCATCTTTACCCCTTCAGGGATCCTAAAGGGGCCGACAATCTCTCTCCCCATGATTCCAGCCCAAAACATTACTCCACCTCCTCCTTGTTGGCGCCGTAGCCGTGTTTGCATGGGGTGTCCATCAACCAGCCATCCTCCACTCCATCCATCTGGACCATCGAGCGTTGCACGGCACTCATCGGTGAACAAAACAGTTTTGAAGTCAGTCTTCATGTATTGTTTGGCCCACTGGAGCCATTTCTGCTTGTGTGCAGTGGATAGAGGAGGTCGACAGGATGGCTTACTCACAGCTGCAAACCTCTGAAGGACTCTGCATCTTGTTGTTCGGGGGACGTTGGAGGCACCAACAGCTTCAAAAACTTGTCTGCTGCTATGACAAGGCTTTTTTGCCGCTGCTTTTTTAACCTGACGTAATTGCCTGTAGGAAAGAGTCCTCAATTTTCCCTTATCAGCACGCACACGTGTGTACTGTGAATCAGCTACATACTTCTTGATTGTGCGATGATCAGGATGAAGTGTCTTGGCAATGTTGATTGTAGTCATGCCTTGACCTAAACACTCCACAATTTGTTGCTTCTCAGCAGCCGACGCATACTTTTTCTTTCCCATTTTGGCAGAAAATGTAGGTTGCTTAATAATGTGGGACAGCCTTCTTAAGTAGTCTTGCCTTTCATTGGACACACCTGCCAAACTAATTAGCACAGGTGTCTGCAATTGCTTACAGTGATATAAAGAGCCCTGACACACACCACCATCAATTAGTTTAACTGACGAACAAAGAAATTCTTACCTTATCACTCCTAAACACTTTTTGCATAATAATTTGGAACACAGTGTACATGTGCTTTTCCACAAAACACCAGTGGTTTACGTAGTGAATCTTACAGTTCTAACTTGCCAACCATGGTCTGTATGGAGTTGTTCAATAAAGGGCCCAAAATTAAGATAACATAGACGGGAGAGGTCTCTATGAATACGAATTCCTAAGTATTTGATACCCTGTGAGGGCCAGGCAAAGGGAAAGTTGGACTGGATGGAATCCTGTATGGATTTGGGGAGGGAGACATCGAGGGCCTCAGACTTCGCTGCATTGATTTTAACATTTGACCATGTAACAAAGTGATCTATTTCAGCCATAACAGCAGGGATGGATATATGTGATTGAGTGATATATACTAGGACATCATCAGCAAATCCAGAGCACTTGTACTCGGTGCCTCCCACCTCAATTCACCTAATATTGGGGTTATGGCGAATTGATGAGAGCAGGTGCTCCGTCACTAGGATGTATAAGAGAGGGGACAGAGGACATCCCTGCCTTGTCCCATTGGTGATTATGAAAGGTGATGAAAATGTTCCATTTATCTTCAGCCTAGGTGACGTATTGCGATACAGGGCCGTGATTTTGCCTATAAAAGGGTCCCCTAGACCCCTACCCCAAGCTTTTTAAGAGAATAATATATGGCGTGCCAGGAGTCTCTATGGAATGCTTTCTCAGCATCCAACAAGAGTATCTAATTACAAATTTTTAACTGCATCTAGCCCAGGAAATACTTTGTGCCTAGTAGCAGTGTCTGCTAGTCAGCGGATTATCCCAGCTGTTAAGCAAGCTACACCACCTGTAGTTTGGACACTTAATTTTTTCAAAGGAAATGGTTCGGGCCCCCGGGACACTCAGTGAAGAGCATCGGGGAGGCACCCCAAGGCATAGGGGCTGGGACTGGCGGTAGGACGCCTTGCGGTGGACCGCCGAGCTCGATCCTTATAAAAGTTTTTTAACTGCAGCAGCTTTAGTGGATGCTACTGGAGCTGGAATTACGCGGCTGCTGGCATGAGACTTGCCCTCCAATAGATCCTTGTGAAAGGATTTAAAGTGTACTCATTCAAATTAGAGAGGCAATTTAAATTAAAAAGATTAGACCTGCCTCCACCGCAGGGGGGCTCGCTCGACCCACCAGCGGACAGGCACCAGTATTGGGAGAGGGGGGCTGGCCGTCAGGGTCCACCGCGGCTCTGGCACAAACCCGGCGACACGGAGGTCGCACGGGCAGGAACGGACTGGCCGTGTCGGCTTCGCACTTTTTTGGTTTTAGAAGGGCATGACATGCATATATCTGTGTCTCCCCCTCCTTTTACTCCTCCACCTCTTTTCTTTTCGCATGACTATATGTACTTGTCACTTTTCCATGTGTTAGTTGTGTCTTCTGAGCAGTTTGTCAGCTTTTGGACACCTTTGAAGGTGTTTTCTATGTGTTTCTATGTGTTTTTGTTTGCCTGCCATTGGTTTTAATGGTGTTCGAAGGCGTTCGACAAACAGTTCGACTAACAGTTCGGCGAACATACGGGTGTACGACAAACCGAACCGAACTCGAACACTACGGGGGTGGCTCAACACTACTCTTGACAGCTCGCTCACACAAGCGTATAACATGAGTGTATCCGAATTGGATCATATGTGCCCGTACAAGTCTATGGGTGCAGTTAAAACATTGTTCTTGATTGACGTTGATTGACTCGGACAGAGCCAACGGAGAAGATGGAGAAATTACGCACCTGTGCTGCGATTCTCTGGAGAATAGGATCACATTTAGGCCACGGCCCCACTATCCGTATTTGGTCAGAGATCGGCCAGAAAATTTTCTCAGGAGTGGGAGCCAAAACCAGGAGTGGGTGATAAATGCAAATTTGGTGCACTTGTTTCTATTTTACCTTTTCTCGGATTGTTCTTCATCTGGTTTTGGCTCCCACTTGTGAGAAAAAATACTGACTGAATACTGAGCAAATACTGATAGTGGGGCTGTGGCCTAAGATGACATTCGGCTCAAACTGTGACATATTTTGAGCCAAGTGTCAGTAGCATAATCGGCCTGATTCTGTCACATTCGGCCGTCTGATCACAGCCTGATAGTGCAAACAGAGCACATTCAATAGAAAGTATTGGTTACAGGCTCACAATTTGTCCATAAATTTCACTTTTGTCCTGCTGAAAATAGCATTCATGCAGATTGGGCTGGTGGCCCAAATTGTCAGGTCCTCTTGTTGTTCATGTGGTGGTTGGCTGTTCTTGGAGGCATATTGTTACGGATTGTATTATAGACGTATTGTATTATTGTATTGTAGGCAGCTTGATTCATCTAATTGTTCTGTCGTGGGTTGCAGTTGACAAATTTTCAAGTTTCAGCTTTTACTGTGAAATTGACCTCACCCAACGTATTTTTACATACAACACATTTTTCATTTTTCTAACTTCCTTTCCACTTTTTGTAAAGTTGTACAACATAGTACCGGATTTCTCTTCTACATGTGACAAGACCTGTTCGTCAGTCTTGAGCAATTGAAATCGTCACATGAAAAAATATTTTATTTTTATTGCAGGAGACTGATAGACAGGTCTGGTCACATACTCTTGAACTAACAGTCATTTCATGGACTGAAAGCTGTGCAGTGAGGAAAGGCGTACACGTGGGGAGATGTGATTTTCCGCCATTTTGGCGTGAATGATATCTTGTATTTAGCACACCCCTGGATTGATATGATTGGCTTTAGGCAAAAAAAGGCAGTATATGTCATTGAACTATATTCGGATGCAATGACGATATGTAATAGTATGTTATTTACTGGCAGGATTAAGCAATACGGAGGGACTGATCTAACATTGTCGCTTTATATGAAGCTGCTTATTTTAGTTTTATTATATGATAATGTGGTTTTAAAATAATCATGGTTGTTTTTAGTTGCTGGGTCTGACTGGAAGGTGGAGGAAGAGGAGTGGTCACTATGCCCACTTTGGATAAGTAGCCGCACAGATTTTATATGTATTTTGGTGCTGGTTTTTATTGCTTGGGTTGAAAAAGACAATTTTTGGCTGAAAAGTCCCCATTTTTGCCATGTTTGCAACTCTATTGTCAAAATGTAATAAAGTAAGTTTTTTTAATTACATCCGATGTCTTGGAAAACCATTTTATCCTTGTGCTGAATGACTGAGTGGAGAGTTGTTACCAAGAAGCACAGACCTACAGGAGTGGTACAAGGACTTCTTCTGTGAACTAGAAATATTATACTCAACTCGATGTCTTGCTTCTCATGTCAAGTGTAGGCGTCTCATGAACGATTGTGGCTGCTGTAGTTTGTCCTGTGGAAACTAAAAAAAAAGCATGCCAGAATTGTAGAAAAAAGACATGGATCGCACATCCAAAAATCATACGTTGATCTAATGCCGCCAGGCAACAATTACAAAACTGAATATGATGTTCTTAGTTTAACATTCTGATTACACTGTATGAAGCCCACTACCACGTCACGGTGAACCTCTCAGTGGGTCCCTAACTTTTTATAGCCTTTAAGGTGCGACGCCATGTTTCAACCACCACCGCAATAATAGTGCATCCGTAGGGCGGGCAACCTAGTGCCTCACAGAACCTATTCTGCAAGACTGAATCCTCATAACTCCAGGCCACACCACAGACACAACACCACAGCAACAATGGCTGCCACACAGCTCCAACACCAAGTGAATGGAGCAAAAAACTCATCTTCCACAAGCTCTCATACAGTGAACTCAGAGTAAAAATAGGCTAAACCCCTCTTAGAGTTTCCTCTTAATTAAAACCGCCAGTGCTAAATGGGAGGAGTGCTGGTCCAAGGAAAAAAAGGTGTACAATACAGTGCTGTATTTCTGTTCTACATCGTACATAGACAATTAACCAGACTAAAATACAGATGGGGCAAAGGTTTTCAATCATCACTCACAACGCCACCATCTTCTTAATTTAAAATAGCAATGCTCTTGGGTACTAGACAACATCTTCAAAAGACAAGCATATAGCATATCAGCTGGCTGGTTGTCGGTCCATGGTTGAGCATAGCTCTTTGTGTAAACCTGCTTTCAACTGCCATATTTTAAAAGAACACAAGGCACTGAAAGCCACCTCAGGCCAAAAAAAGAGTTAAAATATTTTACCAAATGTTAGTAAAACATGATTTTTTATTTAGACATATTGAAATATATTTTTTTAAAAACATCTTGATTAAGTAAGGTAAATCCACAAAAAATAAATGCATGAAAATGTCACAAAGTATTCACAAGAGCTTGCAACAATGCATGTATCATAGGACCTATTGGGATATGAACACCATGTGGTGAAGAACCCATATCATACTATCTCTCAATCCTGCCTGTGTATAAGCAAATGCATAGAAAGCCCATAATAATACAAAAACATTAAATATGTAAAGACTGTACCGCAGGTATTTAGTTGTCAAACTAAAAAAATCCTAAAAGAAACGATACCGTATGAAGTAATGATATTTAAGGACATGTTTAGCTACATGTGGACCTGTCATGCAAGTGCACGAACGCACGTTTCGCCCATCTTCATCAGGGGACGTGGTAATGGCAAGGGGTATATATATAAACCTTACTGAAAAGATAAGTGTGAGGCGTATTGCAAGTAAATCAAATTGTATTGCTAAACATATCATGCTATGATGGTGCATGCAGCGTCCGTATTAGCCTCCTGTGGGGAACTACCGATTTCCAGTCCGTGGACCACTACCGATTTCCAGTCCGTGGACCACATGTGGAACACAAGCATATCGGCAACCCTCGCACACGTGTACACAGGCCACCATGCCGTACTAATGGAAGAACCCAGAGGAGGATCGGACCTTGCATCCGCACCATGGTAAATAGCAAATAGTAGCCGGAGAAACCCTGGACATATCCTGTCTATCTCTATGGGGATGTAATTACAGAAGACATTGATGTTTATATAATAACCCTATTATGATACAAATACATATCTATAATAAAATTAATAAATGAAAATATAGGTGAGTGTCATTTGCATTATTTTTTATGAACATGAACCTGCATGACATTAATAATCTAAAACCCCATTTAATGAAGATCTCCTAAAAAATCTATATGGCCATATAGATTTATAGAAAAAAAGAGATTAAGAGCAGCACCAGGAAGCAAAACAAAAAATTAAGGGTGCCAAGTCCTCCAGGCATGTACCAAACCTTTTGAATATTTTTGAAAAAACTAAGACAGAGCTCCTTCTTGGAAAAATATTAAGGATTTATTAGCTCAAAAGAGTGCTAGCAACGTTTTGGCGCTACATGTGAGCCTTTCTCAAGCAATGTGCAATGTGAACTGACAGGGTGTATAACAATGCATTCATTTACAAATTGATTACATAATTAAATATAAAAAGTGTTGTGCATGATCATTCTAAAGACAAAATATACATGATTATATGAGGTGACACCTTAGCAATATAAAACAGTTCATAATTCCACCAGAGCGTGATCTATACTCTCATTATATGTTATAAAACAGTAAATTGAAATCTATCAACAGCTGTCTACAATTCATGTAACAAGCCTCGCAACAGAATATTATCATAAGTATACCCCCGAATATCAGCATCTCGCTAATACTGTGTTACCCTGCTACAGCAGGTACCACAGGACCCAAAAGGGTGCATGGATGGACTTCTCCACAAGAAGCCCTCATTACAAGCAGACACCTCCACCCTTCCACCTCATACCACCAGAGGGAGCCCTGATAGGGATATATATATGGAGGGTGGAGCCAGGCAGTTAGTAGTTCAGAGAGTGTGCTGCCACTGAGAGCAGTGAAGACGCAGCACGTCTGCTGCTGAGTTGAGGGCCCCGAGTGTGGCCGGAGGCAAGGAGGAAAGGAGAGAGGAGTTGAGGGGGCAGAGGAGCATCATAGGCTCACCCTAAGGCACAAACCGGACACCGGGTCCGCACCTACAGTGTCCTTTATACCCAGTAGGGATCACAGGCATACCAGGAGGACTACAAGTCCCTGGTCGACCTGAAGCTAAACCCTTGACAGGACTAGGAACCACGAAGGCCCTGGCGTCCAGGGATAGTGGTTGCCAGAAAAAGGTCCTACTACCAAGCGACACAGGTGAAGGAACAGCACGACACAGAAGCTAGGCCCAGTTGCAGGCTGGCCAGGAGCTTAAAGAGGGGGAGACACGGACCAGGAGGCCTTATACCCGCTCACTGGGGAGAAGTCCTGAAGTGCACCATTCCTACCGAGTACCCTGGACCATACCTGACATCTGCACCAGTAAAGGTACTGAAGTGAATCCCCTGTCTCTGTCAGTTACTCCTGCTGCGCCATCTCTCCTGCACTGCAAGCCTCAGCATCACCACCATTTGCACCTACACTGCCCCAGGGGCCCGCTCTGCCTGTGGGGAGCAGAAACATCCCAGCTGCCATCCCATCACCCCCCAGAGGTCTGCAGCAGTGCCGGTAACCATTACCGGAAACCATAGGTGGCGTCACGAAACAAACTGTACACTAAAACCACTTTTTAAAGAGAGACCCAGAGTACGGGCCCGGGAGCCGACTGCCGTGACCTCCTAAACAAGGTAAAAGGCCCGGGTACTGAGTCCCCTATATTCCCCCTGGGTGACACATCTCTCTTTCCTGGCGTCACGAACAGGATCTCGTGCCCGTTGCCACCGGGTACTGTGTGCCGTATTTGAACTGTGTTTGAACTGTGGTGAACATCGCCGCCATTACCGCGCCGCCACACGGGAAGAAGAGAGGCGTAACCGTGGGAATCAGAGAGGCGTGACAGTTGGAAGCGCGCGAAGCTCAAGCCCCGCCTCACGCTCTGACGCAGCACCAGGAAGCGTCAGGTCCTGGAAGGAGACCGTCATCTGCGGAGCTGTGGCCTCCCCGAAAAAGGAAAAGAAGGTAGGCTACGGTTTACTAGGGGGACGCAACCATGGCCGATGACCAGCAAAACGCCGGAGCACCGGTTAACGCTCCTGATGCACAACTTGCGCCCGGCGCTGCTCAAGCCAGAGCGGCCGCCCCACCAGCAGGGGTCGTGACTCCGTTAATACCCATGGCCCTGCCGTATATCCCTGGAGCGAAATAGCTTCCCCAGTATGACGGCAAACCAGACACCCTGTCTGGATTCAAAAGGAAAATATGCGGTGTACTGGATATGTACTCAATGACTGGTAAACAGAGAGCCGCTGTTGTGCTGGGACAATTGACTGGTGCTGCAGAGCGGGAAGTTGAAACCTGGCCAGCCGCAGACCAGGAATCAGTATCCATTATCTTTAAGAGACTGCAAACTCTCTTTGAAAACCGCACTGAGACAGATCTCCGGATGAGGTTCTACCACTGTACCCAGAAACCTGAAGACAGTATCTGGGACTATGCCTAGCACTTACAGGAAGCCTTGCAGGCCCTGAAACAGATTAGTCCAGCCAGCATACATGATGAGGACAAAATGCTGACAGAACAGTTCATCCGGGGGTTGAGGTCCCAGGAGGAGAGCAGAACCGCACGGTGGTGGTCCTTAGATCATCCAAATGCCACCTTTGATGCCCTGAAGGACATGGCTATTAAGGGTCTGCAGCCCCTGGAACCATCAGATACTGCTATCCAGCGTGACCAGGGCGGGACCACCCCAGTGCCCGCAGCACCCACTGCTCCTTCATTAACGGCTGAAACAAAGATGCAAACAGTGCCCCCTAGCGAGCTGGACAGCCTGTACTCTGAAGTGCGTCAGCTAAGTAAAACCCTGACCACTGTCCTGAGCACTCTGCAGCTACAGACGGAGCCCGAGCCGGAAGGAAGGATCCTACTCGCCGATAGTCCTGAGGATGTCCCCTGGATGAGGAGAAGGAGGAGGACAATGCCACCCCGTGGGAGGACCAACGACCAACGTCGCCATCCAGGAGACTTCATCTGCTACCGTTGCCACAAGGCAGGCCACACCGCGCGGGATTGTCCTTTAAACGGGCAAACCCTGGGGCCAAGGGCCGACACCCAGGAGTAAATCAACCAGGCCCATCAAGCTCGTACGACCGGTTTGTAGGAGGAAGGCCTTTCCTGTCCATCGTGCTGGACGGCATAGCAACACCTGCATTACTGGACACTGGCTCACAGGTAACCATCATACCTGATGTCCTCTACAAAAGGTACTGGTCCATAGATGAACTCCACCCGCCAGCCCCGAACTAAAGGACCAAGGACTAATTGTCATAGAATCTAATCCCGGTGATACCAATCCGTATATGATACTTGGTACAAATATTGTTGGTAACTGTTTGGTAACACTGAGAAGTGTTGTTTTTACTCCAACAGATTGCTGACACTGCCAAACCAGGACAGAGGAAGGTGCTCCAGAAAGAAATTCGAGCCCTCCTGTACCAGCAACAGGTAAAGCTAACAGGTGGTGAGATTGGTAATGTACGGGTGACAGACCCGATACCCATTGTGATTTCCCCAATGAGTGAGATGCTGATTTGGTGTAGGGCAGCAATAGGTCTCAAGGGACAGAACTACCAGGCGGTAGTGGAGCCCACTAGCTCAGAGCACAGACCTACACTCCTAACTGCTAGAGGGGTAGTTGATGTACGCAATGGAAGGGTACCTGTACGTCTCCTAAATTGTGGGGAGGAGGAAGTTAAATTGCCAAGATACGCCACTGTTGCCAGATTGAATACGGTGAATAATGATGCCATACACACAGTGGAATCCTTGACCCCACCAGACATAGTGGAGGACAATGACTCCGAAGCTCAGTTGGAGGATTGGTGTCAACAGCTCCATGTTGGGACTGACGCCACCCCTGTCCATCAGAAACACGGTGTTTACAGAGTGGTTCAGGAATATGAACAAGTGTTTAGTAAGCACCCACTTGATTTTGGGAGGGTTAAAGGGGTACAACACCACATTCCCACTGGTAACCATCCACCCATTAAGGAGCGTTACAGACCCATACCACCAGCACATTACCAAAAAGCCAAGGAAATGTTCTATGACATGAAAAAGGCAGGGGTAGTAAGGGATAGCTGTAGCCCCTGGGCAGCTCCCCTGGTCCTGATCAGAAAGAAGGATGGTAGCATGAGGATGTGTGCAGATTATAGACAAATTAATTGAATAACACATAAAGATGCATACCCTTTGCCCCGTATAGAGGAATCCCTGGCTGCACTGAAATCTGCCAATTACTTCTCTACATTGGATCTCACTAGCGGGTACTGGCAAGTCTCTGTTGCTGAAGAAGACCGGGAGAAGACAGCCTTCACCACCCCGATGGGACTGTGCAAATTTAACACTACGCCGTTTGGGCTCTGCAACGCCCCCGGGACGTTCCAGAGGCTGATGGAGTGTTGCTTAGGACACCGGAACCTTGAGACAGTGCTAATATATCTGGATGACGTTATCGTGTACTCGAGGACGTATGAAGATCATCTAAAGCACCTGGCGTTGGTATTTAAGGCATTGTCCCGGTATGGGATGAAACTAAAACCTTCTAAGTGCCACCTGCTCAAGCAGAAGGTTCAGTACCTGGGACACGTAGTCAGCTCAGAGGGAGTAGCACCAGACCTGGAGAAGGTCACTGCCATCCAGAAGTGGCCTGAACCGAAAAACATCAAGGAAGTACGGCAATTCCTGTGACTGGTCGGGTACTACAGGAGGTTCATAAAGGACTATACCAAAAAGGTAGCACCTCTACAAGATCTCCTGGTAGGACAGTCCAAAAGACGAAAAAGTCCCCCGTTCCAGTGGGGCAAAGAGCAGACTGAGTCCTTTGCATCAATGAAGGAAGTCCTAACCGGTGAAGAAATCCTGGCTTACCCTGACTGCAGCCAGCCTTTCCTGTTGTACACCGACGCAGCAACGAGGGACTGGGAGCTGTGTTGTCCCAGAAGCAAAACGGCAGAGAAAAGGTAATTGCGTATGCCAGTAGGAAGCTTCGCCCTACTGAGAGGAACCCGGAGAATTACAGTTCCTTCAAGCTGGAGTTCCTGGCCTTGGTCTGGGCTATCACTGAAAGATTCAAGCATTACCTAGCCTCAACTAAATTCACAGCCTTTACCAACAATAATCCCTTGACACACCTGGAGACAGCCAGGTTGGGAGCCATGGAACAGCGTTGGGTGGCCAGGTTGTCGAATTATCAGTTCACAATCAAGTACCGGGCAGGTCACAAGAACACCAATGCAGATGCCCTGTCAAGGATGCCCCACCAGTCAGACACCGAGGATGAAGTGGATGATCTCGAAGAAATTGAACTACCTGCTTTCCACATAAATGGAATGGTCCACAAGCAGCACGCCTCCAGAAGATGTCATGGTAGGACACTAAACCCTCTACCTCATCACAGCTGAGACCCAGGACAGTGACCCGATTGCCAGCCTCATCAAAAGACTGATAACCCAAGAAGGTTCTCACCTGGAGAAGGATGCTCCTCCACAAGCCAAACACCTGTGGAATGAGAGAAGCCGGCTGTTCATCTACAGAGAGAAGCTGTGCAGAAGGTATGTCAACCCCAAGACCCATGAAATGGAGTGGCAGATTGTTGTACCCAGGACGGATATCCAGATGGTGTTGGAGGCCTACCATGACCAAGCAGGTCACTTTGGCTGGAAGAAGCTGGAAACCCTGCTGAAGGACTGGTTCTATTGGGTTGGAATGCGGAGCTCCATAGAAAGGTGGTGCCGGAATTGTGGACCCTGTAGCCTTCGAAGAAAAGACTATGGCAGCCAGAAAGCACCCTTGCAGTCCATCAAAACAACCCAACCCCTGGAGATTGTTGCTCTGGATCATGTCAAACTGTCACCCGCCCTGACCATGGTGGATCACTATTCCCGGTTCCTAGTGTTAGCCCCTGTCAAGGACCTGACAACAGAAACTGCGGCAAGAACGTTCCAACCCTACTTCTGCAGACCCCACGGATATCCGGAAAAGGTGCTCACAGATCAAGGCCCTGCTTTCGAAGCTGAGCTATTCAAGGAATTCTGCCACCTGTATGGATGCAAGAAGATTCGGACTACGTCATATCATCCGCAGACCAACGGTATGTGCGAGAAAATGAGAAACATCGTTATAGACCTGTTGAAAACCCAACCCTTGGAAGAAAGGAACCAGTGGCCAGAAAAGCTACCTGACCTAGTGGACCTGTATAACCACATACACGTGAGTTCTACAAATTGTACCCCAGCGTACCTCATGAGAGCAAGACCTGGAAAATTGCCCATGGACCTGGAACTCGGAGTGGTAGAACCTGCTGCAGATAAGTCCACTGAAGATTGGGACACAAGTCGGCAAGAGCAGTACAGGAAGGTACAGGCCTGTGTCGAAGACAGTCTAAACAAGGTGAGGGAAAGACAGGAAGGGCAGTACAATAAACATGCACCAGCAGAACCCTTGGCACCTGGAGAGATAGTGCTGAAGCGGAAAAGAAGAGGTCACAAGCTCGATGACCAGTGGGAAAGAGAGCCCTACACTGTGCTAAACTCCAGATTTGACAACAGTAAATCTGCCTGATTAGTAAGGATGGAGGTAAGACAACCCCAACAGTCTTAAGAGACCACTTGAAAGTGTGCCCAGGTCTATTGAAGACAACGGAGGAAGAAGTACCTCCTATAGCACCGGAAGAACCCAAGGAAGATGTGCTTCACACAGTTCTAGGAGATTTCCCTGCGGACTGGCCTCAACTTGATGGAGCAGTTATTATACCAGTAATACACTTCTATCAACCATGAGAAGAACCTGCGAGCACTCTAGAAGAACCTGCTCAGGAACAGGAACAGTCCCCAGTAAGAGGAGGATTGTCCGTTGAAGCAGAGCCTGAAGGCCCAGTAATAAGTGCACTTGCAAGTCCCATAGAGAGATTGAGGCAGTTTTATAATCTACCAGCACGTACACTTGATAGGTTAGCAGAGAGTGCATGCAGAGACACCAGTATCACCCCAGTGCTACAAAGGTCCACACGCAGCACACAAATCCCTGCCAGGTTTAGGGATTAAAATACAAAATGCCTGAAGTATAAATAGTTACCCAGTTGGGTATTGTTACTGTTAATTATTATGTAAACTGAAATTAATGTGTGCCTGTAGTTACCCCTCAGGGTACAGAGACTTGTAGGCTGAGGACTGTGAGCAGCCAAAAACTGTCCTTGTAAATAGTTGCACTCATCAAAAGTGCCCCCCTTTTATTTGACCACTGCACAAAAACCCTTTTGGCGCGGCCGAAGACGTGGTCCAACACCTGAATCACTTATGCCCTGTAGCCATGCCCAGGGCCTACGTTGAGGGTTTTCAGGCAGGTCCCTGAAATGGACACCGGGTTACAGGACTTACTGTAACATTGTTATTGTTATCACTATTGTTACCTGTTTAAAAAATGCTTCAGTCCAGGAGTACTGAATTGTACTAGGGGGGAATGTGGCACCCTGCTACAACAGGTACCACAGGACCCAAAAGAGTGCATGGATGGACTTCTCCACAAGAGGCCCTCATTACGTGCAGACACCTCCACCCTTCCACCTCATACCACCAGAGGGAGCCCTGATAGGGATATATATATATGGAGGGTGGAGCCAGGCAGTTAGTAGTTCAGAGAGTGTGCTGCCACTGAGAGCAGTGAAGATGCAGCAAGTCTGCTGCTGAGTTGAGGGCCCTGAGTGTGGCTGGAGGCAAGGAGGAGAGGAGAGAGAAGTTGAGGGGGCAGAGGAGCATCATAGGCTCACCCCAAGACACAAACCGGACACCGGGTCCGCGCCTATTGGGTCCTTTATACCCAGTAGGGATCACCGGCATACCAGGAGGACTACAAGTCCCTGGTTGACCTGAAGCTAAACCCTTGACAGGACTAGGAACCACGAAGGCCCTGGCGTCCAGGGATAGTGGTTGCCAGAAAAAGGTCCTACTACCAAGTGACAGGTGAAGGAACAAGACGACACAGAAGCTAGGCCCAGTTGCAGGCTGGCCAGGAGCTTAGAGAGAGGGAGACACGGACCAGGAGGCCTTATACCCTCTCACTGGGGAGAAGTCCTGAAGTGCACCCTTCCTACCGAGTACCCTGGACCATACCTGACATCCGCACCAGTAAAGGTACTGAAGTGAATCCCCTGTCTCTGTCAGTTACTCCTGCTGCGCCATCTCTCCTGCACTGCAAGCCCCAGCATCACCACCATTTGCACCTACACTGCCCCAGGGGCACGCTCCGCCTGTGGGGATCAGAAACATCCCAGCTGCCATCCCATCACCCCCCAGAGGTCTGCAGCAGTGCCGGTAACCATTACCGGAAGCCACAGGTGGCGTCACGAGACAAACTGTACACTAAAACCCCTTTTTAAAGAGAGACCCAGAGTACGGGCCCAGGAGCCGACTGCTGTGACCTCCTAAACAGGTAAAAGGCCCAGGTACCGAGTCCCCTATATTCCCCCTGAGTGACACAATACAACTGCACATGTCAGAGTAGTTGTTGCTGAAAAGCGTCTGTGATGGGCGGAAGTAGCAGCCGCGCCATCTTTAATGTGGTCCAAACCACACAAAGTCAATGCGCAGGCACTAATTACGTACCTCCATTATATCAAAAGGATGCATACATTTTAATAACATTAATACAGCGCTTCTAGTAAACTAGAAGCACCACTGATTGTACATGTCTGGTGTTTTATAGAGAATAAGCTCACAAATGAACAGTGAGAAAAGAACCAATTAAAAAAAGGTAAGCACTGGGGTTCAATTGACAAGAAGACAGAATGGCAAACAGGCAAAATATAAGCGAGATATATATAATACCATTAGGTAACACCCCCCATTTGCTGGGGCTGGTAAACCCAACGTTATAGGGCTACGGGGAATTGTAAGCCCCGTGAGGGACAAACTACTCAACCCACTGCCCTATTGGTATTAAATCCCATAGCACTATATGCCATAATTATACCATCCATTACTGTCATTATTAATTTTCACACCATTTCTCTGTACATAACAGCTACATTTACCTTAAGAGACAATAAGTGACCATTGATATTGAGTTTTTAACTTAAATGATATCAAACAGCGACAAATAGCATTGATATGAGTGTTTATTTCATAGGGATACATAGATTTAACAAAGGTCCACATGATGATATAGAGATGAGCCATGCCCCAAGTTTGACCTGTGTAGGAGTTGTTTTTTCTCACCCATAGCTCTTCTGTATTCTGAAGAACATGCCTCGGTATACAACTTACACAAAGGCAAAAGGAAATCAGCAGCGAGACAGCAACAGAACCTGCTGCGGCTCAGCGGACGGAGACACCGACACAAGAACCCAAGACCGCTGGATCGAATCCCAAATCATGACATCTACATAATGAAATGTTCCATGCGTCTTGTATTTATGTGCTGTAAATGCACAAATATCTCCCAGCAATCCCTTCAGGTGATAAGGAATACTAATGCCTGGCATTTTACCACCATTGTTATTTTATATTTACCTTTTAAGTGCCAATGGTTGCTCAATACTTACCAGACACATTCACTATTATATATTCACTAGGCAATGAAGTCATCCTTCTGTCTTGTATTTCTGTGCTGTAAGTACATGAATATCTCCCACCGTTTCCTTTGTTAGATATGGTGATCACATATATGTTATCTTTTGCCTCGTTTAAAGGTTGAACATATCCTTCCTTGTAAAACCGAATCATCTTCTCCTTCAAGATCCTGGGAGGAGAACATGTTATGGTGATTGATTCTCCTATTTTGTACACAGTATGTGAAGGTTCCAGAATAATAACTGGACGTGGCAGCTTGTCTGCAAAATAAAGTGTTATGAGCTTAGCTGGGTGAAAGACAATATATACAGTATCTTGAATACTTTCAAGATTCCTAGTTAGCAAGCACTTGTCACAAGATACAAAAAAATCAGAAACCTCCTACGTTGGCTAATGACACATACAGGAATGCTACACATATCTACTATATAATTGTCTTATCCCGTCTGTCTGTCTGTCTGTCTGTCTGTCCAGGAAATTCCGCGTTGCTCATTGGTCTGGCAGCGGCCAATCAGCGCCGCGGGATTTCTGAAAAAAGATGGCGGCCGTTAGCGGCTCATCTGCGGGACGTAGCTCAGCGGCGTTGCAGCCGGGAGATGAGCAGCGCGAGGCGCTCATTTCCCGGCCGGTACCAGCAGAAGGACCCCGACCGCCGGACCCATCTGCGGGACGGAGACGCAGCCGGGAGATGAGCGGCGCGAGGCGCTCATCTCCCGGCCGGTAGCAGCGGAAGGACCGCCGGCGTCGCTGACATCCATGCGGAAGGGAGGACCGGGGAGTGGCGCTGCGGGTCGGGATACTTCTGCTGCGAGCGCCCGCTCATGTCCCGGGTTCTCGCAGCGGAAGTAGCCGCACAGGCAGCGCCGCTCCCCGGTCCTCACCAAGACGATTCGATGATTGGTCGCGGTCTTCGGACCCGACCAATCACTGATCTTTAGCGCAAAAGTTAAATACCACTGTGCTGATTGGTCCCGGACGCTGCCCGCGACCAATCACCGATTTGGGCGCCAAATTTAAATATCGGCCGCGACCAATCAGCACAGCGGTGTTTAAATCTGGAGCCAAGATCGGTGATTGGTCGCGGCCAATATTTAAATTTGGTGCCCAAATCGGTGATTGGTCGCGGGCAGCGTCCGCGACCAATCAGCACAGTAGTGGTTAACTTTAGCCGCAAGATCAGTGATTGGTCGCGGGCCAATACCGCGACCAATCACCGATTTGTGCGGCACATTTAAATAGCGGCCGCGACCAATTGGATGTCAGCGCCGCTCCCCGGTCCCCCCTTCACACCCTAGCCGCATAGATGTCAGCGGCGCTGCCTGTGCGGATACTTCCGCTCCGAGAACCCGGGACATGAGCGGGCGCTCGCAGCAGAAGTATCCCGACCCACAGCGCCGCTCCCCGGTCCTCCCTTCACACCCTAGCCGCTGATGTCCCCACAGTATCCGCATGGTGTTACAAAGGTCCGGACATTTGTGTTAAAAATCGCTGATTGGTCGCTGGCGGTGCCCGCGACCAATCACCGATTTGGGCGCCAAATTTAAATATCGGCCGCGACCAATCACCGATCTTGGCTCCACGTTTAAACACCGCTGTACTGATTGGTCGCGGCCGCTATTTAAATGTGGCGCCCAAATCGGTGATTGGTCGCGGGAAGCGGCCGCGACCAATCAGCAGAGCGGTGTTTAACTTTAGCGCCAAGATCACTGATTGGTCGCGTGTGGAGAGCGCGACCAATCAGCGAATTGTATTGGTGAGGAGCGGGGAGCGGAATCGTATTAGTGGGGAGCGCCGCTGCCTGTGCGGATACTTCCACTGCGAGAAGCCTGGAGATGAGCGACCAATCACCGATCTTGGCTCCACATTTAAACACCGCTGTACTGATTGGTCGCGGACGCTATTTAAATGTGGCGCCAAAATCGGTGATTGGTCACGCCCAGCGTCGGCGACCAATCAGCACAGCGGTGTTTAAATGTGGAGCCAAGATCGGTGATTGGTCGCGGCCGATATTTAAATTTGGCGCCCAAATCGGTGATTGGTCGCGGGCAACGCCAGCGACCAATCAGCGATTTTTAACACAAATGTCCGGATCTTTGTAACACCATGCGGATACTGTGGGGACATCAGCGGCTAGGGTGTGAAGGGAGGACCGGGGAGCGGCGCTGCGGGTCGGGATACTTCTGCTGCGAGCAGTCGCTCATGTCCCGGGTTCTTGCAGCGGCAGTAGCCGCACAGGCAGCGGCGCTCCCTGGTCCTCACTAATACGATTCCGCTCCCCGCTCCTCACCAATACGATTCGCTGATTGGTCGCACTCTTCGCACGCGACCAATCAGTGATCTTGGCGCTAAAGTTAAACACCGCTCTGCTGATTGGTCGCGGCCGCTGCCCGCGACCAATCACCGATTTGGGCGCCACATTTAAATAGCGGCCGCGACCAATCACCGATCTTGCCGCCACATTTAAACACTGCTGTGCTAATTGGTCGCGGACGCCAGCCGCGACCAATCAGCGAGTTTGGCGCCAAATTTAAGCAACGCTCTGCTGATTGGTCCCGGACGCCAGCCGCGACCAATCAGCGAGCTTGGCGCCAAATTGAAACAATGCTCTGCTGATTGATCGCGGTCGCTGGCCGAGATCAATGAGCAGTATTGGCGCAAAATTTAATCAGCGCTCTGCTGATTGGTCGCGGCCGGCGACCAATCAGCGATTTTGGCGCCAAATTTAAACACCGCTCTGCTGATTGGTCGCGGCCGGCGACCAATCAGCGATTTTGGCGCCAAATTTAAACCCCGCTCTGCTGATTGGTCGCGGTCGCCGGCCGCGACCAATCAGCAGTATTGTCGCCAAATTTAAACACCTCTTTGCTGATTGGTCGCGGTCGCGACTAATCAGCGATTTTGGTGCCAAATTTAAACACGCTCTCCATTCCTCACTAACACGGTTCGCTGATTGGTCGCGGCCGCAGCCCGCGACCAATCAGCGATTTTGGCGCCAAATTTAAACACCGCTCTGCTGATTGGTCGCGGCCGCCATCCGCGACCAATCAGCGAGATTGGCGCCAAATTTAAACAACGCTCTGCTGATTTGTCGAGGCCGGCGACCACGACCAATCAGCAGAGTGATGCAGAGCGAGGTTTAAATTTGGCCCCAAAGTCGCTGATTAGTCGCGTCTGACGGCCGCGACCAATCAGCAGAGCGTTGTTTAAATTTTGCGCCAAAATCGCTGATTGGTCGCGGCCGGCGGCCTCGACCAATCAGCGATTTTGGCGCCAAATTTAAACACCGCTCTGCTGATTGGTCGCGGCCGTCGACCAATCAGTGATTTTGGTGCCAAATTTAAACCCCGCTCTGTATCGCTCTGCTGATTGGTCGCGGTCGGCGGCCGCGACCAATCAGCAGTATTGGCGCAAAATTTAAACAC
Organism: Phyllobates terribilis; assembly: GCF_046119375.1. Taxonomy (NCBI): domain Eukaryota; kingdom Metazoa; phylum Chordata; class Amphibia; order Anura; family Dendrobatidae; genus Phyllobates; species Phyllobates terribilis. The sequence continues at coordinate 248,848,577 of NW_027362761.1, forward strand.
CGCTCTGCTGATTGGTCGCGCCAAATCAGCGATTTTGGTGCCAAATTTAAACACGCTCGCCCGCGACCAATCACCGATATTGCCGCCAAATTTATACACCGCTTTGCTGATTGGTCGCGGTTGCCGAAGACGACCAATCAGCGATTTGGGCGCCAAATTTAAAGGCCGCTCTGCTAATTGCGCCCCGTCGGCCGCATACCTATTCTAGAATACCCGATGCGTTCGAATCGGGCCACCATCTAGTTATATTAAAGTAATCCAAGATATACTGTAGTATAGACAAGATTTTTTTTCAGTTTTTTTTTTCTATTGAATAAACTAACAAATCCTTACCATAAAATAATAGTAAGACTTCATTACTTCTGGGAGATGAATGTCTGCCAGTCCAGAAATCACAGGAATAGCTCCCGACATCAGATAAACGCATGCCATGGACCTTATAGATGTGCGTGCTATCGGTTGGGATGTATTCAGAGTTCTTATAAAACGTAAATTGAGAAGGTCTGTATCCTTCCTGGATGGCACATGTCAGAGTCACAGTTTCTCCTTCATAGTAGGATAAATGGTTAGGTGATGCACTCAGTATTGGCGGAGAAATGCTATCTGAAAAAGACATATATTAGCTTACTTTGCATTCAATACGTTACATTACATTTAGAACTTACATTTAAGGATCTGACTCCATGAAAGACTTTTAATGATATATGTGCATTAGATAGTCCTAAAAGTTGTGGAGGTTTTGCTGCTTAGACCTTCACCATCACAACTGAGCCCTTCATTAGCCAAACCTGTGTTGAAGAATACAACAACTGCAGGCTTATGCTTTGGAGGAATTATCTTGAGAAAACAGAAGATGTGTTTGCTGTAGTTGTTTAGTTTGTTTATGTGCATGTAGTTCCTCTCTGTACTGTATGACTTCTCAGTTGATTGTGTTCAGTTGATTTCGGTTAATTTGTGTAATCCTCAATGTCCTGGAGCAGATAATAGTTCCTGTATAGCCAGAGTAAACTAGTTCCTCCTCTCTCAATGACTGCTGATGATTTAAACTCTGTAACATGATATGGTCCCAGACTAGTGACACAGAAAGAGCACAGGACTTTACAGCACAGCTTGGTGAACAAACTGATACAAGGAATTGTTCAGATGTTCTGTGTATAAGTAAGAATATACAGTATATATGTGTATACTTATAAACAAGAGAAGAAAAATGGCCAGTAACTCAGAACTTAAGAACTTAACTCATTCATGACAGGTTGATTTTTGTTTTTGCTCTTACATTTTTTTTCCCTTTTGTCCCCCTTTTCCCATAAATCATAACTTTTTTTTACATCGACATAGTCATATGAGGGTTTGTTTTTTGTGGGATGAGTTGTAGTTTTGAATGTCGTCATTTGTTATAAAATTCAATGCACTGAAATGTAGGAGAAAAATTCCAAAATGGATGAAATCGTGATAAAGCAATTCCGTAATTGTTTTTGTTTTGTTTTCTTTTTATGGTAATCATTGTGCAATAAAAGTGACCGGGCAGTAAGATTCTCCAGGTCACTACGGTTAAGGTGATCTCAAACTTGTATAGTTATTTTTTTTATTTAACTCCTTCACCCTTGGGCCATTTTCCATTTTTGCGCTTTCATTTTTTGCTCTGCTTCTTCCCAGAGTCATAACTTTTTGTTTTTTTGCTCAATATGGCCATGTGAGGGCTTATTTTTTGCAGGACAAGTTGTACTTTTGAACGACGCCATTGGTTTTATCATATTGTGTACTTGAAAACGGGAAAAAAATTCCAAGTTCTGTGAAAAATCTAAATTTTTCGGGATCTGGGGCCGGGTGAGGGCTTATTTTTTGCACGCCAAGCTGACGTTTTTATTGATGCCATTTTAGAGTAGATACAATGTTTTGATCACTCATTATTGCATTTTATTGCAATGTTGTGGCAACCAAAAAAGTAATTCTAGCATTTTGATTTATTTTCTCGTTACACCTTTTACACACCAGATTAATTATTTTTTTATATTGATAGATCGGACGATTCTGAATACTACAATACCAAATACAGTGGGGAAAATAAGTATTTGATACACTGCCAATTTTGCAAGTTATCCCACCTACAAAGAATGGAGAGGTCTGTAATTTTTATCGTAGGTATACTTCAACTGTGAGAGACAGAATCTAAAAAAAATCCAGAAAATCACATTGTATGATTTTTAAATAATTAAATTGCATTTTATTGCATGAAATAAGTATTTGATCACCTATCAACCAGCAAGAATTGACTTTCACAGACCTGTTAGTTTTTCTTTAAGAAGCCCTCCTACTCTGCACTCGTTACCTGTATTAATTGCATCTGTTTGAACTCATTACCTGTATAAAAGACATCTGTCCACACACTCAATCAATCACACTCCAATCTCTCCACCATGGCCAAAAACAAAGAGCTGTCTAAGGACACTAGGGACAAAATTGTAGAACTGCACAAGGCTGGGGTGGTCTACAGGACAATACGCAAGCAGCTTAGTGAGAAGGCAATAACTGTTGGGACAATTATTAGAAAATGGAAGAAACACAAGATGACTGTCAATCTTCTTCAGTCTGGGGCTCCATGCAAGATCTCGCCTCGTGGGGTAAGGATGAGTCTGAGAAAGGTCAGGAATCAGCCCAGAACTACAAAGGAGGACCTGGTCAATGACACAGTCTGAAAAATTACTGTTATTAACACATTACGCCATCATGGATTAAAATCCTGCAGGGCACGCGAGGTCCACCTGCTCACCCCAGCACATGTCCTGGCCCATTTGAAGTTCACCAATGACCATCTGGATGATCCAGAGGAGGCATGGGAGAAGGTCATGTGGTCAGATGAGACCAAAATAGAACTTTTTGGTATCAACTCCACCGTGTTTGGAAGAAGAAGGATGAGTACAACCCCATGAACACCGTCACAACCATGAAGCATGTTGGGGCAAACAGCATACTTTGGGGGTGCTTTTCTCCAAAGGGGACAGGACGACTGCACCGTATTGAAGGGAGGATGGATGGGGTCATGTATCACAAGATTTTGGCCAACAACCTCCTTCCCTCAGTAAGAGCATTGAAGATGGGTCGTGGCTGGGTCTTCCAGGATGACAATGACCCAAAACACACAGGGCGGGCAACCAAGGAGTGGCTCCATAAGAAGCATTTCAAGGTCCTGGAGTGACATAGCCAGTGTACGAACCTGAACCCAATAGAAAATATTTGGAGGGAGCTGAAACTCAATGTGCCCAGTGACAGCCCCGAAACCTGAAAGATCTGGAGAAGATCTGTATGGAGGAGTGAGCCAAAATCCCTGCTGAACTGTGTGCAAACTTGATCAAGAATTACAGGAAACGTCTGACCGCTGTAATTACAAACAAAGTTTTCTGTACCAAATATTAAGTTCTGTTTTTCTATTGCATCAAATACTTTTTTTCATTCAATAAAATGCAAATTAATTATGTTAAAATCATACAATGTGATTTTCTGCATTTTTTTTTTAGATTCTGTCTCTCAGTTGAAGTGTACCTCCGAAAAAAATTACAGACCTCTCCATTTTTTGTAAGCGGAAAAATATGCAAAATCGGAAGTGTATCAAATACTTATTTTCCCCACTGTATGTGTATATTTGAATTTTTTTATTGTTTTATTTTGGATGGGGCAAAAGGGGAGTGATGTAAACTTTTATATTTTTCAAATTTGTAAAATATTTTTTAAAACATTTTTTTTTACTTTTTACATACTTCAATAGTCTCCATGGAGACTAGAAGCTGTGATTGTCTGATCACCTGTGCTACACACAGGTGATCATCAGATTCCCTGGGTGTAGCAGAAATGTTCACTTGCTATGAGCTCCGACCGCTCATAGCATCCTGGCAATGACAACCACAGGGGTGTCCTGCAGACCCCGAGTTGTCATGCCAACCCATCGGCGACCTGCGGTCATGTGACATGGGCGCCAGTGGGCGGGACCAGTGACGTCCTTCCGCCGCAGCCATGTTAAATGCCGCTGTCAGAGATTGACAGCGGCATTGAACATATTAACAGCCGCAGTTGGATCGCAGTTCCACCCACGGCTGCTAGGGGCACATAACAGCTGATGACATCAGCTGTCATGTCCGCGGAGAGGTGCGGGCTCATCGACGGAGCCCATGCCAAAAGGGGAGACACGCCATGTGCCGTAAATGCATGGCACATGACGTTAAGGGGTTAAAGGGATTGTCCACTTCTATATCAATGTCTTTTCCTTAGGATAGGTCATTGATAGTGTTGAGCATTCCGATACTGAAATATTGGGTATCGGCCGATATTCGCGGTATCGGAATTCCGATACTTAATTCCGATACTTTTACAATATCGAATACCGGAATCGGAAGTTCCCATAATGCCTGCGCTCTGCAGTGTCTCTGAAGTATGACAAGCTGGATGGCAGTGTTCAGCTGAGATCCAGCCTGTCATCAGAATGCCATCCCAGCGTGGGAGAATTCTCCTGATTGTTTAAAAGCCGGCGCGCGGTAAAAAGCCGCCGGCTTTTAAACAATCACACAGCCCCATACTGCTTCCCCGCAGCCTCCCACCCCGATCCTACGCTCCCCTCGCCACCTCCCATCCTGATCGTAAGTTAGGACCGGGCGGGGAGCGCAGCACCAAGGAGCGGGGAGCGAAGGACCCGGGCGGGGAAGCCGGCAGTGAAAAGACTTCACCGCCGGCTTTCCCGTTCTGTGCTGCGCTTTCCCGCCGGTTATTTCAAATGAACAGCTGAGGTATCAGGTGATGCCGATCAGCTGTTCATTTGAAGTAGCCGCGGTGCCCTCAGAGGGTTCATGTGAGTTCATGCTTGACTGCATGAACTCACATGAACTTTCCCACGGCCGCACAGGTCAGCCTCACCTCCCAGACCATCAGCCTGTCATGATTGGTGTGTGCGGGTGTATGTGCGATGTGTGCGGGTGTGTGCGGTGTCTGTGCGATGTCTGCGAGTGTGTGCGATGTCTGTGCGATGTCTGCGGGGGTGTGCGGTGTCTGTGCGATGTCTGCGAGTGTGTGCGATGTCTGTGCGATGTGTGCAGGTGTGCACGGTGTCTGGGGGTGTGTGCGTGTGTGCGTGGTGTCTGTGCGATGTCTGCGGGTGTGTGCGTGCAGGCAGACATAGGCCGATGTGACACTACTACTCCCATCGGCCTATGTCTGTCCCCCGTCCACTCGTGCCAGCAGGATCAGCTCGATGGGAGCAGTAGTTCCCATCAGCCTGGTCCTGCTATTTAAATTGCCCTACTGTGTCCCCAATAAATTTTAAATACATGTCATTGGTGGCCAGTGGTTGCCTACAATAAATTAATTCATACATTACCTGTCCCCGCCGATCGCCACCTAAAATAAAGTAAAAAATAAAAAACTACACCTATACTCACCTAGACACCTAATTCCCCGAAGCCATCGATCTCCTGTAATAAAATATAAAATAATAAACCACAACCTTATCCTTACCCCTCCGTAGTAGTCCACGAGTGTCCCACGATGATCTCCAGTTCAGAGCAGCCACATAGAATGTGACCGCTCTGAACCGCTGCCGCCGCTAGAATGATGGGGCCGTAAAGCAGCCCCGTCATTCCATAAGTGGGTTCGCCGGAGTTCAGGCAGCGCTGCTCCGGTTAGCTCCTTTACGGCCCTGCTGTACCGTGAGAAATTCCCACGGTACAGCACTGCCTTAAAGGAGGTCTCCGGAGCTGCGCTGACTGAATGCACTCCGGTGACCTCAGTCAGGGGCTCCCACTGCCGGGAGCGGACGTGTTCCTGGCAGTGTGAGCTTACAGCAGCCATGCACAGCTGTCACCATCTCCAGATGTGACAGCTGTGCATGGGAGATCAGCGCAGGAACGTGGACAGGTAACTATTTATTTTTAGTAAACTAAGAATTAAATAAAATGGTGTGTTTTATTTCAAATAAATTATTTTTTTCTGGGTGTAGTGTGTTTTTTCTTTTTAACACTTTGTAGGTTAGTAATGGGGGTGTCTTATAGATGCCCATCATTACTAACCTGGGCTTCATGGCAGCTGGCGCTGACATGAACCCCACCACTATTACCCCCTGCCACCGCACCAGGGCAGCGTGGAAGAGCCAGGCTAAGTGCCAGAATTGGCGCATCCTATGGATGGGGCGCCAATTCTGGCACTGGGGCGGCTGACGGCTGGTGTTTCTAGCCTGGGAGGGGGCCAATATTCATGGCACCCTTCCTGGGCTATTAATGTCAGCCCCCAGCTGTCTGCCTAGCCTTTGCTAGCTATTAAATTAGGGGGGACCCCACGTCATTTTTTTGGGGCGGTCCCCCATTTTAATAGCTAGTAAAGGCTAGGTATTCAGCTGGGGCTGATATTAGTAGCCTGGGAAGCTCCGTGGGTATTACCCCCTTCCCAGGCTTCAAACATCTGCCCCAGCTGTCTGCTTAACCTCCGCTAGAGCCTAAAATTAAGGGGAACCCCACGCCAATTTTTTTTTAAATAAATCCTTTATTTTAACACTAAATGACATGTACAGTAATCAACACTGTCACTGTACTTCTTATATATGTGACTGACATGTTTCTATCTATCTAATCTATGTGTGATTCTCTATTCCTTCTATCCTAAATTGTCGGGTACAGATGCTGAATTGCTGGCCGGCTTTTTTAAAGAGACGGTGCATGAAAACACTATTATTTTTTTAAATAAATCCTTTACACTAAATGACAAGTACAGTAACCAACACTGTCACTGTACTTCATATATATGTGACTGACATGTTTCTATCTATCTAATCTATGTGTGAAGCTCTATTCTGTCTGTTATAAATTGTCGGGTACAGATGCTGAATTGCCGGCCGGCTTTTTTAAAGAGACGGTGCATGAAAACACTATTATTTTTTTAAATAAATCCTTTACACTAAATGACAAGTACAGTAACCAACACTGTCACTGTACTTCATATATATGTGACTGACATGTTTCTATCTATCTAATCTATGTGTAAAGCTCTATTCTGTCTGTTATAAATTGTCGGGTACAGATGCTGAATTGCCGGACGGCTTTTTTAAAGAGACGGTGCGTGAAAACACTATTATTTTTTTAAATAAATCCTTTACACTAAATGACAAGTACAGTAAGCAACACTGTCACTGTACTTCATATATATGTGACTGACATGTTTCTATCTATCTAATCTATGTGTGAAGCTCTATTCTGTCTGTTATAAATTGTCGGGTACCGGTGTATGCCGCTGATGAATTGCCGGCTTTTCACGTAATACATTCTACATTATTCTTAGTTGTTTTCCTTCATGTAGAATTAACCTACAAGGAAAGAAAGGGTTTATTTTCATTCCGATATTTGTGTCCCATTGACTTGCATTGGTTTCCGGTATCGGAATCGGCGATATCCGATACTTTTTGGGTATCGGTCCGATCCAATCCGATACGGTATTTCCTGATATCGGAAGGTATCGCTCAACACTAGTCATTGATATCAGATCAAGAGTGGTGCGACTCCTGGCACCGTCATCATCCTTGCTGCTGCTGCTGCTGGTCAAATAGGGACGAATGTGCAGTATCTGGTCGCAGCCACTGTGTTGGACTGAAATGTTCTGTTTTGCTCTGCAAATGATCCCATCAAGCTAGTACCGGGATATCAGCTGATCAGTGGGAATCAGGGGTCAGCTGTTTCAGGGACTGGCAGCAACCAAATGTGATCAGTTGTGGAGCTGCAGAGCCCTGCTCCGTCAACTGTATAGTGACTGCTGCCGGGTACTGCTCTTCTGCCACTACTCGACCAGTAACATATGATTAAAGGGGGAGCTGGGTGTCACACCTCAATCAAAGTGATATTTATTCTAAGAATAGGCCATCAATATAACATTACTAGACAACCCCCCCTAAGTGATGAAAAAATGTGCACATTTTTAAAGAAAACAAAAGATTTGTTTTCATTGCCATTTTTTTAAGACCTGTAATGTTTTCATTAATATGTCGATGGAGCTCTGCGATGGCTTGTTTTTTTGTGTGACGAGCTGATGTTTTTATTGATATCAATTTGGGGTAGATCAAAGTTTTGATTGCTTCTTATAGCAATATTTTTCTGAATTTATGTAACTGACAAACAGCAATTCTTGTGTTTAATTTTTTAAAATAATTTACAGTTAATTTATAGTTTGATAGATATGGCTTTTATGAACGCAGTGTTATCAAAGGTATTTATTTTTAACAATGTTTCATTTCTTTAGTTTTAGTGGGGGAAAAGGGTGATGATTCAAATTAACTTTTTTTTATTTTTTATATTTATAATTTATTTTGCATTTTTCTATATATTATTTATACCTTTTTAGGAACTTGAGGTTGTAATCGTCTTATCACTTATATCCCATTCTGTACGTTAATTGTATTGCAATATTTTGTGAAAATGTCATTCTTCTATTAGGCCCAGTCACAGGCAGGGCTTCACAGGAGGACAAAGATGACAGTCACGGGAGGCCTTTAGCAGGCTGCCATGTCAACCCATTGCTTCCAAGTCAAACCATCGCTTCCAAGTGATTATGTTGCGAGTGGCTAATGGAAGCCTGTTCAAGCGCGCATCAGCAAGCAATAGCGCTATTTATATGCTGCTGTCAGAAGTTAACAAGAGCATTTAAATAGTTTAAAATCAGATATTGAAGCGTGCTAAAGCAGTTGCTGGCAAATGCTGGCTGTGTAACACAGCTGACATCTCTCAAATATGATATGGGCCCAGTTCCTGAGCCTGCTCCACACACTCACTGTGATTATATAAAGTAATTTTATGTGATGTGGTTGCGAAGGGGTTAAATTTACCATGGCCAAAAAAAGAATCATGAAAATCACCAGCTATAGAAGTTTAAAATAGAAATCTTACAGTTCATTGATGACTTATTTCTACTGAGAGACCACAGAATAATAATCCAGGACAAGAAAAAACAGAGAGGCAAGAGCAATTCTAAAGTGGAAAAGGAACAACCAAACCTCATAAGACATGAAAACACAGATAAAGGCTTGTGGAATTTGCTGTAAAAGCTGCACAGGAGAAAATAGGAAATTGTGCAGAACACCACCTAAAGTGGAATCGTTCTAATAGCACCGGATACAATGTCACACAAGAAGAAAACTATTGCATGTTTTAAGAATAACAGACAATTAAAAAAAAAACCTGTACAAAATGGAAAACAGAACAACAGAAATAAATTCCAAAAGGGACTGAAAAAAAAGCCAAACGCTACAATCTCTTATTTATAAACTGATAATTGGAATTGCACATTTAAAGTAACAAGTAATCATTAGAGTTGGTGCAAATTGAAAAGCACCAACTCTGTAACCTAGAAAGGTTCCCAAACACTAGATGAAAACCCTGTATCAGAAATAATGTTTTGGGGAACACCATGCAATTTAACTATATGAGAAATGAACATAGTGGTTGAACTCTTAGCAGTTGGCAAGTTTTGAAGTGGAAACAAATGAACCATCTTACTAAAATGGTGTCCCACCACCCACACATCTGTATTACCACCAGAGTTAGGCAAAGTCCATGGACAAATGAGTTCAGGGCTGCGAAGGAACCTCGTAAGGCATGAAGTAAAAGTTTGTATACTTTGAAACTCATAGATAAAATATAAAAGTGCAAACCTATTTGTGTGTGCCTGAATCTACCATTCTACCTACCAGTTGTGCGGAATATCCACTTCTATGCCTTAATATCATTGTGTGAACACAACCTTACAAGGTTAGCATAACTTTTTTTATATCTTTAATAGTGATGAGCGAGAACTAAAATGATCGGGTACTCGTTACTCGGGTCGAGTAAATCGTAATGCTTTTGTGCTCGACCCGAGTAACGAGCCCAACGTAAGTCAATGGGAATCCCTAGCATTTTTCTGGCGGCCCCCCTGGAGGTCTGGAGGGGACCTAAAAATTGATGAAATCAATGGAAACAGTGCTGAAATTACATGGGAACAGTATCGGAAAGACCCCTGGAAGCATCTCTGAATCCCAGGTCACTGCTGTGAACAATGTTGTCAGAGTATTGCCCCAGTTTTACAGACTGACAATAAAATATACAAAAACAAAGCTAAAATGGATTTTCATAGAAACATTCTTCCAGGGTAATGCCTCCACACCTTGGGCTATGTTTACATGTAGTGTTTTTGATGAGTTTTTTTTCACTTTTTCATTGCTTTCAACAGTGAAAAATAGATTCACCAGTAAATGTAATTTTAACATTTTACTACCTTATCTGGCCATGTGGTGTGTGAAACATGATCAGACACATCCTGTTTCATTTATGAAAGAGAGACTCTGAAACTCACAAAGCCTATTTTTACAGGGCCATCAGGCGGCCCTTACTAATGTTAAAGGGCCACTAGTCGCCCCTCACTATTGCTATAGGGCCATCAACTGGTAATGCTTTGCATGGCCGTATATTGCTACTGCAACATAACGTATCGATCTGAGGTGGTAAAATTTTCCTTTTCATATATATTCTGTAAAGTTTGAAATTTGGATGTTCAGCAGGCAGTCCTCACAATTTATGGATGTCCAGCAGGCGGCCCTCACAATTTATAGAGTGCCAGCAGGCAGCCTCCACTATTTTTAGACGGCCAGCAGATGTCTTCGGGACAGATGAGACCAAGATAGAGTTTTTTGGTAACACACATCATTCAACTGTTTACTGTAAATGGAATGTCTCTTGTAAATAAAAGAATACAGTACTTCTAGTCTAAGATGGTAGAGGTTCAAATATATTTAGGGGTTGTTTTGCTGACTCTGTCATAGGGTGCCTTGAATGTGTACAAAGCATCATGAAATGTGAAGATTCAGAAAATATTTTGGTTCATAATGTAGTGCTCAGTGTCATGAAGCTGGCTTTGCATCCTACGTCATGGGTCTTCCATCAGGACAATAAGCCCAAACATAATTCAAGAAGCACCCAGAAATGGATGGAAACAAAGAGCTGGAGAGTTCTGAAATAGTAATTCCAGCTCCAGTAGCGTCAAGTCTCCCACCACTACCTCTTACATACCAAAGCTACAGAGAAACTGCGAATGGACACATTAAATAAGGACTTTTTTTAAGTTTGATTAATTTCTGTCAAATTTGAAAAATATCTGCCAACTTTGATGAATTTCTGTTAACCTAGATTAATTTCTAAGTATAGATCACCGTAATAATTATGAATCAGTCAATGAGTGCATGGAAACTATCAATCAGGTTATGCACTGTGGAAGATATGTATGTGACCAGAATGAGCACAATAAAAGATAGAATTTAACTGGCTCTGAAGAGGGTTTTTTTGGTACGTTGCACCACCATACTGTGAAGGAACGCAAGCAACTCTGCTTGCTTTCATCAACTTCTAATTATAGATCACCGTTAAAAAATAAGAATCAGTGAACGAGTGCATGGAAAAAAATCACTCAATGTATGGATTGTTCTAGGGATGTATGCGATCAGAATGAACACGCCTTTCCAGCTGATGGTACCATCCAGCACCTGTCCCTATTCTAAAAGCAGCTAAAAGCGTTATCCATAGGGAATAACATTTTTTTTTTACACAGCGTATAATACAATAATACTTGACTAGTTGCCTGTAAAATGCTATCCCATCTGCTACAGCTCACCCGTACACAAATGTTAGATAAGAGAGGTAATATAGTGCAATAAAAAATAGAATTAAACCGGCGTGGAAGAGGTTTGTTTGGTACGTTGCACCACCATACTGCGGAGGAACGCATGCAACCCTGCCTGCTTTCATCAATTTCTAATTACAGATCACCGTTAAAAAATATGAATCAGTCAACGAGTGCATGGAAAAAATCAATCAAGTTATGCACAGTGGAAGATATGTACAGTACAGACCAAAAGTTTGGACACACCTTCTCATTTAAAGATTTTTCTGTATGTTCATGACTATGAAAATTGTACATTCGCACTGAAGGCATCAAAACTATGAATTAACACATGTGGAATTATATACTTAACAAAAAAGTGTGAAAAAACTGAAAATATGTCTTATATTCTAGGTTCTTCAAAGTAGCCACCTTTTGCTTTGATGACTGCTTTGCACACTCTTGGCATTCTCTTGATGAGCTTCAAGAGGTAGTCACCGGAAATAGTCTTCCAACAATCTTGAAGGAGTTCCCAGAGATGCTTAGCACTTGTTGGCCCTTTTGCCTTCACTCGGCGGTCCAGCTCACCCCAAACCATCTCGATTGGGTTCAGGTCTGGCAACTGTGGAGGTCAGGTCATCTGGCATAGCACCCCATCACTCTCGTTCTTTGTCAAATAGCCCTTACACAGCCTGAAGGTGTGTTTGGGGTCATTGTCCTGTTGAAAAATAAATGATGGTCCAATTAAACGCAAACCGGATGGAATAGCATGCCGCTGCAAGATGCTGTGGTAACCATGCTGGTTCAGTATGCCTTCATTTTTGAATAAATCCCTAACAGTGTCACCAGCAAAGCACCCCCACACCATCACACCTCCTCCTCCATGCTTCACGGTGGGAACCATGTAGAGTCCATCCGTTCACCTTTTCTGCGTCGCACAAAGACACGGTGGTTGGAACCAAAGATCTCAAATTTGGACTCATCAGACCAAAGCACAGATTTCCACTTGTCTAATGTCCATTCCTTGTGTTCTTTAGCCCAAACAAGTCTCTTCTGCTTGTTGCCTGTCCTTAGCAGTGGTTTCCTAGCAGCTATTTTACCATGAAGGCCTGCTGCACAAAGTCTCCTCTTAACAGTTGTTGTAGAGATGTGTCTGCTGCTAGAACTCTGTGTGGCATTGACCTGGTCTCTATTCTGAGCTGCTGTTAACCTGCGATTTCTGAGGCTGGTGACTCGGATAAACTTATCCTCAAAAGCAGAGGTGACTCTTGGTCTTCCTTTCCTGGGGCGGTCCTCATGTGAGCCAGTTTCTTTGTAGTGCTTGATGGTTTTTGCAAATGCACTTGGGGACACTTTCAAAGTTTTCCCAATTTTTCAGACTGACTGACCTTCATTTCTTAAAGTAATGATGGCCACTCATTTTTCTTTACTTAGCTGCTTTTTTCTTGCCATAATACAAATTCTAACAGTATATTCAGTAGGACTATCAGCTGTGTATCCACCTGACTTCTGCACAACACAACTGATGGTTCCAACCCCATTTATAAGGCAAGAAATCCCATTTATTAAACCTGACAGGGCACACCTGTGAAGTGAAAACCATTTCTGGTGACTACCTCTTGAAGCTCATCAAGAGAATGCCAAAAGTGTGCAAAGCAGTCATCAAAGCAAAAGGTGGCTACTTTGAAGAACCTAGAATATAAGACATATTTTCAGTTGTTTCACACTTTTTTGTTAAGTATATAATTCCACATGTGTTAATTCATAGTTTTGATGCCTTCAGTGTGAATCTACAATTTTCAAAGTCATGAAAATACAGAAAAATCTTTAAATGAGAAGGTGGGTCCAAACTTTTGGTCTGTACTGTATGTGACCAGAATATGAACACTCATTTCCAGCTGATGATAGCTAGCAGCTGTCCCTATTCTAAAAGCAGCTAACAGCTATATCAATAAGGGATAGATTTTTTTTAGCTTGCAGCAGCAAGAGTATAAGGCAATAATAATTAGGACGCACTCCTGAAGAGACGTAGTGGAGGGCCTCAGTAAAAAATGTATTTTCCATTAAGGAGTGGGTCTCCTAGACTGGTAATGCCCATGCACTTGGCTCAAAAACATTTACCCCTTGGGGGTATACATATAAGTTATATAGAATGTTAGAGGTAGGCCTCTAAAAATACTTCCTACGGGCATCATAAACGCCCTTAAAAAAAATTATGTGGGCGCTGCATGATGGTCACCCTGGTGATCTGGTGGTGGATGAGGAGAAGGATAAGAAGGATGACGATATAAAATAGATGAAATCCTGAAGCGTATACCCATGTCTGGGTGTGAAGGGGTGCATGGGAATAGACCCTCCAAAAAAAAGTGGTGTCGAGAAGTCTGGGCCAATCCAGCCCTTCATTTTGATAAGGGTCAGCCTGTCAGCATTTTCAGTTGACAGGCGGATGCGCCTATCAGTTCTAATATCCCTGGAGGCACTAAAAACCTGCTCTGACAAAACGCTAGCGGCAGGGCAGGCCAGGACCTTCAAGGCGTAGAGAGACAGTTCATGCTACGTGTCCAGCTTGAATACTAAATAGTTGTAAGGTACATACGAATCATGGAGGTTGCTGGTAAAGTCAGCAAGGTATTCCTTCAGCATCTTCCAAAACTTTTCCCTCCTTGTCAGAGTACCCAGCGCATCAGGGCCTGGGCCCTGGGAGGGTCTGAGAAAACTGTCCCAGAACTTTGACGGTGTTCCCCTGCCTCTGCTGAATCTGGTTTGTGGTTCCCTCGCCTGTACTCCTTGGTTGTCCAAGGAATTATGACCTTTGCTGCCAGCGTTGTCAGCTGGGAATTTTTTAAATAATTTTTCAACAAGGGCCTTCTGGTACTGCAACATTTTATACTGCAACATTTTAGACCTGACCGCCATAGAAAGGAGAGCTAGAAAGTTCTCCTTGTAACGCGTGTCTAGAAGTGTGACCAACCAGTATTACTGTTGCCCAAAATGCATACAATGCGAGGGTCATGGGAAAGGCAGCAGAACATAAAGTCAGCCATGTGTGCCAGACTGCCAACAGCCAAGACTTCCCTGTCCCCAACAAGAGAACAACTGATCATGTTCTCCTCCTCATCCTCCTCCAGGTCTTCCTTCTCGTCCTCCCCCTCTTCAGGCCATCCATGCTGAAAAAACAGTATGAATTTGGTGTGAGTAATACCATCTGTAGTGCAGAAACGAGCTCCTGTTCCTCCTCCTCCTGTTCCTACTCCTCATTATCATCATATCTGCATTGAGATGAGATGAGGCTGGGCTGTGTAGCATCACCCTGTATAGTTCCATGCTTCATCTCATTGTGCTCCACCTGCAATGCCTTCTCTTTAATTGTGAGCAGCGAGCATTGCAGTAGACATAGAAGTGGAATGGTGATGCAAATTATGGCTTCATCGCCGCTCACCATCTTGGTCGAGTCCTTAAAGTTTTGGAGGACGGCACAGATGTCAGACATCCATGCCCACTCATCAGCTCTTATGTACGGAGGCTGACCTGAATACCGATGGGTGTGTTGAATCTAGTACTCAACAACTGCCATCAGCTGCTCACAAATTCTTCGCAACATATGCAACATTGAATTCCAATGCGTGGTGACATCGCACACCAGTCGGTGAGCTGGAAGGAGAAAACGCTGCTGAAGCACTGTCAGGGCGGTGGAAGCTGTAGAAAGTGGGACAGGAAGCTAGGTCGACATGATGTGGGTGCTTGTTGTGCTCCTTCAGCAGGCACAGTTTCATCTTGCCCATTGCCTCGGACTCTGCATGCACCATCACCATCCCGTCCACTTCCCCGTCCCTTACCACGCGCCTTGCCCATTTTAAATGTAGTTAAATATTTTGCAGCTTGCAAAAAATGTCACTTTTATTAACGCAGTTATATTTGATCACATCCGATGACCAATTCTTTTGGGCACTGCCAGTATAGCAATGCTATTGGTCAGCGAACAAGTGTAGATATATTTTGAACACACAAGTAGCAGACTAAATGGAGTATAATATTTTGCAGATTGCAAAAAAATGTCAGGATTAATATCGCAGTATTTGATCATGTCTGATGTCCATGTCTTTTGGGCACTGCTGGTATAGCGATGCTATTGGTCAGCAAACAAGTGTGGATATATTTTGGACACACAAGTAGTAGACTTTAAATGGAGTATAATTTTTTCTGTTTGCAAAAAAATGTCAGGATTAATACCGCAGTATTTGATCACGTCTGATGACCAATTCTTTTGCGCACTGCCAGTTTAGCGATGCTATTGGTCAGCGAACAAGGACACACAAGTAGCAGACTAAATGAAGTATAATATTTTGCGCTTGCAAAAAAATGTCAAGACTAATACCGCAGTATTTGATCACGTCTGATGACCAATTCTTTTGGGCAGAGCCGGAATAGCAATGCTATTGGTCAGCGAACAAGGGTGGATATATTTTGAACACACAACTGGCACACTTTAAATGGAGTATAATATTTTGCAGCTTCTAAAAAAATTTAGGATTAATACTGCTGTAATATTTGACCACCTGAGATGATGGACAAGGTTCTCTGCTTGCACAATACAGGAATGCTATTCAAATGAACCAAATCTGGTTGTATGCTGCTAACAAGCAAATGGAGCAGTAAAAATGGTGTATTATATTGCTTTTCACCAAAATTGGCAGGATTAAGAGGAAAATTAATATTATTAGCCCTGATATCTAGGGCTATTGATAGGAATTTCAGCCGCAGAAAGTACATGCAATGAACCCTATTCTGTACTATACTAGGTCTCCACAAACTCGGCCTAACTAGTGCAATCGGTAGCAAAACAACCTGGGCTTCCATAACACCTCAGCAGTACCACAGGCTGATCGCCTCCATGCCACGCCTCATTGATGCAGTAATTGATGCAAAAGGAGCCCCGACCAAGTATTGAGTGCATTTACTGAACATACATTTCAGTAGGCCAACATTTCGGATTTTAAAAACATTTTCAAGCTGTTGTTATAAAGTATTCTAATTTACTGAGATAATGACTTTTGTGTTTTTATTGGCTGTAAGCCATCAACATTAACAGAAATAAACACTTGAAATAGATCACTCTGTTCGTAATGACTCTATATAATATATGAGTTTCACTTTTTGTATTGAAGAACTGAAATAAATTAACTTTTTGATGATATTCTAATTTAATGAGATGCCCCTTTATATATCTTGGGGATAGGGAGCCTAGCCATGTGTTCTCTGCTTTTGGTACCTGTTAATATGTATAATACTCTGTAACAACTGTTTGATGTTTTAATATATATCTATTCAATAAAATTTAGATTTTTATCCCTACACTCTGTTCTGTTCTTGATAGGTCCATAAAAACGATGAAACTGTCTATGACTATTATAATGATATCAGGCATTTAAAAATCATAGAAAATTGCGTCCAGTACCACTTCTGCACACAAGGATCCCCATGCAAAGTCCAGCTGAAACAGAAAGAAAACACCAGTCATCCTTTGGATTGTACAGTACACTAGCTGGGCTAGATGTGATAAATCTGCTATTTATCACAATAAACACCTGCCATCATCATCAACTTTAGTAGCCTTACCCAATATTACGTCAATGTGTATATTCATTCTGCTATGGTAACCTGTAATGAAAAGAAGAAGATTTTTGGTCTAGAATTTGTGAAAGTAGATTATATTGTACGGATTAGCTGATTTGCATTTTATTCATGCCCCAAAAAATATTGGATGTTCTCTGTTTCCTTTTGTTAAAATTCCAAGATTTCAGTTTGCCTTTTTATTTCTAACCATACTTGGTTGACATGCAGTATGGTCTTGAGTGTAGCTATAAAGTACAGATGAAGCATTCAGAACTAGTGATGAGTGAACATGCTTGTCACTGCTCGATACTCGATTGAGCATCGGGTTACTCGGACACGCTCGTTACTCGATCGAGTATCGCGGGTGCTAGAGCGCCATGCTCTAGTCTCAGCTCTGCATGTTTGGCACCTGTTAGACAGCCAATAAACATGCGGGGATTGCCTGACATACACGGTAATGCTGTAGTCATGTTGGATACTGGCATTACTGTGATTGGCAGTCCGCATCGAGTCATGGGGTCTTATTTAAGAGCCAGTGATGCGATGCTCGGTATACTGTCCTCAGTAAGCAGTCCTGGGAGAGTTGTTATAGGAGGGAGAGTGTATTTTAGAGCAGGCATATAGTCAGGGTTTATTGTCTTACAGTCATTGTATAGGTATACTGCTGCTGTAACCTGAAAACAACGCTCCTTTTCAGGGCTAAATATTTTCCTTTCTGTAGTAAAACCGCTGTTACCTGCATTCAGTGGAGGGACAGTTTTATATTAAAGGCATCTAGGCAGGGTTTGATATTGCTATTGCAGCACTTGTATACCGCTGCTGCACCGTTTAAACAACAGTCCTTTTCAGGGCTAAATATTTTTCTTTCTGTAGTAAAACCGCTGTTACCTGCATTCAGTGTAGGGACAGTTTTGGATTAGTCATCTAGGCAGGGTTTAATATTGCTAATGCTGTACTTGTATACCACTGTTGCACTGTTAAAAGAAAAATCCTTTTCAGGGCAAAATATTTTATTTTCCCTATTAATACCGGAAAGTTGGAAAGCATATATAACATATACCTGATCTAAAATGGGCAAGGCATGCGTTCAGGGACGGGGAAGTGGACATGCTGCTAATGGTGCACGCAGAAGTGAAGGCCATGAGCCAGGTGAAATGGAGCCTGCTCCGGAAGCACAACAAACACGCTCATCAAAGAGACCTAGCTTCCTATCCCACTTTGCAGGGGGGCGCGGGACAACACTCTTGAAGCCAGAACAGATGGTCGGTTGGATGGCAGATAATGGTTCTTGTATGTTTCCCAGCACCACCTTGTCTTTCACACATCCAGTTTAACTAGCCAAGAGTCTGGAACACATAATCCTCACCCTGATCCTCCTTCCTCACACTATGGCGACTCCCAGGAGACAAGTGATCCCACACTCGGACAGTCCGTTTATTTCCATTTATTGATTCTGGCCTCTCACCCTGTCTGTACATTTCAAGAGGGACATAAGGAACTCATGTGTAGTGATGCCCAAATATTTGAGCAGCCACAGTCAGAAGAAGACAACGGTGGGGAACGGCAATTTGTGTCTCAAGAGGTAGATGATAAGATACAGTTGCCAGCAAGTGATGGTGTTAAGTCAGCAAGTCAGGAAGACCAGAGTTTGAAAATGGAAGACAAGATGGTGAACGATAAAGTCATGCAAAGCCAGCAGTGCAGAGGGGGAGGGATCCGCAGCACCGCAAAAGGCAGGAAGAGGCAGTGGTGTCGTCAGAGGGAGAAGGCGGGGATCTGTTCCACAGAGCACCCACATGCATCAAGTTCCAAAGCCAATGGTTAACTGTTCCCCAGTCTGGCGCTTTTTTAAAGAAAGTGGGAACAATAAATGATTGGTCATTTTCAATCTTTGCCGTACCAAGATCAGCAGGGGTCTGACAATTAAAAGCCTGACCACCACCAGCATGCTCAGGCACATGTCATCAAAGCACCCAACTAGGTGGGCTGACCATCTGGGTCCACAATCAGTGTCTGCAAGTGACACCACTGCCTCTTCTCCTGTGGTATGTGTTTGCCAATCCCCTGTCCATGATGCAGACCCAGATGACTCCCTTTCTGCACCTGTTGCTGCATATTCGCAAGCACCATCAGCAACCATATCCAATTCCTTGTCCTTGCTCTCCCTCTCTCTCTGCTTCTCTTCACTGCTGGCGATATATCTAGCAATCCTGGACCCCCACAGCTGTTACTTCCCATTAATTCCCCTTCCTATGTGTCCCAACCTAATATGAACTACCGCAATCTTGTCTATGTAAAATACGTGCCCTTGACGCCCACCACCCTGCTCCCTCTCTCTGGAGCACTCTGGAACGCCCGCTCTGTCTGCAATAAGGTCCATGTGATTCATGACCTCTTTACCTCTGGCAATCATTGCATCCTGGGCCTCACCAAAACATGGCTAACACCCTCCAACACGGCCTCCCCTGCTGCGCTGTGTTACAGTGGCCTCCACTTCAACCACACTCCTCGCCTTGCCAACAGACATGGTGGAGGAGGGGGTCTTCTCCTTTCTACCAACTGCACCTTCAACTCAATCCCACCTCTACCTCCCCTTATCCTCCCTTCCTTTGAAGTCCACTCTGTCCGCATCTACTCACCCTCCAACCTTCAAGTGTCGATCATATACCGACCTCTGGGCCAGGCCACTGCCTTTATCGACCAATTCTCCACCTGACTTCTTCACTTTCTCTCTGCTGACATTCCCACAATCATCATGGGCGACTTTAATATCTATACTAACACCCTCCAGTCAGTAGCCTCCAAACTCATGTTTCTTACCTCATCTTTTGGACTTAAACAGTGGTCCTTCTCAGCCACCCACACAGATGGACATACATTGGTCCTTGTCTTCACCCGACTCTGCTCCCTATCTACCCTCACAACCTCCCCTGTCCCTCTATCTGACCACCATCTACTCACTTTCTCACCCCTGTCCTCTTCACCTGTCACCCATGTCCAACTAGCACACCCCCGCAGAAGTCTTGCACATCTAGACATTCCCACACTCTCTGACTCTATTCTACCACTGGCATCCATATCGCATGGCAGACTGCGACGAATCAATAGTCAACCCTTGCACAATAACTTCACTAAAAAATTTTGCCAAATGTCCAGGGTTGCAGAGCGGTGTTGGAAGAAAACACATTCGCAAGATGACTTCACTGCATTTAAACAAGCAACAGTCGCATTCAAAAAAGCCCTCACCTCTGCTAAACAGGCCTACTTCACAACCCTCATATCTTCCTTATCCTACAACCTCAAACAGTTATTCAACACTTAACTCCCTCCTCCACCCACTGCTCCCTCCGACCCCCCTCATCCCTGCTGAGGACTTTGCCACACAATTCAAAAAGTAAGATCGACCAAACAAGTCTTTATTATTCAACCACCACAACCCCTTTGTATACCAGACTAACATAACCTCCCTCCCCAACATCACTGGAGACCTTACTCGTCTTCTCTCCAAATCACCCCTCACCACTTGTGCACTTGACCCCATCCGACCTCACCTTCTCCCCAACCTCACCACCACACTTATCCCATCCCTAACTCATCTTTACAACCTATCACTAACTTCTGGTACCTTTCTTTCTGCTTTTAAACATGCCACAGTCATGTCTATCCACAAAAATCCATCCCTTGACCCGACCGCCATGTCAGGCTATTGCCCTATATCGCTGCTTCCACTTGCTTCCAAACTCCTGGAGCAGCATGTCCACGCTGAACTTTCCTCCCACCTCTCATGTAACTAGCTTTTTGACAACCTACAATCTGGCTTCTGTCCCCATTCTTCCATTGAAACTGCCCTTACCAAAATTACTAACGACTTGCTTACAGCCAAAGCTAACAGAAAATCCTCTATACTCCTCCTTCTAGACCTGTCTTGACACAGTTGACCACTGCCTCTTACTGCAGATCCTCTCTTCCTCTGGCATTAAGGACCTTGCCCTCTCCTGAATCTCCTCATATCTTTCCAACCACACATTTAGTGTCTCCTACTCCCATACTACCTCCTCATCCCGACCTCTCTCTGTTGGAGTCCCTCAAGGCTCTGTCCTAGGACCCCTACTCTTCTCCATCTATACCCTTGGCCTGGGACAACTCATAAATTCCCAACGCTTTCAGTACCACCTATAAGCTGATGACACTCAGATCTACCACTCAGGCCCAGACGTCACCTATCTGTTGTCCGAAATCCCAGAGTGTCTATCAGCCATATCCTCCTTCTTCTCCTCTCGCTTCCTCAAGCTCAATGTGGACAAATCTGAGCTCATCATCAACTCCACCTCATATATCTACCCTACCTGATCTATCTATCATAATAAATGATATTACGCTTTCCCCTGTACCGGAAATCTGCTGCCTTGGAGTAACCCATGACTCTGCTCTGTCCTTCAAACCGCACATCCAAGCTCTTTGCACCTCCTGTCGCCTCCAGCTCAAAAATATTTCCAGAATCCGTCCTTTCCTCAACCCTCAATCTGCTAAAATGCTTGTGCATGCCCTTATCATCTCCTGCCTCGAATACTGCAACATCTTCCTCTGTGGCCTAACTGCTAACACTTTCTCACCACTCCAGTCTGCCCTTAACTCTGCTGCCTGACTAATTCATCTCTCTCCTTGATACTCCTCTGCTTCTCCCCTCTGCAAATCCCTTCATTGCTCCCAATTCCCCAGTGTATCCAGTTCAAACTACTAACACTGACCTACAAAGCAATCCATAACCTGTCTCCTATCTTCGAACTAATCTCCCGATATCTTCCCCCACATAATCTCCGGTCCTCCCAAGACCTCCTTCTCTCCTCCACACTTATTCGTTCTTCACCCAGTCACTACCAAGAATTCTCCCGATAATTCCCCATCCTCTGGAATTCTGTGCCGCACCACATCCGATTATCCACCATATTTGGATTCTTCAGATGAAACTTAAAAACCCATCTCTTCAAGAAAGTTTACAGCCTGCAATGACCCATCTGCCTCCTCACCACCACTGAAGCTGCCGCCTCAACAACACTGGAGCTGCTGCAACCCCCAACCTATTGTATGCTTCCCCATCATCCTGTAGAATGTAAGCCCACAAGGGCAGGGCCCTCTTCCTTATGTACCAGTCTATCATTGTTAGTTTGTTTACTGTAAGTGATATCTGTATTTTGTATGTAACCCCTTCTCATGTACAACACCATTGACTCAATGGTGCTATATCAATACTACTACTGCTAATAATAATAATAGTAATAATAATAATAAGCAATGGGAAAATATGATGAGAGATGGCCGGGCTATTAAGGGATGGAGGAGACTTTCTTGGGGGGGGCTTTCTTTTTCTCTTTTTAATTTTGCCTTATATACAAATCATTATACAGGAAAGAATGCTTCCTAACATTTTTTCCTGTAAAATCCATTTTATCTTCGGTTTAGTATGTTTTATTGTCAGTCTGTAAAAGTGGAGTAATACTTTGTTCCCAGCAGCGACTTGGGAATCAGAGATTTGTCAAGACTAGTGTTGAGCGAGCATGCTCGACACTGCTCGGTACTCGCCCGAGCATCTCGCTACTCGGGATGTTCGGCGAGCACCGAGCATTTCCGGGTTACTCGGGCAGGAGCTCGGGTCTCCGCCTTGCATGTTTGGCACTCTTTACAGAGCCAATGAACATGCAGGGATTGCCAGCCAGTCACTGTAATGCCGCAGCCATGTTGTTTGTGGGCATTACAGTGATTGGCTGGCCGCACAGCATCACCTCGAGTATTTAAAACTGGGCGCCGCCATCTTGGACACGGTCGCCTGGGATCAGACAGTGTAGGGAGAGTGCTGCTGAGTTAGGATATAGTGCGAAATAGTTAGTGTAGGATCTCTAAAGGCTGCCAAATCAAACAAACAGTCCATCTCAGGACTAATATCCATCTCAGATATCAGGCTGGCAGGCAGGCTGTATAGGAGATGCAGTGGTTATACCAACAAACAGTGCATTACAGTCCTGTGTGCTCCTGCTGGTCAAATTGCTAGACTTATCCCCCGGTCTCAGGGGCCAGGAAAAATCCTTTTTTTTTCCATCTAAATCCTGTATTTTTTTTCCCTCAGTCAGACTGTACAAATACGCCTCTTATTAACCTTTCGGTATCCCCCCGCCCCCCAAAAAAAAAGAAAATTTAGTGCGTCTGTGACTGTTCAGACACCAATATATCTGTTTAAAATATTCTGGTGTAGGCCACATAACTATAACTGAGGTTTTGCAGTTCCACGGTTCAAATCTCTGTATTTTCCAGCTTTTGGCCTTTTTTACATAAAAAAACAGTAATAGTGTCTCCCTGACTGTTCAGACACAAATATATCTGTTTAAAATATTCTGGTGTAGGCCAGATAACTAGAAGTTTGGTTTTGCAGTTCCACGGTTCAAATCTCTGTATTATCCAGCTTTTGGCCTTTTTACATCCAAAAAAACAGTAATAGTGTCTCCCTGACTGTTCAGACACAAATTTATCTGTTTAAAATATTCTGGTGTAGGCCAGATAACTAGAAGTTTGGTTTTGCAGTTCCACGGTTCAAATCTCTGTATTATAAAGCTTTTGGCCTTTTTTACATAAAAAAAAACAGTAATCGTGTCTCCCTGACTGTTCAGACACAAATATATCTGTTTAAAATATTCTGGTGTAGGCCAGATAACTAGAAGTTTGGTTTTGCAGTTCCACGGTTCAAATCTCTGTATTATCCAGCTTTTGGCCTTTTTTACATAAAGAAAACAGTAATAGTATCTCCCTGACTGCTCAGACATAAATATATCTGTTTAAAAGATTCTGGTGTAGGCTAGAGAAAGAGAACTGTGGTTTTCCTCTTCCACGGTTCTAATCTCCTTTTTATTACCCTTTTGCCATTGATAGTGCAAGTGTAAGCTATTTTACTTCATTTACAATGGGCAAGGCGCGTGGCAAGGGACGTGGAACTGGACATTCTGGTGATGGTGCGTGCAGAGGACGGGGCCGTGGCCAAGGTGAAAATGTGCCACAAGCAACAGCCACATCTTCTCGCTCCCACTTCTTGACCGAATTACTAGGGAAGCACACTACAACATCACTATTGCGAACTGATCAGTGTGAACAGGTTATTAATTGGATAGCAGATAATACTTCCAGTTACCTGGGCACCACCACCTCCGGTCTGTCTTCCACATGGTCAAGTTTTAGTAGCCGTGAGTCTCGACCGCATACTCCTCCTCACCCTGATGCTCCTTCCTCCCACCATGCCGAGTGTCGTCAGACAGCAACTGATCCCACACTTAGACACTCTGAAGTGCTGTTCACTGGTCCATTTCCATATTTGTGCCCCTCGCCTGCTCCGCTTGAAGTGGTGGAAGAGGAGATCCCATGTAGCGATGCCCAAATATTTGAACAGCCACGGCCACAGGAAGTCGACGCTGGCAATTTGTCACAAGAGGTGGACAATGACGAGACACAATTGCCAGGAAGTGAGGAGGAGGATCGTGGTGCGCAAGTGGAAGAGGAGGAGGTGGTGGATGATCTAGTAATTGACCCAACGTGGCAGGAGGACACGCAGAGCGACGCCAGCAGCACACAGGGGGAGGGAGGCAGAGTACCCCAACAGGTAGGAAGAAGCAGTGTGGTGGCAGCACACAGAAGGCTGGAGACAGTTCCCCGTAACACCAACACGAGGGACGTTGCCAGTACAACCTGTAGGTCTTCCAGAGTCTGGAATTTTTTTAAAGACTCTGCTGATAACCCCAAAAATGCCATTTGTACCACCTGCCATGCCAGCATCAGCAGGGATAACAAAACTACCAGCTTGGCCACCACCAGCATGATCAGACTGTAGCGTCGGCGTCCCTGCCTCCTGCTAGGCAGGGACGCTGTTCCCCTCACCTCTCCACTCCGTGCCCGGCATCCTCCTCCCGCTCTGCTGGCAGCGCGCACTGCTTCCCGGCCACTGTGCTTAGGGCGCGCGCGCTCCCCCTCTCTTAAAGGGGCCGCGCGCGCCGTCCTAAGGAGTCCCCGGCCAATGGCCGGAGGACCTCACCATATATAAGGCACCTCCTCCAAAATGGAGGTGCCCGAGCAATGTTGTTGCAAAGCCTTCACTCTGCTTCAGCCCTCAGGTCCCGCTACCAGTTACCTGCCAGTCACCTGCCAGATTCCTGCTTGATACCTGCCTGATATCCGTTTACCTGCTTGCAAGCCTGCGGTCCGACGGTCTGCCTTTCGACACCTGTCAGTCTGTCTATGGACCAGCCTGCCCGCTCACCTGGGAGCGCTCATCTGCTACCTGCCTGCTAGCCTACCTGGAGGCTCCGCTGTCACTTGCCGTGGCCGCCTGCCCGTCCAGAGACTCTTGCCCGCTCACCTGGGAGCGCTCTCCTGCTGCCCGCCTGCTAGCCTACCTGGAGGCTCTGCCGTCACTTGCCGTGACCACCTGCCTGTCCAGAGACTCTTGCCCGCTTACCTGGGAGCGCTCACCTGCTGCCTGCCTGCTAGCCTACCTGGAGGCTCTGCCGTCACTTGCCGTGACCACCTGCCTGTCCAGAGACTCTTGCCTGCTCACCTGGGAGCGCTCACCTGCTACCTGTCTGCTAGCCTACCTGGAGGCTCTGCTGTCACTTGCCGTGACCACCTGCCCATCCAGAGACTCTTGCCCGCTCACCTGGGAGCGCTCACCTGCTATCTGCCTGCTAGCCTACCTGGAGGCTCTGCCGTCACTTGCCGTGACCACCTGCCTGTCCAAACACTTTCGCCCGCTCACCTGGGAGCGCTCACCAGCCACCTGCCTGCTGTCCTTCTACCAAGAGACTGTCCCTGTCACTTGCCATGAGTACCCGTCCTTCTACTCAGAGACTGTCCCTGTCACTTGCCGTGACTACCTGCCCTTCTACCCAGAGACTGTCCCTGTCACTTGCCGTGACTACCTGCCCTTCTACCCAGAGACTGTCCCTGTCACTTGCCGTGACTACCTGCCCGTCTTCCCCGGGAGCCACCCGCTTCCTTACAAGGACCGCCCCCTTGTATAGTTGCTCAGAGGTTCCGCCTCCCAGACCCGTTACACAGGCACATGTCAGCAAAGCACTCGACTTTGTGGGGCGAACCCCGGGGTCCACGACCAGTGTCAGCGGGTGTCACCACTGCTTCTTCCGCTGTTGTGCGTGTAAGAGAACCCCCTGTTGTGTGTGCAAGGCAATCCCCTGTCCATACTGCATGCAAAGATGCCCACTCCTCTCAGTCTTCACTTTTTATGGCAGTTTCTCAAGAAACAGCATCAACGTCCACGTCCACGTCCCACCGCAGCATTCAATTGTCCATATCCCAGACCTTTGAATGAAAGTACAAATTCGCAGCCAACGCCCCACAGGCCACAGTCCTAAATTTGCACATTTCATGACTGCTTGCGTTGGAAATGGTGCCTTTTAGGCTCATGGAGACGGAATCCTTCCGCAACCTTATGGCGGTGGCCGTCCCTCGGTACTCGGTCCCCAGCCGAAACTATTTTGCCCGGTGTGCCATCCCCGCAATACACAAGCACGAGTCCCAAAACATCTGCCATGCCCTCAACAATGCAGTTACTGGGAGAGTCCACCTGACAATGGACACGTGGACAAGTGCTTGTGGCCAGGGACGGTACATCTCCCTGATGGCACACTGGGTAAACATAGTGGAAGCCGGGACCCAGTCGGACCTTGGGACAGAACACATCCTCCCAACACCGAGGATTGCGGGCCCTATGTCCCCCACAGTGTACAGCTCCTGCGCATCATCCTCCTCTTCCTCCTCATGTTCAGCCTCCATCTCAGATATCACCACATCAGTTACAAGCTGGAAGCACTGCAGTACTGCCTCAGCCAAGCGGCAACAGGCTGTGCTGAAACTCATAAGCTTAGGTGATAAACCTCAAACTGCTTGTGAGTTGTGGACAGCTATGAAAGAGCAGGCAGATCTGTGGCTGAGACCGCTGAACCTACATCCAGGCATGGTCAGGTGTGACAGTGGCCGTAACCTGGTGGCGGCTCTGAGGCGAGGGGAGATCACACACGTACCATGCCTGGCTCATGTGCTTAACCTCGTGGTTCAGCGGTTTCTTAAATCGTACACCGAGTTGCCAGATCTGCTCGTCAAAGTACGCCGCCTGTCAGCTCATTTTCGGACGTCGACTACAGCTTCTGCCACCCTTGCTGTGTTGCAGCAGCGTTTGCAGCTTCCGGCACACCGACTGGTGTGTGATGTCCCCACACGTTGGAACTCTACCCTCTACATGTTGCAAAGGATTTGTGAGCAGAAGAGAGCAGTTGTGGAGTACCAGCTGCAACAAGGCCATCGATATTCAGGTCAGACTCCACACAATACCTCAGGAGTGGACCTGGATGTCTGACATATGTACCATCCTGACAAACTTTGAAGAGTCCACCAAGATGGTGCGTGGCGATGATGCCATCATTAGCGTCAGCATTCCATTTGTCTGTCTTTTGCAACGCTCTCTGCAGAGAATTAAAGAGGAGGCATTGCAGCCAGAGTATGATGAGATAGATCAAGAAGCCGTAATGGGCGATTACACACAGCCCAGCCTCATCTCATCCCAACGTGCATTGGGGGACAATGAGAGAGCGGAGGAGGAGGAGGAGGAAGAACAGGAGCTGGTATCATGCGCTGTAGACGGTAGTACATGTACAACTGTCATACCGTCGGTTCAGCGTGCATGGCCTGAAGACAGAGGGGAGGAGGAGGAGGAGGAGAGCATGGTCAGTCGTCATCTTGGTGAGGACACGGAAGTCTTGCCCGTTACCTGTCTGGCACGCATGGCTGACTTTATGTTACGCTGCCTTAACCGTGACCCGCGCATTGTCAAAATGTTGGGTGACAGTCATTACTGGTTGGTGACACTTGTAGACCCCCGCTACAAGGAGAATTTTCACTCTCTTATTCCTGAGGTGGAGAGGTCTACAAAAATGGGGCAGTAGCAAAAAAGAAGCAAGACAAAAATATATCTCATACCCTACCATAATTATATATAAATGTAAAGCAAAATTGCATAATAAATATAGGGTACTTAGTGAACTATTTTTGATCAAAAAAAGTATACAAGCCGTCCCACCAGCGGCAAGGTGACCCTAAATTTAGGGTCACCTTGCCGCTGGTGGGATGGCTTGTATACTTTTTTTGATCAAAAATAGTTCACTAAGTACCCTATATTTATTATGCAATTTTGCTTTACATTTATATATAATTATGGTAGGGTATGAGATATATTTTTGTCTTGCTTCTTTTTTGCTAGTGTGAACATGCCTCTGTTTCTTGTATGTCTGCCATCTTAAACCTCAGTTCACATTGTCTGGTTTTTTGACTTGTTTGCATTCTGTGCAATTTAAGGGTGTGGCATGCCCTTTGTTGAGCTGATTGGTATATATGTAGCTTACCACGGGCCTAGGTGGTCTGGAGTTGGGACCCGGTCCTATTTGTCTACCCTTTTATATGCATTACTTCAACTTTGATATACAGTAAGGTTTTTAATATAGGCAGTATAGGTACCGTCCCAATTTAGGGTCACCTTGCCGCTGGTGGGACGGCTTGTATACTTTTTTTGATCAAAAATAGTTCACTAAGTACCCTATATTTATTATGCAATTTTGCTTTACATTTATATATAATTATGGTAGGGTATGAGATATATTTTTGTCTTGCTTCTTTTTTGCTAGTGTGAACATGCCTCTGTTTCTTGTATGTCTGCCATCTTAGACCTCAGTTCACATTGTCTGGTTTTTTGACTTGCTTGCATTCTGTGCAATTTAAGGGTGTGGCATGCCCTTTGTTGAGCTGATTGGTATATATGTAGCTTACCACGGGCCTAGGTGGTCTGGAGTTGGGACCCGGTCCTATTTGTCTACCCTTTTATATGCATTACTTCAACTTTGATATACAGTAAGGTTTTTAATATAGGCAGTATAGGTACCGTCCCAATTTAGGGTCACCTTGCCGCTGGTGGGACGGCTTGTATACTTTTTTTGATCAAAAATAGTTCACTAAGTACCCTATATTTATTATGCAATTTTGCTTTACATTTATATATAATTATGGTAGGGTATGAGATATATTTTTGTCTTGCTTCTTTTTTGCTAGTGTGAACATGCCTCTGTTTCTTGTATGTCTGCCATCTTAGACCTCAGTTCACATTGTCTGGTTTTTTGACTTGTTTGCATTCTGTGCAATTTAAGGGTGTGGCATGCCCTTTGTTGAGCTGATTGGTATATATGTAGCTTACCACGGGCCTAGGTGGTCTGGAGTTGGGACCCGGTCCTATTTGTCTACCCTTTTATATGCATTACTTCAACTTTGATATACAGTAAGGTTTTTAATATAGGCAGTATAGGTACCGTCCCAATTTAGGGTCACCTTGCCGCTGGTGGGACGGCTTGTTTACTTTTTTTGATCAAAAATAGTTCACTAAGTACCCTATATTTATTATGCAATTTTGCTTTACATTTATATATAATTATGGTAGGGTATGAGATATATTTTTGTCTTGCTTCTTTTTTGCTAGCGTGAACATGCCTCTGTTTCTTGTATGTCTGCCATCTTAGACCTCAGTTCACATTGTCTGGTTTTTTGACTTGTTTGCATTCTGTGCAATTTAAGGGTGTGGCATGCCCTTTGTTGAGCTGATTGGTATATATGTAGCTTACCACGGGCCTAGGTGGTCTGGAGTTGGGACCCGGTTCTATTTGTCTACCCTTTTATATGCATTACTTCAACTTTGATATACAGTAAGGTTTTTAATATAGGCAGTATAGGTACCGTCCCAATTTAGGGTCACCTTGCCGCTGGTGGGACGGCTTGTATACTTTTTTTGATCAAAAATAGTTCACTAAGTACCCTATATTTATTATGCAATTTTGCTTTACATTTATATATAATTATGGTAGGGTATGAGATATATTTTTGTCTTGCTTCTTTTTTGCTAGTGTGAACATGCCTCTGTTTCTTGTATGTCTGCCATCTTAGACCTCAGTTCACATTGTCTGGTTTTTTGACTTGTTTGCATTCTGTGCAATTTAAGGGTGTGGCATGCCCTTTGTTGAGCTGATTGGTATATATGTAGCTTACCACGGGCCTAGGTGGTCTGGAGTTGGGACCCGGTCCTATTTGTCTACCCTTTTATATGCATTACTTCAACTTTGATATACAGTAAGGTTTTTAATATAGGCAGTATAGGTACCGTCCCAATTTAGGGTCACCTTGCCGCTGGTGGGACGGCTTGTATACTTTTTTTGATCAAAAATAGTTCACTAAGTACCCTATATTTATTATGCAATTTTGCTTTACATTTATATATAATTATGGTAGGGTATGAGATATATTTTTGTCTTGCTTCTTTTTTGCTAGTGTGAACATGCCTCTGTTTCTTGTATGTCTGCCATCTTAGACCTCAGTTCACATTGTCTGTTTTTTTGACTTGTTTGCATTCTGTGCAATTTAAGGGTGTGGCATGCCCTTTGTTGAGCTGATTGGTATATATGTAGCTTACCACGGGCCTAGGTGGTCTGGAGTTGGGACCCGGTCCTATTTGTCTACCCTTTTATATGCATTACTTCAACTTTGATATACAGTAAGGTTTTTAATATAGGCAGTATAGGTACCGTCCCAATTTAGGGTCACCTTGCCGCTGGTGGGACGGCTTGTATACTTTTTTTGATCAAAAATAGTTCACTAAGTACCCTATATTTATTATGCAATTTTGCTTTACATTTATATATAATTATGGTAGGGTATGAGATATATTTTTGTCTTGCTTCTTTTTTGCTAGTGTGAACATGCCTCTGTTTCTTGTATGTCTGCCATCTTAGACCTCAGTTCACATTGTCTGGTTTTTTGACTTGTTTGCATTCTGTGCAATTTAAGGGTGTGGCATGCCCTTTGTTGAGCTGATTGGTATATATGTAGCTTACCACGGGCCTAGGTGGTCTGGAGTTGGGACCCGGTCCTATTTGTCTACCCTTTTATATGCATTACTTCAACTTTGATATACAGTAAGGTTTTTAATATAGGCAGTATAGGTACCGTCCCAATTTAGGGTCACCTTGCCGCTGGTGGGACGGCTTGTATACTTTTTTTGATCAAAAATAGTTCACTAAGTACCCTATATTTATTATGCAATTTTGCTTTACATTTATATATAATTATGGTAGGGTATGAGATATATTTTTGTCTTGCTTCTTTTTTGCTAGTGTGAACATGCCTCTGTTTCTTGTATGTCTGCCATCTTAGACCTCAGTTCACATTGTCTGGTTTTTTGACTTGTTTGCATTCTGTGCAATTTAAGGGTGTGGCATGCCCTTTGTTGAGCTGATTGGTATATATGTAGCTTACCACGGGCCTAGGTGGTCTGGAGTTGGGACCCGGTCCTATTTGTCTACCCTTTTATATGCATTACTTCAACTTTGATATACAGTAAGGTTTTTAATATAGGCAGTATAGGTACCGTCCCAATTTAGGGTCACCTTGCCGCTGGTGGGACGGCTTGTATACTTTTTTTGATCAAAAATAGTTCACTAAGTACCCTATATTTATTATGCAATTTTGCTTTACATTTATATATAATTATGGTAGGGTATGAGATATATTTTTGTCTTGCTTCTTTTTTGCTAGTGTGAACATGCCTCTGTTTCTTGTATGTCTGCCATCTTAGACCTCAGTTCACATTGTCTGGAAAAATGGGGCAGTACCAGAAGGCCCTTGCTGCAAAACTGTTAAAAAAATTCCCATCTGAACACACTAGCGGCAGAGGTCACAGTTCTTTGACCAACCAAGGCGTACAGGCGAGAGAGACGCAACTCCAATCCAGCAGAGGCATGGGAACACTGTCAACATTCTGGGACAGTTTTCTGAGACCCGCCCAGCTTACAGGCCCTGAGGTGCAGGGTACTCTCACAAAGAGTGGAAAGTTTCAAAAGATGGTGAGAGAGTACCTTGCCGACCGTACCAGCATCCTCCGTGATTCCTCTGTGCCTTTTAATTATTGGGTATTCAAGCTGGACACTTGGAATGAACTCGTTCTGTCCTGGCCTGCCCTGCTGCTAGTGTGTTATCGGAGCGTGTTTTTAGTGCCGCTGGGGGAATTATAACTGATAAGCGCACTCGCCTGTCAACTGACAATGCTGACAAGCTGACCCTTATCAAAATGAACAAGGGCTCGATTGGGCCAGACTTCTCATCACCACCAAATGACAGCAGAGTAACATAAAGTCATATCCACTGTGTTATTTCGGGAGGTGTTTTCCTATATACCGCTTCACACCCACACATTGGTATACGCTTCCTCATTTCGGCTGTTTTTGCTCTTCTCCTTATCCTCAACCTCCACCACCTCTATACCACAGGGTGACCGTGGTCCGTGTTGCCAGCATTGCAAGTTCCTCCGTCCTAATTTTTGGCAGCTTTTGCTTGGAAGGCATAGGCAAAGACTATGGGAGACCCACTCCCCAATAATGGGAATAATGTTTTTAATATGCTGCACTGCATGGCTCTTGTAAGGGGCATTAAAATTGTCTTGTTAAGCTACTGCGACCTCCACCACTCTTCCAAGGGGCATTGATATTGTCTTTTTCTTCCACTGCGACCTACACCACTTTTCCAAGGGGCATTAAAACCGTCTTGTTAAGCTACTGCGACCTCCACCACTTTTCCAAGGGGCATTAAAACCGTCTTGATAAGCTACTGCAACCTCCACCGCTCTTCCAAGAGGCATCAAAACCGTCTTGTTAAGCTACTGCGACCTCCACCGCTGTTCCAAGGGGCATTAAAACCGTCTTGTTAAGCTACTGCAACCTTCACCACTCTTCCAAGGGGCATTAAAACCGTCTTGTAAAGCTACTGCGACCTCCACCACTCTTCCAAGGGGCATTGACATTGTCTTTTTATTCCACTGCGACCTCCACCACCTTTCCAAGGGGCATTAAAACCGTCTTGTTAAGCTACTGCGACCTCCACCACTTTTCCAAGGGGCATTACAACCGTTTTGTTAAGCTACTGCGACCTCCACCACTCTTCCAAGGGGCATTAAAACCGTCTTGTTAAGCTACTGCGACCTCCACGGCTTTTCCAAGGGGCATTGAAACCGTCTTGTTAAGCCACTCTGAACTCCACAGCTCATCCAACAGGCATTGAAATGTTGTTTTTAATTAACTCTAACCTCCACGACTCTTCCAATGGGAATTGCATTTCCTCCTAATTTTAGTCAGCTTTTGCTTTTCAATGCATAGGCGAACACAAAGGGAGACTCACTCCCCAATAATGGGTAGAAGGTTTTTAGTACGCTGTAATCCACGTCTGTTTCAAGGGGCATTGCAGTTCCTCATAATTTTTGGAAAGCCTTCCATTCACTGCTTAGGCCAACAGTGTACAGGAGACCCAGTTGCTATAAATGGAAAAAACGGTTTAGTTAAGGCCCTCTGACCTCCATGTCACTTTCAAGGGGCATTGGAGTGCCTCGAAATTTTATGGTAGGCATTGCACTCACTGTATGCCCTATAACTGTGTAGCTGAACCGCTCCTTTTGGTACAGAAACATATCCTACAAGACATGTGTGGTTGACTGGCCTGATATTGATGTGAATGGTCCCTGTTCCTCCTGCACTTTCTTCTTTGCCACCGCCTCATCCATCATTCATCACCTGAAGCTTTGTTTTAACGGGAGTCATAGAACTGGGATAGTAGCAGGAAAACATCCAGCAATCCTCGGAAGAGGTAGGATATGTGCCAAAACGCTGATCACCTCAGGCCTAGCCGCTACTACATACATGCGCTTACATTCCAAGGAACAGAAAGATAAGGAGATGGATGGTCTCATGATCAAGAATAATTTACTCACTGTGTAGGAGGCCGACCACTGCTGCTGTCTACCTTCTGAACTTTGTTTTGAAGCCTGATTGACCCAGGACCCGCAATCCTCTATGTCTGGATGACGTGTTGTGACGCCAGGTTGTGTGATGCTGGGAAGCCCTACCCTGGGAGATGGGGGACTTGGAGCCGGGTCCTATGTTGTCGATGGGGTGCAGCCGTGGCCCGGACCAGCTCCGTGCCCAGGGCCATCGCATTAAAAAGGATGGTATGGGCTTGTCCGGGTTGAGTGGCTGATCTCGACTACGCCACCTGTGGCACCTGGTGAAGACCACCAGTGCCGCTGCTGTCCGCTGAGGCATGGTGTTATGGCAGCCTATGTTGGTACTACTCCCCACAGGTGGAGCAGGGCCTCAGGGCAGAGAGACAGGATGGAGGGGGTTGTAGGCTAGGATGTCCGGTGCTGCGTAGTGCGGTGTAATGCAGAATAATGAGTCCGGAGGCCATAAGGGTAAACTTCCAGGGTTTTTAGTCATGGTGGAGATTACAGCTGCAAGGCTTCTCCCTGCTCCTCATGGAGTTCTGCAGTCACCAGGAACGGGGGTCCGACAACCTCCGAGTAAGTCAAGTGTTCAATCAGGACCCCGCACCGGAGTGTTCCTAGGCTTCAGACCGAGTCCTTTCCTGTCTGTGTATGTGTAGATAGGCCGGGTCTCCCTCTGAACTTCACTCAGAAAAAGGGTACGGGTGGCAGCTCTGCTCCTTACGATACCCGATGGGATCCTCTGGGCCTACCGGGCTTCCCTGACCAGGAAATAGAGTTGCAGGGTCAGGTGTCGGGGGCCGGTACCCCTCTTGCAGCCGGAATCCCTCTGAATAGATCAGGTAGGCGAGGACAGATGGCGTATACAGCTCTGTCTGCATCCTCCCGGGGATCCATTTGCGGTGGAGCTACACTCCTGAGCTCCGGGCCTTCTTGGTCATGGTCCTTGACCGGGTTGAGACATTCCTTATCTGCAACCTGCCTCTCGACCCAAGGCCAGGGTCCAAGGGCCGTGCCTCCATCCTCTGCAGGTCCACACAGGATCCACGCTCAGGGAGGAGGGTCACGATAGAAGTACAGTCAAAAAAACAAGAATCAAGATGGCAGTGTATTAAATATGAAATATTAAGTGTCACTAAAATGTGAGTCCTCCACCCTCACCTACTAATTGGTTTCCCCTAACTCTTGGTTCCCCAGTCTCCCAACTGCCAGTAGGGGCAGCACCTAGTGCCTTCTAGCCCCCTCTGGTGGGAGAAGTGTGGTGTTGGATGTGGAGGTGGGGTCCTGACCATCGCACTGTTCTTACCTCAAAGGAGGAACACTACACTCCATTAGAGAAGTGCAGCATCCCTGTGGCGGTCGAACCCTCAGGGGCGCCACAGTGTTGCATCCCAGTGTCCAACTGTGTCCCAGCTTCCACAATATTAACCAAGTGTGAAGGCGTCAGTGAGATGGACCATCCCTGGCCACATTCACTTGTCCACGTGTTTGTGGTTAGGCTGTCCTTCAATTATGGGCGGCAGGGGACCGTTTATGAACACCCGGCCGCCCACTGGCGGCTGGGGACCAAGCGTGGACACCCGGACCCCTGGTGGCTGGGGACCGAGTGTGGACACCCGGCTGTGGGGCGGCTGGGGACCGAGTGTGGACACCCGGCCGCCCCCTGGCGGCTGGGGACCGAGTATGGACACCCGGCCGCCCCCTGGCTGCTGGGGACCAAGCGTGGACACCCGGCCGCCTGGCGGCTGGGGAATGAGTAAGGATACCAGGCCGCCGATGCAGCCATGACGTGGTGGCCAGATTCCGCCTCCACATGCCTAAAAGGCCCAATTTCAAGTGCAAGCAAGCTAGCAGTATGGTATTGCAGCCTGGGGGTGGGTGGGTGGCAGGCTGCACACTTACGCTTGTATTCCAAGGAAACAAAGCAGATGCTAACTTCTATCATCATCATCATGCTCCTCACCTTGGCACTCTCAACTCCCCTGATGGAGAAGCCAGGGCTCACCAGAGGAGTCTGGTTGTCTGGTGGGCTCGGCCAATGCTGCCCTAAAGCAGGTCAGGCTAAGAAAAGTGTGGGGAAGATTACCGGGATAAATAGGGGTGGCTGGGGACCGTTTATGGACACCCGGCCGCCCCCTGGCGGCTGGGGACCAAGCGTGGACACCCGGCCGCCGGGCGGCTGGAGACTGAGTATGAATACCAGGCCGCTGACGCAGCCATGACGTGGTGGCCATATTTCGCCTCCACATGCCTAAAAGGCCCAATTTCAAGTGCAAGCAAGCAGTATTGTATTGCAGCCTGGGGGTGGGTGGGTGGCAGGCTGCATACTTGTGCTTACATTGCAAGGAATTGGTGAGGTACAATTGAACACTGCCCTGGGACAAGGACTTGGAAGTCTGATGCGGCAAGAATCACTTCTGATGGGCACACTTTTAGGCAGTGACCTGGATGTCAGAGATGCTTCCAGGGGTCTTCCCCATGCTGTTCTCATGTCTTTTCAGCACTGTATACATGTGTCACACAGCACATGGGCAGATAAGGTTGTAAAATGTTAAAATGACATTTCCCGGTGAATGCATTTGTCACGGTTGAAAGCAATACAAAAGTGCAAAAACGCATAAAAAATGCTACTTGTGAACATAGCCAAGGTGTGGAGGAGTACTTTTGCTTTTGGTTATTTATTTTACCTTATACATAAGTCTTTACCATGGAAAGGAGGTTCCTTAACATATTTCACAGGAAAGCACTTTCAGTTTCATTTTTGAACGTTTTATTGTGAGCCCGTAAAAGTGGCCTAATACCTCTGACCATGTTGTTGACAGCAGTGACCTCGGGGTCAGAAATGCTTCCTGGGGCAATCCCCATGCTGTCCACATGTCATTTCAGCACTGTCACTATCGTTTTGGGCACTTTTTAGGCTTTCTACAGACTGCGGGGGGTGCCGCCGCAAAAATGCTCGGGTCTCTCATAGACTAGTTCACTGACCCATTGAAAAATATTGGTCTGAGTGCTGTCCAATTTTTTCACGGACAGCACTCAGACTGAAAATACAGGCATATGAATGAGCCCTAAGGGTAGATTGAGACATACGTATCCAAAACTGGTCTGTTACGTCAAAATACAGACATGTGTGCAGCATCTTATGCTCGCTCATATTGCGAAGCATATTGTGAAGGTGTTTTCTTCTATTACATACCCTGTTTTGGTACTTAAAATAAATCACAACAATGCATGCTCCAAATTTTTTTGATGGTCTACATGGAAAACACTCACGTGTGCTAGCAAATTGGCTTCAATTGACCAGTGTGCTGTCTGTGCATGGTCTGATGGACATAAGGACCAAAAACACGCTCAGATGGAAAAGCCCTAAGTATAAGGGCTCAGAATTTGATCAGTATTTTACATCAGTATTTGTAAGCCAAAACCAGGAGTGGGTGAACAATGCAGAAGTGGTGACGTGTTTCTATTATACTTTTCCTCTGATTGTTCCTCTCCTGATTTTGGCTTACAAATACTGATGTAAAATACTGACCAAATACTGAAAGTGTGAATGTGCCCTAACAAGGATATTTTCTCACCTGCTCTGCAAACTGTTAACATTCAATTACTGTGGGAAGGTAAACTACATTTACTTTCTTAATAAATGTAAAAATGTTCTTTAAATAAAAATGTCTTTGATTTTTTCTAATTTATTGGTTTCTACAGTATTTATTTCTACAGTATACCATATTGAAATTGCAACACGAAGAAGGAAAAGTTGTGAAATTATGAAAATCAAAGGATCGTGATTGATGTTAATCATATGCAAATGATGAAATAAATTAAATCATTTTTAAATTATGAGTTTATTAAAGAGGACTTTTCACCAAATACTTTAGCTAGACACAAAATGTAATAATGGCTGCAGAGCGGAATTAAACATTTTTTTTTCCTCGCTGTTCTATAGATATTAGCAATTAAATATTTGCTATCAAATATTTGGCACCTAATGAGTTAACTTTAGTCCAAGTCCAAGAGTGTTATTTGATATTTTTCATTGGGGGAATGTACTTTTGCCTCCTTTATGTCATTGACCAATCATAAGCAGGCAGCAACATAAACATGCAGAAGTGCCTTTGATGATGTCATCAGGGTCACATAACCTGAGTCCACAGGTGCTGCCAGCCGGAGTTTGCAGCCTAGATAAGCACTGAAGATGTATTACACTGCACATAAGTTCTTGAAATATTAACTGGATAATATACTGTATGTAGTTATTAATCCCACATATATCTTCAGTGCCTATTTATGCTGAACACAATGGCTGGCAGCACCTGCGCACTCAGGCTATGTGACCCTGATGACAACATCACAGGTCATTCTGCACTTGTATGTTCCTGCCTTCTTATAATTGGTCAGTATCATAAAGGAGACAGAAGTACACATGCCCAGTGAAAAAAATCTAACAACACCTATTTGGACTTCACTAAAGTTAACTCATTAGGTGCCAAATGTCCAGTTAAACATGAAAAAATATGTTAAAAGGTCCTCTTTAATAGCTGTCTTAGGCTATGTGCCCACGATGCAGAAATGCTCCGGATTTTTTCCTGAGTGTTTCTGCCTCTCCCTGGCAGAAAAAACGCATGCGGATTGTACATGCGGATTGTACATGCGGATTGTACATGCGGATTGTACATGCGGATTGTACATGTGTTTTCCTGCCAGGGACATGCGGAAATGAAGCATTATTCACTGGCATTTCCGCAAGCTGATTGACAAGCGCTTTCCAAGCGATTAGCATCACTTGGAAAGTGCTTGTGACAACTAGGTCACACTATATAAATCCATGCAAACGGCATGGATTTATATAGTGTGACCCGAGAGAGTGGTTAAAAATAAAAAAATAAACTAATACTTACCTTCTGATGGCCCCCGAGACTTGCTGTGCTCCTGTGCTGGCTGCCCTCAGATCGCGGTACTGAAAAGGCCTGCCGTCACATGACTGTGACTTCAGCGCAGGTCCTTCAGTCCTGCGCGATCTGTCAGTAAGCGAAGAGAAGGAGTCCGGGGGCTGTCGGAAGGTGAATATCATCTTTATTTTTTATTTTATTCTTTTTGTTGGTACCTGGGTGTGGATGAGACTCTCCTCTCCTCTACACCCGGGTACCATCCGCACATTAGAACACGCCAATTACGCAAGTACAGATGCAGTCTTGCGGAATTGGCAAGTTCTAATGCAAGTCAATGGCGGCGAAAACGCAGCGCTTCCGCAAAATTAATGGACATGCTGCGGATTTTTGAGCGCAGCATAAACGCTGCGGAAAAATCCGCAGCATGGGCATTGAAAGTGCGGAATTGCATTGGAGACCATGGGGGAAGGTTTACCAAGCGCTTCCCAAGCGTTTAAGCTGCAGAAATTCCACTGCGTAAATGCTTAAAGGGGAGCAGGCACATAGGGGAGCATTGTCAGTCACTGACACCGCTCACCCCTTTCTCTGCTTACGACCCAGCCATCGCACTTTCCCCGCACTCAATTGTATTTGTGTCTTTCAGGCTCAAATGCAATTGATATGATTCTGCCGGAACAGGAGCAGAGGAGCTGTAATCAGCCAATGCTCCATCAGGAACTTAAGCAGAATGCAAGCTACTTCTGGCCTGCACACTGAAGGAGACAGCACATGCAGGGGATGTAGGATGGAGCGATGCAGTAACGTAATTGCACCATCCAGCACACACTGCTGTACCAGACAGAAGAGGAGATGGAGGCTGCGCTGGACAGGAAGCCTGAATTAGGTGAACATAAGCTTTTTGTTTTATAATTCTTTCATTATTTTGCCACTGAATGGGAGCCATCAAAAGAGGGGTTGGCTTTGGGAGACATTATACCTTGGGCTGGCTGTGGGGGCCATCAAAAGAAGGGCTGGCTGTGGAGGACATTATACTGGAGTCTGGCTATGGAGGACATTATATTGGGGTCTGGCTGTGGAGAACATTATTCTGGGATCTAGCTGTGGAAAACATTTACTGGGGGATGGCTGTGGGGAACATTATGCTGGGTGGCTGACTGTGGTGGGCAGTATACTGAGGGTTGGCTGTGTGGCTGTGGATAACATTATACTGGGTACTAGCTTTGGGGGACCTTATACTAGGGGATAGCTGTGGGGACATCAAATTATATGGGTTCCTGTGGGGGACATAATACCTGGGCTATGGGGACAGCATAGTATATACAAGCACTTCATTGCATTCAAACAATCCCTCACTATTTTCAAAACCACACTCACAGCAGCAAAACAAACATCTCATCTCTCTTATCCTCTCTGTCTCACATCCCCAAACAGATATTCAACACTTTCAATTCTCTCCTCCATCCTCCAGCACCTCCTCCCTCTCCTCTCATCTCAGCCGAAGAGTTTGCCTCATTCTTCAAGCAGAAGATCGAAACCATCAGACAAGGCTTTTGCCTAAAGTCCCCACAGCCCCTCCTCATGTCTACTCAAACTTCCTCCTCCAAAACCAACTTCTCCAATATTACAGAAGATCACGTTTCATATTTACTCTCCAAATCACCCCTCACCACCTGCGAACTTAACCCAATCCCTTCCCACCTCATCCCTAACCTTACCACAGTCTTCATCCCAACCCTAACCCACCTCTTTAACATGTCACTAACAACCGGTGTCTTCCCCTCATGTTTCAAACATGCCTCAATCACATCCATCCTCAAAAAGCCCTCCCTTGACTCATCAACTCTGACTAGCTATCGCCCCGTATCACTTCTCCCCTGTGCCACCTTGAACTGTCCTTCCACCTCTCCTCATGCTCCCTCTTTGACTGCTTACAATCTGGCTTCCAACCGCATCACTCCACTGAAACTGCTCTGACTAAAGTCACCAACGACCTGCTAACTGCCAAATGCACTACTCCGTCCTCCTACTCCTGGGCCTGTCATCTGCCTTTGACACAGTGGACCATTCCCTCTTACTACAGACTCTCTCATCGCTTTGCATCACAGACTTCGCCCTATCTTGGATCTCTTCATACCTAACAGACCAGACATTCAGCATCTCCTACTCACACACCACCTCCCCATCTTGCTCCCACAAGGCTCAGTTCTAGGGCCCCTGCTCTTCTCCGTCTACACTCTCAGCCTGGGACAGCTCATATAGTCTCATGGCTTTCAGTATCACCTCTATGCTGATGACACACAGATGTATCTCTCTGGACTCGATATCAACTCCTTACTAACCAGAATCCCACAATGTCTGCTTGCTATTTCATCCTTCTTCTCTGCTAGATTTCTAAAACTTAACGTGGATAAAACTGAATTCATCATCTTTCCCCCATCTGACTTATCCATCAAAGTTAATGGCTGTCCACTCTTCCCAGTCCCGCAAGCTCGCTGCCTCGGGGTAACCCTGGACTCTGACCTCGCCTTCAAACCATACATCCAAACCCTTTCCACTTCCTGCCGACTCCAACTCAAAAATATCTCCCGGATCCGCACATTCCTCAGCAAAGACTCTGCAAAAACACTAGTGCATGCCCTCATCATCTCCCGCTTTGACTACTGCAACCTCCTGCTCTGTGGCCTCCATTCTAACACTCTCACACCCCTCCAATCTATCCTAAACTCTGCGGCCCGACTAATCCACCTGTCCCTCCAGCTACTACCGGCCTCTCCACTCTGTCAATCCTTTCACTGGCTCCCCATTGCCCAGAGACTCAAGTTCAAGACCCTAACCCTGGCATACAAAGCCTCCCCCATACATCTATGACCTAGTCTCCCAGTACCTACCTACACGCAACCTCCAATCTTCACAATATCTCCTTCTCTACTCTCCTCTTATCTCCTCTTCCCACAATCGTATACAAGATTTCTCCCGTGCTTCCCCCCTACTCTGGAACTCTCTACCCCAACATATCAGACTCTTGCCTACAGTGGAAACCTTTAAAAGGAACCTGAAGACCCACCTCTTCTGACAAGCCTACAACCTGCAGTAACCACCGCTGCACAACCAGCTCTACCCTCACCTACTGTATCCTCGCCTATCCCTTGTAGATTGTGAGCCCTCACAGGCAGGGTCCTATCTCCTCCTGTACCAGTCGCTGACTCGTTTTGTTCAAGATTATTGTAAGTGTTTCTGCTATTTATACCCCTTTTTCTCATGTAAAGCGCCATGGAATAGATAGCGCTATAATAACAAATAATAATAATACGGGGCTGCGAGGGGCATCATACTGTATAGGGGGATGTAGGGGACACATTACTGGGGGCTGTGGAGACATTATACTGTAAAGGGTGCAATGATGACCATACTGTATAGGGGACACTAGGGGACAGACTGGGGTCTGTGGTGACCATACCATGTTGGGGACCTTATAATGGGTGCTGTGGTGACCAATCTGTATAGGACACTGTGGGGGATATTATACTGTTTAGGGGGCTGTGGTGGATGTCATAGTATATTGTAGGGCTGTGGTGGATATTAAACTGTGTGGGGTGCTGTGGGGGCAATTTTATTGCATATAAGGGGCCGTGGGAGTCCTTACATTGTATTGGTGAATGGGGGGGCCATAATACAGTATGGAGTACTGTGGGGGTCATCATACTATATAATGGGAGCTATGGTGATCATCATACTGCATGGGGGGCTGTGGTGGACGTCATAGTGATATTGGGGGGTTTCTGTGGATATCATACTCTATGGG
The DNA here is from genome assembly GCF_046119375.1 of Phyllobates terribilis. NCBI lineage: Eukaryota > Metazoa > Chordata > Amphibia > Anura > Dendrobatidae > Phyllobates > Phyllobates terribilis. Next base: position 248,891,436 of record NW_027362761.1, read on the forward strand.
AGGCTGTAATGACCATTTTAGTGTGTAGGGGCACAGTTTTAGGAGGGAGGTAAAGTTTGGAGAGGACAGTGTAGTGGGCAGAATTAGGGCATAGTATGAAGAGGGGGTACATAATTGTTATGGAGAGAAAACAGCATTAGATGGGGCACAGTATGGAGAGAGGTTAGCATGGCAGGGGATAGTGTGGAGATATAGATAGTGTAAGATAACACAATGGAGAGGAAAAAGCCATGGTATAGGTTCATAAGGGCGGCGGTGTGGCGTATAATGGCAGATAGTAGGGTGGTGATAACTCATTATGGAAGACAGTGTGAAGGCCATATAACATAGAAGGCTTTTTTAGGTAATAGCATGGACAGATATTTATATGCAGAGAGCATTTTAATAACACTCTTATTTTTAAGGACATGAAGTGGGCATTTGCTGCAGAAGAGGAGAATAGGGAAGTCTGCAGTGACGAGATGTGTATGTGAAAAGTCATCATGAAGTCTGGACCAGAAAGAACAACTACAATCAGGGAAGATTGTGTGGCACCCCGAGGTCTGGTTGCCACAGTGGCAGCAATGTCATGTCTGAGAGCAGGTGGGAGGTTCCCTGGTTGGGGACAATTAGCATGCAGCACCTCCTGCCTCAGTCCAGGGAGGGGAGAAATCTGTCCTTTATAAACAGGATCTGGGGCGGGGTTAGCTCAGAACAGTGAGAGTCCAGACAAGTTGCAGATAGGGACAGGTCAGCAGCAGGCTGAGGAGTCCCTGTAGGCAGAGGAGGAACACGAGGCCAGGAGGGGATCTAGAAGAGCTCAACCTGGCTAGAGACTTACAAAGCCGGACACTGGAGTCCGAGGCTGTGAGGGTTATAAGCCCAGCAGCAGAAAACCACCACGCAGGGGACTTCAAGTCCTCTGGCCCAAGGAAGCCCGGAGGCTCAGCCACACGAGAGGGACCACTACTGCCCCGGAGGGGTGAGAAGTACGGAAGGCCCGAGTCGCCAGTCATACGGGTGAGAACAACACGGTACACTCAGAGACGTGGGCTACCACTATACTACAGCAGGATAGCCAAGAAAGAGTGAAGTTAGCACGGTAGGCCTACAAACTCCCCCTGACCAGCGGGATTCCCCAGTTGCTCTCAGACTGACCAGGCCTCCATTAAAAACCTATAACGAATCCACTAAAAGTGGAATCTAACCCGAATATATATATTAGACCAAAGAAGAGAGGAAAGACAAAGACCTTAGGTCTGTAATAAATGATAATAGCAATTGAACCCAGAAAAAATTTTTTTTAAAACAGTATCAAAGTATTAACTATGGGTTCGGGTAAGTCTCAGAGAGAGAAAGAACCAAAGGACTCTATGTCCAAAGAAAAAACCGCGGGAACGGTTTAAATATCAAAATAATTTTATTAAGGCAAAATAATAATACATACAGAGAAATCCACAAATGGTGAGAGAGAATATGTTGCTAAAATATTGACAGCAATGGTGTGCAAGTAGAGACTCATAGAGACCCACAGAATTCCCTGCCCTTAATCAACGTAGGCAGAAATCCACCACCTTACATTATAAGCATGTATAGTAACCTCTAGAACAGCAAAGACTTTAGATATAAATAAAGATCAAAGTAAGCTTGGCACAAAACGCCAAGCGGGTGTAATGCAGTATAATAAAAGAAATTAGATGCATGCTGTACCTGAGGACATAACAGCGTTATAGAGAGAGGGCAGGGGATCCACACAAGCGCCTCGACGCGCGTTTCTCCTTCCGGCTTCGTCAGGAGGCGTGACACAAATTAAGAATGGGCACTATAAATATCACAGGGTCCGGGCGGCTGGCGAATCGGCGCATGTCTCGTCATGTTGCTCCTCCCCTAAGAGGCGCGGCCGGCCGACGCGCGCCGGGGGAAGACGGGAGGGAGGACAGTGTCATCGCTCCCGTCGTCCCGGCAACGCGTGCAGCTGGCGACGTCACAGGGGACGAGCAGCGCATGAGCGGGATGCGTCTGCACCATCAAAGTAGAAAGGTAGTCGAGATGCAGTAGTTATAATGATGAGGGGGTTCAGATTAAGTAATTAAATAATGAAGGTACACAGTCCTTAAGGGGTAGAATATAAAGTTAATATAGGCACGGTATACTGAAGGTAGCAGAAAGATAGGACCACTTGCTCAGAAATGGCCCTACCAGGTCAGGTTTATTAAAAATAAATATCATATATTGATATAGTAATGTCCTTTTAAGAACTAACAGGTAGTGTATTTGATTAAGAGGGGCTATAAGGTGGGCGGATGTAATAGGGATCAACTGTGCCGTACGCATGTATGCCACCTCTTAAATACCGCAAATGCAGTTTTATAGAAAGAATAGCATGCCACAATATAGATATCAATCAAGGAAGACTGTAAGAATGGCCCTCCGTTTCTAACAAAAATAATAACAGTCTTCTATCAAGACTGATAACACAATTTCAAAGATGATAATAAGTCAGTATAAGCAGACATAATTAGAATGTACAAGCATCAATATTATACTACAGTATTAGCAATCTCGACGATCCTTCTTGTAACGATACACGGAAAATATGCAGCAATCAGTCCATCAGCTTGCTGCTTTAGTAGTACAGGAGTTCCGTCAAAACGGTGCCATCGATCCACAGCCTCATGGTGGAGGGTACATAGTAGCGCCGATCCTCACCACCCGATACCAGACAAAAGTGAAGGACAGCGATACCTAACAACTACAAATTATAAGAAAGTATAAATATACACAGACAAAACTATAGTTAAAACACAAAAAATAGTGCCCACGATTAAGAACACAATTTAAAGAAAAGGCTTGAAACTGATGGTCTCATTAAGACCATTGGGGGATAGCGTGTCCAAGATAACCATCCAACGTGTCTCTTTCTGGAGCAGCTTTTGCTTAAGATTCCCCCCTCTAATGCCCATGTAGACGTGATCAATCCCACAGACAGTCAGACCCTTTGGATTGCAGTTATGGTATTCAAAAAAGTGTCTAGGAATAGTCTTTAATAGATGTAGATCAGGGCAGTTAGCTGCATTAATTATATCCCGCACATGTTCTTGTGTTCTAATTTTTAACGCTCTAGTTGTCATGCCCGTGTAGATACGTCCGCAAGGACATTTGGCAAGATATATCACTGCTGTGGTGTTGCACGTGATGTGATGAACAATTTTAAAAGTTTTTTTATTATTTGCATTGCCAAATGTTTTTGTTCTGGTTATGTATTTACAGGCCGAGCAATCTCCACAAGGGAAGCAGCCCCAAGGAGGGCCCGAACCGCCAAACAGGTATTGATTTTTTGGAGGAACATAGTGGCTATTACAGAGTAGATCACCCAGTGTACGTGACTTGCGCCAAGTCACGGATGGATATTTTGGTAACTGATATTGTAGGTCTTTATCCGAACGTAATATTGGCCAATGTTTGGACAGGATTTTGTGGATCCCGTCCCAATTGGCATTGAAGGTGGTGATAAATCTCGGAGGTTGATCAGAAAGGGAACGTTTTTGAAATTTTGAGTTCCCAGTTAGTAGGGTTTGTCTGTTAGTATTTTTAGCACGATTATAGCCCTTTCTGATATCCTGATAGTTGTATCCCCTGCTCAAGAATCTGCGGGATAGATCATCAGCCTGAGTATTAAAGCTCTTATGATCAGAGCATATACGACGGGCTCTTAAGAATTGGCCAACGGGGATTGATTTTTTCAATTTCGGAGGATGAGAAGAATGAAAATGCAAAAGAGAGTTGGTGGATGTTTTTTTCCTATAAATATCCGTATTGATAGTCCCATCCGGGGACTTGGTAATGAGGAGATCCAAGAAGTCAATCTGACATCGGCTATATTTCCATGTGAGTTTGATATTGAAGTCATTAATATTAAGTAAATTTAAGAAAGAATCTAGATGCGACGAGGGTCCCTGCCAGATAAAAATAATGTCGTCGATATATCTAGACCACGAGACCACATGCTCATGTCCGGGTGTGTCCAGGACCGTATCCCTCTCCCACAGCCCCAGGAAAAGATTGGCATAGGAAGGGGCACAAGATGCCCCCATTGCCGTGCCCTGGAGCTGTAGGAAGGGGCGGTCCTTAAACACGAAAAAATTATGCGTTAGAACAAATTGTAGCAATGACAGAATGAATAAAATAAGGTCTGCCTCGAGATTAGTCATATTTAAAAAGACCCGCGCCGCATTGATCCCGTGGTCATGGCATATCGACGTGTACAGGGACTCCACGTCGCAAGTGACAAGCCACATGTCTTCCTCCAGAACTACCCCGTCCAATCTCCTCAGAACATCAGAGGTATCCCTAAGATAGGATGGGAGGGTTTCGACACACTTTTTCAAGTAGAAGTCAATAAACTGGCATGCTGGTTCACAAAGACCCCCCATGCCGGAGACAATGGGTCTCCCAGGAGGGCAGAGGGGGTCTTTGTGAACTTTAGGAAGCAAATAAAAGGTGGGTATGATAGGATGTTCTGGTAATAGAGCTTCCCCAATTTTTGGCGGAATGACAGAGACCGCTAGGCCATCGTCAATCAGTTCAGTCAGTTCTTGTTTGAATTTAAGTAATGGGATAGAGTCCAGTCTCTTGTACCAGTCCTTCCTATTCAACTGCTTAAAGGCTTCGGTCTCATACGAATCCACCAGCCAGACAACCACGTTACCTCCCTTATCAGCCCTTTTCACAACGACATCCTTCATATTCATCAATTCTTTGAGAGCTAATCTATGTGATCTAGAAAGATTATCCTTAATAGATTTATTATTAAGCTTAGCAAAATCCTCCCTTACCATGTCAACAAAGATCTCCACCGGTGGACAGGAGGACAGAGATGGAAATGTCTGAGAGCGTGGATACAAATTAGGAGGAAAGGGAGGATCACATTGTGAAATACTCTCGGCTTCCAAGGACTCTAAGTCCCGAAGTGCCCGGAACTCAGTAGCCGACGTGAATGATGATAGATCCGGACTAAAGTGTTTTTTAAAAAGGAGTTTACGGGCAAATAATTCTAGATCTTTAATTAGGGTAAAATAATCAGAACCCGTCACCGGTGCAAAGGAGAGGCCTTTAGCAAGTACTTCCACCTGAGATTTAGAAAGATTTTTATTAGAAAGGTTAATTACCTTTAAGGTTTCTTCATTTTCTTGTCCCTGAAGAAATAGGGATGATTTCTCCCTTTGGAGTTTAATGTCCTGAAACGTGTCTTTGAATTTTGAGGTGTATCGTCTTCTACTGATGTTAACCGTTTTTCTAAAAAATGATCTCCACATTCTTCCTCTGAAGTTGTCGAGAAGTTGGAAACTGATTGTGAGCGGGCAGTAAGTCTATGATGCTTCTGATGCCAACGGTACACGCGTTTGGACTGATAGTCCGCCAGATCACGTTGGTACTTTTTAGTCTTAATATTCTGTATTTCCGACTCCCACTTAGATAAGTCTATGTCCAGAGATTGATCAAATGATTTATACTCGTCGCTAGAGAGTGTATTCTGAATTTTAATGCGTAAATCTTCAATTTCTTTCTCCAAAACTTCAAGAGTCCTTTTATCTATTCCTATCAGTAGTTCCAACAATGTGCTAGAACACTTGGTTAAAGTGTCCTCCCATTTTTGAGTAAATAGTGGATCCTCAATCTCAAGGGTAGGAAATAATTGGACACGTAATCCTCTAGGTATAATACCTTTGGCTAAATAATTTTCAAGGGCGGCCTTATTCCACCAAGTCTTAATTCTCTTTTTGATTAAATCTTTAATTCTCAGTTTCAAGTCTTTTATATCAGGAGTCTCATGAGTTACGGTATTCTGCTTCTCACCAAATATGGTCCCGAGTTGGTTAACCCAGGTTCTATCACGTTTCTTAAAATCCATGTAACCTGTAGGAGAGTCTGTGAATACAACACGATCACAAAACTAAAAACCTATAACGAATCCACTAAAAGTGGAATCTAACCCGAATATATATATTAGACCAAAGAAGAGAGGAAAGACAAAGACCTTAGGTCTGTAATAAATGATAATAGCAATTGAACCCAGAAAAAATTTTTTTTAAAACAGTATCAAAGTATTAACTATGGGTTCGGGTAAGTCTCAGAGAGAGAAAGAACCAAAGGACTCTATGTCCAAAGAAAAAACCGCGGGAACGGTTTAAATATCAAAATAATTTTATTAAGGCAAAATAATAATACATACAGAGAAATCCACAAATGGTGAGAGAGAATATGTTGCTAAAATATTGACAGCAATGGTGTGCAAGTAGACCAGGCCTCCATTGTTAACCTGTATTCCGGACGGGTCCCTTAATACCATCAACAGTAAAGACCCTGAATTGCATGACAGACTTTGTGTCGTTACTGCTGCTCCCGCGCACCATCATCACCAACATCCACACTTGCTGCCCTGAGGCTATACTCCTCCCGTGGGGAGTTATGCTATCCTCTGCTGCACCCACAACACCAGCCTCAGCGGTCTGCCCTGCAGCGGCGGTTCACTCTGACTGCAATCCACGGGTGGCGTAGTCGGACATTCAGCTTATAGACTACCATTTGGTTTCACCACCCTGAGCCACGGACCGGGTCACCGCCACGCAGAGACTACAACCCCCAGCATCCCACAAAAGGCCCGGTTCCGGGTTCCCCACACGGCCCAGGGGGCGCGTCAATTGCACCTATGCAGTACCTGATGTAAATGTTTACTTGTTGATACTGACTTAGTCTCATAAATACTGTGGTTCCTGTATGGTCCACAGTCTGATATGACAGATAACAATAACTCCCAGCATCTCCTTATAATTGATAAGGACATACTGACAGTTCTCTGTTCATGTGATGCAAATGTATATGGGCCAGACTTGACATACCAATTGAGTGCTGTACTAAGTTTGGTAATGTAGTCATGTACTGATGGTGGTTTTGGTAATGTATTAGTGTACTGTTGTATTTGTTACTAACGGTGGTTCTCTTGATGTATTCATGTATTGATTATGGTTCTGGTGATGCATTCATGTACTGATGGTGGATCTGGTTCCATATTTATGTACTATTGATGGCTCTCATATTCCTTTTATGTTTTGATGTTGATTTTGGTTTCATATTCATGTAATGATGATGGTTTTGGTGATGCATTCACGTACTGATAGCGGTTTTGGTGATGCATTCATGTACTAATGGTGGTTCTGGTGATGTATTCATGTACTGATGGTGATCCTAGTGCCATATTCACAGATTGATGGTGGTTCTGGTGATGCATTTATGTACTATTGATGGCTCTGATTTTCCATTTATGTTCTGATGATGATTCTAGTTTCGTACTCATGTACCGATGATGGTTATAGTGATGCATACAGAACCAGAACCATCATCACTACATGAATACATCACCAGAGCCATTATTAGTACATTAATACAACACCAGAATAACCATCACTATATGAATACATCAACAGAATCATCATTACAGGAATATGGCACCAGAACCACATTTTACAGGAATACGGCACCAGAACAACCATCAGATTTGTTGCAAACTATATTTGTTGCATGATGGATGCAAAAGCCATCATACATATCCCTTTATCTATACTGTGGTCTGTTTAGTTTTCATTAGGGTATCTGCCAAATGCTGGATACCATGATTGAAACCAATTAGCTTCATAAGCCTAGGGCACCAACATATCTTGTCTCAGGCCTGATTCCAGGTAAACTAACAGCTTTGCTTTACATTGATTTAGTCATGAATCCAGTGGTACGGCCATTTCTCCAACGCATCATAGGATCCATTTTTCAAAACAACACCATCAGGCCGCATGTTGGTAGTGCTACTATGAGTAGCCAGAGAGGCCTAAATGTGCTACCATAGCTTGCACAGTCTCTGTACTTGTCTCCCATTGAGAAGATCAGGAACATCATTGGTTGGCTACTTCAAAGGGAGCTGCAAGAAATGGGTCTTGATAATTTGTGTACCCAATTGCATTCAGCGTGGCAGAATATTTATCATGCAATCATTAGCAACCTCATTGATAGTAGCCAAGGAGTATGAGTGAGGCTATCTCTACGCTTAGTGTTCATACTTGGTACTGAATAAATTTGAGATGTTTTGAAAATGTTGTTTCCATTTTTACTCTATTTCCATATCATTAACCTATTGTTGGGATTGTACTCACTCAGGTGAGATCATAGACAAACAGGAGGCATGTTCCTTTAAATGTCCGTAACGGTTTATTGGCTTCATAAACCATTCAAAAGAAAAATGCAAAACAGGCTTTAGTACAGACAAAAACAAAGAAATTGTCCTTTTAGCAGAGTCTCTGGATGGCCAGCGCTGTGCTCACACAGGCTGGTGTAGTGTCCAGTGTCCTGGCTTGGTCTGGAGACAAAACATACACAGGAGACCTGCTCCCTCCAAACACACAGACCATGTGCCAAACAACAGCCTTCATTTTATAGGCAGTTAACCACACCCAGAGGTGAGGTATGTGGGTAGCTGGACCCCTCCATTCTTTCCTAGCTATCCGTAAGCCGGCTCCCAGGTGCACCAAACAATCCTCTTAGTGCTTATGTGCACTAGAGAAACACTTGAGGCTACATCACAGAGACCAGCCATCTCTGTGACACATACCTCCCATCGACTATGCGACCATTAGCCACCTTACACTATATATCATCCTGTGATTCCAGAACTCTATGAATTTTCCTTCTTGCTGTTGAATTTTCAATGTTGAGGAGCATACAATTTGTCAAATTGTTATCAATTTTCCTGTTGTGCCCACGTCCAGGGAGGTTTGCTACAGTCCAATACACCTTAAACTTCTGAATAATATGTACAACTGTAGTAACAGGAACATCAAGTTGTTTGGAGATGGTCTTAGTGCCTTTATCATGTTTGTTTATAATATTCTTTTAAATCTCCTAAAACAATTCTCTTCTTAGCTTTCTTTGATCTTTGTTCAGTGATGTACACACCATGATACTGTAAGGGGGAAGACCGGGGTGTAAGTACTTTCAGAGCAAGGGATCCGGAACTGCCGGGGCCGTGCCTCTGGTTGCAGGGTGAAGACAGACTGCAAGCACAGGAGTCAGGTGACTGGGAAGCTGGGGGTGTGTCCAGAGTGAGAGCTGGGAGGTCAGGTGACCGGGGAACGTGTAGCGTGGCTAGAGAGAGGAAGAGGCGTGGACGTTTGCACGGGAAAGCGGAGCTGGGTACCGCTCAGCAGAGCAGTGTGAGAGGGTCCAGGCTACTGGCTACAGTACTTGGAGCAAGATCCAAGTGCAGTGGACCGGAGGATTCAAGCTGACTCGAGGGAGAAGAGACGCAGGGTCCGTGGAGCTGAGCACGTGAGGTGCCGTGTTATGGACTAGGGGCTCAGCGGGTAAAACCCGAGACCGCCCGCTGCCGCCAGAAGACGGAGCATTGTTTCGGAAGTTACACCTGAAGAAATCAACCCTGGCATCAGCTGGCAACTGCCTTGTGAGAAGCAAGAGTCAGCTAAGTGAAAAAACTGTCGATTACAACCGGTTCGACTCTGCTACATCTAGTTAAACCGTGAACTGTTAGTAATAGACTTTTACCTGCTACTTCACTTGTTTTCCCTCATATTTTCCCCTGTTACTCTCAGCATGGAGGTTGACCCTGTTATCATAAACCTCCCCTGTTTATTAACCCCGTATTGGCTGCTCTGTGTTTCTGTGTAACTGCATCTAAAGTACCCGTGTTACATTTGGCGTAGTCGGTAGGATGCAGTCTTTAGACACAGACACTGCAGAGCAGCCCATCCTGGGAGCTCCTAAATCTAGCTTGCCGCTGGGGGCCACGCTCAGCAATCTCCCAAAGTTCACCGGGGACAATATGATGCTGTGGGACTGGATTGAGAGAGTTAGGAGTATGTTACGTATGCACCTGATGACCCCAGTTATGCAAGCCGAAATAGCCTTACTGGCCCTGGACGGCGAGGCCCGACAATCCGTGATGTACCACCCTCCCCATGACCGGGATACTGTAGAAAAAGTGGTGCGGATACTGTTGGAAATGCATGGGGATCCCACCAATATAGGAGAGCTGAGGATACGGCTGTTTCACCAAGTGCAGCAGGAAGGGGAGACTGTGACGCAGTATGTTAATGCCTTACAGAGGGTGCATGCCTATATCACTAGAAAAGATGACATGGGGAATTTGGGAATGGGCCCCCCTGACGTGATCTTAAGGGACCAGTTTGTGGCAGTCCTCAGGGATGTGCAGCTGAAGCAGGCCTTGCGGGAGCGCCTGCGCGCCAACCCACGTATGACTTTTCTAAAAGTGGGGGCAGAGGCACGTGTGAGAGAGCAGGAGATGGGGGTGACAACCCTGGCAGGGATGGTCCGGAGTAACGAGGTACCCACCCCGCCTGCAGCTGAACAGGAATGGGCTCGAGAGATACGAAAGGAGATACAGGAGATGCGGGATGAATGGTCTAGTCTCAAGAAGACCCCTGCCCTGACACCAGAGACACCCAGATCAATTGCCCCAGTTATGGAAAGAATTTAATTCAGGCCCCGCCCTGCAGAAGAGTTCCGTAGAGAAGAGAGGCAGCCCTACACAGACAGAGACACGACCTGCTGGATGTGTGGAGGCGCAGGACATTACACCAGGGGCTGTGCTAGCCGAGGGCGACCCCTCCAATGGCAGCCATTAAACAAGCGGGCTCCGTGTTTGAGGGACACAGCCCAGTGCCTGAGGAAGGGGAAAGAAAAAGAGGAAGTCCCAAAGACCTGGTTTCCACCAGCCCGACTGTCTGGGCCGAAATAAGCGGTCCGGCTGTTCACTGCCTGATTGACACATGATCCCAGGTGACTACGATGACAGAAGCCTACTTTCAACAGCGATTTCCAGAGATAGCGCAGCCTGAATAGGGACCAGTAATTAGACTCACGGCAGCTAATCAATTACCCATCCCGGTCGCAGGGGTGGTGTGGATGAAGATCCGAGTGTGTGGAAAAGATGTGGGGAAAAAAAGGAGTAGTCCTGGTCGCAGGGGGAACCGGAAGTGGACCCCCGGTGACCCTCGGAATGAATGTGATGAAAGAGATTGGGCAAATCCTGCATAGTGAGCCGAAGGAGATTCCTCTAGACCAGCGGGACCCGCAAACTCCACAAAGGAGGGTCTTTCAACAACTAATCCAAGCTGCCCAGGCTCAGGAGACGTTGAGTGAAGGGAAGATCCTGGGGAAAATAATAGTGCCAGCAGCTACGGTGCTCACCTTACCGCCCGGACAAACTGTACTCACGTTACCCGCATGGGCCTGCACACCTCTTGAGGGGGCCGAAGGTCAGATAGAACCAACATCGATGGACAAAGTACCCCCCGGACTCTTGGTGGCTCAGACACTGGCTACCGTCCAGGGTGGCAATGTTATAGTGCGGTGTGTTAATCTGGGCGAGGATGATCTCACACTCCCTCCCAGAGCGGAAATAGCCCAGATTCTGGGAATGCCAGAGTAGTTAGTGCGACCTGATATGTTACAGCTTTCCGCTGTATGAGGAGACTGAGGAGACCCCTGGACTCTGGTGGTCAGCGTGCCGCCGGAATCCCACCGGGCTAGTGCGAAGGGGGGACGAAGAATCCTAGAATCAATTCGGGCTGAATTGACGGGACTTACACCTCGACAGGTGCAGCAGGTTGAGGAGATGCTGGAGCGGTACCAGGAAGTCTTTGCTCGCCATGAGGATGATTTTGGTTGCACCAAAGCCATTACCCACGAGATTCCCATGGGGAGCGCTGCCCCAGTGTGGGAGAGATACCGGCAGATGCCTCCCCAGATGTATAAAGAGGTTAAGGAGATGCTAGCCCATATGTTACAGAATGATGTGATACAGGAGAGTCAGAGCCCGTGGGCAGCCCCGATTGTCCTGGTCCAGAAGAAAGATAGGACCCTGCGGTTCTGTGTGGACTATAGACGACTGAATGCCTGTACAATAAGGGACTCTTACCCATTACCCCGAATCGAAGAGTCCCTGTCGGCCCTAGGGAAGGCAAGATACTTCTCCTCCTTGGATTTGGCCAGTGGGTACTGGCAGGTGTCCGTGGCCGAACATGACCGTGCGAAGACGGCGTTCATATTACCCATGGGACTGTTCGAGTTCAATCGGATGCCCTTCGGCCTGACTAACACCCCCAGGACGTTCCAGCGTCTGATGGAGAGGTGCCTGGGTGATTTAAACTTCGAGGCGACACTGATTTACCTTGACGACATAATTGTCTATGCCACCACCTCCAGCGACTGGAGCAAGTATTGAGTCGCCTACAGAGTCATGGCCTAAAGGTGAAGCCCCAGAAGTGTCACTTGTTCCGCAAACAGATCGAATATCTCGGTCATACTGTGTCTGGTGAAGGAGTCAGGCCCACCCAGGAAAAGATGGCCGCCGTACAGGAGTGGCCTACCCCGAAGACAGTGAAGGACGTTCGGGCCTTCCTGGGACTACCCGGGTACTACCAAAGATTCGTGAAGAACTTCACCCGCATAGCCAACCCATTGCTGGAGCTACTTAAGGGAGTGATGGTGGGCTCCAAGAATCAGGCGATTCGGTGGGGAAGCAGCCAGGAAGAGGCCTTCTGTGCCCTAAAAATGGCCCTGATCGAGGCCCCAATACTTGCCTATGCGGATTTCTCCCAACCCTTCATACTCCACACTGATGGGAGCCTACATGGTCTGGGAGCCGTGTTATCCCAAGTACAGGAGGGGAAAGAGCGCGTGATTGCGTACGCCAGCCGCTCCTTTCATGACTCCGAGAGGAACCCGGATAATTATAGCTCTTTCAAATTGCTGGCTCTGGTTTGGGCAATGACTGAGAAGTTTGCAGAATATTTGTCCAGGTCCGAAGTACTGGTGAGAACAGATTACAACCCGCTGGCCCACCTGGAAAATGTGAAATTGGGGGCCCTGGAGCAGCGCTGGGTGGCCCACATGGCCAGGTACCGGTATAAGATCGCCTACCGGCCTAAGGCAGAGAATACTCATGCTGACGCCCTCTCCAGAGTAACATATGAACTGCCTGATCATGACCGCGATGAAGATTTGGAGGCGGATGAGACCCCTAGCTTCCGGAGTTTTGTGGGACCGCTGGCCGCGGCGCAGGGACAGATCGGAGAGACTTTGGAAGAACAAGTGCTAGGGCGGCCAAGAGATGACTGGATCCGACTTCAACAGACTGACAGAGAAGTTGCTCAATTACGTCAATGGATGGCTTTGCGGCAAGTCCCCAGTCGAGAAGAGAGGAGTACCCTGTCCCCAGGAGCACTGAAAATGTTGGGACAATGGGAGAGACTGTGTTTGCGAGACGGGCTGCTGTACCGACGGGTGCAGCTACTGCGAGAGTTCGGGACCACCTGGCAAGTGGTGATCCCAGAGAAGTTGGTCGGAGTATTAGCTAAGGAGGCTCATGAACGAGGGGCTCACTTCGGACCAGAGAAGACGTTTCAGTGGTTGCAGAGGCTAGTGTATCATCCCCGACTGCGAGCAACAATAAAAGATACTTGTCGAAGATGTCGGAACTGTGAGCTGGTTAAGCCCCTGGAACAGTGGATCCCCATACAAACTATTGTGACTTCTGCCCCCTTGGAGGTGCTGATGATCAACTATTTGACTGTTGGACTGGCGCATCTCGGGTGTGAACATTGCCTGGTAAAGACAGACCACTTCACAAAGTTTGCGGTAGTGACCCCGACCAGAGACCAGACCGCCGAGTCAGCTCCGCAGGCCATATGCAGAGACTTCATTCGGGTGTACGGCTGCCCAAAGAGGATCCATTCTAATCAAGGCGCCTGCTTCCAAGGCCGGGTGATGGAAGAGCTGCACCGGTTGTACAAGATTGAGAAGTAACAGACTACACCTTACCACCCTCAAGGAAATGGGGCCTGTGAGCGCTTTAATCGGACACTGATCCAAATGCTCCGCACATTGGAGGAAGATCGGAAGGTACGATGGCCTGAGTTTGTGACCGAGCTGGTGTGGGTCTACAACAACCGAGTGAATAGTACGACGGGGTTCACTCCTTATACCTTGCTGTTCGGGCAAAAGGGGCGAGAGATTACCGAGTTAGAGCTGGACCTCGAGGAGGACTACCCACGGATGGGGGTGTCTTCCTGGGTCCGGGAACATCGGCATTGACTGCAGACCCTCCGACGGTTGGTACTTCAAAAGTTTCAGGAGCTCAAACATCATGAGACATTGCCTCTTCGAGGGACAGCTCTGAGGCCCGGGGAAAGGGTGTTGGTTCGGGACAGGCGGCCCCGGGGCAAATTGAGTAGGCGGTGGGAATGGACCCCGCACTGAGTGAAGCGCAGCATTGGCACTGAAGGACCTGTGTATGAAGTTCAACCCGAGGGGGCTGAAGGAGCCCCTACCAGAGTGGTTCATCGTAGTATGCTGCGACCCTGTCTGTCTAAAGATGACGAGGATGGAGAAGAATCACCTGCTTCTAGAGAGGGTCCTGTCACAGTTGCTCCAAGCCACGATGTGGTCGAAGAAGAGTTGTTGATTCTACCTCAGAGCCCCAGCACTCGATTACCTGCAGTCCCCAGTGCAGGTGGTGAGGGAACAACATCATTTGAAATCACCGGGCAGGCGGAAATTGGAAATCCGAGTGACCCTGCTGCCCCCATCGGTCAAACTGAGTTACGCCGGTCAGAACGGACAACTGCAGGAGTGCCTTCTCACCATTATGAACAAGATCAATTCATATGGTACCGTATCTTCCAGGAAGTCCAAGAATGTGAACGTTTAATGAAGGAACTCTCGCCCATGGAATGGCGAGTTAAAGGAGAGTGGGAGTGTAAGGGGGAAGACCGGGGTGTAAGTACTTTCAGAGCAAGGGATCTGGAACTGCCGGGGCCGTGCCTCTGGTTGCAGGGGGAAGACAGACTGCGAGCACAGAAGTCAGGTGACTGGGAAGCTGGGGGCGTGTCCAGAGTGAGAGCTGAGAGGTCAGGTGACCGGGTAACTGGTGGCGTGGCTAGAGATAGGAAGAGACGAGGACATTTGCACGGGTGTACTGCTCAGCAGAGCAGTGTGAGAGGGTCCAGGCTCCTGGCTACAGTACTTGGAGCAAGATCCAAGTGCAGTGGACCGGAGGAGTCAAGCCGACTCGAGGGAGAAGAGATGCAGGGTCTGTGGAGCTGAGCTCGTGAGGTACCGTGTTATGGACTAGGGGCTCAGCAGGTAAAACTCGAGACCGCCCGCTGCCGCCAGAAGACGGAGCATTGTTTGGGCGGGGACGCCTGAAGAAATCAATCCCGGCATCAGCTGGCAACTGCCTTGTGAGGAGCAAGAGTCAGCTAAGTGAAAAAACTGTCGATTACAACCGGTTCGACTCTGCTACATCTAGTTAAACCGTGAACTGTCAGTAATAGACTTTTACCTGCTACTTCCCTTGTTTTCTCCCATATTTTCCCCTGTTGACCCTGTTATCCTAAACCTCCCCTGTTTATTAACCCCGTATTGGCTGCTCTGTGTTTCTATGTCACTGCAACTAAAGTACCCGTGTTACATTACCAAACAGCACAGTGACAACTTTACACCCTTCCAATAGACAGACTGACTAATTACAAGTTCATAGACACCTGTGATGCTTACAGAACATACCTTAGTTTAACATGTCCCTATGTTTAAATAATTTTCAATCTTTTCTAGAGGTACCGCATCATTTGTTTCCAGGTCCTTGTAATTTTTTTTCTGTTGAGCCACAATTCAAAAGCAATGTCTGATTTTCATTAGTTCACATTCAGTATATTTAAATAAAAAAAATTGTTTTGTCAGTTATTTCAGTGACAATTGTGGGTTTATATATATATATATATATATATATATATATATATATATATATATATACACAGTATATATACTGTATATGTTAAAATCCAAAATACATAGCACTCCTATCAAATTTCTGTGAAGTAAGTCAAAATAAAGCAACACTTCCAATATTCCAATATAATATAGAAGCCCCCCAAAAAAGGTAGCAGATGCTGCTAAGCAAGTGAAATAATGCATTTTATTATGTCAGTATTATAAACAATTAAAAAATGGGGAGAAAAGTCACAAGGAGAACCCACTAATCCAGGGAACAGAAAAAAGGTATATGGTAGAAAGCATGTACACTTAGTAAAACATGTGAGACTCAAAGTATGCAAATTGTCAAGCCCTGATTAGGTTTCTAAATAACAAGGTAAACTGGCACCCCAATGTGTGTTTTGAGTTAGCTTCTTCGGGGGAAAAGCACGTTGGGGCACCTGTCTTCACTTAACACAGATTGTTCAGATAAGTACATCTCATATTTGGTCATGCTTATATTTTGTATATTTATTGTTGCATACTTTCATTGTCTGTTCTTAGCTGTCAATTCACCATCAGCATTTTCTGCTAAGTCCAGATTAGTTCCCATGTGGCTGTCCTTTGCATAGGATTCTATATAGGTTTGCAAACACCATTGGTATTTTTCTTTATTTTTCTGGCTGCCTATTGATATTATTGAGCACTTTTTTCATTACTGCAGCTAGTAGTTAATAATATGTAATACTTATTTTTGTGGACTCTGTTCTATTCAGCTTGCAGCATAGATCACCCCTTAATTGTTGTATTGTTTACCTTGCTATTTAGGGCTTGACGATTTACATACTTTATGAGTCTCACATGTTTTACTAATTGTACATGCTTTCTACCATATACCTTTTTTTGTTCCCTGGATTAGTGGGGTCTCCTTGTCACCTTTCTCCCCATTTTTTAATTATTTATAATAATGACTGTAAGATGGCCACCGGACAAGTCCTTGAGAGGAGATAGGTATCACCGAGGTTGATAGCTTTGGTGATGCAAACCCGGGAAAGCATGCTCCAGCACACGTAGTGCTGAGAGAGTTAAGAGGGCGTATCAGGGCCAGTTTTTATGAGCAGTCATAAGAGATGGGAGGGAATGGCTGCTCACATATCCCCACCCCAGGTCACGGTTTTTGTAAATAAAATGGAGACCGAGTGTCTCATTCAGTGTCTGTGGCTGGAGGTGTGGAGACCTCCAGCGTGTTTCTGCTAAAGGACACTGACAGTGAGCGGGCGAACTCGCAGTACTGTATGGACTGTTTATTTTCTGTTTTGTTACTTTGTGCCGGAAAAGGCTTTGTTTCGTTTACTTCTGAAATGCAGTTTATGAAGTTGCAATAAACCTGACTTGAACATTTTGAAGAGACTGCTTCCTGTGCCTACGTCAAAAGCAGCCGAGTGAGTAAAACCCTACAACTGTTGCTAGAAGCACAGGCACGAATCCCAAGGGGCAGTGTGACTGCTACAGGAAACCGTTTGTGGTCATAGACACAAACTGTGGCTCCGAGTCCCATTAGGTGGGCGTAGTCAAGGACCTGTTGCACCTTGTTATAATAGGGCGGGACTTTGCCTTGTTTTGTGACTTGTGGGAGAAAGGAAGAATGGCAACTTGTTCAGACAACAACCAGGTCGCTCCTAAAGAAACCTCATTCCAGGCCGCAGCTGATGGGTTTCCTTTTTGTGTGCTTGTTGGGGATGAGGATGAGGCAGCATCCCCGGAGGCCAACATCCCTGAGCTGGAGGTGTCCAGGGGAAACTTTGGAACCGCCCAGCTCAGAGACTTAACTCTCAAAGGGGCGTTTGATAATGTCACTGTTCTGAATGGTGTTGTTCAAGAGCCAGAGACTGACACCCGATATTTGTACTTTGCCGTAAATGGGGAGTTGCTATATCGGGTCACCACGCTCAGAGGAGTGGTAATAGAGCAGTTACTAGTGCCAGGGCTGTACAGACGCAGGGTGTTAGATATGGCCATGCACATGTCTTAGGTGGTCATCTGGGGGTAGAGAAAACCCAGGAAAGGATCCTCCAAAGTTTCTACTGGCTCGGGTGTCCCCGAGAGATCGTGAATTATTGTAGGTCCTGTCTCACCTGTCAGCTTACCTCCCAGTGGCTCCCTTCCATAGCCCTTTAGTGCCACTGCCTATT
This sequence comes from Phyllobates terribilis, assembly GCF_046119375.1. Classification (NCBI taxonomy): domain Eukaryota; kingdom Metazoa; phylum Chordata; class Amphibia; order Anura; family Dendrobatidae; genus Phyllobates; species Phyllobates terribilis. Next base: position 248,909,444 of record NW_027362761.1, read on the forward strand.
ATTGAGGTCCCCTTCGATTGCATCGCCATGGATCTAGTGGTATCCCTGTTCAAGTCCACCAGAGGACATCAGCATATCCTGGTGGTACTGGACTATGCTACACAGTATCTGGAGGTCGTACCACTACGAAACTCTTCCTCCAAGTGTAAACCCCGGGAGTTGGTCCATATCTTTTCCAGGACGGGGTTGCCTAAAGAGATCCTAACAGACCAAGGGACTCCATTTATGTCAAAGACGATGAGGGAGTTGTGCAAGACCCTGCAAATCACACAATTCAGGACCTCAGTCTTCCACCCACAGACAGATGGCTTGGTAGAGAGGTTTAATAAAACCTTGAAGGCCATGTCGGAGAAGGTCGAAGAGAAAGTCGGCCGGGACTGGGACTGTTTACTGCCGTACCTTCTATTCTCCATCAGAAAAGTCCCACAGGCCTCTACTGTTTTCTCCCCTTTTGAGCTGTTTTATGGCCGACACCCCTGCGGACTCCTGGATGTAGTAAAGTAGACCTGGGAGGCGGAGTCTACACCCTACAGGAGTGTAATCAAACATGTGGCCCATATACAAGAGAGGATTGCAGAGGTGATGCCCATTGTGAAAGAACACCTCCTCAAAGCACAAGAGGCACAGTCGAGGGTGTACAATAAGTCGGCGAGGGTGAGACACTTCAACCCTGTGGATCAGGTACTGGTGATGGTACCTATGGTGGAGAGCAAATTCCTGGCAAAGTGGCAAGGCCCCTATGAAGTAATGGAAAAGGTTGGTGAGGTCAACTATAAAGTCCACCAACCAGGGAGAAGGAAGCCATACCAGGTATACCATGTCAACCTGATTAAGCCATGGTGAGATAGGGAGCCGATGGAAGCTCCGTGTTTGGTGGCGATGTCTGAAGCCGACGTGGGAGAGGTCATGGTGGCAGAGACGCTGTCACTGGCCCAAAATCAACAGTGACAAGAGTTGCTACAGCGGAACAGGGACCTGTTCTCGGATCTACCGGGGTGTATTCAGATCATAGAGCATGAGGTGCTTGCGGAGCCTCATGTCCGAGTAAACGTGAAGCCATATCGAATTCCTGAAGCCTGCCAAGAGGTAATCTCGAAAGAGGTGAAGCGCATGCTGAGTCTGGGAGTCATTGAAGAGTCCAATAGTGGCTGGTCCAGTCCCATAGTCTTAGTTCCGAAACCATGTGGAGAATGGCGGTTTTAAAACGACTATAGGAAACTGAATGAGGTCTCTAAGTTTGATTCGTACCCAATGCCCAGGATAGATGAACTAATTGAAAGGCTAGGGCAGGTCAGGTACATTACCACCCTTGACCTCACAAAAGGGTATTGGCAAACTCCTATGTCCCAAGATGCCAAAGAGAAGACGGCCTTTTCATTGCCAGATGGGTGTTTTCAGTACACAAAGATGCTGTTTGGGTTGCAAGGAGCTCTAGATACCTTCCAGAGAGCCATGGACCGGATCCTAGCTCTACACAAGAAGTATGCAGCGGCCTACCTGGATGATATCATGATCTACAGCCAGGATTGGGGAAGCCATCTGAGCAAAGTCCAGGTGATATTCAATGCTCTATGGAAGGCGGGGTTTTCCATCAACCCAAAGAAATGTGCCATGGGCATGGAGGAAGCCAAATATTTTGGCTATATCGTAGGCAGAGGTGAGAAAAAACCCCAAATGAATAAAGTTGATGCGATCCTAGCCACAACCTCTCTCAAAAAAGCAGGTCAGAGCGTTCCTGGGCATTGTGGATACTACCGCCGGTTCATCCCTAACTTTGCAATGATAGCCGCCCCTTTGACAGACCTCCTTAAAGGGACTAAATCGGCTATGGCTAAGTGGTTTCCAGAAGCTGAGATGGCCTTCCAAGAACTAAAGCAAGCCTAAAGAGTTTGTGGTCCAAACGGATGCGTCAGATACCGGGCTGGGTGCTGTCCTTTCACAAGAGATGAACGAGCAAGAGCACCCCATAATGTATTTGAGCCGGAAGCTGAAACTTTGTGAGAAGAATTACTCCATAGTGAAGAAGGAATGTTTGGACATCAAGTGGGCATTGGACACTCTAAGATACTACCTCTTAGGCAGGAAGTTCAGGCTGGTGTCAGACCATGCCCCACTAAGGTGGATGAGTGAGAAGAAGGGAAATAATGCCCATGTGACCAGGTGGTTCCTAGTAGTGTTGAGCCACCCCCGTAGTGTTCGAGTTCGGTTCGGTTCGTCGAACACCCGTGTGTTCGCCGAACTGTTCGTCGAACTGTTCGTCGAACACCTTCGAACACCGTTAAAACCAATGGCAGGCAAACAAAAACACATAGAAACACATAGAAAACACCTTCAAAAGGTGTCCAAAAGCTGACAAACTGCTCAGAAGACATAACTAACACATGGAAAAGTGACAAGTACATATAGTCATGCGAAAATAAAAGAGGTGGAGGAGTAAAAGGAGGGGGAGACACAGATATAGGCATGTCATGCCCTTCTAAAATCCAAAAAGTGAGAAGCCGACACGGCCAGTCCGCTCCTGCCCGTGCCACCTCCGTGTCGCCGGGTTTGTGCCAGAGCCGCGGTGAACCCTGACGGCCAGCCCCCCTCTCCCAATACTGGTGCCTGTCCGCTGGTGGGTCGAGCGAGCCCCCCTGTGGTGGAGGTAGCTCTAAGCTTTTTAATTTAAATTGTCTCTCTAATTTGAATGAATACACTTTAAATCCATTTACAAGGATCTATTGGAGGGCAAGTCTCATGCCAGCAGCCGCGGTAATTCCAGCTCCAGTAGCGTCCACTAAAGCTGCTGCAGTTAAAAAGCTTTTATAAGGATCGAGCTCAGCTGTCCACCGCAAGGCATCCTACTGCCAGTCCCAGCCCCTATGCCTTGGGGTGCCTCCTGATGCTCTTCACTAAGTATCCCATGGTCCCGAAGCATTTCCTTTGAAAAAATTAAGTGTCTAAACTACAGGTGGTGTAGCTTGCTTAACAGCCGGGATAATCCGCTGACTAGCAGACACTGCTACTAGGCACAAAGTATTTCCTGGGCTAGATGCAGTTAAAAATTTGTAATTAGATACTCTCGTTGGATGCTGAGAAAGCATTCCATAGAGTCTCCTGGCACGCCATATATGATTCTCTTAAAAAGCTTGGGGTAGGGGTCTAGGGGACCCTTTTATAGCCAAAATCATGGCCCTGTATCGCAATACGTCACCTAGGCTGAAGATAAATGGAACTGTAGCACCCTGAGGGCTCGGTTGCTACAGACGTATTGCACCTCACCCAGAGGTGTGATATCTCACTCTCAGGTAAGGATGGAGTGTGGATCAGGACCCGACACCTGCATGCATTACACCACATTGCCGTGGGGCAGGGCGACCAATATGCCCCGGAGATGGGCACGACAGTCCCTGTCCCTGGCTGGAGTGGGGGGAGGGAACACTGAGGAAGGGGAACCCTGTAGTGCAGGAGCAGGGAGGAAGCAGTTCCTGGGTGCATTGAGAAGGGAGTATAAAAGGTGGGCACCATCTTAGTTCAGTGCAGAGAAGTCTGAGCAGAAGTGGCAGGGAGCAGGAGCTCTGCATGAGCTCTGCTCCGGAGGCGGGCCTAGTAACAGAGGCCCAGGCCTGGAAGAGGGAGAAGGAAGGAAGAGGAGCGGAGAAGGCTCCAGGAACGAGGAATGAAGGGATCCCAGGGGTGCGGACGGGCGAGTCGCCACCGCACGCCCGAATCCACCTGCGTGGAGGGGTCAGGCCAAAGGGGGAGACCGGTCCCCGAACTAGTGGAGGCAGGAAACGACCCTCAGCTAGAAACCGGAGGCTCTGACATTTTATGTGGCGCAGCCCCTCGCTACACCCGCTAGGAAGGCACCACATAGGGTCAGGGAAACTGGCGCCAAGTTTACCAAGAGGAGGCCCGAGGCAGCGGACAGAAGTGTTGGTAAGAAAGGCCAGACAAAGGACACACAAAGGGGGTCCTGTGAAGTGCTCCAAAGTTATCTGGGAGTTGTCTGAGCCCCTCACCTGGTGAGCACAGTACGACGTGGGCAGCCGTTACCTGCAGACGTGGTCTGGATAATAAGAACTGTGAGTAAAGGCCCTGGACTGCATCACTGACTCCGTGTCATTACTGCTGCTGCCCTGCACCATCACCCCCATCCTCCGCATACACTGCCCTGAGGCTATACTCCTCCCGTGGTGAGTTATGCTACGCTCTGCTGCACCCACAACACCAGCCTCAGCGGTCTGCCCTGTAGCGGCGGTTCACTCTGACCGCAATCCACGGGTGGCGTAGTCGGACATTTAAACATCAAAACCACATAAATAGTTCCGCCACTGGTTTGACTGCCCTGAGCCACGGAACCGGGTCGCCGCCACGAAGACTACAACCACCAGCATCCACCAAAAAGGGTCCGGCTCCGGGTGTCCCAAGGCCCAGGGGGTGCGTCAGAACATTTTCATCACCTTTCACAATCACCAATGGGACAAGGCAGGGATGTCCTCTCTCCCCTCTCTTATACATCCTAGTGACGGAGCACCTGCTCTCATCAATTCGCCATAACCCCAATATTAGGTGGATTGAGGTGGGAGGCACCGAGTACAAGTGCTCTCTATTTGCTGATGATGTCCTAGTATATATCACTCAATCACATATATCCATCCCTGCTGTTATGGCTGAAATAGATCACTTTGTTACATGGTAAAATTTTAAAATCAATGCAGCGAAGTCTGAGGCCCTCGATGTCTCCCTCCCAAAATCCATACAGGATTCCATCCAGTCCAACTTTCCCTTTGCCTGGCCCTCACAGGGTATCAAATACTTAGGAATTCCTATTCATAGAGACCTCTCCCATCTATGTTATCTTAATTTTGGGCCCTTTATTGAACAATTCCATACAGACCACGGTTGGCAAGTTAGAACTGTAAGATTCACTACGTGAACCACTGGTGTTTTGTGGAAAAGCACATGTACACTGCGTTCCAAATTATTATGCAAAAAGTGTTTAGGAGTGATAAGGGAAGAATTTGTTTGTTTGTCAGTTAAACTCATTGATGGTGATGTGTGTCAGGGCTCTTTATATCACTGTAAGCAATTGCAGACACCTGTGCTAATTAGTTTGGCAGGTGTGTCCAATGAAAGGCAAGACTACTTAAGAAGGCTCTCTCACATTATTAAGCAGCCTACATTTTCTGCCAAAATGGGAAAGAAAAAGGATGTGTCGGCTGCTGAGAAGCAACAAATTGTGGAGTGTTTAGGTCAAGGCATGACTACAATCAACATTGTGCGATGATCAGGATGAAGTGTCTTGGCAATCAAGAAGTATGTAGCTGATTCACAGTATACACGTGTGCGTGCTGATAAGGGCAAATTGAGGACTCTTTCCTACAGGCAATTACGTCAGGTTGAAAGAGCAGCGGCAAAAAAGCCTTGTCATAGCAGCAGACAAGTTTTTGAAGCTGCTTGTGCCTCCAACGTCCCCCGAACAACAAGATGCAGGGTCCTTCAGAGGTTTGCAGCTGTGCATACGCCATCCTGTCGACCTCCTCTATCCACTTCACACAAGCAGAAACGGCTCCAGTGGGCCAAACATTACATGAAGACTGATTTCAAAAATGTTTTGTTCACGGCTGAGTGCCGTGCAGCGCTCGATGGTCCAGATGGATGGAGTGGAGGATGGCTGGTTGATGGACACCCCACGCAAACACGGCTACAGCGCCAACAAGGAGGAGGTGGAGTAATGTTTTGGGCTGGAATCATGTGGAGAGAGATTGTCGGCCCCTTTAGGATCCCTGAAGGCGCTAAAGATGAACTCCATAATGTATGTGGATTTTCTCAAACAGCACTTCCTGCCATGGTTCAAGAAGAAGAACCGTGTATTTCACAGCAAGATCATTTTTCTGCATGATAATGCACCATCTCATGCTGCACATAAAACATCTGCATCTCTGGCTGATATGGGCATAAAAGGGGACAAACTTATGGTGTGACCCCCATGCTCCCCTGACCTCTACCCCATTCAGAACCTTTGGAGCATCATTAAAAGGAGTGTCTATGATGGCGGGAGGCAGTTCACATCTAAGCAACAGCTCTGGGAGGGTATTCTGTCCTCATGCAAAACAATTGAAGCAGAAACCATCCAAAACCTGACAAATTCAATGGACGAGAGAGTTCAGAAGCTCCTTTCGAACAAGGGGTCCTATGTGAAAATGTAACATCACCTAGAATAAAGTTTTGAGTTGAAAACTGTTTGATTTCAGTTTCTAACAACCTGCTAATGCTTATAATTTCAAAAATGACCATTTTTTTGGTCTTTATTAAAATGAAAAGGTTGATCGAAAAGTTTGGGGGATCTAAGAGTGTGGCAACCCAGTAGTCATGATTACTTCGAATTCTGACAATATGAGGGTCATGCTGCAGGTAGTGCAGCAAGAAGGCACTTATGTGTCTTGCGCATCTCGGAGCCCCAAAATTATTTTCCGGGCTAGATGCAGCTAAAAATTATTTTTAATTTTAAATCTGGTGGAGCTTATTATAGATGGCCTAATAGGATCAGTGCTGCACACTGCTACAAAGCCCAAATTATTTTCCAGTCAAGATACAGATAAACATGATTAGTAATTTGAAAGCTTAAAACAGTTGGTAGGGTGATTTTAACCAATCATCAAGCTTTTACTCTCCCCAGGATGACACAGGGGTAGAAAAGTCGTTTCGGATCCATGATTTGTTCATCTTTATGAACGTGAGTCTGTCTACATTATCAGTGGAGAGCCGCGTGCGCTTATCTGTCAGCACACCACCAGCAGCGCTGAACACACGTTCAGACAGAACGCTGGCTGCGGGTCATGACAAGATCTCCAAGGCGTAAGTGGCTAGCTCCGGCCATGTATCCAGATTGGAAGCCCAAAAAGAGCAAGGGTCCAGTGACACAGTCGTGGCTTCAATGTTTACTTGGAGATACTCCTGTACCATCGTCTCTAGGCGTTGACTATGTGTCAGACTTCTTGTCTCCTGTGGCCTTGCAAAGGATGGGCTAAAAAAGTGGTGAAATGATTCCGCAAAATTGATGTTACCAGCAGATACTGTGGTTCTGTTACGGTTTGAGTGCTGAACACTTGACGGTCCCACGGTTGGCAAGTTGGAACTGTGAGATTCACTACGTGCACCACTGGTGTTTTGTGGAAAAGCACATGTAAGATTCTGCAACAGTCTCTGCTGATACTCCTGCATGCGTGCATCCCTTTCTATGGCAGGAATAATTTCGGCAAATTTACTTTTGTACCGGGGATCTAACAGTGTGGCAACCCAGTAGTCAGGATTATTTCTAATTCTCACAATTCGAGGGTCATGTTGCAGGTAGTGCAGCAAGAAGGCACTCATGTGTGTTGCGCATCCAGGAGCACCAAGTCCCTGTTGTGTTGGTGGCGAGGTAACAATCATGCTTCCTTCCTCTGTCCTCTCCCCCCAACCTCGCACAACAGAAATGTGATCAAGGTCTCCCTCATCTGATGAGTCTTCCATCAGTTCGTCCTCCACTTCTTCCTGGGCTCCTGCACCTTCCTCACTAGTTTGGCTGCTACCATGCGCCCTGGTAAAACCATCTCCCCCACCCTCACATGCCTGCCGCCTTGGTGCTGCCGACCGTCTGGACCTTGCAGATGTTAGCCCTTCCGCATACAACTCCTCCTCCTCTACTTCCTCCACCTCCTCTTGTGCCACCACCTGACTCCGAATTCTGTTTAACATGTGCTCCAGCATGTAAATCACCGAAATAGTCATGCTGATAATGGCATCATCAGCACTAAACATCTTCGTCGCCATTTCAAAACTGTGCAGAAGGGTGCATAGGTCCCTGATCTGAGACCACTCCTCCAGCGTGATTTGCCCCACCTCTGGATCTCGTTGGCCCAGGCTATACGTCAGAACGTATTGCACCAGGGCTTGTCGGTGCTGCCACAGTCGCTGCAACATGTGCAGAGTTGAATTCCACCGGGTAGGCACATCGCATTTTAGCCAGTGAAGTGGCAGGCCCAACGACTTCTGTAGAGATGTAAGTCGCTGAGCTGCGGGATGCGAACGGCGGAAGTGAGCACACAGCGACCGTGCCCTCTGCAGAAGGCCATCTAGTCTGGGATAGTGGGCTAAAAATTGTTGGACAACCAGGTTCAACACGTGAGCCATACAAGGCACGTGTGTGACATTGCCCCGGCGAAGGGCCGCACCCAGGTTTGCAGCATTGTCGCACACGGCCTTCCCTGGTTTCAGGTCCAGTGGAGACAGCCATTCATGAAATTGGTTCTCCAGAGCTGACCACAACTCCTCAGCTGTGTGACTCACATTTCCCAGACATTTCAAAGTAAAAACCGCCTGATGACGTTGAGCCCTACTGCCAGCATAGTAAGGAGGTGTGCAGGATCCCTTCTGCGCAGTTAGAAAGCTTGTGGCATGACCAGACAGGCTTTGGGTGCAGGTGGAAGACCGAGAGGAGGTTGAGGAGGCAGAAGCAGTGGAGGAACTTTGACATAAAGAGGATTGACGCACAACTCGTGGGGACGGCAAGACTTGGACAGCAGCCCCTTGTCCTGCTGTCACCATAGTTACCCAGTGCCCAGTCACCGACATGTAACGCCCCTGTCCATGCCTACTCGTCCAAGTGTCTGTGGTGAAATGCACCCTGTCACACACAGAGTTTCTCAAAGAAGCGGTGATGTTGTGTGCGACATGCTGGTGTAGCGCAGGCACACCTTTCTTTGAGAAGTAGTGCCGACTGGGCATCTGGTACTGGGGCACTGCGACGGACATAAGGTCTCGAAAATCCTCTGTGTCCACCAGGCGGAAAGGCAGCATTTCTGTAGCCAAGAGCTTGCAGATGGTGAAATTCAACCTCTTAGCTTTCTCATGGCTAGGAGGAAATGGTCTTTTACTTGTCCACATCTGAGGGACCGAGGGCTGGCTATTGTGCTTAGACGGGGTTGATAAGGGTGTCCCCGGCAAACTGCCGGTCTGTGAGGAAGATGCAGGCGGACATGTTAGGTTGCCTTGATCCAAAGGTGGTGCTATCGATGTCGGACAGCGCTCAACACCAGCTGGTGTTACCACCTCCAAAGAAAATGATGACCTGCCAATCACGCTGGCTGTTGCGGGTAAAGAGGTGGCAGGTCTGCGCCCCAAAACAGGTGTGACTGCTGTCCCCCCAGTCACAGAGGATGAAGAGGCCGCGGATGCACAAGATATGGCAGACGGTGGTTGGCCCGGCCGGCTAGGCCGCATTGTAGCACACTGAGCTTCCCACAGCAACTTATGCTTCATGTCCATGTGCCGGTTCATGCATGAAGTACTCAAACTATGTATTTTTTGGCCTCTACTTAGCTTTTGCTGACAAATGTTATAGATAACACGAGTTGGGTCATATTTATCGATCTGAAAAAATGCCCAGGCTATGCAAGGCTTAGCACCCATGCGACCTGAAGAGCCACCACGACTTGTGGTGAGAGGCAGAGTTGTGTTTGAGGATGCAGTTGTTGACGTGCTTCCAGTACTACGTCTCTGTCCAGGAAGGCGCAACCTGACCTCGTCGTCACTAGCATCTTCCTCCACCTCCTCTGCTGACCTCATCTCTTGGCTGACTGTGGGTTGACAGTAAGTGGGATCTCCAACCTCATCATCATCACCCTGTGTGTTATCACACCCGTCGTCCTCAGAGCCAACCTGTTCCTGCCCTGACAAAAAACTAAAGTTGTCGCTCCAATCAGGTATTTGAGTCTTATCATCGTCTTCCTCATTGTCTCCACCAACAGGAGTTACAGTTTGGGAATGAGGGTCTACATTATGGTCAGAACCTTCTGCGTCTGGTCCTGGATCCGACTCATAAAGATTCTGGGCATCAGTGCAGATCATTTCCTCGTCTGGATTCACAGAAGCGCTGGAGTCGACCTCTGATTCCCAGGCTACAGTATGAGTAAACAGCTCTGCAGACTCAACCATCTGTTCTACCTCATACTCAGACGGGCAGCTGGAGATTTGGGAGCTGTGAGGAAGCAAGTGCGATTTGGGTGACACCTTTGAGGACTGGAGTATTTGTGATGTTGAAGTTGATGTGGAGGAGAGCCCACTTAAAGGAGCACTTGATATCCGTTGAAGCACCTGCTGTTTTTGTGCCTCATCTGGAATTTGTAGCGATTGGCGTGGCCGTAAGAAAGGGATCTTATCACATTGTCCGCTAAAAGAAGTAGACATTTTAGTTTGGCTGGAAGATGGTCTTTCTTCTGCAGATGTTACTGTTGCTTTAACACCTACCCCACGGACACAACCTTTTTTCCCCTTCCCAACACGCCTATTCCCCTTTCCACCAGCAGCAGGCCTTTTTCCACTCATTTTGGTGGTTAACTAATTCACAACTCTGGAGTTGTTTGCACAAAAAAACAATGGATGGTAACCGAGCAGAGCTGAGTGGCCAAACTGTGGTATTAGGCCAAAACTATTGGCTGGGTTAGATGCAGAAAAAAATTATATTCAATTTGCAACCTGATGGAGGTCAGTATAGATGGACTAATACAACAAGTCCCACACACAGCTAGAAGCCCAATATTTTTTCAGAGGTAGATGCAGAAAAAAATATATTCAGTTTGCAACCTGATGGAGGTCAGTATAGATGGACTAATACAACAAGTCCCACACACAGCTAGAAGCCCAATATTTTTTCAGAGGTAGATGCAGAAAAAAATATATTCAGTTTGCAACCTGATGGAGGTCTGTATAGATGGATTAATAGAACAAGTCCCACACACAGCTAGAAGCCCAATATTTTTTCAGAGGTAGATGCAGAAAAAAATATATTCAGTTTGCAACCTGATGGAGGTCAGTATAGGTGGACTAATAGAACAAGTCCCACACACTGCTAGAAGGCCAAATATTTTTTCAGAGCTAGATGCAGAAAAAAATTAGATTCAGTTTGCAACCTGATGGAGGTCAGTATAGATGGACTAATAGAATGATGCTATGCCCAAAAGATTTTACTTCACTAGGTGCAGTAAAAAAATTGGTATTCTATACACAGGTGGTATATCTTGCACCACAGATAGACTACTCCACTGACTAACACACTCTGCAATAGGCCAAAAAGGTTTAGCTTTGCTAGATTCAGCCAAATGCTGTGAAAAAAACTTGCACAGCACTGGCACAGACCTGCCTGGCAAAAACTGATAGGAACTGATGTAACCTAGTCCTGAAAAGGACTCCAATTACAATTAGTCTTTACTCCCCCAACCTATCTATTTAAGAGCACAGACCTGCCTGATAAAAGTCGTAGGAAATGCTGTAACCTAGTCCTTAAAAGGACTGCAATCACAACTATTCCCTACTCCCAAGCTATCTGTATATTTGTGCGAAAATTGGCTTGAAATTAACAAGGTATAGCGCACACAGCAACAGCGGTGCCGTCTAACACGCAACTGCAGCAGTGAGAAAATGGTGGCGACGGGGAAAATGGCTTGGTCTTATAGGGCAAGGACATGTGACATACACTGCCAATGACACATGCCCTTGCTTGTGTGAAAAAAAGCACTTCGCTCTGTGTGTGCGCTGCTAATAGGCTGACAGATTGCACCTCCCCACTGTAAATGCGGGAAAGAGAAAAAAAAATGGAGATCTTCATTGTTCCTGCAGAGATCCATCCCCTGCCCCTCCCCCCACCCCGCTGTACACTCAAACTGCGTATTAACATTAATTTTCATCATTACTGAGAAAAAATCCAGTTATGATTTTGGTGCACGAACAGTTATCGAACATAACCTCGAACAGCCGAATTTTTCTCAAATTGTTCGTGTTCGCCGAACAGCTCGAACACCGCCCAAAACAGCTCGAATTTGAGATTGGCGAACAGTTCGAGTAGAACAACGCTCATCTCTAGTTCCTAGCCCTTCAGGATTTTAGCTTCCATGTAGAGCATAGGCCCGGGAAACTGCATGGCAATGCTGATGCATTGTCTATGGTCGACTGTTTGTCAGCGGAAGGTGCCAAGCCCGTCGGCTTTGGGCAGAGGGAGGGGTATGTAAGATGGCCGCCGGACAGGTCCTTCAGGGGTTGATATGTATCATCGAGGTTGACAGCTTCGGTGATATAGACCCGGGAAAGCATGCTCCAGCACACGTAGCGCTGAGAGGGTTAAGAGGGCGTATCAGGGCCGGTTTTTATGAGCAGTCATAAGAGATGGGAGGGAATGGCTGCTCACATATCCCCACCCCAGGTCATGGTTTTTGTAAATAAAATGGAGACCGAGTGTCTCATTCAGAGTCTGTGGCTGGAGGTGTGGAGACCTCCAGAGTGTTTCTGCTAAAGGACACTGACCGTGAGCAGGCGAACCCGCAGTACTGTATGGACTGTTTATTTTCTATCTTGTTACTTTGTGCCGGAAAAGGCTGTGTTTCATTTACTTCTGAAATACAGTTTATGAAGTTGCAATAAACGTGGACATTTTAAAGAGACCACTACCTGAACCTACCTCAGAAGCAGCCGAGTGAGTAAAACCCTACATGACATACTAAAATGTACTATTTTACTTACTTAGCTTCTTTTGCTTCCTCTACTTTTCTTGGGCTCCCAAATTTCTGTGAAAAAGACTTTCTTTTTTTTACACAACCATACACACTATGTTGCAGTTCAGTTTATATGGACCTATTTTAGACTTTCCATGGATATTTAATAAGAGTGATGTCTATTTTGGACACTTGTTCTGTATATTGTAGTCCTGTCAGTCAGTTATCTGGATAGCTAATCAGCATGTATCGGGCATGCATCCTATGGAATAAACAGGACAGGTGCATAATATCTACCAATTGTGCCCATGTTCACATCCTGAATCAGAAGTCAGAGGTGACAAAGAACTCCTTGATGGGGTGGGCTTTTAAATACCCATATTTTTTTTACATCTTGCCAGTTAATGTGTACAAACAAATACACTTTGATAGTAGATTATAAAAATGAAGACATTTCATGAACTGATTTATCGTTCTTAGTCATTTTCACAAAAACATTGCAAATAAAGCATAGAAATGCTTTAAACCAATGAACATGAAATTAGTTTAGGTCAACGTGTTCAACTGTTATAATTGCCACAATGGTCCCGTGGACTGCGAGAAATTAACAGACAACACCAGTATAAACTATCTTCTTGAATAAACTCTGTTAACACATAAAGCACAGCAGGATCCACCAACATATGTCAGATTTTCAACCAGTTTTAGGTGGCAATAACTATTAAAGGGACTCTGTCAGCACAGAATAACTGTTCTAACGTATAAATGCAATATTGGAAGTAAAAGATAACATGAAATGTTGCTTTTACTCACCGGTTAATGGCTGCTAGTTTTCTGGAGTATGTTACGAAGATTAAACTTTTGAGAGGAGAATAGGTCATCTACAAGTGTTTCACCTTCTTCTGTATATAGACATGAACATTTCCATTTCCTTCTTTTGGTGTAGCCACAATGTATTTAACAAATGCAATTTTTTGCATGAATGTTTAGCTTCTAAATAAGGAAGATAGATCATAGAATATGGGATAGTGCAATTTTTACTCGCCACCATTTTAATAAAATAATTGGAACACCAAAAAAGTTAAAAGAGTGATATTTGCTGAAATAACTCAATGGTAGGTTCAGTTTTTCATATTTTTTCATATTTTTCTTTATAAATTTGAGGATTATGAAAAAGTAGAGCTATAATGAGCAGAAAAGCAAATAAAGTGATAGATGATAGTCTCTTTATCAGCACATTGTACTTGATGGGTAGAATTAATAAATAAAGTAGAGAGAGAGAAAATGTTCCCAGAAGATTATTACACTGTTAAGGCACTTTGCACCAGGCTCTATTAGGGAACTCTGCACCAGGCTCTGTTAGGGTACTTTGCACCAGGCTGCATTAGGGCACTCAGCACCAGGCTCTGTTTAGGGTGCCCTGCAGCAGGCTATATTACAGCACTCTGCACCAGGCTGTATTAAGGTACTCTGCACCAGGCTCAGCTAGGGTACTCTGCACCAGGCTGTATTAGGGCACTCTGCACCTGGCACTGTTAGGGTACTTTACACAAGGCTCTATTAGGGCACTCTGCACCAGGCTCTGTTAGGGTACTCTGCACCAGGCTCTATTAGGGCACGCTGCACCAGGCTCTGTTATAGTACTCTGCACGAGGCTCTGTTATGGTACCTGCACCAGGCTCTATTAGGGCAATCTGTACCAGGGTCTTACGGCACTTAAAACTAGACTCTGTTAGGGTCAGTGGCGTAACTAGAGTCTGATGGGCAAGGTGCAAGATTTGGATCAGGGTCTCCCCGTCCTGAGTACATATATATATATGCAGCGGCATGCTATTCCATCTGGTTTGCGTTTAGTTGGACCATCATTTATTTTTCAACAGGACAATGACCCCAAACACACCTCAAGGCTGTGTAAGGGCTATTTGACCAAGAAACAGAGTGATGGGGTGCTACGCCAGATGACCTGGCCTCCACAGTCACCAGACCTGAACACAATTGAGATGGTTTGGGGTGAGCTGGACCGCAGAGTGAAGGCAAAAGGGCCAACAAGTGCTAAGTATCTCTGGGAACTCCTTCAAGATTGTTGGAAGACCATTTCCGGTGACTACCTCTTGAAGCTTATCAAGAGAATGCCAAGAGTGTGCAAATCAGTCATCAAAGCAAAAGGTAGCTACTTTGAAAAACCTAGAATATAAGACATATTTTCAGTTGTTTCACACTTTTTTGTTAAGTATATAATTCCACATGTGTTAATTCATAGTTTTGATGCCTTCAGTGTGAATGTACAATTTTCAAAGTCATGAAAATACAGAAAAATCTTTAAATGAGTAGGTGTGTCAAAACTTTTGGTCTGTACTGTATATGCGCCCTCCATCCTGGTATATATGTACCATATCTTTGGCCCCATTCTGGTATATATATATATATGCCCCATCCTGGTATATGTCCTCCGTTCTACCGCTGTTCTTTAATGTATAAAAAAAAATAAACCATTATACTCACCAAGGGAGTACATAGCAGTCATGGGGCTCCATAGCAGAAGTATAATGCACCCCCATAGTCCTCCATACATTATAATTTATAATGCATCCCTTAGTCTTCCATATAAAATACTGCACAGCCCATAGTATAATGTACAGTAATATAATGCACAGCCCATAGTCATCCATAAACCATAAAGTAAAATGCACCCCCATAGTCATCCATAAAGTATAATACATGACATAGTCATCCATAAAGTATAATGCTTCCCGAATAATAATCCATAAAGTATAATGCACAACCCATAGTCATCAATAAAGTATAATGCACAACCCATTGTCATTCATGCACTATAATGCACCCCATAGTCGTCCATAAAGTATAATGCACCCCATAGCCATCCATAAAGTCTAATACATATCCCATAGTCATCCATAAAGTATAATACACTCCATAGTCATGCATAAAGTATAATGCACAGCCCATCGTTATCCATAAAGTATAATGCACCCTGTAGGCATCCATAAAGTACAATGCACAACCCATAGTGATCCATAAAGTATAATGCACCCCCATAGTCATCCATAAAGTGTAATGCACCCCCATAGTCATTCATGTAGTATTAAGCACCCCATAGTCATCCATAAAGTATTATGCATCCCATAGTCATCGATAAAGTATAATGCAACCCCATAGTCATCCATAAAGTATAGTGCACATCCCATAGTCACCCATGTACTATAATGCAACCCTATTCTCATCCTTAAAGTATAATGCACTCCATAATCACCAATACGTATAATGCACAGCACATAGTCATACATCAAGAATAATGCACCCCATAGTGATCCATAAAGTATAATGCACCCCCATAGTTATACATAAAGTATAATGCACAGACCATAGTCATCCATGTACTATAATGCACCCTCATACTCAACCAGAAAGTATAATGCACCCCATAATCACCCATAAAGCATAATGTACCCCCATAGTCATCCAGAAAGTATAATGCACCCCTGTCGTCCATAAAGTATAATGTGCCCAATAGTCATCCATAAAATATAATGCACAGCCCATAGTCATTCATAAAGAATAATGCACAGCACATAGTCATTCATAAAGTATAATGCACCCCATATTCATCCATAAAGTATAATGCAATCCATAGTCATCCATATAGTATAATTTACCCCATAGTCATCCATAAACTATAATGCAGCCTCACAGTCATCCATGATGTATAATGAACAGCCCATAGTTGTCCATAAAGTATAATGCACCACATAGTCACCCATAATGTATTATTCACATCCTATAGTCATCCATAAAGTATAATGCCTAGCCCATAGTCATCCATAAAGCATAATGCACAGGCCATAGTCATCAATGTACTATAATGCACCCCCATACTCATCCATAAAGTATAATGCACCCCATAATCACCCATAAAGTATAATTCACCCCCATAGTCATGCATAAAGTATAATGCACCCCCATACTCATCCATAAAGTATAATGCACCCCATAATCACCCATAAAGTATAATTCACCCCCATAGTCATGCATAAAGTATAATGTACACCCCAAAGTCATCCATAAAGTGTGATGCACCCCTATAGTCATCGATAAACTATAATGCACCCTGGAGTCATCCAGAAATGCATCCATAATGCACACCGAATAGTCATCCATATACTATAATGTACCCCATAGTCATTCATAAAGTATAATGCACTCCAGTAGTCCATTAGTCATCCATGTACTAAAATGCACCCCCATACTCATGCATAAAGTATAATGCACCCCATATTCATACATAAATTATAATGCACCTCCTAGTCATCCATAAAGTATAATACAGAGTCCATAGTCATTCATGTACTATAATGCACCCCTATACTCATCCATTAAGTATAATGCACCCCATATTCGTTAATAAAGTATAATGCACTCCATAGTATTCCATGTAGCATAATGCACCCCATAGTTATCCATAAAGTATAATTCACAGCCCATAATCATGCATAAAGTATAATGAGCAGCCCTTAGTCATTCATGAAGTATAGTGCACCCCCATATTCATCCATAAACTATAATGCACCCCATATTCATCCATAAAGTATATTGCACCCCGATAGTCCTCCATAAATTATAATGCTGCTCATAGTCATCCATGTACTATAATGCACCCCCATACTCAGCCATAAAGTATAATGCACCCCATAGTCATCAATAAAGTGTAATGCACTCCCATAGTCATACATTAAGCATAAAACACCCCATATTCATCCATAAAGTATAATGCATCCCATAGTCATCCATGTAGTATAATGCACCCTATAGTCATCCATAAGGTATAATTTAGCCCCATAGTCTTCCATAAAGTATAATGCATCCCATAGTCATCCATGTCCTAGTATGGCCACTGATTTAAAAATAAATACTCACCATCCCTTCGTTCCCCACCGCGCGGCATCCATATGTGAAACTGGCAGCTGACTTCAACGTGCGACGGGACCATATGTCGTCAATGCTATGCGCCCCATCACATGCATGTTGACATCAGTTACTGGCCTCTGATTGGCCGGCAGAGTGTATTGTTGCACACGGGCTCGAAGGGTCCATGCGCCGCGATACACTTCAACTGGATGTGCCTCCAAGGATGCTTATCCAGCCGAAGTTTCTGTTGGCATCGGCAGGCCCATGACCTATGTGGTCGTTACCCCCCTTGGTTAGGGTACTAGGCTCAGAATAGAATGGAGGCGCCATTTGTGACAAAGCGTTTATACGAACCGGGTCACGTGATACACCAGCCAATCACAGCCATGCTAATACTTGATAGCTCCGGAATTGCCCACAGCCTAAAAGCTTGTTGATTGAGTGCGCTGCAGTCTTTCAACAAGCTTTATTTGGCATCCGAACCCGAAGAGTACAACAGATT
Organism: Phyllobates terribilis; assembly: GCF_046119375.1. Taxonomy (NCBI): domain Eukaryota; kingdom Metazoa; phylum Chordata; class Amphibia; order Anura; family Dendrobatidae; genus Phyllobates; species Phyllobates terribilis. Next base: position 248,927,378 of record NW_027362761.1, read on the forward strand.
TCTGGGAGAAATCTGTGACCGGATTACAGTATCGGACACTAGGTGTCCGGTACGAACCCCAAACTTTACAGTTTGGGTGTGCTGCTCCCTAGATATGATAAATTTCTTTATGTGCATCATACATCAATGTCTACTTGTTATAGAGGAAGTGTGCTTCTGAAATGTTGTAGTTTGCTTATACATAATAAGGAAATGTGAATTTATAAACAAAAATGTGAATTGAAACAAAAACACTTTTGAGCCAAAGTCCTTATATAGTCTGGTAAAATGTAAACATTTGTTAAAGATGTTTCAATGGGCAGTCCAGTTAAAAAAATGATCCATAGCTATGCATAAAAAGTAATTAATATAATTTAAAAAGTAACTGTTGTTTTAATTTTTATTTAATAATAAATCAACAGTACACATAAAAATAAGCAACTTTGCAATATATCTTATCAGAAAAATTAAGGACTATTCATTAATTCTGAAAATTATCAATTCTTGTGTAAAATTTGTATTCAGTGAAGATATTTTTTACATTATTGAGACAGAATCTTATCAGCATCAACTGTCATCTTCTATGTAGATCGAAGGAGGAGCTCTGAATTTAGCTCCTCTCTCTTCCTCATCCTTCAACTCCTTCCCTTCACATAATTTCTTATGAACACCAACTGTTTTCTCCTATATCAGTAATAAAAAATCTGTCTTTACTGAATACAGATTTTACTAGGGAACTGAGAATTTTAAAAGTGACAAATCAGTCCTGGGGGAGAAAGAAGCAGATAATACAAAGATGCCTATTTTTATATGTACTATTAATATATGAAATAAAAATTATAATGCCGATTACTTTTTAATAATATATTTTAATTTTCCCAGGTATCCTGATCATCAGGTAACCCCTCTAGACCTGTGTTTGGCAACTCCACTTCCAGTCGTGTGCTCAACACTGATCTTCCTCTGTCAGTATGTGACCAGTGTTTTGTGTGAAGGGGGCTAACTGACTGCTCATTTCAATAGCTAGGCCACATCTTGAAACCCCAACTGAACATCTCCATTTGAAATGCAGTACAATAAACAGGTCACACTTCACACATCTAATAAACAGAGATGAGCAAATAAATTTGCATTAACCTGGTATAGCTTCCACTTCAGTACTTTGTACTTCAGTGCTCAGCCGGACTAAGCAAGTGCGTACTTCCTCTGCTGGTACTTAAATATTGGCATGCGGCAAGCATTTGTCGATTACTAGGAACACACGCCATTATGAAGTCCAATGAGACCTTGTGACTAGGCCTCACAGGACATCATGACATCGTAATGCCTAGTAATCACAAGAGGCTTCCAGGATGCCTTGATTCAAGTGCTGGCTCAGGAAGTTCCCACTGTCCTGGTCGGTCTGCCACGGAGTACTGAAGTGGAAGCCAGATCAAGGTAGTGCAAATCTAGAATTGGTCATGCTCATATTCTTGATAATGAAGCTGATAACAGGCCTAAAGTCTAACGGTTCTCTATCACTGACAGACTGCATAGCAATAGTGTAAAAAAAATATAAAAACAAACCAAAGCATATGATCACTAAGTCCTACTGAAGCATCAGTGGTGCCGATATCTATGTAGCTAGGAAAAGAGAAGACAGAAGCTGTAATAAACCACTTCCATCTTCTTCCCAGAGTTCTCAGGTGTGTCTGGCAGTTGAGAACTGGACTTGCTCCTGCTACATTGCAGGAGTAATAGTTTTAATTCCAAGTTGTAAATTTATGGGTCTTGGTTGTTATCTGGTTAAAAGAACCGGAAAAATTTGGCCAAAAACAATGTCACAACTATTCACATACTGCGTATGGTATTGATGCTCAATTCTATTCACTTCAATAGAAATTAATTGAAATACCAAACACAACCCATGGACAGGTATGGCACTGTTTCTAGAAAAAAGCAGCCATGCTTTTTCTAGTCATGTAAAACCTCTTAAATCTACGGAATAATTTTGACCAAGCAAATCCCGATCTGACAATGAGAAGCTCATGTTTTGAGTTTAGTATAAATTCCTGACAAAAATTGTATTAAGTGGGATTCAGCTCCTTGTTTGTACAACTATTTTGGATGTTACGGCCCCCAGGAGATACATGATATGCCGGGATACTGAAGTGTCTTTTGGGCTGCGGTAGAACTGACAGAGTGACATTTCCTGTACTGAACTATATTTTGCTAGACAATTGAAGTTCATTCAGTACAGGAAATTGAACTGTAATACATTGTAGGAGCACAGATAAATACCAGACTGTATGGGAATTAAAGAACAATTAGGTCCTGTTGCTACTTTTATCTAGAATGTTAGTTACAAGCTTTTATTTAATGGCCCAGTATTGTAATGAAGTCTCATTATCGTACAAATGGGAACTTTTAGACTGGTAATGAAATTCAGAAAGCGAAAATATTTTTATTAGACACTAAAGTGCAAAACGGAAAAAACTAATAATTACAAAAGTTACTAGTATAAAAAGGCATAGGTATGGTTTCTGCACACTGAAAATGTTATAACTTTGTCAGACTGCCATTAATTGGCAGAGCTGTTGAACCCACTGTTGTACCAGAACAATGCAATTTCGGTGTCACATTTCAAAGTGGTTAAATGTAAAAATGTTCTGTTCTTCTGGAACTGCTGAAGTTTATGGCAAATGTCAAAGCAGAAGAAAGACTTCGCTTATCTCTAGTAGTATAAAATATGGTTGTGTTCTTTCTTGTTCTGAAGCCATTAGGAAAGACATTTCTTGGTATAAAGGAATATGAAAGGTATATGCTGTACAAGTGTATCTTTCCGCGTTACTCTTGTTATTATCAAGTTTCCTCTTTTGCTCTTCCCTTCCTGTTTTGTTTCACCGGCCGAAGCTGCCAGCAGGAGATTCCTTTGTAACAATTCGGCTTCTCCTGAATCTCCCTTGCTCCTGGCTGCGCTCCCAGATGTGTAAAGAGGGAAGGGGCTGTGACCAACACCCCAAAGAAATATCACATCATCCTGGAATAACGTAACGGTGAGATACCAAGCATAGAGGTAATGTCGCAAATAAATCTTTTAATCCCTTTAAGTCATTTCGGGATATATGGGAAACCGATGGAAGGTTGGCTTATGGTTATAGTTATAATGTTATTTTTTTGTAAAATATATAGTCTGCTTGTTTAATTTTCTTCTAACCTAAATTTCTTCTACCTACAGGACTTCAATAAAGGGCAGAATATTTTAAGTAACCCCAAAGATGTTTTGACTAGTCTGGACACTGCCTTATTCTTACGCCATGCATAACGTGTTCCCAATATGCTTCCATTTATGGCTTTGCCTTCTATCAGAGCTCAACTTGTATGAAGGTGAGTGGGTGAATATGACTTTTATTTCCCTATATAATGACTAGAAGTACCCCATTGTATTGATTAAAGTACTAATGATCCACACTTTGGTCCATATTTTGTTTACCATATATGTTATTCACTAGTAACTTTCTTATCTAGAGTGTTCTAGATCTTATTTGTAGATCTTGAATGATTCCACGCTAACTCTAAGGCTCATACAGCATTTTGGGACTATGCAAAACAGCTAATAAGGCCATAGCTCTGAATTTGTTTATGGGCCCAAAAGCCTACTAGCACTACAATGTTATAGTACTTATACTCTCAGTTTAGGTTTTTTACATATTCAGACATATCCTGTAGCATTTTCCATAGTATTGCCGTAATCATACAACATAATAAATTGCAACAATAACAATAATGCGTTTTCCTACTTTCAGTGATTAACCAATGCATTTCACACCCTTGTAGGTCACAGTTTTCTACTTTTTGTCTTCCTTTTCTATGCAACAATTATTTAATAGTTTGAGCTATGCCCACAGCACAAAATGTTAGTTTTCTTATGCCAGGTCCTTCCGAGAAAAAGTTTCCAATATATATATTTTTTTCAGCTATTCTTCAGAGGCCAAGCATCATCATATCAGCCAGGTATGCCACATACCTAACTGGAGAATCAGTGTTTCTAGATTGTCAAATCACCGCAGACTTTACCATACATGGATACAAATTCTTCAAAAATAATGTAGAAGTACGTGGTGGGATGGAAGCAAGCACTGTGAACAAGTATAGGATAAGGACAGCAAAAAGAAGTGATGCTGGATCCTACACCTGTCTCTATTGGATAGCAGATGCCAGAGGAAGGCAAGAATCAGAAGTCAGCTTACCTGTGTCTCTGTCTATAATAGGTAAGAAGCTATTGTGTCTTTATATCTATTCTTTGCTACGAGAACTCAGAGATGGTTATCAGTTTGGTGTTTTGGGCTATAGCCTATAAGCAAGACATAAATTTTGGTGCTGGTTGACTCACTTCTTTAGTAAGATATGTGGAAAAATATTAAAACAAAACAAATCTTGAGCTATATATGGGGTGCAAGAAGGTGGAAGTTTTCAAATAAAAAAAAAATCTTATGATTGCTCCCATAATTGCTTAGGTAATATGAAGTCATGAAATCCTTGGTAAAGTCAAGCCGATCTCTGGGATCTCCAAAAAATTATGATGTTGTTATGTTGCAAAGAAGTCTGGTTTGTTACATAGAGGGTGATACATCCTCAAGAACCAAATTCCTCTATTTTGGGATTATTCTTTTATTAATACTAATATTATTATCCTCTACATATAGGTACTGATATACTTTAGAAACATTCAAGTTGTGGCAGTAACCAATTAAAAAACAACAAATACAAATGCAGCAAATAAAAGCAAAACTAGAAACAATGAAATATATATACAGTATAAAACTGGAGGAAGTTTCAGTATCTTCCGGCTTAATGTGTTTGATTAATCTGAAAATGTTAACTGTGAATATTACAAAATAGAGGGCGATAGACTCAATTTATTTTTTATATATTTTTCAATATTATATTGATCCTATGTTCTACACCCATCAGCTCACAGGGGATAGTCAATAGTACAGTGTGAATACTCATAAATACTGTGCTTGACCTGCATTTATAGCTACTACAGTATATCTTCAAGTGTTCAGCAGGACAATGCACCTTGATACAAGCATAGAAATGTTCTTGAAAGAAAACCTATTCTTTACTTCTGCCACCTTCAAGTAATCAAATATCTACCCAATTGATCCTGTAAACTCTATTACAGAAATTACCACACCTTAAAGGGATTGTCCAATTATGCAGACATATTTTCTTTTACTTAAATACATTTATTTTGGTGTCTCAAATCATTTTTGCAATTGGGTTTAATTAAAAATGTTGAGCTGTTTATCTTTTTTAGTCACATACAACTTTAATGCAGTCTGTGGTATTAAATCAGTTGAAAGCAGCTCAGAAAAGACAGATAATTGAGATTATAAACTCTCTAGTTATAATGAGCTCATTGATATATTCTCAGTAAAAGCAACCCTCCACCTTAGGACAGAAAGTGGCTATACATTTATCATTTATAGTCATCTTACCATTATGTACTCTATTTGCCTTCATTCTGCCTCCTCCACTCAGATCGATGTCTCATTTATCCTGTTTCCAAGATGGTTGCTGCAGTACCTTGGGGAGCGCAGTGATAAATATTATCTGGGATTGCATCGAGAGACAGAAGGATTTGCAAAGCCTCCATCCACAGAAGGTCTGTGTTTAGTTCTCTGGGATGTTTGGAACAAACTTCCTGACGAGTTCCCTCATAAACTATGTACAACTGTACCTAGAAGAATTGATGCTGTTTTGAAGGCAAAGGGCAGTCACACAAAATATGGATTTAATTTAAATTTTGTTCATTCATTTTGTTAATTGATAAAAATAAACTATTAACATTTCTATTTTTTGAAAGCAGTCCTTTTTCTTAAAGGTCAATTTCTACATACAGGTGCATTTCACTAAATTAGAATATGATCAAAAAGTTTACTTATTTCAGTTCATCAATAGAAAAAGTGAAACTCATATATTATATAGAGTCATTACAAACAGAGTGATCTATTTCAAGTGTTTATTTCTGTTAATGTTGATGATTATGGCTTACAGCCAATGAAAACACAAAAGTCATTATCTCAGTAAATTAGAATAATTAGCAAAAAACACCTACAAAGACTTCCTAAGCGATTAAAAAGGTCCCTTAGTCTGTTTCAGTAGTTTCCACAATCATGGGGAAGACTGCTGACTTGACAGATATCCAGAAGGCATTCATTGACACTAAGTAAATGCAAAGTAAATTTTGCATTTCATTTGGAAATTAAGGTCCCAGAGTCTGGAGGAAGAGTGTAGAGGCACACAATACAAGCTGCTTGAGGTCTAGTGTGAAGTTTCCACAATCAGTGATGGTTTGGGGAGCGATGTCATCTGCTGGTGTAGGTTCACTGTGTTTTATCAAGACCAAAGTCAGCGCAGCCGTATACCAGGAAATTTTAGAGCACTTCATGCTTCCCTCTGCCGACAAGCTTTTTGAAGATGGAAATTTCATTCTCCAGCAGGACTTGGCACCTGTCCACACTGGCAAAAGTACCAATACCTAGTTGAAATGCAACAGTATCACTGTGCTTGATTGGCCAGCAAACTCGCCTGACCTTAACCCCATAGAGAATCTATGGGGTATTATTAAGAGGAAGATGAGACACCAGACCCAACAATGCAGACGAGCTGAAGGCTGCTATCAAAGCAACCTGGGCTTCCATAACACCTCAGCAGTGCCACAGGCTAATCGCCTCCATGCCATGCCGCATTGATGCAGTAATTGATGCAGAAGGAGCCCCGACCAAGTATTGAGTGCATTTACTGAACATACATTTCCGTAGGCCAACATTTCGGATTTTAAAAACATTTTTTAAGCTGTTATAAAGTATTCTAATTTACCGAGATAATGACTTTTGTGCTTTCATTTGCTGTAAGCTATAATCATCAAGATTAACAGAAATAAACACTTGAAATAGATCACTCTGTAATGACTATAATATATGAATTTCACTTTTTGTATTGAAGAACTGAAATAAATGAACTTTTTGATGATATTCTAATTTAGTGAGATGCACCTGTATGTATTGTGTGTATATGTGTCACCCTGGCCTGGATGCCACAAGTGTAATTAAAGCTGTGTCTGAGAGCAGGGGGGAGGTTCTCTGGTCAGGGGAACATTAGCATGCAATGCCTCCTGTCTCAGGCCAGTAGGGGGAGCTGGCTGCCCCTATAAAAGCTGGTACTGAGGGCAGGGTTAGAGACAACTGGATGGCCTGTCTCAGCACTGAGACGTGTCCTAGAGTGGAGCAGGGACAGAAAGTTGATTGCACCTAAGAGGAAGTGTGGCAGTAGGAGAGCCACAAGCCAGAGACAAGAGGCGAAGAGAGCCTGTCTTGGCAGATCACGGACTTAATTTACCAGACTTTGGTGTCTGAGGCTGGAAGTATTCCACATTCCCCAGCAGATAACCAGTCCGCAAGGGACTGTATATTCCTTGGCCTAAGAAGCCTGGAGGCCCTGCCACAACCGAAGGGACCAGTAAAGCCGTACAAGGCTGGGAGCAGAAAGGAACCCACGTCGCAGGCCATACAGGCGAGAATACACGGAAAGCTCGGAAACGTGGGCTGTTACCCTATAACGAGGAGATAGCCAGAAGGAGCGCAGAAAGCACGGTAGGCCTACACCCTCACCCTGACCAGGGCCAATCTCCCAATTGCTCTCAGACATCCAGGTCCCCTCCTAGCCGGGACTGTTTGTGGGTCAGTTTACCTGTTCTAGTAAAGACCCTGGACTGCAACCTGTTGTCTGTGTGCTCGTTGCTCCTCCAGCACTATCAGCACATAACGAACTACCACTGGCCTGACCACCCTGAGCCACGGAACCGGGTTGCCACTACTACTCCCACCGTTTCCCTATTGCCCGGATCCGAGTGCCCCACGGCCCAGGGGGCGAGTCAGCTTTGGCGTAGTCGGCAGGATTTTGTGCCCGCAACCACCGGGTACCGCGTGCCTGAAAAAGACTTTTGCAACTTACCTGTGGCGAAGTTTCCCGCCGCCCGGAGCCGATTCCCGCCATCGGAAGCCATCTTGGACCGTTTCCCGCCGTCTTCTGCTGTCTTCCCGCCATCGGACGCCATCTTCAGGACGCCGCGCGGGAAGAAGAGGGGCGTGGACGTCAAAACCGCGCGAGATCCGAAGCTCCGCCCCACGCACCGACGCTGCGCAAGGTCCTGGAAGGGAGAGAGGGCGACGCTGACGTCATCAGGACGCGACGCCAGGTCCTCGTTCATAGCAGCAGCAGCGGAGCCGCGGCCTACAGAAAAGGATCGTCGGAAGGTAGGCCACGCTTAACTAGGGGGGAGGAAGATGTCGGACACAGAGGCGCCCACTACCACCAACGCAGCTGCAGCAGCTGTGATGCCCTTTTCCTTGCCCTACATCCCTGGAGCGGCCTGGTTGCCCAAGTACTCAGGGGAGCCCCATGCCCTAACTGACTTTAAGGAAAGGCTATACAGTTTGTTCCAGGTTTACCCCCTGACAGAGGAGCAGAAGGTCAGAATATTGACAGGGCAGTTAACTGGCGCAGCCCAAAGGGAGGTAAAATCATGGCCCACTGAGGAGAAAAGGACTGTGAAGGGTATTCTGGCCCGGCTGCGGGGTACCTTTGATACACGTACCTCCGCTGAGATTAAAATGAGGTTCTATGGATGTAAGCAGCGGGCACAGGACAGCATCAGAGACTATGCCCTAAATCTGCAGGAAGCCTTGAGGGCTATTCAACAAACTGACCCTGGCAGTGTGCAGGAAATGGATAAGCTGCTAACAGAACAATTCATAGAAGGTCTGCTGTCTAGCGCCCACAGGGCCCAGCTGCGCCTCATGTTCTTTCAGAACCCTGACCTGACCTTTGCCCAATTTAAGGACAGGGCCATAAGGGTGCTCCGTGAATCTGCAACCAGTGGCGCTATAAACCCCTGGCGCCCTGCTCTCACCTACCACCAGGAGGGGGCGCCCTCCTCTATGGACCCCGTGGGGGCTGATGCACAAGCCCTGAACCAAGCCCCGTCGAAAGACCTGCACCACCAAGTCCAGGAGCTGACCAGGAGCGTCGCGGCGTTGACCAGGACCGTCCAGGCGTTGCAAGTGGACCCGTCAAGACCCATCGAGCTGGCTTCAAGTCCGGAGGATGTCCCGTGGCATCGACAGAGGAGGATCCCGTCATTCCGAGGGAGGCCCACAGACCGCTACGCAGAGGATGGACAGCCCATTTGCCGTCGATGCAACCAGCCCGGACACATTTCCAGGTACTGTAATTTAAACGGGTCTAACCTGGGGCAGAGGGCCGACCCCCAGGCATAAGATCACCAGGCCCTTATAATTGGCGTGATAAGTACGTTGGGGGGCGCCCGGTTTTACCCGTGGTGCTGGACGGTATCCCCATGAGCGCCTTGCTGGATACTGGGTCGCAAGTAGCCACAATCCCTTATGTACTTTTTAAGCAGTATTGGACTGATGCTGATATCACACGGTATCCAGACAGTAACTTGAGCATCATCGCCAGTAATGGCTTACCCGTGCCGCAGATGGGGTTCAAGGAGATGACCATTAAAATTGGTAAAGTTGAACTGCCGGCACAGGGAGTGATTATTGTGGACATTGACCGTCATGAAAGTCACCCTAAAATAACTGTGGGTACTAACGTAATTGAAAATTGTCTTTCAGAGGTAATTGTAATTCTACAACAGGTGGCGGTGAATGCTAGTTCCAGCCAACAGAGAGTCCTCAACAAGGAGATAAAAGCCCTGATTAGACGGCAGCAGGTAGAACTGTCTGGTGGTGAGATCGGTAGCGTAAGACTGAGTGACCCATTCCCCATTTCCATGCCTCCCAAAAGTGAAATGATGATCTGGTGTCGGACTGCAATCGGGTTCAGTGGTAGAGACTACCAAGCCATGGTAGAACCCGTGTACTCAGACAGCAGGCCCACCATTTTGACAGCCCGGGGGGTGGTTGATGTCCGTCATGGGAGGGTGCCCGTCCGCATCCTCAACATTGGGGAGAGGGAAGTACACTTACCCAGGTACGCTACACTCGCCAAACTGTTTGTTGTCGAACACCAAGCTATCAGGGCCGTGGAACCCTTGCCTCCATCTCCTCAGGCGGAGGGTAATGGCTCCCAGAAACAAAAGGAGGACTGGTGCCAGAAACTCCACGTGGGTGCTGACTCCACTCCCCTGCACCAAAAACAAGGAGTCTACCGGGTGGTACAGGAGTACGAGAGAGTCTTTAGTAAGCACCCGCTAGACTTCGGCAGAGTAAAAGGGATAGAACACCACATCCCCACAGGGAGCCACCCACCGATAAAAGAAAGACACCGACCTGTACCCCCTGCACATTATCAGAACGCAAAGGGCATGCTAAGAGAAATGAAGGAAGCAGGGGTCATTAGAGATAGCTGTAGCCCCTGGGCAGCCCCCTTGGTTCTGGTGAAAAAGAAAGACGGCACCATGAGAATGTGCGTGGACTATAGACAAATCAACCGTATTACCCACAAAGACGCATATCCGCTGCCTAGAATAGAAGAGTCTTTAGCCGCACTAAAATCTGCTAACTTCTTTTCTACTTTGGACCTTACTAGCGGGTACTGGCAGGTTCCTGTGGCAGAGGCTGACAAGTAGAAGACCGCCTTCACCACCCCGATGGGACTGAGCGAATTCAACTGTATGCCTTTCGGGCTCTGCAACGCACCAGGGACCTTCCAGCGGCTGATGGAATGCTGTCTAGGGCACCGAAACTTCGAGGCGGTCCTCCTTTACCTGGACGACGTGATCGTGGACCACTATTCCCGTTTTCTAGTGGTGGTCCCGGTAAAGGACTTGACAGCCCAAACAGCGGCCAGAGCCTTCCAGCAGTACTTCTGCCGTCCACTTGGGTATCCGGAACAGGTCCTGACAGACCAGGGTCCAGCGTTCGAGGCTGAAATCTTCCAGGAGTTCTGCAACCTCTACGGCTGTAAGAAAATTCGTACAACGCTTTACCACCCACAAACCAACGGGATGTGTGAGAAGATGAACAATATAGTCATTGATCTCCTGAAGACGTTGCCCCTGGAGGAACGCAGCCTGCGGCCAGAAAAACTGCCGGACCTGATAGACCTATACAACAATATCCCGGTGAATGCTACAAACTGCACCCCGGCTTACCTGATGCGAGCCAGACCAGGTAAGCTGCCCGTAGACCTGGAGATGGGAGTCCTAATACCTGAGGACACCTCCCCGGATGCGGACTGGGATACGGAAAGGCAACTGCAGTACAAGAAGGTACAGGAGAGTGTGGAGAAGAGCCTGGCCCAGGCGAGAGAGAAGCAAGAAAGACTCTTCAATCAACACGCCCCTGCTAGTCCCCTAGAACCTGGTGAGCAAGTCCTAAAGCGAAAAAGAAGGCTACATAAGTTGGACGACCAGTGGGAAAGGGAACCCTACACCGTACTGCAGTCTGACCACGACAACCCAAAGGTGTGCGTAATCACCAAGGACGGAGGAGAAACCACTAGTGTCGTCTCCAGAGACCACCTCAAAAGGTGCCCCGAGCAACTCCGTAGTGCAGAAGAGGATCAGAGTGACCTTGAACCCGCAGAGGACAAGGAAGAAATGATCAGCACCGTTCTCGGAGAGTTCCCTCAGTCCTGGACTCGCATAAATGATGCTATAGTGGTACCCGTCCTGCATTTCCTGCAACCGGCACAGCAACAACCAACACCAGAGCCGGAAGGTGAAGAGGAGCAAGCGGTTCCAGAGGCAGAAGAGCCTGTACCAGCAGCCCAGGAGAGTCAACCCACTGCTGACAGTGAGCCTGCCATGCCTGCGGTAAGCCAAAGAACCCGCAGACAGCTGCCTGCCCTACCTGTACACCCAGCTGGTAGCTGTACCCCTAACGCTAGTGGGGAAAGCCAGGTTGGTCCACCACCAGACAGTGGGTTAAGGTGGTCAACCAGGAGCACAAAGGGGCAGATACCCGCTCGCTGGAGAATATAGCGTGTACTAAAATTGTAAATAACCCTGTTGCCAAATTTTGAAATGTTTGCCAAGTTACATGCATGTTTGGTAATTCTATGTTTCAGTTTCTTGCAGCTACCGTAAGGACTCAAAGGTTATGGACTTTTTATAACCGAGACCTTGTATGGACTGCGTTCGGAGCCTAACCCAGGAATGAACTAAGACTGTAAAGGACTTGGGGTAGGACAGACCCCCACCTGGTTAAGGCTCCCCGTTGTGCTGGTGATATGGACACCCGGTCACAGGCCACACTGTGACCTTAAGAACTCAATCTGTGCGTCGTTTGTCTACTGATGTTTTATAGTTATGTATATTATCTTTGTTTGTTATTTAGTCCCGGAGTACTAAATTTCACTAGGGGGGAATGTGTCACCCTGGCCTGGATGCCACAAGTGTAATTAAAGCTGTGTCTGAGAGCAGGAGGGAGGTTCTCTGGTCAGGGGAACATTAGCATGCAATGCCTCCTGTCTCAGGCCAGTAGGGGGAGCTGGCTGCCCCTATAAAAGCTGGTACTGAGGGCAGGGATAGAGAGAACTGGATGGCCTGTCTCAGCACTGAGACGTGTCCCAGAGTGGAGCAGGGACAGAAAGTTGATTGCACCTAAGAGGAAGTGTGGCAGTAGGAGAGCCACAAGCCAGAGACAAGAGGCGAAGAGAGCCTGTCTTGGCAGATCACGGACTTAATTTACCAGACTTTGGTGTCTGAGGCTGGAAGGATTCCACATTCCCCAGCAGATAACCAGTCCGCAAGGGACTGTATATTCCTTGGCCTAAGAAGCCTGGAGGCCCTGCCACAACCGAAGGGACCAGTAAAGCCGTACAAGGCTGGGAGCAGAAAGGAACCCACGTCGCTGGCCATACAGGCGAGAATACACGGAAAGCTCGGAAACGTGGGCTGTTACCCTATAACGAGGAGATAGCCAGAAGGAGTGCAGAAAGCACGGTAGGCCTACACCCTCACCCTGACCAGGGCCAATCTCCCAATTGCTCTCAGACATCCAGGTCCCCTCCTAGCCGGGACTGTTTGTGGGTCAGTTTACCTGTTCTAGTAAAGACCCTGGACTGCAACCTGTTGTCTGTGTGCTCCTTGCTCCTCCAGCACTATCAGCACATAACGGACTACCACTGGCCTGACCACCCTGAGCCACGGAACCGGGTTGCCACTACTACTCCCACCGTTTCCCTATTGCCTGGATCCGAGTGCCCCACGGCCCAGGGGGCGAGTCATATATATACATACACATACGCCGTCGTGACCAAAAGTTTTGCGACAGACACAAATTTTGTTTCATAACAAATTTTGCGCTTCGGTGTTTTTAGATCTTTTAGTTCTTTCTGAAGAACAATTATTAGAATTTCATGTTTTTAAATATTTATTGACAACTACATCAAGTTTATACTAAGACTAAATATTTACAATGAATAAATATTTACAATAAATATTTAGAAAGTACAAAGCAGTCTCCTTAGTTTTTGTACTTCCTGGTTTCTGGCAGGATGGGCACTCATTTTCAAGTGACAGTGCTTTAGCTCATTCAGCTACCAGTGGTTTGTTCTGAGGTCTACACTGCTATCACTGTATGTACATATAGAAATAACAGGAATTTTGAACAAGCACACAACTCCAGATAATGGGAGCCATGGTTAGAAGAACTGGTTTTGGAAAATCACCAGCTACAGGCTGCTGATTTTGCAAGATTTATTACAGCAGCTTGTTAGGAGATCAGAGAGTGAGAGGAAGGGAAGCAACTAACTAATGTGTGGAAATCAATGGTCTGGAAAGAGGTGGCTGGGATGTTAGGAGTTAACCCCTCTCCTGGAATGTAACTACAGCGCACACTCTGTCAGGGTGCAGGCAGGCACCAGTAGCTGAGTTCCATGGGAAGGAGCTGCACACAAGGAAAAATAAAATTTTTCAGGAAAATGAAAGCAGAAAAATAAAGCAAGTATATTGCAAACTTGCTTATTGTCCTGTTATCTGACTAATTAAATCAATTTAGTAACTTAAAAATGCCTCTTCAATAAGAAAGTTGAGCCACGTTGTTCAAAACAAAATTGTGGAATATTGTATAATAGATAATCCTGCACATCGTACATTGATAAAATGTGTATATGTGTTATAGAATTGTGTAGTTTGAGATTTTCAGATTTTCTTTTGTTCTTTTTAGATCAGCCATCTACACCATCTCTATCAGTGAAGCCACAGCAAACCCTGTACTTTGAAGGAGAAACTGTAAATTTGGAATGTGAACATCCAATTGTAAATTCCCAAATTTCCTATCATTTTTACAAAGATACAACCAAAGTACATAGTTACCTAGACTCAACAAAGTCTGAGTACCACATTTCCAGCTTAAGTACCAAGGACTCAGGGACCTATAATTGTGAATACTTGGTGTTAGGTCACCAGAGGACAATCCCTTCTAGCAAAAGCATGCAACAAACAATTACTGTTACAGGTATGACATTACGAAAGTGAAGAAAATAGCGTCCTATTAGGTATCTAGTAAAATATGAGTATTTTTAACATGCATCCGAAAGAACATTTGTGGCATATGAATTAAACCCAGTGGATGGACCCCAAAGATTTCAAAATCTAGGGTCCAAGCCAATCATCTTCAATTGAAATCAGTGGAATAAATAGAATAGAGATTGGGTAATGTTGTCATTCTAAATCTCTATTTTAGCATAAATTTAGGTCTTATTCATATGGCTGTATTTTAGGTACATTTTGTAAAAACATATTAGGGATGCCATAGAGGTGCCTAAGCCATCTACTATAATTCTAACTTTTGGTGAGAGAAGAGAATGCTAGAGGTACCCTTTCAAAAGTGCAAAGAGACTTTAGAAGCACTGTGTTATTAGGAACAAAATATAATTTGGATTCTTACAAATCTTTGAAAACCACAAAATATCATACAGTACAGACCAAAAGTTTGGACACACCTTCTCATTTAAAGATTTTTCTGTATTTTCATGACTATGAAAATTGTACATTTACACCGAAGGCATCAAAACTATGAATTAACACATGTGGAATTATATGCTTAACAAAAAAGTGTGAAACAACTGAAAATATGTCTTATATTCTTGGTTCTTCAAAGTAGCCATCTTTTGCTTTGATGACTGCTTTGCACACTCTTGGCATTCTCTTGATGAGCTTCAAGAGGTAGTCACTGGAAATGGTTTCACTTCACAGGTGTGCCTTGTCAGGTTTAATAAGTGGGATTTCTTGCCTTATAAATGGGGTTGGGACCATCAGTTGTGTTGTGCAGAAGTCAGGTGGAAACACAGCTGATAGTCCTACTGAATAGACTGTTAGAATTAGTATTATGTCAAGAAAAAAGCAGCTAAGTAAAGAAAAACGAGTGGCCATCATTACTTTAAGAAATGAAGGTCAGTCAGTGTGAAAAATTGGGAAAACTTTGAAAGTGTCCCCAAGTGCAGTTGCAAAAACCATCAAGCGCTACAAAGAAACTGGCTCACATGAGGACCGCCCCAGGAACGGAAGACCAAGAGTCACCTCTGCTTCTGAGGATAAGTTTATCCGAGTCACCAGCCTCAGATTAGAGACCAAGTCAATGCCACAGAGAGTTCTAGCAGCAGACACATCTCTTCAACAACTGTTAAGAGGAGACTTTGTGCAGCAGGCATTCATGGTAAAATAGCTGCTAGGAAACTACTGCTAAGGACAGGCAGCAAGCAGACGAGACTTGTTTGGGCTAAAGAACACAAGGAATGAACATTAGACCAGTGGAAATCTGTGCTTTGGCCTGATGAGTCCAAATTTGAGATATTTGGTTCCAACCACCGTGTCTTTGTGTGACGCAGAAAAGGTGAATGGATGGACTCTACATGCCTGGTTCCCACCGTGAAGCATGGAGGAGGAGGTGTGATGGTGTGGGGGTGCTTTGCTGATGACACTGTTGGGGATTTATTCAAAATTGAAGGCATACTGAACCAGCATGGCTACCACAGCATCTTGCAGGGGCATGCTATTCCATCTGGTTTGTGTTTCGTTGGACCATCATTTATTTTTCAATAGGACAATGACCCCAAACACACCTCCAGGCTGTGTAAGGGCTATTTGACCAAGAAGGAGAGTGATGGGGTGCTACGCCAGATGACCTGGCCTCCACAGTCACCAGACCTGAACCCAATCGAGATGGTTTGGGGTGAGCTGGACTGCATAGTGAAGGCAAAAGGGCGAAGAAGTGCTAAGCATCTCTGGGAACTCCTTCAAAATTGTTGGAAGACCATTTCCGGTGACTACCTCTTGAAGCTCATCAAGAGAATGCCAAGAGTGTGCAAAGCAGTCATCAAAGCAAAAGGTGGCTACTTTGAAGAACCTAGAATATAAGACATATTTTCAGTTGTTTCACACGTTTTTGTTAACTATATAATGCCACATGTGTTAATTCATAGTTTTAATGCCTTCAGTGTGAATGTACAATTTTCAAAGTCATGAAAATATAGAAAAATCTTTAAATGAGATGGTGTGTCCAAACTTTTGGTCTTTACTGTATGTATTGTTAGTTTTGTTTATTTCTTCACCATTGTTTTAGCATTTAAAAACTGTAAATGCGCCACATATTATAGTATTATTGGCTTGAATTTTTAAGAGCAGTTCCTAAACTGCTTCTTGGATAAAATTTGCAACAAGCTTTGTAGCAAAGCACAGATAAAAGTGTTTGTTTTTAGCAGGTTCTTTTGATATTTTTTTTCTTATGATTTTCATACAGATTTGATATTCACAATCTTGGTTTTTGTTTTGCTTTCTGCCCTATTTATTTTTCTGAACATTTTTTGGTTTCTTGAAGAAAATCTCAGTAACCACATTATCCATACTAATAACATTAATTTCTATTCACACAATACATTTTTTAGCTGTGGCAATTTCTCCTCTATAGACTGTAAAGCAAGAGAAAATGTAGCAAGTCTATAGTATAGCTGCCATTTCCTTATAACAATTAGAGGTTTTGGGTTGCTTTTTTGAAAGTCAGACCATTGGAGATTGAAAATTGACAAGAAAATAGAATTAGGCTGAGTTCACACGATGCGTATTTAATGCGTTTCCGCGGCGTTTTTGCAGTTGCGTAAACGCCGCGGAAACGCATGAAAAACGCATGGTAGAAGGGAAGCAATGTTCCCCAATTGAAATCCGCATGTGCTGTGCCCATGATGCGGATTTTTCCGCAGCGTAAACGCTGCGCTCAAAAGTCCGCAGCATGTCAATTAATTTTGCGTAAACGCGGCGTTTTCGCCGCCATTGACTTGCATTAGAACGCGCCAATTCCGCAAGACTGCATCTGTACTTGCGTTATTGGCGCGTTCTAATGTGCGGATGGTACCCGGGTGTGGAGGAGAGGAGAGTCTCATCCACACCCAGGTACCATTAAAAAAGCTGTAAAACAAGAATAAAATAAAAAATATATATATACTTACCATCTGTCGGCCCGCGCCGCGCTCCTGCTTGGTTCCCGGCACTTGCAGTGAGTTGAAGGACCTGCGCTGACGTCAGAGTCATGTGACGGGTCACGTGACGCTGACGTCGGCAGGTCTTTCAATTCAAAGTTGCCGGCAGCCGGGAGAACGGAGTGAGCAGGACAGCGCGGGCCATCAGAGGGTAAAGTATACATGTATTTTTTATTTTTACCATTCTCTCGGGTCACACTATATATATCCATGCTGTTTGCATGGATTTATATAGTGTGACCTAGTTGTCAAGCACTTTCCAGGTGATGCTAAAATCGCTTGGGAAGCGCTTGTCAACCCACATGCGGAAATGAAAGTGAAGACCGCTTCATTTCCGCATGTCCCTGGCAGGAAACCGCATGTACAATCCGCATGTGTTTTTTCCTGCCAGAGAGATGCAGAAACGCTCAGGAAAAAATCCTGAGCATTTCTGCATCGTGTGCACATACCCTTAGACTTACCGGTAATTCGGTTTCTAATAACCCACCACAACAGCACACAGAAGGATGTAACCCTACCCTAATACTGACAGGAAATATGAAGAGGTTTAAATATCCCCTCCCACATCCTCCCTCCAGTGTTATTACAAAGGACCACAAGAGTATAGATGCTTCAAATTAATTTTTATTTCTACTGATCAAGCTGTCGTAGAAACAATAAGCGAGGGGGAGGGAATTACCCGTGCTGTCGTGGTGGGTTATTAGAAACCGAATTACCGGTAAGTCTAATTCTATTTTCTCTAATAACCCCCCACGACAACACACAGGAGGTATACCAAAGATATACTAGGGAGGGACAATAGCCTGAAGAACCTTCCTTCCGAAGGCTAAATCTCCAACAGACATTAGGTCTAGTCTGTAGTGTTTGGAGAAAGTATGAATTGAGGACCATGTGGCAGCTCTGCAAATCTGTTCAATGGATGCGCTGGCTTTTTCAGCCCAAGAGACAGATATCGCCCTTGTAGAATGGGCCTTGAGCTTTGCTGGAGGAGGTAGATCCTGGATCTGGTAAGCCTCCGTAATGGCCCTCTTAATCCAGTTGGCTATTGTGGATTTTGCTGCTTTCTTTCCTCTGTTTGGACCTTGTGTATGGACAAATAGGTTCTTGTCTTTCCTTCCTTCTTCTGTTTCCTGAAGACAGTGCAGTACTATTCTCCGAACGTCCAGAGTGTGGAATTCCATCTCTTTTTTGTCTTTTGAGTTGTCACAAAAAGATGGCAGGATTATCTCCTGAGATCTGTAGAAATTTGAGACCACCTTAGGAAGAAATGAAGGGTCAAGTTGAAAATTAGACGATCTTCCGGGATTCTCAGGTAGGGTTTGTTGACCGAAAGGGCCTGTAGTTCACACACTCTTCTGGCAGTAGTTATTGCCACCAGGAAAGCCGTTTTCCAGGTCAGCCTGTCCAGTCTTATGGTTGATAAGGGCTCAAAGGGTGGAAGGTTTAACCCTTTCAGAACAATGTTAAGGTCCCAAGGGGGAACCAGGTCTGTTACCCTAGGGTGGATGCGGGTGGCTGCTGTCATAAATCTTCTCACCCACTGATGTTCCGCTAGTCTTTGATCGAAGTATGAACTTAACGCCGCTACCTGGACCTTAAGAGTACTAGGTCTGAGACTTTTGTCCAGACCTTCTTGTAAAAAGTCTAGAATCTGAGCCACATCAGCCCTATGAGGGTCTGGGCGAGTTGGTGTACACCACCTTAAGAAGGTTTTCCAGATCTTATGGTAAATGGTGTTCGTTACAGCTTTCCTGCTCTTCTGGAGAGTTTTGATGATTTTCTCTGAGAGGCTTCTTGTTTTTAATATCAGGAATTCAGAAGCCAGGCAGTTAGGTGTAGTCTCTCGGGATCCGGATGGTGAATCGGTCCCTGGAGAAGGAGATCCTTGATGGGAGGAAGGATTAGAGGGCTCTCCACACTCAGACTGGTTAACATTCCAAACCAACTTCTTTTTGGCCAGTGAGGACCCACTAGGATTACTCTGGTCCCTTCGGTCCTTATCTTCTGTAAGGTTTTTGAAAGGATAGCTAATGGGGGAAAGGCATACGCTAGTTTGAATTCCCTTTTGTAAGCGAATGCGTCCACGCCCAGGCAAGGGCCGTTTGGATCCAGGGAGAAATAACATCTGGAAGACGTCTGGGTTTATGCTCCACTCTCCTGGATGAATCTTTGTTCTGCTTAAGAAGTCAGCCTGGATATTGACTGAACCTTTGATATGAAGAGCAAACAAGGATAGAAGATGTTCTTCGGCTCAAGAGAATATTCTTGCTGAGATTGCTTTTAAGCTTTCGTATCTTGTGCCCCCTTGATGATGAAGGTGGACTACCGTGGTGATATTTTCTGAAAATATCTGAATGTGAGATTTCTGGACCAGAGGCTCTGCTGCTCTGAGGACTTTCTCTACGGCTTTTAGTTCTCTGAAATTTGATGAGCGTTGGCTCACCTCTTTGGTCCATATACCCTGGAATAGTTCTTGGGAGACCATGGCTCCCCATCCCTTTTCGCTGGCATCCACCTTTATAGTTACTAGCGGATTCTGGATCCATAGTACTCCTCTGTTCAGATTTTTTTTGTTCAGACACCAGAATAGAGAGGTCCTTACTCGTGGTGGTATAGGAATTCTCCTGTTCAGAGACCGTGGGGATCCGTCCCAATTCATAAGGATGTGGGTCTGTAATGTCCGGGTATGCGCCTGAGCCCAGGCCACCATCTGCGCCCGGCGTCTGACGTCACTTCCGGCACCGCGGCGTGTGCTCCACATCCTGGAGCCGGCATCGCCCACACATCCAGCGGGGGAGAGGAGGAGGAGATGGACCGGAGAGCTCAGAGAGGCCTCCGGTCAGAAGATCCTGCAGACCTTGCCCGAAAGCACGGACTGCAGGAGGGGGTCCCGAATCCAGAGGAGTCGGGAGCAGCGCCTTGAGGAGGAGAGGTAAAGACCGCTCGTTCCTCCGCTGTCCGGCTAGTAGCTTTCCACCAGTGCCTGTCGCCGGCTCAGCACACAGGGGATGACCTCTTCATCCCTGATAGGGATAGGAAATAACACTGGAGGGAGGATGTGGGAGGGACTATTTAAACCTCTTCGTATTTCCTGTCCCTATTAGGGTGGGGTTACATCCTCCTGTGTGCTGTCGTGGGGGGTTATTAGAGAAAACTCTTATTTTTTTTTTTTTAGGTTTTACGTTGTTTTTCATTTCCTATAGGTACCGTAAATACATACAACAATTGTGTTAACTACTTTTTCTGAAAGGCAGAATAGTTGCATGTCCTTTGTACTTTCTTAATACCATTGCTTGTTTTTTAAACAAATTTGAAATCATTTTACAGCTTTATCTACCTCCCCATTGTTGATGTTCTTGCCTTCTTACACAACATTTATCAATGGAGAAAATCTGACCATGGAATGTCAGGCACCTACTCCAGTTCATGTCACCATTCATCGCTTCTACAAGGATGGAGAAGAATTGAAAGGGCCATTATCACACAGAGGAATCTACACATTGCAGAATGTCACAAAAGATGATCAAGCTGAGTATACTTGTATGTACTGGAGTCCAAAGAGTAACAGAGAGATCCCATCCACTCAGAGTCCTATAAACGAGCTCTACATAATAGGTGAGATGCCATATATACTGCCGCCTGCTCTACATTTTGCCAAGCACAGTTTTATCATAGGCATATATTTAGAAGTTATTAACAAAAATCCTGCCAGCATAATTATTTAATATGAATTAGATCATTATAGATCATCCACGCATGAGGAAATTATAGAAGCACTCCTAAATGGACAATTAAATACAAGAGGAGAGAGGAGAAAAGTGTCTTATAAAAATATAATCCTTATTAAATACAGATTAAAAAAGGACACAATCATGCAAATAAGACCAGAACAGGCAAAGTGGCAACAGAAAGAAACGAGGACAGGACAGACCTATGCAAAATGGGATAAGCAGTATATTGTGCTGTAAAGAGCAATGTGGGAATTGGAATAAGTAACATCAATCCTTGTATCATACACCTCTTTATAGAGATCATAACAAAAGACTACCAGAAATACCCAATTATAAAAATTCTTACTCATATTGCAGGAGGGCCCCCCCTGGGGAATTGCACAGGCAGGCAGTGTGAAACCCCTACGCACGGGTTCGCGTGTTTACCACACGCTTTCTCCAGAGGAAGTAGAGAAATGCTGTCTGCAGGACCTTTATACCATGTGATCTGATCCCATGGTACCATCTTCCCAACGAGAGCGAGGCAGCGGTGCATTCGCTAATCTCCGCGACCGTGATACGGGCACCCCCGGTTGTCAAACCAGCCCGAGCACACTAGGAGTTGTCATGACTCCCAGTACACACGGGCCAGCATGAAAATGGCGGAGCCCAGCGTACACACGGAGCGGGGAAAAAGGCACGCACACATCGATCAAGTGATGAGTATAGGTTCAAATAAGTATAATATATACATTAGTCACCCACGAACATGTGAGGTGCATTTGGCCATGGGGCATATTGCAATAGTTGGAGACTATGAACATATTTTTCTGATATGGTGTTTCCTCTGCATCGCTTTGAGCTTGTATTTTACCATATTTTGCTCCCGGTATTAGCCCATATATAGGGTTATATATATTTCTATATATTCCGTGTTGCATCCACCTTGTTGCTGTCTTCATATAACTTTTAGTGATATATTCTAATAAAATGAATTTATATATTTATATCAGTTTATCTGTCTATTTCTCTAATTTATCTCCATGTTCTTTGGACAGTTAGTGGTTTAAAATAAGGGGGGTCCACTGCCCATGATTGGTTAGTGAACCACCCCTTTATGCTTATGTTTTCTTTTGCTATGCATAGTTGTCAAATAAGTATAAGATGAGGCTGGTCCCAATTTAACTTTCACAAGAGAAATAACGGGCTGTCATAATAGAATGGGTGAAAGGGAAGGAAAAGATGGGAGTAGACCAATAGAACCAATTATAAAATATCAAAACGAATCATCAGTCTACATCATTTGTACAATAAATATACATACAATAAACCGGAATAAATCAGAACTATCATTAGTATTATACAATATCTGACGAAGATGCATATTGATCAATCATTGAAATATGTAAATTGCAGATCGATATCCATCCCAGCTGATCATCCATGGAGTTGTATACAGACATGTGTGCACATTATACATACATGTGTATATAAGGCCATCATCCGCCACATCAGACAGCCAGGTGAGCATATGTGGAGCCAGTCACATGGTAAGAAAAAAAGGATAACTGCAAATAGATCCACAAAAATACTAATTATTAGCATAAAAACAATGATAAATTAAAAACACAACAGAACTCAAAATAAACACACAATCTGCATGTGGTAGTGGTGGCAAGTATCTAAATTATCGGAAGGACGAAAAGCTCCCTGTATACTAGTATGGATGAAGTAAATCCCCCTCACCCGAAGACTTGGGGTTACAGTCATGATACATCTTAAAATGTCGGGGATAGTATTTAATTCAGTGATGTTAGCCGCTGTCCTGGCCGCAGCAATGTCCCTCATATGCTCCTGCACACTTACCCGTAATTCTCGAGTCGTGAGTCCGATATATATATTTTGACATCCGCAGGTAGCGTAATAGATTACATTTGTACTGGTACAAGTAATATGATGTTTGATTTCAAATTGGCCATCGGCCGACATATATAAGGAGTGATGGGCAAACTCGACTGTAAGGAAGATTCTGTCTTAAGAATGGGCTAATGTTTTTCCAAAATGGTTCTCATATTGTGTCATTCATAGTTGTAAGTAGAGATAAGTTGAATTCTCCCACCACACTTTTGCCATTTGGGAGAAGTATAGAGGAGTGAATTTCGTGAAGTGTTTTTTAGCTCTCCTGTATACCGCCTTGATGCATCTTTGACTGTAACCCCTGTCCTCGAACTGGGATCTCAAGTCCCTCGCCTGCATATCAAAACTAACCTCGATGAACAGATCCGCCTCATCCTGAGGAACTGACCAACTTCGACAGCACGAATGGTCACCGCACTGTGTGCGGATGACGTGTGTATCAAGACGTTAACAGAGATGGACTTCCTGAATATATCTGTCTGCATCAATGCATCATTATCTACTTGTAGCTTAATTTCCAGGAAGTCCAACCCTTTTCTGTCAGTTTTATATGTCGGTTTGATATTAGATGAATTTTCATTTAAGCGACCCATGAACTGCTCAAGCTGTTCCACCATCCCCTTCTAAAGAAAGATTAAATCAGCTATATATCTGTACAAGCACTGGATGGGTTCCATGGCATGTGCACCCTCGCCGTCAAAAAGAGTCCTCTCCAAAAACAATAGACCTCTTTATGTTCTCTATAAAGAGGTGTATGATACACGGATTGATGTTACTTATACCAATTCCCACTTTGCTGTTTACAGCACCATGTACTGTTTATCCCATTTTGCATAGGTCTGTCCTGCCCTCGTTTTTGCCTGTTGTCACTTTGCCTGTTCTCGTCTTATTTGCATGATTGTGTCCTTTTTTAATCTGCATTTAATAAAGTTTATATTTTTTATAAGACACTCCTCCTCTCTCCTCTTGTATATATTTAGAAGTGTAAGTTTATCTATAAATATTGTTTCATTGGATTGTCTGGTTTTAGGTTAATAAACCTTAATCTCTATTTATATATAAATAGCTCTACTATTTTATAATATATTTACATTCAAGATATGTGTTTACAGTCAGTAAATTAGATTACTCTTTTTACATTTAAAAAGGACCTTTCACCAGTTTTAGCATGTTAAACTGGCCACATCATATAATAGTGGCTGAAGAGCTGAATAAAATATACCGTATTTTTCAGACTATAAGATGTACCGGACCATAAGACGCACCTAGGTTTTTGAGGAGGAAAATAGAAAAAAAAGTAAACAAAAAATGTTGTCATGATGCACTGTTAAGGGGGAGGGAGTCTGATGCTGACACTGTTATAGGGGTAATGTCCCCCAATTCTGTTAATATCCCCAATTCTGGTATATATGGCCCCCTCCTTCCTGTTATATGTGGCCCTCATCCCCATCCTGGTATGCATGGCACGCCTCATCCTGGTATGCATGGAACCCCTTGATTCCCATCTTGGTATGCTAGGCACCTCTCATCCTGGTATGCATGGCACCCCTCATCTATGTATGCATGCCCACCTCATCCTGTTATGCATGGCACTCCTCATCCTGGTATGTATGGCACCCTTCATCCCTTTTCCTGGTATGTATGGCACCCCTTATCCTGGTATGCATGGCACCCCTGATTCCCATCCTGGCATGCATGGCACCCCTGATCACCATCCTGGTATGCATGGCACCCCTGATCCCCATCCTGGAATGCATGGCACCCCTAATCCCCATCCTGGTATGCATGGCACCCCTGATCCCCATCCTGGTATGCAATGCACCCCCTGATCCCCATCCTGGTATGATTGGCACTCCTCCATCCTGGTATGCTTGGTACCCCCTGATCCCCATAACGCTGCATACACAAAAATAAACAATCATACTCACCTCCTCTCTCCTCCAGCGCTGCGTCCCGCTCTACTGCCGACACTCTCACTGTGTGAGCGGCGCATGGCATTACTGCTATGCGCCCTCATTAAGTGTGAAATGCTGTGCCGGAATAGTGACTGCTCCCCGCGCCAGAACTGTGTGCGTGGGGAGCAGTGACCATTCACTCTCCTTTATAGCTCACACACTGTACCCGCAGCGCGGCTCCTGCTGCGGCCTGTGGTCTGTGTGCCCGCTATCAAAGACCATGAATATTAACTACAACCCATGGTCTTTAATAGCGGCAGCAGGAGCCGTGCTGCGGCTACAGTGTGAGCGCTATTAAGGAAAATGAATATTCATTGCTCTCTATGCCCATGGGTGTGGGAAGCAGTGAATATTCATTTTCTTTAGCAGCAGGCACAGCGTAGGCTGCAGCAGGCGGCTGCTGCCTTCTGTGCCCCACTCATCCCACATCCACACCACCCACAGCCATAGGTATAGGGTACAGGGCACAGTTTGGACTATAAGATGCACCCTCCCACTTTCCTCCAAAATTTTGGAGGAAAAAAGTGTGTCGTATAGTCCGAAAAATACGGTATATATTTTTTGTTCAATGATCCCTCTTTTCAGTTGCAGACGTATTAGCTTGTAAAGATTAGATTTTAATATCTCCTTCAACTAACAGGGTGTTTGCAGTAATTTATCTCTTGGAGTAGTTCCTTTTTCTCCTTTATGATGATGACCAGAAGCAGAAGGCATCATACAGGAAGAAAAAAATTAACATGCCCCTAGAGAATCTTAGAACAGGCTTGTAATGAAACATAATCCTCTTCTCCACTGTGATTCACAAATTATGTAGAATAGAGCAGAGCTATGTGTCAATATAAACCCCTCTTGCAGCTTTCATCTCACAGCAGTCATTACAAACACCTCAGTATCTGCAGCTCCCTCTCCCCACACTGACTGCCCTGAGTTGTTTATAATGACAAAAAGGTCTGCTTTATTCTATACAGTAGGTGCTTATAAGCTTCTATGGAGAGGAGGGTATTTTTTATTTTTCCTGAATGACATTCCCTGCTTATAATTGATAAACATCATGCACGGATAAAAGTAACCGCCCCTAGAGACAAATCTATGACTACACCCCCTTGGTTGAAGGGGAAATTAGAATCTAGAAAAGCAGCACTCACCATGTTCTTGATTAAAAGACCTTTATTCTGAGGAATTTAACATTTGTGCGGTATACAGAGGTAATGTGCGGAACAGAGAATGGACGACTGCCGTTTCACGTCTTCACAATGCTTATGCAGGTCCATAAACCCGTTGTGGAGATGAGAAATGGCTTATTATCCATTCTTCTCCCGCACATTACCCCTGCATACTGCACAAATATCCCATTTCTCAGAACAAAGGACTTTTAAGCAAGAACGCGGTGAGTGCCGCTTTTCTTCTTCTCATATGTGCAATTATTTGATTTCAGCAGCGCACCAACTGAATTCTTATATATTGACCATACCCTAAAAAAGGAGGAGCGTGTTTGAATGGAGATTGATAGTCTGATGCTATGTGGCTCTCTTTTAAATTAGAATCTAATCTTTACAAGCTGATAGTAAATATCTCTTCAACCGAGATGAGAAATTTCAAAATTAAAACTACAATTTAACCAGCTCTGCAGTCACTGTTCCATTATGTATGGAATAGTGGCTGCAGAGCTGATTAAAACGTAGTTTTTATTTTTTATTAGTACATATTAAAATCGCAAATAATCACGGCAACCTGATGTTGCACACTGAATCAACGTGTTTCGGCGTTGAGACTTACTCATGGTCTCGATGGAGAATCCTTTTTGTTTAAATTTTAAAAAGAATAATGAAATCTACTGACTGCAAACGTATTGAAATATTTAATACACACAAAATATATTAGAAAATTGTTGTCATTTTTATTTATAAAGAGATTAAGGTTTATTAATCTAAAAACAGACATTCTGATTAAAAAAAATGTTTATAGAAAAATATATAAAAGCGATAATTGTTGCATGTTATAGTAATACATGATTAGAATGGATTCTTATATATTTTTCTGTTTTCTTTGCAGAACCTTTACGTCCTCCCTTGCTCTTTGCAGATCCTCCTAGTGGTAGGATTAGGGATGGAGGCAATGTAACACTATACTGTGCAGCTCCTGAAGAGTATGAAAGAACTAAATTCCATTTTCTTAATGCCACAGATGAAATAATAAGTGTATCTTCTTACAAAAATCAGAAAACAGCAGCAGTAACCATCAATATGAGGAAATCCAATAGCACTGCAGCTACCAAATACTTTTGCCAATACACAGCAGAGATTAAAGGACGGTTATTACTGTCACCAAAGAGTCCTGAAATTGAGATTATTGTGGTAGCAAGTAAGTAGCTTCATAATAGATTCTAAAAATGATTATTATTATTATTATTATTAAGGAGGAAGAACAAACAAACAACAATAAGTAATTGTGTAACTTTATTCAAGTGCTTTAACCTTCTTTTTGATCCCCAGCAGGATCTTTTTGGTGGTTAATCGCTCTTGGAGTAGGTGCTGGGATAGCTGTATTGTTAATATTTCTTGGTTTGGTCTACTGGGTTCTGCTGGCCAAGAAAGGTAAGATTTAGTCACTAAAATTAGATACTTTTAGAATTTTTTTTTATTATTTTCAAAATGAGTCTGATAAAATGGTTCCATGAGTAAAGGATATTCATATTCCCATTGAAAAGCCATAGTTAAAAGTCAAATTTTTATCTGTGGGGGTGAAAAGAACTCTAGATTATGCAATAACTTCCACTTTTATTGAATACTGTACTGAAGACCATATAAATTGGAGTAACTGACACTTGATTGAAGATATCTCTCTGTACACAGTTATATATATACATAATATAAAATATTTTTTTATTCTATATACAGTGTTTGAAATAAGTATCACCAATTTTCTAAATAAATATATTTCTAAAGCTGCTATTGACATGAAATTCTCACCAGATGTTGGTAACAGCTGTAAGGCGGCGGTGTTCACACCGTGCAGTAACTGAGGCAGTGACCCAAGCAAGTCCAACATAAGCAGCTTTTATTCAGCACTCACGGGTAAAACAGAAAGTCCTCCTGTTCGCAGCCGGGATAACATAAGTCCATAACAACAGTCACCGATGGCAACAGCCGCGCCGGGCCGCTCAGAGCCTGAAGGGTGCAGAGCCTTCCCAGGCGTAGGTTCAGCTACACACAGGCCCTACCAAGATTTCCTGCTATGTTCCTTGCATGTCCCAACACTGAACAACACTAATCCTTAATGCAGGGTTTTTAAAGGACCTGTGGCAAGAGCCACTGGAAAACCTGGGTTGGAGGGAGGAGGCCGCCCCACTGCCTTCCTGTAGCCTCCCCCAAGAAATGAAGGCCCTGCCGGGTTTTACTTAATCTGCCTTAGCCGGATAGCCTGACCAGGTCAATGCTCACCTTCATTCCTGCATTGCAGCCACAGCTGAGTTTGTGACTTCAATGCACTCGAATGGGTTTAATAGGTCTCTGTACACATTCTGGGGGATATATACCGTCCCTCGTATACGATCCCCGTCACTGCCTCACATAGCCCCCCCTCTGTTCAAATTTGTGGGGTTGAACATTTGTCAACGTACAGGGTGCCCGGGACAGGGCATCCGCGTTTGCCTGCGACTTCCCAGGGCAATGTTCTACAGAGAAACTGAAATTTTGCAGTGACAAAAACCACCTGGTGACTCGCACATTCCTCTCCTTGGCGTTCCTCATCCATACCAAGGGTGTGTGGTCCGTCACCAAGCAGAACTGATGCCCGAGTAAATAATAACGTAGCGATTCCAAGGCCCACTTAATAGCCAAACAATCTCTCTACCACGCTATAGTTTTTCTCTGCCGGGATAAGTTTTCTACTCAAGGTAGGTAGGTGACCGGGTGCTCTTCACCATTCACTTTTTGTGACAATACCTCCCTTAGGCCTACCTCCGAGGCATCTGTTTGTACAATGAAGGTTTCCTTGAAGTTGGAGCTGATGAGGACCGGCTGTCCACACAGGGCCAACTTCATGGACTGAAAGGCTTCTTCTATCTGAGGGTTCCACTGAACCATTACCGATTTTTTTTCCTTTCAAGAGATCGGTCAGGGCCGCCGTTCTCCCAGCAAAATTAGGTATAAACTGGTGGTAATACCCAAGGATGCCAAGGAACGCCCTCATTTGTTTTGTACTTAATGGTTTAGGCCAGTTTTTAATGGCCTCAACTTTATTGATTTGGGGCTTGATAACTCCTCGGCCAATCACATACCCCAAATATTGGGTTCCTCTAGCCCTATTGCATATTTTTGGGGTTTGCCGTTAAACCCATGGCTCTGAGAGAATCCAGCACCGCTTGTACCTGGGATACGTGCGTATGCCAGTCGGTGCTAAAGATGATAATATCATCTACATACGCGGACGCGTCCTCCTGATGAGGCTTGAGCACTATGTCCATCAGCCTCTGGAATGTAGCCGGGGCCCCATGTAACCCAAAAGGTAAGACCACATAGTGATATAGACCCTCCGGAGTTATGAAGGCGGTCTTTTCCTTCGCCGATTCCGTGAGAGGTACCTGCCAGTAACCCTTGGTGAGATTGAGCGTGGTAAAGTACTGGGCCTGCCCCAGTCTCTCAATCAGCTCATCCACCCTGGGCATTGGATAGAGATCAAACTTCGACACTTCATTTAATTTCTGGAAATCATTAAAGAAGCGTAACGATTAGTGTTGAGCGAGCATGCTCGACACTGCTCGGTACTCGCCTGAGCATCTCACTACTCGGGATGTTCGGCGAGCACCGAGCATTTCCAGATTACTCAGGCGGGAGCTCGGGTCCCCGCCCTTCATGTTTGGCGCTCTTTACACAGCCAATGAACATGCAGGGATTGCCAGCCAGTCACTGTAATGCCGCAGCCATGTTGGTTGTGGGCATTACAGTGATTGGCTTGCCGCACAGCGTCACCTCGAGTATTTAAAACTGGGCACCGCCATCTTGGACATAGTCGCTCCGGATCAGACGTTGTAAGGAGATTGCTGCTGAGCTAGGGAGAGATTTATACTGCGAAATAGGTAGTGTAGGGTCTCTAAAGCCTGCAAAATCAAACAAAGAGTCCTTCTCAGGACTGATATCCATCCCAGATATCAGGTAGGCAGGCAGGCAGGCTGTATAGGAGACGCAGTGTTTATACCAACAAACACTGCATTACAGTCCTGTGTGCTGCTTTTCAAATTGCTAGACTTAACCCCAGGTCTCAGGGGCCAGGAAAAATTCTTTTTTTTTTCATATAAATCCTCTTTTTTTTTTTTTCCTGAGTCAGAATGTACAAATACCCATCTTATTAACCTTTTGGTATCCCCCCCACCAAAAAAAAAATTGAGTGTGTCTGTGAGTGTTCAGACACAAATATATCTTTTTAAAAGAATCTGGTGTAGGCCAGATAACTAAAACTGTGGTTTTCCTCTTCCACGGTTCAAATCTGGGTGTGATCCACCTTTTTCCATAAAAAAAAACATTTTGAGTGTCTCGCTGACTGTTCAGACACAAATATATCTGTTTAAAAGATTCTGGTGTAGGCCAGATAACTAAAACTGTGGTTTTCCTCTTCCACGGTTCAAATCTGGGTGTAATCCACCTTTTTCCATAAAAAAAAAACATTTTGAGTGTCTCGCTGACTGATCAGACACAAATATATCTGTTTAAAAGATTCTGGTGTAGGTCAGATAACTAGAACTGTGGTTTTCCTCTTCCACGGTTCAAATCTGGGTGTAATCCACCTTTTTACATAAAAAAAACATTTAGAGTGTCTTGCTGACTGTTCAGACACAAATATATCTGTTTAAAAGAGTCTGGTGTAGGCCAGATAGCTAGAACTGTGGTTTTGCAGTTCTACTGTTCAAATCTCTGTATTATCCATTTTTTTGCTTTTTTTCAATAAAAAAAATCATTTTGAGTGTCTCGCTGACTGTTCCGACACAAATATATCTGTTTAAAAGAGTGTGGTGTAGGCCAGATAACTAGAACTGTGGTTTTCCTCTTCCACGTTTCAAATCTCTGTATTATCCACTTTTTTGCCTTTTTTCAATAAAAAAAACACATTTTGAGTGTTTCACTGACTGTTCAGACACAAATATATCTGTTTAAAACATTCTGGTGTAGGCCAGATAACTAGAACTGTGGTTTTCCTCTTCCATGGTTCAAATCTGGGTGTAATCCACCTTTTTGCATAAAAAAAACATTTTGAGTGTCTCGCTGACTGTTCAGACACAAATATATCTGTTTAAAAAAGTCTGGTGAAGGCCAGATAACTAGATCTGTGGTTTTCCTCTTCCACAGTTCAAATCTGGGTGTAATCCACCTTTTTACATAAAAAAAAACATTTAGAGTGTCTTGCTGACTGTTCAGACACAAATATATCTGTTTAAAAGAGTCTGGTGTAGGCCAAATAGCTAGAACTGTGGTTTTGCAGTTCTACGGTTCAAATCTCTGTATTATCCATTTTTTTGCCTTTTTTCAATAAAAAAAACATTTTGAGTGTCTCGCTGACTGTTCCGACACAAATATATCTGTTTAAAAGATTCTGGTGTAGGCCAGATAACTAGAACTGTGGTTTTCCTCTTCCACGTTTCAAATCTCTGTATTATCCACTTTTTTGCCTTTTTTCAATAAAAAAAACACATTTTGAGTGTTTCACTGACTGTTCAGACACAAATATATCTGTTTAAAAGATTCTGGTGTAGGCCAGATAACTAGAACTGTAGTTTTGCAGTTCCACTTTTCAAATCTCTGTATTATCCACTTTTTTGCGTTTTACCAATAAAAAAAAACATTTTGAGTGTCTCGCTGACTGTTCAGACACAAATATATCTGTTAAAAAGATTCTGGTGTAAGCCAGATAACTAGAACTGTGGTTTTCCTCTTCCACGTTTCAAATCTGGGTGTAATCCACCTTTTTGCATAAAGAAAAACATTGAGTGTCTCGCTGACTGTTCAGACACAAATATATCTGTTTAAAAGAGTGTGGTGTAGGCCAGATAACTAGAACTGTGGTTTTCCTCTTCCACGGTTAAAATCTCTGTATTATCCACTTTTTTGCGTTTTTTCAATAGAAAAAAAACATTTTGAGTGTCTCGCTGACTGTTCAGACACAAATATATCTGTTAAAAAGATTCTGGTGTAGGCCAGATAACTAGAACTGTGGTTTTCCTCTTCCACGGTTCAAATCTGGGTGTAATCCACCTTTTTGCATAAAGAAAAACATTGAGTGTCTCACTGACTGTTCAGACACAAATATATCTGTTTAAAAGAGTGTGGTGTAGGCCAGATAACTAGAACTGTGGTTTTCCTCTTCCACGGTTCAAATCTCTGTATTATCCACTTTCTTGCCTTTTTTCAATAAAAAAAAACATTTTGAGTGTCTCGCTGACTGTTCCGACACAAATATATCTGTTTAAAAGAGTGTGGTGTAGGCCAGATAACTAGAACTGTGGTTTTCCTCTTCCACGGTTCAAATCTCTGTATTATCCACTTTTTTGCCTTTTTCAATAAAAAAAAACATTATGAGTGTCTCGCTGACTGTTCCGACACAAATATATCTGTACAATAGATTCTGGTGTAGGCCAGATAACTAGAACTGTGGTTTTCCTCTTCCACGGTTCAAATCTGGGTGTAATCCATTTTTTTGCATAAAAAAAACATTTTGAGTGTCTCACTGACTGTTCAGACACAAATATATCTGTTTAAAAGATTCTAGTGAAGGCCAGAGAACTAGATCTGTGGTTTTCCTCTTCCACGGTTCAAATCTCCTTTTTATTAACCTTTTGCCATTGATAGTGTGAGTGTAAGCTATTTTACTTCTTTTACAATGGGCAAGGCGCGTGGCAAGGGACGTGGAACTGAACGTTCTGGTGATGGTGCGTGCAGAGGTCGGGGCCGTGGCCAAGGTGAAAATGTGCCACAACCAACAGCAACATCTTCTCGCTCCCAGTTCTTGACCAAATTACTAGGGAAGCACACAACAGCCCCACTATTGCGAACTGATCAGTGTGAACAGGTTATTAATTGGATAGCAGATAATACTTCCAGTCACCTGGGCACCACCAACTCCGGTCTGCCTTCCACACGGTCTAGTGTTAGTAGCCGTGAGTCTCGACTGCATACTCCTCCTCACCCTGATGCTCCTTCCTCCCACCATGCCGAATGTCGTCAGACAGCATCTGATCCCACAGTTGGACACTATGAAGAGCTGTTCACTGGTCCATTTCCATATTTGTGCCCCTCGCCTGCTCCGCTTGAAGTGGTGGAAGAGGAGATGCCATGTAGCGATGGCCAAATATTTGAACAGCCACGGCCACAGGAAGGCGACGCTGGCAATTTCTCACAAGAGGTGGACGATGACGAGACACAATTGCCACAAAGTGAGGAGGAGGACCGTGGTGGGAAGTGGAAGAGGAGAAGGTGGTAGATGATCTAGCAACTGACCCAACGTGGCAGGAGGACATGCAGAGCGAGGCCAGCAGCACACAGGGGGAGGGAGGCAGAGTACCCCAACAGGCAGGAAGAAGCTGTGTGGTGGCCGCAGACAGAAGGCGTGCATCCGTTCCCCGTAACACCAACACGAGGGACGTTGCCAGTACAACCGGTAGGTTTTCCAGAGTCTGAAATTTTTTTAAAGACTCTGCTGATAACCCCAAAAAGGCCATTTGTACCACCTGCCAGGTCAGCATCAGCAGGGGTGACAAAACTACCAGCCTGACCACCACCTGCATGATCAGGCACATGTTAGCAAAGCACCCGACTTTGTGGGGCGAACCCCAGGGTCCACGACCAGTGTCAGCAGGTGTCACCACTGCTTCTTCCGCTGTTGTGCATGTAAGAGAACCCCCTGTTGTGCGTGAAAGGCAATCCCCTGTCCATACTGCATGCAAAGATGCCCCCTCCTCTCAGTCTTCACTTGTAATGGCAGTTTTTCAAGAAACAGCATCAACGTCCACATCCACGTCCCACCGCAGCGTTCAATTGTCCATATCCCAGACCTTTGAACGAAAGTGCAAATTCGCAGCCAATGCTCCACAGGCCACAGTACTAAATTCGCACATTTCACAACTGCTTGCTTTGGAAATGCTGCCTTTTAGGCTGGTGGAGACGGAATCCTTCCGCAACCTTATGGCGGTGGCTGTCCCTCGGTACTCGGTCCCCAGCCTACACTATTTTGCCCGGTGTGCCATCCCCGCACTACACAAGCACGTGTCCCAAAATATCTGCCGTGCCCTCAACAACGCAGTTACTGGAAGAGTCCACCTGACAACAGACACGTGGACAAGTGCTTGTGGCCAGTGATGGTACATCTCCCTGACGGCACACTGGGTAAACATAGTGGAAGCTGGGACCCAGTCGGACCTTGGGACGGAACACATCCTCCCCACACCGAGGATTGGGGGCCCTATGTCAGTCAGAGTTGCCCCCACAGTGAACAGCTCCTGTGCATCATCCTCCTCCTCCTCCTCATGTTCAGCCTCCATCTCAGATATCACCACATCAGTTACAAGCTGGAAGCAGTACTTCCTCAGCCAAGCGGCAACAGGCTGTGGTGAAACTCATAAGCTTAGGTGATACACCTCACACTGCTTGTGAGCTGTGGACTAGTGTTGAGCCACCCTGTAGTGTTCGAGTTCGGTTCGGTTCGTCGAACACCCTTGTGTTCGCCGAACTGTTTGTCGAACTGTTCGTCGAACACCTTCGAACACCGTTAAAACCAATGGCAGGCAAACAAAAACACATAGAAACACATAGAAAACACCTTCAAAGGTGTCCAAAAGCTGACAAACTGCTCAGAAGACATAACTAACACATGTAAAAGTGACAAGCACATATAGTAATGTGAAAAGAAAAGAGATGGAGGAGTAAAAGGAGGGGGAGACACAGATATAGGCATGTCATGCCCTTCTAAAATCCAAAAAGTGAGAAGCCGACACGGCCAGTCCGTTCCTGCCCGTGCCACCTCCATGTCGCCGGGTTTGTGCCAGAGCAGCGGTGTACCCTGACGGCCAGTCCCCCTCTCCCAATACTGGTGCCTGTCCGCTGGTGGGTCGAGCCCCCCCACGGTGGGGGGGGGTAACATCTGCAGAAGAAAGACCATCTTCCCGCCAAACTAAGATGTCGACTTCTTTTCGTGGACAATGTGATACGATCCCTTTCTTACGGACACGCCCATCGCTACAAATTCCAGATGAGGCACAAAAACAGCAGGTGCTTCAACGGATATCAAGTGCTCCTTCAAGTGGGCTCTCCACCACCTCAATTTCAACATCACAAATACTCCAGTCCTCAGAGGTGTCACCCCAATCGCACTTGCTTCCTCACAGCTCCCAAGTCTCCAGCTGCCCGTCTGAGTATGGGGTAACACAGATGGTTGAGTCTGCACAGCTGTTTACTCATACTATAGCCTGGGAAACGGAGGTCTGCTCCAGAGCTTCTGTTAATTCAGACGAGGAAATGATCTGCACTGATGCCCAGAATCTTTATAAGTCGGATCCAGGACCAGATGAAGAAGGTTCTGAGCATAATGTAGACACTCGTTCCCAAACTGTAACTCCTGTTGGTGGAGACAATGATGAAGACGATGAGGAGACTCAAATACCTGATTGGAGCGACAACTTGACTTTTCGGTCAGGGCAGGAAGAGGTTGGCTCTGAGGACGACGGGTGTGAGAACACACAGGGTGATGATGACGAGGTTGGAGATCCCACTTACTGTCAACCCACAGTCAGCCAGTCGATGAGGTCAGCAGAGGAGGTGGAGGAGGATGTGACTAGCCCAGGGGATGGGGATGACTCGGTACCCGGGCCTTTGCCTGGCCTTGGGGATGTCGCGGTGGTCAGCTCCCTGGCCCGTACCCTGGGGTCACTCTTTAAAAGGGTGGATAATTGTTAATTTTATAAGAGTTCGTGACGCCACCTGTGGTATCTGGTGAGAAGCACCAGCGCTGCAGCAGTCCACTGAGGCCGGTGATAAGGCAGCTCGATGGTATAGCTCCCCACAGGTGGAGCTAGGTCTCAGGGCAGCGTATGTAGGGGGAATGCAGGACAGGCGAGACCCAGCTGGGTCAGAGCAAGAACGGGAATGGACCCGGTAGTCACTTCAGTACCTTTTACTGGTAGAAATTCAGGCACATCCCGGAGCACTGTAGGGTGAAGGGTGCATATCAGGATCCTCCCCAATGAGCAGGTGTAGGGCCTCCTGTTTCTTGCCTCTGCGTAGTAAGTTTCTGACCTGCCTGGAGCCAGGCCTAACTTTGTCTCTGTCCTGCGCTGGCTGACCTTGTGGTAGGGCCTTCTCTTGGAGCTCACGCTCCCAGTATGCGGGGCCTAAACGTCTTAAGCTCTATCTGGGCTCCCTGAATCTAGCTAGCAGGAGCCTCGTGCTCCACTGCTGAACTATTAACTGAGTTCTCTAGACTAGACTGAGCTCCACTGCAGACTGACCTCTCTTAGGCTTCTCTACTGCAGGAACTCTTCAGAGGAACTGAACTGCCTAGCTCCACCTTCCCTATTTATATCCCTAACGGGCTACCTCTGCTGGTCTGAGGTGGAAGGTGGAGATGTGTGAATGTTTATGGGGGCCTCTTGTGGAGGATTCCATCAATGCACTCTTCTAGGATCTGTGATACCAAGCGCAGCGGGGCGTCACAGATGCTATTGACGACGAGGTTAGGTTGCGCCCTCCTGGACAGAGACGGAGTACTGGAAGCACGTCAACAACTGCATCCTCAAGCACAACTCTGCCTCTGACCACAAGTCGTAGTGGCTCTTCAGGTCGCATGGGCTCTAAGCCTTGCATAGCCTGGGCATTTATTCAGATCGATAAGGATGACCCAACTCGTGTTACCTGTAATATTTGCCACCAAAAGCTAAGTAGAGGCCAAAAAATCCATAGTTTGAGTACTTCATGCATGTACCGTCACATGGATATGAAGCATAAGTTGCAGTGGGAAGCTCACTGTGCTACAATGCGGCCTAACGGGCTGGGCCAACAACCGTCTGCCCCTTATTGTGCATCCACAGCCTCTTCATCCTCTGTGACTGTGGGGACAGCAGTCACACATGTTTTTGGACGCAGACCTGCCACCTCTTTACCCCCAACAGCCAGTGTGATTGGCAGGTCGTCAGTTCATTGGGAAGTGGAAACACCTGCTGGTGTTGAGCGCTCTCCGACATCGAGAGCACCACCTTTGGATCAAGGCAACCTAACATGTCCGCCTGCATCTTCCTCACAGACCGGCAGTTTGCCGGGGACACCCTACTCAACCCCGTCTAAGCACAACAGCCAGCCCTCGGTCCCTCAGATGTGGAAAAGTAAAAGACCATTTCCTCCTAGCCATGAGAAAACTAAGAGGTTGAATTTCACCATCTGCAAGCTGTTGGCTACAGAAATGCTGCCTTTCCGCCTGGAGGACACAGAGGATTTTCGAGACCTTATGTCCATCGCAGTGCCCCGGTACCAGATGCCCAGTCGGCACTACTTCTCAAAGAAAGGTGTGCCTGCGCTCCACCAGCATGTCGCACACAGCATCACCGCTTCTTTGAGAAACTCTGTGTGTGACAGGGTGCATTTCACCGCAGACACTTGGACGAGTAGGCATGGACAGGGGCGTTACATGTCGGTGACTGGGCACTGGGTAACTATGGTGACAGCAGGAGAAGGGGCTGCTGTCCAAGTCTTACCGTCCCCACGAGTTGTGCGTGAATCCTCTTTATCTCGAAGTTCCTCCACTGCTTCTGCCTCCTTAACCTCCTCTCGGTCCTCCACCTGCACCCAAAGCCTGTCTGGTAATGCCACCTGCTTTCTAACTGCGCAGAAGGAATCCTGCACACCTCCTTACTATGCTGGCAGCAGGGCTCAAAGGCATCAGTGTTTACTTTGAAATGTCTGGGAAATGTGAGTCACACAGCTGAGGAGTTGTGGTCAGCTCTGGAGACCCAATTTCATGAATGGTTGTCTCCACTGGACCTGAAACCAGGGAAGGCCGTGTGCGACAATGCTGCAAACCTGGGTGCAGCCCTTCGCCGGGGCAATGTCACACACGTGCCTTGTATGGCTCACGTGTTGAACCTGGTTGTCCATAAATTTTTAGCCCACTATCCCGGACTAGATGGCCTTCTGCAGAGGGCACGGTCGCTGTGTGCTCACTTCCGCCGTTCGCATCCCGCAGCTCAACGACTTACATCTCTACAGAAGTCGTTGGGCCTGCCAGTTCACCGGCTGAAATGTGATGTGCCGACACGGTTGAATTCAACTCTGCACATGTTGCAGCGACTGTGGCAGCACCGACAAGCCCTGGTGCAATACGTTCTGACGTATAGCCTGGGCCAACGAGATCCAGAGGTGGGGCAAATCACACTGCAGGAGTGGTCTCAGATAAGGGACCTATGAAGTTGATGCGCCCCCTGGGCCGTGGGGTACCCTGAGCCGGGCCGGTAGATGCTGGGGGTTGTAGTCACTGTGGCGGTGACCCGGTCCTTGACCCAGGGCGGTCAATCCAAGGGTAATTTGTATATATGGATTTTATAATGTCCGACTACGCCACCTGTGGAGTGCGGCCAAAGGGGCCGCCGCTGCGGAACAGTCCTCTGAAGCTGGTGGTTTTGCAGCAATGGTATTATTACTCACCACAGGAAGAGTGCAGCTTCAGGGCAGTGTGGGTGGATGATGGTGGTTGTAGTGTAGTGAGTCAGTAATGAACACAGAGTCCGTGTGATGCAGTCCCAAGATCTTTACTCACAGTTGTTGCAGTCCAGATTACAGGTACCAGAGCAATCTCCCCCGTCGTGCTGTGCGTACTCAGTGAGGGGCTCAGTCCACCCCCAGATAGCTCCGGAGTACTTAGCAGGACCCCCTTCTGTGTGTCCTTTCTCTGGCCTTCTCCCTGCACCTCACACCCAGTGACACTTCTATCTGGTATCCTCGGGCCTTGGCGGGCGACGTGTGTTCCGTCCCCTGGGTCCTATGTGGCCACCTTCTTAGTGAGACTGGTGTGGACTTTGGCCTGCAGTACATGAAATGCTACAGCCTCCGATTTCTAGTTGAGCCTTGCTGTTTCTCCGCTAGTTGAGGGACCGGTTCCCCTTATCTGGCCTGACCCCTCTACCTCCTGGTAGCAGCGGGAGTACGGGTGGCCTTCTGCACGGCCCATAGCCCTAGGGTCACTTCGGTTTCTGGAGCCTTCTTGCTCCCACTCCTCTCTTCTCTCCTTCAGTCCTGGGACTCCCAGGCTAGGCCCGCCTCCGGAGCAGAGCTCATGCCGAGCCTCTGCTCCTGTCACTTTTCCTCCTCTGACTGACTTGCTCTTTCTAAGATGGCTCCCTATTTATACTATCCCTGTCATGTGCTCCCCTAAGCTGCTCCCCTAAGCACCCACTACATAGGACCCTCCCACCAGCTAGGGACCTGGGACTGTGCTCTCCCTTAGGAGCAATCTCGCCCTACCCCCACTACGGGTATGTGTTGGATGCAGGTGTTAGGGTCCCGAGCCATACGCCTTCCATACCTGAGGGTGAGATACCACACCTCTGGGTGAGATGCAGTAACTCTGTGGCGACTGAACCCTCAGGGGCGCCACACACCCTTCTGCACAGTTTTGAAATGGCGACGAAGATGTTTAGTGCTGACGACGATGCCATTATCAGCATGACTATTCCGGTGATTTACATGCTGGAGCACACATTAAACAGAATTCAGAGTCAGGTGGTGGGACAAGAGGAGGTGGAGGAAGTAGAGGAGGAGTCGTATGCGGAAGGGACAACATCTCCAAGGTCCAGACGGTTGGCAGCACCAAGGCGGCAGGCATGGGAGGGTGGGGGAGAGGGATTAACCAGGTCGCATGGTAGCAGCCAAACTGTTGAGGAAGGTGCAGGAGCCGAGGAAGAAGTGGAGGACGAACTGGCGATGGACATGGAAGACTCATCAGATGAAGGAGACCTTGATCACATTTCTGTTGTGCGAGGTTGGGTGGAGAGGGCAGAGGAAGGAAGCATGATTCTTACCTCGCTACCAACACAACAAGGACTTGGTCCTCCTGGATGCGCAAGACACATGAGTGCCTTCTTGCTGCACTACCTGCAACATGACCCTCGGATTGTCAGAATTCGAAGTAATCCCGACTACTGGGTTGCCACACTCTTAGATCCCTGGTACAAAAGTAAATTTGCCGAAATAATTCCTGCCATAAAAAGGGATTGACGCATGCAGGAGTATCTGCAGACGCTGTTGCAGAATCTTACATGTGCTTTTCCACAAAACACCAGTGGTGCACATAGTGAATCTCACAGTTCTAACTTGCCAACTGTGGGACTGTCGAGTCTTCATCACTCAAACCGTAACAGTAACACAGTATCTGCTGGTAACAGCAATTTTGTGGAATCGTTTCACCACTTTTTTAGACCATCCTTTGCAAGGCCACAGGAGACAAGAAGTCTGACACATAGTCAATGCCTAGAGAGGATGGTACAGGAGTATCTCCAATTGAACATCGAAGCCATGACTGTGTCACTGGACCCTTGCTCATTTTGGTATTCCAATCTGGAAAAATGGCCGGAGCTCGCCACTCACGCCTTGGAGATCCTGTCATGCCCTGCAGCCAACGTTCTCTCTGAACGTGTGTTCAGCGCTGCTGGTGGTGTGCTGAGAGATAAGCGCACGCGGCTGTCCACTGAGAATGTAGACAGACTCACGTTCATAAAGATGAACAAATCATGGATTTGCAAAGACTTTTCTACCCCTGTGTCATCCTTGGGAGACTAAAAGCTTGAGGATTTGGTAAAATCACCTCACCAACCATTTTAAGCAAC
Source organism: Phyllobates terribilis (assembly GCF_046119375.1). Lineage (NCBI taxonomy): Eukaryota > Metazoa > Chordata > Amphibia > Anura > Dendrobatidae > Phyllobates > Phyllobates terribilis. Next base: position 248,968,285 of record NW_027362761.1, read on the forward strand.
TGTGGGGCAATTGATGCCACTTAACCCTAGAACGCATGACCATAAAAATCTACACTTTCACATACCTGGGGCCTTTTAGGCCCGTGTGCAAATAACATGGAGTAACTCAAACTCAAATGACAAACAACTATATACATGAAGAATACCTAGAGTTTCAAAATTCTAACTAAAGTAATCTTGCAGAAAATAGAAAACAATTAACAGGGCGGGCCTGCGAGGCCCCAGGTATGCGTTCTAGGGTTAAGTGGTGTCTGTGCCACAATTTTGGGAAAAAATGGAGACTCTTTTTGGAGTCCCCTTGCTGTGTCTTACGTGATGTTGGCATCGTCAATTCCAGGTGGGTTGGGTCGCCCCCCCCCCCTTTGAACTGTAAGAAACTACATACACTATGGCTTGGGGTAACACAGATGGTTGAGTCTGAAAAGCTGTTTACTCAGCGGTCTGCTCCAAATCTTCAGTGTCTGCTAGTCAGCGTAGAATTTTTAACTGCATCTAGCCTAGGCAGACTGTGGGGACTCCCAACCAAACCCAGACGCTCAGCCCCCCTACCGCCCCCCTTTCCTTGACAATACAATAATGTAACTCTTACAACTGGATGGGTGAGGATCGGTCACAGCTTTATTAACTCTTTATACTCATTCCATTAGAAAGGCATTTTATTTCTAAAATAATTCAGCTTGTTGCAGCATGCCATGGGTCTCCACTCCGGCAAGTTGGCCAACAAGTGTAACTCTCCAACATGTCCTTTCTATTTCCAGGCCACGGAGGATCCTGCGTACTCGTATGCAGGACTCTGACCCCCACCCATCACTCTTAACTACATACACTATGGCTTGGGGTAACAAAGATGGTTGAGTCTGAAAAGCTGTTTACTCAGAGGTCTGCTCCAAATCTTCAGTGTCTGCTAGTCAGCGTAGAATTTTTAACTGCATCTAGCCTAGGCAATACTTTGGGCATAATAGCCCAGCTGCGAAGCAAGCTGCACCGCCTGTGTATCTAATAATAATTTTTAACTGCATCTAGCCTAGGCAGACTGTGGGGACCCCCTACCAAACCCAGATGCTCAGCCCCCCCTACCGCCCCCCTTTCATTGACAATACAATCATGTAACTCTTACAACTGGATGGGTGAGGATCGGTCACAGCTTTATTAACTGTTTATACTCATGACATTAGAATGGCATTTTATTTCTAAAATAATTCAGCTTGTTGCAGTATGTCCTTTCTATTTCCAGGCCACGGAGGATCCTGCGTACTCGTATGCAGGACTCTGACCCCCATCTATCACTCTTAACGCTTGCTCCACTCCGTCCTGGAGTCCTGACAGGAATATGTCCAGTCCAATATCCATTAAGTGAACACCGTCGGGCCATATGAGGCCTGCATTATCTCCTTCCAGTTGTCGGTGTCGTATCACTACACCGCCTCTGTCTCTTCTAAATTTTGCCATCCAAATATTTATTACCCGCCTTGTCCGTTCGATGGCCGTGATGTCTCGCGCACCTTGCCATACCGCTATCGGCACAATCTCTGACCATACTATAGCTAGTTTTGTGAAAAATTCTCTGAAGCTCTCAGTGTCTAGTTTCATTATTGCCATTAGTTATGCGCTCTTGTGATGACCTAGGTTGTTTCCCCCGGCCTGTATAACTAAGATGACCGGACCTATTGCCTCTCTCCCTACCTTGATTACCTCCATTAGTACCTGTGGCCATAGCAGGCCTCTAATACCTCTCCAGTTGAAATATGTGTTATGAATAGTGTTGAGCCACCCCCGTAGTGTTCGAGTTCGGTTCGGTTCGTCGAACACCTGTGTGTTCGCCGATCTGTTCGTCGAACTGTTCGTCGAACACCGTTAAAACCAATGGCAGGCAAACAAAAACACATAGAAACACATAGAAAACACCTTCAAAGGTGTCCAAAAGCTGACAAACTGCTCAGAAGACACAACTAACACATGGAAAAGTGACAAGTACATATAGTCATGCGAAAAGAAAAGAGGTGGAGGAGTAAAAGGAGGGGGAGACACAGATATAGGCATGTCATGCCCTTCTAAAATCCAAAAAGTGAGAAGCCGACACGTTCAGTCCGCTCCTGCCCGTGCCACCTCCGTGTCACCGGGTTTGTGCCAGAGCCGCGGTGAACCCTGACGGCCATCCCCCCTCTCCCAATACTGGTGCCTGTCCGCTGGTGGGTCGAGCGAGCCCCCCTGTGGTGGAGGCAGCTCTAAGCTTTTTAATTTAAATTGTCTCTCTAATTTGAATGAATACACTTTAAATCCATTTACAAGGATCTATTGGAGGGCAAGTCTCATGCCAGCAGCCGCGTAATTCCAGCTCCAGTAGCGTCCACTAAAGCTGCTGCAGGTAAAAAGCTTTTATAAGGATCGAGCTCGGCTGTCCACCGCAAGGCATCCTACTGCCAGTCCCAGCCCCTATGCCTTGGGGTGCCTCCTGATGCTCTTCACTGAGTATCCCGTGGTCCCGAAGCATTTCCTTTGAAAAAATTAAGTGTCCAAACTACAGGTGGTGTAGCTTGCTTAACAGCCGGGATAATCCGCTGACTAGCAGACACTGCTACTAGGCACAAAGTATTTCCTGGGCTAGATGCAGTTAAAAATTTGTAATTAGATACTCTCGTTGGATGCTGAGAAAGCATTCCATAGAGTCTCCTGGCACGCCATATATGATTCTCTTAAAAAGCTTGGGGTAGGGGTCTAGGGGACCCTTTTATAGCCAAAATCACGGCCCTGTATCACAATACGTCACCTAGGCTGAAGATAAATGGAACTGTAGCACCCTGAGGGCTCGGTTCCTACAGAGGTATTGCACCTCACCCAGAGGTGTGATATCTCACTCTCAGGTAAGGATGGAGTGTGGATCAGGACCAGACACCTGCATGCATTACACCACATTGCTGTGGGGCAGGGCGACCAATATGCCTCTGAGATCGGCACGACAGTCCCTGTCCCTGGCTGGAGTGGGGGGAGGGAACACTGAGGAAGGGGAACCCTGTAGTGCAGGAGCAGGGAGGAAGCAGTTCCTGGGTGCATTGAGAAGGGAGTATAAAAGGTGGGCACCATCTTAGTTCAGTGCAGAGAAGTCTGAGCAGAAGTGGCAGGGAGCAGGGGCTCTGCATGAGCACTGCTCCGGAGGCGGGCCTAGTAACAGAGGCCCAGGCCTGGAAGAGGGAGAAGGAAGGAAGGAAGAGGAGCGGAGAAGGCTCCAGGAACGAGGAATGAAGGGATCCCAGGGGTGCGGACGGGCGAGTCGCCACCGCACGCCCGAATACACCTGCGTGGAGGGGTCAGGCCAAAGGGGGAGACCGGTCCCCGAAACTAGTGGAGGCAGGAAACGACCCTCAGCTAGAAACCGGAGACTGTGACATTTTATGTGGCGCAGCCCCTCGCTACACCCGCTAGGAAGGCACCACATAGGGTCAGGGAAATTGGCGCCAAGTTTACCAAGAGGAGGCCCGAGGCAGCCGGACAGAAGGGTTGGTAAGAAAGGCCAGACAAAGGACACACAAAGGGGGTCCTGTGAAGCGCTCCAAAGTTATCTGGGAGTTGTCTGAGCCCCTCACCTGGTGAGCACAGTACGACGTGGGCAGCCGTTACCTGCAGACGTGGTCTGGATAATAAGAACTGTGAGTAAAGGCCCTGGACTGCATCACTGACTCCGTGTCGTTACTGCTGCTGCCCTGCACCATCACCCCCATCCTCCGCATACACTGCCCTGAGGCTATACTCCTCCCGTGGGGAGTTATGCTACGCTCTGCTGCACCCACAACACCAGCCTCAGTGGTCTGCCCTGCAGCGGCGGTTCACTCTGACCGCAATCCACGGGTGGCGTAGTCGGACATTTAAACATCAAAACCACATAAATAGTTCCGCCACTGGTTTGACCACCCTGAGCCACGGAACCGGGTCACCGCCACGAAGACTACAACCACCAGCATCCACCAAAAAGGGTCCGGCTCCGGGTGTCCCAAGGCCCAGGGGGTGCATCAGAACATTTTCATCACCTTTCACATTCACCAATGGGACAAGGCAGGGATGTCCTCTGTCCCCTCTCTTATACATCCTAGTGACGGAGCACCTGCTCTCATCAATTCGCCATAACCCCAATATTAGGTGGATTGAGGTGGGAGGCACCGAGTACAAGTGCTCTCTATTTGCTGATGATGTCCTAGTATATATCACTCAATCACATATATCCATCCATGCTGTTATGGCTGAAGTAGATCACTTTGTTACATGGTCAAATTTTAAAATCAATGCAGCGAAGTCTGAGGCCCTCGATGTCTCCCTCCCCAAATCCATATAGGATTCCATCCAGTCCAACTTTCCCTTTGCCTGGCCCTCACAGGGTATCAAATACTTAGGAATTCCTATTCATAGAGACCTCTCCCATCTATGTTATCTTAATTTTGGGCCCTTTATTGAACAACTCCATACAGACCACGGTTGGCAAGTTAGAACTGTAAGATTCACTACGTGAACCACTGGTGTTTTGTGGAAAAGCACATGTACACTGTGTTCCAAATTATTATGCAAAAAGTGTTTAGGAGTGATAAGGGAAGAATTTGTTTGTTTGTCAGTTAAACTCATTGATGGTGATGTGTGTCAGGGCTCTTTATATCACTGTAAGCAATTGCAGACACCTGTGCTAATTAGTTTGGCAGGTGTGTCCAATGAAAGGCAAGACTACTTAAGAAGGCTGTCTCACATTATTAAGCAGCCTACATTTTCTGCCAAAATGGGAAAGAAAAAGGATGTGTCGGCTGCTGAGAAGCAACAAATTGTGGAGTGTTTAGGTCAAGGCATGACTACAATCAACATTGTGCGATGATCAGGATGAAGTGTCTTGGCAATCAAGAAGTATGTAGCTGATTCACAGTACACACATGTGAGTGCTGATAAGGGCAAATTGAGGACTCTTTCCTACAGGCAATTACGTCAGGTTAAAAGAGCAGCAGCAAAAAAGCCTTGTCATAGCAGCAGACAAGTTTTTGAAGCTGCTGGTGCCTCCAACGTCCCCCGAACAACAAGATGCAGGGTCCTTCAGAGGTTTGCAGCTGTGCATACGCCATCCTGTCGACCTCCTCTATCCACTTCACACAAGCAGAAACGGCTCCAGTGGGCTAAACATTACATGAAGACTGATTTCAAAACTGTTTTGTTCACGGATGAGTGCCGTGCAGCGCTCGATGGTCCAGATGGATGGAGTGGAGGATGGCTGATTGATGGACATCCCACGCAAACACGGCTACAGCGCCAACAAGGAGGAGGTGGAGTAATGTTTTGGGCTGGAATCATGGGGAGAGAGATTGTCGGCCCCTTTAGGATCCCTGAAGGCGCTAAAGATGAACTCCATAATGTATGTGGATTTTCTCAAACAGCACTTCCTGCCATGGTTCAAGAAGAAGAACCGTGTATTTCACAGCAAGATCATTTTTTGCATGATAATGCACCATCTCATGCTGCACATAAAACATCTGCATCTCTGGCTGATATGGGCATAAAAGGGGACAAACTTATGGTGTGACCCCCATGCTCCCCTGACCTCTACCCCATTCAGAACCTCTGGAGAATCATCAAAAGGAGTGTCTATGATGGCGGGAGGCAGTTCACATCTAAGCAACAGCTCTGGGAGGGTATTCTGTCCTCATGCAAAACAATTGAAGCAGAAACCATCGAAAACCTGACAATTTCAATGGACGAGAGAGTTCAGAAGCTCCTTTCGAACAAGGGGTCCTATGTGAAAATGTAACATCACCTAGAATAAAGTTTTGAGTTGAAAACTGTTTGATTTCAGTTTCTAATAACCTGCTAATTAGTGTTGAGTGATACCTTCCGATATCGGGAAATATCGGATCAGATTGGATCGGACCGATACCGAAAAAGTATCGGATATCGCCGATTCCGATACCGGAAACCAATGCAAGTCAATGGGACATAAATATCGGAATTAAAATAAACCCTTTCTTTCCTTGTAGGTTATTTCTACATGAAGGAAAACAACTAAGAATAATGTAGAATGTATTGGGGGAGGTGGGGGAGACAATAAAGGCATAGAGGTTTAGCCCAGTCAAATGGAATAGCAGGAATTACTATTTTTTTATTATGTTCTGAGTTACGGAAATATTAACTATGTTAAGTATTTTTATATTTTGTCAGATATTTATATTTCACTACTTCCATGCTCTTCACCTTCTTTTTTACTTCTCCCACACTTTCTCCTTCATCATCCTCAGCATCTTTTTCATCCACTTCTTCTTCACCTTCTTCTTCTTCACCTTCTTCGTATTATTCTTTTTTTTACATTCTTCATATTCTACTTCTTCATCTTCTTCATATTCTTCTTCTTCATCATATTCTTATTTGTGACAGGCATTCCTGTAGTTGTTATCTATAAAAGGTTGGACATTACACCTTTCGTTCTGCCCGTCACAAAAGATTTACAACAGGATTTGTCCGCGTTCAGTTTGGCCTGCAGCAGCAGGTCTTTTCCAGGGGCACCACGAGGAGGAACGGACTCACCCCCATACACTGCTTAGTCATCTTCTGCTTATAATTTAGATATTATCTTTTGCTCTGATTTTTAGTCTTATGCTTAATGTTCTTCCGCTTTTTGTTCTGCAGCTTCTTGTATTTCTGCTTCTTGGTTTTCTGTCTCTTGTTCTTCTGTATCTTGGTGCTTGTCTTCTCTTCTTTGTCTTCTTGGTCAACTTCTTCAGGGTCATCTTCTTGGTCTTCTTCGGGGTGGTCTTCAGGGTCGTCGTCTTCGGGGGTCCTCGTCTTCGGGGTCCTCGTCTTCTTCGGGTTGGTCTTCTGGGTCCTCGTCTTCGGGGTCCTCGTCTTCTTCGGGGTGGTCTTCAGGGTCCTCGTCTTCTTCGGGGTGGTCTTCAGGGTCCTCGTCTTCAGGGTCATTGTCTTCGGGGTCCTCGTCTTCTTAGGGTTGGTCTTCAGGGTCCTCGTCAGGGAGATCCAGAGTGATTACCAAGAACCATTTCAAAAAGCTTGAACTTGGAAATGTAGCAGAAGGTACAAGAAAGCTGAGGAACTACCGAGGACCAGCTGACGGTACTGGAACCCGGATGGGTAGCAGAAGGTACAAGAGCCAATGGAACTACCGAGGACCAGCTGATGTTACTGGAACTCGGTTACTAAGCAGGAGGTACCTGTGCCAGAAAGCACTACCAAGGACCAGCAGACGTTGGTGGAACTTGGATACCGAGAAGGAGGCACCTAATCCAAAGGCACTGCCGAGAACCAGCTGACGGTACTGGAACCCGGATGGGTAGCAGAAGGTACCCATGTAAAAAAAAGTTCAAGGCCGCGAGCCGGCCGCAGTTACCAAAACCCACAGTCCTACAGGGGGTGCTTGTCCTATTGGCACTATGGAACCAGCCTTCATTGCCAGATCCCGCAGCCCACATAGGAGTCACCTAAACTGCAGGCACCATAGAGTCGGCTAACCCGACCGCAACACGACAGGACAACGCATTGGAGGCAAAGTGACGTTGACACTACCCGGAAACAGCTGGCGTGCTGGAACCAGGCTGGGCAGGAGGGAGTACCCGTGCCAAAGACACTGCCGAGAACCAGCTGACGGTACTGGAACCCGGATGGGTAGCAGAAGATACAAGAGCAAATGGAACTACCGAGGACCAGCTGACGGTACTGGAACCCGGATGGGTAGCAGAAGGTACAAGAGCCAATGGAACTACCGAGGACCAGCTGATGTTACTGGAACTCGGTTACTAAGCAGGAGGTACCTGTGCCAGAAAGCACTACCAAGGACCAGCAGACGTTGGTGGAACTTGGATACCGAGAAGGAGGCACCTAATCCAAAGGCACTGCCGAGAACCAGCTGACGGTACTGGAACCCGGATGGGTAGCAGAAGGTACCCATGTAAAAAAAAGTTCAAGGCCGCGAGCCGGCCGCAGTTACCAAAACCCACAGTCCTACAGGGGGTGCTTGTCCTATTGGCACTATGGAACCAGCCTTCATTGCCAGATCCCGCAGCCCACATAGGAGTCACCTAAACTGCAGGCACCATAGAGTCGGCTAACCCGACCGCAACACGACAGGACAACGCATTGGAGGCAAAGTGACGTTGACACTACCCGGAAACAGCTGGCGTGCTGGAACCAGGCTGGGCAGGAGGGAGTACCCGTGCCAAAGACACTGCCGAGAACCAGCTGACGGTACTGGAACCCGGATGGGTAGCAGAAGATACAAGAGCAAATGGAACTACCGAGGACCAGCTGATGGTACTGGAACCCGGATGGGTAGCAGAAGGTACAAGAGCCAATGGAACTACCGAGGACCAGCTGATGTTACTGGAACTCGGTTACTAAGCAGGAGGTACCTGTGCCAGAAAGCACTACCAAGGACCAGCAGACGTTGGTGGAACTTGGATACCGAGAAGGAGGCACCTAATCCAAAGGCACTGCCGAGAACCAGCTGACGGTACTGGAACCCGGATGGGTAGCAGAAGGTACCCATGTAAAAAAAAGTTCAAGGCCGCGAGCCGGCCGCAGTTACCAAAACCCACAGTCCTACAGGGGGTGCTTGTCCTATTGGCACTATGGAACCAGCCTTCATTGCCAGATCCCGCAGCCCACATAGGAGTCACCTAAACTGCAGGCACCATAGAGTCGGCTAACCCGACCGCAACACGACAGGACAACGCATTGGAGGCAAAGTGACGTTGACACTACCCGGAAACAGCTGGCGTGCTGGAACCAGGCTGGGCAGGAGGGAGTACCCGTGCCAAAGACACTGCCGAGAACCAGCTGACGGTACTGGAACCCGGATGGGTAGCAGAAGATACAAGAGCAAATGGAACTACCGAGGACCAGCTGACGGTACTGGAACCCGGATGGGTAGCAGAAGGTACAAGAGCCAATGGAACTACCGAGGACCAGCTGATGTTACTGGAACTCGGTTACTAAGCAGGAGGTACCTGTGCCAGAAAGCACTACCAAGGACCAGCAGACGTTGGTGGAACTTGGATACCGAGAAGGAGGCACCTAATCCAAAGGCACTGCCGAGAACCAGCTGACGGTACTGGAACCCGGATGGGTAGCAGAAGGTACCCATGTAAAAAAAAGTTCAAGGCCGCGAGCTGGCCGCAGTTACCAAAACCCACAGTCCTACAGGGGGTGCTTGTCCTATTGGCACTATGGAACCAGCCTTCATTGCCAGATCCCGCAGCCCACATAGGAGTCACCTAAACTGCAGGCACCATAGAGTCGGCTAACCCGACCGCAACACGACAGGACAACGCATTGGAGGCAAAGTGACGTTGACACTACCCGGAAACAGCTGGCGTGCTGGAACCAGGCTGGGCAGGAGGGAGTACCCGTGCCAAAGACACTGCCGAGAACCAGCTGACGGTACTGGAACCCGGATGGGTAGCAGAAGATACAAGAGCAAATGGAACTACCGAGGACCAGCTGACGGTACTGGAACCCGGATGGGTAGCAGAAGGTACAAGAGCCAATGGAACTGCCGAGAACCAGCTGGCGGTGCTGGAGCCCAGGGTAAATACTAAAAACAGAGGAGCCAGAGGTGTATTTGGAGGAGGTTTTAAATCCGTAGTACAGTGGATGTGGACAAAGCAGGAGAATTTGCCGGACACACAGCTGGGGATCAGCTGACGTTACTGAACCCCAATAACACTGGAGCAAGCGTTGACTGTGCAGACGGCACTTCTGAGCAGCAACTAGCGGTATTGGAGCCCAGGGTAAATACTAAAAACGGAGGAGCCAGAGGTGTAATTGGAGCAAGTTTTAAATAAGTAGCACAGTGAATATGGACAGAGCAGGAGAAATTGCCGTGAACACAGCAGGGGAACAGCTGACGTTACCGAACCCCAATAACACGGCAGGAAGTGTTGACTGTGCAGACAGCACTTCCGAGCGCCAACTGGCGGTGCTGGAGCCCAGGGATAAGAATAAAAATAGAGAGGAGCCAGAGGTGTAATTGGAGCAAGTTTTAAATAAGTAGCACAGTGAATATGGACAGAGCAGGAGAAATTGCCGTGAACACAGCAGGGGAACAGCTGACGTTACCGAACCCCAATAACACCGCAGCAAGTGTTGACTGTGCAGACGGCACTTCCGAGCGCCAACTGGCGGTGTTGGAGCCCAGGGATAAGAATGAAAACAGAGGAGCCAGAGGTGTAATTGGAGCAACTTTAAAATGTGTAGTACAGTGGATGTGGACAAAGCAGGAGAAATTGCCGTCCGCACAGCAGGGGAACAGCTGACGTTACTGAACCCCAATAACACGGCAGCAAGTGTTGACTGTGCAGATGGCACTTCCGTGCGCCAACTGGCGGTGTTGGAGCTCAGGGATAATACTGAAAACAGAGGAGCCAGAGGTGTAATTGGAGCAACTTTAAAATCTGTAGTAGTGAGAATGTGGACAGAGCAGGAGAAATTGCCGTCCGCACAGCAGGGGAACAGCTGACGTTACTGAACCCCAATAACATGGTAGCAAGTGTTGACTGTGCAGACGGCACTTCCGAGCGCCAACTGGCGGTGTTGGAGCTCAGGGATAATACTGAAAACAGAGGAGCCAGAGGTGTATTTGGAGGAGGTTTTAAATCAGTAGTACAGTGGATGTGGACAGAGCAGGAGAAATTGCCATCCGCACAGCAGGGGAACAGCTGACGTTACTGAACCCCAATAACACGGCAGCAAGTGTTGACTGTGCAGACGGCACTTCCGAGCGCCAACTGGCGGTGTTGGAGCTCAGGGATAATACTGAAAACAGAGGAGCCAGAGGTGTAATTGGAGCAACTTTAAAATCTGTAGTAGTGAGAATGTGGACAGAGCAGGAGAAATTGCCATCCGCACAGCAGGGGAACAGCTGACGTTACTGAACCCCAATAACATGGTAGCAAGTGTTGACTGTGCAGACGGCACTTCCGAGCGCCAACTGGCGGTGTTGGAGCTCAGGGATAATACTGAAAACAGAGGAGCCAGAGGTGTATTTGGAGGAGGTTTTAAATCAGTAGTACAGTGGATGTGGACAGAGCAGGAGAAATTGCCGTCCGCACAGCAGGGGAACAGCTGACGTTACTGAACCCCAATAACACGGCAGCAAGTGTTGACTGTGCAGACGGCACTTCCGAGCGCCAACTGGCGGTGTTGGAGCTCAGGGATTACAGTTCAGGTGGTAGAAACATGAACAGAACAGGAGACCTGGATACTGTTGCCAACCAATTATTTATTCTGGAAGAGGACTGGCAAATTCATGAGAGATCCAGGCCTTGTTCATTTTGAGAAAAGTAAGCCGGTCAACGTTATCGGAGGATAGTCGCATGCGACGGTCTGTTAGTACACCACCTGCGGCACTAAAGACGCGTTCCGATAATACAGGGCAAGCTAGCACCTCCAGTGCATACTGACTAAGCTCTGGCCATGTATCCAGCTTACAGACCCAAAACTTGAAGGGAGAAGAGCCGTCTGGGAGTACACTAAGAGGGCAAGACATGTAGTCTGTCACCATCTGACGGAAACGTTGCCTCCTGCTGACTGGAGCCGTCTGTGATGGTGTAGACATTTGTGGCGGCGGGGACACAAAACTTTGCCACATTTCGGCCATACTGGTCTTGCCTTGTGCTGAGGCGCTGCTTCTGCTCCCTCTTTGTGCAGAGCTTCCTCCACTGCCTCGATGCACTGAGCTGCTTTGTAAAGCACTAGCAGCAATGCTCTCGGTTGGAATGGAGAACATGATGGAATGCACCAGTGCGTCTTGGTACTCCCGCATTTTACGCTCCCGGTTCAACGGTGTTATGAGGCTTTGTAAGTTGTCCCGGTAGCGAGGATCTAGGAGGGTGGACACCCAATAATCAGCCGTGTTGAGAATGTGGGCGATGCGGCGGTCGTTTCTCAGGCACTGCAGCATGAAATCAACCATGTGCTGCAGACTGCCAACTGGCCAAGAAACGCTGTCCCCTGCTTGAGGCGTGATCTCTGCCTGCTCTGCATCACCCCACCCTCGCTCTAGATACTGACTACTAGAGCATTGTGTACCTCCCTCCTCTGGACAGATGTCTTCCTCATCCATTGACTCCTCCTCATCCTCCTCACAAAGTGTCCCCTGCCTAGGCCTTTGTGAGGAACCACGTTGCGCAGACTGTAGAGAAGCAGATGGCATTTGTGACTCCTCATCCTCCACCTCTTCCAAAACCTCATCCCTTAGTGCTTGCAGTGTTTTTTCAAGCAGGCAGATAAGGGGGATAGTCATGCTGACTAGTGCATCATCTGCACTCGCCATCCGCGTGGAATAATCGAAGGCACGCAAAACGTGGCAAATGTCCTTCATAGAGGCCCACTCAGTGGTGGTGAAGTGTGAACGGCGCGCACTGCGACTTGTTTGCGCCTGCTGCAGCTGGTACTCCATTACTGCTGCCTGCTGCTCACACAACCTCTCCAACATATGTAACGTTGAATTCCACCTGGTGGGTAGGTCACATATGATGCGATGTTCCGGAAGACATAATCGGCGTTGCAGAGCTGCAATGCGTGATCTTGCATTGCTGGAACGCCGCAAGTGAGCGCCCTCTATGCGGACCTTGTGAAGCAGTGCATCAAGATCCGGATAGTCCCTCAAAAAACTCTGCACGACCAAGTTGAGCACATGTGCCAGACATGGGATGTGAGTGAGGTTGCCTAGGCCCAGAGCTGCCACCAGATTTCGGCCATTGTCACACACTACCATGCCTGGCTGGAGATTCGCTGGCACAAACCACACGTCACTCTGCTGCTTGATGGCATTCCAGAGCTCCTGCGCTGTGTGGCTTCGATTCCCCAAAGAAATTAATTTTAATACGGCCTGTTGACGTTTGGCCACGGCTGTGCTCATATCGGTCATCATAACAGGTAACCGTTCACGGGTCGATGTGGAGGTAGACCGTGACGGCTCCTGCAGCGCTGATTCAGAGGAACTGGAGTATGAGGAGGAGTCAATGTGTACAGACTGGATTCCTGCAATCCTTGGAGTTGGCAGAACACGTACAGCGCCACTCTCAAGATCTGTACCCGGCTCCACAACATTTACCCAATGGGCAGTGAGGGAAAGGTATCGTCCCTGTCCATGCTTACTGGTCCACGCATCAGTGGTCAGGTGGACCTTGCTACTGACGGCGTTTTGTAGCGCATGTTTAATTTTTCCCTCCACATGATGTTGCAGGGCAGGGACGGCTTGCCTGCTGAAATAAAAGCGGCTGGGCACGTTGTATTGTGGGACTGCCAATGCCATAAAGTTACGGAATGTGTCAGTCTCCACCAGCCTGAATGATAGCATTTCAAGGGCCAGTAGTTTAGCAATGCCAGCATTCAGAGCCTGTGCTCGGGGGTGGTTTGCCGAGTATGGGCGCCTTTTCTCCCATGCCTGTGCTAACGATGGCTGTAGACTGGCCTGGGAGTGTGAGGATGACTGGGAAAGTGGTGCTGTGGGTGGAATTACACTGTGTCTCTGTAAAAACAGTGCCAGAGATTCTTCCATGGCGATCCTGTGAGGAAGCCGAACCAGCTGTGTGTGAGCTGGAGGAAGAGGCTACAACACGAGCTGAAGAGGTGGTAGGTGGCGCTGTAGGTTGGCCTAGGTCTTCAGTGTGTTTGTGTAACTCCAACACGTGCTTGGTCCGCACATGTTTCCACATATTTGTGGTATTGAGGTTGCTGACACTTTTCCCTCTTTTCACCTTCTGATTACACAGCTTGCATTTGACAAAGCAAATGTCATCTGCAACTGTGTCAAAAAAGGACCAGGCACTGCAAGTCTTGGGAGCGCCCGCTTTGGATTTTGGAAGAGCCATGCTCCTAATGGGTGCCGAAGTGGAGGCTACAGGCAACCAAGTCTGCCCCCTCCCTCTCCCTCCTTTTTGGGCCGTTCGGGGAATCTCTTCCTCAGAGCTGCTCCCACCACCTTCCTGTCCCTCACGCCATGATGGGTCAAGGACCTCATCATCTACACCACCCTCTTCAAACAACTGCTTCTCCTGGGTAGTCTCGACAGCACAGTATGCACCAGAAAGTGGCACCTGAGTCTCATCATCAGATGCGTACTGAGGTGTGCTGCTGACCATAGGCACTGGCCCACCCACCTCTTCAGATTCAGAGAGACAAAACGGTTGCGCATCACTGCATACTACCTCTTCTTCAAATTCTCGAATTCTGCTTGGCTGGCCCCCTCTTTCCAAGCCAAGAGATTCAGAGAACAGAAGTAGAGATGGCTCCTGTCCAGGGCTCTCTGACTGCCTGGGCAATTTGGCAGGTGGTGAAGAGACAGATGGGTGCTCTTCAGTGCTCAGGACCTGAGAGGATCTGGAACTAATTGAAGTCGATGCGTTAGCTGCCATCCATCCGACAACGGCTTCAATTTGGTCCTCGCGCAGCAGTGGGGTACGGCTAGCTCCTAAAAAGCTGCGCATAAAGGACTGTTCCCTGGTAAAACTGGGGGATGCTGAGTCACTGGTGCCCGCAGCAGGCACAGAATCCCCACGTCCTCTCCCTGCAGGCACAGAATCCTCACGTCCTCTCCCTGCAGAAACTCCACGCCCACGCCCACGCCCACGACCACATGCCTTACTCCCTGCCTTCTTCATCTTGGTAGACTGATAAAGATAGGCAGAAAAGTACTAAGGGCTTAGTGTGCTTATTCCTGAACAGCTGCTAACAGGTATAAGAAACACTAATTTTATAAAGTGTGGACTAGACTTTAATATGAGCTAATGTGGCCTACACAACTGTAAAGTGGAGTGTTTGGTGAACTTTATTTAGGTTTTTTTTTGTCACAAAAAGACACTGGATGTGCCTAAAGATGTAATAACGATAGTATCACAAACTTTTTGTAGCTATTACAATGTAGGAAGGTAACCTACAATGCAATAGATGAGGCTGCAAAAAATAGGCTAATACTAATCTGGCTGGGGCTGCAGGGCCCAAGGCTGCAGAAAGGCTCCTCTATCTACTCCTATATAGTGTGTTTGGAATCAATTTAGCTGAATACGGATGGAACCACCACACTAATAGGAGATATCAGGAAAAATTATGAATTGGCAATAAAGGACAATGTATGAGGCAGTGACACACACTGAGTGCACTACAACCAGACGGGGTTGAAGCACACACTACAGGGTGAGCTGCACTCACACACCAGACCTTGCAGACAGCGGTGAACAGTACAGATGCAGAGCACTGTGCACTAGCGCTGCAAGACCAAAAAAATTTCTCTATCTACTCCTATATAGTGTGTTTGGAACCAATTTAGCTGAATACGGATGGAACCACCACACTAATAGGAGATATCAGGAAAAATTATGAATTGGCAAAAAAGGACAATGTATGAGGCAGTGACACACACTGAGTGCACTACAACCAGACGGGGTTGAAGCACACACTACAGGGTGAGCTGCACTCACACACCAGACCTTGCAGACAGCGGTGAACAGTACAGATGCAGAGCACTGTGCACTAGCGCTGCAAGACGGAAAAAAATTTCTCTATCTACTCCTATATAGTGTGTTTGGAACCAATTTAGCTGAATACAGATGGAACCACCACACTAATAGGAGATATCAGGAAAAATTATGAATTGGCAAAAAAGGACAATGTATGAGGCAGTGACACACACTGAGTGCACTACAACCAGACTTGGCTGAAGCACACACTACAGGGTGAGCTTCACTCACACACACAGACCTTGCAGACAGCGGTGAACAGCACAGGGAACTGTGCACTAGCACTGCAAGGCACAGTGATTTAGAAAGTAGCTTGGGTAAAGCAGTATAGAGCAAATAGGTAGCTAAAACTGTCCCTCAGAACAACAGCGTCCTATCCCTAACTGAATTCACAGCAGAGTGAGCTCAAAATGGCGGCGGTGGCTTTTATAGTGCATCATGACATCATTTCAGTAGCCAATCACAGCCATGCCATTAGTTAAGATGCCTACATGCCTAACAGGATGTGCCCACACTTCTTAGGATCCTCATTGGCTGAATAAAATGAAAATGTCTCATTGCATTATGGGAACTTCCGATTCCGGTATACGATATTGCAAAAGTATCGGAATTAAGTATCGGAATTCCGATACCGCGAATATCGGCCGATACCCGATATTTCAGTATCGGAATGCTCAACACTACTGCTAATGCTTATAATTTCAAAAATGACCATTTTTTTGGTCTTTATTAAAATGAAAAGGTTGATCGAAAAGTTTGCGGGATCTAAGAGTGTGGCAACCCAGTAGTCATGATTACTTCGAATTCTGACAATATGAGGGTCATGTTGCAGGTAGTGCAGCAAGAAGGCACTTATGTGTCTTGCGCATCTCGGAGCCCCAAAATTATTTTCCGGGCTAGATGCAGCTAAAAATTATTATTAATTTTAAATCTGGTGGAGCTTAGTATAGATGGCCTAATAGGATCAGTGCTGCACACTGCTACAAAGCCCAAATTATTTTCCAGCCAAGATACAGATAAACATGATTAGTAATTTTAAATCTGGTGGAGCTTATTATAGATGGCCTAATAGAATCAGTGCTGCACACTGCTACAAAGCCCAAATTATTTTCCAGCCAAGATACAGATAAACATGATTAGTAATTTGAAAGCTTAAAATGGTTGGTAGGGTGATTTTAACCAATCATCAAGCTTTTACTCTCCCCAGGATGACACAGGGGTAGAAAAGTCGTTTCGGATCCATGATTTGTTCATCTTTATGAACGTGAGTCTGTCTACATTACCAGTGGAGAGCCGCGTGCCCTTATCTGTCAGCACACCACCAGCAGCGCTGAACACACGTTCAGACAGAACGCTGGCTGCGGGGCATGACAAGATCTCCAAGGCGTAAGTGGCTAGCTCCGGCCATTTATCCAGATTGGAAGCCCAAAAGAGCAAGGGTCCAGTGACACAGTCATGGCTTCAATGTTTACTTGGAGATACTCCTGTACCATCGTCTCTAGGCGTTGACTATGTGTCAGACTTCTTGTCTCCTGTGGCCTTGCAAAGGATGGGCTAAAAAAGTGGTGAAATGATTCCGCAAAATTGATGTTACCAGCAGATACTGTGGTTCTGTAACGGTTTGAGTGCTGAACACTTGACGGTCCCACGGTTGGCAAGTTGGAACTGTGAGATTCACTACGTGCACCACTGGTGTTTTGTGGAAAAGCACATGTAAGATTCTGCAACAGTCTCTGCTGATACTCCTGCATGCGTGCATCCCTTTCTATGGCAGGAATAATTTCGGCAAATTTACTTTTGTACCGGGGATCTAACAGTGTGGCAACCCAGTAGTCAGGATTATTTCTAATTCTCACAATTCGAGGGTCATGTTGCAGGTAGTGCAGCAAGAAGGCACTCATGTGTGTTGCGCATCCAGGAGCACCAAGTCCCTGTTGTGTTGGTGGCGAGGTAACAATCATGCTTCCTTCCTCTGTCCTCTCCCCCCAACCTCGCACAACAGAAATGTGATCAAGGTCTCCCTCATCTGATGAGTCTTCCATCAGTTCGTCCTCCACTTCTTCCTGGGCTCCTGCACCTTCCTCACTAGTTTGGCTGCTACCATGCGCCCTGGTAAAACTATCTCCCCCACCCTCACATGCCTGCCGCCTTGGTGCTGCCGACCGTCTGGACCTTGCAGATGTTAGCCCTTCCGCATACAACTCCTCCTCCTCTACTTCCTACACCTCCTCTTTTGCCACCACCTGACTCCGAATTCTGTTTAACATGTGCTCCAGCATGTAAATCACCGGAATAGTCATGCTGATAATGGCATCGTCAGCACTAAACATCTTCGTCGCCATTTCAAAACTGTGCAGAAGGGTGCATAGGTCCCTGATCTGAGACCACTCCTCCAGCATGATTTGCCCCACCTCTGGATCTCGTTGGCCCAGGCTATACGTCAGAACATATTGCACCAGGGCTTGTTGGTGCTGCCACAGTCGCTGCAACATGTGCAAAGTTGAATTCCACCGGGTAGGCACATCGCATTTTAGCCAGTGAAGTGGCAGGCCCAACGACTTCTGTAGAGATGTAAGTCGCTGAGCTGCGGGATGCGAACGGCGGAAGTGAGCACACAGCGACCGTGCCCTCTGCAGAAGGCCATCTAGTCTGGGATAGTGGGCTAAAAATTGCTGGACAACCAGGTTCAACACGTGAGCCATACAAGGCACGTGTGTGACATTGCCCCGGCGAAGGGCCGCACCCAGGTTTGCAGCATTGTCGCACACGGCCTTCCCTGGTTTCAGGTCCAGTGGAGACAACCATTCATGAAATTGGTTCTCCAGAGCTGACCACAACTCCTCAGCTGTGTGACTCACATTTCCCAGACATTTCAAAGTAAAAACCGCCTAATGACGTTGAGCCCTACTGCCAGCATAGTAAGGAGGTGTGCAGGATCCCTTCTGCGCAGTTAGAAAGCTTGTGGCATGACCAGACAGGCTTTGGGTGCAGGTAGAAAACCGAGAGGAGGTTGAGGAGGCAGAAGCAGTGGAGGAACTTTGACATAAAGAGGATTGACGCACAACTCGTGGGGACGGCAAGACTTGGACAGCAGCCCCTTGTCCTGCTGTCACCATAGTTACCCAGTGCCCAGTCAGCGACATGTAACGCCCCTGTCCATGCCTACTCGTCCAAGTGTCTGTGGTGAAATGCACCCTGTCACACACAGAGTTTCTCAAAGAAGCGGTGATGTTGTGTGCGACATGCTGGTGGAGCGCAGGCACACCTTTCTTTGAGAAGTAGTGCCGACTGGGCATCTGGTACTGGGGCACTGCGACGGACATAAGGTCTCGAAAATCCTCTGTGTCCACCAGGCGGAAAGGCAGCATTTCTGTAGCCAAGAGCTTGCAGATGGTGAAATTCAACCTCTTAGCTTTCTCATGGCTAGGAGGAAATGGTCTTTTACTTGTCCACATCTGAGGGACCGAGGGCTGGCTATTGTGCTTAGACGGGGTTGATAAGGGTGTCCCCGGCAAACTGCCGGTCTGTGAGGAAGATGCAGGCGGACATGTTAGGTTGCCTTGATCCAAAGGTGGTGCTATCGATGTCGGACAGCGCTCAACACCAGCTGGTGTTACCACCTCCAAAGAAAATGATGACCTGCCAATCACGCTGGCTGTTGCGGGTAAAGAGGTGGCAGGTCTGCGCCCCAAAACAGGTGTGACTGCTGTCCCCCCAGTCACAGAGGATGAAGAGGCCGCGGATGCACAAGATATGGCAGACGGTGGTTGGCCCGGCCGGCTAGGCCGCATTGTAGCACACTGAGCTTCCCACTGCAACTTATGATTCATGTCCATGTGCCGGTTCATGCATGAAGTACTCAAACTATGTATTTTTTGGCCTCTACTTAGCTTTTGCTGACAAATGTTACAGATAACACGAGTTGGGTCATCTTTATCGATCTGAAAAAATGCCCAGGCTATGCAAGGCTTAGCACCCATGCGACCTGAAGAGCCACCACGACTTGTGGTGAGAGGCAGAGTTGTGTTTGAGGATGCAGTTGTTGACGTGCTTCCAGTACTACGTCTCTGTCCAGGAAGGCGCAACCTGACCTCGTCGTCACTAGCATCTTCCTCCACCTCCTCTGCTGACCTCATCTCTTGGCTGACTGTGGGTTGACAGTAAGTGGGATCTCCAACCTCATCATCATCACCCTGTGCGTTATCACACCCGTCGTCCTCAGAGCCAACCTGTTCCTGCCCTGACAAAAAACTAAAGTTGTCGCTCCAATCAGGTATTTGAGTCTCATCATCGTCTTCCTCATTGTCTCCACCAACAGGAGTTACAGTTTGGGAATGAGGGTCTACATTATGGTCAGAACCTTCTGCGTCTGGTCCTGGATCCGACTCATAAAGATTCTGGGCATCAGTGCAGATCATTTCCTCGTCTGGATTCACAGAAGCGCTGGAGTCGACCTCTGATTCCCAGGCTATAGTATGAGTAAACAGCTCTGCAGACTCAACCATCTGTTCTACCCCATACTCAGACGGGCAGCTGGAGATTTGGGAGCTGTGAGAAAGCAAGTGCGATTGGGGTGACACCTTTGAGGACTGGAGTATTTGTGATGTTGAAGTTGATGTGGAGGAGAGCCCACTTAAAGGAGCACTTGATATCCGTTGAAGCACCTGCTGTTTTTGTGCCTCATCTGGAATTTGTAGCGATTGGCGTGGCCGTAAGAAAGGGATCTTATCACATTGTCCGCTAAAAGAAGTAGACATTTTAGTTTGGCTGGAAGATGGTCTTTCTTCTGCAGATGTTACTGTTGCTTTAACAACTACCCCACGGACACAACCTTTTTTCCCCTTCCCAACACGCCTATTCCCCTTTCCACCAGCAGCAGGCCTTTTTCCACTCATTTTAGTGGTTAACTAATTCACAACTCTGGAGTTGTTTGCACAAAAAAACAATGGATGGGAACCGAGCAGAGCTGAGTGGCCAAACTGTGGTATTAGGCCAAAACTATTGGCTGGGTTAGATGCAGAAAAAAATTATATTCAATTTGCAACCTGATGGAGGTCAGTATAGATGGACTAATACAACAAGTCCCACACACAGCTAGAAGCCCAAATATTTTTTCAGAGGTAGATGCAGAAAAAAAATATATTCAATTTGCAACCTGATGGAGGTCTGTATAGATGGATTAATAGAACAAGTCCCACACACAGCTACAAGCCCAATATTTTTTCAGAGGTAGATGCAGAAAAAAAATATATTCAGTTTGCAACCTGATGGAGGTCAGTATAGATGGACTAATAGAGAAAGTCCCACACACTTCTAAAAGGCCAAATAGTTTTTCAGAGCTGGATGCAGACAAAAAATTATTTTTAATTTGCAACCTGATGGAGGTCAGTATAGATGGACTAATAGAGAAAGTCCCACACACTGCTAGAAGGCCAAATATTTTTTCAGAGCTAGATGCAGAAAAAAATTATATTCAGTTTGCAACCTGATGGAGGTCAGTATAGATGGACTAATAGAGAAAGTCCCACACACTGCTAGAAGGCCAAATAGTTTTTCAGAGCTAGATGCAGACAAAAAAATATTTTTAATTTGCAACCTGATGGAGGTCAGTATAGATGGACTAATAGAGAAAGTTCCACACACTGCTAGAAGGCCAAATATTTTTTCAGAGCTAGATGCAGACAAAAAATTATTTTGAATTTGCAACCTGATGGAGGTCAGTATAGATGGGCTAATAGAGAAAGTCCCACACACTGCTAGAAGGCCAAATATTTTTTCAGAGCTAGATGCAGAAAAAAATTATATTCAGTTTGCAACCTGATGGAGGTCAGTATAGATGGACTAATAGAACAAGTCCCACACACTGCTAGAAGCCCAAATATTTTTTCAGAGCTAGATGCAGAAAAAAATATATTCAGTTAGCAACCTGATGGAGGTCTGTATAGATGGATTAATAGAACAAGTCCCACACACAGCTAGAAGCCCAATATTTTTTCAGAGGTAGATGCAGAAAAAATATATATTCAGTTTGCAAACTGATGGAGGTCAGTATAGATGGATTAATAGAACAAGTCCCACACACAGCTAGAAGCCCAAATATTTTTTCAGAGATAGATGCAGAAAAAAATTATATTCAGTTTGCAACCTGATGGAGGTCAGTATAGATGGACTAATAGAACAAGTCCCACACACAGCTAGAAGCCCAAATATTTTTGCAGAGGTAGATGCAGATAAAAATTATTTTTAATATGCAACCTGATGGAGGTCAGTATAGATGGACTAATAGACCAAGTCCCACACACTGCTAGAAGGCCAAATATTTTTTCAGAGCTAGATGCAGAAAAAAATTATATTCAATTTGCAACCTGATGGAGGTCAGTATAGATGGACTAATAGAATGATGCTATGCCCAAAAGATTTTACTTCACTAGGTGCAGTAAAAAAATTGGTGTTCTATACACAGGTGGTATATCTTGCAACACAGATAGGCTACTCCACTGACTAACACACTCTGCAATAGGCCAAAAAGGATTAGCTTTGCTAGATTCTGCCAAATGCTGTGAAAAAAACTTGCACAGCACTGGCACAGACCTGCCTGGCAAAAACTGATAGGAACTGATGTAACCTAGTCCTGAAAAGGACTGCAATTACAATTAGTCTTTACTCCCACAATCTATCTATTTAAGAGCACAGACATGCCTGATAAAAGTAGTAGGAAATGCTGTAACCTAGTCCTTAAAAGGACTGCAATCACAACTATTCCCTACTCCCAAGCTATCTGTAGATTTGTGCGAAAATTGGCTTGAAATTAACAAGGTATAGCGCACACAGCAACAGCGGTGCCGTCTAACACGCAGCTGCAGCAGTGAGAAAATGGTGGCGATGGGGAAAATGGCTTGGTCTTATAGGGCAAGGACATGTGACATACACTGCCAATGACACATGCCCTTGCTTGTGTGAAAAAAAGCACTTCGCTCCGTGTGTGCGCTGCTGATAGGCTGACAGATTGCACCTCCCCACTGTAAATGCGGGAAAGAGAAAAAAAAATGGAGATCTTCATTATTCCTGCAGAGATCCATCCCCTGCCCCTCCCCCCGCCCCGCTGTACACTCAAACTGCGTATTAACATTAATTTTCATCATTACTGAGAAAAAATCCAGTTATGATTTTGGTGCACGAACAGTTATCGAACATAACCTCGAACAGCCGAATTTTTCTCAAATTGTTCGTGTTCGCCGAACGGCTCGAACACCGCCCAAAACAGCTCGAATTTGAGATTGGCGAACAATTCGAGTCGAACAACGCTCATCTCTAGTTATGAAACTCTAATTTCCTCCCGCTTGGGCGGACTTTCGCCCTTTTTTCTGCCCAATATATATACGAATGGCCTATCACCCACACTGTTGGCTTAGCGTCACCTGTAAAAGAAACAAACCACGTTAGGATAACAAGTCCGGTCTTATGTATCTCGCCAAACACGTGGATCGCCATCTCCCTATCCTCTGAACTTCTGTTTCTGACAGTCCTGCTCTTGCTGCTTCCGTGGCCGCGCCTATGCGGAATGAGTGTGTCCCATAATCTTTGGGGTGGTTCCCTGCCGATGTTATGCATTTATTAAATATAGCTTGGAACTGGTATCTTGATAATGGCGTTCCATCAATGTGTGATAGGAAGAAATTACTTTGTGATCTGATGGTTAGATATGTTTTTACTATTGTTACCCGACTCAGTGTACCGTTTGTGGGTTGTAGAAGTACCCAAGTGCCCCTGCCCGCTGGAACCGTTTTCGATTGGCGTATGCGTAAACGTATTGCATTATTGGCTATGACTACGTCCTGGTGTAATAAGCCTCCACTGGTGGTAATTTTGGATTGAGGGACTAATTCGCTTATGCATAGCGCCCCGAAGAAGGCGATCGCAAATGCAGTAGACAGTAGTGTTGCTTCAAATTGTGAGTATCATGTTAATGGTGTTAGGAATATGATGTGAGAAATCAGTTTTAGTGACACGGGACGGGACGTCTACACTCCTGACTTGGCTGACCCCTTTTCCACCCTTTAATGGATTGTCTGATGATGAATCTCTTTGTCACATCTCCCCAATTCAGTAGTTGGAAGTGAAATGCTACTCCGGTCAGACACCGCTGCGCTGACGCCCCTGATATGCCCCTCATAATTAGCTGGTGGAGAAATTCTATGGTGACTTGTGATCTGGCTTGTTCACATTGGTCAACCCGTCTGCCTGCTACTAGTCGTGTCCACTCTTCCCATGCCTTACCGTATGCTTGCCACGTTGACGGGGCAACTGACGCTCTGATTAATGGCATCAACTATTCGCCACTAGATCCCATAGGGAGGGTGGGCAACTGTTGCCCGATGGGTGGGCGTTGTGGAAGAGCTCTGTGAAAATCTGCCAATTGAATTGCTATAAAGTGTTAGCAGCAGCTTTAGACCCCTCAGCATAGTGGCTAGCGTGGACCCATACATTGTGTTTTAGGCACAGGAATGCTAGCCTGCGTAGTAGGCCTAGCACTGGGAGAGACGATGATGCCATCTTATTAATGCAGTGCGCTAGGCTGGTGTTTTTTGTTATGAAGCGTATATTTTTGTTAGCCAGACGTGCGCCCCATATTTCTATTGCTACCACTATTGGGAAGAAAAATTATTTTCAGGGCTAGATGCAGGAAAAATTATTATTAATTTTAAAGCTGGTGGAGCTTGGTATAGATGGCCTAATACAATGAGTCCCACACACTGCTAGAAGCCCAAATATTTTTTCAGAGCTAGATGCAGAAAAAAATTATATTCAATTTGCAACCTGATGGAGGTCAGTATAGAACAAGTCCCACACACTGCTAGAAGCCCAAATATTTTTTCAGAGCTAGATGCAGAAAAAAATTATATTCAATTTGCAACCTGGTGGAGGTTAGTATAGATGGACTAATAGAATGATGCTATGCTCAAAAGGTTATACTTCACTAGGTGCAGTAAAAAAAATGGTATTCTATACACAGGTGGTGTAGCTTGCAACACAGTTAGGCTACTCCACTGACTAACACACTCTGCAAAAGGCCAAAAAGGATTAGCTTTGCTAGATTTAGCCAAATGCTGTGAAAAAAACTTGCACAGCACTGGCACAGACCTGCCTGGCAAAAACTGATGTAACTTAGTCCTGAAAAGGACTGCAATTACAATTAGACTTTACTCCCAACCTATCTGTAGATTTAAGAGCACAGACCTGCCTGAGAAAAGTCGTAGGAAATGCTGTAACCTAGTCCTTAAAAGGACTGCAATAATAACTCTTCCCTACTCCCAAGCTATCTGTAGATTTGTGTGAAAATTGGCTTGAAATTAACAAGGTATACGCACACAGTAACAGCGGTGCCGTCTAACACGCAGCTGCAGCAGTGAGAAAATGGTGGCGATGGGAAAAATGGCTGGGTCTTATAGGGCAAGGACATGTGACATACACTGCCAATGACACATGCCCTTGCTTGTGTGAAAAAAAGCACTTCGCTCCGTGTGTGCGCTGCTGATAGGCTGACAGATTGCACCTCCCCACTGTAAATGCGGGAAAGAGAAAAAAAAATGGAGATCTTCATTATTCCTGCAGAGATCCATCCCCTGCCCCTCCCCCCGCCACGCTGTACACTCAAACTGCATATTAAAATTAATTTTGAGCATTACTGGGAAAAAATCCAGTTATGATTTTGGTGCACGAACATAACGTTGAACAGCCGAATTTTTTTCAAATCGTTCGTGTTCGCCGAACGTCTCGAACACCGCCCAAAACAGCTTGAATTTGAGATTGGCGAACAGTTCGAGTCGAACACCGCTCATCTCTACTGTGGACAGCTGTGAAAGAGCAGGCAGATCTGTGGCTGAGACCGCTGAACCTACATCTAGGCATGGTCTTATGTGACAACGAGGCGAGATCACACAGCTACCATGCCTGGCTCATGTGCTTAACTTCGTGGTTCAGCGGTTTCTTAAATTGTACCCCGAGTTGCCAGATCTGCTCGTCAAAGTACGCTGCCTGTCAGCTCATTTTCGGAAGTCGGCTACAGCTTCCGCCGCCCTTGCTGTGTTGCAGCAGCGTTTGCAGCTTCCGGCACACACATTGGAACCCTACCCTCCACATGTTGCAAAGGATTTGTGAGCAGAAGAGAGCAGTTGTGGAGTCGATATTCAGGTCAAACTCCACACATAAGACCTCAGGAGTGGACCTGGATGTCTGACATATGTACCATCCTGACAAACTTTGAGGAGTCCATCAAGATGGTGAGTGGCGATGACGCCATCATTAGCGTCAGAATCCCACTTGTCTGTCTTTTGCAACGCTCTCTGCAGAGAATTAAAGAGGAGGCATTGCAGCCAGAGTATGATGAGATGGATCAAGAAGCCGTAGCGGGCAATTACACACTAGTGTTGAGCCACCCCCGTAGTGTTCGGGTTCGGTTCGGTTCGTCGAACACCGGCATGTTCGCCGATCGGTTCGTCGAATGGTTCGTCGAACACCGTCGAACACTGTTAAAACCGATGGCAGGCAAACAAAAACACATAGAAACACATAGAAAACAAATAGAAAACACCTTCAAAGGTGTCCAAAAGCTGACAAACTGCTCAGAAGGCACAACTAACACATGGAAAAGTGACACGTACATATAGTCATGCGAAAAGAAAAGAGGTGGAGGAGTAAAAGGAGGAGGAGACACAGATATAGTCATGTCATGCCCTTCTAAAATCAAGAAAGGCTGGAGTAAAAATCTAAAATCAGCCTACCAACACCCAGACGTCGTGACAAGAAAATTAAAAAAAGAAACATCTTTAGGTAGAACGGCGGTTCCATTCAGAACACTTTCCTAACAAGACCTAGTGGTATCCCCATTGGGAGTCATGCCAAAAACGGAACCCAATACATTCGGACTAATCCACCAGTTGTTAGATCCAAGGGGCAGGTCAGTAAGTGACAACATCAACGCGGAACCAAGTACAGTAGTATATACTGTACCTCCTTTGACAAGGCAATCAGGCGGGTCAAGAAGTTGGGAAGGGCACCCTAATGGCCAAAACAGACATTGAGGGGGCGCTCCTGTTACTTACTACCTGTGCCTCCGAATAGTGTCCGCCTATTGGGCTGCTTCTGTGAAGGAGCATACTATATAGATCGCTGTTTGCCCATGGGGTGCTCCACATCCTGCTCACTATTTGAGGTTGCTTCCTCGAATGGGTCGTCATGGACGTTTCTAAGGGGGCACATATTATCCATTACCTCGACGACTTCTTATGCCTAGGCACAAAAGATTTGTCCCAGTGTGAATACACGCGGTAGTGCACCTGTGAAAAGGAGAGTGCTGGAGGGAGAGCAGACACCACAGAGCCGAGGGGTTAGTTGGAGAACAGAAGTAGGAAAAAGGGCGAGGGAGGTAAGGGAGTACGGTGGAAGGCCGACCTGAGCTCCCCCATGTTCCTGCTGGGCGGGGAACAGCCCTGGGAAGAAAAGCCGCTTGCGCATCCCTTTGAGGTAAGTGGCGCGAGCGGGCAGAGGGACTACGCTGGGGTGCGAAGCCGACACGGCCAGGCCGTTCCTGCCCGTGCGACCTTCGTGTCCCCGGGTTTGTGCCAGAGCCGCGGTGGACCCTGATGGCCAGCCCCCCTCGCCCAATACTGGTGCCTGTCCGCTGGTGGGTCAAGACCCCCCGCGGTGGAGGCAGTTCTAAACTCTGTAATTTAAATTGGCTCTGTAATTTGAGTACACTTTAAATCCTTTTACAAGGATCTATTGGAGGGCAAGTCTGGTGCCAGCAGCCGCGGTAATTCCAGCTCCAGTAGCGTTCACTAAAGCTGCTGCAGTTAAAAAGCTTTTATAAGGATCGAGCTTGGCGGTCCGCCGCAAGGCGTGCTACCGCCAGTCCCAGCCCATTTGCCTTGGGGCGCCTCCCCGATGCTCTTGACTGAGTTTGCCGGGGGCCCGAAGCGTTTCCTTTGAGAAAATTAAGTGTCCAAAGCACAGGTGGTGTAGCTTGCTTCACAGCTGGGCTACTACGCTGACTAGCAGACACTGAAGCTTTGGAGCAGACCTCTGATTCCCTGGCTATAGTATGAGTAAACAGCTCTGCAGACTCAACCATCTGTGTTACCCCAAGCCATAGTGTATGTAGTTTCTTACAGTTAAAAGGGGGGGGGAGTGACCCGACCTACCTGGACTTGACGATGCCAACGTCATGTAAAACACAGCAAGGGGACTCCAAAACGAGTCTCCATTTTTTCCAAAAATTGTGGCACAGACACCACTTAAGTGGCATAAATTGCCCCAGAGTTGCTTAAAATGGTTGGTGAGGTGATTCTCCAAAATACTCAAGCTTTTAGTCTCCCGAGGATGACACAGGGGTAGAAAAGTCCTTGAGGATCATCTTTATGAACGTGAGTCTGTCTACATTCTCAATGGACAGCCGCGTGCGCTTATCTGTCAGCACACCACCAGCAGCGCTGAACACACATTCAGAGAGAACGCTGGCTGCGGGGCACGACAAGATCTCCAAGGCGTGAGTGGTGAGCTCAGGCCATTTTTTCAGATTGGTAGCCCAAAATGAGCAAGGGTCCAGTGACACAGTCATGGCTTCGATGTTCACTTGGAGATACTCCTGTACCATCCTCTCTAGGCGTTGACTATGTGTCAGACTTCTTGTCTCCTGTGGCCTTGCAAAGTATGGTGTAAAAAATTGGTGAAAAGATTCCACAAAATTGCTGTTACCAGCAGATACGGTGTTACTGTTACGGTTTGAGTGATGAAGACTCGACAGTCCCACAGTTGGCAAGTTAGAACTGTGAGATTCACTACGTGCACCACTGCTGTTTTGTGGAAAAGCAGATGTAAGATTCTGTAACAGCCTCTGCTGATACTCCTACATGCGTGAATCACTTTCTATGACAGGAATTATTTCGCCAAATTTACTTTTGTACTGGGGATCTAAGAATGTGGCAACCCAGTAGTCGGGATTACTTCGAATTCTGACAATCCGAGGGTCATGTTGCAGGTAGTGCAGCAAGAAGGCACTCATGTGTCTTGCGCATCCAGGAGGACCAAGTCCTTGTTGTGTTGGTGGCGAGGTAAGAATCATGCTTCCTTCCTCTGCCCTCTCCCCCCAACCTCGCACAACAGAAATGTGATCAAGGTCTCCCTCATCTGATGAGTCTTCCATGCCCATCGCCAGTTCATCCTCCACTTCTTCCTCGGCTCCTGCACCTTCCTCACCAGTTTGGCTGCTACCATGTGCCCTCGTTAATCCCTCTCCCCCACCCTCTATTGCCTGCCACCTTGGTGCTGCCGACCGTCTGGACCTTGTAGATGTTATCCTTTCCGCATACGACTCCTCCTGTACTTCCTCCCCCTCCTCTTGTCCCACTACTTGACTCCGAATACTGCTTAAAGTGTGCTCCAGCATGTAAATAACCAGAATAGTCATGCTGATAATGGCATTGTCAGCACTAAACATCTTCGTCGCCATTTCAAAACTGTGCAGAAGGGTGCATAGGTCCCTGATCTGAGACCACTCCTGCAGTGCGATTTGCCCCACCTCTGGATCTCGTTGGCCCAGGCTATACGTCATAACGTATTGCACCAGGGCTCGTCGGTGCTGCCACAGTCGCTGCAACATGTGCGGAGTTTAATTCCATCATGTCGGCACATCGCATTTCAGACGGTGAACTGGCAGGCCCAACGACTTCTGTAGAGATGTAAGTCGTTGAGCTGCGGGATGCGAACGGCGGAAGTGAGCACACAGCGACTGTGCCCTCTGCAGAAGGCCATCTAGTCTGGGATGGTGGGCTAAAAATTGCTGGACAACCAGGTTCAACACGTGAGCCATACAAGGCACGTGTGTGACATTGCCCTGGTGAAGGGCCGCAACCAGGTTTGCAGCATTGTCGCACACGGCCTTCCCTGGCTGCAGGTTCAGTGCAGACAACCATTCATGACACTCGGTCTCCAGAGCTGACCACAACTCCTCAGCTGTGTGACTCACATTTCCCAGACATTTCAAAGTAAACGCCGCCTGATGCCGTTGAGCGCTGCTGCCAGCATAGTAAGGAGGTGTGCAGGATTCCTTCTGCTGCAGTGAGAACTTGGGTGGCATTACCAGACAGGCTTTGGGTGCAGGTGGAGGACCGAGAGGAGGTTAAGGAGGCAGAAGCAGCGTAGGAACTTCGAGATAAAGAGGATTGACGCACAACTCGTGGGGATGGCAAGACTTGGACAGCAACCCCTTGTCCTGCTGTCACCATAGTTACCCAAGGCCCAGTCAGTGACATGTAACGCCCCTGTCCATGCCTACTCGTCCAAGTGTCTGTGGTGAAATGCACCCTGTCACACGCAGAGTTTCTCAAGGAAGCGGTGATGTTGTGTGCGACATGCTGGTGTAGCACAGGCACACCTTTCTTTGAGAAGTAGTGGCGACTGGGCATCTTGTACTGGGGCACTGCGACGGACATAAGGTCTCGAAAATCCTCTGTGTCCACCAGGCGGAAAGGCAGCATTTCTGTAGCCAACAGCTTGCAGATGGTGAAATTCAACCTCTTAGCTTTGTCTTGGCTAGGAGGAAATGGTCTTTTACTTTTCCACATCTGAGGGACCGAGGGCTGGCTGTTGTGCAAAGACGGGGTTGAGTAGGGTGTCCCCGGCAAACTACCAGTCTGTGAGGAAGATGCAGGCGGACATGTTAGGTTGCCTTGATCCAAAGGTGGTGCTCTCGATGTCGGAGAGCGCTCAACACTAGCAGGTGTTTCCACTTCCAAATGAACTGACGACCTGCCAATCACACTGGCTGTTGCTGGTAAAGAGGTGGCAGGTCTGCGTCCAAAACAATTGTGACTGCTGTCCCCCCAGTCACAGAGGATGAAGAGGCCGTGGATGCACAAGATGGGTCAGACGGTGGTTGGCCTGGCCCGTTAGGCCGCATTGTAGCATAGTGAGCTTCCCACTGCAACTTATGCTTCATATCCATGTGACGGTTCATGCATGAAGTACTCAAACTATGGATTTTTTTGGCCTCTACTTAGCTTTTGGTGACAAATGTTACAGATAACATGAGTTGGGTCATCCTTTGCGATCACAAAAATTGCCCAGGCTATGCAAGTCTTAGAGCCCATGCGACCTGAAGAGCCACCATGACTTGTGGTCAGAGGCAGAGTTGTGGTTGAGGATGCAGTTGTTGAGGTGCTTCCAGTACTCCGTCTCTGTCCAGGAAGGCGCAACCTAACTTGGTCATCACTAGCATCCTCCTCCACCTCCACTGGCTGAAGGTGGGTTGACAGTAAGTGGGATCTCCAACCTCGTCATCATCACCCTGTGTGTTCTCACACCCGTCGTCCTCAGACCCTACTTCTTCCTGCCAAGGTTATCGCTCCAATCAGGTATCTGAGTCTCATCATCGTCTTCCTCATTGTCTCCACTAACAGGAGTTACAGTTTGGGAACGAGGGTCTACATTATTCTCAGAACCTTCTTCATCTGGGCCTGGATCCGACTCAAACATTCTGGGCATCAGTGCCGATCATTTTCTCGTCTGGATTCACAGAAGCTCTGGAGCAGACCTCTGATTCCCAGGCTATAGTATGAATAAACAGCTCTGCAAACTCAACCATCTGTGTTACTCCATACTCAGACGGGCAGCTGGAGAGTTGGGAGCTGTGAGGATGCAAGTGCGATTGGGGTGACACCTCTGAGGACTGGAGTATTTGTGATGTTGAAGTTGAGGTGGATGAGAGCCCACTTGAAGGAGCACTTGATATCCATTGAAGCACCTGCTGTTTTTGTGCCTCATCTGGAATTTGTAGCGATGGGCGTGTCCGTAAGAAAGGGATCATATCACATTGTCCACGAAAAGAAGTAGACATCTTAGTTTGGCTGGAAGATGGTCTTTCTTCTACAGATGTTACTGTTGCTTTACCACCTGCCCCACGGACACAACCTTTTTTTCCCTTTCCAACACGCCTATTCCCCTTTCCACCTGCAGCAGGCCTTTTGCCACTCATTTTGGTGGTTAACTAATTGGCAACTCTGTAGTTGTTTGCACAAAAAACTATGGATGGAAACCGAGCAGAGCTGAGTGGCCAAACTATGGTACTAGCCCTAAAGCATTGGCTGGGTTAGATGCAGTAAAACAATTTTATTAGATACACAGGCGGTGTAGCTTGCTTCACAGGTGGGCTACTCCAATGACTACGAGACACTGCTACTAGGCCCAAAAGGATTTCCTGGGTTAGATGCAGTAAAAAATTTATTAGATACACAGGTGGTGTAGCTTGCTTCAGATGGGCTACTCCACTGACTACCAGACACTGCTATTAGGTCCAAAAGGATTTCCTGGGTTAGATGCAGTAAAAAATTTGACTTAGATACACAGGCGGTGTAGCTTCCTTCACAGGTGGGCTACTCCGCTTACTACGAGACACTGCTACTATGCCCAAAAGGATTTACTGGGTTAGATGCAGTAAAAAATTGTTATTAGCTACACAGGTGATGTAGCTTGCATCAGATGGGCTACTCCACTGACCACCAGACACTGCTGCTAGGCCCAAAAAGATTTCCTGGGTTAGATGCAGTAAAAAATTTGAATTAGATACACAGGCGATGTAGCTTCCATTACAGGTGGGCTACTCCACTGACTACCAGACACTGCTACTAGGCCCAAAAAGATTTCCTGGGTTAGAGGCAGCAAAAAATAGTTATTAGATACACAGGTGGTGTAGCTTGCTTCAGATGGGCTACTCCACTGACTACCAGACACTTCTACTAATTCCAAAAAGATTTCCTGGGTTAGATGCAGTAAAAAATTAGAATTAGATACACAGGCGGTGTAGCTTCCTTCACAGGTGGGCTACTCCGCTCACTATGAGACACTGCTACTATGCCCAAAAGGATTTACTGGGTTAGATGCAGTAAAAAATTGTTATTAGATACACAGGTGGTGTAGCTTGCTTCAGATGGGCTACTCCACTGACTACCAGACACTGCTACAGGCCCAAAAGGATTGGCTGGCTTAGATGCAGTAAAAAAATGGTATTAGATACACAGGTGGTGTAGCTTGCAACACAGATAGGCTACTCCACTGACTACCAGACACTGCTACAGGCCCAAAAGGATTGGCTGAGCTACATTTCGCCAAATACTGTGAAAAACACTTGCACAGCACTGGCACAGACCTGCCTGGCAAAAAGTGCTATGAACTTCTGTAAACTAGCCCTCAAAAGGGCTGCAATTAGAACTAGTCCCTACTCCCTAAACCTATCTCTCTATGTAACTGGAAATTCGCTCGCAATTCACACAGTTATACTGTATAGCGCCCACAGCAGCAGTGGTGCCGTCTAACACGCAGCTGCAGCAGTGAGAAAATGGTGGCGACAGGGAAAATGGCTGGGTCTTATAGGGCAAGGACATGTTACATACACAGCCAATGACACATGCCCTTGCTTGTGTGAAAAAAAAGCACTTCGCTGCGTGTGTGCGCTGCTGATAGGCTGACAGACTGCACCGCCCCACTGTAAATGCGGGAAAGAAAAAAAAAATGGAGATCGGCATTATTTATGCAGAGATCCATCCCCTGCTCCTCCCCCCGCCCACTCTACACTGAAATTGTCTATTAACATTTATTAACAGTATTACTGTGAAAAAATCCAGTTATGCTTTTGGTGCACGAACAGTTATCGAACATAACCTCGAACAGCCGAATTTTTTGCAAATCATTTGAGTTTGTCAAACGACTCGAACACCACCCAAAACAGCTCGAATTTGAGATTGGCGAACAGTTCGAGTCGAACACCGCTCATCTCTATTACACACAGCCCAGCCTCATCTCATCCCAACGTGCATTGGGGGACAATGAGGGAGAGGAGGAGGAGGAGGAAGAACAAGAGCTGGTATCATGCGCTGTAGACGGTAGTACATGTACAACTGTCATACCGTCGGTTCAGCGTGGGTGGCCTGAGGACAGGGGGGAGGAGGAGGAGGAGAGCATGGTCAGTCGTCATCTTGGTGAGGACACGGAAGTCTTGCCTTAACCGTGACCCTCGCGTTGTCAAAATGTTGGGTGACAGTCATTACTGGTTGGTGACACTTTTAGACCCCCGCTACAAGGAGAACTTTCACTCTCTTATTCCTGAGGTGGAGAGGTCTACAAAAATGGGGCAGTACCAGAAGGCCCTTGCTGCAAAACTGTTAAAAAAATTCCCATCTGAACACGCTAGCGGCAGAGGTCACAGTTCGTTGACCAACCAAGACGTACAGGCGAGAGAGACGCAACTCCAATCCAGCAGAGGCAGGGGAACACTGTCAACGTTCTGGGACAGTTTTCTGAGACCCGCCCAGCTTACAGGCCTTGAGGCGCGGAGTACTCTCACAAGGAGTGGAAAGTTTCAAAAGATGCCGACTGTACCAGCATCCTCCGTTATTCCTCTGTGCCTTTTAATTAATGGGTATCCAAGCTGGACACTTGGAATGAACTTGCTCTGTACGCCTTGGAGGTCCTGGCCTGCCCTGCCGCTAGCGTGTTATCGGAGCGTGTTTATAGTGCTGCTGAGGGAATTATAACTGATAAGCGCACTCGCCTGTCAACTGACAATGCTGACAAGCTGACACTTATTAAAATGAACAAGGGCTGGATTGGACCAAACTTCTCATCACCACAAAATGACAGCAGAGTAACATAAAGTCAAATCCACTGTGTTATTTTGGAAGGTGTATTGCTGTTATGCACACGCCCGGACTGACTGGCGTGTGCGTGTTTAGTGATCCCACTGGACCATGAACCGGAGAGTGCCTGGAGGGGCGTAACTAAGTATCTGCCCAATACGACCAAGGTCGCACAACGGCATACGACGCCAGTGCACCAGGGAGGAACTGAGCAGAGGGACCAGGTGCTACTCCAGGTCAGACCCCGGACACGGCTGTTGACCCACACTGGGGAAAACAGGAACAGGCAGGTTCGGCTGGCACACTGGTGGGTATAGGCAGGCATGACTGGTATGCAGGCAGGCGGGTATGAAGGCGGGGGGTACAGGCAAGCACGGCTAGAGTACAGACAGGGTGGCACTAGCAGGTTGGAGCACAGACGGGATAAGGTCCAATACAGACTGGGACTCAGGAACAGAACCGCAGATGCGGTAGACAAAGAGCATAGAGAGGCCGCCGGAGCAGTGAGCAAGAGCAGAGCGGGACAAGACCGCCGGAGCGGTGAGCAAGAGCAAAACAAGACCGCCTGGAGCGGTGAGCAAAGGCAGAGCAGAGCGAGGCCGCCAGGAGCGGTGAGCAAAGGCAGAGCAGGCAGAAACCGCCGGAGCGGTGAGCAAGGCAGAGCAGGCAAGAACCGCTGGAGCAGTGAGCAAGTCAGAGCAGGCAAGAACCGCCGGAGCGGAGAGCAAGGCAGAGCAGGCAAGAACCGCCAGAGCGGAGAGCAATGCAGAGCAGGCAAGAACCGCTGGAGCGGTGAGCAAGGCAGAGCAGGCAAGAACCACCGGAGCGGGAGCAAGGCAGAGCAGGCAAGAACCGCCGGAGTGGCGAGCAAGGCAGAGCAGGCAGAAACCGCCGGAGCAGCGAACAAGGCAGAGCGGGCAGAAACCGCCGAAGCGGCGAACAAGGCAGAGCGGGCAGAAACCGCCGGAGCAGCGAACAAGGCAGAGCAAAGGGGACAAGGCTCTGTTCACACGGAACAGACTGGAAGGGAAAGGCAGAACCAGATACACACAAGATACTTGCAATGAAGTAGCGAGTGGACTCTAAACTCACAAACGGAAGTACAGCGACAACGAGTAGGAGTTAGGAGCAGGTTCAGACTCTGCTTGAAAAAGGGAAGGTACGGACATAGAGAAAAACAGGAAACAGGTTAGGAGACAGTTCAGACAGGAACTGTTACTGCAACAAATACAGGAATGAGCCAAGGTAAAGCCAAGTGCTGGTTCAGACAATGCAGGAGAAAGGGAAGGTACGGACATAGAGAGAAACAGGAAGCAGGTTAGGAGACAGTTCAGACAGGAACTGTTACTGCAACAAAATACAGGAACGAGCCAAGGTAAAGCCAAGTGCTGGTTCAGACAATGCAGGAGAAAGGGAAGGTACGGACATAGAGAGAAACAGGAAGCAGGTTAGGAGACTGTTCAGACAGGAACTGTTACTGCAACAAATACAGGAGCAAGTCTGGGTATGCGGCCCCCAGAGGGCAGGACGAACAGGCTAGGAGCGTGTTCAGACAGGCCTGGAAATACAGCCTCCAGGAAGGCAGACAGGCAGGCAAGAAAACACAGAATAGGACCTGGCACATTCAGAGTGAAAGAGCAAACTGAATGAACACGTTGCTCAGGCACCAGCTTCCAGGTGAAGCTGGTTTAAATATCCAGTGACGAACAGCAATAGGCTGAGGACGCATTAGGGGTGTGCCCACAGCAGCTACATGAAGCAGGAAGAGATCAGGCGCAGTCCTTAAGCAGCCAGAACAGAGGCAAGCAGACAGCATGGAAAGAAGCCAGGCTAGCAGACTGGACTGATGATCAAGTTTGCGATCTTGCATAGTGGGGGATGGAGCACTATGCAAGAATGCCACCAGGTATGTTACAGTACCCCCCCCTTACGCCCCCTCTTCTTCAAGCCTGCAAGGGTGTTCTGCAGAGAATTTGGAGGCCAATCCTTCTCTTCAAGAGGACTACCTCTTCTGTCCACCAGAGGAAATGAACCTGGTCTCATTATCTTGGTAGCTAGGATGCTTCCTCCCATCAAGCCATACTTAACAACAGAAGAAATGGGTGAAGTACCGGGAACAGCACACAGAAAAGTCTCTCTCCATTTATTATAAGATAGCACCCCAATGAATTCAGGAGACAACTGGAAGTCCTCCGGCTGGTTGGAGGGGTGCAGAGACTCAGGGCTAACCATAGCTTCGGACAGCACTTGGTCCTGCTCACTGAATGAAGTGGGCGAAGCACCAGGTACAGAGTGTAAGAAAGTCTTTGTCCATTTGCTATCAGGTAGCATCCCGGAGGGTTCAGGAGAGAGCTGGAGGTCCCCCGCCTGGTTGGAGGAGTGCAGAGACTCGGGGGTAACCACAGCTTTGAGGTACCCGTTGTCAAGCTCACTAGACAGAGCGGGCGAAGTATTGGGTACCGGATGTAGGAAGGTCTCTCTCCATTTGCCATCAGGTAGTACCCCGGAGGATTCAGGAGACAACAGGGGGACCTCCGCCAGGTTGGAGGGGTGCAGGGACTCGGGGGTAACCACTGCTTTGGAGTACCCTTTGTCGAGCTCACTGGACGGAATGGGCGAAGTATCGGGTACCGGGTGTAGGAAAGTCTCTCTCCATTTGCCATCAGATGGTAACCCGGAGGATTCAGGAGGCAACTGGAGGTCCTCCGCCTGGTCAGAGGGGTGCAGAGACTTGGGAGCATCCTCCGCCTCGATGGACATATCGCCAGATTCACTAAAGATGGAGCGTCCCTGCTTTGGGACCATCATCAGTCCGGCTTCTGGGTGGGCTGCAGTCTCTTCGGGCAGGAGAACTGGTGAGCTACCCACACACATCACCCATCGGGGCTTCTCCGGGACACTGGGAAGGGAAGCTTCAGCAGAGGCCCCAGGATTAGGGTCATCGAAGACCATTAGAAAGGCCACCAGGAAGGCCTGCAGGTCAAGGACGATAGGATCCTGTGCTTCCCAAAGGGGGGTGATTCATTTCAAGGCATCACCCTCCAGGTAGGACATAATAAATCCCACTTTAATCCGGTCGGTAAGAAAATCGGGAGCATAGAACTGGAACTGCAGCATGCATTGCCATACAAACGCACAGCTTAGTTTTGGATCCCCATAGTACCGTGGCGGATCCGCAGGATAGAGTGCCGATAGCTCCATTTGGACTGGTGCGTAATTCACCTGGGCCATAGCTAGAGAAAAATTTTTTTTTATTTATTTTTAATGCACGTATTCGCTGGACACGGATTCAAAATGTCTCAGAGAGCAAAGGGCCGTGGGGCTCACCGGGAACCATGGCCTGAGCAAACTGTTATGCACATGCCCGGACTGACTGGTGTGTGCGTGTTTAGTGATCCCACTGGACCATGAACCGGAGAGTGCCTGGAGGGGCGTAACTAAGTATCTGCCCGATCCGACCAAGGTCGCACGACGGCATACGACGCCAGTGCACCAGGGAGGAACTGAGCAGAGGGACCAGGTGCTACTGCAGGTCAGACCCCGGATACGGCTGTTGACCCACACCGGGGAATACAGGAACAGGTAGGTTCGGCTGGCACACTGACTGGTGGGTATAGGCAGGCACGACTGGTATGCAGGCAGGCGGGTATGCAGGCAGGGGGTACAGGCAAGCACGGCTAGAGTGCAGACAGGGAGGCACTAGCAGGTTGGAGCACAGACGGGATAAGGTCCAATACAGACTGGGACTCAGGAACAGAACCGCAGATGCGGTAGACAAAGAGCAGAGCGAGGCCGCCGGAGCGGTGAGCAAGAGCAGAGCGGGGCGAGACCGCCGGAGCGGTGAGCAAGAGCAAAGCATGACCGCCTGGAGCGGTGAGCAAAGGCAGAGCGAGGCCGCCTGGAGCTGTGAGCAAAGGCAGAGCAGAGCGAGACCACATGGAGCGGTGAGCAAAGGCAGAGCAGAGCGAGACCGCCTGGAGCGGTGAGCAAAGGCAGAGCAGAGCGAGACCCCCTGGAGCGGTGAGCAAGAGCAAAGCAAGACCGCCTGGAGGGGTGAGAAAAGGCAGAGCAGAGCGAGGCCACCTGGAAGGGTGAGCAAAGGCAGAGCAGAGCGAGACCGCCTGGAGCGGTGAGCAAAGGCAGAGCAGAGCGAGACCGCCTAGAGCGGTGAGCAAAGGCAGAGCAGAGCGAGACCCCCTGGAGCGGTGAGCAAGGCAGAGCATGCAAGAACCGCCGGAGCGGTGAGCAAAGGCAGAGCAGGCAAGAACCGCTGGAGCGGTGAGCAAGGCAGAGCAGGCAAGAACCGCCGGAGCGGAGAGCAAGGCAGAGCAGGCAAGAACCGCCGGAGCGGTGAGCAAGGCAGAGCAGGCAAGAACCGCCGGAGCGGTGAGCAAGGCAGAGCAGGCAAAAACCGCCGGAGCGGTGAGCAAGGCAAAGCAGGCAAGAACCGCCAGAGCAGTGAGCAAGGCAGAGCAGGCAAGAACCGCCGGAGCGGCGAGCAAGGCAGAGCGGGCAGAAACCGCCGGAGCGGCGAACAAGACAGAGCAGGCAGAAACCGCCGGAGCGGCGAGCAAGGCAGAGTGGGCAGAAACCACCGGAGAGGCGAGCAAGGCAGAGCAGAGGGGACAAGGCTCTGTTCACACGGAACAGACTGGAAGGGAAAGGCAGAACCAGATACACACAAGATGCTTGCAATGAAGTAGCGAGTGGACTCTAAACTCACAAACGGAAGTACAGCGACAACGAGTAGGAGTTAGGAGCAGGTTCAGACTCTGCAGAAAAAGGGAAGGTACGGACATAGAGAAAAACAGGAAACAGGTTACGAGACAGTTCAGACAGGAACTGTTACTGCAACAAAATACAGGAATGAGCCAAGGTAAAGCCAAGTGCTGGTTCAGACAATGCAGGAGAAAGGGAAGGTACGGACATAGAGAAAAACAGGAAGCAGTTTAGGAGACAGTTCAGACAGGAACTGTTACTGCAACAAATACAGGAGCGAGTCTGGGTATGTGGCCCCCAGAGGGCGGGACGAACAGGCTAGGAGTGTGTTCAGGCAGGCCTGGAAATACAGCCTCCAGGAAGGCAGACAGGCAGGCAAGGAAACACAGAATAGGACCTGGCACATTCAGAGTGAAAGAGCAAACTGAATGAACACGTTGCTCAGGCACCAGCTTCCAGGTGAAGCTGGTTTAAATATCCAGTGACGGACAGCAATAGGCTGAGGACGCATTAGGGGTGTGCCCACAGCAGCTACAAGAAGCAGGAAGAGATCGGACGCGGCCCTAAAGCAGCCAGAACAGAGGCAAGCAGACAGCATGGAAAGAAGCCAGGCTAGCAGACTGGACTGGTGATCAAGTTTGCGATCTTGCATAGTGGGGGATGAAGCACTATGCAAGAACGCCTCCAGGTATGTTACATTCCCATGCACCGCTTCACACCCACACATGGGTATACGCTTCCTCATTTCGGCTGTTTTTTACTCTACTCCTTATCCTCACTATACCACCAGGGTGACCGTGGTCCATGTTGCCAGCATTGCAAGTTCCTCTATCCTAATTTTTGGCAGCTTTTGCTTGGAACGCATAGGCGAAGACTATGGGAGACCCACTCCCCAATAATGGGAATAATGTTTTTAATATGCTGTACTGCATGGCTCTTGTAAGGGGCATTGCAAGTTCCCCCATCCTAATTTTTGGCAGCTTTTGCTTGGAAGGCATAGGCAAAGACTATGGGAGACCCACTCTCCAATAATGGGAATAATGTTTTTAATATGCTGTACTGCATGGCTCTTGTAAGGGGCATTAAAATCGTCTTGTTAAGCTACTGTGACCTCCACGTCTCTTCCAAGGGTCATTGATATTGTCTTTTTATTCCACTGCGACCTCCACTACTCTTCCAAGGGGCATTGATATTGTCTTTTTATTCCACTGTAACCTCCACCACTCTTCCAAGGGGCATTAAAACCATCTTTTTAAGCTACTGTGACCTCCACGTCTCTTCCAAGGGGCATTAAAACTGTCTTGTAAAACCACTCTGAACTCCACGTCTCTTCCAAGGGGCATTAAAACCGTCTTGTTAAACCACTCTGAACTCCACATCTCTTCCAAGGGGCATTAAAATCATCTTGTTAAACCACTCTGAACTCCACAGCTCTTCCAAGGGACATTGAAATGTTGTTTTTAATTAACTCTAACCTCCACGACTCTTCCAACGGGCATTCCATTTCCTCCTAATTTTAGTCAGATTTTGCTTTTCAATGCATAGGCGAACACTAAGGGAGACCCACTCCCCAATAATGGGTAGAAGGTTTTTAGTACACTGTAATCCATGTATGTTTCAAGGGGCATTGCAGTTCCTCATAATTTTTGGAAAGGTTTCTGTGGCGCCCCTGAGGGTTCGACCGCCACAGGGGTACTGCACCTCTTTGATGAGGTGTGGTATCTCCCCTTCGAGGTAAGGATGGTGCGGCTGACAGGACCCCACCTCTGCATCCAACACTACACCTGTTCCACCTGAAGGGGGCTTATATGCACCATGGTGCTGCCCCAGTCGGGATAAGAGGAGATGGGGGGAACCAAAAGATAGGGGGGAACCATGTAGTGGGTGAGGGTGGAGGACGCACATTTAGGTTACACTTAAAAATTCATATTTAATAAACAGCCATCTTGGGCTTATAGTCTTTGATTGTGATCTTCATCACTGAATGTGGCTTTCTGTGTGAACCTGCAGTTGATAGCGACACGGTCCCCGTGCTCTGGCCTTGAGGCGAGGAGCTGACAAGAGTTAACGGCTGTCTCTGCCCGGTCAAGGTCCCTACCCAAGAAGGCCTGGAGGGGAGCTTAGGAAGAATAAGGCTCCACAAGCAAAAGAATCCTAGGTGGATGCAGACGGAGCTGTATACGCCACCTGTCCTCGCTATTCTGGCCTAGTCAGAGGGATTCCTGCTGCAAGAGGGGTACCGGCCCCCGATATCTGACTTTGTTACTCTTTGTCTCAGTTGGAGAAGCATGGAGGCTCAGTGGATCCCACCGGGTAGCGGAGTGGAGTCGCCACCCGTACCCTTGTT
This sequence comes from Phyllobates terribilis, assembly GCF_046119375.1. Lineage (NCBI taxonomy): Eukaryota > Metazoa > Chordata > Amphibia > Anura > Dendrobatidae > Phyllobates > Phyllobates terribilis. The sequence continues at coordinate 249,009,522 of NW_027362761.1, forward strand.
CTGTGCATAGTCCAGAGGGAGACCCGGCCTTAGTACAAGTACTACACGCGGACAGGAGAGGACCTAGTGGGAATAGTCTAGGAACACTCTGGTGCGGGGCCCTGATCAAAGCATCTGAATTACTCGGAGGTGGTCGACCCCCGGTCCTGGTGGCCGCAGCGCGCCGTGAGGAGCAGGGAGAAGCCTTGCAGCTGTGCATTCTACCGTGAGTAAAGCTTGGAAGACTACCCCTATGGCCTCCGGTTCCTTATTGCAACGCGGCACCGCACCATACCACACCACATCTTCCACTACAACTCCCATTCTCCTGTCCTCTCTGCCCTGAGGCCCTGCTCCGCCTGTGGGGAGTAGTTCCATCTTCTGCCACTACAAACTGCCTCAGAGGACTGCCGCAGCGCTGGTGGCCATCACCAGACACCACAGGTGGCGTAGTCTATACCACCACTCGATGAACACCAACCTTGAAAAGCCCATTACACCCTTTTTATGTGACGGCCCTTGGCACGGAACAGGTCCAGGCCACGGCTACAACCCACCAAACATCTGACCCGGCTCCGAGTACCCCCATCTCTCAGGGCAGGGCTGTGAGCGTCACACTTCCATTCACTGCTTAGGCCAACAGTGTACAGGAGACCCAGTTGCTATAAATGGAAAAAACGGTTTAGTTAAGGCCCTCTGACCTCTATGTCACTTCCAAGGGGCATTGGAGTGCCTAGAAATTTTTGGTAGGCATTGCACTCACTGTATGCCCTATAACTGTGTAGCCGAACCGCTCCTTTTGGTACAGAAACATATCCTACAAGATATGTGTGGTTGACTGGCCTGATATTGATGTGAATGGTTCCTGTTCCTCCTGCTCTTTCTCCTTTGCCACCACCTCATCCATCATTCATCACCTGAAGCTTTGTTTTAATGGGAGTCATAGAACTGGGATAGTAGCAGGAAAACATCCAGCAATCCTCGGAGGAGGTAGGATATGAGCCAAAACGCTTACCACCTCAGGCCTAGCCGCTACTACATACATGCACTTGCATTCCAAGGAACGGAAAGGAGATGGAAGGCCTCATGAGCATGAATAATTTACTCATTGTGTAGGAGGCCGACCACTGCTGCTGTCTACCTTCTGAACTTTGTGTTGAAGCCTGATTGACCCAGGACCCGCAATCCTCTCTGTCTGGAGGACGAGTTTAATTCCAGTGCCCAACTGTGTCCCGGCTTCCACATTATTAACCCAGTGTGAAGGCGTCAGTGAGATGGACCATCCCTGGCCACATTCACTTGTCCACGTGTTTGTGGTTAGGCTGTCCTTCCCACTAAATGCACTGGGGAGGGCACAGGTAATGTTTTGGTATGCGCGCTTGTGTATAAGGCACAACGGGACAAATGGGGGCGGCTGGGGACCGAGTATTGACACCCGGCCGCCCCCTAGCAGCTGGGGACCAAGCGTGGACACCCAGCCCCCGGGCAGCTGGGGACTGAGTATGGATACCAGGCCGCCGACGCAGCCATGACGTGGTGGCCAGTTTCTGCCTCCACATGCCTAAAAGACCCAATTTCAAGTGCAAGCAAGTAAGCAATATGGTATTGGGTGGGTGGCAGGCTGCATACTTGCGCTTGCATTGCAAGGAATGGGGGTGGTACAATTGAACACTGCTCTCGGACAAGGACTTGCACGGGGATAGTTGCAAGTCTGCATCTTCTGATGAGGCAAGGATCACTTCTGATGCGCACACTTTTAGGCAGTGACCTGGGTGTCAGAAATGCTTCCAGGGGTCTTCCCCATGCTGTTCCCATATCTTTTCAGCACTGTATGCATGTGTCACACAGCACATGGCCAGATAAGATTGTAAAATATTAAAATGACATTTCCCGGTGAATGCATTTGTCACGGTTGAAAGCAATTCAAAAGTGCAAAAACGCATAAATAATGCTACTTGTGAACATAGCCCAAGGTGTGGAGGAGTATTTTTGTTTTTGGTTATTTATTTTACCTTATACACAAGTCTTTACCCTGGAAAGGATGTTCCTTAACATATTTCAAAGGAAAGCAGTTTCAGTTTCGTTTTTGAACGTTTTATTGTGAGCCCGTAAAAGTGGCTTAATACCTCTGACCATGTTGTTGACAGCAGTGATCTGGGGGTCAGAAATGCTTCCTGGGGCGATCTCCATGCTGTCTCCATGTCATTTGAGCACTGTCAATATCATTTTGGGCACTTTTTAGGCTTTCTACAGACTGCCGGGGGTGCCGCCGCAAAAATGCTCGGGTCTCCCATAGACTAACATTGGGCTCGTTGCTCGGGTCGAGCACCCGAGTTTCACGGTGAGCTCAGCCCATGCTTCGAGCACCTGAGCATTTTAGTGCTCGCTCAACACTAGTAACGATCCGTCTGGTTTCAGAATCAGTACGATAGGGCTAGCCCATTCACTCCGTTATTCCTCGATGACGCCTAACTGGAGCATTTGTTTTACCTCAGCCATGATGGCTTGCCTCCGGGCTTCGGGTACCCGGTACGGTCTCATTCGTACCCTTACCCCAGGTTGGGGGACAATGTCATGTTGTAGAACCATAGTCTTACCTGGTAGATCTGAGAACACGTCGGTATTCTGCTGCTGTTCAGTGAGAGCATCACTTATCCTGACCTCTCCCCCGGACGCATCCCTGGCTGAAGGTAGAGAACTCTCTGGCGATATGCCCAGAGTGACATCTGTATCTAAACACTCTCGATCTTTCCAAGGTTTTAGCAGGTTTACATGATAAAGCTGCTCAGGTTTCCTCCTTTCGGGCTGATACACCCGGTAATTTACCTCCCCCACCTTTTCTCGAAGCTCATATGGCCCTTGCCACTTGGCCATGAGCTTACTCTCGGCTGTGGGTACCAATACTAACACCCGATTGCCATTGTTAAAAGACCTGACCATGGCTCTTTTATTATATGTGCGCCTCTGGGCTGCCTGGGCATCTAACAGATGTTCTTTCACGATGGGCATGACCGCCACAATCCGTTCCTGCATACTAGCCACGTGTTCAATTATACTCCTATGTGGAGTCGGCTCTTGTTCCCACGTCTCTTTGGCTACATCCAACAGACCCCTAGGGTGTCTGCCGTACAATAACTCAAAGGGAGAAAACCTTGTGGAAGCCTGGGGTACCTCACGGACGGCGAATATCAAATAGGGTAGAAACATGTCCCAATCCCTTCCGTCCTTAGAAACCACCTTTTTTAACATGGATTTGAGGGTTTTATTGAACCGTTCTACTAGCCCAACGGTTTGAGGGTGGTACACCGAGGTGCGCAATTGTTTTATTTTTAGCAGTTTGCACAGTTCGCTTGTCACCTTGGACATAAAAGGGGTCCCTTGATTCGTAAGGATCTCCTAAGGTAGTCCAAGGCGACAGAAACATGGCAAACAGCTCCCGTGCAATCAGTTTCACTGAGGTGTGGCGTAGCGTTATAGCCTCCGGGTACAGGGTGGCATATTCGACGACCACCAGTATATGTTGGTGGCTATGAGTGGATTTTACAATGGGCCCTACCAAGTCCATTGCAATCTGTTCAAACGGTACCTCTATCACTGGCAGGGGTACCAATGGGCTACGGAAACTTGAGGTGGGTGTGGTCAACTGACATTCGGGGCATGATTCGCAGTACTTTTTGACCTCCACGTAAAAGAACCGCTGCAAGATATGCTCTTGCGTCTTTTTAACCCCTAAGTGTCCACCCAGCAGGTGTGTATGTGCCAACTCCATAACCGCCCGATGGTACGACTGAGGTACCACTAACTGTTCCACGACCTCATCCCTGATTTTGTCTACCCTATAGAGCAACTCATCATTGACCACCATGCGTGGAAGCACAGTATCTGCAGCGGGCTGTTGAACTCTAACACCCTTTCCCGAGCCCGAGTCAGAGTGTGATCCTGTAGCTGAGCTGTCCCAAACGTGCCCCGGGACACTTCCAGCTCGGGGATCGATGGGGTCTCCTCGACCTCTCCTGCCAGAACCTCTAGGGGAAATCTATCGGGGTTACACTCTGTTCCTAGGTTGGACACCCCTACAGCAGGTATCCCTGACTCGGGTTCTTCGGGTACAGCGCCTGTAATAACTTTTACCGGGGGGAGAGTGGATTTTGTTTTTCATCAGAGTCCAGAACAGGGGCAAGTCTCTTCCCAACACAGTCCCATAGGGAAGAGCTTTAACCACCCCCACCACATGTTTTATGTCTCCACATGACGTGGACAAAACTACCTCCGCGGTTGGGTACTCTCAGAAGTCCCCATTGATACACAGAACCCCGACTGTCCGTCCACTGCGTACATTGAGACCCAACGGTTATACCCGCAGTCCATGGGCTCTGTAGTCAGGGGGCAGTTAGCAACCACATGTCCCGGCCCCTGACACCACCAGCACCTAACGGCAGAGGCACGGTTAGTGACAGTTTTGGAGGGAACCGGTCTCCTGCCACTCTCACTTCAGGGTACCCCTTCAGCACGGGTATGGTGCTGACTGTCCTTAGCAGAGGGACGCGACCTCTTTCCCGATTCCTGGGTTGGCAGGGATTGGCGTGACTGCCGGGAGGAGGCAGAGTCCCGGATAAAGTCCTGAGTGGCCGAGTAGCGCTCGGTCAGCCTGACCACCTAGTCGAGTGTGCCGGGGTCCCCTTGCCCCACCCAATGTTGGATAGTGGCCGGCAAAGTCCTCACCAGCCTGTCAACCACCACCCTCTCCACCATCTGGGCTGGAGTCAAAGACTCAGGCTGGAGCCACCTATTTACCACCTGCAGAAGGTCAAATGCCTGAGACCAGGTGGGTCGGGTCTCCACATAGGCTCACGAAAATACACGCTGAGCCCTCACGTATATATTGACCCCGAGTCGGGCAAGGATCTCACCTTTGAGCCTCTGGTAGTCCTGGGCGTCCTCCCGACTGAGGTCTAAGTAGGCCTTCTGGGCATCGCCAACCAAAAACGGAGCCACCACTTTCTCCCACTGGCCGGCTGGTAGGTTTTCCCGCTCTGCTGTACGTTCGTAGATGGACAGGAAGGCTTCCACGTCGTCCTCCGGTCCCATCTTCCTCAATGCTGAGCGAACCTTGTCCCGGGCCTCTCGACGTCCCGGGGCTGGTGCCGTTGGCGTCTCCCGCAGGGCTGTGAGCTGCTGCACGATCAGCTCATTGGTGTGCTGCTGCTACTTGAGCTGCTCCTGCTGCTGCTTGAGCTGCTCCTGCTGCTGCCACTGCATAAGGGCCAATTGCCTTAACAGCTCCTCCATTTTGTCCACGGGGTTGGGCTGAAAGGTGGCAAGCCGGATTATGGTCATACTGCTGCCGGTGGGGTATGCCTCAGTCACAATGCACGCAGTCTCCACCAAGCTGTAAGGCGGCGGTATTCACACCGTGCAGTTACTGAGACAGTGACCCAAGCAAGTCCAACATAAGCAGCTTTTATTCAGCACTCACGCGTAAAACAGAAAGTCTTCCGGTTCGCAGCCGGGTTAACATAAGTCCATAACAACGGTTGCCGTGGGCAACGGCCGCACCAGGCCGCTCAGAGCTTGACGGGTGCAGAGTAGAGATGAGCGGTGTTTGACTAGAACTGTTCGCCAATCTCAAATTCAAGCTGTTTTGGGCGGTGTTCGAGTCGTTCGACGAACGCGAATGATTTGCAAAAAATTCGGCTGTTCGAGGTTATGTTCGATAACTGTTCGTGCACCAAAAGCGTGTCCTGCATGTCTGCCGCTATTTAGAGCACCAATCATGCAGGGATTGTCTGCCACTCACTGTAATGTCACAGCCATGGTTGTGGCATTACAGTGGTTGCCCAAATCGATGGGAACAGTGCTCACAGTGAAACATGAAAAGCCGGCAATTCAGCAGCAGCATACACCGGTACCCGACAATTTAGAATAGAAAGAATAGAGCATCACACATAGATTAGATAGAAACATGTCAGTCACATATATAAGAAGTACAGTGACAGTGTTGCTTACTGTACTTGTCATTTAGTGTTAAAGGATTTATTAAAAAAAATATTAGTGTTTTCATGCACCGTCTCTTTAAAAAAGCCACCGGCAATTCAGCATCGGTACCCGACAATTTATAACAGAAAGAATAGAGCATCACACATAGATTAGATAGATAGAAACATGTCAGTCACATATACAATAAGTACAGTGATAGTGTTGATTACTGTACTTGTCATTTAGTGTTAAAATAAAGGATTTATTAAAAAAAAAAAATTGGCGTAGGGTTCCCCCTAATTTTAGTCTCTAGCGGAGGTTAAGCAGATGGCTGGGGCAGATTTTTGAAGCCTGGGAAAGGGGGTAATACCCATGGAGCTTCCCAGGCTAGTAATATCAGCCCCCAGTTGAATACCTAGCCTTTACTAGCTATTAAAATGGGGGACCCCCCAAAAAAATGACGTGGGGTCCCCCCTATATTAATAGATAGCAAAGGCTAGGCAGACAGCTGGGGGCTGATATTAATAGCCCAGGAAGGGTGCCATGAATATTGGCCCCCTCCCAGGCTAGAAACACCAGCCATCAGCCGCCCCAGAAATGTCGCATCCATAGGATGAGCCAATTCTGGCACTTAGCCTCGCTCTTCCCACTGCCCTGTAGTGGTGGCAGTGGGATAATAGGGCTGGGGTTGATGTCCGCTTATAATGCCAGCTGACATCAAGCCCAGGTTAGTAATGGAGAGGCATCTATAAGACACCCCCATTACTAACCCCATAGTCAAAGTTAAAAAAAAAACACAAACACCCAGAATAAAGTCCTTTAATTGAAATAAACACACAATTCTTTATTGTTCTAAATTAAACCATACTTACCATCACGCCCATTCCAGCTGAAGCCAATGTCTTCTGCAATAAAAGTAAAATAATAAAGCAACATCATCCTTACCTTTCCATGGTTCCCTCGACAGCTTCAGCTCTGCTACATTCACATGACAGGCTGGATCGCAGCCGAAAGCTGCCATCCAGCTTGCCATGCCGCAGACACTGAGAAGCGCAGGCATGCTTGTGCTCCTCAGTGTCTCCCTGTGACAGCCAAAGATGAGCCGAGTTCATGTCCAATGAATAGTGTTGAGCCACCCCCGTAGTGTTCGAGTTCGGTTCGGTTCGTCGAACACCCGTGTGTTCGCCGAACTGTTCGTCGAACTGTTCGTCGAACACCTTCGAACACCGTTAAAACCAATGGCAGGCAAACAAAAACACATAGAAACACATAGAAAACACCTTCAAAGGTGTCCAAAAGCTGACAAACTGCTCAGAAGACACAACTAACACATGGAAAAGTGACAAGTACATATAGTCATGCGAAAAGAAAAGAGGTGGAGGAGTAAAAGGAGGGGGAGACACAGATATAGGCATGTCATGCCCTTCTAAAATCCAAAAAGTGAGAAGCCGAGACGGCCAGTCCGCTCCTGCCCGTGCCACCTCCGTGTCGCCGGGTTTGTGCCAGAGCCGCGGTGAACCCTGACGGCCAGCCCCCCTCTCCCAATACTGGTGCCTGTCCGCTGGTGGGTCGAGAGAGCCCCCCTGTGGTGGAGGCAGCTCTAAGCTTTTTAATTTAAATTGTCCCTCTAATTTGAATGAATACACTTTAAATCCATTTACAAGGATCTATTGGAGGGCAAGTCTCATGCCAGCAGCCGCGTAATTCCAGCTCCAGTAGCGTCCACTAAAGCTGCTGCAGTTAAAAAGCTTTTATAAGGATCGAGCTCGGCTGTCCACCGCAAGGCATCCTAGTGCCAGTCCCAGCCCCTATGCCTTGGGGTGCCTCCTGATGCTCTTCACTAAGTATCCCGTGGTCCCGAAGCATTTCCTTTGAAAAAATTAAGTGTCCAAACTACAGGTGGTGTAGCTTGCTTAACAGCCGGGATAATCCGCTGACTAGCAGACACTGCTACTAGGCACAAAGTATTTCCTGGGCTAGATGCAGTTAAAAATTTGTAAGTAGATACTCTCGTTGGATGCTGAGAAAGCATTCCATAGAGTCTCCTGGCACGCCATATATGATTCTCTTAAAAAGCTTGGGGTAGGGGTCTAGGGGACCCTTTTATAGCCAAAATCACGGCCCTGTATCACAATACGTCACCTAGGCTGAAGATAAATGGAACTGTAGCACCGAGGGCTCGGTTGCTACAGACGTATTGCACCACACCCAGAGGTGTGATATCTCACTCTCAGATAAGGATGGAGTGTGGATCAGGACCCGACACCTGCATGCATTACACCACATTGCCGTGGGGCAGGGCGACCAATATGCCCCTGAGATGGGCACGACAGTCCCTGTCCCTGGCTGGAGTGGGGGGAGGGAACACTGAGGAAGGGGAACCCTGCAGTGCAGGAGCAGGGAGGAAGCAGTTCCTGGGTGCATTGAGAAGGGAGTATAAAAGGTGGGCACCATCTTAGTTCAGTGCAGAGAAGTCTGAGCAGAAGTGGCAGGGAGCAGGGGCTCTGCATGAGCTCTGCTCCGGAGGCGGGCCTAGTAACAGAGGCCCAGGCCTGCAAGAGGGAGAAGGAAGGAAGAGGAGCGGAGAAGGCTCCAGGAACGAGGAATGAAGGGATCCCAGGGGTGCGGACGGGCGAGTCGCCACCGCACGCCCGAATCCACCTGCGTGGAGGGGTCAGGCCAAAGGGGGAGACCGGTCCCCGAACTAGTGGAGGCAGGAAACGACCCTCAGCTAGAAACCGGAGGCTCTGACATTTTATGTGGCGCAGCCCCTTGCTCCACCCGCTAGGAAGGCACCACATAGGGTCAGGGAAACTGGCGCCAAGTTTACCAAGAGGAGGCCCGAGGCAGCCGGACAGAAGTGTTGGTAAGAAAGGCCAGACAAAGGACACACAAAGGGGGTCATGTGAAGCGCTCCAAAGTTATCTGGGAGTTGTCTGAGCCCCTCACCTGGTGAGCACAGTACGACGTGGGCAGCCGTTACCTGCAGACGTGGTCTGGATAATAAGAACTGTGAGTAAAGGCCCTGAACTGCATCACTGACTCCGTGTCGTTACTGCTGCTGCCCTGCACCATCACCCCCATCCTCCGCATACACTGCCCTGAGGCTATACTCCTCCCGTGGGGAGTTATGCTACGCTCTGCTGCACCCACAACACCAGCCTTAGCGGTCTGCCCTGTAGCGGCGGTTCACTCTGACCGCAATCCACGGGTGGCGTAGTCGGACATTTAAACATCAAAACCACATAAATAGTTCCGCCACTGGTTTGACCACCCTGAGCCACGGAACCGGATCGCCGCCACGAAGACTACAACCACCAGCATCCACCAAAAAGGGTCCGGCTCCGGGTGTCCCAAGGCCCAGGGGGTGCGTCAGAACATTTTCATCACCTTTCACAATCACCAATGGGACAAGGCAGGGATGTCCTCTGTCCCCTCTCTTATACATCCTAGTGACGGAGCACCTGCTCTCATCAATTCGCCATAACCCCAATATTAGGTGGATTGAGGTGGGAGGCACCGAGTACAAGTGCTCTCTATTTGCTGATGATGTCCTAGTATATATCACTCAATCACATATATCCATCCCTGCTGTTATGGCTGAAATAGATCACTTTGTTACATGGTAAAATTTTAAAATCAATGCAGCGAAGTCTGAGGCCCTCGATGTCTCCCTCCCTAAATCCATATAGGATTCCATCCAGTCCAACTTTCCCTTTGCCTGGCCCTCACAGGGTATCAAATACTTAGGAATTCCTATTCATAGAGACCTCTCCCATCTATGTTATCTTAATTTTGGGCCCTTTATTGAACAATTCCATACAGACCACGGTTGGCAAGTTAGAACTGTAAGATTCACTACATGAACCACTGGTGTTTTGTGGAAAAGCACATGTACACCGCGTTCCAAATTATTATGCAAAAAGTGTTTAGGAGTGATAAGGGAAGAATTTGTTTGTTTGTCAGTTAAACTCATTGATGATGATGTGTGTCAGGGCTCTTTATATCACTGTAAGCAATTGCAGACACCTGTGCTAATTAGTTTGGCAGGTGTGTCCAATGAAAGGCAAGACTACTTAAGAAGGCTCTCTCACATTATTAAGCAGCCTACATTTTCTGCCAAAATGGGAAAGAAAAAGGATGTGTCGGCTGCTGAGAAGCAACAAATTGTGGAGTGTTTAGGTCAAGGCATGACTACAATCAACATTGTGCGATGATCAGGATGAAGTGTCTTGGCAATCAAGAAGTATGTAGCTGATTCACAGTACACACGTGTGCGTGCTGATAAGGGCAAATTGAGGACTCTTTCCTACAGGCAATTACGTCAGGTTGAAAGAGCAGCGGCAAAAAAGCCTTGTCATAGCAGCAGACAAGTTTTTGAAGCTGCTTGTGCCTCCAACGTCCCCCGAACAACAAGATGCAGGGTCCTTCAGAGGTTTGCAGCTGTGCATACGCCATCCTGTCGACCTCCTCTATCCACTTCACACAAGCAGAAACGGCTCCAGTGGGCCAAACATTACATGAAGACTGATTTCAAAACTGTTTTGTTCACGGATGAGTGCCGTGCAGCGCTCGATGGTCCAGATGAATGGAGTGGAGGATGGCTGGTTGATGGACACCCCACGCAAACACGGCTACAGCGCCAACAAGGAGGAGGTGGAGTAATGTTTTGGGCTGGAATCATGGGGAGAGAGATTGTCGGCCCCTTTAGGATCCCTGAAGGCGCTAAAGATGAACTCCATAATGTATGTGGATTTTCTCAAACAGCACTTCCTGCCATGGTTCAAGAAGAAGAACCGTGTATTTCACAGCAAGATCATTTTTCTGCATGATAATGCACCATCTCATGCTGCACATAAAACATCTGCATCTCTGGCTGATATGGGCATAAAAGGGGACAAACTTATGGTGTGACCCCCATGCTCCCCTGACCTCTACCCCATTCAGAACCTTTGGAGCATCATTAAAAGGAGTGTCTATGATGGCGGGAGGCAGATCACATCTAAGCAACAGCTCTGGGAGGGTATTCTGTCCTCATGCAAAACAATTGAAGCAGAAACCATCCAAAACCTGACAAATTCAATGGACGAGAGAGTTCAGAAGCTCCTTTCGAACAAGGGGTCCTATGTGAAAATGTAACATCACCTAGAATAAAGTTTTGAGTTGAAAACTGTTTGATTTCAGTTTCTAACAACCTGCTAATGCTTATAATTTCAAAAATGACCATTTTTTTGGTCTTTATTAAAATGAAAAGGTTGATCGAAAAGTTTGGGGGATCTAAGAGTGTGGCAACCCAGTAGTCATGATTACTTCGAATTCTGACAATATGAGGGTCATGCTGCAGGTAGTGCAGCAAGAAGGCACTTATGTGTCTTGCGCATCTCGGAGCCCCAAAATTATTTTCCGGGCTAGATGCAGCTAAAAATTATTTTTAATTTTAAATCTGGTGAAGCTTATTATAGATGGCCTAATAGGATCAGTGCTGCACACTGCTACAAAGCCCAAATTATTTTCCAGTCAAGATACAGATAAACATGATTAGTAATTTGAAAGCTTAAAACGGTTGGTAGGGTGATTTTAACCAATCATCAAGCTTTTACTCTCCCCAGGATGACACAGGGGTAGAAAAGTCGTTTCGGATCCATGATTTGTTCATCTTTATGAACGTGAGTCTGTCTACATTATCAGTGGAGAGCCGCGTGCGCTTATCTGTCAGCACACCACCAGCAGCGCTGAATACATGTTCAGACAGAACGCTGGCTGCGGGGCATGACAAGATCTCCAAGGCGTAAGTGGCTAGCTCCGGCCATTTATCCAGATTGGAAGCCCAAAAAGAGCAAGGGTCCAGTGACACAGTCGTGGCTTCAATGTTTACTTGGAGATACTCCTGTACCATCGTCTCTAGGCGTTGACTATGTGTCAGACTTCTTGTCTCCTGTGGCCTTGCAAAGGATGGGCTAAAAAAGTGGTGAAATGATTCCGCAAAATTGATGTTACCAGCAGATACTGTGGTTCTGTTACGGTTTGAGTGCTGAACACTTGACGGTCCCACGGTTGGCAAGTTGGAACTGTGAGATTCACTACGTGCACCACTGGTATTTTGTGGAAAAGCACATGTAAGATTCTGCAACAGTCTCTGCTGATACTCCTGCATGCGTGCATCCCTTTCTATGGCAGGAATAATTTCTGCAAATTTACTTTTGTACCGGGGATCTAACAGTGTGGCAACCCAGTAGTCAGGATTATTTCTAATTCTCACAATTCGAGGGTCATGTTGCAGGTAGTGCAGCAAGAAGGCACTCATGTGTGTTGCGCATCCAGGAGCACCAAGTCCCTGTTGTGTTGGTGGCGAGGTAACAATCATGCTTCCTTCCTCTGTCCTCTCCCCCCAACCTCGCACAACAGAAATGTGATCAAGGTCTCCCTCATCTGATGAGTCTTCCATCAGTTCGTCCTCCACTTCTTCCTGGGCTCCTGCACCTTCCTCACTAGTTTGGCTGCTACCATGCGCCCTGGTAAAATCATCTCCCCCACCCTCACATGCCTGCCGCCCTGGTGCTGCCGACCGTCTGGACCTTGCAGATGTTAGCCCTTCCGCATACAACTCCTCCTCCTCTACTTCCTCCACCTCCTCTTGTGCCACCACCTGACTCCGAATTCTGTTTAACATGTGCTCCAGCATGTAAATCACCGGAATAGTCATGCTGATAATGGCATCGTCAGCACTAAACATCTTCGTCGCCATTTCAAAACTGTGCAGAAGGGTGCATAGGTCCCTGATCTGAGACCACTCCTCCAGCGTGATTTGCCCCACCTCTGAATCTCGTTGGCCCAGGCTATACGTCAGAACGTATTGCACCAGGGCTTGTCGGTGCTGCCACAGTCGCTGCAACATGTGCAGAGTTGAATTCCACCGGGTAGGCACATCGCATTTTAGCCGGTGAAGTGGCAGGCCCAACGACTTCTGTAGAGATGTAAGTCGCTGAGCTGCGGGATGCGAACGGCGGAAGTGAGCACACAGCGACCGTGCCCTCTGCAGAAGGCCATCTAGTCTGGGATAGTGGGCTAAAAATTGCTGGACAACCAGGTTCAACACGTGAGCCATACAAGGCATGTGTGTGACATTGCCCCGGCGAAGGGCCGCACCCAGGTTTGCAGCATTGTCGCACACGGCCTTCCCTGGTTTCAGGTCCAGTGGAGACAACCATTCATGAAATTGGTTCTCCAGAGCTGACCACAACTCCTCAGCTGTGTGACTCACATTTCCCAGACATTTCAATGTAAAAACCGCCTGATGACGTTGAGCCCTACTGCCAGAATAGTAAGGAGGTGTGCAGGATCCCTTCTGCGCAGTTAGAAAGCTTGTGGCATGACCAGACAGGCTTTGGGTGCAGGTGGAAGACCGAGAGGAGGTTGAGGAGGCAGAAGCAGTGGAGGAAAAATGACATAAAGAGGATTGACGCACAACTCGTGGGGACGGCAAGACTTGGACAGCAGCCCCTTGTCCTGCTGTCACCATAGTTACCCAGTGCCCAGTCAGCGACATGTAACGCCCCTGTCCATGCCTACTCGTCCAAGTGTCTGTGGTGAAATGCACCCTGTCACACACAGAGTTTCTCAAAGAAGCGGTGATGTTGTGTGCGACATGCTGGTGGAGCGCAGGCACACCTTTCTTTGAGAAGTAGTGCCGACTGGGCATCTGGTACTGGGGCACTGCGACGGACATAAGGTCTCGAAAATCCTCTGTGTCCACCAGGCGGAAAGGCAGCATTTCTGTAGCCAAGAGCTTGCAGATGGTGAAATTCAACCTCTTAGCTTTCTCATGGCTAGGAGGAAATGGTCTTTTACTTGTCCACATCTGAGGGACCGAGGGCTGGCTATTGTGCTTAGACGGGGTTGATAAGGGTGTCCCCGGCAAACTGCCGGTCTGTGAGGAAGATGCAGGCGGACATGTTAGGTTGCCTTGATCCAAAGGTGGTGCTATCGATGTCGGACAGCGCTCAAGACCAGCTGGTGTTACCACCTCCAAAGAAAATGATGACCTGCCAATCACGCTGGCTGTTGCGGGTAAAGAGGTGGCAGGTCTGCGCCCCAAAACAGGTGTGACTGCTGTCCCCCCAGTCACAGAGGATGAAGAGGCCGCGGATGCACAAGATATGGCAGACGGTGGTTGGCCCGGCCGGCTAGACCGCATTGTAGCACACTAAGCTTCCCACTGCAACTTATGCTTCATGTCCATGTGCCGGTTCATGCATGAAGTACTCAAACTATGTATTTTTTGGCCTGTACTTAGCTTTTGCTGACAAATGTTACAGATAACACGAGTTGGGTCATCTTTATCGATCTGAAAAAATGCCCAGGCTATGCAAGGCTTAGCACCCATGCGACCTGAAGAGCCACCACGACTTGTGGTGAGAGGCAGAGTTGTGTTTGAGGATGCAGTTGTTGACGTGCTTCCAGTACTACGTCTCTGTCCAGGAAGGCGCAACCTGACCTCGTCGTCACTAGCATCTTCCTCCACCTCCTCTGCTGACCTCATCTCTTGGCTGACTGTGGGTTGACAGTAAGTGGGATCTCCGACCTCATCATCATCACCCTGTGCGTTATCACACCCGTCGTCCTCAGAGCCAACCTGTTCCTGCCCTGACAAAAAACTAAAGTTGTCGCTCCAATCAGGTATTTGAGTCTTATCATTGTCTTCCTCATTGTCTCCACCAACAGGAGTTACAGTTTGGGAATGAGGGTCTACATTATGGTCAGAACCTTCTGCGTCTGGTCCTGGATCCGACTCATAAAGATTCTGGGCATCAGTGCAGATCATTTCCTCGTCTGGATTCACAGAAGCGCTGGAGTCGACCTCTGATTCCCAGGCTATAGTATGAGTAAACAGCTCTGCAGACTCAACCATCTGTTCTACCTCATACTCAGACGGGCAGCTGGAGATTTGGGAGCTGTGAGGAAGCAAGTGCGATTTGGGTGACACCTTTGAGGACTGGAGTATTTGTGATGTTGAAGTTGATGTGGAGGAGAGCCCACTTAAAGGAGCACTTGATATCCGTTGAAGCACCTGCTGTTTTTGTGCCTCATCTGGAATTTGTAGCGATTGGCGTGGCCGTAAGAAAGGATCTTATCACATTGTCCGCTAAAAGAAGTAGACATTTTAGTTTGGCTGGAAGATGGTCTTTCTTCTGCACCTACCCCACGGACACAACCTTTTTTCCCCTTCCCAACACGCCTATTCCCCTTTCCACCAGCAGCAGGCCTTTTTCCACTCATTTTGGTGGTTAACTAATTCACAACTCTGGAGTTGTTTGCACAAAAAAACAATGGATGGTAACCGAGCAGAGCTGAGTGGCCAAACTGTGGTATTAGGCCAAAACTATTGGCTGGGTTAGATGCAGAAAAAAATTATTTTTAATTTGCAACCTGATGGAGGTCAGTATAGATGGACTAATAGACCAAGTCCCACACACCGCTAGAAGCCCAAATATTTTTTCAGAGCTAGATGCAGAAATTTTTTTTATTCAATTTGCAACCTGATGGAGGTCAGTATAGATGGACTAATAGACCAAGTCCCACACACTGCTAGAAGCCCAAATATTTTTTCAGAGCTAGATGCAGAAAAAAATTATTTTCATTTGCAACCTGATGGAGGTCAGTATAGATGGACTAATAGACCAAGTCCCACACACCGCTAGAAGCCCAAATATTTTTTCAGAGCTAGATGCAGAAAAAAATTATTTTTAATTTGCAACCTGATGGAGGTCAGTATAGATGGACTAATAGACCAAGTCCCACACACCGCTAGAAGCCCAAATATTTTTTCAGAGCTAGATGCAGAAAAAAATTATATTCAATTTGCAACCTGCTGGAGGTCAGTATAGAAGGACTAATAGAACAAGTCCCACACACTGCTAGAAGCCCAAATATTTTTTCAGAGCTAAATGAAGAAAAAAATTATTTTTAATTTGCAACCTGATGGAGGTCAGTATAGATAGACTAATAGACCAAGTCCCACACACTGCTAGAAGCCCAAATATTTTTTCAGAGCTAGATGCAGAAAAAAATTATTTTTAATTTGCAACCTGATGGAGGTCAGTATAGATGGACTAATAGACCAAGTCCCACACACTGCTAGAAGCCCAAATATTTTTTCAGAGCTAGATGCAGAAAAAAATTATTTTTAATTTGCAACCTGATGGAGGTCAGTGTAGATGGACTAATAGACCAAGTCCCACACACCGCTAGAAGCCCAAATATTTTTTCAGAGCTAGATGCAGAAAAAAATTATATTCAATTTGCAACCTGCTGGACGTCAGTATAGAAGGACTAATAGAACAAGTCCCACACACTGCTAGAAGCCCAAATATTTTTTCAGAGCTAAATGAAGAAAAAAATTATTTTTAATTTGCAACCTGATGGAGGTCAGTATAGATGGACTAATAGACCAAGTCCCACACACTGCTAGAAGCCCAAATATTTTTTCAGAGCTAGATGCAGAAAAAAATTATTTTTAATTTGCAACCTGATGGAGGTCAGTATAGATGGACTAATAGACCAAGTCCCACACACCGCTAGAAGCCCAAATATTTTTTCAGAGCTAGATGCAGAAAAAAATTATTTTTAATTTGCAACCTGATGGAGGTCAGTATAGATGGACTAATAGACCAAGTCCCACACACTGCTAGAAGCCCAAATATTTTTTCAGAGCTAGATGCAGAAAAAAATTATTTTTAATTTGCAACCTGATGGAGGTCAGTATAGATGGACTAATAGAACAAGTCCCACACGCTGCTAGAAGCCCAAATATTTTTTCAGAGATAAATGAAGAAAAAAATTATTTTTCATTTGCAACCTGATGGAGGTCAGTATAGATGGACTAATAGACCAAGTCCCACACACTGCTAGAAGCCCAAATATTTTTTCAGAGCTAGATGCAGAAAAAAATTATATTCAGTTTGCAACCTGATGGAGGTCAGTATAGATGGACTAATAGAATGATGCTATGCCCAAAAGATTTTACTTCACTAGGTGCAGTAAAAAAATTGGTATTCTATACACAGGTGGTATATCTTGCAACACAGATAGGCTACTCCACTGACTAACACACTCTGCAATAGGCCAAAAAGGATTAGCTTTGCTAGATTCAGCCAAATGCTGTGAAAAAAACTTGCACAGCACTGGCACAGACCTGCCTGGCAAAAACTGATAGGAACTGATGTAACCTAGTCCTGAAAAGGACTCCAATTACAATTAGTCTTTACTCCCACAATCTATCTATTTAAGAGCACAGACCTGCCTGATAAAAGTCGTAGGAAATGCTGTAACCTAGTCCTTAAAAGGACTGCAATCACAACTATTCCCTACTCCCAAGCTATCTGTATATTTGTGCGAAAATTGGCTTGAAATTAACAAGGTATAGCGCACACAGCAACAGCGGTGCCGTCTAACACGCAGCTGCAGCAGTGAGAAAATGGTGGCGACGGGGAAAATGGCTTGGTCTTATAGGGCAAGGACATGTGACATACACTGCCAATCACACATGCCCTTGCTTGTGTGAAAAAAAGCACTTCGCTCCGTGTGTGCGCTGCTGATAGGCTGACAGATTGCACCTCCCCACTGCAAATGCGGGAAAGAGAAAAAAAAATGGAGATCTTCATTGTTCCTGCAGAGATCCATCCCCTGCCCCACCCCCTGCCCCGCTGTACACTCAAACTGCGTATTAACATTAATTTTCATCATTACTGAGAAAAAATCCAGTTATGATTTTGGTGCACGAACAGTTATCGAACATAACCTCGAACAGCCGAATTTTTCTCAAATTGTTCGTGTTCGCCGACCGGCTCGAACACCGCCCAAAACAGCTCGAATTTGAGATTGGCGAACAGTTCGAGTAGAACAACGCTCATCTCTACCAATGAACTCAGCTCACCTCATGCACATCACTGACAGCGTGGGAAAATTCTCCTGCAATTGCAGTCAGCATGAGAGAATTCTCCTGCTGAAGCGCTGAGCGCAGGAGAATTTTCCCACGCTGTCAGTGACGTGCATGAGGTGAGCTCATGTCCAATGAGCTCAGCTCACCTCATGCACGTCACTGACAGCGTGGGAGAATTGCCTGCACTCTGCAGTGTCTATGAAGGATGACATGCTGGATGGCAGCGCTCAGCTGCCATCCAGCCTGTCATCTCAATGCCATCCCAGCGTGGGAGAATTCTCCTGCTCAAGTGCTGAGCGCAGGAGAATTTTCCCACGCTGTCAGTGACGTGCATGAGGTGAGCTGAGTTCATTGGACATGACCTCGGCTCATCTGGATGCCGTCACAGACAGACACTGAGGAGCGCAAGCATGCATGCGCTTCTCAGTGTCTGCGGCATGGCAAGCTGGATGGCAGCTTTCGGCTGCGATCCAGCCTGTCATATCAATGTAGCAGAGCTGAAGCTGTCGTGGGAACCATGGAAAGGTAAGTATGATGTTGCTTTATTATTTTACTTTTATTGCAGAAGACATTGGCTTCAGCTGGAATGGGCGTGATGGTAAGTATGGTTTAATTTAGAACATTAAAAAATTGTGTGTTTATTTCAATTAAAGGACTTTATTCTGGGTGTTGTGTTTTTTTAAATACTTTACTAGAAATTCATGGCGGTCATGTCTAATATTAGCGTGACCCCATTAATTTCGGGCTTAGGGCCAGCTGATAATGCCAAGCTGGCCCTAACCCCTTTATTACCCAGTGAGCCACCGCACCAGGGCCCTGGATGAGTTGGGTACAGCGCCAGAAGATGGTGCTTCTATGAAAGCGCCATTTTCTGGGGTGTCTGCGGACTGCAATTTGCAGCGGGGGGGCCCAGAAAGCTTGGGCCTCCCTGCGCTGCGGATTCCAGCCCCCAGCTGCCTAGTTGTACCTGGCTGGACACAAAAATAGGGCAAAGCCCCACGTATTTTTTTTACAATTATTTCATGAAATTCATGAAATAATAAAAAAAAAAGGGCTTCCCTATATTGTTGTGTCCGGCCAGGTACAAATAGGCAGCTGGTGGTTGGGGGCAGTCCGTTCCTGCCTGCTGTACCTGGCTGGACACAAAAATAGGGCGAAGCCCCACGTATTTTTTTTTCAATTATTTCATGAAATTCATGAAATAATAAAAAAAAAAAAGGGTTACATATATTGTTGTGTCCGGCCAGGTACAAATAGGCATCTGGTGGATGGGGGCAGCCCGTTCCTGGATGCTGTACCTGGCTGGAATACAAAAATATGGCGAAGCCCACGTCAAAATTTTTGGGAAAAATTAATTAAAAAATAATAAAAAATAATAATAATTTAGGGACTGCATATTTATTAACCCCTCATGTGGAGGGGTTAATAAAGATGCTGTCCCTAAATGTGTTTTTTTTTTAAAAATTTATTGAATTTTTCACCAAAAATTTGATGTGGTTTTCGCCATATTTTTGTGCCCAGCCAGGTACAGCAGGCAGGAAAGGGCTGCCCCCAACCCCCAGATGCCTATTTGTACCTGGCCGGACACAACAATATAGGGAAGCCCTTTTTTTTTTAATTATTTCATGAATTTCATGAAATAATTTAAAAAAAAAAAATATGTGGAGCTTCGCCCTATTTTTGTGTCCAGCCAGGTACATCTAGGCAGCTAGGGGCTGGAATCCGCAGCGCAGGGAGGCCCAAGCTTTCTGCCCCCCCCCCACTGCAAACTTCAGTCCGCAGCCTCCCCAGAAAATGGCGCATTCATAGAAGCGCCATCTTCTGGCGCTGTACCCAACTCATCCAGGGCCCTGGTGCGGTGGCTCACTGGGTAATAAAGGGGTTAGGGCCAGCTTGGCATTATCAGCTGGCCCTAAGCCCGAAATTCATGGGGTCACGCCAATATTAGACATGACCACCATGATTTTCTAGTAAAGTATTTAAAAAAACACAACACCCAGAATAAAGTCCTTTAACCCCTTTACAACCCAAGGTGGTTTGCACGTTAATGACCAGGCCAATTTTTACAATTCTGACCACTGTCACTTTATGAGGTAATTACTCTAGAACGCTTCAACGGATCCCCCTGATTCTGAGAATGTTTTTTCGTGACATATTGTACTTCATGACAGTGGTAAAATTTCTTCGATATCACTTGCGTTTATTTGTGAAAAAAATGGAAATTTGGTGAAAATTTTGAAAATTTAGCAATTTTCAAAATTTGAATTTTTATGCCCTTAAATCAGAGAGATATGTCACATAAAAGAGTTAATAAATAATATTTCCCGCATGTCTTCTTTACATCAGCACAATTTTGGAACCAACATTTTTTTTTGTTAGGGAGCTATAAGGGTTAAAAGTTGACCAGCGATTTCTCATTTTTCCAACAAAATTTACAAAACCATTTTTTTAGGGACCACATCACATTTGAAGTCACTTTGAGAGGTCTTTATGACAGAAAATACCCAAAAGTGACACCATTCTAAAAACTGCACCCCTCAAGGTGCTCAAAACCACATTCAAGAACTTTATTAACCCTTCAGGTGCTTCACAGGAATTTTTGGAATGTGGAAGAAAAAAATGAACATTTAACTTTTTTCACAAAAATGTTATCTATAGACCAAATTTTTTTTATTTTCACAGGGGTAACAGGAAAAAATGGACCCCAAAATTTGTTGTGCAATTTCTCCTGGGCAAGAAGATAACCCATATGTGAGGAAAAACCACTGTCTGGATGCACGGCAGGGCTGGGAAGGGAAGGAGCGCCATTTGACTTTTTGATTGTAAAATATGCTTGAATAATTAGCGGACGCCATGTTGCATTTGGAGAGCCCCTGATGTGCATAAACAGTGGAAACCCCCCACAAGTGACGCAATTTTGGAAACTAGACCCCCAAGGCACCTATCTAGATGCATAGTGAGCACTTGGAACCCCCAGGTGCTTCACAAATTGATTCGTAAAAATGAAAAAGTGTTTTGTTTTCCACTTTTTCATTTTTAAGAATCAATTTGTGAAGCACCTGAGAGTTACAAGTGCTCACTATGCATCTAGATTGGTGCCTTGGGGGATCTACTTTCCAAAATGTGGTCACTTGTGGGGCAGCTCCAATGTTTAGGCACACAGGGGCTCTCCAAACGCAACATGGTATCCGCTAAAAATTTGAGCTGATTTTCCATTCAATTTGCTAGCGGACACCATGTCGCATTTGGAGAGCCCCTGATGTGCCTAAACAGTGGAGCTCCCCCACAAGTGACCCCATTTTGGAAACTAGACCCCCCAAGGCACCAATCTAGATGCATAGTGAGCACTTGGAACCCCCAGGTGCTTCACAAATTGATTCGTAAAAATGAAAAAGGGGAAAAAAAAACACTTTTTCATTTTTACGAATCAATTTGTGAAGCACCTGGGGGTTTCATGTGCTCACTATGCATCTAGGTAGGTGCCTTGGGTGGTCTAGTTTCCAAAATGGGGTCACTTGTGGGGGAGCTCCAATGTTTAGACACACAGGGGCTCTCCAAATGCAACATGGTGTCCGCTAACAATTTGAGCCAATTTTCCATTCAATTTGTTAGCGGACACCATGTCGCGTTTGGAGAGCCCCTGATGTGCCTAAACAGTGGAGCTCCCCCACAAGTGACCCCATTTTGGAAACTATACCCCTCAAGGATTTTATTAAGGGGTATAGCGAACATTTTGAATCCAGAGGTACGACACAGAATTTGATAACATTAGTTCATCATATTGAATAAGTTGTCATTACTCTTGAGCGCAAGTGCTCGCTACTTGAGTTTGCATCGGGTACTCAGGTATGCACCATGTAACACAGGTGCTCAAGTGAAATGCTCGAGTCCCCGCCCGCATGTTTCACGGTTATTAGACACCCCGAAAAAACATGCGGGGATCGCTCGTGCATGGCAGGCAATCCCCGCGAGGTTTTTTGGCCGCGAAGCATATGGGGCGGAGACTCGAGCACCCGCGATACTCAGTGCATACCCGAGCACCCGATACTCAGTGCATACCCGAGCATCCGATGCAAACTCAAGTAGCGAGCACTTGCGCTCAACACTAGTCGCCATATCGTCATCTTTTTTTCTTTTTTTTTTTTTTTTTTTTACATTGGAAAAAAAAACAACCCCAACCCTAACATTAGCACAACCCCAACCCCAGCCCTAGCGTTTATTTTTTATGCCATTCCTCATGCGGTATAAGTGATGAGATTACTTTATTCTTCGGGTCGGTGCGATTACAGCGATACCATAATCATATAGGGTTTTTATGATTGACAGCTGTTACACACTAAAAGACACATATTTTGTAAAATCTAGTTTTTGCATCGCCATATTTTGGCAGACAGAGTCATGTGACGGCTTGTTTTTTTGCGGGATGAGTTGACGTTTTTATTGGTGCCATTTTCAGGCATGTGACATTTTTTGATCGCTTTCTATTCCTATTTTTGGGAGGCAGAATAAACAAAAACCAACAATTCAGGAATTGTGTTTTTTTACATTTTTTTATTCTTGTCCGGGTGTGGTAAAATTGATAAGGTAGCTTTATTCTTCGGGTCAGTACGTTTACAGCGGTACCACATTTATATAGTTTTTTATGTTTTGGCGCTTTTACACAGTAAAAGCTATTTTATAGAAAAAAATATTTATTTGCATCGCTTTATTCTGAGAGCTCTAACTTTTTGATTTTTCAGATGATGGAGCTGTCTGGTGGCTTGTTTTTTGCGGGATGAGATGGCGTTTTCAGCGGTACCATTTTTATTTATATTCGTCTTTTTGATCGCGTGTTTTTCCATTTTTTGTTTGGCGGTATGATGATAAAGCATTGTTTTTTGCTTTTTTTTTTTTTTTTTTTACCGTGTTCACTGAAGGAGTTAACTAGTGGAACAGTTTTCTAGGTCACGTCGTTACGGACGCGGCGATACCAAATATGTGTACTTTTATTGTTTGATTGTTATTTTTTCATAATAATATTTATTGATGGGAACATTATATTTTTATTTTTAGTGGATTATTTTTTTAATTTTTTTTTTAATATTTTTACAATTTTTTTTTAAATTTCTTTTTCACTTTCAGACAGTTTTTTTTACTTTTATTACTTTGTTCCACTATGGGACTTTCACTTTTTTTATTCTGATCGCCTGCATGGCACAGGAATGCAGCACCATCCCTGTGCCATGCAGACTGTCAGTGCTGGACAGGGAGAAGATAGTTTGGAGATGCACTGCGCATGTCCAAACAATCTTCCTGCTGTCTGGTGACCCGGTTGTTGTCATGACGACATCAGGTCGTCATGGCAACACCCGGGAAGCCGTGGCAGACAGCGCTGGAGGCCGGAAGAGGAGGTGAGTATACCGATCACCTCCCCTTGCCTCCGCAATGCTGCAATCGACTTCGATCGCAGCATTGCGGGGGTTAATGTGCTGGGAGCAGTGCAGGACCGCTCCCTTCACATAGTATCGGGTGTCAGCTGTGACAATCAGCTGACACCCGGCGGCGATCGCGCCCGCACAGCCTGTGTGCGCGCGCGATCGCCATGACGTACTAATACGGGTCAGGCTCTTAAAGCCCAGGGCACAGACGCATATTAGTACGTCATGGGCTTTAAAGGGGTTAATTGAAATGAACAAACAATTTTTTAATGTTCTAAATTAAACCATACTTACCATCACGCCCATTCCAGCTGAAGCCAATGATCTCCTGCAATAAAAGTAAAATAATAAAGCAACCTCATCCTTGCCTTTCCATGGTTCCCACGACAGCTTCAGCTCTGCTACATTGACATGACAGGCTGGATCGCAGCCGAAAGCTGCCATCCAGCTTGCCACGCCACAGACACTGAGAAGTGCAGGCATGCTTGCGCTCCTCAGTGTCTCGCTGTGATGGCATCCAGATGAGCCGAGGTCATGTCCAATGAATTCAGCTCACCTTATGCACGTCACTGATAGCGTGGGAAAATTCTCCTGCGCTCAGCGCTTGAGCAGGAGAATTCTCCCACGCTGGGATGGCATTGAGATGACAGGCTGGATGGCAGCTGAGCGCTGCCATCCAGCATGCCATCCTTCATAGACACTGCAGAGCGCAGGCAATTCTCCCATGCTGTCAGTGACGTGCATGAGGTGAGCTGGGTTCATTGGACATGAGCTCACCTCATGCACGTCACTGACAGCGTGGGAAAATTCTCCTGTGCTCAGTGCTTCAGCAGGAGAATTCTCCTACGCTGGTATGGCATTGAGATGACAGGCTGGATGGCAGCTGAGCGCTGCCATCCAGCATGCCATCCTTCATGGACACTGCAGAGCGCAGTCTCTGTGATCCAGCCTGTCATCTCAATGCCATCCCAGTGTGGGAGAATTCTCCTGCTCAAGCGCTGAGCACAGGAGAATGGGGTTAGTAATGGGGGTGTCTAATAGAAGCCTCTCCATTACTAACCTGGGCTTGATGTCAGCTGGCATTATAAGCTGACATCAAGCCCAGCCCTATTACCCCACTGCCACCGCTACAGGGCAGTGGGAAGAGCGAGGCTAAGTGCCAGAATTGGCGCATCCTATGGATGCGCCATTTCTGGGGCGGCTGACGGCTAGTGTTTCTAGCCTGGGAGGGGACCAAAATTCATGGCACCCTTCCTGGGCTATTAATATCAGCCCCCAGCTGTCTGCCTAGCCTTTGCTATCTATTAAAATAGGGGGGACCCCACATCATTTTTTGGGGGGTCCCCCATTTTAATAGCTAGTAAAGGCTAGGTATTCAGCTGGGGGCTGATATTAGTAGCCTGGGAAACTCCGTGGGTATTACCCCCTTCCCAGGCTTCAAACATCTGCCCCAGCCGTCTGCTTAACCTCCGCTAGAGACTAAAATTACGGGGAACCCCACGCCAATTTTTTTTTTACTAAATCCTTTATTTTAACACTAAATCTTTAGAAATATAGTTACTTAAAAAATTGGTGATGTGTTCAATACTTATTTCATCCATTGTATATATATCCATAAAAAGGAAAAACAGCAGCACCGCCTAAATAGGTGCAAAACTCTGCGAAGGAAACTGTCAAAGTTTCCTATCAAAAGTATAACAATCCAAAAAAGGAGGCAGCACATCCAAAATACTTAAAAGTAAAGATCATTTATTCACCAACACCAGCTATGCTTCAGCTCTCTCTATGGAGCCTTTCTCAAGCTACTGATGTGTGCTACTACATACACTACATGTGGCATACAGTGGGTATGGAAAGTATTCAGACCCCTTTAAATTTTTCAGTCTTTGCTTCATTGCAGCCAATTGGTAAATTCTAAAAAGTTCATTTTTAATTCATTAATGTACACTCTGCACCCCATCTTGACTGAAAAAAACAGAACTGTAGAAATTTTTGCAAATTTATTAAAAAAGAAAAACTGAAATATCACATGGTCATAAGTATTCAGACCCTTTGCTCAGTGTTGAGTAGAAGCACCCTTTTGAGCTAGTACAGCCAAAAGTCTTTTTGGGAATGATGCAACAAGTTTTTCACACCTGGATTTGGGGATCCTCTGCCATTCTTCCTTGCAGATCCTCTCCAGTTCCGTCAGGTTGGATGGTGAACGTTGGTGGACAGCCATTTTCAGGTCTCTCCAGAGATGCTCAATTGGATTTAGGTCAGGGCTCTGGCTGGGCCAGTCAAGAATGGTCACAAAGATGTTCTGAAGCCACTCATTTGTTATTTTAGCTGTGTGCTTAGGGTCATTGTCTTGTTGGAAGGTGAACCTTCTGCCAATTCTGAGGTCCAGAGCACTCTGGAAGAGGTTTTCATCCAGGATATCTCTGTACTTCGCCACATTCATGTTTCCTTCAATTGCAACCAGTTGTCCTGTCCATGCAGCTGAAAAACACATCTATAGCATGATGCTGCCACCACCATGTTTCACTGTTGGGATTGTATTGGGCAGGTGATGAGCATTGCCTGGTTTTCTCCACACATGCAGCTTAGAATTATCACCAAAAAGTTCTATCTTCGTCTCATCAGACCAGAGAATCTTATTTGTCATAGTCTGGGAGTCCTTCATGTGTTTTTGAGCAAACACTATGTGGGCTTTCATATGTCTTGCACTGAGGAGAGGCTTCCGTCGAGCTACTCTGCCATAAAGGCCCGGCTGGTGGAGGGCTGCAGTGAATGTTGACTTTGTGAAACTTTCTCTCATCTCCCTACTGAATCTCTGGAGCTCAGCCACCGTGATCTTGGGTTCTTCTTTACCTCTCTCACCAAGGCTCTTCTCCCCTGATTGCTCAGTTTGGATGGACGGCCAGGTCTAGGAAGACTTCTGGTGGTCCCAAACTTCTTCCATTTAAGGATTATGGAGGCCACTGTGCTCTTAGGAACCTTGAGTAATGCAGAAATTCTTTTGTAACCTTGGCCAGATCTGTGCCTTGCCACAATTCTGTCTCTGAGCTCCTTAGGCAGTTCCTTTGAGCTCATGATTTCTCATTTGGTCTGACATGCACTGTGAGCTGTGAGGTCTTATATAGACAGGTGTGTGCCTTTCCAAATCAAGTCCTATGAGTTTAATTAAACACATCTAGACTCCAATGAAGGAGTAGAACCATCTCAAGGAGGATCACAAGGAAATGGACAGCATGTGACTTAAATATGAGGGTCTGAATACTTATGACCTTGTGATATTTCAGTTTTTCTTTTTTAATAAATGTGCAAAAATTTCTACATTTCTGTTTTTTTTCAGTCAAGATGGGGTGCAGAGTGTACTTTAATGAGAAAAAAAGGAACTTTTTAGAATTTACCAAATGGCTGCAATGAAACAAAGAGTGAAAAATTTAAAGGGGTCTGAATACTTCCTGAAACCACTGTAGATTTTTTTTTGTTATGGCTCCAGGTATAGGAAAATGTAGTTGAAAAACAAAGTATTCTCATTCACACCACCCTGGTGGCAAATAGGACACACTTTTAGCCTCCACTTGG
The DNA here is from genome assembly GCF_046119375.1 of Phyllobates terribilis. NCBI lineage: Eukaryota > Metazoa > Chordata > Amphibia > Anura > Dendrobatidae > Phyllobates > Phyllobates terribilis. The sequence continues at coordinate 249,036,405 of NW_027362761.1, forward strand.
TGAATTTAATCCTATGAATATGTTTAGCGCATATGCCAGGAGCATGCAGGAAGAAATGCTGTACTGTAATAAGACAATATTAACCAGAGGTAATATCAGGTCAATTACCAAGATAAGAATCATTATCAGAGCAATCTGTCAGAAGCTTCAAGGAACAAGATAAGAGGTTTTTGAAGGCTTCCTATGTACATTAATAAAAACGATTAGGCTGACAGGGACAGACAAACAAATATGCAAATTATTTTTCAGAGAGGAAGAGTACTTGAACTCTTGTGCCATCTACAGTTATATGAAAAAGTTAGGTCACCCCTATTAATCTTAAGCTTAATGTTTTATAAAAATTGGTGTTTTTGCAACAGCTATTTCAGTTTGATATATGTAATAACTGTTGGACACAGTAATGTTTCTGCCTTGAAATGAGGTTTATTGTACTAACAGAAAATGTGCAATCTGCATTCAAACAAAATTTGACAGGTGCATAAGTATGGGCACCCTTATCATTTTCTTGTTTTAAATACTCCTACCTACTTTTTATTGACTTACTAAAGCACTTTTTGGTTTTCTAACTTCATTGAGCTTTGAACTTCATAGCCAGGTGTATGCAATCATGAGAAAAGCTACTTAAAGTGGCCACTTGCAAGTTGTTCTCCTGTTTGAATCTCCTCTGAAGAGTGGCATCATGGGCTCCTCAAAACAACTGTCAAATGATCTGAAAACAAAGATTATTCAACATAGTTGTTCAAGGGAAGGATACAAAAATCTGTCTCAGAGATTTAACCTGTCAGTTTCCACTGTGAGGAACATAGTAAGGAAATGGAAGAACACAGGGACAGTTCTTGTTAAGGCCAGAAGTGGCAGGCCAAGAAAAACATCAGAAAGGCAGAGAAGAAGAATGGTGAGATCAGTCAAGGACAATCCTCAGACCACCTCCAGAGAGCTGCAGCATCAACTTTCTGCAGATGGTGTCACTGTGCATCGGTCAACTATACAACGCTCTTTGCACAAGGAGAAGCTGTATGGGAGAGTGATGCGAAAGAAGACGTTTCTGCAAGCACGCCACAAACAGAGTCGGCTGAGGTATGCAAAAGCACATTTGAGGAAGCCAATTTCTTTTTGGAAGAAGGTCCTGTGGACTGATGAAACCAAGATTGAGTTGTTTGGTCATACAAACAGGCGTTATGCATGGCGGCAAAAAAACACAGCATTCCAAGAAAAACACTTGCTACCCTCAGTAAAATTTGGTGGAGGTTCCATCATGCTTTGGGGCTGTGTGGCCAATGCCGGCACCGGGAATCTTGTTAAAGTTGAGGGACGCATGGATTCCTCTCAGTATCAGCAGATTCTTGACAATAATGTTCAAGAATCAGTGATAAAGTTGAAGTTACGCAGGGGATGGATCTTTCAACAAGACAATGATCCAAAACACTGCTCCAAATCTACTTAGGCATTCATGCAGAGGAACAATTACAATGTTCTGGAATGGCCATCCCAGTCCCCAGACCTGAATATCATTGAACATCTGTGGGATCATTTGAAGAGGGCTGTCCATGCTCGGCGACCATCAAACTTAACTGAACTGGAATTGTTTTGTAAAGAGAAATGGTCAAAAATACCTTCATCCACGATCCAGGAAATCATTAAAAGCTACAGGAAGCGACTAGAGGCTGTTATGTTTGAAAAAGGAGGATCTACTAAATATTAATGTCACTTTTCTGGTGAGGTGCCCATACTTATGCACCTGTCAAATTTTGTTTGAATGCAGATTGCACATTTTCTGTTAGAACAATAAACCTCATTTCAAGGCAGAAACATTACTGTGTCCATCAGTTATTACATATATCAAACTGAAATAGCTGTTGCAAAACCACCAATTTCTATAAAACATTAAGCTTAAGATTAATAGGGGTGCCCAAACTTTTTCATATAACTGTATGATATTTAAATGTCCGACTACGCCACCCGTGGATTGCGGTCAGGATGAACCACCACTGCAGGGCAGACCGCTGAAGCTGGTGTTGTGGGTGCAGCAGAGTGTAATACAACTCCCCACGGGAGGAGTGTAGCCAACGTCACGTTGCACCACAGACTGTCCAGGAGTTGGCAGATGCTTTAGTCCAGGTCTGGGAGGAGATCCCACAGGAGACCATCAGCAACCTCATCAGGAGCATGCCCAGGCGTTGTAGGGAGGTCATACAGGCATGTGGAGGCCACACACAATACTGAGCCTCATTTTGACTTGTTTTAAGGACATTACATCAAAGTTGGATTAGCCTGTAGTGTGTTTTTCCACTTTAATTTTGGGGGTGACTCCAAATCCAGGCCTCCAGTGGTTAATAAATTTGATTTCCATTGATGATTTTGGTGTGATTTTGTTGTCATCACATTCAACCTCGTACAGAACAAAGTATTCAATGAGAATATTTCATTCATTCAGATCTAGGATGTGTTGTTTGAGTGTTCCCTTTATTTTCTTGAGCAGTATATATATATATATATATATATATATATATATATATATATATATATATATATACAGTACAGACCAAAAGTTTGGACACACCTTCTCATTTAAAGATTTTTCTGTATTTTCATGACTTTGAAAATTGTACATTCACACTGAAGGCATCAAAACTATGAATTAACACATGGGGAATTATATACTGAACAAAAAAGTGTGAAACAACTGAAAATATGTCTTATATTCTAGGTTCTTCAAAGTAGCCACCTTTTGCTTTAATGACTGCTCTGCACACTCTTGGCATTCTCTTGATGAGCTTCAAGAGGTAGTCACCGGAAATGGTTTTCACTTCACAGGTGTGCCCTGTTAGGTTCAATAAGTGGGATTTCTTGCCTTATAAATGGGGTTGGGACCATCAGTTCTGTTGTGCAGAAGTCAGGTGGATACACAGCTGATAGTCCTACTGAATAGACTGTTAGAATTTGTATTATGGCAAGAAAAAAGCAGCTAAGTAAAGAAAAACGAGTGGCCATCATTACTTTAAGAAATGAAGGTCAGTCAGTCCGAAAAATTGGGCAAACTTTGAATGTGTCCCCAAGTGCAGTTGCAAAAACCATCAAGCGCTACAAAGAAATTGGCTCACATGAGGACCGCCCCAGGAAAGGAAGACCAAGAGTCACCTCTGCTTCTGAGGATAAGTTTATCCGAGTCACCAGCCTCAGAAATTGCAGGTTAACAGCAGCTCAGATTAGAGACCAGGTCAATGCCACACAGAGTTCAAGCAGTAGACACATCTCTACAACAACTATTAAGAGGAGACTTTGTGCAGCAGGACTTCATGGTAAAATAGCTGCTAGGAAACCACTGCTAAGGACAGGAAACAAGCAGAAGAGACTTGTTTGGGCTAAAGAACACAAGGAATGAACATTAGACCAGTGGAAATCTGTGCTTTGGTCTGATGAGTCCAAATTTGAGATCTTTGGTTCCAACCACCGTGTCTTTGTGCGACGCAGAAAAGGTGAACGGATGGACTCTACATGCCTGGTTCCCACCGTGAAGCATGGATGAGGAGGTGTGATGGTGTAGGGGAGCTTTGCTGGTGACACTGTTGGGGATTTAATCAAAATTGAAGGCATACTGAAGCAGCATGGCTACCACAGCATTTTGCAGCGGCATGCTATTCCATCCGGTTTGTGTTTAGTTGGACCATCATTTATTTTTCAACAGGACAATGACCACAAACACACCTCCAGGCTGTGTAAGGGCTATTTGACCAAGAAGGAAAGTGATGGGGTGGTATACCAAATGACCTGGCCTCCACAGTCACCAGACCTGAACCCAATCGAGATGGTTTGGGGTGAGCTGGACCGCAGACTGAAGGCAAAAGGGCCAACAAGTGCTAAGCATCTCTGGGAACTCCTTCAAGATTGTTGGAGGGCCATTTTCGGTGACTACCTATTGAAGCTCATCAATAGATTGCCAAGAGTGTGCAAAGCAGTCATCAAGGCAAAAGGTGGCTACTTTGAAGAACCTAGAATATAAGACATATTTTCAGTTGTTTCACACTTTTTTGTTAAGTTTATAATTCCACATGTGTTAATTCATAGTTTTGATGCATTCAGTGTGAATGTACAATTTTCAAAGTCATGAAAATACAGAAAAATCTTGAAATGAGAAGGTGTGTCCAAACTTTTGGTCTGTACTGTATATATATAAATATATATATATATATATACACAGTGGGTACAGAAAGTATTCAGACCCCTTTAAATTTTTCACTCTTTGTTTCATTGCAGCCATTTGGTAAATTCTAAAAAGTTCATTTTTTTCTCATTAACCCTTTAAGCCCCGGAGCATTTTCCGTTTTTGCATTTTCGTTTTTGCTCCCCTTGTTCCCAGAGCCATAGCGTTTTTATTTTTTGGTCAACTTGGCCATATGAGGGCTTATTTTTTGCGGGACGAGTTGTACTTTTCAACGCCATTACTAGTTTTACCATATCCTGTACGGGAAAACGGGAAAAAAATTCCAAGTGCGGTAAAATTGCAAAAAAAGTGCAATACCACAGTTGTTTTTTATTTATTTTTTTTACCACGTTCACTGAATGCTAAAACTGACCTGCCCTTCTTATTCTACAGGTCATTACGAGTTCATAGACACCAAACATGTATAGGTTCTTTTATATTTAAGTGGTGAAAAAAAATTCCAAAATTTGGTAAAAAATAAAAATAGAAAAATAGCGCCATTTTCTAAGACCCGTAGCGTCTCCATTTTTCGTGATCTGGGGCTGGTTGATGGCTTATTTTTTGCGCACCGGGCAAACATTTTTATTGATAACATTTGGGGTAGATCCGATGTTTTGATCGCCCGTTATTGCATTTTATTGCAATTTTGCGGCGACCAAAAAACGTAATTCTGGCGTTTAGAATTTTTTCTCGTTACGCCGTTTACCGATCGGATTAATTCTTTTTTTATTTTGATAGATCGGGCGATTCTGAATGCGGCGATACCAAATATGTGTATGTGGGTTTTTTTTTTATATATATATTTTATTTTGAATGGGGCGAAAGGGGGGTGATTTAAACTTTTATATTTTTTTATTTTTTTTTTATATTTTTAAAAACTTTTTTTTTTTACTTTTTGCTTGCTTCTATAGTCTCCATAGGAGACTAGAAGCAGCAACTATCCGATCGCCTCTGCTACATACAGATGATCAGCAGATCCCCTGCATGCAGCAGAAATGGTCCTGTGCTATGAGCGCCGACCACTAGGTGGCGCTCATAGCGACAAGATCATGACAACCACAGGCGTCTGCTGCAGACCCTGGGTTGTCATGCACGCCCATCGGCGACCCGCGATCACGTGACGGGGTCGCCGGTGGGCGGGGCTTATGACGCGCTACCCGGAAGCGCGCGTTAAATGCTGCTGTCGGAGATTGACAGCAGCATTTAACATGTTAACAGCCGCGGGTGGATCGCGATTCCACCCGCGGCTGTTGCGGGCACATGTCAGCTGTAAGAATCAGCTGACATGTGCTCCGTTCAGTGAGGGCTCAGCGCAGCAGCCCTCACTGAACGGGGGGATCGCAAATATGCGTACTAATACGTCCCCGGTAAGTAAGGGGTTAAAGTACACTCTGCACCCCATCTTGACTGAATAAAAACAAAAATGTAGAATTTTTTGCAAATTTATTAAAAAAGAAAATTTGAAATATCACATGGTCATAAGTATTCTGACCCTTTGCTCAGTATTGAGTAGAAGCACCCTTTTGAGCTAGTACAGCCATGAGTCTTCTTGGGAATGATGCAACAAGTTTTTCACACTTGGATTTGGGGATCCTCTGCCATTCTTCCTTGCAGATCCTCTCCAGTTCCGTCAGGTTGGATGGTGGACAGCCATTTTCAGGTCTGTCCAGAGATACTCAATTGGGTTTAGGTCAGGGCTCTGGCTGGGCCAGTCAAGAATGGTCACAGAGTTGTTCTGAAGCTACTCCTTTGCTATTTTAACTGTGTGCTTAGGGTCATTGTCTTGTTGGAAGGTGAACCTTTGGCCAAGTCTAAGATCCAGAGCACTCTGGAAGAGGTTTTCATCCAGGATATCTCTGTACTTGGCAGCATTCATATTTCCTTCAATTGCAACCAGTCGTCCTGTCCCTGCAGCTGAAAAACACCCCCATAGCATGATGCTGCCACCACCATGTTTCACTGTTGGGATTGTATTGGGCAGGTGATGTGCAGTGACTGGTTTTCTCCACACATACTGCTTAGAATTATCACCAAAAAGTTCTATCTTCGTCTCATCAGACTAGAGAATCTTATTTCTCATAGTCTGGGAGTCCTTCATGTGTTTTTGAGCAAACTCTAGCGGGCTTTCATATGTTTTGCACTGAGGAGAAGCTTCTGTCGGGCCACTCTACGATAAAGGCCCGACTGGTGGAGTTGACTTTGCGGAACTTTCTCCCATCTCCCTACTGCATCTCTGGAGCTCAGCCACAGTGATCTTGGGGTTTGTCTTTACCTCTCTCACCAAGACTCTTCTCCCACGACTGCTCAGTTTGGCTGGACGGCCATGTCTAGGAAGACTTCTGGTGGTCCCAAACTTCTTCCATTTAAGGATTATGGAGGCCACTGTGCTCTTAGAAACCTTGCGTAATGCAGAAATTCTCTTGTAACCTTGGCCAGACCTGTGCCTTGCCACAATTCTGTCTCTGAGCTCCTTGGGCAGTTTCTTTGAGCTCATGATTCTCATGTGGTCTGACATGCACTGTGAGCTGTGAGGTCTTATATAGACAGGTGTGTGCCTTTCCAAATCAAGTCCTATGAGTTTAATTAAACACATCTAGACTCCAATGAAGGAGTAGAACCATCTCAAGGAGGATCACAAGGAAATGGACAGCATGTGAATTAAATATGAGATTCTGAGCAAAGAGTCTGAATACTTTTGACCATTTGATATTTCAGTTTTTCTTTTTTAATAAATTTGCAAAAATTTCTACATTTCTGTTTTTTTTTAGTCAAGATGGGGTGCAGAGTGTACTTTAATGAGAAAAAAAATGAACTTTTTAGAATTTACCAAATGGCTGCAATGAACCAAAGAGTGAAAAATTTAAAGGGGTCTGAATACTTTTCGTACCCACTGTATATATATATACAGCACAGACCAAAAGTTTGGACATACCTTTTCATTTAAAGATTTTTCTGTATTTTCATGACTTTGAAAATTGTACATTCACACAGAAGGCATCAGGAGAATGCCAAGAGTGTGCAAAGCAGTCATCAAAGCAAAAGGTGGCTACTTTGAAGAACCTAGAATATAAGACATATTTTCAGTTGTTTCATACTTTTTTTTTAAGTATATAATTCCACATGTGTTAATTTATAGTTTTGATGCCTTCAGTGTGAATGTACAATTTTCATAGTTATGAAAATACAGAAAAATCTATAAATGAGACGGTGTGTCCAAACTTTTGGTCTGTACTGTATATATATATATATATATATATATATATATATATTTTTTTTTTTTTTATTTTTTTTTTCCACAGAGGAAAATGTAGAATACTATTATAATGTATAATATATATATATTATTATCAGTTGTTATAGAGTTGCAAACTAAACATAATACTGCCAGAAGGTGCAGACACTTATGCAATCATCATATTATATAGCACTGTGTACTTACAATTTCTCATTTTGCCCTTCTACCCAGCTAATTCTTCTCTCTTCCAATAGGTGCATGACATCACTTGATTAAAAACTGACTAGCTGAATCCTTCTAAGCTCTATGCAGAAACAGGAGGTCAGTAGTGATGAGCGAGCACTAAAATGCTCGGGTACTCGTTGCTCGGGTCGAGCAAATTGGAATACTCGGGTGATCAACCCGAGCAACGAGCCCAATGTAAGTCTATGGGAAACTCGAGCATTTTTCAGGCGGCTCCCCCCGGCGGTCTGCAGTGGGCCTAAAAATTGCCCAAATCGATGAGAACAGTGTTAAAATGACATGGAAACAGCATGGGGAAGACCCCTGGAAGCATTTCTGACTCCAAGGTCACTGCTGTCAACAACGTTGTCAGAGTATTACGCCACTTTTCTGGGCTCACAATAAAACATACAAAAACAAAACCAAAATGGATTTTCTTGGGAAATATATTAAGGAACATCCTTTCCAGGGTAATGACTTGTATATAAGGCAAAATAAATAACCAAAACCATCTTCAGCACAGCCTGTTGCCGCTTGGCCGAGGCAGTGCTGCAGTGCTTCCATCTTGTGACTGATGAGGTCATTTCGGAGATGGAGGCTGAAGAGGAGGAGGATGCTGAGGAGGATGAGGTACAGGAGCTGTAGACTGTGGGGGCAACCCTGATTGACCTAGGGTCCGCAATCCTTGGCGTTGGGAGGACGTGTTCCATCCCAAGGTCTGACTGGGTCCCGGCTTCCACTATGTGAACCCAGTGTGCCGTCAGTAAGATGTACCGTCCTCACACACAAGCACCTGTCCACTTTCCCGGTAACTGCGTTGTTGAGGGCACGGCTAATGTTTTGGGACATGTGCTTGTGTAATGCGGGGACGGCACACCGGGAGAAATAATGGCGGCTGGGGACCGAATACCGAGGGACGGCCTCTGCCATCAGGTTGCGGAATACTTCCGTCTCCACGAGCCTAAAAGGCAACATTTCGAGCGCAAGTAGTCATGAAATTTGAGAATTTAGTAGTATGGCCTGTGGGGCTTTGGCTGCATATTTGCGCTTGCGTTCCAAGGACTGGGGTATGGCCAACTGAACGCTGCGCTGGGACAAGGACATGGACGTGCTTCCTGATACTGCTACTTGAGAGTGCGCAACGACTGGTGCAGGGCAGGAGGAATCTTCACATGCACCATGGACAGGGGATTGGCTTCCATGCACAACAGCGGAAGAAGCAATGGTGCCACCTGCAAACACTGTTCCTGAACCCTGGGGTTTGGCCCACAAAGTCGGGTGCTTTGCTGCCATGTGCCTGATCATGCTGGTGGTGGTCAGGCTGGTCGTTTTGCCACCCCTTCTTATGCTGGCCTGGCAGGTGGTGCAAATGGCCTTTTTGGGATTATCGGCAGAGTCTTTAAAAAACAACCAGACTCGGGAAGGCCTAACAGTTGTACTGGCAACTTCCTTCATGTTGGTGTTACAGGGAACGGTTGCCTGCCTTCTGTCTGCGGCCATCACATTGCTTCTTCCTGCCTGTTGGGGTGTTCTGCTTCCCTCCCCCAGTGTGCTGCCGTCCTCTCTCTGCATGTCCTCCTGCCAGGTTGGGTCAGTTATTATATCATCCACCACCTCGTCTTCCACTTCCGCACCCTGGTCCTCCTCCTGACTTTCTGGAAATTGTGTCTCATCATCGTCCACCTCTTGTGACACTTTCCCACCGTTGCCTTCGTGTGACCGTGGCTGCTCAAATAGTTGGGCATTGCTACACGCGATCTCCTCTTGCCCCGCTTCAAGTGGACCGGGCGAGAGGACCGAATCTATAAATGGAAAAGTGAACAGCTCTTCAGAGTGTCCAAGTGTGGGATCAGTTGTCTCTGGGTACTCGGCATGGTGGGAGGAAGGTCAGGCAAGAAGATGTGGGTGTTTGATGTGGCACAATTTCAGCTTGCCCACGGCCTTGTCCTCGGCCTCTGCATGCACCATTACCATCACGTCCAGTTCACCGTCCCTTGCCACGTGCCTTGCCCATTTTAAATGGAGGACAGTATCTTCCACGCTCACTACAAATGACTGAGTTTGGAGCGAACTTATAAGTGATCCATGTGACGGAGAAAACAGAGTTTTAAATACCTGGCCTGTAGGTAAGTAGTTTGAACAGCAAACTGCTGTGAATTGCTTCACTGACACACTGAAATAAATGGCAGTATTTTCTGACAACATATATGTGATCCGTGTGATGGAGAAAACACACTTTTAAATAGATGGATTTCTTGCGCTGTAATATGGAAAGGACCTGGCTGTATTCTGCAGTGCCAGCAAGCAAATGGCGTAGAAAAAAGGTGTTCTCTGGATTGCTTTTTAAGCAAATAATGAGGATTAAGATCCAAAGAAAAGTATTCCTGGCCCCTGAGACCTGGGCCTTTGTATAGAAATATCTAACAGCAGCAGAAGGCAGAACTGGAATGGAGCCTCTTGTGCTATATGCACTGCAGTCTGCTATATACCCTGCCTGCCTGCCTACATACAATGCCTGCCTGATATCTCTGCAGATGGATTAGTTAGTCCTCAAAAGGACTGTTTGTTTAGATGGATATGTGTAATGTACGTTTTTTCTCCCTACACTACCCAATACACAAACAAATCTCTCCCTGATGCAGCAGCACCTCTCCCTACACTGTCTAATTCCGGAGTGACTGTGACGAACATGGCGGCGCCAGGTCTGATATAGACCTGATGACGCTGTGCGGCCAGCCAATCACTGTAATGACACAACCAACATGGTTACGGCATTACAGTGAGTGGCAGGCAATCCATGCATGTTGATTGGCGCTGTAAAGAGTGCCAAACATGCAGAGAGGGGACCCGAGCTCCCGCCAAGCAACCCCGGAAATACTCGGCGAGCACCGAGCATCTCGAGTAGTGAGATGCTTGGGCGAGCACCGAGTCCCTGGCAGGGAGAGGGGTGGAGCAGCTATGTCAGGAATTGAAGACGGGAACGATAAATGAAGGGACAAGGGACTTCCTGTTTGTGCATAGAGCAAAGAAAAGAGAAGAATTAGCTGGGTAGAAAGGCAAAATGAGCACTTGTAAATACACAGTGCTATATAATATGATGCTTGCAATATATTAAGAGGATAAAAACTTTGATGAAAGGGCTTCTTTAAGTGGGAAGCGCTTGATAAAAATGTCATAGTGGAAACCCACTAATGCATGAAGAAGATGGTTGAGGCCTCTGGTTAATTGCCCCTTCTGGTCATGTGTATTAAGGAGACAGACCAGAACACATTCAGGATAATGCTTATGGTTTCCTTTTCTATTACAGATAAAAAGAAAGACAAAGAAGAGTCAAAACCTATTCGTAATGTAAGCTAATTCCCTTCTAAAAACATGATACTTAAATAATAACATAAGTGGCAAACTCAATTTTAGTGAGCTACATTTAAACAATATTTCCCCTTGCTACTGACCAGGTAGAACTAAAAACACCCTCATAGAATTGCTCTTTTAAATATATGTTTGCTAGAGATGAGCAAAATGGTTCAGGGCAAATGGTACTCTCCTTGAATCATACAAAAAAATTCAAAGTATTCCCATTCTGAAATTTTCTGATTTTATTTGTCTGATTTATTTATTTTATTTTAGGGAAAGAGATAAAAAAATGTAAAAAATAATTCCTTGCAGCTGACCTGTCCCACCATTGAAACGTGTCCAGTCGTCCCCACTGGTCCTTCTGACCTCTGCTTTATTTCTCCATAGCATGCAACATCATTTTCCTCCATCTTTGTGGGAGAATAGGCTTCTATTTTATGTATTTAGTTGTCATTTTTAACTTTATTCTGACTATATTTACTGTATTATACTATTTATTATTTTCTCTTTAGGGTGGATGCAAAGTCACCTCACTCTAAGAAAATGGTTTGAGGTTTGAAAGATAAATGATGAGAAAAAGCTTCCTATAATATCACACAGCGTGGTTTGCAATCCAGCTTACCGATATGTGTGTTAAGACACAACTGCTGTAGTTGTGGTTCACTGACCGTAAGCAAGCCATAACTTGGACTTGATACGTACAGGATCTCTACCTCCAATGAGAAACCAAGAACAGAAGTCACTACTGTACATTTATATTTGTATATATATTTTTATAAATTTTATATGTTTTGTATTACCACAGATTTCACAATATAAACTATATATCATCTTAAATACATTTATTACCCCTGATGGGGGTTAGAGAACTAATTTTATAAATCCATATCAGACTGACCTGTTTTCAATACTTTTTTTAAAGTTTCCTTATATTCAAATTTAGAATTTTACGAGACCAGCTCTAAATGAACTCATGAAATGCTTATTTTAATAAAAGGATTACACAGTCATATCAAAGTAAGTACACCAGCCTCTTCAAGACAAAAAAAACTATTAAATTATGTTTGCAGTATATATTATTAATATCTGGTGACAGATTTACTTAAATGATAGTTGCTTTGTTTCTGTTTTTCTCTTTATATTTTTCTTCAGTAATAATTTTTCATTGTATGATATACTGAAAATGAAAAAGACATACAAATTATGTTGTATAACTGGAAGTGGAGCCAAAATACCATAATTTAATATTACCCAGCATAGTAGAAAACATAAGTCCTTACTTGTAATATAATTTATTTATAATTGATCAATTTTGTTATCATATAGTATTATTAAATTTCATGTTTATGTTGTGCTTTGTATACTTGCGCTATTATGTTCATTATTATATAAATATCTACACAAAATGCTGTTAGGATGTGAGCATTGGTAAACATCTTTACACTTTAAAGCAGATCTGTTACTAGATTTTACAGCACAAAATGCATACATTGTTTAATAGATTGCTTGGACATCCAAAATCCATGTTGGAATGGATGCCTAATTAATATGAGCATTTTATTTCAGCTATAGAATTAGAGACCTCATGAGTCCAAGTGTATTTCTTTTTTGCTCACCCAGTCTGATTGACAGATGCAGCTTGTACTGAGCAGTGTGAGATTTCAGCAGCAGCAAGGGGGGGGGGATACTGAAGAGCTGTTAACCAGGCTGGGTGGGAAACGATTGCAACCCATAAGATCTCTCACTCTTTAGTTGAACTGATAAAATGCTCATATTAATAGCAGAGTTATTCAGTGATTCTAACCTGGATTGGCCCAGACATCTTCACCATCAGAAGCATTCCGGGGATCAGGGATAGCTAGAGCACCCCTAGCGTTAGGGACAGGGAAGGAGCACCTGGCCCCTGAGATCTGACAACAAAATTGTGACAAGATGTATGTGAACAGAGTGAACACTCATTTCCAACAGATGATATCAATCTGAAACGCAAGAGGAAACACAACAAGATAACAAAAAGCATGATCTTGACGGCCGCATCCAAGTTTCTTATTTGATGCTCTCCTCCTTTTTTAAGAGTTTTTTAGGAAACGTACTTCCACAAACATGGTTGCCGATTAGAAAAATTAGATAGGAACAGTACTATCACAGATACGGGTGCATAAGAGTAGAAAAATTTGTTTTGACGCACCTGACTCCCACAGACACGGTTACAGATTAGAAAAACTTCAAGGTACCCACAGTATTATCACAGATGGGTGCAGAGTACACATAGAGAGTCTATTTTGGAAAACTGCGCCCATACAAAACCTAATACTGTTCCTCATTACAGCTGCATTCTGTTCCTATGCTAAGCAGAGCAGAAATAAAAAAATAATAATCTTGAACCAGGAGGAAAAGGTCCAAGTGGAGGAGGAGGTGAAATAGGTGGACGCGCCAGTGCAAGTGGAAGAGGCAAGAGAGGTGTAATTGTAACACAGGTACTTTAGATGCAGTGACACAGAAACACAGAGTAGCCAATAAAGGGTTAATAAACAGGGGAAGTTTATGATAACAGGGTCAATCTCCATGCAGGGAGTAACAGGGCAAAATATGGGGAAAAACAAGGGAAGTAGCAGGTAAAAGTCTATAACTGACAGTTCACAGTTTAACTAGATGTAGCAGAGTCAAACCGGTTGTAATCGACAGTTTTTACACTTAGCTGACTCTTATCCTCCACAAGGCAGTTGCCAGCTGATGCCGGTGTTGCTTTCTCCAGGCTTCCCCACCCAAACAATGCTCCATCTTCTGGCGGCAGCGGGCGGTCTCCGGTTTTACCCGCTGAGATCCCTAGTCCATAACACGGCACCTCACATGCTCGGCTCCACAGAACCTGCGTCTCTTCTCCCTCTAGTCGGCTTGATTCCTCCGGTCCACTGCACTCGGATCTTGCTCCAAGTACTGGAGCCAGGAGCCTGGACTCTCTCACACTGATCTCCTGAGCGGGACTCTCCTGCTGCTTTCCCGCGCAAAAGTCTTCGTCTCCCCCTCTGTCTAGCGACGCCACCAGTATTCCGGTCACCTGACATCCCAGCTCTCACTGTGGACACGTCCCCAGCTTCCAAGTCACCTGACTCCTGTGCTCGCAGTCTGTCTTCCCCCTGCAACCAGAGGTATGGCCAAGGCAGTTCCGGATCCCTTGTTCTGAAAGTACTTACATCCTGGTCTTCCCCCTTACATCCCCGCTCTCCTTTAACTCGCCATTCCACGGGCGAGAGTTCCTTCACCAAACGTTCACATTCTTGGACTTCCTGGACGATACGGTGTCATATGAATTGATCTTGTTCGCAACGGTGAGGAGACACTCCTGATGTTGTCCGTTCTGACCGACGTAACTCAGTTTGACCGATGGGGGTGCAGGGTCACTCGAATTCCCAATCTCCACCTGCCCTGTGGCTTCAACCGATGTTGTTCCCTTGCTGCCTGCACTGGGGACTGCAGGTAATCGAGTGCTGCAGCTCAGAGGTAGAATCAACAATTCTTCTTCGTCCACATCGTGGCTTGGGGCAACTGTGACAGGACCCTCTCTAGAAGCAGGTGATTCTTCTCCATCCTCATCATTTTTAGACAGACAGGGTCACAGCATACTATGATGAACCACTCTGGTAGGGGTTCCTTCAGCCCCCTCGGGTTGAACTTCATACACGGGTCCTTCAGCGCCAATCCTGCGCTTCACTCGGTGCGGGGTCCGTTCCCACCGCCTACTCAATTTGCCCTGGGGCCGCCTGTCCCGAACCAACACCCGCTCCCCGGGCCTCAGAGCTGTCGAAGAGGCAATGTCTCATGATGTTTGAGCTCCTGAAACTTTTGTTGTACCAACCGTCGGAGGGTCTGCAGTCAATGCCGATGTTCCCGGACCCAGGAAGACATCCCCGTCTGTGGGTAGTCCTCCTCGGGGTCCAGCTCTAACTCGGTAATCTCTCGCCACTTTCACCTGAACAGCAAGGTATAAGGAGTGAATCCCGTCATACTATTCACTCGGTTGTTGTAGACCCACACCAGCTCGGCCACAAACTCAGGCCATCGTACCTTCCGATCTTACTCCAACGTGCGGAGCATTTGGATCAGTGTCCGATTAAAGGGTTCACAGGCCCATTTCCTTGAGGGTGGTAAGGAGTAGTCCATGACTTCTCAATCTTGTACAACCAGTGCAGCTCTTCCATCACCCGGCCTTGGAAGCAGGCGCCTTGATCGGAATGGATTCTCTTTGGGCAGCCGTACACCCGAATGAAGTCTCGGCAGATGGCCTGCGCAGCTGACTCGGCGGTCTGGTCTCTGGTCGGGGTCACTGCCGCAAACTTTGTGAAGTGGTCTGTCATTACCAGGCAATGTTCATACCCGAGATGCGCCGGTCCAACAGTCAAATAGTCGATCATCAGCACCTCCAAGGGAGCAGAAGTCACAATGGTTTGTATGGGGACCCGGGGCTTAACCAGCTCACAGCTCCGACATCTTCAACAAGTGTCTTCTATTGTTGCTCGCAGTCGGGGATGATACACCAGAATCTGCAAGCACTGAAACATCTTCTATGGTCCGAAGTGAGCCCCTTGTTCATGAGCCTCCTTAGCCACTACTCCGACCAACTTCTCTGGGATCACCACTTGCCAAGTGGTCCCGAACTCTCGCAGTAGCTGCACCCGTCGGTACAGCAGCCCGTCTCGCAAACACAGTCTCTCCCTTTGTCCCAGCATTTTTAGTGCTCCCGGGGACAGTGTACTCCTCTCTTCTCGACTGGGGACTTGCCGCAAAGCCACCCATTGACATAATTGAGCAACTTCTCTGTCAGTCTGTTGAAGTCGGATCAGTCATCTCTTGGCCGCCCTAGCACTTGTTCTTCCGACGTCTATCCGATCTGTCCCTGTTCCGTCCGCGGCTAGCGGTCCCACGAAACTTCGGAAGCTAGGGGTCTCATCCGCCTCCAAATCTTCATTGCGGTCATGATCAGGCTGTTCATATGTCACTCTGGAGAGGGCGTTGGCGTGAGTATTCCCTGCCTTAGGCCGGTAGGCGATCTTATACTGCTACCTGGCCATGCGGGCCACCCACCGTTGCTTCAGGGCCCCCAATTTCGCATTCTCCAGGTGGGCCAGCGGGTTGTTATCTGTTCTCACCAGTACTTCGGACCCGGACAAATACTCTGCAAACTTCTCTGTCATTGCCCAAACCAGAACCAGCAACTCTAATTTGAAAGAGCTATAATTATCTGGGTTCCTCTCGGAGTCGTGAAGGGAGCAGCTGGCGTACGCAATCACGCGCCCTTTCCCCTCCTGTACTTGGGGTAACACGGCTCCCAGACCATGTAGGCTCCCATAAGTGTGGAGTATGAATGGTTGGGAGAAATCCGCATAGGCAAGTATTGGGGCCTCAGTCAGGGCCATTTTTAGGGCACAGAATGCCTCTTCCTGGCTGCTTCCCCACCGAATCGCCTGATTCTTGGAGCCCGCCGGCACTCCCTTAAGTAGCTCCAGCAATGGGTTGGCTATGCATGTGAAGTTCTTCACGAATCTTCGATAGTATCCGGCAAGTCCCAGGAAGGCCTGAAAGTCCTTCAATGTCTTCGGGGTAGGCCACGCCTGTACGGCGGCCACCTTTTCCTGGGTGGGCCTGACTCCTTCACCGGACACAGTATGACCGAAATATTCAATCTTTTTGCGGAACAGGTGGCACTTCTGGGGCTTCACCTTTAGGCCATGACTCTGTAGGCGCTCCTCGAAGGTGGCGGCATAGACAATTATGTCGTCAAGGTAAATCAGTGTCGCCTCGAAGTTAAAATCGCCCAGGCACCTCTCCATCAGACGCTGGAACGTCCCGGAGGCAATAGTCAGGCCTAAGGGCATCCGATTGAATTCGAACAGTCCCATGGGTCATATGAACACCGTCTTCGCACGGTCACCTGCCAGTACCCACTGGCCAGATCCAAGGAGGAGAAGTATCTTGCCTTCCCTAAGGCCGACAGGGACTCTTCGATTCGGGGTAGTGGGTAAGAGTCCCATACTGTACAGGCATTCAGTCGTCTATAGTCCACACAGAACCGAAGGGTCCCAACTTTCTTCCGGACCAGGACAGTCGGGGCTGCCCACGGACTCTGACTCTCCCATATCACACTATTCTGTAACATATGGTCTAGCATCTCCTTAACCTCTTTATACATCTGGGGAGGTATCTGCCGATATCTCTCCCGCACTGGGGCAGCGCTCCCCGGGGGAATCTCGTGGGTAATTGCTTTTAGTGCAACCAAAATCATCCTCATGGCAAGCAAAGACTTCCTGGTACCGCTCCAGTACCTCCTCAACCTGCTGCACCTGTCGAGGTGTAAGTCCCGTCAATTCAGCCCACATTCATTCTAGGATTCTTCGTCCCACCTTCGCACTAGCCTGGTGGGATTCCGGCGGCACGGTGACCGCCAGAGTCCAGGGGTCTCCTCATACACTGGACAGCTGTACCACATCAGGTCGCACCAACTTCTCTGGCATTCCCACAATCTGGGCCATTTCCACCCTAAGAGGGAGTGTGAGATCATCTTTCCCCAGATTAACACACCGCACTATAACATTGCCACGATGAACGGTGGCCAGTGTCCGAACCACCAAGAGTCCGGGGTTAACTTTGTCCATCGATGTTGGTTCTATCTGAACTTCGACCCCCTCAAGAGGTGTGCAGGCCCGTGTGGATAACAGGAGTACAGTTTGTCCGGGCGCTAAGGTGATCACCGTAGCTGCTGGCACTATTATTTTCCCCAGGATCTTCCCTTCACTCGACGACTCCTGAGCCTGGGCAGCTCAGATTAGTTGCTGAAAGACCCCCTTTGGGGGGTTCACGGGTTCCACTGGTCTAGAGGAATCTCCTTTGGCTCACTAATCAGGATTTGCCCGATCTCTTTCAGCACATTCATTCCGAAGGTCACCGGGGGTCCACTTCCGGTTCCCCCTGCGACCAGGACGACTCCTTTTTTTCCCACATCTTTTCCACACACTTGGATCTTCATCCACACCACCCCTGCGACCGGGATGGGTAATTGATTAGCTGCCGTGGGTCTAATTACTGGTCCCCATTCAGGCCGCGCTATCTCTGGAAATCGCTGTTGAAAGTAGGCTTCTGTCATCGTAGTCACCTGGGAATACCATGTCAATCAGGCAGTGAACAGCCTGACCACTTATTTCGGCCCAGACAGTCGGGCTGGTGGAAACCAGGTCCTTGGGACTTTCTCTTTTTCTTTCCCCTTCCTCAGGCTCCAGGCTGTGTCCCCCAAACTCGGAGGCTGCTAGTTTAACGGCTGCCGCGACAGGGGCCGCCCTCGGTTAGCACAGCCCCTGGCGTAATGTCCTGTGCCTCCACACTTCCAGCAGGTCGTGTTTCTGTCTATGTAGGGCTGCCTCACTCCTCTACGGAACTCT
This sequence comes from Phyllobates terribilis, assembly GCF_046119375.1. Lineage (NCBI taxonomy): Eukaryota > Metazoa > Chordata > Amphibia > Anura > Dendrobatidae > Phyllobates > Phyllobates terribilis. The sequence continues at coordinate 249,054,847 of NW_027362761.1, forward strand.
CCTGCAGGGGCCTGAATTCAATTCTTTCCATAACTGGGGCAATTGATCTGGGTATCTCTGGTGTTGGGGCAGTGGTCTTCTTGAGACTGGACCATTCATCCCGCATCTCTTGTATCTCCTTTCGCATCTCTCGAGCCCATTCCGGTTCAGCTGCAGGTCGGGTGGGTACCTCGTTACTCCGGACCATCCCTGCCAGGGCCGTCACCCCCATCTCCTGCTCTCTCACATGTGCCTCCGCCCCCACTTCTAGAAAAGTCATACGTGGGTTGGCACGCAGGCGCTCCCACAAGGCCTGCTTCAGCTGCATATCCCTGAAGACTACCACAAACTGGTCCCTTAAGATCACATCAGGGGGGCTCATTCCCAAATTCCCTGTGTCGTCTTTTCTAGTGATATAGCCATGCACCCTCTGTAAGGCATTAACATACTGCGTCACAGTCTCCCCCTCCTGCTGCACTTGGTGAAACAGCCATATCCTTAGCTCTCCTACATTGGTGGGATCCCCATGCATCTCCTCCAGAATCCGCACCACTTTTTCTACAGTATCCCGGTCATGGGGAGGGCGGTGCATCACGGATTGTCGGGCCTCGCCGTCCAGGGCCAGTAAGGCTATTTCGGCTTGCATAGCTGGGGTCATCGGATGCATACGTAACATACTCCTAACTCTTTCAATCCAGTCCCACAGCATCATATTGTCCCCGGTGAACTTCGGGAGATTGTTGAGCATGGCCCCCAGTGGCAAGCTAGATTTAGGGGCTCCCAGGATGGACTGCTCTGTAGTGTCTGTGTCTAACGACTGCATCCTGCCAACTACGCCAAATGTAACACGGATACTTTAGATGCAGTGACACAGAAACACAGAGCAGCCAATACAGGGTTAATAAACAGGGGAGGTTTATGATAACAGGGTCAATCTCCACGCAGGGAGTAACAGGGGAAAATATGGGGAAAAACAAGGGAAGTAGCAGGTAAAAGTCTATAACTGACAGTTCACAGTTTGACTAGATGTAGCAGAGTCGAACTGGTTGTAATCGACCATTTTTACACTTAGCTGACTCTTTTCCTTCACAAGGCAGTTGCCAGCTGATGCCGGTGTTGCTTTCTCCAGGCTTCCCCGCCCAAACAATGCTCCATCTTCTGGCGGCAGCGGGCGGTCTCCGGTTTTACCCGCTGAGCCCCTAGTCCATAACACGGCACCTCACGTGCTCGGCTCCACGGAAACTGCGTCTCTTCTCTCTCTAGTCAGCTTGACTCCTCCGGTCCACTGCACTCGGATCTTGCTCCAAGTACTGGAGCCAGGAGCCTGGACCCTCTCACACTGCTCTCCTGAGCGGGACTCTCCTGCCGCTTTCCTGCGCAAAAGTCCTTGTCTCCCCCTCTGTCTAGCGACGCCACCAGTTTCCCGGTCACCTGACCTCCCAGCTCTCACTGTGGACACGTCCCCAACTTCCCAGTCATCTGACTCCTGTGCTCGCAGTCTGTCTTCCCCCTACAACCAGAGGCACAGCCCCGGCAGTTCCGGATCCCTTGTTCTGAAAGTACTAATACCCCGGTCTTCCGCCTTACATAATCAAACACTGTTTTTTTTGTTTGTTTTTTTGCATTTTCTTTTTGTGTTTTTTTTATGGATCTGACTTAAAATACCTATAATTAACAAAACTAAACATCATTGTGCAGGCACAGCAGCATCTGTTGGCTCATATGTGCCAGGCTGCCCAGAGGCAACAACAAGCTGTCCTCAGTGAGAGGTGTATGGTCTGGGTCCTCTGAACCCCCCCAGCCATGCTCCAGTGATGCCCGTGAGCTGCTTTGAGTGCCACCCTACTGTGAACATCCTCCCTAACTGCCCCTTGGCTGTGCAGTTTGATACCTGGCTGCTGTTTGGACAGTAACCCACCCTCTGAGTCATGTGTGGATGATAGGCCTGATAACAGTGTGAATTGGCCCTGCTCCTCCTGCTGCTCTTCTTCCTATGTCACAACCTCATTCATCATCTCCTGAATTGTTTTTTCCAGCAAGCATATAATTGGTATAGTAACGTTGATGATGGCGCTGATGTCATCAGCGCTGGCTATATTGGTGGATTATTCGAAGCCATCCTGCATGGAAGCCTACTCATTGGTAGTGAAGTGGTGTTGGAGATGTGCTGCAGTGGTGCACTGACCATGTGCATTAGCCCTCCCTTTTACTCATCCTCCAACCTAACAAGTGGCTTGCCATCAGTGCACTCAGCCTCTTCCATTCCTTGGGTGGGGCCAGGTGGAGGGGCCACAAAACCCCAGCAAGCGGACTCAATAAAAAGCAGAAGAGACTGCTGCATGACTTGGGTCTCAGACTGAATGGCTGATTTGCAAGGGGGTGAGGTGGAAGCCAGATGACCAAGGTCCTCAGGTGCCAACTCTGCACTTTCTGCAGTGGACCGGGTGGAAGATAATGCAAAGGAACTGGAAGCACTCTCAGCCATGCAATCTAACACCTTTTCAACATCTTGTGGCCCAGGGTCAGAATGGGGTGTCTGGGGTACACAGGGGGAATTGACTCTAGGGGCCCACCCTAAAGCTATATACATATACCTGTTAGCCATTATACCTGTTATAGTGGAGCAGCATGTGGGATGTCTGACCGCAGCAACATTCATTCTCTTTGAGGCTTCCAGAAAAAAACAAGCGCAACGCTTGCAGCCACTGAGGAAATGAATGGATCAGTGGTAAAGTCTTACATGCCACTCCAGTCTAATGGGGATAAAAGTTCCACATTCTGCTGATTGGATCCCAGCAGTCAGACCCCCCTCCAATCAATATGTTATCACTAGTGTTGAGCGATACCTTCCGATATCAGGAAATATCGTATTGGATCGGACCGATACTCAAAAAGTATCGAATATCGCCGATTCCGATACAGGAAACCAATGCAAGTCAATGGGACACTAATATCGGAATGAAAATAAACCCTTTCTTTCCTTGTAGGTTAATTCTACATGAAGTAAAACAACTGAGAATAATGTAGAATGTATGCGAAAAGCCGGCAATTCATCAGCGCATACACCGGTACCCGACAATTTACAACAGAAAGAATAGAGCTTCACACATAGATTAGATAGATAGAAACATGTCAGTCACATATATATGAAGTACAGTGACAGTGTTGTTTACTGTGCTTGTTATTTAGTGTAAAGGATTTATTAAAAAACATAATAGTGTTTTCATGCACCGTCTCTTTAAAAAAGCCGGCCGGCAATTCAGCAGCGGTACCCGACAATTTATAACCGACAGAATAGAGCTTCATACATAGATTAGATAGATAGAAACATGTCAGTCACATATATATGAAGTACTGTGACAGTGTTGGTTACTGTACTTGTCATTTAGTGTAAAGGATTTCTTTAAAAAAATAATAGTGTTTTCGTGCACCGTCTCTTTAAGAAAGCCGGCCGGCAATTCAGCATCTGTACCCGACAATTTAGAATAGAAGGAATAGAGAATCATACATAGATTAGATAGATAGAAACATGTCAGTCACATATATATGAAGTACAGTGACAGTGTTGATTACTGTACTTGTCATTTAGTGTTAAAATAAAGGATTTATTTAAAAAAAAATTGGCGTGGGGTTCCCCTTAATTTTAGTCTCTAGCGGAGGTTAAGCAGACAGCTGGGGCAGATGTTTGAAGCCTGGGAAGGGGGTAATACCCACGGAGCTTCCCAGGCTACTAATATCAGCCCCCAGCTGAATACATAGCCTTTACTAGCTATTAAAATGGGGGACCCCCCCCAAAAAATGACGTGGGGTCCCCCCTAATTTAATAGCTAGCAAAGGCTAGGCAGACAGCTGGGGGCTGATATTAATAGCCCAGGAAGGGAGCCATGAATATTGGCCCCCTCCCAGGCTAGAAACACCAGCCGTCAGCCGCCCCAGAAATGGCGCATCCATAGGATGCGCCAATTCTGGCACTTAGCCTCGCTCTTCCCACTGCCCTGTAGTGGTGGCAGTGGGGTAATAGGGCTGGGGTTGATGTCAGCTTATAATGCCAGCTGACATCAAGCCCAGGTTGGTAATGGAGAGGCGTCTATAAGACACCCCCATTACTAACCCCATAGTCAAAATTAAAAAAAAACACAAACACCCAGAATAAAGTCCTTTAATTGAAATAAACACACAATTCTTTATTGTTCTAAATTAAACCATACTGACAGCGTGGGAAAATTCTCCTGCACTCAGCGCTTCAGCGTGAGAATTTTCCCACGCTGTCAGTGACGTGCATGAGGTGAGCTGAGTTCATTGGACATGAACTCGGCTCATCTGGATGCCGTCACAGAGAGACACTGAGGAGCGCAAGCATGCCTGCGCTTCTCAGTGTCCGCGGGATGACAGGCTGGATGGCAGCGTTCTGCTGCGGTCCAACCTGTCATCTCGATGTAGCAGAGCTGAAGCTGTCGTGGGATCCATGGGAAGGTAAGGATGATGTTGGTTTATTATTTTTCTTTTATTGCAGGAGATCGTTGGCTTCAGCTGGAATGGGCGTGATGGTAAGTATAGTTTAATTTAGAACAATAAAGAATTGTGTGTTTATTTCAATTAAAGGACTTTATTCTGGGTGTTGTGTTTTTTTTAAATACTTTACTAGAAATTCATGGTGGTCATGTCTAATATTGGCGTGACCCCATGAATTTCGGGCTTAAGGCCAGCTGATAATGCCAAGCTGGCCTTAACCCCTTTATTACCCAGTGAGCCACCGCACCAGGGCCCTGGATGAGTTGGGTACAGCGCCAGAAGATGGCGCTCCTATGAACGCGCCATTTTCCGGGGCGGCTGCGGACTGCAATTTGCAGCGGATGGGGCCCAGAAAGCTTGGGCCTCCCTGCGCTGCGGATTCCAGCCCCCAGCTGCCTAGTTGTACCTGGCTGGACACAAAAATAGGGCGAAGCTCCACGTATTTTTTTTTTAATTATTTCATGAAATTCATGAAATAATTAAGAAAAAAAGGGCTTCCCTATATTGTTGTGTCCGGCCAGGTACAAATAGGCAGCTGGTGGTTGGGGGCAGCCCGTTCCTGCCTGCTGTACCTGGCTGGACCCAAATATAGTGCGAAGCTCCACGTCAATTTTTTTAAAATTATTTCATGAAATAATTTTTTAAAAAAAGGGCTTCCCTATATTGTTGTGTCCAACCAGGTACAAATAGGCAGCTTGTGGTTGGGGGCAGCCCGTTCCTGCCTGCTGTACCTGGCTGGACACAAATATAGGACGAAGCCCCACATCAATTTTTTTTTAATTATTTCATGAATTTCCTGAAATAATTTTAAAAAAATTGACGTGGGGCTTCGCACTATATTTGTGTCCAGCCAGATACAGCAGGCAGGAAAGGGCTGCCCCCAACCACCAGCTGCCTATTTGTACCTGGCCGGACACAACAATATAGGGAAGCCCTTTTTTTCTTTATTATTTCATGAATTTCATGAAATAATTAAAAAAAAAAATATGTGGGGCTTCTCCCTATTTTTGTGTCCAGTCAGGTACAACTAGGCAGCTGGGGGATGGAATCTGCAGCGCAGGGAGACCCAAGCTTTCTGCCCCCCCCGCCGCTGCAAATTGCAGTCCGCAGCCACCCCGGAAAATGGCGCGTTCATAGAAGCTGGATGCTGTACCTGGCTGGCATACAAAAATATGGCAAAGCCCACGTCAAAATTTTTGGGAAAAATTAATTAAAAAATAAATAATAATTTAGGGACTGCATCTTTATTAACTCCTCAAATGTCATTTAGTGTTAAAATAAAGGATTTATTTAAAAAAAAAAATTGGCGTGGGATCCCCCATAATTTTAGTCTCTAGCGGAGGTTAAGCAGACGGCTGGGGCAGATGTTTGAAGCCTGGGAAGGGGGTAATACCCACGGAGCTTCCCAGACTACTAATATCAGCCCCCAGCTGAATACCTAGCCTTTACTAGCTATTAAAATGGGGGACCCCCCCAAAAAATGACGTGGGGTCCCCCCTATTTTAATAGCTAGCAAAGGCTAGGCAGACAGCTGGGGGCTGATATTAATAGCCCAGGAAGGGTGCCATGAATATTGGCCCCCTCCCAGGCTAGAAACACCAGCCGTCAGCCGCCCCAGAAATGGCGCATCCATAGGATGCGCCAACTCTGGCACTTAGCCTCGCTCTTTCACGCTGCCCTGGTGCGGTGGCAGGGGGTAATAGGGCTGGGGTTCATGTCAGCGCCAGCTGCCATGAAGGCCAGGTTAGTAATGATGGGCGTCTATAAGACACCCCCATTACTAACCTACAAAGTGTTAAAAAGAAAAAAAACACACTACATCCAGAAAAAAATAATTTATTTGAAATAAAGCACACCATTTTATTTAATTCTTAGTTTACTAAAAAAAAATAGTTACCTGTCCACGTTCCTGCGCTGATCTCCCATGCACAGCTGTCACATCTGGAGATGGTGACAGCTGTGCATGGCTGCTGTAAGCTCACGTTGCCGGGAACACGTCCGCTCCCGGCAGCGGGAGCCACTGACTGAGGTCACCGGAGTGCATTCAGGCAGCGCAGCTCCGGAGACCTCCTTTACGGCAGTGCTGTACCGTGGGAATTTCTCACGATACAGCAGGGCCGTAAAGCAGCTAACCGGAGCAGCGCTGCCTGAACTCCGGCGAACCCGCTTATGCAATGACGGGGCTGCTTTACGGCCCCGTCATTCTAGCGGCGGCGGCGGTTCAGAGCGGTCACATTCTATGTGGCTGCTCTGAACTGGAGATCTTCGTGGGACACTCGTGGACTGCTACGGAGGGGTAAGGATAAGGTTGTGGTTTATTATTTTATATTTTATTACAGGAGATCGATGGCTTCGGGGAATTAGGTGTCTAGGTGAGTATAGGTGTAGTTTTTTATTTTTTACTTTATTTTAGGTGGCGATCGGCGGGGACAGATAATGTATGAACTAATTTATTTTAGGCAACCACTGGCCACCAATGACATGTATTTAAAATTTATTGGGGACCAACAACCCCCCAAAAAATATGGGGGCTTAAATAAAACATGTATAGGGGCAAAAATAGAAAACTATGGGGGACAAAATAACATATGGGCCAGTTTAAAGGGCAATTTAAATAGCAGGATCAGGTTGATGGGAACTACTGCTCCCATCAAGCTGATCCTGCTGGCATGAGTGGACGGGGGACAGACATAGGCCGATGGGAGTAGTAGTGTCACATCGGCCTATGTCTGCCTGCACGCACACACCCCCAGACATCGCACAGACACCGCACACACCCGCAGACATCGCACAGACACCACACACACTCGCAGACATCGCACAGACACCGCACACACTCGCAGACATCGCACAGACACCGCACACACTCGCAGACATCGCACAGACACCGCACACACTCGCAGACATCGCACAGACACCACACACACTCGCAGACATCGCACAGACACCGCACACACTCGCAGACATCGCAGAGACACCTCACACACCCGCAGACATCGCACAGACACCCGCACATACCAATCATGACGGGCTGATGGTCTGGGAGGTGAGGCTGACCTGTGCAGCGTGGGAAAGTTCATGTGAGTTCATGCAATGCAGTCAAGCATGAACTCACATGAACCCTCCGAGGGCACCGCGGCGACTTCAAATGAACAGCTGATCGGCATCACCTGATACCTCAGCTGTTCATTTGAAATAACCGGCGGGAAAGTGCAGCACAGAACGGGAAAGCCGGCGGTGAAGTCTTTTCACTGCCGGCTTCCCCGCCCGGGTCCTTCGCTCATCGCTCCTTGGTGCTGCGCTCCCCGCCCGGTCCTAGCTTACGATCGGGATGGGAGGCTGCGGGGAAGCAGTATGGGGCTGTGTGATTGTTTAAAAGCCGGCGGCTTTTTACCGCGCGCCGGCTTTTAAACAATCAGGAGAATTCTCTCACGCTGGGATGACATTCTGATGACAGGCTGGATCTCAGCTGAGCGCTGCCATCCAGCTTGTCATCCTTCAGAGACACTGCAGAGCGCAGGCATTATGGGAACTTCCGATTCCGGTATTCGATATTGTAAAAGTATCGGAATTAAGTATCGGAATTCCGATACTGCGAATATCGGCCGATACCCGATATTTCAGTATCGGAATGCTCAACACTAGTTATCACTTATCCTGTGGAGAGGTGATTACTTTTTTTTCACCGGAGAACCCTTGTAAGTGCAGCTCTGCTGCTATGTTTCCCTATACCAACATCAATCATACCATATACAAGGGAGAAATATCGCCACACCATGACCAGACCACATGTTTCCATTGCCCTTGCCACCCCATATATCCATGCTGGCCCCCATATCCCATGTCCTGCTCTCGCATATAGCCATCCTGGCTCCCATTTGTCCCTTGTCCTGGCCCCCCATATATCCTTCCTGGTCCTTTTTTCTAGCTTCTGTATCATGCCGCATCCACAGAAGAAAAAAAATATATTTCTCTTACCTTCCTACCCTCCCGATGCGGCACAGAGTCCTCTTTTACAGATCGGGAGCACTCATGTTAAAATGGCTGCCAACCTAGCAGAGGCTGGCAGCTGATGAGTGTGCCCGTCACAGTTGGCGCATGACAGTGACGTCATACGGCAGCGAAGTCAGACGCACAATAGTCAGTGTTCATCAGGACGTGCCACACAACGGTTCAGCATCCCTGCACATACTCTGCCTGAGATTTTAAAGGGCCCGTGCTCACCAGTGCCCACCGGGGATTTTCCCGACACCCTGCCAGGCCAGCCTGACCCTGTTGTGGCCTCACCATTCATGCAGCGGTACTCAGCCCTACGAAATGACGAAGAACATCCTGTCGTCTGCGTGCACCAAAGAAAGGAGTTTCATAAGGGTACATAGAAGACATAGAATGACCACGTCCTCTCACTGCAGCAGCTACACCACTACCACCACAATCAGCAGCTATACTAGCCTCACCACAGCCACATCCCCTATTTTATGCTCTCATTTTTATGTTTTTTAGGCAACTACTAGAACAGTGATGGCGGCAGAGTATAATTATTTTTGAATAATACCACAACTTGTATAGACATAGTGGTAGAGTAAAATTATTTTTTAGGCCTACAAATGGCACAGAAACTGCGGCACAGTAGAATTATTTTTTAGGGAAACAACTAATACACACACAGTTGCAGAGTAAAAATAATTTTTTAGGCACGGCCACAAATTGTATAGACACAGCCGTAAAGTGAAAGTATTTTTATGCCCCCAAATGGCATAGACACAGAGTCAGAGTAGAATTATATTTTATGCACACTACTTGCAAAGAGACGGCTGCATAGGGAAATTATTTTTTAAGACTGACCACAACTTGTACAGACACAGCGGTAGAGTAAAACATTTTTTGTAGGCCCACAAATGGCACAGACACAGCAGCAGAGTAGAATTATTTTTTAGACACACTACTAGTACACACATGGCTGCAGAGAATAATTATTTTTTAGGCACACTACTCATACAGACACAACGGTATAGGAAAATTATTTTTTAGGCCCACAAATGTCACAGACACAGAAGAATTATTTTTTAGGCACACTACTCGCAGACAGATGGCTGCAGAGTAAAATTATTATGGTGCAAACTTTCCGGTATTAATAGTGAAAATAAAATATTTAACCCTGACAAGGACTGTTATTTTTTAAGTCACAGCAGCAGTATACAAGTACTGCAATAGTAATATTAAAACCTGCCTAGATGCCTCTAATCCAAAACTGTCCCTCCAATGAATGCAGGTAACAGTGGTTTTACTACAGAAAGGAAAATATGCAGTCCTGATGTAGAGGGTCAGCCCCTGCTAACAAATGAATTACATTGTGACTTTAAGAGACAATGCTCCCCTCTAATTTGTGTGTACTTCGTTAGTCCTTTCTTCCCTGCAGCTTTCTGTGTGTTGGTTTGAAAAAGAAGCAGAAAGTGTTGGTTCAGGAAGTGAAGAGAGGAATTCGTGTGCTGTGAGTGACTTTTGCCTGAGAGAGACTTGTGCTGCCCTGTGAGAGACAGACAAGACAATAAGTGTGTCCTAATAGGGGAGACGATAGTGCCCGTTTACCACAGGATCGATCCCCAGGGCTTCTCAGAAGGAAATAGGCGCATTGCACAGCCAGGGTAGTTCTCCCCGAGCCCCTGTAACCTTAGGGAGAAAAGAAACTCTGTGGTACCAGTAATCCCTTAACATTGAAAGTGGGAAAAAGACTTGCCCGGATCCAGAAGAGGACGGATCCATTAACCTGAAGGAAGAGCTTAACACAACAAACTCGGCTCTGCTACATCAGGACTAAGCAACAGCTATGAGACCATCTTCTAAGGCTACTGAACTGTGAGTGTGACACCGGTGTTCAACTGTGTTAGGATTTAGAGTAAGTTTCTCTAGTTAGGGTGTTGAAGCAGCAAGGCGACCCGATTATCGGAAGCCAGGTAGGAATTTAGCAGAGAGTAGTTTGTAGAAATTGTTTATTATGTTTGTATTGAACTTTGCATTAGCTGGAGCACAGCTTGTGTGACACACTCCAGCTATCTCTTCTTGTATCCATTATTGATATAATCATTACAATAACTGTTACTCTTCTTTTCCGGCATATAATTCTCTGTCACTCAATAAAGTCAGTGTATTGTTTCTGCCTCCTCGTCTACTGTACCGTATTTGAGTCCTGTCCTGTGGTGTTGTTTAGGTTTCGCCACATTGACAAGGACTGTTGTTTTAACAGTGCAGCAGCTGTAATGTAATAGCAATATCAAACCCTGCCTAGATGTCTCTAATCCTAAACTTTCTCTCCACTGAATGCAGGTAACAGTGGTTTTACTATAAAAAGGAAAATATTTAGCCCTGAAAAAGACTGTTGTTTTAATGCTGCAGCAGCGGTATACAAGTACTACAACAGCAATATTAAACCCTGACTACATCCCGGCTCTAAAATACGCTCTCCCTCCCTACCTCAACTGCTTCCTGAACACACTGTGCGGAGCATCACATCACCGGGTATTATATAAGACCTCATTACGTGATGCGGTCAGCTAATCACAGTAATGCGGTCAGCTAATCACAGTAATGCCAGTATCCAACAGGCGTCAAACATGCAGGGCAGGGACTCAAGTATGGAGCTCGAGCACCTGCAATGCTCAATCGAGTAACGAGCATGCCCCGATGCTCGATCGAGTATCAATCAGTGATGAGCACACTCACTCATCATTAATAAGGATACATAAAAAGGTTTAAAAAATAAGGCTGTTTCCTCATGTCCCAAAAAAGGCACATGAACAAACCATACATCACATGTCATGTGTGGGTGTATGGAACTGGCTCAAGAGCTAAGCCCAATTCATACATGGGAGGTGCCAGCTGAAAATAACAGCAATTATGTCTGACAGCATTTAAGATACCGCATGATCTTTCCAGTGAACCAAAGTCCTCCCCCTGAGACATGATCGTATTGATATCATCCAGAGGCGTATTGAAGGCCCCTATCATTGCCATCTTTGCACTTCCATATTGTAGCATTGCAATATGGATCACAAATAATGATGAACGAGCACTAAAATGCTCGGGTACTCGATGCTTGAGTCGAGCAAATTGGAATGCTCGAGTGCTTGACCCGAGCAACGTGCCCAATGTAAGTCTATGGGAAACTCAAGCATTTTTCCAGCGGCCCCTCAAGAGGTCTGCAGGGGGCCTAAAAACTTCCCAAATGAAGGGGAATAGTGCTCAAATGACATGCAAACAGCATGGGAAAGACCCCCGAAAGCATCTCTGACTCCCAGGTCACTGCTGTGAACAATGTTGTGAGAGTATTACACCACTTTTACGGGCTCACTATAAAACATACACAAAAAAAATGTATTTTCCTTCGGAAAAATGTTAAGGAACATCCTTTCCAGGGTAATGACTTTTATAATAGGTAAAATAAAAAAAACAAATACAAAAATGCTCCTCCACACCTTGGGCTATGTTCACACGTAGCGTTTTTCATGCGGTTTTGCACTTTTGCGTTGCTTTCAAAGGTGAAAAATACATTCATCGGTAAATGTCATTTTAACATTTTACTACCTTATCTGGCCACGTGGTGTGTGAGACATGATCAGACACATCCATACAGTGCTGAAAAGACATGGGAACAGCATGGGGAAGACCCCCTGGAAGCATCTCTGACTCCCAGGTCACTGCCTAAAACGGTGGTCGTCTTTAGAGATGAGCGGTGTTCGACTCGAACTGTTCACCAATCTCAAATTCGAGCTGTTTTGGGTGGTGTTCGAGTCGTTCGACGAACCCGAACAATTTGCAAAAATTTGACTGTTCGAGTTTATGTTCGATAACTGTTCATGCACCAAAAGCGTAACTGGATTTTTTCACAGTAATACTGTTAATCAATGTTATTAGACAGTTTCAGTGTAGAGTGGGCAGGGGGAGGGGCAGGGGATGGATCTCTGCAGAAATAATGCCGATCTCCATTTTTTTTTTCTTTCCCACATTTACAGTGGGGCTGTGCAGTCTGTCAGCCTATCAGCAGCGCACACACGCAGAAAAGTGCTTTTTTTCACACAAGAAAGGGCATGTGTCATTGGCTGTGCATGCCACATGTCCTTGCCCTGTAAGACCCAGCCATTTTCCCCGTCGCCACCATTTTCTCACTGCTACAGCTGAGTGTTAGACGGCACCGCTGCTGCTGTGGGCGCTATACAGTATAACTGTGTGAATTGCGAGCGAATTTGCAGTTAAATAGAGAGATAGGTTTAGGAAGTAGGGACTAGTTGTAATTGCAGCCCTTTTGAGGGCTAGGTTACAGCAGTTCCTAGCACTTTTTGCCAGGCAGGTCTGTGCCAGTGCTGTGCAAGTGTTTTTACAGCATTTGGCTAAATGTAGCTAAGCCAATCCTTTTGGGCCTGTAGTAGTGTCTGTTAGTCATTGGAGTAGCCTATCTGTGATGCAAGCTACACCACCTGTGTATCTAATATCAATTTTTTACTGCATCTAAGCCAGCCAATCCTTTTGGGCCTGTAGCAGTATCTAGTAGTCAGCGGAGTAGCCCATCTGAACCAAGCTACACCACCTGTGTATCTAATAACAATTTTTTACTGCATCTAGCCCAGTAAATCCTTTTGGGCCTGTAGCATTGTCTGGTAGTCAGTGGAGTAGCCCATCTGAACCAAGCTACACCACCTGTGTATCTAATAACAATTTTTTACTGCATCTAGCCCAGTAAATCCTTTTGGGCATAGTAGCAGTGTCTGGTAGTCAGTGGAGTAGCCCATCTGAACCAAGCTACACCACTTGTGTATCTAATAACAATTTTTTACTGCATCTAGCCCAGTAAATCATTTTGGGCCTGTAGCAGTGTCTGGTAGTCAGTGGAGTAGCCCACCTGAACCAAGCTACACCACCTGTGTATCTAATAACAATTTTTTACTGCATCTAGCCCAGTAAATCCTTTTGGGCATAGTAACAGTGTCTGGTAGTCAGTGGAGTAGCCCATCTGAACCAAGCTACACCACCTGTGTATCTAATAACAATTTTTTACTGCATCTAGCCCAGTAAATCCTTTTGGGTCTGTAGCAGTGTCTGGTAGTCAGTGGAGTAGCCCAGCTGTTTTGCAAGCTACACCGCCTTTAGATCTAATTACAAATTTTTAACTGCATCCAGCCCAGGCAATACTTTGGGCCTAGTAGCAGAATCTGCTAGTCAATGAAGTAGCCCAGCTGTTAAGCAAGCTACACCACCTGTGGTTTGGACACTTAATTTTTTCAAAGCAAACGCTTCTGCCCCCCGGGACACTCAGTGAAGAGCATCGGGGAGGCGCCCCAAGGCAAGGGGGCTGGAACTAGTGGTAGCACGCTTTGCGGCAGACCGCCAAGCTCGATCCTTATAAAAGCTTTTTAACTGTAGCAGCTTTTGTGGACGCTACTGGAGCTGGAATTACACGGCTGCCGGCACCAGACTTGCCCTCCAATAGATCCTTGTAAAAGGATTTAAAGTATACTCATTCAAATTACAGAGCTTAGACCTGCCTCCACCGCGGCGGGGTCTCGACCCACCAGCAGACAGGCACCAGTATTAGAAGAGGGGATTTGGCCATCAGGGTTCACCGCGGCTCTGGCACAAACCCGGCGACACGGAGGTTGCACGGGTAGCAACGGCCTGGCCTTGTCGCCTTCGCACTCCAGCATAGTCCCTCTGCCCGCTTGCGCCCGTAACCTCAAAGGAATGCCCAAGCGGCTTTTCTTCCCAGGGCTGTTCCCAGCCCAGCAGGAATGTGGGGGAGCTCAGGTCGGCCTTCCACCGTACTCCCTTACCTCTCTCGCCCTCTTTCCTTCTTCCGTTCTCCATCTAACCCCCCGGCTCTGTGGTGTCCGCTCTCCCTCCAGCTCTCTCCTTCTCACAGGTGGACTACCGCATGTATTCACACTGTGGCAAATCTTTTGGGCCCAGGCATAAGAAGTCATCGAGGTAATGGATAATATGTGCCCCCTTAGAAACGTCCATGACGACCCATTCGAGGAAGCAACTAAACGCCTCAAATAGTGAGCCGGATCTGGAGCACCCCATGGGTAAACAGCGATCTACAGTACAGACCAAAAGTTTGGACACACTTTCTCATTTAAAGATTTTTCTGTATTTTCATGACAATGGAAATTGTACATTCACACTGAAGGCATCAAAACTATGAATTAACACATGTGGAATTATATACTGAACAAAAAAGTGTGAAACAACTGAAAATATGTCTTATATTCTAGGTTCTTCAAATTAGCCACCTTTTGCTTTGATGACTGCTTTGCACACACTTGGCATTCTCTTGATGAGCTTCAAGAGGTAGTCACCGGAAATGGTTTTTACTTCACAGGTGTGCCCTGTCAGGTTTAATAAGTGGGATTTCTTGCCTTATGAGATTGGGACCATCAGTTGTGTTGTGCAGAAATCTGGTGGATACACAGCTGATAGTCCTACTGAATAGACTGTTAGAATTTGTATTATGGCAAGAAAAAAGCAGCTAAGTAAAGAAAAACGAGTGGCCATCATTACTTAAGAAATGAAGGTCAGTCAGTCTGAAAAATTGGGAAAACTTTGAAAGTGTCCCCAAGTGCAGTTGCAAAAACTATCAAGCACTACAAAGAAACTGGCTCACATGAGGACCGCCCCAGGAAAGGAAGACCAAGAGTCACCTCTGCTTCTGAGGATAAGTTTATCCAAGTCACCAGCCTCAGAAATCGCAGGTTAACAGCAGCACAGATTAGAGACCGGGTCAATGACACACAGAGTTCTAGCAGCATCATTTATTTTTCAACAGGACTATGACCCCAAACACACCTCCAGGCTGTGTAAGGGCTATTTGACCAAGAAGGTGAGTGATGGGGTGCTACGCCAGATGACCTGGCCTCCACAGTCACCAGACCTGAACCCAATCGAGATGGTTTGGGGTGAGCTGGACCGCAGAGTGAAGGCAAAAGGGCCAACATCTGCAACATCTAGATGGTAAGCATCTCTGGGAACTCCTTCAAGATTGTTGGAAGACCATTTCCGGTGACTACCTCTTGAAGCTCATCAAGAGAATGCCAAGAGTGTGCTAAGCTGTCATCAAAGCAAAAGGTGGCTACTTTGAAGAACCTAGAATATAAGACATATTTTCAGTTGTTTCACACTTTTTTGTTAAGTATATAATTCCACATGTGTTAATTCATAGTTTTGATGCCTTCAGTGTGAATGTACAATTTTCATAGTCATGAAAATACAGAAAAATCTTTAAATGAGAAGGTGTGTCCAAACTTTTGGTCTGTAATGTATATAGTATGCTCCTTCCCAGAAGCAGCCCAATAGGCGGACACTATTAGGAGGCACAGGTAGTAAGTATCCAGAACGCCCCCTCAATGTCTGTTTTGGCCATTAGGGTGCCCCTTCCCAACTTCTTGACCCGCCTGATTGCTTTGTCAAAGGATATACAGTATATACTACTGTACTAGGTTCTGCGTCGATGTTGTCGTTTACTGACCTGCCCCTTGGATATGACAAATGGTGGATTAGTCTGAATGTATTGGGTTCCATTTTTGGCACGACTCCCAATGGGGATACCACTTTGTCTTGTAAGGAAAGTGTTCTGAATGGAACCGCCATTCTACCTAAAGATATTTCTTTTTTTAATTTTCGTGTCACGACGTCTGGGTGTTGGTAGGCTGATTTTAGATTTTTACTCCAGCCTTTCTTGATTTTAGAAGGGCATCATATACCTATATCTGTGTCTCCTCCTCCTTTTACTCCTCCACCTCTTTTCTTTTCGCATGACTATATGTACTTGTCACTTTTCCATGTGTTAGTTGTGTCTTTTGAGCAGTTTGTCAGCTTTTGGACACCTTTGAAGGTGTTTTCTATGTGTTTTCTATGTGTTTTTGTTTGCCTGCCATTGGTTTTAACGGTGTTTGACAGTGTTCGACGAATCGTTCAACGAACAGTTTGGCGAACATACCGGTGTTCGACGAACCGAACCCGAACACTATGGGGGTGGTTCAACACTAGTTGTCTTATATTACTGCGGTAATAATACATAAATTTTTGGCAATGTGACATATTAAACTCCATTTAAAATCGGCAAGGCTCGTGGCAAGGGACGTGGAAGTGGATGTAATGGTGATGCTGCACGCAGAGGCTGAGGCCGTGGGCAAGATGAAACTGTGCCTGCTGAGGGAGCACAACAAAACACCCACATCATGTCGAACTACCTTCCTGTGCCAATTTTGAGGGGGCCCCAGAACACCACTATTGAAGCCAGAGCAGTGTGAATAGTGACAGCGACTGGTACAGGAGAGTAGAGGACCTGCCTGTGAGGGCTCACAGTCTACAATGGATGGGTGAGGATACAGTAGGTGAGAATAGAGCTAGTTGTGCAGTGGTATGGTGGAGCGAGGGTTTTTGCAGGTTGTACGCTTGTTGGAAGAGGTGGGTCTTCAGGTGCCTTTTGAAGGTTTCAACAGTAGGCGAGAGTTAGAAATGTTGGTGTAGAGAGTTCCCGAGAAGGGGGATGCATGGGAGAAATCTTGTATGCGATTGTGGTAAGAGGAGATAAGAGAGGAGTAGAAAAGGACATCTTGTGAGGATCGGAGGTTGTGTGCAGGTAAGTACCGGGAGACTAGGTCTCAGATGTATGGAGGAGACTGGTTGTGGATGGCTTTGCATGACAAGGTTATGGTTTTGAACTGGAGTCTCTGGGCAATGGGGAGCCATTGAAGGGATTGACAGAGAGGAGAGGCCTGGGAATAGCGAGGGGACAAGTGGATTACTTGGGCAACAGAGTTTAGAATAGATTGGAGGGGAGCAAGAGTGTTAGAAGGGAGGCCACAGAGCAGGAGGTTGCAGTAGTCGAGGCGGGAGATGATGAGGGCATGCACTAGCATTTTTATAGATTCGTGGTTGAGGAAAGTGCAGATCTGGAAGATTTTTTAGTCGGTATATTCCTCACTCTGATCCTCCTTCCTCCCTCCATTCTGAGTGCCCTAAGACAACTGATCCCAAACTTGGACACTCCGAAAAGCTGTTTTGTTCATCTTTCCATTTATAGATTCTGGCCCCTCGCTCGGTTCGCTCCGAAGTGGAAAGAGCTTGGATATGTGGTTAGAGGTTAGAGGTTAGAGTTACCCCAAGAGCTGTTCACTTTTCCATTTATAGATTAGGGTCTCTCTCCCGGCGTGCTTTAAACAGGGCAGCAGAAGATCACATGTAGCGATGCCCAAATGCAGCCATGGTCACCTGAGGGTGACGGTGGGAAAGTGCATTTACTGTCGCAAAAGGTGGATAATGATGAGACACAATGGACAGAAAGTCAGGAGGGGGACAAGGGTGCGGATGTGAAGACAAAGCGGTGGACGATGAAGTCACTGACCCAACCTGGCAAGGGGACATGCAGAGCGAGGATAGCAGCGCACAGGGGGAGAGAGGCATAGCACAACAACAGGCAGCAACTATTAGAACCCTCCTGTTTGTTTTTTCCATCTTGTGCTTTGTGGTCTCGTGACCATCTGCCTTTATATTCCAGCTCCGCCTTTTTGGCTGTGCTGGACTTCAGTGTTGTTTGACTGTTTTGCTAGCCAGGTGCTTCGGTGCCTATCTCTCAGTTCGTTTGGTCCTTTGGGATCTCTAGTACCTTTTTGTCAGTTTATCTTTCGTTTTCTGCTTTGTTCAGGAGGTGTCCCTTTTTTGTTCCAGTCCTTAGTTCTTTTAGGGACCCCTTCCCTTTATTCTATAGGTCTTCGTTCAGACTTGCCTAGGACTAAAGCGGGTCTGTTCGCTAGGAACAGGCAGCCCGCTACATCGTAGGGATTCAGCTTAGTCTTACTGTAGGGAAAGCTTTCCCCTTCTTTCCATAGTTCTCGTTTGCAGATCATAACAGTAACAAGCTGTGTGGTGGCCACCGACACAAGGTGGGCAACGGTTCCCTGGAACACCAACACGACGGAAGTTGCCAGTACAACTGTTAGGTCTTCCCGAGTCTGGTTCTTTTTTAAAGACTGTTTAGATAACCCCAAAAAGGCCATTTGCAACATCGGCCAGGCCAGCATCAGCAAGAGCACCAAAATTACCGGCCTGACCACCACCAGCATGCTCAGGCACATGACAGTAAAGCACCCAACTAGCTGGGCCGAATGCCAAGGTCCAGAAACAGTGTCTGCGGTGACACCACTGCCTCTTCCGCTGTTGTGCCATGCCAATCCCTTGTCCATGGCGCATGCGAAGATGCCTCCAGCCCTGCACCTGTCTTTGCAGACTTGCAACCATCACCATCCACGTCCTTGTCCCAGCACAGCATTCAGTTGTCTCTACCCCAGTCTCTGGAATGCAAATTCAAATATGCTGCCAGCTACCCACCCACAGGCTGCATTACTAAACTGCTTGCACTAGAAATTTTGCCTTTTAGGCTCGTGGAGGTAGAAGCTTTCCACAACCTCATGGCGGCAGCTGGCCCTTGGTACCTAGTCCCTAGCCGCCACTATTTATTCCGGTGTCATCCCCGCATTATACAAACACGGGTCCCAGAACATTATCCGTACCCTCCCCAGCGCAGTTAGTGGGAAGGACCGCCTAACCACAAACACGTGGAGAAGTGAATGTGGACAGGGACAATACATCTCACTGATGCATTTCACTGGGTTAAGCCGGGACCCAGTGAGACCCTGGGACGGAACATATCCTCCCGATACAGAAGATTTGCGGGTATTGGGTCAATTAGGGTTGGCCCCACATTCTACAGCTCCTGCACCTCCTCCTCCTCTTCAGCCTCTATCTCCATCCCTTGATTCATTTTTTTCAGGAGATATTCCAGATTATGTTCTTAAACTTTATGGGTGCCAATAAAATTAAGCAGAACTGTATGCTTAGAGGAAAGACCACACACCATTGCAGAGTTGTTGAAAGCTGTATCAGAGAAAGCAGTTCTATGTCTCTCACCACTGAACATACAGGAAGGCTTGGTAGTGTGTGAAAATGTCTGGAACCTGGTGGTGGCTCTGAAGCTAGGCAAGCTCGCACACGTACCATACCTGTACCATGTGCTCAACTTAGTGGTTCAGTGGTTTCTCAAAACCTACCTGGATCTGCCAGAGCGGCTTGTAAAAATATGCCGCATGTGTGCCCATTTCAGAAAGTTAGCTACATCTTCCGCTGCTCTGGCAGGGCTTCAGCACTGTTTGTAGCTTCCAGCTCACCGACTGGTGTACGATGTGACCACACGTTGGAGATCAACATTGCAGATGTCTGGAATGATTTTGAGCAGCAGAGAACAGTTATTGAGTACCAGCTTCAACACGCCCGTCAGCATTCAGGTCAGTTTCCGCACATAAGAGCTGATGAGTGGGCATGGATGTCTGACATCTGTGCCGTCCTCAAACTTTGAGGACTCCACCAAGATGGTGAGGGGTGATGATGCCATAATTAGCGTCACCATCCTGCTTCTCTGTCTACTGAAATGCTCGCTGCTCACAATTAAAGAAGAAACATTTCAGGCGGAGCAAGGAACTATACAGGGTGATGCTACTCAGCGCAGCCTCATCTCATCTCAACTCAATTGGGTGATAATGAGGAGGAGGAGGAAGAGAACACGGACAGTCATCCTCTTGGTGAGAACAGGGAAGTCTTAGGTGTTGGCAGTCTGGCATACGAGCTGGAAAGTTCTTGGAGATGTAGGTGTGAGGTTCTGATTAAGGAGGATGTTAGTCTTAGATCAGTTGCAGAACGGAAGGCACGGGAGGGGTGATATACAGAAATGAGGGATGAGATATAGGCGGTGCAGAACTGTGGAGAGCTTGGTGGGTAAGAGAGATGAGTTTGTATTGTATTCTATAGTGATTCTTTAACCTAACCAGTGCAATAACTGGCACAGGGTAGAGGTGTCAGTGAAGCGGCTTGATATAAATACGACCCTGGCTGCTGCATTCAGAAGAGATTGGAGAGGAGACAGTTTGTTGAGAGGGAGACCAATTAGAAGAGAGTTGCAGTAGTGAATATGAGTGAAGGTAAGAGTTTTTGCGGTATCAAAGGTGAGAAAAGGTCGAATTCTGGAGATGTTTTTAAGATGCAGGTGAGATGAGCGAGTGAGTGATTTTCCATGTTGAATAAAGGGAAGTTGTGTGTCAAATATGACTCAAATACAGAAGGCGTGCCGAGTGGGAGTTATGGTGGCACCACCTAAAGGAAATTGCAAAATCAGGTATACAGTGCTGGCCAAAAGTATTGGCACCCTTGCAATTCTGTCAGATAATACTCAGTTTCTTCCTGAAAATGATTGCAATCACAAATTCTTTGGCATTATTATCTTCATTTAATTTGTCTTCAATGAAAAAACACAAAAAGAATTGTCCTAAAGCCAAATTGGATACAATTCCACACCAAACATAAAAAAGGGGGCGGACAAAAGTATTGGCACTGTTTGAAAAATCATGTGATGCTTCTCTAATTCGTGTAATTAGCAGCACCTATAACTTACCTGTGACACCTAACAGGTGTTGGCAATAACTAAATCACACTTGCAGCCAGTTAACATGGATTAAAGTTGACTCAACCTCTGTCCTGTGTCCTTGTGTGTACCACATTGAGCATGGAGAAAAGAAAGAAGACCAAAGAACTGTCTGAGGACTTGAGAAACCAAATTGTGAGGAAGCATGAGCAATCTCAAGGCTACAAGTCCATCTCCAAAGACCTGAATGTTCCTGTGTCTTCCGTGCGCAGTGTCATCAAGAAGTTTAAAGCCCATAGCACTGTGGCTAACCTCCCTAGATGTGGACGGAAAAGAAAAATTGATGAGAGTTTTTAACGCAAGATTGTGCAGATGGTGGATAAAGAACCTCGACTAACATCCAAACAAGTTCAAGCTGCCCTGCAGTCCGAGTGTACAACAGTGTCAACCCGTACTATCCGTCGGCGTCTGAATGAAAAGGGACTGTATGGTAGGATACCCAGGAAGACCTCACTTCTTACCCCGAGACATAAAAAAGCCAGGTTGGAGTTTGCCAAAACATACCTGAGAAAGCCTAAAACGTTTTGGAAGAATGTTCTCTGGTCAGATGAGACAAAAGTAGAGCTTTTTAGCAAAAAGCATCAACATAGAGTGTACAGGAAAAAAAAAGAGGCATTCAAAGAAAAGAACACGGTCCCTACAGTCAAACATGGCGGTGGTTCCCTGATGTTTTGGGGTTGCTTTGCTGCCTCTGGCACTGGACTGCTTGACCGTGTGCATGGCATTATGAAGTCTGAAGACTACCAACAAATTTTGCTGCATAATGTAGGGCCCATTGTGAGAAAGCTGGGTCTCCCTCAGAGGTCATGGGTCTTCCAGCAGGACAATGACCCAAAATACACTTCCAAAAGCACTATAAAATGGTTTGAGAGAAAGCACTGGAGACTTCTAAGGTGGCCAGCAATGAGTCCAGACCTGAATCCCATAGAACACCTGTGGAGAGATCTCAAAATGGCAGTTTGGAGAAGGCACCCTTCAAATATCAGGGACCTGGAGCAGTTTGCCAAAGAAGAATGGTCTACAATTCCAGCAGAGCATTGTAAGAAACTCATTGATGGTTACCGGAAGCGGTTGTTCGCAGTTATTTTGGCTAAAGGTTGTGCAACCAAGTATTAGGCTGAGGGTGCCAATACTTTTGTCTGGCCCATTTTTGGAGTTTTGTGTGAAATGATCAATGATTTGATTTTTGCTTCATTCTCTTTTGTGTTTTTTCCTTGCAAGCAAATTAAATGAAGATAATAATACCAAAGAATTTGTGATTGCAATCATTTTCAGGAAGAAACTGAGTATTATCTGACAGAATTGCAGGGGTGCCAATACTTTTGGCCACCACTGTAGGTAGTTTAGTAAAAGTCAGATTAAGGTAGGTTAGTGAAAGTCAGGTAAAGGTAGACTAGTAACAGTCAGATATAAGTAGGTTAGTAAAAGTCAGGTATATGTAGGTTAGTAGAGGGAGGAAACCGAAGGAGTTCATTTTTGGAGATATTAAGTTCAGGCTCTTTTTGAAGAATTCTAAAAAAAAAAGTCACATCTGACAACGCTGGTGGCAGAGGTCACAGACAGTTCACTGGACAACCAAGGCGTACAGGCGAGGGAGACACAAACCAGATGCGGCAGAGGCAGGGGAACACCATCAAAGGTCTGGGCCAATTTTCTCAGATCCTCCCAGCGCCCAGGCCCTGTTACACGGGGTACTCTGACAAGGAGGGCAAAGTTTTGGAAGATGCTGAAGGACTACCTTGGCGACCGTACTAGTGTCCTCCATAATTCTTCTCTGTGCCTTACAACTGTTGGGTATCCAAGCTGGACATGTGACATGAACTGTCTCTCTATGCCTTGGAGGTCCTGGTCGCTAGCGTTTTGTCAGAGATGGTTTTTAGTGCCGCCCGGGGCATTATAACTGATTTAACTGATAGGTGCATCCGCCTGTCAACTGACAATGCTGACAGGCTGACTCTTATCAAAATGAACAAGACCTGAATTGGGCCAGACTTTTCAACACCACCAGATAATAGAATCGGAACATAAACTCAAATCCAGTGGGTTTTTTTTTGGGGGGTATCTATTCCTATGCAACCCTTCATACCCAGACATGGGTATATGCATCAGGAATTGTTCTATTTTATGTTGTCCACCTCCTTCTACTTATCTACCACATCACCAGGGTGACCATGATGCCATGCCCACATAATTTTTTTTAAGGGTGTTTCTGATTAGAGACG
Organism: Phyllobates terribilis; assembly: GCF_046119375.1. Taxonomy (NCBI): domain Eukaryota; kingdom Metazoa; phylum Chordata; class Amphibia; order Anura; family Dendrobatidae; genus Phyllobates; species Phyllobates terribilis. The sequence goes on from NW_027362761.1 coordinate 249,078,082, forward strand.
AGCGAATATTTCAATATTCATTTCGGATTACAATCACCACTTTTGCAATATTCTTCAAGGTATTTGTCGAATATTCGCCGAACATTGCCGATCGCCATTGAATTCAATGGGGTCCAAAACCAAACGTACACACAACACCTTCAAAATGGGACCAAAAGCTGCCAAAACACATTAATTTAGGGTCCGACACCAGGAAAGTGCCATCAATTGACCCAGAGTACAAGTAGTACTGTATAATTATTATTATTTGTTATTATAGCGCCATTTATTCCATGGCGCTTTACATGTGAAAAGAGGTCAGCGACTGGTACAAGAGGAGAGAGGACCCTGCCCGTGAGGGTGCACAAAGAGTCTATAAGGGATGGGTGAGGATACAGTAGGTGAGGGTACAGCTGGTCTTGCAGCGGTATGGTGGAGCAAGGGTGGAGCAGGTTGTAGGCAGGTTGTAGGCAGGTTGTAGGCAGGAGCAGGTTGTAGCAGGTTGTAGGCTTGTCGGAAGAGGCAGGTCTTCAGCTTCCTTTATTAGGCTAAGTGCCCACGATGTAGAAATGCTCCAGATTTTTCCTGAGCGTTTCTGCTTCTCCCTGGCAGAAAAAACGGATGAGTATTTTACATGCGTTGTTCCTGCCAGGGACAAGCGTAATTGAAGCGTTTTGATCATGTGATTTCGCATGCGGGTTGTCAAGCGCTTTCCAAGCGATTTTAATATCACTTGGAAAGTGCTTGACAACTTTGTCACACTATATAAATCCATGCAACCAGCATGGATTTTATATAGTATGACCAAATTAGTTAAAAAAAAAGAATCTATCATCATCATGGCCTCACCTCGGCACTATGAACTCTCCTGAAGGAGAAGCCAGGGCCCACCGGAGGAGTCTCCGGTTTTCTGGTGGGTCTGTCAAACCCTGTCGAGAAGCAGCCCTGGCAAAGAAAAGTGTGGGGGAAGGTTCCCGGACACTCTATGGCTGTTTTTTTTAATGTGGATCGGACATGCTTATGCATGTTATTTCTCAAACCGGATTGCAGATCAGGCCATTGCCCAACTCTGTAGTCATGAAATTAAATGCGCAAAGAAAGATGTTTGCATGTCAAAGCACCTCCGAGAAGTGCGAGTTGATGTTGGATGGGCTGCCTTTGCTTCTGCAAAAGCTGCTTTAGAAGACTTCCTGGGAGAAATGACACCCAGAGTAGATATGGTTTCCCTCTATGCCAGTCCTTTCACCGAGTTAAAGAATATGGCTGTGGTGAAATACAACTCTCAGCAAAAAAAGCTGTGGACTGGCTCCGTACCGTCCCTGGCCACATTCACCTGTCCACGTTTGTGGTTAGGCGGTCCTTCCCAGTAAGTGCAATGGAGAGGGCACGGGTAATGTTGTGGGACCCGTGCTTGTGGAAGGCGGAGACGACACCGGGAGAAACAGTGGTGGCTGGGGACAGAGTATGGACACCTGGCCGCCGCCGGCATGAGGTTTTGAAAAGCTTCCGCCTCCACGAGCCTAATAGGCCACATTTCAAGTGCAAGTAGCTGTCAAAAATCCATAAAAGTGGCGTAATACTGACAACGTTGTTGACAGCAGTGATCTGGGTGTCAGAGATGCTTCCAGGGGTCTTCCCCATGCTGTTACCATGTCATTTGAGCACTCTTCCCATCGATTTGGGCAATTTTTAGGCCCTCTGGAGACCGCCTGGGGGAGCCGCCTGAAAAATGCTCGAGTTTCCCATAGACTTACATTGGGTTCGTTGCTCGGGTCGAGCACCCGAGTATTGCAATATGCTTGACCCGAGCAATGAGTACCCGAGCATTTTAGTGCTCGCTCATCACTAGTTTTTATACAAAAGATCCTACTGTGTTTTTAATATTTCTTTTTTTTACGTCTCTTCAAATGTGTATTGGAGTGCATCCTAATTTTTGTCAGCCCTTGTAATTGCAGCATATGCAATAACAGTATAGGAGACACACTACTTAATAATGGGAAAGAATTCAAATAGATTCTATATTCTAGAATATTAACTGTCATCTGAAATTCGTTTATGAGTGATGTATCGCAGTATGAATAGTGTATTACACTGATCCAGCAAGGTCTTATACTGCGTGCTGCTCATGCTGCCCAAACATTTTTTAAATCTGTTATATTCCCTATCGATAATGCTGTTAGGTGCATTTACAATAGGGACAGGTGCTAGGTGGTATCATAAGCTCCAGATGAGTGTTAATTCTTGTCGCATAAATGTCTTCCACAGTCCATAACTTTTTTTTTAATATTTCTCTGGCCTTGTACACAAGTCATTACCCTGATAAGAATGTTTCTTAACATTTTTTACATTTTAGCTTGTTTTTTATATTTTATTTTATTGTCAGTCCGTAAAAGCGGTGTCATACTCTGACAACATTGTTCACAGATATGCTATTTGTCTGCGACCAACTGTGAATAGGTTTGCAATACTTTAAATGGAGTGTAATATTTGACACGGTCACAAACATTGCTGGATTATTAGAACAGTCATATGGGATCACGCCTGATGACCACGGTTTCAGGCAGTCACCTAATAGTATGGTATTTGTCAGACACCAACTGATAATAGGTTTGAACATACAACTGCCATACTTTAAATGTAGTGTGATATCTGACACATTCCCAAAAATTTCTGTATTATTATGGCAGTCATATGGGATCATGTCTGATGGCCAAGGTTTCAGGCAGTCAATTGGTTCAACAAAACACAGCTGGCTGACTTTAAATTTAGTGGAATATTTGGCACGCTCCACAGAATTTCTGTATTATTACTGCAGTCATATGGGATCACGTCTGATCATTAAAAAAAAATTCTCTGCTTCCACAATACATTAATGCGAATATAATAAGAAAAATCTGACTGTATTCTGCTAAAAAGCAAACAGAACAGTAATATGGTGTTTATTGATGAGCGAGCACTAAAATGCTCAGATACTCGTTGTTCAAGTTGAGCAAATTGGAATGCTCGAGTGCTCGGTCTGAGTAAAAAGCCCAATGTAAGTCTATGGAAAACTCGTGCATTTTTCCGGCGGCTCTCCCTGGCGGTCTGCAGAGGGACTTAAAATTGCCCAAATTGATGGGAACAGTGCTCAAATGACATTGGAATTGCATGGGAAATACCCGTGGAAGCATTTCTGACTCCCAGGTCAATGCTTTCAACAATGTTGTCAGAGATATTACGCCACTTTAACGGATTCACAATAAAACATACAAAAGCGAAATCAAAATGGATTTTCCTGGGAAATATGTTAAGGAACATCCTTTCCAGGGTAATGACTGGTATAAGGCAAAATAAATATACAAAAAACAAAAATGCTCCTCCACACCTTGGGCTATGTTCACACATAGCGTTTTTGATGCGTTTTTGCATGCTTTCAACCAAGACAAATGCATTCATCAGGAAATGTCATTTTAACATTTTACAACCTTATTTGGCCATGTGGTGCGTGACATATTAGACACATCCTGTTTCATTTATGATGGAGGGACTCTGAAAGTCACAAAGCCTATTTTTATAGGGCCATCAGGCGGCCCTTACTATTCTTAAAGGGCCAGTAGTCTGCCTTCGCAATTGTCAGAGAGCCATCAGACGGCTATGCTTTGTTGTTCCCATTATAAAGGAACGGGTCTCCTATACTGGTAATGCCCATCCTGTGACTGCAAGGGCTGCCAAAAATTGTAAAAAACCCTACTAACAATTTAAAGACACTTAGAGCTGGGCCACAGTAACGACATGTTCCCATTAGAAAGAAGATGGTCTCCCATACTGTTTGCCTATGCAGTGACTGCAATGGCTGTCAAAAATTTGGAGGCACTCCAATGCCCCTTGGAAGAGACGTAGAGGTCAGAGGGCCTCCTGAAAACAATGTTCCCCTTATTAGAAGGAGGTCTCACTTACTGTTTACCTTTGCAGTGAAGCAACGGCTGCCAAATATTTGGAGGAACTCCAATGTCCCTTGAAAGAGACGTAGATATGTTGATATGGTACATGTGGTGGTGATATGGTAGTGGAGGATGAGGATGCGGAGAAGGAGGAGGACAAGAACAAATAGACAATATCAGGAAGCGCATAGCCATGTCTGGGTGTGAAGACAGAGGTGCATGGGAATAGAGTTAGACCTCCCAAAAAAAAAAAGACACTGTATTTGAGTTTATGTCAAGCTGCTCTAATTCGGTGGTGTTGAGAAGTCTGGCCCAATCCAGCCCTTGTTCATTTTTATAAGAGTCAGCCTGTAAGCATTTTCAGATGACAGGCGTATGCGCCTATTGGTTATAATTCCACCGGGGGCACTAAAAACCCGCTATGACAAAACGCTAGTGGCAGGGCAGGCCAGGACCTCCAAGGCATAGAGAGCCAGTTCATGCCACGTGTCCAGCATGGACACCCAATAATTATAAGGCACAGAGGAATCACGGAGGGCGTTGGTATGGTCGGCAAGTTACTCCCTCTCGCCTGTACTCCTTGGTTGTTCAATGAACTGTGACCTCTGCCGGCAGCGTTTTCAGGTGGGATTTTTTTTTAATAATTCCGTAACAAGGGCCTTCTCGTACTGCCCCATTTTATTAGGCCTGTCTTGCGAGGGAATAAGAGACAGAAAGTTCTCCTTGTAGCATGGGTCGAGAAGCGTCACCTCACCAACCAATAATGACTGTCACCCAAAATTTGTGGACAATGCGAGAGCTAGGGGAAAGGCAGCGTAACATAAACTCAGCCATGTGTGCCAGACTGCAAAGAGGAAAGACTTTCGTGTACTCACCAAGAGGATGACTGACCATGCTCTCCTCCTCTTCCTCATCCTCTTCCTCCTCCTCCCTCTCCTCAGGCCATCCACACTGAACAGACGGTATGACAGTTGTGCAGGTAGTACCATCTATAGCGCAGGAAACTAGCTCTTGTTCTTCCTCCTCCTCCTCATTGTCACCCAATCCACGCTGGGATGAGATGAGGCTGGGCTGTGTGTAATCACCCTGTATGGTTCCTTGCTCCATCTCATCGTGCTCTGCCTGCAATGCATCTTCTTTGATTGTGAGCAGAGAGTGTTTCAGAAGACAGAAGCGGGATGGTGCCGCTAATTATGGCATCATCGCCGCTCACCATCTTGGCGGAGTCCTCAAATTTTTGGAGGATGGTACATATGTCTGACATTCATGTCCACTCCTGAGGTTTTATGTGTGGAGTCTGACATAAATACTGATGGACTTGTTGATGCTGGTAGTCAACAACTGCCCTCTTCTGCTCACAAATCCTTCCCAACATCTGCAATGTAGAGTTCCAATGCGGGGGGCCATCACAGATGATTCAGTGAACTGGTAGATGCAAAAGCTGCTGAAGCACGGCAAGGGAGGTGGAAGTTGTAGCTGACTTTCTAAAATGGGCATACAGGCGGCGCACTTTAACAAGCAGATCTGGCAGATCCGGGTAGGTTTTGAGAAACTGCTGAACCACAAGGTTAAGAACATGGGTTAGGCATGACACGTGTGTCAGCTCGCCTTGTTTCAGAGCCGCCACCAGGTGTCATATACGACCATGCCTGGCTGTAAGGTCAGCGGTGTCAGCCACAGATATGCCTGCTCTTTCAGAGCTGTCCACGACTCTTTAGCATTGTGCGGATTGTCACCTAAGCATATTAGCTTCAGCACAGGCTGTTGCCGCTTGGCCAAGGCAGTGCTGCAGTGCTTCCAGCTTGCGACTGATGCGGTCATTTCGGAGATAGAGGATGAAGAGGAGGAGGAGGTGCAGGAGCTGTAGAATGTGGGGGTAACCCTGATTGACCCAGGCCCACAATCTTCAGAAATGGCACAACGTGTTCTGTCCCAAGGTCCGACTGGGTCCCGGCTTTTACTATATTAATCCCGTGTGCCGTCAGTGAGATGTACCGTCCCTGCCCACAAGCACTGGTCTACATGTCCGCGGTTAGGTGAACTTTCCCAGTAACTGCGTTGTTGAGGGCACGTCTAATGTTGTGGGAGATGTGCTCGTGTAATGCAGGGACGGCACACCAGGAGAAATAGTTGCGGCTGAGGACCGAGAACCGAGGGATGGCCGCCGCCATCAGGTTGCAGAAAGATTCAGTCTCCACGAGACTAAAATGCAACATTTCAAGCACAAGCATTTGTAAAATGTGTGAATTTAGTAGTGTGGCTTGTAGGGCATTGGCTCCGTATTTGCGCTTACGTTCCAAGGACTGGCGTAGGGACAATTGAACACTGCGTTGGGACAAGGACGTGGACATGCTTGCTGATGGCGCTAGTTGAGAGTGTTCAACGACAGGTGCAGGGCGGGAGGAATCTAGGCATTCGCCATGGAGAGGAGAGTGGTGTGCAGGCACAACAGCGGAACAAGCAGTGGTATCACCCCCAGATACTGTTGCTGAATCCTGGGGTTCGGCCCATTTAGTTGAGTGCTTTGCTGCCATGTGCCTGATCATGCTGGTGGTGGTCAGGCTGCTAGTTTTGCTACCCCTGCTGATGCTGGCCTGGCAGGTGGTGCAAATGGCCTTTTTGGGGTTATCTGCAGAGTCTTTAAAAAATAACCAGATTCGAGAAGACCTAATAGTTGTACTGGAAATTTCCATCGTCTTGGCGTTACGAGGAACGCTTTCCCGCCTTGTGTCTGCGGCCAACACACTGCTTCTTCCTGCCTGTTGTGGTACTATGCCTACCTTCCCCTGTATGTCCCCCTGCCAGGTTGGGTCAGTTATTATATAATACACCACCTCGTCTTCCACTTCCACAGCTTTGTCCTGACTTCCTGGCAATTGTGTCCCATCATCATCATCCACATCTTGCGACAGTAATTGCAATTTCCCACCGTCAAGTTCATGTGACTGGAAGCATTATCTGCTATTCAACCAACAACCTTTTGACACTTCTCTGTGTTTAATAGTGGTGCTCTGCGGACCCCTAGTAATTGGAACAGGAAGGTCTAGCAACAAGATGTGGCTGTTTGTTGTGGCACAATTTCAGCTTGCCCTTGGCCTTTGCATGCACCATCACCATCACGTCCACTTCCCCGTCCCTTGCCACTCACCTTGCCCATTTTTAATGGAGGACAATATTTTCCACGTTCACGAGAAATGGCTGGTTTTGGAACACAGTTATATGTGATATGTCTGACAGAGAACCATGATTTTAAATAGCAGGCCTGTAATTTACTAATATTATTCTACACCGAGACCTAGTGTGAATAGCTTGACTGACACACTGCAATGGAATGAAAATGGAAGAAATGTCTGATTTTGGAACAGTCTTAGAGGTGATATGTCTGACAGAAAACCACGGTTTTAAATAGCAGGCCTGTAATTTACTAATACTATTCTTCACAGACACCTAGTGTGAATAGCTTGACTGACACACTGCAACAGAATGGAAAAGGAGGCCAATATTTTCCACTCTCAGTTTAAATTTCTGGATTTTTATCGCTGAAATATGGAACAGATCTGGCTTTATTCTGGAGTGAGAACAAGCAAATGGAGCAGAAAAATTATGTACTCTGGATTGCTTTTTAAGCAAATAACCAGGATTAAGATTAAAAAAAATGGCCCCCGATATCTGGGGCTATGTCTACAAATATCTGTAATTATTACAGCAACAGCACACAGGACGTTCAATGGTCCCTCATGTAGTGTATCATACACTGCAGTCTGCCATATACCCTGCCTGCTTGCCTAGCACTGATTATATGCAGCTGGATTAGCCCTCAGAAGGACTGTTAGTTCAGATGGAGATATATATATATGTTATGGAATAACTAAATTAACTATAAAGAAGCAAATCTCTCCCTGACGCAGAAGCACCTCTCCCTACTCTGCCTGATTACGGGGTACACTGTGACAAGCATAGCGGCGCCAGGTCCTATATAGACCTGATGACGCTGTGCTGCCAGCCAATCACTGTAATGGCCACAACCAATATGGCTATGGCATTACAGTGCATGGCTCTAAAGAGCACCAAACATGCAGGGAGGGGACCCGAGTTCCTGCCCGAGAAACCCGGAAATACTCGCTGAGCGCCGAGCTTGTCCTGCACCGTGATGCTCGGGCGAGTACCGAGCAGTGGCGAGCTGGTTCGCTCATCACTAATGGTGTACTCTGGATTGCTTTTTAAGAAAATAATCAAGATTAGGATAAAAAAAAAAATAGCCCTGGCCCCTGATATCTGGGGCTATGTGTACGGATAGCTGCAGGGGCAGACAGAACATGCAATGGACCCTCTTGTGCTGTTGACACTGCCACAAACCCTGCCTGCCTAACTCCTGCTATCACCACTGAATATATGCAGCGGGATTAGTCCTCAGAAGGACTGTTAGTTCAGATGGATATGTATCCTGGTGTGGAATACCTACAGGTGCTTCTCATAAAATTAGAGTATCATCAAAAAGTGAAACTCATATATTATATAGAGTCATTACAAACAGAGTGATCTATTTCACGTGTTTATTTGTGTTAATGTTGATGATTATGGCTTACAGCCAATGAAAACACAAAAGTCATTATCTCATTAAATTAGAATACTTTATAACACCAGCTTGAAAAATGATTTTAAAATCCGAAAAGTTGGCCAACTGAAATGTATGTTCAGTAAATGCACTCAATACTTGGTCGGGGCTCCTTTTGCATCAATTACTGCATCAATGCAACGTTATGGAAACCCAGGTTGCTTTGATAGCAAGGGTTAATGGGTTTAAGGTCAGGCGAGTTTGCTTCCCAATCAAGCACAGTGATACTGTTGTTTTTAAACAAGGTATTGGTACTTTTGGCAGTGTGTACAGGTGCCAAGTCCTGCTGGAGAATGAAATTTCCATCTCCAAGCAGCTTGTTGGCAGAGGGAAGCATGAAGTGCTCTAAAATTTCCTAGTAGATTGCTGCACTGACTTTAATCTTGATAAAACAGATGACATGGCTCCCCAAAACATCACTGATTGTGTTAGCTTCACATTAGATCTTAAGTAGCTTGGATTGTGTGCCTCTCCACTCTTCCTCCAAACTCTGGGACCTTGATTTCCAAATGAAATACAAAATTTACTTTCATCTGAAAACAACACCTTGAACCATAGAGCAACAGTCCAGATCTTTTTCTTCTTGGTCCAGGTAAGACGCTTCTGGCATTGTCTATTGGTCATGAGTGGCTTGACACAAGGAATGCGACACTTGTAGCCCATGTCCTGAATATGTCTGTTTGTGGTGGCTCTTAAAGAAATGACTCGAGCAGCAATCCACTCCTTGTGAATCTCCCCCAATTTTTTGAATGGCCTTTTCTTAACAATCCTTTCAAGGCTGCGGTTATCCCGGTTGCTTGTGTACCTTTATCTACCACACTTTTTCCTTCCACTAAACTTTCTATTAATATGCTTGAATACAGCACTCTGTGAACAGCCAGCTTCTTTGGCAATGACGCTTTGTGGCTTACCCTCCTTGTGGAGTGTGTTAATGACTGCCTTCTAGACATCTGTCAAGTCACCAGTCTATCCCAAGATTGTGAAACCTACTGAAACAGACTAAGGGACCTTTTTAAACGCGAAGGAAGCCTTTGCAGATGTTTTTTGTTAATTATTCTAATTTACTGAGAGAATGACTTTTGTGTTTTCATTGGCTTACAGCCATAATCATCAACATTAACAGAAACAGAGTGATATATTTCAAGTGTTTGTTTGCAATGACTCTATATAATATATGAGTTTCACTTTTTGTATCACCAAGCCAATCACTGTAATGCCACAACCAACATGGCTAGCAATCCTTAAATGTTCATTGGCTCTCTAAATAGCGCCAAATATGCAGGGCGGGGACTCGAGATCCCGCCCGAGCAACCCGGAAATACTCGCCGAGAATGTCGAACAGTAAGATGCTCGGGCAAGTACCGAGCAGTGTCGAGCACGCTCGCTCATCACTAGTAATCAAACAATCAATGGGATGTAAATTCAAGGGGATTCAAAAATTGAAGTAAAATTAAAAAAATGTTTTCTTAAAATAATAAATATTTTAACAGTTTCAATGGCCCTTTTTTCCATCTCAAAAGTAAAAAAATAAGAAAAAAAACAAATGTATTTGAAATCACCAAATGAAGCAATGAATTGAAAACTGAATTAATGACTTAATTAAATTGTAAATAACAAGTGGTCAGATCTTTGTATGCTCTCAATAAGGGTAAAAATAAAAACACTAACTCACCATTCTAAAAAAAGGTATGCACACACCTGCATTAAACTGAAAAATAAACAAATTTTGGGTGTTAGAAAATTGATATATCATCTACATTGTTTTAGAAAGTTATTTTTTTAACAACCACAAAATAAAAAATAATAAAAGTTTAGTATCGTCATAATTGTACTGACCTGAAGAATCTTGTTGCCAGATCATTTTTGCTGCACAATAAAAATTCTAAACATGAAACCCAAAACACAATGGTGAAATTGTGTTTTTTTTTGCCACTTCACCGCACCTTGTATTTTTTTCCCAAATTATTTCTCCTTCCAAAATTAAAATCCTATGTCACCACCACTAACCATTTCTAGACCTTAGTTCTTTGAAAGACCAGTTAAAATAAAAGGGAAAGTATTGTATCACTAACAGTTTAGCCAGGTTTAGGTTGAAATGCCAGCAGTTGGCTAGAAGTGTAATATCATTTATTCCTCAAACAAATTTTGACAAGGTAATTGGTGACACCCAGATGAAGTCCAAAGAGGGAAAGAATTAAAATGGTTTGTACCTTTGATTTTTCTCTACTGAGTTGCAACAGCTTCAGTAGGAAGTAAGAATATAGAAAAAAAAATTACAAAATCAAACTGTTAACATGAGCTGAGCTGTTTTTTAAAGAGAATCTGTCAGTAGGATCAACCTCCCTTGGCCGTCTATATTGCCATGTACTGTAATTCATAGGAAACTGAATAAAACACCTTTATATCTGTGATCTGATGTCTTAGTTCAGAGATATTCACATTTTTATTATATGTAAATTAGCCATTCCAGGACTATGGGCCGGACACTGGTCTGCTTGAGAATCTGCCCCCAGAGCTTATTGTAAATGAAACTGGAGTTACAGTATGTAATGGCTGCTCTCCTGATATCACTGCAGAGTTGTGTGTGATTATAACTGACACATCTGCAGGTTCCTCTCAGTGCATCAGCTTCTATTTCACAGGCAGTTTCTCGCTGTAATAGACTTAAGTAAGGAAGAGGGGCCTAAAACTGTCCCTGGAACTGAACCCTAACTATCCCTGTCCAAGGGGTACTCTTGATGGTAGAGAGGCCTGGATCTCCAACCTTACTATGCCCCTGTTAACCCCTAATCTGTCCTAATGCAATGGTACATATAATTTCCCTGAAGGACAAGCAGGAGCGTTCCCTGATCCTTCAATACCTCTCTATCCAGCTCAGAACACGTGGCAGAGACGACCACCCCTATCCTGAAAAATAGGAACAGAGTAATCTGAACTACCACCCCCAGGGAAACTCCGAGATAAAGCATCAGCTTTGATGTTCATAATCCCAGGACGGTAAGTGACAATAAAATTAAACCTGGTAAAAAACAATGACCATCTAGCTTGTCTAGGATTAAGACGTTTAGTGGATACGAGGTATAACAGATTTTTATGATCAGTAATGACAGTGACAGAGTGAACTGCCCCCTCCAAAATGTGATGCCACTCCTCAAACGCCCACTTGATGTCTAAAAGTTCTTTATTGCCATCATAGTTCCTTTCAGCTGACGATAATTTATTTTTGAGAAAAAGGCACATGGATGCCACTTACCAGGGGACAACACTTGAGACAACACAGCCCTGACCCCCACCTCCGATGCATCAACCTCAACAATAAATGGTTGGGAAGCGTCGGGTTGGATGAGTATAGGAGCAGTGGAAAAGCATTTCTTAAAAGAAAAAAATGCCTGATGGGCGCAGACGGACCACCTCCAAAAGTCCGTACCTTTCATTATCATGTCAGTGAGCGGTTTGACAATCTACGAGAAGTTTTTGATAAACTTTCAATAATATTTAGCAAACTCCAAAAAGAGTTGCAACGCTTTCAGATTTTCTGGCAGAAACCCATTCCAGAACTGCATGGACCTTATCAGGATCCATCTGGAAACTTGCAGCAGACAATAGGAAACCCAGGAACTGAACTTCTTGTACAGCGAATACACATTTTTCTAATTTGGTGTACAGTTTATTATCCTGCAAAACCTGTAACATCTTCCTGACTTGTACCTGATGTGACTTGAGATCAGGTGAGTATATTAAAATATCATCTAGATACACTACGACAAACCTACCCACAAGATGACAAAAAATGTTATTAACAAAATGTTGGAAAACGGCGGGGGAATTACTCAAACCAAAAAGCATGACAAGGTTTTCATAATGCCCTTCAGGAATGTTAAAGGCCGTCTTCCACTCATCCCCCTCAATGATCCTAATCAGATTATAGGCTCCCCTAAAGTCCAATTTAGAGAACCATTTTGCCCCAACAATCTGATTAAATACGTTGAGGACGATTGGGGGTGGATATGGGTCTTGGATATTAATCAGATTTAATTCACGATGGTCTAAACAGTGACGCAGCCGCCCAACTTTCTTTTTAACAAAGAACACCGCTGCTACAGGCAAAGAGGAGAATCTAATATTTCTGTTAGCAAGACTCGCAGAGATGTAATCTGTAATTTGGTTCCAGGGAGCAGATTTACGGGGCAATCATACACATGGTGGTGAGACAGTTCTTGACACCCCTTTTCTGAAAACACATCCATAAAATCAGACAGAAAAGAGGATATGGTCTTAGTGAAAACCATAGAAATGATTGTACTCAGGCAATTATTTTTGCAAAAGTCACTCTACTTGACTATTTCCCAGGACTAATAATAAGAACTGGATAATGCACAGGGAAGGCCAAACACAATAGGAATAGGGACACCTTCCAAGAAATAACAAGAAAGGAGCTCCCGGTGAAGAGCCCCTATGCATAGGTTCACATTATGCACTACTTGCATAAACTTTCCCTGACAGAGAGGTGAAGAGTCAATCACAAATATGGGGATGGACTAGGGTCCCATGTGAACCGAGCATCCAACATATTGGCTCCCGCTCCACTATTCAATAGGATATTTTTTTTCAGTTTTCATACCTATAGCTACTTCTGTAGGTAAGAAAAACTGAGATTCATATGAGGAGGAGATATATACACAAAGGTTGTTATTCTCCATACAACCAGGAGTTAGATGTTTTCCGATGGCTTTTTGTACTTTGGTAAAGAAGGACAGACCCCAGTGAAATGCCTCTTTTGACCACAGAAAATACACAACTCCGTTTTGCGCTGAACCGCAAGAACCCATACCAAGGGGAAGCCCCTCCTAACTGCATCAGTTTTTCAGAGCACACAGGGAGAACCTCGGTTTTAGGGAGTAACATGGGGGGGTGAGGTCACAACAGGTCTATCCCTGAGGCGTCTATCAATACATATGTCCAGAGCCATGGCAGCCTCCAATGACTCAGGGGTTTCGTAAAGCACAAATGCGTCTTTTAATTTTTCAGACAGGTCCTGACAAAACTGACTCCTAAGAGCAGGATCGCTCCACCAGGTGTCAGAAGCCCATCTACGGAACTCTGAGGAAAATTCCTCTGCCAACTGGTCTCCCTACTGGAGCTTACGTAGCTTAGACTCAGCAAGGTAAACACTAGCCAGAGGGTTGTACACAAGGCCTAGCACTGCAATAAAAACATCAACCGACCGGAGGGACAGCGAGTCTGATGGAAGTGAAAATGCCAGGATTGAGCTAGTGATGAGCGAGCACTAAAATGCTTGGGTACTCGTTACTTGGGTCGAGCAAATTGTAATGCTCGAGTGCCCGACCTGAGTAACAAGCCCAATGTAAGTCAATGGGAAACTCAAGCATTTTCCGGTGCCCCCCCCCTAGAGGTCTGGAGAGGGCATAAAAATTGGTCAAATCAATGGAAATGTGGCACCCTGCTACTACAGGTACCACAGGACCCAAAAAGGGTGCATGGATGGGCTTCTCCATGAGAAGCCCTCATTACAAACAGACACTTCCACCCTTCCACCTCATACCACCAGAGGGAGCCCTGTTAGGGATAGATATATGGAGGGTGGAGTCAGGCAGTTCAGTCAATTGTTCAGTGAGACAGCGTGCTGGCACTTAGATCAGTGAAGAAGCAGCACGTGAGCTGCTGTGTACTGAGGGCCCCGAATGTGGCCGGAGGCAAAGAGGAGAGGAGAAAGGAGTTAAGGGGGGCAGAGGAGCATCACAGGCTCACCCCAGAATACAAACCAGACACTGGGTCCGCGCCTACAGGGTCCTCTACACCCAGTAGGGATTACCGGCATACCAGGAGGATTACAGATCCCTGGTTGACCTGAAGCTAAACCCTTTACAGGACTAGGAACCACGAAGGCCCCAGCGTCCAGGGATAGTGGTTGGCAGAGAAAGGGCGACAGGTGAGAGAACAACAGAAAACAGAAGCTAGGCCCAGTTGCAGGCTGGCCAGGAGCTTAGAGAGAGGGAGAAACGGACGAGGAGGCCTTACACCCGCTCACTGGGGAGAGTCCAGAAGTGCACCCTTCCTACAGAGTACCCTGCACTGTACCTGACATCTGCACCAGTAAAGGTACTGAAGTGAATCTCTTGTCTCTGTCAGTTACTCCTGCTGCGCCATCTCTTCTGCACTACAACGCCCAGCATCACCATCTGCATCTACACTGCCCAGGGGCTGTGCTCTGCCTGTGGAGAGCCGCACCAACCCAGCTGCCCTAACACCTGCCCCGGAGGTCTGCAGCAGCGATGGTACCCATTACCAGAAACCACATGTGGTGTCACGAGACAAAAACTGTTACCAACCAAAAACCCCTGTTTCAAGAGAGACCCCAGAGTACGGGCCCGGGAGCCGACTGCCGTGACATCCTAAACAAGGTAAAAGGCCCGGGTACCGAGTCCCATATATCCCCCTGGGTGAGACACTCTTCCTGGCGTCACGAACAGGATTTCATGCCCGTTGCCACTGGGTACTGTGTGCTGTAATTGAACTGTGTTTAAACTGTGGTGAACATTGCCACCATTACCACGTCGCCACGCGGGAAGAAGAGGGGCGTAACCGCGGGAACCAGAGAGGTGTGACTGTTGGTAGCACGTGAAGCCCAGGCCCCGCCTCGCGCCTTGACGCCGAACCAGGAAGCGTCAGGTCCTGGAAGGAGACAGTCGTCAAGCGCACGCTCTGACGTCAGCCGCGAGGGAAACGCAAGGTCCTGGAAAGAGACCGTCACCTGCGGAGCTGCGGCCTGCCCAATCAAAAGTAAAGGAGGTAGGCTATGGTTCACTAGGGGGGCGCAACCATGGCCGACAACCAGCAAAACGCCGGAGCACCGGTTAATGCTCCTGATGCTCAACTCGTGCCCAGCACTGCTCAGGCCGGAGCAGCCGCCCCACCAGCAGGGGTCGCAATTCCAGTCATGCCCATGGCCCTGCCGTACATCCCCGGAGCAAAATGCCTTCCCCAGTATAATGGCAAACCAGACACCCTGTCTTGATTAAAAAGGAAAATATGCGGTGTACTGGACATGCATTCAATGACTGGTAAACAGAGAGCCGCTGTTGTGCTGGGACAATTGACTGGTGCCGCAGAGCGGGAAGTTGAAACCTGGCCAGACGCAGACCAGGAATCAGTATACATTATATTTAAGAAACTGCAAACTGTGTTTGAAAACCGCACTGAGACAGATCTTTGGAGGAGGTTCTACCACTGTACCCAGAAACCTGAGGACAGTATCCGGGACTATGCCTGGTGTCTGCAAGAGGCAATGCGGGCCCTGAAACAGGTTAGTCCAGCCAGAATACATGATGAGAACAAAATGCTGGTAGAACAATTCATCCGGGGGTTGAGGTCCCAGGAGGAGAGCAGAACTGTATGGTGGTGGGCCTTAGATCATCCAAATGCCACCTTTGACGCCCTGAAGGACATGGCTATTAAGGGTCTGCAGCCCCTGGAACCATCAGATACTGCTATCCAACGTTACGAGGGTGGGGCCACCCCAGTGCCCACAGCACCCACTGCTCCTTCATTAACGGCTGAAACGAAAATGCAAACAGTGCCCCTTAGCGAGCTGGACAGCCTGCGCTCTGAAGTGCATCAGCTAAGTAAAACCCTGGCCACTGTCCTGAGCACCCTGCAGCTACAGACGGAGCCCGAGCCGGAAGGAAGGATCCAACTTGCCGACAGTCTTGAGGATGACCCCTGGATGAGGAGAAGAAGGAGGAAAACGCCACCCCATAGGAGGACAATGCCACCCCGTGGGAGGACCAACGACGAACGTCGCCCTTCAAGAGAATTCGTCTGCTACTGTTGCCACAAGGCAGGCCATACCACCCGGATCTCTCCTTTAAACGGGCAAACCCTGGGGCCGAGGGCCGACACCCAGGAGTAGACCAACCAGGCCCATCAAGCTGGTACCACCGGTTTGTAGGAGGAAGGCCTTTCCTGTTCATCGTGCTGGACGGTATAGCAACACCTGCACTACTGGACACCGGGTCACAGATAACCATCATACCTGACATCCTCTACAAAAAGTACTGGTCCCTAGATGAACTCCATCCGCCAGCTCCAAATCTCTCTGTGTATGCATCCAATGGTCTTCCTCTTAACCTAGTAGGGGTTAAGGACGTGACAGTGAAGGTGGGGAGAGTGGAACTAAAGGACCAAGGGCTGATTGTAGTGGAGTCTAACCCTGGTGATACAGACTTGTATAAGATACTTGGTACAAATGTAGTTGGTAGCTGTTTGGGAGAAGTGTTGTTCTTACTCCAACAGATGGCTGACACTGCCAAACCGGGGCAGAGGAAGGTGCTCCAGGAAGATTCGAGCCATCCTGTACCAGCAGCAGGTAAAACTAACAGGTGGTGAGATTGGTAATGTACGGGTGACAGACCCGATACCCATTGTGATTCCCCCAATGAGTGAAATGCTGATTTGGTGTAGGGCAGCAATAGGTCTCAAGGGACAGAACTACCAGGCGGTAGTGGAGCCCACTAGCTCAGAACACAGACCTGCACTCCTAACTGCTAGAGGGCTAGTTGATGTACGCAATGGAAGGGTACCTGTATGTCTCCTAAATTGTGGGGAGGAGGAAGTTAAATTGCTATGATACGCCACCTTTGCCAGACTGTATACTGTGAATAATGATGCCATACACACAGTGGAATCCTTGACCCCACCGGATACAGTGGAAGACAATGACTCTGAAGCTCAGCTGGAGGAATGGTGCAAACAGCTCCATGTTGGGACTGACGCCACTCCTGTCCATCAGAAACACGGTGTTTACAGAGTGGTTCAGGAATATGAACAAGTGTTTAGTAAACACCCACTTGATTTTGGAAGGGTTAAAGGGGTACAACACCACATACCCACCGGTAACCATCCACCCATTAAGGAGCGTTACAGACCCATACCACCAGCACATTACCAAAAAGCCAAGGAAATGTTGCATGACATGAAAAAGGCAGGGGTAGTAAGGGATAGCTGTAGTCCCTGGGCAGCTCTCCTGGTCCTGGTCAGAAAGAAGGACGGTAGCATGAGGATGTGTGTAGATTATAGACAAATTAATTGAATAACACATAAAGATGCATACCCTTTGCCCCGTATAGAGGAATCCCTGACTGCACTAAAATCTGCCAATTACTTCTCCACATTGGATCTCACTAGTGGGTATTGGCAAGTCTCTGTTGCTGAGGAAGACCGGGAGAAGACAGCCTTCACCACCCTGATGGGATTATGCGAGTTCAACAGTATGCCGTTTGGGCTCTGCAACGCCCCCGGGACATTCCGGAGGCTGATGGAGTGTTGCTTAGGACACCAGAACTTTGAGACAGTGCTGCTGTACCTGGATGACGTTATCGTGTACTCGAGGAAGTATGGAGACCATCTGAAGCACCTGGCGGAGGTATTTGAAGCATTGTCCCAGTATGGGAGGAAACTAAAACCTTCCAAGTGCCACCTGCTCAAACAGAAGGTTCAGTACCTGGGACACGTAGTCAGCTCAGAGGGAGTAGCACCAGACCCGGAGAAGGTCACTGCCATCCAGAAGTGGCCTGAACCGAGAAACATCAAGGAAGTACGTCAGTTTCTGGGACTGGTCGGGTACTACAGAAAGTTCATAAAGGATTACACCAAAAAGGCAGCACTTTTACAAGATCTCCTGGTAGGACAGTCGAAGAGAGGAAAAAATCCCCCATTCCAGTGGGGTAAGGAACAGGATTCATATTCCTGAACCACTCTGTAAACACCGTGTTTCTGATGGACAGGAGTGGCGTCAGTCCCAACATGGAGCTGTTTGCACCATTCCTCCAGCTGAGCTTCAGAGTCATTGTCTTCCACTGTATCCGGTGGGGTCAAGGATTCCACTGTGTGTATGGCATCATTATTCACAGTATATAGTCTGGCAAAGGTGGCGTATCGTAGCAATTTAACTTCCTCCTCCCCACAATTTAGGAGACGTACAGGTACCCTTCCATTGCGTACATCAACTAGCCCTCTAGCAGTTAGGAGTGCAGGTCTGTGTTCTGAGCTAGTGGGCTCCACTACCGCCTGGTAGTTCTGTCCCTTGAGACCTATTGCTGCCCTACACCAAATCAGCATTTCACTCATTGGGGGAATCACAATGGGTATCGGGTCTGTCACCCGTACATTATCAATCTCACCACCTGTTAGTTTTACCTGCTGCTGGTACAGGATGGCTCGAATCTTTCTGGAGCACCTTCCTCTGCCCCGGTTTGGCAGTGTCAGCCATCTGTTGGAGTAAGAACAACACTTCTCCCAAACAGCTACCAACTACATTTGTACCAAGTATCTTATACAAGTCTGTATCACCAGGGTTAGACTCCACTACAATCAGCCCTTGGTCCTTTAGTTCCACTCTCCCCACCTTCACTGTCACGTCCTTAACCCCTACTAGGTTAAGAGGAAGACCATTGGATGCATACACAGAGAGATTTGGAGCTGGCGGATGGAGTTCATCTAGGGACCAGTACTTTTTGTAGAGGATGTCAGGTATGATGGTTATCTGTGACCCGGTGTCCAGTAGTGCAGGTGTTGCTATACCGTCCAGCACGATGGACAGGAAAGGCCTTCCTCCTACAAACCGGTGGTACCAGCTTGATGGGCCTGGTTGGTCTACTCCTGGGTGTCGGCCCTCGGCCCCAGGGTTTGCCCGTTTAAAGGAGAGATCCGGGTGGTAAGGCCTGCCTTGTGGCAACAGTAGCAGACGAATTCTCTTGAAGGGCGACGTTCGTCGTTGGTCCTCCCACGGGGTGGCATTGTCCTCCTATGGGGTGGCGTTTTCCCCCTTCTTCTCCTCATCCAGGGGTCATCCTCAAGACTGTCGGCAAGTTGGATCCTTCCTTCCGGCTCGGGCTCCGTCTGTAGCTGCAGGGTGCTCAGGACAGTGGCCAGGGTTTTACTTAGCTGATGCACTTCAGAGCGCAGGCTGTCCAGCTCGCTAAGGGGCACTGTTTGCATTTTCGTTTCAGCCGTTAATGAAGGAGCAGTGGGTGCTGTGGGCACTGGGGTGGCCCCACCCTCGTAACGTTGGATAGCAGTATCTGATGGTTCCAGGGGCTGCAGACCCTTAATAGCCATGTCCTTCAGGGCGTCAAAGGTGGCATTTGGATGATCTAAGGCCCACCACCATACAGTTCTGCTCTCCTCCTGGGACCTTTTGGGGTCCTTTGGTACCTGTAGTAGCAGGGTGCCACATTCCCCCCTATTACAATTCAGTACTCCTGGACTGAAGCATTTTAAAACGGGTAACAACAGTAACAATGATAGCTACAACAACAATAACAATGTTACAGTAAGTCCCGTCACCAGGTGTCCATTTCACTGATGAAGGTGTTACATGAGGGACCCGCCTGAAAACCCTCAACATAGGCCCTGGGCGTTGTAGTTGCAGTTGTCTTGCCTCCATCCTTACTGATCAGGCAGCTTTTACTGTTGTCAAATCTGGAGTTTAACACGGTGTAGGGCTTTCTTTCCCACTGGTCATCGAGCTTGTGACCTATTCTTTTCCGCTTTAGCACTATTTCTCCAGGTGCCAAGGGTTCTGCAGGTACTTCAATTTCTTCGAGATCATCCACTTCATCCTCGGTGTCCGACTGGTGGGGCATCCTTGACAAGGCGTCAGCATTGGTATTCTTGCGACCTGCCCGATACTTAATTGTGAACTGATAATTCGACAGTCTGGCCACCCAATGCTGTTCCATGGCTCCCAACCTGGCTGCCTCCAGGTGTATCAAGAGATTATTGTCGGTAAAGGCTGGGAATTTAGTTGAGGCTAGGTAATGCTTGAATCTTTCAGTGATAGCCCAGACCAAGGCCAGGAACTCCAGCTTGAAGGAACTGTAATTCTCCGGGTTCCTCTCAGTAGGGCGAAGCTTCCTTCTGGCATATGCAATTACCTTTTCTCTGCCGTTTTGCTTCTGAGAGCAAGACCTGGAAAATTGCCCATGGGCCTGGAGCTCGGAGTGGTAGAACCTACTGCAGATACGTCCACTGAAGATTGGGACACAAGTCGGCAAGAGCAGTACAGGAAAGTGCAGGCCTGTGTCGAAGACAGTCTAAAGAAGGTGAGGGAAAGGCATGAAGAACAGTACAATAAGCATGCACCAGCAGAACCCTTGGCACCTGGAGAAATAGTGCTAAAGCGGAAAAGAATAGGTCACAAGCTCGATGACCAGTGGGAAAGAGAGCCCTACACCGTGTTAAACTCCAGATTTGACAACAGTAAAAGCTGCCTGATCAGTAAGGATGGAGGCAAGACAACTGCAACAGTCTCAAGAGACCACTTGAAAGTGTGTCTAGGTCTACTGAAGACACAGGAGGAAGAAGTACCTCTTATAGCATCGGAAGAGCCCAAGGAACATGTAATTCATACAGTTCTAGGAGACTTCCCTACGGACGGGCCTCAACTTGATGGAGCAGTTATCATACCAGTGATACACTTCTATCAGCAACCAGAAGAACCTCCACCACTAGTAGAACCTGTAAGCGCCCTAGAAGAACCTGCTCAGTAACAAGAAGAGTCCCCAGTAAGAGGAGGATCACCCGTTGAAGCAGAGCCTGAAGGCTCAGTAATCAGTGTACTTGCCAGTCCCATAGAGAGATTGAGGCAGTTCTATGACTTACCTACACATAGACCTGATAGGTTAGCGGATAGTGTATGCACAAAATACAAAATGCCTAAAGTATAAATAGTTACCCAGTTGGGTATTGCCTACTGTTATTTATTATGTGAACTGCAAATAATATGTTCATTTAGTGACCCGTAAGGGTATAAAGACTTGTAGGCTGAGGACTGTGAGCAGCCAAAAACTGTCCATTGTATATAGTTGCACTTATCAAAGTGCTCCCTTATTTGTTTCATAAAAAGACCACAGAACAAAAACCCCTTTGGCGTGGCAGAAGACGTGGTCCAACACCTGGATCACTTATGCCCTGTAGCCACGCCCAGGGCCTATGTTGAGGGTTTTCAGGCGGGTCCCTCATGTAACACCTTCATCAGTGAAATGGACACCTGGTGACGGGACTTACTGTAACATTGTTATTGTTGTTGTAGCTATCATTGTTACTGTTGTTACCCGTTTTAAAATGCTTCAGTCCAGGAGTACTGAATTGCAATAGGGGGGAATGTGGCACCCTGCTACTACAGGTACCAAAGGACCCCAAAAGGGTGCATGGATGGACTTCTCCACAAGAGGCCCTCATTACAAACAGACACCTCCACCTTTCCACCTCATACCACCAGAGGGAGCCCTGTTAGGGATAGATATATGGAGGGTGGAGTCAGGCAGTTAGTCAATTGTTCAGTGAGACAGCGTGCTGTCACTTAGACAAGTGAAGAAGCAGCATGTGAGCTGCTGTGTACTGAGGGCCCTGAGTGTGGCCGGAGGCAAAGAGGAGAGGAGAAAGGAGTTAAGGGGGCAGAGGAGCATCACAGGCTCATCCCAGAATACAAACCGGACACCGGGTCTGCGCCTACAGGGTCCTCTACACCCAGTAGGGATTACTGGCATACCAGGAGGATTACAGATCCCTGGTCGACCTGAATCTAAACGCTTTACAGGACTAGGAACCACGAAGGCCCCAGCATCCAGGGATAGTGGTTGCCAGAGAAAGGTCCTACAACCAAGCGACAGGTGAGAGAACAACAGAAAACAGAAGCTAGGCCCAGTTGCAGGCTGGCTAGGAGCTTAGAGAGAGGGAGAAACGGACGAGGAGGCCTTACACCCGCTCACTGGGCAGAGTCCAGAAGTGCACCCTTCCTACAGAGTACCCTGGACTGTACCTGACATCTGCACCAGTAAAGGTACTGAAGTGAATCTCCTGTCTCTGTCAGTTACTCCTGCTGTGCCATCTCTTCTGCACTACAACGCCCAGCATCACCATCTGCACCTACACTGCCCTGGGGCTGTGCTCTGCCTGTGCAGAGCCGCACCAACCCAGCTACCCTAACACCTGCCCCGGAGGTCTGCAGCAGCGCTGGCACCCGTTACCAGAAACCACAGGTGGCGTCATGAGACAAAAACTGTTACCAACCAAAAATCCCTTTTTCAAGAGAGACCCCAGAGTACGGGCCCGGGAGCCGACTGCTGTGACATCCTAAACAAGGTAAAAGGCCCGGGTACCGAGTCCCCTATATCCCCCTGGGCGAGACAGAAACAGTGCTCAAATAACATGGGAACAGCATGGGGAAGACCCTTGGAAGTATCTCTGACTCCCAGGTTACTGCTGTGAACAATGTTGTCAGAGTATTATGTTACTTTTACGGATTGACAATAAAACATACAAAAACGAAGCCAAAATGGATTTTCCTGGAAAAATTGGTAAGGAACATTTTTTCCATGGTAATGACTTGTATATAAGGCAAAATAAATAACCAAAAGCAAAATTGCTCCTCTACACCTTGGGCTATGTTCACACGTAGCGTTTTTGATGCATTTTTGCACTTTTGCATTGCTTTTAACGGTGAAAAATACATTTACAAGTAAACGTAATTGTAAAATATTACTACATTATTTGGCCATTTGGTGTGTGAGACATGATCAGACACATCCAGAATGAACACTCATTTCCAGCTGAAAATACAATCTTGCACCTGTTCCTATTTTAAAAGCAGCTAACAGCGTTATCAATAGGGAATATCATTTTTTCCAGCATAAGGCTGAGTTCACACGATGCGTTTTTCATGCGTTTCCGCGGCATTTTTGCAGTTGCGTAAACGCCGCGGAAACGCAGGAAAAACGCATGGTAGAAGGGCAGCAATGTTCCCCAATTGAAATCCGCATGTGCTGTGCCCATGCTGCGGATTTTTCCGCAGCGTAAACGCTGCGCTCAAAAATCCGCAGCATGTCATTTAATCTTGAGGAAACGCTGCTCTTTTGCCGCCATTGACTTGCATTAGACCGCATGGAATCCGCATCACTGTATATGTTGATGCGCTTTTCATGCGGTCTAATGTGCGGATGGTACCCGGGTGTGGATGAGAGGACTCGCATCCAGACCCAGGTACCATTAAAAAAAAAAGAATAAAATAAAAAATACATATATTCTCACCTTCTGACGGCCCGCGCTGCGTCCTGCTGGCTTCCCGGGCACTTCGCGGTTGAATGAAGGACCTTCGCTGACGTCAGAGTCATGTGACGGGTCACGTGACGCTGACGTCAGAAGGTCCTAAAGTCTTCACTGCCGGCAGCCGGGACCGAGCGAAGCAGGACACCGGGGGCCATCAGAGGGTAAAGTATATATTTATTTTTTATTTTTTGACATTCACACACTATATAAATCCATGCCGGTTGCATGGATTTATATAGTGTAAAGTTGACAAGCACTTTCCAAGTGATGCTAAAATCGCTTGGGAAGCGCTTGTCAACCCGCATGCGGAAATGAAAGTGAAGAACGCTTCATTTCCGCATGTCCCTGGCAGGAAACCGCATGTACAATCCGCATGCGTTTTTTCCTGCCAGAGAGATGCAGAAACGCTCAGGAAAAAATCCTGAGCATTTCTGCATCGTGTGCACATACCCTAATACAATAATCCCAGACTAGATGCCTGCAAAATGCTATTCCAACTGATATATGTCACCAGTACACGAATCTCAGATAAGAGAGGTAATATAGTACAATAGATAATAAAATTTAACCGGCTCCGAAGAGGTTTTTTTGGTATGTTGCACCACCAAACTGTGAAGGAACTCAAGCAACCCTGTCTGGTTTCATCATTTTCTAATTACAGATCACCATTAAAAATTATTAAATAGGTCAACGAGTGCATGGAAAATATCAAGTGATGCACTATTGAAGAGATGTACTCGACGACAATGAACAACACTCATCTCCAGCTGATGATACCTTGCATGTGTCCCTATTGTAAATGCAGCTAACAGCAGTATCACTAGAGAATAGATTTTTTTATTTATTTATTTTTTTCAGTGGTATAAGGCAATAATACCTGGCTGGATAGGTGTAATATGCTAACCTTACTGCGATAGCTCACCCGTAGACGAATTTCAGATAAGAGAAGTAATATTTTAGAATATAGAATCAATTTGAATTGGTCTTTCCATTATTACAGAGTGGGTCTCCTACACTGTTATTGCGTATATGTTATAATACCCCCGGTGGCACTAAAAACCATCTCTGACAAAATGCTAGTGGCCAGGACCTCCAAGGCGTAGAGAGACAGTTTATGCCACATGTACAGCTTGGATACCCAATAGTTGTAAGGCACAGAGGAATGACGGAGGACGCTGGTACAGTTCACAAGGTTATCCTTCAGCATCTTCCAAAACTTTTCCCTCCTTGTCAGAGTAACCCACCCGTGCTGGGAGAGTCTGAGAGAACTGTCCCACACCTTTGACAGCATTTTCCTGCCTCTGATGAATCTGGTTTGTTTCTCCCTTGCCTGTACAACTTGGTTGTCCAGGAAACTATGACCTCTGTCAACAGCGTCGTCAGATGGGATTTTATAAAATAATTCTTCAACAAGGGCCATCTAGTACTGCAACATACGAGTGGGTTTACTATACTGTTATTGCATATGCAGTAAGTGCAAGGGCTGCAAAAAATTAGGACGCACTCCAATGCCACTTTGAATAGACGTAGTGAAGGGCCTCAGTATTTTTTTTTCTCCCTTATTAACGAGTGGGTCTCCTATACTGTCATTGCGTATGCAGCAAGTTCAAGGGCTGCTAAAAATTAGGACGCACTCCTATACCCCGTTGAAGAGACTTCGCTGACCTCATTAAAAAAAAGTTCCAATTGTAAAGGAGTGGGTCTCCTATACTGTTATTGCGTAAGCAGTGATTGCAAGGGCTGCCAAAAATTAGGATGCACTCCAATACCCCTTTGAAGAGACGTAGAAGACGTCCTCATTACAAAAATTTTTCCCATTATTAAGGCGTGAGTCTCCTATACTGGTAATGCCCATGTACTAAGTGCATGGGCTGAAAAACATTTACCCCTGGGGAGTATTCATGAAAATACAGTATACATGAACATACTGTATAACATACAGAATGTTAGAGGTAGGCCTCTAAAATTATTTCCTACGGGCATCATAAACACCCTTAAAAAAATTATGTGGGTATTGCATGATGGTCACCCTGTTGATATGGTGGTGAAGTATGAGGAGAAGGAGAAGGACAACAGAAAATAGACAAAATCGTGAAGCGTATACACATGTCTGGGTGTGAAGAGTAGGCATAAGCGAACATTTCAATGTTCAGTTCGGAAAAGTTTGGCGAACAAATTGATATTCGCCGAATTTATTTGCCGAATGTTCGTCGAACATTTCCGAGTCCCATAGGAGTCAATGGGGGGGGGGTCAAAAAAAAA
This sequence comes from Phyllobates terribilis, assembly GCF_046119375.1. Taxonomy (NCBI): domain Eukaryota; kingdom Metazoa; phylum Chordata; class Amphibia; order Anura; family Dendrobatidae; genus Phyllobates; species Phyllobates terribilis. The sequence goes on from NW_027362761.1 coordinate 249,103,984, forward strand.
AATGCATATACAACACCTAGAAAGGGGACAAAAAGCTGCCAAACATCAAATTAAGTGTAGACACCAGGGAAGTGCTATCAATTGACCCAGAGTACAAGTACTATAATCATTTATTCAGTTGCGCTTTACATGTCAAAAGGGGTCACCGACTGGTACAACAGGAGAGAGGACCCTGCCTGCGAGGGCACACTCTCATGGATGTGGTTTGTGGAACCACTGTGCCACGGACCCCGGAGAGCCTGGAGGGGTGTGATTAAGCGAGCACCGGACGGTTCACTAGAGCCTCTGATGGTGAGGTTAGACTTGGCTCCCGATGAATGCCAGGTGCCACTCCAGAACAGACCAACGGACGCGCAGCAGCCCAGTAGGACAGACTAGATGGTGCAGAAGGCAGAGTCTGTATCAGGAGTGCAGAAGGCAGAGTCTGTATCAGGAGTGCAGAAGGCACTTTAGAGTTTATCATGTTTGTGTACCCGTTTGGGGAGAATAATATCTGCACCAAATTCTCAATTTCACTACAGTATAATTATAGAAATGCATGGAGACCAAAACCTCTTCCACTACAGTCAACCCAATGGATGGAGACCCATTCAGGATTCCCCACATTTCCAAAAATTAGCGGCAGAAGCCAGCAAAGTGTAATCAATTTCACTACAGTAGAAATAGTGTAAATGAGACCCACATCTCTTCCAGTACAGACAACCCAATAGATGGAGACTTAACCAGGAGTGTTCACATTGCCCTAAATGAGGGCCTAACAAACACCACTGAAGTGGTATCAATTTCACTAGAGTGTAAGTATTGCAAAGGAGGACAAAACCAGTTCCTCTACAGCAAACCCAATAGATGGAGACCCAATCATGCTTCTCCACATTTCAAAAAATTAGTGGCAGACTCTAGCAATGTCTAATCAATTTCGCTACAGTAGAAATAGTGTAAATAAGACCAACACCTGTTCCTGTACAGCCAACCCAGGAGATGGAGACATAACCAGGGCCTAACACCACCGAAGTGGCATCAATGTCATCAGACTACAAGTAGTTTAACGCAGACACAAACCTGTTCCACTACAACCAACCCAATGGATGGAGACACAATCAGAATTCTCCACATTTCTCAAAATTAGGGCCTAAAACCTGTAGCAGTAGCCACAGCAGCAACAGCAGGCACAGAAGCCATATTACAGACTGCAGGTTCAAGAGATCAATGCAGTACACTTAAAACAACAACATCGCCTACTCTGTACAGTCTGCAATTGGGGTGCAAAAGTCCTTGGTGATCCATGACTTGTTCATCTTGATGAAAGTTAGGCGGTGTACACTTTCAGGGGACAGCCGGGTGCGCTTATCCGTGAAGACACCACCTGCAGCGCTAAAGACACGTTCAGAGAGAACACTGGCTACCGGGCATGATAAAACCTCCAAGGGGTGAGAGGCGAGCTCAGGTCATTCATCCATTTTTGAAGACCAAAATGTAAAAAGGTCCAAACCTTCCCTGATGGTATTGATATTAAACTCTAGATACTCCTGCACCATCCTCTCCAGTCGTCCACCACGTGTCAGACTTGTACTCTGTTGTACTGGAGCATGAGCTGGGGCAAGAAATGTGTGAAAGGACTCCCAGAAATGGGATGTGCCGGAGGTTGAAAGACTACAGCTGCGATGCACACTGTGTGCCTCACTGTTATCTTGGGGAAAACCTCTATTAAGGTTGCTTAAAAGCTTGTTTCGATACTCCAACATAAGCGGGTACCTTTCCAGGGCGGGAAGTATCTGGCAAAATTGACTCTTATAACATGGATCTAACAGAGTGGCAACCCAGTAGTCAGCATTATTTCGAATCCTAACTATACGGGGATCATGTTGCAGATAGTGCATCAAGAAGGCACTCATATCTTGGTCTCATCCAGACGGTCCAAAGCCAGGCTGTATTGTGGGCTGTGTAACACTGATGCTTGTTTCCTCTGTCCCGTCCTGCCAACCACGTTTAAACGAGAGGGGATGATTATCCTTTTCATCCTCTGACAGCTGCTCGCCCATCACCTCTTCCTCCTCCATTAGTTCCTCGGCTCTTGCACCTTCACTAACAGTTTGCCTGGTATCACCAAACCCCCTCGATCGCTGTAATCCACTATCACTTGGCATCCACCTGTGTGACGACAGTCTGCAAATTTGGGACATTGGTATCCCTTCCGCATCCTCCTCTTCTTCTGGGGCCACCACCTCCTGCCGCAGGTTATTCAAAGTTTGCTCCAGCATGTACAGTACAGACCAAAAGTTTGGACACACCTTCTCATTTAAAGATTTTTCTGTATTTTCATGATTATGAAAATTGTACATTCACACTGAAGGCATCAAAACTATGAATTAACACATGTGCAATTATATACTTAACAAAAAAGTGTAAAACAACTGAAAATATGTCTTATATTCTAGGTTCTTCAAAGTACCCACCTTTTGCTTTCATGACTGCTTTGCACACTCTTGGCATTCTCTTGATGAGCTTCAAAAGGTAGCCACCGGAAATGGTCTTCCAACAATCTTGAAGGAGTTCCCAGAGATGCTTAGCACTTGTTGGCCCTTTTGCCTTCACTCTGCGGTTCAGCTCACCCCAAACCATCTCGATTGGGTTCAGGTCTGGTGACTGTGGAGGCCAGGTCATCTGGCATAGCACCCCATCACTCTCCTTCTTGGTCAAATAGCACTTACACAGCCTGGACGTGTGTTTGAGGTCATTGTCCTGTTGAAAAATAAATGATGGTCTAACTAAACGCAAACCGGATAAAATAGAATGCCGCTGCAAGATGCTGTGGTAGCCATGCTGGTTCAGTATGCTTTCAATTTTGAATAAATCTCAACAGTGTCACCAGCAAATAACCCCCACACCATCACACCTCCTCCTCCATGCTTCACGGTGGGAACCAGGCATGTAGAGTCCATCCGTTCACCTTTTCTGCGTCGCACAAAGACACGGTGGTTGGAACCAAACATTTCAAATTTGGACTCATCAGACCAAAGCCCAGATTTCCACTGGTCTAATTCCTAGCATTCGTTAGCCCTAACAAGTCTCTTCTGCTTGATGCCTGTCCTTAGCAGTGGTTTCCTAGCAGCTATTTTACCATGAAGACCTGCTGCACAAAGTCTCCTCTTAACAGTTGTTGAAGAGATGTGTCTGCTGCTAGAACTCTGTGTGGCATTGACCTGGTTTCTAATCTGAGCTGCTGTTAACCTGCGATTTCTGAGGCTGGTGACTCGGATAAACTTATCCTCAGCAGCAGAGGTGACTCTTGATCTTCCTTTCCTAGGGCGGTCCTCATGTGAGCCAGTTTCTTTGTAGCGCTTGATGGTTTTTGCAACTGCACTTGGGAACATTTTCAAAGTTTGCCCAATTTTTCGGACTGACTGACCTTTATTTCTTAAAGTAATGATGGCCATTCGTTTTTCTTTACATATCTGCTTTTTTCTTGCCATAATACAAATTCTAACAGTCTATTCAGTAGGACTATCAGCTGTGTATCCACCAGACTTCTGCACAACACAACTGATGGTCCCAACCCCATTTATAAGGCAAGAAATCCCACTTATTAAACCTGACAGGGCACACCTGTGAAGTGAAAACCATTTCCGGTGACTACCTCTTGAAGCTCATCAAAAGAATGCCAAGAGTGTGCAAAGCAGTCATCAAAGCAAAATGTGGCTACATTGAAGAACGTAGAATATAAGACATATTTTCAGTTGTTTCACACTTTTTTGTTAAGTATATAATTCCACATGTGTTAATTCATAGTTTTGATGCCTTCAGTGTGAATGTACAATTTTCTTAGTCAAGAAAATACAGAAAAATCTTTAAATGAGAAGGTGTGTCCAAACTTTTGGTCTGTACTGCATATGACTGGAATAGTGATGCTGATGATGGCATCATCAGCACTAGCCATTTCAAAACCATGCAGAAGGGTGCTGAGGTCCTTAATCTGTTCCCACTCTGCAAACGTGATATGCTCCAGTCTGTACTGCATTGCCCCAGGCTATACGTCATGACATAGTGCGTCAGAGCTCGTTGCTGCTCGTACAGTTGCTGCAACATGTGCAGAGTGGAATTCTACTGTCTTAGCACATCGCAGATCAACCTGTTAACTGACACGGACAAAGACCTCTGTATCGATGCAAGTCGATAACATGAGGGGTGAGAACGGCGGAAGTGAGCACACAGCTTCTCTACTTTGTGAAGCAGCTCATTCAGGCCAGGATAGTGGCGGAGAAATCGCTGTACCACCAGGTTGAGGACGTAAGCCATGCAAGGCACGTGTGAGAGCTTGCCTCAGCCTAGGGCCGCTAACAGGTTCGCACCATTATCGCACACGGCCTTACTTGGCTCTAGGTTCAGTGGAGACAGGCATTGTTCAAACTGAGCCTTGAGAGCTGCCCACAACTCTTCACCTGTATGACTGCAATCTCCAAGGCATATTAATTTGAAGACTGCCAGATTATGGTGAGCCCTGACTGTGCAGTACGGAGGTGGTGTGTATTCGCTCCGCACCCTTGGAACGCGTGTCTCGTTAAGGCAGAGGTTGAATGCACAGGTGGAGGCCCTAGAGGAGGTGGAGGATGCAGAATCAGCGGAGGAAGTGGGAAATACAGAGGTTTCTTCTGCAAGCCTTGGGGATTCCAACATTTGTGGAGCAGCCCCTTTCCGGCCTGCCCCCACAGCCACCAGAGTCACCCAGTGCCCAGTCAGCGAGATGTAGCGCCCTTTGCCATGCTTACTCGTCCAGGTGTCTGTGGTGAAATGCACCCTGGCACTCATAGATTTAGACAAGGAACAGGTGATGTTGTCTGCGACATGCTGGTGTAGAGCAGGCACAGCTTTCTTACAGAAGTAATGGCGACTGGGCAACTGATACTGGGGGACTGCAATGACCATCAGCTTTCGGAAACCGCCTGTATCTACCAGGCGGAAAGGCAGCATTTCCGTGGCCAACAGATTGGAGATGGTGGAGTTCAACCTCTTAGCTTTGTCATGCATAGGATGAAACAATCTTTTATGTGACCACAACTGCGGGACCGAGGGCTGGCTAAGGTGCTGAGAGAGCGCAGAGTATGGTGAACCGGAAAAACTGGTGGAGCATGAATGAGGTGCAGATGTTACGGTGGATTGAGAAACATGCAGTGTGCTCAGTGAAACAAACACAGCAGGTATGTCCGCTTCAGTTACAGCTGACGGGCTGTCTCTCAGCCTGACTGGAGAGGGTAAAGAACCGGACTTTCTGCGATGGGAGATCTGCATGACAATACTTGGCACAGTAACAGAGGAGGAGAAAGAAGCAGCGGATGCGTTTGATGGGGCAGCTGATGGTTGTTGAGGTGCGCTGGTCATCATTTCAGCGCGGTAAGATTCCCAGCATAAACAATGTTTGAGCATTCTTGCATGTAGTAGTCAAATTATTGCAGTTTTTCCCTGTACTGAGTTTTTTATCACAAAGTTTGCAGATAACGTGATTAAGCTTATCCTTTGCAGTGACAAAAAAGGCCCATGCTAGGCAACCCTTGCGGCCCCTGCGAGCTGCAGACCTGTGAGCTCTGCTGGCCACAGATGCAGTGCTCCTCGTGCTTGCATCACTCCGTGTCTGCACCGTAGGGCAAAATGTAACCTCCTCGTCTTCCTCCTCCACCTCCTCAGATGAGCTACTTGGCCGCGTGACTCTGGGTTCACACCAAGTAGGATCTTCAACCTCGTCATCATCCAATGTGTTATCCCATTCCTTGCCCTCAGAGTCACCCCTCTCTTCTTGTTGCCCCGACAGCACAGTACAGTCCGCATGAGCCTCAGGTATCTGAGTCTCATCGGGACCACCTCCTTCCCCTGCGGTTAACGTCTGGTGACGAGGGTCAGGAATCTGCTCGGATCCTACTTCGTTCTGCCCCGAATCCAAGCTTAAAAAAATTTGGGCATTGGTGCAGATGCTCTCCTCCCCTTGACTCTGACTGTTTGGAGTACCCTTCTGAAGCCCATGGTGTAGAATGGGTGAAGAGTTCTACAGACTCACGCATCTGTAGTTCGCTACAGCTAGTTGGGCAGTTGGCCAGTTGTTACGCGGGGGGGGGGCATGGGTAATTGGGGTGCCACCTCTGTGGACTGTACTGCATGTTGAGGTTGAGCAAGAAGAGGAGAGGGCACTGGAAGCAGAGCTTGCCATCCACTGGAGCACTTGCTCTTTCTGGGCCTGATCAACAAGGCGTATTGCTGTGTGGCTGCCAAAGGAAGGGAGTGCAGTAGGCCGTCCACTAACATATGTTTGTGTTGGGTCACCAGTGCTTTCACTAACATTACCACGTACCCCCATGTACACCTTGAACACCAAGCCTATTCCCCCTTCCACCACGCCCTCTCTTTTTCCCACTCATGTTGGTCAGATACAGTGGTAGGAGCACGCAATTAACTAAAGAAAAGTTCACTTTTTTCCTGTGCAATAGCTCAGCACACACCTGAATTTCAGTGACACTAAATGACAATGTAAGATATGGCCTGCCGTATAACCTTACTAACAGACAAATTAAATTTGTTAGTGTGCATGAGGCCGATAAAACCTGCGAGATATTCTCCAAACAATTTCAGGAACAGAAGAATTTTTTTTTGAATGTGGCCAGTATGACAAAGAATATATGCTCCAAAATTTTCAAACTCAGCCAGCTGTATCACTTTACTCAGAGCAAAAAATATTTTTGGATTACTCTGCATAAGCTGTGCGTTCAGCTGACTTTGACCGCCACTGACGTAGTAGCTTACAGCACTGTATGACTTTTGGCACAGGAAAAAAAATTTTTTGGACTGGGCCTAGTAAGAGAAGTTTTTTTTTTTTTACTGTGAAACCAGAACAAGTTCAACGCCACTAAAATAGGATCTGCCTTTTAGCAGACTGGATCAACTTTGCCTAGTAAAAAACCTTTGGTGGACTCTGCCTGCCAACCAAAAATATATATAGGTTTGAATGTGCGTTCAAGCTGAATTTGACCGCCACTGACGTAGTAGCTGGCTTATAGCACTGTATGACTTTTGGCACAGAAAAAAATATTTTTTGGACTGGGCGTAGCTAGCAAGAGAAAAAATTTATTTTTTTTACTCTGAAACCACCTGAAGTTCAACTCCACTAAAATAGTATCTGACACTAAAAAGAATTTTAGTGCACACAGCTTTCAATATCACAATAGCAACAGAAAAAAACAGATTTTGTGCTCTGCAATAAAAAGCTCTTCAGACTGTGCAGAGCACAATTTCAACCCCAATAAATGAAAAGGTGCACTGCGCTTGCTTCATCACATTAGCAAGTGCAAAAAAAGATTCAAGGTATACTGCGACATGGAGCTCTATACCAGCGGTACACAGCACTGTTGTATGGCATGGGCCCTCTGTTTCTGTCAGAATCTCAGTACTTGCACAAGAACACCAAAAATGTGCTGCACCAGTGGTTGCAGAGGTACACAGGCCAGGAATTATCTACACTATCTGACTACCACACAAGCGCCCATCTATCTAGCTAATATTTCTCATTACACAGGAGAACACTGAGCTGCATCTGTATCCAGCAGTGACATGGATATAATGGCGCTGAGCGGACAAGGCCGCTTTTTATATTGAGAGGACATGTGATTTCTGCAGCCAATTGCAGAAGCCCTTATGTCTGGACAGTGTAGATGCTTCCTGCGCTATGATTGGCTGGCCGCGCTTTCCTCAGTTAAAGTTACTGCCCACAGAAAAAAAAAAAAAAACAGTGCACAGCTCATCTGACCTGTTCTAAGCTCTCCACAGCCCCCACACTCACCTGGCACATGTCACCGCTCATCATACACTTGCACTATGCTAACAAAACTGTTCCAGTGCAAATTGAACTTTTTAGATTTTAAGAAAATTTGCTTGCCTTTGCGATCATGAATCCGAATGTGCCATATTTGTGCCAAATTTGAAACTTTCGAACATTCGCCGAACAAATTCGCTCAACACTAGTGAAGAGATGTATGGGAATAGACCCCCCAAAAATAACCACTGGATTTGAGTTTAGTTACTCTGCTATCATCCGGTGGTGTTGAGAAGTCTGTCTCAATCCAGCCCTTGTCCATTTTTATAAGAGTCAGCCTGTCAGCATTTTCAATTGACAGGCGGATGCGCTTATCAGTTATGATTCCACCGGCGGCACTAAAAACCCGCTCTGAGAAAACACTGGCGCCAGGGCAGGCCAAGATCTCCAAGGCGTAGAGAGCCAGTTCATTCCACGTATCCAGCTTGGATACCCAATAATTATAAGGCACGGAGGAATCACGGAGGACTCTGGTATGGTCGGCAAGGTTCTCCCTCAGCATCTTCCCAAACTTTTCCCTCCTTGTCAGAGTACCCTGCGCATCATGGCCTGGGCATTGGGAGGGTCTGAGAAAACTGTCCCAGAACTTTGACAGTGTTCCCCTGCCTCTGCTGGATTGAAGTTGTGTCTCCCTCACCGGTACTTCTTAGTTGTGCAAGGAAGTGTGACCTCTGCCGCCAGTGTTGTCAGCTGTGATTTTTTTAAATAATTCTTCAACAAGGGCCTTCTGGTACTGCAACATTTTATTAGTAGGGCAGCATGGTGGCTCAGTGGTTAGCACTGCAGCTTTGCAGCTCTGGGGTCCTGGGTTCAAATCCCACCAAGAAAAACATCTGCAAGGAGTTTGTATGTTCTCAACGTGTTCTCCCCGTGTTTCCGTGGGTTTCCCCGGGGTTCTCCGGTTTCCTCCCACACTCCAAAGACATACTGATAAGGAATTTAAATTGTCAGCCCCAATGGGGACAGTGCCAAAATAAATAAGTTAGTCATCTCTGGCACGGAAAGGAGAAATAGAAAGTTCTCCTTGTAGCGCAGGTCTAGAAGTGTGACAAACCAGCAATTACTTTCATCCAGAATGCGTACAACACGAGGGTCACGGGAAAGGCAACGGAACCAGTAGTGTAGGGGCGGTCACCGCGGGCCCTGTATGTTGTAGGGACCCAGCCAGAGCCGCCTCTGATATGAGGCAGAAGGCAGCAGCACTAAGGGAGATTGCTACAGACTGCTGGCTCCCCTACCTGATGGAGACACTGCACACTGGCTAGCACAGAGCCTCGGTCAGTGAAGTGTGTGGCTGGAGCTGACATGAGAAGTTTCTGACAGGCTCCACTGTCAGTGCTGCAGTTCGCTCTGCTCAGTGGTGCTCTGGTTCACACATAATGGGCCTAGTGCCCACATTACATTTATCTCAGATGCTGCCTGGCCCTATCTGACCTCATCTTAACTCCTTGGCTCACCTGCAGCACTTGGATCACAAAGTTGCCAGTGCCATCCATTAACTACCTGCAAACTGCAAACTTCATGTGAGGTAGGGCAGAATTTATTAAATTCAGGTATGTAATGGTCACTGTGGAGAGGATGGGGGTAGGGTGGGAACTGAAGAGGCAGTGGAGGGAGGACAGGGCTGGGGGCCTTATTATTATACATATTATAGTGTTCTGAGATTATACACACTCATTGCCTGTAAGAGGTGCTTTTTGGGGCAGCTGGAGATGGGGAAGTAGCTCATTATTCTTACGGTCTGGGTCTTATTACAAGCCCTCATACAGTAACCATTGCATGAGCTGCTTTATATTTAATAATTTCATAGTAAGCAGCCTATTATTAAGTTAATAAAGGGAGTCTGATACATGATACAGGGGCCCAGCCTATGTATCAGGCCTCAGCCAGGGATGTTTGACTCTGTAAACATGCAGCGTTTCAGAGAAACACATCCTTTAATAGCTGCTGAGAACTGAGCTGCACTGTGCACTAGTCCTACAGCATGCAGGGAGAAGCCTGTAGGACTAGTGCAAGTGCACATTGCAGCTCAGTTCCCAGCAGCTATTAAAGGATGTGTTTCTCTGAAACGCTGCATGTTTACAGAGTCAAACATCCCTGGCTGAGATACTACAGCCAGTGTCTGATACATGCTGCGTATTAGGCATCAGTCTGGTGCTGGATTTGAAATGGGTCCAGGATCTTCTGTGGTCTCCCATTTCAGTCCAGCCAGGGATGATGCTGCTCATCATTGCCATCAGCCCCAACACCTAGCTGGTCCACAAGCACTATTTGTCGCCCAGGTAGTGGTGCCTAGCAATGTTAAGCCTGGGTTGCAAAGGGAGACAGGACTTGTGGAATCTAAGTCCAGGATTTGCCGCACTGAGCATGTCTGTGACCTGGCGTATCATGATTGGTGGGTTGGCACCCACCTGACTCGGTGACCTGGCACTCCCTGATTGGTCCACGGGTAACGTCACCAATAGCGCGTCGCTGGGCAGGGCTTAGTCTTTAAAAGGCCCGCCCACAAACATGGCGGCGCGCTCAGATCATTTGAGCTAGCTGTTTGTGGTGTGCACGCTTACTCCGGGCTCAAAGAGCCATAGCTTTAGCTAAGCAGGTAGCTTCGCCTCGCTGACTGGCTCTAACCAGGGGGTTCGCCTTACACCCCGAGCCGCCTGTGAGCTAAATAGAGCGGGTTTGCTCAGTCCGGTAGCACGCCGGCTGAGTGCTCGAATACCCGGAGGGAATCACCCGCACGCTAGCACCGTCTCCTATAGCGTAGCGCCTGTACCGAAGACAGGGCTACTGCTCATAGTTCGGTCACACGTCTCCCTGCGGTTCTTGGAGATTGTGTGAACCACTTTAGCGCCAATCCCCATAGCGTAGCGCCTGTATCAAAGACCGGGCTACTGCTGTTCCCACGGTCGCACATCTCCCTGTGCTTCTTTGAGATTGTGCGAACCGTCTTACCCTTCCGTGTGCGTTAATGTAGCACCCTGAGGATTCGGCTGCTACAGGGGTATTGCACCTCAACCCAGAGGTGTGATATTCCACTCCCGGGTAAGGATGGAGTGTGGAACTGAGCTCAGTTAGCTGCATGCACTACACACATCCCATTTCCGAGGAACAGACCGATGGTACTCCCACTAGAGAAATGTGCAGGTACGACAGAGTCTGTTCCTGGCTGGAGTGGGAGGGGGGTGGAACATCCCAGTAGTGTAGGGGCAGATAGGGGGAGCAGTCTGGGTAAAGCTAGGAGCTCATTGGGTGCTGGTCACCTGAGCTCACGCATAGAGGGAGTATATAAGGTGGGAACAATCTTAGATCAGGGTCAGTCTTTTGCAGAGTGAGGTCAGTCTTTTTGCAGAGTCAGAGGAAGAGAGCAGAGGAGAAGAGCAGCTCCAAGGCCAAGAGAGAGAGAGAGGAGAAAGAAAGACCCAGAGGGGGAGAAAGAAGGAACTCCAAGAGCCCAAATTAGACCAGAGGGTGAAGAGTTGGCAACAGGGTACCGGATCCCAAGCTGGCAGAGGCTACAGCACACCTTAGCCAGGAACCGGAGGTCGTGGGCAGGACTGATCTGCCACGATCACCCACTATATCCACCCGGAAGGCAGACCACGCATAGGGTCAGGGAACCCAGAGACAAGGGTTCACCAACAAGAGGCCCGAGGGAGCCGGACTTAGGTGGATCCCTGGTGGGGAAGGCCAGAGACGAGGACAGGACAGAAAGGGAGCTCAGAACCACGCTCCAGAACTACTTGAGGGTTGGCCGAGTCCAGGACCTGGTGGACGCAGCGCGGCTCGGGTGGTCACTCAAGGCCGGAGTGACCGGTACAAGAACAGCAGTAAGTAAAGAACCCTGAACTGCACAACCCGACTCTGACTCTCATTACCATCCTCACTGCACCTCCACAACCACCATCCTCTGCACCTGACCCCCTGAGGCTATACCCCTCCCGTTGGGGGTTATACTATCTAAGCTGCACACACATCACCAGCCTCAGCGGACCCTGCTGCAGCGGCGGCCTTTTGACCGCAAATCAACGGGTGGCGTAGTCGACACAAAAGAACATCTAGTAACATCATAAGGACTGCCACACACTGAGCTTGACACCCTGGGCACGGACCGGGTCACAGCCACTCGGAGACTACAACCCCCATCTGATCCGGCTCCGGGTATCCCCAACAACACTGGCCCAGGGGGCGCGTCAACTTTGGCGTAGTCGGCAGGATTACGTGCCCGCAACAACCGGGTACTGCGTGCCTGAAGAAAAGTTCACCGTTACCTTAACAAGAAGTCTCCTGCCGGTTCCGGAGGGTCCCCGCCATCGGGCCCCATCACAGGTCGTTTCCCGCCGGTTGTCCGCCATTTGCAGCTTTTTCCCGCCATTTCCGAAGATTTCCCGCCTTGGAAGAGCGGACGCCATTATGGGCGTGCCAGAGGGTGGCCAGAGGCCACCTCCCATCGTGGGCCAGGTCGAAGAATGGCGCCAAAAGCGGAAACCGCGCCCACCAACAGAGACTGTGATGCTGGAAGTGTCCATCAGCGTGAGAGAACTGCCCCTGGAACTGAAGTTGCCCCGGGACCACCCTCGATGTGGGCGGAGACAGAAGAAGAGAACAAAGATGGGTGTCGCCTGGAGCAGTCTGGAGAGAGCGCACCCGGAGACAAGACGTCTGGAAGAGAGTCCAGAGAGAGCCTACCCAGAGATGGAGGGAGAGCCAGGCAGCACCGACCCAGCGGTCAGGAGCCTGATGCGGGCCGCCACTCCAGGCAGCACCGACCCAGTGGTCAGGAGCCTGTTGCAGGTCGCCACTCCAGAAGGCCTGCTGGAGATCCTAACACAGCTCCCCCGAGACCGGGAGTGTGCACAGACCGCGCTGGAGGGCCTCGCACAGAGGTTGGCCCGGGTGCAGCGAGAGACGTTGGCGGAGTGGAGCCGAGAGATGGCCCAGCAGACCGGCACCCGTCAGCGGAGCACGCCACCCAAGACGAGGAGACAGACTGCCTCTGAGGATGGCGCAGGAGGAATGAAGGCAGGAGACGGCGCCGAGAAGGGAGCTGAACGAATGGAGGCAGGTAAAGGGGACGTCTCTACCCCGAGCCGGGAAACCGCGTGCCTGCCCCAGCTCCCCGTCGCAGAGCCCGAAATTCCCCCTGCCGTGCCCGTCGCTGCATCGTCACCGCCGCCGACTGGGCCTCAACCGGAAACTGCGGCCGCGACCCCTGTGACGTCACACGCCTCGACCTCGAGAGTGGCCAAGCAGGAAATACCACCGGCCTGGTCGCAAGGCCTAGTACCCCCGGGCGCCGCAATACCAACAGCGCCCCCTACCTCCGCGGAGCCCCCGGCCTGGTCGCAGGGCCAAGTAACACAGGGCGCCGCCGTTCTTACGGTGCCCTTTACTTTCAAGGTGCCCCAGGCCTGGTCGCAAGGCCTGGTTAACCCGGGCGCCGCTACCACCACGGCGCCCATAACACCTAAAGTACCGCACCTGGGTGAGGACCTGTTCGCCCAGCATACGTGCCCGGGTGGGCAGCCCTTCGTATGGCCCCAGGAATACATCCAGCTGGAGCTGCAAAAAGCAAGGGCCATGTGCGAACCCCTGATCCCGGCTCCAAAGCCCATGAAGAGGATCTCGCCCCCGCTAGAAGAGACCCAGTTTGAGTGGGATCCCACCGGAGAAGACCTCATGGGGTTCACTCAGGAGACTCGGGCAGCCGCAGCGGAGCGTGCAGAGTGCTGCCGCCAGCAGCTCGAGGTCTTTGAGAGGGAGCGGAGAGAGAGGCGGGTCCGGGAACAACAAGCCCAAATAAGGAGCGCGGAGCAGAAGAGCCGGACCAGGAGAAACCCCCGTGCAGCGCATGGTCCCCGTACCATCGGGACTGTGATAAAGTTCAATCTGCAGCATGGGTGGGGTTTCATCAGGGATCACCGCACCCCAGGCGACGTCTTCGTGACCAGGAGAGACGTTGAGTCCCACCTACCGGAGGGACACAGAGGTCGTGACCTGTATTTAGGGGACGAGGTCACCTTCACCCGGCACAAGTGTGCCAAAGGACCCTACGCCCTCCATGTGCATCGCCTGACGGAGGAGGAGCTGCGGTGTGAGGAGGAGCAAGAGGACCCGGACGGGTCTGAAACTGAAACTGTCCACAAAGAAAGAGCAGGAGGACGCCGTCGTTGAGTACGGTAGTGAAGAGACTGTATAAAGTTGCCCGTCGGGGTACCAAGAACTGTTACTTATTTAAAATATGTTCCCCGTTGGGACCAGCCAAGAGTGAACTGTTAACCCCGTGTGTCCCTATTCCCACTGACCGAGGACTGAGAGCGGTCAATCCTCCCTAATACCTGGCCGAGGACTGAGAGCGGCCATATTTCCCCTTGTATATAGTTGCGCTTCCTAAAGCGCCCCCTACCGGTTTTATAGGAAAACCGTGTTTCTTCAAGAGACTGTAGCACTTTACCCGGTCACAAGTTGCACCGTGACCGGAGGAACCAGAAACAAGAATGTTTATATGAAAAGTTTATTGCTGCTGATGATGTTTTATATGTTTTATATGTTTATGTTTATGAAAAAAAAAAAAAATGTATGTTTGTGGATGTTTATATCTTACAGCCCGAGGACGTGCTGTGATTTACCAGGGGGGAATGTAGCACCCTGAGGATTCGGCTGCTACAGGGGTATTGCACCTCAACCCAGAGGTGTGATATTCCACTCCCGGGTAAGGATGGAGTGTGGAACTGAGCTCAGTTAGCTGCATGCACTACACACATCCCATTTCCGAGGAACAGACCGATGGTACTCCCACTAGAGAAATGTGCAGGTACGACAGAGTCTGTTCCTGGCTGGAGTGGGAGGGGGGTGGAACATCCCAGTAGTGTAGGGGCAGATAGGGGGAGCAGTCTGGGTAAAGCTAGGAGCTCATTGGGTGCTGGTCACCTGAGCTCACACATAGAGGGAGTATATAAGGTGGGAACCATCTTAGATCAGGGTCAGTCTTTTGCAGAGTGAGGTCAGTCTTTTTGCAGAGTCAGAGGAAGAGAGCAGAGGAGAAGAGCAGCTCCAAGGCCAAGAGAGAGAGAGAGGAGAAAGAAAGACCCAGAGGGGGAGAAAGAAGGAACTCCAAGAGCCCAAATTAGACCAGAGGGTGAAGAGTTGGCAACAGGGTACCGGATCCCAAGCTGGCAGAGGCTACAGCACACCTTAGCCAGGAACCGGAGGTCGTGGGCAGGACTGATCTGCCACGATCACCCACTATATCCACCCGGAAGGCAGACTACGCATAGGGTCAGGGAACCCAGAGACAAGGGTTCACCAACAAGAGGCCCGAGGGAGCCGGACTTAGGTGGATCCCTGGTGGGGAAGGCCAGAGACGAGGACAGGACAGAAAGGGAGCTCAGAACCACGCTCCAGAACTACTTGGGGGTTGGCCGAGTCCAGGACCTGGTGGACGCAGCGCGGCTCGGGTGGTCACTCAAGGCCGGAGTGACCGGTACAAGAACAGCAGTAAGTAAAGAACCCTGAACTGCACAACCCGACTCTGACTCTCATTACCATCCTCACTGCACCTCCACAACCACCATCCTCTGCACCTGACCCCCTGAGGCTATACCCCTCCCGTTGGGGGTTATACTATCTAAGCTGCACACACATCACCAGCCTCAGCGGACCCTGCTGCAGCGGCGGCCTTTTGACCGCAAATCAACGGGTGGCGTAGTCGACACAAAAGAACATCTAGTAACATCATAAGGACTGCCACACACTGAGCTTGACACCCTGGGCACGGACCGGGTCACAGCCACTCGGAGACTACAACCCCCATCTGATCTGGCTCCGGGTATCCCCAACAACACTGGCCCAGGGGGCGCGTCATTAACACGAAGGGCTAAGATAATTGTTAGGCGCGTCGCCGGTCGCTCTCTCCTCCGTGCAGTAAACAGAGATAGAGCGTACCGCTATACCCTGTCCAGTGTGAAGCTAACACGGAAGGGTTTATCATTTAGTTGTCGTTTGCCTTTCCACCCGGGAAGTGTTCGGCAGCAGTCCTCTAGGCTGCATCGCGGACCCCGGGGTCGGTTGCGTTCCATTAAATAAAGTTGTCTGCAACCGTCCCCCTAACACTGCGCATAGCTTGGGTAGCATGTATCAGCTGTCAGGCTCTATCTATCTAAAGAGGTTGTCTAGGCTTAGAATAAAAGTCTGCAGTCAATCTATGTGACTGCAGACTGTCAAATCATGACAGGGTGCAGTGCGCCTGCTGTCACGAGTAGTGTTGAGCCACCCCCGTAGTGTTCGAGTTCGGTTCGGTTCGTCGAACACCCGTATGTTCGCCGAACACCTTCGAACACCGTTAAAACCAATGGCAGGCAAACTAAAACACATAGAAACACATAGAAAACACCTTCAAAGGTGTCCAAAACCTGACAAACTGCTCAGAAGACACAACTAACATGGAAAAGTGACAAGTACATATAGTCATGCGAAAAGAAAAGAGGTGGAGGAGTAAAAGGAGGGGGAGACTCAGATATAGGCATGTCATGCCCTTCTAAAACCAAAAAAGTGCAAAGCCGATACGGCCAATCCGTTCCTGCCTGTGCGACCTCCGTGTCGCCGGGTTTGTGCCAGAGCTGCGGTGGACCCTGACGGCCAGCCCACCTCTCCCAATACTGGTGCCTGTCCGCTGGTGGGTCGAGCGAGCCCCCCTGTGGTGGAGGCAGCTCTAAGCTTTTTAATTTAAATTGTCTCTCTAATTTGAATGAATACACTTTAAATCCTTTTACAAGGATCTATTGGAGGGCAAGTCTCATGCCAGCAGCCGCATAATTCCAGCTCCAGTAGCATCCACTAAAGCTGCTGCAGTTAAAAAGCTTTTATAAGGATCGAGCTCGGTGGTCCACCGCAAGGCGTCCTACCGCCAGTCCAAGCCCCTATGCCTTGGGGTGCCTTCCGATGCTCTTCACTGAGTATCCCGGGGGCCCGAAGCATTTCCTTTGAAAAAATTAAGTGTCCAAACTACAGGTGGTATAGCTTGCTTAACAGCTGGGATAATCCGCTGACTAGCAGACACTTCTACTAGGCACAAAGTATTTCCTGGGCTAGATGCAGTTAAAAAGTTGTAATTAGATACTCTCGTTGGATGCTGAGAAAGCATTCCATAGAGTCTCCTGGCACGCCATATATTATTCTCTTAAGAAGCTTGGGGTAGGGGTCTAGGAGACCCTTTTATAGCCAAAATCACGGCCCTGTATCGCAATACATCACCTAGGCTGAAGATAAATGGAACTGTAGCACCCGAGGGCTCGGTTGCTACAAAGGTATTGCACCTCACCCAGAGGTGTGATATCTCACTCTCAGGTAAGGATGGAGTGTGGATCAGGACCCCGACACCTGCATGCATTACACCACATTGCCGTGGGGCAGGGCGACCAATATGCCCCTGAGATGGGCACTACAGTCCCTGTCCCTGGCTGGAGTGGGGGGGAGGGAACACCGAGGAAGGGGAACCCTGTAGTGCAGGAGCAGGGAGGAATCAGTTCCTGGGTGCATTGAGAAGGGAGTATAAAAAGGTGGGCACCATCTTAGTTCAGTGCAGAAAAGTCTGAGCAGAAGTGACAGGGAGCAGGGGCTCTGCATGAGCTCTGCTCCGGAGGCGGGCCTAGTAACAGAGGCCCAGGCCTGGAAAAGGGAGAAGGAAGGAAGAAGAGCGGAGAAGGCTCCAGGAACGAGGAACGAAGGGATCCCAGGGGTGCGGACGGGCGAGTCACCACCGCATGCCCGAATCCACCTGCGTGGAGGGGTCAGACCAAAGGGGGAGACCGGTCCCCGAAACTAGTGGAGGCGGGAAACGACCCTCAGCTAGAAAAGAGAGGCTGTGACATTTTATGTGGCGCAGCCCCTTGCTACACCCGCTAGGAAGGCACCACATAGGGTCAGGGAAACTGGCGCCAAGTTCACCAAGAGGAGGCCCGAGGCAGCCAGATAGAAGCGTTGGTAAGAAAGGCCAGACAAAGGACACACAAAGGGAATCCTGTGAAGCGCTCCAAAGTTATCTGGGAGTTGTCTGAGCCCCTCACCTGGTGAGCACAGTACGACGTGGGCAGCCGTTACCTGCAGAAGTGGTCTGGATAATAAGAACTGTGAGTAAAGGCCCTGGACTGCATCACTGACTCTGTGTCGTTACTGCTGCTGCCCTGCACCATCACCCCCATCCTCCGCATACACTGCCCTGAGGCTATACTCCTCCCGTGGGGAGTTATGCTACGCTCTGCTGCACCCACAACACCAGCCTCAGCGGTCTGCCCTGGAGCGGCGGTTCACTCTGACCGCAATCCACGGGTGGCGTAGTCGGACATTTAAACATCAAAACCACATAAATAGTTCCGCCACTGGCTTGACCGCCCTGAGCCACGGAACCGGATCGCCGCCACGGAGACTACAACCACCAGCATCCACCAAAAAGGGTCCGGCTCCGGGTGTCCCAAGGCCCAGGGGGTGCGTCAGAACATTTTCATCACCTTTCATAATCACCAATGGGACAAGGCAGGGATGTCCTCTGTCCCCTCTCTTATACATCCTAGTGACGGAGCACCTGCTCTCATCAATTCGCCATAACCCCAATATTAGGTGGATTGAGGTGGGAGGCACCGAGTACAAGTGCTCTGCATTTGCTGATGATGTCCTAGTATATATCACTCAATCACATATATCCATCCCTGCTGTTATGGCTGAAATAGATCACTTTGTTAGATGGTCAAATTTTAAAACCAATGCAGCGAAGTCTGAGGCCCTCGGTGTCTCCCTCCCCAAATCCATACAGGATTCCATCCAGTCCAACTTTCCCTTTGCCTGGCCCTCACAGGGTATCAAATACTTAGGAATTCCTATTCATAGAGACCTCTCCCATCTATGTTATCTTAATTTTTGGCCCTTTATTGAACAACTCCATACAGACCATGGTTGGCAAGTTAGAACTGTAAGATTCACTACGTGAACCACTGGTGTTTTGAGGAAAAGCACATGTACACTGTGTTCCAAATTATTATGCAAAAAGTGTTTAGGAGTGATAAGGGAAGAATTTGTTTGTTTGTCAGTTAAACTCCTTGATGGTGATGTGTGTCAGGGCTCTTTATATCACTGTAAGCAATTGCAGACAGCTGTGCTAATTAGTTTGGCAGGTGTGTCCAATGAAAGGCAAGACTACTTAAGAAGGCTATCCCACATTATTAAGCAGCCTACATTTTCTGCCAAAATGGGCCCCTTTAGGATCCCTGAAGGGGTAAAGATGAACGCCATTATGTATGTGGAGTTTCTCAAACAGCAGTTCCTGCCATGGTTCAAGAAGAAGAATGGTGTATTTCACAGCAAGATCATTTTCATGCATGATAATGCACCGTCTCATGCTGCACATAACACATCTGCATCTCTGGCTGATATGGGCATAAAAGGGGACAAACTTATGGTGTGACCCCCATGCTCCCCTGACCTCAACCCCATTGAGAACCTCTGGAGCATCATCAAAAGGAGTGTCTATGATGGCGGGAGGCAGTTCACATCTAAGCAACAGCTCTGGGAGGGTATTCTGTCCTCATGCAAAACAATTGAAGCAGAAACCATCCAAAACCTGACAAATTCAATGGACGAGACAGTTCAGAAGCTCCTTTCGAACAAGGGGTCCTATGTGCAAATGTAACATCACCTAGAATAAAGTTTTGAGTTGAAAACTGTTTGATTTCAGTTTGTAATAACCTGCTAATGCTTATAATTTAAAAATGACCATTTTTTTTGTTCTTTATTAAAATGAAAAGGTTGATCGACGAGTGTGGGGGATCTAAGAGTGTGGCAACCCAGTAGTCAGGATTACTTCGAATTCTGACAATCTGAGGGTCATGTTGCAGGTAGTGCAGCAAGAAGGCACTCATGTGTCTTGCGCATCTAGGAGCCCCAAAATTATTTTCCGGGCTAGATGCAGCTAAAAATTATTATTAATTTTAAATCTGGTGGAGCTTAGTTTAGATGGCCTAATAGAATCAGTACTGCACACTGCTACAAAGCCCAAATTATTTTCCAGCCAAGATACAGATAAACATGATTAGTAATTTTAAAGCTTAAAACGGTTGGTGAGGTGATTTTAACAAATCATCAAGCTTTTACTCTCTCCAGGATGACACAGGGGTAGAAAAGTCGTTTCGCATCCATGATTTGTTCATCTTTATGAACGTGAGTCTGTCTACATTATCAGTGGAGAGACCCGTGCGCTTATCTGTCCGCACACCACCAGCAGCGCTGAACACACATTCAGACAGAACGCTGGCTGCAGGGCATGACAAAATCTCCAAGGCGTAAGTTGCGAGCTCCAGCTATTTATCCAGATTGGAAGCCCAAAAAGAGCAAGGGTCTAGTGACACAGTCATGGCTTCAATGTTTACTTGGAGATACTCCTGTACCATCGTCTCTAGGCGTTGACTATGTGTCAGACTGCTTGTCTCCTGTGGCCTTGCGAAGGATGGGCTAAAAAAGTGGTGAAATGATTCCGCAAAATTGATGTTACCACCAGATACTGTGTTTCTATTACGTTTTGAGTGTTGAACACTCGACGGTCCCACGGTTGGCAAATTGGAACTGTGAGATTCACTACGTGCACCACTATTGTTTTGTGGAAAAGCACATGTAAGATTCTGCAACAGTCTCTGCTGATACTCCTGCATGCGTGCATCCCTTTCTATGGCAGGAATAATTTCTGCAAATTTACTTTTGTACCGGGGATCTAACAGTGTGGCAACCCAGTAGTCAGGATTATTTCTAATTCTCACAATTCGAGGGTCATGTTGCAGGTAGTGCAGCAAGAAGGCACTCATGTGTCTTGCGCATCCAGGAGCACCAAGTCGCTGTTGTGTTGGTGGCGAGGTAACAATCATGCTTCCTTCCTCTGTCCTCTCCCCCCAACCTCGCACAACAGAAATGTGATCAAGGTCTCCCTCATCTGATGAGTCTTCCATCAGTTCGTTCTCCACTTCTTCCTGGGCTCCTGCACCTTCCTCACTAGTTTGGCTGCTACCATGCGCCCTGGTAAAACCATCTCCCCCACCCTCACATGCCTGCCGCCTTGGTGCTGCCGACCGTCTGGACCCTGCAGATGTTAGCCCTTCTGCATACAACTCCTCCTCCCCTACTTCCTCCACCTCCTCTTGTGCCACCACCTGACTCCGAATTCTGTTTAACATGTGCTCCAGCATGTAAATCACCGGAATAGTCATGCTGATAATGGCATCGTCAGCACTAAACATCTTCGTCGCCATTTCAAAACTGTGCAGAAGGGTGCATAGGTCCCTGATCTGAGACCACTCCTCCAGCGTGATTTGCCCCACCTCTGGATCTCGTTGGCCCAGGCTATACGTCAGAACGTATTGCACCAGGGCTTGTCGGTGCTGCCACAGTCTCTGCAACATGTGCAGAGTTCAATTCCACCGGGTAGGCAAATCGCATTTTAGCCGGTGAAGTGGCAGGCCCAACAACTTCTGTAGAGACGTAAGTCGCTGAGCTGCGGGATGCGAACGGCGGTAGTGAGCACACAGCAACCGTGCCCTCTGCAGAAGGCCATCTAGTCTGGGATAGTGGGCTAAAAATTGCTGGACAACCAGGTTCAACACGTGAGCCATACGAGGCACGTGTGTGACATTGCCCCGGCGAAGGGCCGCACCCAGGTTTGCAGCATTGTCGCACATGGCCTTCCCTGGTTTCAGGTCCAGTGGAGACAACCATTCATGAAACTGGTTCTCCAGAGCTGACCACAACTCCTCAGCTGTGTGACTCACATTTCCCAGACATTTCAAAGTAAAAACCGCCTGATGACGTTGAGCCCTGCTGTCAGCATAGTAAGGAGGTGTGCAGGATAACGTCTGCGCAGATAGAAAGCTTGTGGCATGACCAGACAGGCTTTGGGTGCAGGTGGAGGACCGAGAGGAGGTTGAGGAGGCAGAAGCAGTGGAGGAACTTTGAGATAAAGAGGATTGACGCACAACTCGTGGGGACGGCAATACTTGGACAGCAGCCCCTTGTCCTGCTGTCACCATAGTTACCCAGTGCCCAGTCAGTGACATGTAACGCCCCTGTCCATGCCTACTCGTCCAAGTGTCTGTGGTGAAATGCACCCTGTCACACACACAGTTTCTCAAAGAAGCGGTGATGTTGTGTGCGACATGCTGGTGCAGCGCAGGCACACCTTTCTTTGAGAAGTAGTGCCGACTGGGCATCTGGTACTAGGGCACTGCGACGGACATAAGGTCTCGAAAATCCTCTGTGTCCACCAGGCAGAAAGGCAGCATTTCTGTAGCCAAGAGCTTGCAGATGCTGAAATTCAACCTTTAAGCTTTCTCATGACTAGGAGGAAATGGTCTTTCACTTG
Organism: Phyllobates terribilis; assembly: GCF_046119375.1. Classification (NCBI taxonomy): domain Eukaryota; kingdom Metazoa; phylum Chordata; class Amphibia; order Anura; family Dendrobatidae; genus Phyllobates; species Phyllobates terribilis. The sequence continues at coordinate 249,126,222 of NW_027362761.1, forward strand.
TCCACATCTGAGGGATCGAGGGCTGGCTGCTGTGCTTAGATGGGGTTGAGAAGGGTGTCCCCGGCAAACTGCCGGTCTGTGAGGAAGATGCAGGTGGACATGTTAGGTTGCCTTGATCCAAAGGTGGTGCTATCGATGTCGGACAGCGCTCAACACCAGCTGGAGTTACCACCTCCAAAGAAAATGTCCCCCCAGTCACAGAGGATGAAGAGGCCACGGATGCACAAGATGTGGCCCCAGCTAGGCCGCATTGTAGCACAGTGAGCTTCCCACTGCAACTTATGCTTCATGTCCATGTGCCAGTTCATGCATAAAGTACTCAAACTATGTATTTTTTGGCCTCTACTTAGCTTTTGCTGACAATTGTTACAGATAACACGAGTTGGGTCATCTTTATGGATCTGAAAAAATGCCCAGGCTATGCAAGACTTAGCACCCATGCGACCTGAAGAGCCACCACGACTTGTGGTCAGAGGCAGAGTTGTGTTTGAGGATGCAGTTGTTGACATGCTTCCAGTACTACGTCTCTGTCCAGGAAGGTGCAACCTGACCTCGTCGTCACTAGCATTCTCCTCCACCTCTTCTGCTGACCTCATCTCTTGGCTGACTGTGGGTTGACAGTAAGTGGGATCTCCAACCTCATCATCTTCACCCTGTGTGTTATCACACCCGTCGTCCTCAGAGCCAACCTGTTCCTGCCCTGACAAAAAACTAAAGTTGTCGCTCCAATCAGGTATTTGAGTCTCATCATCGTCTTTCTCATTGTCTCCACCAACAGGAGTTACAGTTTGGGAATGAGGGTCTACATTATGGTCAGAACCTTCTGCGTCTGGTCCTGGATCCGACTCATAAAGATTCTGGGGATAAGTGCAGATCATTTCCTCGTCTGGATTCACAGAAGCTCTGGACCCGACCTCTGATTCCCAGGCTATAGTATGAGTAAACAGCTCTGCAGAATCAACCATCTGTTCTACCCCATACTCAGATGGGCAGCTGGAGATTTGGGAGCTGTGAGGAAGCAAGTGCGATTGGGGTGACACCTCTGAGGACTGGAGTATTTGTGATGTTGAAGTTGAGGTGGAGGAGAGCCCACTTAAAGGAGAACTTGATATCCGTTGAAGCACCTGCTTTTTTTGTGCCTCATCTGGAATTTGTAGCGATTGGCGTGGCCGTAAGAAAGGGATCTTATCACATTGTCCGCTAAAAGAAGTAGACATTTTAGTTTGGCTGGAAGATGGTCTTTCTTCTGCAGATGTTACTGTTGCTTTAACACCTACTCCACGGACACAACCTTTTTTCCCCTTCCCAACATGCCTATTCCCTTTTCCACCAGCAGCAGGCCTTTTTCCACTCATTTTGGTGGTTAACTAATTCACAACTCTGAAGTTGTTTGCACAAAAAAACATTGGATGGGAACCGAGCAGAGCTGAGTGGCCAAACTGTGGTATTAGGCCAAAAGTATTGGCTGGGTTAGATGCAGAAAAAAATTATATTGAATTTGCAACCTGATGGAGGTCAGTATAGATGGACTAATAGACCAAGTCCCACACACTGCTAGAAGCCTAAATATTTTTTCAGAGCTCAATGCAGAAAAAAATTATATTGAATTTGCAACCTGATGGAGGTCAGTATAGATGGACTAATAGAATGATGCTATGCCCAAAAGGTTTTACTTCAATAGGTGCAGTAAAAAAAATTGTATTCTATACACAGGTGGTGTAGCTTGCAACACAGATAGGCTACTCCACTGACTAACACACTCTGCAATAGGCCAAAAAGGATTTGCTTTGCTAGATTTACCCAAATGCTGTGAAAAAAACTTGCACAGCACTGGCACAGACCTGCCTGGCAAAAAGTGATAGGAACTGATGTAACCTAGTCCTGAAAAGGACTGCAATTACAATTAGTCTTTACTCCCACAACCTATCTATTTAAGAGCACAGACCTGCCTGATAAAAGTGATAGGAAATGCTGTAACCTAGTCCTTAAAAGGACTGCAATCACAACTTTTCCCTACTCCCAAGCTATCTGTAGATTTGTGCGAAAATTGGCTTGAAATTAACAAAGTGTAGCACACACAGCAACAGCAATGCCGTCTAACACGCAGCTGCAGAAGTGAGAAAATGGTGGCGACGGGGAAAATGGCTGGGTCTTATAGGGCAAGGACATGTGACATACACTGCCAATGACACATGCCCTTGCTTGTGTGAAAAAAAGCAGTTCGCTCCGTGTGTGCGCTGCTGATAGGCTGACAGACTGCACCTCCCCACTGTAAATGCGGGAAAGAGAAAAAAAAAATGGAGATCTTCATTATTCCTGCAGAGATCCATCCCCTGCCCCTCCCCCCTGTACACTCAAACTGCGTATTAACATTAATTTTCAGCATTACTGAGAAAAAATCCAGTTATGATTTTGGTGCATGAACAGTTATCGAACATAACCTCGAACAGCTGAATTTTTTTCAAATCGTTCGTGTTCGCCGAACGGCTCGAACACCGCCCAAAACAGCTCTAGTCACGAGTCCGATCAGGTGCGATCAGGCGGTCATGCAAGCACATGTTTGCTATTTGCACATACCGACTAGATAAGTTTGGCATATTTCAATAGAAGAGAATTGAGAGAAACCATAAGAGTGTAGTCGTCAAATGTACGCCTGCTCACATCAGTGATACTGGGGACATTTGTACTGTACATGGGGGACTCGGGGGACATAGTTAAATGTTAATATAAGTAGAACTCAGCACTCAAATGAAGTATGCTACAAAAATGACAATTTATTCACAATTCAATTAATCCAATGTGAATAAAATGTCATTCTTGTTGCATACCTCTTTGGTGCCAGGTTTTACTTATATTTTCATGGATTGGCCGTATAGTGCCATATACTAATTATTAAATGGTAAGCAAACATGTAAGGGGGAAGACCGGGATGTAAGTACTTTCAGAGCAAGGGATCAGGAACTGCCGGGGCCGTGCCTCTGGTTGGAGGGGGAAGACAGACTGCGAGCACAGGAGTCAGGTGACTGGGAAGCTGGGGGCGTGTCCAGAATGAGAGCTGGGAGGTCAGGTGACCGAGAGACTGGTGACGTGGAGAGAGAGAGGGAGAGACAAGGACGTTTTGCACCGGAAAGTGGAGCTGGGTCCTGCTCAGCAGAGCAGTGTGAGAGGGTCCAGGCTCCTGGCTCCAGGACTGGGAGCAAGAGCCGAGTGCAGTGGACAGGAGCAGTCAAGCCGACTAGAGAAGAGACGCAGGGTCTGTGAAGCCGGGCACGTGAGGTGCCGTATTATGGACTAGGGGCTCAGCGGGTAAAACCGGAGACCGCCTGCTGCCGCCAGAATACTGAGCATTGTTTGGGCGGGGAAGCCTGAAGAAATCAACACTGGCCCCAGCTGGCTACTGCCTTGTGAAGGAAAAGAGTCAGCCAAGTGTAAAAACTGTCGTTTACATCCGATTCGACTCTGCTACATCTAGTTAAACTGTGAACTGTCAGTTAAAGATTTACCTGCTACCTTCCTTGTTTTTCCCCATATTTTCCCCTGTTACTCCCTGCGTGGAGATTTACCCTGTTATTATAAACTTCCCCTGTTTATTAACCCTGTATTGGCTGCTCTGTGTTTCTGTGTCGCTGCATCTAAAGTACCCGTGTTACATTTGGCGTAGTCGGCAAGATGCAGTCGTTAGACACAGACACTGCAGAGCAGTCCATCCTGGGAGCCCCTAAATCTAGCTTGCCACTGGGGGCCATGCTCGGCAATCTCCCAAAGTTCACCAGGGACAATATGATGCTGTGGGACTGGATTGAGAGAGTTAGGAGTATGTTACGTATGCATCCGATGACCCCAGCTATGCAAGCCGAAATAGCCTTACTGGCCCTGGACGGCGAGGCCCGACAATCTGTGATGTACCACCCTCCCCATGACCGGGATACTGTAGAAAAAGTGGTGCGGATACTGGAGGAGATGCATGGGGATCTCACCAATGTAGGAGAGCTGAGGATACCGCTGTTTCACCAAGTGCAGCAGGAGGAGGAGACTGTGACGCAGTATGTTAATACTTTACAGAGGGTGCATGCCTATATCACTAGAAAAGACGACATGGGGAATTTGGGAATTGGTCCTCCTGACATGATCTTAAGGGACCAGTTTGTGGCAGGCCTCAGGGATGTGCAGCTGAAGCAGGCCTTGTGGGAGCGCCTGCGCGCCAACCCACGTATGACTTTTCTAGAAGTGGGGGCGGAGGCACGTGTGAGAGAGCAGGAGATGGGGGTGACGGCCCTGGCAGGGATGATCCGGAGTAACGAGGTACCCACCGCGCCTGCAGCTGAACCGGAATGGGCTCGAGAGATGCGAAAGGAGATACAGGAGATGCGGGATGAATGGTCCAGTCTCAAGAAGACCCCTGCCCCGACACCAGAGATACCCAGATCGAATGCTCCAGTTATGGAAAGAATTGAATTCAAGACCCCCCCTGCAGGAAAGTTCCGTAGAGGAGTGAGGCAGCCCTACACAGACAGAGACACGACCTGCTGGAAGTGTGGAGGTGCAGAACATTACGCCAGGGGCTGTGCTAGCCGAGGACGGCCCCTGTCATGGCAACCATTAGACTAGCGTGCTCCGTGTTTGGGGGACACAGCCCGGAGTCTGAGGAAGGGGAAAGAAAAAGAGGAAGTCCCAAGGACCTGGTTTCCACCAGCCCCACTGTCTGGGCCGAAATAAGCGGTCGGGCTGTTCACTGCCTGATTAACACAGGATCCCAGGTGACTACGATGACAGAAGCCTACTTCCAACAGCAATTTACAGAGATAGCGCGGCCTGAATGAGGACCAGTAATTAGACTCACGGCGGCTAATCAATTACCCATCCCGGTCGCATGGGTGGTGTGGATGAAGATGTGGGAAAAAAAAGGAGTCGTCCTGGTCGCAGGGGGAACCGGAAGTGGACCCCCGGTGACCCTTGGAATGAATGTGCTGAAAGAGATGAGGCAAATCCTGATTAATGAGCCAAAGAAGATTCCTCTAGACCAGTGGGACCTGCGAACCCCCCAAAGGAGGGTCTTTCAGCAACTAATCCGAGTTGCCCAGGCTCAGGAGACGTCGAGTGAAGGGAAGATCCTGGGGAAAATAATAGTGCCAGCAGCTACGGTGATCACCTTACCGCCCGGACAAACTGTACTCACGTTATCCGCACGGGCCTGCACACCTCTTGAGGGGGTCGAATTTCAGATAGAACCAACATCGATGGACAAAGTACCCCCTGGACTCTTGGTGGCTCGGACACTGGCCACCGTTCGGGGTGGCAATGTTATAGTGCGGTGTGTTAATCTGGGTGAAGATGATCTCACACTCCCTCCCAGGGCGGAAATAGCCCAGATTCTGGGAATGCCAGAGAAGTTGATGCGACCTGATGTGGTACAGCTGTCCGCTGTACGAGGAGACCCCTGGACTCTGGCAGTCACCGTGCCGCCGGAACCCCACCGGGCTAGTGCGAAGGGGGGACGAAGAATCCTAGAATGAATGCGGGCTGAATTGACAGGACTTACACCTCGACAGGTGCAGCAGGTTGAAGAGGTGCTGGAGCGGTACCAGGAAGTCTATGCTCGCCATGAGGATGATTTTGGTTGCACCGAAGCCATTACCCACGAGATTCCAATGGGGAGCGCTGCCCCAGTGCGGGAGAGATACCGGCAGATACCTCCCCAGATGTATAAAGAGGTTAAGGAGATGCTAGCCCATATGTTACAGAATAGTGTGATACGGGAGAGTCAGAGTCCATGGGCATAAAAAAGTTATGGCTCTGGGATGAAGGGCAGCAAAAACGGAAAATGCTCCAGTCATGAAGGGGTTAAATGGAGTATAATCTTTTGATACTTGCAAAAAAAATAATCAGGATTAATACCTCAGTATTTGATCACGTCTGATGACCAATTCTTTTGACCAGTGAGGGTATAGTGATGCTATTGGTCAGCGAACAGGTGTGAATATATTTGACACGCAAGTAGCACACTTTAAATAGAGTATAATCTTTTGCAGATTGCAAAAAAAAACAGGATTAATACTGCAGTAATATTTGACAAGCTGAGATGATGGACACCGTTTCTTTGCTTCCACAATACAGCAATGCTAGTCAAATCAACCAAATCTTGCTGTGTACTGCAAACAAGCAAATGGAGCAGTAAAAATGGTGTATTCTATTGCATTTCACCAAAATTAGCAGGATTAAGAGTGAAAAGAATATTATCAGCCCTGATATCTAGGGCTATTGATAGGAGTTCCAGCAGCAGAAAGAACGTGCAATGGACCCTATTCTGTACTATACTACATCTCCACAAACTCAGCCTAACTTGTGCTATCAGCAGGATAAATATTTCCTTACAAGGACTTTTAGAATAGATTTCTGATAGTGGTGTGGAATCTCTGTTTGAAATAAGCGCCAATTCTCTCCCTCGCTCAGCAGCAGCTCTTCCTACTCTGTGTCTTTGACTGGTAGACTGTGACGAGCATAGGGTCCCGGGCCTTATATAGACCAGACAACGCTATGCGGCCAGCCAATCACTATAATTCCACAACCAACATGGCTACGGCATTACAGTGACTGTCAAGCAATCCCTGCATAGTATTTGGCTGCCAAAGATGCACCCAACATGCGGGGCGGGGACTCGAGCTCCCACCCGAGCATTTCAAAATTACGCACCAAGCATCGAGCATCTCGAGCACTGTGATAACAAGATACAAAAAATGTGAGACTGGTGAAAATGTCACACTGTGACGAACATAAGTAATAAAGAGGGGACTACAGCTGTCCCTGGAACTGGGACCCTAACTATCCCCGTCCCAGGGGTACTCTTTATGGTAGAGAGGCATGGGTCTTCAACCTTACTATGCTCCTGTTAAACTCTAATCTTTCCTCTCCCCCATCCCATGAGGCATGGGACAAAAAGAAATGTAAGGGAAACAACACACAAAGACAGACAGGGATAACTTAATACCACTATGATACAACAGCTCTCACCAAAATTAGGGAGGAGGTAGGGAAAAGGAGGAACAACAAACTAAATAGGGCTAGGAAATAAGCACTCATGAACTACAGCACACTACAAATCGCTACAACTACAACTCCAACTACACCGCTTAGCACTTAGCTCAGGAAGAAGAATCTTTCACCAGCAAGGTAGAAATGCCAAGAGCTAGTATATGTAGGGAGTGGAGAAGATTGCAGCAGCAACAGCTGTGAGCACAAAGCTGAATGTTCCCAGCCAGCATGGAAATAATCCTTAACTCCTTCAGTGCTGATGGAAATGAAATCCATTTAAATAGTACATGAATCACACCATCTCTAAAGAGGACCTGCGATTCATTACCCATTGTGACCTTCTAAATTCAGGTCTCCCAGGGGGATGTGACACCCTTGTGACAGGCAGCCAGTGTAGCAATATTGTTTTAATACAGCAGAGATGTGAAATCTGCAGCTGCTAATGTGTTTGTAAGGAGACAAAAATTCAGTTATACTCTTCTCTTTTAGTTACACAGTTACTCACACTGGTAACTCCCCCTTTCATTTCTAATAACTCTGGAGGCAGATTCTTGTGCAGATCAGAGTCCTGCCGATAGCCTGGAAGAGTTCATTTACATATAAGAAAAACTTGGATTTCTGTGGAATAAAAAATCAGATCTCAGACTTCAAGGTATCATTTTATGCAACTTCGTATGACCTACATGCCTTTAAGAGGGTTTATACTACTGACATATTCCCTTTAAAAAAAACATTTTTTTTTACACTGTCATGTGATACCTGGAGCTTCTTAATACAGGAGTGCCAGAGATAAAACTGTTTTAGAGATATATCGGTGGCCCATCTTTAACCTACTTACCTCAGGGTGATGCATAAAAAAGCAACCGAGCTTACTAAATAGATACGGGAGCAAAACCAAGCTATCTGCCTAGTTGCGTGAGAAAAAACAAGCTTAATACATGGATATGGGAACAGAACTAAGCTTACTGCATAGATACGGGAGCCAAACGTTGAGTATTTGGTCAGTATTTCATCTCAGTATTTGTAAGCCAAAACCAGGAGTGGGTGAAAAATGCAGAAGTGGTGACGTGTAGTGTTGAGCCACCCCCGTAGTGTTCGAGTTCGGTTCGGTTCGTCAAACACCCGTGTGTTCGCCGAACTGTTCGTCGAACTGTTCGTCGAACTGTTCGTCGAACACCTTCGAACACCGTTAAAACCAATGACAGGCAAACAAAAACACATAGAAACACATAGAAAACACCTTCAAAGGTGTCCAAAAGCTGACAAACTGCTCAGAAGACACAACTAACACATGGAAAAGTGACAAGTACATATAGTCATGCGAAAAGAAAAGAGGTGGAGGAGTAAAAAGAGGGGGAGACAAAGATATAGGCATGTCATGCCCTTCTAAAATCCAAAAAGTGAGAAGCCGACACGCTCAGTCCGCTCCTGCCCGTGCCACCTCCGTGTCGCCGGGTTTGTGCCAGAGCCGCGGTGAACCCTGACGGCCAGCCCCCCTCTCCCAATACTGGTGCCTGTCCGCTGGTGGGTCGAGCGAGCCCCCCTGTGGTGGAGGCAGCTCTAAGCTTTTTAATTTAAATTGTCTCTCTAATTTGAATAAATACACTTTAAATCCATTTACAAGGATCTATTGGAGGGCAAGTCTCATGCCAGCAGCCGCGTAATTCCAGCTCCAGTAGCGTCCACTAAAGCTGCTGCAGTTAAAAAGCTTTTATAAGGATCGAGCTCGGCTGTCCACCGCAAGGCATCCTACTGCCAGTCCGAGCCCCTATGCCTTGGGGTGCCTCCTGATGCTCTTCACTGAGTATCCCGTGGTCCCGAAGCATTTCCTTTGAAAAAATGAAGTGTCCAAACTACAGGTGGTGTAGCTTGCTTAACAGCCGGGATAATCCGCTGACTAGCAGACCCTGCTACTAGGCACAAAGTATTTCCTGGGCTAGATGCAGTTAAAAATTTGTAATTAGATACTCTCGTTGGATTCTGAGAAAGCATTCCATAGAGTCTCCTGGCACGCCATATATGATTCTCTTAAAAAGCTTGGGGTAGGGGTCTAGGGGACCCTTTTATAGCCAAAATCACGGCCCTGTATCGCAATACGTCACCTAGGCTGAAGATAAATGGAACTGTAGCACCCTGAGGGCTCGGTTGCTACAGAGGTATTGCACCTCACCCAGAGGTGTGATATCTCACTCTCAGGTAAGGATGTAGTGTGGATCAGGACCCGACACCTGCATGCATTACACCACATTGCCGTGGGGCAGGGCGACCAATATGCCCCTGAGATGGGCACGACAGTCCCTGTCCCTGGCTGGAGTGGGGGGAGGGAACACTGAGGAAGGGGAACCCTGTAGTGCAGGAGCAGGGAGGAAGCAGTTCCTGGGTGCATTGAGAAGGGAGTATAAAAGGTGGGCACCATCTTAGTTCAGTGCAGAGAAGTCTGAGCAGAAGTGGCAGGGAGCAGGAGCTCTGCATGAGCTCTGCTCCGGAGGCGGGCCTAGTAACAGAGGCCCAGGCCTGGAAGAGGGAGAAGGAAGGAAGAGGAGCGGAGAAGGCTCCAGGAACGAGGAAAGAAGGGATCTCAGGGGTGCGGACGGGCGAGTCGCCACCGCACGCCCGAATCCACCTGCGTGGAGGGGTCAGGCCAAAGGGGGAGACCGGTCCCCGAAACTAGTGGAGGCAGGAAACGACCCTCAGCTAGAAACAGGAGGCTGTGACATTTTATGTGGCGCAGCCCCTCGCTACACCCGCTAGGAAGGCACCACATAGGGTCAGGGAAACTGGCGCCAAGTTTACCAAGAGGAGGCCCGAGGCAGCCGGACAGAAGGGTTGGTAAGAAAGGCCAGACAAAGGACACACAAAGGGGGTCCTGTGAAGCACTCCAAAGTTATCTGGGAGTTGTCTGAGCCCCTCACCTGGTGAGCACAGTACGACGTGGGCAGCCGTTACCTGCAGACGTGGTCTGGATAATAAGAACTGTGAGTAAAGGCCCTGGACTGCATCACTGACTCCGTGTCATTACTGCTGCTGCCCTGCACCATCACCCCCATCCTCCGCATACACTGCCCTGAGGCTATACTCCTCCCGTGGGGAGTTATGCTACGCTCTGCTGCACCCACAACACCAGCCTCAGCGGTCTGCCCTGGAGCGGCGGTTCACTCTGACCGCAATCCACGGGTGGCGTAGTCAGACATTTAAACATCAAAACCACATAAATAGTTCCGCCACTGGTTTGACCGCCCTGAGCCACGGAACCGGGTTGCCGCCACGGAGACTACAACCACCAGCATCCACCAAAAAGGGTCCGGCTCCGGGTGTCCCAAGCCCAGGGGGCGCGTCAGAACATTTTCATCACCTTTCACAATCACCAATGGGACAAGGCAGGGATGTTCTCTGTCCCCTCTCTTATACATCCTAGTGACGGAGCACCTGCTCTCATCAATTCGCCATAACCCCAATATTAGGTGGATTGAGGTGGGAGGCACCGAGTACAAGTGCTCTCTATTTGCTGATGATGTCCTAGTATATATCACTCAATCACATATATCCATCCATGCTGTTATGGCTGAAATAGATCACTTTGTTACATGGTCAAATTTTAAAATCAATGCAGCGAAGTCTGAGGCCCTCGATGTCTCCCTCGCCAAATCCATATAGGATTCCATCCAGTCCAACTTTCCCTTTGCCTGGCCCTCACAGGGTATCAAATACTTAGGAATTCCTATTCATAGAGACCTCTCCCATCTATGTTATCTTAATTTTGGGCCCTTTATTGAACAACTCCATACAGACCACGGTTGGCAAGTTAGAACTGTAAGATTCACTACGTGAACCACTGGTGTTTTGTGGAAAAGCACATGTACACTGTGTTCCAAATTATTATGCAAAAAGTGTTTAGGAGTGATAAGGGAAGAATTTGTTTGTTTGTCAGTTAAACTCATTGATGGTGATGTGTGTCAGGGCTCTTTATATCACTGTAAGCAATTGCAGACACCTGTGCTAATTAGTTTGGCAGGTGTGTCCAATGAAAGGCAAGACTACTTAAGAAGGCTGTCTCACATTATTAAGCAGCCTACATTTTCTGCCAAAATGGGAAAGAAAAAGGATGTGTCGGCTGCTGAGAAGCAACAAATTGTGGAGTGTTTAGGTCAAGGCATGACTACAATCAACATTGTCCGATGATCAGGATGAAGTGTCTTGGCAATCAAGAAGTATGTAGCTGATTCACAGTACACACGTGTGCGTGCTGATAAGGGCAAATTGAGGACTCTTTCCTACAGGCAATTACGTCAGGTTGAAAGAGCAGCGGCAAAAAAGCCTTGTCATAGCAGCAGACAAGTTTTTGAAGCTGCTTGTGCCTCCAACGTCCCCCGAACAACAAGATGCAGGGTCCTTCAGAGGTTTCCAGCTGTGCATATGCCATCCTGTCGACCTCCTCTATCCACTTCACACAAGCAGAAACGGCTCCAGTGGGCCAAACATTACATGAAGACTGATTTCAAAACTGTTTTGTTCACGGATGAGTGCCGTGCAGCGCTCGATGGTCCAGATGGATGGAGTGGAGGATGGCTGGTTGATGGACACCCCACGCAAACACGGCTACAGTGCCAACAAGGAGGAGGTGGAGTAATGTTTTGGGCTGGAATCATGGGGAGAGAGATTGTCGGCCCCTTTAGGATCCCTGAAGGCGCTAAAGATGAACTCCATAATGTATGTGGATTTTCTCAAACAGCACTTCCTGCCATGGTTCAAGAAGAAGAACCGTGTATTTCACAGCAAGATCATTTTTCTGCATGATAATGCACCATCTCATGCTGCACATAAAACATCTGCATCTCTGGCTGATATGGGCATAAAAGGGGACAAACTTATGGTGTGACCCCCATGCTCCCCTGACCTCTACCCCATTCAGAACCTTTGGAGCATCATTAAAAGGAGTGTCTATGATGGCGGGAGGCAGTTCACATCTAAGCAACAGCTCTGGGAGGGTATTTTGCCCTCATGCAAAACAATTGAAGCAGAAACCATCCAAAACCTGACAAATTCAATGGACGAGAGAGTTCAGAAGCTCCTTTCGAACAAGGGGTCCTATGTGAAAATGTAACATCACCTAGAATAAAGTTTTGAGTTGAAAACTGTTTGATTTCAGTTTCTAACAACCTGCTAATGCTTATAATTTCAAAAATGACCATTTTTTTGGTCTTTATTAAAATGAAAAGGTTGATCGAAAAGTTTGGGGGATCTAAGAGTGTGGCAACCCAGTAGTCATGATTACTTCGAATTCTGACAATATGAGGGTCATGCTGCAGGTAGTGCAGCAAGAAGGCACTTATGTGTCTTGCGCATCTCGGAGCCCCAAAACTATTTTCCGGGCTAGATGCAGCTAAAAATTATTATTAATTTTAATTCTGGTGAAGCTTTAGTATAGATGGCCTAATAGGATCAGTGCTGCACACTGCTACAAAGCCCAAATTATTTTCCAGTCAAGATACAGATAAACATGATTAGTAATTTTAAATCTGGTGGAGCTTATTATAGATGGCCTAATAGAATCAGTGCTGCACACTGCTACAAAGCCCAAATTATTTTCCAGTCAAGATACAGATAAACATGATTAGTAATTTTAAATCTGGTGGAGCTTATTATAGATGGCCTAATAGAATCAGTGCTGCACACTGCTACAAAGCCCAAATTATTTTCCAGCCAAGATACAGATAAACATGATTAGTAATTTGAAAGCTTAAAACGGTTGGTAGGGTGATTTTAACCAATCATCAAGCTTTTACTCTCCCCAGGATGACACATGGGTAGAAAAGTCGTTTCGGATCCATGATTTGTTCATCTTTATGAACGTGAGTCTGTCTACATTATCAGTGGAGAGCTGCGTGCGCTTATCTGTCAGCACACCACCAGCAGCGCTGAACACACTTTCAGACAGAACGCTGGCTGCGGGGCATGACAAGATCTCCAAGGTGTAAGTGGCTAGCTCCGGCCATTTATCCAGATTGGAAGCCCAAAAAGAGCAAGGGTCCAGTGACACAGTCGTGGCTTCAATGTTTACTTGGAGATACTCCTGTACCATCGTCTCTAGGCGTTGACTATGTGTCAGACTTCTTGTCTCCTGTGGCCTTGCAAAGGATGGGCTAAAAAAGTGGTGAAATGATTCCGCAAAATTGATGTTACCAGCAGATACTGTGGTTCTGTTACGGTTTGAGTGCTGAACACTTGACGGTCCCACGGTTGGCAAGTTGGAACTGTGAGATTCACTACGTGCACCACTGGTATTTTGTGGAAAAGCACATGTAAGATTCTGCAACAGTCTCTGCTGATACTCCTGCATGCGTGCATCCCTTTCTATGGCAGGAATAATTTCTGCAAATTTACTTTTGTACCGGGGATCTAACAGTGTGGCAACCCAGTAGTCAGGATTATTTCTAATTCTCACAATTCGAGGGTCATGTTGCAGGTAGTGCAGCAAGAAGGCACTCATGTGTGTTGCGCATCCAGGAGCACCAAGTCCCTGTTGTGTTGGTGGCGAGGTAACAATCATGCTTCCTTCCTCTGTCCTCTCCCCCCAACCTCGCACAACAGAAATGTGATCAAGGTCTCCCTCATCTGATGAGTCTTCCATCAGTTCGTCCTCCACTTCTTCCTGGGCTCCTGCACCTTCCTCACTAGTTTGGCTGCTACCATGCGCCCTGGTAAAACCATCTCCCCCACCCTCACATGCCTGCCGCCTTGGTGCTGCCGACCGTCTGGACCTTGCAGATGTTAGCCCTTCCGCATACAACTCCTCCTCCTCTACTTCCTCCACCTCCTCTTGTGCCACCACCTGACTCCGAATTCTGTTTAACATGTGCTCCAGCATGTAAATCACCGGAATAGTCATGCTGATAATGGCATCGTCAGCACTAAACATCTTCGTCGCCATTTCAAAACTGTGCAGAAGGGTGCATAGGTCCCTGATCTGAGACCACTCCTCCAGCGTGATTTTCCCCACCTCTGGATCTCGTTGGCCCAGGCTATACGTCAGAACGTATTGCACCAGGGCTTGTCGGTGCTGCCACAGTCGCTGCAACATGTGCAGAGTTGAATTCCACCGGGTAGGCACATCGCATTTTAGCCGGTGAAGTGGCAGGCCCAAGGACTTCTGTAGAGATGTAAGTCGCTGAGCTGCGGGATGCGAACGGCGAAAGTGAGCACACAGCGACCGTGCCCTCTGCAGAAGGCCATCTAGTCTGGGATAGTGGGCTAAAAATTGCTGGACAACCAGGTTCAACACGTGAGCCATACAAGGCACGTGTGTGTCATTGCCCCGGCGAAGGGCCGCAGCATTGTCGCACACGGCCTTCCCTGGTTTCAGGTCCAGTGGAGACAACCATTCATGAAATTGGTTCTCCAGAGCTGACCACAACTACTCAGCTGTGTGACTCACATTTCCCAGACATTTCAATGTAAAAACCGCCTGATGACGTTGAGCCCTACTGCCAGCATAGTAAGGAGGTGTGCAGGATCCCTTCTGCGCAGTTAGAAAGCTTGTGGCATGACCAGACAGGCTTTGGGTGCAGGTGGAAGACCGAGAGGAGGTTGAGGAGGCAGAAGCAGTGGAGGAACTTTGACATAAAGAGGATTGACGCACAACTCGTGGGGACGGCAAGACTTGGACAGCAGCCCCTTGTCCTGCTGTCACCATAGTTACCCAGTGCCCAGTCAGCGACATGTAACGCCCCTGTCCATGCCTACTCGTCCAAGTGTCTGTGGTGAAATGCACCCTGTCACACACAGAGTTTCTCAAAGAAGCGGTGATGTTGTGTGCGACATGCTGGTGGAGCGCAGGCACACCTTTCTTTGAGAAGTAGTGCCGACTGGGCATCTGGTACTGGGGCACTGCGACGGACATAAGGTCTCGAAAATCCTCTGTGTCCACCAGGCGGAAAGGCAGCATTTCTGTAGCCAAGAGCTTGCAGATGGTGAAATTCAACCTCTTAGCTTTCTCATGGCTAGGAGGAAATGGTCTTTTACTTGTCCACATCTGAGGGACCGAGGGCTGGCTATTGTGCTTAGACGGGGTTGATAAGGGTGTCCCCGGCAAACTGCCGGTCTGTGAGGAAGATGCAGGCGGACATGTTAGGTTGCCTTGATCCAAAGGTGGTGCTATCGATGTCGGACAGCGCTCAACACCAGCTGGTGTTACCACCTCCAAAGAAAATGATGACCTGCCAATCACGCTGGCTGTTGCGGGTAAAGAGGTGGCAGGTCTGCGCCCCAAAACAGGTGTGACTGCTGTCCCCCCAGTCACAGAGGATGAAGAGGCCGCGGATGCACAAGATATGGCAGACGGTGGTTGGCCCGGCCGGCTAGGCCGCATTGTAGCACACTGAGCTTCCCACTGCAACTTATGCTTCATGTCCATGTGCCGGTTCATGCATGAAGTACTCAAACTATGTATTTTTTGGCCTCTACTTAGCTTTTGCTGACAAATGTTACAGATAACACGTGTTGGGTAATCTTTATCGATCTGAAAAAATGCCCAGGCTATGCAAGGCTTAGCACCCATGCGACCTGAAGAGCCACCACGACTTGTGGTGAGAGGCAGAGTTGTGTTTGAGGATGCAGTTGTTGACGTGCTTCCAGTACTACGTCTCTGTCCAGGAAGGCGCAACCTGACCTCGTCGTCACTAGCATCTTCCTCCACCTCCTCTGCTGACCTCATCTCTTGGCTGACTGTGGGTTGACAGTAAGTGGGATCTCCAACCTCATCATCATCACCCTGTGCGTTATCACACCCGTCGTCCTCAGAGCCAACCTGTTCCTGCCCTGACAAAAAACTAAAGTTGTCGCTCCAATCAGGTATTTGAGTCTTATCATCGTCTTCCTCATTGTCTCCACCAACAGGAGTTACAGTTTGGGAATGAGGGTCTACATTATGGTCAGAACCTTCTGCGTCTGGTCCTGGATCCGACTCATAAAGATTCTGGGCATCAGTGCAGATCATTTCCTCGTCTGGATTCACAGAAGCGCTGGAGTCGACCTCTGATTCCCAGGCTATAGTATGAGTAAACAGCTCTGCAGACTCAACCATCTGTTCTACCTCATACTCAGACGGGCAGCTGGAGATTTGGGAGCTGTGAGGAAGCAAGTGCGATTGGGGTGACACCTTTGAGGACTGGAGTATTTGTGATGTTGAAGTTGATGTGGAGGAGAGCCCACTTAAACGAGCACTTGATATCCGTTGAAGCACCTGCTGTTTTTGTGCCTCATCTGGAATTTGTAGCGATTGGCGTGGCCGTAAGAAAGGGATCTTATCACATTGTCCGCTAAAAGAAGTAGACATTTTAGTTTGGCTGGAAGATGGTCTTTCTTCTGCAGATGTTACTGTTGCTTTAACACCTACCCCACAGACACAACCTTTTTTCCCCTTCCCAACACGCCTATTCCCCTTTCCACCAGCAGCAGGCCTTTTTCCACTCATTTTGGTGGTTAACTAATTAACAACTCTGGAGTTGTTTGCACAAAAAAACAATGGATAGGAACCGAGCAGAGCTGAGTGGCCAAACTGTGGTATTAGGCCAAAACTATTGGCTGGGTTAGATGCAGAAAAAAATTATATTCAATTTGCAACCTGATGGAGGTCAGTATAGATGGACTAATAGAGAAAGTCCCACACACTGCTAGAAGGCCAAATATTTTTTCAGAGCTAGATGCAGATAAAAATTATTTTTAATTTGCAACCTGATGGAGGTCAGTATAGATGGACTAATAGAGAAAGTCCCACACACTGCTAGAAGGCCAAATATTTTTTCAGAGGTAGATG
This sequence comes from Phyllobates terribilis, assembly GCF_046119375.1. NCBI lineage: Eukaryota > Metazoa > Chordata > Amphibia > Anura > Dendrobatidae > Phyllobates > Phyllobates terribilis. Next base: position 249,143,062 of record NW_027362761.1, read on the forward strand.
CAGAAAAAAATATATTCAGTTTGCAACCTGATGGAGGTCTGTATAGATGGATTAATAGAACAAGTCCCACACACAGCTAGAAGCCCAATATTTTTTCAGAGGTAGATGCAGAAAAAAATATATTCAGTTTGCAACCTGATGGAGGTCAGTATAGATGGACTAATACAACAAGTCCCACACACAGCTAGAAGCCCAATATTTTTTCAGAGGTAGATGCAGAAAAAAATATATTCAGTTTGCAACCTGATGGAGGTCTGTATAGATGGATTAATAGAACAAGTCCCACACACAGCTAGAAGCCCAATATTTCTTCAGAGGTAGATGAAGAAAAAAATATATGCAGTTTGCAACCTGATGGAGGTCAGTATAGATGGACTAATACAACAAGTCCCACACACAGCTAGAAGCCCAATATTTTTTCAGAGCTAGATGCAGAAAAAAATTATATTCAATTTGCAACCTGATGGAGGTCAGTATAGATGGACTAATAGAATGATGCTATGCCCAAAAGATTTTACTTCACTAGGTGCAGTAAAAAAATTGGTATTCTATACACAGGTGGTATATCTTGCAACACAGATAGGCTACTCCACTGACTAACACACTCTGCAATAGGCCAAAAAGGATTAGCTTTGCTAGATTCAGCCAAATGCTGTGAAAAAAACTTGCACAGCACTGGCACAGACCTGCCTGGCAAAAACTGATAGGAACTGATGTAACCTAGTCCTGAAAAGGACTCCAATTACAATTAGTCTTTACTCCCACAATCTATCTATTTAAGAGCACAGACCTGCCTGATAAAAGTCGTAGGAAATGCTGTAACCTAGTCCTTAAAAGGACTGCAATCACAACTATTCCCTACTCCCAAGCTATCTGTAGATTTGTGCGAAAATTGGCTTGAAATTAACAAGGTATAGCGCACACAGCAACAGCGGTGCCGTCTAACACGCAGCTGCAGCAGTGAGAAAATGGTGGCGACGGGGAAAATGGCTTGGTCTTATAGGGCAAGGACATGTGACATACACTGCCAATGACACATGCCCTTGCTTGTGTGAAAAAAAGCACTTCGCTCCGTGTGTGCGCTGCTGATAGGCTGACAGACTGCACCTCCCCACTGCAAATGCGGTAAAGAGAAAAAAAAATGGAGATCTTCATTATTCCTGCAGAGATCCATCCCCTGCCCCTCCCCCCACCCCGCTGTACACTCAAACTGCGTATTAACATTAATTTTCATCATTACTGAGAAAAAATCCAGTTATGATTTTGGTGCACGAACAGTTATCGAACATAACCTCGAACAGCCGAATTTTTCTCAAATTGTTCGTGTTCGCCGAACGGCTCGAACACCGCCCAAAACAGCTCGAATTTGAGATTGGCGAACAGTTCGAGTAGAACAACGCTCATCTCTAGTGACGTGTTTCTATTATACTTTTCCTCTGATTATTCCACTCCTGATTTTGACTTACAAATACTGCGGTAAAATGCTGACCAAATAATGAACATGTGAACATGGCCTTAGGCCGGGGTCACACAAGCGTATATTCTCTCATGTGAGAGAATTGGGGCCGATTATGGAAATGACAACTCTGTCAGAGTGTGAGCCGAGTGTCATACTACTGTGCTCTGATTCTCTCGTATGAGAGAATTGTAGAACAGGTGCGGAGGAGATGGAGAAAGTAATTTCTCCAACTCCTCCATTGCCTGTGTTGGCGTATATTGGACTGCACTGGGATGACATGGGTGCGTGAGATCTGATTCTCAGATGCACTCGCAGCATGCTGTTATTGTTTTCTCATACCAGATTGTGCTGCCCCATAGTATAACATGGGTGGAGTGCTATTCGATAAAACATCGCATAGCACTCGGTTGGGTTATACGCTAGTGTGAGCGAGCCCTTTTACAAAGAACAGTGCAAGAACATTTTTGCTTTACTTGGTCACTTATCAAGACACAAAGAAATGTTTTTAAAATTGAGAATGAATAGAGCAGAGGTGCACATGCTCCATTTGGATGGGACTCTTCACAGCACCAACCTTGGGATTCGTGGGGTCCCAGCAATTGAGAAGCTATCCCCTATCTGATGGATAGGAAATAACCTACGAACTGGCACAATACCTTTTATATGGGCGACCATTCCTTTAGGGTAGGAGATTGACATTGGGCCTCTCAAATTAACCCCTTCACGACATATGGCGTATATTTACGTCATATATTGTACCCCTGAGTTTGATTCAGGCTCCCGCTCTGAGCCCTCATCTTTCCTCGCACATGTCACTGGTGGATCAGAAATCCACCCACTGTTGTTAGCCAGTTAAATATGGCTGTAAATCTCTTACAATGGAATTTAATACGTGCCAGCCAGGAACACAAATCCCATCCATCGGCGCCCCTGTCACATGATCAAGGGGCGCTGATGGATTGTCATAACAGCCGGTGGTCTGCTGATAACCGATGTGCCTGTCATTATGATACTCCTTTGAACCCCGGCTCATGGCCAGCATTCATAGGAGATCGACGTTTCTGCTAAGGGAACTATACATACAAAAATTAGGAAAAAAGCTTTTAAAAATTTGAAAAAACAAAGAAAAAAAGACAAGTTCAAATCACCCCACTTTTGCCCCATTGAAAATAAAACAATTTAAAAAAATACACATATTTGGTATTAGAAAGATCAGAAATGTCTGATCTATCAAAATATAAAGTAAATTAATCAGATCGGTCAATGGTGTAACGAGAAAAAAATCAAAACGCCAGAATTACATTTTTTTGCTGCCGCAACATTGCAATAAAATGCAATAAGAGGCGAACAAAACATCATATCTACTCCAAAATGGGCACAAAAAAATCCTCACCCAGCCCCAAATCCCTAAAAAATGGAAACGCTATAGGTCTCAGTAAATACATGTTTGGTATCTGCATACTCATACTGACCTCGGGAATCATATTGCCAGGTCAGTTTTACCATGTAGTAAACATGGTAAATAAAAAACCCCAAAAACAATTGTGGAACTGCATTTTTTTTGCGATTTCACTACATTTGGAATTTTTTTTCCAGTTTTCCAGTACATTATATGGTAAAATCAATGGTGTCATTCAAAAGTACAACTTGTCCCACAAAAAAAACCCTCATGCAGCTATGAGGATGGAAAAATAAATAAAAGCTATGGCTCTTGGAAGAAAGGGAAGAAAAACCGGAAAATGGCCATGGAGTGAAGGGGTAAAAAGGGTGGTCCAAAGCCAAATTTGAATTTCATCCTAAATGTTTGTCTCTTTAATGTAATAATTGAATCACTCTTCTAAAATACTGTAAATAAAAAATTCCTACTGCTCCCTCTCTACTGTAATTCCCTGCTTTTTTTTCTACTTCAATTCCAAAGACATTTAGTTTGCGAAACCCCAGTGCATGCTTGGATACTCAAGCGAGATGTTATCGGGAGGCTTGGCTGTGGTCACTAGGGAATTTTTAATTAAAGTATATTAGAAAAATGATTCTAATTATTAAATTAAAGGAGTTGTCTGGTCTTAGACTACAAGTCTACAGTCACTGTACTTGTCTGCAGACTTGTGAATCCACACATTGGGTGCAATGCAAGCTGCAAGGATTCCCTGATGCCATGAGTTACGGGAACATGACTGCAAGTTTGTGATTTACATACTTTCGTCCACATTCCAACTAGACTGTTTCCAACCTCGCTCAATACACTGGCATTGAGTGAGGCTGTATTCATCTAGTCGGCATGTGACCACATGTATGAAAATTACACATACTTTCACTCATGTGGCCACCGCTCCAGGCCCCGGAGAATCCTCACAGCGTGCGTGATGGGAGGATTCACAAGTCTGCAGTCACATAGAGTGACTGCAAACTTGTAGTCTAAGGCTAGACAACCCCTTTAAATAGACATTTTGGGTGAAATTTTTTTGCATATGACTCGCCCCCAGGGCCGTGGGGTACTCGGCAGCCGGGCCTTATGGCTGCTTATGGGGGAGATCATGGTGGCTGGCCCGGTCCGTGACCCAGGACGGTCAATGAAAAGGGAAACTTCTATTATATGGGTTTTTTTGGGGATTATTCGTGACGCCACCTGTGGAATGCGGCTAAGGGGTGCCGCCGATTGCGGAGCAGTCCTCTGAGGCAGATGATAGGGCAGCTTGTGATAGAATGGCTCCCCACAGGTGGAGCAGGCCTCATGGCAGCGTGGGGGATGTACTGGATGGTGGTGCAGGGGAGAGATGGCAAGACGGTCCCAGAGGAAGGATGGACACTCACACACAGGGGTAAGCTTCAGTACCTTTACTGGTGATGCTGCAGGCATGGTCCCGGGTACTCCAGGTGAAGGGCGCACTTCTGGACTCTCCCCAGTGAACGGGTATAGGACCTCCTCATCCGTTGCTTTACTCTCTAGGCTTCTGGCCTGCCTGGAGCTGGGCCTAGCTTGGTTACTGTCTCTCTCTGCACCTGCTGACCTGGTGGTAGGGCCTTCTCTTTGGAGATCACTCTCCCTGGATGCTGGGACCTCTGTGACTCCTAGCCCTGGTACTGCAATCAGCATTAGGTGGACCTGGGACCTGTAGTTCTCCAGGGGTTCCGGTGGTTCCTACTGGGTGTAGAGAGTCCGTGTAGGCACGGACCCGGTGTCCGGTATATATATCGGGGTGAGCTTACTATGCTCCTCTGCCCCCTGAGTTCCACTCTCCTTTTCTCCTCGCTCTCGACCACACTTGGTGCCCTCACTACTTGGCAGCTGGCTTGCTGCATCTTCACCGCTCTCTGAGCGTCGGCACGCTCTCAGCTCACTGTGAGCTGTGTTCCTCTCTGAACACTGAACTGAAACTCTGACTAGACAAGACTGAGCTGCCTGGCTCCACCCTCTCTATATCTGTCCCTAACGGGCTCCCTCTGCTGGTCTGAGGTGGAAGGTGGAGGTGTGTGAATGTGTGAGGGCCTCTTATGGAGAAGTCCATTCATGCAACCTTCTGGGCTCTGTGGCACCAATGCGCAGCAGGGCGCAACACATACAGCAATTTTAGCCTCTGCATGCTGTCATTCAGTTCCACCGACTTCTCATTTTCTCAATGAAAATCCACAAAGCTCCTCATACAGAGTATATAGTGTAACACACCCAGCCCATTAAACCGCAACCACTCAGTAAATTACATTCATCCCCATGTCCTCACAGCATAACAGTCATCAGCACCATAGAGTATACAGTGCAGCACACAGTACAGTGTAGGATTGCCCCAGACCATAAGAGTATAGTGTAACATCCCCCAGTCCATCACACCACAGCCCCTCAGTACGTTACATTCATCCCCATGTCCCCGTGTAGTAGACCCCAGGGCCTAGCCCCTCATAACATACATTGTAACATACACTGATCACCTCATAATACACATGTTAGTAGCCCCCCACCCAGCCCACAACACCACATAATAATGCATACCCTGCCACCTGCCACCACACAGCAACACACACCACCTTCCCTCACTCTACACTATTAGATTCTATTTGCATCTTACCATTTTTCCCTGGCCAAGAGCTGCTGTGTGCAGCAGGAGGGAAGCCCTGAAGGCAGTACAGAAAGACTAGCAGGAGGCAGAGCCAGGACTGACACCGCACAGGTCTCCTGACTGCAGGGAAGGAGACCGGAAATCCTCCTCAGCAGACGTTGCCTGATAGGACATGGCGCAGGCTGAAGAATTTAAAGGTGCAGTGTCTCCCAGAAGCTACTAAAGCGGCAAGCCGCCGGGTGGCCCTAAGTAGCTGCTGAGGTACCGGCCCAGGGGTCATATGCCCCTCTGCCCCCTGGCACAGCCCGCCCCTGTTACTATGGGATCATTACTAATGGATATAGGAAATATTTTTACTAATGAAAAAAGTTAACGTATTAAAAGTGAATCTGTCATGAAATTCATGCTGTCCATGGTCAACATGATTCGGAGTCTGGCTGGGTGATTGCAGCCAGGTATGTTTTAGTCTGAAACACTGCAGTGTTTTGCAGTTTAAAATATCATACATGGGAGATACCTGTCAAACAACTGGAGCAAAGTGAGGAGAACCTGACCAGGGTCCAAACTGGACTAGTCACGTCTCTCTCTATAGTCCCCAGAAAGCTTTTCAAACAATATTTTCACTGAACCATCGGGGTGTTTGAGATTGAAACATATTTGGCAGCACTCACACAGCCAGTCTCACATTCACGTGGACCATGGTTCACACAGCATGGCTCTCATGAATGCATTTACTTTTTCATTAGTAAAAATGTGAATACGTGCAAACAAGATCTCCACCTAATCACTCCCATGTCTATCAACAATATAATTTTTAAAAGTCTTCATAACAAGTCCTTCAGGAGTTTAACATCTGTGCACCAATTTCCTACTCCACAGGGAAAACAGGAAGATAAGCCATAAATATTAGACTCACGGTAGAAAAAACAGTATATGTGCCATAGAAGCTTGGAGCAACATATCTATAGAATTCAGAATTCAAAATCTATTTCCAATGTCCTTATTCTACCATATTATATTACATGGTCCATTTTTCATTTTAGTCTTAAAATGAAATTAGATTCTGCAGATGGCATCTTACAACCAAACTTGGTTTAGTCTTATTGGCTTTAGAGTTACGCCCCCACTACAATTATGTATTTTTTCACTTTTATTCCTTGTTTATATATTCTCCCTTTTGGGTAATTTGGTGACCATAACAATTATAACCATACATCAGCATCTTCAAACTCCAATGTATTTTTTTCTAAGAAACTTGGCAATCTTAGACATATGTTTTTCTTCTTCAACAGTTCCTAAACTGCTAATCAACTTAATGAGTGGTGATGAATCCATATCATTTAATCTCTGCATGTTGCAGTTATATTTCTATATCTCTGTTGGGAGCACTATATTCTATACACTGGCACTTCTGTCACTTGACCGCTACATTGCCATCTGTCACCCTCTCCGATATAACACACTCCTGCCTATCCAACTCTGCACGAAACTTGTTATTAGTGGATGGGTATTTGGCTTTTTGGAATTTATATTAGTGGTTTTTCTCATTTCCCAGCTAGACTGGTGCAGTAGCAGTGTTGCCATTGACCACTTCTTTTGTGATGGCTCTACAATATTACATTTATCCTGCTCTAATACGGATCTGGTTGAAAAGATTTATTTTTGCTTTGCATCCATCACTATTTTTGGCTCATTTATTCCCACATTGTCTTCCTATTGTTTTATAATTTCAACAGTTTTAAATATTTCATCATCTACTGGGAGACGGAAAATGTTCTCCACCTGCTCTTCACACTTCCTTGCTGTGTCAATTGCTTATGGATGTTGTATCTTTATATATGTTCGTCCAGCAGGAAATGTTTCTACCAGTAATGAGAAAACTGTAGCTGTGTTCAACAGTGTTTTAACTCCACTTTTACATCCATTAATCTATACCCTGAGAAACCAAGCAGTTATAAATGGCTTAAAAGTTACACTAAAATCAATCAGATATGGTAGTTACAAATAATAATGTGTTTTATTGTTTGTTTCTATAGAAATGAATGAAATAAAATAATATTTCTTAGTCATTAGAGATGAACAAATATATGTTTGATTCAAATTGCTTAAGCTTAGCATAGAATTCGGTTTAACCTCTTAGTCATGGAGTCAATTTTGGACTTTGTGACCAAGCCCCAATTTCCAATTCTGAAAAAGTGTCATGCTATGTGGTATTAAGTTTGGAATACTTTAACATATCCCAGTGATTTTGAGATTTCTCCTACCTGACACATTGCACTTTGTGTTGGTCATAATTTTAGGTCAATATGTTTTGCATTTATTTATGAAAATATTTGCAATTTGATGAAAATTGTAAAAATTAGCAATTTTCAAACATTGAACTTCCATGCCTTTAAACCAGCAAAAATGCGAAGCAATTTTTTTTATATATGTCTACTTTACAAAAGCATCATATTTTAAATATCCTTTTATTTTGTTATTAGAAGGCTTAAAATATTTTATTTTATTTTTTTCAAAGAAATTTGAAAAACATATTAGGGAATATATTGTATTGTATATTGTATTCAGTTTTAAAATCACTTTAAGTGGTTTATATTTTAGAACCCCCCAAAAATATTGATGGCCTTTAAAAAAGAGATGGCTGAGCAGCAGAAACCCCCCAAAGTGAGCCCATTTTGGAAAGTATACCCCTTTGTGAATTTATCTATGAGATGAGCATGCAGTGGATATTGCTAATATGGCATTTTAATATGTAAAACATTGTGCACAGCTTATGCTTCTAGAGAACCTTAAACATTAAATAGTTAAAAGGGTTGTCCGGTCAAAAGTGATAAGTCTGCAGTCACTATGTGTAATTGCAGACTTATGAATCCCCCTATAGCAGGCACTGTGCGCTGCGGGGATTCGCTGGTTTCAGACTCGGTAACGGAGGGTATATATATACGTATATATATACGTTATACATATCCCCCGGGCAGCCGGCGCCGTCTCACTCCATACGCTCCATCCGTCAGTGGCCGCATATGACTAGAAGACGCAGCCTTGCTCAATACAAATGTATGGAGAGCGAGGCCGAGCCCTCTGTCCGGGGGTATGTATAACTCATACATACCCTCCAGTCCCGGGTCTAATACCAGCGAATTCCCGCAGCGCACAGTGCCTGCGCTGGGGACTTCATAAGTCTGCAGTCACACGGAGTGACTGCAGACTTACCACTTTTGACCGGACAATCCCTTTAAGTTAGTTTTTCCTGCTACACCACTGCAATACATGTGAATGTTAACTGTGATTAAGGCACTTTCTGGATCTCAGAAGGAAGGGGGAGCATTTGGATTTGAGACCCCAAATTTTTCTGGAGCTTTTTTTTATGAAAGAGCCATGTCACTTTTTTAGAACCTTTGTACTACTAGTAACGTGGAAATTGCCCATTTTTCCATTGACAGATGACGGATTGGAGTGATAGTTTGTTTTTTGTGGGGTAAGTTGAAGTTATTCACTTTAATATGCTCGGTTTTTGGCCTATCTCTTTCCATTTGTGCGAGAGTTTTTTGTGGGGTAAGTTGAAGTTATTCACTTTAATATGCTTGTTTTTTGACCTATCTCTTTCCATCTGTGCGAGAGTCAGATATTATTGTGCAAGGATTTAATTTGTTGTTCTGCAGCCTTTATAAGTGTATTTGCTGCTCTTTCTGAAATCTGAGATTTTACCTAGATATGGGTTCATATAAACTGACTGTTTGCTTTTTAAGAAAAACATACAGGTGGCTTACCTTGGTTTTCTCTTGATGAACGTATTGGTTCTATATCTGTATATACTGTATATATCAGTTATATCTGCTCCATTTTAGTATTTTGCTGACTTCAGCCATTTGTTCAGAAGTAATCTCATCAGTGTCGGTTTTCTCTTCTGTTCTTATTTCAAGTGATGTCATCACATTGTCTTTCAGGTTGCAGCAAAAGTGTTATTGTTCAAATTGGTAACACTATTTTAAGGGTTGTCAATATAAACCTGTTTCCTCTGGGCTTTGTCAGTTTCATTGTGCTACACACATGACTGTATTACAGGGGTGGGACACCTCTGGTATGTGGGCTGTAAATGATAGAGGCTGATGCGTAAAGACCTCATTTGATCCAGCCCCTGCTCAGATTCCCGGGTGCCTTAGTGTTTGGTTCGCAAGCCTTTTAATGCTCCCCGAGAATGTATGCACACACATGCAGAGTTCATTAGAGGATGCCATAGCCAGTGTCAGCATCAGGAAGTTATTGGTGGGTCGAGTTAGAGTAATCTGCGCTCCGGTTCCTTATTGCATTTTGTGTCACAGTCTACTGTGAAATGCATACAGCAGATGCAGCATATCCAAAGGGATATAAGTACACCTTCTTTTGTGTCTTCTATGCTTTGTATACACACCAGATCTGTACAGGATCAGAACCAATAACAGTACTTAAATACATTACCAGAACCAGCAACAGTACAGAAATATGAAACTACGGAACCAGTATGTCCTTAACATTGGTAAGGATTTATTGTGAGTTGTTGTTAACATGTTTTTTAATAAGTTTTTATTGTGTCATGACTTTATTCAATAAAGGTTAAATTTTATGATCTGATATACTCAATTTCTTGCTTTTTTTTGGATTAATATCCTATATGAAAGCAGTCGTTACATATTGTTAGAGTTTTTTGTGATCAATATCACTATATATGGGATACCATTGTGGGTCTTTTGTAAGCTAATAGTCACTCATTACCTGTCTATAACCCACATTATCAGGGCTTAACAGGGAAAGTGAGGGACAGCCACCATTGAATGGGGGCGCCAAACTGGTATACTAGGGTGCCAACCTCCATGACAGGCAGTATCAGTGGAGGTGTTTTGTGATAGGGCAGACGTAAGTCTATATTGTGTATGAATGTTTATCATGTATAAGACTTTACTGGCCCATATCTGATTATCTATTTCCATTTTCTCTTATTTGAAAAATAGTCCCTGAGGGATATTGGTTTGATTTTGATATAGTGCCGATTGTTTTAACCCGCACATCACATGGTTATTTGGTGTTTTTTTAAAATAATCTGAATAAAATTGATAGATTTAGAGGTTTTCATGTTTGCACACACTATAGCTACCTCTACCCCAATAGGGTTTTCGGTACCCTTGCAGAAACATGGTCTGATCATAACACATCTCCTGGGCAGGGGGGAGAAGCAAAAGAGTATACTGACATTACAGCAGGGGATCACAGCTGATTCTTTCTGTGAGGTAAAACAAGTTTTTAAACAGACATGGAAATATTTTACCTCACAGAAAGCAGCATCTGAGATCCAGTGCAGCCCTGTCTATATACTTTATTTTGCTTCTTCCTTTGCCCAGGAGCTGTGGCATGATCAGACCATGTTCTTGCATGGTCAGACACAGCCATTAAACAATACATAGCCAGGGAAAATTTATAAGATTATCTCAGCACAGAAACATTTTTTAACATATCCAATTGTTGAACTTTTTTTTCATTCTAAGATCTTTTGAATAAAATGTTCTTTATCCATGGGACAACCTCTTCAACTCCCACCATTCTGCATCCATTCCATAATGGTCCCCTCTTCGCAATGTCCCTTCACACTGTGTCCCCACTATAATTCCCAGTCTCTATACTGTTCCCTTCCTTAAGCTCCCTTCTGCATATTTTTCCCTATTTGCTGTGCCCTTACACTGCTCCCTCCCCCTATACTGCCCCCCACACTACCCAATCTCTATACTTTGCCCAATCAAACTTTTCCCCATATTTTCTACTCACACTTTTCCTCACCATACTGTCCCCTCATACTTTTCTTCCCCACATTGTCACCACATACTTTTTTTCCACTGTTCCCTCACATGTCTTCCTTTTAAAGTTCCCTCACACTTTCCTTTCCATACTTTTCACTCACACTTCCTCTCCATCATGTCCCCTCATAATTCACAATTGTCCATTTATACATTTCCCCCATACTGTCTCTCTCATACTGTCCCCACACACTCTTCTCCTCCTATATTGTCCCTTCAGACTTTTCTCTCCCCATACTGTCCTCTCACCCTTCCCCACCAAACTGTCCCCTCACTCCTCCGCACCATACTGTTCATTCACACTTTTCACCTCCATAATGTCTCCTCACACTCCACTCATACTGTCCAATTAAAAATCCAACGCCATGCTGTCCCTTCACATTTTTTTCCCCCTTAATAGCCCTTCACGCTACCCCCATACTGTCCCTTTAAGACTCTCACCCATAGTGAGACAAAGTTTGATGGATATGTATTCTGTGGAAGTGTTAGGGGACAGTATAGGGGAAAAGTATGAGGGGTCAGTATGGGGTTGAAATGTGTGAATGGACAGTATGGGGGGAAGTATAAGGGACAATATAGAAGAAGTGTGAAGAGACAGTTTGGTGGGGAAGTGTGAATGAACACTATAGGGGGAAAAAAGAGGGGAAGTGTGAGGAAACACTATAGGAAGAAAACAAGTATGATGGTTTAGTATGAGGGGAAATGTGGGGGGACTGTAGTGCGACAGTCTATTTATATATTTCAAACCCATACTGCCTCACTTTTCAGAACTGGACTCGACTTACTAGCAAACTGAGATGGACCCAATCTGGACATTTCCAGTCAAATGAACATTGGATCTACTATTCTTACTATTCTGGCAATGACAAAAATGAAATGGTTATTCTCAGTCAAACATTTGCCGGTACTATCCTGAACTACAGTGCAGTCAGTAAAATAGTCATCTCGATACAACTACAAGAAGCACTAATCCATGTCACAATCATACAAGTTTACTCACCAATAACAGATGCCGAGAAGGAGAAGGTCTAACTATTCTATGATCAACTTCAGAGGAAATTGACAAAATGCCAAGACAAGACTTACTCATACATCATGGAAGACTTGAATGCCAAACTGGGCCATGGCAAATATGGAACCGCTGTTGGAAATGTTGGACTTGGTGAATGAAATGAGGCTGGAGGAGGATTCATTGACTTTTGTATGACAAATCAACTGTCTATGATGAACACCTTCTTCCAACATCACAGAGACTCTACACATGGATATCACCTAATGGTGCTTATAAGAACATGAACTTTTGACATCAAAGATTAGAGTCAAACTGCACAATCAGACTAGACCACAGGTTGTTTTCAACTTCAATTTCATCAATATACCTGAAGTATTTTGGAACAGTCTGCGCAACCAATTTACATTACTGAACATGGATGAGCCAGAGAAATTATGGACATATATAAAAACTATTATTACTGAATATGCCAGGAAGACAATAAACAAAAGGCAGAAGAGACCCTCGCAGCTATTGTTAACAGAAAAGAGTCTATAGATCATAGAAGAAAAATGAATGGCAAAGGCAAAAGGTAACAAGCAGGCCACAAGACAACATAAGTAAAAGAATAAAGAGAGAAATTCGAGTGGACAAAGAACTTTGTTACCAAAAGGTATGTACAGAGATAGAAATCATAAATTCTGAGGGGCAAGACCAGGAAAGCATATACTTTTCCCTCACTCTTTCCCACCATACTGTCCCCTTACACTTTTTGCCCATACTGTCCCGCATACTCCCTCTCCCATACTGTCCCTTTACACTTTTCTCCCCTTATACTGACTCTTTCACTACCCCTTATACTGTTTCCTCACATTTTCCCATATTATCTCCTCAGCTGATATGATCTCACTACTAATGTCAACCCTGACCCAGAAGTGTCGGCAATCAGAGTTTCAATTATATACATGCCTGAAAGAATACAGGGAGCTGATATTTTTCATGTTCTCTGAGTCAGCTGTCAGTTTTACAACAGATTTGGAGTATGGCAAATCCAATAGCCAGGGGGGTGGTAAAATGACACCGCTTGGGAGACGGGCCCTCAGCTGGCACATGCCCCAGCTGCCCATCCAAGTTATGCCTCTGGTGCAGAGGAAACTGTCAATCAAAGTACTAGGTAGTTATTATTACCTTGCTCACTGTGTAGTAAACAGTAACTTTAACAGCTCCCTGCTCTCCCATTTGGCTATAAGTGAGTGGCTACATGAAGGATAAAACTTTGTTTTGTTCCTATAGCCACTGATCCAGTAAGGCAGGCAAGCATGATTTAAATAACTATTTACCTGCAGATTAATTCTATATTTGCAGGAAAATAATGTTGACAAGTTCCTTTTAAACCGATATCTGTGAAAAAGGTTTTATAACATGTCATGTGGCTTGTTTCTCTGAAATTCATGTATCAACTTTGTATTGTATGGTTAATAGTCACTTTAAAGGTACCATTTCAATTATCTGTATATAGAACAAAGATGTTAACTTTGTCCTTTTGCTTAGTCTCTTTTGGATTTACTATTATTCTGCTTTCTTTAAGTGTACATGTTTGTGGCATCTGAAATATGTTTCAGTGTCCTTTCTGTGACAAAAAGGCATTTCCACGGTCACTTTCTGTGGAGTTCTGCAGAAGTTCCTTTCTCTGGTATTCATCTGCTAATCTGGTCTTTATAAATCCTACTGTTAGGTCTGCCTCAGGCCTTGTCTCTAGTGAGTCTGTCAGTAGGATCAAATATAGTCACACAAGTCATATGAAGCAAAATAAAATGATACTTTGATGTCTTATTCCAGAGAAATCCACATTTTCTAATATGTAAATTAATTAATGTGATTATAACTGACACATCTGTAGGTGTCCGCTTGGTGCTTCAGCTTCTATCTCATAGGCAGCCAGTGTTACAATATTGTTGGAATACATCAGAGTTGTGGGAGCTGCAACAAATGTGTTTGTAAGAAGAAAAAGTTCAGTCCTACTCTACTGTGTTAGCTATGTAACTCACACTGGTTAATCCCCCTTTTAGAAAAAATAAGCTCTGGAGGCAAATTCTCATGCAGATCGGTGTCCAGCCCATAGAGTGGAACAGCTTATTAATATATGGATTTCTCTGGAAAAAAAACATTGGATCGCAGATATCATGGTATCATTTTATTCAGCTTCCTATGACCTACATATAGATGGCTTAAGAGGGCTGATCCTAATAATAAATTCCCTTTAATCAATGCACTGTAAATATAGGAGTAACATGGCTGTCTTCTATATCCTCACCCACTGATCTAATTTGTGTGATTATTTCAATCACTGCATTTATGTGCTCCTGCATATATTTTTTTCTAATTTTTAACAGTTTCTTTAGCAAAAAATATCTTACTCTTTAGACGGATTCTATTAAGTAGCTTTTGTAAAGCATTCCCAGGCCTTTAGCACTATTCTCATATCTTATGTGGATTATTTGGACATCCACCACTAAGGAACTTATAATGGCTCTTGCCTGAATATTTTTCTTGTCCCATTCCTGATCATTAAGGATGAGCAAGCACTAAAATGCTCGTATGCTCGTTACTCAAACCAAGAAATTCCTAATCCTCAGATGATCATTTCGAGTAACGAGTATAATGGGAGTCAATTGGCATTCTGAGCATTTTTCTAGCAGACCCTACCAGGGGGTCTAGAGGCAATGAAAATGTTAAAATGGGTGGGAAAAGTGCTGAATGGAAGGAGAACAGCATGGGGAAGACCCCTGGAAGCACGTATAACTCCCAGATCACTGCTAAGAACAATGGTGTTACATTTTTACTAAACTTTAAGGACTAACAATAAAACATTCAAAATCGAAGAGAAATTTGAGTTTACAAGAAAAAAAATGTTAAGAAACATTCTTTCCTGTATAATGACTTAATAAGGAAAATTTAAAAAAAGATTAAAAAAATAATTTAAGTAAACCAAAACTGAATTTTTTATTTAAAAATTGGAAATTTTAGTGTAATTTATGAAGGAAGCAAGAACTGACAAAAATTTGATGGAACAGAGACTCAGATACACCTGCAATAGACATAAAGGAGGGCTTAATACATATTATGTTGAAATTGTCATGTAGTGGTACTCCTAGACTCATAAAGGCAATGCACTATGTCAAAGCCTTCCAAATATTACAAACAGGATAATCCAAACACTTTTGAAAGCAGCAACTGTAGTGCCTCATTCAAATATTTTGAACAAAGTGTAGCTATTGTACTCCTACACTCATAAAAGCTCTGCACACAGGGCAAAGCCTACTAAAACTTAAAACCAGGGTCATCCTTACACCTTTGAAGGCACCAACTGTAGTGCCTAATTCAAATATTGTGAACAAAATGTAGTTATGGTGCTTCTGCACTTATAAAGGATTTGCACAAAGTGCAAAGCCAGGAAAAAATATAAGAATGGTCATCCATACTCCCTTGAAGGCACCAAGGGGAGTGCCTCATAAAAAAATTAACAAAGTGCAGCTGATGTATTATGCTTAAAGACTTTCACAAAATGCAAAGCCAGGGAAAAAATATAAGGAGATAAGAAGGGTCATCCCTACACCCTTGAAGGTACCAAGTGGATTGCCTAATAAAAAAATAAATAAGTGTAGTTGATGTACTCCTACACTCATAAAGGCTCATCACCAGGAAAAAATTATAAGGAGGGTCATTCATAATCCCTTGAAGGCATCAAATGGAGTACCTCATAAAAAAAATTAACAAAGTGTGGTTGATGTACTTCTACACTCATAAAGGCTTTGCACAAAGTGCAAAGCCAGGAAAAAATTATAAGAAGGGTCATCCATACACCCTTGCAGGCAACAACTGGAGGCCCTCATTCAAATATTGAACATTAAAAACACTTTTTGTGCTGCAGTCATCTGGCGGAGTGTAAAAGTGGGGGGATAATCTAGGTTTTGCTTTTTTTTATCAGCGTGAGCCTGCCAGCATTCTCTGTTGACAGGCGAAAGCGCTTGTCTGTTATGACCCCCTTCCCCGGCGGCACTAAAATCCCACCCAGACAAGATGCTAGTGGCAGGGCAGCACAACACCTCCAAGGCATAGAGGGACAGCTCAATGCAGGTGTCCAGCTTTGAGACCCAATAGTTGAAGGTCGCAGAGGAATTAGGGAGTATGCTGGTTTGGTCGGCCAGGTATTGCTTGACAATCTTTAAAAACTTTTCCCTCCTTGGCAAAAATACCCGGTTATCAGGCCCTGGATGCTGGGATGGTATCATGAAATTGGCCGAGGCCTTTGACAGTGTACCCCTGCCTCTGCTGTGTTTCTCCCTCACCTCTCCTCTTTGGTTGGCCGAGGAAGTTTGAAAATTTCTCCTTGAAGCGTGGGTCTAGCAGGATGAACAACCAGTACTCTTTTTTGACCAATATATATATAATGCGAGGGTCACTGGAAAGACAGCAGTACATAAAGTCGGCCATATGTGCCAAGCTTCCTGCAGCCAACACTTCCCTGTCTCCACTATGATGACGACTCTCCATCTCCTCCTTAGATTCCTCCTCTGGCTCTTCCTCCTCATTCCCCTCCTCAGCCCATCCACGTAGGAGAGACATAGGTTGTGTGGGTACTAGCTTCTGTTGTGCTAGCAACCAGCTCCTCCTCATCCTTCTCCTCAACATCCACCCCCTCATTGTTTCCCAATCTGTGCTGAGCTGATAAGATGAGGCTGGGGTGGATATTATCTCCCTGACTCATGTCTTCCTCCGTCTCCACCTGGCCCACATGCATAGCTTCATGTATAATTGTGAGCAGCGACTGTTTAAGTAGGCACAGACACAGGATCATTGCACTGACTATGGCCTCATCGCTGATCACCATCTTTGTGGAGTCCTCAAAGTCTTGGAGAACAGCACAAATGTCAGACATTCATGATCCCTCTTCAGTGGTTATGTGCGGAGGCTGACCAGAAAACTGCCGAGCGTGTTGGAGCTTTATTCCACAGCTAGTCTCTGCTGCTCACATAGGCTTGTCAGCATGTGCAGTTTGGAGTTTAGCGTGTAGTCAGGTCGCACACCAGTTGGTGAGCTGGCACTCGCATGCACTGCTGCAGCAGCGCCAGAGTGGCTGCAGCTGTAGCCAACTTGCAGAAATGGGCGCTGACTTCGCGAAACTTGATCAGAATGCCTGGTTGGAGGTTCAGTGGCAAAAGCCACAGCTCTGTCTGGACTGTTATTCCTTTATTTAACTAGGTGTAATATTTCTCCTTGCAGAGAGTGACATGTTAAGCACGTCAGGTGAGGAGACTTTTTAAGCCACAATGCTCCTCTGGAAAATATGCAAATTGTCGCTTCAGAGAGGAAGAGGACTAAAACTCTAGTGCCACCTATTGGAAGTAGTAATCCTAAAAGTCAATAGTGATCCTTTAACGAGCCTTATCACATGACTTAGGATAAAAGCCAATACCAGAAACTCAATTTGCAGACACTGTGTTTCTGGGTACTGCCCCCTCGTCAGTGCAAAGTGTGAGCTCTTATTTGGCTGGATGAGAGGCATCAGACCAGTATCTAGGGGTAGGGGGTCAGGTGAGGAGACTTTTAAAGCCGCAATGCTCCTCTGGGAAATATGCAAATTGTCCATTCAGAGAAGAAGAGGACTAGAACTCTATTGCCACCTACAGGAAGAGAAGAGACAATTTGCATATTTCCCAGAGGAGCATTGCGGCTTTAAAAGTCTCCTCACCTAGCATGCTTAACATGTCACTCTCTCCGCAAGGAGAAATATTACACTTAGATACCGGTCTGACGCCTCTCATCCAGCCAAACCAGAACTCACACTTTGCACTGATGAGGGGCAGTACCCCAAAACACAGTGTCTGCAAATTGAGTTTCTTGTATTGGCTTTTATCCTAAGTCATGTGATAAGGCTCGTTAAAGGGTTACTATTGACTTTTAGGATTGCTTCTTCCTGTAGGTGGCACTAGAGTTCTAGTCCTCTTCCTCTCTGAAGAGACAATTTGTACCCTTTAAGTAACTCTTAGAGGAATAACGTACTTTGAGATAACAAATCGAAGATAGAGGATGAGGAGGAGTAGAAGAGGATGCAAGAACTGATGTTAGAGGTAGAGGAAAGCCTGATAATAGTATGGCCAGCAATCCTTGGCGTTGGGAGCACATGTGATGTGCTAGGTTGGGACTCGGCCCCAGCCTCCACAATGTTCACCCAGTGTGCCATCAGAGAAATGTAGCGCCCCTGGCCACAAGCGCTTATCCACGTGTCAGTCGTTAAGTGGACAATCCCAGTAAGTGCGTTGGTAATGGCACGGGTGATGTTTCTGGACATGTGCTGGTACAAGGCGGGGACACCAGAAAGTGAAAGAGTGGCGGTTATAGACCGAGCACCGAGGGACGTCTGCCGTCATAAGTCGGTGAAAATCCTGCATGTTAACAAATCTAAATGGCAACATTTTCATGGCAAGCAGCTTAGAAATGTGGCCGTTTATCATTTGGGCCTGTGGGTGGGTGGATGGAAACTTTCTCTTTTGTTCTAAGGCCTGGGGTAGAGACAGCTATATGCTGTGCTGGGACAACGATTTGGAAGTGCCTGATGATGGAGTGTCAGAATGAGCAAGGACAGGCATTCGGCTCACTGAGTCGTTTGCTTAGATGACATGTGCCTGATCATGCTGGTGATGGTTAGGCTCTTAGTGGACAGGTCCCTGCTGATCTTGGCATGGCACGTTTCAAATGACCATTTTTTGTATCAGAACTCTCTTTATAAGAGTCCCTGACTGGGGAACACGTAACTCTTTGATGGAGAAATTCACGATTGTCGTTATCTGCGGATCAGTTGCCCACCTTCTTGCTCTGGTCATTCCACTGCCTCTTCCTGCCTGTTTTGGTGCTGCCAAAACCCTCCCCCTCAATGCTTCAGTTCTCGCTCTGCATGCCAGCTTCCCATATTAGGTTTATGACTTCGTCATCCACCACCTCGTTTTCCACCACTGCACCCTGGTCCTCCTGACTCGGTGACTTAACAACAACCTGACTTATTTACAACTGTGTCTCATCATCATCTTCCTCCTTAGACAAAATGTGCTGTTCCCCACTGTTAGCTTCTTGTGTCCGTGGCTGCTCTAAATTTTGTGCATCACTAAATAGCATCTCCTCCTATACCTCTTGGACCACACAGGGTGAGAGGTTACAATCAAGAAATGATGATGTAAAGAGCACCTCAGAGTGTCCTAGTGTGGGATCACTAGTTTCCCCGGCACTCAACATGTTGGAAGGAAGGAGGATCATGGTGATGATTAAGTGATCCAGACTCTTGGCTGGTGAGAATGGACAATTTGGAAGACTGAGTGGTGCTTCCAAGCATGCTGAAAGCATTATCTTCTATTCAACCAACTATCTGTTCGCACTGGTGTGGCTTCAGAAGTGGTGTACCGTGCCTTCCTGCAAAGTGGGGCAGGAACCTATGTGTCGTGGATGGGCGTGTTCCTTGCCCATCACACCTGCCCCATGTCCTCGCCGTCTGTGTGCACCATCATCAGCACTTCCACTTCCTCGTCCCTTACTGCTCACCTTACGCATTTTATAATTCTAGGTGTCTTGAAACTAAGTTTATTTTTATTTCAAAAAAATTGGTCACCTGCAGCAGTAAAAGCGTTTTTTTGGAATTTATTACCACCGTAATGTAACATGAAACATGGATGACAAATTCAATCCATAAAGATTTTTGAACGCTTTTTTGGAGTGTTATACACCATCAAAATGTAACACAAAGCACGTAATACTCCATAGATGACTATTTGAATCCAGAAACATTTTTGAAAGCCTTTTTGAGTGTTATATACCACAGAAATTTAACACAAAGTATGTAATACTCTATGGATGACTAATTGAATCCAGAAAAAAAATTGAACACTTTATTGGCGAGTTATAAACCACTGAAATGTAACACAAACCACGTAATACTCTATGGATGACAATATAGTAAATTTTTCACATCCAAAGAAAAAGAATGTGGTCATGTGCAGAAGATATATATTTAGCAATGGACTGCAAAGCCCTAAGCCCTGCCTAGAGACTGTATTCTGCCACCCACCCTGCTCCTGTAATTGTCCCTTCATAGGCTAAATGCAGAATGTATCTGATGCATGCAGCAAAGCACAAGATTAGCCCTTAGAAGGACTATTAGTATGATGGTTCAGCATCAGCACCAATAACAACACTAAAGGACACTGATTTGTTAAACTGTGCACACACAGGCCTGTACAACCACTTTCTCCCTCCAATGAGAACTGTCCCTGTGCGTGCCCTGATGATGTAATGCTGCCAACCAATCACAGTAATGCCATGTTCATGATGGCTATAGCATTACAGTGACTGTCAGGTAATCCCTGCATGTTTATTGGCTGTGTAACAGGCACCAAACATGTGGATTCAAGAGGATTCGGTGAAGGGATTCAAGCTTGGAATCTGAGCACCGGCTAATGCTCGCTGAGTGCCAAGCATATCCGAGTCTGGTGGATACACAGCTGATAGTCCTACTGAATAGACTGTTAGAATTTGTATTATGGCAAGAAAAAAGCAGCTAAGTAAAGAAAAACGAGTGGCCATCATTACTTTAAGAAATGAAGGTCAGTCAGTGCTAAAAAAAACTTTGAAAGTGTCCCCAAGTGCAGTTGCAAAAACCATCAAGTGCTACAAAGAAACTGGCTCACATGAGGATCGCCCCAGGAAAGGAGGACCAAGAGTTACCTCTGCTTCTGAGGATAAGTTTATCGGTGTCACCAGCCTCAGAAATCGCAGGTTAACAGAAGCACAGATTAGAGACCAGGTCAATGCCACACAGAGTGCTAGCAGCAGACACATCTCTTCAACAACTGTTAAGAGGAGACTTTGTGCATCAGGCCTTCATGGTAAAATAGCTGCTAGGAAACCGCTGCTAAGGACAGGCAACAAGCAGAAGAGACTTGTTTGGGCTAAAGAACCCAAG
This sequence comes from Phyllobates terribilis, assembly GCF_046119375.1. Taxonomy (NCBI): domain Eukaryota; kingdom Metazoa; phylum Chordata; class Amphibia; order Anura; family Dendrobatidae; genus Phyllobates; species Phyllobates terribilis. Next base: position 249,164,399 of record NW_027362761.1, read on the forward strand.
GAATGGACATTAGACCAGTGGAAATCTGGGCTTTGGTCTGATGAGTCCTAATTTGAGATCTTTGGTTCCAACCACCGTGTCTTTGTGCGACGCAGAAGAGGTGAACGGATGGACTCTACATGCCTGGTTCCCACTGTGAAGCATGGAGGAGGAGGTGTGATGGTGTGGGGGTGCTTTGCTGGCGACACTGTTGGGGATTTATTCAAAATTCAAGGCATACTGAACCAGCAGGGCTACCACAGCATCTTGCAGCGGCATGCTATTCCATCCGGTTTGCGTTTAGTTGGACCATCATTTATTTTTCAACAGGACAATGACCCCAAACACACCTCCCGGCTGTGTAAGGGCTATTTGACCAAGAAGTAGAGTGATGGGGTGCTACTCAAGATGACCTGGCCTCTACAGTCACCAGACCTGAACCCAATTGAGATGGTTTGGGGTGAGCTGGACCGCAGAGTGAAGGCAAAAGGGCCAACAAGTGCTAAGCATCTCTGGGAACTCCTTCAAGATTGTTGCAAGACCATTTCGGGTGACTACCTCTTGAAGCTCATCAAGAGAATGCCAAGAGTGTGCAAAGCAGTCATCAAAGCAAAAGGTGGCTACTTTGAAGAACCTAGAATATAAGACATATTTTCAGTTGTTTCACACTTGTTTGTTCAGTATATAATTCCACATGTGTTAATTCATAGTTTTGATGCCTTCAGTGTGAATGTACAATTTTCATAGTCATGAAAATACAGAAAAATCTTTAAATGAGAAGGTGTGTCCAAACTTTTGGTCTGTACTGTATACTGGTGGGTAATCAGAGCAAATGAGAGGTGAGGAGGGCATCAAATTGGCATTGATTGGAATGTAGCCATAATGTGGTGGATCAGAGTTATAGACATGTTGTGAAATCGCTTGTAATCAGCGGTGCATTTTTGCGGTTTGTTTTTTAGAACATAAAAAAGTCCTGCATGCAGAACTTTTTATTTTTAGATTAATTGTACCTAAATAAGTAGCACAAAACATTAAAACCTTGAAAACAGTATACTTTGCATACTTGAGTAGTCCTCACTGCTGTTTGAAGAAGCACGGTATACAATAAAAGTAAGGAAATTCAGCCACAATAGCAATGGCCGTATATATTCAGCTTTGCCCTTCTTGCACATTCATGTGGCCCAATGACTTTAACGACCAGTCAAAAGTGTTAACAGTGGTTCTTCTGATTGCTTCCCTATGAGGTTTTATCAGCCTTAAATCTGTCTCTTGTAAAAAAAAAGAAAAAGAGACCAATACCTCCAAAGAAAAGGAGACAAGTGTGAATAGGTGCAAGCTGTCACAACTATCGAATATATAAACAAGAAAGCAAAGCTGCACTCTGAAATGCTGTAATATGAAAACAGTGAATAAAAGAAATTGGAACTGCATTACTGCTATATGCTTAACAATGAAGCGCACAAATTCGCCAGTTCATGAGAGAACATCAACCTTATTTTTATTTTGGTAGTACAATCCTAACTGACTGAGCAATCTATTAGTGCTGGATCCTGCCTGACCTTTAAATTTTTAGGCTTTGAGCCCAGGAGAGGCATATTTGGTTAAAGTCTCTTGAAAGAGGTACACATTGACATGGCTGATGGGTTCTCATGAATTGGCCAATTTGTGCACTGAGTACATTAATTTTTAAGCATAATTTCTATAGCAGTGATGCAGACCCTTGTAAAGGCAGTAAAACAACCTATATACTTTATCATAAATGGCAATGGCAACAAGACATTTAAAGTGAACCCAACAGTTCTATCAGGGTTGACCAGAGTAACAGCCTGCATAAGTAAACGTTTTGTTAGTATATTCTATAGTTATTGCCTTTTTATGTCATTAAAAAGTACAATGAAAGTAGAAGGTATTTCTCTATTAGAGTATCATAATAAAATTATCAGTATTTAAATGACCTAAATCCTCATTATATTATGTTTAGGAAGTTCATTAATTAGTCCTCCTGGAGAATAAATTCTCAACTCTCATCTCTCTTAAGGATAAACCAAAGGCAATAAAATGTGTCATCTGTTATTCTCTAATGACTGGTTACTCCTGCAGAATGGATCTAAAAAAATTCCATTGTTTTTTCTATCTTTTCTTTCATGCTACCTTTAGTTTGGTGCTTCGTTGAACATTTTCTTGTCTCATGTAACATTTGTCCTGCATCATTTACAGCTTAGCAAGTATAAAAGTGAGCATGATTTCTAATGTGAACATAATGTCTTACAACCTGACCCATTTTATTCTTGTTGGCTTTACACATGATTCTGTTCTGAAAACATATGTATGTGCTGCTTTAATTATAATATATAGTCTATCCTTTTTGGGAAACTTCTTGACCATAATTACCACAAGTATAGATATGCAGCTACAAACACCAATGTACTTCTTCTTAAGAAGTATGGCGACTCTGGACATTCTTTTTATCTCCTCAACAGTTCCCAAGCTCTTGGCTGTTTTGGTGAGTTCTAATAAAGCTATCAGCCTGAATAGCTGCCTTCTACAGTTATACATCTATGTCTCTGCAGGTGGCACAGTGTTTTATACTTTGGGTCTCCTATCAATAGATAGGTATTTAGCAATCTGTCAACCTCTTCATTATAGCAAAATTATGACGAGCCAGGTCTGCTGGAAAATAGTTTCTTGTTTGTGGATATTTGGGTTTTTGGAGTTCATCCCAGCCATTCTTCTCATGTCTCACTTACAATGGTGTAAAAGGAATGTTATTGATCACTTTTTCTGTGATGGTTCTGCTCTTTTACACTTATCGTGTTCTGATACTCATGTGGTTCAGATATTATTTTTTTACTTTGCTTGTTTTGCTATTTTAAGTTCACTTATTCCAACAGTATCTTCTTACTGTTTCATCATTTCATCTATCTTACGTATCTCATCATCTACAGGCAGAAGGAAGACATTCTCCACTTGTTCTTCACACTTTATTGCTGTTGTGATCACTTATGGAAGTTGCATTTTTATTTATATTCGTCATGCAGGAGCTACTCCTTCCAGAAGTGGGACAACTATTGCTATTCTCAACAGTATATTAGGTCCATTTTTACATCCATTTATTTATACTTTAAGAAACCAAGTAGTTGTGAACAGCTTAAGACGCATGTGTCGAAAGCTGGTTCTTTTTGTGAAATAAAAAAAATCTAAACTTTAACCCCTTTACTACCCAAGGTGGTTTGCACATTAATGACCAGGCCAATTTTTACAATTCTGACCACTGTCACTTTATGATTACTGATTACTTAAAGGTAATTACTTTATCATGCTTCAACGAACCCCCCTGATTATGAGACTGTTTTTTCATGACATATTATACTTCATGATTGTGGTAAAATTTCTTCGATATCACTTGCTTTTATTTGTGAAAAAAATGGAAATTTGGCAAAAATGTAGAAAATTTTGCAATTTTCAAAATTTGAATTTTTATGCACTTAAATCAAAGAGGATATGTCACACAAAATAGTTAATAAATAACATTTCCCACATGTCTGCTTTACATCAGCACAATTTTGGAACCAAAATATTTTTTTATTACGAAGCTATAAGGTTTAAAAGTTGACCAGTGATTTCTCATTTTTACAACAAAATTTACAAACCCATTTTTTTAGGGACTACATCACATTTGAAGTCATTTTGAAGGGTCTTTATGACAGAAAATACCCAATAGTGATACCATTCTAAAAACCACATTCAAGAAGTTTATTAACCCTTCAGGTGCTTCACAGGAATTTTTGGAATGCGGAAGAAAAAAATTAACATTTAACCTTTTTACAAAAATGCTACATTAGACCCAATTTTTTTTTATTTTTGCAGGGGTAACAGGAAAAAATGGACCCCAAAATTTGTTGTGCAATTTCTTCTGAGTAAGCAGATACCCCATATGTGGGGGAAAACCACTGTTTGGGCGCACGGCAGGGTTCGGAAGGGAAGGAGTGACATTTGACTTTTTAAATGTAAAATTTGCTTGAATAATTAGCAGAACCTATGCTGAGTTTGGGGAGACCCTGATGTGCCTAAACAGTGGAAACCCCCCACAAATGACACCATTTTGGAAACGTGACAGCTCAGAGAACGTATCTAGTTGTGTAGTGAGCACCTTGAACCCACAGGTGCTTCACAGAAGTTTATAACATTGAGCCGTAAAAAAAAAAATTTCACATTTTTCCCACAAAAATGTTTTTCAACCCCCAATTTTGCATTTTCATAAGTGTAACAGAAGAAATTGCACCATGCAGTTTATTGTGCAACTTCTCCTGAGTAAGCAGATACCCTATATGTGGGGGAAAACCACTGTTTGGGCGCATGGCAGGGTTCGGAAGGGAAGGAGCACCATTTGACTTTTTGATTGTAAAATTTGCTTGAATAATTAGCGGATGCCATGTTGCGTTTGGGGAGTCCCTGATGTACCTAAACAGTGGAAATCCCCCAAAATTGACACCATTTTGGAAACTAGACCCCTCAGGGAACTTATCTAGATGTGTGGTGAGCACGCTGAACCCCCAAGTGCTTTACAGAAGTTTATAACATAGAGCCATGGAAATAAAAAAAATCTAACTTTTTCCTCAAAAATTATGTTTTAGCCCCAATTTTTTTATTTTCACAAGGGTAAGAGGAGAAAATTGACCCCAAAAACTTTTGTACAATTCTCCTGAGTACACCAATACCCCATATGTGGGGAAAATATAGTGTTTGGGAGCACGGCAGAGTTCAGAAGGGAAGGAGCACTGTGTGACTTTTTGAATGCAAAATTGGCTGGAATTGAGAGTGGAAGCCATGTCGCATTTGGAGAGCCCCTGATGTGCCTAAATAATGGAAACCCCCCACAAGTGACCCCATTTTGGAAACTACACCCCTCAAGAATTTTATCAAGGGGCATAGTGAACATTTTGAACCCAGAGGTACGACACAGAATTTGATAACATTAGGTCATCATATTGAATAAGTTGATATTAGTCTTGAGCGCAAGTGCTCTCTACTCGGGTACTCAGGTATGCATCATGTATCACGCATGCTCGAGTGACATGCTCGAGTCCCCGCCCGCATGTTTCACGGTTATTAGACACTGCAAAAATGCGCAGATCGCTCGTGCATGGCAGGCAATCCCCGCAAGGTTTTTTGCCCACGAAGCATATGGGGCGGAGACTTGAGCATGTCACTCGAGCACCCGCGAAACTCTGTGCATACCCAAGCACCCGTTGCAAACTCAAGTAGCGAGCACTTGTGCTCAACACTAGTCGCCATATCGTCATCTTCTTTTTTTCTACTTTTGAAAAAAATCCCAACCCTAGCACAATCCTAACCTTAGAGTTTATTTTTTACACCGTTCCTCGTGTGGTATAAGTGATTAGACGACTTTATTCTTCGGGTCGGTGCGATTACGGCGATACCAGAATGATATTGGGTTTTTATGATTGACAGCTGTCACACACTAAAAGACACATTTTTTTGCAAAATCTAGTTTTTACATTGCTATATTTTGAGAGCTATGGTTTTTCCATATTTCGTCCGACACAGTCATGTGATGGCTTGTTTTTTGCGAGATGAGTTGACGTTTTTATTGGTTCCATTTTTAAGCACGTGATATTTTTTGATCGCTTTTTATTCCGATTTTTCAGAGGCAGAATAAACAAATACCAACAATTCAGGAATTGTGTTTTTTTTTAATTTGTTTATGCTGTTCCGCATGTGGTAAAATTGATAAAGTAGCTTTATTCTTTGGGACATTACGTTTACAGCGGTACTACATTTATATTGTTTTTCTATGTTTTGGCGCTTTTACACAATAAAAACTGTTTTATAGAAAAAATTATTTTTTTGCATCGCTTTATTCTGAGAGCTATAACTTTTATTTTTTGGCTGATGGAGCTGTATGGTGGCTTGTTTTTTGCGGGACAAGATGACGTTTTCAGCGGTACCATTTTTATATATATTCTTTTTTTATCGCGTTTTATTCCAATTTTTTTGGGCGGTATGATGATAAAGCATCGTTTTTTGCTTTGTTTTTTATTTTTATTTTCTACCGTGCTCACTAAAGTGGTTAACTAGTGGGACAGTTTTATAGGTCAGGTCGTTAAGGACGCGGCGATACCAAATATGTGTACTTTTATTGTTTTGTTTTTTTCATAATAATATTTATTTATGTGTACATTATATTTTTATTTTTGGGGAATTGTTTTTTTTTTATATTTTTACAATTTTTTTTTTTCATTTTTTAAACACTTTTTTTTACTTTTCTACTTTGTCCCACTATGGGACTTTCACTTTTTTTACTCTGATCGCCTATATAGCATAGGGATGGAGCACCATCCCTGTGCTATACAGGCTGTCAGCGCTGCACAGGCAGAAGATACTTTGGTCATGCACTGCGCATGATCAAAGTATCTTACTGCTGTCTGGTGACCCGGATGATGTCATGACGACATCCGGGTCACCATGACAACCACGGAACCCGGCCTCAGACAGCGCGGGATGGCAGGGAAGAGGTAAGTATAGAGCGCTTGCCACCGCAATGCTGCAATCGACTTCGATCGCAGCATTGCGGGGGTTAATGTGCCGGGAGCGATGCGGGACCGCTCCCAGCACATAGCACCAGGTGTCAGCTGTGCCAATCAGCTGACACCCGGCGGCGATTGCGCCCGCACAGCTTGTGTGTGGGCGAAATCAACAGGGCATACTAATGCGTACCTGGCTCTTAAAGTCCAAGGCGCAGGTACGTATTAGTGTGCCCTGAGCTGTAAAGGGATTAAGGACTAAATGTGTAATATAAATTTTTTTTCTTAAACATAAATTAAGAACATCTATTGATCCGCCATCAAATTCAAAAAGTTATATCATTTCTCAAACAAATTTAAGATAATTCTCTGCAAATATGAGACATATTATTAATGCTGAATATGATTGAGATGAGTCATTGATCCAGTTATTTATATTGATTGCTATATTCAGTACTGAGAAAATTGGGGAATGTGTACTTGTCTAATTGGGGAATTTGTCTTTTCCTGGATGAATATTAAATAATTGTCACGGGTGTGTCAGGTGTGAAAGACAGTGGTTCTGGATCCAGCTGTAGAAGGTAATTTTGCTTGGTTCTGCAGGCACATTCTCGACTTTCCCGACTTTCCCATTATTGTGCACTTAGTCTTTCCCTCACCTTTCGTGACAATAATATAATCAGTTAGACTAGATTGACATAGTGTATGTCTTTTTTTTTCAACCCTCATAATAACTCTTAATGATGTAAATATTAAAATTGATTTGTTACCACATCCCACAATGCAAACTGCATACCTTACATACATAATAGATCTCTTAGACCTGTACCCAACATGGGGTGGACTGGACATTGTTGGAAAGAAACTAACTGGCACATGGGTGTGATGAATATTGCTATTTTTTTAAACTACACTCCTGAAAGTTGAAATTGTAACACCAAGAAGGAAAAGTCTTGTAATTATGGAAATCATAGGATCAATAGACATGTCAATGATATGCAAATGATGAAAAAATGGAAACAAAATTGTCGAAACATCTCCATTTATTCAATAACGAGTATGAGAGCAACATGCAGCAATATATGAACTAATACGCCTTGGTACGCTTAAAATTGAGGTTATTAATGATTGTCTAAGGAAGTTTCTGCTGAGCTGAATTTACTTGAGCATGCAGATCATCAAGATCTGCTGTTTGCTGCTCCCTCTGCAATTGTGAGCATTGACATTTCATTTGCCATGGTAGCATGTTTAGGACACACAGACTGCATACAATAGCGTAGGCAACATATGCCTGGCATTTCGGCGTTGAAATATGGCTTCTAAAATCCTGTTCCACGATTGATTTATGCTGTACTGCAAGTTAAATTCGACATCACATACCAAGCCTAAGGCCACAGATAGTGTCTACACAAACCATCAGAAGGCATTTGCTGGACATTGGGATGTAAGGCATTGATCTCAAGCCACTCCTTTCAAAGGCTATTATACTGTAGAGACAGCAATGGAGGTCTATCTTCTTTAGCAACAAGTCCTAATTTTGTCTTGGATGCTATGATAGGTGGAGACTGGTCTGGAGACTATGTATGCTACACCATGAAGATGCTTTCACGAGAGAATGTCACACTGGTCCTGCTCTCAGGATTATGGTGAAAGGTGGCATAATGTATGGTGACTGGGCCTCTTGGTGCTACATTGATTTGGTGGCGGAACCAGTGGTACTGGCATTTCTCCAAAGTGTTCCAGGAGCAATTTTTAAAAAAGTCAACACCAGGCCATATGTTGCAACTGTGAATGGCCTATGTGCCAAAAATGTGCTACCATGGCCTGCAGCATCCCCAGGCTTGTCTCCCCTTGAGAACATCTCAGACATTATTAGTCACCAATTGTGAAGGGAGCTGCCAGTGGTGGATCTTGATGATTTGTGTGACCAAGTGCATTCAGCTTGGCAGATCAAATATATATAGATATCTGTGTGTTTATGTAACTCAAATAAAAACTGACTAACCGAAAAATGTACAGATGTAGATATGGGGTTAATCTCCAGGTTAATAACATTGTAACTCCTACAGGAGGTGGACACTCAGACATAGGCTACTGACTTTTAGGATTGCTGCTTCCAATAGGTGGCACTAGAGTTTTAGTCCTCTTCCTCTCTGAAGAGACAATTTGCATATTTTCCAGAGGAGCATTGCACAGCTTAAAAATCTTCTCACCTTGGCACAGTCAGGCTTGGTATGTCGCTCTCCGCAAGGAGAAACGTTACCACTTGGACACTTGGATCACAATATATTTTGGGAAGACTGTGGGCTTGTTCACATGTTTACATAATTTTTGGTTGTCCTCAATTTGTCAATCAGGATATTTTTCATAATAAAAAAACTGTAATCCACAAAGTATATCATAAAGTTACAGAATGTTTCATTATACAGATATTAAAAGAAAATTGTCCCATTGCAAAGAACTTTCTCACGCTCACAGTGACATCAGTGAGGTGAACGGCGTTCATTGGATATTAACCCCGCTCAACTTTATCATGTCACCTCATTGACTCTGCTGGATGGCAGTCTGTATAGTTGCATCATGCAAAAATTCAGTCTGCCATCTAGATGTAGCAGAGCTAGACCCGTCTTGGGACTATTGGATTATTATCTTCACGTTGGGGACAGGTGAGTATTATGTTGCTTTATTATTTTATTTTTTTACAGGTGACATGCTTTAATGGATTCGGCATTATGGTAATTATAAGACTTTTTGGTAAATGTAGATTTAATAAAGGAGTCTGTGTTTTTATTTCAAATAAAAGATTTTATTCTGGGTGTTTGTTTTTTATTTAACAATTTGACTATGGGTTATTAATGAGGGCCTCTTCATTACTAATAGTGTTGAGCCACCCCCGTAGTGTACGAGTTCGGTTCGGTTCGTCGAACACCCGTGTGTTCGCCGAACTGTTCGTCGAACTGTTCGTCGAACACCTTCGAACACCGTTAAAACCAATGGCAGGCAAACAAAAACACATAGAAACACATAGAAAACACCTTCAAAGGTGTCCAAAAGCTGACAAACTGCTCAGAAGACATAACTAACACATGGAAAAGTGACAAGTACATATAGTCATGCGAAAATAAAAGAGGTGGAGGAGTAAAAGGAGGGGGAGACACAGATATAGGCATGTCATGCCCTTCTAAAATCCAAAAAGTGAGAAGCCGACACGGCCAGTCCGCTCCTGCCCGTGCCACCTCCGTGTCGCCGGGTTTGTGCCAGAGCCGCGGTGAACCATGATGGCCAGCCCCCCTCTCCCAATACTGGTGCCTGTCCGCTGGTGGGTCGAGCGAGCCCCCCTGTGGTGGAGGCAGCTCTAAGCTTTTTAATTTAAATTGTCTCTCTAATTTGAATGAATACACTTTAAATCCATTTACAAGGATCTATTGGAGGGCAAGTCTCATGCCAGCAGCCGCGTAATTCCAGCTCCAGTAGCGTCCACTAAAGCTGCTGCAGTTAAAAAGCTTTTATAAGGATCGAGCTCGGCTGTCCACCGCAAGGCATCCTACTGCCAGTCCCAGCCCCTATGCCTTGGGGTGCCTCCTGATGCTCTTCACTGAGTATCCCATGGTCCCGAAGCATTTCCTTTGAAAAAATTAAGTGTCTAAACTACAGGTGGTGTAGCTTGCTTAACAGCCGGGATAATCCGCTGACTAGCAGACACTGCTACTAGGCACAAAGTATTTCCTGGGCTAGATGCAGTTAAACATTTGTAATTAGATACTCTCGTTGGATGCTGAGAAAGCATTCCATAGAGTCTCCTGGCACGCCATATATGATTCTCTTAAAAAGCTTGGGGGAGGGGTCTAGGGGACCCTTTTATAGCCAAAATCACGGCCCTGTATCACAATACGTCACCTAGGCTGAAGATAAATGGAACTGTAGCACCCTGAGGGCTCGGTTGTTACAGCGGTATTGCACCTCACCCAGAGGTGTGATATCTCACTCTCAGGTAAGGATGGAGTGTGGATCAGGACCGGACACCTGCATGCATTACACCACATTGCCGTGGGGCAGGGCGACCAATATGCCTCTGAGATGGGCACGACAGTCCCTGTCCCTGGCTGGAGTGGGGGGAGGGAACACTGAGGAAGGGGAACCCTGTAGTGCAGGAGCAGGGAGGAAGCAGTTCCTGGGTGCATTGAGAACGGAGTATAAAAGGTGGGCACCATCTTAGTTCAGTGCAGAGAAGTCTGAGCAGAAGTGGCAGGGAGCAGGGGCTCTGCATGAGCTCTGCTCCGGAGGCGGGCCTAGTAACAGAGGCCCAGGCCTGGAAGAGGGAGAAGGAAGGAAGAGGAGCGGAGAAGGCTCCAGGAACGAGGAATGAAGGGATCCCAGGGGTGCGGACGGGCAAGTCGCCACCGCATGCCCGAATCCACCTGCGTGGAGGGGTCAGGCCAAAGGGGGAGACCGGTCCCCGAAACTAGTGGAGGCAGGAAACGACCCTCAGCTAGAAACCGGAGGCTGTGACATTTTATGTGGCGCAGCCCCTCGCTACACCCGCTAGGAAGGCACCACATAGGGTCAGGGAAACTGGCGCCAAGTTTACCAAGAGGAGGCCCGAGGCAGCCGGACAGAAGGGTTGGTAAGAAAGGCCAGACAAAGGACACACAAAGGGGGTCCTGTGAAGCGCTCCAAAGTTATCTGGGAGTTGTCTGAGCCCCTCACCTGGTGAGCACAGTACGACGTGGGCAGCCGTTACCTGCAGACGTGGTCTGGATAATAAGAACTGTGAGTAAAGGCCCTGGACTGCATCACTGACTCCGTGTCGTTACTGCTGCTGCCCTGCACCATCACCCCCATCCTCCGCATACACTGCCCTGAGGCTATACTCCTACCGTGGGGAGTTATGCTACACTCTGCTGCACCCACAACGCCAGCCTCAGCGGTCTGCCCTGCAGCGGCGGTTCACTCTGACCGCAATCCACGGGTGGCGTAGTCAGACATTTAAACATCAAAACCACATAAATAGTTCCACCACTGGTTTGACCACCCTGAGCCACGGAACCGGGTCGCCGCCACGAAGACTACAACCACCAGCATCCACCAAAAAGGGTCCGGCTTCGGGTGTCCCAAGGCCCAGGGGGTGCATCAGAACATTTTCATCACCTTTCACAATCACCAATGGGACAAGGCAGGGATGTCCTCTGTCCCCTCTCTTATACATCCTAGTGACGGAGCACCTCCTCTCATCAATTCGCCATAACCCCAATATTAGGTGGATTGAGGTGGGAGGCACCGAGTACAAGTGCTCTCTATTTGCTGATGATGTCCTAGTATATATCACTCAATCACATATATCCATCCATGCTGTTATGGCTGAAATAGATCACTTTGTTACATGGTCAAATTTTAAAATCAATGCAGCGAAGTCTGAGGCCCTCGATGTCTCCCTCCCCAAATCCATATAGGATTCCATCCAGTCCAACTTTCACTTTGCCTGACCCTCACAGGGTATCAAATACTTAGGAATTCCTATTCATAGAGACCTCTCCCATCTATGTTATCTTAATTTTGGGCCCTTTATTGAACAACTCCATACAGACCACGGTTGGCAAGTTAGAACTGTAAGATTCACTACGTGAACCACTGGTGTTTTGTGGAAAAGCACATGTACACTGCGTTCCAAATTATTATGCAAAAAGTGTTTAGGAGTGATAAGGGAAGAATTTGTTTGTTTGTCAGTTAAACTCATTGATGGTGATGTGTGTCAGGGCTCTTTATATCACTGTAAGCAATTGCAGACACCTGTGCTAATTAGTTTGGCAGGTGTGTCCAATGAAAGGCAAGACTACTTAAGAAGGCTGTCTCACATTATTAAGCAGCCTACATTTTCTGCCAAAATGGGAAAGAAAAAGGATGTGTCGGCTGCTGAGAAGCAACAAATTGTGGAGTGTTTAGGTCAAGGCATGACTACAATCAACATTGTGCGATGATCAGGATGAAGTGTCTTGGCAATCAAGAAGTATGTAGCTGATTCACAGTACACACGTGTGCGTGCTGATAAGGGCAAATTGAGGACTCTTTCCTACAGGCAATTACGTCAGGTTGAAAGAGCAGCGGCAAAAAAGCCTTGTCATAGCAGCAGACAAGTTTTTGAAGCTGCTTGTGCCTCCAACGTCCCCCGAACAACAAGATGCAGGGTCCTTCAGAGGTTTGCAGCTGTGCATACGCCATCCTGTCGACCTCCTCTATCCACTTCACACAAGCAGAAACGGCTCCAGTGGGCCAAACATTACATGAAGACTGATTTCAAAACTGTTTTGTTCACGGATGAGTGCCGTGCAGCGCTCGATGGTCCAGATGGATGGAGTGGAGGATGGCTGGTTGATGGACACCCCACGCAAACACGGCTACAGCGCCAACAAGGAGGAGGTGGAGTAATGTTTTGGGCTGGAATCATGGGGAGAGAGATTGTCGGCCCCTTTAGGATCCCTGAAGGCGCTAAAGATGAACTCCATAATTTATGTGGATTTTCTCAAACAGCACTTCCTGCCATGGTTCAAGAAGAAGAACCGTGTATTTCACAGCAAGATCATTTTTCTGCATGATAATGCACCATCTCATGCTGCACATAAAACATCTGCATCTCTGGCTGATATGGGCATAAAAGGGGACAAACTTATGGTGTGACCCCCATGCTCCCGTGACCTGTACCCCATTCAGAACCTTTGGAGCATCATTAAAAGGAGTGTCTATGATGGCGGGAGGAAGTTCACATCTAAGCAACAGCTCTGGGAGGGTATTCTGTCCTCATGCAAAACAATTGAAGCAGAAACCATCCAAAACCTGACAAATTCAATGGACGAGAGAGTTCAGAAGCTCCTTTCGAACAAGGGGTCCTATGTGAAAATGTAACATCACCTAGAATAAAGTTTTGAGTTGAAAACTGTTTGATTTCAGTTTCTAACAACCTGCTAATGCTTATAATTTCAAAAATGACCATTTTTTTGGTCTTTATTAAAATGAAAAGGTTGATCGAAAAGTTTGGGGGATCTAAGAGTGTGGCAACCCAGTAGTCATGATTACTTCGAATTCTGACAATATGAGGGTCATGCTGCAAGTAGTGCAGCAAGAAGGCACTTATGTGTCTTGCGCATCTCGGAGCCCCAAAATTATTTTCCGGGCTAGATGCAGCTAAAAATTATTATTAATTTTAAATCTGGTGAAGCTTTAGTATAGATGGCCTAATAGGATCAGTGCTGCACACTGCTACAAAGCCCAAATTATTTTCCAGTCAAGATACAGATAAACATGATTAGTAATTTTAAATCTGGTGGAGCTTATTATAGATGGCCTAATAGAATCAGTGCTGCACACTGCTGCAAAGCCCAAATTATTTTCCAGCCAAGATACAGATAAACATGATTAGTAATTTGAAAGCTTAAAACGGTTGGTAGGGTGATTTTAACCAATCATCAAGCTTTTACTCTCCCCAGGATGACACAGGGGTAGAAAAGTCGTTTCGGATCCATGATTTGTTCATCTTTATGAACGTGAGTCTGTCTACATTATCAGTGGAGAGCCGCGTGCGCTTATCTGTCAGCACACCACCAGCAGCGCTGAACACACGTTCAGACAGAACGCTGGCTGCGGGGCATGACAAGATCTCCAAGGCGTAAGTGGCTAGCTCCGGCCATTTATCCAGATTGGAAGCCCAAAAAGAGCAAGGGTCCAGTGACACAGTCGTGGCTTCAATGTTTACTTGGAGATACTCCTGTACCATCGTCTCTAGGCGTTGACTATGTGTCAGACTTCTTGTCTCCTGTGGCCTTGCAAAGGATGGGCTAAAAAAGTGGTGAAATGATTGCGCAAAATTGATGTTACCAGCAGATACTGTGGCTCTGTTACGGTTTGAGTGCTGAACACTTGACGGTCCCACGGTTGGCAAGTTGGAACTGTGAGATTCACTACGTGCACCACTGGTATTTTGTGGAAAAGCACATGTAAGATTCTGCAACAGTCTCTGCTGATACTCCTGCATGCGTGCATCCCTTTCTATGGAAGGAATAATTTCTGCAAATTTACTTTTGTACCGGGGATCTAACAGTGTGGCAACCCAGTAGTCAGGATTATATCTAATTCTCACAATTCGAGGGTCATGTTGCAGGTAGTGCAGCAAGAAGGCACTCATGTGTGTTGCGCATCCAGGAGCACCAAGTCCCTGTTGTGTTGGTGGCGAGGTAACAATCATGCTTCCTTCCTCTGTAATCTCCCCCCAACCTCGCACAACAGAAATGTGATCAAGGTCTCCCTCATCTGATGAGTCTTCCATCAGTTCGTCCTCCACTTCTTCCTGGGCTCCTGCACCTTCCTCACTAGTTTGGCTGCTACCATGCGCCCTGGTAAAACCATCTCCCCCACCCTCACATGCCTGCCGCCTTGGTGCTGCCGACCGTCTGGACCTTGCAGATGTTAGCCCTTCCGCATACAACTCCTCCTCCTCTACTTCCTCCACCTCCTCTTGTGCCACCACCTGACTCCGAATTCTGTTTAACATGTGCTCCAGCATGTAAATCACCGGAATAGTCATGCTGATAATGGCATCGTCAGCACTAAACATCTTCGTCGCCATTTCAAAACTGTGCAGAAGGGTGCATAGGTCCCTGATCTGAGACCACTCCTCCAGCGTGATTTGCCCCACCTCTGAATCTCGTTGGCCCAGGCTATACGTCAGAACGTATTGCACCAGGGCTTGTCGGTGCTGCCACAGTCGCTGCAACATGTGCAGAGTTGAATTCCACCGGGTAGGCACATCGCATTTTAGCCGGTGAAGTGGCAGGCCCAACGACTTCTGTAGAGATGTAAGTCGCTGAGCTGCGGGATGCGAACGGCGGAAGTGAGCACACAGCGACCGTGCCCTCTGCAGAAGGCCATCTAGTCTGGGATAGTGGGCTAAAAATTGCTGGACAACCAGGTTCAACACGTGAGCCATACAAGGCACGTGTGTGACATTGCCCCGGCGAAGGGCCGCACCCAGGTTTGCAGCATTGTCGCACACGGCCTTCCCTGGTTTCAGGTCCAGTGGAGACAACCATTCATGAAATTGGTTCTCCAGAGCTGACCACAACTCCTCAGCTGTGTGACTCACATTTCCCAGACATTTCAATGTAAAAACCGCCTGATGACGTTGAGCCCTACTGCCAGCATAGTAAGGAGGTGTGCAGGATCCCTTCTGCGCAGTTAGAAAGCTTGTGGCATGACCAGACAGGCTTTGGGTGCAGGTGGAAGACCGAGAGGAGGTTGAGGAGGCAGAAGCAGTGGAGGAACTTTGACATAAAGAGGATTGACGCACAACTCGTGGGGACGGCAAGACTTGGACAGCAGCCCCTTGTCCTGCTGTCACCATAGTTACCCAGTGCCCAGTCAGCGACATGTAACGCCCCTGTCCATGCCTACTCGTCCAAGTGTCTGTGGTGAAATGCACCCTGTCACACACAGAGTTTCTCAAAGAAGCGGTGATGTTGTGTGCGACATGCTGGTGGAGCGCAGGCACACCTTTCTTTGAGAAGTAGTGCCGACTGGGCATCTGGTACTGGGGAACTGCGACGGACATAAGGTCTCGAAAATCCTCTGTGTCCACCAGGCGGAAAGGCAGCATTTCTGTAGCCAAGAGCTTGCAGATCGTGAAATTCAACCTCTTAGCTTTCTCATGGCTAGGAGGAAATGGTCTTTTACTTGTCCACATCTGAGGGACCGAGGGCTGGCTATTGTGCTTTGACGGGGTTGATAAGGGTGTCCCCGGCAAACTGCCGGTCTGTGAGGAAGATGCAGACGGACATGTTAGGTTGCCTTGATCCAAAGGTGGTGCTATCGATGTCGGACAGCGCTCAACACCAGCTGGTGTTACCACCTCCAAAGAAAATGATGACCTGCCAATCACGCTGGCTGTTGCGGGTAAAGAGGTGGCAGGTCAGCGCCCCAAAACAGGTGTGACTGCTGTCCCCCCAGTCACAGAGGATGAAGAGGCCGCGGATGCACAAGATATGGCAGACGGTGGTTGGCCCGGCCGGCTAGGCCGCATTGTAGCACACTGAGCTTCCCACTGCAACTTATGCTTCATGTCCATGTGCCGGTTCATGCATGAAGTACTCAAACTATGTATTTTTTGGCCTCTACTTAGCTTTTGCTGACAAATGTTACAGATAACACGAGTTGGGTCATCTTTATCGATCTGAAAAAATGCCCAGGCTATGCAAGGCTTAGCACCCATGCGACCTGAAGAGCCACCACGACTTGTGGTGAGAGGCAGAGTTGTGTTTGAGGATGCAGTTGTTAACGTGCTTCCAGTACTACGTCTCTGTCCAGGAAGGCGCAACCTGACCTCGTCGTCACTAGCATCTTCCTCCACCTCCTCTGCTGACCTCATCTCTTGGCTGACTGTGGGTTGACAGTAAGTGGGATCTCCAACCTCATCATCATCACCCTGTGCGTTATCACACCCGTCGTCCTCAGAGCCAACCTGTTCCTGCCCTGACAAAAAACTAAAGTTGTCGCTCCAATCAGGTATTTGAGTCTTATCATCGTCTTCCTCATTGTCTCCACCAACAGGAGTTACAGTTTGGGAATGAGGGTCTACATTATGGTCAGAACCTTCTGCGTCTGGTCCTGGATCCGACTCATAAAGATTCTGGGCATCAGTGCAGATCATTTCCTCGTCTGGATTCACAGAAGCGCTGGAGTCGACCTCTGATTCCCAGGCTATAGTATGAGTAAACAGCTCTGCAGACTCAACCATCTGTTCTACCTCATACTCAGACGGGCAGCTGGAGATTTGGGAGCTGTGAGGAAGGAAGTGCGATTGGGGTGACACCTTTGAGGACTGGAGTATTTGTGATGTTGAAGTTGATGTGGAGGAGAGCCCACTTAAAGGAGCACTTGATATCCGTTGAAGCACCTGCTGTTTTTGTGCCTCATCTGGAATTTGTAGCGATTGGCGTGGCCGTAAGAAAGGGATCTTATCACATTGTCCGCTAAAAGAAGTAGACATTTTAGTTTGGCTGGAAGATGGTCTTTCTTCTGCAGATGTTACTGTTGCTTTAACACCTACCCCATGGACACAACCTTTTTTCCCCTTCCCAACACGCCTATTCCCCTTTCCACCAGCAGCAGGCCTTTTTCCACTCATTTTGGTGGTTAACTAATTCACAATTCTGGAGTTGTTTGCACAAAAAAACAATGGATGGGAACCGAGCAGAGCTGAGTGGCCAAACTGTGGTATTAGGCCAAAACTATTGGCAGGGTTAGATGCAGAAAAAAATTATATTCAATTTGCAATCTGATGGAGGTCTGTATAGATGGATTAATAGAACAAGTCCCACACACAGCTAGAAGCCCAATATTTTTTCAGAGGTAGATGCAGAAAAAAATATATTCAGTTTGCAACCTGATGGAGGTCAGTATAGATGGACTAATACAACGAGTCCCACACACAGCTAGAAGCCCAATATTTTTTCAGAGGTAGATGCAGAAAAAAATATATTCAGTTTGCAACCTTATGGAGGTCAGTATAGATGGACTAATACAACAAGTCCCACACACAGCTAGAAGCCCAATATTTTTTCAGAGGTAGATGCAGAAAAAAATATATTCAGTTTGCAACCTGATGGAGGTCTGTATAGATGGATTAATAGAACAAGTCCCACACACAGCTAGAAGCCCAATATTTTTTCAGAGGTAGATGCAGAAAAAAATATATTCAGTTTGCAACCTGATGGAGGTCTGTATAGATGGATTAATAGAACAAGTCCCACACACAGCTAGAAGCCCAATATTTTTTCAGAGCTAGATGCAGAAAAAAATTATATTCAATTTGCAACCTGATGGAGGTCAGTATAGATGGACTAATAGAATGATGCTATGCCCAAAAGATTTTACTTCACTAGGTGCAGTAAAAAAATTGGTATTCTATACACAGGTGGTATATCTTGCAACACAGATAGGCTACTCCACTGACTAACACACTCTGCAATAGGCCAAAAAGGATTAGCTTTGCTAGATTCAGCCAAATGCTGTGAAAAAAACTTGCACAGCACTGGCACAGACCTGCCTGGCAAAAACTGATAGGAACTGATGTAACCTAGTCCTGAAAAGGACTCCAATTACAATTAGTCTTTACTCCCACAATCTATCTATTTAAGAGCACAGACCTGCCTGATAAAAGTCGTAGGAAATGCTGTAACCTAGTCCTTAAAAGGACTGCAATCACAACTATTCCCTACTCCCAAGCTATCTGTAGATTTGTGCGAAAATTGGCTTGAAATTAACAAGGTATAGCGCACACAGCAACAGCGGTGCCGTCTAACACGCAGCTGCAGCAGTGAGAAAATGGTGGCGACGGGGAAAATGGCTGGGTCTTATAGGGCAAGGACATGTGACATACACTGCCAATGACACATGCACTTGCTTGTGTGAAAAAAAGCACTTCGCTCCGTGTGTGCGCTGCTGATAGGCTGACAGATTGCACCTCCCCACTGCAAATGCGGGAAAGAGAAAAAAAAATGGAGATCTTCATTGTTCCTGCAGAGATCCATCCCCTGCCCCTCCCCCCACCCCGCTGTACACTCAAACTGCGTATTAACATTAATTTTCATCATTACTGAGAAAAAATCCAGTTATGATTTTGGTGCATGAACAGTTATCGAACATAACCTCGAACAGCCGAATTTTTCTCAAATTGTTCGTGTTCGCCGAACGGCTCGAACACCGCCCAAAACAGCTCGAATTTGAGATTGGCGAACAGTTCGAGTAGAACAACGCTCATCTCTAATTACTAACCCCTGGGCTTGATGTCAGCTGCCAATACAAAGCTGACATCAACCCCAACCCTATTACCCCACTTGCCACTGCACCAGGGCAAGTGGGAAGAGCAGAGGCTAAGTGCCAGAATTGGCACATCCTACGGATGCGCTTTTTCTGGGGTGACTGTGAGCTGATGAATTTAGTCTGGAAGGGAGCCAATATCCATGGCCCCTTCCTATGCTATTAATATCAGCCCACAGCTGTCTGCCTAGCATTTGCTGGTTGTTAAAATAGGTGGATCTCATGTCATTTTTTTGAGGTCCCCCATTTTAATAACCAGTAAAGGCTAAGTATACAGCTGTGAGCTGATATTAATAGCCTGGAAAGCTGCATGGGTGATACCCTCTTCCCAGGCTATAAACATCTGCCCAAGCTGTCCGCTTTCCCTCTGCTAGTTAATAAAATTTAGGGGGACCCCAAATCATTTTTTTCAGAAAATAATTTATTTTATACTAAAATACATGTACAGTAAGCTACACATGCAAAGCACTGATTATATATCTCAATCACATATTAATATCTATCTATAAATCTTTCTGTATGTGTGTATGCATCTATCTATCTGTATATCTATCATATATATACAACCCCTGGCAAAAATTATGGAATTACCGGGCTCGGAGGATGTTCATTCAGTTGTTTAATGTTTTTGAAAAAAAGCAGATCACAGACATGGCACAAAACTAAAGTCATTTCAAATGGCAACTTTATGGCTTTAAGAAACACTAAAAGAAATCAAGATAAAAAATGTGGTACTCAGTAAGGGTAATTTTTTTCAGACCAAGCAGAGGGAAAACATTATGGAATCACTCAATTCGGAGGAAATAATTATGAAATCACCCTGTAAATTTTCATTTCCAAAACTAACACCTGCATCAAATTAGATCTGCTTGTTTGTCTGCATCTTAAAAGGAGTGATCACACCTTGGAGAGCTGTTGCACCAAGTGGACTGACATAAATCATGGCTCCAACACGAGAGATGTCAATTGAAACAAAGGAGAGGATTATCAAACTCTTAAAAGAAGGTAAATCATCACGCAATGCTGCAAAAGATGTTGGTTGTGCACAGTCAGCTGTGTCTAAAATCTGGACCAAATACAAACAACATGGGAAGGTTGTTAAAGGCAAACATACTGGTAGACCAAGGACGACATCAAAGCGACAAGACCGGAAACTTAAAGCAATATGTCTCCAAAACAGGAAATGCACAACAAAACAAATAAGGAACGAATGGGAGGAAACTGGAGTCAATGTCTGTGACCGAACTGTAAGAAACTGCCTAAAGGAAATGGGATTTACATAGAGAAAAGCTAAACAAAAGCCATCATTAACACCTTAACAGAAAAAAACAAGGTGAGTTGAGTTAATGTCTCATCTGACCACAGCACCTTCTCCCAATAACTCAGAGAATTATCCAGGTGTTCATTGGCAAACTTTAGACGTTCTCTCCGTGTAGTTTTAGGCTGATCTCTCTCCTTCCTCATGATTAAGTATACCCCACGAGGTGAAATTTTGCATGGTGCCCCAGATCGATGTCGATTGACAGTCATTTTGTATTTCTTCCATTTTCTTACTATTGCAGCAACAGTTGTCTCCTTCTCACCCAGCATCTTACTTATGTTTTGTAGCCCATTCCAGCTTTGTTCAGGTCTATGATCATGTCTCTGACATCCTTAGAAAGTTCTTTGGTCTTGCCCATGTTGTAGAGATTAGAGTCTGACTGATTAATTGAGTCTGTGGACAGGAGTCTATTATACAGGTGACTATGCAAGACAGCTGTCTTTAATGCAGGTAACGAGTTGATCAGGAGAGTCTAACTGGTCTGTAGGAGCCAGAACTCATAAAGGTTTGTAGGGGATCAAATACTTATTTCTCACTGCAAAATGCGAAAAAAAAATTCTAATTTATACAATGTGATTTTCTTGATTTTTTGGGGGGATATTCTATCTCTCAATGTTAAAATTAACCTACCCTTAAAATTATAGACTGTTCATGTCTTTGTCAGTGGGCAAACTTACAAAAACAGCAAGGGATCAAATACTTATTTCCCCCACGCTTATATATATATATATATATATATATATATATATATATATATATATACAGTATATATATACACTACAATTCAAAAGTTTGGGGTCATTTAAAAATTTCATTATTTTTCAAAGAAAAGCACCTTTTTTTTCAATGAAGATAACATTAAATGACTAAGAAATACACTCTATACATTGTTAATGTGGTAAATGACTGTTCTAGCTGCAAACGTCTTGTTTTTTTTGCAATATCTGAATAGTTGTATAGAGGCCCATTTCCAACAACCACCACTCCAATGTTTTAATGGTACATTGTGTTTGCTAACTGTGTAAGAAGGCTAATGGATGTTTAGAAAACCATTGCACAAGTATGTTAGCCCAGCTGAAAACAGTTTGGCTGATTGAGAAGCTATACAATTGACCTTCCTTTGAGCTAGTTGAGAATCTGGAGCATTAAATTTGTTTGTTCTATGAAACTCTCAAAATAACCAGAAAATGAGAACTTTCATGTGAAACTCGACAGTCTATACTTATTCTTTGAAATGAAGGGTATTCCATGCGAGAAGTTGCCAAGAAACTGAAGATTTCCTACAACGGTGTGTACTACTCTCTTCAGAGGAGAGCACAAACAGGCTCTAACCAGAGTAGAAAGAGAAGTGGGAGGCCCTGCTGCACACCTGAGCAACAAGACAAGTACATTGGAGTCTCTAGTTTGAGAAATCGACACCTCACAGCTCCTCAACTGGCAGCTGTTATGATCTGCAACATGTACTAAGGAAAGATAGGGGAAAGCTGTCCCTATAGTAAGACTAAGCTGAATCCCTATGATGTAACGGGCTGCCTGTTCCTAATGAACAGACCCGCCTTCGTCCTCAGCTAGTCTGAAAGAAGACCTATAGAATTAAGGGAGGGGTCCCTAAAAGAACTAAGGACTGGGACAAAAATGGGACACCTCCTAAACAGAGAAGTTGTTGCAGAACACAAAAAAACAAACAGACAAAAATGTACTAGAGGTCCCAGAGGACCAAGAGAACTTGACAGAGAAAGGCACCATAGCACCTGGCTAGAGAAACAGTCAAACACTGAAGTCCAGCACAGCCACAAGGGCGGAGCTGGAATATAAAGGCAGATGGCCATGTGTGCGCAAAACACAAGATAGAAAAAACAAACATGAGGGTTCTAACAGTACCCCCTCTTTTATGAGGATCCTCCGAATCCTCCAGGCCCAGGCCTATCCGAAAACCTCCTGTGGAAAGCTTTAACAAGCCTAGGAGCAAAGACATCATCCGTCCTTACCCAGGAGTTGTCTTCGGGACCGAAACCCTTCCAGGAGACAAGATACTGTAATCTCCCTCTATGCCATCTAGAATTCAAGATACAAGAAATTTCATATTCGCCATCTTCCACAACAGGAGGAACTGTGACAGTGGTGTCCCTATCAGATACATCAGCCTTTTTCAACAAGGAAACATGAAACACAGGATTAATCTTCCAGTAAGTAGCTACATCCAACCTAACAGCAGACAGGTTAACAACCTGAAGCACTTTAAATGGACCCACAAACTTAGGACCCAGTTTTTTGAGGGAATCCTCAACCGCAGGTTCTTCGAGGACAACCAAACCATGTCACCCACAGTAAACAAAACCTCCTTACGTTTCCTGTCAAAATACTTCTTTGACTTCTTGTTAGCCTCTTGAAGTTTGCAACGTACATTAGTCCAAACTCTCTCCAAATCCCCGGAAAAATTCTCCTCCTCCGGCACCGCCGACCCCAATTTGGAGAACGAACCAAAAGACGGATGTCTCCCAGTACAACAAAAAAAAGGAGAACACCCAGTAGAGGATGATGTATGATTGTTAAGAGCAAATTCTGTAAGAGGTAGAAACTCAGACCACATCTCTTGATTGTCCGCCACAAAACAGCGCAAAAACTGTTCAACATCCTGGTTCTTTCTTTCAGTCAACATCCTGGTTCTTTCTTTCAGTCTGTCCATTAGACTCAGGATGATAACCAGACGAAAATGACAAATGGACTCCAAACCTGTCACAAAAAGCATGCCAAAAGAGAGCCACAAACTGAGGTCCTCTATCAGAAATAATATCCATGGGTATGCCATGGAGCTTGACAATCTCCTTAACAAATGCCTTAGCGAGTGTCTTGGCGCAGGGCAACTTAATGAATGGAACCAAATGACACATCTTACTAAAACGGTCCACAACCACCCAGATGACAGTAAAACCATCGGACACAGGAAGATCAGTAAAAAAATCCATTGTGAGATGCGTCCAAGGCACACTAGGAACCTCCAGAGGGCAAAGCAACCCCGCAGCAGGAGTATGTGAAGCCTTTGACCTAGCACACACAGTACACTAACGCACCCACTTGATGACTTCCTTCTGCCGTCCAGGCCACCAAAAACTGCGACTGATAAGTCTCTTAGTCTCCGAAATTCCTGGATGACCTGCCAACCGAGACTCATGACACTCCACAAACAAATCTCTCCTAAGGGCTCTAGGTACGAGCAACCTCCCATGGGGAGTGTTAGATAGAGCATCATCTTGAGCTTTCAGATTCCCATTCTCCAAAACGGAGTCCAAAGCTGCCACCACAACTCCTTTCTGTAAAATGCTCTCCTCCTCCTTGGCACCGACCGTAGGAAAGAAGCTGCGAGATAAAGCATCGGCTTTAACATTTTTAGTACCAGGGATATAAGTAACAGAAAAATAAAGCCAAGAAAAAAAAAGTGCCCACCTAGCTTGACGGGCATTGAAGCGCTTGGCAGCATCCAGATAGATCAAATTCTTATGATCTGTGAAAACCTGAATAGGAAATCTGGCACCTTCCAAAAAATGACGCCAATGTTCAAACGCAAGTTTAATAGCCAGCAACTCCCGATTTCCAGCATCATAATTCAGTTCGGTTTCTGAAAATTTTTTCGAAAAGAAGGCACAAGGATGTACTCCACCCTTGTTCTCCTGAGACAAAACTGCTTCGACCACCACCGATGAAGCATCGACCTCAACCAAAAAAGGCTTGGTCTCATCAGGCTGCATAAGGATAGGGGCAGAACTGAACCTCTCTTTGAGATACTTAAACGCTTCAATGGCCTCAGTAGTCCACTGGGCCGTATTCGCACCTTTCCTGGTGAGATCGGTTAGAGGTTTAACAATTACAGAAAAATTCTTAATGAATTTCCTGTAATAATTGGCAAAACCCAAAAATCTCTGTATAGATTTCAAACCAATAGGCCTAGGCCATTCCTGCATGGCCTGAACCTTCACAGGGTCCATCTCAAAGCCCTCGCTGGAGACAGTGTAGCCCAAAAAACTAATTTTCTGCACAGTGAACTCACATTTCTCCAGCTTAGCAAAGAGTGAATTATCACTCGATAACTGCAAAACTTCACGTACACTCTGCCAATGGGAATCTAGATCTGGTGAGTAAAACAAAATGTCATCCAAATACACAACCACATTCTTACCAATCAAAGGTCTCAGGATGTCATTAATAAGGTTCTGAAAAAATGCAGGTGCATTGGTAAGACCAAAAGGCATCACAAGATTCTCAAAATGACCTACCGGAGTGTTAAAAGCAGTTTTCCATTCATCACCCTCCTTCACTCGTAACAAATTGTATGCCCCCCGGAGATCAATTTTGGATAACCACTTGGCCTCCACTAACTGGTTAAACAAGTCAGGAATTAACGGCAATGGGTAGGAATTGCGTAATCTTTTTAATTTCACGAAAATCCAGACATAGATGTAAACCGCCGTCCTTTTATTAACAAAGAAAAATCCAACTGCCACAGGCGACTTAGAAGGTCTAATGTGACCAGCAGCCAGGCTAGTCTGTATGTACTCCTCCAAGGCCTTTCTTTCAGGGATAGTCAGATTAAACAAGCGACTCTTGGGAAGAGTAGCTTCCAGAACAAACTCAATGGCGCTATCATAATCCCTATGAGGAGGTAAAACTTGCGACTCCTCCGAAAAAAACCTTCAAAAATCTTGAATCGGTACAGGTAATTCCCCTTTTTCCACAGCCGCAATGCGACCATTAAAACATTTATCATAGCACTTCAGACTCCAAGACTTAATCACATTAGTAGACCAGTCCAATAAAGGATTGTGCAGTTTTAACCAAGGCAGTCCTAGAACAACTGGAGAGGGTAAATTATCCAAAACAACCAAGTCCAAAATTTCTTGGTGAACTCCATTGATAGTGAGGGGAAATGCAGCAGTCTTGTGAGTAATACATTTCAAAGGAGTGTTATCAATTACAATCACAGAAATAGGTGATGACAAAGGTTTGGATTTCAAGTTAAGGTTTTCCAAAAACCCTTTACCAATCACATTAAGTGTTGAACCACAATCCACAAATACCTGAAATTCAATCAAATCTCCCTGCAGAGTAGTACTCCCAGAAAGAAATACTCCTGCAGAGCGTAAGCTATACGGGTGTAACTGACCTTTTTTTTTCTTTACTTAAACGATGCTCACAATACTTAATCAAATGGTCAGCTTTACCACAATAAAGACACAATCCCTCGGTAAACCTACGGTCTCTTTCCTGAGAGCGGAGTGACATCGCCGCAACCTCCATCGGTTCTCCGCCGTCAGAGCAGATTTTCTGGGGACTAGGACCTGGCATTACAGGAGTTTTTACCTCATTGAGCCTGCACCTCAGTCTCCTGTCAATACGAACAGCTAACTGCATAGCATCCTGCAGTCTCAGGTGCAGGGAATGCAATTAGCAAATCCTTAACCCTTTCACTCAGACCAGCAAGAAATAAACATTTCAGCACAGGATCATTCCACTTAACTTCAGAAACCCATCTCCTGAAGTGTGTGCAATAATTTTCAACATCTGACCCCTGATTCAAACGTCTGAGTTCTGCTTCATCAGATGAGATTCGATCAGGATCGTCATATAATAGCCCCATAGTAGAAAAAAATTCTTCAACAGACCTTAAATATGGATCATTAGGCTGGAGAGAAAAGGCCCACCCCTGGGGTTCATTGCGCAAAAGTGACATAATAAAACCAATGCGCTGTGATTCATTCCCAGAGGACCTTGGTCACAAACGAAAATATAACAAACAAGCATTTTTAAAGGAAAGAAATGTTGCTGTTTACCATAAAAAACATCAGGCAATCCTACCTTGGGCTCGACAAAATGCGCTCCAGAACAGCTACTCACGTGTTGCTGAAGCTCGGCCACCTCCAGAGACAATCCCTGCAGGCATTGAGCCAAATCCTGGATGGAAACCATACTGATCCCCGAAATTCTTTCCTTTTAGTTTTTTGGGCTGGACTTACTGTTATGATCTGCAACATGTACTAAGGAAAGATAGGGGAAAGTTGTCCCTACAGTAAGACTAAGCTGAATCCCTGCGATGTAGCAGGCTGCCTGTTCCTAGTGAACAGACCCGCCTTCGTCCTTGGCTAGTCTGAACGAAGACCTATAGAATTAAGGGAGGGTTCCCTAAAAGAACTAAGGACTTGGACAAAATGGGACACCTCCTAAACAGAGAACTTGCTGCAGAACACAAAAAAAACAAATAGACAAAAATATACTAGAGGTCCCAGAGGACCAAGCGAACTAGACAGAGAAAGGCACTGTAGCACCTGGCTAGAGAAACAGACAAACACTGAAGTCCAGCACAGCCACAAGCGCGGAGCTGGAATATAAAGGCAGATGGTCACGTGATCGCAAAACACAAGATAGAAAAAACAAACAGGAGGGTTCTAACAGCAGCTTCATTAAATAGTACACGCAAAACGCCAGTGTTAACGTCTACAGTGAAGAGGCGACTCCGGGATGCTGGCCTTCAGGGTAAAGTGGAAAAGAAAAATCCATATCTGAGACTGGCTAATAAAAGAAAAAGATTAATATGGGCAAAAGAACACAGACATTGGACAGGAAGATTGGAAAAAAGTTTTATAGACAGACAAATCAAAGTTTGAGGTGTTTGGATCACACAGAAGAACATTTGTGAGACGCAGAACAACTGAAAAGATGCTGGAACAGTGCCTGACGCCATCTGTCAAGCATGGTGGAGGTAATGTGATGGTCTGGGGTTGCTTTGGTGCTGGCAAAGTGGGAGTTTTGTACAAGGTAAATGGGATTTTGAATAAGGAAGGCTATCACTCCATTTTGCAATGCCATGCCATACCTTTTGGATAGCGTTTGATTGGAGCCAAATTCATCCTACAACAGGACAATGACACAAAGCACACCTCCAAATTATGCATGAACTATTTAGCGAAGAAGCAGGCAGCTGGTATTCTATCTGTAATGGAGTGGCCAGCGCAGTCACCAGATCTCAACCCCATTGAGCTGTTGTGGGACATCTTGACCGTATGGTATGCAAAAAGTGCCCATCAAGCCAATCCATTGGGTGAAATTTCTGAAGATTACCTCAACAAATTAACAGCTAGAAAGCCAAAGGTCTGCAATGCTGTAATTGCTGCAAGGGAGCATTCTTTGACGAAAGCAAAGATTGTAGAAGGATATAATTCTTTCCAATAAAAATCATTATTTCTAACCTTGTCAATGTCTGGACTATATTTTCGATTCATTTTGCAACTCATTTGATAAATAAAAGTATGAGTTTTCATGGAAAACACAAAATTGTCTGGGTGATCCCAAACTTTTGAACGGTATGTATGTATGTATATATGTATATGTATGTATGTATGTGTATATATATATACAGTACAGACCAAAAGTTTGGACACACTTTCTCATTTAAAGATTTTTCTGTATTTTCATTACTATGAAAATTGCACATTCACACTGAAGGCATCAAAACTATGAATTAACACATGTGGAATTATATACTTAACAAAAAAGTGTGAAACAACTGAAAATATGTCTTATATTCTAGGTTCTTCAAAGTAGCCACCTTTTGCTTTGATGACTGCTTTGCACACTCTTGGCATTCTCTTGATGAGCTTCAAGAGGTAGTCACCGGAAATGGTTTTCACTTCACAGGTGTGCCCTGTCAGGTTTAATAAGTGGGATTTCTTGCCTTATAAATGGGGTTGGGACCATCATTTTTGTTGTGTAGTGTTGAGGGAGCATGCTCGACACTGCTCGGTACTCGCCCGAGCATCTCACTACTCGGGATGTTCGGCCAGCACCGAGCATTTCCGGGTTACTCGGGCGGGAGCTCGGGTCTCTGCCTTGCATGTTTGGCGCTCTTTACAGAGCCAATGAACATGCAGGGATTGCCAGCCAGTCACTGTAATGCCGCTGCCATGTTGATTGTGGGCATTACAGTGATTGGCTGGCCGCACAGCGTCACCTCGATTATTTAAAACCAGGCGCCGCCATCTTGGACACAGTTGCTCCGGATCAGACAGAGTAGGGAGAGAGCTGCTGGGCTAGGGAGAGATTTATACTGCAAAATAGGTAGTGTAGGGTCTCTAAAGCCTGCAAAATCAGGTATCAGATATCAGGCAGGCAGGCTGTATAGGAGACGCAGTGGTTAAACTAACAAACACTGCATTACAGTCCTGTGTGCTCCTGCTGGTCAAATTGCTAGACTTTTCCCTCGGTTTCAGGGGCCAGGAAAAATCCTTTTTTTTTTCATCTAAATCCTGTTTTTTTGTTTTTTTATCCTCAGTCAGACTGTACAAATACGCGTCTTATTAACCTTTTGGTATCCACCCCCCAAAAAAAATAAATTTGAGTGTGTCTGTGAGTGTTCAGACACAATTATATCTGTTTAAAAGAGTCTGGTGTAGGCCAGATAACTAGAACTGTGTTTTTCCTATTCCATGGTTCAAATCTGGGTGTTATCAACCTGCTTGCTTTTTTTCCATAAAAAAAAAACAGTTTGAGTGTGTCGCTGACTGTTCAGACACAAATATATCTGTTTAAAAGATTCTGGTGTAGGCCAGAGAAATAGAACTGTGTTTTTCCTATTCCATGGTTCAAATCTGGGTGTTATCAACCTGCTTGCCTTTTTTCCATTAAAAAAAAACAGTTTGAGTGTGTCGCTGACTGTTCAGACACAAATATATCTGTTTAAAAGATTCTGGTGTAGGCCAGAGAAATAGAACTGTGTTTTTCCTCTTCCACAGTTCAAATCTGGGTGTTATCAACCTGCTTGCCTTTTTACCATTAAAAAAAACAGTTTGAGTGTGTCGCTGACTGTTCAGACACAAATATATCTGTTTAAAAGATTGTGGTGTAGGCCAGAGAAATAGAGCTGTGGTTTTCCTCTTCCACAGTTCTAATCTTTTATTTATTACCCTTTTGCCATTGATAGTGCGAGTGTAAGCTATTTTACTTCATTTACAATGGGCAAGGTGCGTGGCAAGGGACGTGGAACTGGACGTTCTGGTGATGGTGCGTGCAGAGGATGGGGCCGTGGCCAAGGTGAAAATGTGCCACAACCAACACAACCAACAGCCACATCTTCTTTCTCCCAGTACTTGACCGAATTACTAGGTAAGCACACAACAACAAGACCACTATTGTGAACTGATCAGTGTGAACAGGTTATTAATTGGATAGCAGATAATACTTCCAGTCACCTGGGCACCACCACCTCCGGTTTGTCTTCCACACGGTCAAGTGTTAGTAGCCGTGAGTCTCGACCGCATACTCCTCCTCACCCTGATGCTCCTTCCTCCCACCATGCCGAGTGTCGTCAGACAGCAACTGTTCCCACAGTTGGACACTCCGAAGAGCTGTTCACTGGTCCATTTCCATATTTGTGCACCTCGCCTGCTCTGCTTGAAGTGGTGGAAGAGGAGATTCCATGTAGCGATGGCCAAATATTTGAACAGCCACGGCCACAGGAAGGCGACGCTGGGAATTTGTCACAAAAGGTGGACGATGACGAGACACAATTGCGACGAAGTGAGGAGGAGGACCGTGGTGCGGAAGGGGAAGAGGAGGACACGCAAAGCAAGGCCAGCAGCACACAGGGGGAGGGAGGCAGAGTACCCCAACAGGCAGGAAGAAGCAGTGTGGTAGCCGCACACAGAAATCGGGCAACCGTTCCCCGTAACACCAACACGAGGGACGCTGCCAGAACAACCGGTAGGTCTTCCAGAGTCTGGAATTTTTTTTAAAGACTCTGCTGATAACCCCAAAAAGGCCATTTGCACCACCTTCCAGGCCAGCATCAGTAGGGGAGACAAAACTACCAGCCTGACCACCACCAGCATGATCAGGCAAATGTCAGCAAAGCACCCGACTTTGTGGGGCGAACCCCAGGGTCCACGACCAGTGTCAGCGGGTGTCACCACTACTTCTTCCACTGTTGTGCATGTAAGAGAAACCCCTGTTGTGCGTGGTGCAGCTTGCTTCGCAGCTGGGCTACTACGCCCAAAGTATTGCCTAGGCTAGATGCAGTTAAAAATTCTACGCTGACTAGCAGACACTGAAGCTTTGGAGCAGGCCTCTGAGTAAACATCTCTTCAGACTCAACCATCTGTGTTACCCCAAGCCATAGTGTATGTAGTTTCTTACAGTTAAAAGGGGGGGGGCAACCCAACCCACCTGGAATTGACGATGCCAACGTCACGTAAAACACAGCAAGGGGACTCCAAAAAGAGTCTCCATTTTTTCCAAAAATTGTGGCACAGACACCACTTAAGTGGCATCAATTGCCCCAGAGTTGCTTAAAACGGTTGGTGAGGTGATTTTACCAAATCCTCAAGCTTTTAGTCTCCCCAGTATGACACAGGGGTAGAAAAGTCCTTGCGGATCCATGATTTGTTCATCTTTATGAACGTGAGTCTGTCTACATTCTCAGTGGACAGCCGCGTGCGCTTATCTGTCAGCAGACCACCAGCAGCGCTGAACACACATTCAGAGAGAACGCTGGCTGCAGGGCATGACAAGATCTCCAAGGTGTGAGTGGCAAGCTCCGGACATTTTTCCAGATTAGAATCCCAAAATGAGCAAGGATCCAGTGACACAGTCATGGCTTCGATGTTCACTTGGAGATACTCCTGTACCATCCACACTAGGCGTTGACTATGTGTCAGACTTCTTGTCTCCTGTGGCCTTGCAAAGGATGGTCTAAAAAAGTGGTGAAACGATTCCACAAAATTGCTGTTACCAGCAGATACTGTGTTACTGTTACGGTTTGAGTGATGAAGACTCGACAGTCCCACGGTTGGCAAGTTAGAACTGTGAGATTCACTACGTGCACCACTGGTGTTTTGTGGAAAAGCACATGTAAGATTCTGCAACAGCCTCTGCTGATACTCCTGCATGCGTGAATCCCATTCTATGGCAGCCATTATTTCGGCAAATTTACTTTTGTACCGGGGATCTAACAGTGTGGCAACCCAGTAGTCGGGATTACTTTGAATTCTGACAATCCAAGGGTCATGTTTCAGGTAGTGCAGCAAGAAGGCACTTATGTGTCTTGCGCATCCAGGAGGACCAAGTCCTTGTTGTGTTGGTAGCAAGGTAAGAATCATGTTTCCTTCCTCTGCCCTCTCCCCCCAACCTCACACAACAGAAATGTGATCAAGGTCTCCCTCATCTGATGAGTCTTACATGCCCATTGCCAGTTCGTCCTCCACTTCTTCCTGGGCTCCTGCACCTTCCTCAACAGTTTGGCTCCTACCATGCGCCCTGGTTAATCCCTCTCCCCCACCCTGCCATGCCTGCCGCCTTGGTGCTGCCGACCGTCTGGACCTTGGAGTTGTTATCTCTTCCGCATACGACTCCTCCTCTACTTCCTCCACCTCCTTTTGTCCCACCACCTGACTCTGAATTCTGTTTAACGTGTGCTCCAGCATGTAAATCACCGGAATAGTCATGCTGATAATGGCATCGTCTAAATATCTTCGTCGCCATTTCAAAACTGTGCAGAAGGGTGTGTGGCTCCCCTGAGGGTTCAGTCGCCACAGAGGTACTGTATGTCACCCAGAGGTGTGGTATCTCACCCTCAGGTAAGGAAGGAGTATAGCTCGGGACCCTAATACCTGCATCCAACACATACCCGCAGTGGGAGTAGGGCGAGATTGCTCCTAAGCGAGAGAACAGTCCCAGGTCCCTAGCTGGCAGGAGGCTCCTATGTAGTGGGTGTGGGTGGAGAAAGCTGCTTAGGGGAGCACATGACAGGGAGAGTATAAATAGGAAGCTATCTTAGAAAGAGCAAGCCAGTCAGAGGAGGAGAAGTGACAGGAGCCGAGGCTCTGCATGACCTCTGCTCTGGAAGCGGGCCTAGCCTGGGAGGCCCAGGACTGAATGAGAGAAGAGAGGAGTGGGAGCAGGAAGGCTCCAGGAACCGAAGTGACCCTAGGGGTACGGTCCATGCAGAAGGCCATCCGTACGCCCGCTGCTACCAGGAGATAGAGCGGTCAGGCCAGATAAGGGGAACCGGTCCAGCAACTAACGGAGAAACAGCAAGGCTCAACTAGAAACCGGAGGCTGCAGCCTTTCAAGTACTGCAGGCCAAAGTCCACACCAGTCTCACTAAGAAGGTAGCCACATAGGACCCACGGGACGGAACACACGTCGCCCGCCAAGGCCCGAGGATACCGGATAGAAGTGTCACTGGGTCTGAGGTGCAGGGAGAAGGCCAGAGAAAGGACACACAGAAGGGGGTCCTGCTAAGTATTCCGGAGCTATCTGGGGGTGGACTGAGCCCCTCACTGTGTACACACAGCACGACGGGGGAGATTGCTCTGGTACCGGTAATCTGGACTGCAACAACTGTGAGTAAAGATCTTGGGACTGCATCACATGGACTCTGTGTTCATTACTGACTCCATGCACTACAACCACCATCATCCACCCACACTGCCCTGAAGCTACACTCTTCCTGTGGGGAGTATTAATACCATTGCTGCAAAACCACCAGCTTCAGAGGACTGTTCCGCAGCGGCGGCCCCTTTGGCTGCACTCCACAGGTGGCGTAGTCGGACATTATAAAACACATATATACAAATTACCCTTGGATTGACCGCCCTGGGTCATGGACCGGGTCACCGCCACAGTGACTACAACCCCCCGCATCTACCGGCCTGGCTCCGGGTACCCCACGCGTCAACTTCATAGGTCCCTGATCTGAGACCATTCCTGCAGCGTCATTTGCCCCACCTCTGGATCTCTTTGGCCCAGGCTATACGTCAGAACATATTGCACCAGGGCTTGTCGGTGCTGTCACAGTCGCTGCAACATGTGCAGAGGTGAATTCCACCGTGTCGGCACATCGGATTTCAGCTAGGGAACTGGCAGGCCCAACGTCTTCTGTAGAGATGTAAGTCGTTGAGCTGCAGGATGCGAATGGCGGAAGTGAGCACACAGCGACCGTGCCCTCTGCAGAAGGCCATCTAGTCCAGGATGGTGGGCTAAAAATTGCTGGACAACCAGGTTAAACACGTGAGCCATACAAGGCACGTGTGTGACATTGCCCCGGGGAAGGGCCGCACCCAGGTTTGCAGTATTGTCGCACACGGCCTTCCCTGGTTGCAGGTCCAGTGGAGACAACAATTCATGAAACTGGGTCTCCAGAGCTGACCCCAACTCCTCAGCTGTGTGACTCACATTTCCCAGACATTTCAAAGTAAACACCGCCTGATGCCGTTGAGCCCTGCTGCCAGCATAGTAAGGAGGTGTGCAGGATTCCTTCTGCGCAGTTAGAAAGTGGGTGGCATTACCAGATAGGCTTTGGGTGCAGGTGGAGGACCGAGAGGAGGTTGAGGAGGCAGAAGCAGTGGAGGAACTTTTAGATAAAGAGGATTGACGCACAACTCCTGGGGACAGCAAGACTTGGACAGCAGCCCCTTGTCCTGCTGTCACCATATTTACCCAGTGCCCAGTCAGCGACATGTAACGCCCCTGTCCATGCCTACTCGTCCAAGTGTCTGTGGTGAAATGCACCCTGTCACACACACAGTTTCCCAAAGAAGCGGTGATGTTGTGTGCGACATGCTGGTGTAGCGCAGGCACACCTTTCTTTGAGAAGTAGTGCCGACTGGGCATCTGGTACTGGGGCAGTGCGACGGACATAAGGTCTCAAAAATCCTCTGTGTCCACTAGGCGGAAAGGCAGCATTTCTGTAGCCAACAGCTTGCAGATGGTGAAATTCAACCTCTTAGCTTTGTCATGGCTAGGAGGAAATGGTCTTTTTCTTGTCCACATCTGAGGGACCGAGGGCTAGCTGTTGTGCTTAGATGGGGTTGAGTAGGGTGTCCCCGGCAAACTGCCGATCTGTGAGGAAGATGCAGGCGGAAAATTTAGGTTGCCTTGATCCAAAGGTAGTGCTCTCAATGTCGGTGAGCGCTCAACACCAGCTGGTGTTTCCACTTCCAATTGAAATGATGACCTGCCAATCACACTGGCTGTTGCGGGTAAAGAGGTGTCAGGTCTGCGTCCAAAAACATATGTGACTGCTGTCCCCCCAGTCACATAGAATGGAGAGGCCGTGGATGCACAAGATGGGGCAGATGGTGGTTGGCCCGGCCCACTAGGCCGCATTGTAGCACAGTGAGCTTCCCACTGCAACTTATGCTTCATATCCATGTGACGGTTCAGGCATGTAGTACTCAAACTATGGATTTTTTGGCCTCTACTTAGCTTTTGGTGACAA
Source organism: Phyllobates terribilis (assembly GCF_046119375.1). Lineage (NCBI taxonomy): Eukaryota > Metazoa > Chordata > Amphibia > Anura > Dendrobatidae > Phyllobates > Phyllobates terribilis. Next base: position 249,199,368 of record NW_027362761.1, read on the forward strand.
ATATTACAGATATCACGAGTTGGGTCATCCTTATCGATCTGAAAAAATGCCCAGGCTATGCAAGGCTTAGAGCCCATGCGAGCTGAAGAGCCACCACGACTTGTGGTCAGAGGCAGAGTTGTGGTTGAGGATGCAGTTGTTGACGTGCTTCCAGTACTCCGTCTCTGTCCAGGAAGGCGCAACCTAATCTCATCGTCAATAGCATCTGTGACGCCCAGCTGCGCTTGGTATCACAGATCCTAGAAGAGTGCATTGATGGAATCCTCCACAAGAGGCCCCCATAAAGATTCACACATCTCCACCTTCCACCTCAGACCAGCAGAGGGAGCCCGTTAGGGATATAAATATGGAAGGTGGAGCTAGGCAGTTCAGTTCCTCTGAAGAGTTCCTGCAGTAGAGAAGCCTAAGAGAGGTCAGTCTGCAGTGGAGCTCAGTCTATTTTAGAGAACTCAGTTAATAGTTCAGCAGTGGAGCACGAGGCTCCTGCTAGCTAGATTCAGGGAGCCCAGTTAGAGCTTAAGGTGTGCCTGCGTCATAAGATCGGCGAAGCGCGGCAAGCAGCCGTTAGTGTGTATAGCCTAGTGAGGACCCGAGTAGGCCAAAGGCGAGTGGAGAGTTAGTGCATAGGGGGCAGAGGAGCTTAACCAGCTCACCCCAAAGAATTTACCGGACACCGGATCCGAGCTTACCGGGATCTCTATGACCCAGTAAGGCATAACCGGAATCCCTGGAGAACTACAAGTCCCAGGATCGCTAAGGCGCTGATACGTAACAGAGCCAGGAGACGCTTAGGCCCCACATACTGGGAGCGTGTACTCCAAGACAAGGCCCTACCACAAGGTCAGCCAGCTCAGGACAGAGACAAAGTTAGGCCTAGCTCCAGGCAGGTCAGAAACTTACTACTAGAGATGAGCGTTGTTCTACTCGAACTGTTCGCCAATCTCAAATTCGAGCTGTTTTGGGCGGTGTTCGAGCCGTTCGGCGAACACGAACAATTTGAGAAAAATTCGGCTGTTCGAGGTTATGTTCGATAACTGTTCATGCACCAAAATCATAACTGGATTTTTTCTCAGTAATGATGAAAATTAATGTTAATACGCAGTTTGAGTGTACAGCGGGGTGGGGGGAGGGGCAGGGGATGGATCTCTGCAGGAACAATGAAGATCTCCATTTTTTTTTCTCTTTCCCGCATTTGCAGTGGGGAGGTGCAATCTGTCAGCCTATCAGCAGCGCACACACGGAGCGAAGTGCTTTTTTTCACACAAGCAAGGGCATGTGTCATTGGCAGTGTATGTCACATGTCCTTGCCCTATAAGACCAAGCCATTTTCCCCGTCGCCACCATTTTCTCACTGCTGCAGCTGCGTGTTAGACGGCACCGCTGTTGCTGTGTGCGCTATACCTTGTTAATTTCAAGCCAATTTTCGCACAAATCTACAGATAGCTTGGGAGTAGGAAATAGTTGTGATTGCAGTCCTTTTAAGGACTAGGTTACAGCATTTCCTACGACTTTTATCAGGCAGGTCTGTGCTCTTAAATAGATAGATTGTGGGAGTAAAGACTAATTGTAATTGGAGTCCTTTTCAGGACTAGGTTACATTAGTTCCTATCAGTTTTTGCCAGGCAGGTCTGTGCCAGTGCTGTGCAAGTTTTTTTCACAGCATTTGGCTGAATCTAGCAAAGCTAATCCTTTTTGGCCTATTGCAGAGTGTGTTAGTCAGTGGAGTAGCCTATCTGTGTTGCAAGATATACCACCTGTGTATAGAATACCAATTTTTTTACTGCACCTAGTGAAGTAAAATCTTTTGGGCATAGCATCATTCTATTAGTCCATCTATACTGACCTCCATCAGGTTGCAAATTGAATATAATTTTTTTCTGCATCTAGCTCTGAAAAAATATTGGGCTTCTAGCTGTGTGTGGGACTTCTTGTACTAGTCCATCTATACTGACCTCCATCAGGTTGCAAACTGCATATATTTTTTTCTTCATCTACCTCTGAAAAAATATTGGGCTTCTAGCTGTGTGTGGGACTTGTTCTATTAATCCATCTATACAGACCTCCATCAGGTTGCAAACTGAATATATTTTTTTCTGCATCTACCTCTGAAAAAATATTTGGCCTTCTAGCTGTGTGTGGGACTTGTTCTATTAGTCCATCTATACTGACCTCCATAAGGTTGCAAACTGAATATAATTTTTTTCTGCATCTACCTCTGAAAAAATATTTGGCCTTCTAGCTGTGTGTGGGACTTGTTCTATTAGTCCATCTATACTGACCTCCATAAGGTTGCAAACTGAATATAATTTTTTTCTGCATCTACCTCTGAAAAAATATTTGGCCTTCTAGCTGTGTGTGGGACTTGTTCTATTAGTCCATCTATACTGACCTCCATAAGGTTGCAAACTGAATATAATTTTTTTCTGCATCTACTTCTGAAAAAATATTTGGCCTTCTAGCTGTGTGTGGGACTTGTTCTATTAGTCCATCTATACTGACCTCCATCAGGTTGCAAATTGAATATAATTTTTTTCTGCATCTAGCTCTGAAAAAATATTGGGATTCTAGCTGTGTGTGGGACTTGTTCTATTAATCCATCTATACAGACCTCCATCAGGTTGCAAACTGAATATATTTTTTTCTGCATCTACCTCTGAAAAAATATTGGGCTTCTAGCTGTGTGTGGGACTTGTTCTATTAATCCATCTATACAGACCTCCATCAGGTTGCAAACTGAATATATTTTTTTCTGCATCTACCTCTGAAAAAATATTGGGCTTCTAGCTGTGTGTGGGACTTGTTGTATTAGTCCATCTATACTGACCTCCATAAGGTTGCAAACTGAATATAATTTTTTTCTGCATCTACCTCTGACAAAATATTTGGCCTTCTAGCTGTGTGTGGGACTTGTTCTATTAGTCCATCTATACTGACCTCTATAAGGTTGCAAACTGAATATAATTTTTTTCTGCATCTACCTCTGAAAAAATATTTGGCCTTCTAACTGTGTGTGGGACTTGTTCTATTAGTCCATCTATACTGACCTCCATAAGGTTGCAAACTGAATATAATTTTTTTCTGCATCTACCTCTGAAAAAATATTTGGCCTTCTAGCTGTGTGTGGGACTTGTTCTATTAGTCCATCTATACTGACCTCCATAAGGTTGCAAACTGAATATAATTTTTTTCTGCATCTACCTCTGAAAAAATATTTGGCCTTCTAGCTGTGTGTGGGACTTGTTCTATTAGTCCATCTATACTGACCTCCATCAGGTTGCAAATTGAATATAATTTTTTTCTGCATCTAGCTCTGAAAAAATATTGGGCTTCTAGCTGTGTGTGGGACTTGTTGTACTAGTCCATCTATACTGACCTCCATCAGGTTGCAAACTGCATATATTTTTTTCTTCATCTACCTCTGAAAAAATATTGGGCTTCTAGCTGTGTGTGGGACTTGTTCTATTAATCCATCTATACAGACCTCCATCAGGTTGCAAACTGAATATATTTTTTTCTGCATCTACCTCTGAAAAAATATTTGGCCTTCTAGCTGTGTGTGGGACTTGTTCTATTAGTCCATCTATACTGACCTCCATAAGGTTGCAAACTGAATATAATTTTTTTCTGCATCTAACCCAGCCAATAGTTTTGGCCTAATACCACAGTTTGGCCACTCAGCTCTGCTCGGTTCCCATCCATTGTTTTTTTGTGCAAACAACTCCAGAGTTGTGAATTAGTTAACCACCAAAATGAGTGGAAAAAGGCCTGCTACTGGTGGAAAGGGGAGTAGGCGTGTTGGGAAGGGGAAAAAAGGTTGTGTCCGTGGGGTAGGTGTTAAAGCAACAGTAACATCTGCAGAAGAAAGACCATCTTCCAGCCAAACTAAAATGTCTACTTCTTTTAGCGGACAATGTGATAAGATCCCTTTCTTACGGCCACGCCAATCGCTACAAATTCCAGATGAGGCACAAAAACAGCAGGTGCTTCAACGGATATCAAGTGCTCCTTTAAGTGGGCTCTCCTCCACATCAACTTCAACATCACAAATACTCCAGTCCTCAAAGGTGTCACCCCAATCGCACTTGCTTCCTCACAGCTCCCAAATCTCCAGCTGCCCGTCTGAGTATGAGGTAGAACAGATGGTTGAGTCTGCAGAGCTGTTTACTCATACTATAGCCTGGGAATCAGAGGTCGACTCCAGTGCTTCTGTGAATCCAGACAAGGAAATGATCTGCACTGATGCCCAGAATCTTTATGAGTCGGATCCAGGACCAGACGCAGAAGGTTCTGACCATAATGTAGACCCTCATTCCCAAACTGTAACTCCTGTTGGTGGAGACAATGAGGAAGACGATGATAAGACTCAAATACCTGATTGGAGCGACAACTTTAGTTTTTTGTCAGGGCAGGAACAGGTTGGCTCTGAGGACGACGGGTGTGATAACGCACAGGGTGATGATGATGAGGTTGGAGATCCCACTTACTGTCAACCCACAGTCAGCCAAGAGATGAGGTCAGCAGAGGAGGTGGAGGAAGATGCTAGTGACGACGAGGTCAGGTTGCGCCTTCCTGGACAGAGACGTAGTACTGGAAGCACGTCAACAACTGCATCCTCAAACACAACTCTGCCTCTCACCACAAGTCGTGGTGGCTCTTCAGGTCGCATGGGTGCTAAGCCTTGCATAGCCTGGGCATTTTTTCAGATCGATAAAGATGACCCAACTCGTGTTATCTGTAACATTTGTCAGCAAAAGCTAAGTAGAGACCAAAAAATACATAGTTTGAGTACTTCATGCATGAACCGGCACATGGACATGAAGCATAAGTTGCAGTGGGAAGCTCAGTGTGCTACAATGCGGCCTAGCCGGCCGGGCCAACCACCGTCTGCCATATCTTGTGCATCCGCGGCCTCTTCATCCTCTGTGACTGGGGGGACAGCAGTCACACATGTTTTGGGGCGCAGACCTGCCACCTCTTTACCTGCAACAGCCAGCGTGATTGGCAGGTCATCATTTTCTTTGGAGGTGGTAACACCAGCTGGTGTTGAGCGCTGTCCGACATCGATAGCACCACCTTTGGATCAAGGCAACCTAACATGTCCGCCTGCATCTTCCTCACAGACCGGCAGTTTGCCGGGGACAGCCTTATCAACCCCGTCTAAGCACAATAGCCAGCCCTCGGTCCCTCAGATGTGGACAAGTAAAAGACCATTTCCTCCTAGCCATGAGAAAGCTAAGAGGTTGAATTTCACCATCTGCATGCTCTTGGCTACAGAAATGCTGCCTTTCTGCCTGGTGGACACAGAGGATTTTCGAGACCTTATGTCCGTCGCAGTGCCCCAGTACCAGATGCCCAGTCGGCACTACTTCTCAAAGAAAGGTGTGCCTGCGCTCCACCAGCATGTCGCACACAACATCACCGCTTCTTTGAGAAACTCTGTGTGTGACAGGGTGCATTTCACCACAGACACTTGGACGAGTAGGCATGGACAGGGGCGTTACATGTCGCTGACTGGGCACTGGGTAACTATGGTGACAGCAGGACAAGGGGCTGCTGTCCAAGTCTTCCCGTCCCCACGAGTTGTGCGTCAATCCTCTTTATGTCAAAGTTCCTCCACTGCTTCTGCCTCCTCAACCTTCTCTCGGTCCTCCACCTGCACCCAAAGCCTGTCTGGTCATGCCACAAGCTTTCTAACTGCGCAGAAGGGATCCTGCACACCTCCTTACTATGCTGGCAGTAGGGCTCAACGTCATCAGGCGGTTTTTACATTGAAATGTCTGGGAAATGTGAGTCACACAGCTGAGGAGTTGTGGTCAGCTCTGGAGAACCAATTTCATGAATGGTTGTCTCCACTGGACCTGAAACCAGGGAAGGCCGTGTGCGACAATGCTGCAAACCTGGGTGCGGCCCTTCGCCGGGGCAATGTCACACACGTGCCTTGTATGGCTCACGTGTTGAACCTGGTTGTCCAGCAATTTTTAGCCCACTATCCCAGACTAGATGGCCTTCTGCAGAGGGCACGGTCGCTGTGTGCTCACTTCCGCCGTTCGCATCCCGCAGCTCAGCGACTTACATCTCTACAGAAGTCGTTGGGCCTGCCACTTCACCGGCTAAAATGCGATGTGCCTACCCGGTGGAATTCAACTCTGCACATGTTGCAGCGACTGTGGCAGCACCGACAAGCCCTGTTGCAATACGTTCTGACGTATAGCCTGGGCCAACGAGATTCAGAGGTGGGGCAAATCACGCTGGAGGAGTGGTCTCAGATCAGGGACCTATGCACCCTTCTGCACAGATTTGAAATGGCGACGAAGATGTTTAGTGCTGACGATGCCATTATCAGCATGACTATTCCGGTGATTTACATGCTGGAGCACATGTTAAACAGAATTCGGAGTCAGGTGGTGGCACAAGAGGAGGTGGAGGAAGTAGAGGAGGAGGAGTTGTATTCGGAAGGGCTAACATCTGCAAGGTCCAGACGGTTGGCAGCACCAAGGCGGCAGGCATGTGAGGGTGCGGGAGATGGTTTTACCAGGGCGCATGGTAGCAGCCAAACTAGTGAGGAAGGTGCAGGAGCCCAGGAAGAAGTGGAGGACGAACTGATGGAAGACTCATCAGATGAGGGAGACCTTGATCACATTTCTGTTGTGCGAGGTTGGGGGGAGAGGACAGAGGAAGGAAGCATGATTGTTACCTCGCCACCAACACAACAGGGACTTGGTGCTCCTGGATGCGCAACACACATGAGTGCCTTCTTGCTGCACTACCTGCAACATGACCCTCGAATTGTGAGAATTAGAAATAATCCTGACTACTGGGTTGCCACACTGTTAGATCCCCGGTACAAAAGTAAATTTGCAGAAATTATTCCTGCCATAGAAAGGGATGCACGCATGCAGGAGTATCAGCAGAGACTGTTGCAGAATCTTACATGTGCTTTTCCACACAATACCAGTGGTGCACGTAGTGAATCTCACAGTTCCAACTTGTCAATCGTGGGACCGTCAAGTGTTCAGCACTCAAACCGTAACAGAACCACAGTATCTGCTGGTAACATCAATTTTGCGGAATCATTTCACCACTTTTTTAGCCCATCCTTTGCAAGGCCACAGGAGACAAGAAGTCTGACACATAGTCAACGCCTAGAGACGATGGTACAGGAGTATCTCCAAGTAAACATTGAAGCCACGACTGTGTCACTGGACCCTTGCTCTTTTTGGGCTTCCAATCTGGATAAATGGCCGGAGCTAGCCACTTACGCCTTGGAGATCTTGTCATGCCCCGCAGCCAGCGTTCTGTCTGAACGTGTGTTCAGCGCTGCTGGTGGTGTGCTGACAGATAAGCGCACGCGGCTCTCCACTGATAATGTAGACAGACTCACGTTCATAAAGATGAACAAATCATGGATCCGAAACGACTTTTCTACCCCTGTGTCATCCTGGGGAGAGTAAAAGCTTGATGATTGGTTAAAATCACCCTACCAACCGTTTTAAGCTTTCAAATTACTAATCATGTTTATCTGTATCTTGGCTGGAAAATAATTTGGGCTTTGTAGCAGTGTGCAGCACTGATTCTATTAGTCCATCTATAATAAGCAACACCAGATTTAAAATTACTAATCATGTTTATCTGTATCTTGACTGGAAAATAATTTGGGCTTTGTAGCAGTGTGCAGCACTGATCCTATTAGGCCATCTATACTAAAGCTTCACCAGATTTAAAATTAATAATAAATTTTAGCTGCATCTAGCCCGGAAAATAATTTTGGGGCTCCGAGATGCGCAAGACACATATGTGCCTTCTTGCTGCACTACCTGCAGCATGACCCTCATATTGTCAGAATTCGAAGTAATCATGACTACTGGGTTGCCACACTCTTAGATCCCCCAAACTTTTCGATCAACCTTTTCATTTTAATAAAGACCAAAAAAATGGTCATGTTTGAAATTATAAGCATTAGCAGGTTGTTAGAAACTGAAATCAAACAGTTTTCAACTCAAAACTTTATTCTAGGTGATGTTACATTTTCACATAGGACCCCTTGTTCGAAAGGAGCTTCTGAACTCTCTCGTCCATTGAATTTGTCAGGTTTTGGATGGTTTCTGCTTCAATTGTTTTGCATGAGGACAGAATACCCTCCCAGAGCTGTTGCTTAGATGTGAACTGCCTCCCGCCATCATAGACACTCCTTTTAATGATGCTCCAAAGGTTCTGAATGGGGTAGAGGTCAGGGGAGCATGGGGGTCACACCATAAGTTTGTCCCCTTTTATGCCCATATCAGCCAGAGATGCAGATGTTTTATGTGCAGCATGAGATGGTGCATTATCATGCAGAAAAATGATCTTGCTGTGAAATACACGGTTCTTCTTCTTGAACCATGGCAGGAAGTGCTGTTTGAGAAAATCCACATACATTATGGAGTTCATCTTTAGCGCCTTCAGGGATCCTAAAGGGGCCGACAATCTCTCTCCCCATGATTCCAGCCCAAAACATTACTCCACCTCCTCCTTGTTGGCGCTGTAGCCGTGTTTGCGTGGGGTGTCCATCAACCAGCCATCCTCCACTCCATCCATCTGGACCATCGAGCGCTGCACGGCACTCATCCGTGAACAAAACAGTTTTGAAATCAGTCTTCATGTAATGTTTGGCCCACTGGAGCCGTTTCTGCTTGTGTGAAGTGGATAGAGGAGGTCGACAGGATGGCGTATGCACAGCTGCAAACCTCTGAAGGACCCTGCATCTTGTTGTTCGGGGGACGTTGGAGGCACAAGCAGCTTCAAAAACTTGTCTGCTGCTATGACAAGGCTTTTTTGCTGCTGCTCTTTCAACCTGACGTAATTGCCTGTAGGAAAGAGTCCTCAATTTGCCCTTATCAGCACGCACACGTGTGTACTGTGAATCAGCTACATACTTCTTGATTGCCAAGACACTTCATCCTGATCATCGCACAATGTTGATTGTAGTCATGCCTTGACCTAAACACTCCACAATTTGTTGCTTCTCAGCAGCCGACACATCCTTTTTCTTTCCCATTTTGGCAGAAAATGTAGGCTGCTTAATAATGTGAGACAGCCTTCTTAAGTAGTCTTGCCTTTCATTGGACACACCTGCCAAACTAATTAGCACAGGTGTCTGCAATTGCTTACAGTGATATAAAGAGCCCTGACACACATCACCATCAATGAGTTTAACTGACAAACAAACAAATTCTTCCCTTATCACTCCTAAACACTTTTTGCATAATAATTTGGAACGCAGTGTACATGTGCTTTTCCACAAAACACCAGTGGTTCACGTAGTGAATCTTACAGTTCTAACTTGCCAACCGTGGTCTGTATGGAGTTGTTCAATAAAGGGCCCAAAATTAAGATAACATAGATGGGAGAGGTCTCTATGAATAGGAATTCCTAAGTATTTGATACCCTGTGAGGGCCAGGCAAAGGGAAAGTTGGACTTGATGGAATCCTATATGGATTTGGGGAGGGAGACATCGAGAGCCTCAGACTTCGCTGCATTGATTTTAAAATTTGACCATGTAACAAAGTGATCTATTTCAGCCATAACAGCATGGATGGATATATGTGATTGAGTGATATATACTAGGACATCATCAGCAAATAGAGAGCACTTGTACTCGGTGCCTCCCACCTCAATCCACCTAATATTGGGGTTATGGCGAATTGATGAGAGCAGGTGCTCCGTCACTAGGATGTATAAGAGAGGGGACAGAGGACATCCCTGCCTTGTCCCATTGGTGATTGTGAAAGGTGATGAAAATGTTCTGACGCACCCCTGGGCCTTGGGACACCCGGAGCCGGACCCTTTTTGGTGGATGCTGGTGGTTGTAGTCTTCGTGGCGGCGACCCGGTTCCGTGGCTCAGGGTGGTCAAACCAGTGGCGGAACTATTTATGTGGTTTTGATGTTTAAATGTCCGACTACGCCACCCGTGGATTGCGGTCAGAGTGAACCGCCGCTACAGGGCAGACCGCTGAGGCTGGTGTTGTGGGTGCAGCAGAGCGTAGCATAACTCCCCACGGGAGGAGTATAGCCTCAGGGCAGTGTATGCGGAGGATGGGGGTGATGGTGCAGGGCAGCAGCAGTAATGACACGGAGTCAGTGATGCAGTTCAGGGCCTTTACTCACAGTTCTTATTATCCAGACAACGTCTGCAGGTAACGGCTGCCCACGTCGTACTGTGCTCACCAGGTGAGGGGCTCAGACAACTCCCAGATAACTTTGGAGCGCTTCACAGGACCCCCTTTGTGTGTCCTTTGTCTGGCCTTTCTTACCAACACTTCTGTCCGGCTGCCTCGGGCCTCCTCTTGGTAAACTTGGCGCCAGTTTCCCTGACCCTATGTGGTGCCTTCCTAGCGGGTGTAGCGAGGGGCTGCGCCACATAAAATGTCAGAGCCTCCGGTTTCTAGCTAAGGGTCGTTTCCTGCCTCCACTAGTTCGGGGACCGGTCTCCCCCTTTGGCCTGACCCCTCCACGCAGGTGGATTCGGGCGTGCGGTGGCGACTCGCCCGTCCGCACCCCTGGGATCCCTTCATTCCTCGTTCCTGGAGCCTTCTCCGCTCCTCTTCCTTCCTTCTCCCTCTTGCAGGCCTGGGCCTCTGTTACTAGGCCCGCCTCCGGAGCAGAGCTCATGCAGAGCCCCTGCTCCCTGCCACTTCTGCTCAGACTTCTCTGCACTGAACTAAGATGGTGCCCACCTTTTATACTCCCTTCTCAATGCACCCAGGAACTGCTTCCTCCCTGCTCCTGCACTACAGGGTTCCCCTTCCTCAGTGTTCCCTCCCCCCACTCCAGCCAGGGACAGGGACCGTCGTGCCCATCTCAGGGGCATATTGGTCGCCCTGCCCCACGGCAATGTGGTGTAATGCATGCAGGTGTCGGGTCCTGATCCACACTCCATCCTTACCTGAGAGTGAGATATCACACCTCTGGGTGAGGTGCAATACGTCTGTAGCAACCGAGCCCTCAGGGTGCTACAGTTCCATTTATCTTCAGCCTAGGTGACGTATTGTGATACAGGGCCGTGATTTTGTCTATAAAAGGGTCCCCTAGACCCCTACCCCAATCTTTTTAAGAGAATCGTATATGGCGTGCCAGGAGACTCTATGGAATGCTTTCTCAGCATCCAACGAGAGTATCTACTTACAAATTTTTAACTGCATCTAGCCCGGGAAATACTTTGTGCCTAGTAGCAGTGTCTGCTAGTCAGCGGATTATCCCGGCTGTTAAGCAAGCTACACCACCTGTAGTTTGGACACTTAATTTTTTCAAAGGAAATGCTTCGGGACCACGGGATACTCAGTGAAGAGCATCAGGAGGCACCCCAAGGCATAGGGGCTGGGACTGGCAGTAGGATGCCTTGCGGTGGACAGCCGAGCTCGATCCTTATAAAAGCTTTTTAACTGCAGCAGCTTTAGTGGACGCTACTGGAGCTGGAATTACGCGGCTGCGGCATGAGACTTGCCCTCCAATAGATCCTTGTAAATGGATTTAAAGTGTATTCATTCAAATTAGAGAGACAATTTAAATTAAAAAGCTTAGAGCTGCCTCCACCACAGGGGGGCTCGCTCGACCCACCAGCGGACAGGCACCAGTATTGGGAGAGGGGGGCTGGCCGTCAGGGTTCACCGCGGCTCTGGCACAAACCCGGCGACACGGAGGTGGCACGGGCAGGAGCGGACTGAACGTGTCGGCTTCTCACTTTTTGGATTTTAGAAGGGCATGACATGCCTATATCTGTGTCTCCCCCTCCTTTTACTCCTCCACCTCTTTTCTTTTCTCATGACTATATGTACTTGTCACTTTTCCATGTGTTAGTTGTGTCTTCTGAGCAGTTTGTCAGCTTTTGGACACCTTTGAAGGTGTTTTCTATGTGTTTCTATGTGTTTTTGTTTGCCTGCCATTGGTTTTAACGGTGTTCGAAGGTGTTCGACGAACAGTTCGACGAACAGTTCGGCGAACACACGGGTGTTCAACGAACTGAACCGAACTCGAACACTACGGGGGTGGCTCAACACTACTTACTACGCAGAGGCAAGAAACAGGAGGCCCTACACCCGCTCATTGGGTAGGATCCTGATATGTAACCTTCACCCTACAGTGCTCCGGAAAGTGCCTGAATTTCCACCAGTAAAAGGTACTGAAGTTACTACCGTGTCCGTTCCCGTTCTTGCTCTGACCCAGCTGGGTCTCGCCTGTCCTGCATTCCCACTGCATACACTGCCATGAGGCCTAGCTCCACCTGTGGGGAACTATACCATCGAGCTGCCTTATCACCGACTTCAGTGGACTGCTGCAGCGCTGGTGCTTCTCACCAGATACAACAGGTGGCGTCACGAACTCTTATAAAATTAACAATTATCCACCCTTTTAAAGAGTGACCCCAGGGTACGGGCCCTGGAGCCGTACGCTAGGTCTCAGGGCAGCGTATGCAGGGGGAATACAGGACAGGCGAGACCCAGCTGGGTCAGAGCAAGAACGGGAACGGACACAGTAGTCACTTCAGTACCTTTTACTGGTGGAAATTCAGGCACATCCCGGAGCACTGTAGGGTGAAGGGTGCATATCAGGATCCTCCCCAATGAGCGGGTGTAGGGCCTCCTGTTTCTTGCCTCTGCGTAGTAAGTTTCTGACCTGCCTGGAGGTAGGCCTAACTTTGTCTCTGTCCTGCGCTGGCTGACCTTGTGGTAGGGCCTTCTCTTGGAGTTCACGCTCCCAGTATGCGGGGCCTAAGCGTCCCCTGGCTCTGTTACATATCAGCACCTTAGCAATCCTGGGACTTGTAGTTCTCCAGGGATTCCGGTTATGCCTTACTGGGTCATAGAGATACCGGTAAGCTCGGATCCTGTGTCCGGTAAATGCTTCGGGGTGAGCTGGTTAAGCTCCTCTGCCCCTTATGTACTAACTCGCCACTCGCCTTCGACCTACTCGGGCCCTCACTAGGCTATACACACTAACGGCAGCTTGCCGCGCTTCACTGATCTTACGGCACCGGCACACCTTAAGCTCTATCTGGTCTCCCTGAATCTATTAACTGCGTTATATAGACTAGACTGAGCTCCACTGCAGACTGACCTCTCTTAGGCTTCTCTACTGCAGGAACTCTTCAGAGGAACTGAACTGCCTAGCTCCACCTTCCCTATTTATATCCCTAACGGGCTCCCTCTGCTGGTCTGAGGTGGAAGGTGGAGATGTGTGAATGTTTATGGGGGCCTCTTGTGGAGGATTCCATCAATGCACTCTTCTAGGATCTGTGATAACAAGCGCAGCAGGGCATCACAGATGCTATTGACGACGAGGTTAGGTTGCGCCTTCCTGAACAGAGACGGAGTACTGGAAGCACGTCAACAACTGCATCCTCAACCACAACTCTGCCTCTGACCACAAGTCGTAGTGGCTCTTCAGGTTACATGGGCTCTAAGCCTTGCATAGCCTGGGCATTTATTCAGATCGATAAGGATGACACAACTCGTGTTATCTGTAATATTTGTCAGCAAAAGCTAAGTAGAGGCCAAAAAATCCATAGTTTGAGTACTTCATGCATGTACCGTGACATGGATATGAAGCATAAGTTGCAGTGGGAAGCTCACTGTGCTACAATGCGGCCTAGCCGGCTGGGCCAACCACCGTCTGCCCCATCTTGTGCATCCGCAGCCTCTTCATCCTCTGTGACTGGGGGGACAGCAGTCACACATGTTTTTGGACGCAGACCTGCCACCTCTTTACCCGCAACAGCCAGTGTGATTGGCAGGTCGTCAGTTCATTGGGAAGTGGAAACACCTGCTAGTGTTGAGCGCTCTCCGACATCGAGAGCACCACCTTTGGATCAAGGCAACCTAACATGTCCGCCTGCATCTTCCTCACAGACCGGCAGTTTGCCGGGGACACCCTACTCAACACTGTCTAAGCACAACAGCCAGCCCTCGGTCCCTCAGATGTGGAAAAGTAAAAGACCATTTCCTCCTAGCCATGAGAAAGCTAAGAGGTTGAATTTCACCATCTGCAAGCTGTTGGCTACAGAAATGCTGCTTTTCCACCTGGAGGACACAGAGGATTTTCAAGACCTTATGTCCGTCACAGTGCCCCAGTACCAGATGCCCAGTCGGCACTACTTCTCAAAGAAAGGTGTGCCTGCGCTCCACTAGCATGTCGCACACAACATCACCGCTTCTTTGAGAAACTCTGTGTGTGACAGGGTGCACTTCACCACAGACACTTGGACGAGAAGGCATGGACAGGGGCGTTACATGTCGCTGACTGGGCACTGGGTAACTATGGTGACAGCAGGACAAGGGGCTGCTGTCCAAGTCTTACCGTCCCTATGAGTTGTGCGTTAATCCTCTTTATCTCGAATTCCTCCACTGCTTCTGCCTCCTCAACCTCCTCTCGGTCCTCCACCTGCACCCAAAGCCTGTCTGGTAATGCCACCTGCTTTCTAACTGCGCAGAAGGAATCCTGCACACCTCCTTACTATGCTGGCAGCAGGGCTCAACGGCATCAGTGTTTAATTTGAAATGTCTGGGAAATGTGAGTCACACAGCTGAGGAGTTGTGGTCAGCTCTGGAGACCCAGTTTCATGAAAGGTTGTCTCCACTGGACCTGCAACCAGGGAAGGCCATGTGCGACAATGCTGCAAACCTGGGTGCGGCACTTCGCCGGGGCAATGTCACACACGTGCCTTGTATGGCTCAAGTGTTGAACCTGGTTGTCCAGCAATTTTTAGCCCACTATCCCAGACTAGATGGCCTTCTGCAGAGGGCACGGTCGCTGTGTGCTCACTTCCGCCGTTCGCATCCCGCAGTTCAACGACTTACATCTCTACAGAAGTCGTTGGGCCTGCCAGTTCACCGGCTGAAATGCGATGTGCCGACATGGTGGAATTCAACTCTGCACATGTTGCAGCGACTGTGGCAGCACCGACAAGCCCTGGTGCAATATGTTCTGACGTATAGCCTGGGCCAACGAGATCCAGAGGTGGGGCAAATCACGCTGCAGGAGTGGTCTCAGATCAGGACCTATGAAGTTGACGCGCCCCCTGGGCCATGGGGTACCCTGAGCCGGGCTGGTAGACGCTGGGGGTTGTAGTCACTGTGGCGGTGACCCAGTCCATGACCCAGGGCGGTCAATCCAAGATAATTTGTATATATGGATTTTATAATGTCTGACTAAGCCACCTGTGGAGTGCGGCCAAAGGGGCCGCCGCTGAGGAACAGTCCTCTGAAGCTGGTGGTTTTGCAGCAACGGTATTATTACTCACCACAGGAAGAGTGTAGCTTCAGGGCAGTGTGGGTGGATGATGGTGGTTGTAGTGCAGGGAGTCAGTAATGAACACAGAGTCCGTGTGATGCCATCTCAAGATATTACTCACAGTTGTTGTAGTCCAGATTACAGGTACCAGAGCAATCTCACCCGTCGTGCTGTGCATACTCAGTGAGGGGCTCAGTCCACCCCCAGATAGCTCCGGAGTACTTAGCAGGACCCTCTTCTGTGTGTCCTTTCTCTGGCCTTCTCCCTGCACCTCACACCCAGTGACACTTCTATCCGGTATCCTCGGGCCTTGGCGGGTGACGTGTGTTCCGTCCCCTGGGTCCTATGTGGCTACCTTCTTAGTGAGACTGGTGTGGACTTTGGCCTGCAGTACATGAAATGCAGCAGCCTCCGGTTTCTAGTTGAGCCTTGCTGTTTCTCCGCTAGTTGAGGGACCGGTTCCCCTTATCTGGCCTGACCCCTCTACCTCCTGGTAGCAGCGGGAGTACGGGTGGCCTTCTGCACGGCCCGTAGCCATAGGGTCCCTTCGGTTCCTGGAGCCTTCCAGCTCCCACTCCTCTCTTCTCTCCTTCAGTCCTGGGCCTCCCAGGCTAGGCCCGCCTCCGGAGCAGAGCTCATGCCTAGTCTCTGCTCCTGTCACTTTTCCTCCTCTGTCTGGCTTGCTCTTTCTAAGATGGCTTCCTATTTATACTCTCCTTGTCATGTGCTCCCCTAAGCTCCTCCCCTAAGCACCCACTACATAGGACCCTCAAACCAGCTAGGGACCTGGGACTGTGCTCTCCCTTAGGAGCAATCTCGCCCTACCCCCACTGCGGGTATGTGTTGGATGCAGGAGTTAGGGTCCCGAGCCATACGCCTTCCTTACCTGAGGGTGAGATACCACACCTCTGGGTGAGATGCAGTAACTCTGTGGCGACTGAACCCTCAGGGGCGCCACACACCCTTCTGCACAGTTTTGAAATGGCGACGAAGATGTTTAGTGCTGACGACGATGCCATTATCAGCATGACTATTCCGGTGATTTACATGCTGGAGCACACATTAAACAGGATTCAGAGTCAGGTGGTGGGACAAGAGGAGGTGGAGGAAGTAGAGGAGGAGTCGTATGCGGAAGGGATATAATCTCCAAGGTCCAGACGGTTGGCAGCACCAAGGCGGCAGGCATGGGAGGGTGGGGGGAGGGATTAACCAGGGCGCATGGTAGCAGCCAAACTGTTGAGGAAGGTGCAGGAGCCGAGGAAGAAGTGGAGGACGAACTGGCGATGGGCATGGAAGACTCATCAGATGAGGGAGACCTTGATCACATTTCTGTTGTGCGAGGTTGGAGGGAGAGGGCAGAGGAAGGAAGCATGATTCTTACCTCGCTACCAACACAACAAAGACTTGGTCCTTCTGGATGCGCAAGACACATGAGTGCCTTCTTGCTGCACTACCTGCAACATGACCCCCGGATTGTCAGAATTTGAAGTAATCCCGACTACTGGGTTGCCACACTCTTAGATCCCCGGTACAAAAGTATATTTGCCGAAATAATTCCTGCCATAAAAAGGTATTGACGAATGCAGGAGTATCTGCAGACGCTGTTGCAGAATCTTACATGTGCTTTTCCACAAAACACCAGTGGTGCACAGTTCTAACTTGCCAACGTTGGGACTGTCGAGTCTTCATCACTCAAACAGTAACAGTAACACAGTATCTGCTGGTAACAGCAATTTTGTGGAATCGTTTCACCACTTTTTTAGACCATCCTTTGCAAGGCCACAGGAGACAAGAAGTCTGACACATAGTCAATGCCTAGAGAGGATGGTACAAGAGAATCTCCAAGTGAACATCGAAGCCATGACTGTGTCACTGGACCCTTGCTCATTTTGGGATTCCAATCTGGAAAAATCGCCGGAGCTTGCCACTCACGCCTTGGAGATCTTGTCATGCCATGCAGCCAGCGTTCTTTCTGAACGTGTGTTCAGCGCTGCTGGTGGTGTGCTGACAGATAAGCGCACGCGGCTGTCCACTGAGAATGTAGACAGACTCACGTTCATAAAGATGAACAAATCATGGATTCGCAAGGACATTTCTACCCCTGTGTCATCCTTGGGAGACTAAAAGCTTGGGGATTTGGTAAAATCACCTCACCAACCGTTTTAAGCAACAGTGGGGCAATTGATGCCACTTAACCCTAGAACGCATGACCATAAAAATCTACACTTTCACATACCTGGGGCCCTTTAGGCCCGTGTGCAAATAACATGGAATAACTCAAACTCAAATGACAAACAACTATATACATGAAGAATACCTAGAGTTTCAAAATTCTAACTAAAGTAATCTTGCAGAAAATAGAAAACAATTAACTGGGCGGGCCTGCAAGGCCACAGGTATGTGTTCTAGGGTTAAGTGGTGTCTGTGCCACAATTTTGGGAGTCACCTTGCTGTGTCTTACGTGACGTTGGCATCGTCAATTCCAGGTGGGTTGGGTCGCACCCCCCCCCCCTTTTAACTGTAAGAAACTACATACACTATGGCTTGGGGTAACACAGATGGTTGAGTCTGAAGAGCTGTTTACTCAGAGGTCTGCTCCAAATCTTCAGTGTCTGCTAGTCAGCGTAGAATTTTTAACTGCATCTAGCCTAGGCAATACTTTGGGCGTAGTAGCCCAGCTGCGAAGCAAGCTGCACCGCCTGTGTATCTAATAAGAATTTTTAAATGAATCTAGCCTAGGCAGACTGTGGGGACCCCCAACCAAACCCAGACGCTCAGCCCCCCTACCGCCCCCCTTTCATGGACAATACAATAATGTAACTCTTACAACTGGATGGGTGAGGATCGGTCACAGCTTTATTAACTCTTTATACTCATTCCATTAGAAAGGCATTTTATTTCTAAAATAATTCAGCTTGTTGCAGCATGCCCTGGCTCCCCACTCCGGCAAGTTGGCCAACAAGTGTAACTCTCCAACATGTTCTTTCTATTTCCAGGCCACGGAGGATCCAGCGTACTCGTATGCAGGATTCTGACCCCCACCCATCACTCTTAACGCTTGTTCCACTCCGTCCTGGAGTCCTGACAGGAATATGTCCAGTCCAATATCTATTAAGTGAACACCGTCGGGCCGTATGAGGCCTGCTTTATCTCCTTCCAGTTGTCGGTGTCGTATCACTACACCGTCTCTGTCTCTTCTAAATTTTGCCATCCGAATATTTATTACCCGCCTTGTCCATTCGATGGCCGTGATGTCTCGCGCACCTTGCCATACCGCTATCGGCACAATCTCTGACCATACTATAGCTAATTTTGTGAAAAATTCTCTGAAGCGCTCAGTGTCTAGTTTCATTATTGCCATTAGTTATGCGCTCTTGTGATGACCTAGGTTGTTTCCCCCGGCCTGTATAACTAAGATGACCGGACCTCTTGCCTCTCTCCCTACCTTGATTACCTCCATTAGTACCTGTGGCCATAGCAGGCCTCTAATACCTCTCCAGTTGAAATATGTGTTATGACACTCTAATTTCCTCCCGCCTGGGCGGACTTTCGCCATTTTTTGTGCCCAATATATATACGAGTGGCCTATCACTCACACTGTTGGCTTAGCGTCACCTGTAAAAGAAACAAACCACGTTAGGATTAGTGTTGAGCCACCCCCGTAGTGTTCGAGTTCGGTTCGGTTCGTCGAACACCCGTGTGTTCGCCGAACTGTTCGTCGAACTGTTCGTCGAACACCTTCGAACACCGTTAAAACCAATGGCAGGCAAACAAAAACACATAGAAACACATAGAAAACAACTTCAAAGGTGTCCAAAAGCTGACAAACTGCTCAGAAGACACAACTAACACATGGAAAAGTGACAAGTACATATAGTCATGCGAAAAGAAAAGAGGTGGAGGAGTAAAAGGAGGGGGAGACACAGATATAGGCATGTCATGCCCTTCTAAAATCCAAAAAGTGAGAAGCCGACACGTTCAGTCCGCTCCTGCCCGTGCCACCTCCGTGTCGCCGGGTTTGTGCTAGAGCCGCGGTGAACCCTGACGGCCAGCCCACCTCTCCCAATACTGGTGCCTGTCTGCTGGTGGGTCGAGCGAGCCCCCCTGTGGTGGAGGCAGCTCTAAGCTTTTTAATTTAAATTGTCTCTCTAATTTGAATGAATACACTTTAAATCCATTTACAAGGATCTATTGGAGGGCAAGTCTCATGCCAGCAGCCGCGTAATTCCAGCTCCAGCAGCGTCCACTAAAGCTGCTGCAGTTAAAAAGCTTTTATAAGGATCGAGCTCGGCTGTCCACCGCAAGGCATCCTACTGCCAGTCCCAGCCCCTATGCCTTGGGGTGCCTCCTGATGCTCTTCACTGAGTATCCCGTGGTCCCGAAGCATTTTCTTTGAAAAAATTAAGTGTCCAAACTACAGGTGGTGTAGCTTGCTTAACAGCCGGGATAATCCGCTGACTAGCAGACACTGCTACTAGGCACAAAGTATTTCCTGGGCTAGATGCAGTTAAAAATTTGTAATTAGATACTCTCGTTGGATGCTGAGAAAGCATTCCATAGAGTCTCCTGGCACGCCATATATGATTCTCTTAAAAAGCTTGGGGTAGGAGTCTAGGGGACCCTTTTATAGCCAAAATCACGGCCCTGTGTAACGGGTCCGGGAGGCGGAACCTCTGAGCTACTATACAAGGGGGCGGCCCTTGTAAGGGAGCGGGTGGCAGTCTCTGGGTGAACGGACAGGGAGTTACGGCAAGTGATCAGGGCAGTCTCTGGGTAAGGGGTAGGTACGACCTGTGATGGCAGAGCCTCCGGGTAGGCTAGCAGGCAGATGGTAGATGTGTGCTCCCAGGTGAGCAAGCGAGAGTCTCTGGAATAGCAGGTGGTCACGGCACGTGACGGCGGAACTTCCGGGCTGGCAGGCAGGTAGGTAACGGAGAAGCGCTCCCAGGTGAGCGGGCAAGAGTCTCTGGAATAGCTGGTGGTCACCGCACGTGACAACGGGACCTCCGGGCTGGCAAGCAGGCAGGTAACGGAGATGCGCTCCCAGGTGAGCGGGCAAGAGTCTCTGAGATAGCTGGTGGTCACAGCACGTGACAACGGAGCCTCCGGGCTGGCAAGCAGGCAGGTAGCGGAGAAGCGCTCCCAGGTGAGCGGGCAAGCTGGTCCATAGACAGACTGACCGGAGTTGTAAGGCAGACCGTCGGACCTCAGGCAAGCAGGCAGGTAGCTGATGTGCGCTCCCAGGTAAGCGGACAAGTTGGTCCTTAGACAGACTGACCGGAGTTGTAAGGCAGACCGTCGGACCTCAGGCAGGCAGGCAGGTAACAAGTATTCAGGCAGGAATCAGGCAGGTAACTAGCAGGAAACTGGCAGGAAACTGGCAGGTAACTGGCAGGTAACTGGCAACGGGACCTGAGGGCTGAAGCACAGGTGAGACACAGGTGCAAACAACATTGCTCGGGCACCTCCATTTTGGAGGAGGTGCCTTATATATGATGAAGTCCTCCGGCCATTGGCCGGGGACTCTTTAGGGCGGCGCGCGCGGCCCCTTTAAGAGGAGGGGAGCGCGCGCGCGCGCGCCCTAAGCACAGGGGCCGGGAAGGAGCGCGCGCTGAGAGCAGAGCAGGAGGAGGACGCCGGGACGGAGCGCGTGCTGACAGCAGAGCGGGGGGAGGATGCCGGGCACGGAGCAGAGCGGTGAGAGGAGCAGCGTCCCTGCCTAGCAGAGGGCAGGGACGCCGGCACTACAGTACCCCCCCCTTTAGGCCCCCCCTTTTTTAGGCCAGACAGAAATTTAGCTAGGATGAGAGGGGCATGGATGTTCTCCCGGGGCTCCCACGTTCTCTCCTCAGGACCAAACCCCTTCCAATCTACCAGAAAAAAGGTCTTTCCTCTTACCCTTTTGGTGGCAAGAATGTTCTCTACCTCAAACTCGTCCTCAGCAGAAACCGGAGCAGGAGGCGTACCTGTAGACTTGGAAAAAGAGTTAAGCACCACAGGTTTGAGGAGAGACACATGGAAGGAGTTAGGGATCCGTAAGTTGGCCGGGAGTTTCAATTTATAGGCCACCGGGTTGATCTGACTGATGACCTCCAGTGGGCCGATGAACCGAGGCCCTAACTTATAGGAAGGGATCTTGAGCCGGACATATTTGGACGAGAGCCAGACTTTATCCCCAGGGCGGAATTGAGGAGGGTCCAGACGTTTTTTGTCAGCGTGTCTTTTCATACGCTCGGATGACAGAAGGAGTGCGGACCGGGTACTCTCCCATATGGAGGAAAATTTGTTAACAAGAGATTCCGCAGCCGGATTGTCCACCGAGGTGGAGACGGGAAACGGGATCCGAGGATGCTGACCGTAGACTACAAAAAACGGGGATTTGGAGGAAGACTCGCTCTCGTGATTGTTGTACGAGAATTCGGCCCATGGCAGGAGATCCACCCAGTCAGAATGGTGGGCATTAACGAAGTGCCGAAGGTAACTGGTCAGGTTCTGATTGATCCGCTCCACTTGACCATTAGACTGTGGGTGGTAAGCGGAGGAGAAGTCCAGGGTGACGTCCAGCAATTTACAAGTGGCTCTCCAGAAACGGGAAGTGAACTGTACTCCTCGATCCGACACGATGTGACGGGGCAGGCCATGAAGACGGAAGATGTGGCGGATAAAGTCTTTAGCCAGCTCGGGTGCAGACGGAAGACCTGGCAGTGGAATGAAGTGAGCCATCTTGGAAAAGCGGTCAGCGACCACCCAAATGACCGTACAACCGGCAGAGACGGGCAGATCAGTTATGAAGTCCATCGCTATATGCTGCCAGGGGGCAGCAGGTACTGGCAGAGGTAGGAGGCGGCCGGCCGGCAGGTGTCTCGGAACTTTGTTGCGGGCGCAGGACACACAGGCAGAAACAAAGTCAATTACATCCTTGTGCAGGTTAGGCCACCAGTAGTGCCGGGTAATAAGCTGGAGGGTCTTTTTCTGACCGGCGTGGCCAGCTAGTTTAGACGAATGACCCCAGTGTAGGATCTTCTCCCGATCAGGTACTGGTACGAACGTCTTACCAGGAGGAAGACGATTTAGACTCACGGGAGCCACCTGCATTACTCTGGCGGGATCGATGATGTGTTTCGGATCCTCCTCGAGATCAGACACCAGAAAGGATCGAGACAAGGCGTCCGCCTTGACGTTTTTGTCAGCCGGGCGAAAATGAAGGACAAAATCAAAACGAGCAAAAAACAAGGACCACCGGGCTTGGCGCGGGTTAAGTCTCTGGGCATGCTGGAGGTAAGCCAAGTTCTTGTGGTCAGTGTAAATTATTACCGGGTGAAGAGCCCCCTCGAGCAGGTAACGCCACTCCTCCAATGCCAGTTTGATGGCCAATAACTCTCGGTCTCCTATGGAATAATTGCGCTCTGAGGAGGAGAAGAGTTTTGAGAAGAAGCCACAAGTTACCATCCTCCCGGAAGATGATTTTTGAGTAAGTACTGCTCCGGCTCCAGAGGAGGAGGCGTCAACTTCCAGGAAGAACTGCTTGTTGCCATCTGGGCGATGCAGCACCGGGGCGGAAGAAAAGGCCTGTTTAAGGGAAAGAAAGGCCTCCTCTGCTTCGGGTGGCCACTCTTTGGGATTAGTACCTTTACGGGTGAGCGCAGAAATTGGGGCCGTCCGGGAAGAGAAGTGTGGTATGAAGAGGCGGTAGTAGTTGGCGAAGCCCAGGAATCGCTGAATGGCCTTCAACCCCTCCGGTCGGGGCCATTTCTCGATGGCAGACAGTTTCTCAGGATCCATTTGTAGGCTGGTCTGAGAGATAATGTAGCCCAGAAACGGAAGCGAGGTCTGCTCAAAGAGGCACTTCTCAAATTTAGCGTAGAGATGGTTCTGCCTTAGCCTGAGCAGGACCTGACGAACGTCCCTCCGGTGAGTCTGGAGATCCGGAGAGAAGACCAAGATGTCGTCCAGGTACACCACTACGCAGGAGTAGAGAAGGTCCCGGAAGATGTCATTGACCAACTCTTGAAAGACGGCAGGAGCGTTACAGAGACCAAAGGGCATTACCAGGTATTCATAGTGGCCGTCCCGGGTGTTGAATGCCGTCTTCCATTCATCCCCCTGACGAATACGAACCAGGTTGTACGCCCCACGAAGGTCCAGTTTGGTGAAGATCCTAGCCCCCCTCAGACGATCAAATAATTCTGGAATGAGCGGAAGGGGGTACTTATTCTTCACCGTGATCAGGTTTAGGCCTCTATAGTCTATACAGGGACGGAGAGAGCCGTCCTTCTTTTTGACGAAAAAGAAGCCTGCTCCCGCCGGGGAGGTAGATTTCCGGATGAATCCTCTGGCCAGATTCTCCTCAATATATTCGGACATTGACCGGGTCTCAGCAGCGGATAAAGGATAGATACGCCCACGGGGAGGAGTAGTACCGGGTAGCAGATCGATGGGACAGTCGTATGGTCTATGTGGTGGTAATGTCTCTGCCTCCTTTTTATTAAAGACATCTGCATAAGACCAATAAGGAATCGGAAGTCCAGGTAGATTAGCTGGGGTAGGAGAAGGACGGACGGGATGGACGGGAACCAGGCAGGTTTTATGACAGTCTTGTCCCCAGCGAAGGACCTCTCCGGTTTGCCAGTCTAGCACGGGTGCATGTCTCTGGAGCCAGGGCAGACCTAGCAAGAGGGCGTGAGAGAGTCCAGGCAGAACATGAAAGAAGATACTTTCAGAATGCAGCATTCCCACCTGCAGGGTAATGGATTCGGTGATGAGTTGAATGGGGTGAGGTAAGAGGCCCCCATCCACGGCAGCGACAGACAAGGGTACAGCCAGAGGTTTGGTGGGGATGCGGTATTTCTCAACCAGGGACTGTGAAATAAGGTTCCCGGCTGCTCCAGAGTCAAGTTGGGCTAGTTCGAAATAACGGTTCTCCCCGTAGATGATCGAAACAGACAACAGCAGGGATGGAGAGGATTTATTCTTGTCTAGGTGGACCTCTCTGAGCGAACCTAGACACAGGCGTTTCCCGACCTCTCCGGGCAGGCACGGATCCGGTGCTCCTTACTGCCACAGTAGAAGCAGCTCCCCTCGGCACAGCGTGAGTCCTGACGGGTTTTGACCATCTTGGTCTGGTCGACCTGCATAGGCTCAGGAGAGTGTACCTGGGGAGAGACGGAGGGAATGACGGGTTTCTGGAAAGTAGGAGCTAAACGTGGAATCCTTCTCTCACGGGTGACCTCTTTGGCACGCTCTTGGAACCGTAGGTCAATCCGGGTGGCAAGGGTTATTAGATCATCGAGAGAGGTAGGAATGTCCCGACCAGCAAGTTCATCTTTAATACGACCGGACAGACCCTCCCAGAAGACGGATACCAGAGCGTCGTTATCCCAGGCCAGCTCCGAGGCAAGGGTGCGGAACCGTATGGCATATTGGCCCACGGTGAGACCCTCCTGACGGAGGCGTAGCAGAGAGGATGCGGATGAGGTCTTCCGTCCGGGTTCGTCGAAGACTTTCCGGAAAGCCGAGAGAAAAGCAGGCAAGTTGGACACCAGGGGGTCTCCTCTCTCCCATAGAGGATTTAGCCAGGCCAGGGCCTCCCCGGTGAGATGGGACATGATAAAGGCAATTTTGGCCCGGTCGGAATTAAACTGATGGGACAAAAGTTCAAAGTGCAGGGTGCACTGATTTATGAAGCCCCGAGCCTGGACGGGGTCGCCTCCGAAGCGAGGAGGTGCAGAGAGCCGGGGTCCGGGGTAGGATACCATAGTATTAGTGGGCAGCGGAGCTGCCGGATTGCAAGATATGGCACTGGCGGAGGTTGTTGGTGGATCAGACAGAGTGTTCAGGCGAGTATTAACATTCCGCAGGTGACCCAGGATGGCCTCCTGTTGGGACCTCTGACGGGACAGTTCAAGACAGAGGTCCGAGAGCGAGGGAGCTTGGGTGCCACCGGGTTCCATGGCCCGAGCAAACTGTAACGGGTCCGGGAGGCGGAACCTCTGAGCTACTATACAAGGGGGCGGCCCTTGTAAGGGAGCGGGTGGCAGTCTCTGGGTGAACGGACAGGGAGTTACGGCAAGTGATCAGGGCAGTCTCTGGGTAAGGGGTAGGTACGACCTGTGATGGCAGAGCCTCCGGGTAGGCTAGCAGGCAGATGGTAGATGTGTGCTCCCAGGTGAGCAAGCGAGAGTCTCTGGAATAGCAGGTGGTCACGGCACGTGACGGCGGAACCTCCGGGCTGGCAGGCAGGTAGGTAACGGAGAAGCGCTCCCAGGTGAGCGGGCAAGAGTCTCTGGAATAGCTGGTGGTCACCGCACGTGACAACGGGACCTCCGGGCTGGCAAGCAGGCAGGTAACGGAGATGCGCTCCCAGGTGAGCGGGCAAGAGTCTCTGAGATAGCTGGTGGTCACAGCACGTGACAACGGAGCCTCCGGGCTGGCAAGCAGGCAGGTAGCGGAGAAGCGCTCCCAGGTGAGCGGGCAAGCTGGTCCATAGACAGACTGACCGGAGTTGTAAGGCAGACCGTCGGACCTCAGGCAAGCAGGCAGGTAGCTGATGTGCGCTCCCAGGTAAGCGGACAAGTTGGTCCTTAGACAGACTGACCGGAGTTGTAAGGCAGACCGTCGGACCTCAGGCAGGCAGGCAGGTAACAAGTATTCAGGCAGGAATCAGGCAGGTAACTAGCAGGAAACTGGCAGGAAACTGGCAGGTAACTGGCAGGTAACTGGCAACGGGACCTGAGGGCTGAAGCACAGGTGAGACACAGGTGCAAACAACATTGCTCGGGCACCTCCATTTTGGAGGAGGTGCCTTATATATGATGAAGTCCTCCGGCCATTGGCCGGGGACTCTTTAGGGCGGCGCGCGCGGCCCCTTTAAGAGGAGGGGAGCGCGCGCGCGCGCGCCCTAAGCACAGGGGCCGGGAAGGAGCGCGCGCTGAGAGCAGAGCAGGAGGAGGACGCCGGGACGGAGCGCGCGCTGACAGCAGAGCGGGGGGAGGATGCCGGGCACGGAGCAGAGCGGTGAGAGGAGCAGCGTCCCTGCCTAGCAGAGGGCAGGGACGCCGGCACTACACCCTGTATCACAATACGTCACCTAGGCTGAAGATAAATGGAACTGTAGCACCCTGAGGGCTCGGTTGCTACAGAGGTATTGCACCTCACCCAGAGGTGTGATATCTCACTCTCAGGTAAGGATGGAGTGTGGATCAGGACCAGACACCTGCATGCATTACACCACATTGCCGTGGGGCAGGGCGACCAATATGCCTCTGAGATGGGCACGACAGTCCCTGTCCCTGGCTGGAGTGGGGGGAGGGAACACTGAGGAAGGGGAACCCTGTAGTGCAGGAGCAGGGAGGAAGCAGTTCCTGGGTGCATTGAGAAGTTAGTATAAAAGGTGGGCACCATCTTAGTTCAGTGCAAAGAAGTATGAGCAGAAGTGGCAGGGAGCAGGGGCTCTGCATGAGCTCTGCTCCGGAGGCGGGCCTAGTAACAGAGGCCCAGGCCTGGAAGAGGGAGAAGGAAGTAAGAGGAGCGGAGAAGGCTCCAGGAACGAGGAACAAAGGGATCCCAGGGGTGCGGACGGGCGAGTCGCCACCGCACGCCCGAATCCACCTGCGTGGAGGGGTCAGGCCAAAGGGGGAGACCGGTCCCCGAAACTAGTGGAGGCAGGAAACGACCCTCAGCTAGAAACCGGAGGCTGTGACATTTTATGTGGCGCAGCCCCTCGCTACACCCACTAGGAGGGCAGCACATAGGGTCAGGGAAACTGGCGCCAAGTTTACCAAGAGGAGGCCCGAGGCAGCCGGACAGAAGGGTTGGTAAGAAAGGCCAGACAAAGGACACACAAAGGGGGTCCTGTGAAGCGCTCCAAAGTTATCTGGGAGTTGTCTGAGCCCCTCACCTGGTGAGCACAGTACGACGTGGGCAGCCGTTACCTGCAGACGTGGTCTGGATAATAAGAACTGTGAGTAAAGGCTCTGGACTGCATCACTGACTCCGTGTCATTACTGCTGCTGCCCTGCACCATCACCCCCATCCTCCGCATACACTGCCCTTAGGCTATACTTATTCTACGCTCTGCTGCACCCACAACACCAGCCTCAGCGGTCTGCCCTGCAGCGGCGGTTCACTCTGACCGCAATCCACCGGTGGCGTAGTCGGACATTTAAACATCAAAACCACATAAATAGTTCCGCCACTGGTTTGACCACCCTGAGCCACGGAACCGGGTCGCCGCCACGAAGACTACAACCACCAGCATCCACCAAAAAGGGTCCGGCTCCGGGTGTCCCAAGGCCCAGGGGGTGCATCAGAACATTTTCATCACCTTTCACAATCACCAATGGGACAAGGCAGGGATGTCCTCTGTCCCCTCTCTTATACATCCTAGTGACGGAGCACCTGCTCTCATCAATTCGCCATAACCCCAATATTAGGTGGATTGAGGTGGGAGGCACCGAGTACAAGTGCTCTCTATTTGCTGATGATGTCCTAGTATATATCACTCAATCACATATATCCATTCATGCTGTTATGGCTGAAATAGATCACTTTGTTACATGGTCAAATTTTAAAATCAATGCAGCGAAGTCTGAGGCCCTCGATGTCTCCCTCCCCAAATCCATATAGGATTCCATCTTCCACTTTCCCTTTGCCTGGCCCTCACAGGGTATCAAATACTTAGGAATTCCTATTCATAGAGACCTCTCCCATCTATGTTATCTTAATTTTGGGCCCTTTATTGAACAACTCCATACAGACCACGGTTGGCAAGTTAGAACTGTAAGATTCACTACGTGAACCACTGGTGTTTTGTGGAAAAGCACATGTACACTGTGTTCCAAATTATTATGCAAAAAGTGTTTAGGAGTGATAAGGGAAGAATTTGTTTGTTTGTCAGTTAAACTCATTGATGGTGATGTGTGTCAGGGCTCTTTATATCACTGTAAGCAATTGCAGACACCTGTGCTAATTAGTTTGGCAGGTGTGTCCAATGAAAGGCAAGACTACTTAAGAAGGCTGTCTCACATTATTAAGCAGCCTACATTTTCTGCCAAAATGGGAAAGAAAAAGGATGTGTCGGCTGCTGAGAAGCAACAAATTGTGGAGTGTTTAGGTCAAGGCATGACTACAATCAACATTGTGCGATGATCAGGATGAAGTGTCTTGGCAATCAAGAAGTATGTAGCTGATTCACAGTACACACGTGTGCGTGCTGATAAGGGCAAATTGAGGACTCTTTCCTACAGGCAATTACGTCAGGTTAAAAGAGCAGCGGCAAAAAAGCCTTGTCATAGCAGCAGACAAGTTTTTGAAGCTGCTGGTGCCTCCAAAGTCCCCCGAACAACAAGATGCAGGGTCCTTCAGAGGTTTGCAGCTGTGCATACGCCATCCTGTCGACCTCCTCTATCCACTTCAGACAAGCAGAAATGGCTCCAGTGGGCTAAACATTACATGAAGACTGATTTCAAAACTGTTTTGTTCACGGATGAGTGCCGTGCAGCGCTCGATGGTCCAGATGGATGGAGTGGAGGATGGCTGGTTGATGGACACCCCACGCAAACACGGCTACAGCGCCAACAAGGAGGAGGTGGAGTAATGTTTTGGGCTGGAATCATGGGGAGAGAGATTGTCGGCCCCTTTAGGATCCCTGAAGGCGCTAAAGATGAACTCCAAAATGTATGTGGATTTTCTCAAACAGCACTTCCTGCCATGGTTCAAGAAGAAGAACCGTGTATTTCACAGCAAGATCATTTTTTTGCATGATAATGCACCATCTCATGCTGCACATAAAACATCTGCATCTCTGGCTGATATGGGCATAAAAGGGGACAAACTTATGGTGTGACCCCCATGCTCCCCTGACCTCTACCCCATTCAGAACCTCTGGAGCATCATCAAAAGGAGTGTCTATGATGGCGGGAGGCAGTTCACATCTAAGCAACAGCTCTGGGAGGGTATTCTGTCCTCATGCAAAACAATTGAAGCAGAAACCATCCAAAACCTGACAAATTCAATGGACGAGAGAGTTCAGAAGCTCCTTTCGAACAAGGGGTCCTATGTGAAAATGTAACATCACCTAGAATAAAGTTTTGAGTTGAAAACTGTTTGATTTCAGTTTCTAATAACCTGCTAATGCTTATAATTTCAAAAATGACAATTTTTTTGGTCTTTATTAAAATGAAAAGGTTGATCGAAAAGTTTGGGGGATCTAAGAGTGTGGCAACCCAGTAGTCATGATTACTTCGAATTCTGACAATATGAGGGTCATGTTGCAGGTAGTGCAGCAAGAAGGCACTTATGTGTCTTGCGCATCTCGGAGCCCCAAAATTATTTTCCGGGCTAGATGCAGCTAAAAATTATTATTAATTTTAAATCTGGTGGAGCTTAGAATAGATGGCCTAATAGGATCAGTGCTGCACACTGCTACAAAGCCCAAATTATTTTCCACCCAAGATACAGATAAACATGATTAGTAATTTTAATTCTGGTGGAGCTTATTATAGATGGCCTAATAGAATCAGTGCTGCATACTGCTACAAAGCCCAAATTATTTTCCAGCCAAGATACAGATAAACATGATTAGTAATTTGAAAGCTTAAAACGGTTGGTAGGGTGATTTTAACCAATCATCAAGCTTTTACTCTCCCCAGGATGACACAGGGGTAGAAAAGTCGTTTCGGATCCATGATTTGTTCATCTTTATGAACGTGAGTCTGTCTACATTATCAGTGGAGAGCCACGTGCGCTTATCTGTCAGCACACCACCAGCAGCGCTGAACACACGTTCAGACAGAACGCTGGCTGCGGGGCATGACAAGATCTCCAAGGCGTAAGTGGCTAGCTCCGGCCATTTATCCAGATTGGAAGCCCAAAAAGAGCAAGGGTCCAGTGACACAGTCATGGCTTCAATGTTTACTTGGAGATACTCCTGTACCATCGTCTCTAGGCGTTGACTATGTGTCAGACTTCTTGTCTCCTGTGGCCTTGCAAAGGATGGGCTAAAAAAGTGGTGAAATGATTCCGCAAAATTGATGTTACCAGCAGATACTGTGGTTCTGTAACGGTTTGAGTGCTGAACACTTGACGGTCCCACGGTTGGCAAGTTGGAACTGTGAGATTCACTACGTGCACCACTGGTGTTTTGTGGAAAAGCACATGTAAGATTCTGCAACAGTCTCTGCTGATACTCCTGCATGCGTGCATCCCTTTCTATGGCAGGAATAATTTCGGCAAATTTACTTTTGTACCGGGGATCTAACAGTGTGGCAACCCAGTAGTCAGGATTATTTCTAATTCTCACAATTCGAGGGTCATGTTGCAGGTAGTGCAGCAAGAAGGCACTCATGTGTGTTGCGCATCCAGGAGCACCAAGTCCCTGTTGTGTTGGTGGCGAGGTAAGAATCATGCTTCCTTCCTCTGTCCTCTCCCCCCAACCTCGCACAACAGAAATGTGATCAAGGTCTCCCTCATCTGATGAGTCTTCCATCAGTTCGTCCTCCACTTCTTCCTGGGCTCCTGCACCTTCCTCACTAGTTTGGCTGCTACCATGCGCCCTGGTAAAACCATCTCCCCCACCCTCACATGCCTGCCGCCTTGGTGCTGCCGACCGTCTGGACCTTGCAGATGTTAGCCCTTCCGCATACAACTCCTCCTCCTCTACTTCCTCCACCTCCTCTTGTGCCACCACCTGACTCCGAATTCTGTTTAACATGTGCTCCAGCATGTAATCACCGGAATAGTCATGCTGATAATGGCATCGTCAGCACTAAACATCTTCGTCGCCATTTCAAAACTGTGCAGAAGGGTGCATAGATCCCTGATCTGAGACCACTCCTCCAGCGTGATTTGCCCCACCTCTGGATCTCGTTGGCCCAGGCTATACGTCAGAACGTATTGCACCAGGGCTTGTCGGTGCTGCCACAGTCGCTGCAACATGTGCAGAGTTGAATTCCACCGGGTAGGCACATCGCATTTTAGCCGGTGAAGTGGCAGGCCCAACGACTTCTGTAGAGATGTAAGTCGCTGAGCTGCGGGATGCGAACGGCGGAAGTGAGCACACAGCGACCGTGCCCTCTGCAGAAGGCCATCTAGTCTGGGATAGTGGGCTAAAAATTGCTGGACAACCAGGTTCAACACGTGAGCCATACAAGGCACGTGTGTGACATTGCTCCGGCGAAGGGCCGCACCCAGGTTTGCAGCATTGTCGCACACGGCCTTCCCTGGTTTCAGGTCCAGTGGAGACAACCATTCATGAAATTGGTTCTCCAGAGCTGACCACAACTCCTCAGCTGTGTGACTCACATTTCCCAGACATTTCAAAGTAAAAACCGCCTGATGACGTTGAGCCCTACTGCCAGCATAGTAAGGAGGTGTGCAGGATCCCTTCTGCGCAGTTAGAAAGCTTGTGGCATGACCAGACAGGCTTTGGGTGCAGGTGGAAGACCAAGAGGAGGTTGAGGAGGCAGAAGCAGTGGAGGAACTTTGACATAAAGAGGATTGACGCACAACTCGTGGGGACGGCAAGACTTGGACAGCAGCCCCTTGTCCTGCTGTCACCATAGTTACCCAGTGCCCAGTCAGCGACATGTAACGCCCCTGTCCATGCCTACTCGTCCAAGTGTCTGTGGTGAAATGCACCCTGTCACACACAGAGTTTCTCAAAGAAGCGGTGATGTTGTGTGCGACATGCTGGTGGAGCGCAGGCACACCTTTCTTTGAGAAGTAGTGCCGACTGGGCATCTGGTACTGGGGCACTGCGATGGACATAAGGTCTCGAAAATCCTCTGTGTCCACCAGGCGGAAAGGCAGCATTTCTGTAGCCAAGAGCTTGCAGATGGTGAAATTCAACCTCTTATCTTTCTCATGGCTAGGAGGAAATGGTCTTTTACTTGTCCACATCTGAGGGACCGAGGGCTGGCTATTGTGCTTAGACGGGGTTGATAAGGGTGTCCCCGGCAAACTGCCGGTCTGTGAGGAAGATGCAGGCGGACATGTTAGGTTGCCTTGATCCAAAGGTGGTGCTATCGATGTCGGACAGCGCTCAACACCAGCTGGTGTTACCACCTCCAAAGAAAATGATGACCTGCCAATCACGCTGGCTGTTGCGGGTAAAGAGGTGGCAGGTCTGCGCCCCAAAACAGGTGTGACTGCTGTCCCCCCAGTCACAGAGGATGAAGAGGCCACGGATGCACAAGATATGGCAGATAGTGGTTGGCCCGGCCGGCTAGGCCGCATTGTAGCACATTGAGCTTCCCACTGCAACTTATGCTTCATGTCCATGTGCCGGTTCATGCATGAAGTACTCAAACTATGTATTTTTTGGCCTCTACTTAGCTTTTTCTGACAAATGTTACAGATAACACGAGTTGGGTCATCTTTATCGATCTGAAAAAATGCCCAGGCTATGCAAGGCTTAGCACCCATGCGACCTGAAGAGCCACCACGACTTGTGGTGAGAGGCAGAGTTGTGTTTGAGGATGCAGTTGTTGACGTGCTTCCAGTACTACATCTCTGTCCAGGAAGGCGCAACCTGACCTCGTCGTCACTAGCATCTTCCTCCACCTCCTCTGCTGACCTCATCTCTTGGCTGACTGTGGGTTGACAGTAAGTGGGATCTCCAACCTCATCACCATCACCCTGTGCGTTATCACACCCGTCGTCCTCAGAGCCAACCTGTTCCTGCCCTGACAAAAAACTAAAGTTGTCGCTCCAATCAGGTATTTGAGTCTCATCATCGTCTTCCTCATTGTCTCCACCAACAGGAGTTACAGTTTGGGAATGAGGGTGTACATTATGGTCAGAACCTTCTGCATCTGGTCCTGGATCCGACTCATAAAGATTCTGGGCATCAGTGCAGATCATTTCCTCGTCTGGATTCACAGAAGCGCTGGAGTCGACCTCTGATTCTCAGGCTATAGTATGAGTAAACAGCTCTGCAGACTCAACCATATGTTCTACCTCATACTCAGAGGGGCAGCTGAAGATTTGGGAGCTGTGAGGAAGCAAGTGCGATTGGGGTGACACCTTTGAGGACTGGAGTATTTGTGATGTTGAAGTTGATGTGGAGGAGAGCCCACTTAAAGGAGCACTTGATATCCGTTGAAGCACCTGCTGCTTTTGTGCCTCATCTGGAATTTGTAGCGATTGGCGTGGCCGTAAGAAAGGGATCTTATCACATTGTCCGCTAAAAGAAGTAGACATTTTAGTTTGGCTGGAAGATGGTCTTTCTTCTGCAGATGTTACTGTTGCTTTAACACCTACCCCACGGACACAACCTTTTTTCCCCTTCCCAACACGCCTATTCCCCTTTCCACCAGCAGCAGGCCTTTTTCCACTCATTTTGGTGGTTAACTAATTCACAACTCTGGAGTTGTTTGCACAAAAAAACAATGGATGGGAACCGAGCAGAGCTGAGTGGCCAAACTGTGGTATTAGGCCAAAACTATTGGCTGGGTTAGATGCAGAAAAAAATTATATTCAATTTGCAACCTGATGGAGGTCAGTATAGATGGACTAATAGAACAAGTCCCACACACAGCTAGAAGCCCAAATATTTTTTCAGAGGTAGATGCAGAAAAAAAATATATTCAGTTTGCAACCTGATGGAGGTCTGTATAGATGGATTAATAGAACAAGTCCCACACACAGCTACAAGCCCAATATTTTTTCAGAGGTAGATGCAGAAAAAATATATATTCAGTTTGCAACCTGATGGAGGTCAGTATAGATGGACTAATAGAGAAAGTCCCACACACTGCTAGAAGGCCAAATAGTTTTTCAGAGCTAGATGCAGACAAAAAATTATTTTTAATTTGCAACCTGATGGAGGTCAGTATAGATGGACTAATAGAGAAAGTCCCACACACTGCTAGAAGGCCAAATATTTTTTCAGAGCTAGATGCAGAAAAAAATTATATTCAGTTTGCAACCTGATGGAGGTCAGTATAGATGGACTAATAGAGAAAGTCCCACACACTGCTAGAAGGCCAAATATTTTTTCAGAGCTAGATGCAGACAAAAAATTATTTTGAATTTGCAACCTGATGGAGGTCAGTATAGATGGACTAATAGAGAAAGTCCCACACACTGCTAGAAGGCCAAATATTTTTTCAGAGCTAGATGCAGACAAAAAATTATTTTGAATTTGCAACCTGATGGAGGTCAGTATAGATGGACTAATAGAGAAATTCCCACACACTGCTAGAAGGCCAAATATTTTTTCAGAGCTAGATGCAGATAAAAATTATTTTTAATTTGCAACCTGATGGAGGTCAGTATAGATGGACTAATAGAGAAAGTCCCACACACTGCTAGAAGGCCAAATATTTTTTCAGAGCTAGATGCAGAAAATAATTATATTCAGTTTGCAACCTGATGGAGGTCAGTATAGATGGACTAATAGAACAAGTCCCACACACAGCTAGAAGCCCAAATATTTTTTCAGAGGTAGATGCAGATAAAAATTATTTTTAATTTGCAACCTGATGGAGGTCAGTATAGATGGACTAATAGAGAAAGTCCCACACACTGCTAGAAGGCCAAATATTTTTTCAGAGCTAGATGCAGACAAAAAATTATTTTGAATTTGCAGCGTGATGGAGGTCAGTATAGATTAACTAATAGAACAAGTCCCACACACTGCTAGAAGGCCAAATATTTTTTCAGAGCTAGATGCAGAAAAAAATTATATTCAGTTTGCAACGTGATGGAGGTCAGTATAGATGGACTAATAGAACAAGTCCCACACACTGCTAGAAGCCCAAATATTTTTTCAGAGCTAGATGCAGAAAAAAATTATATTCAATTTGCAACCTGATGGAGGTCAGTATAGATGGACTAATAGAATGATGCTATGCCCAAAAGATTTTACTTCACTAGGTGCAGTAAAAAAATTGGTATTCTATACACAGGTGGTATATCTTGCAACACAGATAGGCTACTCCACTGACTAACACACTCTGCAATAGGCCAAAAAGGATTAGCTTTGCTAGATTCAGCCAAATGCTGTGAAAAAAACTTGCACAGCACTGGCACAGACCTGCCTGGCAAAAACTGATAGGAACTGATGTAACCTAGTCCTGAAAAGGACTGCAATTACAATTAGTCTTTACTCCCACAATCTATCTATTTAAGAGCACAGACCTGCCTGATAAAAGTCGTAGGAAATGCTGTAACCTAGTCCTTAAAAGGACTGCAATCACAACTATTCCCTACTCCCAAGCTATCTGTAGATTTGTGCGAAAATTGGCTTGAAATTAACAAGGTATAGCGCACACAGCAACAACGGTGCCGTCTAACACGCAGCTGCAGCAGTGAGAAAATGGTGGCGACGGGGAAAATGGCTTGGTCTTATAGGGCAAGGACATGTGACATACACTGCCAATGACACATGCCCTTGCTTGGGTGAAAAAAAGCACTTCGCTCCGTGTGTGCGCTGCTGATAGGCTGACAGATTGCACCTCCCCACTGTAAATGCGGGAAAGAGAAAAAAAAATGGAGATCTTCATTATTCCTGCAGAGATCCATCCCCTGCCCCTCCCCCCACCCCGCTGTACACTCAAACTGCGTATTAACATTAATTTTCATCATTACTGAGAAAAAATCCAGTTATGATTTTGGTGCACGAACAGTTATCGAACATAACCTCGAACAGCCGAATTTTTCTCAAATCGTTCGTGTTCGCCGAACGGCTCGAACACCGCCCAAAACAGCTCGAATTTGAGATTGGCGAACAGTTCGAGTAGAACAACGCTCATCTCTAATGAGGACTGGAGTATTTGTGATGTTGAAGGTGAGGTGGAAGAGAGCCCACTTGAAGGAGCACTTGATATCCGTTGAAGCACCTGCTGTTTTTGTGCCTTATCTGGAATTTGTAGCGATGGGTGTGTCCGTAAGAAAGTGATCGTATCACATTGTCCACCGAAAAGAAGTAGACATCTTAGTTTGGCTGGAAGATAGTCTTTCTTCTGCAGATGTTACTTTCCCCCACCGCGGGTGGGCTCGACCCACCAGCGGACAGGCACCAGTATTGGGAGAGCGAGGCTGGCCGTCAGGGTCCACCGCGGCTCTGGCACAAACCCGGCGACACGGAGGTCACATGGGCAGGAACGGACTGGCCGTGTCGGCTTCACACTACAGCGGAGTCCCTCTCCCCGCTCGCGCCCGTAACCTCAAAGTGATGCGCAAGCGGCTTTTCTTCCCAGGGCTGTTCCCCGCCCAGCAGAAATGTGGGGTAGCTCAGGTCGGCCTTCCACTGTACTCCCTTACCTCCCTCACCCTCTTTCCTTCTTCCTTTCTCCATCTAACCCCTCGGCTCTGTGGTGTCCGCTCTCTCTCCAGCTCTCTGCTTCTCACAGGTGGACTACCGCGTGTATTCACACTGTGGCGAATCTTTTGGGCCCAGGCATAAGAAGTTGTCGAGGTAATGGATAATATGTGCCCCCTTAGAAACGTCCATTACAACCCATTCGAGGAAGCAACTAAACACCTCAAATAGTGAGCAGGATCTGGAGCACCCCATGGGAAAACAGTGATCTATATAGTATGCTCCTTCCCAGAAGCAGCCCAATAGGTGGACACTATTCGGAGGCACAGGTATTAAGTAACTGGAATGCCGAATCAATGTCTGTTTTGGCCATTAGCATGACCCTTCCCAACTTCTTGATCCACCTGATTGCCTTGTCAAAGGATGTACAGTATATACTACTGTACTTGGTTCCACGTTGATGTTGTCTTTTACTGACCTGCCCCTTGGATATGACAAATGGTGGATTAGTGCGAATGTATTGGGTTCCGTTTTTGGCACAACTCACAACGGGAATACCACTACGTCTTGTAAGGAAAGTGTTCTGAATGGAACCGCCATTCTACCTAAAGATATTTCTTTCTTTAATTTTCTTGTCACGACGTCTGGGTGTTGGTAGGCTGATTTTAGATTTTTACTCCAGCCTTTCTTGATTTTAGAAGGGCATGACATGCCTATATCTGTGTCTCCCCCTCCTTTTACTCCTCCACCTCTTTTCTTTTCGCATGACTATATGTATGTGTCACTTTTCCATGTGTTAGTTGTGTCTTCTGAGCAGTTTGTCAGCTTTTGGACACCTTTGAAGTGTTTTCTATGTGTTTTCTATGTGTTTCTATGTGTTTTTGTTTGCCTGCCATTGGTTTTAGCGGTGTTCGACGGTGTTCGACGAACAGTTTGACAAACAGTTCGGCGAACATACGAGTGTTCGACGAACCGAACAGAACTCGAACACTACGGGGGTGGCTCAACACTATTCTTTAGCCCAAACAAGTCTCTACTGCTTGTTGTCTGTCCTTAGCAGTGGTTTCCTAGCAGCTATTTTACCATGAAGGCCTGCTGCACAAAATCTCCTCTTAACAATTGTTGAAGAGATGTGTCTGCTGCTAGAACTCTGTGTGGCATTGACCTGGTCTCTAATCTGAGCTGCTGTTAACCTGCGATTTCAGAGGCTGGTGACTCGGATAAACTTATCCTCAGAAGCAGAGGGGACTCTTGGTCTTCCTTTTCTTGGGCGGTCGTCATATGAGCCAGTTTCTTTGTAGTGCTTGATGGTTTTTGCAACTGCACTTGGGGACACTTTCAAAGTTTTCCCAATTTTTCGCACTGACTGATCTTCATTTCTTAAAGTAATGATGGCCACTCGTTTTTCTTTACTTAGCTGCTTTTTTCTTGCCATAATACAAATTCTAACAGTCTATTCAGTAGGACGATCAGCTGTGTATCCACCAGACTTCTGCACAACACAACTGATGGTCTCAACCCCATTTATAAGGCAAGAAATCCCACTTATTAAACCTGACAGGGCACACCTGTGGAGTGAAAACCATTTCCGGTGACTACCTCTTGAAGCTCATCAAGAGAATGCCAAGAATGTGCAAAGCAGTCATCAAAGGAAAAGGTGGCTACTTTTAGGAACCTTGAATATAAGACATATTTTCAGTTGTTTCACACTTTTTTGTTAAGTAAATAATTCCACATGTGTTAATTCATAGTTTTGATGCCTTCAGTGTGAATGTACAATTTTCATAGTCATGAAAATACAGAAAAATCTTTAAATGAGAAGGTGTTTCCAAACTTTTGGTTTGTACTGTATAAATGTGTGTGATGAAGAGTATTTCCTTGGAAAACTATGTGTAAATGATAGAGAATTCCTCTATGTAAAAGCCCATGTTAAAATCGCATTGCAATCGGAAGGCACTCTTATGATCGGAGTGCCGCCCAATTTTTTTCTCAGATTTCACATATTGACTTGCATTGGCCAGTCTCGTCCAAGACATGAGGACAATCGCAGCATGCTGAGATTTTTTTCTCACACCGATTTCAGCTAAGAAAAAAATTAGATGTGACTTGTAGATTAACATTGATCAGAGTGCAATCTGATTTTTGATCGGATTGCACTCGTCCGTTCTTCTCGCAAATGAGTGTGAGTACTTAGGATGTGTGCCCAAAATCAGTTTTTGGTAAGTACTTGAAGTTGCATATTTTCGCTGTGTCGATAAAACAGCGTTTTACAGTTCCATCAGAGTGTATGGGATTTATAAAAATCTCATGCCCACGGTGCTTTCTATTTACTCAGTGTAAACTGACCTGCTGTGCGTGTTTCAAATTCGCAGCATGTCATTTTGTCTTACGGGTAGAACGAGTTTTTTGCCCATAGACTTGTGTTAGGTGCAGAAAGGTAAAGACCGCACATGCGTTTTAAGTGCATTTCCAAGGAGGAAACGCATAAAAAAATGCATGTAATCCGCACCTAAGTATGTCAATAAACTTTTGTCAAAGCCAAATAACAGAAGGCTTAAAAAACAATACAACTTAATTTAAAGCATAGCACACCAACAAGAAACAAAATACTGCAGTGACAAAAACATGATAAAAACTCATGTTAAAAAATGCTAAAAAAAACCTGCAAGTAACCTATTTTAAATAAGAGATTCAGAAATTCCTCAAAATCAAAATTGCACCAAAAACTCATCTTGGGAACGTATCCTGTTATACAAAACCTTGGTTTCAAGATTTTGACTTAGTAGCAAAATTAGAATGGAGGGGTAATAAACTGCCCTCCTTGTTTGAAGTTTATGATGCTGTTTTTAACAAGCTGTTACTGCAGTACTTCACAGATCAATCAATTTACAGTTACACTGATTGCAGTACAGCACCTCCGTATATATCACCTGAATCTTTGTATTGTTATTCACAGACTAAAACTACTCTCCCATTTTCAATGTGCTCCAGTGCTGCAGTAGTACAGCACAGATTAAACCTTTTTCTATTCCTATATGTGTAATGCTAAAGTTGTGGATTACATTAATAGTTTAAGTATGTTTGTTGCAATGGCAAATAGCATTACAATGTTACGATCGTACTGAAAG
The DNA here is from genome assembly GCF_046119375.1 of Phyllobates terribilis. Classification (NCBI taxonomy): domain Eukaryota; kingdom Metazoa; phylum Chordata; class Amphibia; order Anura; family Dendrobatidae; genus Phyllobates; species Phyllobates terribilis. The sequence continues at coordinate 249,239,021 of NW_027362761.1, forward strand.
TGCAGCTACCAACATAAAATGAATAGTGTTGAGCGAGCACTAAAATGCTCGGGTGCTCGAAGCTCGGGCCGAGCTCACCGTGATACTCGGGTGCTCGACCCGAGCAACAAGCACAATGTTAGTCTATGGGAGACCCGAGAATTTTTGCGGCGGCACCCCCGGCAGTCTGTAGAAAGCCTAAAAAGTGCCCAAAACGATAGTAATAGTACTCAAATGACATGGGGACAGCATGGGGATCGCCCCAGGAAGCATTTCTGCCCCCCCAGGTCAGTGCTGTCCACAACGTAGTCAGAGGTATTAAGTCACTTTTACGGGCTCACAATAAAATGTTCAAAAACGAAAGTGAAACTGTTTTCCTGTGAAATATGTTAAGCAACTTCCTTTCCAGGGTAAAGACTTGTGTATAAGGTAAAATAAATAGCCAAAAACAAAAGTACTCCTCCACACCTTGGGCTATGTTCACAAGTAGTATTTTTTATGCGTTTTTGCACTTTTGTATTGCTTTCAACCGTGACAAATGCATTCACCGGGAAATGTCATTTTAACATTTTACAACCTTATCTGGCCATGTGCTGTGTGACACATGCATACAGTGCTGAAAAGACATGGGAACAGTATGGGGAAGACCCCTGGAAGCATCTCTGACACCCAGGTCACTGCCTAAAAGTGTGCCCATCAGAAGTGATCCTTGCCGCATCAGAAGATGCAGACTTGCAACTATCCCCGTGCAAGTCCTTGTCCCAGGGCAGTGTTTAATTGTACCTCCCCCATTCCTTGCAATGCAAGCGCAAGTATGCAGCCTGCCACCCACCCACCCCCAGGCTGCAATGCCATACTGCTTGCTTGCTTGAACTTGAAATTGGGTCTTTTAGGCATGTGGAGGCGGAATCTGGCCACCACGTCATGGCTGCGTCGGCGGCCTGGTATTCATACTCAGTCCCCAGCCTCCCGGCGGCCGGGTGTCCATGCTTGGTCCCCAGCCGCCAGGAGGCGGCCGGGTGTCCATACTCTGTCCCCAGCTGCCCCGCGGCCGGGTGCCCACACACGGTCCCCGGCTGCTCCTATTTGAAGGACAGCCTAACCACAAATACTTGGACAAGTGAAGGTGGCCAGAGATGGTCCATCTCACTGATGCCTTCACACTGGGTTACTATTGTGGAAGCCGGGACACAGATGGACATTGGGATGCAACACGTCCTCCAGACATAGAGGATTGTGCGTCCTGGGTCAATAAGGCTTCAACACAAAGTTAAGAAGGTAGACAGCAGTAGTGGTCGTCCTCCTACCCAATGAGTAAATTATTCATTATCACGAGGCCATCCATTTCCTTAGCTTTCTGTTCCTTGGAATGCAAGAGCATGTATGTAGTAGCGGCTAGGACTGAGGTGGTCAGCGTTTTGACGCATATCCTACCTTCTCTGAGGATTGCTAGAGATTTTCCTGCTACTATCCCAGTTCTATGACTCCCGTTAAAACAAAGCTTCAGGTGATGAATGATGGATGAGGTGGTGGCAGGAGGAACAGGGACCATTCACATCAATATCAGGCCAGTCAACCACACATGTCTTGTAGGATATGTTTCTGTACCAAAAGGAGCAGTTTGGCTACACAGTTATAGGGCATACAGTGAGTGTAATGCCTACCAAAAATTTCGAGGCACTCCAATGCCCCTTGGAAGTGACATGGAGGTCAGAGGGCCTTAACTAAACCTTTTTTTCCATTTATAGCAACTGGGTCTCCTGTACACTGTTGGCCTAAGCAGTGAATGCCCCTTGAAACAGACGTTGATAACAGCGTACTAAAAACTTTCTACCCATTATTGGGGAGTGAGTCTCCCTTAGTGTTCGCCTATGCACTGAAAAGCAAAAGCTGACTAAAATTAGGAGGAAATGCAATGCCCGTTGAAAGAGTTGTGGAGGTTAGAGTTAATTAAAAACAACATTTCCAACCCTTTGGAAGAGACGTGGAGGTCAGAGTGGTTTAAAAAGACGGTTGTAATGCCCCTTGGAAGAGACTTGAAGTTCTGAGTAGCTTAACAAGACGGTTTTAATGCCCATTGGAAGAGACGTGGAGGTCAGAGTGGTTTAAAAAGACGGTTTTAATGCCCCTTGGAAGAGACGGGGAGGTCAGAGTGGTTTAACAAGACGGTTCTAACGCCCCTTGGAAGAGTGGTGGAGGTCACAGTAGCTTAACAAGACAGTTTTAATGCCCCTTGGAAGAGACGTGGAGGTCAGAGTGGTTTAACAAGATGGTTTTAATGCCTCTTGGAAGAGTGGTGGAGGTCTCAGTAGCTTAACAAGATGGTTTTTAAGCCCCTTGGAAGAGATGTGGAGTTCAGAATAGCTTAACAAGACGGTTTTAATGCTCCTTGGAAGAAACGTGGAGGTCAAAGTGGTTTAACAAGACGGTTTTAAAGCTTCTTGGAAGAGTGGTGAAGGTCACAGTAGCTTAACAAGACTGTTTTAATGCCCCTTGGAAGAGTGGTGGAGGTCGCAGTAGCTTAACAAGACAGTTTTAATGCCACTTGGAAGAGTGGTGGAGTTCAGAGTAGCGTAACAAGACGGTTTTAATGCCCCTGGGAAGAGTGTTGGAGGTCACAGTAGCTTAACAAGACAGTTTTAATGCCCCTTGGAAGAGTGGTGCAGGTCGCAGTAGCGTAACAAGACTGTGTTAATGCCCCTGAGAAGAGTGTTGGAGGTCACAGTAGCTTAACAAGACAGTTTTAATGCCCCTTGGAAGAGTGGTGCAGGTCGCAGTAGCTTAACAAGACAGTTTTAATGCCTCTTGGAAGAGACATGGAGGTCAGAGTGGTTTAACAAGACGGTTTTAATGCCCCTTGGAAGAGACGTGGAGTTCAGAGTAGCTTAACAAGACGGTTTTAATGCCCCTTAGAAGAGTGGTGGAGGTCAAAGTAGCTTAACAAGACGGTTGTAATGCCCCTTGGAAGAGTGTTGGAGGTCGCAGTAGCTTAAAAAGACAGTTTTAATGCCACTTGGAAGAGACGTGGAGGTCAGAGTGGGTTAACAAGACGGTTTTAATGCCCCTTGGAATAGTGGTGGAGGTCGCAGTAGCTTAAAAAGACGGTTATAATGCCCCTTGGTAGAGATGTGGAGGTCAGAGTAGTTTAACAAGACGGTTTTAATGCCCCTTGAAAGAGTGGTGAAGGTCAGAGTGGTTTAACAAGACGGTTTTAATGCCCCTTGGAAGAGTGGTGGAGGTCACAGTAGCTTAACAAGACTGCTTTAATGCCCCTTGGAAGAGACGTGGAGGTCAGAGTCGTTTAACTAGACGGTTTTAATGCCCCTTGGAAGAGTGGTGGAGGTCACAGTAGCTTAACAAGATGGTTTTAATGCCCATTGGAACAGTGGTTAAGGACTCAGTAGCTTAACAAGACGGTTTTAATGCACCTTGGAAGAGACGTGGAGGTCAGAGTGGTTTAACAAGACAGTTTTCATGCCCCTTGGTAGAGTGGTGGAGTTCAGAGTAGCGTAACAAGATGGTTTTAATGCCCCTTGGAAGAGTGTTGGAGGTCACAGTAGCTTAACAAGACAGTTTTAATGCCCCTTGGAAGAGTGGTGGAGGTCGCAGTATCTTAACAAGACGGTTTTAATGCCCCTTAGAAGAGTGGTAGAGGTCACAGTAGCTTTACAAGAAGGTTGTAATGTCCCTTGGAAGAGTGTAGGAGATCGCAGTAGCTTAACAAGACAGTTTTAATGCCCCTTCGAAGAGACGTGGAGTTCTAAGTAGCTTAACAAGACGGTTTTAATGCCCCTTGGAAGAGTGGTGGAGGTCACAATAGCTTAACAATACGTTTTTAATGCCCCTTGGAAGAGTGGTGGAGGTCGCATTTGCTTAAAAAGACGATTTTAATGCCTCTTGGTAGAGATGTGGAGGTCCGAGTAGTTTAACAAGACTGTTTTAATGCCCCTTGGAAGAGTGGTGGAGGTCAGAGTGGTTTAACAAGACGGTTTTAATGCCCCTTGGTAGAGTGGTGGAGGTCACAGTAGCTTAACAAGACGGTTTTAATGCCCATTGGAACAGTGGTGGAGGTCTCAGTAGCTTAACAAGACGGTTTTAATGCCCCTTGGAAGAGACATGGAGGTCAGAGTGGTTTAACAAGACGGTTTTAATGCCCCTTGGAAGAGTGGTGGAAGTCAGAGTGGTTTAACAAGACGGTTTTAATGCCCCTTGGAACAGTGGTGGAGGTCACAGTAGCTTAACAAGACAGTTATAATGCCCCTTGGAAGAGACATGGAGGTCAGAGTGGTTTAACAAGATGGTTTTAATGCCCCTTGGAAGAGTGGTGGAGGTCACAGTAGCTTAACAAGATGATTTTAATGCCCCTTGGAAGAGACGTGGAGTTCAGAGTAGCTTAACAAGACTGTTTTAATGCCCCTTGGTAGAGTGGTGGAGGTCAGAGTGGTTTAACAAGACGGTTTTACTGCCTCTTGGAACAGTGGTGGAGGTCACAGTAGCTTAACAAGACGGTTTTAATGCCCCTTGGAAGAGTGGTGGAGGTCACAGTAGCTTAACAAGACTGCTTTAATGCCCCTTGGAAGAGACGTGGAGGTCAGAGTCGTTTAACTAGACGGTTTTAATGCCCCTTGGAAGAGTGGTGGAGGTCAGAGTGGTTTAACGAGACGGTTTTAATGCCGCTTGGGAGAGTGGTGGAGATCACAGTAGCTTAACAAAACTGATTTAATGCCCCTGGGAAAAGTGGTGGAGGTTGCAGTAGTTTAACAAGACAGTTTTAATGCCCATTGGAAGAGACGTGGAGGTCACAGTAGCTTAACAAGACAGTTTTAATGCCCCTTGGAAGAGACGTAGAGGTCAGAGTGGTTACAAAGACGGTTTTAGTGCCCCTTGGAAGAGTGTTGGAGGACACAGTAGCTTAACAAGACGGTTTTAATGCCCCTTGGAAGAGAGGTAGAGGTCGCAGTAGCTTAGCAAGACGGTTTTAATGCCCCTTGGACGAGAAGTGGAGGTCAGAGTGGTTAAACAAGACGATTTTAATGCCCCTTAGAAGAGACGTGGAGTTAAGAGTAGCTTAACAAGACTGTTTTAATGCCCCTTGGAAGAGTGGTGGAGGTCACAGTAGCTTAACAAGACAGTTTTAATGCCCCTTGGAAGAGACGTGGAGGTCAGAGTAGCTTAACAAGACGGTTTTAATGCCCCTTGGAAGAGTAGTGAAGGTTGCAGTAGCTTAACAAGATGGTTTCAATGCCCTTTGGAAGAGACGTGGAGTTCAGAGTAGCTTAACAAGACGGTTTTCATGCCCCTTACAAAAGCCATGCAGTACAGCATATTAAAAACATTATTCCCATTATTGGGGAGTTGGTCTCCCATAATCTTTGCCTATGCCTTCCAAGCAAAAACTGCCAAAAATTAGGACGGAGGAACTTGCAATGCTGGCAACATGGACCACGGTCACCCTGGTGGTATAGTGGTGGTGGAGGCTGAGGATAAGGAGAAGAGCAAAAAACAGCTGAAATGAGGAAGCTTATACCCATGTGTGGGTGTGAAGCAGTGCATGGGAATATACCTAACGAAATAACACAGTGGATTTGACTTTATGTTACTCTCCTGTCATTTGTTGGTGATGAGAAGTCTGGCCCAATCCAGCCCTTGTTCATTTTGATAAGGGTCAACTTGTCAGCATTGTCAGTTGACAGGCGAGTGCACTTATCAGTTATAATTCCCCCAGTGGCACTAAAAACACGGTCCAATAACACGCTAGCGGCAGGGCAGGCCTGGACCTCCAAAGCGTACAGAGAGAGTTCATTCCAAGTGTCCAGCTTGGATACCCAATAATTAAAAGGCACAGAGGAATCACGGAGGACGCTGGTACGGTCGGCAAGGTACTCCCTCACCATCTTTTGAAACTTTCCACTCCTTGTGAGAGTACCCCGCGCCTCAGGGCCTGTAAGCTGGGCGGGTCTCAGAAAACTGTCCCAGAACATTGACAGTGTTCCCCTGCCTCTGCTGGATAGGAGTTGCGTCTCTCTTGCCTGTACGCCTTGGTTGGTCAACGAACTGTGACCTCTGCCGCTAGCGTGTTCAGATGGGAATTTTTTTAACAGTTCTGCAGAATGGGCCTTCTGGTACTGCCACATTTTTGTAGACCTCTCCACCTCAGGAATAAGAGAGTGAAAGTACTCCTTGTAGCGGGGGTCTAAAAGTGTCACCAACCAGTAATAACTGTCACCCAAAATTTTGACAACGCAAGGGTCACGGTTAAGGCAGCGTAACATAAAGTCAGCCATGCGTGCCAGACTGGTAACGGGCAAGATTTCCGTGTCCTGACCAAGATGACGACTAACCATGCTCTCCTCCTCCTCCTTCCCCTCCCCCCTGTCCTCAGGCCACCCACGCTGAACCGACGGTATGACAGTTGTACAGGTACTACCGTCTACAGCGCATGATACAAGCTCCTGTTCTTCCTTCTCCTCTCCTTCATTGTCCCCAAATGCATGTTGGGATGAGATGAGGCTGGGCTGTGTGTAATCGCCCATTATGACTTCTTGATCCCTCTCATTATTCTCTGACTGCAGTGCCTCCTCTTTAATTCTCTGCAGAGAGCGTTGCAAAAGACAGACAAGTGGGATGCTGACGATAATGATCGCTTCATCGCCACTCACCATCTTAGTGGACTCCTCAAAGTTTTTCAGGATGGTACATATGTCAGATATCCAGGTCCACTCCTGAGGTCTTATGTGTGGAGTCTGACCTGAATATCGATGGCCTTGTTGCAGCTGGTGCTCCACAACTGCTCTCTTCTGCTCACAAATCCTTTGCAACATGTGGAGGGTAGAGTTCCAACATGTGGGGACATCACACACCAGTCGGTGTGCCGGAAGCTGCAAACGCTGCTGCAACACAGCAAGGGTGGCGGAATCTGCAGCCGACTTCCGAAAATGCGCTGACAGACGGCGTACTTTGACGAGCAGATCTGGCAACTCGGGGTACGATTTAAGAAACCACTGAATCGCGAGGTTAAGCACATGAGCCAGGCATGGTATGTCTATGATCTCGCCTCGCCTCAGAGCCGCCACCAGGTTATGGCCATTGTCACAAACGACCATGCCTGGATGTAGGTTCAGCGGTCTCAGCCACAGATCTGCCTGATCTTTCACAGCTGTCCACAACTCACAAGCAGTGTGAGGTTTATCACCTAAGCTTATGAGTTTCAGTACAACCTGTTGCCGCTTGGCTGAGGCAGTACTGCAGTGCTTCCAGCTTGTAACTGATGTGGTGATATCTGAGATGGAGTTTGAACATGAGGAGGAGGAGGAGGATGATGCGCAGGAGCAGTACACTGTGGGGGCAACTCTGACTGACATAGGGGCCGCAATCCTCGGTTTGGGGAGGATGTGTTCCGTTCCAAGGTCCAACTGGGTGCCGGCTTCCACTATGTTTACCCAGTGTGCCATCAGGGAGATGTACCGTCCCTGGCAACAAGCACATGTCCACGTGTCCGTTGTCAGGTGGACTCTCCCAGTAACTGCGTTGTTGAGGGCACGGCAGATGTTTTGGGACACGTGCTTGTGTAGTGCGGGGATGGCATACCGGGCAAAATAGTGTCGGCTGGGGACTGAGTACCGAGGGACGGCCACCACCATAAGGCTGTGGAAGGATTCAGTCTCCACCAGCCTAAAAGGCAGCATTTCCGACACAAGCAGTCGTGAAATGTGCGAATTTAGGACTGTGGCCTGTGGGGTGTTGGCTGCGAATTTGCGCTTTCGTTCAAAGCTCTGGGATATGGACAATTGAACGCTGCGGTTGGACGTGGACGTGGACGTTGATGCTGTTTCTTGAGAAACTGCCATAACAAGTGAAGAATGAGAGGAGGGGGCATCTTTGCATGCAGTATGGACAGGGGATTGCCTTGCACGCACAACAGGGGGTTCTATTACATGCACAACAGCGGAAGAAGCAGTGGTGACACCCGCTGACACTGGTCGTGGACCCTGGGGTTCTCCCCACAAAGTCGGGTGCTTTGCTGACATGTACCTGATTATGCTGGTGGTGGTCAGACTGGTAGTTTTTTCACACCTGCTGATGCTGGCATGGCAGGTGGTACAAATGGCCTTTTTGGGGTTATCAGCAGAGTCTTTAAAAAAATTCCAGACTCTGGAAGACCTACCGGTTGTACTGGCAGCGTCCCTCGTGTTGGTGTTACGGGGAACTGTTGCCCGCCTTCTGTGTGCGGCCACCACACTGCTTCTTCCTGCCTGTTGGGTTACTCTGCCTCCCTTCCCCTGTGTGCTGCTGGCCTTGCTCTGCGTGTCCTCCTGCCACGTTGGGTCAGTTACTAGATCATCCACCACCTCCTCCTCTTCCATTTGCGCACCACGATCCTCCTCCTCACTTTGTGGCAATTGTGTCTCGTCATAGTCCACCTCTTCTGATAAATTGCCAGCATCGACTTCCTCTGGCCGTGGCTGTTCAAATCTTTGGGCATCGCTACATGGGATCTCCTCTTCCACCACTTCAAGTGGAGGAGACGAGGGGCACAAACATGGAGATGGACCAGTGAACGGCTCTTCAGAGTGTCCAACTGTGGGATCAGTTGCTGTCTGACGACACTCGGCATGGTGGGAGGAAGGAGCATCAGGGTGAGGAGGAGTATGCGGTCGAGACTCACGACTAGAGATGAGCGTTGTTCTACTCGAACTGTTTGCCAATCTCAAATTCGAGCTGTTTTGGGCGGTGTTCGAGCCGTTCGGCGAACACGAATGATTTGAGAAAAATTCGGCTGTTCGAGGTTATGGTCGATAACTGTTCGTGCACCAAAATCATAACTGGATTTTTTCTCAGTAATGATGAAAATTAATGTTAATACGCAGTTTGAGTGTACAGCGGGGTGGGGGGAGGGGCAGGGGATGGATCTCTGCAGGAATAATGAAGATCTCCATTTTTTTTCTCTTTCCCGCATTTACAGTGGGGAGGTGCAATCTGTCAGCCTATCAGCAGCGCACACACGGAGCGAAGTGCTTTTTTTCACACAAGCAAGGGCATGTGTCATTGGCAGTGTATGTCACATGTCCTTGCCCTATAAGACCAAGCCATTTTCCCCATCGCCACCATTTTCTCACTGCTGCAGCTGCGTGTTACACGGCACCGCTGTTGCTGTGTGCGCTATACCTTGTTAATTTCAAGTTAATTTTCGCACAAATCTACAGATAGCTTGGGAGTAGGGAATAGTTGTGATTGCAGTCCTTTTAAGGACTAGGTTACAGCATTTCCTACGACTTTTATCAGGCAGGTCTGTGCTCTTAAATAGATAGATTGTGGGAGTTAAAACTAATTGTAATTGCAGTCCTTTTCAGGACTAGGTTACATCAGTTCCTATCAGTTTTTGCCAGGCAGGTCTGTGCCAGTGCTGTGCAAGTTTTTTTCACAGCATTTGGCTGAATCTAGCAAAGCTAATCCTTTTTGGCCTATTGCAGAGTGTGTTAGTCAGTGGAGTAGCCTATCTGTGTTGCAAGATATACCACCTGTGTATAGAATACCAATTTTTTTACTGCACCTAGTGAAGTAAAATCTTTTGGGCATAGCATCATTCTATTAGTCCATCTATACTGACCTCCATCAGGTTGCAAATTGAATATAATTTTTTTCTGCATCTAGCTCTGAAAAAATATTTGGCCTTCTAGCAGTGTGTGGGACTTGTTCTATTAGTCCATCTATACTGACCTCCATCAGGTTGCAAACTGAATATAATTTTTTTCTGCATCTAGCTCTGAAAAAATATTTGGCCTTCTAGCAGTGTGTGGGACTTTCTCTATTAGTCCATCTATACTGACCTCCATCAGGTTGCAAATTAAAAATAATTTTTATCTGCATCTAGCTCTGAAAAAATATTTGGCCTTCTAGCAGTGTGTGGGACTTTCTCTATTAGTCCATCTATACTGACCTCCATCAGGTTGCAAATTAAAAATAATTTTTATCTGCATCTAGCTCTGAAAAAAATATTTGGCCTTCTAGCAGTGTGTGGGACTTTCTCTATTAGTCCATCTATACTGACCTCCATCAGGTTGCAAATTAAAAATAATTTTTTGTCTGCATCTAGCTCTGAAAAAATATTTGGCCTTCTAGCAGTGTGTGGGACTTTCTCTATTAGTCCATCTATACTGACCTCCATCAGGTTGCAAACTGAATATATTTTTTTTCTGCATCTACCTCTGAAAAAATATTGGGCTTCTAGCTGTGTGTGGGACTTGTTCTATTAATCCATCTATACAGACCTCCATCAGGTTGCAAACTGAATATAATTTTTTTCTGCATCTACCTCTGAAAAAATATTTGGGCTTCTAGCTGTGTGTGGGACTTGTTCTATTAGTCCATCTATACTGACCTCCATCAGGTTGCAAACTGAATATAATTTTTTTCTGCATCTAGCTCTGAAACAATATTTGGCCTTCTAGCAGTGTGTGGGACTTTCTCTATTAGTCCATCTATACTGACCTCCATCAGGTTGCAAATTAAAAATAATTTTTATCTGCATTTAGCTCTGAAAAAATATTTGGCCTTCTAGCAGTGTGTGGGACTTTCTCTATTAGTCCATCTATACTGACCTCCATCAGGTTGCAAATTAAAAATAATTTTTATCTGCATCTACCTCTGAAAAAATATTTGGGCTTCTAGCTGTGTGTGGGACTTGTTCTATTAGTCCATCTATACTGACCTACATCACGCTGCAAATTCAAAATAATTTTTTGTCTGCATCTAGCTCTGAAAAATATTTGGCCTTCTAGCAGTGTGTGGGACTTTCTCTATTAGTCCATCTATACTGACCTCCATCAGGTTGCAAATTAAAAATAATTTTTATCTGCATCTACCTCTGAAAAAATATTTGGCCTTCTAGCAGTGTGTGGGACTTTCTCTATTAGTCCATCTATACTGACCTCCATCAGGTTGCAAATTAAAAATAATTTTTATCTGCATCTAGCTCTGAAAAAATATTTGGCCTTCTAGCAGTGTGTGGGACTTTCTCTATTAGTCCATCTATACTGACCTCCATCAGGTTGCAAATTAAAAATAATTTTTATCTGCATCTACCTCTGAAAAAATATTTGGGCTTCTAGCTGTGTGTGGGACTTGTTCTATTAGTCCATCTATACTGACCTCCATCAGGTTGCAAACTGAATATAATTTTTTTCTGCATCTAGCTCTGAAAAAATATTTGGCCTTCTAGCAGTGCGTGGGACTTTCTCTATTAGTCCATCTATACTGACCTCCATCAGGTTGCAAATTAAAAATAATTTTTATCTGCATCTAGCTCTGATAAAATATTTGGCCTTCTAGTAGTGTGTGGGACTTTCTCTATTAGTCCATCTATACTGACCTCCATCAGGTTGCAAATTAAAAATAATTTTTTGTCTGCATCTAGCTCTGAAAAAATATTTGGCCTTCTAGCAGTGTGTGGGACTTTCTCTATTAGTCCATCTATACTGACCTCCATCAGGTTGCAAACTGAATATATTTTTTTTCTGCATCTACCTCTGAAAAAATATTGGGCTTCTAGCTGTGTGTGGGACTTGTTCTATTAATCCATCTATACAGACCTCCATCAGGTTGCAAACTGAATATAATTTTTTTCTGCATCTACGTCTGAAAAAATATTTGGGCTTCTAGCTGTGTGTGGGACTTGTTCTAATAGTCAATCTATACTGACCTCCATCAGGTTGCAAACTGAATATAATTTTTTTCTGCATCTAGCTCTGAAAAAATATTTGGCCTTCTAGCAGTGTGTGGGACTTGTTCTATTAGTCCACCAATACTGACCTCCATCAGGTTGCAAATTCAAAATAATTTTTTGTCTGCATCTAGCTCTGAAAAAATATTTGGCCTTCTAGCAGTGTGTGTTACTTGTTCTATTAGTCCATCTATACTGACCTCCATCAGGTTGCAAACTGAATATAATTTTTTTCTGCATCTAGCTCTGAAAAAATATTTGGCCTTCTAGCAGTGTGTGGGACTTGTTCTATTAGTCCACCTATACTGACCTCCATCAGGTTGCAAATTCAAAATAATTTTTTGTCTGCATCTAGCTCTGAAAAAATATTTGGCCTTCTAGCAGTGTGTGGGACTTTCTCTATTAGTCCATCTATACTGACCTCCATCAGGTTGCAAACTGAATATATTTTTTTTCTGCATCTACCTCTGAAAAAATATTTGGGCTTCTAGCTGTGTGTGGGACTTGTTCTATTAGTCCATCTATACTGACCTCCATCAGGTTGCAAATTGAATATAATTTTTTTCTGCATCTAACCCAGCCAATAGTTTTGGCCTAATACCACAGTTTGGCCACTCAGCTCTGCTCGGTTCCCATCCATTGTTTTTTTGTGCAAACAACTCCAGAGTTGTGAATTAGTTAACCACCAAAATGAGTGGAAAAAGGCCTGCTGCTGGTGGAAAGGGGAATAGGCGTGTTGGGAAGGGGATAAAAGGTTGTGTCAGTGGGGTAGGTGTTAAAGCAACAGTAACATCTGCAGAAGAAAGACCATCTTCCAGCCAAACTAAAATGTCTACTTCTTTTAGCGTACAATGTGATAAGATCCCTTTCTTACGGCCACGCCAATCGCTACAAATTCCAGATGAGGCACAAAAACAGCAGGTGCTTCAACGGATATCAAGTGCTCCTTTAAGTGGGCTCTCCTCCACATCAACTTCAACATCACAAATACTCCAGTCCTCAAAGGTGTCACCCCAATCGCACTTGCTTCCTCACAGCTCCCAAATCTCCAGCTGCCCGTCTGAGTATGAGGTAGAACAGATGGTTGAGTCTGCAGAGCTGTTTACTCATACTATAGCCTGGGAATCAGAGGTCGACTCCAGCGCTTCTGTGAATCCAGACGAGGAAATGATCTGCACTGATGCCCAGAATCTTTGAGTCGGATCCAGGACCAGACGCAGAAGGTTCTGACCATAATGTACACCCTCGTTCCCAAACTGTAACTCCTGTTGGTGGAGACAATGAGGAAGACGATGATGAGACTCAAATACCTGATTGGAGCGACAACTTTAGTTTTTTGTCAGGGCAGGAACAGGTTGGCTCTGAGGACGACGGGTGTGATAACGCACAGGGTGATGATGATGAGGTTGGAGATCCCACTTACTGTCAACCCACAGTCAGCCAAGAGATGAGGTCAGCAGAGGAGGTGGAGGAAGATGCTAGTGACGACGAGGTCAGGTTGCGCCTTCCTGGACAGAGACTTAGTACTGGAAGCACGTCAACAACTGCATCCTCAAACAAAACTCTGCCTCTCACCACAAGTCGTGGTGGCTCTTCAGGTCGCATGGGTGCTAAGCCTTGCATAGCCTGGGCATTTTTTCAGATCGATAAAGATGACCCAACTCATGTTATCTGTAACATTTGTCAGCAAAAGCTAAGTAGAGGCCAAAAAATACATAGTTTGAGTACTTCATGCATGAACCGGCACATGGACATGAAGCATAAGTTGCAGTGGGAGGCTCAGTGTGCTACAATGCGGCCTAGCCGGCCGGGCCAACCACCGTCTGCCATATCTTGTGCATCCGCGGCCTCTTCATCCTCTGTGACTGGGGGGACAGCAGTCACACCTGTTTTGGGGCGCAGACCTGCCACCTCTTTACCCGCAACAGCCAGCGTGATTGGCAGGTCATCATTTTCTTTGGAGGTGGTAACACCAGCTGGTGTTGAGCGCTGTCCGACATCGATAGCACCACCTTTGGATCAAGGCAACCTAACATGTCCGCCTGCATCTTCCTCACAGACCGGCAGTTTGCCGGGGACACCCTTATCAACCCCGTCTAAGCACAATAGCCAGCCCTCGGTCCCTCAGATGTGGACAAGTAAAAGACCATTTCCTCCTAGCCATGAGAAAGTTAAGAGGTTGAATTTCACCATCTGCAAGCTCTTGGCTACAGAAATGCTGCCTTTCCGCCTGGTGGACACAGAGGATTTTCGAGACCTTATGTCCGTCGCAGTGCCCCAATACCAGATGCCCAGTCGGCACTACTTCTCAAAGAAAGGTGTGCCTGCGCTCCACCAGCATGTTGCACACAACATCACCGCTTCTTTGCGAAACTCTGTGTGTGACAGGGTGCATTTCACCACAGACACTTGGACGAGTAGGCATGGACAGGGGCGTTACATGTCGCTGACTGGGCACTGGGTAACTATGGTGACAGCAGGACAAGGGGCTGCTGTCCAAGTCTTGCCGTCCCCACGAGTTGTGCGTCAATCCTCTTTATGTTAAAGTTCCTCCACTGCTTCTGCCTCCTCAACCTCCTCTCGGTCTTCCACCTGCACCCAAAGCCTGTCTGGTCATGCCACAAGCTTTCTAACTGCGCAGAAGGGATCCTGCACACCTCCTTACTATGCTGGCAGTAGGGCTCAACGTCATCAGGCGGTTTTTACTTTGAAATGTCTGGGAAATGTGAGTCACACAGCTGAGGAGTTGTGGTCAGCTCTGGAGAACCAATTTCATGAATGGTTGTCTCCACTGGACCTGAAACCAGGGAAGGCCGTGTGCGACAATGCTGCAAACCTGCGTGCGGCCCTTCGCCGGGGCAATGTCACACACGTGCCTTGTATGGCTCACGTGTTGAACCTGCAATTTTTAGCCCACTATCCCAGACTAGATGGCCTTCTGCAGAGGGCACGGTCGCTGTGTGCTCACTTCCGCCGTTCGCATCCCGCAGCTCAGCGACTTACATCTCTACAGAAGTCGTTGGGCCTGCCACATCACCGGCTGAAATGCGATGTGCCTACCCGGTGGAATTCAACTCTGCACATGTTGCAGCGACTGTGGCAGCACCGACAAGCCCTGGTGCAATACGTTCTGACGTATAGCCTGGGCCAACGAGATCCAGAGGTGGGGCAAATCACGCTGGAGGAGTGGTCTCAGATCAGGGACCTATGCACCCTTCTGCACAGTTTTGAAATGGCGACGAAGATGTTTAGTGCTGACGATGCCATTATCAGCATGACTATTCCGGTGATTTACATGCTGGAGTACATGTTAAACAGAATTCGGAGTCAGGTGGTGGCACAAGAGGAGGTGGAGGAAGTAGAGGAGGAGGAGTTGTATGCGGAAGGGCTAACATCTGCAAGGTCCAGACGGTCGGCAGCACCAAGGCGGCAGGCATGTGAGGGTGGGGGAGATGGTTTTACCAGGGCGCATGGTAGCAGCCAAACTAGTGAGGAAGGTGCAGGAGCCCAGGAAGAAGTGGAGGACGAACTGATGGAAGACTCATCAGATGAGGGAGACCTTGATCACATTTCTGTTGTACGAGGTTGGGGGGAGAGGACAGAGGAAGGAAGCATGATTGTTACCTCGCCACCAACACAACAGGGACTTGGTGCTCCTGGATGCGCAACACACATGAGTGCCTTCTTGCTGCACTACCTGCAACATGACCCTCGAATTGTGAGAATTAGAAATAATCCTGACTACTGTGTTGCCACACTGTTAGATCCCCCAAACTTTTCGATCAACCTTTTCATTTTAATAAAGACCAAAAAAATGGTCATTTTTGAAATTATAAGCATTAGCAGGTTATTAGAAACTGAAATCAAACAGTTTTCAACTCAAAACTTTATTCTAGGTGATGTTACATTTTCACATAGGACCCCTTTTTCGAAAGGAGCTTCTGAACTCTCTCGTCCATTGAATTTGTCAGGTTTTGGATGGTTTCTGCTTCAATTGTTTTGCATGAGGACAGAATACCCTCCCAGAGCTGTTGCTTAGATGTGAACTGCCTCCCGCCATCATAGACACTCCTTTTGATGATGCTCCAGAGGTTCTGAATGGGGTAGAGGTCAGGGGAGCATGGGGGTCACACCATAAGTTTGTCCCCTTTTATGCCCATGTAGCGCTGGCGTCCCTGCCCTCTGCTAGGCAGGGACGCTGCTCCCCTCACCGCTCTGCTCCGTGCCCGGCGTCCTCTCCCCGCTCTGCTGTCAGCGCGCGCTCCTGCCCGGCGTCCTCTCCCCGCTCTGCTGTCAGCGCGCGCTCCGTCCCGGCGTCCTCCTCCTGCTCTGCTCTCGGCGCGCGCTCCTTCCCGGCCCCTGTGCTTAGGGCGCGCGCGCGCGCGCTCCCCTCCTCTTAAAGGGGCCGCGCGCGCCGCCCTAAAGAGTCCCCGGCCAATGGCCGGAGGACTTCATCATATAAAAGGCACCTCCTCCAAAATGGAGGTGCCCGAGCAATGTTGTTTGCACCTGTGTCTCACCTGTGCTTCAGCCCTCAGGTCCCGTTGCCAGTTACCTGCCAGTTACCTGCCAGTTACCTGTCAGTTTCCTGCTAGTTACCTGCCTGATTCCTGCCTTACTACTCCTGTCAGTCTGTCTAAAGGACCAGCCTGCCCGCTCACCTGGGAGCGCATATCAGCTACCTGCCTGCTTGCCTGAGGTCCGACGGTCTGCCTTACTACTCCGGTCAGTCTGTCTATGGACCAGCTTGCCCGCTCACCTGGGAGCGCTTCTCCGTTATCTGCCTGCTTGCCAGCCCGGAGGCTCCGTTGTCACGTGCTGTGACCACCAGCTATCTCAGAGACTCTTGCCCGCTCACCTGGGAGCGCATCTCCGTTACCTGCCTGCTTGCCAGCCCGGAGGTCCCGTTGTCACGTGCGGTGACCACCAGCTATTCCAGAGACTCTTGCCTGCTCACCTGGGAGCGCTTCTCCGTTACCTACCTGCCTGCCAGCCCGGAGGTTCCGCCGTCACGTGCCGTGACCACCTGCTATTCCAGAGACTCTCGCTTGCTCACCTGGGAGCACACATCTACCATCTGCCTGCTAGCCTACCCGGAGGCTCTGCCATCACAGGTCGTACCTACCCCTTACCCAGAGACTGCCCTGATCACTTGCCGTAACTCCCTGTCCGTTCACCCAGAGACTGCCACCCGCTCCCTTACAAGGGCCGCCCCCTTGTATAGTAGCTCAGAGGTTCCGCCTCCCGGACCCGTTACAGTTTGCTCGGGCCATGGAACCCGGTGGCACCCAAGCTCCCTCGCTCTCGGACCTCTGTCTTGAACTGTCCCGTCAGAGGTCCCAACAGGAGACCATCCTGGGTCACCTGCGGAATGTTAATACTCGCCTGAACACTCTGTCTGATCCACCAACAACCTCCGCCAGTACCATGGTATCCTTTTCCGGACCCCGGCTCTCTGCACCTCCTCGCTTCGGAGGCGACTCCGTCCTGGCTCGGGGCTTCATAAATCAGTGCACCCTGCATTTTGAACTATTATCCCACCAGTTTAACTCCGACCGAGCCAAAATTGCCTTTATCATGTCCCATCTCACCGGGGAGGCCCTGGCCTGGCTAAATCCTCTATGGGAGAGAGGAGATCCCCTGGTGTCCGACTTGCCTGCCTTTCTCATGGCTTTCCGGAAAGCCTTCGACGAACCCGGACGGAGGACCTCATCCGCATCTTCTCTGCTTCGCCTCCGTCAGGGAAGCCTCACCGTGGGCCAATATGCCATACGGTTCCGTACCCTTGCCTCGGAGCTGGCCTGGGATAACGAAGCCCTGGTATCCGTCTTCTGGGAGGGTCTGTCCGGCCGTATTAAAGATGAACTTGCTGGTCGGGACATTCCTACCACTCTCGATGATCTAATAACCCTTGCCACCCGGATTGACCTACGGTTCCAGGAGCGTGCCAAAGAGGTCACCCGTGAGAGAAGGATTCCACGTCTAGCTCCTACTTTCCAGGAACCCGTCATTCCTTCCGTTTCTCCACAGGTACACTCTCCTGAGCCTATGCAGGTCGACCAGACCAAGATGGTCAAATCCCGTCAGGATTTCCGCCGTGCCGAGGGGAGCTGCTTCTACTGTGGCAGTAAGGAGCATCTGATCCGTGCCTGCCCGGAGAGGTCGGGAGAACGCCTGTATCTAGGTTCACTCAGAGGGGTCGATCTAGACAAAAATAAATCCTCTCCATCCCTGCTGTTGTCAGTCTCAATCATCTGCGGGGAGAATCGTTATTCCGAACTAGCCCAACTTGACTCTGGAGCAGCCGGAAATCTTATTTCACAGTCCCTGGTGGAGAAATTCCGCATCCCCACCAAACCTCTGGCTGTACCCTTGTCTGTTGTTGCCGTGGATGGGGGCCTCTTACCTCGCCCCATCCAATTCATCACCGAATCCATTACTCTGCAGGTGGGAATGCTGCATTCAGAGAGTATCTCCTTTCACGTTCTGCCTGGTCTCCCTCACGCCCTCTTGCTAGGTCTGCCTTGGCTCCAGAGACATGCACCCGTGCTTGACTGGCAAACCGGAGAAGTCCTTCACTGGGGACAGGCCTGTCATAAAACCTGCCTGGTTCCCGTCCATTCCGTCCGTCCCTCTCCTATCCCAGCTAATCTACCTGGACTTCCGATTCCTTATTGGTCTAGTGCTGATGTCTTTGTTAAGGAGGAGGCAGAGACATCACCACCTCATAGACCATGTGACTGCCCCATCGATCCCGCCAGAGTAATGCAGGTGGCTCCCGTGAGTCTAAATTGTCTCCCTCCTGGTAAGACGTTCGTATCGGTACCTGATCGGGAGAGAATCCTACACTGGGGTCATTCGTCTAAACTAGCTGACCACGCCGGTCGGAAAAAGACCCTCCAGCTTATTACCCGACACTACTGGTGGCCTAACCTGCACAAGGATGTTATGGACTTTGTTTCTGCCTGTGTGTCCTGCGCCCGCAACAAAGTTCCGAGACACCTGTCGGCCGGCCGCCTTCTTCCTCTGCCAGTACCTGCTGCCCCCTGGCAGCATTTAGCGATGGACCCTCCTCAATTCCGTCCTGGGGATAAAGTCTGGCTCTCGTCCAAATATGTCCGACTCAAGATCCCTTCCTATAAGTTAGGGTCTCGGTTCATCGGCCCACTGGTGGTCATCGGTCAGATCAACCCGGTAACCTATAAATTGAAACTCCCGGCCAACTTACGGATCCCTAACTCCTTCCATGTATCTCTCCTCAAACCTGTGGTACTTAACTCTTTTTCTAAGTCTACAGGTACGCCTCCTGCTCTGGTTTCTGCTGAGGACAAGTTTGAGGTAGAGAACATTCTTGCCAGCAAAAGGGTAAGAGGAAAGACCTTTTTTCTGGTAGATTGGAGGGGGTTTGGTCCTGAGGAGAGAACGTGGGAGCCCCGGGAGAACATCCATGCCCCTCTCATCCTAGCTAAATTTCTGTCTGGCCTAAAAAAGGGGGGGCCTAAAGGGGGGGGTACTGTAGCGCTGGCGTCCCTGCCCTCTGCTAGGCAGGGACGCTGCTCCCCTCACCGCTCTGCTCCGTGCCCGGCGTCCTCTCCCCGCTCTGCTGTCAGCGCGCGCTCCTGCCCGGCGTCCTCTCCCCGCTCTGCTGTCAGCGCGCGCTCCGTCCCGGCGTCCTCCTCCTGCTCTGCTCTCGGCGCGCGCTCCTTCCCGGCCCCTGTGCTTAGGGCGCGCGCGCGCGCGCTCCCCTCCTCTTAAAGGGGCCGCGCGCGCCGCCCTAAAGAGTCCCCGGCCAATGGCCGGAGGACTTCATCATATAAAAGGCACCTCCTCCAAAATGGAGGTGCCCGAGCAATGTTGTTTGCACCTGTGTCTCACCTGTGCTTCAGCCCTCAGGTCCCGTTGCCAGTTACCTGCCAGTTACCTGCCAGTTACCTGCCAGTTTCCTGCTAGTTACCTGCCTGATTCCTGCCTTACTACTCCTGTCAGTCTGTCTAAAGGACCAGCCTGCCCGCTCACCTGGGAGCGCATATCAGCTACCTGCCTGCTTGCCTGAGGTCCGACGGTCTGCCTTACTACTCCGGTCAGTCTGTCTATGGACCAGCTTGCCCGCTCACCTGGGAGCGCTTCTCCGTTATCTGCCTGCTTGCCAGCCCGGAGGCTCCGTTGTCACGTGCTGTGACCACCAGCTATCTCAGAGACTCTTGCCCGCTCACCTGGGAGCGCATCTCCGTTACCTGCCTGCTTGCCAGCCCGGAGGTCCCGTTGTCACGTGCGGTGACCACCAGCTATTCCAGAGACTCTTGCCTGCTCACCTGGGAGCGCTTCTCCGTTACCTACCTGCCTGCCAGCCCGGAGGTTCCGCCGTCACGTGCCGTGACCACCTGCTATTCCAGAGACTCTCGCTTGCTCACCTGGGAGCACACATCTACCATCTGCCTGCTAGCCTACCCGGAGGCTCTGCCATCACAGGTCGTACCTACCCCTTACCCAGAGACTGCCCTGATCACTTGCCGTAACTCCCTGTCCGTTCACCCAGAGACTGCCACCCGCTCCCTTACAAGGGCCGCCCCCTTGTATAGTAGCTCAGAGGTTCCGCCTCCCGGACCCGTTA
The DNA here is from genome assembly GCF_046119375.1 of Phyllobates terribilis. NCBI lineage: Eukaryota > Metazoa > Chordata > Amphibia > Anura > Dendrobatidae > Phyllobates > Phyllobates terribilis. The sequence continues at coordinate 249,259,330 of NW_027362761.1, forward strand.
CAGCCCATATCAGCCAGAGATGCAGATGTTTTATGTGCAGCATGAGATGGTGCATTATCATGCAAAAAAATTATCTTGCTGTGAAATACACGGTTCTTCTTCTTGAACCATGGCAGGAAGTGCTGTTTGAGAAAATCCACATACATTATGGAGTTCATCTTTAGCGCCTTCAGGGATCCTAAAGGGGCCGACAATCTCTCTCCCCATGATTCCAGCCCAAAACATTACTCCACCTCCTCCTTGTTGGCGCTGTAGCTGTGTTTGCGTGGGGTGTCCATCAACCAGCCATCCTCCACTCCATCCATCTGGACCATCGAGCGCTGCACGGCACTCATCCGTGAACAAAACAGTTTTGAAATCAGTCTTCATGTAATGTTTGGCCCACTGGAGCCGTTTCTGCTTGTGTGAAGTGGATAGAGGAGGTCGACAGGATGGCGTATGCACAGCTGCAAACCTCTGAAGGACCCTGCATCTTGTTGTTCGGGGGACGTTGAAGGCACCAGCAGCTTCAAAAACTTGTCTGCTGCTATGACAAGGCTTTTTTGCCGCTGCTCTTTTAACCTGACGTAATTGCCTGTAGGAAAGAGTCCTCAATTTGCCCTTATCAGCACGCACACGTGTGTACTGTGAATCAGCTACATACTTCTTGATTGCCAAGACACTTCATCCTGATCATCGCACAATGTTGATTGTAGTCATGCCTTGACCTAAACACTCCACAATTTGTTGCTTCTCAGCAGCCGACACATCCTTTTTCTTTCCCATTTTGGCAGAAAATGTAGGCTGCTTAATAATGTGAGACAGCCTTCTTAAGTAGTCTTGCCTTTCATTGGACACACCTGCCAAACTAATTAGCACAGGTGTCTGCAATTGCTTACAGTGATATAAAGAGCCCTGACACACATCACCATCAATGAGTTTAACTGACAAACAAACAAATTCTTCCCTTATCACTCCTAAACACTTTTTGCATAATAATTTGGAACACAGTGTACATGTGCTTTTCCACAAAACACCAGTGGTTCACGTAGTGAATCTTACAGTTCTAACTTGCCAACCGTGGTCTGTATGGAGTTGTTCAATAAAGGGCCCAAAATTAAGATAACATAGATGGGAGAGGTCTCTATGAATAGGAATTCCTAAGTATTTGATACCCTGTGAGGGCCAGGCAAAGGGAAAGTTGGACTGGATGGAATCCTATATGGATTTGGGGAGGGAGACATCGAGGGCCTCAGACTTCGCTGCATTGATTTTAAAATTTGACCATGTAACAAAGTGATCTATTTCAGCCATAACAGCATGGATGGATATATGTGATTGAGTGATATATACTAGGACATCATCAGCAAATAGAGAGCACTTGTACTCGGTGCCTCCCACCTCAATCCACCTAATATTGGGGTTATGGCGAATTGATGAGAGCAGGTGCTCCGTCACTAGGATGTATAAGAGAGGGGACAGAGGACATCCCTGCCTTGTCCCATTGGTGATTGTGAAAGGTGATGAAAATGTTCTGATGCACCCCCTGGGCCTTGGGACGCCCGGAGCCGGACCCTTTTTGGTGGATGCTGGTGGTTGTAGTCTTCGTGGCGGCGACCCGGTTCCGTGGCTCAGGGTGGTCAAACCAGTGGCGGAACTATTTATGTGGTTTTGATGTTTAAATGTCCGACTACGCCACCCGTGGATTGTGGTCAGAGTGAACCGCCACTGCAGGGCAGACCGCTGAGGCTCGTGTTGTGGGTGCAGCAGAGCATAGCATAACTCCCCACGGGAGGAGTATAGCCTCAGGGCAGTGTATGCGGAGGATGGGGTGTGATGGTGCAGGGCAGCAGCAGTAACGACATGGAGTCAGTGATGCAGTCCAGGGCCTTTACTCACAGTTCTTATTATCCAGACCACGTCTGCAGGTAACGGCTGCCCACGTCGTACTGTGCTCACCAGGTGAGGGGCTCAGACAACTCCCAGATAACTTTGGAGCGCTTCACAGGACCCCCTTTGTGTGTCCTTTGTCTGGCCTTTCTTACCAACCCTTCTGTCCGGCTGCCTCGGGCCTCCTTTTGGTAAACTTGGCGCCAGTTTCCCTGACCCTATGTGCTGCCCTCCTAGCGGGTGTAGCGAGGGGCTGTGCCACATAAAATATCACAGCCTCCGGTTTCTAGCTGAGGGTCGTTTCCTGCCTCCACTACTTTCGGGGACCGGTCTCCCCCTTTGGCCTGACCCCTCCACGCAGGTGGATTCGGGCGTGCGGTGGCGACGCGCCCGTCCGCACCCCTGGGATCCCTTCGTTCCTCATTCCTGGAGCCTTCTCCGCTCCTCTTCCTTCCTTCTCCCTCTTCCAGGCCTGGGCCTCTGTTACTAGGCCCGCCTCCGGAGCAGAGCTCATGCAGAGCCCCTGCTCCCTGCCACTTCTGCTCAGACTTCTCTGCACTGAACTAAGATGGTGCCCACCTTTTATACTCCCTTCTCAATGCACCCAGGAACTGCTTCCTCCCTGCTCCTGCACTACAGGGTTCCCCTTCCTCAGTGTTCCCTCCCCCCACTCCAGCCAGGGACAGGGACTGTCGTGCCCATCTCAGGTGCATATTGGTCGCCCTGCCCCACGGCAATGTGGTGTAATGCATGCAGGTGTCGGGTCCTGATCCACACTCCATCCTTACCTGAGAGTGAGATATCACACCTCTGGGTGAGGTGCAATACCTCTGTAGCAACCGAGCCCTCAGGGTGCTACAGTTCCATTTATCTTCAGCCTATGTGACGTATTGCGATACAGGGCCGTGATTTTGGCTATAAAAGGGTCCCCTAGACCCCTACCCCAAGCTTTTTAAGAGAATCATATATGGCGTGCCAGGAGACTCTATGGAATGCTTTCTCAGCATCCAACGAGAGTATCTAATTACAAATTTTTAACTGCATCTAGCCCAGGAAATACTTTGTGCCTAGTAGCAGTGTCTGCTAGTCAGCGCATTATCCCGGCTGTTAAGCAAGCTACACCACCTGTAGTTTGGACACTTAATTTTTTCAAAGGAAATGCTTCGGGACCACGGGATACTCAGTGAAGAGCATCAGGAGGCACCCCAAGGCATAGGGGCTGGGACTGGCAGTAGGATGCCTTGCGGTGGACAGCCGAGCTCGATCCTTATAAAAGCTTTTTAACTGCAGCAGCTTTAGTGGAGTCTACTTGTGCTGGAATTACGCGGCTGCTGGCATGAGACTTGCCGTCCAATAGATCCTTGTAAATGGATTTAAAGTGTATTCATTCAAATTAGAGAGACAATTTAAATTAAAAAGCTTAGAGCTGCCTCCACCACAGGGGGGCTCGCTCGACCCACCAGCGGACAGGCACCAGTATTGGGAGAGGGGGGCTGGCCCTGGCACAAACCCGGCGACACGGAGGTGGCACGGGCAGGAGCGGACTGAACGTGTCGGCTTCTCACTTTTTGGATTTTAGAAGGGCATGACATGCCTATATCTGTGTCTCCCCCTCCTTTTACTCCTCCACCTCTTTTCTTTTCGCATGACTATATGTACTTGTCACTTTTCCATGTGTTAGTTGTGTCTTCTGAGCAGTTTGTCAGCTTTTGGACACCTTTGAAGGTGTTTTCTATGTGTTTCTATGTGTTTTTGTTTGCCTGCCATTGGTTTTAACGGTGTTCGAAGGTGTTCGACGAACAGTTCGGCGAACACACGGGTGTTCGACGAACCGAACCAAACTCGAACACTACGGGGGTGGCTCAACACTACTCACGACTACTAAAACTTGACCGTGTGGAAGACAGACTGGAGGTGGTGGTGCCCAGGTAACTGGAAGTATTATCTGCTATCCAATTAATAACCTGTTCACACTGACCAGTTCACAATAGTGGTGTTGTAGTGTGCTTCCCTAGTAATTCGGTCAAGAAGTGGGAGCGAGAAGATGTGGCTGTTGGTTGTGGCACATTTTCACCTTGGCCACGGCCCCGTCCTCTACACGCACCGTCACCAAAACATCCAGTTCAACGTCCCTTGCCACGCGCCTTGCCCTGTGTAAATGAAGTAAAGTAGCTTACACTCGCACTATCAATGGAAAAAGGGAAATAAAAAGAAGATTAGAACCGTGGAAGAGGAATATCACAGTTCTATTTCTCTGGCCTACACCAGAATCTTTTAAGTAGATATATTTGTGTCTGAACAGTCAGGGAGACACTATTACTGTTTTTTTGTATGGAAAAAATGGCAAAAGCCAGATAATACAGAGATTTGACCCTTGGAACTGCAAAACCAAAGTTCTAGTTATCTGGCCTACACCAGAATCTTTTAAACAGATATATTGTGTCTGAACAGTCAGGGAGACAGTATTACTGTTTTTTTTACGGAAAAAATGCCAAAAGCAGGATAATACAGAGATTTGACCCGTGGAACTCCATAACCACAGTTCTAGTTATTTGGCCTACACCAGAATCTTTTAAACAGATATATTTGTGTCTGAACAGTCAGGGAGACTCTATTACTGTTTTTTTTTAATGGAAAAAATGCCAAAAGCAGGATAATACAGAGATTTGACCCGTGGAACTGCAAAACCACAGTTCTAGTTATCTGGCCTACACCAGAATCTTTTAAACAGATATATTGGTGTCTGAACAGTCAGGGAGACACTATTACTGTTTTTTTTAACGGAACAACTGCCAAAAGCAGGATAACACAAAGATTTGACCCGTGGAACTGCAAAACCAAAGTTCTAGTTATCTGGTCTACACCAGACTCTTTTAAACAGATATATTGGTGTCTGAACAGTCACAGACATACTCATTTTTTTTTTTTTTTTGGGGGGGGGGGGGATACCAAAAGGTTAATAAGATGCGGATTTGTACAGTCTGACTGAGGAAAAAAAAATACATGATTTAGATGAAAAAAAAAGGATTTTTCCTGGCCCGTGAGACCGGGGGATAGGTCTAGCAATTTGACAAGCAAGAGCACACAGGACTGTAATGCAGCGTTTGCTGGTATAACCACTGGGTCTCCTATACAGCCTGCCTGATATCTGAGATGGATATTAGTCCTGAGAAGGACTGTTTGTTTGATTTGGCAGGCTTTAGAGACCCTACACTACCTATTTCGCACTATATATCTCTCCCTAACTCAGCAGAACTCTCCCTACACTGTCTGATCCCGGGCAACTGTGTCCAAGATGGCGGTGCCCGATTTTAAATACTCGAGGTGACGCTGTGCGGCCAGCCAATCACTGTAATTCCCACAAACAACATGGCTGCGGCATTACAGTGACTGGCTGGCAATCCCTGCTTGTTCATTGGCTCTGTAAAGAGCACCAAACGTGCAGGGCAGAGACCCGAGCTCCCACCAGAGTAACCTGGAAATGCTCGGTGTTCGCCGAACATCCCGAGTAGTGAGATGCTCGGGCTAGTACCGAGCAGTGTTGAGCATGCTCGCTCAACACTAAAAATGAAATTACTTCCTCCTGGAAGTCGTTGGCTTTTATTCAAGGGGCGTGCACGGAATGGCTACAGTCATTGCTCACTAAGCTGAGAGTGACTGCAGTTGGCACATCCCGACACTTTGACAGCCGACTCTGTAGCGCATCTGTGCAGAGAGAGCTGTCAATCAAAGTTCTGGGGTGTGCTTATAGCTGTCGCTCAAAGTATAGTAAGCGAGGACTGTAGCCACTACATGCATGCCCTTATAAACAAATGTTGGAAGCTCCAGTATCAAATAAGTTTTTTTTCTCCCAGTAGCAACACTTTCGTCAGGCGGCCAGGCAGTATTGTATTCTAATTTACATAAAGATTAACCCTATATCTGCAGGTAAATATAGGTTTCTGAGGTGAGAGATTCTCTCCAAGATCCTATCCCAATATGTAGTAGGTGTAATAATAATAATATTAGCAAATATCTCCAATTAGAAATGTAGTATAGTATTTTTGATTCACTATGTCTCTTTCCTCTTTCAGGCGGATGCTCGGGTCCCCTCCCTGCTTGTTTGGCGCTCTTTAGAGCTCCAATCAACATGCAGGGATTGTCTGCCACACACTGTAATGCCGCAGCCATGTTGGTTGTGGCATTACAGTGATTGGCTGGCCGCACAGCGTCATCAAGTCTATATAAGACCTGGCGCCGCCGTGCTCGTCACAGTCTACTCCTCAATCAGGCAGTGTAGAGAGAGGTGCTGCTGAGTTAGGGAGAGATTTGGTTGTTTATTAGTTAGTGTAGGTATTCTACAAGATTCTCTACATATCCATCTCAGCGAAAAGTCCCTCTGAGGACTAATCCAGCTGCAGAGATATCGCTGCTAGGCAGGTAGGGTATATAGCAGACTGCAGTGCATATAGCAAGAGGCTCCATTCCAGTTCAGCCTGCTGCAGCTTCATTCAGGAAGTGGTGGAGGTGGAGCCTGCAGTGAGCTGTGTGCCGTGTGCTGTCTGGACTGTTTGGCTGCTGTGGAGAGAGCTCCTGGGAAGGGAGGTTTTTTTTTTCTATCTGGGACTTTTTGTCTGCCCCCTTCCCAGGAAAGAGGGCTCAGAGTGGGACTGGCCTCCGGGGCTGGGCCCCCGGCTCCCACCTCCCGGTCCAAGCTGGCGGGGGGTGGGAGGAACACCAAGCCGGCTAAGGCTACAAGATCTGGCCAAGACAGCAGGGGTTCCACCATGAGGACCCGGAGGACCCCCGAGGCTACGACCGCGGCGGCTCCTCCCTCCGGAGGTAGGTCGAGTACGAGCGGAGGTGCTGCAGCGGTGCCCCCTGATTGGGGTACCAAGGCGTCGAGGGAGGCAACCGTCACCTATGCCTCCCGTATACATGCGCACCTCTGCGAGTATGAGGACGCCACAAAGAAGCTAAGTTCCCTCTGGGGGGAGTTGAGGGTGGCTCAGGAGAGGTCCGTGAGGGCCTCTGGCAGTAAGAAGCCTGAGCTATCCGCCGCGGTCCGGAAGATCAAGCGGGCCATTCAAGACCTGGAAGACCGCAGGAGCACCATACTGGCAGGAAGTGGACCCTTCATGGAGAAGCTGCTTAATGATGACCGGTTCAGAGCCATGACCGGTGGGGCTCTGGAGGGGTCGCAGGGCCCCAGCCAGGCGGTGGAGGAGGAGGAAGAAGAGGTATGCGTGGAGGAGGCTGCACCCTACCCACCGCCTGGTGGCCTGGTAAGTGATCTCCAGGCATCGCATAGCGGGATAGCCCCTGAGCAGATGGCTCTCCCGTCTGATTCTAGCCCTTCAGAGGGCAGCGGGAGCGAGGGGGAGGATGAGGAGGATGGGAGTAGCAGCAGTGAGGGGGGCTGCCTTATCATGCAGCAGATCCAGCAGATCGAGTCCCCGGTACGTTTTGGTCAGCTTACGTTCGGGGATGAGATCTGCGAGGATGAGGCACCCGGGAGGGGGACGAAGAGAAAAGCAAAAAAAAAAAAGAAAACATCTATTGCACATAAATTTGTGTATGTCCCCCTCTCTGGGGCCCCCCTGTCCCGTTGTGCGGCACCCGCCACCCACCCCGGCTTGGACTCTGTTGTGGGTCCACAGCGAGGGAGCGGGGAGAACATAGGCCATGGCACGCAGAGCGCTGCCTCTGTTTGTGGTAATGGAGGCAGTGGGTCCAAGGTGTCTGATATGGAGCATGGCGCGGAGGGCGGCCCGACGGTGGGTGTGATCTGTGGTGGTGCTCAGGCTGGATCCCCTGTAAAAGGGAGGTCTGGCCTGGCACCTGGTGCGCCTGCTGGCGTGCAGGGGGCGGCTTGTACATCTGCCGCTGCCTCCTGCTCTGCTGGCGGCGCACCGACAGCCGGGGCCGCATCTCCGGCGGCGTGTGCTGGGGTGTCTGGGTCCCTCACGCACGGATCCACTAAATCTGGATCACTTTCAGGGACCCAGAGACCTGGTAAGGTGAAGGGCGCGGGGCCTGCGGCTCCGGCAGAGCCGGCTCATAAAGGAAAGGTGGGGCTTGCTCCCCTGGCAAAATCCGTGGCGAGGTCGGGGCCCCCTGCGCAGGGGCCAAGTAATGGGTCAGCGCGGGGGGCTCCACCGCCGCTGGGTGCTGAGGGGGAGTGGCCTAGCCTGGGGCCGGCCGCCGGAGCTGGGGTGGCCAGGCTGTTTGTGGTGAAAGGTGTGACGGTAGGGGGTGCTATGCCCCTGAGAGCTGGTGCCGCTGGTCCAGGGGCCCCTGTGAGTAGACCCAGTTCCGGGTCGGCTTCGGGGTTCCCGGCGCGGCCAGCTTCGGGGGGCGTGGCCTCCCAGCCGTCCACGGCACCAGTGGGAGTGGCCTCTGGGGCCCCCACCGTGCTGCCTGGTGCGGGGGGCGTGGCCTCCCTGTCACCAAAGGCACCGGTGGGAGTGGCCTCTGGGGCCCCCGCCGTGCGGCCTGGTGTGGGGGGCGTGGCCTCCCTGTCATCCACGGCACCGGTGGGAGTGGCCTCTGGGGCCCCCACTGTGCTGCCTGGTGCGGGGGGCGTGGACTCCCTGTCACCCACGGCACCGGTGGGAGTGGCCTCTGGGGCCCCCACTGTGCTGCCTGGTGCAGGGGGCGTGTCCTCGCGGGCAAATCCTGCACAAGTGGGCGTGGCTTCACTCGAAAAGGGGCGGGGCTTAGTGCCAGCAGCTGCTGGGAGCAGTAGTGCCACAGCTGTGGCTAAAAATGGAGGTGGTGCCTGCCTGCCAGTGTCCTCTGTGCCCACGGGCTTATCTGGGGCAGGGGCGCCGGCAAAAATAGCTGCAGCACCAGGCTCCCAAAACCCCCCGGCAGGGAAGGTGCTGCCAGCAGGTGGCAGCAGTAGTAATGCTGTTGGAAAACCTGCTGGCAGAAAGTGTGTGGAGAAAAAAAACAACTGTGACCCCAGTGTGCATGTGAGTGGGAGTGGGGCAAGTGGGGTGACTGTCGGTATGGATGTGTCTGTGGTGGAGGAAGCGAGTGCTGGTGTGTCTGTTGCTAGTGGGGGGAGTGGGGGTGGGGCTGGTCCATCTGCCCCCCCGGCTGCTGGTCCCCGGAGTTTTGCGGGGGTAGTAGCCGGGGCCTCGGGGTCTTCTCGGGGGGCTTCCTCACCTCTGGACCTCAGGGACGGTGACTTGCGACGCCGTTTCCTGGAGGCCCTCAAGAAGGGAGAACGGACGATCCAGGTAGAGGGAAGAGAGGTGGACCTGGCCTTTTGGCTAGATAGACATGGCCTGGCCGCCTTCCAAGATAAAAAGGAGGGGGAGACAGCGTGGTCCCTCCCGACAGCCGGGCAGGGGGTGGCCAGGAGGAATGTAGTTCGTCTTCGGTGGAGGGGCAGTGAAGCGTGCCCGCCAAGAGCAAGGGTCGTGGAGCTCCTCCTGAAGATGAACTTCAGGGCGACTGACATCTTTGCCCTGATCCATCCTTTTGGTACCCCCATCTTCGACATCAGTTTTGTTCGGCCGGAGGGCCTAGAGCTTTTTTGGTCGAATTTTGAACTGGTGAAGGGGGAGCCCGGCTGGCGAGACTTTGCCGTGCAGGTGGTGTCTCGCCAAAATGGAGTAAAGAGAGTGACCGTTCTAACTAATAACGAGTCGCTCTCTGGGGTCGATATTATGACGTGGCTTTCCCGCTATGGGGAGGTCACGGACGTCCCAAAAAAGAACAGGGACGAGTTTGGCATCTGGTCAGGGGGCTGGACCTTCATGATGAGGTTGAAGGTCTCAGGCGGTACTGTCACCCACATCCCCTCCTCAGCATTCCTGGGGAGGGACAGGATCCTGATCTTCTACCAGGGGCAACCAAAGGTCTGCCACAGGTGCGGTGATCCCCGCCACTTCAGCGCGGGCTGCAAGGTGCAGAAATGTGCCTTGTGTGGCGGGGTAGGTCATCTTGCCGCGGCCTGTGGTGACATTAGGTGTCACCTGTGTGGTGACCTAGGTCACCCGTACAGCCGCTGCCCCCGCTCCTTTTCTAACACCATCTCTGGTCAGGCGGGGGAGAGCCATGGGGGGGTCCCCAGCGGTGCATCCTCTGCTGGAGCCGGAGGTGGGGGCGGGAGAGGAGCTGAGGGGCCGGTGAAGGAAGGCGTGGCCAGTACATCTGCCCACCAGTGGCATCAGGTGAGGCGCCGTGGGGGTAGGGGGCAGGATAAGCCCCAGGCGACTGGGGTGATGTCTGTACCCTCCTCGGAAGCGGCATCCGGTGCCCCTGAGGCCCTGGGGGAGGAGGCGGTGAGCGAGGAGATCAGGAGGATGGAGAGGGAGGAGGTGGCTGCTTCTGATGACTCCTCCCAGTATGAAAGTCTGGACGAGGAGGTGGTGGAGCAGCCTAAAACAAAAGGTGACAATAAGACCAGTAAGAGTCGGAGGAGGAACCGAAAAGGGGCAAAAACATCTAAGGCCCCCCCCCTGGCCACTAAGGTGCCTACGGAAGGGCTCACCGGCTCCCCTCTGATCCCCCTCTCCAACCGGTTCCATGCCCTCGATGACTCTGCTGTGTCGGAGGTCGGGGGTGAGGGATCGGCGGTAACATCTGAGGTGCCTTCAGGGAGCGGCGGGGTCCGTCCTCCGGAGGGCTCACTTTCCTCTGGGGGGGGGACTGCCCTGGGGTCCAGGGGTGAGGAACCCGGTAAGACTGGGAAGGTGGTGACGGGTGCTATGGACACCTCGGTGTCACTAAAGAGGAGGGGAGAGTCTGGCTCCTCCTCTGAGGGTGAAAAAAGTAAATTGAGGGGTGCGGTTAAAAAGAAGGCCGTCTAACTCAATCACCCATGATGGCGGAACCTACCCCGTTGACTCTGGCGTCGATTAATGTCGCCAGTATAAAGTCAGATGCGGCCAGATTTATGGCCTTTGATTTTTTCAACCGAGTTGAGGCTGACATTTTATTTTTGCAGGAGACCAGACTAACGGACATGGGGGCCATTTACAAAGCAAGGAGGGAGTGGAGGTGCGGGCCCTCATACTGGTCTCTTGCGGCCGAGCCGTATAGCGGGGTAGCGGTCCTTTTTAAGGCCGCTTTGGTGGAATGCAGACGGGTGATCGAGGTAGAAATGGGGAGGTGCTTGGTCCTTGACGTCTTCATGGGGGGACAGGAGCTCCGGCTCATTAACATCTATGGTCCACAGTCAGAGTGGGACCGTAAATGTCTCTTCCTGAAGATCAAGCCCTATCTTTTTACCAGCCGGCAGGTGGTCTTCAGTGGGGACTTTAATACTATAACCAGATCCCGTGATAGGGGCGGCCCCGGAGACCGAAGGCTGGCTTTTGATAGTAATACCCTTAACAGCATAGCAAGCGAAGCTCGCCTGGTGGATGTCCACATCCAGCACACCCCAGGTCACGGGGGTTTCACCTTTCATAGGGGTAGTTGTAGGTCTAGGATAGATAGGTTTTTTTTAAAGGAGGAAGCCGTCTCTTCTGCAGTGTCCGCTGTTGAGGTGGAATTCTCCGATCACTGTTTCATTTCCTTTTCTTTGAATGTTGCAGAGACTCCCCGGATAGGGAGAGGCCTATGGAAGCTGAATTCGTCCCTGTTGGAAGAAGCGGATGTGAGACAATCCTTTGAGGAATTTCTTCAGAGCCAGGTGCCTCTCTTGGGTCTCTGTAGCAGTAAGTCTGAGTGGTGGGAGATCTTCAAAACAAGGGTTGCGGGGTTCTTCCGTCAGCTTTCGAGCCTCAGAGGCCTGAACAGGTACCGCCTGTATCGGGAGCTGGGGAGGAAACTCGAGCAGCTCGTCTCGACTGGAGGGGACCGTGAGGAAATCTCCAGGGTGAAGGCCTTGCTCAAGGGGTGCCAGTATGATAGGCACACATCCTTAGTTTTTGAGAGGGATTTCGGGAGGTACCGCTCGCCCGACCCCTACAGGAACTGCAGGATGTCAGTGAGTTGCAAGATGGTAGCAGGACTGATCGACAGTACGGGTTCCCTGAACAGATCCAAATCAGGGATCCTGGAGGTGGTCAGATCCTTCTACTCGCATCTCTTGGGAAGGAGGGATCCAGATCGGGATGAGATGTCGGCTTTCCTGGCTGAAACCATCCCTGAACCAGGGGATGACCCCTCTCTTCATGGTTTGGCAGAAGCAATCAGGGAAGAGGAAGTGAGACGGGCCATTGATGGGCTCCGGCCCAAAAAATCGCCCGGTCCGGATGGCTTAACATCCGAGTTTTACAGGACTTTTAGGGACTCTTTGGTCCCCCTCATGACTGAGGTTTTTAATGAATGTCTCTCCTCGGACATTCTTCCCGGTTCAATGAGGAAGTCCGTCCTGATTATCCTGTCAAAGGGTAAAGACTCGTCCCGTATTGAGAATTGGCGTCCCATAGCGCTTCTCAATACGGACCGAAAGGTTCTGGCAAAGGTGCTTTTCAATCGATTGGTGAAGTTTGCACCCCGGCTCCTTTCGGGGGCCCAGCACTGCTCTGTTCCAGGCCGCAGTACTTTTAGTGCTGTGCTCGGTGTCCGAGAGGCAGTGGAGCAGGGCAGGGCAGGTCTCTGGAAGGGGTACTTGCTGTCCTTAGACCAGGCGAAGGCCTTTGACCGGGTTAACCATGAGTACCTCTGGTCCGTCCTTCTGAGGTACGGTCTGCCCGGGAGGTTTGTTGATTGGTTGAGAGTATTATACAATGGGGCAGAGACTTTTCCGCTTGTGAACGGTTGGGTCGGACCCCCTTTTGAGGTGAGGTCTGGTGTCCGCCAGGGCTGTCCTCTGAGCCCACTGTTATACGTGTTCGCGATCGACCCCTTTTTAAGGAGAGTGGAACGCGGACCGTTGGTGGGAGTCGGGATGGACCGGGCGGAGCCAGAGGCCACCTTGAGGGTAGTGGCGTACGCCGACGACGTTTCCCTCTTTGTATCCTCGACAGAGGAGGCGGACTGGGTCATGTCTGAAGTTGAGCGCTACTCGGTGGCTTCTGGGTCCATGATCAACCGGGATAAGTGTGAGAGTCTCTGGCTGGGAGGGGGAGATCCAAGTTTCGATCTCCCGGACACCCTCCCAGGGCCTCAGGCCACAGCAAAATTTTTAGGCATCAGTTTCGGCCCGGGGGACTATCCCCAGCAAAACTGGGAGGGCAGACTTAAGATTGCCGCCCAGAAGGTGGATCAGTGGAAGGGTTGGTCCTTGACCCTGAGGGAAAGGGTTAACCTGGCCAAGGGGTTTTTGCTCCCTTTATTAATATACCTGGGCAGCGTCTGCATCTTGCCAGAACCTCTTTGGACACGGGTCTACAGCCTGTTCTTCCAACTATTATGGGGGAATAGGCTGAACCTGATCAAGAGGGAGGTCACGTACCGCACGAGGAGACTAGGAGGGTTGGGTATGGTCAACCCGGTGGTGTTTCTAGTAAACACCTTTCTTAAGGCAAACATCGCCAACCTCTGGTTAGAGAGGGCTCCTCCGTGGGTATTCTCCTGTAGGGGGTGGTTTCGGCCTTTCTTCCAGGAATGGGAGACAGGAGGGCGGGTGAAGGACCTTCGCACGCCTCATGGGCATCTTCCGGCTTATGCTACCCTGGTTGTGAAGGCGATCCGCCGGTGGGGTCTGGGAGTGTGGGAGATCAGGACCTTGTCAAGGAGGTTACTTGACAATAGGGTTCTGTTGACCCACTTCCAGAAGCCCCTGGCCCTCAAGGATTGCCCAAGCCGGGATCTGGAGGTGGGGCTCGGGTTATTAAACTCTAAGCGGATCCCCTTGAAGTTTTGGGACTTGACTTGGCGCTGCTTCCATGGGAGACTGTATGTGAGGGGCAACCTGAAGTACAGGAACTCTGATGACCGGGATTGTCCCCGCGAGGAGTGTGGCGGCATGCTTGAAAGCATGGAGCACTTCCTGCTTCAATGTCCCTTTAATACAGAGGTCTACAGTAGGGTGGGTGCTTCCATTGGCTGGCCTAGGCTGGCAGGCCTTTCCTATGCGGAGTGGGCCTATGGGGCATTCAGGTCCCTTGGTGGCCGAGATCGGGGCACTGTCTTCTTAGTTAGTTTAGTGACTAGGTTTTACACGTGGAATGCACGGTGTTTAGTGTCCACCCAGCATAAAGTCCTCCCCCGGGAAGAGGTGATTAGGAACATCCTGGGTGACCTGGCAAAAGTGCGCTCGCTGGAGTATGAGAGGCTGGGTGCAGGGAGGGCTTCCCTTCTATGGAGGGGGTTCTCATTTAATGTGCCCTAGGGAGAGTTAGGGTATGTGTGTCTGTGATAGGGTTAGTTTAGTCCTTTCTATATTTTATATTTATTTGTAGGGTCAGATGGATGTGTAGGGTCAGGGAGGGACAGGTAGGGACAGTCTTTAGGGATAGGTAGTTAGCATTAGGTTGGTAGTGAGGGTCAGAGAGGGACAGGTAGGGACAGGTAGGGATAGATTGGTAGGGCGGTAGGGACAGGTTTTTCTTTTTTCTTTAATAGGGAGGGACAGGGTGTTTGTGTGCTAGATTAGGGTGAGAACCTCGGTAGTCTCCAGTTTCCTGGTGGTGGGCTGCTCCCCTCACATTATAGTTTTTTGTTTTACGGTATTGGAAACCCGAATATAGGGCTTGCAAGTACTGAACTTGGGTCTGACTTTTGTTCATGGTTATGGTCATTTGTTTATATTGTGCTATTGTTATGTTGTGCTTGCTTTGGTTATGTTGAGTACTGTATATATATATGTATAGTTTTGTGTATTGTATGTATGTGTAATTTGCGCACGGGGGGGTTTAGTGTAGGTTGGGTGGGGGGTTTCAGGGGGGGAGGGGGAGGGGTTTTTGGGAGAATGGACGTCCTACGGGATGCGGGAAAAAGGACCCGTTCTTTGTGGGCCACAAACTTTCGTGGGACCTAAAAAGAGATGCTGTGATAAGGCCACAGACTTTCGTGGGACCTTGGGTGTTTTAAAAAATGGTGGTGGGAAAAAAAAAAAAAAAAATATAAAAAACTACAAAAAAAAAAGGTTTGCTGTGTATTAAGTTTTGTTTCGGCCAGGTGGCCTATTTCTTTGTTTTTGGCAGTGGGCCAGTTTGTTGTTTTGTTTTGGGGGTTTAGGTATGAATGTGGAGTGAATGTTGGAAGGGGATATTTTTGGAAAAAAAAGGTTTAGGGTCTTCCCTTGCTGGGGGGATTTTGGGAAATGGACTTTATGTTATGAACATTGTAGGACATTTTTGCTTTGCTTTATAATTTATACTGGACATTATAATTTTGGATTTGTTTGTGTTTCATTGGGGTTTGTGTCTTGGTTATTTGTGTAGTGTGTTTTTATGGTTTGTTTTATATTTTTATAATAAAAGAGCTCCAGTTCAGCCTGCTGCAGCTTCTTTCAGGAAGTGGTGGAGGTGGAGCCTGCAGTGAGCTGTGCTGAGTGTGCTTCCTGGACTGTGTGGCTGCGTTTGGAGAGAGCTCCTGGGAAGGGAGGTTTTTTTTTTTCATCTGGGACTTTTTGTCTGCCCCCTTCCCAGGAAAAAAGGCTCATAGTGGGACTGGCCTCCGGGGCTGGGCCCCCGGCTCCCACCTCCCGGTCCAAGCTGGCGGGGGGTGGGAGAAACACCAAGCCGGCTAAGGCAACAAGATCTGGCCAAGGCAGCAGGGGTTCCAGCATGAGGACCCGGAGGACCCCCGAGGCTATGACCGCGGCGGCTCCTCCCTCCGGAGGTAGGTCGAGTATGAGCGGAGGTGCTGCAGCGGTGCCCCCTGATTGGGGTACCAAGGCGTCGAGGGAGGCAACCGTCACCTATGCCTCCCGTATACATGCGCACCTCTGCGAGTATGAGGACGCCACAAAGAAGCTAAGTTCCCTCTGGGGGGAGTTGAGGGTGGCTCAGGAGAGGTCCGTGAGGGCCTCTGGCAGTAAGAAGCCTGAGCTATCCGCCGCGGTCCGGAAGATCAAGCGGGCCATTCAAGACCTGGAAGACCGCAGGAGCACCATACTGGCAGGAAGTGGACCCTTCATGGAGAAGCTGCTTAATGATGACCGGTTCAGAGCCATGACCGGTGGGGCTCTGGAGGGGTCGCAGGGCCCCAGCCAGGCGGTGGAGGAGGAGGAAGAAGAGGTATGCGTGGAGGAGGCTGCACCCTACCCACCGCCTGGTGGCCTGGTAAGTGATCTCCAGGCATCGCATAGCGGGATAGCCCCTGAGCAGATGGCTCTCCCGTCTGATTCTAGCCCTTCAGAGGGCAGCGGGAGCGAGGGGGAGGATGAGGAGGATGGGAGCAGTAGCAGTGAGGGGGGCTGCCTTATCATCCAGCAGATCGAGTCCCCGGTACGTTTTGGTCAGCTTACGTTCGGGGATGAGATCTGCGAGGATGAGGCACCCGTGAGGGGGATGAAGAGAAAAGCAAAAAAAAAGAGAAAAACAACTGTTGCGCACAAGTTTGTGTATGTCCCCCTCTCTGGGGCCCCCCTGTCCCGTTGTGCGGCACCCGCCACCCACCCCGGCTTGGACTCTGTTGTGGGTCCACAGCGAGGGAGCGGGGAGAACATAGGCCATGGCACGCAGAGCGCTGCCTCTGTTTGTGGTAATGGAGGCAGTGGGTCCAAGGTGTCTGATATGGAGCATGGCGCGGAGGGCGGCCCGACGGTGGGTGTGATCTGTGGTGGTGCTCAGGCTGGATCCCCTGTAAAAGGGAGGTCTGGCCTGGCACCTGGTGCGCCTGCTGGCGTGCAGGGGGCGGCTTGTACATCTGCCGCTGCCTCCTGCTCTGCTGGCGGCGCACCGACAGCCGGGGCCGCATCTCCGGTGGCGTGTGCTGGGGTGTCTGGGTCCCTCACGCACGGATCCACTAAATCTGGATCACTTTCAGGGACCCAGAGACCTGGTAAGGTGAAGGGCGCGGGGCCTGCGGCTCCGGCAGAGCCGGCTCATAAAGGAAAGGTGGGGCTTGCTCCCCTGGCAAAATCCGTGGCGAGGTCGGGGCCCCCTGCGCAGGGGCCCAGTAATGGGTCAGCGCGGGGGGCTCCACCGCCGCTGGGTGCCGAGGGGGAGTGGCCTAGCCTGGGGCCGGCCGCCGGAGCTGGGGTGGCCAGGCTGTTTGTCGTAAAGGGTGTGACGGTAGGGGGTGCTATGCCCCTGAGAGCTGGTGCCGCTGGTCCAGGGGCCCCTGTGAGTAGACCCAGTTCCGGGTCGGCTTCGGGGGTCCCGGCGCGGCCGGCTTCGGGGGGCGTGGCCTCCCAGCCGTCCACGGCACCAGTGGGAGTGGCCTCCGGGGCCCCCACCGTGCTGCCTGGTGTGGGGGGTGTGGCCTCCCTGTCATCCACGGCACCGGTGGGAGTGGCCTCTGGGGCCCTCACTGTGCTGCCTGGTGTGGGGGGCGTGGCCTCCCTGTCACCCAAGGCACCGGTGGGAGTGGCCTCTGGGGCCCCCACTGTGCTGCATGGTGCAGGGGGCGTGTCCTCGCGGGTAAATCCCGCACAAATGGGCGTGGCTTCACCCGAAAAGGGGCGGGGCTTAGCGCCGGCAGCTGCTGGGAGCAGTAGTGCCACAGCTGTGGCTAAAAATGGAGGTGGTGCCTGCCTGCCGGTGTCCTCTGTGCCCACGGGCTTATCTGGGGCAGGGGCGCCGGCAAAAATAGCTGCAGCACCAGGCTCCCAAAACCCCCCGGCAGGGAAGGTGCTGCCAGCAGGTGGCAGCAGTAGAAATGCTGTTGAAAAACCTGCTGGCAGAAAGTGTGTGGAGAAGAAAAACAACTGTGACCCCACTGTGCATGTGAGTGGGAGTGGGGCAAGTGGGGTGACTGTCGGTATGGATGTGTCTGTGGTGGAGGAAGCAAGTGCTGGTGTGTCTGTTGCTAGTGGGGGGAGTGGGGGTGGGGCTGGTCCATCTGCCCCCCCGGCTGCTGGTCCCCGGAGTTTTGCGGGGGTAGTAGCCGGGGCCTCGGGGTCTTCTCGGGGGGCTTCCTCACCTCTGGACCTCAGGGATGGTGACTTGCGACGCCGTTTCCTGGAGGCCCTCAAGAAGGGAGAACGGACGATCCAGGTAGAGGGAAGAGAGGTGGACCTGGCCTTTTGGCTAGATAGACATGGCCTGGCCGCCTTCCAAGATAAAAAGGAGGGGGAGACAGCGTGGTCCCTCCCGACAGCCGGGCAGGGGGTGGCCAGGAGGAATGTAGTTCGTCTTCGGTGGAGGGGCAGTGAAGCGTGCCCGCCAAGAGCAAGGGTCGTGGAGCTCCTCCTGAAGATGAACTTCAGGGCGACTGACATCTTTGCCCTGATCCATCCTTTTGGTACCCCCATCTTCGACATCAGTTTTGTTCGGCCGGAGGGCCTAGAGCTTTTTTGGTCGAATTTTGAACTGGTGAAGGGGGAGCCCGGCTGGCGAGACTTTGCCGTGCAGGCGGTGTCTCGCCAAAATGGAGGAAAGAGAGTGACCGTTCTAACTAGTAACGAGTCGCTCTCTGGGGTCGATATTATGACGTGGCTTTCCCGCTATGGGGAGGTCACGGACGTCCCAAAAAAGAACAGGGACGAGTTTGGCATCTGGTCAGGGGGCTGGACCTTCATGATGAGGTTGAAGGTCTCAGGCGGTACTGTCACCCACATCCCCTCCTCAGCATTCCTGGGGAGGGACAGGATCCTGATCTTCTACCAGGGGCAACCAAAGGTCTGCCACAGGTGCGGTGATCCCCGCCACTTCAGCGCGGGCTGCAAGGTGCAGAAATGTGCCTTGTGTGGCGGGGTAGGTCATCTTGCCGCGGCCTGTGGTGACATTAGGTGTGACCTAGGTCACCCGTACAGCCGCTACCCCCGCTCCTTTTCTAACACCATCTCTGGTCAGGCGGGGGAGAGCCATGGGGGGGTCCCCAGTGGTGCATCCTCTGCTGGAGCCGGAGGTGGGGGCGGGAGAGGAGCTGAGGGGCCGGTGAAGGAAGGCGTGGCCAGTACATCTGCCCACCAGTGGCATCAGGTGAGGCGCCGTGGGGGTAGGGGGCAGGATAAGCCCCAGGCGACTGGGGTGATGTCTGTACCCTCCTCGGAAGCGGCATCCGGTGCCCCTGAGGCCCTGGGGGAGGAGGCGGTGAGCGAGGAGATCAGGAGGATGGAGAGGGAGGAGGTGGCTGCTTCTGATGACTCCTCCCAGTATGAAAGTCTGGACGAGGAGGTGGTGGAGCAGCCTAAAACAAAAGGTGACAGTAAGACCAGTAAGAGTCGGAGGAGGAACCGAAAGGGGGCAAAAACATCTAAGGCCCCCCCCCTGGCCACTAAGGTGCCTACGGAAGGGCTCACCGGCTCCCCTCTGATCCCCCTCTCCAACCGGTTCCATGCCCTCGATGACTCTGCTGTGTCGGAGGTCGGGGGTGAGGGACCGGCGGTAACATCTGAGGTGCCTTCAGGGAGCGGCGGGGTCCGTCCTCCGGAGGGCTCACTTTCCTCTGGGGGGGGGACTGCTCTGGGGTCCAGGGGTGAGGAACCCGGTACTGGGAAGGTGGTGACGGGTGCTATGGACACCTCGGTGTCACTAAAGAGGAGGGGAGAGTCTGGCTCCTCCTCTGAAGGTGAGCACAAAAAATCTGGGGGTACGGTCAAAAAGAAGGCCGTCTAACTCAATCACCCATGATGGCGGAACCTACCCCGTTGACTCTGGCGTCGATTAATGTCGCCAGTATAAAGTCAGATGCGGCCAGATTTATGGCCTTTGATTTTTTCAACCGAGTTGAGGCTGACATTTTATTTTTGCAGGAGACCAGACTAACGGACATGGGGGCCATTTACAAAGCAAGGAGGGAGTGGAGGTGCGGGCCCTCATACTGGTCTCTTGCGGCCGAGCCGTATAGCGGGGTAGCGGTCCTTTTTAAGGCCGCTTCGGTGGAATGCAGACGGGTGATCGAGGTAGAAATGGGGAGGTGCTTGGTCCTTGACGTCTTCATGGGGGGACAGGAGCTCCGGCTCATTAACATCTATGGTCCACAGTCAGAGTGGGACCGTAAATGTCTCTTCCTGAAGATCAAGCCCTATCTTTTTACCAGCCGACAGGTGGTCTTCGGTGGGGACTTTAATACTATAACTAGACCCCGTGATAGGGGAGGCCCCGGAGACCGAAGGCTGGCTTTTGATAGTAATACCCTTAACAGCATAGCAAGCGAAGCTCGCCTGGTGGATGTCCACATCCGGCACACCCCAGGTCACGGGGGTTTCACCTTTCATAGGGGTAGTTGTAGGTCTAGGATAGATAGGTTTTTTTTAAAGGAGGAAGCCGTCTCTTCTGCAGTGTCCGCTGTTGAGGTGGAATTCTCCGATCACTGTTTCATTTCCTTTTCTTTGAATGTTGCAGAGACTCCCCGGATAGGGAGAGGCCTATGGAAGCTGAATTCGTCCCTGTTGGAAGAAGCGGATGTGAGACAATCCTTTGAGGAATTTCTTCAGAGCCAGGTACCTCTCTTGGGTCTCTGTAGCAGTAAGTCTGAGTGGTGGGAGATCTTCAAAACAAGGGTTGCGGGGTTCTTCCGTCAGCTTTCGAGCCTCAGAGGCCTGAACAGGTACCGCCTGTATCGGGAGCTGGGGAGGAAACTCGAGCAGCTCGTCTCGACTGG
Source organism: Phyllobates terribilis (assembly GCF_046119375.1). Taxonomy (NCBI): domain Eukaryota; kingdom Metazoa; phylum Chordata; class Amphibia; order Anura; family Dendrobatidae; genus Phyllobates; species Phyllobates terribilis. The sequence goes on from NW_027362761.1 coordinate 249,279,745, forward strand.
AGGGGACCGTGAGGAAATCTCCAGGGTGAAGGCCTTGCTCAAGGGGTGCCAGTATGATAGGCACACATCCTTAGTTTTTGAGAGGGATTTCGGGAGGTACCGCTCGCCCGACCCCTACAGGAACTGCAGGATGTCAGTGAGTTGCAAGATGGTAACAGGACTGATCGACAGTACAGGTTCCCTGAACAGATCCAAATCAGGGATCCTGGAGGTGGTCAGATCCTTCTACTCGCATCTCTTGGGAAGGAGGGATCCAGATCGGGATGAGATGTCGGCTTTCCTGGCTGAAACCATCCCTGAACCAGGGGATGACCCCTCTCTTCATGGTTTGGCAGAAGCAATCAGGGAAGAGGAAGTGAGACGGGCCATTGATGGGCTCCGGCCCAAAAAATCGCCCGGTCCGGATGGCTTAACATCCGAGTTTTACAGGACTTTTAGGGACTCTTTGGTCCCCCTCATGACTGAGGTTTTTAATGAATGTCTCTCCTCGGACATTCTTCCCGGTTCAATGAGGAAGTCCGCCCTGATTATCCTGTCAAAGGGTAAAGACTCGTCCCGTATTGAGAATTGGCGTCCCATAGCGCTTCTCGATACGGACCGAAAGGTTCTGGCAAAGGTGCTTTTCAATCGATTGGTGAAGTTTGCACCCCGGCTCCTTTCGGGGGCCCAGCACTGCTCTGTTCCAGGCCGCAGTACTTTTAGTGCTGTGCTCGGTGTCCGAGAGGCAGTGGAGCAGGGCAGGGCAGGTCTCTGGAAGGGGTACTTGCTGTCCTTAGACCAGGCGAAGGCCTTTGACCGGGTTAACCATGAGTACCTCTGGTCCGTCCTTCTGAGGTACGGTCTGCCCGGGAGGTTTGTTGATTGGTTGAGAGTATTATACAATGGGGCAGAGACTTTTCCGCTTGTGAACGGTTGGGTCGGACCCCCTTTTGAGGTGAGGTCTGGTGTCCGCCAGGGCTGTCCTCTGAGCCCACTGTTATACGTGTTCGCGATCGACCCCTTTTTAAGGAGAGTGGAACGCGGACCGTTGGTGGGAGTCGGGATGGACCGGGCGGAGCCAGAGGCCACCTTGAGGGTAGTGGCGTACGCCGACGACGTTTCCCTCTTTGTATCCTCGAGAGAGGAGGCGGACTGGGTCATTTCTGAAGTTGAGCGCTACTCGGTGGCTTCTGGGTCCATGATCAACCGGGATAAGTGTGAGAGTCTCTGGCTGGGAGGGGGAGATCCAAGTTTCGATCTCCCGGACACCCTCCCAGGGCCTCAGGCCACAGCAAAAATTTTAGGCATCAGTTTCGGCCCGGGGGACTATCCCCAGCAAAACTGGGAGGGCAGACTTAAGATTGCCGCCCAGAAGGTGGATCAGTGGAAGGGTTGGTCCTTGACCCTGAGGGAAAGGGTTAACCTGGCCAAGGGGTTTTTGCTCCCTTTATTAATATACCTGGGCAGCGTCTGCATCTTGCCAGAACCTCTTTGGACACGGGTCTACAGCCTGTTCTTCCAACTATTATGGGGGAATAGGCTGAACCTGATCAAGAGGGAGGTCACGTACCGCACGAGGAGACTAGGAGGGTTGGGTATGGTCAACCCGGTGGTGTTTCTAGTAAACACCTTTCTTAAGGCAAACATCGCCAACCTCTGGTTAGAGAGGGCTCCTCCGTGGGTATTCTCCTGTAGGGGGTGGTTTCGGCCTTTCTTCCAGGAATGGGAGACAGGAGGGCGGGTGAAGGACCTTCGCACGCCTCATGGGCATCTTCCGGCTTATGCTACCCTGGTTGTCAAGGCGATCCGCCGGTGGGGTCTGGGAGTGTGGGAGATCAGGACCTTGTCAAGGAGGTTACTTGACAATAGGGTTCTGTTGACCCACTTCCAGAAGCCCCTGGCCCTCAAGGATTGCCCAAGCCGGGATCTGGAGGTGGGGCTCGGGTTATTAAACTCTAAGCGGATCCCCTTGAAGTTTTGGGACTTGACTTGGCGCTGCTTCCATGGGAGACTGTATGTGAGGGGCAACCTGAAGTACAGGAACTCTGATGACCGGGATTGTCCCCGCGAGGAGTGTGGCGGCATGCTTGAAAGCATGGAGCACTTCCTGCTTCAATGTCCCTTTAATACAGAGGTCTACAGTAGGGTGGGTGCTTCCATTGGCTGGCCTAGGCTGGCAGGCCTTTCCTATGCGGAGTGGGCCTATGGGGCATTCAGGTCCCTTGGTGGCCGAGATCGGGGCACTGTCTTCTTAGTTAGTTTAGTGACTAGGTTTTACACGTGGAATGCACGGTGTTTAGTGTCCACCCAGCATAAAGTCCTCCCCCGGGAAGAGGTGATTAGGAACATCCTGGGTGACCTGGCAAAAGTGCGCTCGCTGGAGTATGAGAGGCTGGGTGCAGGGAGGGCTTCCCTTCTATGGAGGGGGTTCTCATTTAATGTGCCCTAGGGAGAGTTAGGGTATGTGTGTCTGTGATAGGGTTAGTTTAGTCCTTTCTATATTTTATATTTATTTGTAGGGTCAGATGGATGTGTAGGGTCAGGGAGGGACAGGTAGGGACAGTCTTTAGGGATAGGTAGTTAGCATTAGGTTGGTAGTGAGGGTCAGAGAGGGACAGGTAGGGACAGGTAGGGATAGATTGGTAGGGCGGTAGGGACAGGTTTTTCTTTTTTCTTTAATAGGGAGGGACAGGGTGTTTGTGTGCTAGATTAGGGTGAGAACCTCGGTAGTCTCCAGTTTCCTGGTGGTGGGCTGCTCCCCTCACATTATAGTTTTTTGTTTTACGGTATTGGAAACCCGAATATAGGGCTTGCAAGTACTGAACTTGGGTCTGACTTTTGTTCATGGTTATGGTCATTTGTTTATATTGTGCTATTGTTATGTTGTGCTTGCTTTGGTTATGTTGAGTACTGTATATATATATGTATAGTTTTGTGTATTGTATGTATGTGTAATTTGCGCACGGGGGGGTTTAGTGTAGGTTGGGTGGGGGGTTTCAGGGGGGGAGGGGGAGGGGTTTTTGGGAGAATGGACGTCCTACGGGATGCGGGAAAAAGGACCCGTTATTTGTGGGCCACAAACTTTCGTGGGACCTAAAAAGAGATGCTGTGATAAGGCCACAGACTTTCGTGGGACCTTGGGTGTTTTAAAAAATGGTGGTGGGAAAAAAAAAAAAAAAAAAAAAAAAAAAAATATAAAAAACTACAAAAAAAAGGTTTGCTGTGTATTAAGTTTTGTTTCGGCCAGGTGGCCTATTTCTTTGTTTTTGGCAGTGGGCCAGTTTGTTGTTTTGTTTTGGGGGTTTAGGTATGAATGTGGAGTGAATGTTGGAAGGGGATATTTTTGGAAAAAAAAGGTTTAAGGTCTTCCCTTGCTGGGGGGATTTTGGGAAATGGACTTTATGTTATGAACATTGTAGGACATTTTTGCTTTGCTTTATAATTTATACTGGACATTATAATTTTGGATTTGTTGTGTTTCGTTGGGGTTTGTGTCTTGGTTATTTGTGTAGTGTGTTTTTATGGTTTGTTTTATATTTTTATAATAAAAGAGCTCCAGTTCAGCCTGTTGCAGCTTCTTTCAGGAAGTGGTGGAGGTGGAGCCTGCAGCGAGCTGTGCTGAGTGTGCTTCCTGGACTGTGTGCTGCTGTGGAGAGAGCTCCTGGGAAGGGAGGTTTTTTTTTTTTACCATCTGGGACTTTTTGTCTGCCCCCTTCCCAGGAAAAAAGGCTCATAGTGGGACTGGCCTCCGGGGCTGGGCCCCCGGCTCCCACCTCCCGGTCCAAGCTGGCGGGGGGTGGGAGAAACACCAAGCCGGCTAAGGCAACAAGATCTGGCCAAGACAGCAAGGGGTCCGGCATGAGGACGCGGAGGACCCCCGAGGCTATGACCGCGGCGGCTCCTCCCTCCGGAGGTAGGTCGAGTACGAGCGGAGGTGCTGCAGCGGTGCCCCCTGATTGGGGTACCAAGGCATCGAGGGAGGCAACCGTCACCTATGCCTCCCGTATACATGCGCACCTCTGCGAGTATGAGGACGCCACAAAGAAGCTAAGTTCCCTCTGGGGGGAGTTGAGGGTGGCTCAGGAGAGGTCCGTGAGGGCCTCTGGCAGTAAGAAGCCTGAGCTATCCGCCGCGGTCCGGAAGATCAAGCGGGCCATTCAAGACCTGGAAGACCGCAGGAGCACCATACTGGCAGGAAGTGGACCCTTCATGGAGAAGCTGCTTAATGATGACCGGTTCAGAGCCATGACCGGTGGGGCTCTGGAGGGGTCGCAGGGCCCCAGCCAGGCGGTGGAGGAGGAGGAAGAAGAGGTATGCGTGGAGGAGGCTGCACCCTACCCACCGCCTGGTGGCCTGGTAAGTGATCTCCAGGCATCGCATAGCGGGATAGCCCCTGAGCAGATGGCTCTCCCGTCTGATTCTAGCCCTTCAGAGGGCAGCGGGAGCGAGGGGGAGGATGAGGAGGATGGGAGCAGTAGCAGTGAGGGGGGCTGCCTTATCATGCAGCAGATCCAGCAGATCGAGTCCCCGGTACGTTTTGGTCAGCTTACGTTCGGGGATGAGATCTGCGAGGATGAGGCACCCGTGAGGGGGATGAAGAGAAAAGCGAAAAAAAAGAGAAAAACAACTGTTGCGCACAAGTTTGTGTATGTCCCCCTCTCTGGGGCCCCCCTGTCCCGTTGTGCGGCACCCGCCACCCACCCCGGCTTGGACTCTGTTGTGGGTCCACAGCGAGGGAGCGGGGAGAACATAGGCCATGGCACGCAGAGCGCTGCCTCTGTTTGTGGTAATGGAGGCAGTGGGTCCAAGGTGTCTGATATGGAGCATGGCGCGGAGGGCGGCCCGACGGTGGGTGTGATCTGTGGTGGTGCTCAGGCTGGATCCCCTGTAAAAGGGAGGTCTGGCCTGGCACCTGGTGCGCCTGCTGGCGTGCAGGGGGCGGCTTGTACATCTGCCGCTGCCTCCTGCTCTGCTGGCGGCGCACCGACAGCCGGGGCCGCATCTCCGGCGGCGTGTGCTGGGGTGTCTGGGTCCCTCACGCACGGATCCACTAAATCTGGATCACTTTCAGGGACCCAGAGACCTGGTAAGGTGAAGGGCGCGGGGCCTGCGGCTCCGGCAGAGCCGGCTCATAAAGGAAAGGTGGGGCTTGCTCCACTGGCAAAATCCGTGGCGAGGTCGGGGCCCCCTGCGCAGGGGCCCAGTAATGGGTCAGCGCGGGGGGCTCCACCGCCGCTGGGTGCCGAGGGGGAGTGGCCTAGCCTGGGGCCGGCCGCCGGAGCTGGGGTGGCCAGGCTGTTTGTGGTGAAGGGTGTGACGGTAGGGGGTGCTATGCCCCTGAGAGCTGGTGCCGCTGGTCCAGGGGCCCCTGTGAGTAGACCCAGTTCCGGGTCGGCTTCGGGGGGTCCCGGCGCGGCCGGCTTCGGGGGGCGTGGCCTCCCAGCCGTCCACGGCACCAGTGGGAGTGGCCTCCGGGGCCCCCACCGTGCTGCCTGGTGTGGGGGGTGTGGCCTCCCTGTCATCCACGGCACCGGTGGGAGTGGCCTCTGGGGCCCCCACTGTGCTGCCTGGTGCGGGGGGCGTGGCCTCCCTGTCACCCAAGGCACCGGTGGGAGTGGCCTCTGAGGCCCCCACTGTGCTGCCTGGTGCGGGGGGCTTGGTCTCCCTGTCACCCACGGCACCGGTGGGTGTGGCCTCTGGGGCCCCCACCGTGCTGCCTGGTGCGGGGGGCGTGGCCTCGCGGGGAAACCCCACCCAAGTGGGCGTGGCTCCACCCGAAAAGGGGCGGGGCTTAGCGCCGGCAGCTGCTACTGCTGGGAGCAGTGGTGCCACGGCTGCGGCAGACAACGGAGGAGGTGCCTGCCTGTCGGTGTCCTCTGTGCCCACGGGCTTATCTGGGGCAGGGGCGCCGGCAAAAATGGCAGCAGCACCAGGTTCCCAAAACCCCCCGGCAGGGAAGGTGCTGCCAGCAGGTGGCGGCAGTGCTGCTGCAGGGAAAAAATGCTTGCAGAAAAAAAAAAAACTGTGACCCCAGTGTGCATGTGAGTGAGAGTGGGGCGAGGGGTGTGACTACTGACGTGGATGGGGATAGCGTGGGTATGGATGTGGCTGTGATTGAAGATACAAGTGTTGAGGTGTCTGTGGAAGGGAGTAAGAATGGTGTGTCTGTTGGTAGTGGGGGTGGGGCTGGTCCATCTGCCCCCCCGGTTGCTGGTCCCCGGAGTTTTGCGGGGGTAGTAGCTGGGGGCTCGGGATCTTCAGGGCGGGCTTCCTCACCTCTGGACCTCAGGGATGGTGACTTGCGGCGCCGTTTCCTCGAGGCCCTCAAAAAGGGAGAACGGACGATCGAGGTAGAGGGAAGAGCGGTAGACTTGGCCTTTTGGCTGGATAGACATGGCCTGGTCGCCTTCCAAGATAAAAGGGAGGGGGAGACAGTGTGGTCCCTCCCGACAGCCGGGCAGGGGGTGGCCAGGAGGAATGTGGTCCGTCTTCGGTGGAGGGGCAGTGAAGCGTGCCCGCCAAGATCGAGGGTCGTGGAGCTCCTCCTGAAGATGAGCTTCAGGGCGACTGACATCTTTGCCCTGATCCATCCTTTTGGTACCCCCGTCTTTGACATCAGTTTTGTTCGACCGGAGGGCCTAGAGCTTTTCTGGTCGAATTTTGAACTGGTGAAGGGGGAGCCCGGCTGGCGAGACTTTGCCGTGCAGGCGGTGTCTCGCCAAAATGGCGTAAAGAGGGTGACCGTTTTGACAAATAACGAGTCACTCTCTGGGGTCGATATTATGACGTGGCTTTCCCGCTATGGGGAGGTCACGGACGTCCCAAAAAAGAACAGGGACGAGTTTGGCATTTGGTCAGGGGGCTGGACCTTCATGATGAGGTTGAAGGTCTCAGGCGGTACTGTCACCCACATCCCCTCCTCAGCATTTCTGGGGAGGGACAGGATCCTGATCTTTTACCAGGGGCAGCCGAAGGTCTGCCACAGGTGCGGTGATCCCCGCCACTTCAGCGCGGGCTGCAAGGTACAGAAATGTGCCTTGTGTGGCGGGGTAGGTCATCTTGCCGCGGCCTGTGGTGACATTAGGTGTCACCTGTGTGGTGACCTAGGTCACCCGTACAGCCGCTGCCCCCGCTCCTTTTCTAACGCCATCTCTGGTCAGGCAGGGGTGAGCCATGGGGGAGTCCCTGGCGGTTCATCTTCTGCTGATGCTGGAGGTGGGGGCGGGAGAGGGGCTGGGGGGCCAGTGAAGGAAGGCGTGGCCAATACATCTGCCCGCCAGTGGCATCAGGTGAGGCGCCGTGGGGGTAGGGGGCAGGATAAGCCCCAGGCGACTGGGGTGATGTCTGTACCCTCCTCGGAAGCGGCAGCCGGTGCCCCTGAGGCCCTGGGGGAGGAGGCGGTGAACGAGGAGATCAGGAGGATGGAGAGGGAGGAGGTGGCTGCTTCTGATGACTCCTCCCAGTATGAAAGTCTGGACGAGGAGGTGGTGGAGCAGCCTAAAACAAAAGGTGACAGTAAGACCAGTAAGAGTCGGAGGAGGAACCGAAAGGGGGCAAAAACATCTAAGGCCCCCCCCCTGGCCACTAAGGTGCCTACGGAAGGGCTCACCGGCTCCCCTCTGATCCCCCTCTCCAACCGGTTCCATGCCCTCGATGACTCTGCTGTGTCGGAGGTCGGGGGTGAGGGACCGGCGGTAACATCTGAGGTGCCTTCAGGGAGCGGCGGGGTCCGTCCTCCGGAGGGCTCACTTTCCTCTGGGGGGGGACTGCTCTGGGGTCCAGGGGTGAGGAACCCGGTACTGGGAAGGTGGTGACGGGTGCTATGGACACCTCGGTGTCACTAAAGAGGAGGGGAGAGTCTGGCTCCTCCTCTGAAGGTGAGCACAAAAAATCTGGGGGTACGGTCAAAAAGAAGGCCGTCTAACTCAATCACCCATGATGGCGGAACCTACCCCGTTGACTCTGGCGTCGATTAATGTCGCCAGTATAAAGTCAGATGCGGCCAGATTTATGGCCTTTGATTTTTTCAACCGAGTTGAGGCTGACATTTTATTTTTGCAGGAGACCAGACTAACGGACATGGGGGCCATTTACAAAGCAAGGAGGGAGTGGAGGTGCGGGCCCTCATACTGGTCTCTTGCGGCCGAGCCGTATAGCGGGGTAGCGGTCCTTTTTAAGGCCGCTTCGGTGGAATGCAGACGGGTGATCGAGGTAGAAATGGGGAGGTGCTTGGTCCTTGACGTCTTCATGGGGGGACAGGAGCTCCGGCTCATTAACATCTATGGTCCACAGTCAGAGTGGGACCGTAAATGTCTCTTCCTGAAGATCAAGCCCTATCTTTTTACCAGCCGACAGGTGGTCTTCGGTGGGGACTTTAATACTATAACTAGACCCCGTGATAGGGGAGGCCCCGGAGACCGAAGGCTGGCTTTTGATAGTAATACCCTTAACAGCATAGCAAGCGAAGCTCGCCTGGTGGATGTCCACATCCGGCACACCCCAGGTCACGGGGGTTTCACCTTTCATAGGGGTAGTTGTAGGTCTAGGATAGATAGGTTTTTTTTAAAGGAGGAAGCCGTCTCTTCTGCAGTGTCCGCTGTTGAGGTGGAATTCTCCGATCACTGTTTCATTTCCTTTTCTTTGAATGTTGCAGAGACTCCCCAGATAGGGAGAGGCCTATGGAAGCTGAATTCGTCCCTGTTGGAAGAAGCGGATGTGAGACAATCCTTTGAGGAATTTCTTCAGAGCCAGGTACCTCTCTTGGGTCTCTGTAGCAGTAAGTCTGAGTGGTGGGAGATCTTCAAAACAAGGGTTGCGGGGTTCTTCTGTCAGCTTTCGAGCCTCAGAGGCCTGAACAGGTACCGCCTGTATCGGGAGCTGGGGAGGAAACTCGAGCAGCTCGTCTCGACTGGAGGGGACCGTGAGGAAATCTCCAGGGTGAAGGCCTTGCTCAAGGGGTGCCAGTATGATAGGCACACATCCTTAGTTTTTGAGAGGGATTTCGGGAGGTACCGCTCGCCCGACCCCTACAGGAACTGCAGGATGTCAGTGAGTTGCAAGATGGTAACAGGACTGATCGACAGTACAGGTTCCCTGAACAGATCCAAATCCGGGATCCTGGAGGTGGTCAGATCCTTCTACTCGCATCTCTTGGGAAGGAGGGATCCAGATCGGGATGAGATGTCGGCTTTCCTGGCTGAAACCATCCCTGAACCAGGGGATGACCCCTCTCTTCATGGTTTGGCAGAAGCAATCAGGGAAGAGGAAGTGAGACGGGCCATTGATGGGCTCCGGCCCAAAAAATCGCCCGGTCCGGATGGTTTAACATCCGAGTTTTACAGGACTTTTAGGGACTCTTTGGTCCCCCTCATGACTGAGGTTTTTAATGAATGTCTCTCCTCGGACATTCTTCCCGGTTCAATGAGGAAGTCCGCCCTGATTATCCTGTCAAAGGGTAAAGACTCGTCCCGTATTGAGAATTGGCGCCCCATAGCGCTTCTCGATACGGACCGAAAGGTTCTGGCAAAGGTGCTTTTCAATCGGTTGGTGAAGTTTGCACCCCGGCTCCTTTCGGGGGCCCAGCACTGCTCTGTTCCAGGCCGCAGTACTTTTAGTGCTGTGCTCGGTGTCCGAGAGGCAGTGGAGCAGGGCAGGGCAGGTCTCTGGAAGGGGTACTTGCTGTTCTTAGACCAGGCGAAGGCCTTTGACCGGGTTAACCATGAGTACCTCTGGTCCGTCCTTCTGAGGTACGGTCTGCCCGGGAGGTTTGTTGATTGGTTGAGAGTATTATACAATGGGGCAGAGACTTTTCCGCTTGTGAACGGTTGGGTCGGACCCCCTTTTGAGGTGACGTCTGGTGTCCGCCAGGGCTGTCCTCTGAGCCCACTGTTATACGTGTTCGCGATCGACCCCTTTTTAAGGAGAGTGGAACGCGGACCGTTGGTGGGAGTCGGGATGGACCGGGCGGAGCCAGAGGCCACCTTGAGGGTAGTGGCGTACGCCGACGACGTTTCCCTCTTTGTATCCTCGAGAGGGGAGGCGGACTGGGTCATGTCTGAAGTTGAGCGCTACTCGGTGGCTTCTGGGTCCATGATCAACCGGGATAAGTGTGAGAGTCTCTGGCTGGGAGGGGGAGATCCAAGTTTCGATCTCCCGGACACCCTTCCAGGGCCTCAGGCCACAGCAAAAATTTTAGGCATCAGTTTCGGCCCGGGGGACTATCCCCAGCAAAACTGGGAGGGCAGACTTAAGATTGCCGCCCAGAAGGTGGATCAGTGGAAGGGTTGGTCCTTGACCCTGAGGGAAAGGGTTAACCTGGCCAAGGGGTATTTGCTCCCTTTATTAATATACCTGGGCAGCGTCTGCATCTTGCCAGAACCTCTTTGGACACGGGTCTACAGCCTGTTCTTCCAACTATTATGGGGGAATAGGCTGAACCTGATCAAGAGGGAGGTCACGTACCGCACGAGGAGACTAGGAGGGTTGGGTATGGTCAACCCGGTGGTGTTTCTAGTAAACACCTTTCTTAAGGCAAACATCGCCAACCTCTGGTTAGAGAGGGCTCCTCCGTGGGTATTCTCCTGTAGGGGGTGGTTTCGGCCTTTCTTCCAGGAATGGGAGACAGGAGGGCGGGTGAAGGACCTTCGCACGCCTCATGGGCATCTTCCGGCTTATGCTACCCTGGTTGTGAAGGCGATCCGCCGGTGGGGTCTGGGAGTGTGGGAGATCAGGACCTTGTCAAGGAGGTTACTTGACAATAGGGTTCTGTTGACCCACTTCCAGAAGCCCCTGGCCCTCAAGGATTGCCCAAGCCGGGATCTGGAGGTGGGGCTCGGGTTATTAAACTCTAAGCGGATCCCCTTGAAGTTTTGGGACTTGACTTGGCGCTGCTTCCATGGGAGACTGTATGTGAGGGGCAACCTGAAGTACAGGAACTCTGATGACCGGGATTGTCCCCGCGAGGAGTGTGGCGGCATGCTTGAAAGCATGGAGCACTTCCTGCTTCAATGTCCCTTTAATACAGAGGTCTACAGTAGGGTGGGTGCTTCCATTGGCTGGCCTAGGCTGGCAGGCCTTTCCTATGCGGAGTGGGCCTATGGGGCATTCAGGTCCCTTGGTGGCCGAGATCGGGGCACTGTCTTCTTAGTTAGTTTAGTGACTAGGTTTTACACGTGGAATGCACGGTGTTTAGTGTCCACCCAGCACAAAGTCCTCCCCCGGGAAGAGGTGATTAGGAACATCCTGGGTGACCTGGCAAAAGTGCGCTCGCTGGAGTATGAGAGGCTGGGTGCAGGGAGGGCTTCCCTTCTATGGAGGGGGTTCTCATTTAATGTGCCCTAGGGAGAGTTAGGGTATGTGTGTCTGTGATAGGGTTAGTTTAGTCCTTTCTATATTTTATATTTATTTGTAGGGTCAGGTGGATGTGTAGGGTCAGGGAGGGACAGGTAGGGACAGTCTTTAGGGATAGGTAGTTAGCATTAGGTTGGTAGTGAGGGTCAGAGAGGGACAGGTAGGGACAGGTAGGGAAAGATTGGTAGGGCGGTAGGGACAGGTTTTTCTTTTTCTTTAATAGGGAGGGACAGGCTGTTTGTGTGTTAGATTAGGGTGAGAGCCTCTGTAGTCTCCAGTTTCCTGGTGGTGGGCTGCTCCCCTCACATTTGTAGTTTTTTGTTTTACGGTTCAGAATCTGTATATAGGGCTTGCAAGCACTGAACTTGGGTCTGATCCTTTGGTTCATGTTTAGTAGTCTTACGGTTAAGTTGTTATGTCATGATGATTTGGTTAGTTGTTGTTACATCGTTATGTTGTGTATTGTTGTTACTGTTATGTTATGTTGTGTATTGTATATAAATTTAATGTATGTAATGTATGTGTATTGTGTGTGTGGGGGGGTTAGTTTAGGTTGGGTGGGGGGCTTTAGGGGGGAGGGGGGAGGGGTTGCGGTGGTTTTGTGAAAAATGTGGACGTCCTGCGGGATGCCGGAAGAGGCAAAGGGACCTTTTTGTGTGTGAAATGGCCACAAACTTTAGTGGGACCTTGTTGTGATAAGGCCACAGACTCTCGTGGGACCTTGGGTGTTAAAAAATGGTGGTGGGGGAAAAAAAAATAAAAATAAAAAAAAAAAAAATAAAAAACTACAAAAAAAAGGTTTGCTGTGTAAGTTTTGTTTCGGCCAGGTGGCCTATTTCTTTGTTTTTGGCAGTGGGCCAGTTTGTTGTTTTGTTTTGGAGGTTTAGGTATGAATGTGGAGTGAATGTTGGAAGGGGATATTTTTGGAAAAAAAGGTTAAGGTCTTCCCTTGCTGGGGGGATTCTGGAAAATGGACTTTATGTTATGAACATTGTAGGATATTTTTGCTTTGCTTTATAATTTATACTGGACATTATAATTTTGGATTTGTTTGTGTTTCGTTGGGGTTTGTGTCTTGGTTCTTTGTATAGTATGTTTTTATGGTTTGTTTTATATTTTTATAATAAAAGAGCTCCAGTTCAGCCTGTTGCAGTTCCCTGCAGGAAGTGGTGGAGGTGGAGCCTGCAGCGAGCTGTGCTGAGTGTGCTGTCTGGACTGTGTGCTGCTGTGGAGAGAGCTCCTGGGAAGGGAGGTTTTATTTTTTCTATCTGGGACTTTTTGTCTGCCCCCTTCCCAGGAAAGAGGGCTCAGAGTGGGACTGGCCTCCGGGGCTGGGCCCCCGGCTCCCACCTCCCGGTCCAAGCTGGCGGGGGGTGGGAGGAACACCAAGCCGGCTAAGGCTACAAGATCTGGCCAAGACAGCAGGGGTTCCAGCATGAGGACCCGGAGGACCCCCGAGGCTACGACCGCGGCGGCTCCTCCCTCCGGAGGTAGGTCGAGTACGAGCGGAGGTGCTGCAGCGGTGCCCCCTGATTGGGGTACCAAGGCGTCGAGGGAGGCAACCGTCACCTATGCCTCCCGTATACATGCGCACCTCTGCGAGTATGAGGACGCCACAAAGAAGCTAAGTTCCCTCTGGGGGGAGTTGAGGGTGGCTCAGGAGAGGTCCGTGAGGGCCTCTGGCAGTAAGAAGCCTGAGCTATCCGCCGCGGTCCGGAAGATCAAGCGGGCCATTCAAGACCTGGAAGACCGCAGGAGCACCATACTGGCGGGCAGTGGACCATTCATGGAGAAGCTGCTTAATGATGACCGGTTCAGAGCCATGACCGGTGGGGCTCTGGAGGGGTCGCAGGGCCCCAGCCAGGCGGTGGAGGAGGAGGAAGAAGAGGTATGCGTGGAGGAGGTCGCACCCTACCCACCGCCTGGTGGCCTGGTAAGTGATCTCCAGGCATCGCATAGCGGGATAGCCCCTGAGCAGATGGCTCTCCCGTCTGATTCTAGCCCTTCAGAGGGCAGCGGGAGCGAGGGGGAGGATGAGGAGGATGGGAGTAGCAGCTGTGAGGGGGGCTGCCTTATCATGCAGCAGATCCAGCAGATCGAGTCCCCGGTACGTTTTGGTCAGCTTACGTTCGGGGATGAGATCTGCGAGGATGAGGCACCCGGGAGGGGGATGAAGAGAAAAGCGAAAAAAAAGAGAAAAACAACTGTTGCGCACAAGTTTGTGTATGTCCCCCTCTCTGGGGCCCCCCTGTCCCGTTGTGCGGCACCCGCCACCCACCCCGGCTTGGACTCTGTTGTGGGTCCACAGCGAGGGAGCGGGGAGAACATAGGCCATGGCACGCAGAGCGCTGCCTCTGTTTGTGGTAATGGAGGCAGTGGGTCCAAGGTGTCTGATATGGAGCATGGCGCGGAGGGCGGCCCGACGGTGGGTGTGATCTGTGGTGGTGCTCAGGCTGGATCCCCTGTAAAAGGGAGGTCTGGCCTGGCACCTGGTGCGCCTGCTGGCGTGCAGGGGGCGGCTTGTACATCTGCCGCTGCCTCCTGCTCTGCTGGCGGCGCACCGACAGCCGGGGCCGCATCTCCGGCGGCGTGTGCTGGGGTGTCTGGGTCCCTCACGCACGGATCCACTAAATCTGGATCACTTTCAGGGACCCAGAGACCTGGTAAGGTGAAGGGCGCGGGGCCTGCGGCTCCGGCAGAGCCGGCTCATAAAGGAAAGGTGGGGCTTGCTCCCCTGGCAAAATCCGCGGCGAGGTCGGGGCCCCCTGCGCAGGGGCCCAGTAATGGGTCAGCGCGGGGGGCTCCACCGCCGCTGGGTGCCGAGGGGGAGTGGCCTAGCCTGGGGCCGGCCGCCGGAGCTGGGGTGGCCAGGCTGTTTGTGGTGAAGGGTGTGACGGTAGGGGGTGCTATGCCCCTGAGAGCTGGTGCCGCTGGTCCAGGGGCCCCTGTGAGTAGACCCAGTTCCGGGTCGGCTTCGGGGGTCCCGGCGCGGCCAGCTTCGGGGGGCGTGGCCTCCCAGCCGTCCACGGCACCAGTGGGAGTGGCCTCTGGGGCCCCCACCGTGCTGCCTGGTGCGGGGGGCGTGGCCTCCCTGTCACCCACGGCACCGGTGGGAGTGGCCTCCGGGGCCCCCACCGTGCTGCCTGGTGTGGGGGGCGTGGCCTCCCTGTCATCCACGGCACCGGTGGGAGTGGCCTCTGGGGCCCCCACTGTGCTGCCTGGTGCGGGGGGCGTGGCCTCCCTGTCACCCACGGCACCAGTGGGAGTGGCCTCTGGGGCCCCCACTGTGCTTCCTGCTGCAGGGGGCGTGTCCTCGCGGGTAAATCCCGCACAAGTGGGCGTGGCTTCACCCGAAAAGGGGCGGGGCTTATCGCCGGCAGCTGCTGGGAGCAGTAGTGCCACAGCTGTGGCTAAAAATGGAGGTGGTGCCTGCCTGCCAGTGTCCTCTGTGCCCACGGGCTTATCTGGGGCAGGGGCGCTGGCAAAAATAGCTGCAGCACCAGGCTCCCAAAACCCCCCGGCAGGGAAGGTGCTGCCAGCAGGTGGCAGCAGTAGTAATGCTGTTGAAAAACCTGCTGGCAGAAAGTGTGTGGAGAAGAAAAACAACTGTGACCCCAGTGTGCATGTGAGTGGGAGTGGGGCAAGTGGGGTGACTGTCGGTATGGATGTGTCTGTGGTGGAGGAAGCAAGTGCTGGTGTGTCTGTTGCTAGTGGGGGGAGTGGGGGTGGGGCTGGTCCATCTGCCCCCCCGGCTGCTGGTCCCCGGAGTTTTGCGGGGGTAGTAGCCGGGGCCTCGGGGTCTTCTCGGGGGGCTTCCTCACCTCTGGACCTCAGGGATGGTGACTTGCGACGCCGTTTCCTGGAGGCCCTCAAGAAGGGAGAACGGACGATCCAGGTAGAGGGAAGAGAGGTGGACCTGGCCTTTTGGCTAGATAGACATGGCCTGGCCGCCTTCCAAGATAAAAAGGAGGGGGAGACAGCGTGGTCCCTCCCGACAGCCGGGCAGGGGGTGGCCAGGAGGAATGTAGTTCGTCTTCGGTGGAGGGGCAGTGAAGCGTGCCCGCCAAGAGCAAGGGTCGTGGAGCTCCTCCTGAAGATGAACTTCAGGGCGACTGACATCTTTGCCCTGATCCATCCTTTTGGTACCCCCATCTTCGACATCAGTTTTGTTCGGCCGGAGGGCCTAGAGCTTTTTTGGTCGAATTTTGAACTGGTGAAGGGGGAGCCCGGCTGGCGAGACTTTGCCGTGCAGGCGGTGTCTCGCCAAAATGGAGTAAAGAGAGTGACCGTTCTAACTAATAACGAGTCGCTCTCTGGGGTCGATATTATGACGTGGCTTTCCCGCTATGGGGAGGTCACGGACGTCCCAAAAAAGAACAGGGACGAGTTTGGCATCTGGTCAGGGGGCTGGACCTTCATGATGAGGTTGAAGGTCTCAGGCGGTACTGTCACCCACATCCCCTCCTCAGCATTCCTGGGGAGGGACAGGATCCTGATCTTCTACCAGGGGCAACCAAAGGTCTGCCACAGGTGCGGTGATCCCCGCCACTTCAGCGCGGGCTGCAAGGTGCAGAAATGTGCCTTGTGTGGCGGGGTAGGTCATCTTGCCGCGGCCTGTGGTGACATTAGGTGTCACCTGTGTGGTGACCTAGGTCACCCGTACAGCCGCTGCCCCCGCTCCTTTTCTAACACCATCTCTGGTCAGGCGGGGGAGAGCCATGGGGGGGTCCCCAGCGGTGCATCCTCTGCTGGAGCCGGAGGTGGGGGCGGGAGAGGAGCTGAGGGGCCGGTGAAGGAAGGCGTGGCCAGTACATCTGCCCACCAGTGGCATCAGGTGAGGCGCCGTGGGGGTAGGGGGCAGGATAAGCCCCAGGCGACTGGGGTGATGTCTGTACCCTCCTCGGAAGCGGCAGCCGGTGCCCCTGAGGCCCTGGGGGAGGAGGCGGTGAGCGAGGAGATCAGGAGGATGGAGAGGGAGGAGGTGGCTGCTTCTGATGACTCCTCCCAGTATGAAAGTCTGGACGAGGAGGTGGTGGAGCAGCCTAAAACAAAAGGTGACAATAAGACCAGTAAGAGTCGGAGGAGGAACCGAAAAGGGGCAAAAACATCTAAGGCCCCCCCCCTGGCCACTAAGGTGCCTACGGAAGGGCTCACCGGCTCCCCTCTGATCCCCCTCTCCAACCGGTTCCATGCCCTCGATGACTCTGCTGTGTCGGAGGTCGGGGGTGAGGGACCGGCGGTAACATCTGAGGTGCCTTCAGGGAGCGGCGGGGTCCGTCCTCCGGAGGGCTCACTTTCCTCTGGGGGGGGGACTGCCCTGGGGTCCAGGGGTGAGGAACCCGGTAAGACTGGGAAGGTGGTGGCGGGTGCTATGGACACCTCGGTGTCACTAAAGAGGAGGGGAGAGTCTGGCTCCTCCTCTGAGGGTGAAAAAGGTAAATTGAGGGGTGCGGTTAAAAAGAAGGCCGTCTAACTCAATCACCCATGATGGCGGAACCTACCCCGTTGACTCTGGCGTCGATTAATGTCGCCAGTATAAAGTCAGATGCGGCCAGATTTTTGGCCTTTGATTTTTTCAACCGAGTTGAGGCTGACATTTTATTTTTGCAGGAGACCAGACTAACGGACATGGGGGCCATTTACAAAGCAAGGAGGGAGTGGAGGTGTGGGCCCTCATACTGGTCTCTTGCGGCCGAGCCGTATAGCGGGGTAGCGGTCCTTTTTAAGGCCGCTTCGGTGGAATGCAGACGGGTGATCGAGGTAGAAATGGGGAGGTGCTTGGTCCTTGACGTCTTCATGGGGGGACAGGAGCTCCGGCTCATTAACATCTATGGTCCACAGTCAGTGGGACCGTAAATGTCTCTTCCTGAAGATCAAGCCCTATCTTTTTACCAGCCGGCAGGTGGTCTTCGGTGGGGACTTTAATACTATAACTAGATCCCGTGATAGGGGAGGCCCCGGAGACCGAAGGCTGGCTTTTGATAGTAATACCCTTAACAGCATAGCAAGCGAAGCTCGCCTGGTGGATGTCCACATCCGGCACACCCCAGGTCACGGGGGTTTCACCTTTCATAGGGGTAGTTGTAGGTCTAGGATAGATAGGTTTTTTTTAAAGGAGGAAGCCGTCTCTTCTGCAGTGTCCGCTGTTGAGGTGGAATTCTCCGATCACTGTTTCATTTCCTTTTCTTTGAATGTTGCAGAGACTCCCCGGATAGGGAGAGGCCTATGGAAGCTGAATTCGTCCCTGTTGGAAGAAGCGGATGTGAGACAATCCTTTGAGGAATTTCTTCAGAGCCAGGTGCCTCTCTTGGGTCTCTGTAGCAGTAAGTCTGAGTGGTGGGAGATCTTCAAAACAAGGGTTGCGGGGTTCTTCCGTCAGCTTTCGAGCCTCAGAGGCCTGAACAGGTACCTCCTGTATCGGGAGCTGGGGAGGAAACTCGAGCAGCTCGTCTCGACTGGAGGGGACCGTGAGGAAATCTCCAGGGTGAAGGCCTTGCTCAAGGGGTGCCAGTATGATAGGCACACATCCTTAGTTTTTGAGAGGAATTTCGGGAGGTACCGCTCGCCCGACCCCTACAGGAACTGCAGGATGTCAGTGAGTTGCAAGATGGTAGCAGGACTGATCGACAGTACGGGTTCCCTGAACAGATCCAAATCAGGGATCCTGGAGGTGGTCAGATCCTTCTACTCGCATCTCTTGGGAAGGAGGGATCCAGATCGGGATGAGATGTCGGCTTTCCTGGCTGAAACCATCCCTGAACCAGGGGATGACCCCTCTCTTCATGGTTTGGCAGAAGCAATCAGGGAAGAGGAAGTGAGACGGGCCATTGATGGGCTCCGGCCCAAAAAATCGCCCGGTCCGGATGGCTTAACATCCGAGTTTTACAGGACTTTTAGGGACTCTTTGGTCCTCCTCATGACTGAGGTTTTTAATGAATGTCTCTCCTCGGACATTCTTCCCGGTTCAATGAGGAAGTCCGCCCTGATTATCCTGTCAAAGGGTAAAGACTCGTCCCGTATTGAGAATTGGCGTCCCATAGCGCTTCTCAATACGGACCGAAAGGTTCTGGCAAAGGTGCTTTTCAATCGATTGGTGAAGTTTGCACCCCGGCTCCTTTCGGGGGCCCAGCACTGCTCTGTTCCAGGCCGCAGTACTTTTAGTGCTGTGCTCGGTGTCCGAGAGGCAGTGGAGCAGGGCAGGGCAGGTCTCTGGAAGGGGTACTTGCTGTCCTTAGACCAGGCGAAGGCCTTTGACCGGGTTAACCATGAGTACCTCTGGTCCGTCCTTCTGAGGTACGGTCTGCCCGGGAGGTTTGTTGATTGGTTGAGAGTATTATACAATGGGGCAGAGACTTTTCCGCTTGTGAACGGTTGGGTCGGACCCCCTTTTGAGGTGAGGTCTGGTGTCCGCCAGGGCTGTCCTCTGAGCCCACTGTTATACGTGTTCGCGATCGACCCCTTTTTAAGGAGAGTAGAACGCGGACCGTTGGTGGGAGTCGGGATGGACCGGGCGGAGCCGGAGGCCACCTTGAGGGTAGTGGCGTACGCCGACGACGTTTCCCTCTTTGTATCCTCGAGAGAGGAGGCGGACTGGGTCATGTCTGAAGTTGAGCGCTACTCGGTGGCTTCTGGGTCCATGATCAACCGGGATAAGTGTGAGAGTCTCTGGCTGGGAGGGGGAGATCCAAGTTTCGATCTCCCGGACACCCTTCCAGGGCCTCAGGCCACAGCAAAAATTTTAGGCATCAGTTTCGGCCCGGGGGACTATCCCCAGCAAAACTGGGAGGGCAGACTTAAGATTGCCGCCCAGAAGGTGGATCAGTGGAAGGGTTGGTCCTTGACCCTGAGGTAAAGGGTTAACCTGGCCAAGGGGTATTTGCTCCCTTTATTAATATACCTGGGCAGCGTCTGCATCTTGCCAGAACCTCTTTGGACACGGGTCTACAGCCTGTTCTTCCAACTATTATGGGGGAATAGGCTGAACCTGATCAAGAGGGAGGTCACGTACCGCACGAGGAGACTAGGAGGGTTGGGTATGGTCAACCCGGTGGTGTTTCTTGTAAACACCTTTCTTAAGGCAAACATCGCCAACCTCTGGTTACAGAGGGCTCCTCCGTGGGTATTCTCCTGTAGGGGGTGGTTTCGGCCTTTCTTCCAGGAATGGGAGACAGGAGGGCGGGTGAAGGACCTTCGCATGCCTCATGGGCATCTTCCGGCTTATGCTACCCTGGTTGTGAAGGCGATCCGCCGGTGGGGTCTGGGAGTGTGGGAGATCAGGACCTTGTCAAGGAGGTTACTTGACAATAGGGTTCTGTTGACCCACTTCCAGAAGCCCCTGGCCCTCAAGGATTGCCCAAGCCAGGATCTGGAGGTGGGGCTCGGGTTATTAAACTCTAAGCGGATCCCCTTGAAGTTTTGGGACTTGACTTGGCGCTGCTTCCATGGGAGACTGTATGTGAGGGGCAACCTGAAGTACAGGAACTCTGATGACCGGGATTGTCCCCGCGAGGAGTGTGGCGGCATGCTTGAAAGCATGGAGCACTTCCTGCTTCAATGTCCCTTTAATACAGAGGTCTACAGTAGGGTGGGTGCTTCCATTGGCTGGCCTAGGCTGGCAGGCCTTTCCTATGCGGAGTGGGCCTATGGGGCATTCAGGTCCCTTGGTGGCCGAGATCGGGGCACTGTCTTCTTAGTTAGTTTAGTGACTAGGTTTTACACGTGGAATGCACGGTGTTTAGTGTCCACCCAGCATAAAGTCCTCCCCCGGGAAGAGGTGATTAGGAACATCCTGGGTGACCTGGCAAAAGTGTGCTCGCTGGAGTATGAGAGGCTGGGTGCAGGGAGGGCTTCCCTTCTATGGAGGGGGTTCTCATTTAATGTGCCCTAGGGAGAGTTAAGGTATGTGTGTCTGTGATAGGGTTAGTTTAGTCCTTTCTATATTTTATATTTATTTGTAGGGTCAGGTGGATGTGTAGGGTCAGGGAGGGACAGGTAGGGACAGTCTTTAGGGATAGGTAGTTAGCATTAGGTTGGTAGTGAGGGTCAGAGAGGGACAGGTAGGGACAGGTAGGGATAGATTGGTAGGGCGGTAGGGACAGGTTTTTCTTTTTCTTTAATAGGGAGGGACAGGGTGTTTGTGTGCTAGATTAGGGTGAGAACCTCGGTAGTCTCCAGTTTCTTGGTGGTGGGCTGCTCCCCTCACATTATAGTTTTTTGTTTTACGGTATTGGAAACCCGAATATAGGGCTTGCAAGTACTGAACTTGGGTCTGACTTTTGTTCATGGTTATGGTCATTTGTTTATATTGTGCTATTGTTATGTTGTGTTTGCTTTGGTTATGTTGAGTACTGTATATACATGTATAGTTTTGTGTATTGTATGTATGTGTAATTTGCGCACGGGGGGGTTTAGTGTAGGTTGGGTGGGGGGTTTCAGGGGGGGAGGGGGAGGGGTTTTTGGGAGAATGGACGTCCTACGGGATGCGGGAAAAAGGACCCGTTATTTGTGGGCCACAAACTTTCGTGGGACCTAAAAAGAGATGCTGTGATAAGGCCACAGACTTTCGTGGGACCTTGGGTGTTTTAAAAAATGGTGGTGGGGAAAAAAAAAAAAATATATAAAAAACTACAAAAAAAAGGTTTGCTGTGTATTAAGTTTTGTTTCGGCCAGGTGGCCTATTTCTTTGTTTTTGGCAGTGGGCCAGTTTGTTGTTTTGGGGGTTTAGGTATGAATGTGGAGTGAATGTTGGAAGGGGATATTTTTGGAAAAAAAGGTTTAAGGTCTTCCCTTGCTGGGGGGATTTTGGGAAATGGACTTTATGTTATGAACATTGTAGGACATTTTTGCTTTGCTTTATAATTTATACTGGACATTATAATTTTGGATTTGTTTGTGTTTCGTTGGGGTTTGTGTCTTGGTTCTTTGTGTAGTGTGTTTTTATGTTTTTTTTTATATTTTTATAATAAAAGAGCTCCAGTTCTGTCTGCTGGTGCTTTTACAGATATTATATTTGTAGAAATAACCCCAGGTATCAGAGGTCAGGAATAATCCTGATTATTTGCTTAAAAAGCAATCCAGAGAAAACCATTTTTCTGCGCCATTTGCTTGTTGGCACTGCAGAATACAGCCAGGTCCTTTCCATATTACAGCGCTAAAAATCCAGCTATTTAAAACTGTGGTTTGTCCGTCACACGGATCACATATAATTTAGCTGAAAATTCTGCCATTTCTGGCCTCATTGAAATTTTGTTACAGTGTGTCAGCGAACTTATTGACAAGAGGTCGTTGTTAAAAATAGTTACCTACAGGCCAGGTATTTAAAACTGTGGTTTGTCCGTCACACGGATCATGTATAAGTTCGCTCCAAATTCAGTCATTTGTAGTGAGAGTGGAAGATATTGTCCTCCATTTAAAATGGGTAAGGCACGTGGCAAGGGACGGGAACTGGACATGATGGTGATGATGGTGCATGCAGAGGCCTAAGCCGTGGGCAAGCTGAAATTGTGCCACAACAAACACCCACATCTTCTCGCTCGACCTTCCTGTCCCAATTAATAGGGGACCGCAGAACACCACTATTGAACACAGAGCAGTGTCAAAAGGTTATTGGTTGGATAGCAGATAATGCTTCCAGTCACTTAGCCACCACCACC
The DNA here is from genome assembly GCF_046119375.1 of Phyllobates terribilis. NCBI lineage: Eukaryota > Metazoa > Chordata > Amphibia > Anura > Dendrobatidae > Phyllobates > Phyllobates terribilis. The sequence goes on from NW_027362761.1 coordinate 249,301,725, forward strand.
AGCACCCTGTCTTCCACACGGTCAAATCTCAGTAGCCGTGAGTCTGGATTGCATATTCCTCACCCTGATCCTCCTTCCTCCCACAATGTCGAGTGCCAAGAGACAACTGATCCCACACTTGGACACTCTGAAGAGCTGTGCACTTTTCCATGATAGATTTGGGCCTCTCGCCCGGTCCAGTTGAAGCAGGGCAAGAGGAGATCGCATGTAGCAATGCCCAAATATTTGAGCAGCCACGGTCATACAAACGCGATGGTGGGAAAGTGTCACAAGAGGTGGACGATGATGAGACACAATTGCCAGAAAGTCAGGAGGAGGACCAGGGTGCGGAAGTGGAAGATGAGGTGGTGGATGTTATAGTAACTGACCCAACCTGGCAGGAGGACATGCAGAGCGAGGACAGCACACAGGGTACAGGGGAAGGGACGCAGAGCACCCCAAAAGGATGAAAGAAGCTGTGTGGTGGCTGCAGGCAGAAGGCGGGCAACCGTTCCCCGTAATATCAACGCAACAGAAGTTGCCAGTACAACTGTTAGGTCTTACCGAGTCTGGTTCTTTTTTAAAGACTCTACCGATAACCCCAAAAAGGCCATTTGCACCATCCACCAGGCCAGCATCAGCAGGGGTAGCAAAGCTACCAGCCTGACCATCACCAGCATGATTCGGCACATGGCAGCAAAGCACCCGACATTGTGGGCCGAACCCCAGGGTCCAGGAACAGTGTCTACGGGTGACACCACAGCTTCTTCAGCTGTTGTGCGTGAAAACCAATCCCCTGTCCATGGTGCATACGAAGATGCCTCTTGCCCTGCACCTGTCGTTGCACACTCTCAACAAGCACCATCAGGAAGCACTTCCTTGTCCCAATGCAGTGTTCAGTTGTCCATACCCCAGTCCTTGGAATGCAAGCGCAAATACGCAGCCAACACCCCACTGGCCACACTACTAAATCACCACATTTTGCGACTGCTTGCGCTCGAAATGTTGCCTTTTAGGCTTGTGGAGACGGAAGCTTTCTGCAACCTGATGGCAGCGGCCGTCCCTCGGTACTTGGTCCCCAGCCACCACTATTTCTCCTGGTATGCCGTCCCAGCATTACACAAGCACGTGTCCCACAACATTAGCCGTTCACTCAACAATGCAGTTACCAGAAAAGACCACCTATCCACGGACACGTGGACAAGTGCTTGTGGGCAGGGACGGTACATCTTGCTGACGGCACACTAGGTTAACATAGTGGAAGCCAGGACGCATTCGGACTTCGGGACGGAACACATCCTACCGACGCCAAGTATTGCGGGCCCTAGGTCAATCAGGGATTCCCTCACAGTCTACAGCTCCTGCACCTCATCTTCATCAGCCTCCTCTTCAGCCTCCATCTGCGAAATGAAAACATCAGTCACAAGCTGGAAGCACTGCAGTACTGCCTTGGCCAAGCAACAACATGCTGTGCTGAAGCTAATATGCTTAGGTGACAAACCACACAATGCTGAAGAGTTGTGAACAGCTCTGAAAGAGCAGGCAGATCTGTGGCTGACACAGCTGAACCTACAGCCAGGCATGGTCATGTGTGACAATGGCCGGAACCTGGTGGTGGCTCTGAGGGGACACGAGCTCACACACGTACCATGCCTGGCCCATGTGCTTAACATCATGGTTCAGTGGTTTCTCAAAACTTACCCGAAGCTCCCGGATCTGCTTGTCAAATTATGCCACCTGTGTGCCCATTTTAGAAAGTCAGCTACAGCTTTTGCCGCCCTTGTCGTGCTTCAGCAGCGTTTGCAGCTTCCGGCTCACAGACTGGTGTATGATGTTCCCACGCATTGGAACTCTACACTGCAGATGTTGGGTAGAATTTGTGAGCAGAAGAGGGCAGTTGTTGACTACCAGCATCAACAAGGCCGTCAGTATTCAGTTCAGACTCCACACAAGACAACAGGATTGGACATGGATGTCAGACATCTGTACCATCCTCCAAAACTTTAGGGACTCCACCAAGATGGTGAGCTGCGATGACGCCATAATTAGCGTCACCATTCCGCTTCTCTGTCTTCTGAAATGCTCTCTGCTCAAAATCAAAGAGGATGCATTGCAGGCGGAGCACGATGAGATGGAGCAAGGAACCATACAGGGTGATTACACACAGACCAGCCTCATCTCATCCCAATGTGGATTGGGTGACAATGAGGAAGAGGAAGAGGAGAAGGAGAGCATGGTCAGTCATCCTCTTGGTGAGGACATGAAAGTCTTGCCTGTTAGCAGTCTGGCACACATGGATGAGTTTATGTTACGCTGTCTTTCCCGTGACCCTCGCGTTCTCAAAATTTTGGGTGACAGTTATTACTGATTGGTGACACTTCTAGACCCATGCTACAAGGAGAACTTTATATCTTTTATTTCTGAGGCGGACAGGTCTACAAAAATGGGACAGTAGCAAAAGGCCCTTGTTGCGGAACTATTAAAAAAATTCCCATCTGAAAATGCTGGCGGCAGAGGTCACAGTTTGTTGGATAACCAAGGAATACAGCTGAGAGAGACACAACTCCAATCCAGCAGAGGCAGGGGAACACTCTCAAAGTTCTGGGAGAGTTTTCTCAGACCCTCCCATAACACAGGCTCTGAGGCGCGGGGTACTCTCACAAGGAGTGCAAAGTTTGGGAAGATGCTGAGGGAGTACCTTGCCGACCATACCAACGTCCTCTGTGATTCCTCTGTGCCTTATAATTATTGGGTATCCAAGCTGGACACGTGGCATGAACTGGCTCTCTATGCCTTGGAGGTTCTGGCCTGCCCTGCCGCTAGCATTTTATCAGAGCGGGTTTTTAGTGCCGCTGGTGGAATTATAACTGATAAGTGCATCTACCTGTCAACAGAAAATGATGACAAACTGACTCTTATAAAAATGAACAAGGGCTAGATTGGGCCTGACTTGTCAACACCACCGAATGATAGCAGCATAACATAAACTCAAATCCAGTATCTTTTTTGGGAGGTGTATTCCCATACACCTTTTCACACCCACACATGGGTATACACTTCCTGATTTTGGCTATTTGCTCTTGTCTTCCTCCTTCTCCTCATCCTCCACCACCATATTACCAGGGTGACCGTGGTCTGTGATGCAACATCCACGTAATTTTTTTAAAGGGTGTTTATGATGCCCGTAAAAAAATTTTTTTATACAGTATGTTCATGTATACCCCCCAGGGGTAAATGTTTGTCAGCCCAAACACTTAGTGCATGGGCATTACAAGTATAGGAGACACGCTCCTTTCTAATGGGAATATTTTTAATGAGGCCCTCCTCCACGTCTTTTCCAAGGTGCATTGGAGTGCCTCTCAATTTTTGGCAGCCCCTGCATTCACTGCATAGGCCAAAACTATGGGAGACCCACTTCCTAATAATGGGAACATTTTTTCATGAGGCCCTCTAAGTCTCTTCCAAGGGTCATTGGAGTGCCTCCCAATTTTTGACAGCCCTTGCATTCAATGCATAGGCCAACACTATGGGAGACCCACTTCCTAATAATGGTAACATTTTTTCATGAGGTCCTCTACATCTCTTCCAAGGCGCATTGGAGTTGGTCCAAATTTTTGGCAGCCCTTACATTCACTGCATAGGCAAACAGTATGAGAGACCCACTTCCTAATAATGGGAACAATGTTTTCAGGAGGCCCTCTGACCTCCACGTCTCTTCCAAAGGGCATTGGAGTGCCTCCAAATTTTTGGCAATCCTTGCATTCACTGCATAGGCAAACACAATGGGAGACCCACTTCCTAATAATGCGTACATTGTTTTCAGGAGGCCCTCCTCTAAGTCTCTTCAAAGGGGTATTGGGATGCGTCCAAATTTTTTCAGAGGGGGATTGGGATGCGTCCTAATTTTGGGCAGCCCTGCCACTCACTGCATACGCAATAACAGTATAGGAGAACCACTCTTTAATAATGGGAACAACAAAGCATAGCCAGCTGATGGCTCTCTAACAATAGTGAGCGCCGACTGCCGGCCCTTTATAGGGCCCTGATGGCCCTATAAAAATAGGGTTTGTGACTTTCAGAGTCCCTCCTTCATAAATGAAACAGAATGTGTCTGATCATGTCTAACACACCACATGGCCAGATAAAGTTGTAAAATGTTAAAATTACATTTCCCAGTGAATGCATTTGTCATGGTTGAAAGCGATGCAAAAGTGCAAAAACGCATCAAAAACGCTACTTATGAACATAGCCCAAGGTGTGAAGGAATATTTTTGGTTTTAGTTATTTATTTTGCCTTATATACAAGTCATTACCCTGGAAAGGATGTTCCTTAACACAGTTCCCAGGAAAATCCATTTTGGTTTTGTTGTTGTATGTTTTATTGTGAGTCCGTTAAAATGGCGTAGTAACTCTGACAATGTTGTTGACAGCAGTGACCTGGGAGTCAGAAATGCTTCCAGGGGTCTTCCCAATGCTGTTCCCATGTCATTTGAGCATTGTTCCCATCGATTTGGGCAATTTTTAGGCCCTCTGCAGACCGCCTGGGGAGCAGCCTGAAAAATGCTCGAGTTTCCCATAGACTTACATTGGGCTCGTTGCTTGAGTTGAGCACCCGAGCTTTCTGATTTGCTTGACCCGAGCATCTGAGCATTTTAGTGCTCATCCATCACTAGTCATTATTATATGTGGTGGATCCACATATACTGATAACATTAGGAGTAGTGTTGAGCCACCCCCGTAGTGTTCGGGTTCGGTTCGGTTCGTCGAACACCGGGATGTTCGAGGAACTGTTCGTCGAACTGTTCGTCGAACACCTTAGAACACCGTCGAACACCGTTAAAACCAATGGCAGGCAAACAAAAACACATAGAAACACATAGAAAACACCTGCAAAGGTGTCCAAAAGCTGACAAACTGCTCAGAAGACACTCTCTTTAAAAAAGCAGGCCGGCAAATTCAGCAGCGGCATACACCGGTACCCGACAATTTAGACAAGAAGGAATAGAGCATCACACATAGATTAGATAGATAGAAACATGTCAGTCACACATATAAGAAGCACAGTGACAGTGTTGGTTACTGCACTTGTCATTTAGTGTAAAGGATTTATTAAAAAAAATAAGTGTTTTCATGCACCGTCTCTTTAAAAAAGCCGGCCGGCAATTCAGCATCTGTACCCGACAATTTAGAACAGAAAGAATAGAGCTTCACACATAGATTAGATAGATAGAAACATGTCAGTCACATATATAATAAGTACAGTGATAGGGTTGCTTACTGTACTTGTCATTTAGTGTAAAGGATTTATTTAAAAAAATAATAGTGTTTTCATGCACTGTCTCTTTAAAAAAGCCGGCCGGCAATTCAGCAGCGGTACCCGACAATTTAGAACAGAAAGATAGAGCATCACACATAGATTAGATAGATAGAAACATGTCAGTCACATATATATGAAGTACAGTGATAGTGTTGGTTACTGTACTTGTCATTTAGTATTAAAATAAAGGATTTATTATTAAAAAAATTGGCGTGGGGTTCCCCTTAATTTTAGGCTCTAGCGGAGGTTAAGCAGACGTCTGGGGCAGATGTTTGAAGCCTGGGAAGGGGGTAATACCCATGGAGCTTCCCAGGCTACTAATATCAGCCCCCAGCTGAATACATAGCCTTTACTAGCTATTAAAATGGGGGACCCCCCAAAAAAAATGACGTGGGGTCCCCCCTAATTTAATAGCTAGCAAAGGCTAGGCAGACAGCTGGGGGCTGATATTAATAGCCCAGGAAGGGAGCCATGAATATTGGCCCCCTCCCAGGCTAGAAACACCAGCCGTCAGCCGCCCCAGAAATGGCGCATTCATAGGATGCGCCAATTCTGGCACTTAGCCTCGCTCTTCCACGCTGCCCTGGTGCGGTGGCAGGGGGTAATAGGGTTGGGGTTGATGTCAGCTTATAATGCCAGCTGACATCAAGCCCAGGTTAGTAATGGAGAGGCGTCTATAAGACACCCCCATTACTAACCCCATAGTCAAAGTTAAAAAAAACACAAACACCCAGAATAAAGTCCTTTAATTGAAATAAAGACACAATCCTTTATTGTTCTAAATTAAACCATACTTACCATCACGCCCATTCCAGCTGAAGCCAACGATCTCCTGCAATAAAAGAAAAATAATAAAGCAACCTCATCCTTACCTTTCCATGGTTCCCACGACAGCTTCAGCTCTGCTACATCGAGATGACAGGCTGGACCGCAGCAGAACGCTGCCATCCAGCCTGTCATCCCGCAGACACTGAGAAGCGCAGGCTTGCTTGCGCTGCTCAGCGTCTCTCTGTGACGACATCCAGATGAGCCGAGTTCATGTCCAATGAACTCGGCTCACCTCATGCACGTCACTGACAGCGTGGGAAAATTCTCACGCTGAAGCGCTGATTGCAGGAGAATTTTCCCACGCTGTCAGTGACGTGCAGGAGGTGAGCTGAGTTCATTGGACATGAGCTCACCTCATGCACATCACTGACAGCGTGGGAGAATTCTCCTGCACTCAGCACTTCAGCGTGAGAATTTTCCCACGCTGTCAGTGACGTGCATGAGGTGAGCCGAGTTCATTGGACATGACCTCGGCTCATCTGGATGCCGTCACAGCGAGACAGTGAGGAGCGCAAGCATGCCTGCGCTACTCAGTGTCTGCGGGATGACAGACTGGATGGCAGCGTTCTGCTGCGGTCCAGCCAGTCATCTCGATGTAGCAGAGCTGAAGCTGTCGTGGGAACCATGGAAAGGTAAGGATGAGGTTGGTTTATTATTAGTGTTGAGCCACCCCCGTAGTGTTCGAGTTCGGTTCGATTCGTCGAACACCCGTGTGTTCGCCGAACTGTTCGTCGAACACCTTCGAACACCGTTAAAACCAATGGCAGGCAAACAAAAACACATAGAAAACACCTTCAAAGGTGTCCAAAAGCTGACAAACTGCTCAGAAGACACAACTAACACATGGAAAAGTGACAAGTACATATAGTCATGCGAAAATAAAAGAGGTGGAGGAGTAAAAGGAGGGGGAGACACAGATATAGGCATGTCATGCCCTTCTAAAATCCAAAAAGTGAGAAGCCGACACGGCCAGTCCGCTCCTGCCCGTGCCACCTCCGTGTCGCCGGGTTTGTGCCAGAGCCGCGGTGAACCCTGACGGCCAGCCCCCCTCTCCCAATACTGGTGCCTGTCCGCTGGTGGGTCGAGAGAGCCCCCCTGTGGTGGAGGCAGCTCTAAGCTTTTTAATTTAAATTGTCCCTCTAATTTGAATGAATACACTTTAAATCCATTTACAAGGATCTATTGGAGGGCAAGTCTCATGCCAGCAGCCGCGTAATTCCAGCTCCAGTAGCGTCCACTAAAGCTGCTGCAGTTAAAAAGCTTTTATAAGGATCGAGCTCGGCTGTCCACCGCAAGGCATCCTACTGCCAGTCCCAGCCCCTATGCCTTGGGGTGCCTCCTGATGCTCTTCACTAAGTATTCCGTGGTCCCGAAGCATTTCCTTTGAAAAAATTAAGTGTCCAAACTACAGGTGGTGTAGCTTGCTTAACAGCCGGGATAATCCGCTGACTAGCAGACACTGCTACTAGGCACAAAGTATTTCCTGGGCTAGATGCAGTTAAAAATTTGTAAGTAGATACTCTCGTTGGATGCTGAGAAAGCATTCCATAGAGTCTCCTGGCACGCCATATATGATTCTCTTAAAAAGCTTGGGGTAGGGGTCTAAAGGACCCTTTTATAGCCAAAATCACGGCCCTGTATCACAATACGTCACCTAGGCTGAAGATAAATGGAACTGTAGCACCGAGGGCTCGGTTGCTACAGACGTATTGCACCTCACCCAGAGGTGTGATATCTCACTCTCAGATAAGGATGGAGTGTGGATCAGGACCCGACACCTGCATGCATTACACCACATTGCCGTGGGGCAGGGCGACCAATATGCCCCTGAGATGGGCACGACAGTCCCTGTCCCTGGCTGGAGTGGGGGGAGGGAACACTGAGGAAGGGGAACCCTGCAGTGCAGGAGCAGGGAGGAAGCAGTTCCTGGGTGCATTGAGAAGGGAGTATAAAAGGTGGGCACCATCTTAGTTCAGTGCAGAGAAGTCTGAGCAGAAGTGGCAGGGAGCAGGGGCTCTGCATGAGCTCTGCTCCGGAGGCGGGCCTAGTAACAGAGGCCCAGGCCTGCAAGAGGGAGAAGGAAGGAAGAGGAGCGGAGAAGGCTCCAGGAACGAGGAATGAAGGGATCCCAGGGGTGCGGACGGGCGAGTCGCCACCGCACGCCCGAATCCACCTGCGTGGAGGGGTCAGGCCAAAGGGGGAGACCGGTCCCCGAACTAGTGGAGGCAGGAAACGACCCTCAGCTAGAAACCGGAGGCTCTGACATTTTATGTGGCGCAGCCCCTTGCTCCACCCGCTAGGAAGGCACCACATAGGGTCAGGGAAACTGGCACCAAGTTTACCAAGAGGAGGCCCGAGGCAGCCGGACAGAAGTGTTGGTAAGAAAGGCCAGACAAAGGACACACAAAGGGGGTCCTGTGAAGCGCTCCAAAGTTATCTGGGAGTTGTCTGAGCCCCTCACCTGGTGAGCACAGTACGACGTGGGCAGCCGTTACCTGCAGACGTGGTCTGGATAATAAGAACTGTGAGTAAAGGCCCTGAACTGCATCACTGACTCCGTGTCGTTACTGCTGCTGCCCTGCACCATCACCCCCATCCTCCGCATACACTGCCCTGAGGCTATACTCCTCCCGTGGGGAGTTATGCTACGCTCTGCTGCACCCACAACACCAGCCTTAGCGGTCTGCCCTGTAGCGGCGGTTCACTCTGACCGCAATCCACGGGTGGCGTAGTCGGACATTTAAACATCAAAACCACATAAATAGTTCCGCCACTGGTTTGACCGCCCTGAGCCACGGAACCGGATCGCCGCCACGAAGACTACAACCACCAGCATCCACCAAAAAGGGTCCGGCTCCGGGTGTCCCAAGGCCCAGGGGGTGCGTCAGAACATTTTCATCACCTTTCACAATCACCAATGGGACAAGGCAGGGATGTCCTCTGTCCCCTCTCTTATACATCCTAGTGACGGAGCACCTGCTCTCATCAATTCGCCATAACCCCAATATTAGGTGGATTGAGGTGGGAGGCACCGAGTACAAGTGCTCTCTATTTGCTGATGATGTCCTAGTATATATCACTCAATCACATATATCCATCCCTGCTGTTATGGCTGAAATAGATCACTTTGTTACATGGTAAAATTTTAAAATCAATGCAGCGAAGTCTGAGGCCCTCGATGTCTCCCTCCCTAAATCCATATAGGATTCCATCCAGTCCAACTTTCCCTTTGCCTGGCCCTCACAGGGTATCAAATACTTAGGAATTCCTATTCATAGAGACCTCTCCCATCTATGTTATCTTAATTTCGGGCCCTTTATTGAACAATTCCATACAGACCACGGTTGGCAAGTTGGAACTGTGAGATTCACTACGTGCACCACTGGTATTTTGTGGAAAAGCACATGTAAGATTCTGCAACAGTCTCTGCTGATACTCCTGCATGCGTGCATCCCTTTCTATGGCAGGAATAATTTCTGCAAATTTACTTTTGTACCGGGGATCTAACAGTGTGGCAACCCAGTAGTCAGGATTATTTCTAATTCTCACAATTCGAGGGTCATGTTGCAGGTAGTGCAGCAAGAAGGCACTCATGTGTGTTGCGCATCCAGGAGCACCAAGTCCCTGTTGTGTTGGTGGCGAGGTAACAATCATGCTTCCTTCCTCTGTCCTCTGCCCCCAACCTCGCACAACAGAAATGTGATCAAGGTCTCCCTCATCTGATGAGTCTTCCATCAGTTCGTCCTCCACTTCTTCCTGGGCTCCTGCACCTTCCTCACTAGTTTGGCTGCTACCATGCGCCCTGGTAAAATCATCTCCCCCACCCTCACATGCCTGCCGCCCTGGTGCTGCCGACCGTCTGGACCTTGCAGATGTTAGCCCTTCCGCATACAACTCCTCCTCCTCTACTTCCTCCACCTCCTCTTGTGCCACCACCTGACTCCGAATTCTGTTTAACATGTGCTCCAGCATGTAAATCACCGGAATAGTCATGCTGATAATGGCATCGTCAGCACTAAACATCTTCGTCGCCATTTCAAAACTGTGCAGAAGGGTGCATAGGTCCCTGATCTGAGACCACTCCTCCAGCGTGATTTGCCCCACCTCTGAATCTCGTTGGCCCAGGCTATACGTCAGAACGTATTGCACCAGGGCTTGTCGGTGCTGCCACAGTCGCTGCAACATGTGCAGAGTTGAATTCCACCGGGTAGGCACATCGCATTTTAGCCGGTGAAGTGGCAGGCCCAACGACTTCTGTAGAGATGTAAGTCGCTGAGCTGCGGGATGCGAACGGCGGAAGTGAGCACACAGCGACCGTGCCCTCTGCAGAAGGCCATCTAGTCTGGGATAGTGGGCTAAAAATTGCTGGACAACCAGGTTCAACACGTGAGCCATACAAGGCACGTGTGTGACATTGCCCCGGCGAAGGGCCGCACCCAGGTTTGCAGCATTGTCGCACACGGCCTTCCCTGGTTTCAGGTCCAGTGGAGACAACCATTCATGAAATTGGTTCTCCAGAGCTGACCACAACTCCTCAGCTGTGTGACTCACATTTCCCAGACATTTCAATGTAAAAACCGCCTGATGACGTTGAGCCCTACTGCCAGCATAGTAAGGAGGTGTGCAGGATCCCTTCTGCGCAGTTAGAAAGCTTGTGGCATGACCAGACAGGCTTTGGGTGCAGGTGGAAGACCGAGAGGAGGTTGAGGAGGCAGAAGCAGTGGAGGAAAAATGACATAAAGAGGATTGACGCACAACTCGTGGGGACGGCAAGACTTGGACAGCAGCCCCTTGTCCTGCTGTCACCATAGTTACCCAGTGCCCAGTCAGCGACATGTAACGCCCCTGTCCATGCCTACTCGTCCAAGTGTCTGTGGTGAAATGCACCCTGTCACACACAGAGTTTCTCAAAGAAGCGGTGATGTTGTGTGCGACATGCTGGTGGAGCGCAGGCACACCTTTCTTTGAGAAGTAGTGCCGACTGGGCATCTGGTACTGGGGCACTGCGACGGACATAAGGTCTCGAAAATCCTCTGTGTCCACCAGGCGGAAAGGCAGCATTTCTGTAGCCAAGAGCTTGCAGATGGTGAAATTCAACCTCTTAGCTTTCTCATGGCTAGGAGGAAATGGTCTTTTACTTGTCCACATCTGAGGGACCGAGGGCTGGCTATTGTGCTTAGACGGGGTTGATAAGGGTGTCCCCGGCAAACTGCCGGTCTGTGAGGAAGATGCAGGCGGACATGTTAGGTTGCCTTGATCCAAAGGTGGTGCTATCGATGTCGGACAGCGCTCAAGACCAGCTGGTGTTACCACCTCCAAAGAAAATGATGACCTGCCAATCACGCTGGCTGTTGCGGGTAAAGAGGTGGCAGGTCTGCGCCCCAAAACAGGTGTGACTGCTGTCCCCCCAGTCACAGAGGATGAAGAGGCCGCGGATGCACAAGATATGGCAGACGGTGGTTGGCCCGGCCGGCTAGACCGCATTGTAGCACACTGAGCTTCCCACTGCAACTTATGCTTCATGTCCATGTGCCGGTTCATGCATGAAGTACTCAAACTATGTATTTTTTGGCCTCTACTTAGCTTTTGCTGACAAATGTTACAGATAACACGAGTTGGGTCATCTTTATCGATCTGAAAAAATGCCCAGGCTATGCAAGGCTTAGTACCCATGCGACCTGAAGAGCCACCACGACTTGTGGTGAGAGGCAGAGTTGTGTTTGAGGATGCAGTTGTTGACGTGCTTCCAGTACTACGTCTCTGTCCAGGAAGGCGCAACCTGACCTCGTCGTCACTAGCATCTTCCTCCACCTCCTCTGCTGACCTCATCTCTTGGCTGACTGTGGGTTGACAGTAAGTGGGATCTCCGACCTCATCATCATCACCCTGTGCGTTATCACACCCGTCGTCCTCAGAGCCAACCTGTTCCTGCCCTGACAAAAAACTAAAGTTGTCGCTCCAATCAGGTATTTGAGTCTTATCATCGTCTTCCTCATTGTCTCCACCAACAGGAGTTACAGTTTGGGAATGAGGGTCTACATTATGGTCAGAACCTTCTGCGTCTGGTCCTGGATCCGACTCATAAAGATTCTGGGCATCAGTGCAGATCATTTCCTCGTCTGGATTCACAGAAGCGCTGGAGTCGACCTCTGATTCCCAGGCTATAGTATGAGTAAACAGCTCTGCAGACTCAACCATCTGTTCTACCTCATACTCAGACGGGCAGCTGGAGATTTGGGAGCTGTGAGGAAGCAAGTGCGATTTGGGTGACACCTTTGAGGACTGGAGTATTTGTGATGTTGAAGTTGATGTGGAGGAGAGCCCACTTAAAGGAGCACTTGATATCCGTTGAAGCACCTGCTGTTTTTGTGCCTCATCTGGAATTTGTAGCGATTGGCGTGGCCGTAAGAAAGGGATCTTATCACATTGTCCGCTAAAAGAAGTAGACATTTTAGTTTGGCTGGAAGATGGTCTTTCTTCTGCACCTACCCCACGGACACAACCTTTTTTCCCCTTCCCAACACGCCTATTCCCCTTTCCACCAGCAGCAGGCCTTTTTCCACTCATTTTGGTGGTTAACTAATTCACAACTCTGGAGTTGTTTGCACAAAAAAACAATGGATGGTAACCGAGCAGAGCTGAGTGGCCAAACTGTGGTATTAGGCCAAAACTATTGGCTGGGTTAGATGCAGAAAAAAATTATTTTTAATTTGCAACCTGATGGAGGTCAGTATAGATGGACTAATAGACCAAGTCCCACACACCGCTAGAAGCCCAAATATTTTTTCAGAGCTAGATGCAGAAAATTTTTTTATTCAATTTGCAACCTGATGGAGGTCAGTATAGATGGACTAATAGACCAAGTCCCACACACTGCTAGAAGCCCAATATTTTTTCAGAGGTAGATGCAGAAAAAAATATATTCAGTTTGCAACCTGATGGAGGTCAGTATAGATGGACTAATACAACAAGTCCCACACACAGCTAGAAGCCCAATATTTTTTCAGAGCTAGATGCAGAAAAAAATTATATTCAATTTGCAACCTGATGGAGGTCAGTATAGATGGACTAATAGAATGATGCTATGCCCAAAAGATTTTACTTCACTAGGTGCAGTAAAAAAATTGGTATTCTATACACAGGTGGTATATCTTGCAACACAGATAGGCTACTCCACTGACTAACACACTCTGCAATAGGCCAAAAAGGATTAGCTTTGCTAGATTCAGCCAAATGCTGTGAAAAAAACTTGCACAGCACTGGCACAGACCTGCCTGGCAAAAACTGATAGGAACTGATGTAACCTAGTCCTGAAAAGGACTCCAATTACAATTAGTCTTTACTCCCACAATCTATCTATTTAAGAGCACAGACCTGCCTGATAAAAGTCGTAGGAAATGCTGTAACCTAGTCCTTAAAAGGACTGCAATCACAACTATTCCCTACTCCCAAGCTATCTGTAGATTTGTGCGAAAATTGGCTTGAAATTAACAAGGTATAGCTCACACAGCAACAGCGGTGCCATCTAACACGCAGCTGCAGCAGTGAGAAAATGGTGGCGACGGGGAAAATGGCTTGGTCTTATAGGGCAAGGACATGTGACATACACTGCCAATCACACATGCCCTTGCTTGTGTGAAAAAAAGCACTTCGCTCCGTGTGTGCGCTGCTGATAGGCTGACAGATTGCACCTCCCCACTGCAAATGCGGGAAAGAGAAAAAAAAATGGAGATCTTCATTGTTCCTGCAGAGATCCATCCCCTGCCCCTCCCCCCGCCCCGCTGTACACTCAAACTGCGTATTAACATTAATTTTCATCATTACTGAGAAAAAATCCAGTTATGATTTTGGTGCACGAACAGTTATCGAACATAACCTCGAACAGCCGAATTTTTCTCAAATTGTTCGTGTTCGCCGACCGGCTCGAACACCGCCCAAAACAGCTCGAATTTGAGATTGGCGAACAGTTCGAGTAGAACAACGCTCATCTCTATTTATTATTTTTCTTTTATTGCAGGAGATCGTTGGCTTCAGCTGGAATGGGCGTGATGGTAAGTATGGTTTAATTTAGAACAATAAAGAATTGTGTCTTTATTTCAATTAAAGGACTTTATTCTGGGTGTTGTGTTTTTTTTAAATACTTTACTAGAAATTCATGGCGGTCACGTCTAATACTGGCGTGACCCCATGAATTTTGGGCTTGGGGCCAGCTGATAATACCAAGCTGGCCCTAACCCCTTTATTACCCAGTGAGCCACCGCACCAGGGCCCTGGATGAGTTGGGTACAGCGCCAGAAGATGGCGCTTCTATGAACGCGCCATTTTCCGGGGTGGCTGCGGACTACAATTTGTAGCGGGGGGGGGGCCCAGAAAGCTTGGGCCTCCCTGCGCTGCAGATTCCAGCCCCCAGCTGCCTAGTTGTACCTGGCTGGACACAAAAATAGGGCGAAGCCCCACGTACTTTTTTTTTTTAATTATTTCATGAAATTCATGAAATAATTAAGAAAAAAAGGCCTTCCCTATATTGTTGTGTCCGGCCAGGTACAAATAGGCAGCTGGTGGTTGGGGGCAGCCCGTTCCTGCCTGCTGTACCTGGCTGGACACAAATATAGTGCGAAGCCCCACTTCAATTTTTTTTAATTATTTCATGAAATTCATGAAATAATTAAGAAAAAAAGGGCTTCCCTATATTGTTGTGTCCGGCCAGGTACAAATAGGCAGCTGGTGGATGGGGGCAGCCCGTTCCTGCCTGCTGTACCTGGCTGGACACAAATATAGTGCGAAGCCCCACTTCAATTTTTTTAAATTATTTCAGGAAATTCATGAAATAATTAAAAAAAAATTGACGTGGGGCTTCGCACTATATTTGTGTTCAGTCAGGTGCAGCAGGCAGGAACGGGCTGCCCCCAACCACCAGCTGCCTATTTGTACCTGGCCGGACACAACAATATAGGGAAGCCCTTTTTTTCTTAATTATTTCATGAAATAATTTAAAGAAAATTGACGTGGGGCTTCGCCCTGTTTTTGTGTCCAGCCAGGTACAACTAGGCAGCTGGGGGCTGGAATCCGCAGCGCAGGGAGGCCCAAGCTTTCTGGGCCACCCCCGCTGCAAATTGCAGTCCGCAGCCACCCCGGAAAATGGCGCGTTCATAGAAGCGCCATCTTCTGGCGCTGTACCCAACTCATCCAGGGCCTCAGCTCACCTCCTGCACGTCACTGACAGCGTGGGAAAATTCTCCTGCACTCAGCGCTTCAGCGTGGGAGAATTCTCACACTGAAGCGCTGAGTGCAGGAGAATTCTCCCACGCTGTCAGTGACGTGCAGGAGGTGAGCTGAGTTCATTGGACATGAGCTCACCTTATGCACGTCACTGACAGCGTGGGAAAATTCTCCTGCACTCAGCGCTTCAGCGTGGGAGAATTCTCACGCTGAAGCGCTGAGTGCAGGAGAATTCTCCCACGCTGTCAGTGACGTGCAGGAGGTGAGCTGAGTTCATTGGACATGAGCTCACCTTATGCACGTCACTGACAGCGTAGGAGAATTCTCCTGCACTCACCGCTTCAGCGTGAGAATTTTCCCACGCTGTCAGTGACGTGCATGAGGTGAGCCGAGTTCATTGGACATGAACTCGGCTCATCTGGATGTCGTCACAGAGAGACGCTGAGCAGCGCAAGCAAGCCTGCGCTTCTCAGTGTCTGCGGGATGAGAGGCTGGATAGCAGCGTTCTGCTGCGGTCCAGCCTGTCATCTCGATGTAGCAGAGCTGAAGCTGTCGTGGGAACCATGGAAAGGTAAGGATGAGGTTGCTTTATTATTTTTCTTTTATTGCAGGAGATCGTTGGCTTCAGCTGGAATGGGCGTGACGGTAAGTATGGTTTAATTTAGAACAATAAAGGATTGTGTCTTTATTTCAATTAAAGGACTTTATTCTGGGTGTTTGTGTTTTTTTTAACTTTGACTATGGGGTTAGTAATGGGGGTGTCTTATAGACGCCTCTCCATTACTAACCTGGGCTTGATGTCAGCTGGCATTATAAGCTGACATAAACCCCAACCCTATTACCCCCTGCCACCGCACCAGGGCAGCGTGGAAGAGCGAGACTAAGTGCCAGAATTGGCGCATCCTATGAATGTGCCATTTCTGGGGCGGCTGCGGCTGGTGTTTCTAGCCTGGGAGGGGGCCAATATTCATGGCTCCCTTCCTGGGCTATTAATATCAGCCCCCAGCTGTCTGCCTAGCCTTTGCTAGCTATTAAATTAGGGGGGACCCCACGTCATTTTTTTTGGGGGGTCCCCCATTTTAATAGCTAGTAAAGGCTATGTATTCAGCTGGGGGCTGATATTAGTAGCCTGGGAAGCTCCGTGGGTATTACCCCCTTCCCAGGCTTCAAACATCTGCCCCAGCCGTCTGCTTAACCTCCGCTAGAGCCTAAAATTAAGGGGAACCCCACGCCAATTTTTTTAATAATAAATCCTTTATTTTAATACTAAATGACAAGTACAGTAACCAACACTATCACTGTACTTCATATATATGTGACTGACATGTTTCTATCTATCTAATCTATGTGTGAAGCTCTATTCTGTCTGTTATAAATTGTCGGGTACCGCTGCTGAATTGCCGGCCGGCTTTTTTAAAGAGACGGTGCATGAAAACACTATTATTTTTTTTGATAAATCCTTTACGCTAAATGACAAGTACAGTAAGCAGCACTTTCACTGTACTTCGTATATATGTGGCTGACATGTTTATATCTATCTAATCTATGTGTGAAGCTCTATTCTTTCGGTTCTAAATTGTCGGGTACAGGTGTATGCCGCTGCTGAATTGCCGGCTTTTCATGTTTCACTGTTGGCACTGTTCCCATCGATTTGGGCAATCACTGTAATGCCACAACCACCATGGCTGTGGCATTACAGTGAGTGGCAGACAATCCCTGCATGATTGGTGCTCTAAATAGCGCCAGACATGCAGGACACGCTTTTGGTGCACGAACAGTTATCGAACATAACCTCGAACAGCCGAATTTTTTGCAAATCGTTCGGGTTCGTCGAACAACTCGAACACCGCCCAAAACAGCTCGAATTTGAGATTGGCGAACAGTTCTAGTCGAACACCGCTCATCTCTAATTAGGAGTGATGGGATTAGGCTTAATAGGATTAGGTGTTGCTGACACCTAACCCTAGGTTTAGAAATGAAGAGGTGTCAGCCAGACACCCTCATTACTAAGTATAGAGTTAAATAAACACACACATTGAGAATAAAATATTTTATTTGAAATAAAACAGACCCATTCTTTACTCATTTAAATTAACCAATATGCTCACCCCAGATCCGAAGGTAATCCAAGCGTTAAAGTGATGTTCCACATTTCTTTTTTCAAATATCTTTATTTAGCTCCAAAAAGCATTCATTGCTGTACAAAAATGTATCAAAAAACACATCAAAAATTCACCAAAATCGTGGCAAAACACGCGTTTTTGCTGTCAAGAGATGCAGAAACCTTGCAGAAATTTAATGCACACATCACAGAGACACATAAGACACATAATCAAATACTGAATATGCACACATAGCCTTAAAAGGAACATCTTATATTTGCATATGTAGCCCTCCTTGAGTTACTCCTGCTTTTATAATGTTTTTTGTTATTTATCTTTTATGTCATTAATGTCTAATATTTTATGAGGCTTCAGTTTCACCATTTTTATTCTTAATTGGTATATTATGCATTTGTATGTGTCTCTGTGATCGTAATGAACTGAAAAATAAAGTTACCTGTTAAATTTTACTGCATGTTGAAATGCGTAAAAAAATAATAAAAGGCCATTTATTAATTTCTGTTTTTTATTCACTCTGCCAACCAAAAATTGGAAAAAAAATGATAGAAAAAAAGATCAAAAAATGCTATGTAGTCCAAAATGGTAAGACTAAAAATGTCAACTCATCCCGCAAGAAGCAAGCCCCCACACAGCTGGTTCAGCAGAAAAATAAAAAAGTTGGTCTCGGAATATAGTGATGCAATAACAAATACTATGCTTGTAAATCAGTGCGTTAGCATTCAAAAATAACAAATTATAAAAATACTAAGTAACCCTGGCTTTGCTGTAATTGTACTCACCCAAAGAATAAATTTGCTTACAATAGCATACAAATAAATTAAAGACAATTCTGCTTTTTTTCATTCTGTTTCTTAAAAATTGGCGTAAAAATCAACTAAAAAATGTCATGTACAGTTGGACACTGCAAAGAGATGTATACCATGCGATATATATTTTTTTCCAGTGGGTCACTATGGTGGACGCATGCTTCGGGTTCCACCTTGACAGTGTGCACTGTCCCGAGCATATCCATGCAGAGTGGATCGAGCCTTAGTTTGGGCCGCCACTGGAGCAGTTTCACTAATTATGAGAGTTTCAGACCTCCACCAATCTTATATTGAGATGAGTCATCATTCTTCAGATCCTGGACAACCCTTTTTTACAAATTTGAGAAATTGCACAACAAATTGGACTTTCCATTTTCTCTTATTACCCTTATGAAAATGAAAAATATGGGGTTAAAACAAAATTTTTTGGGAAAAAACATCATTTTTAATTTTCACTGTCCAAAGGTTTAAAATTACGTGAAACATCAGTGTGCTCAAGATGCTCACCACAACTCTCAATAAATGTATTTATTTATTTATTTTACTCACTTATATAGTGCCATTAATTCCACAGCGCTTTACAGACATTATGGGCACTGTCCCCATTGGGGCTCACAATCTAAATTCCCTATCAGTATGTCTTTAGAATGTGGGAGGAAACCAGAGTACCAGGAGGAAATCCACGCAAACACGGGGAGAACATACAAACTCCTTGCAGATGTTGTCCTTGGTGGGATTTTTAACCCAGGACCCCAGCACTGCAAGGCTCTAGTGCTAACCACTGGACCACCGTGCTTCAAATTCCTTCAATGATGAAGTTTCCAAAATGGGGTCACATCTGTGGGGTTTCAACTGTTTCCACATGTTTAGGTACATCAGAGGCTCTGCAATCACAACATGGTGTTCGCTATCTATTTCAGCCAATTTTGGGCTCCAAAAGTCAAATGGTGCTGCTTCCTGTCGAGCCATGCCGTGTGCCCAAATAGTACTCTTCGACCACATATAGAGCATGGGTGTACTCAGGAGAAATTGCACAACAAATTACATGGTTTATTTTCTCCTTTTTTCCTTGTGAAAATAAAAACTTTGGGGCAAAAGCAACAGTTTTGCTAGAAAAATTTATTTTTTCACTTTCATGGCTCAATGTTATAAAATTCTATGAAGTACCTGTGTGTTCAAAATGCTCACCACACTTCTAGATAAAGTTCTTGAGGCATGTAGTTTCCTAAGATGGGTCACTTGTGGCGGGTTTCCACTATATAGGCACATCAGGGGCTATGCAAACGCTACATTGGCATTCACTTTCTCTTCCAGACAATTTTGTGTTCCAAAAGACAAATGGTACGCCTTCCCTTCTGAGCCCTGCCGTCCGCCCAAACTGTAGTTTCCCCACTCATATGGGGTATTGGCATATTCAGGAGAAATTGCACAACAAATTGTACAGTCCATTTTCTACTGTTACCCTTGTTAAAATGAAAAAATTGGTTCTAAAGCAACATTTTTTTGGTAAAAATTAAAATTTTCATTTTTTTCCTTCCACTGTGGTAAGACGCCAACTTCTGGAAGTAGATTCAGGAACCATATTTTCTCTGCAGTCTTTATTATGTGGCATAATGCCCTGCAGCTCCAGCAAGAATAAACACAGCCTTACTGGCAAAACAGCAAAATAAAAGATAAACGATAGCACAGTCCATAGCAGTGTGGGGTTCACCCACAAAGGTTGTAGTCCCAGCTTTTAGCTCCTCTCTGAGCTGTGACCTTCCAGTCTGGAGCCCTTGCCTCTCCAAACTTAACAACAGAAAAAAAAATAGTGACTGAGCATTTAAACCTTGCTCAGCCACACCCTGAGGAGAGGTAGTGTGAATGGCTTCCCACCCTCTTTGCCATTTACATAAAACGACACACCCTTTAATGAGTTAACCCCCAGCATATAACATGCTGGCCGAAATTTTGCAGGTTTCAGTTCACACATGCTAGCAACCTGAGTGACACATATATCTCCTCGTATATCACACCAGTGACTCTGTCAAATCACATTGCTTTAATTCTTGTGAACACTTAAAGGGTTAATAGACTTTTGGAATGTGGTTTTGAGGACTGAGGGGTGCAGTTTTTAGAATGGTGTCACTTTTTAGGTATTTTCTGTCATATAGGCCCCCCAAAGTCACTTAAAATGTGATGTGATCCCTAATAAAAAATTGGTTTTGTAAATTTTGTTGGAAAAATGAAAAACTGCTGATAAACTTTTAACCCTTCTAACTTCCTAAAAAAAAATATCAAAATTATATTTAAAAATGATGCTGACATAAAGTAGACACGTGGTAAATGTTATTTATTAACCATTGTATAATGTAAATATATGGTTTAACAGCATAAAAATTAAAAGTTTGACAAATTGAACAATTTCAATTTTTTTGTCAAATTTTTGATATTTTCATAAATAAATGCAAATCTTATCGAGCAAAATTTACAACTAACATGTAGTACAATATGTCACAAAAAAACCTGTCTCAAAATCACTGGGATATTTAGAAGCGTTCCAGAGTTATTACCACATAAAATGACACTGGTTAGAATTGTAAAATTTGACCTGGTCAGGAAGGGAAGGTGGGAACAGGCTTCAGGGTGTAAGGGTTAAAAAAATAGCAGCCCCAAACTGGTGATAGGTAGTGATGGGCGAGCACTAAAATGCTCGGGTGCTCGATGCAGCAAAATGGAATACTCGGGTGCTCGCCCCGAGCAATGAGTCCGATGTAAATCTATGGGAAACTCAAGCATTTTTCAGGCGGCTCCCCTCGGCGGTCTGCAGAGGACCTAAAAATTGCCCATATCGATGGGAATAATGCTCAAATGACATGGGAACAGCATGGGGAAGACCCCTGGATGCATTTCTGACTCCCAGGTCACTGCTGTCAACAACGTTGTCAGAGTATTACGTCACTTTTACGGACTCACAATAAAACATACAAAAACGATTTTCCTTGGAGTATGTTAAGGAACATTCTTTCCAGGGTAATAACTTGTATATAAGGCAAAATATATAACCAAAACCAAACATACTCCTCCACACCTTGGGCTATGTTCACACGTAGCGTTTTTGATGCGTTTTTGCACTTTTGTATTGCTTTGAACCAAGACAAATGGATTCACTGGGAAATGTAATTTTAATGTTTTACAACCTTATGTGGCCATGTGGTGTGTGACACATCATCAGACACATGCATACAGTACTGAAAAGACATGGGAACAGCATGGGGAAGACCTCTGGAAGCATCTCTGACTCCCAGGTCACTGCCTAAAAGTGTACCCATCATAAGTGATCCTTGGCGCATGCGAAGATGCCTCCTGCCATGCACCTGTTGTTGCAGACTTGCAAAAATCACCCTCCATGTCCTTGTCCCAGTGCAGTGTTCAGTTGTCCCTACCCCATTCCTTGGAATGCAAGCTCAAGTATGCAGCCAAACAGGCTGCAATACTATACTGCCTGATTTTTGACAGCTGCTTTCACTTGAAATGTGGTCTTTTAGGCTCGTGGAGGTGGAAGCTTTTCACAATCTCATACCCGCGGTGGCCGGGTATGCATACTCCGTCCCCAGCTGCCACTATTTCTCCCGGTATCGTCTCCACCTTCCACAAGCACGGGTCCCACAACCCGTGCTCTACCCAGTGCACTTACTGGGAAGGACCTCATAACCACAAATATGAGGTCAAGTGAATGTGGCCAGGGACAGTACAGAGCCAGTTCACAGCTGTTTTTGCTGAGTTGTATTTCACCACAGCCATATTCTTTAGCTTGATGAAAGGACTTGGGAAACCATATCTACTCCATCTGTCATTTCTCCCAGGAAGTCCTCTAAAGCTGCTTTCACTTGAAATGTGGCCTTTTAGGCTCGTGGAGGCGGAAGCTTTTCACAACTTCATGCCTCATGCCTCGTGTCCATACTCGGTACACTGCCGTCATTATTTCTCCCGGTATTGTCTCCGCCTTCTACAAGTGTGGGTCCCTGAACATTACTGCTGGTACTTTTCTGTGGGAATTTGCTTGCCTCCTACCAGCCTGGAATATTTCCAGTAAACTATGGTAAGACGCCATGGTATTAGCACTGCCCAAAGTACCAGTAGCGAAGCCATCCCCAATTTCTCTCTCAAGAATTTTATTTGGTAGATTGAGTGGCTGCCCAAATACATTAGTTTCTCACAAAGGAGCTGAAGATAGAGTGGCAGAAGGTGCAATTGTCTTCAGCCTGTTAGATATTAGAGAGTGAACGGCAGCACATTGGATCAGTGGTTAGCACTGAAGCCTTGCAGAGCTGGGATGCTGGGTTCAAATCCCAGCAAGGACAACATCTGCAATGATTTTGTATGTTCTCCCTGTGTTTGCGTGGGTTTCCACCTCAGTAAAAAAGCAGCCACAGAGTGTCCGGAAACCTTCCCACACACTTTTCTTAGCCAGGACTGCTTCTCGGCAGGGTTGTATGGTCCCACCAGAGAATCCTCTGGTGTGCCCTTGCTTCTACATCAGGAGAGTTCATGATAATGCTACCTTTGGAGCTGCTATGGGGCCCTTGAGCGGGGGAGAAAGGTGAGCCCTCAGAATCAAATCCTCTGGTGGGCACAATGTTTTTCAATCCGAACAGCTTCTCACTGGGAGTTGTATTTCACCACAGCCATATTCTTTAGCTCGGAGAAAGGACCGGCATAGAGGGAAACCGTATCTACTCCGGCTGTCATTTCTCCATCACCAGGTTCCGCCCATTGTCACACACGACCATGCCTGGCTGTATGTTCAGCAGTGAGAGCCACAGATTAGGCTGTGTTACAGCTTTCAACAACTCTGCAGCGTTGGGCGGTTTTTCACCTAAGCATTAAGCATGTTATCTTCAGCACAGCCTGTTGCCGCTTGGCCAAGGCAGTGCTGTCAGCTTGTGACTGATTTTCCGTCCCAAGGTCCGACTGGGTCCCCGGCTTTGACTATGTTAACCCAGTTTGCCGTCATCAAGATGTACCATCCCTGCCCACAAGCACTTGTCCATGTGTCCGTGGTTAGGTGGACTTTCCCGGTAACTGCGCTGTTGAGGGCATGGCTAATGTTTTGGGACACGTGCTTGTGTAATGTGGGGACGGCACACCAGGAGAAATAGTGGCGGCTGGGGACCGAGTACCAAGGAACGTCTGCCACCATCAGGTTGCGGAATGCTTCCGTCTCCATGAGCCTAAAAGGCAACATTTCTAGCGCAAGCAGTCACGAAATGTGGGAATTTAGTAGTGTGGCCTGTGGGGCGTTGGCTGCGTATTTGCGCTTGCATACTAAGGACAGGGGTATGGACAAATGAACGCTGTGCTGGGACAAGGACGTGGACATGCTTCCTGATGCTGCTACTTTAGAGTGCGCAACGACAGGTGCAGGGCAGGAGGAATCTTCACATGCACCATGGACAGGGGATTGGCTTGCATGCACAACAGCTGAAGAAGCAGTGGTGCCACCCGCAGACACTGTTCCTGGACCCTGGGGTTCGGCCCACAAAGTCGGGTGCTTTGCTGCCATGTGCCTGATCATGCTGGTGATGGTCAGGCTGGTCGTTTTGCCACCCTTGCTGATGCTTGCCTGGCAGGTGGTGCAAATGGCCTTTTTGGAGCTATCGGCAGAATCTTTAAAAATCAACCAGACTCGGGAAGACCTAACAGTTGTACTGGCAACTTCCGTTGTGCTGATATTACGGGGAATGGTCGCCTGCCTTCTTTCTGCAGCCACCACACTGCTTCTTCCTGCCTGTTGGGGTGCTTTGCCTCCCTCCCCCTGTGTGCTGCTATCTTCGCTCTGCATGTCCTCCTGCCAGGTTGGGTCAGTTACTATATCATCCACCACCTCGTCTTCCACTTCCGCACTCTGGTCCTCCTCCTGACTTTCTGGCAATTGTGTCTCATCATCGTCCACCTCTTGTGACACTTTCCCACTGTCGCCTTCGTGTGACCGTGGCTGCTGAAATATTTGGGCATCGCTGCATGTAATCTCCTCTTGCCCCGCTTCAACTGGACCGGGCAAGAGGCCCGAATCTATAAATGGAAAAGTGACCAGGATTGTCCAAGTGTGGGATCAATTGTCTCTGGGCACTCGGCATGGTGGGAGGAACGAGGTTCAGGGTGAGGAATATGCAGTCCAGACTTCCAGCTACTGAGACTTGACCATGTGGAAGACAAGGTGGTGGTGGTGGTGGCGGTGGCTAAGTGACTAGAAGCATTATGTGCTATCCAACCAATAACATTTTGACACTGCTCTGTGTTCAATAGTGGTGTTCTGCGGTCCCCTATTAATTGGGACAGGAAGGTCGAGCGAGAAGATGTGGGTGTTTGTTGTGGCACAATTTCAGCTTGCCCACGGCTTCGGCCTCTGCATGCACCACCATCACCATCATGTCCAGTTCCCGTCCCTTGCCACATGCCTTGCCCATTTGAAATGGAGGACAATATCTTCCACTCTCACTACAAATGACTGAATTTGGAGCGAACTTATACATGATCCGTGTGACGGACAAACCACAGTTTTAACACTAGGACTACTGGACTCGTGACCCCGCCTAGAACTACTGAAAGGAGTCATTTTGACTCCTTGCTTGTTTTCATTTATTTTTAGAGTTTCATTTGTGGTTATTTATTAATAATTATATTTTTTGTAATGTATTATTATTGTGAGATCCAACAGTAATGCTTTTGATTGTTTTTTTTCTGCTTTTCTTATTTTTCTACAGAAAATAACAATAATTATAATAGACGTTTTTCAAACATTTTTTTTTATTCAAGTGCACACATATAAACAACAACTGAAGAACAAAAAGCAGAGAAAATGTAGGTGGAGGAGCATAAAAATGAAAATATGGCGCAGAATTCACCTTCTAAACATTTGGTGTTTCGCATTTTAGGCATTGCCTTTGATTTATGGCAGTACATTGCCCACACAAAGACTTACCACAAGTCTTACAATTTCCGACAGATCTATTTTTCTTGCACTTTTCTTTGATCTGGCAAAATTTTGTTTGAACCATCACTTCTGAGCATGTAGAAACTTGGGACGTGGAACCCTTTTCCCTATCTGTGACATAAGGACCACTCAAATCTCTCACAAGCGTTTGCAAAAATGCCTTGCGTGACATTTTTTGGTGGGTAATCTCCTTGAATATTATCCATGCATTTATACCCGCAAAGTCTAAGGCATTTTCAAATGCATGAACAGGCCATCTCCTTGTGCATGTTCGTGTGGAATATTTTCGTGCCATCTGATCCACTACATCTACTCCATATTTTGTTTCAATGTAAAACTTTACCGTTTCTGGAGTTTTTTTAGCGGAATCAGACGCAACAACAACATCTGGATGGACGGAACTCAAAATGACAACATTTTTGTTGGGCTTTCCTTGATATACTGTAAGTGTAAAATTGTCTTCATTTCTAAACACTTTAGTGTTGTACAATTCCTCTTTCATGGATTTTATTTCTTTAGGCACTTCTCGCCTTATCTTGTTCAGTGTTCTCACGATGGTTGTTCCTTTGCTTTTTAGCTGTTTAGCTAATTTTACTGAAGTAAAATAATTATCGGTTGTAACATTGCGACCTTTTTTCAAAAACGGGTCCAATAACTTCATTACCACATGGTCAGCTAAACGGTCCTCAGCACGGCGTGTGTCATCTTTGCCTAGATAAGGGAAGCCATTTGCCAGATATTTGCTCCTCTTATCAACAGCTAGCCAATATTTGTGGCCATATTTATCTGGTTTGGAAGGCATGTACTGCGTGAATGGACACCTAGTTTTGCTTGGGAAAAGTTGCTCATCCACCGTTATGTATGGGCCAGGTTTGTAACACGCAATACAATTTTCAATAAACCTGTCCCACACAGTAGAAAATAGAGCAAACTTGTCCGTTTGCAGTCTCTCCGATTGAGTAGATTTCTCATCAAATCTGAGAAACCTCATAATTTCAACAAAGCGGTCCCTAGACATTGTCGCTTTGCAAAACGGTATTCCCCAGTCATTACACCAAATACTGCTAATCGAGTGACGGTTCGTGCCAGATATTCCACGAGCATAGAATATCGCAATGAATGCATCTAGCTCCTCATCAGATTGAGTAAACTGTAAATTATTGTTCCTGCATGCTTCTGCAAGCGTACAGTTCTTTATATGTGTCAATATATATGAATCAAAAAATAAACGCCATGCGCTCAAAGGACTATCGATAATGATATTTCTTCTGGCGTATCCTGTAGGGCCAGGTGCTTCTCGAAGAATATTTTGGCTGTCACGCCTACCAGGCAAGTGTTCTCCAATTTCAACAGGTTTCCATTGAATACCATCCGCTGAAACTAGTATTCCTTCAGATTCGCCTTCTCTGGTGTTTGTTGTTGCATTACCTTCGCCGCCATCGTTATCTGTTGTTCTTTCATTTCTGGGACGTTTTGCTGATTTTTTTCTGTCCACGACCAGGAGGATGGTCACGAGGCAACATAACTGCATGAGCCCGATCCCCAGTTGATGTGCTTGGAATATCTGTAAAAAAGTTGATGAATATTTAGAATTTTTGTTTTGTAAGGGTCCGTGCACACTGGCTGGATTAGCGGCGGAATATCCGACCGGATATTCTCACCACAATCCGGCCCATACCTGCCCGCTCAGGTACAGAGCGGAGTTTCATACCTGAAGCTCCGCTCCGAACCCCGGGCTGGAGCCGCTGTCTGGGACGGAGCCGTGCTCGCGCGTAAGCAAGCGCTGCTCTGTCCCTGACAGCGGCTCCAGCCCGGGGTTCGGAGCGGAGCTTCAGGCATGAGCGGGCAGGTACGGCCTGTATTGCGGCAAGAATATCCAGATGGCTATTCAGCCAGAATTCTGCTAGTGTGCACAGGCCCTAACTCAGTGTGTGGAAGAACAAATAAATACACATAACTACTTACCTTCTGGATTTGTTCCTTCTGAGTCTTCAGATTCACTTGATATGTTCTGAGGAATGAAATCTTCATCACTGTCAGAATCAAATACATGTTCCTGCAATTCGGATTCCGATTCATCCTCCGGTATGGATTGCAAAGTAGCCAGAATATCCTGAGGCTTTATCAAACGTCTTCTCTCCATATTCCTCACAAATTCCATAATTCTATATAGTTCCCTGCTGAAAAATAGAAATGAAATGAAAACTAAAAGAAATAATAACTGTTCTGCCACCTTCAAAAGTAGGTGGGCTGAATCAGTTGACAGACAGCTAAACTATTTCATAACAATTCATACCTGTGTGAGTCTTCAGAGCTCGTATGTCTGCGTCTGTTCTCTTTGTCTCTTCAGCTGAACTGAAAGTAAAGTTACTATCCAGAATACTGTCTCCTGCTAGGACCTTAGAAAAACACCACCCTTCATTAGCATAAGATAAGAGCCTAGAGTAAACAAGCTATTTTGTTCAGCATTACACAGTAATACAAGCAGGTAAAACACAAGGAAAATGTGAAAAGTTGACATGTAAATTGAACTACATCTATATGAACATCAGGGTAAATAAGACAGAGTGAAAAAATTATGCACAAAACTTTATAGCAACATTTAGTGACAAAAGGACCTCAAAATATAGTAGGGAGTCAAAATGACTCCCTTCAGTAGTTCTTGGTAAATTTTGAAAAAAACGCGCAAATTTTTCACCAAAATTATTTATTCTCACAAAATCTTTTTTCACATCATATTTGAGGAAAAGTCACCGAGTTTCAAGCCGGAATTCTGAAAAATATAGTCACAGAAGAGAAATAAAAAACGAAAGGAGTCAAAATGACTCCATCAGTAGTTCTAGTGTTAAATACCTGGCCTGTAGGTAACTATTTTGAACAGCAAACTGGTGTCAATTGCTTCACTGACACACTGAAACAAATTTTTAATGGAGGTCAGAAATGGCAGTATTTTCTGAAAATGTATATGTGATCCGTGTGATGGAGAAAACAGAATTTTAAATACCTGGCCTGTAATGAACTATTTTTAACAGCAAAGTGATGTCAATTGCTTCACTGACACACTGAAACAAATTTTTAATGGAGGCCAGAAATGGCAGTATTTTCAGCGCAATTATATGTGATCCGTGTGACGGACAAACCACAGTTTTAAATAGCCGGATTTTAACGCTGTAATATGGAAAGGACATGGCTGTATTCTGCAGTGCCAACAAGCAAATGGCACAGAAAAACTGTGTTCTCTTGATTGCTTTTTAAGTAAATAATCAGGATTAAGATCCAAAAAAACTATTCCTGGCCCCTGAGATCTGGGCCTATTTCTAGAAATATCTAACATCAGCAGCAGACAGAACTGGAATGGAGTCTCTTGTGCTATATGCACTGCAGTCTGCTATATACACCGCCTGCCTATACACCCTGCCTGCCTGATATCTCTGCAGATGGATTAGTCCTCAGAAGGACTGTTTGTTGAGTTTGATATCTGTCTCTAATATAGTTTGGTATACCTACACTAACTAGAATCAAGCAAATCTCTCCCTAGCTCAGCCGCACCTCTCCCTACACTGTCTGATTCCAGAGTGACTGTGACGAGCATGGCGGCGCCAGGTCTGATATAGACCTGATGATGCTGTGCGGCTAGCCAATCACTGTAATGCCACAGCCAACATGGCTACGTCATTACAGTGAGTGGCAGGCAATCCCTGCATGTTCATTGACACTCTAAAGAGCGCCAAACATGCAGGGAGGAGACCCGAGCTCCCGCCGGGCAACCCCGGAAATACTCGGCGAGTGCCGAGCATCTCGAGCTGTGAGATGCTCGGGCGAGCACTGAGCTGTAGCGAGTATGCTCGCTCATCACTAGTGATAGGTACTTTTCAAATATCAAAGTATATGTTCAGCTTTAAGAGTATACTGTGAATGTATCTTTCCTGACCATGCATTTCTACTGCATACTATTAAAATATATAAAAACGATAAAGATAATTACTGAAGAGAAGAATGACATCTCCTCACTCATATATGATATGTGGTAGCATGTTAGATAAAGGATTAAGTGAATTGGCAATCATCTCAATTCTCAACAGTCAATGCAATGGTGTATTTATAATATTTGGATACCTTTCTCATTTCATCAATAAAAAATAGGTTGGGTAACAATGACATTGTTTAAAATGAAAATAGATTTTGCCACACAGCAAAGAGTGTTAAATGGATAGTGAGAAACATGCTTTTATTTTCAAAACAGGCTTCCAAAACTTTCTGCCATCATACACATATGGCATCATGTACCAATATATTATACCAAAATATACTAATATACCATGCACATATGGCATCATATACTAATTTGTATAGGAGTCACCAGTCCGCCTCACCAGGCAGGATGGAGTAGAGACACTGAAAATAGATGAGAAATTTTAAAGCTGAGACCTGCATCTATCAGACATCTATGGTATTATGCCATAACAGTTTATGATATAAATACCTCTTAAAAACCTAAAACTGTAAAGTTCACACAAAACAACTTAAATGTACATCACCGAAATAGCGCGGACACATGAGTTGCACCTGCACCATCAGCAGTTAATGTCAGCTGTATGTAAAAGCAATATCTGGTGAAGTAAAACAGAGAGGGTTCTCATTATCACCCCATTGATTCCCAACAATTTATGATGATGTGCCATCAGCTTTGCAGTCTTTGTATACCTTTGAATGTTGCCCTTTAAAGTTACAATAGGCTAAAATTCAGAAGTATTGCACTATGATATATCAACTATAAGAGATCACATAGTGAAGTCCCCTGCTGGGAATAAAAAAATAAAAATGTTACATTACAGAAAGTAATAAAACATGAAACAAACACAACAAAGAATTATTTCTCTTGGCAAAATTCCTTATCTTAAAAATAAAACATTAAAAAGTACATATTGTCATGTCCCTATCTTCTTGCGTAATAAATGCATTATTTGTTTTTATTTCACTGTTAATGCTGTAAAAAAGATAAAAAGCAACCAAAATTGCAGATTTTGATCATCTAGTAGAATAAATAGTGATCAAAATGTTATGTTTTATCAAAAATGGTTCAAATTAAAACTACAAGAAAATACTCAAGCGCTCACTTAACTCCATCTATGGAAAATAAAAAAAAAGTTATAGTTTTCAGAATATTGAAGAACAAAAGCACAGTTTTTCTAAGTGTTTTTGTTGTGCAAAACTGGTAAAACATGAAAAATACCTAACATACTATAAATTTGCTATTACCGTAATCATTTTCATCATCAATTTGCATGCAGAATAAACGTGTTCATATGTTTATTATTAAGTTTATATTAGAAATATATTATGTTTATATATTAATATGTAAATACCAAATATATCACTTGGTGAACAGCAGAAAAGGCATATGAAATCAAACGAAATGGAAACTCAACCTTATCTCAATCTCATTAAAAATCTAATATGGAAATTGAAAAAAATCACCCATGACAAGGCTCCATCCAGCAAAGCTGATCACAGCTCTTTAAAAAAGTTGCAACCATGTTGATGTAGAAAACTATTATCTTTAAAGCCTCATGGACTTCAGGTCACCAGAAAAGTGTCCTTTACTTGATCAGTAAAAAAATATGTCATTAGTTAAAATATAATAATTTCATGTCTTTGATGCATGATTCACAAAGCCAGATTGTTCAGCTAAATCACATTGATTACTGTGTATCACATTTCTGATTTGTATATTTGGCATAAATTAAAAAAAATTGATCACATTGTGCTATTTACAAATTGCTTAAATTAAAAGGTTACAGAAATGAACATCATACAATTATTTAGCTTCAATTACATAACAATATAAATCCCCTACAGATAGTTACATATTTTTGTATTAATTATAGAGATACAAATTTTACAATTAATTTTGTACTAATAAATGCTCCCATAGGAGGAATATTGAAGATGATAAAACAGCGAACCCCTCTTGATGCAAACTGTATAACTATTTGAGCTTTGTAACAGATGACATTCATATCCATGACTATAAAGCAAAATATTTCTCTTTCTTTATAATTTGAGCTTTCTATGTTCTCTTCTGTTTAACATGTTTCTATCTCATATGAGAGGCATTTGCTACAAAGTATTTCCCTGGCTGAGCTGTATAACAGTTATAAAAATGTCAGTGATGTGAACAACATGGTCTCTTATAACCTGACTCATTTTATTCTTGCTGGCTTTTCATTTAATCCTGTTCTGAAAACCTATATAATTACAGCATTAATTATAATATACAGCCTATCACTTACTGGAAACCTCTTGTCTATCCTAATTACAAGTATAAATAAGAATCTCCAAACACCGATGTACTTCTTCTTAAGAAGTATGGCGGCTCTGGACATTCTTGTTATTTCTGCTACAGTTCCCAAGCACTTGTCTATCATGATGAGTTCTGACAAAGCCATCAGCCTGCATGGCTGTCTTCTCCAGTTATACGTCTATGTTTCAGCAGGCGGCACGGTGTTTTATACTTTGGGTCTACTATCCACTGACAGGTATTTAGCAATCTGCCATCCTTTACGGTATAACACAATTATGACCAGCCAGGTCTGCTGGAGAACAGTTTCTTGCATGTGGACAGTTGGGTTTTTGGAGTTTTTCCCAGCCATTCTTCTCATGTCACGCTTACATTGGTGCAATGGAGAAAATGTTATTGATCACTTCTTCTGTGATGGTTCGGCTCTTTTACACTTATCCTGCTCTGATACTCATTTGGCTGAGATATTATTTTTTTTCATTGCTTCTTTTGCTATTTTAAGTTCACTTATTCCAACAATATCTTCTTACTGTTTCATCATTTCATCTATCTTACATATCTCATCTTCTACGGGCAGGAAGAAGATGTTCTCCACTTGTTCTTCACACTTTACTGCTGTGGTAATTACATATGGAAGTTGCATTTTTATTTATGTCTTTACAGCAGGATCTACACCTTCTACAAGTGGAAAGCTGGTGGCTATCCTAAACAGCATATTAAGTCCATTTCTACATCCATTTATCTATAGCTTGAGGAATCAAGTAGTTTTGACCAGCTTAAAACGCATGATTACAGTGACAGGTTAATTTAATTTCACATTTTCTATGGCAGAATTACCATTTTTTTAATCATGGCAGACAATTGGACATAATTTATTAAAATTACAATTTTCTAATTCAGGATTTAAAAAGACATATGAATTAACAACAAGAATCCAGAACTAAATAGACAGTTTATCTTAAAAGAACTGGAAGGAACTTATCATCCCCCGTACTGCTCACATTTTTTTTGTTGGGTGGAACTTAGCGGAATGGGGCCAAACTATTTATAAACATATAAATTTACTTTAATTTATGCCAAAATGAGCATAGATTATTGTGCAAATTAATTCTGTAGATATAATTTTCTGCAGTACAAATAGCAAGAGATGTTCCTAATTTAAAAAGACGCATTCGGCTCTTAGTTATGTAGTTGCATCTTACACCAACAGGCTTTTTTTAAGACCAGTTAACATAAAGAGTTAATTCATTACATGACTTAGTTTGAATAAGCTTTAAACACGAAGAATGTAAATAGGAATTTTTTGTACATTTATTGTATTAAATAATAATATGCATCAATATATATATATAGGGGATAAAATAAAATTTTCAAAGTAAATATATTTCTAAAGGTGCTATTGAAATTAAATTCTCACCAGATGTCGGTAACAACCCATCCAATCCACACATGCAAAGGAATCAAACCAAAGTCCATAAATTAAGTTATGTGAGATAATGAGAAATGACATAGGAAAAATGCATTGAACACAGCTACTGAAATTTATTTTATACTTTGTACAAAAGCCTTTGTTGGTGATGGCAGCTTCAATACACCTCTTCTATGGAGAAACTAGTCACACGCATTGCTCAGATGTGATTTTGACCTGTTCTTCCACACAAATACTCTTCAAATCCTGAAGGTTCCATGGGCTCTTTCTATGAACTCTGAGCTTTACTTCCATTCATAAATTTTGATTGGATTCAGGTCAGGTGATTGGCTGGGCCATTCTAGCAGCTATATTTTCTTTCTTTGAAACCAATTGAGATTTTCCTTGGCTGTGTATTTGGGATCATTGTCTTGTTGAAATTTCCACCCTCGTTTCATCCTCATCATTCTGGTAGATGGCAGCATATTTTTATCAAGAATATTTCAGTACATTTGTCCATTCATCCTTCCTTCAATTATATGAAATTTTCTAGTGTCGTATGCTGAAAATCAGCCCCACACCATGATGTTCCCATCTCTAAACTTAACTGTTGGTATGTTTTTTTTGGGTGATATACAGTGCCTTTTGGTCTCCAAACACAATGTGAATTATGGCGCCCAAAGAGTTCAATTTTGTCCTCATCTAACCAGACTATTTTCTCACAGTATTTGACAGGCTTGTCTAAATGTTGTTGAGCAAACTTTAAACTTTTTGTTCAGAAATGGAATTTTGTGTGAGGAGCATGCATACAGGCCATGGGGGTTGAGTGCATTACTTACTATATAGTTTTCTTTAAAGTAATTGCACCTGCAAATTCCATTTCTTTCTGTAGCTCTCCAAAGGTGGTCCTTGGCTCTTGGATAACACTTCTGATAATTCTTTTCACTCCTCTGGAATGTCTGAAATCTTGCGCAGAGCACTCGGTAGTGGCTGGTTTAAGGTGAAATGATGTTCTTTACACTTGCCGATTCTGGCCACAACAGTGCTCACTGGAGCCTTTGTAAGTTTAGAAATTCTTCTGTAACCAATGCCATCAGCATGTTTGGCAACAATAAAGTTTCAAAGGTCTTGAGACAGCTCACTGATTTTATCCATCATGAGATGTTTCTTGTGTGGTACCTTGGTAATACCTTTTTATAGGCCATTAATTAAACCAGGTGATATTATTTATCATTAATTGGCAGTATTGCTTTCTATTTGCTGATAGATTTCAGCAGGTGTCATGATTTTCTATTACTTTTTGCACTTCTCCTTCTTCATGTGTTCAATACTTTCTTCCTGAGTTATTTCTCATTATTACACATAACTTAATGTATAGACATCTATGGTTTGATTTATTTGCCTGATTGGTTTGGATGGGTTGTTACTGACAATTGGTGAGAATTTCATGTCAATAGCACCTATAGAAATATATTTTCTTAGAAAATTGTTGATGTGTTCAATACTTATTTCCAGTGTCGGACTGGAGAACACAGGGCCCACCATCGATTTACTATGGAAACAGGAAAGGTTAAAGTCTTCAACAAAAAGGAGGACAGTGCAGTGTACATTTAGATAAAGCATGTGACCCTAATTATCAGAGATTGTTTTTATTTTCTTATCACTAAATGGACAACATTTGATTTAATGGAGTAAGTTGGATCAACATAGGAGTTGGTTAATAAAATGATCATGGGGGAGATGTAGGGTAGTGGTTTTGATTGTTTGTTTTTTAATAGAGTATTTTTATTTTTTTAACACTTTACTATAGCATTAGTAATGGAGGTATCTGGCAGACACCTTCAAATTATCATCGCTGGGGCGTAGTGTAAGACAGCATTGTTTTGTTGGCTCTAAAATTGATCCTCCTGCCCTTCTCAATATTATTCATTGCCCAATGAACCAGGTAAATTGGAAAGTTGATTACCCCCAGAAACAGACCTTCTAATGTGATATTTGTGCCTGGGATGGCTTCAAACTATTATTTTTAGATTAGGAAGTAACCAGCATCTAAGGACCTTCCAATCCCGAGAGGATCAGCTTGCTGGTTTTGGATTTACATTGACTGGTTATGAAAATGTGCGAATCCACATAAAAAAAATTAGTAAATGAATAAATTAGGTTGTTTCACACATCAACATTTTGTCCTGTGCAGGACATAGGTATAGCATAAGGCTCATAGTTTAGATTAGTAATAGGAAAGGCGCAGTTGTGGGCACACTAGGTACAGGAAGTAAATTGCATAGGATAGAAACAGTTAATGTGTTCAGGGAACTCACTCCAGTATAATAATAAAATACTAGGTCATTATACAGATAAGTACGACAAGTATAATAATTAAATACTAGGTCATTACACAGATAAGTAAAATGGCAAAAAATAGACTTGTACAGGGAACTTTGCTCGGTGACTTGGATCAAAATTCGACATATATTTGTAATTATTTTATGGTGTAGACTAGAGATAAGCGAACCTTTCAAGGTTCTCTGTCAGACATATCACATATAACAGCGTTCCAAAATCAGCCATTTCTGCCTTTCATTTCAGTGCAGTGTGTCGGTCAAGCTATTCACACTAGGTTTCTGTGAAGAATAGTATTAGTAAATTACAGGCCTGCTATTTAAGACCGTGGTTCTCTGTCACACATATCACATATAACAGCGTTCCAAAATCAGCCATTTCTTCCTTCCATTTCAATACAGTGTGTCGGTCAAGCTATTCACACTAGGTCTCTGTGAAGTATAGTATTAGTAAATAACAGGCCAACTATTTAAAACCGTGGTTCTCTGTTAGACATATCACAAAAATTACACCGCTTGTGTGCCCATTTTAGAAAGTCAGCTACAGCTTCCGTTGCCTTTGCTGTGCTTCAGCAGCGTTTACAGCTTCCAGCTCACAGACTGGTGTGCGATGTCCCCACGCGTTGGAACTCTACATTGCAGATGTTGGGAAGGATTTGTGAGCAGAAGAAGGTAATTGTTGACTACCAGCATCAACAAGGCTGTCAGTATTCAATTCAGACTCCACACATAAGACCTCAGGAGTGGAAATGGATGTCAGACATCTGTACCATACTCCAAAACTTTGAGGACTCCACGAAGATGGTGAGTAGAGATGAGCGTTGTTCTACTCGAACTGTTCGCCAATCTCAAATTCGAGCTGTTTTGGGCGGTGTTCGAGCCGTTCGGCGAACACGAACGATTTGAGAAAAATTCGGCTGTTCGAGGTTATGTTCGATAACTGTTCGTGCACCAAAATCATAACTGGATTTTTTCTCAGTAATGATGAAAATTAATGTTAATACGCAGTTTGAGTGTACAGCGGGGTGGGGGAAGGGGCAGGGGATGGATCTCTGCAGGAATAATGAAGATCTCCATTTTTTTTTCTCTTTACCGCATTTGCAGTGGGGAGGTGCAATCTGTCAGCCTATCAGCAGCGCACACACGGAGCGAACTGCTGTTTTTCACACAAGCAAGGGCATGTGTCATTGGCAGTGTATGTCACATGTCCTTGCCCTATAAGACCAAGCCATTTTCCCCGTCGCCACCATTTTCTCACTGCTGCAGCTGCGTGTTAGACGGCACCGCTGTTGCTGTGTGCGCTATACCTTGTTAATTTCAAGCCAATTTTCGCACAAATCTACAGATAGCTTGGGAGTAGGGAATAGTTGTGATTGCAGTCCTTTTAAGGACTAGGTTACAGCATTTCCTACGACTTTTATCAGGCAGGTCTGTGCTCTTAAATAGATAGATTGTGGGAGTAAAGACTAATTGTAATTGCAGTCCTTTTCAGGACTAGGTTACATCAGTTCCTATCAGTTTTTGCCAGGCAGGTCTGTGCCAGTGCTGTGCAAGTTTTTTTCACAGCATTTGGCTGAATCTAGCAAAGCTAATCCTTTTTGGCATATTGCAGAGTGTGTTAGTCAGTGGAGTAGCCTATCTGTGTTGCAAGATATACCACCTGTGTATAGAATACCAATTTTTTTACTGCACCTAGTGAAGTAAAATCTTTTGGGCATAGCATCATTCTATTAGTCCATCTATACTGACCTCCATCAGGTTGCAAATTGAATATAATTTTTTTCTGCATCTAGCTCTGAAAAAATATTTGGGCTTCTAGCAGTGTGTGGGACTTGTTCTATTAGTCCATCTATACTGACCTCCATCAGGTTGCAAACTGAATATAATTTTTTTCTGCATCTAGCTCTGAAAAAATATTTGGCCTTCTAGCAGTGTGTGGGACTTTCTCTATTAGTCCATCTATACTGACTTCCATCAGGTTGCAAATTAAAAATAATTTTTATCTGCATCTAGATCTGAAAAAATATTTGGCCTTCTAGCAGTGTGTGGGACTTTCTCTATTAGTCCATCTATACTGACCTCCATCAGGTTGCAAGCTGAATATATTTTTTTTCTGCATCTACCTCTGAAAAAATATTGGGCTTCTAGCTGTGTGTGGGACTTGTTCTATTAATCCATCTATACAGACCTCCATCAGGTTGCAAACTGAATATAATTTTTTTCTGCATCTAGCTCTGAAAAAATAGTTGGCCTTCTAGCAGTGTGTGGGACTTTCTCTATTAGTCCATCTATACTGACCTCCATCAGGTTGCAAATTAAAAATAATTTTTTTCTGCATCTAGCTCTGAAAAAATATTTGGCATTCTAGCAGTGTGTGGGACTTTCTCTATTAGTCCATCTATACTGACCTCCATCAGGTTGCAAATTAAAAATAATTTTTATCTGCATCTACCTCTGAAAAAATATTTGGGCTTCTAGCTGTGTGTGGGACTTGTTCTATTAGTCCATCTATACTGACCTCCATCAGGTTGCAAACTGAATATAATTTTTTTCTGCATCTAGCTCTGAAAAAATATTTGGCCTTCTAGTAGTGTGTGGGACTTTCTCTATTAGTCCATCTATACTGACCTCCATCAGGTTGCAAATTAAAAATAATTTTTATCTGCATCTAGCTCTGAAAAAATATTTGGCCTTCTAGCAGTGTGTGGGACTTTCTCTATTAGTCCATCTATACTGACCTCCATCAGGTTGCAAATTAAAAATAATTTTTATCTGCATCTAGCTCTGAAAAAATATTTGGCCTTCTAGCAGTGTGTGGGACTTTCTCTATTAGTCCATCTATACTGACCTCCATCAGGTTGCAAATTAAAAATAATTTTTTTCTGCATCTAGCTCTGAAAAAATATTTGGCCTTCTAGCAGTGTGTGGGACTTTCTCTATTAGTCCATCTATACTGACCTCCATCAGGTTGCAAATTAAAAATAATTTTTATCTGCATCTACCTCTGAAAAAATATTTGGGCTTCTAGCTGTGTGTGGGACTTGTTCTATTAGTCCATCTATACTGACCTCCATCAGGTTGCAAACTGAATATAATTTTTTTCTGCATCTAGCTCTGAAAAAATATTTGGCCTTCTAGCAGTGTGTGGGACTTTCTCTATTAGTCCATCTATACTGACCTCCATCAGGTTGCAAATTAAAAATAATTTTTTTTCTGCATCTACCTCTGAAAAAATATTGGGCTTCTAGCTGTGTGTGGGACTTGTTCTATTAATCCATCTATACAGACCTCCATCAGGTTGCAAATCGAATATAATTTTTTTCTCCATCTAACCCAGCCAATAGTTTTGGCCTAATACCACAGTTTGGCCACTCAGCTCTGCTCGGTTCCCATCCATTGTTTTTTTGTGCAAACAACTCCAGAGTTGTGAATTAGTTAACCACCAAAATGAGTGGAAAAAGGCCTGCTGCTGGTGGAAAGGGAAATAGGCGTGTTGGGAAGGGGAAAAAAGGTTGTGTCCGTGGGGTAGGTGTTAAAGCAACAGTAACATCTGCAGAAGAAAGACCATCTTCCAGCCAAACTAAAATGTCTACTTCTTTTAGCGGACAATGTGATAAGATCCCTTTCTTACGGCCACAGCAGGTGCTTCAACGGATATCAAGTGCTCCTTTAAGTGGGCTCTCCTCCACATCAACTTCAACATCACAAATACTCCAGTCCTCAAAGGTGTCACACCAATCGCACTTGCTTCCTCACAGCTCCCAAATCTCCAGCTGCCCGTCTGAGTATGAGGTAGAACAGATGGTTGAGTCTGCAGAGCTGTTTACTCATACTATAGCCTGGGAATCAGAGGTCGACTCCAGCGCTTCTGTGAATCCAGACGAGGAAATGATCTGCACTGATGCCCAGAATCTTTATGAGTCGGATCCAGGACCAGACGCAGAAGGTTCTGACCATAATGTAGACCCTCATTCCCAAACTGTAACTCCTGTTGGTGGAGACAATGAGGAAGATGATGATGAGACTCAAATACCTGATTGGAGCGACAACTTTAGTTTTTTGTCAGGGCAGGAACATGTTGGCTCTGAGGACGACGGGTGTGATAACGCACAGGGTGATGATGATGAGGTTGGAGATCCCACTTACTGTCAACCCACAGTCAGCCAAGAGATGAGGTCAGCAGAGGAGGTGGAGGAAGATGCTAGTGACGACGAGGTCAGGTTGCGCCTTCCTGGACAGAGACGTAGTACTGGAAGCACGTCAACAACAGCATCCTCAAACACAACTCTGCCTCTCACCACAAGTCGTGGTGGCTCTTCAGGTCGCATGGGTGCTAAGCCTTGCATAGCCTGGGCATTTTTTCAGATCGATAAAGATGACCCAACTCGTGTTATCTGTAACATTTGTCAGCAAAAGCTAAGTAGAGGCCAAAAAATACATAGTTTGAGTACTTCATGCATGAACCGGCACATGGACATGAAGCATAAGTTGCAGTGGGAAGCTCAGTGTGCTACAATGCGGCCTAGCCGGCCGGGCCAACCACCGTCTGCCATATCTTGTGCATCCGCGGCCTCTTCATCCTCTGTGACTGGGGGGACAGCAGTCACACCTGTTTTGGGGCGCAGACCTGCCACCTCTTTACCCGCAACAGCCAGCGTGATTGGCAGGTCATCATTTTCTTTGGAGGTGGTAACACCAGCTGGTGTTGAGCGCTGTCCGACATCGATAGTACCACCTTTGGATCAAGGCAACCTAACATGTCCGCCTGCATCTTCCTCACAGACCGGCAGTTTGCCGGGGACACCCTTATCAACCCCGTCTAAGCACAATAGCCAGCCCTCGGTCCCTCAGATGTGGACAAGTAAAAGACCATTTCCTCCTAGCCATGAGAAAGCTAAGAGGTTGAATTTCACCATCTGCAAGCTCTTGGCAACAGAAATGCTGCCTTTCCGCCTGGTGGACACAGAGGATTTTCGAGACCTTATGTCCGTCGCAGTGCCCCAGTACCAGATGCCCAGTCGGCACTACTTCTCAAAGAAAGGTGTGCCTGCGCTCCACCAGCATGTCGCACACAACATCACCGCTTCTTTGAGAAACTCTGTGTGTGACAGGGTGCATTTCACCACAGACACTTGGACGAGTAGGCATGGACAGGGGCGTTACATGTCGCTGACTGGGCACTGGGTAACTATGGTGACAGCAGGACAAGGGGCTGCTGTCCAAGTCTTGCCGTCCCCACGAGTTGTGTGTCAATCCTCTTTATGTCAAAGTTCCTCCACTGCTTCTGCCTCCTCAACCTCCTCTCGGTCTTCCACCTGCACCCAAAGCCTGTCTGGTCATGCCACAAGCTTTCTAACTGCGCAGAAGGGATCCTGCACACCTCCTTACTATGCTGGCAGTAGGGCTCAAGGTCATCAGGCGGTTTTTACTTTGAAATGTCTGGGAAATGTGAGTCACACAGCTGAGGAGTTGTGGTCAGCTCTGGAGAACCAATTTCATGAATGGTTGTCTCCACTGGACCTGAAACCAGGGAAGGCCGTGTGCGACAATGCTGCAAACCTGGGTGCGGCCCTTCGCCGGGGCAATGTCACACACGTGCCTTGTATGGCTCACGTGTTGAACCTGGTTGTCCAGCAATTTTTAGCCCACTATCCCAGACTAGATGGCCTTCTGCAGAGGGCACGGTCGCTGTGTGCTCACTTCCGCCGTTCGCATCCCGCAGCTCAGCGACTTACATCTCTACAGAAGTCGATGGGCCTGCCACTTCACCGGCTAAAATGCGATGTGCCTACCCGGTGGAATTCAACTCTGCACATGTTGCAGCGACTGTGGCAGCACCGACAAGCCCTGGTGCAATACGTTCTGACGTATAGCCTGGGCCAACGAGATCCAGAGGTGGGGCAAATCACGCTTGAGGAGTGGTCTCAGATCAGGGACCTATGCACCCTTCTGCACAGTTTTGAAATGGCGACGAAGATGTTTAGTGCTGACGATGCCATTATCAGCATGACTATTCCGGTGATTTACATGCTGGAGCACATGTTAAACAGAATTCGGAGTCAGGTGGTGGCACAAGAGGAGGTGGAGGAAGTAGAGGAGGAGGAGTTGTATGCGGAAGGGCTAACATCTGCAAGGTCCAGACGGTCGGCAGCACCAAGGCGGCAGGCATGTGAGGGTGGGGGAGATGGTTTTACCAGGGTGCATGGTAGCAGCCAAACTAGTGAGGAAGGTGCAGGAGCCCAGGAAGAAGTGGAGGACGAACTGATGGAAGACTCATCAGATGAGGGAGACCTTGATCACATTTCTGTTGTGCGAGGTTGGGGGGAGAGGACAGAGGAAGGAAGCATGATTGTTACCTCGCCACCAACACAACAGGGACTTGGTGCTCCTGGATGCGCAACACACATGAGTGCCTTCTTGCTGCACTACCTGCAACATGACCCTCGAATTGTGAGAATTAGAAATAATCCTGACTACTGGGTTGCCACACTGTTAGATCCCCGGTACAAAAGTAAATTTGCCGAAATTATTCCTGCCATAGAAAGGGATGCACGCATGCAGGAGTATCAGCAGAGACTGTTGCAGAATCTTGCATGTGCTTTTCCACAAAACACCAGTGGTGCACGTAGTGAATCTCACAGTTCCAACTTGCCAACCGTGGGAACGTCAAGTGTTCAGCACTCAAACCGTAACAGAACCACAGTATCTGCTGGTAACATCAATTTTGCGGAATCATTTCACCACTTTTTTAGCCCATCCTTTGCAAGGCCACAGGAGACAAGAAGTCTGACACATAGTCAACACCTAGAGACGATGGTACAGGAGTATCTCCAAGTAAACATTGAAGCCATGACTGTGTCACTGGACCCTTGCTCTTTTTGGGCTTCCAATCTGGATAAATGGCCGGAGCTAGCCACTTACGCCTTGGAGATCTTGTCATGCCCCGCAGCCAGCGTTCTGTCTGAACGTGTGTTCAGCGCTGCTGGTGGTGTGCTGACAGATAAGCGCATGCGGCTCTCCACTGATAATGTAGACAGACTCACGTTCATAAAGATGAACAAATCATGGATCCGAAACGACTTTTCTACCCCTGTGTCATCCTGGGGAGAGTAAAAGCTTGATGATTGGTTAAAATCACCCTACCAACCGTTTTAAGCTTTCAAATTACTAATCATGTTTATCTATATCTTGGCTGGAAAATAATTTGGGCTTTGTAGCAGTGTGCAGCACTGATTCTATTAGGCCATCTATAATAAGCTCCACCAGATTTAAAATTACTAATCATGTTTATCTGTATCTTGGCTGGAAAATAATTTGGGCTTTGTAGCAGTGTGCAGCACTGATCCTATTAGGCCATCTATACTAAGCTCCACCAGATTTAAAATTAATAATAATTTTTAGCTGCATCTAGCCCGGAA
Source organism: Phyllobates terribilis (assembly GCF_046119375.1). Taxonomy (NCBI): domain Eukaryota; kingdom Metazoa; phylum Chordata; class Amphibia; order Anura; family Dendrobatidae; genus Phyllobates; species Phyllobates terribilis. The sequence goes on from NW_027362761.1 coordinate 249,344,439, forward strand.
AATAATTTTGGGGCTCCGAGATGCGCAAGACACATAAGTGCCTTCTTGCTGCACTACCTGCAACATGACCCTCATATTGTCAGAATTCAAAGTAATCATGACTACTGGGTTGCCACACTCTTAGATCCCCCAAACTTTTCGATCAACCTTTTCATTTTAATAAAGACCAAAAAAATGGTCATTTTTGAAATTATAAGCATTAGCAGGTTATTAGAAACTGAAATCAAACAATTTTCAACTCAAAACTTTATTCTAGGTGATGTTACATTTTTACATAGGACCCCTTGTTCGAAAGGAGCTTCTGAACTCTCTCGTCCATTGAATTTGTCAGGTTTTGGATGGTTTCTGCTTCAATTGCTTTGCATGAGGACAGAATACCCTCCCAGAGGTGTTGCTTAGATGTGAACTGCCTCCCGCCATCATAGACACTCCTTTTGATGATGCTCCAGAGGTTCTGAATGGGGTAGAGGTCAGGGGAGCATGGGGGTCACACCATAAGTTTGTCCCCTTTTATGCCCATATCAGCCAGAGATGCAGATGTTTTATGTGCAGCATGAGATGGTGCATTATCATGCAAAAAAATGATCTTGCTGTGAAATACACGGTTCTTCTTCTTGAACCATGGCAGGAAGTGCTGTTTGAGAAAATCCACATACATTATGGAGTTCATCTTTAGCGCCTTCAGGGATCCTAAAGGGGCCGACAATCTCTCTCCCCATGATTCCAGCCCAAAACATTACTCCACCTCCTCCTTGTTGGCGCTGTAGCCGTGTTTGCGTGGGGTGTCCATCAACCAGCCATCCTCCACTCCATCCATCTGGACCATCGAGCGCTGCACGGCACTCATCCGTGAACAAAACAGTTTTGAAATCAGTCTTCATGTAATGTTTAGCCCACTGGAGCCGTTTCTGCTTGTGTGAAGTGGATAGAGGAGGTCGACAGGATGGCGTATGCACAGCTGCAAACCTCTGAAGGACCCTGCATCTTGTTGTTCGGGGGACGTTGGAGGCACCAGCAGCTTCAAAAACTTGTCTGCTGCTATGACAAGGCTTTTTTGCCGCTGCTCTTTTAACCTGACGTAATTGCCTGTAGGAAAGATTCCTCAATTTGCCCTTATCAGCACGCACACGTGTGTACTGTGAATCAGCTACATACTTCTTGATTGCCAAGACACTTCATCCTGATCATCGCACAATGTTGATTGTAGTCATGCCTTGACCTAAACACTCCACAATTTGTTGCTTCTCAGCAGCCGACACATCCTTTTTCTTTCCCATTTTGGCAGAAAATGTAGGCTGCTTAATAATGTGAGACAGCCTTCTTAAGTAGTCTTGCCTTTCATTGGACACACCTGCCAAACTAATTAGCACAGGTGTCTGCAATTGCTTACAGTGATATTAAGAGCCCTGACACACATCACCATCAATGAGTTTAACTGACAAACAAACAAATTCTTCCCTTATCACTCCTAAACACTTTTTGCATAATAATTTGGAACACAGTGTACATGTGCTTTTCCACAAAACACCAGTGGTTCACGTAGTGAATCTTACAGTTCTAACTTGCCAACCGTGGTCTGTATGGAGTTGTTCAATAAAGGGCCCAAAATTAAGATAACATAGATGGGAGAGGTCTCTATGAATAGGAATTCCTAAGTATTTGATACCCTGTGAGGGCCAGGCAAAGGGAAAGTTGGACTGGATGGAATCCTATATGGATTTGGGGAGGGAGACATCGAGGGCCTCAGACTTCGCTGCATTGATTTTAAAATTTGACCATGTAACAAAGTGATCTATTTCAGCCATAACAGCATGGATGGATATATGTGATTGAGTGATATATACTAGGACATCATCAGCAAATAGAGAGCACTTGTACTCGGTGCCTCCCACCTCAATCCACCTAATATTGGGGTTATGGCGAATTGATGAGAGCAGGTGCTCCGTCACTAGGATGTATAAGAGAGGGGACAGAGGACATCCCTGCCTTGTCCCATTGGTGATTGTGAAAGGTGATGAAAATGTTCTGATGCACCCCCTGGGTCTTGGGACACCCGAAGCCGGACCCTTTTTGGTGGATGCTGGTGGTTGTAGTCTTCGTGGCGGCGACCCGGTTCCGTGGCTCAGGGTGGTCAAACCAGTGGCGGAACTATTTATGTGGTTTTGATGTTTAAATGTCCGACTACGCCACCCGTGGATTGCGGTCAGAGTGAACCGCCACTGCAGTGCAGACCGCTGAGGCTGGTGTTGTGGGTGCAGCAGAGCGTAGCATAACTCCCCTCGGGAGGAGTATAGCCTCAGGGCAGTGTATGCGGAGGATGGGGGTGATGGTGCAGGGCAGCAGCAGTAACGACACGGAGTCAGTGATGCAGTCCAGGGCCTTTACTCACAGTTCTTATTATCCAGACCACGTCTGCAGGTAACGGCTGCCCACGTCGTACTGTGCTCACCAGGTGAGGGGCTCAGACAACTCCCAGATAACTTTGGAGCGCTTCACAGGACCCCCTTTGTGTGTCCTTTGTCTGGCCTTTCTTACCAACCCTTCTGTCTGGCTGCCTCGGGCCTCCTCTTGGTAAACTTGGCGCCAGTTTCCCTGACCCTATGTGGTGCCTTCCTAGCGGGTGTAGCGAGGGGCTGCGCCACATAAAATGTCAGAGCCTCCGGTTTCTAGCTGAGGGTCGTTTCCTGCCTCCACTAGTTTCGGGGACCGGTCTCCCCCTTTGGCCTGACCCCTCCACGCAGGTGGATTCGGGCGTGCGGTGGCGACTCGCCCGTCCGCACCCCTGGGATCCCTTCATTCCTCGTTCCTGGAGCCTTCTCCGCTCCTCTTCCTTCCTTCTCCCTCTTCCAGGCCTGGGCCTCTGTTACTAGGCCCGCCTCCGGAGCAGAGCTCATGCAGAGCCCCTGCTCCCTGCCACTTCTGCTCAGACTTCTCTGCACTGAACTAAGATGGTGCCCACCTTTTATACTCCCTTCTCAATGCACCCAGGAACTGCTTCCTCCCTGCTCCTGCACTACAGGGTTCCCCTTCCTCAGTGTTCCCTCCCCCCACTCCAGCCAGGGACAGGGACTGTCGTGCCCATCTCAGAGGCATATTGGTCGCCCTGCCCCACGGCAATGTGGTGTAATGCATGCAGGTGTCGGGTCCTGATCCACACTCCATCCTTACCTGAGAGTGAGATATCACACCTCTGGGTGAGGTGCAATACCTCTGTAGCAACCGAGCCCTCAGGGTGCTACAGTTCCATTTATCTTCAGCCTAGGTGACGTATTGTGATACAGGGCCGTGATTTTGGCTATAAAAGGGTCCCCTAGACCCCTACCCCAAGCTTTTTAAGAGAATCATATATGGCGTGCCAGGAGACTCTATGGAATGCTTTCTCAGCATCCAACGAGAGTATCTAATTACAAATTTTTAACTGCATCTAGCCCAGGAAATACTTTGTGCCTAGTAGCAGTGTCTGCTAGTCAGCGGATTATCCCGGCTGTTAAGCACGCTACACCACCTGTAGTTTGGACACTTAATTTTTTCAAAGGAAATGCTTCGGGACCACGGGATACTCAGTGAAGAGCATCAGGAGGCACCCCAAGGCATAGGGGCTGGGACTGGCAGTAGGATGCCTTGCGGTGGACAGCCGAGCTCGATCCTTATAAAAGCTTTTTAACTGCAGCAGCTTTAGTGGACGCTACTGGAGCTGGAATTACGCGGCTGCTGGCATGAGACTTGCCCTCCAATAGATCCTTGTAAATGGATTTAAAGTGTATTCATTCAAATTAGAGAGACAATTTAAATTAAAAAGCTTAGAGCTGCCTCCACCACAGGGGGGCTCGCTCGACCCACCAGCGGACAGGCACCAGTATTGGGAGAGGGGGGCTGGCCGTCAGGGTTCACCGCGGCTCTGGCACAAACCCGGCGACACGGAGGTGGCACGGGCAGGAGCGGACTGAACGTGTCGGCTTCTCACTTTTTGGATTTTAGAAGGGCATGACATGCCTATATTTGTGTCTCCCCTCCTTTTACTCCTCCACCTCTTTTCTTTTCGCATGACTATATGTACTTGTCACTTTTCCATGTGTTAGTTGTGTCTTCTGAGCAGTTTGTCAGCTTTTGGACACCTTTGAAGGTGTTTTCTATGTGTTTCTATGTGTTTTTGTTTGCCTGCCATTGGTTTTAACGGTGTTCGAAGGTGTTCGATAGTGTTGAGCCACCCCCGTAGTGTTCGCCGAACTGTTCGTCGAACACCTTCGAACACCGTTAAAACCAAGGGCAGGCAAACAAAAACACATAGAAACACATAGAAAACACCTTCAAAGGTGTCCAAAAGCTGACAAACTGCTCAGAAGACACAACTAACACATGGAAAAGTGACAAGTACATATAGTCATGCGAAAAGAAAAGAGGTGGAGGAGTAAAAGGAGGGGGAGACACAAATATAGGCATGTCATGCCCTTCTAATATCCAAAAAGTGAGAAGCCGACACGGCCAGTCCGTTCCTGCCTGTGCCACCTCTGTGTCGCCGGGTTTGTGCCAGAGCCGCGGTGGACCCTGACGGCCAGCCCCCCTATCCCAATACTGGTGCCTGTCCGCCGGTGGGTCGAGGCCCCCCACGGTGGGGGGGGGAGTAACATCTGCAGAAGAAAGACCATCTTCCAGCCAAACTAAGATGTCGACTTCTTTTCGTGGACAATGTGATACGATCCCATTCTTACGGACACGCCCATCGCTACAAATTCTAGATGAGGCACAAAAACAGCAGGTGCTTCAACGGATATCAAGTGCTCCTTCAAGTGGGCTCTCCATCACCTCAATTTCAACATCACAAATACTCCAGTCCTCAGAGGTGTCACCCCAATCGCACTTGCTTCCTCACAGCTCCCAAGTCTCCAGCTGCCCGTCTGAGTATGGGGTAACACAGATGGCTGAGTCTGCCCAGCTGTTTACTCATACTATAGCCTGGGAAACGTAGGTCTGCTCCAGAGCTTCTGTTAATCCAGATGAGGAAATGATCTGATCCGATGCCCAGAATCTTTATAAGTTGGATCCAGGACCAGATGAAGAAGGTTCTGAGCATAATGTAGACCCTTGTTCCCAAACTGTAACTCCTGTTGGTGGAGACAATGATGAAGACGATGATGAGACTCAAATACCTGATTGGAGCGACAACTTGACTTTTCGGTCAGGGCAGGAAGAGGTTGGCTCTGAGGGCGACGGGTGTGATAACACACAGGGTGATGATGACGAGGTTGGAGATCCCACTTACTGTCAACCCACAGTCAGACAGTCGATGAGGTCAGCAGAGGAGGTGGAGGAGGATGTGACTAGTCCTGGGGATGGGGATGACTCGGTACCCGGGCATTTGCCTGGCCTTGGGGATGTAGCGGTGGTCGGCTCCCTGGCCCGTACCCTGGGGTCTCTCTTTAAAAGGGTGGATAATTGTTAATTTTATAAGAGTTCATGACGCCACCTGTGGTATCTGGTGACAAGCACCAGCGCTGCAGCAGTCCACTGAGGCCGGTGATAAGGCAGCTCGATGGTATAGCTCCCCACAGGTGGAGCTAGGTCTCAGGGCAGCGTATGCAGGGGGAATGCAGGACAGGCGAGACCCAGCTGGGTCAGAGCAAGAACGGGAACGGACACGGTAGTCACTTCAGTACCTTTTACTGGTGGAAATTCAGGCACATCCCGGAGCACTGTAGGGTGAAGGGTGCATATCAGGATCCTCCCCAATGAGCGGGTGTAGGGCCTCCTGTTTCTTGCCTCTGCGTAGTAAGTTTCTGACCTGCCTGGAGCTAGGCCTAACTTTGTCTCTGTCCTGCGCTGGCTGACCTTGTGGTAGGGCCTTCTCTTGGAGTTCACGCTCCCAGTATGCGGGGCCTAAGCGTCTCCTGGCTCTGTTACATATCAGCACCTTAGCGATCCTGGGACTTGTAGTTCTCCAGGGATTCCGGTTATGCCTTACTGGGTCATAGAGATACCGGTAAGCTCGGATCCTGTGTCCGGTAAATGCTTCGGGGTGAGCTGGTTAAGCTCCTCTGCCCCTTATGTACTAACTCGCCACTCGCCTTCGGCCTACTCGGGCCCTCACTAGGCTATACACACTAACGGCAGCTTGCCGCGCTTCACTGATTTTACGGCACCGGCACACCTTAAGCTCTATCTGGGCTCCCTGAATCTAGCAAGCAGGAGCCTCGTGCTCCACTGCTGAACTATTAACTGCGTTCTCTAGACTAGACTGAGCTCCACTGCAGACTGACCTCTCTTAGGCTTCTCTACTGCAGGAACTCTTCAGAGGAACTGAACTGCCTAGCTCCACCTTCCCTATTTATATCCCTAACGGGCTCCCTCTGCTGGTCTGAGGTGGAAGGTGGAGATGTGTGAATGTTTATGGGGGCCTCTTGTGGAGGATTCCATCAATGCACTCTTGTAGGATCTGTGATACCAAGCGCAGCGGGGCATCACAGATGCTAATGACGACGAGGTTAGGTTGCGCCTTCCTGAACAGAGACGGAGTACTGGAAGCACGTCAACAACTGCATCCTCAACCACAACTCTGCCTCTGACCACAAGTCGTAGTGGCTCTTCAGGTCACATGGGCTCTAAGCCTTGCATAGCCTGGGCATTTATTCAGATCGATAAGGATGACCCAACTCGTGTTATCTGTAATATTTGTCAGCAAAAGCTAAGTAGAGGCCAAAAAATACATAGTTTGAGTACTTCATGCATGTACCGTCACATGGATATGAAGCATAAGTTGCAGTGGGAAGCTCACTGTGCTACAATGCGGCCTAGCCGGCTGGGCCAACCACCGTCTGCCCCATCTTGTGCATCCGCAGCCTATTCATCCTCTGTGACTGGGGGGACAGCAGTCACACATGTTTTTGGACGCAGACCTGCCACCTCTTTACCCGCAACAGCCAGTGTGATTGGCAGGTCGTCAGTTCATTGGGAAGTGGAAACACCTGCTAGTGTTGAGCGCTCTCCGACATCGAGAGCACCACCTTTGGATCAAGGCAACCTAACATGTCCGCCTGCATCTTCCTCACAGACCGGCAGTTGCCGGGGACACCCTACTCAACACCGTCTAAGCACAATAGCCAGCCCTCGGTCCCTCAGATGTGGAAAAGTAAAAGACCATTTCCTCCTAGCCATGAGAAAGCTAAGAGGTTGAATTTCACCATCTGCAAGCTGTTGGCTACAGAAATGCTGCCTTTCCACCTGGAGGACACAGAGGATTTTCAAGACCTTATGTCCGTCACAGTGCCCCAGTACCAGATGCCCAGTCGGCACTACTTCTCAAAGAAAGGTGTGCCTGCGCTCCACTAGCATGTCGCACACAACATCACCGCTTCTTTGAGAAACTCTGTGTGTGACAGGGTGCACTTCACCACAGACACTTGGACGAGAAGGCATGGACAGGGGCGTTACATGTCGCTGACTGGGCACTGGGTAACTATGGTGACAGCAGGACAAGGGGCTGCTGTCCAAGTCTTACCGTCCCCACGAGCTGTGTATTAATCCTCTTTATCTCGAACTTCCTCCACTGCTTCTGCCTCCTCAACCTCCTCTCGGTCCTCCACCTGCACCCAAAGCCTGTCTGGTAATGCCACTTGCTCTCTAACTGCGCAGAAGGAATCCTGCACACCTCCTTACTATGCTGGCAGCAGGGCTCAACGCATCAGTGTTTACTTTGAAATGTCTGGGAAATGTGAGTCACACAGCTGAGGAGTTTTGGTCAGCTCTGGGGACCCAGTTTCATGAAAGGTTGTCTCCACTGGACCTGCAACCAGGGAAGGCCATGTGCGACAATGCTGCAAACCTGGGTGCGGCACTTCGCCGGGGCAATGTCACACACGTGCCTTGTATGGCTCACGTGTTGAACCTGGTTGTCCAGCAATTTTTAGCCCACTATCCCGGACTAGATGGCCTTCTGCAGAGTGCACGGTCGCTGTGTGCTCACTTCCGCCGTTCGCATCCCGCAGTTCAACGACTTACATCTCTACAGAAGTCTTTGGGCCTGCCAGTTCACTGGCTGAAATGCGATGTGCCGACACGGTGGAATTCAACTCTGCACATGTTGCAGCGACTGTGGCAGCACCGACAAGCCCTGGTGCAATACGTTCTGACGTATAGCCTGGGCCAACGAGATCCAGAGGTGGGGCAAATCACGCTGGAGGAGTGGTCTCAGATCAGGGACCTATGCACCCTTCTGCACAGTCTTGAAATGGCGACGAAGATGTTTAGTGCTGACGATGCCATTATCAGCATGACTATTACGGTGATTTACATGCTGGAGCACATGTTAAACAGAATTCGGAGTCAGGTGGTGGGACAAGAGGAGGTGGAGGAAGTAGAGGAGGAGTCGTATGCGGAAGGGATAACATCTCCAAGGTCCAGACGGTTGGCAGCACCAAGGCGGCAGCCATGGGAGGGTGGGGGAGAGGGATTAACCAGGGCGCATGGTAGCAGCCAAACTGTTGAGGAAGGTGCAGGAGCCGAGGAAGAAGTGGAGGACGAACTGGCAATGGGCATGGAAGACTCATCAGATGAGGGAGACCTTGATCACATTTCTGTTGTGCGAGGTTGGAGGGAGAGGGCAGAGGAAGGAAGCATGATTCTTACCTCGCTGCCAACACAACAAGGACTTGGTCCTTCTGGATGCGCAAGACACATGAGTGCCTTCTTGCTGCACTACCTGCAACATGACCCCCGGATTGTCAGAATTCGAAGTAATCCCGACTACTGGGTTGCCACACTCTTAGATCCCCGGTACAAAAGTATATTTGCCGAAATAATTCCTGCCATAAAAAGGTATTGACGAATGCAGGAGTATCTGTTGCAGAATCTTACATGTGCTTTTCCACAAAACACCAGTGGTGCACGTAGTGAATCTCACAGTTCTAACTTGCTAACGGTGGGACTGTCGAGTCTTCATCACTCAAACAGTAACAGTAACACAGTATCTGCTGGTAACAGCAATTTTGTGGAATCGTTTCACCACTTTTTTAGACCATCCTTTGCAAGGCCACAGGAGACAAGAAGTCTGACACATAGTCAATGCCTAGAGAGGATGGTACAGGAGAATCTCCAAGTGAACATCGAAGCCATGACTGTGTCACTGGACCCTTGCTCATTTTGGTATTCCAATCTTGAAAAATCGCCGGAGCTCGCCACTCACGCCTTGGAGATCTTGTCATGCCATGCAGCCAGCGTTCTCTCTGAACGTGTGTTCAGCGCTGCTGGTGGTGTGCTGACAGATAAGCGCACGCGGCTGTCCACTGAGAATGTAGACAGACTCACGTTCATAAAGATGATCAAATCATGGATTCGCAAGGACATTTCTACCCCTGTGTCATCCTTGGGAGACTAAAAGCTTGGGGATTTGGTAAAATCACCTCACCAACCGTTTTAAGCAACAGTGGGGCAATTGATGCCACTTAACCCTAGAACGCATGACCATAAAAATCTACACTTTCACATACCTGGGGCCCTTTAGGCCCGTGTGCAAATAACATGGAATAACTCAAACTCAAATGACAAACAACTATATACATGAAGAATACCTAGAGTTTCAAAATTCTAACTAAAGCAATCTTGCAGAAAATAGAAAACAATTAACTGGGCGGGCCTGCAAGGCCACAGGTATGCGTTCTAGGGTTAAGTGGTGTCTGTGCCACAATTTTGGGAGTCCCCTTGCTGTGTCTTACGTGACGTTGGCATCGTCAATTCCAGGTGGGTTGGGTCGCACCCCCCCCTTTTAACTGTAAGAAACTACATACACTATGGCTTGGGGTAACACAGATGGTTGAGTCTGAAGAGCTGTTTACTCAAAGGTCTGCTCCAAATCTTAAGTGTCTGCTAGTCAGCGTAGAATTTTTAACTGCATCTAGCCTAGGCAATACTTTGGGCGTAGTAGCCCAGCTGCGAAGCAAGCTGCACCGCCTGTGTATCTAATAAGAATTTTTAAATTAATCTAGCCTAGGCAGACTGTGGGGACCCCCAACCAAACCCAGATGCTCAGCCCCCCTACCGCCCCCCTTTCATGGACAACCCAATAATGTAACTCTTACAACTGGATGGGTGAGGATCGGTCACAGCTTTATTAACTCTTTATACTCATTCCATTAGAAAGGCATTTTATTTCTAAAATAATTCAGCTTGTTGCAGCATGCCCTGGGTCCCCACTCCGGCAAGTTGGCCAACAAGTGTAACTCTCCAACATGTCCTTTCTATTTCCAGGCCACGGAGGATCCAGCGTACTCGTATGCAGGACTCTGACCCCCACCCATCACTCTTAACGCTTGTTCCACTCCGTCCTGGAGTCCTGACAGGAATATGTCCAGTCCAATATCTATTAAGTGAACACCGTCGGGCCGTATGAGGCCTGCTTTATCTCCTTCCAGTTGTCGGTGTCGTATCACTACACCGCCTCTGTCTCTTCTAAATTTTGCCATCCGAATATTTATTACCCGCCTTGTCCATTCGATGGCCGTGATGTCTCGCGCACCTTGCCATACCGCTATCGGCACAATCTCTGACCATACTATAGCTAATTTTGTGAAAAATTCTCTGAAGCGCTCAGTGTCTAGTTTCATTATTGCCATTAGTTATGCGCTCTTGTGATGACCTAGAATCATAGAATCATAGAATCATAGAATGGTAGAGTTGGAAGGGACCTCCTGGGTCATCTGGTCCAACCCCCTGCTCAAAGCAGGATTCACTAGATCATCTCAGACAGATGTCTGTCCAGCCTCTGTTTGAAGACGTCCATTGAAGGGGAACTCACCACCTCTCGTGGCAGCCTGTTCCACTCATTAATCACCCTAACTGTCAAAAAGTTTTTTCTAATATCTAATCTGTGTCTCCTCCCATTTAGTTTCATCCCATTGCTTCTAGTCTTTCCTTGTGCAAATGAGAATAAAGATGATCCTTCTACAATGTGACAGCCCTTGACATATTTGTAGACAGCTATTAAGTCTCCTCTCAGTCTTCTTTTTTGCAAGCTAAACATTCCCAAATCCTGCAACCGTTCCTCATAGGACATGGTTTGCAGACCAGTCACCATTCTGGTCGCTCTTCTCTGAACTTGCTCCAGTTTGTCTATGTCTTTTTTAAAATGTGGTGCCCAAAACTGTACACAGTATTCCAGATGAGGTCTGACCAAAGAGGAGTAAAGACCGATAATGACTTCACGTGATCTAGACTGTATGCTTCTGTTAATACATCCCAGAATTGTATTTGCCTTTTTTGCTGCTGCATCACACTGTTGACTCATGTTCAGTCTATGATCTATTAGTATACCTAAGTCTTTTTCACATGTACTGTTGCTTAGCTCTTTTCCTCCCATTCTGTATATGCTTTTTTCATTTTTATTGCCCAGATGTAGTACTTTGCATTTTTCCCTGTTAAAAACCATTCTGTTGGTTGCTGCCCACTGCTCCAGTTTATTTAGGTCTTTTTGAATCCTCTCTCTCTCTTCTCTAGTATTAGCTATCCCTCCTAGCTTTGTGTCATCAGCAAATTTAATCAGTTTACCCTCAATTCCTTCATCTAAATCATTGATAAAGATGTTGAACAATACAGGTCCCAGGACGGAGCCCTGTGGTACCCCACTTGAGACATTCATCCAGCTGGATGTGAAGCCATTTACAACCACCCTTTGAGTTCGATCACTAAGCCAGTTATGAATCCACCTAACAGTTGCCTGGTCCATTGCATACTTGGTCATTTTTTCAATAAGGATGGTGTGAGATACTTTGTCAAATGCTTTGCTGAAGTCAAGATATACTATATCTACAGCATTTCCCTGATCCACCCAGTCAGTGATTCTGTCATAGAAGGAAATTAAGTTAGTCTGACATGACTTGTTAGTTACAAACCCATGCTGACTCTGGTTAATCACTTCATTCTTATCCATGTACTTACATACATGTTGTTTAATAATTTGTTCAAAGATCTTTCCTGGTATAGAAGTCAGACTCACAGGCCTATAGTTCCCTGGGTCCACCTTCTTCCCCTTTTTGAAGATAGGAACAACATTTGCTCTTCTCCAGTCTTCTGGGACTTCTCCTGTTCTCCAAGAATTTTCAAAGATTATGGAGAGTGGTTCTAAAATTTCTTCTACGATCTCCTTCAGTACTCTGGGGTGTAATTCATCTGGACCTGGAGACTTGAACTCATTTATGTTAGCTAAATATTCCCTCACAATCTTTCTGTTTACAGATAACTTGGATTCCTCTATTCCTTTAAAAGGACAGTGAAGATCAGTTGATGTTACATTTTCTTTCTGAGAGAAAACAGATGCAAAATAGGAATTAAAAAGTTCGGCCTTCTCAACATCCTCTCTTACCATTTCTCCATTTTCATCCTGTAAAAATCCTATAGCATCTTTGACTTTTCTTTTACTTTTGACATACCCCCAAAATCCTTTTTTATTGCTTTTGACATCTCTTGCAAGCCTTAATTCATTGTCAGCTTTAGCTACCCTGATACGTGCCCTACAGGAACTGCAGACTGTATTATAATCTTCTTTAGATATGCCTCCCTCTTTCCATTTAATAAACATTTCTTTCTTTCTTTTTAGCATGTGTTTAAGTTCTGTGTTCATCCATCCTGGTTTCCTTAAATGCTTCCCATTCTTCCTACTTTTCGGGATTGTTAACGATTGTGCTTTGAGAATCTCATTTTTAAAAATTTCCCATCCTTCCTGGACATTTTTGTCCTTAAGGACATCCAGCCATTGGATCCCTCCTATTCTCTTTCTGAGTCTCTTAAAATCTGCCTTTCTAAAATCTAACCTTGAAGTTTGAGTCTTCACATGTCTTCCTCCTCTAGTTATCCAAAATTCTATAATAGCATGATCGCTGCCTCCTAGGGTCCCAGCCACCTTTACCTCCTCAACCATTTCCTCCCTGTTTATAAGGATTAGATCCAAAGTAGCAGATCCCCTTGTTTTCTCCCCTACCTTTTGGAAGATAAAGTTGTCAGCAAGAGAGGATAAGAATTTGCTTGACCTGTTAGTTTTACTTGAGAGAGATTCCCAACAAATGTCTGGATAGTTGAAATCTCCCATGACCACTACGTCATATTTTTTGGAGAACTTGGTCATTTGATACATAAAGAGTTCATCCATATCTTCAGCTTGCCCAGGTGGCCTGTAGTAAATGCCTACAATGGTGTCCTTTCCGTTGTTCTCTCCTTGTATTCTTACCCAAACAGTTTCCACAGAACTCCCAGTCTCTGAAGCTTCAATCTCTGTGCAGATATACGCTTTTCTAACATACAATGCAACACCTCCTCCTCGTTTATCAAGTCTGTTTCTTGCAAATAAGTTGTATCCTTTTAGCCTTTTATTCCAGTCATGTGTATCGTCCCACCAAGTTTCAGTGATTCCAATGACATCATATTCCTTTTCCTGCATTAGTAGTTCCAATTCTCCTTGTTTGTTGCCCATGCTTTGTGCATTTGTATAAAAACATTTTAGTTTGTGATTGGTTTCTCTTCCTCCCATATTTTTATTATTTAAATTGTTTTGTCTTTGTTCTTCCTTTCCACTTCCAGTAGCAGAGATCTCAATAGTATTTGTCAGCTGTATGGCTTTTTCTGGCCTTTTGCTTCCCTTCCCACATTGTTCTAGTTTAAAGCTCTTCTGATGAGTGTAGCAAGGCGACTTCCAAATACATGTTTTCCAGTCTTCGTAAGGTGCACCCCATCTCTAGCAAGTAGTCCATCGTATAGGTAATTCATTCCGTGATCCAGAAATCCAAATCCTTGTTGACGGCACCATCGACGTAGCCAGTTGTTCACCTGTAGAATCTTATTCCACCTCATTGTTCCATGGCCATCCACTGGGAGGATGGATGAGAAGACCACCTGCGCTCCCAATTCTTTCACTTTCTTGCCTAAGTCTTCAAAGTCACTGCAGATGGTTTCCAGGTCCTTTCTTGCGGTGTCATTTGTCCCCACATGTATTAGCAGGAATGGGTAGTGATCTGTAGGTCTGAAGAGTCTTGATATCCTGTCCAACACATCTTTAATTTTTGCTCCTGGAAGACAGCACATTTCTCTTGAGGTTATGTCTGGTCTGCAGATAGCGGCCTCTGTTCCTGTACCTAGGTTGTTTCCCCCGGCCTGTATAACTAAGATGACCGGACCTCTTGCCTCTCTCCCTACCTTGATTACCTCCATTAGTACCTGTGGCCATAGCAGGCCTCTAATACCTCTCCAGTTGAAATATGTGTTATGAAACTCTAATTTCCTCCCGCCTGGGCGGGCTTTCGCCCTTTTTTATGCCCAATATATATACGAGTGGCCTATCACTCACACTGTTGGCTTAGCGTCACCTGTAAAAGAAACAAACCACGTTAGGATAACAAGTCCGGTCTTATGTATCTCGCCAAACACGTGGATCGCCATCTCCCTATCCTCTGAACTTCCGTTTCTGACAGTCCTGCTCTTGCTGCTTCCGTGGCCGCACCTATGCGGAATGAGTGTGTCCCGTAATCTTTGGGGTGGTTCCCTGCCGATGTTATGCATTTATTAAATATAGCTTGGAACAGGTATCTTGATAATGGCGTTCCATCAATGTGTGATACGAAGAAATTACTTTGTGATCTGATGGTTAGATATGTTTTTACTATTGTTACCCGACTCAGTGTACCGTTTGTGGGTTGTAGAAGTACCCAAGTACCCCTGCCCGCTGGAACCGTTTTCGATTGGTGTATGCGTACACGTATTGCATTATTGGCTATGACTACTTCCTGGTGTAATAAGCGTCCACTGGTGGTAATTTTGGATTGAGGGACTAATTCGCTTATACATAGCGCCCCGAAGAAGGCGATCACAAATGCAGTAGACATTAGTGTTGCTTCAAATTGTGAGTGTCATGTTAATGGTGTTAGGGATAAGATGTGAGAAATCAGTTTTAGTGACACGGGACGGGACGTCTACATTCCTGACTTGGCTGACCCCTTTTCCACCCTTTTATGGATTGTCTGATGATGAATCTTTGTCACATCTCCCCAATTCAGTAGTTGGAAGTGAAATGCTACTCCGGTCAGACACCGCTGCGCTGACGCCCCTGATATGCCCCTCATCATTAGCTGGTGGAGAAATTCTATGGTGACTTGTGATCTGGCTTGTTCACATTGGTCAACCCGTCTGCCTGCTACTAGTCGTGTCCACTCTTCCCATGCCTTACCGTATGCTTGCCACGTTGACGGGGCAACTGACGCTCTGATTAATGGCATCAACTATTCGCCACTAGATCCCATAGGGAGGGTGGGCAACTGTTGCCCGATGGGTGGGCGTTGTGGAAGAGCTCTGTGAAAATCTGCCAATTGAATTGTTATAAAGCGTTAGCAGCAGCTTTATACCCCTCAGCATAGTGGCTAGCGCGGACCCATACATTGTGTTTTAGGCACAGGAATACTAGCCTGCGTAGTAGGCCTAGCACTGGGAGAGACGATGATGCCATCTTATTAATGCAGTGCGCTAGGCTGGTGTTTTGTGTTATGAAGCGTATATTTTTGTTAGCCAGGCGCGCGCCCCATATTTCTATTGCTACCACTATTGGGAAAAATTATTTTCAGGGCTAGATGCAGCTAAAAATTATTATTAATTTCAAAGCTGGTGGAGCTTGGTATAGATGGCCTAATACAATGAGTCCCACACACTGCTAGAAGCCCAAATATTTTTTCAGAGGTAGATGCAGATAAAAATTATTTTTAATTTGCAACCTGATGGAGGTCAGTATAGATGGACTAATAGAGAAAGTCCCACACACTGCTAGAAGTCCAAATATTTTTTCAGAGCTAGATGCAGATAAAAATTATATTCAATTTGCAACCTGATGGAGGTCAGTATAGATGGACTAATAGAACAAGTCCCACACACAGCTAGAAGCCCAAATATTTTTTCAGAGGTACTGTAGATGCAGATAAAAATTATTTTTAATTTGCAACCTGATGGAGGTCAGTATAGATGGACTAATACAACAAGTCCCACACACAGCTAGAAGCCCAATATTTTTTCAGAGCTAGATGCAGACAAAAAATTATTTTGAATTTGCAACCTGATGGAGGTCAGTATAGATGGACTAATAGAGAAAGTCCCACACACTGCTAGAAGGCCCAATATTTTTTCAGAGGTAGATGCAGAAAAAAATATATTCAGTTTGCAACCTGATGGAGGTCAGTATAGATGGACTAATACAACAAGTCCCACACACAGCTAGAAGCCCAATATTTTTTCAGAGGTAGATGCAGAAAAAATATATTCAGTTTGCAACCTGATGGAGGTCTGTATAGATGGATTAATAGAACAAGTCCCACACACAGCTAGAAGCCCAATATTTTTTCAGAGGTAGATGCAGAAAAAAATATATTCAGTTTGCAACCTGATGGAGGTCTGTATAGATGGATTAATAGAACAAGTCCCACACACAGCTAGAAGCCCAATATTTTTTCAGAGGTAGATGCAGAAAAAAATATATTCAGTTTGCAACCTGATGGAGGTCAGTATAGATGGATTAATACAACAAGTCCCACACACAGCTAGAAGCCCAATATTTTTTCAGAGCTAGATGCAGAAAAAAATATATTCAGTTTGCAACCTGATGGAGGTCTGTATAGATGGATTAATAGAACAAGTCCCACACACAGCTAGAAGCCCAAATATTTTTTCAGAGGTAGATGCAGAAAAAAATTATTTTGAATTTGCAACCTGATGGAGGTCAGTTTAGATGGACTAATAGAGAAAGTCCCACACACTGCTAGAAGGCCACATATTTTTTCAGAGGTAGATGCAGAAAAAAATATATTCAGTTTGCAACCTGATGGAGGTCTGTATAGATGGATTAATAGAACAAGTCCCACACACAGCTAGAAGCCCAATATTTTTTCAGAGGTAGATGCAGAAAAAAATATATTCAGTTTGCAACCTGATGGAGGTCAGTATAGATGGACTAATACAACAAGTCCCACACACAGCTAGAAGCCCAATATTTTTTCAGAGGTAGATGCAGAAAAAAATATATTCAGTTTGCAACCTGATGGAGGTCTGTATAGATGGATTAATAGAACAAGTCCCACACACAGCTAGAAGCCCAAATATTTTTTCAGAGGTAGATGCAGATAAAAATTATTTTTAATTTGCAACCTGATGGAGGTCAGTATAGATGGACTAATAGAGAAAGTCCCACACACTGCTAGAAGGCCAAATATTTTTTCAGAGCTAGATGCAGATAAAAATGATATTCAATTTGTAACCTGATGGAGGTCAGTATAGATGGACTAATAGAACAAGTCCCACACACAGCTAGAAGCCCAAATATTTTTTCAGAGATACTGTAGATGCAGATAAAAATTATTTTTAATTTGCAACCTGATGGAGGTCAGTATAGATGGACTAATACAAGTCCCACACACAGCTAGAAGCCCAATATTTTTTCAGAGCTAGATGCAGACAAAAAATTATTTTGAATTTGGAACCTGATGGAGGTCAGTATAGATGGACTAATAGAGAAAGTCCCACACACTGCTAGAAGGCCAAATATTTTTTTCAGAGCTAGATGCAGAAAATAATTATATTCAGTTTGCAACCTGATGGAGGTCAGTATAGATGGACTAATAGAGAAAGTCCCACACACTGCTAGAAGGCCACATATTTTTTCAGAGGTAGATGCAGAAAAAAATATATTCAGTTTGCAACCTGATGGAGGTCTGTATAGATGGATTAATAGAACAAGTCCCACACACAGCTAGAAGCCCAATATTTTTTCAGAGGTAGATGCAGAAAAAAATATATTCAGTTTGCAACCTGATGGAGGTCAGTATAGATGGACTAATACAACAAGTCCCACACACAGCTAGAAGCCCAATATTTTTTCAGAGGTAGATGCAGAAAAAAATATATTCAGTTTGCAACCTGATGGAGGTCTGTATAGATGGATTAATAGAACAAGTCCCACACACTGCTAGAAGGCCAAATATTTTTTCAGAGCTAGATGCAGATAAAAATTATATTCAATTTGCAACCTGATGGAGGTCAGTATAAATGGACTAATAGAACAAGTCCCACACACAGCTAGAAGCCCAAATATTTTTTCAGAGGTACTGTAGATGCAGATAAAAAATATTTTTAATTTGCAACCTGATGGAGGTCAGTATAGATGGACTAATACAACAAGTCCCACACACAGCTAGAAGCCCAATATTTTTTCAGAGGTAGATGCAGAAAAAAATATATTCAGTTTGCAACCTGATGGAGGTCTGTATAGATGGATTAATAGAACAAGTCCCACACACAGCTAGAAGCCCAATATTTTTTCAGAGGTAGATGCAGAAAAAAATATATTCATTTTGTAACCTGATGGAGGTCAGTATAGATGGACTAATACAAGAAGTCCCACACACAGCTAGAAGCCCAATATTTTTTCAGAGCTAGATGCAGAAAAAAATTATATTCAATTTGCAACCTGATGGAGGTCAGTATAGATGGACTAATAGAATGATGCTATGCCCAAAAGATTTTACTTCACTAGGTGCAGTAAAAAAATTGGTATTCTATACACAGGTGGTATATCTTGCAACACAGATAGGCTACTCCACTGACTAACACACTCTGCAATAGGCCAAAAAGGATTAGCTTTGCTAGATTCAGCCAAATGCTGTGAAAAAAACTTGCACAGCACTGGCACAGACCTGCCTGGCAAAAACTGATAGGAACTGATGTAACCTAGTCCTGAAAAGGACTCCAATTACAATTAGTCTTTACTCCCACAACCTATCTATTTAAGAGCACAGACCTGCCTGATAAAAGTCATAGGAAATGCTGTAACCTAGTCCTTAAAAGGACTGCAATCACAACTATTCCCTACTCCCAAGCTATCTGTAGATTTGTGCGAAAATTGGCTTGAAATTAACAAGGTATAGCGCACACAGCAACAGCGGTGCCGTCTAACACGCAGCTGCAGCAGTGAGAAAATGGTGGCGACGGGGAAAATGGCTTGGTCTTATAGGGCAAGGACATGTGACATACACTGCCAATGACACATGCCCTTGCTTGTGTGAAAAAAAGCACTTCGCTCCGTGTGTGCGCTGCTGATAGGCTGACAGATTGCACCTCCCCACTGTAAATGCGGGAAAGAGAAAAAAAAAATGGAGATCTTCATTGTTCCTGCAGAGATCCATCCCCTGCCCCTCCCCCCACCCCGCTGTACACTCAAACTGTGTATTAACATTAATTTTCATCATTACTGAGAAAAAATCCAGTTATGATTTTGGTGCACGAACAGTTATCGAACATAACCTTGAACAGCCGAATTTTTCTCAAATTGTTCGTGTTCGCCGAACGGCTCGAACACCGCCCAAAACAGCTTGAATTTGAGATTGGCGAACAGTTCGAGTAGAACAACGCTCATCTCTAGCGTTCGACGAACAGTTCGACGAACAGTTCGGCGAACACACGGGTGTTCGACGAACCGAACCGAACTCGAACACTACGGGGGTGGCTCAACACTAATGGTGAGCTGCGATGATGCCATAATTAACGTCACCATCCCGCTTCTCTGTCTTCGTAAACGCTCTCTTCTCACAATTAACGAGGATGCATTGCAGGCGGAGCACGATGAGAGCAAGGAACCATACAGGGTGATTCCACACAGCCAAGCCTCATCTCTACCCAACGTGGATTGGGTGACAATGCGGAAGAAGAGTGTCAGTATTCCGGGTTTTCTAGGTCACCTTGTGAATGATTTTTCTCTGTTAAAATGGAGTTTGCTGTTTTTGTATGCCCTACTTCCTGTTCGTTTGTTTAAAACCCGGCTCAGGTGCTGGCTTCCTTGCTGAAGTATTCTGCTTCCGCTTCCCTTCAACTCAGCTGCCTTGTACTTCTATTACCTCCCAGATCTTTTGTGTATTTACCGGAGGGTTCTTTACCAGGTTTATCTACAGGTGGTTCTCAGCAGAAGTGAGCTTCTACCTGGGGCTTTGGACATTCTTTGCATATGTAAGCTACACTCACTGTGTTATCATTAGCCTGTTGACTTTGGAATTTAACCCTTGGTTCCCTCCATCTGGTAAGAACTGTGCTTCTGAACTGTGTTTTCCTTCATTTACTCTCTCCAGTGAGAGCTGTTGGAACTATTGCTGGAATAATACTTAAATGTGAACTTGTTTCTGGACTTCCCTGTATTCACACTGCATCTGGGATTAACTTGTGAACTTGTTTCTGGACTTCCCTGCATTACTGCATACCTGGATTTAACTCTTACTACACCAGCAGTGTTTGAACTGAGCCACGTCACCTGGGTGTCAGACTTACCTTTTGGTCACATTTGTGTGGAGACTCCGTCGTAACAACCTTGCCGATTTTGCTATATAGGTTTCAAGAACTTAATATCGCTGGACTTGTTTATTTGCGTATCACTATAGGTTATCAGTATATTGTTTTTTGGGTGTTATTGCTGTTGTATAAATACACTATTTGCATTAAGGAAATCCGTCTCTGATTGTTCATTGCTCCACGCTCCTCGAGTTCCTACAAAAGTATTACAGGATACTCCAGCCTAAAGAGGATTCTGCTGGGGCAATGACGGAGACACGGGCAGACAAATTGTTCACCATAATTAACTCCTTGCAGCAGGAGTTCTTGGCTGTACACAATAAGGTTAGAGACATAGAGTCCCGGGTTGACCACAATGCACAGGTGTTTGGTCAGGCTCTCCAAGATCTACGTACTAGGTTAGAAGTCCGGGAGGCCTTACCTACTGAGCCTACATCATCCACCAGCATGCCCAAATTGCCTCCATTCCGGTTTAATGGTGACCGAAGTCAATTCCGTGGGTTTGTTAATCAATGTATATTATTCTTTGATGTACATGCCTCCTATTACTAGTCTGATAGATCTAAAGTTCTATGTATTATTATGTTGTTGACATCACGGGCACTGGCTTGGGCAAATCCTATGGTTGAAAGTCACGATACCCATCTAAATAATTTGGATGATTTTCTGACAGCTATGGCGCAAATGTTCGACGATCCCAACCGCCGTGCTACCTCTGAATCTGCCTTGCTTTCCTTACGCCAGGGGAAACGTTCAGTTATAGAATATGTTACTGAATTTAAAAGGTTAGTGGTGGACATCAACTGGGATAACAATGCTTTATTGCCAATCTTTAAGAAGGGTTTGTCCAGTGCAATCAAGGATGAGCTAGCTCGTTGAGAGTCTCCACAGGAGTTTCAGTTGTTTTTACAACACTGTGTACGTATTGATATCCGTCTAACTGAATGCAGACAAGAAAAATGGGCAGCTTTAAATCGCATCACTAGTTTTTCTCTCCCGTCTAGGGAAACCACATTCAAAAACCCACTGGAGGCCGAGGAGGTGCCTATGCAGGTGGACTCGCTACAAAAACGTGAGAGTAAGGAACGCCGCGAATACCGTCTCCATGAGCGCTTATGCTTTTATTGTGGTCAATCGGACCATTTCCTCATCAATTGACCCAAATGTCCCAGGTGACCCAACAAGGTGTTGGCGGTAGTGGGAGATTATGATAACACAGACGCTGAGTCTGAAGTTTCGGAGACCAGTTTACATCTAGATGATGTGTTTCCCCCAATATTGATACCGACTTCCCGTAAAGACAAGGGGAGAAATATTCACATTGTTCTCTTCCTATTCAGATTCGGTGGGAGGGACAGTGGATACCAAGTTCTGCCATGATAGACTCTGGAGCAGGTGGGAATTTCATGGATTCTTCTTTTGCCAGGGAACATGGTATAAAGACACAACTAAGAGCTTCACCAGTCACTATGGAAACTGTGGATGGTTCCCCATTAGTTTCTGGACCAGTAGATCGGGAGACGGTGCTTCTGGAGTGTAGGATGGAACCAGACCATCAAGAAACACTTTCCTTCATGTTAATATCTTCTCCTCATTTTCCTGTAATTCTAGGAATTCCCTGGTTACGGTCACAAAATCCAAACATCAATTGGGAAACCAAGGAGATATCCTTCCTCCCAAAGTGTAGTCCTACCATCAGTCCAACGGTAGCGGCTCCAGTTACCCAGAACTTGGAAGAGGCAACACAGGTACCTACTCTCCCTCTGGTTTACCAGGAATTCTCGGATGTTTGTGACAAGAGGAAGGCAACTTCTCCCACATAGACCGCATGACAGTCCCATAGAATTGCTTCCTGGGGCAGCGATTCCTTTCGGCCATGTTTTCCCGCTGGCGGCTCCGGAGTTAAAATCTTTATGAGAGTATATAGATGAAAATTTAGCCAAGGGGTTTATCCCACCATCTTCTTCACCAGCGGGAGACCCTATATTCTTTGTAAAGAAGAAGGATGGGACTCTAAGACCTTGCATTGACTACCGGGAGTTAAATAAGGTAACCATTCGTAACAGGTACCCGTTGCCGCTAATTCCTGAATTGTTGGAAAGAGTTCGCCAGGCCAAACTATTTACCAAATTGGATCTTCGCGGGGGCATATAATTTACTCCGTATACGCCCCGGAGACGAATGGAAGACAGTTTTTAGATGCCGGTATGGACATTATGAATATTTAGTGATGCCATTCAGACTCTGTAATGCTCCTGCTGCTTTTCAACATTTAGCCAACGATATTTTCAGGGATTTATTGGACCATTATGTGGTAATTTACCTGCATGACATCTTGATTTTCTCTGATTCCTTACAGGAACATCGGGAACATGTCAAGACCATGCTTAGACATTTTAGAGATAATCATTTGTACATCAAACTCAAAAAGTGTGAATTTCATTGCTCTAAAATCCAATTTTTAGGCTATATTATTTCTCCTCAGGGATTGAATATAGAATCCAGCAAGATCCAGGCGATCATAGACTGGCCGGTACCAGGAAACATTAAGGAGGTACAACGATTCATTGGTTTCGCTAACTTTTATAGACGTTTTATCCGGAATTTTTCGGAAGTAGTCCATCCCATCACTCTCCTCACCAAGAAGGGGAAGAAGTTTGTATGGTCTTCGCAAGCCCAGGGAGCTTTTGATCGCCTCAAGGTTTGTTTTACGACGGCTCCGATATTGATGTATCCGGATCCTGCACTGCCTTTCATCATGGAGGTGGATGCTTCTGACTTTGCATTGGGAGCTATCCTCTCACAACGATCCGGAGACAAAGGTTTGCTGCATCCGTGTGCCTTCTTTTCTCGCAGGTTATCCTCTGCTGAACTGAACTATGATATTGCAGATAAGGAACTTTTGGCAATCATTTCCGCCTTTAAGGAATGGAGACACCATTTGCAAGGAGCAACTTAACAGGTAGTGGTACTCACGGATCATCGTAATTTGGAATTTCTTAAGTCCGCCAGGTGTCTTTCTCCTCGACAAGCTAGGTGGAGTTTGTTCTTGAACCAGTTTGATTTTATTATTTCGTACCGTCCAGGTTCACGTAATGGGAAAGCCGATGCATTATCCCGAATCCATGCTGTGGACTCCGTACCTGGGACCCCGTCTAAGACCATCTTGTCTGATGACAATTTCGTAGGAGTGCTCCAGGACCGGGACTTGTGGCAGGAGATCAAGCTGGCCTATGATGGTGTGTGGCTTAGAAATCAATGAATTTATGTCCCAGAGGCTGTGAGACTTCGAATTCTCAAATTGGTCCACGACTCCATATTGGCTGGTCATAGGGGGGTACAGAAGACGCTGGAATTTTTAAGTGGTTTTTTTGGTGCTCTACCTACTTGAAAGATGTGAACGACTGTGTCCACTCTTGTGAGGTTTGTGCCCGGAACAAAGTTCCTTCGTTTCACCTACTGGTCTTCTTAAACCGCTACCTGCACCATCTTGCCCTTGGGGGTCTATTTCGATGGACTTTATTGAGGAGTTACCCACCTCTGGCGGTAAAAATACTATTTTGGTGGTAGTGGACCATTTAACGAAGGCTGCTCATTTCATTCCGTGTACTGGTCTTCCCTCAGCTAGAGAGACAGTAGATCTGGTTATCCAGAACGTTTTTCCGGCTGCATGGGGTACCTGATGAGATCATTTCTGACCGGGGAATACAATTTACCTCTAGATTTTGGAAAGGATTTTGTTCTTCACTCCACATTAATGTTTGCTTGTCTTCTGCATACCATCCTCAGACCAACGGGCAGACCGAATGGACAAATCAAACCTTGGAGCAATATCTACGCTGTTACATCAGTCATTTGCAGGATGATTGGCTGAAGCTATTTCCTTTAGTGGAATTTTCATACAACAACTCTCAGAGCAGTTCCACCAAGGTAACGCCTTTTTTTTGCCAATCTGGGATATCATCCAAATATTTTGCCTAGGTTTCCGGTTGCTACTTCGGTACCGGCCGTTGAAGACAGAGTGGCGGTGTTGCAACGTAATCTTGAAGTTTTGAAGGACTCCCTGACCATAGCACAGGAGCGTTACAAGAAGTCGGCCGATAGATTCCAGAAACCGGCACCTATGTATAAGGTAGGAGACTTGGTTTGGTTGTCCACCAAAAATCTAAGATTGGGTGTTCCTTCGCAGAAACTGGGACAGAAGTTCATCAGTAGTGTTGAGCCACCCCCGTAGTGTTCGAGTTCGGTTCGGTTCGTCGAACACCCGTGTGTTCGCCGAACTGTTCGTCGAACTGTTCGTCGAACACCTTCGAACACCGTTAAAACCTATGGCAGGCAAACAAAAACACATAGAAACACATAGAAAACACCTTCAAAGGTGTCCAAAAGCTGACAAACTGCTCAGAAGACACAACTAACACATGGAAAAGTGACAAGTACATATAGTCATGCGAAAAGAAAAGAGGTGGAGGAGTAAAAGGAGGGGGAGACACAGATATAGGCATGTCATGCCCTTCTAAAATCCAAAAAGTGAGAAGCCGACACGTTCAGTAGTGTTGAGCCACCCCCGTAGTGTTCGGGTTCGGTTCGGTTCGTCGAACACCGGGATGTTCGAGGAACTGTTCGTCGAACTGTTCGTCGAACACCTTAGAACACCATCGAACACCGTTAAAACCAATGGCAGGCAAACAAAAACACATAGGAACACATAGAAAACACCTTCAAAGGTGTCCAAAAGCTGACAAACTGCTCAGAAGACGCTTTCTTTAAAAAAGCCAGCCGGCAATTCAGCAGCGGCATACACCGGTACCCGACAATTTAGACATGAAGGAATAGAGCATCACACATAGATTAGATAGATAGAAACATGTCAGTCACATATATATGAAGTACAGTGACAGTGTTGCTTACTGTACTTGTCATTTAGTGTAAAGGATTTATTAAAAAATATAATAGTGTTTTCGTGCACCGTCTCTTTAAAAAAGCCAGCCGGCAATTCAGCATCGGTACCCGACAATTTATAACAGACAGAATAGAGCTTCACACATAGATTAGATAGATAGAAACATGTCAGTCACATATATATGAAGTACAGTGACAGTGTTGCTTACTGTACTTGTCATTTGCTGCAAAGGATTTATTAAAAAAAATAATAGTGTTTTCATGCACCGTCTCTTTAAAAAAGCCGGCCGGCAATTCAGCATCTGTACCCGACAATTTAGAATAGAAGAAATAGAGAATCACACATAGATTAGATAGATAGAAACATGTCAGTCACATATATATGAAGTACAGTGACAGTGTTGCTTACTCTAATTGTCATTTAGTGTAAAGGATTTATCAAAAAAAATAATAGTGTTTTCATGCACCGTCTCTTTAAGAAAGCCGGCCGGCAATTCAGCATCTGTACCCGACAATTTATAACAGACAGAATAGAGCTTCACACATAGATTAGATAGATAGAAACATGTCAGTCACATATATAATAAGTACAGTGATAGTGTTGGTTACTGTACTTGTCATTTAGTATTAAAATAAAGGATTTATTATTAAAAAAAATTGGCGTGGGATTCCCCGTAATTTTAGTCTCTAGCGGAGGTTAAGCAGACGGCTGGGGCAGATGTTTGAAGCCTGGGAAGGGGGTAATACCCACGGAGCTTCCCAGGCTACTAATATCAGCCCCCAGCTGAATACCTAGCCTTTACTAGCTATTAAAATGGAGGACCCCCCCAAAAAAAATGACGTGGGGTCCTCCCTAATTTAATAGCTAGCAAAGGCTAGGCAGACAGCTGGGGGCTGATATTAATAGCCCAGGAAGGGAGCCATGAATATTGGCCCCCTCCCAGGCTAGAAACACCAGCCGTCAGCCGCCCCAGAAATGGCGCATCCATAGGATGCGCCAATTCTGGCACTTAGCCTCGCTCTTCCACGCTGCCCTGGTGCGGTGGCAGGGGGTAATAGGGTTGGGGTTGATGTCAGCTTATAATGCCAGCTGACATCAAGCCCAGGTTAGTAATGGAGAGGCGTCTATAAGACACCCCCATTACTAACCCCATAGTCAAAGTTAAAAAAAAAACACAAACACCCAGAATAAAGTCCTTTAATTGAAATAAAGACACAATTCTTTATTGTTCTAAATTAAACCATACTTACCATCACGCCCATTCCAGCTGAAGCCAACGATCTCCTGCAATAAAAGAAAAATAATAAAGCAACCTCATCCTTACCTTTCCATGGTTCCCAGGACAGCTCCAGCTCTGCTACATCGAGATGACAGGCTGGACCGCAGCAGAACGCTGCCATCCAGCCTGTCATCCCGCGGACACTGAGAAGCGCAGGCATGCTTGCGCTCCTCAGTGTCTGACTGTGACGGCATCCAGATGAGCCGACAATGAACTCGGCTCACCTCATGTACGTCACTGACAGCGTGGGAAAATTCTCCTGCACTCAGCGCTTCAGCGTGAGAATTTTCCCACGCTGTCAGTGACGTGCATGAGGTGCGCCGAGTTCATTGGACATGACCTCGGCTCATCTGGATGCCGTCACAGCCAGACACTGAGTAGTGCAAGCAAGCCTGCGCTTCTCAGTGTCTGCGGGATGACAGGCTGGATGGCAGCGTTCTGCTGCGGTCCAGCCTGTCATCTCGATGTAGCAGAGCTGAAGCTGTCGTGGGAGCCATGGAAAGGTAAGGATGATGTTGCTTTATTATTTTTCTTTTATTGCAGGAGATCGTTGGCTTCAGCTGGAATGGGCGTGATGGTAAGTATGGTTTAATTTAGAACAATAAAGAATTGTGTGTTTATTTCAATTAAAGGACTTTTTTCTGGGTGTTGTGTTTTTTTTAAATACTTTACTAGAAATTCATGGTGGTCATGTCTAATATTGGCGTGACCCCATGAATTTCGGGCTTAGGGCCAGCTGATAATGCCAAGCTGGCCTTAACCCCTTTATTACCCAGTGAGCCACCGCACCAGGGCCCTGGATGAGTTGGGTACAGCGCCAGAAGATGGCGCTTCTATGAACGCGCCATTTTCCGGGGCGGCTGCGGACTGCAATTTGCAGCGGGTGGGGCCCAGAAAGCTTGGGCCTCCCTGCGCTGCAGATTCCAGCCCCCAGCTGCCTAGTTGTACCTGGCTGGACACAAAAATAGGGCGTAGCTCCACGCATTTTTTTTTTAGATTCATGAAATTCATGGAATAATTAAAAAAAAAAGGGCTTCCCTATATTGTTGTGTCCGGCTAGGTACAAATAGGCAGCTGGTGGTTGGGAGCAGCCCGTTCCTGCCTGCTGTACCTGACTGGACACAAATATAGGGCGAAGCCCCACATCAATTTTTTTTTCATTATTTCATGAATTTCCTGAAATAATTTAAAAAAAATTGACGTGGGGCTTCGCACTATATTTGTGTCCAGCCAGGTACAGCAGGCAGGGACGGGCTGCCCCCAACCACCAGCTGCCTATTTGTACCTGGTTGGACACAACAATATAGGGAAGCCATTTTTTTCTTAATTATTCCATGAATTTCATGAAATAATTTAAAAAAAAAATGCGTGGGGCTTCGCCCTATTTTTGTGCCCAGCCAGGTACAACTAGGCAGCTGGGAGCTGGAATCCGCAGCGCAGGGAGGCCCAAGCTTTCTGGGCCCCACCCGCTGCAAATTGCAGTCCGCAGCCGCCCCAGAAAATGGCGCGTTCATAGAAGCGCCATCTTCTGGCGCTGTACCCAACTCATCCAGGGCCCTGGTGCGGTGGCTCACTGGGTAATAAAGGGGTTAAGGCCAGCTTGGCATTATCAGCTGGCCCTAAGCCCGAAATTGATGGGGTCACGCCAATATTAGACATGACCACCATGAATTTCTAGTAAAGTATTTAAAAAAACACAAACACCCAGAATAAAGTCCTTTAATTGAAATAAACACACAATTCTTTATTGTTCTAAATTAAACCATACTTACCATCACGCCCATTCCAGCTGAAGCCAATGTCTTCTGCAATAAAAGTAAAATAATAAACCAACATCATCCTTACCTTTCCATGGTTCCCAGGACAGCTTCAGCTCTGCTACATCGAGATGACAGGCTGGACCGCAGCAGAAAGCTGCCATCCAGCCTGTCATCCCGCAGACACTGAGAAGAGCAGGCATGCTTGCGCTCTGCAGTGTCTGGCTGTGACGGCATAAAGATGAGACAAGTTCATGTCCAATGAACTCGGCTCACCTCATGCACGTCACTGACAGCGTGGGAGAATTCTCCTGCACTCAGCACTTCAGCGTGAGAATTCTCCCACGCTGTCAGTGACGTACATGAGGTCAGCTGAGTTCATTGGACATGAATGAGCTCACCTCATGCACGTCACTGACAGCGTGGGAAAATTCTCACGCTGAAGCGCTGAGTGCAGGAGAATTTTCCCACGCTGTCAGTGACGTGCATGAGGTGAGCTCATTCATGTCCAATGATCTCAGCTCACCTCATGCACGTCACTGACAGCGTGGGAAAATTCTCCTGCACTCAGCGCTACAGCGTGAGAATTCTCCCACGCTGTCAGTGACGTGCATGAGGTGAGCTCATTCATGTCCAATGAACTCAGCTGACCTCATGTACGTCACTGACAGCGTGGGAGAATTCTCACGCTGAAGTGCTGAGTGCAGGAGAATTCTCCCACGCTGTCAGTGACGTGCATGAGGTGAGCCGAGTTCATTGGACATGACCTCGGCTCATCTGGATGCCGTCACAGCCAGACACTGCAGAGCGCAAGAATGCCTGCGCTTCTCAGTGTCTGCGGGATGACAGGCTGGATGGCGGCGTTCTGCTGCGGTCCAGCCTGTTATCTCGATGTAGCAGAGCTGAAGCTGTCGTGGGAACCATGGAAAGGTAAGGATGAGGTTGCTTTATTATTTTTCTTTTATTGCAGGAGATCGTTGGCTTCAGCTGGAATGGGCGTGACGGTAAGTATGGTTTAATTTAGAACAATAAAGGAATGTGTCTTTATTTCAATTAAAGGACTTTATTCTGGGTGTTTGTGTTTTCTTTTAACTTTGACTATGGGGTTAGTAATGGGGGTGTCTTATAGACGCCTCTCCATTACTAACCTGGGCTTGATGTCAGCTGGCATTATAAGCTGACATCAACCCCAACCCTATTACCCCACTGCCACCGCTACAGGGCAGTGGGAAGAGCGAGGCTAAGTGCCAGAATTGGCGCATTCTAAGGATGCGCCATTTCTGGGGCAGCTGACGGCTGGTGTTTCTAGCCTGGGAGGGGGCCAATATTCATGGCACCCTTCCTGGGCTATTAATATCAGCCCCCAGCTGTCTGCCTAGCCTTTGCTAGCTATTAAAATAGGGGGGACCCCACGTCATTTTTTTGGGGGGTCCCCCATTTTAATAGCTAGTAAAGGCTAGGTATTCCGCTGGGGGCTGATATTAGTAGCCTGGGAAGCTCCGTGGGTATTACCCCCTTCCCAGGCTTCAAACATCTGCCCCAGCAGTCTGCTTAACCTCCGCTAGAGACTAAAATTAAGGGGAACCCCACGCCAATTTTTTTTTAAATAAATCCTTTATTTTAACACTAAATGACAAGTACAGTAATCAACACTGTCACTGTACTTCATATATATGTGACTGACATGTTTCTATCTATCTAATCTATGTGTGATTCTCTATTCCTTCTATTCTAAATTGTCGGGTACAGATGCTGAATTGCCGGCCGGCTTTTTTAAAGAGACGGTGCATGAAAACACTATTATTTTTTTTTAATAAATCCTTTACACTAAATGACAAGTACAGTAAGCAACACTGTCACTGTACTTCATATATATGTGACTGACCTGTTTCTATCTATCTAATCTATGTGTGATTCTCTATTCCTTCTATTCTAAATTGTCGGGTACAGATGCTGAATTGCCGGCCGGCTTTTTTAAAGAGACAGTGCATGAAAACACTATTATTTTTTTTAATAAATCCTTTATACTAAATGACAAGTACAGTAAGCAACACTGTCACTGTACTTCATATATATGCGACTGACATGTTTCTATCTATCTAATCTATGTGTGATTCTCTATTCCTTCTATTCTAAATTGTCGGGTACAGATGCTGAATTGCCGGCCGGCATTTTTAAAGAGACAGTGCATGAAAACACTATTATTTTTTTTTAATAAATCCTTTACACTAAATGACAAGTACAGTAAGCAACACTGTCACTGTACTTCATATATATGTGACTGACCTGTTTCTATCTATCTAATCTATGTGTGATTCTCTATTCCTTCTATTCTAAATTGTCGGGTACAGATGCTGAATTGCCGGCCGGCTTTTTTAAAGAGACAGTGCATGAAAACACTATTATTTTTTTTAATAAATCCTTTATACTAAATGACAAGTACAGTAAGCAACACTGTCACTGTACTTCATATATATGTGACTGACATGTTTCTATCTACCTAATCTATGTGTGATTCTCTATTTCTTCTATTCTAAATTGTTGGGTACAGATGCTGAATTGCCGGCCGGCTTTTTTAAAGAGACGGTGCATGAAAACACTATTATTTTTTTTAATAAATCCTTTACACTAAATGACAAGTACAGTAATCAACACTGTCACTGTACTTCATATATATGTGACTGACATGTTTCTATCTATCTAATCTATGTGTGAAGCTCTATTCTGTCTGTTATAAATTGTCGGGTACCGCTGCTGAATTGCCGGCCGGCTATTTTAAAGAGACGGTGCATGAAAACACTATTATTTTTTTTGATAAATCCTTTACACTAAATGACAAGTACAGTAAGCAACACTGTCACTGTACTTCATATATATGTGACTGACATGTTTCTATCTATCTAATCTATGTGTGAAGCTCTATTCTTTCTGTTCTAAATTGTCGGGTACCGGTGTATGCCGCTGATGAATTGCCGGCTTTTCATGTTTCACTGTGAGCACTGTTCCCATCGATTTGGGCAATCACTGTAATGCCACAACCACCATGGCTGTGGCATTACAGTGAGTGGCAGACAATCCCTGCATGATTGGTGCTCTAAATAGCACCAGACATGCAGGACACGCTTTTGGTGCACGAACAGTTATCGAACATAACCTCGAACAGCCGAATTTTTTGCAAATCGTTCGGGTTCGTCGAACAACTCGAATACCGCCCAAAACAGCTCGAATTTGAGATTGGCGAACAGTTCTAGTCGAACACCGCTCATCTCTAACGTTCAGTCCGTTCCTGCCCGTGCCACCTCCGTGTCGCCGGGTTTGTGCCAGAGCCGCGGTGAACCCTGACGGCCAGCCCCCCTCTCCCAATACTGGTGCCTGTCCGCTGGTGGGTCGAGCGAGCCCCCCTGTGGTGGAGGCAGCTCTAAGCTTTTTAATTTAAATTGTCTCTCTAATTTGAATGAATACACTTTAAATCCATTTACAAGGATCTATTGGAGGGCAAGTCTCATGCCAGCAGCCGCGTAATTCCAGCTCCAGTAGCGTCCACTAAAGCTGCTGCAGTTAAAAAGATTTTATAAGGATCGAGCTCGGCTGTCCACCGCAAGGCATCCTACTGCCAGTCCCAGCCCCTATGCCTTGGGGTGCCTCCTGATGCTCTTCACTGAGTATCCCGTGGTCCCGAAGCATTTCCTTTGAAAAAATTAAGTGTCCAAACTACAGGTGGTGTAGCTTGCTTAACAGCCGGGATAATCTGCTGACTAGCAGACACTGCTACTAGGCACAAAGTATTTCCTGGGCTAGATGCAGTTAAAAATTTGTAATTAGATACTCTCATTGGATGCTGAGAAAGCATTCCATAGAGTCTCCTGGCACTCCATATATGATTCTCTTAAAAAGCTTGGGGTAGGGGTCTAGGGGACCCTTTTATAGCCAAAATCACGGCTCTGTATCGCAATACGTCACCTAGGCTGAAGATAAATGGAACTGTAGCACCCTGAGGGCTCGGTTGATATAGAGGTATTGCACCTCACCCAGAGGTGTGATATCTCACTCTCAGGTAAGGATGGAGTGTGGATCAGGACCCGACACCTGCATGCATTACACCACATTGCCGTGGGGCAGGGCGACCAATATGCCCCTGAGATGGGCACGACAGTCCCTGTCCCTGGCTGGAGTGGGGGGAGGGAACACTGAGGAAGGGGAACCTTGTAGTGCAGAAGCAGGGAGGAAGCAGTTCCTGGGTGCATTGAGAAGGGAGTATAAAAGGTGGGCACCATCTTAGTTCAGTGCAGAGAAGTCTGAGCAGAAGTGGCAGGGAGCAGGGGCTCTGCATGAGCTCTGCTCCGGAGGCGGGCCTAGTAACAGAGGCCCAGGCCTGGAAGAGGGAAAAGGAAGGAAGAGGAGGGGAGAAGGCTCCAGGAACGAGGAACAAAGGGATACCAGGGGTGCAGACGGGCGAGTCGCCACCGCACGCCCGAATCCACCTGCGTGGAGGGGTCAGGCCAAAGGGGGAGACCGGTCCCCAAAACTAGTGGAGGCAGGAAACGACCCTCAGCTAGAAACCGGAGGCTGTGACATTTTATGTGGCACAGCCCCTCGCTAAACCCGCTAGGAAGGCACCACATAGGGTCAGGGAAACTGGCGCCAAGTTTACCAAGAGGAGGCCCGAGGCAGCCGGACAGAAGAGTTGGTAAGAAAGGCCAGACAAAGGACACACAAAGGGGGTCCTGTGAAGCGCTCCAAAGTTATCTGGGAGCTGTCTGAGCCCCTCACCCGGTGAGCACAGTACGACGTGGGCAGCCGTTGCCTGCAGACGTGGTCTGGATAATAAGAACTGTGAGTGAAGGCCCTGGACTGCATCACTGACTCCGTGTCATTACTGCTGCTGCCCTGCACCATCACCCCCATCCTCCGCATACACTGCCCTGAGGCTATACTCCTCCCGTGGGGAGTTATGCTACGCTCTGCTGCACCCACAACACCAGCCTCAGCGGTCTGCCCTGCAGCGGCGGTTCACTCTGACCGCAATCCACGGGTGGCGTAGTCGGACATTTAAACATCAAAACCACATAAATAGTTCCGCCACTGGTTTGACCGCCCTGAGCCACGGAACCGGGTCGCCGCAACGGAGACTACAACCACCAGCATCCACCAAAAAGGGTCCGGCTCCGGGTGTCCCAAGGCCCAGGGGGTGCATCAGAACATTTACATCACCTTTCACAATCACCAATGGGACAAGGCAGGGATGTCCTCTGTCCCCTCTCTTATACATCCTAGTGACGGAGCACCTGCTCTCATCAATTCGCCATAACCCCAATATTAGGTGGATTGAGGTGGGAGGCACCGAGTACAAGTGCTCTCTATTTGCTGATGATGTCCTAGTATATATCACTCAATCACATATATCCATCCATGCTGTTATGGCTGAAATAGATCACTTTGTTACATGGTCAAATTTTAAAATCAATGCAGCGAAGTCTGAGGCCCTCGATGTCTCCCTCCCCAAATCCATACAGGATTCCATCCAGTCCAACTTTCCCTTTGCCTGGCCCTCACAGGGTATCAAATACTTAGGAATTCCTATTCATAGAGACCTCTCCCATCTATGTTATCTTAATTTTGGGCCCTTTATTGAACAACTCCATACAGACCACGGTTGGCAAGTTAGAACTGTAAGATTCACTACGTGAACCACTGGTGTTATGTGGAAAAGCACATGTACACTGTGTTCCAAATTATTATGCAAAAAGTGTTTAGGAGTGATATGGGAGGAATTTGTTTGTTTGTCAGTTAAACTCATTGATGGTGATGTGTGTCAGGGTTCTTTATATCACTGTAAGCAATTGCAGACACCTGTGCTAATTAGTTTGGCAGGTGTGTCCAATGAAAGGCAAGACTACTTAAGAAGGCTGTCTCACATTATTAAGCAGCCTACATTTTCTGCCAAAATGGGAAAGAAAAAGGATGTGTCGGCTGCTGAGAAGCAACAAATTGTGGAGTGTTTAGGTCAAGGCATGACTACAATCAACATTGTGCAATGATCAGGATGAAGTGTCTTGGCAATCAAGAAGTATGTAGCTGATTCACAGTACACACGTGTGCGTACTGATAAGGGCAAATTGAGGACTCTTTCCTACAGGCAATTACGTCAGGTTGAAAGAGCAGCGGCAAAAAAGCCTTGTCATAGCAGCAGACAAGTTTTTGAAGCTGCTGGTGCCTCCAACATCCCCCGAACAACAAGATGCAGGGTCCTTCAGAGGTTTGCAGCTGTGCATACGCCATCCTGTCGACCTCCTCTATCCACTTCACACAAGCAGAAACGGCTCCAATGGGCCAAACATTACATGAAGACTGATTTCAAAACTGTTTTGTTCACGGATGAGTGCCGTGCAGCGCTCCATGGTCCAGATGGATGGAGTGGAGGATGGCTGGTTGATGGACACTCCACGCAAACTCGGCTACAGCGCCAACAAGGAGGAGGTGGAGTAATGTTTTGGCCTGGAATCATGGGGAGAGAGATTGTTGGCCCCTTTAGGATCCCTGAAGGGGTAAAGATGAACTCCATAATGTATGTGGATTTTCTCAAACAGCACTTCCTGCCATGGTTCAAGAAGAAGAACCATGTATTCCACAGCAAGATCATTTTTATGCATGATAATGCTGCACATAAAACATCTGCATCTCTGGCTGATATGGGCATAAAAGGGGACAAACTTATGGTGTGACCCCCATGCTCCCCTGACCTCTACCCCATTCAGAACCTCTGGAGCATCATCAAAAGGAGTGTCTATGATGGCGGGAGGCAGTTCACATCTAAGCAACAGCTCTAGGAGGGTATTCTGTCCTCATGCAAAACAATTGAAGCAGAAACCATCCAAAACCTGACAAATTCAATGGATGAGAGAGTTCAGAAGCTCCTTTCGAACAAGGGGTCCAATGTGAAAATGTAACATCACCTAGAATAAAGTTTTGAGTTGAAAACTGTTTGATTTCAGTTTCTAATAACCTGCTAATGCTTATAATTTCAAAAATGACCATTTTTTTGGTCTTTATTAAAATGAAAAGGTTGATCGAAAAGTTTGGGGGATCTAATAGTGTGGCAACCCAGTAGTCATGATTACTTCGAATTCTGACAATATGAGGGTCATGTTGCAAGTAGTGCAGCAAGAAGGCACTTATGTGTCTTGCGCATCTCGGAGCCCCAAAATTATTTTCCGGGCTAGATGCAGCTAAAAATTATTATTAATTTTAAATCTGGTGGAGCTTAGTATAGATGGCCTAATAGGATCAGTGCTGCACACTGCTACAAAGCCCAAATTATTTTCCAGCCAAGATACAGATAAACATGATTAGTAATTTTAAATCTGGTGGAGCTTATTATAGATGGCCTAATAGAATCAGTGCTGCACACTGCTACAAAGCCCAAATTATTTTCCAGCCAAGATACAGATAAACATGATTAGTAATTTGAAAGCTTAAAACGGTTGGTGAGGTGATTTTAACCAATCATCAAGCTTTTACTCTCCCCAGGATGACACAGGGGTAGAAAAGTCGTTTTGGATCCATGATTTGTTCATCTTTATGAACGTGAGTCTGTCTACATTATCAGTGGAGAGCCGCGTGCACTTATCTGTCAGCACACCACCAGCAGCGCTGAACACACGTTCAGACAGAACGCTGGCTGCGGGGCATGACAAGATCTCCAAGGCGTAAGTGGCTAGCTCCGGCCATTTATCCAGATTGGAAGCCCAAAAAGAGCAAGGGTCCAGTGACACAGTCATGGCTTCAATGTTTACTTGGAGATACTCCTGTACCATCGTCTCTAGGCGTTGACTATGTGTCAGACTTCTTGTCTCCTGTGGCCTTGCAAAGGATGGGCTAAAAAAGTGGTGAAATGATTCCGCAAAATTGATGTTACCAGCAGATACTGTGGTTCTGTTACGGTTTGAGTGCTGAACACTCGACGGTCCCACGGTTGGCAAGTTGGAACTGTGAGATTCACTACGTGCACCACTGGTGTTTTGTGGAAAAGCACATGTAAGATTCTGCAACAGTCTCTGCTGATACTCCTGCATGCGTGCATCCCTTTCTATGGCAGGAATAATTTCTGCAAATTTACTTTTGTACCGGGGATCTAACAGTGTGGCAACCCAGTAGTCAGGATTATTTCTAATTCTCACAATTCGAGGGTCATGTTGCAGGTAGTGCAGCAAGAAGGCACTCATGTGTGATGCGCATCCAGGAGCACCAAGTCCCTGTTGTGTTGGTGGCGAGGTAACAATCATGCTTCCTTCCTCTGTCCTCTCCCCCCAACCTCGCACAACAGAAATGTGATCAAACTCTCCCTCATCTGATGAGTCTTCCATCAGTTCGTCCTCCACTTCTTCCTGGGCTCCTGCACCTTCCTCACTAGTTTGGCTGCTACCATGCGCCCTGGTAAAGCCATCTCCCCCACCCTCACATG
This sequence comes from Phyllobates terribilis, assembly GCF_046119375.1. Classification (NCBI taxonomy): domain Eukaryota; kingdom Metazoa; phylum Chordata; class Amphibia; order Anura; family Dendrobatidae; genus Phyllobates; species Phyllobates terribilis. Next base: position 249,381,179 of record NW_027362761.1, read on the forward strand.
CCTGCCGCCTTGGTGCTGCCGACCGTCTGGACCTTGCAGATGTTAGCCCTTCCGCATACAACTCCTCCTCCTCTACTTCCTCCACCTCCTCTTGTGCCACCACCTGACTCCGAATTCTGTTTAACATGTGCTCCAGCATGTAAATCACCGGAATAGTCATGCTGATAATGGCATCGTCAGCACTAAACATCTTCGTCGCCATTTCAAAACTGTGCAGAAGGGTGCATAGGTCCCTGATCTGATACCACTCCTCCAGCGTGATTTGCCCCACCTCTGAATCTCGTTGGCCCAGGCTATACGTCAGAGCGTATTGCACCAGGGCTTGTCGGTGCTGGTACAGTCGCTGCAACATGTGCAGAGTTGAATTCCACCGGGTAGGCACATTGCATTTTAGCCGGTGAAGTGGCAGGCCCAACGACTTCTGAGATGTAAGTCGCTGATCTGCGGGATGCGAATGGCGGAAGTGAGCACACAGCGACCGTGCCCTCTGCAGAAGGCCATCTAGTCCGGGATAGTGGGCTAAAAATTGCTGGACAACCAGGTTCAACACGTGAGCCATACAAGGCACGTGTGTGACATTGCCCCGGCGAAGGGCCGCACCCAGGTTTGCAGCATTGTCGCACACGGCCTTCCCTGGTTTCAGGTCCAGTGGAGACAACCATTCATGAAATTGGTTTTCCAGAGCTGACCACAACTCCTCAGCTGTGTGATTCACATTTCCCAGACATTTCAAAGTAAAAACCGCCTGATGACGTTGAGCCCTACTGCCAGCATAGAAAGGAGGTGTGCAGGATCCATTCTGCGCAGTTAGAAAGCTTGTGGCATGACCAGACAGGCTTTGGGTGCAGGTGGAGGACCGAGAGGAGGTTGAGGAGGCAGAAGCAGTGGAGGAACTTTGACATAAAGAGGATTGACGCACAACTCGTGGGGACGGCAAGACTTGGACAGCAGCCCCTTGTCCTGCTGTCACCATAGTTACCCAGTGCCCAGTCAGCGACATGTAACGCCCCTGTCCATGCCTACTCGTCCAAGTGTCTGTGGTGAAATGCACCCTGTCACACACAGAGTTTCTCAAAGAAGCGGTGATGTTGTGTGCGACATGCTGGTGGAGCGCAGGCACACCTTTCTTTGAGAAGTAGTGCCGACTGGGCATCTGGTACTGGGGCACTGCGACGGACATAAGGTCTCGAAAATCCTCTGTGTCCACCAGGCGGAAAGGCAGCATTTCTGTTGCCAAGAGCTTGCAGATGGTGAAATTCAACCTCTTAGCTTTCTCATGGCTAGGAGGAAATGGTCTTTTACTTGTCCACATCTGAGGGACCGAGGGCTGGCTATTGTGCTTAGACTGGGTTGATAAGGGTGTCCCCGGCAAACTGCCGGTCTGTGAGGAAGATGCAGGCGGACATGTTAGGTTGCCTTGATCCAAAGGTGGTGCTATCGATGTCGGACAGCGCTCAACACCAGCTGGTGTTACCACCTCCAAAGAAAATGATGACCTGCCAATCATGCTGGCTGTTGCGGGTAAAGAGGTGGCAGGTCTGCGCCCCAAAACAGTTGTGACAGCTGTCCCCCCAGTCACAGAGGATGAAGAGGCCGCGGATGCACAAGATATGGCAGACAGTGGTTGGCCCGGCCGGCTAGGCCGCATTGTAGCACAGTGAGCTTCCCACTGCAACTTATGCTTCATGTCCATGTGCCGATTCATGCATGAAGTACTCAAACTATGTATTTTTTGGCCTCTACTTAGCCTTTGCTGACAAATGTTACAGATAACACAAGTTGGGTCATCTTTATCGATCTGAAAAAATGCCCAAGCTATGCAACGCTTAGCACCCATGCGACCTGAAGAGCCACCACGACTTGTGGTGAGAGGCAGAGTTGTGTTTGAGGATGCAGTTGTTAACGTGCTCCCAGTACTATGTCTCTGTCCAGGAAGGCGCAACCTGACCTCGTCGTCACTAGCATCCTCCTCCACCTCCTCTGCTGACCTCATCTCTTGGCTGACTGTGGGTTGACAGTAAGTGGGATCTCCAACCTCATCATCCTCACCCTGTGAGTTATTACACCCGTCGTCCTCAGAGCCAACCTGTTCCTGCCCTGACAAAAAACTAAAGTTGTCGCTCCAATCAGGTATTTCAGTCTCATCATCGTCTTCCTCATTGTCTCCACCAACAGGAGTTACAGTTTGGGAATGAGGGTCTACATTATGGTCAGAACCTTCTGCGTCTGGTCCTGGATCCGACTCATAAAGATTCTGGGCATCAGTGCAGATCATTTCCTCGTCTGGATTCACAGAAGTGCTGGAGTCGACCTCTGATTCCCAGGCTATAGTATGAGTAAACAGCTCTGCAGACTCAACCATCTGTTCTACCTCATACTCACACGGGCAGCTGGAGATTTGGGAGCTGTGAGGAAGCAAGTGCGATTGGGGTGACACCTTTGAGGACTGGAGTATTTGTGATGTTGAAGTTGATGTGGAGGAGAGCCCACATAAAGGAGCACTTGATATCCGTTGAAGCACCTGCTGTTTTTGTGCCTAATCTGGAATTTGTAGCGATTGGCGTGGCCGTAAGAAAGGGATCTTATCACATTGTCCGCTAAAAGAAGTAGACATTTTAGTTTGGCTGGAAGATGGTCTTTCTTCTGCAGAAGATACTGTTGCTTTAACACCTACCCCACGTACACAACCTTTTTTCCCCTTCCCAACACGCCTATTCCCCTTTCCACCAGCAGCAGGCCTTTTTCCACTCATTTTGGTGGTTAACTAATTCACAACTCTGGAGTTGTTTGCACAAAAAAACAATGGATGGGAACCGAGCAGAGCTGAGTGGCCAAACTGTGGTATTAGGCCAAAACTATTGGCTGGGTTAGATGCAGAAAAAAATTATATTCAATTTGCAACCTGATGGAGGTCAGTATAGATGGACTAATAGAACAAGTCCCACACACAGCTAGAAGCCCAAATATTTTTTCAGAGGTAGATGCAGAAAAAAATTGTATTCAGTTTGCAACCTGATGGAGGTCAGTATAGATGGACAAATAGAACAAGTCCCACACACAGCTAGAAGCCCAAATATTTTTTCAGAGGTAGATGAAGAAAAAAAATCTATTCAGTTTGTAACCTGATGGAGGTCAGTATAGATGGACTAATAGAACAAGTCCTACACACAGCTAGAAGCCCAAATATTTTTTCAGAGGTAGATGCAGAAAAAAATTATATTCAGTTTGCAACCTGATGGAGGTCAGTATAGATGGACTAATAGAACAAGTCCCACACACAGCTAGAAGCCCAAATATTTTTTCAGAGGTAGATGCAGAAAAAAATTGTATTCAGTTTGCAACCTGATGGAGGTCAGTATAGATGGACTAATAGAACAAGTCCTACACACAGCTAGAAGCCCAAATATTTTTTCAGAGGTAGATGCAGAAAAAAATTATATTCAGTTTGCAACCTGATGGAGGTCAGTATAGATGGACTAATAGAATGATGCTATGCCCAAAAGATTTTGCTTCACTAGGTGCAGTAAAAAAATTGGTATTCTATACACAGGTGGTATATCTTGCAACACAGATAGGCTACTCCACTAACTAACACACTCTGCAATAGGCCAAAAAGGATTAGCTTTGCTAGATTCAGCCAAATGCTGTGAAAAAAACTTGCACAGCACTGGCACAGACCTGACTGGCAAAAACTGATAGGAACGATGTAACCTAGTCCTGAAAAGGACTGCAATTACAATTAGTCTTTACTCCCACAATCTATCTATTTAAGAGAACAGACCTGCCTGATAAAAGTCGTAGGAAATGCTGTAACCTAGTCCTTAAAAGGACTGCAATCACAACTATTCCCTACTCCCAAGCTATCTGTAGATTTGTGCGAAAATTGGCTTGAAATTAACAAGGTATAGCGCACACAGCAACAGCGGTGCCGTCTAACACGCAGCTGCAGCAGTGAGAAAATGGTGGCGACGGGGAAAATGGCTTGGTCTTATAGGGCAAGGACATGTGACACACACTGCCAATGACACATGCCCTTGCTTGTGTGAAAAAAAGCACTTCGCTCCGTGTGTGCGCTGCTGATAGGCTGACAGATTGCACCTCCCCACTGTAAATGCGGGAAAGAGGAAAAAAAATGGAGATCTTCATTATTCCTGCAGAGATCCATCCCCTGCCCCTCCCCCCACCCCGCTGTACACTCAAGCTGCGTATTAACATTAATTTTCATCATTACTGAGAAAAAATCCAGTTATAATTTTTGTGCACGAACAGTTATCGAACATAACCTCGAACAGCCGAATTTTTCTCAAATCGTTCGTGTTCGCCGAACGGCTCGAACACCGCCCAAAACAGCTCGAATTTGAGATTGGCGAACAGTTCAAGTCGAACACCGCTCATCTCTATTCATCAGTCCATTCAAGATCACTTGGATTGTGAGCTCTGTGGCCTGTCAGCTGAAGTTACCACAAACTTTAAAGGTACACCCAGTATTTCATGTTTGTCCCATGTGATTACACACAGCCCAGCCTCATCTCATCCCAACGTGGATTGGGGGACAATGAAGAAGAGGAGGAAGAGAAAGAACAGGAGCTAGTTTCATGCGCTATAGACGGTACTACCTGCACAGCTGTGATACCGTCTGTTCAGCATGGATGGACAGAGGACAGAGAGGAGGAGAAGGAGAGCATGGTCAGTCATCCTCTTGGTGAGGACATGGAAGTCTCTTATTCCTGAAGCGGACAGGTCTACAAAAATGGGGCTGTACCAGAAGGACCTTGTTGCGGAACTATTAAAAAAATTCCCATCTGAAACCGCTGGCGGCAGAAGTCACACTTCGTTGGACAACCAAGGAGTACAGGTGAGAGAGACACAGCTTCAATCCAGCAGAGGCAGGGGAACACTGTCAAAGTTCTGGGAGAATTTTCTCAACCCCTCCCATCGCACAAGCCCTGAGGAGTGGGGTACTCTCACAAATAGAGATGAGCGGTGTTCGAATCGAACTGTTCGCCAATCTCAAATTCAAGCTGTTTTGGGCGGTGCTCGAGCCGTTCGACGAACCCGAACGATTTGAAAAAAATCCGGCTGTTAGAGGTTATGTTCGATAACTGTTCGTGCACAAAAATCGTAACGGGATTTTTTCACAGTAATGCTGATAATCAATGTTAATACACAGTTTGAGTGTACAGCGGGGCGGGGGGAGGGGCATGGGATGGATCTCTGCAGAAATAATGAAGATCTCCATTTTTTTTTCTCTTTCGCGCATTTACAGTGGGGAGGTGCAGTCTGTCAGCCTATCAGCAGTGCACACGCGGAGCGAAGTGCTTTTTTCACAAAAGCCAGGGCATGTGTCATTGGCAGTGTATGTCACATGTCCTTGCCCTATAAGACCCAGCCATTTTCCCCATCGCCACCATTTTCTCACTGATGCAGCTGAGTAGACGGCACCGCTGCTGCTGTGTGCACGCTATACGGTATAACTGTGTGAATTGCAAGCGAATTTTATCTGAAATAGACAGATAGCTTGGGAGTAGGGACTAGTTCAAATTGCAGCCCTTTTGAGGGCTAGGTTACAGCATTTCCTACGACTTTTAGCAGGCAGGTCTGTGCTCTTAAATAGACAGATAGGTTGGGAGTAGTGACTAGTTGTAATTGCAGCAGTTTTGAGGGCTAGGTTACATCAGTTCCTATCACTTTTTGCCAGGCAGGTTTGTTTTAGTGCTGTGCAAGTGTTTTTCACAGCATTTGGCTAAATCTAGCTAAGCAAATCCTTTTGGGCCTCTTGCAGTGTGTGTTAGTCAGTGGAGTAGCCTATCTGTGTTGCAAGCTACACCACCTGTGTATGTAATACAATTTTTTTTACTGCACCTAGCCAAGTAAAACCTTTTGGGCATATTAGCAGTGTGTGGTACTCATTCTATTAGGCCATCTATACTAAGCTCCACCAGCTTTCAAATTACTAATAATTTTTAGCTGCATCTTGCCTGGAAAATAATTTTGGGCATAGTAGCAGTGTGTGGTACTGATTCTATTAGGCCATCTATACTAAGCTCCATCAGCTTTCAAATTACTAATAATTTTTAGCTGCATCTTGCCTGGAAAATAATTTTGGGCCTGTAGCAGTGTGTGGTACTCATTCTATTAGGCCATCTATACTAAGCTCCACCAGCTTTCAAATTACTAATAATTTTTAGCTGCATCTTGCCTGGAAAATAATTTTGGGCCTGTAGCAGTGTTTGGTACTCATTCTATTAGGCCTTCTTTGCTAAGCTCCACCAGCTTTCAAATTACTAATAGTTTTTAGCTGCATCTTGCCTGGAAAATAATTTTGGGCATAGTAGCAGTGTGTGGTACTCATTCTATTAGGCCAGCTATACTAAGCTCCACCAGCTTTCAAATTACTAATAATTTTTAGCTGCATCTTGCCAGGAAAATAATTTTGGGCAGAGTAGCAGTGTGTGGTACTCATTCTATCAGGTCATCTATACTAAGCTCCACCAGCTTTCAAATTACTAATAATTTTTAGCTGCATCTTGCCTGGAAAATAATTTTGGGCCTGTAGCAGTGTGGTACTCATTCTATTAGGCCATCTATACTAAGGTCTACCAGATTTCAAATTACTAATAATTTTTAGCTGTATCTTGCCAGGAAAATAATTTTTGGCATGGTAGCAGTGTGTGGTACTCATTCTATTAGGCCATCTATACTATATATATAGCCAAACTAGTGAGGAAGGTGCAGGAGCCCAGGAAGAAGTGGAGGACGAACTGGCGATGGGCATGGAAGACTCATCAGATGAGGGAGACCTTGATCACATTTCTGTTGTGCGAGGTTGGGAGGAGAGAGCAGAGGAAGGAAGCATAATTCTTACCTCGCCACCAACACAACAGGGATTTGTGCTCCTGGATGCGCAAGACACATGAGTGCCTTCTTGCTGCACTACCTGCAACATGACCCTCGAATTGTCAGAATTCGAAATAATCCTCTCTACTGGGTTGCCACACTGTTAGATCCCCGGTACAAAAGTAAATTTGCCGAAATAATGCCTGCCATAGAAAGGGATTCACGCATGCAGGAGTATCAGCAGAGACTGTTGCAGAATCTTACATGTGCTTTTCCACAAAACACCAGTGGTGCACGTAGTGAATCTCACAGTTCTAACTTGCCAACCGTGGGACTGTTGAGTCTTCAGCACTCAAACCGTAACAGAAACACAGTATCTGCTGGTAACACCAATTTTGCGGAATCCTTTCACCACTTTTTTAGCCCATCCTTTGCAAGGCCACAGGAGACAAGAAGTCAGATACATAGTCAACGCCTAGAGACGATGGTACAGGAGTATCTCCAAGTGAACATCGAAGCCATGACTGTGTCACTGAACTCTTGCTCTTTTTGGGCTTCCAATCTGGATAAATGGCCGGAGCTCACCACTCACGCCTTGGAGATCTTGCCATGCCCCGCAGCCAGCGTTCTGTCTGAACGTGTGTTCAGCGCTGCTGATGGTGTGCGCACGAGGCTGTCCACTGACAATGTAGACAGACTCACGTTCATAAAGATGAACAAATCATGGATCCGCAAGGACTTTTCTACCCCTGTGTCATCCTGGGGAGAGTAAAAGCTTGAGGATTTGTTAAAATCACCTCACCAACCGTTTTAAGCAACTCTGGGGCAATTGATGCCACTTAAGTGATGTCTGTGCCCCAAATTTTTGGAAAAAGTGGAGACTCTTTTTGGAGTCCCCTTGCTGTGTTTTACGTGACGTTGGCATCGTCAATTACAGGTGGGTTGGGTCTCCCCCCCCCCCCCCTTTTAACCGTAAGAAACTACATACACTATGGCTTGGGGTAACACAGATGGTTGAGTCTGAAGAGCTGTTTACTCAGAGTTCTGCTCCAAAGCTTCAGTGTCTGCTAGTCAGCGTAGAAACCCAGATGCGAAGCAAGCTGCACCGCCTGTGTATCTAATAATGATTTTTAACTGCATCTAGCCTAGGCAGACTGTGGGGACCCCCAACCAAACCCAGACGCTCAGCCCCCTACTGCCCCCCTTTCATTGACAATACAATCATGTAACTCTTACAACTGGATGGGTGAGGATCGGTCACAGCTTTATTAACTGTTTCTACTCATTACATTTGAAAGGCATTTTATTTCTAAAATAATTCAGCTTGTTGCAGCATGCCCTGTGTCTCCAGTCTCCACAACGGCAAGTTGGCCAACAAGTGTAACTCTCCAACATGTCCTTTCTATTTCCAGGTGACGGAGGATCCTGCGTACTCGTATGCAGGACTCTGACCCCCATCCATCACTCTTAACGCTTGTTCCACTCCTTCCTGGAGTCCTGACAGGAATATGTCCAGTCTAATATCTCCTTCCAGTTGTCCGCCTCTATCTCTTATAAATTTTGGCATCCAAATATTTTTTAGCCGCCTTGTTCATTCGATGGCCGTGATGTCTCGGGCACCTTGCCATACCGCGCTCGGCACAATCTCTGACTATTTTTGTGAAAAATTCTCTGAAGCGCTCAGTGTCTAGTTTCATTATTGCCATTAGTTATGCGCTCTTGTGATAACCTAGGTCATTTCCCCCGGCCTGTATAACTAAGATGACCGGACCTCTTGCCTCTCTCCCTACCTTGATTACCTCCATTAGTACCTGTGGCCATTGCAGGCCTCTAATACCTCTCCAGTTCAAATATGTGTTATGAAACTCTAATTTCCTCCCACCTGGGTGGACTTTTGCCCTTTTTTCTGCCCAATATATATACGAGTGGGCTATCACCCACACTGTTGGTTTAGAGTCACCTGTAAAAGAAACAAACCACGTTAGGATAACAAGTCCGGTCTTATGTATCTCGCCAAACACGTGGATCGCCATCTCCCTCTCCTCTGAACTTCCGTTTATGACAGTCCTGCTCTTGCTGCTTCCGTGGCCGCGCCTATGCGGAATGAGTGTGTCCCATAATCTTTGGGGTGGTTCCCTGCCGATGTTATGCATTTATTAAATGTAGCTTGGAACTGGTATCTTGATAATGGCGTTCCATCAATGTGTGATAGGAAGAAATTACTTTGTGATCTGATGGTTATATATGTTTTTACTATTGTTACCCGACTCAGCGTACCATTTGTGGGTTGTAGAAGTACCCAAGTGCCCCTGCCCGCTGGAACCGTTTTCGATTTGCGTATACGTAGTCGTATTGCATTATTGGCTATGACTATGTCCTGGTGTAATAAGCCTCCACTGGTGTTAATTTTGGATTGAGGGACTAATTCGCTTATGCATTGCGCCCTGAAGAAGGCGATCGCAAATACAGTAGAAAGTAGTGTTGCTTCGAATTGTGAGTATCATGTTAATGGTGTTAGGGATATGATGTGAGAAATCAGTTTTAGTGACACGGGACGGGACGTCTACACTCCTGACTTGGCTGACCCCTTTTCCACCCTTTTATGGATTGTCTGATGATGAATCTCTTTGTCACATGTCCCCAATTCAGTAGTTGGAAGTGAAATGCTACTCCGGTCAGACACCGCTGCGCTGACGCCCCTGATATGCCCCTCATCATTAGCCTGTGGAGAAATTCTATGGTGACTTGTAATCTGGCTTGTTCACATTGGTCAACCCGTCTGCCTGCTACTAGTCGTGTCCACTGTTCCCATGCCTTTCCGTATGCTTGCCACATCGACGGGGCAACTGACGCTCTGATTAATGGCATCAACTATTCTCCACTATATCCCATAGGGAGGCTGGGCAACTGTTGCCCGATGGGTGGGCGTTCGGGAGGAGCTCTGTGAAAATCTGCCAATTGAATTGTGATAAAGCGTTAGCAGCAGTGTTAAACAGTTCCAGGACTGTCTGTTTTTTTGTCAGCACTTGTTCTGCCCAATACGGTGGCCATAAGCAAGCTTGTGCACCATTGGTTATTTAGTATCGCTGCATATCCGCCTGATTCTGCCGCCCCGGTGAATAATCTTGAGTCGGCCCCCAGTTGAATGTTGGACTGTTCTGCTGACATAAATAATGTGTGACCGTTGAATGATTATAAGAAGGTTTTCCACACCTCTAAGTCCGCCCGTAGCTGCCTGCTGATTCTGATTGTATGACTCGGTTTAGATGCCCCTTTTGTTGCGGGCGATAAATGAAGAGAAAAAACCCTTCCGACTGGCATCACCCGGCTCATTAACACGAGGAGACCTAGTAATACTTGCATCTGCTGTAGTGTTGCTTTCCATACTGCGCAAAAAAACCTAGATTAGGTGTAATGTTTTGGTATTTTTTCCCATGGGAGGGGGAACAACCTTGCTGTGGTGTCGCTTTCGATGCCTAAGAACGATTTTTTTTAGTTGTGTGGCCTGTGTTTTTGGTTGGGCATAATGGGACTCCAAACCGACGGGAGATGTTTGTGAATTCGTTGAGTAAGGGGCAGTGAAAGTGGATGACCAATCGCCACATGGCAGAAAAAGAAAGGAAAAAATCAGCTCAGCCACCTTGAAGATCAACAGCACGGAGCCAGGAGTGGTACCAGACGAACATGAGGAACCAGGAAGATCCAGCTGAACAAATCTTCTAAAATCCACTTTTTATTGGGTCATACAAAAAATATTTTAAAAGTCCACCTTGGAGAAGAACAGCAAACGCGTTTCGAACTAAAGGTTCTTAATCATTGCATTGCAAAAAAACATCAAGGAAGTGGTATTTATATGTCATGTCCTGCTATGCACCTCTTCAAGGTTGAGTTAATCAGAAATTTAAACACACATACCATGTTAAAATCGTATAGCATAGAAACAATGCATATTAATGTAAATAATCCAAAAGAAAAAGAAAAGAAGAAAAAAGGAACATGTATATAATAATAATCTATAAATGATCATTCATAATGATATATCAAATCATGTCTGATGTTTAAACTTGCTGGTACATGTGTATTTAAAGTATAAATCCGCCAACTTTCTCTATTAAGGAGCTTTCTCCTATAATCATCCACCAAATCTCCACCAATCGCCATGGCCCACGGAGGGGCCACCACAGTCAGTGAATCCTTGCTTATTTAGTATAGAGTCTACCAATACTTTGGGCGTATTAGCCCAGCTGCAAAGCAAGCTGCACCGCCTGTGTATCTAATAATAATTTTTAACTGCATCTAGCCTAGGCAGACTGTGGGGACCCCCAACCAAACCCAGACGCTCTGCATCTAACCCAGCCAATCATTTGATAGTATTGCTAGTAGCAGTCTCATAAAATGCATAGCCTGTGCATTTTTTCAGATTGATAAGGATGACCCAACTCGTGTTATCTGTAACATGTGTCACCAAAAGCTAAGTAGAGGCCAAAAAATCCATAGTTTGAGTACTTCATGCATGAACCGTCACTTGGATATGAAGCATAAGTTGCAGTGCAAAGTTCACTGTGCTACAATGTGGCCTAGCGGGCCGGGACAACCACCATCTGCCCCACCTGTGTCATTCTGGGGAGACTAAAAGCTTGAGGATTTAGGAAAATCACCTCACCAACCATTTTAAGCAACTCTGGGACAATTGATGCCACTTAAGTGGTGTTTGTGCCACAATTTTGGGAAAAAAGGAGACTTTTTGGAGTCCCCTTGCTGTGTTTTACATGATGTTGCCATCGGCAATTCCAAGTGGGTCGGGTCTCCCCCCCCCCCTTTTAACTGTAAGAAACTACATACACTATGGCTTGAGGTAACACAGATGGTTGAGTCTGAAGAGCTGTTTACTCATACTATAGCCTGGGAATCAGAGGTCTGCTCCAAAGCTTCAGTGTCTGCTAGTCAGCGGAGTAGCCACCGCCTGAAGATCTAATTACAAGTTTTTTTTTCAAATTCAAGGTTTTTTTTATTTTTGTGTTGAAAAAGTACAAGAAAATTCAATATACATAGTAAAAGGGGTAGTATAACTATAAATCTATGCATAACGACAGTACATTGGGGGGTACAGGGAGGGTTTTCCATCAATATCCAGATAAAGCATGTATTTTTCCATATGAAAGATAGAGAGAGAGAGAGCGGACCACGGCAGACCACCAACCAATAGAGTGCGATTATGATCATTGTTGTGCCGACATCACGGATAACTTTAGTTGGGGGCTAGATGGTAGGCGTCAGAGTTTTGCAAATCAATCCAATCCCTCCAAATCACACAGTATCTATCAACATTAGCTGAAGAGATGGCAATCAGATGCTCCATCCTATTAAGGAGGGAGATCTCCGCAAACCATTCCTCCACAGTGGGTGGGTCTCTGCTTTTCCAGTGTCGTGGAATGACATTCTTAGCCGCCTGTATTAGGTAGTCTATTGATGACCTTTTATAACTACGTTTACTTATTGGTAACATTGATAAAAGGAGGGCTTCTGGCGTATTAGGGATAGTCAAACCAGTTATTTTCTCAATCTTGGGAACCACCTTTGCCCTAAATGCATTTATTATAGGGCATGCCCACCATATGTGTGACATTGTCCCTTCCCCCTCCCCACATCTCCAACATCTATCTGAGACCACTGCATACCATCTATGAAGGACTGCTGGTACTCGGTACCATCTAGAGATAATTTTCAAGGAGGTTTCCTGAGCTTTGGACCCTATTTAGGTTTTATGTGTTAGGAAGAAACATTTATCCCATTGTGAATCAGAGAAGGACTTCCCCAGTTCCCTTTCCCATGCACCGCAGAATCCTGGCCTATTATCAGTTACCTGGGCAATGAGGAGATTATACAGTCTGGAGATGGAGTGTGTAGGGGGTGACAATGATAGGCTCAATTTTTCAAAGTTTGTGAGATCTCTGTGAAGATGTGTGCGCCTCTTCACAGTTGAATAGAAGTGTTGTAACTGGCTATATTCAAAATTAGCCTTCGGGGAAGTGGCTCTTCCCTGTAACAAGTCATTGAGGGGGAGCAGCGAAGTATTGGAGATGACATGAGAAAATAATATCGGATGGGATTTATTTGAACTGAGAAATCTGTTTGCAGATAGTCCTGGTGGGAAATCTGGATTATCTGAAATCGGGAGCAAGGGGCCCTGGGGGTCGACTGAGGATAAGCTTTTTTTGGGGGATCTCAAAGCCAAAGCAGTGCCATAAGTACTATATGACATGAGGCCAAGAGAGGGGACAATTAAATGGGTGCACCATGGGAGAGTGGTAAGAGCTTTAGGACAAATGGATTGAGCTATTTTGACCCACAATTTCCCCTCCGAATGATGGAAGAAGTCCAGGATTCTAGCGTGTACTGCTGACATGTAATACATTCTACAATCCGGAAGGCTAAGGCCCCCCTTTTGTTTGTGTCTGATCAGAACGTCCCCCCGAATGCGTGGACGCCCACTTGCCCAGATAAATCTGCAAAAGCTACTGCGTAGTCTTTTCCAAAAATTTGAGGGAATTACCACGGTAATGGTTTGGAAGAGGTATAAGAGTTTAGGTAGGACGTTCAATTTTTAGTATATTTATTCTGCCGAACCAGGAAAAATCCTTCACCGTCCAAGAAGTAAGATCTCTATGGAGTTGTTCAATAAAGGGCCCAAAATTAAGATAAAATAGACGGGAGAGGTCTCTATGAATACGAATTCATAAGTATTTGTTACCCTGTGAGGGCCAGGCAAAGGGAAAGTTGGACTGGATGGAATCCACTGATTTGGGGAGGGAGACATCGAGGGCCTCAGACTTCGCTGCATTGATTTTAAAATTTGACCATGTACCAAAGTGATCTATTTCAGCCATAACAGCAGTGATGGATATATGTGGTTGAGTGATATATACTAGAACATCATCAGCAAATGCAGAGCACTTGTACTCGGTGCCTCCCACCTCAATCCCCCTAATATTGGGGTTATCGTGAATTGATGAGAGCAGGTGCTCCATCACTAGGATGTATAAGAGAGGAGACAGAGGACATCTCTGCCTTGTCCCATTGGTGATTATGAAAGGTGATGATAATGTTCCATTTATTTTCAGCCTAGCTGACGGATTGCGATACAGGGCCATGATTTTGGCTATAAAAGGGTCCCCTACCCCAAGCTTTTTAAGAGAATAATATATGGCGTGCCAGCAGACTCTATGGAATGCTTTCTCAGCATCCAACGAGAGTATCTAATTACAAATTTTTAACTGCATCTAGCCCAAGCAATGCTTTAGGCCTAGTAGCAGTGTCTGCTAGTCAGCGGATTAACCCAGCTGTTAAGCAAGCTACACCACCTGTAGTTTGGACACTTAATTTTTTCAAAGGAAATGGTTCAGGCCCCCGAGACACTCAGTGAAGAGCATCAGGGAGGCACCCCAAGTTTCAGGGGCTGGGACTGGCGGTAGGACGCCTTGTGGTGGACCGCCAAGCTCGATCCTTATAAAAGCTTTTTAACTGCAGCAGCTTTAGTGGACGCTACTGGAGCTGGAATTACGCGGCTGCTGGCATGAGACTTGCCCTCCAATAGATCCTTGTAAAAGGATTTAAAGTGTACTCATTCAAATTAGAGAGACAATTTAAATTAAAAAGATTAGACCTGCCTCCACCGCAGGGGGGCTCACTCGACCCACCAGCGGACAGGCACCAGTATTGGGAGAGGGGGGCTGGCCGTCAGGGTCCACCGCAGCTCTGGCACAAACCCGGCGACACGGAGGTCGCACGGGCAGGAACGGACTGGCCATGTCGGCTTCGCACTTTTTTGGTTTTAGAAGGGCATAACATGCCTATATCTGTGTCTCCTCCTCCTTTTACTCCTCCACCTCTTTTCTTTTCGCATGACTATATGTACTTGTCACTTTTCCATGTGTTAGTTGTGTCTTCTGAGCAGTTTGTCAGCTTTTGGACACCTTTGAAATGTTTTCTATGTGTTTTCTATGTGTTTCTATGTGTTTTTGTTTGCCTGCCATTGGTTTTAACGGTGTTCGAAGGTGTTCGACGAACAATTCGGCGAACATACGGGTGTTCGACGAACCGAACCGAACTCTAACACTACGGGAGTGGCTCAACACTACTCACAAGGAGTGCAAAGTTTGGGAAGATGCTGAGGGAGTACCTTGCCTATCGTACCAATGTCTTCCGTGATTCCTCAGTGCCTTATAATTATTGGGTATCCAAGGTGGATACGTGGAATGAACTGGCTCTCTATGCCTTGGAGGTCCTGGCCTGCCCTGCCGCCACCGTTTTATCAGAGCGGGTTTTTAGTGCCGCTGCTGGAATTATTATAACTGATAAGTGCATCCACCTGTCAACTGAAAATGCTGACAGGCTGACTCTTATAAAACTGAACAAGGGCTGGATTGGGCCAGACTTCTCAACACCACCGAATGATAGCAGCGTAACATAAACTCAAATCCAGTGTCTTTCCTTTGGAGGTGTATTCCTATGCACCTTTTCACACCCACACATGAGTCTATGCTTCTTGATTCATGCTATTTGCTCTTGTCCTCCTCCTTCTCCTCATCCTCATCATCCACCTCCATATCACCAGGGTGACCGTGGTCCATGATGCAACACCCACGTAATTTTTTTAAAGGGTGTTTATGATGCCCGTAAAAAAATATTTTTATACAGTATGTTCATGTATACCCCCCAGGGGTAAATGTTTGTCAGCCCATACACTTAGTGCATGGGCATTACAAGTATAGGAGGCCCCCTCTTTTCTAATGGGTACATTCCAAGGAGCATTAGAGTGACTCCAAATTTTTGGCAACCCTTGCATTCACTGCATAGACAAACAAAATGGGAAACCCACTTTCTAATAATGGGAACATTGTTTTCAGGAGGCCCTCTGACCTTCACTTCTCTTCCAAGGGGCTTTAGAGTGCCTCCAAATTTTTGGCAACCCTTGCATTCACTGCATAGGCAAACACAATGAGAGACCCACTTCCTAATAATGGGAACATTGTTTTCTGGAGGCCCTCCTCTAAGTCTCTTCAAAGGGGTATTGGGGTGCGTCCAAATTTTTTCAAAGGGGTAATGGGATGCGTCCAAATTTTGGCCAGCCCTGCCACTCACTGCATGAGCAATAACAGTATAGGAAACCCACTCTTTAGTAATGGGAATAACAAAGCCTAACCGGCTGATGGCTCTCTAAGAATAGTGTGGGCTGACTGCTGGCCCTTTAAGAATAGTAAAGGCCGCCTGATGGCCCTATAAAAATAGGCTTTGTGACTTTCAGAGTCCCTTCTATATAAACGAAACAGGATGTGTCTGATCATGTCTCACACACCACATGGCGAGATAAGGTTGTAAAATGTTAAAATGACATTTCCTGTCGAATGCATTTGTCACGGTTGAAAGCAATGCAAAAGTGAAAAAACGCATCAAAAACGCTACGTGTGAACATAGCCCAAGGTGTGAAGGAGCATTTTTGTTTTTGGTTATTTATTTTGCTTTATATACAAGTCATTACCCTGGAAAGGATGTTCCTTAACATATTTCCCAAGAAAATCCATTTTGGTTTCGTTTTGGTATGTTTTATTGTGAGTCCGTAAAAGTGGCGTAATACCTCTGATAACATTATTGACCGAAGTGACCTGGGAGTCAGAAATGCTTCCAGGGGCCTTCCCCATGTCATTTGAGCACTGTTCCCGTCAATTTGGGAAATTTTTAGGCCCTCTACAGACGGCCGGGGGGAGCCGCCTGAAAAATGCTTGAGTTTCCCATAGATTTACATTGGGCTCATTGCTCGGGTCGACCACCCGAGTATTCCAATGTGCTCGACCCGAGCAATGAGCACCCGAGCATTTTAGTGCTTGCCCATCACTAGTGGTGACATCGCACACCAGTCAGTAAGCTGGAAGCTGCAGACACTGCTGAAGCACGGCCAGGGTAGCAGAAGCTGTAGCTGACTTTCGGAAATGGGCACACATGCTTTGTACTTTCACAAGCAGCTCAGGCAGATCAGTGTATGTTTTTGAGAAACTGCTGAGCCACTAGGTTGAGCACATGGGCCAAGCATGGTACATGTGCGATGTTGCCAATCTTCAGAGCCGCAACCAGGTTCCGGCCATTGTCACTCACGACTATGCTGGGTTGTAAGTTCAGGGGTGAGAGCCACAGATCTGCCTGCTCTGTTACAAGCTGTCAACAATTCTACAGCGGTGTGCGGTTTGTCACCTAAGCAGATTAGCTTCAGCCACTTGGCCAAGGCAGTGCTACAGTGCTTTCATCTTGCGACTGATGTGCTCGTTTCGGAGATGTAGTCAGAAGAGGAGGAGAAGGTACAGGAACTGCTGTAGAAGGTGGAGGCAACCCTGATTGAACCAGGGCCCGCAATGCTCAGCATTGGTAGCACATGTCCCATCTTACTGTCAAACTGGGTCACAACTTCCACAACATTCACCCAGTGTGCCATCAATGAAATGTAGCGTCCCTGGCCACAAGCACTTGCCCACGTGTTCGTGGTTAAGTGGATCTTCCCAGTAACTGCGTTGGTGAGGGCTCAGGTAATGTTCTGGGACACGTGCTTATGTAAAGCGAAGTCGGCACACCGGGAGAAATAGTGGCGGAAGGGGCCGAGTACCAAGGTACGGCCACCACCATGAGGTTGCGGAAAGCTTGAGTCCACAATCCTAAATGGCAACATTTTCAGTGTAAGCAGTCTGTCGCGACAGTAATCACACTCTCTCACTGTCACGTCCTTGTGACCGTGGCTGTTCAAATATTTGGGCATCACTACATCCGATCTTCTCATGCTCCACTTTAAGCGACAGAGAGGGGCCAGAATCTATAAATGGAAATGTTAACAGCTCTAAATTGCAATATATTTTGGGTGATATACCTTGTTGAATGTTTAGAATGCATAGTGAAATACACTGGCTGTACTACTGAACCCCTCAAGGTCCGCATAAGGAGACATATAACGGATCCGATAAATCCACTTGCCATCAGTGTTTCTGCAGTTCCAAAACATTTTCTTACGATTTATAAAGGAGATGTATCCACCCTTAGATTCCAAGGTATTGAAAGGGTGTAAACCAATACGGGGGGGGAACCATAGATGTAAATTACTGAACAGAGAATGGATTTTTATGCTAGAAACCCGCTCACCTATTGGTTTGAATCGGAGGCAGGATTTAATATCTCAGTACTAAAGGAATAAATTGAATCCTTGTGCTTGTCATGTTTCTATTTTATATCTATTTTTATATTTAGTATGTCTAATACTTTTAAGTGTCTGTTTTTATCTAATTGTCTATATGCTAATTATACTGACCTTACACTCTGATGAACAAATGGGAAACCATGTTCCTCATCACCCACTACCTTTATATCTTGGTCAGCCCTCAGGTTAGTCAAACCATTATTAAGACTGCACATCGAAATGCTTGTAGTGCATTGGTATATTACCAATGTGGAGAACAGATTTTAATGGCATAATAAAAGCTATGTTTTATTTAAATATACTAGCTTGTTAAGCTGGATCACTTTTCCCTTTTTCTATAATATTTGTCAGCTTCCAAAAAATGTCAGGATTATTACCGCAGTAATATTTGATCACCTTTGATGACCAAGTTTCTATGCAGTGGCGATATAGCGATGCTGTTGGTCAGCGGCCAAGTCTGGATATGTTTTGAATGCACAACTGGCACACTTTAAATGGAGTATAATATTTGGCAGCTTCCAAAAAATTCAGGATTATTACCGCAGTTATATTTGATCACCTCTGATGACTAGAGATGAGCGTTGTTCTACTCGAACTGTTCGCCAATCTCAAATTCGAGCTGTTTTGGGCGGTGTTCGAGCCGGTCGGCGAACACGAACAATTTGAGAAAAATTCGGCTGTTCGAGGTTATGTTCGATAACTGTTCGTGCACCAAAATCATAACTGGATTTTTTCTCAGTAATGATGAAAATTAATGTTAATACGCAGTTTGAGTGTACAGCGGGGCGGGGGGAGGGGCAGGGGATGGATCTCTGCAGGAACAATGAAGATCTCCATTTTTTTTTCTCTTTCCCGCATTTGCAGTGGGGAGGTGCAATCTGCCAGCCTATCAGCAGCGCACACACGGAGCGAAGTGCTTTTTTTCACACAAGCAAGGGCATGTGTGATTGGCAGTGTATGTCACATGTCCTTGCCCTATAAGACCAAGCCATTTTCCCCGTCGCCACCATTTTCTCACTGCTGCAGCTGCGTGTTAGACGGCACCGCTGTTGCTGTGTGCGCTATACCTTGTTAATTTCAAGCCAATTTTCGCACAAATATACAGATAGCTTGGGAGTAGGGAATAGTTGTGATTGCAGTCCTTTTAAGGACTAGGTTACAGCATTTCCTACGACTTTTATCAAGCAGGTCTGTGCTCTTAAATAGATAGATTGTGGGAGTAAAGACTAATTGTAATTGGAGTCCTTTTCAGGACTAGGTTACATCAGTTCCTATCAGTTTTTGCCAGGCAGGTCTGTGCCAGTGCTGTGCAAGTTTTTTTCACAGCATTTGGCTGAATCTAGCAAAGCTAATCCTTTTTGGCCTATTGCAGAGTGTGTTAGTCAGTGGAGTAGCCTATCTGTGTTGCAAGATATACCACCTGTGTATAGAATACCAATTTTTTTACTGCACCTAGTGAAGTAAAATCTTTTGGGCATAGCATCATTCTATTAGTCCATCTATACTGACCTCCATCAGGTTGCAAACTGAATATAATTTTTTTCTGCATCTAGCTCTGAAAAAATATTTGGGCTTCTAGCAGTGTGTGGGACTTGGTCTATTAGTCCATCTATACTGACCTCCATCAGGTTGCAAATTAAAAATAATTTTTTTCTTCATTTAGCTCTGAAAAAATATTTGGGCTTCTAGCAGTGTGTGGGACTTGTTCTATTAGTCCTTCTATACTGACCTCCAGCAGGTTGCAAATTGAATATAATTTTTTTCTGCATCTACCTCTGAAAAAATATTTGGGCTTCTAGCGGTGTGTGGGACTTGGTCTATTAGTCCATCTATACTGACCTCCATCAGGTTGCAAATTAAAAATAATTTTTTTCTGCATCTAGCTCTGAAAAAATATTTGGGCTTCTAGCAGTGTGTGGGACTTGGTCTATTAGTCCATCTATACTGACCTCCATCAGGTTGCAAATTAAAAATAATTTTTTTCTTCATTTATCTCTGAAAAAATATTTGGGCTTCTAGCAGCGTGTGGGACTTGTTCTATTAGTCCATCTATACTGACCTCCATCAGGTTGCAAATTAAAAATAATTTTTTTCTGCATCTAGCTCTGAAAAAATATTTGGGCTTCTAGCAGTGTGTGGGACTTGGTCTATTAGTCCATCTATACTGACCTCCATCAGGTTGCAAATTAAAAATAATTTTTTTCTGCATCTAGCTCTGAAAAAATATTTGGGCTTCTAGCAGTGTGTGGGACTTGGTCTATTAGTCCATCTATACTGACCTCCATCAGGTTGCAAATTGAATAAAAAAATTTTCTGCATCTAGCTCTGAAAAAATATTTGGGCTTCTAGCGGTGTGTGGGACTTGGTCTATTAGTCCATCTATACTGACCTCCATCAGGTTGCAAATTAAAAATAATTTTTTTCTGCATCTAGCTCTGAAAAAAAATTTGGGCTTCTAGCAGTGTGTGGGACTTGGTCTATTAGTCCATCTATACTGACCTCCATCAGGTTGCAAATTAAAAATAATTTTTTTCTTCATTTAGCTCTGAAAAAATATTTGGGCTTCTAGCAGTGTGTGGGACTTGTTCTATTAGTCCTTCTATACTGACCTCCAGCAGGTTGCAAATTGAATATAATTTTTTTCTGCATCTAGCTCTGAAAAAATATTTGGGCTTCTAGCGGTGTGTGGGACTTGGTCTATTAGTCCATCTATACTGACCTCCATCAGGTTGCAAATTAAAAATAATTTTTTTCTGCATCTAGCTCTGAAAACATATTTGGGCTTCTAGCAGTGTGTGGGACTTGGTCTATTAGTCCATCTATACTGACCTCCATCAGGTTGCAAATTAAAAATAATTTTTTTCTGCATCTAGCTCTGAAAAAATATTTGGGCTTCTAGCAGTGTGTGGGACTTGGTCTATTAGTCCATCTATACTGACCTCCATCAGGTTGCAAATTGAATAAAAAATTTTCTGCATCTATCTCTGAAAAAATATTTGGGCTTCTAGCGGTGTGTGGGACTTGGTCTATTAGTCCATCTATACTGACCTCCATCAGGTTGCAAATTAAAAATAATTTTTTTCTGCATCTAGCTCTGAAAAAATATTTGGGCTTCTAGCAGTGTGTGGGACTTGGTCTATTAGTCCATCTATACTGACCTCCATCAGGTTGCAAATTAAAAATAATTTTTTTCTTCATTTAGCTCTGAAAAAATATTTGGGCTTCTAGCAGTGTGTGGGACTTGTTCTATTAGTCCTTCTATACTGACCTCCAGCAGGTTGCAAATTGAATATAATTTTTTTCTGCATCTAGCTCTGAAAAAATATTTGGGCTTCTAGCGGTGTGTGGGACTTGGTCTATTAGTCCATCTATACTGACCTCCATCAGGTTGCAAATTAAAAATAATTTTTTTCTGCATCTAGCTCTGAAAAAATATTTGGGCTTCTAGCAGTGTGTGGGACTTTGTCTATTAGTCCATCTATACTGACCTCCATCAGGTTGCAAATTAAAAATAATTTTTTTCTTCATTTAACTCTGAAAAAATATTTGGGCTTCTAGCAGCGTGTGGGACTTGTTCTATTAGTCCATCTATACTGACCTCCATCAGGTTGCAAATTAAAAATAATTTTTTTCTGCATGCATCTAGCTCTGAAAAAATATTTGGGCTTCTAGCAGTGTGTGGGACTTGGTCTATTAGTCCATCTATACTGACCTCCATCAGGTTGCAAATTGAATATAATTTTTTTCTGCATCTAGCTCTGAAAAAATATTTGGGCTTCTAGCGGTGTGTGGGACTTGGTCTATTAGTCCATCTATACTGACCTCCATCAGGTTGCAAATTAAAAATAATTTTTTTCTGCATCTAACCCAGCCAATAGTTTTGGCCTAATACCACAGTTTGGCCACTCAGCTCTGCTCGGTTACCATCCATTGTTTTTTTGTGCAAACAACTCCAGAGTTGTGAATTAGTTAACCACCAAAATGAGTGGAAAAAGGCCTGCTGCTGGTGGAAAGGGGAATAGGCGTGTTGGGAAGGGGA
Source organism: Phyllobates terribilis (assembly GCF_046119375.1). Taxonomy (NCBI): domain Eukaryota; kingdom Metazoa; phylum Chordata; class Amphibia; order Anura; family Dendrobatidae; genus Phyllobates; species Phyllobates terribilis. The sequence continues at coordinate 249,403,288 of NW_027362761.1, forward strand.
AAAAAGGTTGTGTCCGTGGGGTAGGTGCAGAAGAAAGACCATCTTCCAGCCAAACTAAAATGTCTACTTCTTTTAGCGGACAATGTGATAAGATCCCTTTCTTACGGCCACGCCAATCGCTACAAATTCCAGATGAGGCACAAAAACAGCAGGTGCTTCAACGGATATCAAGTGCTCCTTTAAGTGGGCTCTCCTCCACATCAACTTCAACATCACAAATACTCCAGTCCTCAAAGGTGTCACCCAAATCGCACTTGCTTCCTCACAGCTCCCAAATCTCCAGCTGCCCGTCTGAGTATGAGGTAGAACAGATAGTTGAGTCTGCAGAGCTGTTTACTCATACTATAGCCTGGGAATCAGAGGTCGACTCCAGCGCTTCTGTGAATCCAGACGAGGAAATGATCTGCACTGATGCCCAGAATCTTTATGAGTCGGATCCAGGACCAGACGCAGAAGGTTCTGACCATAATGTAGACCCTCATTCCCAAACTGTAACTCCTGTTGGTGGAGACAATGAGGAAGATGATGATAAGACTCAAATACCTGATTGGAGCGACAACTTTAGTTTTTTGTCAGGGCAGGAACAGGTTGGCTCTGAGGACGACGGGTGTGATAACGCACAGGGTGATGATGATGAGGTCGGAGATCCCACTTACTGTCAACCCACAGTCAGCCAAGAGATGAGGTCAGCAGAGGAGGTGGAGGAAGATGCTAGTGACGACGAGGTCAGGTTGCGCCTTCCTGGACAGAGACGTAGTACTGGAAGCACGTCAACAACTGCATCCTCAAACACAACTCTGCCTCTCACCACAAGTCGTGGTGGCTCTTCAGGTCGCATGGGTGCTAAGCCTTGCATAGCCTGGGCATTTTTTCAGATCGATAAAGATGACCCAACTCGTGTTATCTGTAACATTTGTCAGCAAAAGCTAAGTAGAGGCCAAAAAATACATAGTTTGAGTACTTCATGCATGAACCGGCACATGGACATGAAGCATAAGTTGCAGTGGGAAGCTCAGTGTGCTACAATGCGGCCTAGCCGGCCGGGCCAACCACCGTCTGCCATATCTTGTGCATCCGCGGCCTCTTCATCCTCTGTGACTGGGGGGACAGCAGTCACACCTGTTTTGGGGCGCAGACCTGCCACCTCTTTACCCGCAACAGCCAGCGTGATTGGCAGGTCATCATTTTCTTTGGAGGTGGTAACACCAGCTGGTCTTGAGCGCTGTCCGACATCGATAGCACCACCTTTGGATCAAGGCAACCTAACATGTCCGCCTGCATCTTCCTCACAGACCGGCAGTTTGCCGGGGACACCCTTATCAACCCCGTCTAAGCACAATAGCCAGCCCTCGGTCCCTCAGATGTGGACAAGTAAAAGACCATTTCCTCCTAGCCATGAGAAAGCTAAGAGGTTGAATTTCACCATCTGCAAGCTCTTGGCTACAGAAATGCTGCCTTTCCGCCTGGTGGACACAGAGGATTTTCGAGACCTTATGTCCGTCGCAGTGCCCCAGTACCAGATGCCCAGTCGGCACTACTTCTCAAAGAAAGGTGTGCCTGCGCTCCACCAGCATGTCGCACACAACATCACCGCTTCTTTGAGAAACTCTGTGTGTGACAGGGTGCATTTCACCACAGACACTTGGACGAGTAGGCATGGACAGGGGCGTTACATGTCGCTGACTGGGCACTGGGTAACTATGGTGACAGCAGGACAAGGGGCTGCTGTCCAAGTCTTGCCGTCCCCACGAGTTGTGCGTCAATCCTCTTTATGTCAAAGTTCCTCCACTGCTTCTGCCTCCTCAACCTCCTCTCGGTCTTCCACCTGCACCCAAAGCCTGTCTGGTCATGCCACAAGCTTTCTAACTGCGCAGAAGGGATCCTGCACACCTCCTTACTATGCTGGCAGTAGGGCTCAACGTCATCAGGCGGTTTTTACATTGAAATGTCTGGGAAATGTGAGTCACACAGCTGAGGAGTTGTGGTCAGCTCTGGAGAACCAATTTCATGAATGGTTGTCTCCACTGGACCTGAAACCAGGGAAGGCCGTGTGCGACAATGCTGCAAACCTGGGTGCGGCCCTTCGCCGGGGCAATGTCACACACGTGCCTTGTATGGCTCACGTGTTGAACCTGGTTGTCCAGCAATTTTTAGCCCACTATCCCAGACTAGATGGCCTTCTGCAGAGGGCACGGTCGCTGTGTGCTCACTTCCGCCGTTCGCATCCCGCAGCTCAGCGACTTACATCTCTACAGAAGTCTTTGGGCCTGCCACTTCACCGGCTAAAATGCGATGTGCCTACCCGGTGGAATTCAACTCTGCACATGTTGCAGCGACTGTGGCAGCACCGACAAGCCCTGGTGCAATACGTTCTGACGTATAGCCTGGGCCAACGAGATTCAGAGGTGGGGCAAATCACGCTGGAGGAGTGGTCTCAGATCAGGGACCTATGCACCCTTCTGCACAGTTTTGAAATGGCGACGAAGATGTTTAGTGCTGACGATGCCATTATCAGCATGACTATTCCGGTGATTTACATGCTGGAGCACATGTTAAACAGAATTCGGAGTCAGGTGGTGGCACAAGAGGAGGTGGAGGAAGTAGAGGAGGAGGAGTTGTATGCGGAAGGGCTAACATCTGCAAGGTCCAGACGGTCGACAGCACCAAGGCGGCAGGCATGTGAGGGTGGGGGAGATGATTTTACCAGGGCGCATGGTAGCAGCCAAACTAGTGAGGAAGGTGCAGGAGCCCAGGAAGAAGTGGAGGACGAACTGATGGAAGACTCATCAGATGAGGGAGACCTTGATCACATTTCTGTTGTGCGAGGTTGGGGGGAGAGGACAGAGGAAGGAAGCATGATTGTTACCTCGCCACCAACACAACAGGGACTTGGTGCTCCTGGATGCGCAACACACATGAGTGCCTTCTTGCTGCACTACCTGCAACATGACCCTCGAATTGTGAGAATTAGAAATAATCCTGACTACTGGGTTGCCACACTGTTAGATCCCCGGTACAAAAGTAAATTTGCAGAAATTATTCCTGCCATAGAAAGGGATGCACGCATGCAGGAGTATCAGCAGAGACTGTTGCAGAATCTTACATGTGCTTTTCCACAAAATACCAGTGGTGCACGTAGTGAATCTCACAGTTCCAACTTGCCAACCGTGGGACCGTCAAGTGTTCAGCACTCAAACCGTAACAGAACCACAGTATCTGCTGGTAACATCAATTTTGCGGAATCATTTCACCACTTTTTTAGCCCATCCTTTGCAAGGCCACAGGAGACAAGAAGTCTGACACATAGTCAACGCCTAGAGACGATGGTACAGGAGTATCTCCAAGTAAACATTGAAGCCACGACTGTGTCACTGGACCCTTGCTCTTTTTGGGCTTCCAATCTGGATAAATGGCCGGAGCTAGCCACTTACGCCTTGGAGATCTTGTCATGCCCCGCAGCCAGCGTTCTGTCTGAACGTGTGTTCAGCGCTGCTGGTGGTGTGCTGACAGATAAGTGCACGCGGCTCTCCACTGATAATGTAGACAGACTCACGTTCATAAAGATGAACAAATCATGGATCCGAAACGACTTTTCTACCCCTGTGTCATCCTAGGGAGAGTAAAAGCTTGATGATTGGTTAAAATCACCCTACCAACCGTTTTAAGCTTTCAAATTACTAATCATTAGTGTTGAGCCACCCCCGTAGTGTTCGAGTTCGGTTCGGTTCGTCGAACACCCGTGTGTTCGCCGAACTGTTCGTCGAACTGTTCGTCGAACACCTTCGAACACCGTTAAAACCAATGGCAGGCAAACAAAAACACATAGAAACACATAGAAAACACCTTCAAAGGTGTCCAAAAGCTGACAAACTGCTCAGAAGACACAACTAACACATGGAAAAGTGACAAGTACATATAGTCATGCGAAAAGAAAAGAGGTGGAGGAGTAAAAGGAGGGGGAGACACAGATATAGGCATGTCATGCCCTTCTAAAATCCAAAAAGTGAGAAGCCGAGACGGCCAGTCCGCTCCTGCCCGTGCCACCTCCGTGTCGCCGGGTTTGTGCCAGAGCCGCGGTGAACCCTGACGGCCAGCCCCCCTCTCCCAATACTGGTGCCTGTCCGCTGGTGGGTCGAGAGAGCCCCCCTGTGGTGGAGGCAGCTCTAAGCTTTTTAATTCAAATTGTCCCTCTAATTTGAATGAATACACTTTAAATCCATTTACAAGGATCTATTGGAGGGCAAGTCTCATGCCAGCAGCCGCGTAATTCCAGCTCCAGTAGCGTCCACTAAAGCTGCTGCAGTTAAAAAGCTTTTATAAGGATCGAGCTCGGCTGTCCACCGCAAGGCATCCTAGTGCCAGTCCCAGCCCCTATGCCTTGGGGTGCCTCCTGATGCTCTTCACTAAGTATCCCGTGGTCCCGAAGCATTTCCTTTGAAAAAATTAAGTGTCCAAACTACAGGTGGTGTAGCTTGCTTAACAGCCGGGATAATCCGCTGACTAGCAGACACTGCTACTAGGCACAAAGTATTTCCTGGGCTAGATGCAGTTAAAAATTTGTAAGTAGATACTCTCGTTGGATGCTGAGAAAGCATTCCATAGAGTCTCCTGGCACGCCATATATGATTCTCTTAAAAAGCTTGGGGTAGGGGTCTAGGGGACCCTTTTATAGCCAAAATCACGGCCCTGTATCACAATACGTCACCTAGGCTGAAGATAAATGGAACTGTAGCACCGAGGGCTCGGTTGCTACAGACGTATTGCACCTCACCCAGAGGTGTGATATCTCACTCTCAGATAAGGATGGAGTGTGGATCAGGACCCGACACCTGCATGCATTACACCACATTGCCGTGGGGCAGGGCGACCAATATGCCCCTGAGATGGGCACGACAGTCCCTGTCCCTGGCTGGAGTGGGGGGAGGGAACACTGAGGAAGGGGAACCCTGCAGTGCAGGAGCAGGGAGGAAGCAGTTCCTGGGTGCATTGAGAAGGGAGTATAAAAGGTGGGCACCATCTTAGTTCAGTGCAGAGAAGTCTGAGCAGAAGTGGCAGGGAGCAGGGGCTCTGCATGAGCTCTGCTCCGGAGGCGGGCCTAGTAACAGAGGCCCAGGCCTGCAAGAGGGAGAAGGAAGGAAGAGGAGCGGAGAAGGCTCCAGGAACGAGGAATGAAGGGATCCCAGGGGTGCGGACGGGCGAGTCGCCACCGCACGCCCGAATCCACCTGCGTGGAGGGGTCAGGCCAAAGGGGGAGACCGGTCCCCGAACTAGTGGAGGCAGGAAACGACCCTCAGCTAGAAACCGGAGGCTCTGACATTTTATGTGGCGCAGCCCCTTGCTCCACCCACTAGGAAGGCACCACATAGGGTCAGGGAAACTGGCGCCAAGTTTACCAAGAGGAGGCCCGAGGCAGCCGGACAGAAGTGTTGGTAAGAAAGGCCAGACAAAGGACACACAAAGGGGGTCCTGTGAAGCGCTCCAAAGTTATCTGGGAGTTGTCTGAGCCCCTCACCTGGTGAGCACAGTACGACGTGGGCAGCCGTTACCTGCAGACGTGGTCTGGATAATAAGAACTGTGAGTAAAGGCCCTGAACTGCATCACTGACTCCGTGTCGTTACTGCTGCTGCCCTGCACCATAACCCCCATCCTCCGCATACACTGCCCTGAGGCTATACTCCTCCTGTGGGGAGTTATGCTACGCTCTGCTGCACCCACAACACCAGCCTTAGCGGTCTGCCCTGTAGTGGCGGTTCACTCTGACCGCAATCCACGGGTGGCGTAGTCGGACATTTAAACATCAAAACCACATAAATAGTTCCGCCACTGGTTTGACCGCCCTGAGCCACGGAACTGGATCGCCGCAACGAAGACTACAACCACCAGCATCCACCAAAAAGGGTCCGGCTCCGGGTGTCCCAAGGCCCAGGGGGTGCGTCAGAACATTTTCATCACCTTTCACAATCACCAATGGGACAAGGCAGGGATGTCCTCTGTCCCCTCTCTTATACATCCTAGTGACGGAGCACCTGCTCTCATCAATTCGCCATAACCCCAATATTAGGTGGATTGAGGTGGGAGGCACCGAGTACAAGTGCTCTCTATTTGCTGATGATGTCCTAGTATATATGACTCAATCACATATATCCATCCCTGCTGTTATGGCTGAAATAGATCACTTTGTTACATGGTAAAATTTTAAAATCAATGCAGCGAAGTCTGAGGCCCTCGATGTCTCCCTCCCTAAATCCATATAGGATTCCATCCAGTCCAACTTTCCCTTTGCCTGGCCCTCACAGGGTATCAAATACTTAGGAATTCCTATTCATAGAGACCTCTCCCATCTATGTTATCTTAATTTTGGGCCCTTTATTGAACAATTCCATACAGACCACGGTTGGCAAGTTAGAACTGTAAGATTCACTACGTGAACCACTGGTGTTTTGTGGAAAAGCACATGTACACCGCGTTCCAAATTATTATGCAAAAAGTGTTTAGGAGTGATAAGGGAAGAATTTGTTTGTTTGTCAGTTAAACTCATTGATGGTGATGTGTGTCAGGGCTCTTTATATCACTGTAAGCAATTGCAGACACCTGTGCTAATTAGTTTGGCAGGTGTGTCCAATGAAAGGCAAGACTACTTAAGAAGGCTCTCTCACATTATTAAGCAGCCTACATTTTCTGCCAAAATGGGAAAGAAAAAGGATGTGTCGGCTGCTGAGAAGCAACAAATTGTGGAGTGTTTAGGTCAAGGCATGACTACAATCAACATTGTGCGATGATCAGGATGAAGTGTCTTGGCAATCAAGAAGTATGTAGCTGATTCACAGTACACACGTGTGCGTGCTGATAAGGGCAAATTGAGGACTCTTTCCTACAGGCAATTACGTCAGGTTGAAAGAGCAGCGGCAAAAAAGCCTTGTCATAGCAGCAGACAAGTTTTTGAAGCTGCTTGTGCCTCCAACGTCCCCCGAACAACAAGATGCAGGGTCCTTCAGAGGTTTGCAGCTGTGCATACGCCATCCTGTCGACCTCCTCTATCCACTTCACACAAGCAGAAACGGCTCCAGTGGGCCAAACATTACATGAAGACTGATTTCAAAACTGTTTTGTTCACGGATGAGTGCCGTGCAGCGCTCGATGGTCCAGATGAATGGAGTGGAGGATGGCTGGTTGATGGACACCCCACGCAAACACGGCTACAGCGCCAACAAGGAGGAGGTGGAGTAATGTTTTGGGCTGGAATCATGGGGAGAGAGATTGTCGGCCCCTTTAGGATCCCTGAAGGCGCTAAAGATGAACTCCATAATGTATGTGGATTTTCTCAAACAGCACTTCCTGCCATGGTTCAAGAAGAAGAACCGTGTATTTCACAGCAAGATCATTTTTCTGCATGATAATGCACCATCTCATGCTGCACATAAAACATCTGCATCTCTGGCTGATATGGGCATAAAAGGGGACAAACTTATGGTGTGACCCCCATGCTCCCCTGACCTCTACCCCATTCAGAACCTTTGGAGCATCATTAAAAGGAGTGTCTATGATGGCGGGAGGCAGTTCACATCTAAGCAACAGCTCTGGGAGGGTATTCTGTCCTCATGCAAAACAATTGAAGCAGAAACCATCCAAAACCTGACAAATTCAATGGACGAGAGAGTTCAGAAGCTCCTTTCGAACAAGGGGTCCTATGTGAAAATGTAACATCACCTAGAATAAAGTTTTGAGTTGAAAACTGTTTGATTTCAGTTTCTAACAACCTGCTAATGCTTATAATTTCAAAAATGACCATTTTTTTGGTCTTTATTAAAATGAAAAGGTTGATCGAAAAGTTTGGGGGATCTACGAGTGTGGCAACCCAGTAGTCATGATTACTTCGAATTCTGACAATATGAGGGTCATGCTGCAGGTAGTGCAGCAAGAAGGCACTTATGTGTCTTGCGCATCTCGGAGCCCCAAAATTATTTTCCGGGCTAGATGCAGCTAAAAATTATTTTTAATTTTAAATCTGGTGAAGCTTATTATAGATGGCCTAATAGGATCAGTGCTGCACACTGCTACAAAGCCCAAATTATTTTCCAGTCAAGATACAGATAAACATGATTAGTAATTTGAAAGCTTAAAACGGTTGGTAGGGTGATTTTAACCAATCATCAAGCTTTTACTCTCCCCAGGATGACACAGGGGTAGAAAAGTCGTTTCGGATCCATGATTTGTTCATCTTTATGAACGTGAGTCTGTCTACATTATCAGTGGAGAGCCGCGTGCGCTTATCTGTCAGCACACCACCAGCAGCGCTGAACACACGTTCAGACAGAACGCTGGCTGCGGGGCATGACAAGATCTCCAAGGCGTAAGTGGCTAGCTCCGGCCATTTATCCAGATTGGAAGCCCAAAAAGAGCAAGGGTCCAGTGACACAGTCGTGGCTTCAATGTTTACTTGGAGATACTCCTGTACCATCGTCTCTAGGCGTTGACTATGTGTCAGACTTCTTGTCTCCTGTGGCCTTGCAAAGGATGGGCTAAAAAAGTGGTGAAATGATTCCGCAAAATTGATGTTACCAGCAGATACTGTGGTTCTGTTACGGTTTGAGTGCTGAACACTTGACGGTCCCACGGTTGGCAAGTTGGAACTGTGAGATTCACTACGTGCACCACTGGTATTTTGTGGAAAAGCACATGTAAGATTCTGCAACAGTCTCTGCTGATACTCCTGCATGCGTGCATCCCTTTCTATGGCAGGAATAATTTCTGCAAATTTACTTTTGTACCGGGGATCTAACAGTGTGGCAACCCAGTAGTCAGGATTATTTCTAATTCTCACAATTCGAGGGTCATGTTGCAGGTAGTGCAGCAAGAAGGCACTCATGTGTGTTGCGCATCCAGGAGCACCAAGTCCCTGTTGTGTTGGTGGCGAGGTAACAATCATGCTTCCTTCCTCTGTCCTCTCCCCCTAACCTCGCACAACAGAAATGTGATCAAGGTCTCCCTCATCTGATGAGTCTTCCATCAGTTCGTCCTCCACTTCTTCCTGGGCTCCTGCACCTTCCTCACTAGTTTGGCTGCTACCATGTGCCCTGGTAAAATCATCTCCCCCACCCTCACATGCCTGCCGCCCTGGTGCTGCCGACCGTCTGGACCTTGCAGATGTTAGCCCTTCCGCATACAACTCCTCCTCCTCTACTTCCTCCACCTCCTCTTGTGCCACCACCTGACTCCGAATTCTGTTTAACATGTGCTCCAGCATGTAAATCACTGGAATAGTCATGCTGATAATGGCATCGTCAGCACTAAACATCTTCGTCGCCATTTCAAAACTGTGCAGAAGGGTGCATAGGTCCCTGATCTGAGACCACTCCTCCAGCGTGATTTGCCCCACCTCTGAATCTCGTTGGCCCAGGCTATACGTCAGAACGTATTGCACCAGGGCTTGTCGGTGCTGCCACAGTCGCTGCAACATGTGCAGAGTTGAATTCCACCGGGTAGGCACATCGCATTTTAGCCGGTGAAGTGGCAGGCCCAACGACTTCTGTAGAGATGTAAGTCGCTGAGCTGCGGGATGCGAACGGCGGAAGTGAGCACACAGCGACCGTGCCCTCTGCAGAAGGCCATCTAGTCTGGGATAGTGGGCTAAAAATTGCTGGACAACCAGGTTCAACACGTGAGCCATACAAGGCACGTGTGTGACATTGCCCCGGCGAAGGGCCGCACCCAGGTTTGCAGCATTGTCGCACACGGCCTTCCCTGGTTTCAGGTCCAGTGGAGACAACCATTCATGAAATTGGTTCTCCAGAGCTGACCACAACTCCTCAGCTGTGTGACTCACATTTCCCAGACATTTCAATGTAAAAACCGCCTGATGACGTTGAGCCCTACTGCCAGCATAGTAAGGAGGTGTGCAGGATCCCTTCTGCGCAGTTAGAAAGCTTGTGGCATGACCAGACAGGCTTTGGGTGCAGGTGGAAGACCGAGAGGAGGTTGAGGAGGCAGAAGCAGTGGAGGAAAAATGACATAAAGAGGATTGACGCACAACTCGTGGGGACGGCAAGACTTGGACAGCAGCCCCTTGTCCTGCTGTCACCATAGTTACCCAGTGCCCAGTCAGCGACATGTAACGCCCCTGTCCATGCCTACTCGTCCAAGTGTCTGTGGTGAAATGCACCCTGTCACACACAGAGTTTCTCAAAGAAGCGGTGATGTTGTGTGCGACATGCTGGTGGAGCGCAGGCACACCTTTCTTTGAGAAGTAGTGCCGACTGGGCATCTGGTACTGGGGCACTGCGACGGACATAAGGTCTCGAAAATCCTCTGTGTCCACCAGGCGGAAAGGCAGCATTTCTGTAGCCAAGAGCTTGCAGATGGTGAAATTCAACCTCTTAGCTTTCTCATGGCTAGGAGGAAATGGTCTTTTACTTGTCCACATCTGAGGGACCGAGGGCTAGCTATTATGCTTAGACGGGGTTGATAAGGGTGTCCCCGGCAAACTGCCGGTCTGTGAGGAAGATGCAGGCGGACATGTTAGGTTGCCTTGATCCAAAGGTGGTGCTATCGATGTCGGACAGCGCTCAAGACCAGCTGGTGTTATCACCTCCAAAGAAAATGATGACCTGCCAATCACGCTGGCTGTTGCGGGTAAAGAGGTGGCAGGTCTGCGCCCCAAAACAGGTGTGACTGCTGTCCCCCCAGTCACAGAGGATGAAGAGGCCGCGGATGCACAAGATATGGCAGACGGTGGTTGGCCCGGCCGGCTAGACCGCATTGTAGCACACTGAGCTTCCCACTGCAACTTATGCTTCATGTCCATGTGCCGGTTCATGCATGAAGTACTCAAACTATGTATTTTTTGGCCTCTACTTAGCTTTTGCTGACAAATGTTACAGATAACACGAGTTGGGTCATCTTTATCGATCTGAAAAAATGCCCAGGCTATGCAAGGCTTAGCACCCATGCGACCTGAAGAGCCACCACGACTTGTGGTGAGAGGCAGAGTTGTGTTTGAGGATGCAGTTGTTGACGTGCTTCCAGTACTACGTCTCTGTCCAGGAAGGCGCAACCTGACCTCGTCGTCACTAGCATCTTCCTCCACCTCCTCTGCTGACCTCATCTCTTGGCTGACTGTGGGTTGACAGTAAGTGGGATCTCCGACCTCATCATCATCACCCTGTGCGTTATCACACCCGTCGTCCTCAGAGCCAACCTGTTCCTGCCCTGACAAAAAACTAAAGTTGTCGCTCCAATCAGATATTTGAGTCTTATCATCGTCTTCCTCATTGTCTCCACCAACAGGAGTTACAGTTTGGGAATGAGGGTCTACATTATGGTCAGAACCTTCTGCGTCTGGTCCTGGATCCGACTCATAAAGATTCTGGGCATCAGTGCAGATCATTTCCTCGTCTGGATTCACAGAAGCGCTGGAGTCGACCTCTGATTCCCAGGCTATAGTATGAGTAAACAGCTCTGCAGACTCAACCATCTGTTCTACCTCATACTCAGACGGGCAGCTGGAGATTTGGGAGCTGTGAGGAAGCAAGTGCGATTTGGGTGACACCTTTGAGGACTGGAGTATTTGTGATGTTGAAGTTGATGTGGAGGAGAGCCCACTTAAAGGAGCACTTGATATCCGTTGAAGCACCTGCTGTTTTTGTGCCTCATCTGGAATTTGTAGCGATTGGCGTGGCCGTAAGAAAGGGATCTTATCACATTGTCCGCTAAAAGAAGTAGACATTTTAGTTTGGCTGGAAGATGGTCTTTCTTCTGCACCTACCCCACGGACACAACCTTTTTTCCCCTTCCCAACACGCCTATTCCCCTTTCCACCAGCAGCAGGCCTTTTTCCACTCATTTTGGTGGTTAACTAATTCACAACTCTGGAGTTGTTTGCACAAAAAAACAATGGATGGTAACCGAGCAGAGCTGAGTGGCCAAACTGTGGTATTAGGCCAAAACTATTGGCTGGGTTAGATGCAGAAAAAAATTATTTTTAATTTGCAACCTGATGGAGGTCAGTATAGATGGACTAATAGACCAAGTCCCACACACTGCTAGAAGCCCAAATATTTTTTCAGAGCTAGATGCAGAAAAAAATTATTTTTAATTTGCAACCTGATGGAGGTCAGTATAGATGGACTAATAGACCAAGTCCCACACACCGCTAGAAGCCCAAATATTTTTTCAGAGCTAGATGCAGAAAAAAATTATATTCAATTTGCAACCTGCTGGACGTCAGTATAGAAGGACTAATAGAACAAGTACCACACACTGCTAGAAGCCCAAATATTTTTTCAGAGCTAAATGAAGAAAAAAATTATTTTTAATTTGCAACCTGATGGAGGTCAGTATAGATGGACTAATAGACCAAGTCCCACACACTGCTAGAAGCCCAAATATTTTTTCAGAGCTAGATGCAGAAAAAAATTATTTTTAATTTGCAACCTGATGGAGGTCAGTATAGATGGACTAATAGACCAAGTCCCACACACCGCTAGAAGCCCAAATATTTTTTCAGAGCTAGATGCAGAAAATTTTTTTATTCAATTTGCAACCTGATGGAGGTCAGTATAGATGGACTAATAGACCAAGTCCCACACACTGCTAGAAGCCCAAATATTTTTTCAGAGCTAGATGCAGAAAAAAATTATTTTTAATTTGCAACCTGATGGAGGTCAGTATAGATGGACTAATAGACCAAGTCCCACACACTGCTAGAAGCCCAAATATTTTTTCAGAGCTAGATGCAGAAAAAAATTATTTTTAATTTGCAACCTGATGGAGGTCAGTATAGATGGACTAATAGAACAAGTCCCACACGCTGCTAGAAGCCCAAATATTTTTTCAGAGATAAATGAAGAAAAAAATTATTTTTAATTTGCAACCTGATGGAGGTCAGTATAGATGGACTAATAGACCAAGTCCCACACACTGCTAGAAGCCCAAATATTTTTTCAGAGCTAGATGCAGAAAAAAATTATTTTTAATTTGCAACCTGATGGAGGTCAGTATAGATGGACTAATAGACCAAGTCCCACACACCGCTAGAAGCCCAAATATTTTTTCAGAGCTAGATGCAGAAAAAAATTATATTCAATTTGCAACCTGCTGGAGGTCAGTATAGAAGGACTAATAGAACAAGTCCCACACACTGCTAGAAGCCCAAATATTTTTTCAGAGCTAAATGAAGAAAAAAATTATTTTTAATTTGCAACCTGATGGAGGTCAGTATAGATGGACTAATAGACCAAGTCCCACACACTGCTAGAAGCTCAAATATTTTTTCAGAGCTAGATGCAGAAAAAAATTATTTTTAATTTGCAACCTGATGGAGGTCAGTATAGATGGACTAATAGACCAAGTCCCACACACCGCTAGAAGCCCAAATATTTTTTCAGAGCTAGATGCAGAAAATTTTTTTATTCAATTTGCAACCTGATGGAGGTCAGTATAGATGGACTAATAGACCAAGTCCCACACACTGCTAGAAGCCCAAATATTTTTTCAGAGCTAGATGCAGAAAAAAATTATTTTTAATTTGCAACCTGATGGAGGTCAGTATAGATGGACTAATAGACCAAGTCCCACACACTGCTAGAAGCCCAAATATTTTTTCAGAGCTAGATGCAGAAAAAAATTATTTTTAATTTGCAACCTGATGGAGGTCAGTATAGATGGACTAATAGAACAAGTCCCACACGCTGCTAGAAGCCCAAATATTTTTTCAGAGATAAATGAAGAAAAAAATTATTTTTAATTTGCAACCTGATGGAGGTCAGTATAGATGGACTAATAGACCAAGTCCCACACACTGCTAGAAGCCCAAATATTTTTTCAGAGCTAGATGCAGAAAAAAATTATTTTTAATTTGCAACCTGATGGAGGTCAGTATAGATGGACTAATAGACCAAGTCCCACACACCGCTAGAAGCCCAAATATTTTTTCAGAGCTAGATGCAGAAAAAAAATATATTCAATTTGCAACCTGCTGGAGGTCAGTATAGAAGGACTAATAGAACAAGTCCCACACACTGCTAGAAGCCCAAATATTTTTTCAGAGATAAATGAAGAAAAAAATTATTTTTAATTTGCAACCTGATGGAGGTCAGTATAGATGGACTAATAGACCAAGTCCCACACACTGCTAGAAGCCCAAATATTTTTTCAGAGCTAGATGCAGAAAAAAATTATATTCAGTTTGCAACCTGATGGAGGTCAGTATAGATGGACTAATAGAATGATGCTATGCCCAAAAGATTTTACTTCACTAGGTGCAGTAAAAAAATTATTATTCTATACACAGGTGGTATATCTTGCAACACAGATAGGCTACTCCACTGACTAACACACTCTGCAATAGGCCAAAAAGGATTAGCTTTGCTAGATTCAGCCAAATGCTGTGAAAAAAACTTGCACAGCACTGGCACAGACCTGCCTGGCAAAAACTGATAGGAACTGATGTAACCTAGTCCTGAAAAGGACTCCAATTACAATTAGTCTTTACTTCCACAATCTATCTATTTAAGAGCACAGACCTGCCTGATAAAAGTCGTAGGAAATGCTGTAACCTAGTCCTTAAAAGGACTGCAATCACAACTATTCCCTACTCCCAAGCTATCTGTATATTTGTGCGAAAATTGGCTTGAAATTAACAAGGTATAGCGCACACAGCAACAGCGGTGCCGTCTAACACGCAGCTGCAGCAGTGAGAAAATGGTGGCGACGGGGAAAATGGCTTGGTCTTATAGGGCAAGGACATGTGACATACACTGCCAATCACACATGCCCTTGCTTGTGTGAAAAAAAGCACTTCGCTCCGTGTGTGCGCTGCTGATAGGCTGACAGATTGCACCTCCCCACTGCAAATGCGGGAAAGAGAAAAAAAAATGGAGATCTTCATTGTTCCTGCAGAGATCCATCCCCTGCCCCTCCCCCCGCCCCGCTGTACACTCAAACTGCGTATTAACATTAATTTTCATCATTACTGAGAAAAAATCCAGTTATGATTTTGGTGCACGAACAGTTATCGAACATAACCTCGAACAGCCGAATTTTTCTCAAATTGTTCGTGTTCGCCGACCGGCTCGAACACCGCCCAAAACAGCTCGAATTTGAGATTGGCGAACAGTTCGAGTAGAACAACGCTCATCTCTACTAATCATGTTTATCTGTATCTTGACTGGAAAATAATTTGGGCTTTGTAGCAGTGTGCAGCACTGATCCTATTAGGCCATCTATAATAAGCTTCACCAGATTTAAAATTAAAAATAATTTTTAGCTGCATCTAGCCCGGAAAATAATTTTGGGGCTCCGAGATGCGCAAGACACATAAGTGCCTTCTTGCTGCACTACCTGCAGCATGACCCTCATATTGTCAGAATTCGAAGTAATCATGACTACTGGGTTGCCACACTCTTAGATCCCCCAAACTTTTCGATCAACCTTTTCATTTTAATAAAGACCAAAAAAATGGTCATTTTTGAAATTATAAGCATTAGCAGGTTGTTAGAAACTGAAATCAAACAGTTTTCAACTCAAAACTTTATTCTAGGTGATGTTACATTTTCACATAGGACCCCTTGTTCGAAAGGAGCTTCTGAACTCTCTCGTCCATTGAATTTGTCAGGTTTTGGATGGTTTCTGCTTCAATTGTTTTGCATGAGGACAGAATACCCTCCCAGAGCTGTTGCTTAGATGTGAACTGCCTCCCGCCATCATAGACACTCCTTTTAATGATGCTCCAAAGGTTCTGAATGGGGTAGAGGTCAGGGGAGCATGGGGGTCACACCATAAGTTTGTCCCCTTTTATGCCCATATCAGCCAGAGATGCAGATGTTTTATGTGCAGCATGAGATGGTGCATTATCATGCAGAAAAATGATCTTGCTGTGAAATACACGGTTCTTCTTCTTGAACCATGGCAGGAAGTGCTGTTTGAGAAAATCCACATACATTATGGAGTTCATCTTTAGCGCCTTCAGGGATCCTAAAGGGGCCGACAATCTCTCTCCCCATGATTCCAGCCCAAAACATTACTCCACCTCCTCCTTGTTGGCGCTGTAGCCGTGTTTGCGTGGGGTGTCCATCAACCAGCCATCCTCCACTCCATTCATCTGGACCATCGAGCGCTGCACGGCACTCATCCGTGAACAAAACAGTTTTGAAATCAGTCTTCATGTAATGTTTGGCCCACTGGAGCCGTTTCTGCTTGTGTGAAGTGGATAGAGGAGGTCGACAGGATGGCGTATGCACAGCTGCAAACCTCTGAAGGACCCTGCATCTTGTTGTTCGGGGGACGTTGGAGGCACAAGCAGCTTCAAAAACTTGTCTGCTGCTATGACAAGGCTTTTTTGCCGCTGCTCTTTCAACCTGACGTAATTGCCTGTAGGAAAGAGTCCTCAATTTGCCCTTATCAGCACGCACACGTGTGTACTGTGAATCAGCTACATACTTCTTGATTGCCAAGACACTTCATCCTGATCATCGCACAATGTTGATTGTAGTCATGCCTTGACCTAAACACTCCACAATTTGTTGCTTCTCAGCAGCCGACACATCCTTTTTCTTTCCCATTTTGGCAGAAAATGTAGGCTGCTTAATAATGTGAGAGAGCCTTCTTAAGTAGTCTTGCCTTTCATTGGACACACCTGCCAAACTAATTAGCACAGGTGTCTGCAATTGCTTACAGTGATATAAAGAGCCCTGACACACATCACCATCAATGAGTTTAACTGACAAACAAACAAATTATTCCCTTATCACTCCTAAACACTTTTTGCATAATAATTTGGAACGCGGTGTACTTGTGCTTTTCCACAAAACACCAGTGGTTCACGTAGTGAATCTTACAGTTCTAACTTGCCAACCGTGGTCTGTATGGAATTGTTCAATAAAGGGCCCAAAATTAAGATAACATAGATGGGAGAGGTCTCTATGAATAGGAATTCCTAAGTATTTGATACCCTGTGAGGGCCAGGCAAAGGGAAAGTTGGACTGGATGGAATCCTATATGGATTTAGGGAGGGAGACATCGAGGGCCTCAGACTTCGCTGCATTGATTTTAAAATTTTACCATGTAACAAAGTGATCTATTTCAGCCATAACAGCAGGGATGGATATATGTGATTGAGTGATATATACTAGGACATCATCAGCAAATAGAGAGCACTTGTACTCGGTGCCTCCCACCTCAATCCACCTAATATTGGGGTTATGGCGAATTGATGAGAGCAGGTGCTCCGTCACTAGGATGTATAAGAGAGGGGACAGAGGACATCCCTGCCTTGTCCCATTGGTGATTGTGAAAGGTGATGAAAATGTTCTGACGCACCCCCTGGGCCTTGGGACACCCGGAGCCGGACCCTTTTTGGTGGATGCTGGTGGTTGTAGTCTTCGTGGCGGCGATCCGGTTCCGTGGCTCAGGGCGGTCAAACCAGTGGCGGAACTATTTATGTGGTTTTGATGTTTAAATGTCCGACTACGCCACCCGTGGATTGCGGTCAGAGTGAACCGCCGCTACAGGGCAGACCGCTAAGGCTGGTGTTGTGGGTGCAGCAGAGCGTAGCATAACTCCCCACGGGAGGAGTATTGCCTCAGGGCAGTGTATGCGGAGGATGGGGGTGATGGTGCAGGGCAGCAGCAGTAACGACACGGAGTCAGTGATGCAGTTCAGGGCCTTTACTCACAGTTCTTATTATCCAGACCACGTCTGCAGGTAACGGCTGCCCACGTCGTACTGTGCTCACCAGGTGAGGGGCTCAGACAACTCCCAGATAACTTTGGAGCGCTTCACAGGACCCCCTTTGTGTGTCCTTTGTCTGGCCTTTCTTACCAACACTTCTGTCCGGCTGCCTCGGGCCTCCTCTTGGTAAACTTGGCGCCAGTTTCCCTGACCCTATGTGGTGCCTTCCTAGCGGGTGGAGCAAGGGGCTGCGCCACATAAAATGTCAGAGCCTCCCGTTTCTAGCTGAGGGTCGTTTCCTGCCTCCACTAGTTCGGGGACCGGTCTCCCCCTTTGGCCTGACCCCTCCACGCAGGTGGATTCGGGCGTGCGGTGGCGACTCGCCCGTCCGCACCCCTGGGATCCCTTCATTCCTCGTTCCTGGAGCCTTCTCCGCTCCTCTTCCTTCCTTCTCCCTCTTGCAGGCCTGGGCCTCTGTTACTAGGCCCGCCTCCGGAGCAGAGCTCATGCAGAGCCCCTGCTCCCTGCCACTTCTGCTCAGACTTCTCTGCACTGAACTAAGATGGTGCCCACCTTTTATACTCCCTTCTCAATGCACCCAGGAACTGCTTCCTCCCTGCTCCTGCACTGCAGGGTTCCCCTTCCTCAGTGTTCCCTCCCCCCACTCCAGCCAGGGACAGGGACTGTCGTGCCCATCTCAGGGGCATATTGGTCGCCCTGCCCCACGGCAATGTGGTGTAATGCATGCAGGTGTCGGGTCCTGATCCACACTCCATCCTTATCTGAGAGTGAGATATCACACCTCTGGGTGAGGTGCAATACGTCTGTAGCAACCGAGCCCTCGGTGCTACAGTTCCATTTATCTTCAGCCTAGGTGACGTATTGTGATACAGGGCCGTGATTTTGGCTATAAAAGGGTCCCCTAGACCCCTACCCCAAGCTTTTTAAGAGAATCATATATGGCGTGCCAGGAGACTCTATGGAATGCTTTCTCAGCATCCAACGAGAGTATCTACTTACAAATTTTTAACTGCATCTAGCCCAGGAAATACTTTGTGCCTAGTAGCAGTGTCTGCTAGTCAGCGGATTATCCCGGCTGTTAAGCAAGCTACACCACCTGTAGTTTGGACACTTAATTTTTTCAAAGGAAATGCTTCGAGACCACGGGATACTCAGTGAAGAGCATCAGGAGGCACCCCAAGGCATAGGGGCTGGGACTGGCACTAGGATGCCTTGCGGTGGACAGCCGAGCTCGATCCTTATAAAAGCTTTTTAACTGCAGCAGCTTTAGTGGACGCTACTGGAGCTGGAATTACGCGGCTGCTGGCATGAGACTTGCCCTCCAATAGATCCTTGTAAATGGATTTAAAGTGTATTCATTCAAATTAGAGGGACAATTTAAATTAAAAAGCTTAGAGCTGCCTCCACCACAGGGGGGCTCTCTCGACCCACCAGCGGACAGGCACCAGTATTGGGAGAGGGGGGCTGGCCGTCAGGGTTCACCGCGGCTCTGGCACAAACCCGGCGACACGGAGGTGGCACGGGCAGGAGCGGACTGGCCGTCTCGGCTTCTCACTTTTTGGATTTTAGAAGGGCATGACATGCCTATATCTGTGTCTCCCCCTCCTTTTACTCCTCCACCTCTTTTCTTTTCGCATGACTATATGTACTTGTCACTTTTCCATGTGTTAGTTGTGTCTTCTGAGCAGTTTGTCAGCTTTTGGACACCTTTGAAGGTGTTTTCTATGTGTTTCTATGTGTTTTTGTTTGCCTGCCATTGTTTTTAACGGTGTTCGAAGGTGTTCGACGAACAGTTCGACGAACAGTTCGGCGAACACACGGGTGTTCGACGAACCGAACCGAACTCGAACACTACGGGGGTGGCTCAACACTACTGATGACCAAGTTTCTATGCAGTGGTGGTATAGAGATGCTATTGGTCAGTGGCCAAGTGTAGATATGTTTTGAACGCACAAATAGCACACTTTAAATGGAGTATAATATTTGGCAGCTTCCAAAAAAATTTAGGATTATTAGGGTACGTGCACACGATCAGTAATGGCTGCGGATTGGAAGCAGTGCACTTGCGTAATGTATAGGATGCGGTGAATCCACATGGTTCAATGAACATATGCGAATTCACCTGCATGTAGCGCTTTGGCCGCAGCATAAAGTATGCTGCGTTCAAAGCGCTGCCAATACCGACCGTGTGCACATACACTTAGCGCAGTAATATTTGACCACCTGAGATGATGGACAAGTTTCTCTGCTTTCATTATACAGCAATGCTATTTAAATCAACCACATTTGGCTATATGCTGTTAACAAGCAAATGGACCAGTATAAATGGTGTATTATATTGCTTTTCACAAAAATTATCAGGATTCGCAAAAAAAATATTATTAGCCCTGATATCTAGGTCCCAGCAGCCGAAAGAATGTGCAGTGAACCCAATTCTTTACTATACTAGCTCTCCAAAAACTCTGCCTAGCTACTGCTATCAACAGTATTAATATTCATCAGAATGAGCCCTTACAAGGACTGTTAGTGCAGATGAAATAAATAGTAGTGGTGTGGCATTATTTGAAATGCCCTACTTATTATTATGATGGCTGGACCATACATGACAAGAACTTTCTACCTAATGTGTCCCCCCTATTTCCTTATAGATTGTAAGCTTGAGAGCAGGGCTCTCATTCCTTTTGTAACTATTGATCTATATACTACTATACAATGTCTGATCTTGTTTGTATATGTCCCTGCTGAATTGTGAAGTGCTGCGGAAAATGATGGCGCTGTATAATTAAAATTATTATTATTATTCTAGTGAGGTTGAATGTGACGCGCCCCTGGGCCTGTGTCGCGCTGCGTTGCGCACGCGGGAGCTTACCCGGAGCCGGATCTGTTGAGGGTTGTAGTCTCGTGGCGGTGACCCGGTCCGTGCCCAGGGAGTCAAACTGAGCGGCGATGTATCAGCGGTAGATGTTGGACGACTACGCCACCCGTTGAGTACAGCTAAGGAGCTGCTGCTGCAGGGCAGACCGCTGAGGCCGGTGGTAGGATTGTGCAGCGTGATAGTATAACCCCCAACGGGAGGGGTATGGCCTCAGGGCAGCCGACGTGGATGATGGGGGGTAGCAGGAACCACTCGGAGACGGTACGGTGTAGTTCAGGGTCTTTACTGGTGACAAAGATAGACCCTCCCGGAGTACTGGCTAGCGATTGGGGCCTGGTCAGTCCTTGAGCAGATGGGATCTCCCCTGGCCAGGCGGAGTTGTAGGCCTCCCAAACTAACTGTACTCTTCTGGCTACCTTGCTAGAGGCGGGTATAAGTAGCCCACGTCCCTGAGTGTACCGTGTGGTGCTCACCCGTATGGCCGGTGACTCGGGGCCTTCTAGTAGCTTCCGCTCCACGACGGCGGTGCTGGTCCCATGCGTGTGACCGTGCCTTCGGGTTTCTTGGCCAGAGGACCTGGAATCCCCTGCCTGACGGATTCTGCTGCTGGGTAGGAGTTAGTCCCCACAGCCTCGGACTCCGGGTCCGGTAAGAAATCTTCTTAGTCAGGGCGAGCTCTGCAGCTGCCAGCCCCTGACTCCTTGTAACACTGCTCCCACAGAGCTCCTGATGTTCTGTTCCTATATTTGCTTCTTTTCTCTGTCTCTACTTCTTCTCTACTCACTAACCCTGCCTCAGCCCTAGGTTTATATAGGGGAAGTTCTTCCCCTCCCAGGACTGGGCAGGAGGTGTGGCATGCATAGGATTCCTGACCAAGAGACCTCCCACCTGCTCTCAGACATAACATTGCTGTTACTGTGGAAACCAGATCCCTGGGGTGCCACATTCCCCTCTAGTGAAATTTAGTACTCCGGGACTAAACATATTTTAGAAAAACATAACAAGATATAACAATAACAATACAATAAAGAAACACATAAAGGTGGTCACGGCATGTCCGTAACCGGGTGCAGTCTTTGAAGAAAGCAAGGTGTCCATTTCACCAAAACAGGGAGACGTAACCAGGTAGGGGTCTGTCCTGCCCCGAGTCCTTAACAGTCTTTAGTCCGTCCTGGGTTACGCTCCAACTATGTACACAGGATTCCCGGTAAATCCACCAAAGACTCCTATAAACAACTAGAAACACATAATTATACACAAGCAACAAGAAAAACAGGTAACCACAAATAAAACAATTTATACACTTCAAATCCTCCAACGTGCGGGTAACTGGCCTCTAGTGGCCCTAGTGGACCTACGGAGCTGACTGTCTAGCCCTGAACTACAGGGTGTAGGAGCTGTCAAGGGTAAACTGGGCAGCTGTCTACCGGCTCTTTGGCTCACTAGGGGTACGGCAGGCTCACTATAAGCAGAGGGTTGATCCTCCTGTTCTGCTTGTGTGGAGTCTTCTGCCTCCTGGACCGGCTGCTCTTCCAGCTCTACCTGTTGCTCCGTAGGCACTTGGGATGCTGGTTGGAGGAACGTGAGGACGGGTACCACAACTGCACCATTGACTTGAGTCCAGGACCGAGGGAAGTCTCCGAGCACAGTACTAACCATATCTTCCCTTTCCTCTACGGGTCGATGGTCTTCTTGTTCCTCTTCAGGGTTCCGTAGCTGTTCAGGACACTTCTTCAGGTGATCCCGGGATACAATGGCTATGGTCTCCCCTCCGTCTTTGCTGATGGTACAGACTTTCGGGTTCTCGTGGCTTGAGGGCAGTACGGTGTACGGGTCCTTCTCCCACTGGTCGTCCAACTTGTGGAGCCATCGTTTCCTCTTCAAGACCTGCTCTCCGGGTACCAGGGGAACAGCGGGAGCATACTGGTTGTAAGTTTTCTCTTGTCTTTCCCTAGCCTGACAGAGACTTCGCTCCACCTCTCCTGTACTTTCCGGTACTGCTGCTGCCTCTCTGTGTCCCAGTCTGCTTCTGGTGAAGTGTCCTCGGGTGTCAGGACTCCCATTTCCAGGTCAACAGGTAACTTACCAGGTCTCGCCCTCATTAGGTAAGCCGGGGTACAGTTGGTGGAACCTACCGGGATGTGGTTGTATAGGTCCACCAGATCGGGCAGCTTCTCAGGCCACAGACTGCGTTCTTCCAGGGGCAACGTTTTCAGAAGATCCATTACCACCTGGTTCATTTTCTCACAAAGTCCATTAGTTTGCGGATGATAGGGTGTCGTCCTTATCTTCCGGCAGCCATACAGATTGCAGAATTCCTGGAAGACCTCCGCTTCAAAGGCAGGTCCCTGGTCCGTCAGCACTTGGTCCGGGTACCCGTGTGGACGGCAGAAGTGCTGCTGGAAGGCTCTAGCTGCTGTTTGAGCCGTTAAGTCCTTGACGGGGACGACAACCAAGAACCGGGAGTAATGATCCACGATGGTTAACGCGTAGACGTAGCCCCTTCTGCTTGGGGTCAGTTTTACATGATCCAAGGCTACCAGTTCCAACGGCTGCCGGGTGACGATGGACTGCAGGGGAGTCTTCTGGCTGGCACGGTCCTTCCTCCTCAGGTTGCACGGGCCACAGTCTCTGCACCACCTCTCGATGGTTCCCCTCATGCCTACCCAATGGAACCGCCCGCGCAGCAGGAACTCCAGCTTCTTCCATCCGAAATGCCCAGCTCCATCGTGGTATGCCTCCATCACCATGGCTGCGTCTCGTCGTGGCACCACTACTTGCCAGATTAGATCATGCGTCCGGGAGTTAACCATCCTGTGGCACAACTTCCCCTTGTAAAGGAACAGTCGACTCTTCTCAGCCCACAGTTGCTTGGCTTCCTCCGGAGCGTCTGGGTCAAGGCGAGCCTCTGGCTGAGTCAGCATCTCCTTCACCAGCCGGACAGCAGGGTCACTGTCTTGCGTTTCCGCCCAGTTGTAGTGAGGTAAGGGGTTAAGCGTAGCGCCTTGCTTACTCCTTACCCGATGGGAATACTGGATAGTCCCATGACGGTGAAACGCGGGGAGTTCGACTTCTTCCAGTCCCTCTGGATCTTCTCCTACGTCCGGTAGGTTTGGCATCCTGGACAGGGCGTCCGCGTTGGTATTGGAGCGTCCTGCCCGGTATTTGATGGTGAACTCGTAGTTGGACAGGCGGGCCATCCATCTCTGCTCTAGGGCACCGAGTCTTGCCGTGTCCAGGTGTGTCAACGGGTTGTTATCCGTGTACACGACGAACCGGGAAGAAGCGAGGTAGTGCTTAAAGCGTTCGGTGACTGCCCACACCACTGCCAGGAACTCTAGCTTAAATGAGCTGTAATTCTCAGGGTTTCTTTCGGTGGGTCGCAGTTTTCGGCTGGCGTAAGCGATTACTCGCTCTTTCCCCTGCTGGATCTGGGACAGCACGGCTCCTAGCCCGATGTTACTTGCGTCGGTGTAGAGGATAAAGGGCTGGCTGTAATCCGGGTACGCCAGGATTTCATCCCCCGTGAGGGCCATCTTCAGCTGGCGGAAGGACTCTTCTTCTAACTTCTCCCATCTGAAGGGTGGCTTCTGGTTCTTGGCCTTCCGGGACTGGCCTATCAGGAGGTCCTGCATAGGAGCTGCCTTTTTGGTGAAACCGGGGATGAATCTGCGGTAATAGCCTACCAACCCGAGGAACTGCCGCACTTCCTTTACACTGGAGGGACTTGGCCATTCCTTAATTGCGGTGATCTTATCAGGGTCGGGAGCCACTCCATCAGCGCTCACCACGTGTCCCAGGTACTGCACCTTTGGTTTCAGGAGGTGACACTTGGAGGGTTTCACCTTTAGGCCGTAGCTTGCCAGAGCTTCGAACACTTCCGCCAGGTGTTTCAGGTGGTCCTCATACGTCTTGGAATATACGATGACATCGTCCAGGTACAACAGGACCGTCTCGAAGTTTCTGTGGCCCAGACAGCACTCCATTAATCGTTGGAAGGTTCCTGGTGCGTTGCAGAGTCCGAACGGCATGCAGGTAAACTCGCTAAGTCCCATCGGGGTGGTGAATGCGGTCTTCTCCCGGTCCGCCTCTGCTACAGGAACCTGCCAGTACCCACTAGTGAGATCCAAGGTAGAGAAGAAGTTAGCAGATCTTAAAGCAGCCAAAGACTCCTCTATCCTTGGTAAGGGGTACGCATCCTTGTGTGTGATACGGTTGATTTTCCGGTAATCTACACACATCCTCATGGTGTTGTCTTTCTTTTTGACTAAGATTAGTGGAGCTGCCCAGGGGCTACAGCTATCCCTGATCACCCCAGCCTCCTTCATGTCTCTAAGCATCCCCTTGGCGTGTTGGTAGTGTGCAGGGGGTACGGGTCGATACCTCTCTTTTATGGGAGGATGGTCTCCCGTGGGGATGTGGTGTTCTACCCCCTTGACTCGCCCGAAGTCTAACGGGTGTTTACTAAACACTCTCTCGTACTCTTGAACCACCCGATAGACTCCCTGTTTCTGGTGTGAGGGAGTGGAGTCAGTACCCAAATGTAGTTGCTGACACCAGTCCTCCATTGTTTTCTTAGAGCCGTTACCTTCCTCCGGGTGAGATGGAGGCAAGGGTTCCACAGATTGTATAGCATTTTGGTTAATGGTATATAATTTGGCTAGCGTGGCATACCGGGGCAGGTACACTTCCCTCTTCCCGATATTGATTATGCGAACGGGCACCCTCCCATGGCGTACATTAACCACCCCCCGTGCTGTCAAGATGGTGGGCCTACTGTCTGAGTAAACTGGTTCTACCATTGCCTGGTAATCTCTACCTCTCAGACCAATAGCTGCCCGGCACCAAATCATCATTTCACTTTTTGGGGGCATGGCAATAGGGAAAGGGTCACACATTCTCACGCTACCAATCTCACCGCCGGAGAGTTCCACCTGTTGCCGTCGCATCAGTGCCCGGATCTCTTTTTGGAGCACTCGCTGCTCGCCGGAGCTGGCGTTCTTGGCAACCTGCTGTAAAAGGAAAATCACCTCTGCAAGACAATTTTCAATTACATTAGTTCCTAGAGTTATCTTTGGGTGACTCTCGTGTTTGTCAATGTCTACAATGATCAGTCCCTGTGCTGCCAGTTCAACTCTACCAATTTTAATGGTCACCTCTTTAAATCCGATCTGTGGCACGGGCTGACCATTGCTGGCGATGATACTCAAGTCGTCGTCAGGGTAGCGGGTAATATCCGAGTCATTCCAGTACTGCTTGAAGAGCACGTACGGGATGGTGGTGACCTGTGACCCGGTGTCCAGTAGGGCACTCATAGGAATGCCATCCAGTACCACAGGCAAGACTGGACGTCCTCCCACATATTTGTCGCGCCAGTTCGATGGGCCTGATGATCTTTTTCCTGGGGGTTGGCCCTCTACCCCAGGTTGTGCCAGTTTAAAGGACAGTACCTTGCCATATGTCCGGGTTGATTGCAGCGGCGGCAGATGGGTCGTCCGTCCTCGTTGTATCGGTCGCTGGGTCTTCCTCTGGCCGGTGGGGTCCTCCTTGGTCGACGCCACGGGATGTCCTCCGGTCCGGATGCCAGCTGGAGTGGAAACCTGTAAAGACTGCACAGTTCGGGTTAGCGCAGCAACGCTTTTAGCTAGCTCTTGGACCTGATGGTGCAGGTCTGGAGCCGGGTCATTGTTCAAAGCCTGCGCATCAGCTCCCACAGGCCCTGCCGACAAGGGCGCCGCCTCCTGGTGGTAAGTGGTAGTGGGGCGTCTGTGGGTCACAACGCCACCTGGTGCCGGTTCTCGGAGCACCCGGATGGCGCTGTCCTTGAACTGTGCAAATCCCAGATGAGGGTCCTGTAAGGCCATTGCCCGCAACTGGGTTCGGTGGGCATTGCAATATAAACCCTCTATAAATTGTTCAGTCAACAGCCTGTCCTCGTCTCCCACGCCGTCAGGGTCGGTCTGCTTAATGGCTCTCAGGGCCTCTTGTAGGTTCAGGGCATAGTCCCTTATACTCTCATGTGCCCGCTGTTTGCACCCGTAGAATCTAAGCTTGAGCTCGGCTGAGGTGCGGGTATCAAAGGTGTCCCTCAGCCGGGTTAGTATCCCTGCGACAGTCCTCCCCCCAGGTGGCCAGGACTTTACCTCCCTTCGGGCTGCCCCAGTTAATTGGGCCACCAGGATGCTCACTTTTTGCTCTTCTGTGAGGGGGTACACCTGGAAGAGGCTATCCAGCTTTTCTCTAAAGTCATGCAGGGTATGTGACTCCCCTGAGTACTGGGGTAGCCAGGCCGCTCCCGGGATATAGGGCATGGTGAAAGGCATGACTGCAGCAGCGATGGCGCTGGCGGGGGTTGAGGCAGTGAAGCTCTCCTCCGTATCCGACATCTTCCTCCCCCCTAGTGGACCGTGGCCTACCTTGCGATGATCCTCTTCCGTAGGCCGCGGCTCCGCAGTAGATCGTCAGGGTTGAGGACCTTCCGTCGCGCTCCTGTGACGTCGGCGTCTGCTGGGCTCCTTCCAGGACCTTACGCGACGTCCGGACGTGAGGCGGGGCTTCAGTTCTCGCGCGCTTTCGGAGTCCACGCCCCTCTTCTTCCCGCGCGACGTCTTCAAGATGGCGTCCAACGGCGGGAAAACTCCACGGAAGGCGGGAAGAAGGCTGAAAATGGCGCCGGATGGCGGGAATCTTCACCGATGGCGGGAAGAAGGCTGAAGATGGCGCCGGATGGCGGGAATCTTCACCACAGGTAAGTTTGAACAGTCTCTTTCAGACACGCAGTACCCGGTGGTTGCGTGCACGAAATCCTGCCGACTACGTCAAAAGTTGACGCGCCCCTGGGCCTGTGTCGCGCTGCGTTGCGCACGCGGGAGCTTACCCGGAGCCGGATCTGTTGAGGGTTGTAGTCTCGTGGCGGTGACCCGGTCCGTGCCCAGGGAGTCAAACTGAGCGGCGATGTATCAGCGGTAGATGTTGGACGACTACGCCACCCGTTGAGTACAGCTAAGGAGCTGCTGCTGCAGGGCAGACCGCTGAGGCCGGTGGTAGGATTGTGCAGCGTGATAGTATAACCCCCAACGGGAGGGGTATGGCCTCAGGGCAGCTGACGTGGATGATGGGGGGTAGCAGGAACCACTCGGAGACGGTACGGTGTAGTTCAGGGTCTTTACTGGTGACAAAGATAGACCCTCCCGGAGTACTGGCTAGCGATTGGGGCCTGGTCAGTCCTTGAGCAGATGGGATCTCCCCTGGCCAGGCGGAGTTGTAGGCCTCCCAAACTAACTGTACTCTTCTGGCTACCTTGCTAGAGGCGGGTATAAGTAGCCCACGTCCCTGAGTGTACCGTGTGGTGCTCACCCGTATGGCCGGTGACTCGGGGCCTTCTAGTAGCTTCCGCTCCACGACGGCGGTGCTGGTCCCATGCGTGTGACCGTGCCTTCGGGTTTCTTGGCCAGAGGACCTGGAATCCCCTGCCTGACGGATTCTGCTGCTGGGTAGGAGTTAGTCCCCACAGCCTCGGACTCCGGGTCCGGTAAGAAATCTTCTCAGTCAGGGCGAGCTCTGCAGCTGCCAGCCCCTGACTCCTTGTAACACTGCTCCCACAGAGCTCCTGATGTTCTGTTCCTATATTTGCTTCTTTTCTCTGTCTCTACTTCTTCTCTACTCACTAACCCTGCCTCAGCCCTAGGTTTATATAGGGGAAGTTCTTCCCCTCCCAGGACTGGGCAGGAGGTGTGGCATGCATAGGATTCCTGACCAAGAGACCTCCCACCTGCTCTCAGACATAACATTGCTGTTACTGTGGAAACCAGATCCCTGGGGTGCCACAAATGCACGTCATCATTTTTCAAAAGGCATTCAACTCCAGAAGGTGGTACAGCAGTGAAAGCACCACCTGCAGCTTGACCAGGTGAGATGTTAGTTGGCACACAAGTGGATGACTTTTAGAATAATCCTGTTTCTTCCTCTATGCACAATCAGGGATGAATATTTGCCGGTACAACAAAGTAGTAGGTGTATCCGAAACATCTAAAGCAGTAATAGTGAATAACTATTATAATGATGATAACACTGACCAGGTACTACTTGATGATGCAGCCTGGCTGACAGAAAAGTGAGCTTGATGAGAAGGGGGAGGAGAACAACTTGAGTCTTGCTCAGATTGTTGACTGGCTTGCATTTCGCAAATGAACAGGTGATGTCGCTTCTAGTGTTGAGCGAGAACTAAAATGCTCGGGAGCTAGAAGCTCGGGCCGAGCTCACCGTGATACTCGAGTGCTCGACCCGAGCAACGAGCCCAATGTTAGTCTATCGGAGACCTGAGCATTTTTGCGGCGGCACCCCCGGCAGTCTGTAGAAAGCCTAAAAAGTGCCCAAAACGATAGTGACAGTGCTCAAATGACATGGGGACAGCATGGGGATCGCCCCAGGAAGCATTTCTGACCACCAGGTCACTGCTGTGAACAACGTGGCCAGAGGTATTAAGCCACTTTTACGGGCTCACAATAAAACGTTCAAAAACGAAAGTGAAACTGCTTTCCTGTGAAATATGTTAAGGAACATCCTTTCCAGGGTAAAGACTTGTGTATAAGGTAAAATAAATAACCAAAAACAAAAATACTCCTCCACACCTTGGGCTATGTTCACAAGTAGCATTTTTTATGCGTTTTTGCACTTTTGTATTACTTTCAACCATGACAAATGCATTCACCGGGAAATGTCATTTTAACATTTTACAACCTTATCTGGCCATGTGCTGTGTGACACATGCATACAGTGCTGAAACGACATGGGAACAGCATGGGGAATACCCCTGGAAGCATCTCTGACACCCAGGTTACAGCCTAAAAGTGTGCCCATCAGAAGTGATCCTTGCCGCATCAGAAGATGCCGACTTGCAACTATCCCCGTGTAAGCCCTTGTCCCAGGGCAGTGTTCAATTGTACCTCCCCCATTCCTTGCAATGCAAGAACAAGTATGCAGCCTGCTACCCACCCACCTCCAGGCTGCAATACCATACTGCTTACTTGCTTGCACTTGAAATTGGGCCTTTTAGGCATGTGGAGGTGGAATCTGGCCACCACGTCATGGCTGCGTCGGCAGCCTGGTATCCATACTCAGCCCAAAGACACCGGGCGGCCAGGTGTCCACGCTTGGTCCCCAGCCGCCAGGTGGTGGCCGGGTGTCCATACTCGGACCACAGCCGCCCCGCGGATGGGTGCCCACACACGGTCACCAGCAGCCTGGGGGCGGTCGGGTGTCCATAAATGGTCCCCAGCCGCCCCTATTAGTCCCAGTGCGCCTTATACACAAGTGCGCATACCAAAACATTACCTGTGCCCTCCCCAGTGCATTTAGTGGGAAGGACAGCCTAACCACTAACACGTCGACAAGTAAATGTGGCCAGGGATGCTCCATCTCACTGACGCCTTCACACTGGGTTAATATTGTGGAAGCCGGGGCACAGTTGGACACAGTTATAGGGCATACAGTGAGTGCAGTGCCTACCAAAAATTTTGAGGCACTCCAATGCCCCTTTGAAGTGACATGGAGGTCAGAGGGCCTTACCTATACCGATTTTTCCATTTATAGCAACTGGGTCTCCTGTACACTGTTGGCCTAAGCAGTGAATGGAAGGCTTTCCAAAAATTTTGAGGAACTGCAATGCCCCTTAAAACAGATGTGGATTACAGCGTACTATAAACCTTCTACCTATTATTGGGGAGTAGGTGTCCCTTAGTGTTCGCCTATGCATTGAAAAGCAAAAGCTGACTAAAATTAGGAGGAAATGCAATGCCCATTGGAAGAGTCGTGGAGGTTAGAGGTAATTAAAACAACATTTCAATGCCCCTTGGAAGAGCTGTGGAGTTCAGAGTGGTTTAACAAGATGGTTTTAAGGCCCCTTGGAAGAGATGTGGAGGTCACAGTAGCTTAACAAGACGGTTTTAATGCCCCTTGGAAGAGACGTGGAGGTCACAGTGGAATAAAAAGACAATATCAATGCCCCTTGGAAAAGTGGTGGAGGTAGCAGTGGAATAAAAAGACAATATCAATGCCCCTTGAAAGAGACGTGGAGGTCACAGTAGCTTAAAAAGACGGTTTTAATGCCCCTTGGAAGAGACATGGAGGTCACAGTAGCTTAACAAGATGGTTTTAATTACCCTTGGAAGAGACGTGGAGTTCAGAGTGGTTTAACAAGACGGTTTTAATGCCCCTTGAAGGAGATGTGGAGGTCCCAGAGGAATAAAAAGACAATATCAATGCCCCTTGGAAGAGTGGTGGAGGTCGCAGTGGAATAAAAAGACAATATCAATGCCCCTTGGAAGAGACGTGGAGGTCACAGTAGCTTAACAAGACAGTTTTAATGCCCCTTGGAAGAGACGTGGAGGTCACAGTAGCTTACCAAGGCGGTTTTAATGCCCCTTACAAGAGCCATGCAGTACAGCCTATTAAAAACATTATTCCCATTATTGGGGAGTGCATCTCCCATAGTCTTTGCCTATGCCTTCCAAGCAAAAGCTGCCAAAAATTAGGACAGAGGAACTTGCAATGCCCCTTACAAGAGCCATGCAGTACAGCATACTAAGAACATTATTCCCATTATTGGAGAGTGGGTCTCCCATAGTCTTTGCCTCTGCCTTCCAAGCTAAAGCTGCCAAAAATTAGGATGGAGGAACTTGCAATGCCCCTTAGAAGAGCCATGCAGTACAGCATATTAAAAACATTATTCCCATTTTTGGGGAGTGGGTCTCCCATAGTCTTTGCCTATGCCTTCCAAGCAAAAGCTGCCAAAAAATTAGGATGGAGGAACTTGCAATGCTGGCAACACGGACCACGGTCACCCTGGTGGTATAGTGGTGGGGGAGGCTGAGGATAAGGAGAAGAGCATAAAACAGCCAAAATGAGGAAGCGTATACCCATGTGTGGGTGTGAAGCGGTGCATGGGAATACACCTCCCGAAATAACACAGTGGATTTGACTTTATGTTACTCTGCTGTCATTTGGTGGTGATGAGAAATCTGGCCCAATCCAACCCTTGTTCATTTTGATAAGGGTCAGCTTGTCAACATTGTCAATTGACAGGTGAGTGCTCTAATCAGTTATAATTCCCCCAGCGGCACTAAAAACACGCTTTGATAACATGCTAACAGCAGGGCAGGCCAGGACCTCCAAGGCGTACAGAGCGAGTTCATTCCAAGTGTCCAGCTTGGATACCCAATAATTAAAAGGCACAGAGGAATCACGGAGGACGCTGGTACGGTTGGCAAGGTACTCCCTCAACATCTTTTGAAACTTTCCTCTCCTTGTGAGAGTACTCGCACCTCAGGGCCTGTAAGCTGGGCAGGTCTCAAAAAACTCTCCCATAACGTTGACAGTGTTTCCCTGCCTCTGCGAGATTGGAGTTGCATCTCTCTCGCCTGTACGCCTTGGTTGGGCAACGTACTGTGACCTCTGCCGCTAGCGTGTTCAGATGGGAAATTTTTTAACAGTTCTGCAGCAAGGGCCTTCTGGTACTGCCGAATTTTTGTAGCCCTCGCCACCTCAGGAATAAGAGAGTGAAAGTTCTCCTTGTAGCAGGGGTCTAAAAGTGTCACCAACCAGTAATGACTGTCACCCAACATTTTGACAACGCGAGGGTCACGGTTAAGGCAGCGTAACATAAAGTCAGCCATGCATGCCAGACTGGTAACGGGCAAGACTTCCATGTCCTCACCAAGATGACGACTGACCATGCTCTCCTCCTCCTCCTCCTCCTCCTCCTCCTCCCCCTTGTCCTCAGGCCACCCACGCTGAATCGACAGTATGACATTTGTACAGGTACTACCGTCTACAGCGCATGATACCAGCTCCTGTTCTTCCTCCTCCTCCTCCTCTCCCTCATTGTCCCCCAATGCACATTGGGATGAGATGAGGCTGGGCTGTGTGTAATCGTCCGCTTCGGCTCCTTGATCCATCTCATCATACTCTGGCTGCAATGCCTCCTCTTTAATTCTCTGCAGAAAGCGTTGCAAAAGACAGACAAGTGGGACGCTGACACTAATGATGGCGTCATCGCCACTCACCTTCTTAGTGGACTCCTCAAAGTTTGTCAGGATGGTACATGTGTCAGACATCCAGGTCCACTCCTGAGGTCTTATGTGTGGAGTCTGACCTGAATATCGACGGCCTTGTTGCAGCTTGTACTCCTCAACTGCTCTCTTCTGCTCACAAATCCTTAGCAACATGTGGAGGGTACAGTTCCAACGTGTGGGGACATCACACACCAGTCAGTCTGCCAGAAGCTGCAAACACTGCTGCAGCACAGCAAGGGTGGCGGAAGCTGTAACCGACTTGCGAAAATGAGCTGACAGGTGGCGTACTTTGACGAGCAGATCTGGCAACTCGGGGTACGATTTAAGAAACCGCTGAACCACGAGGTTAAGCACATGAGCTAGGCATGGTACGTGTGTGATCTCGCCTCGCCTCAGAGCCGCCGCCATGTTACGGCCAATGTCACACACGACCATGCCACAGATCTGCCTGCTCTTTCACAGCTGTCCACAACTCTCAAGCAGTGTGAGGTTTATCACCTAAGCTTATGAGTTTCAGTACAACCTGTTGCCGCTTGGCTGAGGCAGTACTGCAGTGCTTCCAGCTTGTAACTGATGTGGTGATATCTGAGATGGAGGCTGAACATGAGGAGGAGGAGGATGATGCGCAGGAGCTGTACACTGTGGGGGCAATTCTGACTGACATAGGGCCCCACAATCCTCGGTGTGGGGAGGATGTGTTCCTTCCCAAGGTCCGACTGGGTCCCGGCTTCCACTGTTTATCCAGTGTGCGGTCAGGGAGATGTACCGTCCCTGGCCACAAGTACTTGTCCATGTGTCCGTAGTCAGGTGGACTCTCCCAGTAACTGCGTTGTTGAGGGCACGGCAGATGTTTTGGGACACGTGCTTGTGTAGGGAGGGGATGGCACACCGGGCAAAATAGTGTCGGCTGGAGACCGAGTACTGAGGGACGACCACAGCCATAAGATTGTGGAAGGATTCCGTCTCAACCAGTCTAAAAGGCAGCATTTCCAGCGCAAGCAGTCGTGAAATGTGTAAATTTAGGACTGTGGCTGGTGGGGGTTGGCTGCAAATTTGCGCTTTCGTTCAAAGGTCTGGGTTATGGACAATTGAACGCTGAGGTGGGACGTGGACGTGGATGCTGTTTCTTGAGAAACTGCCATAACAAGTGAAGACTGAGAGGAGGGGGCATCTTTGCATGCAGTATGGACAAGGGATTGCCTTGTACACACAACAGGGGGTTCTCTTACACGCACACCTGCGGAAGAAGCAGTGGTGACACCCGCTGACACTGGTCGTGGACCCTGGGGTTCGCCCCGCAAAGTCGGGTGCTTTGCTGACATGTGCCTGATCATGCTGGTGGTGGTCAGGCTGGTAGTTTTGTCACCCCAGCTGATGCTGGCCTGACAGGTGGTACAAATGGCCTTTTTGGGGTTATCAGCAGAGTCTTTAAAAAAATTCCAGACTCTGGAAGAGCTACCGGTTGTATTGGCAACGTCCATCGTGTTGGTGTTACGGGGAACGGTTGCCCGCCTTCTGTCTGCGGCCACCACACTGCTTCTTCCTGCCTGTTGGGGTACTCTGCCTCCCTCCCCCTGTGTGCTGCTGGCCTTGCTTTGCGTGTCCTCCTGTCAGGTTGGGTCAGTTACTAGATCATCCACAACCTCCTCCTCTTCCCCTTCCGCACCACGGTCCACCTCCTCACTTCGTCGCAATTGGGTCTCGTCATCGTCCACCTCTTGTGACAAATTGCCAGCGTCGCCTTCCTGTGGCCGTGGCTGTTCAAATATTTGGCCATCGCTACATGGAATCTCCTCTTCCACCACTTCAAGCAGAGCAGGCGAGGTGCACAAATATGGAAATGGACCAGTGAACAGCTCTTCAGAGTGTCCAACTGTGGGAACAGTTGCTGTCTGACGACACTCGGCATGGTGGGAGGAAGGAGCATCAGGGTGAGGAGGAGTATGCAGTCGAGACTCACGGCTACTAACACTTGACCGTGTGAAAGACAGACCGGAGGTGGTGGTGCCCAGGTGACTGGAAGTATTATCTGCTATCCAATTAATAAACTGTTCATACTGATCAGTTCACAATAGTGGTGCTGTTGTGTGCTTCCCTAGTAATTCGGTCAAGAACTGGGAGCGAGAAGATGTGGCTGCTGGTTTTGGCACATTTTCACCTTGGCCACGGCCCCGTACTCTGCACGCTCCATCACGAGAACGTCCAGTTCCACGTCCCTTGCCACGCGCCTTGCCCATTGTAAATGAAGTAAAATAGCTTACACTCGCACTATCAATGGCAAAAGAGTAATAAAAAGGAGATTAGAACCGTGGAAGAGGAAAACCACAGTTCTAGTTATCTGGACTACATCAGAATCCTTTACACAGATAAATTTGAGTCTGAACAGTCAGCGAGACACTCAAAATGTTTTTTTTTATGGAAAAAAGGCAAAAAGTGGATAATACAGAGATTTGAACCATGGAAGAGGAAAACCACAGTTCTAGTTATTTGGCCTACACCAGACTCTTTTAAACAGATATATTTGTCTCTGAGCAGTCAGCGAGACACTGAAACTGTTTTTTTTTATGCAAAAAGGTGGATTACACCCTGTTTTGAACCGTGGAAGAGGAAAACCACAATTCTAATTATCTGGCCTACACCAGAATCTTTTAAACAGATATATTTGTGTCTGAACAGTCAGCAAGACACAGAAACTGTTTTTTTTTATGCAAAAAGCTGGATTACACCCTGATTTGAACCGTGGAAGAGGAAAACCACAGTTCTAGTTATCTGGCCTACACCAGATTCTTTTAAACAGATATATTTGTGTCTGAACAGTCAGCAAGACACTTAAACTGTTTTTTTTATGCAAAAAGTGGATTACACACTGATTTGAACCGTGGAAGAGGAAAACCACAGTTCTAGTTATCTAGCCTACATCAGAATCTTTTAAACAGATATATTTGTGTCTGAACAGTCAGCGAGAAACTCAAAATGTTTTTTTGTATGGAAAAAAGGCAAAAAAGTGCATAATACAGAGATTTGAACCGTGGAACTGCAACACCACAATTCTAGTTATCTGGCCTACACCAGAATTTTTAAACAGATATATTTGTGTCTGAACAGTCAGCAAGACACTGAAACTGTTTTTTTTTATGCAAAAAGTGGATTACACCCTGATTTGAACCGTGGAAGAGGAAAACCACAGTTCTAGTTATCTAGCCTACATCAGAATCTTTTAAACAGATATATTTGTGTCTGAACAGTAGAGATGAGCGTTGTTCTACTCGAACTGTTCGCCAATCTCAAATTCGAGCTCTTTTGGGCGGTGTTCGAATAATGAGGAACTCCATTTTTTTTTCTCTTTCCCGCATTTACAGTGGGGAGGTGCAATCTGTCAGCCTATCAGCAGCGCACACACGGAGTGAAGTCCTTTTTTTCACACAAGCAAGGGCATGTGTCATTGGCAGTGTATGTCACATGTCCTTGCCCTATAAGACCCAGACATTTTCCCCGTCACCACCATTTTCTCACTGCTGCAGCTGCGTGTTAGACGGCACCGCTGTTGCTGTGTGCGCTATACCTTGTTA
The DNA here is from genome assembly GCF_046119375.1 of Phyllobates terribilis. Classification (NCBI taxonomy): domain Eukaryota; kingdom Metazoa; phylum Chordata; class Amphibia; order Anura; family Dendrobatidae; genus Phyllobates; species Phyllobates terribilis. The sequence continues at coordinate 249,439,489 of NW_027362761.1, forward strand.
ATTTCAAGCCAATTTTCGCACAAATCTACAGATAGCTTGGGAGTAGGGAATAGTTGTGATTGCAGTCCTTTTAAGGACTAGGTTACAGCATTTCCTACGACTTTTATCAGGCAGGTCTGTGCTTTTAAATAGATAGATTGTGGGAGTAAAGACTAATTGTAATTGCAGTCCTTTTCAGGACTAGGTTACATCAGTTCCTATCAGTTTTTGCCAGGCAGGTCTGTGCCAGTGCTGTGCAAGTTTTTTTCACAGCATTTGGCTGAATCTAGCAAAGCTAATCCTTTTTGGCCTATTGCAGAGTGTGTTAGTCAGTGGAGTAGCCTATCTGTGTTGCAAGATATACCACCTGTGTATAGAATACCAATTTTTTTACTGCACCTAGTGAAGTAAAATCTTTTGGGCATAGCATCATTCTATTAGTCAATCTATACTGACCTCCATCAGGTTGCAAATTGAATATAATTTTTTTCTGCATCTAGCTCTGAAAAAATATTTGGGCTTCTAGCAGTGTGTGGGACTTGTTCTATTAGTCCATCTATACTGACCTCCATCAGGTTGCAAACTGAATATAATTTTTTTCTGCATCTAGCTCTGAAAAAATATTTGGCCTTCTAGCAGTGTGTGGGACTTTCTCTATTAGTCCATCTGTACTGACCTCCATCAGGTTGCAAATTCAAAATAATTTTTTGTCTGCATCTAGCTCTGAAAAAATATTTTGCCTTCTAGCAGTGTGTGGGACTTTCTCTATTAGTCCATCTATACTGACCTCCATCAGGTTGCAAATTAAAAATAATTTTTATCTGCATCTAGCTCTGAAAAAATATTTGGCCTTCTGGCAGTGTGTGGGACTTTCTCTATTAGTCCATCTATACTGACCTCCATCAGGCTGCAAATTAAAAATAATTTTTATCTTCATCTAACTCTAAAAAAATATTTGGCCTTCTAGCAGTGTGTGGGACTTTCTCTATTAGTCCATCTATACTGACCTCCATCAGGTTGCAAACTGAATATATTTTTTTTCTGCATCTACCTCTGAAAAAATATTGGGCTTCTAGCTGTGTGTGGGACTTGTTCTATTAATCCATCTATACAGACCTCCATCAGGTTGCAAACTGAATATAATTTTTTTCTGCATCTACCTCTGAAAAAATATTTGGGCTATTAGCTGTGTGTGGGACTTGTTCTATTAGTCCATCTATACTGACCTCCATCAGGTTGCAAACTGAATATAATTTTTTTCTGCATCTAGCTCTGAAAAAATATTTGGCCTTCTAGCAGTGTGTGGGACTTTCTCTATTAGTCCATCTATACTGACCTCCATCAGGTTGCAAACTGAATATATTTTTTTTCTGCATCTACCTCTGAAAAAATATTTGGGCTTCTAGCTGTGTGTGGGACTTGTTCTATTAGTCCATCTATACTGACCTCCATCAGGTTGCAAACTGAATATAATTTTTTTCTGCATCTAGCTCTGAAAAAATATTTGGCCTTCTAGCAGTGTGTGGGACTTTCTCTATTAGTCCATCTATACTGACCTCCATCCGGTTGCAAATTCGAAATAATTTTTTGTCTGCATCTAGCTCTGAAAAAATATTGGGCCTCTAGCTGTGTGTGGGACTTGTTCTATTAATCCATCTATACAGACCTCCATCAGGTTGCAAACTGAATATAATTTTTTTCTGCATCTACCTCTGAAAAAATATTTGGGCTTCTAGCAGTGTGTGGGACTTGTTCTATCAGTCCATCTATACTGACCTCCATCAGGTTGCAAACTGAATATAATTTTTTTCTGCATCTAGCTCTGAAAAAATATTTGGCCTTATAGCAGTGTGTGGGACTTTCTCTATTAGTCCATCTATACTGACCTCCATCAGGTTGCAAACTGAATATAATTTTTTTCTACATCTAGCTCTGAAAAAATATTTGGCCTTCTAGCAGTGTGTGGGACTTTCTCTATTAGTCCATCTATACTGACCTCCATCAGGTTGCAAACTGAATATATTTTTTTTCTGCATCTACCTCTGAAAAAATATTGGGCTTCTAGCTGTGTGTGGGACTTGTTCTATTAGTCCATCTATACTGACCTCCATCAGGTTGCAAATTGAATATCATTTTTTTCTGCATCTAACCCAGCCAATAGTTTTGGCCTAATACCACAGTTTGGCCACTCAGCTCTGCTCGGTTCCCATCCATTGTTTTTTTGTGCAAACAACTCCAGAGTTGTGAATTAGTTAACCACCAAAATGAGTGGAAAAAGGCCTGCTGCTGGTGGAAAGGGGAATAGGCGTGTTGGGAAGGAGAAAAAAGGTTGTGTCCGTGGGGTAGGTGTTAAAGCAACAGTAACATCTGCAGAAGAAAGACCATCTTCCAGCCAAACTAAAATGTCTACTTCTTTTAGCGGACAATGTGATAAGATCCCTTTCTTACGGCCACGCCAATCACTACAAATTCCAGATGAGGCACAAAAACAGCAGGTGCTTCAACGGATATCAAGTGCTCCTTTAAGTGGGCTCTCCTCCACATCAACTTCAACATCACAAATACTCCAGTCCTCAAAGGTGTCACCCCAATCGCACTTGCTTCCTCACAGCTCCCAAATCTCCAGCTGCCCGTATGAGTATGAGGTAGAACAGATGGTTGAGTCTGCAGAGCTGTTTACTCATACTATAGCCTGGGAATCAGAGGTCGACTCCAGCGCTTCTGTGAATCCAGACGAGGAAATGATCTGCACTGATGCCCAGAATCTTTATGAGTCGGATCCAGGACCAGACGCAGAAGGTTCTGACCATAATGTAGACCCTCATTCCCAAACTGTAACTCCTGTTGGTGGAGACAATGAGGAAGACGATGATGAGACTCAAATACCTGATTGGAGCGACAACTTTAGTTTTTTGTCAGGGCAGGATCAGGTTGGCTCTGAGGATGACGGGTGTGATAACGCACAGGGTGATGATGATGAGGTTGGAGATCCCACTTACTGTCAACCCACAGTCAGCCAAGAGATGAGGTCAGCAGAGGAGGTGGAGGAAGATGCTAGTGACGACGAGGTCAGGTTGCGCCTTCCTGGACAGAGACGTAGTACTGGAAGCACGTCAACAACTGCATCCTCAAACACAACTCTGCCTCTCACCACAAGTCGTGGTGGCTCTTCAGGTCGCATGGGTGCTAAGCCTTGCATAGCCTGGGCATTTTTTCAGATCGATAAAGATGACCCAACTCGTGTTATCTGTAACATTTGTCAGCAAAAGCTAAGTAGAGGCCAAAAAATACATAGTTTGAGTACTTCATGCATGAACCGGCACATGGACATGAAGCATAAGTTGCAGTGGGAAGCTCAGTGTGCTACAATGAGGCCTAGCCGGCCGGGCCAACCACCGTCTGCCATATCTTGTGCATCCGCGGCCTCTTCATCCTCTGTGACTGGGGGGACAGCGTTCACACCTGTTTTGGGGCACAGACCTGCCACCTCTTTACCCGCAACAGCCAGCGTGATTGGCAGGTCATCATTTTCTTTGGAGGTGGTAACACCAGCTGGTGTTGAGCGCTGTCCGACATCGATAGCACCACCTTTGGATCAAGGCAACCTAACATGTCCGCCTGCATCTTCCTCACAGACCGGCAGTTTGCCGGGGACACCCTTATCAACCCCATCTAAGCACAATAGCCAGCCCTCGGTCCCTCAGATGTGGACAAGTAAAAGACCATTTCCTCCTAGCCATGAGAAAGCTAAGAGGTTGAATTTCACCATCTGCAAGCTCTTGGCTACAGAAATGCTGCATTTCCGCCTGGTGGACACAGAGGATTTTCGAGACCTTATGTCCGTCGCAGTGCCCCAGTACCAGATGCCCAGTCGGCACTACTTCTCAAAGAAAGGTGTGCCTGCGCTCCACCAGCATGTCGCACACAACATCACCGCTTCTTTGAGAAACTCTGTGTGTGACAGGGTGCATTTCACCACAGACACTTGGACGAGTAGGCATGGACAGGGGCGTTACATGTCGCTGACTGGGCACTGGGTAACTATGGTGACAGCAGGACAAGGGGCTGCTGTCCAAGTCTTGCCATCCCCACGAGTTGTGCGTCAATCCTCTTTATGTCAAAGTTCCTCCACTGCTTCTGCCTCCTCAACCTCCTCTCGGTCTTCCACCTGCACCCAAAGCCTGTCTGGTCATGCCACAAGCTTTCTAACTGCGCAGAAGGGATCCTGCACACCTCCTTACTATGCTGGCAGTAGGGCTCAACGTCATCAGGCGGTTTTTACTTTGAAATGTCTGGGAAATGTGAGTCACACAGCTGAGGAGTTGTGGTCAGCTCTGGAGAACCAATTTCATGAATGGTTGTCTCCACTAGACCTGAAACCAGGGAAGGCCGTGTGCGACAATGCTGCAAACCTGGGTGCGGCCCTTCGCCGGGGCAATGTCACACACGTGCCTTGTATGGCTCACGTGTTGAACCTGGTTGTCCAGCAATTTTTAGCCCACTATCCCAGACTAGATGGCCTTCTGCAGAGGGCACGGTCGCTGTGTGCTCACTGCCACCGTTCGCATCCCGCAGCTCAGCGACTTACATCTCTACAGAAGTCGTTGGGCCTGCCACTTCACCGGCTAAAATGCGATGTGCCTACCCGGTGGAATTCAACTCTGCACATGTTGCAGCGACTGTGGCAGCACCGACAAGCCCTGGTGCAATACGTTCTGACGTATAGCCTGGGCCAACGAGTTCCAGAGGTGGGGCAAATCACGCTGGAGGAGTGGTCTCAGATCAGGGACCTATGCACCCTTCTGCACAGTTTTGAAATGGCGACGAAGATGTTTAGTGCTGACGATGCCATTATCAGCATGACTATTCCGGTGATTTACATGCTGGAGCACATGTTAAACAGAATTCGGAGTCAGGTGGTGGCACAAGAGGAGGTGGAGGAAGTAGAGGAGGAGGAGTTGTATGCGGAAGGGCTAACATCTGTAAGGTCCAGACGGTCGGCAGCACCAAGGCGGCAGGCATGTGAGGGTGGGGGAGATGGTTTTACCAGGGCGCACGGTAGCAGCCAAACTAGTGAGGAAGGTGCAGGAGCCCAGGAAGAAGTGGAGGACGAACTGATGGAAGACTCATCAGATGAGGGAGACCTTGATCACATTTCTGTTGTGCGAGGTTGGGGGGAGAGGACAGAGGAAGGAAGCATGATTGTTACCTCGCCACCAACACAACAGGGACTTGGTGCTCCTGGATGCGCAACACACATGAGTGCCTTCTTGCTGCACTACCTGCAACATGACCCTCGAATTGTGAGAATTAGAAATAATCCTGACTACTGGGTTGCCACACTGTTAGATCCCCGGTACAAAAGTAAATTTGCAGAAATTATTCCTGCCATAGAAAGGAATGCACGCATGCAGGAGTATCAGCAGAGACTGTTGCAGAATCTTACATGTGCATTTCCACAAAACACCAGTGGTGCACGTAGTGAATCTCACAGTTCCAACTTGCCAACCGTGGGACCGTCAAGTGTTCAGCACTCAAACCGTAACAGTACCACAGTATCTGCTGGTAACATCAATTTTGCGCAATCATTTCACCACTTTTTTAGCCCATCCTTTGCAAGGCCACAGGAGACAAGAAGTCTGACACATAGTCAACGCCTAGAGACGATGGTACAGGAGTATCTCCAAGTAAACATTGAAGCCATGACTGTGTCACTGGACCCTTGCTCTTTTTGGGCTTCCAATCTGGATAAATGGCCGGAGCTAGCCACTTACGCCTTGGAGATCTTGTCATGCCCCGCAGCCAGCGTTCTGTCTGAACGTGTGATCAGCGCTGCTGGTGGTGTGCTGACAGATAAGCGCACGCGGCTCTCCACTGAAAATGTAGACAGACTCACGTTCATAAAGATGAACAAATCATGGATCCGAAACGACTTTTCTTCCCCTGTTTCATCCTGGGGAGAGTAAAAGCTTGATGATTGGTTCAAATCACCCTACCAACCGTTTTAAGCTTTCAAATTACTAATCATGTTTATCTGTATCTTGGCTGGAAAATAATTTGGGCTTTGTAGCAGTGTGCAGCACTGATTCTATTAGGCCATCTATAATAAGCTCCACCAGATTTAAAATTAATAATCATGTTTATCTGTATCTTGACTGGAAAATAATTTGGGCTTTGTAGCAGTGTGCAGCACTGATCCTATTAGGCCATCTAGACTAAGCTCCACCAGATTTAAAATTAATAATAATTTTTAGCTGCATCTAGCCCGGAAAATAATTTTGGGGATCCGAGATGCTCAAGACACATAAGTGCCTTCTTGCTGCACTACCTGCAACATGACCCTCATATTGTCAGAATTCGAAGTAATCATGACTACTGGGTTGCCACACTCTTAGATCCCCCAAACTTTTCGATCAACCTTTTCATTTTAATAAAGACCAAAAAAATGGTCATTTTTGAAATTATAAGCATTAGCAGGTTATTAGAAACTGAAATCAAACAGTTTTCAACTCAAAACTTTATTCTAGGTGATGTTACATTTTCACATAGGACCCCTTTTTCGAAAGGAGCTTCTGAACTCTCTCGTCCATTGAATTTGTCAGGTTTTGGATGTGACTCACCCCCTGGGTCAGTGCTGTAGTGCGGCGCGTGAGCGCGCGGGGGATACCCGGAGCCGGATCCGATGGGGGTAGTAGTCTTCGTGTGGCGGTGACCCGGTCCGCGCCCAGGGTGGTCAAACTAAGTGGCAGTTATTGGTATGATGGTATTAGTGTCCGACTACGCCACCCGTTGAATGCGGTTATGAAACCGCCGCTGCAGGGCAGACTGCTGAGGCCGGTGGTATAGGTGTGCAGCAATGTTGATATAACCCCCAACGGGAGAGGTATGGCCTCAGGGCAGCGGATGTGGGTGATGTTGGGAGTGATGGTGTGGATGTCCCAGCACTAACGGTGCGACAAGGAAGCACGGAAACGCGAGGGTACAGTTCAGGGCCTTTACTGATGGTACAAGGCAAATTCCCCCGGGAGTACTGGCTAGTAGTTGGGGCCTGGTTAGTCTGCGAGTAAGCCGGAGTTCCCCTGGCCAGGTGGAGTTGTAGGCCTTCCCGTTAGTCTGTACCCTTCCTGGCTACCCTGCTTTCAGCGGTTACAAGTAGCCCACGTCCCTGGGTATACCGTGTGGTGCTCACCCGTATGGCTGGTGACCTGGGGCCTCCTGTTAGCCTCCGCTCCGGGATGGCGGTGCTGGTCCCTTCGTTGTGACTGAGCCTCCGGGCTTTTATGGCCAGAGGACCTGGAATCCCCTGCCGGATGGATTCTGCTGCTGGGTATATCTTAGTCCCCACAGCCTCGGACTCCTGTGTCCGGTTTTAGTACCTTCTCCCAGGGCGAGCTCTGCACAGCTCCAGCCCCTGGCGCTTCTCCTTGGCTCCTACAGAGCTCCTGATGTCTATCTGTCCCTGTTTCTGCGTCTCCAGACCAGACTCCGTCTCTGTCTGGAACCCCTCTCTCTAACCCTGCCTCAGCCCCAGTTTATGTAGGGGAAGTTCTTCCCCTCCCAGGACTGGGCAGGAGGTGTGGCATGCTTAGGATTCCTGCCCAGGAGACCTCCCACCTGCTCATAGACGTAATACTGCTATTACTGTGGAAACCAGACCCCTGGGGTGCCACAGATGGTTTCTGCTTCAATTGTTTTGCATGAGGACAGAATACCCTCCCAGAGCTGTTGCTTAGATGTGAACTGCCTCCCGCCATCATAGACACTCCTTTTGATGATGCTCCAGAGGTTCTGAATGGGGTAGAGGTCAGGGGAGCATGGGGGTCACACCATAAGTTTGTCCCCTTTTATGCCCATATCAGCCAGAGATGCAGATGTTTTATGTGCAGCATGAGATGGTGCATTATCATGCAAAAAAATGATCTTGCTGTGAAATACACGGTTCTTCTTCTTGAACCATGGCAGGAAGTGCTGTTTGAGAAAATCCACATACATTATGGAGTTCATCTTTAGCGCCTTCAGGGATCCTAAAGGGGCCGACAATCTCTCTCCCCATGATTCCAGCCCAAAACATTACTCCACCTCCTCCTTGTTGGCGCTGTAGCCGTGTTTGCGTGGGGTGTCCATCAACCAGCCATCCTCCACTCCATCCATCTGGACCATCGAGCGCTGCACGGCACTCATCCGTGAACAAAACAGTTTTGAAATCAGTCTTCATGTAATGTTTGGCCCACTGGAGCCGTTTCTGCTTGTGTGAAGTGGATAGAGGAGGTCGACAGGATGGCGTATGCACAGCTGCAAACCTCTGAAGGACCCTGCATCTTGTTGTTCGGGGGACGTTGGAGGCACAAGCAGCTTCAAAAACTTGTCTGCTGCTATGACAAGGTTTTTTTGCCGCTGCTCTTTTAACCTGACGTAATTGCCTGTAGGAAAGAGTCCTCAATTTGCCCTTATCAGCACGCACACGTGTGTACTGTGAATCAGCTACATACTTCTTGATTGCCAAGACACTTCATCCTGATCATCGCACAATGTTGATTGTAGTCATGCCTTGACCTAAACACTCCACAATTTGTTGCTTCTCAGCAGCCGACACATCCTTTTTCTTTCCCATTTTGGCAGAAAATGTAGGCTGCTTAATAATGTGAGACAGCCTTCTTAAGTAGTCTTGCCTTTCATTGGACACACCTGCCAAACTAATTAGCACAGGTGTCTGCAATTGCTTACAGTGATATAAAGAGCCCTGACACACATCACCATCAATGAGTTTAACTGACAAGCAAACAAATTCTTCCCTTATCACTCCTAAACACTTTTTGCATAATAATTTGGAACACAGTGTACATGTGCTTTTCCACAAAACACCAGTGGTTCACGTAGTGAATCTTACAGTTCTAACTTGCCAACCGTGGTCTGTATGGAGTTGTTCAATAAAGGGCCCAAAATTAAGATAACATAGATGGGAGAGGTCTCTATGAATAGGAATTCCTAAGTATTTGATACCCTGTGAGGGCCAGGCAAAGGGAAAGTTGGACTGGATGGAATCCTATATGGATTTGGGGAGGGAGACATCGAGGGCCTCGGACTTCGCTGCATTGATTTTAAAATTTGACCATGTAACAAAGTGATCTATTTCAGCCATAACAGCATGGATGGATATATGTGATTGAGTGATATATACTAGGACATCATCAGCAAATAGAGAGCACTTGTACTCGGTGCCTCCCACCTCAATCCACCTAATATTGGGGTTATGGCGAATTGATGAGAGCAGGTGCTCCGTCACTAGGATGTATAAGAGAGGGGACAGAGGACATCCCTGCCTTGTCCCATTGGTGATTGTGAAAGGTGATGAAAATGTTCTGATGCACCCCCTGGGCCTTGGGACACCCGGAGCCGGACCCTTTTTGGTGGATGCTGGTGGTTGTAGTCTTCGTGGCCGCGACCCGGTTCCGTGGCTCAGGGTGGTCAAACCAGTGGCGGAACTATTTATGTGGTTTTGATGTTTAAATGTCCGACTACGCCACCCGTGGATTGCGGTCAGAGTGAACCGCCGCTGCAGGGCAGACCGCTGAGGCTGGTGTTGTGGGTGCAGCAGAGCGTAGCATAACTCCCCACGGGAGGAGTATAGCCTCAGGGCAGTGTATGCGGAGGATGGGGGTGATGGTGCAGGGCAGCAGCAGTAACGACACGGAGTCAGTGATGCAGTCCAGGGCCTTTACTCACAGTTCTTATTATCCAGACCACGTCTGCAGGTAACGGCTGCCCATGTCGTACTGTGCTCACCAGGTGAGGGGCTCAGACAACTCCCAGATAACTTTGGAGCGCTTCACAGGACCCCCTTTGTGTGTCCTTTGTCTGGCCTTTCTTACCAACCCTTCTGTCCGGCTGCCTCGGGCCTCCTCTTGGTAAACTTGGCGCCAGTTTCCCTGACCCTATGTGCTGCCCTCCTAGCGGGTGTAGCGAGGGGCTGCGCCACATAAAATGTCACAGCCTCCGGTTTCTAGCTGAGGGTCGTTTCCTGCCTCCACTAATTTCGGGGACCGGTCTCCCCCTTTGGCCTGATCCCTCCACGCAGGTGGATTCGGGCGTGCGGTGGCGACTCGCCCGTCCGCATCCCTGGGATCCCTTCATTCCTCGTTCCTGGAGCCTTCTCCGCTCCTCTTCCTTCCTTCTCCCTCTTCCAGGCCTGGGCCTCTGTTACTAGGCCCGCCTCCGGAGCAGAGCTCATGCAGAGCCCCTGCTCCCTGCCACTTCTGCTCAGACTTCTCTGCACTGAAATAAGATGGTGCCCACCTTTTATACTCCCTTCTCAATGCACCCAGGAACTGCTTCCTCCCTGCTCCTGCACTACAGGGTTCCCCTTCCTCAGTGTTCCCTCCCCCCACTCCAGCCAGGGACAGGGACTGTCGTGCCCATCTCAGGGGCATATTGGTCGACCTGCCCCACGGCAATGTGGTGTAATGCATGCAGGTGTCGGGTCCTGATCCACACTCCATCCTTACCTGAGAGTGAGATATCACACCTCTGGGTGAGGTGCAATGCCTCTGTAGCAACCGAGCCCTCAGGGTGCTACAGTTCCATTTATCTTCAGCCTAGGTGACGTATTGCGATACACGGCCGTGATTTTGGCTATAAAAGGGTCCCCTAGACCCCTACCCCAAGCTTTTTAAGAGAATCATATATGGCGTGCCAGGAGACTCTATGGAATGCTTTCTCAGCATCCAACGAGAGTATCTAATTACAAATTTTTAACGGCATCTAGCCCAGGAAATACTTTGTGCCTAGTAGCAGTGTCTGCTAGTCAGCGGATTATCCCGGCTGTTAAGCAAGCTACACCACCTGTAGTTTGGACACTTAATTTTTTCAAAGGAAATGCTTCGGGACCACGGGATGCTCAGTGAAGAGCATCAGGAGGCACCCCAAGGCATAGGGGCTGGGACTGGCAGTAGGATGCCTTGCGGTGGACAGCCGAGCTCGATCCTTATAAAAGCTTTTTAACTGCAGCAGCTTTAGTGGACGCTACTGGAGCTGGAATTACGCGGCTGCTGGCATGAGACTTGCCCTCCAATAGATCCTTGTAAATGGATCTAAAGTGTATTCATTCAAATTAGAGAGACAATTTAAATTAAAAAGCTTAGAGCTGCCTCCACCACAGGGGGGCTCGCTCGACCCACCAGCGGACAGGCACCAGTATTGGGAGAGGGGGGCTGGCCGTCAGGGTTCACCACGGCTCTGGCACAAACCCGGCGACACGGAGGTGGCACGGGCAGGAGCGGACTGAACGTGTCGGCTTCTCACTTTTTGGATTTCAGAAGGGCATGACATGCCTATATCTGTGTCTCCCCCTCCTTTTACTCCTCCACCTCTTTTCTTTTCGCATGACTATATGTACTTGTCACTTTTCCATGTGCTAGTTGTGTCTTCTGAGCAGTTTGTCATCTTTTGGACACCTTTGAAGGTGTTTTCTATGTGTTTCTATTTGTTTTTGTTTGCCTGCCATTGGTTTTAACGGTGTTCGAAGGTGTTCGACGAACAGTTCGACGAACAGTTCGGCGAACACACGGGTGTTCGACGAACCGAACCGAACTCGAACACTACGGGGGTGGCTCAACACTACTGAACAGTCAGCGAGAAACTCAAAATGTTTTTTTGTATGGAAAAATGGCAAAAAAGTGTATAATACAGAGATTTGAACCGTGGAACTGCAACACCACAATTCTAGTTATCTGGCCTACACCAGAATTTTTTTAACAGATATATTTGTGTCTGAACAGTCAGCGAGACACTGAAACTGTTTTTTTTTATGCAAAAAGGTGGATTACACCCTGATTTGAACCGTGAAAGAGGAAAACCACAGTTCTAGTTATCTGGCCTACACCAGAATCTTTTAAACAGATATATTTGTGTCTGAACAGTCAGCGAGACACTGAAACTGTTTTTTTTTTATGCAAAAAGGTGGATTACACCCTGATTTGAACCGTGTAAGAGGAAAACCACAGTTCTAGTTATCTGGCCTACAACAGATTCTTTTAAACAGATATATTTGAGTCTGAACAGTCAGCAAGAAACTGAAACTGTTTTTTTATGCAAAAAGGTGGATTACACCCTGATTTGAACTGTGAAAGAGGAAAACCACAGTTCTAGTTATCTGGACTACACCAGAAGTTTTTAAACAGATATATTTGTGTCCGAACAGTCAGCGAGACACTCAAAATGTTTTTTGTTTTTTTTTCAAAAAGGTGGATTACACCCAGATTTGAACCGTGAAAGAGGAAAACCACAGTTCTAGTTATCTGGACTACACCAGATTCTTTTAAACAGATATATTTGTGTCTGAACAGTCAGCGAGACACTCAAACTGTTTTTTTTATGGAAAAAAGGCAAAAAAGTGGATAATACAGAGATTGAACCGTGGAACTGCAAAACCACAGTTCTAGTAATCTTGCCTACACCAGACTCTTTTTTTTTGGGGGGGGGGGGAATACCAAAAGTTTAATAAGATGCGTATTTGTACAGTCTGACTGAGGGAAAAAAAAAAAGAGGATTTAGATGAAAAAAAAAGGATTTTTCCTGGTCCCTGAGACCTGGGGATAAGTCTAGCAATTTGATCAGCAGGAGCACACAGGACTGTAATGCAGTGTTTGTTGGTATAACCACTGCGTCTCCTATACAGCCTGCCTGCCTGCCTGATATCTGGGATGGATATTAGTCCTGAGAAGGACTGTTTGTTTGATTTTGCAGGCTTTAGAGACCCTACACTACCTATTTTGCAGTATAAATCTCTCCCTAACTCAGCAGCACTCTCCCTACACCGTCTGATCGGAGTGACTGTGTCCAAGATGGCGGAGCCTGGTTTTAAATACTTGAGGTGATGCTGTGCGGCCAGCCAATCACTGTAATGCCCACAACCAACATGGCTGCGGCATTACAGTGACTGGCTGGCAATCCCTGCATGTTCATTGGCTCTGTAAAGAGCGCCAAACATGCAGGGCGCCCGAGTACCCGGAAATGCTCGGTGCTCGCCGAACATCCCGAGTAGTGAGATGCTTTGGCGAGTACCGATCAATGTCGAGCATGCTCGCTCAACACTAGTCACTTCAGTGGTGCTCTAAAAATAAATAATAATAATTAGTATGCATGTGTACACTATGCCTTTTATATAATATAAAAGCATAGTGGCGACATGCATGCGGTATATATAGTTTATTGCTTTGTTGTCCAACCTATCAAAGGGCTTTCTTACTTTGGAAAAAGTATTTTTAGAACTATGCTACTTTTAGTGTTCCTGATCTGGGAAACATTCGTTACCATTTTTAAATTATTTTTGAATATTTTTGGGACGCAAACAAGAAAAGTAAAATAGTGGAAATACACACTAATTTGCAAGTCTAGACAAAAGCTACTCGTATGGCATGCTGTACTTGGCTGTTTCTCAATGTATAGATGAATGGGTTCAACATAGGTGTTATTATGGTGTTCAAGACAACTGCCATCTTGTTGATGTCAAAGGAAGATCCATTAATGAAACGCAAACACATAAAGAGAGAGCCTGAATAAAATATCACAACAAGCATGAGGTGGGAGGAACAGGTGGAGAAAGTCTTCCATCGCTGGCCACCTGACCGTATTTTAAAAATGGCAAAGATAATAAGTGTATAAGATACCGTGATACATACAAGTGACCCAAGAACAGTAAATGAAGAAGCTATCAGACTTAGAAGTTTTATAAGGCTAGTGTCTTCACAGACAAGTTTTAGAATTGGATCAATGTCACAAAAGAAATGTTCAATTTCAGATCCACAAAATTGTAAATTGTAAGTGAAAATTGTTGGTGGTAAAGTATCTACAAAGCCAAACAACCAAGAACCTGCAGCAAAGTATAGGCATAATCTGTAATTCATCACAGTAACATAATGTAAAGGTTGACAAACGGCCACATACCTATCAAAAGACATAACTGCTAAGAGAAAGAAATCAATGGATGCTAAAGCAAAATAAAAGTAGCACTGTAATGAGCAACCCCAATAGGAAATGACACGGTTTCCAAATACAACAATGGACAACAATTTGGGCGTGATCGTTGTAGTGACACATATTTCTACAATGGACAAGTTTGAAAGAAAGAAATACATGGGAGTCTGGAGACTCTGATGCTTTGAAGTTACAATGATTATAAGAATATTTCCTGCCAAAGTGGTCAAGTAAGACAGTAGAAGGAGTGAAAAAATGAAGATACCAAGAGCACCACTGTAATGGATTTGTATCAGAAGAAAACTGTTAGTGGTATTAAACATTCTCAGATTTTGGTTTTACAATGGTAATTTTTATTTCTCAAGAACGGAAGTAGCAATTACTGGAGATGATTATGTATATCTGAAACATGTAATTCTGAATGCGGTTTAGATGGCATTGTATAATGATTACCTAAGGTGTAACCACAGACAGAGAATGAACTATGAAGAAAGACTACTAATAACTTAGCAACCTTTTTTCAAAAGAATCAATTATCAATTTAGGTCTGTCTCTTGCAGAGATTGCCATTTTGTGTTTTGGGACATCACAAAAAGGTTATACTTTTTGGAGTTAAATTATCAGATCTTAAGATATTTTACTCATTTGTTCTTATGGTTATTCAAGTACAATTATAAGCCTTTTAAAAAAAATGTACAATTTTATTTACAAATCAGCTTTATACAAAGACTCAATATTTACTGCATTGACCTGTATTTTTTAAGACTTATCCAATTCGCCCTCACATGCGGAACATCAGCTTCTGGAACAAATCCTTACTGTTGACAGCCCATTCTTGTTTAATCAGTGTTTGGAGTTTATCACAATTTCTGTGTTTTAGTTTGTTTTTCCCGCTTTTTGAGGATTGACAACAGCTTTTCAATGGAATTGAGATTTGCAGAGTTTCCTGGCAACAGACCTAAAGTGTCAATGTTTGGTTCACCCAGCCACTTAGTTATTATTTTTGCCTTGTGATATGGCCTCCATCATGCAGGAAAAAGCATTGTTCAATACCAAATTGATCTTGATCATTGGGAGAAGTTGCTCTTGATGAATACTTAGATATTATTCTTTATTTATGGCTTTGTTCTTAGGCAAAATTGTGGGAGAATGCACTGCCTTGGATGAACCCCATGCAAGAATAGTCTCAGGAAGCTTTACTGTTGACATGACACAAGACTCATTGTAGTACTCACCTTTTATTCATTTTTCCAGATGACCCAAACAATCTGAAGGGGATCTCTATCAGAAAAAATCATTTTACCCCAGTCCTCTGAAGTCTAATCCCTATACTTCCTGTAAAGATATTTTCTGTGATGAAGCTTCATTCAGTCTGTTTGGGATATCTGGAAAAATGATTATCCGGAGAAGAAATGTGAGCTCTACTATAAGTCCTGTGTTATGCAAACAGAAAAGTAACCTAAGACCATTCATATGTGTGGATACTTTTCATCCAAGGCAGTGGGCTCACTCACAATTTTTCCTAAGAACACTGCCATGAATAAGAAATAGAATCTAAACATCCTCCAAGATCACCTCACCCTCACGATCCAGAAGAAAATTTTTGATGAACAATGCTTTTTTCAGCATGATGGAGCACCATGTCACAAAGCAAAAGTAATAACTAAGTGGCTCAGTGAGCAAAACATTGAAATTTTGAATGCATAGCGAGCAAATGCCTCAGATCTTATTCCCATTAAGAACATATAGTCAATCCTCAAAAAAACACAGAAATTGTATTAAATTCCAAGCACTTATAAGGCAAGAATGGGTTGCCATCAGTCAGGATTTGGCCCAGAAGCTAATATCCAGCAACAAGGGCGACTTGAAGAAGTCTTGAATGACAAGGGTCAATACTATACATTTTGAATTTTTGCATAAACTTAATGTATTTGTTAATAAAAGTTTAAAGCATTTTGAAATTCATATAGTTGCGCTTCAGTAACCATATAAACATCTGCCTAAAAGCTCTAAAAATACTGAAGCAGCAAAGTTTCTAAATCCAAAATTTGTCTAAAGGCCCCCGTCACACTTAGCGATGCTGCAGAGATCCCGACAATGATATGACCTGTCAGGGATCATTGCTGCGTCGCTATGTGGTCGCTGGTGAGCTGTCAAACAGGCAGGCTCACCAACGATCAGGGGAGCAGCGACATCGTGGAAAGAATCTTTCCACGATGTCCTGCTCCTGGTTACCAGCCTGCTGAAGCAGGAGCAGGCTGGTAACCATGGTAAACATCGGGTTACTAGGGGCACACGCGCACCTAGTAACCCACTGTTTATCATGGTTACCACTCTGCTACGGTGAGCAGGAGGTTACCGCTCACTTTAGCAGGCTCGTAACCATGATAAACAGCGGGTTACTAGGGGCACATGTGCCCCTAGTAACCCGGTGTTTATCATGGTTACCAGCCTGATCGCTGCTCCCGCTGGTCACACACAGCGATGTGTGCTGACCAGCGGCAGGGCAACAACCAAAAAATGGTCCAGGACATTCTGCAGCGATCAGCGACTTCACAGCAGGGGCCTGATCGCTGCAAAGTGTCACACATAGCGACATCGCTGGTGAGGTCGCTGTTGCCTCACCAAAACTTTGACTCAGCTGCGATCTCGCTAGCGATCTCGCTATGTGAGACGGGGGCTTTAGTCTCAAAACTTTTGGCCTTGGCTGCATGCCATGTTAAAAACACTGAACTCAGGAGCTATAAAATCACAGTTTTGGGGAAGGGACAATATTTACCAACCCTGTATAAAACTGCATAAGGGCTCATTCACATGTCAGATTTTCATGTATGAGTGCTATGCCGTTTTTTTCACTGATAGCACTTGTACCTATAATAGTCTATGGGGCTGTTAACATGTCAGATTTTTTCCCTGGACTGGAGTGGTCTGTGCAAAATCATGGAGACATGTCCAGTATTGATATGAGTGTCAGATCAAAATTGTCAATGGAGGTCTATGGTTCATGAAAAAACTTGAACAGCACTCGCATGACATCCATGTCTTATCCGTTTTTCACTGACTGATAGGAGAAGGTGGAAAAACTTTTTTCTTTTTTTCTCATCAGTAAAAAAAAAACTGATGAAGCTGACTAACCTCTGATGAAAATTTGATGAAACTCAATGATGAAACTTGGTCCGTTTATTTTCATGTGTGAAAAAAACTGACATCTGCATGACCTTTTTTTTATAAAAAAAAATGGGTGATTTATCAAGATTGATATAGGAGAAAAGTAGTGCAGTTGCTTGTAGAAATCACTCCAGTTCCTGCTTTTATTTTCAAAAGGGCCTCCAAAAATGAGAGCGGAAACTAGTTTGCAAATGGCAACTGCACTATTTTTCACCTGCACTCGTTTTGGTATTTTTACCCAAAAAATTTTTTGTGTTGTGAGAATATTACATTTTGGAGAGAGACATACACATAGGAATAAATAAAAGCTTACACATTAGATATGTAAGCAAATACAGTCAGTAAAGGCGATGCCATATTCAAGGGACAGTATTAGTATATAATGTATTAGTTTACGTTTTTTATCATTTTAATATAAACATTTTTATCAAAAACATCCCTCCAGTCTCATTTACACTGACGAGCAAAAGGGTAACAATGTTTTGAACTTTTGACTTTGAGGCTCCATATCTCACCATCCACTACTGCTCCGAACGTTATTAGGGAATGTGAGAACAGGTTGTATTTTGTAGCACACAGGAAGATAAATATTTTTCCACCACCAGGAGCAAAACAGTAACAATGCAGTTAAATGACAAGAATCTGCATAACTAATCATATGCTAAATAGTTGCAAGTCAAATTTGTGTATGAGATAGCCAAGACGATTGTTTATAAAATAATAGTAGTCGCATGATCAAAGCCGTAGTGGATGGTGAGATATGGAGCCTGAAAGTCAAAAGTTCAAAACATTGTTACCCTTTTGTTCGTCAGTGTACCTCCCCTTTGTGTTTCTGTGGCAATTACCAGATAATCATATTTTTCTCTCTGGTTGTTTAGTCTGCAATTTGTAATCACGCTACTCTTGTGGTAATGGAAACCAGAAGACAGTTCTGTATACACTGACTTTCGGGTGAGCCTGAGGTAGACTTATGTTATACACGGGAATTCATAATATAATTTTTTCATTTTCAATTTCTTACTTTACTCACCCTTTATGTTTGCGTTATTTTGGAGGGAGTCAACTTTAGGCCACAGCTCCACTATCAGTATTCGGTCAGTATTTTTTCTCAGGAGTGGGAGACAAAACCAGGTGAGGAACAATCAGAGAAAAGGTATAATAGAAACAAGTCACCAATTCTGCATTTATCACCCACTCCTAGTTTTGGTTCTCACTCCTGAGAAAAATACTGACCAAATACTGACCAAATACTGAGAGTGGGGCCATGGCCTTAGGCTTGAGACTTGAATTAGCTTTTTCTCTTTTAGTACAATTAGTGATGTTCTTGTTAATGCCTTCTTATCCTGTCTTTCGATAAGTAGATTACAAATAAATCAACACATAATTTTGTAGAAAGGTCAGATTATTATGTCATCCATAATGCCCCATAGATTTGATGAATGGTTTATTTTCATCTCAAAGAAGATGGCCAAAATGCACAAGATGCAGATGAAAATCCATTTCACATGCAACATACGCAAATATGTGATACATATATATATACATCAAAACATAGCAGCACTGTTGTGTAAGAATAAATTGCAAATCCTACTTCTTTACATCTTGTTTTTTCCCTCGGTAAATTTATAATATCCATTATTTTCTGTATATATTTATATAATTTTATTGTACCACTTGAGGAACAATATTTAATGTCACCTGAGGATATTCATGACAACAAATTATTCCTCTTGGATCTTTATGTCCTATGTTAATTTTGTAAGAAATTAACTTTATAAATAATTTTGTTTTTATCAACTGATATGTATATTGATAGTGATAAAAAAAGAATTGCTAATTCTAGATTTCCAACTTTTTTACCATTTCATGTACTAAATGGTTGCTAATATTTTGACAAAATATATTACTTTTCAGGAAGTATTAAACCTATCATCAGGGACAGGAAACAGGTAGTGGGATTGTGACTCATTAGCATACAATTTCAAATATGGATTTCTTTAAAACAGCTAAAAACATTTCAAGAAAGTATGGATTGACTCAGCATTAAAGTGTCTTTACTTACAGTACATGAGGTACAGTACAGACCAAAAGCTTGGACACACCTTCTCATTTAAAGATTTTTCTGAATTTTCATGACTTTGAAAATTGTACATTCACACTGGAGGCATCAAAACTATGAATTAACACATGTGGAATTATATACTTTACAAAAAAGTGTGAAACAACTGAAAATATGTCTTATATTCTAGGTTCTTCAAAGTAGCCACCTTTTGCTTTGATGACTGCTTTGCACACTCTTGACATTCCCTTGATGAGCTTCAAGAGGTAGTCACCAGAAATGGTTTTCACTTCACAGGTGTGCCCTGTCAGGTTTAATAAGTGGGATTTCTTGCCTTATAAATTGGGTTGGGACCATCAGTTGTGTTGTGCAGAAGTCAGATGGATACACAGCTGATAGTCCAATGAATAGACTGTTAGAATTTGTATTATGGCAAGAAAAAAACAGCTAAGTAAAGAAAAATGAGTGGCCATCATTACTTTAAGAAATGAAGGTCAGTCAGTCCGAAAAATTGGGCAAACTTTGAAAGTGTCCCCAAGTGCAGTTGCAAAAACCATCAAGCGCTACAAAGAAACTGGCTCACATGAGGACCGCCCCAGGAAAGGAAGACCAAGAGTCACCTCTGTTTCTGAGGATAAGTTTATCCGAGTCACCAGCCTCAGAAATCGCAGGTTAACAGCAGCTCAGATTAGAGACCAGGTCAATGCCACACAGAGTTCTAGCAGCAGACACATCTCTTCAACAACTGTTAAGAGGAGACTTTGTGCAGCAGGCCTTCATGGTAAAATAGCTGCTAGGAAACCACTGCTAAGGACAGGCAACAAGCAGAAGAGACTTGTTTGGGCTAAACAACACAAGGACATTAGACCAGTGGAAATCTTTGCTTTGGTCTGATGAGTAGTGTTGAGCATTCCGATACTGAAATATCGGGTATTGGCCGATATTCGCGGTATCGGAATTCCGATACTTAATTCCGATACTTTTACAATATCGGATACCGGAATCGGAAGTTCCCATAATGCCTGCGCTCTGCAGTGTCTGTGAAGGATGACAAGTTGGATGGCAGCGCGATCCAGCCTGTCATCAGAATGCCATCCCAGCGGGGGAGAATTCTCCTGATTGTTTAAAAGCCGGCGGGCGGTATAAAGCCGCCGGCTTTTAAACAATCACACAGCCCCATACTGCTTCCCCGCAGCCTCCCACCCCGATCCTCCGCTCCCCTCGCCACCTCCCATCCCGATCGTAAGTTAGGACCGGGCGGGGAGCGCAGCTCCAAGGAGCGGGGAGTGAAGGACCCGGGCGGGGAAGCCGGCAGTGAAAAGACTTCACCGCCGGCTTTCCCGTTCTGTGCTGCGCTTTCCCGCCGGTTATTTCAAATGAACAGCTGAGGTATCAGCTGATGCCGATCAGCTGTTCATTTGAAGTCGCCGCGTTGCCCTCAGAGGGTTCATGTGAGTTCATGCTTGACTGCATGAACTCACATGAACTTTCCCACGGCCACACAGGTCAGCCTCACCTCCCAGACCATCAGCCCGTCATGATTAGTGTGTGTGCGGGGTGTGTGTGCGGGGTGTGTGCGCGATGTTTGTGCGGGTGTGCGCGGTGTCTGTGCGATGTGTGCGGGTGTGTGCGGTGTCTGTGCGGGTGTGTGCGTGCAGGCAGACATAGGCCGATGTGACACTACTACTCCCATCGGCCTATGTCTGTCCCCCGTCCACTCCTGCCAGCAGGATCAGCTCGATGGGAGCAGTAGTTCCCATCAGACTGATCCTGCTATTTAAATTGCCCTACTGTGTCCCCAATAAATGTTAGATACATGTCATTGGTGGCCAGTGGTTACCTACAATAAATTAGTTTATACATTACCTGTCCCCGCCGATCGCCACCTAAAATAAAGTAAAAAATAAAAAATTACACCTATACTCACCTAGACACCTAATTCCCCGAAGCCATCGATCTCCTGTAATAAAATATAAAATAATAAACCACAACCTTATCCTTACCCCTCTGTAGCAGTCCACGAGTGTCCCACGAAGATCTCCAGTTCAGAGCAGCCACATAGAATGTGACCGCTCTGAACCGCTGCCGCCGCTAGAATGACGGGGCCGTAAGGGTTCACCGGAGTTCAGGCAGCGCTGCTCCGGTTAGCTCCTTTACGGCCCTGCTGTATCGTGAGAAATTCCCACGGTACAGCAGTGCCGTAAAGGAGGTCTCCGGAGCTGCGCTGCCTGAATTCACTCCGGTGACCTCAGTCAGTGGCTCCCGCTGCCGGGAGCGGACGTGTTCCCGGCAGCGTGAGCTTACAGCAGCCATGCACAGCTGTCACCATCTCCAGATGTGACAGCTGTGCATGGGAGATCAGCGCAGGAACGTGGACAGGTAACTATTATTTTTAGTAAACTAAGAATTAAATAAAATTGTGTGTTTTATTTCAAATAAATTATTTTTTTCTGGGTGTAGTGTGTTTTTTCTTTTTAACACTTTGTAGGTTAGTAATGGGGGTGTCTTATAGACGCCCATCATTACTAACCTGGGCTTCATGGCAGCTGGCGCTGACATGAACCCCACCACTATTACCCCCTGCCACCGCACCAGGGCAGCGTGGAAGAGCGAGGCTAAGTGCCAGAGTTGGCGCATCCTATGGATGCGCCATTTCTGGGGCGGCTGACGACTGGTGTTTCTAGCCTGGGAGGGGGCCAATATTCATGGCACCCTTCCTGGGCTATTAATATCAGCCCCCAGCTGTCTGCCTAGCCTTTGCTAGCTATTAAAATAGGGGGGACCCCACGTCATTTTTTTTGGGGTGTCCCCCATTTTAATAGCTAGTAAAGGCTAGGTATTCAGCTGGGGGCTGATATTAGTAGCCTGGGAAGCTCCGTGGGTTTTACCCCCTTCCCAGGCTTCAAACATCTGCCCCAGCCGTCTGCTTAACCTCCGCTAGAGACTAAAATTATGGGGGATCCCACGCCATTTTTTTTTTAAATAAATCCATTATTTTAACACTAAATTACATTTGAGGAGTTAATAAAGATGCAGTCCCTAAATTATTATTTATTTTTTAATTAATTTTTCCCAAAACTTTTGACGTGGGCTTCGCCATATTTTTGTATGCTAGCCAGGTACAGCATCCAGCTTCTATGAACGCGCCATTTTCCGGGGCGGCTGCGGACTGCAATTTTCAGCGGGGGGCAGAAAGCTTGGGCCTCCCTGCGCTGCAGATTCCATCCCCCAGCTGCCTAGTTGTACCTGGCTGGACACAAAAATAGGGAGAAGCTCCACGTTTTATTTTTTTTTAATTATTTCATGAAATTCATGGAATAATTAAGAAAAAAAGGGCTTCTCTATATTGTTGTGTCCAACCAGGTACAAATAGGCAGCTGGTGGTTGGGGGCAGCCCGTTCCTGCCTGCTGTACCTGGCTGGACCCAAATATAGTGCAAAGCCCCACGTCAATTTTTTTTAAATTATTTCAGGAAATTCATGAAATAATTAAAAAAAAATTATGTGGGGCTTCGCCCTATATTTGTGTCCAGTCAGGTACAGCAGGCAGGAACGGGCTGCCCCCAACCACCAGCTGCCTATTTGTACCTAGCCGGACATAACAATATAGGGAAGCCCTTTTTTTCTTAATTATTCCATGAATTTCATGAAATAATTAAAAAAAAAAATACGTGGGGCTTCGCCCTATTTTTGTGTCCAGCCAGGTACAACAAGGCAGCTGGGGGCTGGAATCCGCAGCGCAGGGAGGCCCAAGCTTTCTGGGCCCCACCCGCTGCAAATTGCAGTCCGCAGCCGCCCCGGAAAATGGCGCGTTCATAGAAGCGCCATCTTCTGGCGCTGTACCCAACTCATCCAGGGCCCTGGTGCGGTGGCTCACTGGGTAATAAAGGGGTTAAGGCCAGCTTGGCATTATCAGCTGGCCCTAAGCCCGAAATTCATGGGGTCACGCCAATATTAGACATGACCACCATGAATTTCTAGTAAAGTATTTAAAAAAAACACAAACACCCAGAAAAAAGTCCTTTAATTGAAATAAAGACACAATTCTTTATTGCTCTAAATTAAACCATACTTACAGTCACGCCCATTCCAGCTGAAGCCAACGATCTCCTGCAATAAAAGTAAAATAATAAAGCAACCTCATCCTTACCTTTCCATGGTTCCCAGGACAGCTTCAGCTCTGCTACATCGAGATGACAGGCTGGACCGCAGCAGAACGCTGCCATCCAGCCTGTCATCCCGCAGACACTGAGAAGCGCAGGCATGCTTGCGCTCCTCAGTGTCTCGCTGTGACGGCATCCAGATGAGCCGAAGTCATGTCCAATGAACTCAGCTCACCTCATGCACGTCACTGACAGCGTGGGAAAATTCTCCTGCACTCAGCGCTTCAGCGTGAGAATTTTCCCACGCTGTCAGTGACGTGCATGAGGTGCGCCGAGTTCATTGGACATGACCTCACCTCATGCACGTCACTGACAGCGTGGGAAAATTCTCACGCTGAAGCGCTGAGTGCAGGAGAATTCTCCCACGCTGTCAGTGACGTACATGAGGTGAGCCGAGTTCATTGTCGGCTCATCTGGATGCCGTCACAGCCAGACACTGAGGAGAGGAAGTATGCCTGCGCTTCTCAGTGTCTGCGGGATGACAGGCTGGATGGCAGCGTTCTGCTGCGGTCCAGCCTGTCATCTCGATGTAGCAGAGCTGGAGCCGTCGTGGGAGCCATGGAAAGGTAAGGATGAGGTTGCTTTATTATTTTTCTTTTATTGCAGGAGATCGTTGGCTTCAGCTGGAATGGGCGTGATGGTAAGTATGGTTTAATTTAGAACAATAAAGAATTGTGTCTTTATTTCAATTAAAGGACTTTTTTCTGGGTGTTTGTGTTTTTTTTAAATACTTTACTAGAAATTCATGGTGGTCATGTCTAATATTGGCGTGACCCCATGAATTTCGGGCTTAGGGCCAGCTGATAATGCCAAGCTGGCCTTAACCCCTTTATTACCCAGTGAGCCACCGCACCAGGGCCCTGGATGAGTTGGGTACAGCGCCAGAAGATGGCGCTTCTATGAACGCGCCATTTTCCGGGGCGGCTGCGGACTGCAATTTGCAGCGGGTGGGGCCCAGAAAGCTTGGGCCTCCCTGCGCTGCAGATTCCAGCCCCCAGCTGCCTAGTTGTACCTGGCTGGACACAAAAATAGGGCGAAGCTCCACGTTTTTTTTTTTTAAATTCATGAAATTCATGGAATAATTAAGAAAAAAAGGGCTTCCCTATATTGTTGTGTCCGGCTAGGTACAAATAGGCAGCTGGTGGTTGGGGGCAGCCCGTTCCTGCCTGCTGTACCTGACTGGACACAAATATAGGGCGAAGCCCCACATCAATTTTTTTTAATTATTTCATGAATTTCCTGAAATGATTTAAAAAAAATTGACGTGGGGCTTCGCACTATATTTGTGTCCAGCCAGGTACAGCAGGCAGGACCGGGCTGCCCCCAACCACCAGCTGCCTATTTGTACCTGGTTGGACACAACAATATAGGGAAGCCCTTTTTTTCTTAATTATTTCATGAATTTCATGAAATAATTAAAAAAAAAAAAATACGTGAAGCTTCTCCCTATTTTTCTGTCCAGCCAGGTACAACTAGGCAGCTGGGGGATGGAATCTGCAGCGCAGGGAGGCCCAAGCTTTCTGCCCCCTCCCCCCCCCTGCTGAAAATTGCAGTCCGCAGCCACCCCGGAAAATGGCGCGTTCATAGAAGCTGGATGCTGTACCTGGCTGGCATACAAAAATATGGCGAAGCCCACTTCAAAAGTTTTGGGAAAAATTAATTAAAAAATAAATAATAATTTAGGGACTGCATCTTTATTAACTCCTCAAATGTCATTTAGTGTTAAAATAAAGGATTTATTTTAAAAAAAATTGACGTGGGGCTTCGCCCTATATTTGTGTCCAGCCAGGTACAGCAGGCAGGAACGGGCTGCCCCCAACCACCAGCTGCCTATTTGTACCTGGCCGGACACAACAATATAGGGAAGCCCTTTTTTAAAAAAAATTATTTCATGAAATAATTTAAAAAAAATTGACGTGGGGCTTCGCTCTATATTTGTGTCCAGCCAGGTACAGCAGGCAGGAATGGGCTGCCCCCAACCACCAGCTGCCTATTTGTACCTGGTTGGACACAACAATATAGGGAAGCCCTTTTTTTCTTAATTATTCCATGAATTTCATGAAATAATTTAAAAAAAAAATGCGTGGGGCTTCGCCCTATTTTTGTGCCCAGCCAGATACAACTAGGCAGCTGGGGGCTGGAATCCGCAGCGCAGGGAGACCCAAGCTTTCTGGGCCACCCCCGCTGCAAATTGCAGTCCGCAGCCGCCCCAGAAAATGGCGCGTTCATAGAAGCGCCATCTTCTGGCGCTGTACCCAACTCATCCAGGGCCCTGGTGCGGTGGCTCACTGGGTAATAAAGGGGTTAAGGCCAGCTTGGCATTATCAGCTGGCCCTAAGCCCGAAATTCATGGGGTCACGCCAATATTAGACATGACCACCATGAATTTCTAGTAAAGTATTTAAAAATAACACAAACACCCAGAAAAAAGTCCTTTAATTGAAATAAAGACACAATTCTTTATTGCTCTAAATTAAACCATACTTACAGTCACGCCCATTCCAGCTGAAGCCAACGATCTCCTGCAATAAAAGTAAAATAATAAAGCAACCTCATCCTTACCTTTCCATGGTTCCCAGGACAGCTTCAGCTCTGCTACATCGAGATGACAGGCTGGACCGCAGCAGAACGCTGCCATCCAGCCTGTCATCCCGCAGACACTGAGAAGCGCAGGCATGCTTGCGCTCCTCAGTGTCTCGCTGTGACGGCATCCAGATGAGCCGAAGTCATGTCCAATGAACTCAGCTCACCTCATGCACGTCACTGACAGCGTGGGAAAATTCTCCTGCACTCAGCGCTTCAGCGTGAGAATTTTCCCACGCTGTCAGTGACGTGCATGAGGTGCGCCGAGTTCATTGGACATGACCTCACCTCATGCACGTCACTGACAGCGTGGGAAAATTCTCACGCTGAAGCGCTGAGTGCAGGAGAATTCTCCCACGCTGTCAGTGACGTACATGAGGTGAGCCGAGTTCATTGTCGGCTCATCTGGATGCCGTCACAGCCAGACACTGAGGAGAGGAAGTATGCCTGCGCTTCTCAGTGTCTGCGGGATGACAGGCTGGATGGCAGCGTTCTGCTGCGGTCCAGCCTGTCATCTCGATGTAGCAGAGCTGGAGCCGTCGTGGGAGCCATGGAAAGGTAAGGATGAGGTTGCTTTATTATTTTTCTTTTATTGCAGGAGATCGTTGGCTTCAGCTGGAATGGGCGTGATGGTAAGTATGGTTTAATTTAGAACAATAAAGAATTGTGTGTTTATTTCAATTAAAGGACTTTTTTCTAGGTGTTTGTGTTTTTTTTAAATACTTTACTAGAAATTCATGGTGGTCATGTCTAATATTGGCGTGACCCCATGAATTTCGGGCTTAGGGCCAGCTGATAATGCCAAGCTGGCCTTAACCCCTTTATTACCCAGTGAGCCACCGCACCAGGGCCCTGGATGAGTTGGGTACAGCGCCAGAAGATGGCGCTTCTATGAACGCGCCATTTTCCGGGGCGGCTGCGGACTGCAATTTGCAGCGGGTGGGGCCCAGAAAGCTTGGGCCTCCCTGCGCTGCAGATTCCAGCCCCCAGCTGCCTAGTTGTACCTGGCTGGACACAAAAATAGGGCGAAGCTCCACGTTTTTTTTTTTTAAATTCATGAAATTCATGGAATAATTAAGAAAAAAAGGGCTTCCCTATATTGTTGTGTCCGGCTAGGTACAAATAGGCAGCTGGTGGTTGGGGGCAGCCCGTTCCTGCCTGCTGTACCTGACTGGACACAAATATAGGGCGAAGCCCCACATCAATTTTTTTTAATTATTTCATGAATTTCCTGAAATGATTTAAAAAAAATTGACGTGGGGCTTCGCACTATATTTGTGTCCAGCCAGGTACAGCAGGCAGGAACGGGCTGCCCCCAACCACCAGCTGCCTATTTGTACCTGGTTGGACACAACAATATAGGGAAGCCCTTTTTTTCTTAATTATTTCATGAATTTCATGAAATAATTAAAAAAAAAAAAATACGTGAAGCTTCTCCCTATTTTTGTGTCCAGCCAGGTACAACTAGGCAGCTGGGGGATGGAATCTGCAGCGCAGGGAGGCCCAAGCTTTCTGCCCCCTCCCCCCCCCTGCTGAAAATTGCAGTCCGCAGCCACCCCGGAAAATGGCGCGTTCATAGAAGCTGGATGCTGTACCTGGCTGGCATACAAAAATATGGCGAAGCCCACGTCAAAAGTTTTGGGAAAAATTAATTAAAAAATAAATAATAATTTAGGGACTGCATCTTTATTAACTCCTCAAATGTCATTTAGTGTTAAAATAAAGGATTTATTTTAAAAAAAATTGACGTGGGGCTTCGCCCTATATTTGTGTCCAGCCAGGTACAGCAGGCAGGAACAGGCTGCCCCCAACCACCAGCTGCCTATTTGTACCTGGCCGGACACAACAATATAGGGAAGCCCTTTTTTAAAAAAATTATTTCATGAAATAATTAAAAAAAAATTGACGTGGGGCTTCGCTCTATATTTGTGTCCAGCCAGGTACAGCAGGCAGGAATGGGCTGCCCCCAACCACCAGCTGCCTATTTGTACCTGGTTGGACACAACAATATAGGGAAGCCCTTTTTTTCTTAATTATTCCATGAATTTCATGAAATAATTTAAAAAAAAAATGCGTGGGGCTTCGCCCTATTTTTGTGCCCAGCCAGATACAACTAGGCAGCTGGGGGCTGGAATCCGCAGCGCAGGGAGACCCAAGCTTTCTGGGCCACTCCCGCTGCAAATTGCAGTCCGCAGCCGCCCCAGAAAATGGCGCGTTCATAGAAGCGCCATCTTCTGGCGCTGTACCCAACTCATCCAGGGCCCTGGTGCGGTGGCTCACTGGGTAATAAAGGGGTTAAGGCCAGCTTGGCATTATCAGCTGGCCCTAAGCCCGAAATTCATGGGGTCACGCCAATATTAGACATGACCACCATGAATTTCTAGTAAAGTATTTAAAAAAACACAACACCCAGAAAAAAGTCCTTTAATTGAAATAAACACACAATTCTTTATTGTTCTAAATTAAACCATACTTACCATCACGCCCATTCCAGCTGAAGCCAACGATCTCCTGCAATAAAAGTAAAATAATAAAGCAACATCATCCTTACCTTTCCATGGCTCCCACGACAGCTTCAGCTCTGCTACATCGAGATGACAGGCTGGACCGCAGCAGAACGCTGCCATCCATCCTGTCATCCCGGAGACACTGAGAAGCGCAGGCATACTTCCACTCCTCAGTGTCTGGCTGTGACGGCATCCAGATGAGCCGAGGTCATGTCCAATGAACTCAGCTCACCTCATGTACGTCACTGACAGCGTGGGAAAATTCTCCTGCACTCAGCACTTCAGCGTGAGAATTTTCCCACGCTGTCAGTGACGTGCATGAGGTGAGCTGAGTTCATTGGACATGAACTCGGCTCATCTGGATGACGTCACAGAGAGACACTGAGGAGCGCAAGCATGCCTGCGCTTCTCAATGTCTGCGGGATGACAGGCTGGATGGCAGCTTTCTGCTGCGGTCCAGCCTGTCATCTCGATGTAGCAGAGCTGAAGCTGTCCTGGGAACCATGGAAAGGTAAGGATGAGGTTGCTTTATTATTTCACTTTTATTGCAGGAGATCGTTGGCTTCAGCTGGAATGGGCGTGATGGTAAGTATGGTTTAATTTAGAACAATAAAGAATTGTGTCTTTATTTCAATTAAAGGACTTTATTCTGGGTGTTTGTGTTTTCTTTTAACTTTGACTATGGGGTTAGTAATGGGGGTGTCTTATAGACACCTCTCCATTACTAACCTGGGCTTGATGTCAGCTGGCATTATAAGCTGACATCAACCCCAACCCTATTACCCCCTGCCACCGCACCAGGGCAGCGTGGAAGAGCGAGGCTAAGTGCCAGAATTGGCGCATCCTATGGATGCGCCATTTCTGGGGCGGCTGACGGCTGGTGTTTCTAGCCTGGGAGGGGGCCAATATTCATGGCACCCTTCCTGGGCTATTAATATCAGCCCCCAGCTGTCTGCCTAGCCTGTGCTAGCTATTAAATTAGGGGGGACCTCACGTTATTTTTTTTGGGGGGTTCCCCCATTTTAATAGCTAGTAAAGGCTAGGTATTCAGCTGGGGGCTGATATTAGTAGCCTGGGAAGCTCCGTGGGTATTACCCCCTTCCCAGGCTTCAAACATTTGCCCCAGCTGTCTGCTTAACCTCCGCTAGAGACTAAAATTAAGGGGAACCCCACGCCAATTTTTTTTTAAATAAATCCTTTATTTTAACACTAAATGACAAGTACAGTAATCAACACTGTCACTGTACTTCATATATATGTGACTGACATGTTTCTATCTATCTAATCTATGTGTGATTCTCTATTCTTTCTGTTATAAATTGTTGGGTACAGATGCTGAATTGCCGGCCGGCTTTCTTAAAGAGACGGTGCATGAAAACACTATTATTTTTTTAAATAAATCCTTTACACTAAATGACAAGTACAGTAAGCAACACTGTCACTGTACTTCTTATATATGTGGCTGACATGTTTCTATCTATCTAATCTATGTGTGAAGCTCTATTCTTTCTGTTATAAATTGTCGGGTACCGCTGCTGAATTGCCGGCCGGCTTTTTTAAAGAGACGGTGCACGAAAACACTAATATTTTTTTTAATAAATCCTTTACACTAAATGACAAGTACAGTAAGCAACACTGTCACTGTACTTCATATATATGTGACTGACATGTTTCTATCTATCTAATCTATGTGTGAAGCTCTATTCTTTCTGTTGTAAATTGTCGGGTACCGGTGTATGCCGCTGATGAATTGCCGGCTTTTCATGTCATTCTACATTATTCTTAGTTGTTTTACTTCATGTAGAATTAACCTACAAGGAAAGAAAGGGTTTATTTTCATTCCGATATTTGTGTCCCATTGACTTGCATTGGTTTCCGGTATAGGAATCGGCGATATCCGATACTTTTTGGGTATCGGCCCGATCCAATCCGATACGATATTTCCTGATATCGGAAGGTATCGCTCAACACTACTGATGAGTCCAAATTTGAGATCTTTGGTTCCAACCACCGTGTCTTTGTGCGACGCAGAAAAGGGGAACGGATGGACTCTACATGCCTGGTTCCCACCGTGAAGCATGGAGGAGGAGGTGTGATGGTGTTGGGGTGCTTTGCTGGTGACACTGTTGGGGATTTATTCAAAATTGAAGGCATACTGAACCAGCATGGCTACCACAGCATCTTGCAGCGGCATGCTATTCCATCCAGTTTGCATTTAGTTGGACCATCATTTATTTTTCAACAGGACAATGACCCCAAACACACCTCCAGGCTGTGTAAGGGCTATTTGACCAAGAAGGAGAGTGATGGGGTGCTATGCCAGATGACCTGGCCTCCACAGTCACCAGACCTGAACCCAATCGAGATGGTTTGGGGTGAGCTGGACCACAGAGTGAAGGTAAAAGGGCCAACAAGTGCTAAGCATCTCTGGGAACTTCTTCAAGATTGTTGGAAGACCATTTCTGGTGACTACCTCTTGAAGCTCATCAAGAGAATGCCAAGAGTGTGCAAAGCAGTCATCAAAGCAAAAGGTGGCTACTTTGAAGAACCTAGAATATAAGACATGTTTTCAGCTGTTTCACATTTTTTTGTTAAGTATATAATTCCACATGTGTTAATTCATAGTTTTGATGCCTTCAGCGTGAATGTACAATTTTCATAGTCACGAAAATACAGAAAAATCTTTAAATGAGAAGGTGTGTCCAAACTTTTGGTCTGTACTGTATGTTTGGGGAATAAAATCCCTATGGCAGGTTCTCTCTAAGTAGTATTGCTTCAGTAGCCTCAACTTGTCAGGAAATTTGTCTCCTTCTCTTGGCTGAGCTCCAGCAAAGGGTCTAATCGTGCACTTCTTCTACTCCTAACTTCCTTAATACAATCAGAGCTTTTCCAAGCTCAGTCTTGGTTGATTAGTTGTTGTCCACATAAACCTCTTAACAACTTTAACAACTTCTTGCAACTGTTCACACCTGGCCGCTGCAATCATCTCTCTAAACAAATTTCCAGTTTGCCTATACTTCATTGCACTTACGCTGATGAGCAAAAGGGTAACAATGTTTTGAACTTTGACTTTCAGACTTCATATCTCACCATTCACTACAGCTTCAAACATAAGACTAACATCATTTTATAGAAAATCATCTCGGCTATCTCGTAAATAAATATGACTTGCAGCTATATAGCTTATGACTAGTTATACAGTTCTCTCCCTTGGAGTCAATTGATTAGAGACAGATGGATAATCTCATATGAGGACAGGGTAGATGGAAGACAAGAAGAGATGTGCCAAAAGTTTAGAACCAGGGGTTATCCTGAAACTGATATGCATAGGTATAAACAAAAAGCATTATGATTGAAACGTGAGGACTTGTTGGGTGCTTCACATTCTAAACAATCTGTGAAGAAAATTCCATTTGTATCAACATATTGCCCGGCTAGTGAACGGATAGCGGGCATTTTGAATAGACATTGGCCCTTATTACATAGGGGTCTTCCTTCAATACCTTTTTTCATATAGACGGGGTCGTAATTTGAAAGATAGACTTGTCAAGTCTGATTTTGGTAGATAAAAGGTGTCATTACAAATTACACTCAGCACCCCCAGATTGGGAAATTTTCCATTTCCGGAATGTGAATGTTGCGGTAACATGATTAAGGGGAATTCTTTTCATCATCCCCATACTGGTAAGCGGTATTCCCTTAACCCCTTTACAACCCAAGGTGGTTTACATGTTAATGACCTGGCCAATCATACAATTCTGACCACTGTCACTTTATGAGGTAATTACTCTGGAACGCTTCAACGGATCCCCCTGATTCTGAGATTTTTTTTCATGACGTATTACACTTCATGATTGTGGTAAAATTTCTTTCGATATCACTTGCGTTTATTTGTGAAGAAAATGGAAATTTGGCGAAAATTTAGAAATTTAGCAATTTTCAAAATTTGAATTTTTATACCCTTAAATCAGAGAGATATGTCACACAAAAAGAGTTAATAAATAACATTTCCCACATGTCTACTTTACATCAGCACAATTTTGGAACCAATTTTTTTTTTATTAGGGAGCTATAAGGGTTAAAAGTTGACCAGCGATTTCTCATTTTTCCAACAAAATTTTCAAAACCATTTTTTTAGGGACCACATCACATTTTAAGTCACTTTGAGGGGTCTTTATGACAAAAAATACCCAAAAGTGACACCATTATAAAAACTGCACCCCTCAAGGTGCTCAAAACCACATTCAAAAACTTTATTAACTCTTCAGGTGCTTCACAGGAATTTTTGGAATGTGGAAGAAAAAAATTAACATTTAACTTTTTTCACAAAAATGTTACTTTAGACCCAATTTTTTTTATTTTCGCAGGGGTAACAGGAAAAAATGAACTCCAAAATTTGTTGTGCGATTTCCCCTGAGCATGCAGATGCCCCATATGTGGGGAAAAACACTGTTTGGGCGCACGGCAGGGTTTGGAAGGGAAGGAGCACCATTTGACTTTTTGAATGTAAAATTTGCTTAAATAATTAGCGAATGCCATGTTGCGTTTGGGGAGCCCCTGATGTGCCTAAACAGTGGAAACCCCCCACAAGTGACACCATTTTGAAAACTAAACCCCTCAGGGAACTTATCTAGATATGTGGTGAGCACCTTGAACCCCCAGGTGCTTCACAGAAGTTTATAACATTGAGCCGTAAAAATAAAATTTTCACATTTTTCCTATAAAAATGTTTTTTAGCCCCCAATTTTGCATTTTCATAAGGGTAACTGGTGAAATTTCACCATGCAACTTGTGCAATTTCAACTGAGCATGCCGATACCCTATATGTTGGGGAAAACTACTGTTTGGGCGCATGGCAGGGTTCGGAAGGGAAGGAGCACCATTTGACTTTTTGAATGTAAAATTTGCTTAAATAATTAGC
Source organism: Phyllobates terribilis (assembly GCF_046119375.1). Lineage (NCBI taxonomy): Eukaryota > Metazoa > Chordata > Amphibia > Anura > Dendrobatidae > Phyllobates > Phyllobates terribilis. The sequence goes on from NW_027362761.1 coordinate 249,472,839, forward strand.
GGATGCCATATTGCGTTTGGAGAGCCCCTGATGTGCCTAAACAGTGGAAACCCCCCACAAGTGATACCATTTTGGAAACTAGACCCCTCAGGGAACTTATATAGATGTATGGTGAGCACCTTGAACCCCCAGGTGCTTCGCAGAAGTTTAGAACATTGAGCCGTAAAAATAAAATTTTCACATATTTGCAACAAAAATGTTTTTCAGCCTCCAATTTTGCATTTTTACAAGGTTAACAGGAGAAATTGCACAAAGTAGTTTGTTGGGCAATTCCTCCTGAGCATGCCAATAGCCCATATGTGGGGGAAAACCACTGTTTGGGCGCACGGCGGGGCTCGGAAGGGAAGGAGCGCCATTTAACTTTTTGAATGTAAAATTTGCTTGAATAATTAGCGGATGCCATGTTGCATTTGTAGAGCCCCTGATGCTCCTAAACAGTGGAAACCCCCCACAAGTGACACTATTTTGGAAACTAGACCCCTCAGGGAACTTATACAGATTTGAGGTGAGCACCCTGAATCCCAAAGTGCTTTACAGAAGTTTATAACATGGAGCCGCGAAAAAAAAAAAATTTAACTTTTTCCTCAAAAATTATGTTTTAGCCCCAAGTTTTTATTTTCACAAGGGTAAGAGGAGAAAATTTAACCCAAAAACTTTTGCGCAATTTCTCCTGAGTACGCCAATACCCCATATGTGGGGAAAATACAGTGTTTGGGCGCATGGCAGAGTTCAGAAGGGAAGGAGCACTGTGTGACTTTTTGAACGCAAAATTGGCTGGAATTGAGAGCGGACGCCATGTCACGTTTGGAGAGCCCCTGATGTGCATAAATAGTGGAAACCCCCCTCAATTGACCGCGAGGTATTTTTGGTCACGAAGCATATGGAGACTTGAGCATGTCACTAGCGCACCCACGATACTCAGTGCATAGCCGAGCACCCGATGCAAACTCAAGTAGTGAGCACTTGCGCTCAACACTAGTCGCCATATCGTCATCTTTTTTTTTTTTACTTTTGAAAAAAATCCCAACCCTAACGCTAGTCCAATCCTAACCCTAGCCAAACCCTAACCCTAGCCCCAACCCCAACCCTAACCCTAGCCCAACCCTAACCCCAACCCTAACCCCAACCGCCACCCTAACCCTAGCCCAGCCCTTACCCTAGCCCAACCCTAACCCTACCCTAACCCCAACCCCAACCCTAACCTTAGCCCAACCCTAACCCTTGCCCAACCCTAATCCCAACCCCAACCCTAACACTAGCCCAACCCTAACCCCAACCCTAACCCTAGCACAACCCTAACCCTAGAGTTTATTTTTTACGCCGTTCCATGTGCGGTATAAGTGATTAGACGACTTTATTCTTCGGGTCGGTGCGATTACAGCGAAACCAGAGTTATGTCGGGTTTTTATGATTGACAGCTGTCACACACTAAAAGACGCATTTTTTTGTAAAATCTAGTTTTTGCATCGTCATATTTTGAGAGCCATAATTTTTCCATATTTTGGCCGACAGAGTAATGTGACAGCTTGTTTTTTGCGGGACAAGTGGATGTTTTTATTGGTACAATTTTCAGGCACGTGACATTTTTTGATCGCTTTCGATTTTGATTTCTGAGAGGCAGAATAAACAAAAAACAACAATTCAGGAATTGTTTTTTTTTTTATTTCTTTATGCTGTTCCACATGTGGTAAAATTGATACGGTAGCTTTATTCTTTGGGTCAGTACGTTTACAGCGGTACCACATTTATATCTTTCTTCTATGTTTTGGCGCTTTTACATAATAAAAGCTATTTTATAGAAAAAAATATTTTTTTGCATCGCTTTATTCTGAGAGCTATAACTTTTTTATTTTTCGGCTGATGGAGCTGTATGGAGGTTTGTTTTTTGTGGGACAAGATGAAGTTTTCAGTGGTACCATTTTTATTTATATTCGTCTTTTTAATTGTGTGTTATTTTATTTTTTGTTTGGCGGTATGATGATAAAGCATTGTTTTTTGCTTCGTTTTTATTTATTTTTTTACTGTGTTCACTAAAGGGATTTACAAGTGGCACAGTTTTATAGGTCAGGTTGTTCCGGACACAGCGATACCAAATATGTGTACTTTTATTGTTTTGTGTTGTTTTTTTTCATAATAATATTTATTGATGGGTACATTATATTTTTATTTTTGGTGGATTATTTTTTTGATTTTTTTTTATATTTTTACAAATTTATTTATTTACTTTTTTTTCATTTAACACTTTTTTTACTTTTATACTTTGTCCCACTATGGGACTTTCACTTTTTTTTACTCTGATCGCCTGTATAGCATAGGGATGGAGCAACATCCCTGTACTATACAGGCTGTCATCCCTGCAGATGCAGAAGATACTTTGCTCATGCACTGCACATGACCAAAGTATCTTCCTGCTGTCTGGTGACCCGGATGTTGTCATGATGCAACATCCGGGAAGCAGTGGCAGACAGTGTTGGACGACGGCAGGAGAGGTGAGTATCGCGATCACCTCCCCTTGCGCCCGCAATGCTTCGATCGACTTCGATCGCAGCATTGCGGGGGTTAATGTGCCGATAACGGTGTGGGACCGCTCCAAGCACATAGCACCGGGTATCAGCTTTCACAATCAGCTGACGCCCGGCGGCGATTGCGCCCGCACAGCCTGTGTGCGGGCGAAATCAACAGGACATACTAATAGGTACCTGGCTCTTAAGTCTCAGGGTGAAGATATGTATTAGTACATCCTGGGCTTTAAAGGGGTTAAGGAAAGATATACATGTTCATTGAGTTTTGTTGTGCATATTATCTCCTGTCCATGTGGGTTGGTTTATGTGGGGAAAACTACGCTGGAGATCAGGGCCCACATAAGCAAACACAAAAGCACTATTATGAATGGACTCACCGATTTGCCTCACTTTAGCTTGGGGGAACCCCACGCCGTTTTTTTCATTAATTTATTATTTAAAAATAAGTAAATAAATGAAATATACCAAAAAATAAATTTAAAAAATTACTTGTCTCCCCCAAAAAATTATTTTAATAACCAGCCAAGTAAAAGAAAACAGCAGTGAGCTGGTCTTATTATTCTGGGAAGGGGCCAATATCCATGGACTTTCCCAACCTATTAATATCAGCCCCCATCTGTCTGCTTTGACTTTGCAGGTTAATAAAATTGGGGGACCCTAAAAAAATGACTTGGGGTCACCCATTTTTTTAATAACCAGCTAAGGCAAAGCAGACAATTGGGGGCTAATATTAATAGGAGGGAAAGGGCCATGGATATTGGCCCCTTCCCAGCCTAATAAGATCATCCCTCATCCACTCCAGAAATCACGCATCCATTAGATTCATCAATTCTGGCGCTAGCGTTGGCTTTTCACAATTGCCCTGGTATGGTGGCTATCAGGTGATTGGATTGTAGGGTTGATGTCAGCTAACATCAAGCCCATAGGTTAGTAATGGAGAGGCGTCTATCAAGGACCCCTATTACTAACCTAGTAAGTAAAAAGATAAGAAAACACATAGAAAAAAAATATTAAAAAAAAACACACAGAAAAAAAATCATTTGAAAAAAAAAATCCCCAACAATTTTCCTCTTTCCCCCATTTATTAAAAAAATACTACTACTACTATACTAATAATAATAATAATAAAAGAATAATCCACAGGGTCCTCCATAATCCATAATATTATAATATCCATAGAGTGGAGCAGCAGCCACTGCTGGGTCTGACGCTGTACTAAACGAGATCTGGCTGCTGTGAACAGACTTGACGTCAATAAGGTCACCTTAGTTCAGTTCATAGCGGTCAATTCTCATGATCTGCAGTGCTGCGCTGTCTACCGGACCCGAACAGTAAACCGGACGTACAGTAATAAGTTCATGTTCGGGTTCGGTACAATAGGTGCCTGGTACGGACCCCGAACTTCACAGTTTGGGTTCACTCATCTCTAGTTTTTAATTATTATTTTTTTATTTGCAGATGGGTTTTCCCCCTTGCAAAATCAGGATGGAAGTGGATTAAGGTGTGGGGACTGAGTTCTGTGGATGCGGCTGGATACACACATTGAATAATGGCTATTATGGATATAATACACAGATGACATTTATACATTTATTCATATTATTGTCTGTTCTCAGATATCTCCTCCCCTTACCTTCTCCTTCCTCCTCCTTTGTTTTGAATATTTATGTCATCATTTTTGTGGGTTACTGCATATACTTGGATGCCCTTTGATGGATTAAATCATGACTTGGATTGGTTGACCTTAGTGATCACTGTGTGGTATTTGGGTGTCTACCTTGCTGCGACCATGTGACCACTGCCTTAGCGATGCCTGGAGACGCTATCCAGCAGTGTGCGCCGTCCCCGCATGTGCATTGTACCCGCACGTCATCTAGATTGTGGTTATGTGACCGCTCCTTGATGATTAAGCATTGCGCACTTGTTCACGATGGACCCTGGGGATCAGAGTGGCAATAAGGCCACGGTTGCCATGACAACATGGATGCTTCACCATAATTGGAGGGCATGGATACGGCCTGAATATGTCTCCAGGTTTTGTTTTTGGCGCACTTTCATAGAAGCCATTTCATTGGTCCACATATGGGATTAGTTACATATACATGACCAACTTTGTGTGGATTAAACCTTTGCAACCATGACAATGAGGATGCCATTTTTTGATTGGTTGATCATCACCAAAGACATTACAGAATAACAATCACATAAATCAACAGATACCAGGAGGAGAGAGGTCCCTGCTCGCAAGCTTACAATCTATGAGGAAATAGGGGAGACACGAAAGGTGGATGGTAATAATTGCTTGAATTGTACGGTCAACCATCAGTGTAATAAAAAGAGTAATCACTTAATGCTAAATGAACCAGTCACAAACCAGTATTTGAACAAGTACAGACACAGTAGTCTACTAAGTTATGGGGTGCGAGAACAGAAGATATGAGGGACCTGATTTGGAAGGAAGTTTTGTATGGGGAAAAAAAAAGGATAGTTAGATAGGTGAGGTGAGATGATAGGCCAGTCTAAAAAAAATGTGTTTTTAGGGCACGCTTAAAACTGTGGGTATTGAGGATTAATCGAAGAGTCCTGGTAAGTGCATTCCAAAGAATTGGTGCAGCACGTGAGAAGTTTTTGAAACGAGAGTGGGAGGTCCGGATTATTGTGGATGTTAATCTTAGGTCATTAGCAGAATGGAGGGCATGGGTAGGGTGGTAGACTGAGATGAGAGAGGAGATGTAGGAAAGTGCTAAAGATGGAGCGCTTTGTGGGTGAGGATGATGAGTTTATATTCAACTCTGTAGCGGATGGGCAACCAGTGCAGCAATTGGCACAGGGAGGAGGCATTATATTGGTTGGTGAGGAATATGATCCTGGCTGCTGCATTTAGGACAGATTGGAGAGGGGAAAGTTTAGTAAGAGGGAGAATGATTAGTAGAGAGTTGCAGTGGTCCAGACGACAATGAATCAGAGCCACAGTAAGAGTTTTAGCAGAGTCGAAAGTAAGAAAAGATCGAATTCTAGAAATGTTTTTGAAGTGTAGATGACATGAGCGGGTGAGTGATTGGATATGGGGAGAGAAGGAAAGATCTGAATCAAATATAACCCCAAGACAGCGGACTTGTTGCTGGGGAGTAATGGTGGAGCCACACACGGAGATGGCAATATTGGGCATAGGTAGATTAGTGGAGGGAGGAAACACAAGAAGTTCAGTTTTTGTCACGTTCAGTTTCAGATAGAGGGAGGACATGATGTTAGAGACAGCAGAAAGACAATCACTGCTGTTTTGTAATAATTCAGGGGTGAGGTTAGGAGACGATGTGTATAATTGGGTGTCATCAGCATAGAGATGGTACTGAAAGCTGAATCTACTAATTGTTTGTCCAATAGAGATGGTATATAAGGAGAAGAGGGGGCCTAGGATCGATCCTTGAGTAACCCCAACAGTAAGGGGAAAAGGGGAGGAAGAGGAGCCGGTAAAAGATACAGTGAAGGAGCGGTCAGATAGGTGGGAGAACCAGGATAGAACAGTGTCCTTGAGCCCGATAGAGCAGAGCATAGTGAGGAGGTGCTGGTGATCCACAGTGTAGAATGCTGCAGAGCGATCCAGGAGAATTGGCAGGGAGTAGTGACCATTATATTTAGCTGTTAGTAGATCATTGGAGACTTTAGTGAGGGCAGTTTCAGTGGAGTGTAAAGATCGGAAACCGGATTGTAGAGGGTCAAGAAGAGAGTTATCTGAGAGATAGCGGATTAGATGGGCGTAGACCAAGTGTTCCAGGAGTTTAGAGATGAAGCGGAGATTAGACACAGGTCTGTAGTTCGCAGCACAGTATTGGTCGAGGGATGGCTTTTTAATTAATGGATGAATGCTAGAGTATTTAAATGAGGAGGGAAAGATGCCGGATGAGAGAGAGAGATTAAATATTTCAGTTAGGTGAGTGGTGACAGCGACAGCCGGGAAAAGGGAATGAAGGAGATGTGAGGGAATAGGGTCACTAGTGCAGGTGGTAGGGCGAAAAGATGCAAGGAGCCTGAGCACTTCTTCTTCGGTAACTGGTTCAAAGACAGAAAGTGAACTAGATGTAATGGGAGAGGGAGGATCGTGCATGGTGTTAGGGGATTGGGAGAAAATTTCCTGTCTGTTCTGGCTAATTATTTCAAAGAAAAAATTGACAATATCGTCAGCGCTGAGGTCGGTAGTCTGAGCTTTCACTCTTGGTTGGAGGAGGGAATAAAAAGTGTCAAAGAGGCGTTTAGGATTTTTGGAAAGTGAGGTGATGAGGGTATTGAAATAGGTTTGTTTGGAGAGGTGACAGGCAGAGTAGTATGTTTTAACCATACATTTATAATGGGTGAAGTCTTTTGCTAGATTCTAGTGTTGAGCGATCACTAAAATGCTCAGGTGCTCGAAGCTCGGGCCGAGCTCACCGTGATACTCAGGTGCTCGACCCGAGCAACAAGCCCAATGTTAGTCTATGGGAGACCAGAGCATTTTTGCAGCGGCACCCCCGGCAGTCTGTAGAAAGCCTAAAAAGTGCCCAAAACGATAGTGACAGTGCTCAAATGACATGGAGACAGCATGGGGATCACCACAGGAAGCATTTCTGACCCCCAGGTCCCTGCTGTCAACAACGTGGTCAGAGGTATTAAGCCACTTTTATGGGCTCACAATAAAACGTTCAAAAACGAAACTGAAACTACTTTCCTATGAAATATGTTAAGGAACATCCTTTACAGGGTAAAGACTTGTGTATAAGGTAAAATAAATAACCAAAAACAAAAATTCTCCTCCACGCCTTGGGCTATGTTCATAAGTAGCATTTTTTATGCGTTTTTTCACTTTTGTGTTGCTTTCAACCGTGAAAAATGCATTCACCAGGAAATGTCATTTTAACATTTTACAATCTTATCTGGCCATGTGCTGTGTGACACATGCATAAAGTGCTGAAGACCCCTGGAAGCATCTCTGACACCCAGGTCACTGCCTAAAAGTGTGCCCATCAGAAGTGATCCTTAACGCATCGGAAGATGCAGACTTGCAACTATCTCCGTGCAAGTCCTTGTCCCAGGGCAGTGTTCAATTGTACCTCCCCCATTCCCTGCAATGCAAGCGCAAGTATGCAGCCTGCCACCCACCCACCCCCAGGCTGCAATACCATACTGCTTGCTTGCACTTGAAATTGGGTCTTTTAGGCATGTGGATAGGAATCTGGCCACCACGTCATGGCTGCATCGGTGGCCTGGTATCCATACTCAGTCCCCAGCCGCCCGGCGGCCGGGTATCCACGCTTGGTCCCCAGCCGCCTAGGGGCGGCCGGGTGTCCATAAACAGTCCCCAGCCGCCCCTATTTGAAGGACAGCCTAACCACAAACACGTGGACAAGTGAATGTGGGCAGGGATGGTCCATCTCACTGACGTCTTCACACTGCGTGAATATTGTGGAAGCCGGGACACAGTTGGACACTGGGATGCAACAAGTCCTCCAGACATAGAGGATTGCGGGTCCTGGGTCAATCAGGCTTCAACACAAAGTTCAGAAGGTAGACAGCAGCAGTGGTCGGCCTCCTACACAATGAGTAGATTATTCATGATCATGAGGCCATCCATCTCCTTAGCTTTCTGTTCCTTGGAATGCAAGAGCATGTATGTAGTAGCGGCTAGGCCTGAGGTGGTCAGCATTTTGGCGCATATCCTACCTCCTCCGAGGACTGCTGGATGTTTTCCTGCTACTATCCCGGTTCTATGACTCCCATTAAAACAAAGCTTCAGGTGATGAATGATGGATGAGGTGGTGGCAAAGGAGAAAGAGCAGGAGGAACAGGGACCATTCACATCAATATCAGGCCAGTCAACCACACATGTCTTGTAGGATATGTTTCTGTACCAAAAGGAGCGGTTTGGCTGCACAGTTATAGGGCATACAGTGAGTGCAATGCCTACCAAAAATTTCGAGGCACTCCAATGCCCCTTGGAAGTGACATGGAGGTCAGAGGGCCTTAAATAAACCGTTTTTTCCATTTATAGCAACTGGGTCTCCTGTACACTGTTGGCCTAAGCAGTGAATGGAAGGATTTCCAAAAATTATGAGGAACTGCAATGCCCCTTGAAACAGAAGTGGATTACAGCGTACTAAAAACCTTCTACCCATTAATGGGGAGTGGGTCTCCCTTAGTGTTCACCTATGCATTGAAAATCAAAAGCTGACTAAAATTAGGAGGAAATGCAATGCCTGTTGGAAGAGTCGTGGAGGTTAGAGTTAATTAAAAACAACACTTCAATGCCCCTTGGAAGAGCTGTGGAGTTTAGAGTGGTTTAACAAGACGGTTTTAATGCCCCTTGGAAGAGACGTGGAGGTCAGAGTGGTTTAACAAGACGGTTTTAATGCCCCTTGGAAGAGACGTGGAGGTCACAGTAGCTTAACAAGATGGTTTTAATGCCCTTTGGAAGAGAAGTGGAGGTCACAGTGGAATAAAAAGACAATATCAATGCCCCTTGGAAGAGTGGTGGAGGTTACAGTAGCTTAACAAGACAGTTTTAATGCCCCTTGGAAGAGACATGGAGGTCACAGTAGCTTAACAAGACAGTTTTAATGCCCCTTGGAAGAGTGGTGGAGGTCACAGTAGCTTAACAAGACGGTTTTAATGCCCCTGGGAAGAGACGTGGAGATCACAGTAGCTTAACAAGACGGTTTTAATGCCCCTTGGAAGAGACATGGAGATCACAGTAGCTTAACAAGACGGTTTTAATGCCCCTTGGAAGAGTGGTGGAGGTCACAGTAGATTAATAAGATGGTTTTAATGCCCCTTGGAAGAGAAGTGGAGGTCACAGTGGAATAAAAAGACAATATCAATGAACCTTTGAAGAGTGCTGGAGGTTGCAGTAGCTTAACAAGACAGTTTTAATGCCCCTTGGAAGAGACGTGGAGGTCACAGCAGCTTAACAAGACGGTTTTAATGCCCCTTGTAAGAGTGGTGGAGGTCGCAGTAGCTTAACAAGACGTTTTTAATGCCCCTTGGAAGAGATGTGGAGATCACAGTAGCTTAACAAGACGGTTTTAATGCCCCTTGGAAGAGTGGTGGAGGTCACAGTAGCTTAACAAGACGGTTTTAATGCCCCTTGGAAGAGTGGTGGAGGTCGCAGTAGCTTAACAAGATGACTTTAATGCCCCTTGGAAGAGTGGTGGAGGTCACAGTAGCTTAACAAGACGGTTTTAATGCCCCTTGGAAGAGACGTGGAGGTCACAGTAGCTTAACAAGATGGTTTTAAAGCCCCTTGGAAGAGACGTGGAGGTCACGGTAGCTTAACAAGACGGTTTTAATGCCCCTTGGAAGAGTAGTGGAGGTCACAGTAGCTTATCAAGACGGTTTTAATGCCCCTTGGAAGAGTGGTGGAGGTCACAGTAGCTTAATAAGATGGTTTTAATGCCCCTTGGAAGAGAACTGGAGGTCACAGTGGAATAAAAAGACAATATCAATGAACCTTGGAAGAGTGGTGGAGGTTGCAGTAGCTTAACAAGACAGTTTTAATGCCCCTTGGAAGAGACGTGGAGGTCACAGTAGCTTAACAAGACGGTTTTAATGCCCCTTGTAAGAGTGGTGGAGGTCGCAGTAGCTTAACAAGACGTTTTTAATGCCCCTTGGAAGAGATGTGGAGATCACAGTAGCTTAACAAGACGGTTTTAATGCCCCTTGGAAGAGTGGTGGAGGTCACAGTAGCTTAACAAGACGGTTTTAATGCCCCTTGGAAGAGTGGTGGAGGTCGCAGTAGCTTAACAAGATGACTTTAATGCCCCTTGGAAGAGTGGTGGAGGTCACAGTAGCTTAACAAGACGGTTTTAATGCCCTTTGGAAGAGACGTGGAGGTCACAGTAGCTTAACAAGATGGTTTTAAAGCCCCTTGGAAGAGACGTGGAGGTCACGTTAGCTTAACAAGACGGTTTTAATGCCCCTTGGAAGAGTAGTGGAGGTCACAGTAGCTTATCAAGACGGTTTTAAGGCCCTTGGAAGAGTGGTGGAGGTCGCAGTAGCTTAACAATACTATTTTAATGCCCCTTGGAAGAGACGTGGGGGTCACAGTAGCTTAACAAGACAGTTTTAATGCCCCTTGGAAGAGACGTGGAGGTCACAGTAGCTTAACAAGACGGTTTTAATGCCCCTTGGAAGAGACGTGGCGGTCACAGTGGAATAAAAAGACAATATCAATACGCCTTGGAAGAGTGGTGGACGTTGCAGTAGCTTAACAAGATGAGTTTTATGCCCCTTGGAAGAAAAGTGGAGGTCACAGTAGCTTAACAAGACCGTTTTAATGCCCCTTGGAAGAGACGTGGAGCTCACAGTGGAATAAAAAGACAATATCCATGCCCCTTGGAGGAGTGGTGGAGGTTGCAGTAGCTTAACAAGACAGTTTTAATGCCCCTTGGAACAGACATGGAGGTCACAGTAGCTTAACAAGACAGTTTTAATGCCCCTTGGAAGAGTGGTGGAGGTCGCAGTAGCTTAACAAGACGGTTTTAATGCCCCTTTGAAGAGACGTGGAGATCACAGTAGCTTAACAAGACGGTTTTAATGCCCCTTGGAAGAGTGGTGGAGGTCGCAGTAGCTTAACAAGATGGTTTTAATGCCCCTTGGAAGAGACGTGGAGATCACAGTAGCTTAACAAGACGGTTTTAATGCCTCTTGGAAGAGACGTGGCGGTCACAGTGGAATAAGAAGACAATATCAATACCCCTTGGAAGAGTGGTGGACGTTGCAGTAGCTTAACAAGATGAGTTTTATGCCCCTTGGAAGAAAAGTGGAGGTCACAGTAGCTTAACAAGACGGTTTTAATGCCCCTTGGAAGAGACGTGGAGGTCACAGTGGAATAAAAAGACAATATCCATGCCCCTTGGAAGAGTGGTGGAGGTCGCAGAAGCTTAACAAGACTGTTTTAATGCCCCTTGGAAGAGACGTGGAGGTCACAGTAACCTAACAAGACAGTTTTAATGCCCCTTGGAAGAGTGGTGGAGGTCACAGTAGCTTAACAAGACGGTTTTAATGCCCCTTGGAAGAGACGTGGAGGTCACAGTAGCTTAACAAGACGGTTTTAATGCCCCTTGTAAGAGTGGTGGAGGTCGCAGTAGCTTAGCAAGATTGTTTTAATGCCCCTTGGAAGAGGTCTCAGGATGTCATTAATAAGTTTCTGAAAAATTGCAGGTGCATTGGTAAGACCAAAAGGCATCACCAGATTCTCAAAATGACCTACCGGAGTGTTAAAAGCAGTTTTCCATTCATCACCCTCGTTCACACGTAACAAGTTGTATGCCCCCCGGAGATCAATTTTGGAGAACCACTTGGCTCCCACTAACTGGTTAAACAAGTCAGGAATTAACGGCAATGGGTAGGAATTGCGTACGGTAATCTTATTAATTTCACGAAAATCCAGACATGGATGTAAACAGCCGTCCTTTTTTTAACAAAGAAGAATCCAACTGCGACAGGCGACTTAGAAGGTCTAATGTGACCAGCAGCCAGGCTAGTCTCTATGTACTTCTCCAATTCCTTTCTTTCAGGGATAGTCAGACTAAACAAGCGACTTTTGGGAAGAGTAGCACTCGGAGCAAACTCAATGGCGCAATCATAATCCCCTATGAGGAGGTAAAACTTGCAACTCCTCCTCCGAAAAAACCTTCCAAAAATCTTGAATCGGTACCGGTAATTCCCCTTTTTCCACAGCCACAATGCGACCATTACATCACTTATCATAGCACTTTGGACTCCAAGACTTAATCACATTAGTAGACCAGTCCAATAAAGAATTGTGTGTCGGGCTCTTCCATGTGGTCCAAGCTCATGGTGTGTTGGTGGCTGGGTAACACTGATGCTTGTTTCCTCCATCCCTTCCCACCAACCACGGACAACAGAGAGGGGATCATTATCCTGACTATTGCTCGCCCATCACCTCTTCCTCCTCATTCTCCTTCATTTGATCCTTGGCTCATGCACCTTCACTAACAGTTTGTCTGGTACTACGAGCCCCCCTCGATCGCTGTAATCCACCCTCCCTTGGCACCCGCCTGTGTGATGACAGCGTGGAACTTAGAGACATTGTTATCCCTTCCGCATGCTCCTTTGCTACCTCCTCTTCCCCTGGGATTACCACTTCCTCCTGCAAACTATTCAAAGTGTGCTCCAGCATGTAGATAACCAGAATAGTGGTGCTGATGATGGCATTGTCAGCACTAACCATCTTAGTAGCCATTTTGAAGCGGTGCAGAGGTCCTTAATCTGAGCCCACCCTGCAAACGTGATTTGCACCACGTCCATACTGCGTTGTCCTAGGCTATGCGACATGACATGCATCAGGGCTTGTCGCTGCTGCCACAGTTTCTGTAACATGCGCAGAGTGGAATTCCACCATGTCTGCACATTGCATTTCAACCGGTTACCGGTATGGCCAAAGACCTATGTACCGATGCAAGTCGATGACCCATGGGGTGCGAATGGTGGAAGTCAGCACTCAGTGACCGTGCTTTCTGCCGCAGACACATCTAGGCTGAGATAGTGGGGGAGAAATTACTATACCACCAGGTTCAGAACGTGAGCCATGCAAGGCACGTGTGTGAGGTTGCCCCAGTGTAGGCCATCAGGTTCGCACCGTTATCGCACACGGCCTTCCCTGGCTCTAGGTTAAGTGGAGACAGCCATTGCTCAAACTCAGCCTGGATAGCAGTCCACAACTATTGAGCTGTATGACTGCGATCACCAAGGCATATTAATTTTAATATTGCCTGATTGTGGTGAGCCCTAGCTACCCAGTACAGAGGTGGGGGGATACTTCCCACACTGTTGCAACACGTGTCTCATTAAGGCACCGGTTGAGGGCGCAGCTGGAGGCCCTGGAGGAGGTGGAGGAGGCAGGAGCAGTGGAGGAATTGTTACATACAGAGGTTTGTCCACAAGCCCTGTGGATTCCAAGACTTGTGGAGCAGCCCGTTCCCCGCCTGCCCTCACAGCCACCAGAGTCACCCAGTGCCCATTCAATGAGATATAACACTCCTGGACATGCTTGCTCATCCAGGTGTCTGTGGTGAAATGCACCCTGGCAGTCATAGATTTTTTCAAGGAATGGGTGATGTTGTCTGTGACATGCTGGTGTAGTGCAGGCACAGCTTTCTTAGATATGTAAAGGCAAATGGGTAACTGGTACTGGGGGACTGCAATGGCCATCAGCTTTCGGAAACCGTCTGTATCCACCAGGCAGAAATGCAGCATTTCCATGGCTAACAGATTGGAAATGGCGGCGTTCAACCTCTTAGCTTTGTCATGTGTAGGATGAAACAATTTTTTACATGACCACAATGGTAGGACCAAGGACTGGCTGCTGTGCAGAGAAAGGGTGGAGTAGGGAGAACACAACAAACTGCTGGACCGTGAGTGAGGTGCAGGTGGAGATGTTACGGTGGATTGAGAAAGATGTGGTGTGCTCGGTCAAACAAAAACAGCAGCCATGTCTACTTCCATTACAGCTGACGGGCTCTCACTCACCATGACTGGAGTGGGTAAACGAGTGGAGGTTCTGCAGCCGGAGACGTGTGAGAACAATTGGCACGGAGGAAAGCAGCAGATGCGGTTGATAGGGCATCCGGTGGTTGGTGAGACCCGCTAGTCCACATTTTATCACAGTGAGATTCCCAGTCTAACGCATGCTGATCACGTATATGCCGGTTCATGCATGTAGTAGTCAAATTATTGCAATTTTTCCCTTTATTGGGTCATTTTTTGCAAAGTTGGCAGATAACATTGGTTGGAACATCCTTTGCAGTTTCAAAAAAGGCCCAGGAAAGGCAACGCTTTCCGCCCCTGTGAACTTCAGAGTTGTGGCTTAGGATGTAGTGCTCGTCGAGGTTGCATCACTCCGTGTCTATACTGGAGGCTGCAACATAACTTCCTCGTCCTCCTTCTCTTCCACCTCCTCTGCTGAGCTAATCAGCTGCATGCCTCTGGGTTCACAGTAAGTGGGATGTACAACCTCTTCATCATTCTCTCTGCTCTCCCACTCCTCTCCCTGAGAGTCACCCTCCTCCTCTTCCTGTCCTGACAGCTGTATTGTGTGTGATGTTGAGGTGGAGGAAGAGGAAGAGGAGGAGAGGCCACTTGACGCAGCGCTTGCCATCCACTGGAGAACATACTCTTTCTGGGCCTCATCTACAAGGCATACCGCTGTGCGGCTGCCAAAGAAAGGGAGTGCAGTAACCAGTCCAGTAACAGAAGTTGTCAGCTGTCTTTGGATAGGACGTGACCGTGTTGGTTCAGTTGAGCTTTCACTAACATTACTACCTACCACACATACACCTTGAACACCAAGCCTATTCCCTCTTCCACAATGTATTCGCTTTTTCCAACTCATGTTGGATGTACCCTTCCCCTTTTTTAACCAGCTGTTTATCAAACCTATGCCCAGACCTTTCAGTAAACTGTCACTAAATTACCAATCAGTATTTATTTGCACAGACAGTGTGGCTGGAGCACGGTATTAGCAACAAAAAAAAAAAAAAACATTTTCTACTGTGGAGCCCTGGATACAGCAGAATCTCAGCACAAAACAATTACAAGCTCAGATGTGGCCTTGTTTATGTAGCTCTGTAGTAACTGAAAAAAATGTGATTTTCTACTGTGGAGCCCTGGATAAAGCAGAATCTCTGCACAAAACAATTACATGTTCACATGTGGCCTGCTTTCTGTAGCATGGTAGTAACAGAAAAAAATAGATTTTCTACTGTGGAGCCCTGGATACAGCAAATCTCAGGACAAAACAATTACAAGCTCAGATGTGGCCTGCTTTATATAGCACGGTAGTAACAGAAAAGATTAGAGTTGCAAAGTTGTACTCCTGCATGGAGCACAATATCAGTAGAACAGAGTTACGTATATGCTGAAATGTGGTCTGGTGGTCTATTTGGACCACACTAATAGCAAAAATGATTGATCTACTGAAAGGTCAATTTCATAGCCACACAGGATCCTATCTATCTAAGACTTACAAGCAACCGCCTAGCTAACTATCTCACTCTCTCACTATCCAGTAGCAGCAGCAGGAGCAGCCTCTGACAAAATGGCACTAAAACAACATATCTGCTCTTTATATAGAGGGACATGTGACTTTGGCAGGCAATGACACAAGCCCATGTGTCTGGATGTTGTGGATGGTTCCTGCGCCCTGATTGACTTGCCTGAATCTCCACACAATAAGTTAAGAAAAAAAAACTAAGAGAAACAGTCCGCAGCTCCCCTGATCTTTCCCACCTGTCTGCAACAAACTTTCGTACATCCATAATCTTTTTATCACTAACAAACTTTCCTTCCTTGGCATCACCGAAACCTGGCTCCCCCATGTGCATCTCTAGCTTGGGTCGATTCCACCTCTCTCACACCCCCGCTTCACAACAAGCATGGTGGAGGAGTTAGTTTTCTCCTGTCACATAACTGCTCCTTCACCCAAATTCCACTACCACCCTCCGTCACTCTCCCTTCTTTTGAGGTGCACTCTGTGGCACATCTACACCCCCTCCAACCTCCAACTGGCTGCTATTTACCACCCCCTAGGGCCAGCCACCACCTTCTTTGACCACTTCACCACCTGGCTACTTCACTTCCTTTCCACTGACATGCCCACTATCATAAGTGACTTTCACATCCCCATTGACACTTCCCACTTAGCTGTCACTAAGCTTCTATCTCTCACTTCCTCCTTCGGCCTTGCTCAATGTTCTTCTGCAGCCACTTACATAGACGGCCACACGCTAGACCTCATCTTTACCTGCCACTGTTCCCTATCTAACCGGATCGGAGCCTGGCTGTGTGATTGCAGCTTGGTATATTTTTCTCTAAAAGCTTTGATGTTACAGAAAATGTATAGTTAACAGATCCCAGAACCATTTTTAATTACAGCTGGATTCTGCCTGCTCTTAAATTTGTAGGCTTTGAGCCCGGGAAAGGCATATAAGATTAGGGTCCCATCAATGTGGTACGCCTTGCCACGGCTGATGGGCTCTCTAAAAATTGCTCATTTGTGTGCTAAGTATCTTCATTTTTAAATATATTTTCTATAGCAGTAATGCTGTTCTAATTTCATATATTCAATGTTTACATATTATAGCATTTAAGAGCGCAGCTGTATTTTCTTGGTTATACTGAATAGTCGTGATGGCTTGCATCTATTCACACTTTTCTTATTCTGTTTGGAGGTGCTGGTCAGTTTTTGATTTTTGTAGTATACTCCATTCTGACTGAGTACTTCTCTAATTATCTTAAGGCATTTTTAATTAGAGCTGTATCTTGCCTGTCATTAAATTTGTAGGCTTCCAGTCGGGAGAGGCGTGTAAGGTTAGGGCCCCATCAAAGGAATATGCCTTGCCACGGCGATTGGCTCTCATGAATTGGCCAATTTATGCACTAAGTACCTTCATTTTTTAACATATTTTCTATAACAGCAATGCAGTTCCAATTTCATATATTCAATGTTTGCATATTATAGCATTTCAGAGTGCATACAAAATGCTATTCAAGTGCGAAATGTGTGCGCACCCTTTCAAACCTCTGCACATGATGTCAATAATAATAATTATTATCATTGACATCATATTCTGCTGCACTTTATAATTCAGAGGGGACATATACAGACACTAAAGACATTATAGAGTAACACACAGTCCAACACATACCAAGAGAAGTGAGGACCCTGTACACAATCTTACAATCTATGAGGAAATAGGGGGGACACAAGAGGTGCAAATAAAGTGCTTGTCAGGTACAGTGCATCCATTAATATCATAAATAGAGGCATTCAAATAATGCTGTACTCATGAACCAGTATCTGTACAAATGCAGATACAAAGTGCTATTGAGTGCATAGAAGGGAAAACAGGGATTAGTTAAATTAATGAGGTGAGGTGATAGACCAGTCTAAGCAAATGTGTTTTTCGAGCATAATTGAAACTGTTTATACTGGGAATTAACTGGATTGTCTGGGGTAGTGCATTACAGAAAAGTGGTGCAGCACAAGTGAAATCCTTGAGACGGGAGTGGAAGGTTCGAATTATTGAGGATGTTAGCAGTAGGTCGTTAGCAGAACAAAAAGGGCTGGAAGGCTGGTAAACTAAGATAAGGGATGATATGTAAAGGCCCCGTCACACATAACGAGATCGCTAGCGAGATCGCTAATGAGTCACGGTTTTGGTGATGCAATAGCGATCTCGCTATGTCTGACAGGCAACAACGATCAGGCCCCTGCTGTGAGATCCCTGATCGTTACAAAGCTTCCTGGACCATTCCTGGGTCGTTGTGCTCCCGCTGGGCAGTGTGCATCGCTGTATTTGACACCTTATCAACGACCATGTTAGCGATTCAGAATTGAGACATGTAGGCGTGCATAAATTGGACTTTTCTGCGCTCCTCGTCCCCGATTGGTGGTCGCTACTGCGTCCTTGTTTTTTTCAGATCCCAGCAGCGTTCTCCGGCTGTGACTCCACTTTGAAGAAATCAGGCATCTTTAGCGAGGTAGGTATTGTTTGGGGTCTCAAATGAGTTTCCATTTTTAATGGAGACTCAGTAGAGATCCCATCTGACCGCAGACGCAGTGTTAAACCAAGGCCACCCAATCAGAACGCAGTAGCGTCCACCAATTGGAGATGTGGAGGGCGCGGAAAAGTAATTTTATGCACGCCTTTGTGACACAGTACAGTCCCTATCAAGGTGTGGATCGTTGAAATAGCTGCTGTGTGAAAGCGTCCCAACGACCACCGAGATCGTTGGTTAGATCGCTGGGGCGGCCGAGATCGTTGGAAAGTTCTGCATGTCTGACATCTACCCAGCGATAACAAAGCGACTTAACAGCGATCCCAAAACCGTGACGCAATAATGATCTCGCTAGCGATCTCGTTATGTGTGACGGGGCCTTAAGACATTCAGAACTGTGGAGATCTTTGTGGGTGAGAGTGATAAGTTTATATTTGGACTCTGTAGTGGATCAGCAACTAGTGCAAAGACTGTCAGAGTGTTAGCATGAGTGTAGCAGTTGGAAAGAAATGTGATCCTGGCTGCAGTATTCAGGACAGATTGGAGAGGGGAGAGTTTAGTAGAAGGAGACATTAGTACAGAGTTGCAGTAGTCCTGGTGAGAATGAATCATAGTAACGTTAAGAGTTTTTACTGTGTCAAAGATATGGAAAGGTTGAATTCCAGAGATGTTTTTGAGTTGCAGGGTGACATGAGTGAGGGAGTGATCAGATATAGAATGAATGAAGATCTGAATCAAATATAACCCCAAAACAGTGGGCATTCTGCTTGGAAGTTCTGGTAGAAGCATGGTATCTAGGAAGGGAACAGGGAGGTGACAATTCATAGGGGGGTGTCTATAGGTAACCCATATGACACTACCAATTAAGTATACACTCTGAGAGGTATTTAGATGGACCCTGCTCTGCATCCCACTCTCTGCAGATTAGGACAGATAGTGGAGGGACCCATGTTGATCTTATGCACCTAGCAGTTTAGTACCCTGGATACAAGATAGTCCCCTGAGGACTCTACTTGGATGAAACACGTAGGGACATGAAAAAAGAGAAAGTGCAGGGTCTCTATAAAGGGCTAGCTGTGGACTGCCCTTGTAAGGGCAGGAGTTGTGGGGTCAGTAATATTGTGAGCTGACAGGGAAAAATAGGGTCAGCCCATGTCCCCACTTTATGTTCAAAAGGTATTTCTGGACATCAACCTCCTCCCTTGAAAATCAAGAAAGAATGGGTGAGATAATTCCATTTTTTTCTCTTATATAATTGAATTGTGAAAAATGGGTTTTGTCTGCACTCCGACTATACTATGTGCAATCACTTTTTTTATATCACTTTTATCTTCATGAACTCTTGGATACTAGGTAAATGTGTGGACCTTGAGTACATGTTCAGTGACTATTTTGTTACACAGATCGAAAAAAATCTATATCATAGAGGGAATCTGTCTGATACAGGGTTTTTTCTACTGATCCCTGTTCTTCTATTGTCCTTCTGTTACAGAATCTATCCTATCAAGTTTCTTGATCTCCTTACTGCAGGGTTGATCAATAAAGCTAATTTTTTATATACACAGGGGCGGTCTCTGGGCTATATTTCTGTTAATTATCAGGTTAGCCCAGCGACTCGCTCCAATTTACGTTGAGTGGCATATTTTATATATCGTATTAAAAGTAACGTTTTAGATTTCGCAATTTCGCTGTCTAACTATCTTTAACATTGTGATTATATTTTTTGAGTGGTGGTCCAGCACCCCCACCTAATTGCGAATTATCAAAAAAATAAAGGGAACACTGAAATAACACATCCTAGATCAGAATGAATGAAATATTCTCATAGAATACTTTGTTCTGTACAAAGTTGAATGTGCTGACAGCAAAATCACACAAAAATCAACAATGGAAATCAAATGGAGGCCTGGATTTGGAGTCACCCCCAAAATTAAAGTGGAAAAACACACTACAGACTGATCCAACTTTGATGTAATGTCCTTAAAACAAGTTAAAATGAGGCTCAGCATTGTGTGTGGCCTCCAAGTGCCTGTATGACCTCCCTACAGCACCTGGGCATGCTCCTGATGAGGTTGCGGATGGTCTGCTGTGGGATCTCCTCTCAGACCTGGACTAAAGCATCCGCCAACTCCTGGACAGTCTGTGGTGCAACGTGACGTTGGTGGATGGAGCGAGACATGATGTCCCAGATGTGCTCAATCGGATTCAGGTCTGGGGAATGGGCAGGCCAGTCCATAGCTTCAATGCCTTCATCTTGCTGGAGCTGCTGACACACTCCAGCCACATGAGGTCTGGCACTGTCCTGCATTAGGAGGAACCCAGGGCCAACCTCACCAGCATATGGTCTCACAAGGGGTCTGAGGATCTCATCTCGGTACCTAATGGCAGTCAGACTACCTTTGGCAGCCCTCCAAAGAAATGCCACCGCACACCATTACTGACCCACTGCCAAACCGGTCATGTTGAAGGATGTTGCAGGCAGCAGATCGCTCTCCGCGGCGTCTCCAGACTCTGTCACATCTGTCACATGTGCTCAGTGTGAACCTGCTTTCATCTGTGAAGAGCACAGGGCGCCAGTGGCCACTTTGTCAATCCTGGTGTTCTGTGGCAAATGCAAAGCATTCTGCACTGTGTTGGGCTATGAGCACAACCCCCATCTGTGGACATCGGGCCCTCATACCACCCTCATGGAGTCGGTTTCTAACCGTTTGTACAGACACATGCACATTTGTGGCCTGCTGGAAGTAATTTTACAGGGCTCTGGCAGTGCTCATCCTGTTCCTCTTTGCACAAAGGCGGAGGTAGCGGTCCTGCTGCTGGATTGTTGCCCTCCTACGGCCCCCTCCACGTCTCATGGTGTACTAGCCTGTCTCCTGGTAGTGCCTCCAGCCTCTGGACACTACGCTGACAGACAGAGCAAACATTCTTGCCACAGATCGCATTGATGAGCCATCCTTGATGAGCTGCACTACCTGAGCAACTTCTGTGGGTTGTAGAGTCCGTCTCATGCTACCACTATTGTGAAAGCACAACCAACATTCAAAAGTGACCAAAACATCAGCCAGAAAGCATTGGTACTGAGATGTGGTCTGTGGTCACCACCTGCAGAACCACTCCTTTATTGAGGGTGTCTTGATAATTGCCAATAATTTCCATCTATTGTCTATTCCATTTGCACAACAGCATGTGAAATTGATTGTCAATCAGTGTTGCTTCCTAAGTGGACAGTTTGATTTCACAGAAGTTTGTTTCTACTTGGAGTTATATTCTGTTGTTTAAGTGTTACCTTTATTTTTTTGAGCAGTGTATATACAGGGTGGGCCATTTATATGGATACACCTAAATTAAATGGGAATGGTTGGTGATATCAACTTCCTGTTTGAGGCATATTAGCATATGAGTGGTGACCATGGCGGCCATTTTGAAGTTGGCCATTTTGGATCCAACTTTATTTTTTTCAATGGGAAGAGGGTCATGTGACACATCAAACTTATTGAGAATTTCATAAGAAAAACAATGGTGTGCTTTGTTTTAAAGTAACTTTATTCTTTCATGAGTTTTTTACAAGTTTATGACCACTTATAAAATGTGTTCAAAGTGCTGCCCATTGTGTTGGATTGTCAATGTAACCCTCTTCTCCCACTCTTGACACACTGATAGCAACACTGCAGAAGAAATGCTAGCACAGGCTTCCAGTATCCGTTGTTTCTCGTGTCTTCACAGTATAGACAATTGCCTTCAGATGACCCCAAAGAAAGATGGCCACAAACAGGAAGTTGATATCACCAACCATTCCCATTTAATTTACACTCCCTGACAGAAGTTATGTCGCTTATCCATGTTATGTAAACTCTGGGAGGTATGTAAGACTGCATTCTTTGCTATTCCTGATGGCTTTATTAATAAATTGTATGAATCATTGTTGAACCACATAGATGCAGTCCTTCAAGCTCATGGAAGTCACACAAAATATTAAATATGACTCTAATAGCACCACAACTTCATTCACCAATGTTATGCAACATATATTTGTATCTTAAGATAATTATTTGTTTGAATATCACATTACTTTCTGTGAGCGAGAAAACTTTTGTCTTGCCAAAATCTGACCATTCTGTGTTCATTAAATGATCAATATTTCAGCATTTATGCGAATCTATTTTCTTAACCAAAACCAAATTTGGGAGGGTTTCAGCTTTCAAAAGAGTAATTTATAAAACCAATGGATGAATTTAACGTCAGGTTATAAGTAGTGATGAGTGAGCACTAAAATGCTCGGGTACTCGTTGCTCAGGTTGAGCAAACTAGAATACTCGGGTGCTCGATCCGAGCAACGAGCCCAATGTAAGCCTATGGGAAGCTCGAGCATTTTTCAGGCGGCTCCCCCACGGTGGTCCAGAGAGCCTAAAAATTGCCCAAATCGATGGGAACAGTGCTCAAATGACATGGGGACAGCATGGGCAAGACCCCTGGAAGCATTTCTGACCCCCAGGTCACTGCTGTCAACAACGTTGTCAGAGGTATTACGCCACTTTTACAGACTCTCAAAAAAACATACCAAAACGAATCCAAAATGGATTTTCCTGGGAAATATGTTAAGG
This sequence comes from Phyllobates terribilis, assembly GCF_046119375.1. Lineage (NCBI taxonomy): Eukaryota > Metazoa > Chordata > Amphibia > Anura > Dendrobatidae > Phyllobates > Phyllobates terribilis. The sequence continues at coordinate 249,495,511 of NW_027362761.1, forward strand.
AACCTCCTTTCCATGACATGTACAATGTATATAAAGCAAAATAAATAACCAAAAACAAAAATACTCCTCCATACCTTGGGCTATGTTCACATGTAGCGTTTTTGCACTTTTGAATTGCTTTCAACCAAGACAAATGCATTCACCTGGAAATTTCATTTTAACATTTTACAACCTTATCTGGCCATGTGGTGTGTGACACATCATCAGTAGTGTTGAGCCACCCTCGTAGTGTTTGAGTTCAGTTCGGTTCGTCGAACACCCTTGTGTTCGCCGAACTGTTCGTCGAACACATTCGAACACCGTTAAAACCAATGGCAGGCAAACAAAAACACATAGAAACCTTCAAAGGTGTCCAAAAGCTGACAAACTGCTCAGAAGACATAACTAACACATGGAAAAGTGACAAGTACATATAGTCATGGGAAAAGAAAAGAGGTGGAGGAGTAAAAGGAGGGGGAGACACAGATATAGGCATGTCATGCCCTTCTAAAATCCAAAAAGTGAGAAGCCGACACGGCCAGTCCGTTCCTGCCCGTGCCACCTCCGTTTGTGCCAGAGCCGCGGTGGACCCTGACGGCCAGCCCCCCTCTCCCAATACTGGTGCCTGTCCGCTGGAGGGTCGAGCAAGCACCCCTGTGGTGGAGGCAGCTCTAAGCTTTTTAATTTAGATTGTCTCTCTAATTTGAATGAATACACTTTAAATCCTTTTACATGGATCTATTGAAGGGCAAGTCTCATGCCAGCAGCCGCGTAATTCCAGCTCCAGTAGCGTCCACTAAAGCTGCTGCAGTTAAAAAGCTTTTATAAGGATCGAGCTCGGCTGTCCACCGCAAGGCATCCTACCGCCAGTCCCAGCCCCTATGCCTTGGGGTGCCTCCTGATGCTCTTCACTGAGTATCCCGTGGTCCCGAAGCATTTCCTGTTAAAAAATTAAGTGTCCAAACTACAGGTGGTGTAGCTTGCTTAACAGCCGGGATAATCCGCTGACTAGCAGACACTGCTACTAGGCACAAAGTATTTCCTGGGCTAGATGCAGTTAAAAATTTGTAATTAGATACTCTCGTTGGATGCTGAGAAAGTATTCCATAGAGTCTCCTGGCACGCCATATATTATTCTCTTACAAAGCTTGGGGTAGGGGTCTAGGGGACCCTTTTATAGCCAAAATCATGGCCCTGTATCACAATGCGTCACCTAGGCTGAAGATAAACGGAACTGTAGCACCCCGAGGGCTCGGTTGCTGCAGAGGTATTGCACCTCACCCAGAGGTGTGATATCTCACTCTCAGGTAAGGATGGAGTGTGGATCAGGACCCCGACATCTGCATGCATTACACCACATTGCCATGGGGCAGGGCGACCAATATGCCCCTGAGATGGGCACGACAGTCCCTGTCCCTGGCTGGAGTTGGGGGAGGGAACACTGAGGAAGGGGAACCCTGTAGTGCAGGAGCAGGGAGGAAGCAGTTCCTGGGTGCATTGAGAAGGGAGTATAAAAGGTGGGCACCATCTTAGTTCAGTGCAGAGAAGTCTGAGCAGAAGTGACAGGGAGCAGGGGCTCTGCATGAGCTCTGCTCCAGAGGCGGGCCTAGTAACAGACGCCCAGGCCTGGAAGAGGGAGAAGGAAAGAAGAGGAGCGGAGAAGGCTCCAGGAACGAGGAACGAAGGGATCCCAGGGGTGTGGACGGGCAAGTCGCCACCGCACGCCCGAATCCAACTGCGTGGAGGGGTCAGGCCAAAGGGGGAGACCGGTCCCCGAAACTAGTGGAGGCGGGAAACGACCCTCAGCTAGAAACCGGAGGCTGTGACATTTTATGTGGCGCAGCCCCTTGCTACACCCGCTAGGAGGGCAGCACATAGGGTCAGGGAAACTGGCGCCAAGTTCACCAAGAGGAGGCCCGAGGCAGCCGGACAGAAGGGTTGGTAAGAAAGGCCAGACAAAGGACACACAAAGGGGGTCCTGTGAAGCGCTCCAAAGTTATCTGGGAGTTGTCTGAGCCCCTCACCTGGTGAGCACAGTACGACGTGGGCAGCCGTTACCTGCAGAAGTGGTCTGGATCATAAGAACTGTGAGTAAAGGCCCTGGACTGCATCACTGACTCCGTGTCGTTACTGCTGCTGCCCTGCACCATCACCCCCATCCTCCGCATACACTGCCCTGAGGCTATACTCCTCCCATGGGGAGTCATGCTACGCTCTGCTGCACCCACAACACCAGCCTCAGTGGTCTGCCCTGCAGTGGCGGTTCACTCTGACCGCAATCCACGGGTGGCGTAGTCGGACATTTAAACATCAAAACCACATAAATAGTTCCGCCACTGGTTTGAGCGCCCTGAGCCACGGAACCGGGTCGCCGCCACGGAGACTACAACCACCAGCATCCACCAAAAAGGGTCCGGCTCCGGATGTCCCAAGGCCCAGGGGGCGAGTCAGAACATTTTCGTCACCTTTCATAATCACCAATGGGACAAGGCAGGGATGTCCTCTGCCCCCTCTCTTATACATCCTAGTGACAGAGCACCTGCTCTCATCAATTCGCCATAACTCCAATATTAGGTGGATTGAGGTGGGAGGCACCGAGTACAAGTGCTCTGCATTTGCTGATGATGTCAATCACATATATCCATCAGCAGGCTGTTATGGCTGAAATAGATCACTTTGTTACATCGTCAAATTTTAAAATCAATACAGCGAAGTCTGAGGCCCTCGATGTCTCCCTCCCCAAATCCATACAGGATTCCATCCAGTCCAACTTTCCCTTTGCCTGGCCCTCACAGGGTATTAAATTCTTAGGAATTCCAATTCATAGAGACCTCTACCGTCTATGTTATCTTAATTTTGGGCCCATTATTGAACAACTCCATATAGACCACGGTTGCAAGTTAGAACTGTAAGATTCACTACGTGAACCACTGGTGTTTTGTGGAAAAGCACATGTACACTGTGTTCCAAATTATTATACAAAAAGTGTTTAGGAGTGATAAGGGAAGAATTTGTTTGTTTGTCAGTTAAACTCATTGATGGTGATGTGTGTCAGGGCTCCTTATATCACTGTAATCAATTGCAGACACCTGTGCTAATTAGTTGGTGTGTCCAATGAACGGCAAGACTACTTAAGAAGGCTGTCCCACATTATTAAGCAGCCTACATTTTCTGCCAAAATGGGAAAGAAAAAGGATGTGTCGGCTGCTGAGAAGCAACAAATTGTGGAGTGTTTAGGTCAAGGCATGACTACAATCAACATTGTGCGATGATCAGGATGAAGTGTCTTGGCAATCAAGAAGTATGTAGCTGATTCACAGTACACACGTGTGCGTGCTGATAAGGGCAAATTGAGGACTCTTTCCTACAGGCAATTACATCAGGTTAAAAGAGCAGCGGCAAAAAAGCCTTGTCATAGCAGCAGACAAGTTTTTGAAGCTGCTGGTGCCTCCAACGTCCCCCAAACAACAAGATGCAGGGTCCTTCAGAGGTTTGCAGCTGTGCGTACGCCATCCTGTCGACCTCCTCTATCTACTTCACACAAGCAGAAATGGCTCCAGTGGGCCAAACATTACATGAAGACTGATTTCAAAACTGTTTTGTTCACGGATGAGTGCCGTGCAACGCTCGATGGTCCAGATGGATGGAGTGGAGGATGGCTGGTTGATGGACACCCCACGCAAACACGGCTACAGCGCCAACAAGGAGGAGGTGGAGTAATGTTTTGGGCTGGAATCATGGGGAGAGAGATTGTCAGCCCCTTTAGGATCCCTGAAGGGGTAAAGATGAACTCCATAATGTATGTGGAGTTTCTCAAACTGCACTTCCTGCCATGGTTCAAGAAGAAGAACCGTGTATTCCACAGCAAGATCATTTTCATGCATGATAATGCACCGTCTCATGCTGCACATAACACATCTGCATCTCTGGCTGATATGGGCATAAAAGGGGACAAATTTATGGTGTGACCCCCATGATCCCCTGACCTCTACCCCATTCAGAACCTCTGGAGCATCATCAAACGGAGTGTCTATGATGGCGGGAGGCAGTTCACATCTAAGCAACAGCTCTGGGAGGGTATTCTGTCCTCATGCAAAACAATTGAAGCAGAAACCATCCAAAACCTGACAAATTCAATGGACGAGAGAGTTCAGAAGCTCCTTTCGAACAAGGGGTCCTATGTGCAAATGTAACATCACCTAGAATAAAGTTTTGAGTTGAAAACTGCTTGATTTCAGTTTCTAATAACCTGCTAATGCTTATAATTTCAAAAATGACCATTTTTTTGGTCTTTATTAAAATGAAAAGGTTGATCGAAGAGTGTGGGGGATCTAAGAGTGTGGCAACCCAGTAGTCAGGATTACTTCGAATTCTGACAATCTGAGGGTCATGTTGCAGTTAGTGCAGCAAGAAGGCACTTATGTGTCTTGCGCATCTCGGAGCCCCAAAATTATTTTCCGGGCTAGATGCAGCTAAAAATTATTATTAATTTTAAATCTGGTGGAGCTTAGTATAGATGGCCTAATAGAATCAGTACTGCACACTGCTACAAAGCCCAAATTATTTTCCAGCCAAGATACAGATAAACATGATTAGTAATTTGAAAGCTTAAAACGGTTGGTGAGGTGATTTTAACCAATCATCTAGCTTTTACTCTCCCCAGGATGACACAGGGGTAGAAAAGTCGTTTCGGATCCATGATTTGTTCATCTTTATGAACGTGAGTCTGTCTACATTATCAGTGGAGAACCGCGTGCGCTTGTCTGTCAGCACACCAAAAGCAGACAGAACGCTGGCTGCGGGGCACGACAAGATCTCCAAGGTGTAAGTGGCTAGCTCCGGCCATTTATCCAGATTGGAAGCCCAAAAAGAGCAAGGGTCCAGTGACACAGTCATGGCTTCAATGTTTACTTGGAGATACTCCTGTACCATCGTCTCTAGGCGTTGACTATGTGTCAGACTTCTTGTCTCCTGTGGCCTTGCAAAGGATCAGCTAAAAAAGTGGTGAAATGATACCGCAAAATTGATGTTACTGTGTTTCTGTTACGGTTTCAGTGCTGAACACTCAACGGTCCCACGGTTGGCAAGTTGGAACTGTGAGATTCACTACGTGCATCACTGGTGTTTTGTGGAAAAGCACATGTAAGATTCTGCAACAGTCTCTCTTGATACTCCTGCATGCGTGCATACCTTTCTATGGCAGGAATTATTTCTGCAAATTTACTTTTGGATCTAACAGTGTGGCAACCCAGTAGTCAGGATTATTTCTAATTCTCCCAATTCGAGGGTCATGTTGCAGGTAGTGCAGCAAGAAGGCACTCATGTGTGTTGCGCATCCAGGAGCACCAAGTCCCTGTTGTGTTGGTGGCGACGTAACAATCATGCTTCCTTCCTCTGTCCTCTCCCCCCAACCTCGCACAACAGAAAAGTGATCAAGGTCTCCCTCATCTGATGAGTCTTCCATCAGTTCGTCCTCCACTGCTTCCTGGGCTCCTGCACCTTCCTCACTAGTTTGGCTGCTACCATGCGCCCTGGTAAAACCATCTCCCCCACCCTCACATGACTGCCGCCTTGGTGCTGCCGACCGTCTGGACCTTGCAGATGTTAGCCCTTCCGCATACAACTCCTCCTCCTCTACTTCCTCCACCTCCTCTTGTGCCACCACCTGACTCCGAATTCTGTTTAACATGTGCTCCAGCATGTAAATCACCGGAATAGTCATGCTGATAATGGCATCGTCAGCACTAAACATCTTCGTCGCCATTTCAAAACTGTGCAGAAGGGTTCATAGGTCCCTGATCTGAGACCACTCCTCCAGCGTGATTTGCCCCACCTCTGGATCCCGTTGGCCCAGGCTATACGTCAGAACGTATTGCACCAGGGCTTGTCGGTGCTGACACAGTCGCTGCAACATGTGCAGAGTTGAATTCCACCGGGTAGGCACATCGCATTTTAGCCGGTGAAGTGGCAGGCCCAACGACTTCTGTAGAGATGTAAGTCGCTGAGCTGCGGGATGCGAACGGCGGAAGTGAGCACACAGCGACCGTGCCCTCTGCAGAAGGCCATCTAGTCCGGGATAGTGGGCTAAAAATTGCTGGACAACCAGGTTCAAAACGTGAGCCATACAAGGCACGTGTGTGACATTGCCTCGGCGAAGGGCCGCACCCAGGTTTGCAACATTGTCGCACACGGCCTTCCCTGGTTTCAGGTCCAGTGGAGACAACCATTCATGAAATTGGTTCTCCAGAGCTGACCACAACTCCTCTGCTGTTTGACTCACATTTCCCAGACATTTCAAAGTAAAAACCGCCTGATGACGTTGAGCCCTACTGCCAGCATAGTAAGGAGGTGTGCAGGATCCCTTCTGCGCAGTTAGAAAGCTTGTGGCATGACCAGACAGGCTTTGGGTGCAGGTGGAGAACTGAGAGGAGGTTGAGGAGGCAGAAGCAGTGGAGGAACTTTGACATAAAGAGGATTGACGCACAACTCGTGGGGACGGCAAGACTTGGACAGCAGCCCCTTGTCCTGCTGTCACCATAGTTACCCAGTGCCCAGTCAGCGACATGTAACGCCCCTGTCCATGCCTACTCGTCCAAGTGTCTGTGGTGAAATGCACCCTGTCACACACAGATTTTCTCAAAGAAGCAGTGATGTTGTGTGCGACATGCTGGTGGAGCGCAGGCACACCTTTCTTTGAGAAGTAGTGCCAACTGGGCATCTGGTACTGGGGCACTGCGACGGACATAAGGTCTCAAAAATCCTCTGTGTCCACCAGGCGGAAAGGCAGCATTTCTGTAGCCAAGAGCTTGCAGATGGTGAAATTCAACCTCTTAGCTTTCTCATGGCTAGGAGGAAATGGTCTGTTACTTGTCCACATCTGAGGGACTGAGGGCTGGCTGTTGTGCATAGACGGGGTTGATAAGGGTGTCCCCGGCAAACTGCCGGTCTGTGAGGAAGATGCAGGCGGACATGTTAGGTTGCCTTGATCCAAAGGAGGTGCTATTGATGTCGGACAGCGCTCAACACCAGCTGGTGTTACCACCTCCAAAGAAAATGATGACCTGCCAATCACGCTGGCTGTTGCGGGTAAAGAGGTGGCAGGTCTGCGTCCCAAAACAGGTGTGACTGCTGTCCCCCCAGTCACAGACGATGAAGATGCCGCAGATGCACAAGATGGGGTAGACGGTGGTTGGCCCGGCCGGCTAGACCGCATTGTAGCACAGTGAGCTTCCCACTGCAACTTATGCTTCATGTCCATGTGCCGGTTCATGCATGAAGTACTCAAACTATGTATTTTTTGGCCTCTACTTAGCTTTTGTTGACAAATGTTACAGATAACACGAGTTGGGTCATCTTTATCGATCTGAAAAAATGCCCAGGCTATGGAAGGCTTAGCACCCATGTGACCTGAAGAGCCACCACGACTTGTGGTCAGAGGCAGAGTTGTGTTTGCGGATGCAGTTGTTGACATGCTTCCAGTACTACGTCTCTGTCCAGGAAGGCGCAACCTGACCTCGTCGTCACTAGCATCCTCCTCCACCTCCTCTGCTGACCTCATCTCTTGGCTGACTGTGGGTTGACAGTAAGTGGGATCTCCAACCTCATCATCATCACCCTGTGTGTTATCACACCCGTCGTCCTCAGAGCCAACCTGTTCCTGCCCTGACAAAAAACTAAAGTTGTCGCTCCAATCAGGTATTTGAGTCTCATCATCGTCTTCCTCATTGTCTCCACCAACAGGAGTTACAGTTTGGGAATGAGGGTCTACATTATGGTCCTGGATCCGACTCATAAAGATTCTGGGCATCAGTGCAGATCATTTCCTCGTCTGGATTCACAGAAGCGCTTGAGCCGACCTCTGATTCCCAGGCTATAGTATGAGTAAACATCTCTGCAGACTCAACCATCTGTTCTACCTCATACTCAGACGGGCAGCTGGAGATTTGGGAGCTGTGAGGAAGCAAGTGCGATTGGGGTGACACCTCTGAGGACTGGAGTATTTGTGATGTTGAAGTTGATGTGGAGGAGAGCCCACTTAAAGGAGCACTTGATATCCGTTGAAGCACCTGCTGTGTTTGTGCCTCATCTGGAATTTGTAGCGATTGGCGTGGCCGTAAGAAAGGGATCTTATCACATTGTCCGGTAAAAGAAGTAGACATTTTAGTTTTGCTGGAAGATGGTCTTTCTTCTGCAGATGTTACTGTTGCTTTAACACCTACTCCACGGACACAACCTTTTTTCCCCTTCCCAACATGCCTATTCCCCTTTCCACCAGCAGCAGGCCTTTTTCCACTCATTTTGGTGGTTAACTAATTCACAACTCTGGAGTTGTTTGCACAAAAAAACAATGGATGGGAACCGAGCAGAGCTGAGTGGCCAAACTGTGGTATTAGGTCAAAACTATTGTCGGGGTTAGATGCAGAAAAAAATTAGATTCAGTTTGCAACCTGATGGAGGTCAGTATAGATGGACTAATAGAACAAGTCCCACACACAGCTAGAAGGCCAAATATTTTTTCAGAGCTAGATGCAGAAAAAAATTATATTAAATTTGCAACCTGATGGAGCTCAGTATAGATGGACTAATAGAACAAGTCCCACACACTGCTAGAAGGCCAAATATTTTTTCAGAGCTAGATGCAGAAAAAAATTATATTCAGTTTGCAACCTGATGGAGGTCAGTATAGATGGACTAATAGAACATTTCCCACACACTGCTAGAAGGCCAAATATTTTTTCAGAGCTAGATGCAGAAAAAAATTATATTCAGTTTGCAACCTGATGGAGGTCAGTATAGATGGACTAATAGAACAAATCCCACACAATGCTAGAAGGCCAAATATTTTTTCAGAGCTAGATGCAGAAAAAAATTATATTCAATTTGCAACCTGATGGAGCTCAGTATAGATGGACTAATAGAACAAGTCCCACACACTGCTAGAAGGCCAAATATTTTTTCAGAGCTAGATGCAGAAAAAAATTATATTTAATTTGCAACCTGATGGAGGTCAGTATAGATGGACTAATAGAGAAAGTCCCACACACTGCTAGAAGGCCAAATATTTTTTCAGAGCTAGATGCAGAAAAATATTATATTGAATTTGCAACGTGATGGAGGTCAGTATAGATGGACTAATAGACCTAATCCCACACACTGCTAGAAGGCCAAATGTTTTTTCAGAGGTAGATGCAGAAAAAAATTATATTCAGTTTGCAACCTGATGGAGGTCTGTATAGATGGACTAATAGAACAAGTCCCACACACTGCTAGAAGCCCAAATATTTTTTCAGAGCTAGATGCAGAAAAAAATTATATTCAATTTGCAACTTGATGGAGGTCAGTATAGATGGACTAATAGAACAAGTCCCACACACTGCTGGAAGGCCAAATATTTTTTCAGAGCTAGATGCAGAAAAAAATTATATTCAATTTGCAACCTGATGGAGGTCAGTATAGATGGACTAATAGAACAAGTCCCACACACTGCTAGAAGGCCAAATATTTTTTCAGAGCTAGATGCAGAAAAAAATTATATTCAATTTGCAACCTGATGGAGGTCAGTATAGATGGACTAATAGAACAAGTCCCACACACTGACTGCTAGAAGGCCAAATATTTTTTCAGAGCTAGATGCAGAAAAAAATTATATTCATTTTGCAACGTGATGGAGGTCAGTATAGAAGGACTAATAGAATGATGCTATGCCCAAAAGGTTTTACTTCACTATTGTGCAGTAAAAAAATTGGTATTCTATACACAGGTGGTGTAGCTTGCAACACAGATAGGCTACTCCACTGACTAACACACTCTGCAATAGGCCAAAAAGGATTAGCTTTGCTAGATTTAGCCAAATGCTGTGAAAAAAACTTGCACAGCACTGGCACAGACCTGCCTGGCAAAAACTGATAGGAACGATGTAACTTAGTCCTGAAAAGGACTGCAATTACAATTAGTCTTTACTCCCACAACCTATCTATTTAAGAGCACAGACCTGCCTGATAAAAGTCGTAGGAAATGCTGTAACCTAGTCCTTAAAAGGACTGCAATCACAACTATTCCCTACTCCCAAGCTATCTGTAGATTTGTGCGAAAATTGGCTTGAAATTAACAAGGTATAGCGCACACAGCAACAGCGGTGCCGTCTAACACGCAGCTGCAGCAGTGAGAAAATGGTGGCGACGGGGAAAATGGCTTGGTCTTATAGGGCAAGGACATGTGACATACACTGCCAATGACACATGCACTTGCTTGTGTGAAAAAAAGCACTTCGCTCTGTGTGTGCGCTGCTGATAGGCTGACAGATTGCACCTCCCCACTGTAAATGCGGGAAAGAGAAAAAAAAATGGAGATCTTCATTATTCCTGCAGAGATCCATCCCCTGCCCCTCCGCCCGCCCCGCTGTACACTCAAACTGTGTATTAACATTAATTTTCATCATTACTGAGAAAAAATCCAGTTATGATTTTGGTGCACGAACAGTTATCGAACATAACCTCGAATAGCCAAATTTTTTTCAAATCGTTCGTGTTCGCTGAACGGCTCGAACACCGCCCAAAACAGCTCGAATTTGAGATTGTCGAACAGTTCGAGTCGAACAATGCTCATCTCTAATTATCAGACACATGCATAAAGTGCTGAAAAGTCATGGGAATAGCATGGGGAAGACCTCTGGAAGCATCTCTGACTCCCAGGTCACTGCCTAAAAGTGTGCCCACCATAAGTGATCCTTGGAGAAGATGCCTCCCGCCATAAACCTGTCTTTGCAGACTTGCAACAATCACCGTCCACGTCCTTGTCCCACTGCAGCGTTCAGTTGTTCCTACCCCATTCCTTGGAATGCAAGCGCAAGTATGCCAGGCTGCAATACTATACTGCCAAATTTTTGACAGCTGCTTGCACTTGAAATGTAGCCTTTTAGGCTCGTGGAGGCGGAAGCTTTTCATAACCTCATGCCGGTGGCAGCCGGGTGTCCATTCTCGGTCCCCAGCCGCCACTATATTTCCCGGTATCGCCTCCGCCTTCCACAAGCACGGGTCCCACAACATTACCCGTGCCCTCCCCAGTGCACTTACTGGGAAGGACCGCCTAACCACAAACACGTGGACAGGTGAATGTGGCCAGGGACGGCATGGAGCCAGTCCACAACTTTTTTTGCTGACAGTTGTATTTAGCTCGGTGAAAGGACTGGCATAGAGGGAAACAATATCTACTCTGCATGTCATTTCTCACAGGAAGTCCTGTAATGCAGCTTGTTGCAGAAGCAATGGCAGCCTGTCCAACATCAACTCGCCCTTGTCTGTGGTGCTTTGACACACACACATCTTTCTTTGCGCATTTAATTTCTTGAATACAGAGTTGGACAATGGCCTGATCTGTAATGCGATTTGAGAAATAACATGCATAATAAGCATGGCCGATCCACATTAAAAAAGCAGCCATAGAGTGTCCGGGAATCTTCCCACACACTTTTCTTAGCCAGGGCTGCTTTTCGGCAGGGTTGGACGGGCCCACCAGAGAACTGGAGACTCCTCCGGCGGGCCCTGGCTTCTCCTTCAGGAGAGTTCATAGTGCAGAGGTGAGGTCATGATGATGATGGAGGCCACCATCTGCTTAGTTTTCTGTTACTTGGAATGCAAGTGCAACTATGCAGCCAGCCACCCACCCACCCACAGGCCGCAACACTAAACTGCCAGATTTCTGGGCAGCTTTTTGCACTTGAAATATGGCCTTTTAAGCTCGTGGAGACTGAAGCTTTTCACAACCTCATGCTGGCGGCGGCCAGGTGTCCATACTCGGTCCCCAGCCACCACTATATTTCTTGTTATCACTAGTGTTGAGCCACCCCCGTAGTGTTCGAGTTCGGTTCGTCGAACACCCGTGTGTTAGCCGAACTGTTCGTCGAACTGTTCGTCGAACACCTTCGAACACCGTTAAAACCAATGGCAGGCAAACAAAAACACATAGAAACACATAGAAAACACCTTCAAAGGTGTCCAAAAGCTGACAAACTGCTCAGAAGACATAACTAACACATGGAAAAGTGACAAGTACATATAGTCATGCGAAAATAAAAGAGGTGGAGGAGTAAAAGGAGGGGGAGACACAGACATAGGCATGTCATGCCCTTCTAAAATCCAAAAAGTGAGAAGCCAACACGGCCAGTCCGCTCCTGCCCGTGCCACCTCCGTGTCGCCGGGTTTGTGCCAGAGCCGCGGTGAACCCTGACGGCCAGCCCCCCTCTCCCAATACTGGTGCCTGTCCGCTGGTGGGTCGAGCGAGCCCCCCTGTGGTGGAGGCAGCTCTAAGCTTTTTAATTTAAATTGTCTCTCTAATTTGAATGAATACACTTTAAATCCATTTACAAGGATCTACTGGAGGGCAAGTCTCATGCCAGCAGCCGTGGTAATTCCAGCTCCAGTAGCGTCCACTAAAGCTGCTGCAGTTAAAAAGCTTTTATAAGGATCGAGCTCGGCTGTCCACCGCAAGGCATCCTACTGCCAGTCCCAGCCCCTATGCCTTGGGGTGCCTCCTGATGCTCTTCACTAAGTATCCCATGGTCCCGAAGCATTTCCTTTGAAAAAATTAAGTGTCTAAACTACAGGTGGTGCAGCTTGCTTAACAGCCGGGATAATCCGCTCACTAGCAGACACTGCTACTAGGCACAAAGTATTTGCTGGGCTAGATGCAGTTAAAAATTTGTAATTAGATACTCTCGTTGGATGCTGAGAAAGCATTCCATAGAGTCTCCTGGCACGCCATATATGATTCTCTTAAAAAGCTTGGGGTAGGGGTCTAGGGGACCCTTTTATAGCCAAAATCACGGCCCTGTATCGCAATACGTCACCTAGGCTGAAGATAAATGGAACTGTAGCACCCTGAGGGCTCGGTTGCTACAGACGTATTGCACCTCACCCAGAGGTGTGATATCTCACTCTCAGGTAAGGATGGAGTGTGGATCAGGACCCGACACCTGCATGCATTACACCACATTGCCGTGGGGCAGGGCGACCAATATGCCCCTGAGATGGGCACGACAGTCCCTGTCCCTGGCTGGAGTGGGGGGAGGGAACACTGAGGAAGGGGAACCCTGTAGTGCAGGAGCAGGGAGGAAGCAGTTCCTGGGTGCATTGAGAAGGGAGTATAAAAGGTGGGCACCATCTTAGTTCAGTGCAGAGAAGTCTGAGCAGAAGTGGCAGGGAGCAGGGGCTCTGCATGAGCTCTGCTCCGGAGGCGGGCCTAGTAACAGAGGCCCAGGCCTGGAAGAGGGAGAAGGAAGGAAGAGGAGCGGAGAAGGCTCCAGGAACGAGGAATGAAGGGATCCCAGGGGTGCGGACGGGCGAGTCGCCACCGCACGCCCGAATCCACCTGCGTGGAGGGGTCAGGCCAAAGGGGGAGACCGGTCCCCGAACTAGTGGAGGCAGGAAACGACCCTCAGCTAGAAACCGGAGGCTCTGACATTTTATGTGGCGCAGCCCCTCGCTACACCCGCTAGGAAGGCACCACATAGGGTCAGGGAAACTGGCGCCAAGTTTACCAAGAGGAGGCCCGAGGCAGCCGGACAGAAGTGTTGGTAAGAAAGGCCAGACAAAGGACACACAAAGGGGGTCCTGTGAAGTGCTCCAAAGTTATCTGGGAGTTGTCTGAGCCCCTCACCTGGTGAGCACAGTACGACGTGGGCAGCCGTTACCTGCAGACGTGGTCTGGATAATAAGAACTGTGAGTAAAGGCCCTGAACTGCATCACTGACTCCGTGTCGTTACTGCTGCTGCCCTGCACCATCACCCCCATCCTCCGCATACACTGCCCTGAGGCTATACTCCTCCCGTGGGGAGTTATGCTACGCTCTGCTGCACCCACAACACCAGCCTCAGTGGTCTGCCCTGTAGCGGCGGTTCACTCTGACCGCAATCCACGGGTGGCGTAGTCGGACATTTAAACATGAAAACCACATAAATAGTTCCGCCACTGGTTTGACCGCCCTGAGCCACGGAACTGGGTCGCCGCCACGAAGACTACAACCACCAGCATCCACCAAAAAGGGTCCGGCTCCGGGTGTCCCAAGGCCCAGGGGGTGCGTCAGAACATTTTCATCACCTTTCACAATCACCAATGGGACAAGGCAGTGATGTCCTCTGTCCCCTCTCTTATACATCCTAGTGACGGAGCACCTGCTCTCATCAATTCGCCATAACCCCAATATTAGGTGGATTGAGGTGGGAGGCACCGAGTACAAGTGCTCTCTATTTGCTGATGATGTCCTAGTATATATCACTCAATCACATATATCCATCCATGCTGTTATGGCTCAAATAGATCACTTTGTTACATGGTAAAATTTTAAAATCAATGCAGCGAAGTCTGAGGCCCTCGATGTCTCCCTCCCCAAATCCATATAGGATTCCATCCAGTCCAACTTTCCCTTTGCCTGGCCCTCACAGGGTATCAAATACTTAGGAATTCCTATTCATAGAGACCTCTCCCATCTATGTTATCTTAATTTTGGGCCCTTTATTGAACAACTCCATACAGACCACGGTTGGCAAGTTAGAACTGTAAGATTCACTACGTGAACCACTGGTGTTTTGTGGAAAAGCACATGTACACTGCGTTCCAAATTATTATCCAAAAAGTGTTTAGGAGTGATAAGTCAAGAATTTGTTTGTTTGTCAGTTAAACTCATTGATGGTGATGTGTGTCAGGGCTCTTTATATCACTGTAAGCAATTGCAGACACCTGTGCTAATTAGTTTGGCAGGTGTGTCCAATGAAAGGCAAGACTACTTAAGAAGGCTCTCTCACATTATTAAGCAGCCTACATTTTCTGCCAAAATGGGAAAGAAAAAGGATGTGTCGGCTGCTGAGAAGCAACAAATTGTGGAGTGTTTAGGTCAAGGCATGACTACAATCAACATTGTGCGATGATCAGGATGAAGTGTCTTGGCAATCAAGAAGTATGTAGCTGATTCACAGTACACACGTGTGCGTGCTGATAAGGGCAAATTGAGGACTCTTTCCTACAGGCAATTACGTCAGGTTGAAAGAGCAGCGGCAAAAAAACCTTGTCATAGCAGCAGACAAGTTTTTGAAGCTGCTTGTGCCTCCAACGTCCCCCGAACAACAAGATGCAGGGTCCTTCAGAGGTTTGCAGCTGTGCATGCGCCATCCTTTCGACCTCCTCTATCCACTTCACACAAGCAGAAACGGCTCCAGTGGGCCAAACATTACAAGAAGACTGATTTCAAAACTGTTTTGTTCACGGATGAGTGCCGTGCAGCGCTCGATGGTCCAGATGGATGGAGTGGAGGATGGCTGGTTGATGGACACCCCACGCAAACACGGCTACAGCGCCAACAAGGAGGAGGTGTAGTAATGTTTTGGGCTGGAATCATGGGGAGAGAGATTGTCGGCCCCTTTAGGATCCCTGAAGGCGCTAAAGATGAACTCCATAATGTATGTGGATTTTCTCAAACAGCACTTCCTGCCATGGTTCAAGAAGAAGAACCGTGTATTTCACAGCAAGATCATTTTTCTGCATGATAATGCACCATCTCATGCTGCACATAAAACATCTGCATCTCTGGCTGATATGGGCATAAAAGGGGACAAACTTATGGTGTGACCCCCATGCTCCCCTGACCTCTACCCCATTCAGAACCTTTGGAGCATCATTAAAAGGAGTATCTATGATGGCGGGAGGCAGTTCACATCTAAGCAACAGCTCTGGGAGGGTATTCTGTCCTCATGCAAAACAATTGAAGCAGAAACCATCCAAAACCTGACAAATTCAATGGACGAGAGAGTTCAGAAGCTCATTTCGAACAAGGGGTCCTATGTGAAAATGTAACATCACCTAGAATAAAGTTTTGAGTTGAAAACTGTTTGATTTCAGTTTCTAACAACCTGCTAATGCTTATAATTTCAAAAATGACCATTTTTTTGGTCTTTATTAAAATGAAAAGGTTGATCGAAAAGTTTGGGGGATCTAAGAGTGTGGCAACCCAGTAGTCATGATTACTTCGAATTCTGACAATATGAGGGTCATGCTGCAGGTAGTGCAGCAAGAAGGCACTTATGTGCCTTGCGCATCTCGGAGCCCCAAAATTATTTTCCGGGCTAGATGCAGCTAAAAATTATTTTTAATTTTAAATCTGGTGAAGCTTTAGTATAGATGGCCTAATAGGATCAGTGCTGCACACTGCTATAAAGCCCAAATTATTTTCCAGTCAAGATACAGATAAACATGATTAGTAATTTGAAAGCTTAAAACGGTTGGTAGGGTGATTTTAACCAATCATCAAGCTTTTACTCTCCCCAGGATGACACAGGGGTAGAAAAGTTGTTTCGGATCCATGATTTGTTCATCTTTATGAACGTGAGTCTGTCTACATTATCAGTGGAGAGCCGCGTGCGCTTATCTGTCAGCACACCACCAGCAGCGCTGAACACACGTTCAGACAGAACGCTGGCTGCGGGGCATGACAAGATCTCCAAGGCGTAAGTGGCTAGCTCCGGCCATTTATCCAGATTGGAAGCCCAAAAAGAGCAAGGGTCCAATGACACAGTCGTGGCTTCAATGTTTACTTGGAGATACTCCTGTACCATCGTCTCTAGGCGTTGACTATGTGTCAGACTTCTTGTCTCCTGTGGCCTTGCAAAGGATGGGCTAAAAAAGTGGTGAAATGATTCCGCAAAATTGATGTTACCAGCAGATACTGTGGTTCTGTTACGGTTTGAGTGCTGAACACTTGACGGTCCCACGGTTGGCAAGTTGGAACTGTGAGATTCACTACGTGCACCACTGGTATTTTGTGGAAAAGCACATGTAAGATTCTGCAACAGTCTCTGCTGATACTCCTGCATGCGTGCATCCCTTTCTATGGCAGGAATAATTTCGGCAAATTTACTTTTGTACCGGGGATCTAACAGTGTGGCAACCCAGTAGTCAGGATTATTTCTAATTCTCACAATTCGAGGGTCATGTTGCAGGTAGTGCAGCTAGAAGGCACTCATGTGTGTTGCGCATCCAGGAGCACCAAGTCCCTGTTGTGTTGGTGGCGAGGTAACAATCATGCTTCCTTCCTCTGTCCTCTCCCCCCAACCTCGCACAACAGAAATGTGATCAAGGTCTCCCTCATCTGATGAGTCTTCCATCAGTTCGTCCTCCACTTCTTCCTGGGCTCCTGCACCTTCCTCACTAGTTTGGCTGCTACCATGCACCCTGGTAAAACCATCTCCCCCACCCTCACATGCCTGCCGCCTTGGTGCTGCCGACCGTCTGGACCTTGCAGATGTTAGCCCTTCCGCATACAACTCCTCCTCCTCTACTTCCTCCACCTCCTCTTGTGCCACCACCTGACTCCGAATTCTGTTTAACATGTGCTCCAGCATGTAAATCACCGGAATAGTCATGCTGATAATGGCATCGTCAGCACTAAACATCTTCGTCGCCATTTCAAAACTGTGCAGAAGGGTGCATAGGTCCCTGATCTGAGACCACTCCTCCAGCGTGATTTTCCCCACCTCTGAATCTCGTTGGCCCAGGCTATACGTCAGAACGTATTGCACCAGGGCTTGTCGGTGCTGCCACAGTCACTGCAACATGTGCAGAGTTGAATTCCACCGGGTAGGCACATCGCATTTTAGCCGGTGAAGTGGCAGGCCCAACGACTTCTGTAGAGATGTAAGTCGCTGAGCTGCGGGATGCGAACGGCGGAAGTGAGCACACAGCGACCGTGCCCTCTGCAGAAGGCCATCTAGTCTGGGATAGTGGGCTAAAAATTGCTGGACAACCAGGTTCAACACGTGAGCCATACAAGGCACGTGTGTGACATTGCCCCGGCGAAGGGCCGCACCCAGGTTTGCAGCATTGTCGCACACGGCCTTCCCTGGTTTCAGGTCCAGTGGAGACAACCATTCATGAAATTGGTTCTCCAGAGCTGACCACAACTCCTCAGCTGTGTGACTCACATTTCCCAGACATTTCAATGTAAAAACCGCCTGATGACGTTGAGCCCTACTGCCAGCATAGTAAGGAGGTGTGCAGGATCCCTTATGCGCAGTTAGAAAGCTTGTGGCATGACCAGACAGGCTTTGGGTGCAGGTGGAAGACCGAGAGGAGGTTGAGGAGGCAGAAGCAGTGGAGGAACTTTGACATAAAGAGGATTGACGCACAACTCGTGGGGACGGCAAGACTTGGACAGCAGCCCCTTGTCCTGCTGTCACCATAGTTACCCAGTGCCCAGTCAGCGACATGTAACGCCCCTGTCCATGCCTACTCGTCCAAGTGTCTGTGGTGAAATGCACCCTGTCACACACAGAGTTTCTCAAAGAAGCGGTGATGTTGTGTGCGACATGCTGGTGGAGCGCAGGCACACCTTTCTTTGAGAAGTAGTGCCGACTGGGCATCTGGTACTGGGGCACTGCGACGGACATAAGGTCTCGAAAATCCTCTGTGTCCACCAGGCGGAAAGGCAGCATTTCTGTAGCCAAGAGCTTGCAGATGGTGAAATTCAACCTCTTAGCTTTCTCATGGCTAGGAGGAAATGGTCTTTTACTTGTCCACATCTGAGGGACCGAGGGCTGGCTATTGTGCTTAGACGGGGTTGATAAGGGTGTCCCCGGCAAACTGCCGGTCTGTGAGGAAGATGCAGGCGGACATGTTAGGTTGCCTTGATCCAAAGGTGGTGCTATCGATGTCGGACAGCGCTCAACACCAGCTGGTGTTACCACCTCCAAAGAAAATGATGACCTGCCAATCACGCTGGCTGTTGCGGGTAAAGAGGTGGCAGGTCTGCGCCCCAAAACAGGTGTGACTGCTGTCCCCCCAGTCACAGAGGATGAAGAGGCCGCGGATGCACAAGATATGGCAGACGGTGATTGGCCCGGCCGGCTAGGCCGCATTGTAGCACACTGAGCTTCCCACTGCAACTTATGCTTCATGTCCATGTTCCGGTTCATGCATGAAGTACTCAAACTATGTATTTTTTGGCCTCTACTTAGCTTTTGCTGACAAATGTTACAGATAACACGAGTTGGGTCATCTTTATCGATCTGAAAAAATGCCCAGGCTATGCAAGGCTTAGCACCCATGCGACCTGAAGAGCCACCACGACTTGTGGTGAGAGGCAGAGTTGTGTTTGAGGATGCAGTTGTTGACGTGCTTCCAGTACTACGTCTCTGTCCAGGAAGGCGCAACCTGACCTCGTTGTCACTAGCATCTTCCTCCACCTCCTCTGCTGACCTCATCTCTTGGCTGACTGTGGGTTGACAGTAAGTGGGATCTCCGACCTCATCATCATCACCCTGTGCGTTATCACACCCGTCGTCCTCAGAGCCAACCTGTTCCTGCCCTGACAAAAAACTAAAGTTGTCGCTCCAATCAGGTATTTGAGTCTTATCATCGTCTTCCTCATTGTCTCCACCAACAGGAGTTACAGTTTGGGAATGAGGGTCTACATTATGGTCAGAACCTTCTGCGTCTGGTCCTGGATCTGACTCATAAAGATTCTGGGCATCAGTGCAGATCATTTCCTCGTCTGGATTCACAGAAGCGCTGGAGTCGACCTCTGATTCCCAGGCTATAGTATGAGTAAACAGCTCTGCAGACTCAACCATCTGTTCTACCTCATACTCAGACGGGCAGCTGGAGATTTGGGAGCTGTGAGGAAGCAAGTGCGATTTGGGTGACACCTTTGAGGACTGGAGTATTTGTGATGTTGAAGTTGATGTGGAGGAGAGCCCACTTAAAGGAGCACTTGATATCCGTTGAAGCACCTGCTGTTTTTGTGCCTCATCTGGAATTTGTAGCGATTGGCATGGCCGTAAGAAAGGGATCTTATCACATTGTCCGCTAAAAGAAGTAGACATTTTAGTTTGGCTGGAAGATGGTCTTTCTTCTGCAGATGTTACTGTTGCTTTAACACCTACCCCACGGACACAACCTTTTTTCCCCTTCCCAACACGCCTATTCCCCTTTCCACCAGCAGCAGGCCTTTTTCCACTCATTTTGGTGGTTAACTAATTCACAACTCTGGAGTTGTTTGCACAAAAAAACAATGGATGGTAACCGAGCAGAGCTGAGTGGCCAAACTGTGGTATTAGGCCAAAACTATTGGCTGTGTTAGATGCAGAAAAAAATTATTTTGAATTTGCAACCTGATGGAGGTCAGTATAGATGGACTAATACAAATAGTCCCACACACTGCTAGAAGCCCAAATATTTTTTCAGAGGTACTGTAGATGCAGATAAAAATTATTTTTAATTTGCAACCTGATGGAGGTCAGTATAGATGGACTAATAGACCAAGTCCCACACACTGCTAGAAGCCCAAATATTTTTTCAGAGCTAGATGCAGAAAAAAATTATTTTTAATTTGCAACCTGATGGAGGTCAGTATAGATGGACTAATAGACCAAGTCCCACACACTGCTAGAAGCCCAAATATTTTTTCAGAGCTAGATGCAGAAAAAAATTATTTTTAATTTGCAACCTGATGGAGGTCAGTATAGATGGACTAATAGACCAAGTCCCACACACCGCTAGAAGCCCAAATATTTTTTCAGAGCTAGATGCAGAAAAAAATTATTTTTAATTTGCAACCTGATGGAGGTCAGTATAGATGGACTAATAGACCAAGTCCCACACACTGCTAGAAGCCCAAATATTTTTTCAGAGCTAGATGCAGAAAAAAAATATTTTTAATTTGCAACCTGATGGAGGTCAGTATAGATGGACTAATAGACCAAGTCCCACACACTGCTAGAAGCCCAAATATTTTTTCAGAGCTAGATGCAGAAAAAAATTATTTTTAATTTGCAACCTGATGGAGGTCAGTATAGATGGACTAATAGACCAAGTCCCACACACTGCTAGAAGCCCAAATATTTTTTCAGAGCTAGATGCAGAAAAAAATTATTTTTAATTTGCAACCTGATGGAGGTCAGTATAGATGGACTAATAGACCAAGTCCCACACACCGCTAGAAGCCCAACTATTTTTTCAGAGCTAGATGCAGAAAAAAATTATATTCAATTTGCAACCTGCTGGAGGTCAGTATAGAAGGACTAATAGAACAAGTCCCACACACTGCTAGAAGCCCAAATATTTTTTCAGAGCTAAATGAAGAAAAAAATTATTTTTAATTTGCAACCTGATGGAGGTCAGTATAGATGGACTAATAGACCAAGTCCCACACACTGCTAGAAGCCCAAATATTTTTTCAGAGCTAGATTCAGAAAAAAATTATATTCAGTTTGCAACCTGATGGAGGTCAGTATAGATGGACTAATAGAATGATGCTATGCCCAAAAGATTTTACTTCACTAGGTGCAGTAAAAAAATTGGTATTCTATACACAGGTGTTATATCTTGCAACACAGATAGGCTACTCCACTGACTAACACACTCTGCAATAGGCCAAAAAGGATTAGCTTTGCTAGATTCAGCCAAATGCTGTGAAAAAAACTTGCACAGCACTGGCACAGACCTGCCTGGCAAAAACTGATAGGAACTCATGTAACCTAGTCCTGAAAAGGACTCCAATTACAATTAGTCTTTACTCCCACAACCTATCTATTTAAGAGCACAGACCTCCCTGATAAAAGTCGTAGGAAATGCTGTAACCTAGTCCTTAAAAGGACTGCAATCACAACTATTCCCTACTCCCAAGTTATCTGTATATTTGTGCAAAAATTGGCTTGAAATTAACAAGGTATAGCGCACACAGCAACAGCGGTGCCGTCTAACACGCAGCTGCAGCAGTGAGAAAATGGTGGCGACGGGGAAAATGGCTTGGTCTTATAGGGCAAGGACATGTGACATACACTGCCAATGACACATGCCCTTGCTTGTGTGAAAAAAAGCACTTCGCTCCGTGTGTGCGCTGCTGATAGGCTGACAGATTGCACCTCCCCACTGCAAATGCGGGAAAGAGAAAAAAAAATGGAGATCTTCATTGTTCCTGCAGAGATCCATCCCCTGCCCCTCCCCCCACCCCGCTGTACACTCAAACTGCGTATTAACATTAATTTTCATCATTACTGAGAAAAAATCCAGTTATGATTTTGGTGCACGAACAGTTATCGAACATAACCTCGAACAGCCGAATTTTTCTCAAATTGTTCGTGTTCGCCGAACGGCTCGAACACCGCCCAAAACAGCTCGAATTTGAGATTGGCGAACAGTTTGAGTAGAACAACGCTCATCTCTAGTTATCACCTCTGCCTTCCACAAGCATGGGTCCCACAACATTACCCGTGCCCTCCCCAGTGCACTTATTGGGAAGGACTGCCTAACCACAAACACGTGGACAGGTGAATGTGGCCAGGGACGGTACTGAGCCAGTCCGCAACTTTTTTTGCTGACAGTTGTATTTAGCTCGGTGAAAGGACTGGCATAGAGGGAAAACCTATCTACGCTGCATGTCATTTCTCACAGGAAGTCCTGTAAAGCTGCTTTCACTTGAATTGTGACCTTTTAGGCTCGTGGAGGCGGAAGCTTTTCACAACCACATGCCTAATGCCTCGTGTCCATACTCGGTCCCCAGCCGCCACTATTTCTCCCGGTGTTGTCTCAGTCTTCCACAAGCGCGGGTCCCTGAACATTACTGCTGGTACTTTTCTGTGGGAATTTGCTTGCCTCCTACTAGCTTGGAATATTTCCAGCAAACTATGGTGCGACGCCATGGTATTAGCACTGCCCCCAGTACCAGTAGCGAAGCCATCCCCAATTTCCTTCTCAGAAATTTTATTTGGTAGACTGAGTGGCTGCCCAAATACATTTTCTCACAAAGGAGCTGAAGATAGAGTGGCAGTAGGTGCAAGTTTCTCCAGCCTGTTAGATATTAGAGGGTGAACGGCAGCACATTGGATCCGTGGTTAGCACTGAAGACTTGCAGCGCTGAGATCCTGGGTTCAAATCCCAGAAAGAACAACATCTGCAAGGACTTTGTATTTTCTCCCCGTATTTGCGTGTGTTTCCTCCTCAGTAAAAAAGCAGCCACAGAGTGTCCGGGAACCTTTCCACACACTTTTCTTAGCCAGGACTGCTTCTTGGCAGGGTTGGATGGTCCCACCACAGAATCCTCTGGTGTGCCTTGGCTTCTACCTCAGGAGAGTTCATGATAGCGCTAACTTTGCAGCTGCTATGGGGCTCTTGAGTGGGGGAGAAAGGTTAGCCCTCAGAATCAAATCCTCTGGTGGGCACAATGTTTTTCAATCTGAAACAGCTTCTCAGTGGGAGTTGTATTTCACCACAGCCATATTCTTTAGCTCGGTGAAAGGACAAGCATAGAGGGAAACCGTATCTACCCCGGCTGTCATTTCTCTGTCACCAGGTTCTGCCCATTGTCACACACGACCATGCCTGGGCTGTATGTTTAGCGGTGAGAGCCTCAGATCAGGCTGCTGTATTACAGCTTTCAACAACTCTGCAGCGCTGGGCAGTTTGTCAATTAAGCATTAAGCATGCTATCTTCAACACAAGCTGTTGCCGCTTGGCCAAGGCAGTGCTGCAGTGCTATCAGCTTGTGACTGATGTGGTCATTTCGGAGATGGAGGAGGAGGTACATGAGCTGAACAAAGTGATTACATTGTTGTTAAATTGGTGACGCTGTCTTTTATACGAAAGAAAGATCCTATTGTTTTGGTTTTTTTTACGGTTTTTTTAAGACAAATGCATTCACCGGGAAATGTCATTTTAACATTTTACAACCTTAACTGGCAATGTGGTGTGTGACACATCATCAGACACATCCCGTTTTATTTATGATGGAGGGACTCTGAAAGTCATAAAGCCTATTTTTATAGGGACATCAGACGGCCCTTACTAGTCTTAAAAGGCCAGCAGTCGGCCCTAGCTATTGTTAGAGAGCCATCAGCCGACTATGCTTTGTCGTTCCCATTATTAACAAGTGGGTCTCCTATACTGTTATTGCATATCCAGTGACTGCAAGGGCTGCCAAAAATTTGGACGCAACCCAATACCCCTTTGAAGAGACATAGAGGAGGGTCTCAGTAAAAAAAAAATTCCCATTATAAAGGAGCTCGTCTCCTATAGTGGATAATGCCATGCTGTGACTGCAAGGGCTGCCAAAATTTTCGAAAAACCCCACTAAGAATTTAAAGACACATGGAGCAGGGCCACAGTAACAAGGTACGACATGTTCCAATTAGAAAGGAGAGGGTCTGCTATACAGTTATAGGGTATGCAGTGAGTCCAACGGCTGAGAATTTTAGGGAAAACTCCACTAAGAATTTAAAGACACACAAAGCAGGGCCACAGTAACAAGGTACGACATGTTCCCATTAGAAAGGAGAGGGTCTGCTATACAGTTATAGGGTATGCAGTGAGTCCAACTGCTGACCAATTTTAGTAAACACACCTCTAAGAATTTAAAGACACACAGAGCAGGGCCACAGTTACAAGCTACGACATGTTCCAATTAGAAAAGAGAGAGCCTGCTATACATTAATAGGGTATGCAGTCAGTCCAACGGCTGACAATTTTAGGAAAAACCCCACTAAGAATTTAAAGACACACAGAGCAGGGCCACAGTAACAAGGTACGACATATTCCCATTAGAAAGGAGAGAGTCTGCTATACAGTTATAGGGTATGCAGTGAGTCCAACGGCTGACCAATTTTAGGAAAAACCCCACTAAAAATTTAAAGACACAGGGCCACAGTAACGACAAATTCCCATCAGAAAGGAGAGAGTCTTCCATAGTGTTGGCCTATGCAGTGAATGCAAGGGCTGCCAAAAATTTGGAGGGCCTCATAAAAAAATGTTCCCATTACAAAGGAGTGGGCCTCCTATACTTGTAATGCCCATGCACTAAGTGTATGGGCTGACAAACATTTACCCCTGGGGGGGTATACATGAACATACTGTATAAAAAAAATTTTTACGGGCATAATAAACACCCTTTACAAAAATTAGGTGGGTGTTGCATCACGGACCACGGTCACCCTGGTGATATGGTGGTGGAGGATGAGGAGAAGGAGGAGGACAAGAGCAAATAGCCAAAATCAGGAAGCGTATACCCATGTGTGGGTGTGAAAAGGTGCATGGGAATACACCTCCCAAGAAAAGACACTGGATTAGAGTTTATGTTACTCTGCTATCATTCGGTGGTGTTGAGAAGTCTGGCCCAATCCAGTCCTTGTTCATGTTTATAAGAGTCAGCCTGTCAGCATTTTCAGTTGACAGGCGGATGCGCTTATAATAATAATAATAATAATAATATTTTTTTATTTTTATAGCGCCAACATATTCCGCAGCACTTTACAATTCAGTTATAATTCCACCAGAGGCACTAAAAACCCGCTCTGATAAAACGCTGGCGGAAGGGCAGGCCAGGACCTCCAAGGCAGAGAGAGCAAGTTCATTCCATGTATCCAGCTTGGATACCAAATAATTATAAGGCACAGCGGAATCACGGAGGACGTTGGTACAGTCGGCAAGGCACTCCCTCAGCATCTTCCCAAACTTTGCACTCCTTGTGAGAGTACCCCACGCCTCAGGGCCTGTCCGATGGGAGGGTCTGAGAAAACTCTCCCAGAACTTTGACAGTATTCCCCTGCCTCTGCTGGATTGAAGTTGTGTCTCTCTCGCCTGTACTCCTTGGTTGTCCAATGAAGTGTGCCCTCTGCCGCCAGCGTTTTCAGATGGGAATTTTTTTAATAGTTCCGCAAGGGCCTTCTGGTACAGCCCCATTCTTGTAGACCTGTCCGCCTCAGGAATAGAGATGAGCGGTGTTCGACTCGAACTGTTCGCCGATCTCAAATTCGAGCTGTTTTGGGCGGTGTTCGAGTCGTTCGACGAAAGCGAACGATTTGCAAAAAATTCGTCTGTTCGAGGTTATGTTCGATAACTGTTCGTGCACCAAAAGCGTAACTGGATTTTTTCACATTATGCAGGGATTGTCTGCCACTCACTGTAATGCCACAGCCTTGGTGGTTGTGGCATTACAGTGGTTGCCCAAATCGATGGGAACAGTGCTCACAGTGAAACATGAAAAGTCGGCAATTCAGCATCGGCATACACCGGTACCCGACAATTTAGAACAGAAAGAATAGAGCATCACACATAGATTAGATAGATAGAAACATGTCAGTCACATATATAACAATTACAGTGACAGTGTTGGTTAGTGTACTTGTCATTTAGTGTTAAAGGATTTATAAAAAAAAAAATAATAGTGTTTTCATGCACCGTCTCTTTAAAAAAGCCGGCCGGCAATTCAGCATCGGTACCCGACAATTTAGAACAGAAAGAAGAGAGCATCACACATAGATTAGATAGATAGAAACATGTCAGTCACATATATATGAAGTACAGTGATAGTGTTGATTACTGTACTTGTCATTTAGTGTTAAAATAAAGGATTTATTAAAAAAAAATTGGCGTGGGGTTCCCCGTAATTTTAGTCTCTAGCGGAGGTTAAGCAGACGGCTGGGGCACATGTTTGAAGCCTGGGTAGGGGGTAATACCCACGGAGCTTCCCAGGCTACTGATATCAGCCCCCAGCTGAATACCTAGCCTTTACTAGCTATTAAAATGGGGGACCCAAAAAAAAAATGACGTGGGGGCTGCTGAGAAGCAACAAATTGTGCAGTGTTTAGGTCAAGGCATGACTACAATCAACATTGTGCGATGATCAGGATGAAGTGTCTTGGCAATCAAGAAGTATGTAGCTGATTCACAGTACACACGTGTGCGTGCTGATAAGGGCAAATTGAGGACTCTTTCCTACAGGCAATTACGTCAGGTTAAAAGAGCAGCGGCAAAAAAGCCTTGTCATAGCAGCAGACAAGTTTTTGAAGCTGCTGGTGCCTCCAACGTCCCCCGAACAACAAGATGCAGGGTGCTTCAGAGGTTTGCAGCCGTGCATACGCCATCCTGTCGACCTCCTCTATCCACTTCACACAAGCAGAAACGGCTCCAGTGGGCCAAACATTACATGAAGACTGATTTCAAAACTGTTTTGTTCACGGATGAGTGCCGTGCAACGCTCGATGGTCCAGATGGATGGAGTGGAGGATGGCTGGTTGATGGACACCCCCCGCAAACACGGCTACAGCGCCAACAAGGAGGAGATGGAGTAATGTTTTGGGCTGGAATCATGGGGAGAGAGATTGTCGGCCCCTTTAGGATCCCTGAAGGGGTAAAGATGAACTCCATAATGTATGTGGAGTTTCTCAAACAGCACTTCCTGCCATGGTTCAAGAAGAAGAACCGTGTATTCCACAGCAAGATCATTTTTATGCATGATAATGCACCATCTCATGCTGCACATAAAACATCTGCATCTCTGGCTGATATGGGCATAAAAGGGGACAAACTTATGGTGTGACCCCCATGCTCCCCTGACCTCTACCCCATTCAGAACCTCTGGAGCATCATCAAAAGGAGTGTCTATGATGGCGGGAGGCAGTTCACATCTAAGCAACAGCTCTGGGAGGGTATTCTGTCCTCATGCAAAACAATTGAAGCAGAAACCATCCAAAACCTGACAAATTCAATGGACGAGAGAGTTCAGAAGCTCCTTTCGAACAAGGGGTTCTATGTGAAAATGTAACATCACCTAGAATAAAGTTTTGAGTTGAAAACTGTTTGATTTCAGTTTCTAATAACCTGCTAATGCTTATAATTTCAAAAATGACCATTTTTTGGTCTTTATTAAAATGAAAAGGTTGATCGAAAAGTTTGGGGGATCTAATAGTGTGGCAACCCAGTAGTCAGGATTACTTCGAATTCTGACAATATGAGGGTCATGTTGCAGGTAGTGCAGCAAGAAGGCAATTATGTGTCTTGCGCATCTCGGAGCCCCAAAATTATTTTCCGGGCTAGATGCAGCTAAAAATTATTATTAATTTTAAATCTGGTGGAGCTTAGTATAGATGGCCTAATAGAATCAGTGCTGCACACTGCTACAAAGCCCAAATTATTTTCCAGCCAAGGTACAGATAAACATGATTAGTAATTTTAAATCTGGTGGAGCTTAGTATAGATGGCCTAATAGAATCAGTACTGCACACTGCTACAAAGCCCAAATTACTTTCCAGCCAAGATACAGATAAACATGATTAGTAATTTTAAATCTGGTGGAGCTTATTATAGATGGCCTAATAGAATCAGTGCTGCACACTGCTACAAAGCCCAAATTATTTTCCAGCCAAGATACAGATAAACATGATTAGTAATTTGAAAGCTTAAAACGGTTGATGAGGTGATTTTAACCAATCATCAAGCTTTTACTCTCCCCAGGATGACACAGGGGTAGAAAAGTCATTTCGGATCCATGATTTGTTCATCTTTATGAACGTGAGTCTGTCTACATTATCAGTGGAGAGCCGCGTGTGCTTATCTGTCAGCACACGACCAGCAGCGTTGAACACACGTTCAGACAGAACGCTGGCTGCGGGGCATGACAAGATCTCCAAGGCGTAAGTGGCTAGCTCCGGCCATTTATCCAGATTGGAAGCCCAAAAAGAGCAAGGGTCCAGTGACATAGTCATGGCTTCAATTATTACTTGGAGATACTCCTGTACCATCGTCTCTAGGCATTGACTATGTGTCAGACTTCTTGTCTCCTGTGGCCTTGCAAAGGATGGGCTAAAAAGTGGTGAAATGATTCCGCAAAATTGATGTTACCAGCAGATACTGTGGTTCTGTTACGGTTTGAGTGCTTAACACTCGACGGTCCCACGGTTGGCAAGTTGGAACTGTGAGATTCACTACGTGCACCACTGGTGTTTTGTGGAAAAGCACATGTAAGATTCTGCAGCAGTCTCTGCTGATACTCCTGCATGCGTGCAACCCTTTCTATGACAGGAATAATTTCTGCAAATTTACTTTTGTACCGGGGATCTAACAGTGTGGCAACCCAGTAGTCAGGATTATTTCTAATTCTCACAATTCGAGGGTCATGTTGCAGGTAGTGCAGCAAGAAGGCACTCATGTGTGTTGCGCATCCAGGAGCACCAAGTCCCTGTTGTGTTGGTGGCGAGGTAACAATCATGCTTCCTTCCTCTGTCCTCTACCCCCAACCTCGCACAACAGAAATGTGATCAAGGTCTCCCTCATCTGATGAGTCTTCCATTAGTTCGTCCTCCACTTCTTCCTGGGCTCCTGCACCTTCCTCACTAGTTTGGCTGCTACCATGCGCCCTGGTAAAACCATCTCCCCCACCCTCACATGCCTGCCGCCTTGGTGCTGCCGACCGTCTGGACCTTGCAGATGTTAGCCCTTCCGCATACAACTCCTTCTCCTCTACTTCCTCCACCTCCTCTTGTGCCACCACCTGACTCCGAATTCTGTTTAACATGTGCTCCAGCATGTAAATCACCGGAATAGTCATGCTGATAATGGCATCGTCAGCACTAAACATCTTCGTCGCCATTTCAAAACTGTGCAGAAGGGTGCATAGGTCCCTGATCTGAGACCACTCCTCCAGCGTGATTTGCCCCCCTCTGGATCTCGTTGGCCCAGGCTATACGTCAGAACATTTTGCACCAGGGCTTGTCGGTGCTGCCACAGTCTCTGCAACATGTGCAGAGTTGAATTCCACCGGGTAGGCACATCGTATTTTAGCCGGTGAAGTGGCAGGCCCAACGACTTCTGTAGAGATGTAAGTCGCTGAGCTGCGGGATGCGAACGGCGGAAGTGAGCACACAGCGACCGTGCCCTCTGCAGAAGGCCATCTAGTCCGGGATAGTGGGCTAAAAATTGCTGGACAACCAGGTTCAACACGTGAGCCATACAAGGCACGTGTGTGACATTGCCCCGGCGAAGGGCCGCACCCAGGTTTGCAGCATTGTCGCACACGGCCTTCCCTGGTTTCAGGTCCAGTGGAGACAACCATTCATGAAATTGGTTCTCCAGAGCTGACCACAACTCCTCAGCTGTGTGACTCACATTTCCCAGACATTTCAAAGTAAAAACCGCCTGATGACGTTGAGCCCTACTGCCAGCATAGTAAGGAGGTGTGCAGGATCCCTTCTGCGCAGTTAGAATGCTTGTGGCATGACCAGACAGGCTTTGGGTGCAGGTGGAGGACCGAGAGGAGGTTAAGGAGGCAGAAGCAGTGGAGGAACTTTGAGATAAAGAGGATTGATGCACAACTCGTGGAGACGGCAAGACTTGGACAGCAGCCCCTTGTCCTGCTGTCACCATAGTTACCCAGTGCCCAGTCAGCGACATGTAACACCCCTGTCCATGCCTACTCGTCCAAGTGTCTGTGGTGAAATGCACCCTGTCACACACAGAGTTTCTCAAAGAAGCGGTGATGTGTGCGACATGCTGGTGGAGCGCAGGCACACCTTTCTTTGAGAAGTAGTGCCGACTGGGCATCTGGTACTGGGGCACTGCGACGGACATAAGGTCTCGAAAATCCTCTGTGTCCACCAGGCGGAAAGGCAGCATTTCTGTAGCCAAGAGCTTGCAGATGGTGATATTCAACCTCTTAGCTTTCTCATGGCTAGGAGGAAATGGTCTTTTACTTGTCCACATCTGAGGGACCGAGGGCTGGCTATTGTGCTTAGACGGGGTTGATAAGGGTGTCCCCGGCAAACTGCCGGTCTGTGAGGAAGATGCCGGCGGACATGTTAGGTTGCCTTGATCCAAAGGTGGTGCTATCAATGTCGGACAGCGCTCAACACCAGCTGGTGTTACTACCTCCAAAGAAAATGATGACCTGCCAATCACGCTGGCTGTTGCGGGCAAAGAGGTGGCAGGTCTGCATCCCAAAACAGGTGTGACTGCTGTCCCCCCAGTCACAGAGGATGAAGAGGCCGCGGATGCACAAGATATGGCAGACGGCCGTTGGCCCGGCCGGCTAGGCCGCATTGTAGCACAGTGAGCTTCCCACTGCAACTTATGCTTCATGTCCATGTGCCGGTTCATGCATGAAGTACTCAAACTATGTATTTTTTGGCCTCTACTTAGCTTTTGCTGACAAATGTTACAGATAACACGAGTTGGGTCATCTTTATCGATCTGAAAAAATGCCCAGGCTATGCAAGGCTTAGCACCCATGCGACCTGAAGAGCCACCACGACTTTTGGTGAGAGGCAGAGTTGTGTTTGAGGGTGCAGTTGTTGACGTGCTTCCAGTACTACGTCTCTGTCCAGGAAGGCACAACCTGACCTCGTCGTCACTAGCATCCTCCTCCACCTCCTCTGCTGACCTCATCGACTGGCTGACTGTGGGTTGACAGTAAGTGGGATCTCCAACCTCATCATCATCACCCTGTGCGTTATCACACCCGTCGTCCTCAGAGCCAACCTGTTCCTGCCCTGACAAAAAACTAAAGTTGTCGCTCCAATCAGGTATTTGAGTCTCATCATCGTCTTCCTCATTGTCTCCACCAACAGGAGTTACAGTTTGGGAATGAGGGTCTACATTATGGTCAGAACCTTCTGGTCTGGTCCTGGATCCGACTCATAAAGATTCTGGGCATCAGTGCAGATCATTGCCTCGTCTGGATTCACAGAAGCGCTGGAGTCGACCTCTGATTCCCAGGCTATAGTATGAGTAAACAGCTCTGCAGACTCAACCATCTGTTCTACCTCATACTCAGACGGGCAGCTGGAGATTTGGGAGCTGTGAGGAAGCAAGTGCGATTGGGGTGACACCTTTGAGGACTGGAGTATTTGTGATGTTGAAGTTGATGTGGAGGAGAGCCCACTTAAAGGAGCACTTGATATCCGTTGAAGCACCTGCTGTTTTTGTGCCTCATCTGGAATTTGTAGCGATTGGCGTGGCCGTAAGAAAGGGATCTTATCACATTGTCCGCTAAAAGAAGTAGACATTTTAGTTTGGCTGGAAGATGGTCTTTCTTCTGCAGATGTTACTGTTGCTTTAACACCTACCCCACGGACACAACCTTTTTTCCTCTTCCCAACACGCCTATTCCCCTTTCCACCAGCAGCAGGCCTTTTTCCACTCATTTTGGTGGTTAACTAATTCACAACTCTGGAGTTCTTTGCACAAAAAAACAATGGATGGGAACCGAGCAGAGCTGAGTGGCCAAACTGTGGTATTAGGCCAAAACTATTAGCTGGGTTAGATGCAGAAAAAAATTATATTCAATTTGCAACCTGATGGAGGTCAGTATAGATGGACTAATAGAACAAGTCCCACACACAGCTAGAAGCCCAAATATTTTTTCAGAGGTAGATGCAGAAAAAAAATATATTCAGTTTGCAACCTGATGGAGGTCAGTATAGATGGACTAATAGAGAAAGTCCCACACACTGCTAGAAGGCCAAATATTTTTTCAGAGCTAGATGCAGACAAAAAGTTATTTTGAATTTGCAACGTGATGGAGGTCAGTATAGATGGACTAATAGAGAAAGTCCCACACACTGCTAGAAGGCCAAATATTTTTTCAGAGCTAGATGCAGATAAAAATTATTTTTAATTTGCAACCTGATGGAGGTCAGTAAAGATGGACTAATAGAGAAAGTCCCACACACTGCTAGAAGGCCAAATATTTTTTCAGAGCTAGATGCAGAGAAAAAATTATTTTTAATTTGCAACCTGATGGAGGTCAGTATAGATGGACTAATAGAGAAAGTCCCACACACTGCTAGAAGGCCAAATATTTTTTCAGAGCTAGATGCAGATAAAAATTATTTTTAATTTACATCCTGATGGAGCTCAGTATAGATGGACTAATAGAGAAAGTCCCACACACTGCTAGAAGGCCAAATATTTTTTCAGAGCTAGATGCAGACAAAAAATTATTTTGAATTTGCATCCTGGTGGAGGTCAGTATAGATGGACTAATAGAACAAGTCCCACACACTGCTAGAAGGCCAAATATTTTTTCAGAGCTAGATGCAGAAAAAAATTATATTCAGTTTGCAACCTGATGGAGGTCAGTATAGATGGACTAATAGAGAAAGTACCACACACTGCTAGAATGCCAAATATTTTTTCAGAGCTAGATGCAGACAAAAAATTATTTTTAATTTGCAACCTGATGGAGGTCAGTATAGATGGACTAATAGAGAAAGTCCCACACACTGCTAGAAGCCCAAATATTTTTTCAGAGCTAGATGCAGACAAAAAATTATTTTTAATTTGCAACCTGATGGAGGTCAGTATAGATGGACTAATAGAGAAAGTCCCACACACTGCTAGAAGGCCAAATATTTTTTCAGAGCTAGATGCAGACAAAAAATTATTTTGAATTTGCATCCTGGTGGAGGTCAGTATAGATGGACTAATAGAACAAGTCCCACACACTGCTAGAAGGCCAAATATTTTTTCAGAGCTAGATGCAGAAAAAAATTATATTCAGTTTGCAACTTGATGGAGGTCAGTAGAGATGGACTAATAGAACAAGTCCCACACACTGCTAGAATGCCAAATATTTTTTCAGAGCTAGATGCAGAAAAAATTATATTCAGTTTGCAACCTGATGGAGGTCAGTATAGATGGACTAATAGACCAAGTCCCACACACTGCTAGAAGGCCAAATATTTTTTCAGAGCTAGATGCAGAAAAAAATTATATTCAATTTGCAACCTGATGGAGGTCAGTATAGATGGACTAATAGAATGATGCTATGCCCAAAAGATTTTACTTCACTAGGTGCAGTAAAAAAATTGGTATTCTATACACAGGTGGTATATCTTGCAACACAGATAGGCTACTCCACTGACTAACACACTCTGCAATAGGCCAAAAAGGATTAGCTTTGCTAGATTCAGCCAAATGCTGTGAAAAAAACTTGCACAGCACTGGCACAGACCTGCCTGGCAAAAACTGATAGGAACTGATGTAACCTAGTCCTGAAAAGGACTGCAATTACAATTATTCTTTACTCCCGCAACCTATCTATTTAAGAGCACAGACCTGCCTGATAAAAGTCGTAGGAAATGCTGTAACCTAGTCCTTAAAAGGACTGCAATCACAACTATTCCCTACTCCCAAGCTATCTGTAGATTTGTGCGAAAATTGGCTTGAAATTAACAAGGTATAGCGCACACAGCAACAGTGGTGCCGTCTAACACGCAGCTGCAGCAGTGAGAAAATGGTGGCGATGGGGAAAATGGCTTGGTCTTATAGGGCAAGGACATGTGACATACACTGCCAATGACACATGCCCTTGCTTGTGTGAAAAAAAGCACTTCGCTCCGTGTGTGCGCTGCTGATAGGCTGACAGATTGCACCTCCCCACTGTAAATGCGGGAAAGAGGAAAAAAAATGGAGATCTTCATTATTCCTGCAGAGATCCATCCACTGCCCCTCCCCCCTCCCCGCTGTACACTCAAACTGCGTATTAACATTAATTTTTGTAGCGTCGGCGTCCCTGCCCTCTGCTAGGCAGGGACGCTGTTCCCCTCACCTCTCTGCTCCGAGCCCGGCGTCCGCCTCCCGCTCTGCTGGCAGCGCGCGCTCCTTCCCGGGCACGGTGCTTAGGGTGCGCGCTCCCCCCCTCTTAAAGGGGCCGCGCGCGCCGTCCTAAGGAGTCCCCGGCCAATGGCCGGAGGACTTCACCATATATAAGGCACCTCCTCCAAAATGGAGGTGCCCGAGCAATGTTGTTGCACTGTTCACTACTCTGCTTCAGCCCTCAGGTCCCGTTGCCAGTTACCTGCCAGTTACCTGCCAGTTTCCTGCCAGTTTGCTGTATGACTCCTGCCTGATTATCCGCTTACTTGCTTGCTAGTCTGAGGTCCGACGGTCTGCCTTCCGACACCTGTCAGTCTGTCTATGGACCAGCTTGCCCGCTCACCTGGGAGCGCACATCTGCTACCTGCCTGCTAGCCTACCTGGAGGCTCCGCTGTTACGTGCTGTGACCACCTGCTATTCCAGAGACTCCTGCCCGCTCACCTGGGAGCGCTCACCTGCTGCCTGTCTGTTGGCCTACCTGGAGGCTCCGCCGTCACGTGCTGTGACCACCTGCCATACCAGAGACTCTTGCCCGCTCACCTGGGAGCGCTCATCTGCTACCTGCCTGTTAGCCTACCTGGAGGCTCCGCCGTCACGTGCTGTGACCACCTGCCATACCAGAGACTCTTGCCCGCTCACCTGGGAGCGCTCATCTGCTACCTGCCTGTTAGCCTACCTGGAGGCTCCGCCGTCACATGCTGTGACCACCTGCTTATCCAGAGACTCTCGCCTGCTCACCTGGGAGCACACATCTACCATCTGCCTGCTAGCCTACCTGGAGGCTCAGCCGTCACAGGTCGTACCTACCCTTTCACCCAGAGACTGTCCCGGTCACTTGCCGTGACCTCCTGCCTGTTTACCCAGAGACTGTCCCGGTCACTTGCCGTGACCTCCTGCCCGTTTACCCAGAGACTGTCCCGGTCACCTGCTGTGACTGCCTGCCCGTCTTCCCTGGTCGCCACCCGCTTCCTTACAAGGACCGCCCCCTTGTATAGTAGCTCAGAGGTTCTGCCTCCCAGACCCGTTACAATTTTCATCATTACTGAGAAAAAATCCAGTTATGATTTTGGTGCACGAACAGTTATCGAACATAACCTCGAACAGCCGAATTTTTCTAAAATCGTTCGTGTTCGACGAACGGCTCGAACACCGCCCAAAACAGCTCAAATTTGAGATTGGCGAACAGTTCGAGT
Organism: Phyllobates terribilis; assembly: GCF_046119375.1. NCBI lineage: Eukaryota > Metazoa > Chordata > Amphibia > Anura > Dendrobatidae > Phyllobates > Phyllobates terribilis. The sequence continues at coordinate 249,531,088 of NW_027362761.1, forward strand.
CGAACAATGCTCATCTCTAGTTCTAAGGTGTTTGACGATCAGTTCCACGAACATCCCCGTGTTCGACGAACCGAAATGAACCCGAACACTACGGGGGTGGCTCAACACTACTCAGGAATAAGAGATATAAAGTTCTCCTTGTAGCGTGGGTCTAGAAGTGTCACCAACCAGTAATGACTGTCATCCAAAATTTTGAGAACGCGAGGGTTATGGGAATGGCAGCGTAACATAAACTCGGCAATGCGTGCCAGACTACTAACAGGCAAGACTTCTGTCTCGTCACCAAGAAAATGACTGACCATGTTCTCCTCCTCCTCCTCCTCTCTGTCCTCTGGCTATCCACGATGAACAGACGGTATGACAGCTGTGCAGGAAGTACCGTCTGTAGTGCATTAAACTAGCTCCTGTCCTTCCTCCTCCTCCTCCTCTTCCTCATTGTCACCCAATCCACGTTGGGATGAGATGAGGCTTGGCTGTGTGTAATCACCCTGTATGGTTCCTTGCTCCATCTCATCGTGCTCCGCCTGCAATGCATCCTCTTTGATTGTGAGCAGAGAACGTTTCAGAAGACAGAGAAGCGGGATGGTGACGCTAATTATGGCGTCATCTTGGTGGAGTCCTCAAAGTTTTGGAGGATGGTACATATGTTTGACATCGATGTCCACTCCTGAGGTCTTATGTGTGGAGTCTGAACTGAATACCGACGGCCTTGTTGATGCTGGTACTCAATAACTGCCCTCTTCTGTTCCCAAATCCTTCCCAACATCTGCAGTATAGAGTTCCAATGCGTGGAGACACACCAGTCTGTGAGCCGGAAGCTGCAAACGCTGCTGAAACACTGCAAGGGCGGCGGAAGCTGTAGGTGACTTTCTAAAATGGGCACACAGGCGGCATACTTTAACAAGCAGATCCGGCAGCTCCGGGTAGGATTTGAGAAAATGATGAACCACGAGGTTAAGCACATGGGCCAGGCATGGTACGTGTGTAAGCTCGCCTCGACTCAGAGCCTCCACCAGGTTCTGGCCATTGTCACACATGACCATGCCTGGCTGTAGGTTCAGCGGTGTGAGCCACAGATCTGCCTGCTCTTTCAGAGCTGTCAACAACTCTTCAGCATTGTGTGTTTTTTCACCTAAGCATATTAGCTTCAGCACAGCCTGTTGCCGCTTGGCCGAGGCAGTGCTGCAGTGCTTCCAGCTTGTGACTGATGTTGTCATTTCGGAGAAGGAGGCTGAACAGGAGGAGGAGGACTGGGGTATGGACAACTGAATGCTGTGCTGGGACAAGGACATGGATGTGCTTCCTGATGCTGCTACTTGAGAGTGTGCAAAGACAGGTGCAGGACAGGAGGCATCTTCGCATGCACCATGGGCAGGGGATTGGCTTGCATGCACAACAGCGGAAGAAGCAATGGTGCCACCTGCAGACACTGTTCCTGGACCCTGGGGTTCGGCCCACAAAGTCGGGTGCTTTGCTGTCATGTGCCTGATCATGCTGGTGGTGGTCAGGCTGGTCATTTTGCCACCCCTGGTGATGCTGGCCTGGCAGGTGTTGCAAATGGCCTTTTTGGGGTTATTGGTAGAGTCTTTAAAAAACAACCAGTCTCGGGAAGACCTAACTGTTGTACTGGCAACTTCCTTCGTGTTGGTGTTACGGGGAACGGTTGCCTGCCTTCTTTCTGCAGCCACCACACTGCTTCTTCCTGTCTGTTGGGGTTCTCTGCCTCCCTCCCCCTGTGTGCTGCTGTTCTCGCTCTGCATGTCCTCCTGCCAGGTTGGGTCAGTTACTATGTCATCCACCACCTCGTCTTCCACTTCCACACCCTGGTCCTCCTCCTGACTTACTGGCAATTGTGTTTCATCATCGTCCACCTCTTGTGACACTTTCCCACCACCGCCTTCGTGTGGCCATGGCAGCTCAAATATTTGGGCATCACTACACCGATCTCCTCTTGCCCTGCTTCAAGTGGACCGGGCGAGAGACCCGAACCTATATATAGAAAAGTGAACAGCTCTTCAGAGTGTCCAAGTGTGGGATCAGTTGTCTCTGGGTACTCGGTATGGTGGGAGGAAGGAGGATCAGGGTGAGCAATATGCGGTCCAGACTCACGGCTATTGAGACTTGACCGTGTGGAAGACAGGGTGGTGGTGGTGGCTAAGTGACTGGAAGCATTATCCGCTATCCAACCAACAACCTTTTGACAATGCTCTGGGTTCAATAGTGGTGTGCTAGAAATTCGGACAGGAAGGTCAGGCGAGAAGATGTGGGTGTTTGTTGTGGCACAATTTCGGCTTGCCCACGGCTTTGTCCTCGGCCTCTGCATGCACCATTACCATCACGTCCAGTTCCCGGTCCCTTGCCACGTGCCTTGCCCATTTTAAATGGAGGACAGTATCTTCCACACTCACTACAAACGACTGAGTTTGGAGCGAATTTATATGTGACGGAAAAAACTGAGTTTTAAATACCTGGCTTGTAGGTAAGTAGTTTGACCAGCAAACTGCTGTGAATTGCTTCACTGACACACTGAAATTTTTTTTTAATGGAGGCCAGAAATGGCAGTATTTTCTGACAACGTATATGTGAGCCGTGTGACGGAGAAAACACAGTTTTAAATACCTGACCTGTAGGTAACTATTTTGAACAGCAATCTGGTGTCAATTGCTTCACAGACACACTGAAAAAAATGTTTAATGGAGGCCAGAAATGGCAGTATTTTCTGAAAATGTTTATGTAATCCATGTGACGGAGAAAACACAGTTTTAAATACCTGGCCTGTAGGTAACTGTTTTGAACAGCAAACCAGTGTCAAAAACTTTGCTGACACACTGAAAAAAAAATTTAATGGAGGCCTGAAATGGCAGTATTTTCTGACAACATATATGTGATCCTTGTGAAGGAGAAAACACATTTTTAAGTACCTGGCCTGTAGGTAACTATTTTGAACAGCAATCTGGTGTCAATTGCTTCACTGACACACTGAAAAAAATGTTTAATGGAGGCCAGGAATGGCAGTATTTTCTGAAAATGTTTATGTAATCCGTGTGACGGAGAAAACACAGTTTTAAATACCTGGCCTGTAGGTAACTGTTTTGAACAGCAAACCAGTGTCAAAAACTTTGCTGACACACTGAAAAAAAAATTTAATGGAGGCCAGGAATGGCAGTATTTTCTGACAATGTATATTTACATACGTAAATATAATTATTTGTAAGCCAAAATCAGAAGTGGAACAATCAGACTAAAAGTATAATAGAAACATGTGCACTACTTCTGAATTTTTCCCCCACTCCTGGCTTTGGCTTACAAATACTGATATAAAATACTTACCAAATACTGAATGTGTGAACGTGGCCTAAAGCTGAGAATTCCAATGTGCCAGTAATCTCACTTACAATGCTGCTCACCATTATTGGCACCACTTCATTTTTTCACAGACTACAAAATATTCAGAAATAAATAGAAATGTACCAAAGTTATATCCTCAGGATTTTTTAATTAGTGGTCCAAAGTAATACAACAATAAAGCATTGTTTTTCAACTTCCATGTTGCAATTTCAAAGAAGAAACATAATATACAACATATGCAGCAATAAAGGCACCCCTAATTAATACTTGGTTGCACACCCTTTGGCATTGCTGACAGCCTCCAAATGTTTCTTGTAGCCATCTTATAAGCTTCTTGCACTTCTCAGCTGGAATTTTCTCCCACTCTTCCTTTGCAGTTTGTTCAAGCTTTTGATTGTGTGCATGGTTCCTTCTACCAATGGCAGATTTCATCTCACCCCAAAGATTTTCAATGGGATTGAGGTCAGGACTCATTGCTGGCCATTTTAAAACAGTCAATTATTTATTTTTCAACCATTCCTGTGTACTTTTGGATGTGTGCTTTTGGTCATTGTCTTGCTAGAGGACCCATGATCTTTGACTCAAACCAAGTTTTCTTACACGGGTAGGACATTTTGCTCTAAAATCTCTTGACAATTCTCTGATTTTATTATTCCTGCGATATGGTGAAGGCCTCCAGAACTGCACTCAGCCAAGCAACCCAACACCATTATGAATCCTCCAATATGCTTAACTGTTGGTAAGGTGTTCTTTTCATTATAGGCTTCACTGCGCCATCTGTAAGCAAACTGTTGCTTTGCATTGCCATAAAGCTCTATTTTTGTTTAATCTGTCCTCAGAACATTTTTCCAGGAGGATTGTGGTTTGTCAAGGTACTCTTTGGCAAAGATCAGTCGTTTCTTTTTATGTCTTTTCTTCAGCAATGGTTTCTCCCTTGGCCTTTGCCCATAAAGATCTGCTTGGTTTAGTGTGTGGTGTATGGTACTTGTTGAAACCATGATCCCAAACTGTTCCAGGTTGGCATTCAGGTCTTTGGATGTTTGACGTGGTGTTTTTTCCACCATTCACACCAACCATCAAAGACATCTCTTGTCAATTTTCTTTCCCCCCCCACATCCATGGAGGTTCTTGACGGTTCTGAGTACAACATACATAAGTGTGATTACTGACACCACTTTTGAGCTCTCAGTTCTGGACAGGCAGTATTGGGGAGGGGAAGTACAGTAAAAATGACGCTAAGAGCTGATAGGAGGGTTTGTAAATAGAACATTTTAGAAGGGGGTCATGTTACAAGTTTTCACTGGAGCACAGTAGATTTGTCAGCAAGTGTGAACATAGCCTTAAAGGAAATTTGTGAGCTCAAACTAAAAGATTAAAAGAGTATTTTTAGCACATACGGTAAAATCCCTTTCTCGTATCCTTATGGCTATTTTAAGATACTTAATTGTCATTGTGGCTTATGACTTCTTGTTCTGTTCCACTGTGCCATTCTTAATTTTTATGTAGCTTTTCCTACTGTTTTCTCATTTACTAGTTTAGTCTAATATCTGCAAGGGAAAAACTGATCTTTTCTTTAAGTGTAATTCTTAGTGTCAGCCTCCTGTTGGCAGCAGCATATACCAACCGTTTCCTGTGGCTACAAGAAAGGGATTTTTTAGAAAGTACTAAAAATCCTTTTTTTTCCTGACTGAAAATGTACCAATTTTTTTATATGGTCATGTGAACTTAATTTGTAGTGAATACATTAATCAGTCCAGTCCTCAGTTACTGAAAAATCAGCCTTTGAATTGATATGCAAATGATGGTGAAAATCTGAAGCCTATGCCACTCCAGCTCTATTCCCCACACAGCACTACCTCCTCCTGCTTGACTGATTGCTCTTTTGTGTGAAGTTGCCCAGTATAGAGACTGTTAGTCAAGCAGGAGAAGGCGATGTTGAGCAGGGAATAGAGCTGGAGTGACTAAGGCTTCAGATAGCTCTACAAATAGTTCTTTAGGCTACAAATAGCTCTTCGGCCTCATTTGCATATGAATTCAAAGGTTTATGTTCCTGTAATTGAGAAACAAACTGTTCGTATAAAGGTATTTGTTTTTTAAATAGCTACATGCACATATAAGTAGTTTTGTGATGAAATCCTGCTAACAGGTTCCATTTAATATTTTTGATGCTATATATTTTTTGTTATTGTGCTCTATGCTTTTTGGTTAGAGAAATATTTTTTCCTATTTATTGTACGTTTTAGTGCTTCTTTAAAGGTCTTATTTCTAAAACTATAAATGAAAGGATTAAGAAGAGGAGTAAGTATGCAGTTAAGTAATGCCACAATTTTGGTGGAATCTATTCTTGAATTTTTGTAGGGACGTATGCACATGAAGATGCAACTTCCATACACTATAAATACTACTGTAAGGTGTGATGCACAGGTGGAGAAAGTTTTCTTTTGTCCAGCTACAGATGAAATTTTTGAAATTGCAAATATAATACAACCATAGGAAACCATTGAGAAAAACAATGATCCTAACACCAAGGATGATGCCAGAATAAGGTCCATCATTTCAATAAAATGCGTGTCACCACATGCCAGCTTCAGCAGAGGAGCAACATCACAAAAGTAATGGTCAATAACATTTGAGCCACAAAATGGCAAACGAAATGTGAGGATGGTTTGAGCAATTGTGTCAAGAAAACCACCCATCCAAGAGGATATAATCAACTTAAAACATAGCTTTGGTTTCATGATTGATGAATATCGTAGAGGATGGCAGATAGCCACGTACCGATCAAAAGACATTGTGGCTAGGAGCAAGAATTCTGTGGTGCCCAAGAGAAAGTAGACATATGATTGCGCAAGACAGCCATGAAAAGTGATCGTTCTACTTCCAGTAATTAAATTGTAGACCACTTTAGGAACAATGGAAGATGTAAAACTAATATCTAATAGAGCTAGGTTACTAAGAAAGAAATACATAGGGGTATGAAGCTTAGCATCAATCACACTAACTACAATTATTGTTGCATTCCCCACTAAAGTAATTAAATAGCATGCAGAAAGGACCGCAAACAGTAGGATTTGTAACTGGTAGCTCAGCGGTACCCCCAGAAGAATAAATTCTGTAACTGATGTCACATTTTTTCTGTTCATTATTATAGAAGATCCTATAAATAGAGATAAGATCGTTATAATTTTGACCAAGAGTACTAAAAAAGAATCATACAAATTGTCATTAATATTTTTTTTATGTATGCAGACGTAGTAGGTACCAGTTGACAGATGAGCGGATTCAAGCACAGAGGATCAACTTGAGTCAAATTTTTTGATATTACCATGCGAATTTGACCACTTTTGAATTTGATTCACGATTTGCAAAAGAAAATACCTTGTCGCCATTATGGTAACTAACTAGGGCTGCCAAATGATAAAAAAAAATCGAATACTCCCCTTATTGCTCACATTTCTGATCGCCCCGCTTTTTTGCTGATCATCATACAATGCTCTTCTTTCTGCCGTTGTGTGCCACATCTCTGGCCTCCTCAATATAGACTAGACCCTCTGGCCGCAATCTGGCCTTGGGGGTCACTGTGCATCATAAGGTCGCTACGTTGTAATGTAATGACTTGTGCCGCGACCTTACAATGCACAGTGATCAGGTAGGAACTCCTGGCATATAGTGAAGATGATGGAGATGCTGTGCAGAATGACAGAGAGGAGAAGATCGAATGGCTGGTAGTGAGCAGCGGGTCGGCCGGAGAAGTGAGCAATGAGGTATTAGGTTTTTTTAACATCTTACATTTATTATGCTCTGGGATCTGGAAACACTGAAGAGCATAAGAAGGAACACTCAACTGCATTTAATGATACACAGCCCGTTGCAGGGAATAATTTATGCCACTGTATAATAAGCTACAGCTTTCCAGTGTTGGCAGTTTCTGAAACCAGCTGATATCTGGACATCCTCCTGAAGATACAGTGGCATGTAAAAGTTTAGGCACCCCTGGTCAAAATTACTGTTATTGTGAACAGTTAAGCAAGTTGAAGATGAAATTATCTCTAAAGGGGCTAAAGTTAAAGATGACAGATTTCCTCTGTAATTTAGGTAAAAAATATATATTGCCATCTTTTACATTTTAAAAATTACAAAAGGAAAATGGGTCGATGCAAAAGTTTGGGCACCCTGCATGGTTAGTATTTAGTAGCACCCCTTTTTGAAAGTATCACAGCTTGTAAACGCTTTTTGTAGCCAGTGAAGAGTCAATTTTTGTTAGAGGAATTTTCATCCATTCTTCCTTGAAAAATTGTTCCAGTTCTGTGAGATTCCTGGGTCATCTTGCGTGCACTGCTATTTTGAGGTCTAGCCTTAGAGTTACAATCTTCCATGAAGGCCATATTTGTGCAGGCATCTCTGAACAGTAGAACAATATACCAGAACTCCAGAGTCTGCTAAATCTTTCTGAAGGTCTTTTGCAGTCAAACGAGGATTCTGATTTGCCTCTCTAGCAATCCTATGAGCAGCTATCACTGAAATCTTGCTTGGTCTTCCAGATCTTATCTTGATCTTCACTGTTCCTGTTAACTGCCAGTTCTTAATTACATGACCTGAGGAAAGGGCAACTTGAAAATGCTTTGCTGTCTTCTTATAGCCTACTCCTGCTTTGTGAGCCTCCACCATTTTCATCTTTAGTGTGTTAGGCAGCTGCCTAGAAAAACCCATGGCAGCTGCTTTTGGCACAAGGTTAGAAGGGCTGGATTTTTATAAAGATGGGAAATTTGCATCACCTGGCCTTTCCTAATGATGATAATGAACAAGTCATAACCCTAACAGGCTAATTAAGGTCTGAAACCTTGGTCAAAGTTATCTGAGCACACAAATTTTCAAGGGTGCCCAAACTTTTGCATCGCCTCATTTTCCTTTTTGTAGTTTTTAAAATGTAAAAGATGAAAAAATATGTATATTTTTTGCCTAAATGCAAAATAAATGTGTCATCTTTAACTTCAGTCCTTTTAGAGATCATTTCATGTTCAATTTAGTTAACTGTTCACAATAACAGTAATTTTGACCAGGGGTGCCCAAACTTTTAGATGCCACTGTATATACCTCATAGTTAACACAGAGCTACACAAATATTGATAATAACAGCAGATAGCATATATTAGAAAATGTGTAAAGAAATACAACAAAATGTTACAGCTGTCAAAGTGCTGGGGTGTGTTTAGTGCTGCCACTCACAGTATAGTGAGCGGTGCTGTGATCGATAAAAGTAATCACTCTGTGTATCGCTCCTATAACTGAAAGCCAGCGGCTTCTGGGAGGAAATAAGTTTAGTTTCTACCAGTAGTTGCACTTTCAAGTAAGGTAGCCAGGCAGCGCTGTGACACTATTTACATGCAGAATAACCCTGCATCTACAGGTAAATAGCAGTTTCCAAATTGCCAGATGTCCTTTAATAACATATTCTTAAAGTAACTTGTGCTTTCAGGTAATTGTTTTACAAAATAATGGGAGAGAGCAAGCTTCCTTGTAATGTGCATGTACTCCAAATGGCCCCTAAACTATAAATCATGATAATTAATTGCAGAACCTGAAGAGACTTAAGATGACATAAAAGTGCAGTATCATAAACATCAGTGTCTGAACTACAGTGGGTACGGAAAGTATTCAGACACCTTTAAGTTTTTCACTCTTTGTTTCATTGCAGCGATTTGGTAAATTCTAAATAGTTCATTTTTTTTCTTATTAAAGTACACTCTGCACCCCATCTTGACTGAAAAAAAAAGAAATGTAGAAATTCTTGCACATTTATTAAAAAAGAAAAACTGGAATATCACATGGTCATAAGTATTCAGACCCTTTGCTCAGTATTGGGTAGAAGCATCTTTTTGAGCTAGTCCTGAATGAGTCTTCTTGGGAATGATGCAACAAATTTTTCACACCTGGATTTGGGGATCCTCTGCCATTCTTCCTTGCAGATCCTCAGGATGGTGAACGTTAGTGGACAGCTATTTTTTTAGGTTTCCTCAGAGATGCTCAATTGGGTTTAGGTCAGGGCTCTTGCTGGGCCAGTCAAGAATGGTCACAGAGTTGTTCTGACGTCACTCCTTTGTTATTTTAGCTGTGTGCTTAGGGTCATTGTCTTGTTGGAAGGTGAACCTTTGGCCAAGTCTGAGGTCCAGAGCACTCTGGAAGAGGTTTTCATCTCTGTACTTGGCTGCATTCATGTTTCCTTCAATTGCAACCAGTCGTCCTGTTCCTGCAGCTGAGAAACACCCCCATAGCATGATGCTGCCACCACCATGTTTCACTGTTGGGATTGTATTGGGCAGGTGATGAGCAGTGCCTGGTTTTCTCCACACATACCGCTTAGAATTATCACCAAAAAGTTCTATCTTCGTGTCATCAGACCAGAGAATCTTATTTCTCATAGTCTGGGAGTCCTTCATGTGTTTTTGAGCAAACTCTATGCGCGCTTTCAAATGTCTTGCACTGAGGAGAGGCTTCCGTCGGGCCACTCTGACATAAAGGCCCGACTGGTGGAGGGCAGCAATGATAGTTGACTTTGTGGAACTTTCTCCCATCTCCCTACTGCATCTCTGGAGCTCAGCCACAGTGATCTTGGGGTTCTTCTTTTCCTCTCTCACCAAGGCTCTTCTCCCACGATTACTCAGTTTGGCTTGACGGCCAGGTCTAGGAAAACTTCTGGTGGTCCAAAACTTCATCCATTTAAGGATTATGGAGGCCACTGTGCTCTTAGGAACCTTGAGTAGTGCAGAAATTCTTTTATAACCTTGTCCAGATTAGTGCCTTGCCACAATTCTGTCTCTGAGCTTCCTGAGCAGTTCCTTTGAGCTCATGATTCTCATTTGGTCTGACATGCACTGTGAGCTGTGAGGTCTTATATAGACAGGTATGTACCTTTCCAAATCAAGTCCTATTAGTTTAATTAAACACAGCTGGACTCCAATGAAGGAGTAGAACCATCTCAAGGAGGATCACAAGGAAATAGACAGCATGTGACTTAAATATGAGTGTCTGAGCAAAGGGTCTGAATACTTTTTTTAATAAATGTGCAAAAATTTCTGCATTTCTTATTTTTTCAGTCAAGTTGGGGTGCAGAGTGTACTTTAATGAGAAAAAAATGAACTTTTTAGAATTTACAAAATGGCTGCAATGAAATAAAGAGTGAAAAATTTAAAGGTGTCTGAATACTTTCCGTACCCACTATAGATACAATGAATCACTTTTGTCTGGCCTGTTCCTTGAAAGGATCCTGTCACCTAATTTATGCTGCCCAAACTGCAGGTGGCATGAATAAGAGCACAATTGCAGCCAGGTATATTTTGATATTTTTTTCTGAAATGCTCCAGTATTTGAGAGAAAATATAAAATAAACATATACTTTAAAGATCTAGCCGGGGATGGTAAATTAGTCTATACTGGTCCAGCGCCACTTCGGCTGGCTGTTCCCTGTGCTGCTGCAGGTGATTGACAAGTCTCTCCAATAGGCCACATTCACATGCTCACTATTTGGTCAGTAATTTACATCAGTGTTTGTAAGTCAAAACCAGGAGTGGAATAATCAGTGGAAAAGTATAATAGAATCACGTCACCACTTCTGTATTTATCACCTACTCCTGGTTTTGGCTTACTAACACTGATGTAAAATACTGACCAAATACTGAATGTGTGAATGTGGCTTTAGCGAGAGACTTTTCACTCACCTTTAACAGTACTGGAAAAAGCAGGCTAGGGGTTGCATAGAATTAATCTCATCTCCGGCTATGGTCCCTGGCCAGATCTTTAAAGTATATTTTCTCTATAATCAGATAAAAATATTCCTGGCTGCAATCCTTCAGCCGGGCTCTGATTCATGAATCAGGTAATAGGTTCCCTTTAAGCTATACCACTAGAGATAATGTATGCAAACTGTCTCAATGTGTTATAATGATGTCTTATAAAGGTATCCTAATTCCATACAATAGTCCTAATTAGCTTCGAAGGATTTTTCATGTTCTTTAATAAAAAAATAAATGTTATATTTCAATTCTATTTTCAAAACCCTTTAAATTCTTTCTCTCTCTAAAAAACCAATATTATAACACTGGATGTCCTATTTTACAACCATATATATATTGTACTTCTAAATATCAAGTCTTTACATCAGCTTATCAGGTGAACGGTAATCCACCTGGCAATAATTAGAAGTAACTACAAAGATCAAGAATAAAATATAATTTTATTAGGAACAATTAAAATAAATTTAAAAGAAGGGTACCAACAGATGGAAGATTTAAGGAACCTATTACTGCATATAAGACGTGACAGGTCTGTCAAAATTACTATATTCATGCCATATAATTCAATCAATAATTTTAACAGGGAACAGCTTGTCCCAGCTAAAGTGTAATAAAGCTAACATATGAAAACATTATTTTTGTATATCCTAGAAGCTATAACGTTGTAATTGCAGAATTCATAGGATATATAGAAATTGCTAATATCAAAAAGTGCAACAGTGCATTTAGACTGGAACAACCAGGCAAATTCTTATGTTATAGTATATAACTCAAGGAAACTGCAACTATACCCTTCTTTTAAATTTAATTTAATTGTTCCTAATAAAATTATATTTTATTCTTGATCTTTGTAGTTACTTCTAATTATTGCCAGGTGGATTACCGTTCACCTAATAAGCTGATGTAAAGATAAAATAGCAATATGTAGTCTTAGCGTTATTACTATAACTGTATACTGCATGTAGGAGAGGCAGATGCCGGAAATCTTTTAGATCACAATTTTTATTGTTTCATACAATAAAAACAATATTGCATTAAACAATATTAGTAATAGTAATGGCCTTAAGTGAATCAGCTTGGCAACATGTTTTCCTAAAAAAATGACAAATATTGTCAAATATGTACTTTGAGTGTTGTTGTGCTGGATGCAAGGACTCTGAATACTATTTCATTACTCTATACTAAATATGTACAAAACACATTACATCTGAAAAATAGAACTAGGAAGCATCAATTTGCAGTAAAATTTAACTTACCTTAATTAGAGTTAGAGAGAAAAATGTTATTCTTTTATCCCAGCATAGAGTCTTCTACAATATTGTGTCTTCTACACAAGACATTAAGTAGACAGTATGTATTGAATAATGTGTGAAGCATAGGATATTACCTGCTCGTGGTTCAGTGAAACTTATATTACTGTGCAGCATGTCACAATAGTTCTTTTATAAATTGCTAGATGACAGCGACTCTTGTTTCACATTTATGTCAATTTCCCTTGAGGTATTTAGAGTGTAAACTGAATTTACCAAGTACAACTTTTTTTAAAGTATATAAATTTCTTAAGTGCAGAAAGTTTTTTTTCACTACTAATTAAGTAATTAACATTAATGCCTTTTACTTGTGAGTGACAAAATAATGTAGAATTTATGATATTTTTAACATTGAAAAAGTAATTAGACAAAAAGGGAGGGTGAGGAGGAAAAGGAAAAATTATAAAACCGTTTTTTCCTCCTAATTTTTAGGGAAGTAAATGATGTCAAACGAAATGGTAACTTGTCAACCCAGGAAGACGTACAGCACCATTTAAGAACTACTGTATTGGTCAGGATTGCATATATTCCAGTGTTCTCAGGAAGTTAAAGATAATTTTTTTACCAACCAATTTATTGAGAACACTGTTCCTCGAAAAGCTCTTTTTTTGTGTGGACTGAATTAAATGGTCTCTCTTAAAAGAATGGAGAGTAAAAATAGTGTTTTGGCATTTGGAATAAATTTATACAACTACTTCCAGAACATGTTAGAAGAAGAGATCAACGGGTAAATTGGAACTTGAATTCGCAAACTTCGCTGAATTTTCCCTAAAAATTAAATTCACGTCAAATAATTTTGTGCAACAACATAAATTGAGGATAGATGAAACAGAAAGGTTCTTTTGATTACATTATAACAATGGCCAACACATGCATATGTATAGGAATGTACCTTAAAAAGTGTCATTGAATTACAAAATGGCATAGTGGACTAATTGAGATCCGTTAACACATACTAGAATTTAAAGGGAATCTGTCACCAGGTTTTTCCATATAATATACGGTCACCATCTTTCAGATCTATGTTACAGCATTCTGGAATGCTGTGTATAAGTCTCCAAGCTGCCCTGCAAAACAAAAAAAACCCTTTTATAATACTCTCCTGCGGGGTGGTCCGGTCTGATGAGCGTCACTGGTCTTGATCAGGGGCGTACATAGGAATCATGGGGCCCCATAGCAGAATCTCTGATTGGGCCCCCCCCACAAAAAAAAAAATTAAAATAATTGTCGGGGTCACTAAAGATCAGATCTCACAATTTTCCATCCTTTACATAGTAATTTTCCTCCTGCTCGAGTCCTAGATCTCTTTCATTGCCCCATAAAGTGTGATGCCAATAAAAGGGCCCCCCAAACACAGTATGATACCCCCATGGTGAATTCCTCCACATGCGCAGCATAATGACACTACTGTACCCCACCTCAACTCCCAGGGAAAAGTATGCTGACCCTAACACAGTATGATCCCCCAACTGTGAGCCCCTAGAGCTAGAGATGATGGTACATAATAAGGGAGGGTGTTAAACATAATAAAAGAGGAAACTATATAACTAAGGATGGCGATATACATAATAAGTGAGTACACTATATACTAAGGGACTGTGCTATACATAATAAGGCTACATTCCTGCATCTGTGTGCAGTGTTGGTGTGCTGCCCTGTTTTACCGACGCATTGAGCATGTCCTATTCTAATCCTCAATATTGGATCAGAACAGGACATTCTCTGACCCTCAGATCCGTGATTTTCATGGATGTGTGAATGGATCTATAAAACTGTACGAGTCCATGGACCATCCGATAAAAAAATCTGGCAGCACACGGACATTTCACACAAATGTGAGAATGCAGCCTAAAGCCCCCGTCTCACATAGCGAGATCGCTGCTGAGTCACGGTTTTGGTGACGCAACAGCGACCTCACCAGTGATGTCGCTATGTGTGACACTTTGCAACGATCAGGCCCCTGCTGTGAGGTCGCTGATCGCTGCAAAGTGTCCTGGACTGTTTTTTGGTCATTGTTCTTCCGCTGGTCAGCACACATCGCTGTGTGTGACCAGCGGGAGCAGCGATCAGGCTGGTAACCATGATAAACATCGGGTTACTAGGGGCACACGCGCACGTAGTAACCCGCTGTTTATCATGGTTACGAGCCTGCTAAAGTGAGCGGTAACCTCCCGCTCAATGTAGCAGAGTGGTAACCATGATAAAAAACGGGTTACTAGGAGCGCGTGTGCCCCTAGTAACCCGATGTTTACCATAGTTACCAGCCTGCTCCTGCTTCAGCAGGCTCGTAACCAGGAGCAGGACATCGTGTAAAGATTCTTTCCACGATGTCGCTGCTCCCCTGATCGTTGGTGAGCCTGCCTGTTTGACAGCTCACCAGCGACCACATAGCGACGCAGCAACGATCCCTGACAGGTCGTATCGTTGTCGGGATCGTTGCAGCGTCGCTAAGTGTGACGGGGCCTTAAGGGATTTTACAGATAACATTATCACTTCAAGTCACACAGTTCAGATACAGAATATTTACATCCAGGCACTTACCGCTGATGTCTCATCTGATCAGAGTCTGTTTCTGCAGCTTCTTCTCCATCTGGTCAGACCTTCATGTTGATATTTCCCAGCCACGTCTCGTCTTGTCACGATGATCTCCAGCCTAGAAAATAACAAGGTCACATATATTGCATATATACATGTCTCCCCTACACTACGCCCCTGAATACAGATATGTACCCCCCCATTAATATACTATTAGCCACTTAGTAATCAAAATATAAAGTGATAAGCAGCACTGTGCCCCCTTAACTATAATCTCCACCAGCCAATAATATAAATTATTCAGTCTCTGTGACTCTCCCCAATTAACTGTAAGGCTATGTGCACACAGAAAATATGCAAGGCTTTACAGTACAAGCAAAGAGACCCATATCATTGCTCTCTCCCAGCACCCCCGTCATTGCTCTCTCCCAGCACCCCCATCATTGCTCTCTCCCAGCACCCCCATCATTGCTCTCTCTCAGCACCCCCGTCATTGCTCTGTCCCAGCACCCCCGTGATTGCTCTCTCCCAGCACCCCCGTCATTGCTCTGTCCCAGCGCCTCCGTCATTGCTCTGTCCCAGCGCCTCCGTCATTGCTCTGTCCCAGCACCCCCATCATTGCTCTGTCCCAGCGCTCTCATCATTGCTCTGTCCCAGTGCCCCAGTCATTGCTCTGTCGCAGCACCCCCGTCATTGCTCTGTCCCAGCACCCTCATCATTGCTCTCTCTCAGCACCCCCGTCATTGCTCTGTCCCAGCACCCTCATCATTGCTCTCTCTCAGCACCCCCGTCATTGCTTTGTCCCAGCGCCCCCCGTCATTGCCTGTCCCAGTGCCCCAGTCATTGCTCTGTCCCAGCGCCCCCGTCATTGCTCTGTCCCAGTGCCTCCATATTGCTCTGTCCCAGCGCCACCATATTGCTCTGTCCCAGCACCTCCATATTGCTCAGTCCCAGCGCCACCATATTGCTCTGTCCCAGCGCCTCCATATTGCTCTGTCCCAGCGCCTCCATATTGCTCTGTCCCAGCGCCTCCATATTGCTCTGTCCCAGCGCCTCCATATTGCTCTGTCCCAGCGCCTCCATATTGCTCTGTCCCAGCGCCTCCATATTGCTCTGTCCTAGCTCCTCCATATTGCTCTGTCCCAGCGTCTCCATATTGCTCTGTCCCAGCGCCTCCATATTGCTCTGTCCCAGCGCCTCCATATTGCTCTGTCCCAGCGCCTCCATATTGCTCTGTCCCAGCGCCTCCATATTGCTCTGTCCTAGCTCCTCCATATTGCTCTGTCCCAGCACCTCCCCTCCCCAGCGTTTCAGTAAAAAAAAAAAAAAAAAAAACTTACCTCAGCAGCTCAGCTCGCTCCCCTGCTGCATTCTCCTGGTTGCCGGCAGCTTTCTTCCTGACCCAGGCGAGCGCTGGATGATAACGTCATGAAGCTGCGCGCGCCTGGGTCAGGGAGGAAGCAGAGGACGATCCCTGCAACTCCGCTGCTATTCTTCTCCTGACAGCAGCGGAGCTGCAGGGATCGCTCCCTGCGCGCCGCGTGCAGGGAGCAGCTGCACCTTGCAGGCCCCTTGGTGCAGCTCCATGGTGGGGACCCGGCACAGCTGCACCGGCGGCGGTATGTCCGCCCCTGGACTGCTATGGGGCCCTCTCGGCTCACGGGCCCCATAGCAGTCGCGTGGTGTGCCGCCATTGGCGGTATGCCACTGGTCTTGATCCATCGTTGCCTCTCTTCTTGCGATTTTGTTCTCATTTTATGCTTTGTGTGGATTACGTGCGCTACGTGGTCCACACAGTGTTCCTCATCACGCTCCTGCGTACTTCTCTCTCCACTGCTGAGTGCAGAGCAAAGTACTGCAGTGTGCATACACCGGTGCTCTTTGGCATATGCAGAACAGTAGTAATTGTTGATCATACTGGTGATAAATTATGATACTTTTCCTTTCCCACCTCTTTCATTTTCTATACCTTTCATTATGTTAAAAAGTTAATAAAAGCATTGATAAAAAAATGTTTATTTAGTCTCAATATTTTAATTCTCAGAAACGGTAATAGAAAAAATGGATCCTACAATTTGAAATGCAACCGCTACTGAACACAGAAATGCGCCATATGTAGGTGTATATTACTGTTGAGCATGGCAAGTGGCTCTTATTGGAAAGAGCATTGTGAACCCTCTGGTATCTCTAAAACATTATATTAGCTGAAAATTTTTAATTTTCACCAGAGGTAATAGGACAGAATGGACCCCAAAATTTGTCTTGCAATTTTTTCAAAACTTGGTGATATCCCAAATGTCAACAGAAATTACCCACACAGCAAGTCTCAGAAGAAAGGTATGCCATTTGACTTTTGGAGCACAGATTTGCTGGAATAGTTTGTGGGCAACATTTTCAGAGCCTATAAGGTGCCAGAACATCAGAAACTCCCCAAAGTGACCCAATTTTGGAAACTAGACACTTCTTTGAATTCAAGTAATTGACTATTTTTGATTGCATACGTGTAGTTTAGAAAAAAGAAAGCATGCAGTGGATGCAGAGTGAAATTTGCAAATGTGCCAGCTTAGTGTCCATTACATTGTGGAGTCATTAACCCCATAAATTCTTAAGTGAGTTCTTTCCACTACATCAATGTCATTCTTTTGGATGCCAACTGTTATTTAGGCAATGGGAAAAAACAGGAGGCAAGCGACATTAACGCAAACGCGCGTTAGGGAACATGGCCGAGGTACAGGCAGGACCTAATATAATGGATATGTGACCCAGCTTTCCTAAGCCTGATCAATCTTACCTCTCCTGTATGCATTAACTTGTTATACCACCTGATGAAGATAGCGTGTTGCTATCGAAATGTGTTGTGGAACTTAAAGAATAGAATAAAGGTCTGTTAATTTTTTATCCCTTTACCCTAGCGCTCCTTTTGCTGCGGTGTTTTTTCCCATTGCCTTGTTTCGTACCCTCCTGAGGGTACACGGCAGGAGCAGCTTCAGGTTAGCTTTAACCTCCGTGGTGTTAGGACCTTTGTGTCATCATTGGTGACGCCTCCCAGTGGACCACGCTTGTCTCCGGACACTCGCGCTCTTCACTAAGGATAGGTCATCAATATAAAAGTAGTGGACAACCTCTTTAAGGTGAATTCTGAAGAGACAAGTTGAGCATCACTCTGCTTCCAGTCTATAAAAAGGTTGTTCTTAAAGAATGGAAAAAGATTGATGTTGCGATATGTCACCAACGTGTAAATTCTATACCTAGAGAACTTAAAATTCATGGAGTTCATACAAAATACTGGATGTAGTAGTTTTTGATGTGGCGCGTATTCATTTTTGCATCAACTAATTTGAGTAAAATTGAAGATTTTCTAATGAAAATTATATTAACCTTACTTTCATGTTTTGGGTTAAAAATAATGTTCTATGAAATTCAGTCTTGTCAAAATTTTGGAAATTGTTAGTGTATTCAGTGAGATATTGATTAAAATCATACTTTTCAAAGGGGGTGTATTATGCTTAGCACTGTATACAGTCATGGCTGAAAGTGTTGGCACCCTTGAAATTGTTCTAGAAAATTAAGTATTTATCCCAGAAAATTATTGAAATTACACATTTTGTTACACATTTTGAGCGCGTCATGTTCTCTGTGCGCTCCCTGGCCTTCAGAATCTTTTCATGAGGACCTGCGTGAATCACGGCCATGTGACCATGACATAAGTCTCACGTGATGCCGACGCCGCAGACCGCCCAGATTACTATGACGTGATGTTGTGATCTGCAACAAGAACTAAGGAAAGATAGGGGAAAGCTGTCCCTACAGTAAGACTAAGCTGAATCCCTACGATGTAGCGGGCTGCCTGTTCCTAGTGAACAGACCCGCCTTCATCCTCGGCTAGTCTGAACGAAGACCTATAGAATTAAGGGAGGGGTCCCTAAATGAACTAAGGACTGGGACAAAAATGGGACACCTCCTAAACAGAAATTGTTGTAGAACACAAAAGACAAACTGACACAAAGTACTAGAGGTCCAAGAGGACCAAGCAAACTGACAGAGATAGGCACCGAAGCACCAGGCTAGCAAAACAGTAAAACAACACTGAAGTCCAGCAGAGCCAGAAGGGCGGAGCTGGAATATATAGGCAGATGGTCACGTGATCGCAAAACACAAGATAGAAAAACTAACAGGAGGGTTCTAACAGTACCCCCTCTTTTATGAGGATCCTCCAGATCCTCCAGGCCCAGGCCTATCCGGAAACCTCCTGTGGAAAGCTTTAACAAGCCTAGAAGCAGAGATATCATCCGTCCTTACCCAGGAGTTGTCTTCGGGACCAAAACCCTTCCAGGAGACAAGATACTGTAATCTCCCTCTATGCCATCTAGAATTCAAGATACGCGAAATTTCATATTCGCCGTCTTCCACCACAGGAGGAACTGTGACAGTGACGTCCCTATCAGATACGTCAGCCTTTTTCAACAAGGATACATGAAACACAGGATTAATCTTCCAGGAAGTAGGGACATCGAACCTAGCAGCAGACTGGTTAACAACCTGAAGCACTTTAAATGGACCCACAAACTTAGGACCCAGTTTTTTAGAGGGAATCCTCAACCGCAGGTTCTTCGAGGACAACCAAACCATGTCACCCTTAGTAAACAAAGCCTCTTTACGTTTCATGTCAAAATACTTCTTGGACTTTTTGTTAGCCTCTTGAAGGTTACAATGTACATTAGTCCAAACTCTCTCCAAATCACCGGAAAAATTCTCCTCCGACCCCAATTTGGAGAACGAACCAAAAGACGGTTGTCTCCCAGTACAACAAAAAAAAGGAGGACACTCAGCAGAGGAGGATGTATGATTGTTAAGAGCAAATTCTGCGAGAGGCAGAAACTCAGACCACACCTCTTGATTGTCCGCCACAAAACAACGCAAAAACTGCTAAACATCCTGGTTCTTTCTTTCAGTCTGTCCATTAGACTCAGGATGATAACCAGACGAAAATGACAAATGGACTCCCAACCTGTCACAAAAAGCACGCCAAAAGTGAGCCACAAACTGAGGTCCTCTATCAGAAACAATATCCGTGGGAACGCCATGGAGCTTGAAAATCTCCTTAACAAACGCCTTAGCAAGTGTCTTGGCGCAGGGCAACTTAATGAATGGAACCAAATGACACATCTTACTAAAAAGTTCCATGCCCACCCAGATGACAGTAAAACCCTCGGACACAGGAAGATCAGTAATAAAATCCATAGTGAGATGCGTCCAAGGCGCACTAGGAACCTCCAGAGGGCAAAGCAACCCCGCAGCAGGAGTATGTGAAGCCTTTGACCTAGTGCACACAGTACACTGACGCACCCACTTGATGACTTCCTTCTGCCATCCAGGCCACCAAAAACTGTGACTGATAAGTCTCTTAGTCTCCTAAATTCCTGGATGACCTGCCAACAGAGACTCATGACACTCCACAAACAAATCTCTCCTAAAGGCTCTAGGCATGAACAACCTCCCATGGGGAGTGTTAGATGGAGCATCATCTTGAGCATTCAGAATCCCATTCTCCAAAATGGAGTCCAAAGCCGCCACCACAACTCCTTTCTGCAAAATTCTCTCCTTCTCCTCGGCACCGACCATAGGAGAGAAGCTGCGAGATAAAGCATTGGCTTTAACATTCTTCGTACCAGGGATATTGTTAAGAGAAAAATGAAACCGAGAAAAAAAAAGTGCCCACCTAGCTTGACGGGCATTCAAGCGCTTGGAAGCATCCAGATAGATCAAATTCTTATGATCTGTGAAAACCTGAATAGGAAATCTAGCGCCTTCCAAAAAATGACGCCAATGTTCAAACGCGAATTTAATAGCCAGCAACTCCCGATTTCCAACATCATAATTCAGTTTGATTTCTGAAATTTTTTTCGAAAAGAAGGCACATGGATGTACTCCACCCTTGTTCTCCTGATACAAAACTGCTCCGACCCCCACCGATGAAGCATCGACCTCGACCAAAAAAGGCTTGGTCTCATCAGGCTGCATAAGGATAGGGGCAGAACTGAACCTCTCTTTGAGATACTCAAACGCTTCAATGGCGTCAGTAGTAGTGTTGAGCCACCCCCGTAGTGTTCGGGTTCGGTTCGGTTCGTCGAACACCGGGATGTTCGAGGAACTGTTCGTCGAACTGTTCGTCGAACACCTTAGAACACCGTCGAACACCGTTAAAACCAATGGCAGGCAAACAAAAACACATAGGAACACATAGAAAACACCTTCAAAGGTGTCCAAAAGCTGACAAACTGCTCAGAAGACGCTTTCTTTAAAAAAGCCGGCCGGCAATTCAGCAGCGGCATACACCGGTAGACATGAAGGAATAGAGCATCACACATAGATTAGATAGATAGAAACATGTCAGTCACATATATATGAAGTACAGTGACAGTGTTGCTTACGGTACTTGTCATTTAGTGTAAAGGATTTATTAAAAAATATAATAGTGTTTTCGTGCACCGTCTCTTTAAAAAAGCCGGCCGGCAATTCAGCAGCGGTACCCGACAATTTATAACAGACAGATTAGAGCTTCACACATAGATTAGATAGATAGAAACATGTCAGTCACATATATATGAAGTACAGTGACAGTGTTGCTTACTGTACTTGTCATTTACTGCAAAGGATTTATTAAAAAAAATAATAGTGTTTTCATGCACCGTCTCTTTAAAAAAGCCGGCCGGCAATTCAGCATCTGTACCCGACAATTTAGAATAGAAGGAATAGAGAATCACACATAGATTAGATAGATAGAAACATGTCAGTCACATATATAATAAGTACAGTGATAGTGTTGGTTACTGTACTTGTCATTTAGTATTAAAATAAAGGATTTATTATTAAAAAAAATTGGCGTGGGATTCCCCGTAATTTTAGTCTCTAGCGGAGGTTAAGCAGACGGCTGGGGCAGATGTTTGAAGCCTGGGAAGGGGGTAATACCCACGGAGCTTCCCAGGCTACTAATATCAGCCCCCAGCTGAATACCTAGCCTTTACTAGCTATTAAAATGGAGGACCCCCCCAAAAAAATGACGTGGGGTCCCCCCTAATTTATTAGCTAGCAAAGGCTAGGCAGACAGCTGGGGGCTGATATTAATAGCCCAGGAAGGGAGCCATGAATATTGGCCCCCTCCCAGGCTAGAAACACCAGCCGTCAGCCGCCCCAGAAATGGCGCATCCATAGGATGCGCCAATTCTGGCACTTAGCCTCGCTCTTCCACGCTGCCCTGGTGCGGTGGCAGGGGGTAATAGGGTTGGGGTTGATGTCAGCTTATAATGCCAGCTGACATCAAGCCCAGGTTAGTAATGGAGAGGCGTCTATAAGACACCCCCATTACTAACCCCATAGTCAAAGTTAAAAAAAAAACACAAACACCCAGAATAAAGTCCTTTAATTGAAATAAAGACACAATTCTTTATTGTTCTAAATTAAACCATACTTACCATCACGCCCATTCCAGCTGAAGCCAACGATCTCCTGCAATAAAAGAAAAATAATAAAGCAACCTCATCCTTACCTTTCCATGGTTCCCAGGACAGCTCCAGCTCTGCTACATCGAGATGACAGGCTGGACCGCAGCAGAACGCTGCCATCCAGCCTGTCATCCCGCGGACACTGAGAAGCGCAGGCTTGCTTGCGCTCTGCAGTGTCTGGCTGTGACGGCATAAAGATGAGACAAGTTCATGTCCAATGAACTCGGCTCACCTCATGCACGTCACTGACAGCGTGGGAGAATTCTCCTGCACTCAGCACTTCAGCGTGAGAATTCTCCCACGCTGTCAGTGACGTACATGAGGTCAGCTGAGTTCATTGGACATGAATGAGCTCACCTCATGCACGTCACTGACAGCGTGGGAAAATTCTCACGCTGAAGCGCTGAGTGCAGGAGAATTTTCCCACGCTGTCAGTGACGTGCATGAGGTGAGCTCATTCATGTCCAATGATCTCAGCTCACCTCATGCACGTCACTGACAGCGTGGGAAAATTCTCCTGCACTCAGCGCTACAGCGTGAGAATTCTCCCACGCTGTCAGTGACGTGCATGAGGTGAGCTCATTCATGTCCAATGAACTCAGCTGACCTCATGTACGTCACTGACAGCGTGGGAGAATTCTCACGCTGAAGTGCTGAGTGCAGGAGAATTCTCCCACGCTGTCAGTGACATGCATGAGGTGCGCCGAGTTCATTGGACATGACCTCGGCTCATCTGGATGCCGTCACAGCCAGACACTGCAGAGCGCAAGAATGCCTGCGCTTCTCAGTGTCTGCGGGATGACAGGCTGGATGGCGGCGTTCTGCTGCGGTCCAGCCTGTTATCTCGATGTAGCAGAGCTGAAGCTGTCGTCTGAACCATGGAAAGGTAAGGATGAGGTTGCTTTATTATTTTTCTTTTATTGCAGGAGATCGTTGGCTTCAGCTGGAATGGGCGTGACGGTAAGTATGGTTTAATTTAGAACAATAAAGAATTGTGTCTTTATTTCAATTAAAGGACTTTATTCTGGGTGTTTGTGTTTTCTTTTAACTTTGACTATAGGGTTAGTAATGGGGGTGTCTTATAGACGCCTCTCCATTACTAACCTGGGCTTGATGTCAGCTGGCATTATAAGCTGACATCAACCCCAACCCTATTACCCCACTGCCACCGCTACAGGGCAGTGGAAAGAGCGAGGCTAAGTGCCAGAATTGGCGC
Organism: Phyllobates terribilis; assembly: GCF_046119375.1. Lineage (NCBI taxonomy): Eukaryota > Metazoa > Chordata > Amphibia > Anura > Dendrobatidae > Phyllobates > Phyllobates terribilis. The sequence goes on from NW_027362761.1 coordinate 249,554,789, forward strand.
ATTCTAAGGATGCGCCATTTCTGGGGCGGCTGACGGCTGGTGTTTCTAGCCTGGGAGGGGGCCAATATTCATGGCACCCTTCCTGGGCTATTAATATCAGCCCCCAGCTGTCTGCCTAGCCTTTGCTAGCTATTAAAATAGGGGGGACCCCACGTCATTTTTTTGGGGGGTCCCCCATTTTAATAGCTAGTAAAGGCTAGGTATTCCGCTGGGGGCTGATATTAGTAGCCTGGGAAGCTCCGTGGGTATTACCCACTTCCCAGGCTTCAAACATCTGCCCCAGCAATCTGCTTAACCTCCGCTAGAGACTAAAATTAAGGGGAACCCCACGCCAATTTTTTTTTAAATAAATCCTTTATTTTAACACTAAATGACAAGTACAGTAATCAACACTGTCACTGTACTTCATATATATGTGACTGACATGTTTCTATCTATCTAATCTATGTGTGATTCTCTATTCTGTCTGTTATAAATTGTCGGGTACCGCTGCTGAATTGCCGGCCGGCTTTTTTAAAGAGACGGTGCATGAAAACACTATTATTTTTTTTGATAAATCCTTTACACTAAATGACAAGTACAGTAAGCAACACTGTCACTGTACTTCATATATATGTGACTGACATGTTTCTATCTATCTAATCTATGTGTGATGCTCTATTCTGTCTGTTATAAATTGTCGGGTACCGCTGCTGAATTGCCGGCCGGCTTTTTTAAAGAGACGGTGCATGAAAACACTATTATTTTTTTTGATAAATCCTTTACACTAAATGACAAGTACAGTAAGCAACACTGTCACTGTACTTCATATATATGTGACTGACATGTTTCTATCTATCTAATCTATGTGTGAAGCTCTATTCTTTCTGTTCTAAATTGTCGGGTACCGGTGTATGCCGCTGATGAATTGCCGGCTTTTCATGTTTCACTGTGAGCACTGTTCCCATCGATTTGGGCAATCACTGTAATGCCACAACCACCATGGCTGTGGCATTACAGTGAGTGGCAGACAATCCCTGCATGATTGGTGCTCTAAATAGCGCCAGACATGCAGGACACGCTTTTGGTGTACGAACAGTTATCGAACATAACCTCGAACAGCCGAATTTTTTGCAAATCGTTCGGGTTCGTCGAACAACTCGAACACCGCCCAAAACAGCTCGAATTTGAGATTGGCGAACAGTTCTAGTCGAACACCGCTCATCTCTAGTCAGTAGTCCACTGGGCCGTATTCGTACCTTTCCTGGTGAGATCGGTTAGAGGTTTAACAATTACAGAAAAATTCTTAATGAATTTCCTGTAATAATTGGCAAAACCCAAAAATCTCTGTATAGATTTCAAACCAATAGGCCTAGGCCATTCCTGCACAGCCTGAACCTTCACAGGCTCCATCTCAAATCCCTCGCTGGAGACAATGTAGCCCAAAAAACTAATTTTCTGCACAGCGTACTCACATTTATCCAGCTTAGCAAAGACTGAACAATCACCCAATAACTGCAAAACTTCACGCACACTCTGCCAATGGGACTCCAGATCTGGTGAATAAATTAAAATGTCATCCAAATACACAACCACATTCTTACCAATCAGAGGTCTCAGGATGTCATTAATAAGGTTCTGAAAAAATGCAGGTGCATTGGTAAGACCAAAAGGCATCATCAGATTCTCAAAATGACCTACCGGAGTGTTAAAAGTAGAGATGAGCGGTGTTCGAATCGAACTGTTCGCCAATCTCAAATTTGAGCTGTTTTGGGCGGTGTTCGAGCCGTTCGGCGAACATGAACGATTTGAAAAAAATTTGGCTGTTCGAGGTTATGTTCGATAACTGTTCGTGCGCCAAAATCATAACTGGATTTTTTCTCGGTAATGCTGAAAATTAATGTTAATACACAGTTTGAGTGTACAGCGGGGCGGGGGGAGGGGCAGGGGATGGATCTCTGCAGGAATAATGAAGATCTCCATTTTTTTTTCTCTTTCCCGCATTTACAGTGGGGAGGTGCAATCTGTCAGCCTATCAGCAGCGCATACACGGAGCGAACTGCTTTTTTTCACATAAGCAAGGGCATGTGTCATTGGCAGTGTATGTCACATGTCCTTGCCCTATAAGACCCAGCCATTTTCCCCGTCGCCACCATTTTCTCACTGCTGCAGCTGCGTGTTAGACGGCACCGCTGTTGCTGTGTGCGCTATACTTTGTTAATTTCAAGCCAATTTTCGCACAAATCTACAGATAGCTTGTGAGTCGGGAATAGTTGTGTGTTATGATCTGCTACAGAGACTAAGGAAAGACAGGAGATCTGTCCCTACAATAGAACTAAACTAGATCCCTACGAAGTAACGGGGAACCTGATCCTGCGATCAGACCCGCTAAAGTCCTAGGCTAGTCTGTACGAAGACCTATAGATGTGAGGGAGGGATCCCTACAAGATCTAGGGACTGGGATAAGTTGGACATCCCCTAGCAGAAATAGTAGCAGTCAAAGACAAACACACAACAAAAAGCATAGAGGTCAGAAGACCTAGCAAAACTAACAGAGAATGGCAACAGAGCACCAAGCTAGCTCAACAGTAGTAAATACAATGAAGTCCAGCAATGCCAGGAGGGCGGAGCCGGATTAAATAGGCAAAACTGGTCATGAGACCAGGAAACTAAAAAAACCTAACAGGAGAGTTGCAACAGTACCCCCTCTTCTAAGAGGATCCTCCGGATCCCCTAGGCCCAGGCTTACCAGGAAACCTCCTGTGAAACGCTCGGACAAGTCTGGAAGCAGAAACATCATCCGCCCTCACCCATGAGTTATCCTCAGGTCCGAAACCCTTCCAAGCGACGAGATACTGCAAACTCCCTCTATACCGTCTAGAATTTAGGATGCGGGAAATTTCATATTCCCCGTCCTCCACCACCGGAGGAACAGTGGCAGAGGCGTCACCATCCGACACATCAGCTTTTTTCAACAGAGAAACATGAAACACCGGATTAATCCTCCAGGACGTAGGAACCTCCAGCCTAACAGCAGATTGGTTAACTATCTGAAGCACCTTAAAGGGCCCTACGAACTTGGGACCCAATTTTTTAGAAGGAATCCTCAATCGCAGATTCTTAGAGGACAACCAAACCATGTCACCAACAGCAAACAAAACCTCTTGCCGTTTCCTATCAAAGTACCTCTTAGATTTTTTGTTAGCCTTCTGAAGATTACCACGCACATCCGTCCAAACTCTCTCCAAATCACCGGAAAAACTCTCCTCCTCAGGCACAGCCGAAACCAATTTGGAGAATGACCCAAAAGACGGATGTCTCCCAGAACAACAAAAAAAAGGCGAACACCCAGCAGAAGAGGATGTATGGTTGTTAAGAGCAAATTCAGCAAGTGGCAGAAACTCAGACTACCCCCCTTGATTGTCTGCCACAAAACAACGCAAGAACTGCTCAACATCCTGGTTCTTCCTTTCTGTCTGGCCATTAGACTCAGGATGATATCCGGATGAAAACGACAAATGGACTCCCAACCTGTCACAAAAGGCACGCCTAAAACGAGCCACAAACTGAGGTCCCCTATCAGAAACAATGTCAGTAGGAACACCATGTAGTCTGACAATCTCCTTGACAAAGGCCTTAGCGAGTGTCTTAGCGCAAGGCAGTTTGATGAAGGGAACCAAGTGACACATCTTGCTAAAACGGTCCACGACCACCCAGATGACCGTGAAACCTTCAGAGGGAGGAAGGTCAGTAATAAAGTCCATAGCCAGATGTGTCCAAGGTGCACTAGGAACCTCCAGAGGGCAAAGCAACCCCGCAGCAGGAGCATGCAAAGACTTGGATCTAGCACACACAGTACATTGGCGCACCCACTTAATGACTTCCTTCTGCCATCCAGGCCACCAAAAACTGCGACCCACAAGTCTTTTGGTCTCAGAAATTCCTGGATGACCTGCCAACCGAGACTCATGACACTCAACAAACAAATCTCTCCTAAAGGTCCTAGCCACAAACAACCTCCCATGGGGAGTGTTAGATGGGGCATTCTCCTGTGCTTTAAGAATCTCATCCTCCAAAACGGAGTCCAAAGCAGCAATCACAACACCTTCTTGTAAAATGGTCTCCTCTTCCTCCTCAACACCGACCATGGGAGAAAAGCTGCGAGACAAAGCATCCACTTTAACATTCTTGGTACCCGGGATGTAAGTAACGGAAAAATTAAACCGCGAGAAAAAAAGTGCCCACCTAGCCTGACGGGCATTCAAGCGCTTGGCAGCATCAAGATAGATCAGATTTTTATGATCAGTGAAAACCTGAATGGGAAAATCAGCACCTTCCAAGAGGTGACGCCAGTGTTCAAATGCGAGTTTAATCGCTAGCAATTCCCGATTACCAATATCGTAATTAAGTTCAGTCTCGGAAAAAAATTTTTGAAAAAAAGGCACAGGGATGTACTCCATCCTTGTTTTCCTGAGACAACACCGCACCAACCCCCACCGAAGAAGCATCAACCTCAACCAAAAACAGCTTAGTCACATCAGGCTGCATAAGGATGGGAGCAGAGGTGAACCTCTCCTTTAAAAACACAAAAGCTTCAATGGCCTCAGAAGTCCACTGAACCGCATTAGCACCTTTCCTGGTGAGATCGGTCAGCTGTTTGACAATAATAGAAATTTTTTTTATGAATTTTCTGTAATAATTGGCGAAACCCAAAAACCTCTGTATCGATTTCAAACCAATAGGCCTAGGCCATTCCTGCACAGCTTGAACTTTAACCGGGTCCATCTCAAAACCTTCACTGGAGATAATGTAGCCCAAAAAACTACTTCTCTGTACAGCGAACTCACATTTCTCCAGCTTAGCAAAAAGCGAATTGTCCATTAATAACTGTAATACCTCACGTACGCTCCGCCAATGAGACTCCAGATCAGGCGAATAAATCAAAATGTCATCCAAATACACAACCACATTTTTGCCGATTAAAGGTCTAAGGATATCATTAATAAGATTCTGAAAAAATGCTGGAGCATTGGTGAGACCAAAAGGCATAACCAGATTCTCAAAATGACCCACAGGAGTGTTAAAAGCAGTCTTCCATTCATCACCCTCCTTCATGCGCAACAAATTGTATGCCCCCCGGAGATCAATTTTAGAGAACCACTTGGCCCCCACTAACTGGTTAAATAAATCAGGAATCAATGGCAGTGGGTAAGGATTGCGTACAGTAATTTTATTAATCTCACGAAAGTCCAGACAAGGACGTAAACCGCCATCTTTTTTTTTTTACAAAAAAAAATCCAACAGCCACAGGAGACTTGGAAGGCCTAATGTGACCAGCGGCCAAGCTTGTCTGTATGTATTCCTCCAAAGCCTTTCTCTCAGGAATAGTAAGATTAAATAAACGACTCTTAGGAAGAGTCGCTCCAGGGACAAATTCAGTGGTACAATCATAGTCTCTATGGGGAGGCAAAACCTGCGACTCCTCCTCAGAAAAAACTCTCCAAAAATCCTGAATAGGTACAGGCAATTCCCCTCTATCCACAGCAGCAATGCGCCCGTTACAACACTTGTCATAACACTTAGGGCTCCAGGACTTAATTTCATTGGTAGACCAATCCAGTACAAGATTGTGCAATTTTAACCAGGGTAACCCCAATATTACAGGAGAAGGCAAATTATCCAATACCACCAAATCCAAATTCTCTTGATGAATACCATTAATAGTGAGGGGAAATTCACAGACCTTGTGAGTAACACTCTTCAAGGGAGAGCCATCGACAGAAACCACAGCAATAGGGGATGACAAAGTTTTAGGTTCTAATCTAAGTTTTTCCAAGAATCCCCCATCAATCACATTCAGAGTAGATCCACAATCCACAAATACCCGAAATTCAATTAATTCATCCTGAGCAGCAGTAGTGGCAGATAGGAATACTCCCTTAGAATTTAAACAGGCAATACGGGCATGACTGACCATTTTTTTTTCTTTCTTCATACGAAGCACACAGCTCTTAATAAAATGACCAGAATTTCCGCAATAGAAACACAAGCCTTCAGAAAGTCGGCGGTCTTTTTCCTGAGAGCGGGGTGCCATCGCCCCAATTTCCATCGGCTCACCATTGTCAGCACTGAACCTCTCAGGACTCGAAGCTGACATAGCAGAGGATTTGCTCTCATTAACCCTTGCACGCAGTCTCCTGTCCACCCGTATAGCTAATTGCATTGCCTCCTGCAAGTTTCCAGGTGTGGGATAAGCAATCAGTAAATCCTTAACCTTTCACCTAGCCCTGCAAGAAACAAGCTTTTCAAAGCTGAATCGTTCCACCCCACCTGGGCAGACCACCGACGGAAGTGAGAACAATATTTTTCCACATTACCTGATCCCTGCCTCAAACGTCTTAATTCAGACTCAGCAGATGAGACACGATCAGGATCATCGTACAATAAACCCAAAGCAGAAAAAAAACTATCCACTGATCTAAAGCACGGATCACTAGGTTGGAGAGAGAAGGCCCATCCCTGAGGATCTTTGCGCAAAAGTGACATTATGAACCCTATGCGCTGTGATTCATCACCAGAGGATCCGGGTCTCAAACGAAAATATAATAGACAAGCATTTTTAAAAGAAAAAAAATCTTGTTGTTCGCCAAAAAATAGATCAGGCAGACGTACCTTTGGTTCCACAAAATGCGCTCCAGAACAGCTACTCACATGTTGTTGGATCTTGGCCACCTCCAGAGAGAGTCCCTGCAAGCGTTGAGCCAAATCTTGCACCGAGACCATGATGGAAAACTGGAGGTCTTTCCTTAGAGAAATTTTTTTTTTTTTTTTTTTTTTTTTAAGGCTGGACTTACTGTTATGATCTGCTACAGAGACTAAGGAAAGACAGGAGATCTGTCTCTACAATAGAACTAAACTAGATCCCTGCGAAGTAACGGGGAACCTGATCCTGCGATCAGACCCGCTAAAGTCCTAGGCTAGTCTGTACGAAGACCTATAGATGTGAGGGAGGGATCCCTACAAGATCTAGGGACTGGGATAAGTTGGACACCCCCTAGCAGAAATAGTAGCAGTCAAAGACAAACACACAACAAAAAGCATAGATGTCAGAAGACCTAGCAAAACTAACAGAGAACGGCAACAGAGCACCAAGCTAGCTCAACAGTAGTAAATACAATGAAGTCCAGCAATGCCAGGAGGGCGGAGCCGGATTAAATAGGCAAAACTGGTCATGAGAGCAGCAAACTAAAAAAACCTAACAGGAGAGTTGTGACATTGTGATTGCAGTCCTTTTAAGGACTAGGTTACATCATTTCCTGCGACTTTTATCAGGCAGGTCTGTGTTCTTAAATAGATAGGTTGGGAGTAAAGACTAATTGTAATTGCAGTCCTTTTCAAGGCTAGGTTACATCAGTTCCTATCACTTTTATCAAGCAGGTCTGTGCTCTTAAATAGATAGGTTGGGAGTAAAGACTAATTGTAATTGCAGTCCTTTTGAGGGCTAGGTTACATCAGTTCGTATCACTTTTTGCCAGGCAGGTCAGTTTTAGTGCTGTGCAAGTTTTTTCACAGCATTTGGCTAAATCTAGCAAAGCAAATCCTTTTTGGCCTCTTGCAGTGTGTGTTAGTCAGTGGAGTACCCTATCTGTGTTGCAAGCTACACCACCTGTGTATAGAATACCAATTTTTTTTTACTGCAGCTAGTGAAGTAAAAGCTTTTGGGCATAGCATCATTCTATTAGTCCATGTATACTAACCTCCACCAGGTTGCAAATTCAATATAATTTTTATTTGCATCTAGGTCTGAAAAAATATTTCGGCTTGTAGCAGTGTGTGGGACTTGTTCTATTAGTCCATCTATACTAACCTCCACCAGGTTGCAAATTCAATATAATTTTTATCTGCATCTAGCTCTGAAAAAATATTTGGGCTTCGGCTTGTAGCAGTGTGTGGGATTTGTTCTATTAGTCCATCTATACTAACCTCCACCAGGTTGCAAATTCAATATCATTTTTTTCTGCATGTAGCTCTGAAAAAATATTTCGGCTTGTAGCAGTGTGTGAGACTTGTTCTATTAGTCCATCTATACTAACCTCCACCAGGTTGCAAATTCAATATAATTTTTATCTGCATTTAGCTCTGAAAAAATATTTGGGCTTTGGCTTGTAGCAGTGTGTGGGACTTGTTCTATTAGTCCATCTATACTAACCTCCACCAGGTTGCAAATTCAATATAATTTTATTCTACATCTAGCTCTGAAAAAATATTTCGGCTTGTAGCAGTGTTTGAGACTTGTTCTATTAGTCCATCTATACTAACCTCCACCAGGTTGCAAATTCAATATAATTTTTATCTGCATCTAGCTCTGAAAAAATATTTCGGCTTGTAGCAGTGTGTGGGACTTGTTCTACTAGTCCATCTATACTAACCTCCACCAGGTTGCAAATTCAATATAATTTTTATCTGCATCTATCTCTGAAAAATATTTGGGTTTCAGCTTGTAGCAGTGTGTGGGACTTGTTCTATTAGTCCATCTATACTAACCTCCACCAGGTTGCAAATTCAATATAATTTTTTCTGCATCTAGCTCTGAAAAAATATTTGGGCTTGTAGCAGTGTGTGAGACTTGTTCTATTAGTCCATCTATACTAAACTCCACCAGGTTGCAAATTCAATATAATTTTTTTCTGCATCTAGCTCTGAAAAAATATTTCGGCTTGTAGCAGTGTGTGAGACTTGTTCTATTAGTCCAACTATACTAACCTCCACCAGGTTGCAAATTCAATATAACTTTTTTCTGCATCTAGCTCTGAAAAAATATTTTGGCTTGTAGCAGTGTGTGAGACTTGTTCTATTAGTCCATCTATACTAACCTCCACCAGGTTGCAAATTCAATATAATTTTTATCTGCATCTAGCTCTGAAAAAATATTTGGGCTTCGGCTTGTAGCAGTGTGTGGGACTTGTTCTATTAGTCCATCTATACTAACTTCCACCAGGTTGCAAATTCAATAAAAAAATTTTCTGCATCTAGCTCTGAAAAAATATTTCGGCTTGTAGCAGTGTGTGGGACTTGTTCTATTAGTCCATCTATACTAACCTCCACCAGGTTGCAAATTCAATGTAATTTTTATCTGCATCTAGCTCTGAAAAAATATTTGGGCTTCTAGCAGTGTGTGGGACTCATTGTATTAGGCCATCTGTACCAAGCTCCACCAGCTTTGAAATTAATAATAATTTTTAGCTCTATCTAGCCCTGAAAATAATTTTTCTTCCCAATAGTGGTAGCAATAGAAATATGGGGCACGCGCCTGGCTAACAAAAATATACGCTTCATAACAAAAAACACCAGCCTAGCGCACTGCATTAATAAGATGGCATCATCGTCTCTCCCAGTACTAGGCCTACTACTCCGGCTAGCATTCCTGTGCCTAAAACACAATGTATGGGTCCGCGCTAGCCACGATGCTGAGGGGTCTAAATCTGCTGCTAACGCTTTATCACAATTCAATTGGCAGATTTTCACAGAGCTCTTCCCCAACGCCCTCCCATCGGGCAACAGTTACCCACCCTCCCTATGGGATCTAGTGGTGAATAGTTGATGCCATTAATCAGAGCGTCAGTTACCCCGTCGACGTGGAAAGCATATGGTAAGGCGACTACACGACTAGTAGCAGGCAGACGGGTTGACCAATGTGAACAAGCCAGATCACAAGTCACCATAGAATTTCTCCACCAGCTAATGATGAGGGGCATATCAGGGGCGTCAGCGCAGCGGTGTCTGACCGGAGTAGCATTTCACTTCCAACTACTGAATTGGGGAGATGTGACAAAGATTCATCATCAGACAATCCATAAAAGGGTGGAAAAGGGGTCAGCCAAGTCAGGAGGGTAGACGTCCCGTCCCGTGTCACTAAAACTGATTTCTCACATCATATCCCTAACACCATTAACATGACACTCACAATTTGAAGCAACACTACTGTCTACTGCATTTACGATCACCTTCTTCGGGGCGCTATGCATAAGCGAATTAGTTCCTCAATCCAAAATTACCACCAGTGGAGGCTTATTACACCAGGACGTAGTCATAGCCAATAATGCAATACGTCTACGCATACGCCAATCGAAAACGGTTCCAGCGGGCAGGGGCACTTGGGTACTTCTACAACCCACAAACGGTACACTGAGTCGGGTAACAATAGTAAAAACATATATAACCATCAGATCACAAAGTAATTTCTTCCTATCACACATTGATGGAACGCCATTATCAAGATACCAGTTCCAAGCTATATTTAATAAATGCATAACATCGGCAGGGAACCACCCCAAAGATTACGGGGCACACTCATTTCGCATAGGCAGCAAGAGCAGGACTGTCAGAAACGGAAGTTCAGAGGATAGGGAGATGGCGATCCACGTGTTTGGCGAGATACATAAGACCGGACTTGTTATCCTAACGTGGTTTGTTTCTTTTACAGGTGACGCTAAGCCAACAGTGTGGGTGATAGGCCACTCCTAAATATATTGGGCAGAAAAAAGGGCGAAAGGCGGGAGCAAATTAGAGTTTCATAACACATATTTCAACTGGAGAGGTATTAGAGGCCTGCTATGGCCACAGGTACTAATGGAGGTAATCAAGGTAGGGAGAGAGGCAAGAGGTCTGGTCATCTTAGTTATACAGGGCGGGGGAAACAACCTGGGTCATCACAAGAGCGCATAACTTATTTCAATAATGAAACTAGACACTGAGCGCTTCAGAGAATTTTTCACAAAACTAAATATAGTAAGGTCAGAGATTGTGCTGATAGCGGTATGGCAACGTGCGGGAGACATCACGGCCATCGAATGGACAAGGCGGGTAATAAATATTCGGATGGCAAAATTTAGAAGAGACAGAGGCGGTGTAGTGGTACGACACCGACAACTGGAAGGAGATAAAACAGGCCTCATACGGCCCGACAGTGTTCACTTAATGGATATTGGACTGGACATATTCCTGTCAGGACTCCAGGACGGAGTGGAATAAGCGTTAAGATTGATGGGTGGGGGTCAGAGTCCTGCATACGAGTACGCAGGATCTTCCGTGGCCTGGGAAAAGAAAGGACATGTTGGAGAGTTACACTTGTTGGCCAACTTGCCGGAGTGGAGACCCAGGTCATGCTGCAACAAGCTGAATTATTTTAGAAATAAAATGCCTTTCTAATGGAATGAGTATAAAGAGTTAATAAAGCTGTGACCGATCCTCACCCATCCAGTTGTAAGAGTTACATTATTGTATTGTCAAGGAAAGGGGGGCGGTAGGGGGGCTGAGCGTCTGGGTTTGGTTGGGGGTCCCCACAGTCTGCCTAGGCTAGATGCATTTAAAAATTCCTATTAGATAAACAGGCGGTGCAGCTTGCTTCGCAGCTAGGCTACTACGCCCAAAGTATTGCCTAGGCTAGATGCAGTTAAAAATTCTACGCTAACTAGCAGACACTGAAGCTTTGGAGCAGACCTCTAAGTAAACAGCTCTTCAGACTCAACCATCTGTGTTACCCCAAGCCATAGTGTATGTAGTTTCTTACAGTTAAAAGGTGGGGAGGGGGAGCGACTCAACCCACCTGGAATTGACGATGCCAACGTCACGTAAGACACAGCAAGATGACTCCAAAAAGAGTCTCCATTTTTTCCCAAAATTGTGGCACAGACACCACTTAACCCTAGAACGCATACCTGGGGCCTCGCAGGCCCGCCCTGTTAATTGTTTTCTATTTTCTGCAAGATTACTTTAGTTAGAATTTTGAAACTCTAGGTATTCTTCATGTATATAGTTGTTTGTCATTTGAGTTTAAGTTATTCCATGTTATTTGCACACGGGCCTAAAAGGCCCCAGGTATGTGAAAGTGTAGATTTTTATGGTCATGCGTTCTAGGGTTAAGTGGCATCAATTGCCCCACAGTTGCTTAAAACGGTTGGTGAGGTGATTTTACCAAATCCTCAAGCTTTTAGTCTCCCCAGGATGACACAGGGGTAGAAAAGTCCTTGTGAATCCATGATTTGTTCATCTTTATGAACGTGAGTCTGTCTACATTCTCAGTGGACAGCCGCGTGCGCTTATCTGTCAGCACACCACCAGCAGCGCTGAACACACGTTCAGAGAGAACGCTGGCTGCAGGGCATGACAAGATCTCCAAGGCATGAGTGGCGAGCTCCGGCCATTTTTCCAGATTGGAATCCCAAAAGGAGCAAGGGTCCAGTGACACATTCATGGCTTCGATGTTCACTTGGAGATACTCCTGTACCATCCTCTCTAGGCATTGACTTCTTGTCTCCTGTGGCCTTGCAAAGGATGGTCTAAAAAAGTGGTGAAACGATTCCACAAAATTGCTGTTACCAGTAGATACTGTGTTACTGTTGGGGTTTGAGTGATGAAGACGCGACAGTCCCACGGTTGGCAAGTTAGAACTGTGAGATTCACTATGTGCACCACTGGTGTTCTGTGGAAAAGCACATGTAAGATTCTGCAACAGCATCTGCAGATACTCCTGCATGCGTGAATCCCTTTCTACGGCAGGAATTATTTCAGCAAATTTACTTTTGTACCGGGGATCTAAGAGTGTGGCAACCCAGTAGTCGGGATTACTTCGAATTCTGACAATCCGAGGGTCATGTTGCAGGTAGTGCAGCAAGAAGGCACTCATGTGTCTTGCGCATCCAGGAGGACCAAGTCCTTGTTGTGTTGGTAGTGAGGTAAGAATCATGCTTCCTTCCTCTGCCCTCTCCCCCCAACCTCGCACAACAGAAATGTGATCAAGGTCTCCCTCATCTGATGAGTCTTCCATGCCCATCGCCAGCTCATCCTCCACTTCTTCCTCGGCTCCTGCACCTTCCTCAACAGTTTGGCTGCTATCATGCACCCTGGTTAATCCCTCTCCCCCACCCTCCCATGCCTGCTGCGCCTTGGTGCTGCCGACCGTCTGGACCTTGGAGATGTTATCCCTTCCTCATACGACTCCTCCTCTACTTCCTCCACCTCCTCTTGTCCCACCACCTGACTCTGAATTCTGTTTAATGTGTGCTCCAGCATGCAAATCACCGGAATAGTCATGCTGATAACGGCATCGTCGTCAGCACTAAGCATCTTCGTTGCCATTTCAAAACTGTGCAGAAGTGTGTGTGGCGCCCCTGAGGGTTCAGTCGCCACAGAGTTACTGCATCTCACCCAGATGTGTGGTATCTCACCCTCAGGTAAGGAAGGAGTATGGCTCGGGACCCTAACACCTGCATCCAACACATACCCGCAGTGGGGGTAGGGCGAGATTGCTCCTAAGGGAGAGCACAGTCCCAGGTCCCTAGCTGGTGGGAGGGTCCTATGTAGTGGGTGCTTAGGGGAGCAGCTTAGGGGAGCACATGACAGGGAGAGTATAAATAGGAAGCCATCTTAAAAAGAGCAAGCCAGTCAGAGGAGGAGAAGTGACAGGAGCAGAGGCTCTGCATAAGCTCTGCTCCGGAGGCGGGCCTAGCCTGGGAGGCCCAGGACTGAAGGAGAGAAGAGAGGGGTGGGAGCAGGAAGGCTCCAGGAACCGAGGGGACCCTAGGGTATGGGCCATACAGAAGGCCACCCGTACGCCTGCTGTTACCAGGAGGTAGAGGGGTCAGGCCAGATAAGGGGAACCGGTCCCTCAACTAGCGGAGAAACAGCAAGGCTCAACTAGAAACCAGAGGCTGCAGCATTTCATGTACTGCAGGCCAAAGTTCACACCAGTCTCACTAAGAAGGTAGCCACATAGGACCCAGGGGACGGAACACACGTCGCCCGCCAAGGCCCGAGGATACCGGATAGAAGTGTCACTGGGTGTGAGGTGCAGGGAGAAGGCCAGAGAAAGGACACACAGAAGGGGGTCCTGCTAAGTACTCCGGAGCTATCTGGGGGTGGACTGAGCCCCTCACTGAGTACGCACAGCACAACGGGGGAGATTGCTCTGGTACCTGTAATCTGGACTGCAACAACTGTGTGTAAAGATCTTGGGACTGCATCACACGGACTCTGTGTTCATTACTGACTCCCTGCTGAAGCTGCACTCTTCCTGTAGGGAGTAATAATACCATTGCTGCAAAACCACCAGCTTCAGAGGACTGTTCCACAGCGGCGGCCCCTTTGGCTGCACTCCACAGGTGGCGTAGTCGGACATTATAAAACCCATATATACAAATTACCCTTGGGTCACGGACTGGGCCACCCCCACAGTGACTACAACCCCCAGAGTCTACCGGCCCGGCTACGGGTACCCCACGGCCCAGGGGGCGCATCAACTTCATAGGTCCAGGGGAGGAGTCCAGAGGAGATAATTTGCATATTCCCACTGCATTTTGGGGTAAGTGAAGAGTCTCCGCGAGCTCAAAGAACACTGGATTTTGGCTGTTGGAGCTGAAAAGAGGACATCGGTAAACCAGGGGAGGAGTCCTGAGGAGATAATTTGCATATTCCCACTGCATTTTGGGGTAAGTGAAGAGTCTCCGCGAGCTCAAAGAACACTGGATTTTGGCTGTTGGAGCTGAAAAGAGGACATCGCATTTTGAAGCTTTTTTTTTAAGCTTTTTTCACTGTTTTCAGAACATTAACAATAAGAACATGGAAGAGTCCAGGAGCCATTTGGTGAGCTGCATATCCTGCTACATGTTCACAGACTTGCCAGTGGAAAAGCCAAACTTCACATGCCAGAAATGCAAGCTTGTGTCCTTGTTGGAGGAAAAGTTGCGAAATCTAGAAGAGAGGTTAACTACCTTGAAAATCATTAAGGAAGGTGAAGAGTTCTTAGACAGAGCAGAATTATCTCTTCATGATTCAGAAAGAGAAGAAATTCTAACTGCACCTGACGAAACAGAGGAATGGAAGCATGTGACCCACAGAAGCAGGAGGATCGAGAGGCAGTCAGCACCCATACTGCTCAGGAACCAGTACCAGGCTCTCACGCAGGAGAACCATGAAGAAATACAGCAAAATAAGACTTTGCCAGCAATGAATAACCTTGTAAGCCCTCAGAATCCTCCTGGATGGAGAAAGAAGAATGTTGTGAAGAAAAAATGGAGAGTGGTGGTCATGGGGGATTCCCTGTTAAGAGGAACAGAGGCCGCTATCTGCAGACCAGACATAACCTCAAGAGAAATGTGCTGTCTTCCAGGAGCAAAAATTAAAGATGTGTCTGACAGGATATCAAGACTCTTCAGACCTACAGATCACTACCCATTCCTGCTAATACATGTGGGGACAAATGACACCACAAGAAAGGACCTGGAAACCATCTGCAGTGACTTTGAAGACTTAGGCAAGAAAGTGAAAGAATTGGGAGCACAGGTGGTCTTCTCATCCATCCTCCCAGTGGATGGCCATGGAACAATGAGGTGGAATAAGATTCTACAGGTGAACAACTGACTACGTCGATGGTGCCGTCAACAAGGATTTGGATTTCTGGATCACGGAATGAATTACCTATACGATGGACTACTTGCTAGAGATGGGGTGCACCTTACGAAGACTGGAAAATATGTATTTGGAAGTCGCCTTGCTACACTCATCAGAAGAGCTTTAAACTAGAACAATGTGGGAAGGGAAGCAAAAGGCCAGAAAAAGCAATACAGCTGACAAATACTATTGAGATCTCTGCTACTGGAAGTGGAAAGGAAGAACAAAGACAAAACAATTTAAATAATAAAAATATGGGAGGAAGAGAAACCAATCACAAACTAAAATGTTTTTATACAAATGCACAAAGCATGGGCAACAAACAAGGAAAATTGGAACTACTAATGCAGGAAAAGGAATATAATGTCATTGGAATCACTGAAACTTGGTGGGACGATACACATGATTGGAATAAAAGGCTAAAAGGATACAACTTATTTGCAAGAAACAGACTTGATAAACGAGGAGGAGGTGTTGCATTGTATGTTAGAAAAGCGTATATCTGCACAGACATTGAAGCTTCAGAGACTGGGAGTTCTGTGGAAACTGTTTGGGTAAGAATACAAGGAGAGAACAACGGAAAGGACACCATTGTAGGCATTTACTACAGGCCACCTGGGCAATCTGAAGATATGGATGAACTCTTTATGTATCAAATGACCAAGTTCTCCAAAAAATACGACGTAGTGGTCATGGGAGATTTCAACTATCCAGACATTTGTTGGGAATCTCTCTCAAGTAAAACTAACAGGTCAAGCAAATTCTTATCCTCTCTTGCTGACAACTTTATCTTCCAAAAGGTAGGGGAGAAAACAAGGGGATCTGCTACTTTGGATCTAATCCTTATAAACAGGGAGGAAATGGTTGAGGAGGTA
The DNA here is from genome assembly GCF_046119375.1 of Phyllobates terribilis. Lineage (NCBI taxonomy): Eukaryota > Metazoa > Chordata > Amphibia > Anura > Dendrobatidae > Phyllobates > Phyllobates terribilis. Next base: position 249,571,090 of record NW_027362761.1, read on the forward strand.
AAGGTGGCTGGGACCCTAGGAGGCAGCGATCATGCTATTATAGAATTTTGGATAACTAGAGGAGGAAGACATGTGAAGACTCAAACTTCAAGGTTAGATTTTAGAAAGGCAGATTTTAAGAGACTCAGAAAGAGAATAGAAGGGATCCAATGGCTGGATGTCCTTAAGGACAAAAATGTCCAGGAAGGATGGGAAATTTTTAAAAATGAGATTCTCAAAGCACAATCGTTAACAATCCCGAAAAGTAGGAAGAATGGGAAGCATTTAAGGAAACCAGGATGGATGAACACAGAACTTAAACACATGCTAAAAAGAAAGAAAGAAATGTTTATTAAATGGAAAGAGGGAGGCATATCTAAAGAAGATTATAATGCAGTCTGCAGATCCTGCAGGGCACGTATCAGGTTAGCTAAAGCTGACAATGAATTAAGGCTTGCAAGAGATGTCAAAAGCAATAAAAAAGGATTTTGGGGGTATGTCAAAAGTAAAAGAAAAGTCAAAGATGCTATAGGATTTTTACAGGATGAAAATGGAGAAATGGTAAGAGAGGATGTTGAGAAGGCCGAACTTTTTAATTCCTATTTTGCATCTGTTTTCTCTCAGAAAGAAAATGTAACATCAACTGATCTTCACTGTCCTTTTAAAGGAATAGAGGAATCCAAGTTATCTGTAAACAGAAAGATTGTGAGGGAATATTTAGCTAACATAAATGAGTTCAAGTCTCCAGGTCCAGATGAATTACACCCCAGAGTACTGAAGGAGATCGTAGAAGAAATTTTAGAACCACTCTCCATAATCTTTGAAAATTCTTGGAGAACAGGAGAAGTCCCAGAAGACTGGAGAAGAGCAAATGTTGTTCCTATCTTCAAAAAGGGGAAGAAGGTGGACCCAGGGAACTATAGGCCAGTGAGTCTGACTTCTATACCAGGAAAGATCTTTGAACAAATTATTAAACAACATGTATGTAAGTACATGGATAAGAATGAAGTGATTAACCAGAGTCAGCATGGGTTTGTAACTAACAAGTCATGTCAGACTAACTTAATTTCCTTCTATGACAGAATCACTGACTGGGTGGATCAGGGAAATGCTGTAGATATAGTATATCTTGACTTCAGCAAAGCATTTGACAAAGTATCTCACACCATCCTTATTGAAAAAATGACCAAGTATGCAATGGACCAGGCAACTGTTAGGTGGATTCATAACTGGCTTAGTGATCGGACTCAAAGGGTGGTTGTAAATGGCTTCACATCCAGCTGGATGAATGTCTCAAGTGGGGTACCACAGGGCTCCGTCCTGGGACCTGTATTGTTCAACATCTTTATCAATGATTTAGATGAAGGAATTGAGGGTAAACTGATTAAATTTGCTGATGACACAAAGCTAGGAGGGATAGCTAATACTAGAGAAGAGAGAGAGAGGATTCAAAAAGACCTAAATAAACTGGAGCAGTGGGCAGCAACCAACAGAATGGTTTTTAACAGGGAAAAATGCAAAGTACTACATCTGGGCAATAAAAATGAAAAAAGCATATACAGAATGGGAGGAATAGAGCTAAGCAACAGTACATGTGAAAAAGACTTAGGTATACTAATAGATCATAGACTGAACATGAGTCAACAGTGTGATGCAGCAGCAAAAGAGGCAAATACAATTCTGGGATGTATTAACTAGAGATGAGCGTTGTTCTACTCGAACTGTTCGCCAATCTCAAATTCGAGCTGTTTTGGGCGGTGTTCGAGCCGTTCGGCGAACACGAACAATTTGAGAAAAATTCGGCTGTTCGAGGTTATGTTCGATAACTGTTCATGCACCAAAATCATAACTGGATTTTTTCTCAGTAATGATGAAAATTAATGTTAATACGCAGTTTGAGTGTACAGCGGGGTGGGGGGAGGGGCAGGGGATGGATCTCTGCAGGAACAATGAAGATCTCCATTTTTTTTTCTCTTTCCCGCATTTGCAGTGGGGAGGTGCAATCTGTCAGCCTATCAGCAGCGCACACACGGAGCGAAGTGCTTTTTTTCACACAAGCAAGGGCATGTGTCATTGGCAGTGTATGTCACATGTCCTTGCCCTATAAGACCAAGCCATTTTCCCCGTCGCCACCATTTTCTCACTGCTGCAGCTGCGTGTTAGACGGCACCGCTGTTGCTGTGTGCGCTATACCTTGTTAATTTCAAGCCAATTTTCGCACAAATATACAGATAGCTTGGGAGTAGGGAATAGTTGTGATTGCAGTCCTTTTAAGGACTAGGTTACAGCATTTCCTACGACTTTTATCAGGGAGGTCTGTGCTCTTAAATAGATAGGTTGTGGGAGTAAAGACTAATTGTAATTGGAGTCCTTTTCAGGACTAGGTTACATCAGTTCCTATCAGTTTTTGCCAGGCAGGTCTGTGCCAGTGCTGTGCAAGTTTTTTTCACAGCATTTGGCTGAATCTAGCAAAGCTAATCCTTTTTGGCCTATTGCAGAGTGTGTTAGTCAGTGGAGTAGCCTATCTGTGTTGCAAGATATACCACCTGTGTATAGAATACCAATTTTTTTACTGCACCTAGTGAAGTAAAATCTTTTGGGCATAGCATCATTCTATTAGTCCATCTATACTGACCTCCATCAGGTTGCAAATTAAAACTAATTTTTATCTGCATCTACAGTACCTCTGAAAAAATATTTGGACTTCTACCTGTGTGTGGGACTTGTTGTATTAGTCCATCTATACTGACCTCCATCAGGTTGCAAACTGAATATATTTTTTTCCTGCATCTACCTGTGAAAAAATATTGGGCTTCTAGCTGTGTGTGGGTCTTGTTCTATTAATCCATCTATACTGACCTCCATCAGGTTGCAAACTGAATATAATTTTTTTCTGCATCTAGCTCTGAAAAAATATTTGGCCTTCTAGTAGTGTGTCGGACTTTCTCTATTAGTCCATCTATACTGACCTCCATCAGGTTGCAAATTAAAACTAATTTTTATCTGCATCTACAGTACCTCTGAAAAAATATTTGGGCTTCTAGCTGTGTGTGGGACTTGTTGTATTAGTCCATCTATACTGACCTCCATCAGGTTGCAAACTGAATATATTTTTTTCTGCATCTACCTCTGAAAAAATATTGGGCTTCTAGCTGTGTGTGGGTCTTGTTCTATTAAACCATCTATACTGACCTCCATCAGGTTGCAAACTGAATATAATTTTTTTCTGCATCTAGCTCTGAAACAATATTTGGCCTTCTAGTAGTGTGTCGGAATTTCTCTATTAGTCCATCTATACTGACCTCCATCAGGTTGCAAATTAAAACTAATTTTTATCTGCATCTACAGTACCTCTGAAAAAATATTTGGGCTTCTAGCTGTGTGTGGGACTTGTTGTATTAGTCCATGTATACTGACCTCCATCAGGTTGCAAACTGAATATATTTTTTTCTGCATCTACCTCTGAAAAAATATTGGGCTTCTAGCTGTGTGTGGGTCTTGTTCTATTAAACCATCTATACTGACCTCCATCAGGTTGCAAACTGAATATAATTTTTTTCTGCATCTAGCTCTGAAAAAATATTTGGCCTTCTAGTAGTGTGTCGGACTTTCTCTATTAGTCCATCTATACTGACCTCCATCAGGTTGCAAATTAAAACTAATTTTTATCTGCATCTACAGTACCTCTGAAAAAATATTTGGGCTTCTAGCTGTGTGTGGGACTTGTTGTATTAGTCCATCTATACTGACCTCCATCAGGTTGCAAACTGAATATATTTTTTTCTGCATCTACCTCTGAAAAAATATTGGGCTTCTAGCTGTGTGTGGGACTTGTTGTATTAGTCCATCTATACTGACCTCCATCAGGTTGCAAACTGAATATATTTTTTTCTGCATCTACCTCTGAAAAAATATTGGGCTTCTAGCTGTGTGTGGGTCTTGTTACTATTAATCCATCTATACTGACCTCCATCAGGTTGCAAACTGAATATAATTTTTTCTGCATCTAGCTCTGAAAAAATATTGGGCCTTCTAGTAGTGTGTCGGACTTTCTCTATTAGTCCATCTATACTGACCTCCATCAGGTTGCAAACTGAATATATTTTTTTCCTGCATCTACCTCTGAAAAAATATTGGGCTTCTAGCTGTGTGTGGGTCTTGTTCTATTAATCCATCTATACTGACCTCCATCAGGTTGCAAATTCAAAATAATTTTTTTCTGCATCTAACCCAGCCAATAGTTTTGGCCTAATACCACAGTTTGGCCACTCAGCTCTGCTTGGTTACCATCCATTGTTTTTTTGTGCAAACAACTCCAGAGTTGTGAATTAGTTAACCACCAAAATGAGTGGAAAAAGGCCTGCTGCTGGTGGAAAGGGGAATAGGCGTGTTGGGAAGGGGAAAAAATGTTGTGTCCGTGGGGTAGGTGTTAAAGCAACAGTAACATCTGCAGAAGAAAGACCATCTTCCAGCCAAACTAAAATGTCTACTTCTTTTAGCGGACAATGTGATAAGATCCCTTTCTTACGGCCACGCCAATCGCTTCAAATTCCAGATGAGGCACAAAAACAGCAGGTGCTTCAACGGATATCAAGTGCTCCTTTAAGTGGGCTCTCCTCCACATCAACTTCAACATCACAAATACTCCAGTCCTCAAAGGTGTCACCCAAATCGCACTTGCTTCCTCACAGCTCCCAAATCTCCAGCTGCCCGTCTGAGTATGAGGTAGAACAGATGGTTGAGTCTGCAGAGCTGTTTACTCATACTATAGCCTGGGAATCAGAGGTCGACTCCAGCGCTTCTGTGAATCCAGACGAGGAAATGATCTGCACTGATGCCCAGAATCTTTATGAGTCGGATCCAGGACCAGACGCAGAAGGTTCTGACCATAATGTAGACCCTCATTCCCAAACTGTAACTCCTGTTGGTGGAGACAATGAGGAAGACGATGATAAGACTCAAATACCTGATTGGAGCGACAACTTTAGTTTTTTGTCAGGGCAGGAACAGGTTGGCTCTGAGGACGACGGGTGTGATAACGCACAGGGTGATGATGATGAGGTCGGAGATCCCACTTACTGTCAACCCACAGTCAGCCAAGAGATGAGGTCAGCAGAGGAGGTGGAGGAAGATGCTAGTGACGACGAGGTCAGGTTGCGCCTTCCTGGACAGAGACGTAGTACTGGAAGCACGTCAACAACTGCATCCTCAAACACAACTCTGCCTCTCACCACAAGTCGTGGTGGCTCTTCAGGTCGCATGGGTGCTAAGCCTTGCATAGCCTGGGCATTTTTTCAGATCGATAAAGATGACCCAACTCGTGTTATCTGTAACATTTGTCAGCAAAAGCTAAGTAGAGGCCAAAAAATACATAGTTTGAGTACTTCATGCATGAACCGGCACATGGACATGAAGCATAAGTTGCAGTGGGAAGCTCAGTGTGCTACAATGCGGCCTAGCCGGCCGGGCCAACCACCGTCTGCCATATCTTGTGCATCCGCGGCCTCTTCATCCTCTGTGACTGGGGGGACAGCAGTCACACCTGTTTTGGGGCGCAGACCTGCCACCTCTTTACCCGCAACAGCCAGCGTGATTGGCAGGTCATCATTTTCTTTGGAGGTGGTAACACCAGCTGGTGTTGAGCGCTGTCCGACATCGATAGCACCACCTTTGGATCAAGGCAACCTAACATGTCCGCCTGCATCTTCCTCACAGACCGGCAGCTTGCCGGGGACACCCTTATCAACCCCGTCTAAGCACAATAGCCAGCCCTCGGTCCCTCAGATGTGGACAAGTAAAAGACCATTTCCTCCTAGCCATGAGAAAGCTAAGAGGTTGAATTTCACCATCTGCAAGCTCTTGGCTACAGAAATGCTGCCTTTCCGCCTGGTGGACACAGAGGATTTTCGAGACCTTATGTCCGTCACAGTGCCCCAGTACCAGATGCCCAGTCGGCACTACTTCTCAAAGAAAGGTGTGCCTGCGCTCCACCAGCATGTCGCACATAACATCACCGCTTCTTTGAGAAACTCTGTGTGTGACACGGTGCATTTCACCACAGACACTTGGACGAGTAGGCATGGACAGGGGCGTTACATGTCGCTGACTGGGCACTGGGTAACTATGGTGACAGCAGGACAAGGGGCTGCTGTCCAAGTCTTGCCGTCCCCACGAGTTGTGCGTCAATCCTCTTTATGTCAAAGTTCCTCCACTGCTTCTGCCTCCTCAACCTCCTCTCGGTCTTCCACCTGCACCCAAAGCCTGTCTGGTCATGCCACAAGCTTTCTAACTGCGCAGAAGGGATCCTGCACACCTCCTTACTATGCTGGCAGTAGGGCTCAACGTCATCAGGCGGTTTTTACATTGAAATGTCTGGGAAATGTGAGTCACACAGCTGAGGAGTTGTGGTCAGCTCTGGAGAACCAATTTCATGAATGGTTGTCTCCACTGGACCTGAAACCAGGGAAGGCCGTGTGCGACAATGCTGCAAACCTGGGTGCGGCCCTTCGCCGGGGCAATGTCACACACGTGCCTTGTATGGCTCACGTGTTGAACCTGGTTGTCCAGCAATTTTTAGCCCACTATCCCAGACTAGATGGCCTTCTGCAGAGGGCACGGTCGCTGTGTGCTCACTTCCGCCGTTCGCATCCCGCAGCTCAGCGACTTACATCTCTACAGAAGTCGTTGGGCCTGCCACTTCACCGGCTAAAATGCGATGTGCCTACCCGGTGGAATTCAACTCTGCACATGTTGCAGCGACTGTGGCAGCACCGACAAGCCCTGGTGCAATACGTTCTGACGTATAGCCTGGGCCAACGAGATTCAGAGGTGGGGCAAATCACGCTGGAGGAGTGGTCTCAGATCAGGGACCTATGCACCCTTCTGCACAGTTTTGAAATGGCGACAAAGATGTTTAGTGCTGACGATGCCATTATCAGCATGACTATTCCGGTGATTTACATGCTGGAGCACATGTTAAACAGAATTCGGAGTCAGGTGGTGGCACAAGAGGAGGTGGAGGAAGTAGAGGAGGAGGAGTTGTATGCGGAAGGGCTAACATCTGCAAGGTCCAGACGGTCGGCAGCACCAAGGCGGCAGGCATGTGAGGGTGGGGGAGATGGTTTTACCAGGGCGCATGGTAGCAGCCAAACTAGTGAGGAAGGTGCAGGAGCCCAGGAAGAAGTGGAGGACGAACTGATGGAAGACTCATCAGATGAGGAAGACCTTGATCACATTTCTGTTGTGCGAGGTTGGGGGGAGAGGACAGAGGAAGGAAGCATGATTGTTACCTCGCCACCAACACAACAGGGACTTGGTGCTCCTGGATGCGCAACACACATGAGTGCCTTCTTGCTGCACTACCTGCAACATGACCCTCGAATTGTGAGAATTAGAAATAATCCTGACTACTGGGTTGCCACACTGTTAGATCCCCGGTACAAAAGTAAATTTGCAGAAATTATTCCTGCCATAGAAAGGGATGCACGCATGCAGGAGTATCAGCAGAGACTGTTGCAGAATCTTACATGTGCTTTTCCACAAAATACCAGTGGTGCACGTAGTGAATCTCACAGTTCCAACTTGCCAACCGTGGGACCGTCAAGTGTTCAGCACTCAAACCGTAACAGAACCACAGTATCTGCTGGTAACATCAATTTTGCGGAATCATTTCACCACTTTTTTAGCCCATCCTTTGCAAGGCCACAGGAGACAAGAAGTCTGACACATAGTCAACGCCTAGAGACGATGGTACAGGAGTATCTCCAAGTAAACATTGAAGCCACGACTGTGTCACTGGACCCTTGCTCTTTTTGGGCTTCCAATCTGGATAAATGGCCGGAGCTAGCCACTTACGCCTTGGAGATCTTTTCATGCCCCGCAGCCAGCGTTCTGTCTGAACGTGTGTTCAGCGCTGCTGGTGGTGTGCTGACAGATAAGTGCACGCGGCTCTCCACTGATAATGTAGACAGACTCGCGTTCATAAAGATGAACAAATCATGGATCCGAAACGACTTTTCTACTCCTGTGTCATCCTGGGGAGAGTAAAAGCTTGATGATTGGTTAAAATCACCCTACCAACCGTTTTAAGCTTTCAAATTACTAATCATGTTTATCTGTATCTTGACTGGAAAATAATTTGGGCTTTGTAGCAGTGTCCAGCACTGATCCTATTAGGCCATCTATACTAAAGCTTCACCAGATTTAAAATTAAAAATAATTTTTAGCTGCATCTAGCCCGGAAAATAATTTTGGGGCTCTGAGATGCGCAAGGCACATAAGTGCCTTCTTGCTGCACTACCTGCAGCATGACCCTCATATTGTCAGAATTCGAAGTAATCATGACTACTGGGTTGCCACACTCTTAGATCCCCCAAACTTTTCGATCAACCTTTTCATTTTAATAAAGACCAAAAAAATGGTCATTTTTGAAATTATAAGCATTAGCAGGTTGTTAGAAACTGAAATCAAACAGTTTTCAACTCAAAACTTTATTCTAGGTGATGTTACATTTTCACATAGGACCCCTTGTTCGAAAGGAGCTTCTGAACTCTCTCGTCCATTGAATTTGTCAGGTTTTGGATGGTTTCTGCTTCAATTGTTTTGCATGAGGACAGAATACCCTCCCAGAGCTGTTGCTTAGATGTGAACTGCCTCCCGCCATCATAGACACTCCTTTTAATGATGCTCCAAAGGTTCTGAATGGGGTAGAGGTCAGGGGAGCATGGGGGTCACACCATAAGTTTGTCCCCTTTTATGCCCATATCAGCCAGAGATGCAGATGTTTTATGTGCAGCATGAGATGGTGCATTATCATGCAGAAAAATGATCTTGCTGTGAAATACACGGTTCTTCTTCTTGAACCATGGCAGGAAGTGCTGTTTGAGAAAATCCACATACATTATGGAGTTCATCTTTAGCGCCTTCAGGGATCCTAAAGGGGCCGACAATCTCTCTCCCCATGATTCCAGCCCAAAACATTACTCCACCTCCTCCTTGTTGGCGCTGTAGCCGTGTTTGCGTGGGGTGTCCATCAACCAGCCATCCTCCACTCCATCCATCTGGACCATCGAGCGCTGCACGGCTCTCATCCGTGAACAAAACAGTTTTGAAATCAGTCTTCATGTAATGTTTGGCCCACTGGAGCCGTTTCTGCTTGTGTGAAGTGGATAGAGGAGGTCGACAGGATGGCGCATGCACAGCTGCAAACCTCTGAAGGACCCTGCATCTTGTTGTTCGGGTGACGTTGGAGGCACAAGCAGCTTCAAAGACTTGTCTGCTGCTATGACAAGGCTTTTTTGCCGCTGCTCTTTCAACCTGACGTAATTGCCTGTAGGAAAGAGTCCTCAATTTGCCCTTATCAGCACGCACACGTGTGTACTGTGAATCAGCTACATACTTCTTGATTGCCAAGACACTTCATCCTGATCATCGCACAATGTTGATTGTAGTCATGCCTTGACCTAAACACTCCACAATTTGTTGCTTCTCAGCAGCCGACACATCCTTTTTCTTTCCCATTTTGGCAGAAAATGTAGGCTGCTTAATAATGTGAGAGAGCCTTCTTAAGTAGTCTTGCCTTTCATTGGACACACCTGCCAAACTAATTAGCACAGGTGTCTGCAATTGCTTACAGTGATATAAAGAGCCCTGACACACAACACCATCAATGAGTTTAACTGACAAACAAACAAATTCTTCCCTTATCACTCCTAAACACTTTTTGCATAATAATTTGGAACGCAGTGTACATGTGCTTTTCCACAAAACACCAGTGGTTCACGTAGTGAATCTTACAGTTCTAACTTGCCAACCGTGGTCTGTATGGAGTTGTTCAATAAAGGGCCCAAAATTAAGATAACATAGATGGGAGAGGTCTCTATGAATAGGAATTCCTAAGTATTTGATACCCTGTGAGGGCCAGGCAAAGGGAAAGTTGGACTGGATGGAATCCTATATGGATTTGGGGAGGGAGACATCGAGGGCCTCAGACTTCGCTGCATTGATTTTAAAATTTGACCATGTAACAAAGTGATCTATTTCAGCCATAACAGCATGGATGGATATATGTGATTGAGTGATATATACTAGGACATCATCAGCAAATAGAGAGCACTTGTACTCGGTGCCTCCCACCTCAATCCACCTAATATTGGGGTTATGGCGAATTGATGAGAGCAGGTGCTCCGTCACTAGGATGTATAAGAGAGGGGACAGAGGACATCACTGCCTTGTCCCATTGGTGATTGTGAAAGGTGATGAAAATGTTCTGACGCACCCCCTGGGCCTTGGGACACCCGGAGCCGGACCCTTTTTGGTGGATGCTGGTGGTTGTAGTCTTCGTGGCGGCGACCCGTTTCCGTGGCACAGGGCGGTCAAACCAGTGGCGGAACTATTTATGTGGTTTTGATGTTTAAATGTCCGACTACGCCACCCGTGGATTGCGGTCAGAGTGAACCGCCGCTACAGGGCAGACCGCTGAGGCTGGTGTTGTGGGTGCAGCAGAGCGTAGCATAACTCCCCACGGGAGGAGTATAGCCTCAGGGCAGTGTATGCGGAGGATGGGGGTGATGGTGCAGGGCAGCAGCAGTAACGACACGGAGTCAGTGATGCAGTTCAGGGCCTTTACTCACAGTTCTTATTATCCAGACCACGTCTGCAGGTAACGGCTGCCCACGTCGTACTGTGCTCACCAGATGAGGGGCTCAGACAACTCCCAGATAACTTTGGAGCACTTCACAGGACCCCCTTTGTGTGTCCTTTGTCTGGCCTTTCTTACCAACACTTCTGTCCGGCTGCCTCGGGCCTCCTCTTGGTAAACTTGGCGCCAGTTTCCCTGACCCTATGTGGTGCCTTCCTAGCGGGTGTAGCGAGGGGCTGCGCCACATAAAATGTCAGAGCCTCCGGTTTCTAGCTGAGGGTCATTTCCTGCCTCCACTAGTTCGGGGACCGGTCTCCCCCTTTGGCCTGACCCCTCCACGCAGGTGGATTCGGGCGTGCGGTGGCGACTCGCCCGTCCGCACCCCTGGGATCCCTTCATTCCTCGTTCCTGGAGCCTTCTCCGCTCCTCTTCCTTCCTTCTCCCTCTTCCAGGCCTGGGCCTCTGTTACTAGGCCCGCCTCCGGAGCAGAGCTCATGCAGAGCCCCTGCTCCCTGCCACTTCTGCTCAGACTTCTCTGCACTGAACTAAGATGGTGCCCACCTTTTATACTCCCTTCTCAATGCACCCAGGAACTGCTTCCTCCCTGCTCCTGCACTACAGGGTTCCCCTTCCTCAGTGTTCCCTCCCCCCACTCCAGCCAGGGACAGGGACTGTCGTGCCCATCTCAGGGGCATATTGGTCGCCCTGCCCCACGGCAATGTGGTGTAATGCATGCAGGTGTCGGGTCCTGATCCACACTCCATCCTTACCTGAGAGTGAGATATCACACCTCTGGGTGAGGTGCAATACGTCTGTAGCAACCGAGCCCTCAGGGTGCTACAGTTCCATTTATCTTCAGCCTAGGTGACGTATTGCGATACAGGGCCGTGATTTTGGCTATAAAAGGGTCCCCTAGACCCCTACCCCAAGCTTTTTAAGAGAATCATATATGGCGTGCCAGGAGACTCTATGGAATGCTTTCTCAGCATCCAACGAGAGTATCTAATTACAAATTTTTAACTGCATCTAGCCCAGGAAATACTTTGTGCCTAGTAGCAGTGTCTGCTAGTCAGCGGATTATCCCGGCTGTTAAGCAAGCTGCACCACCTGTAGTTTAGACACTTAATTTTTTCAAAGGAAATGCTTCGGGACCATGGGATACTTAGTGAAGAGCATCAGGAGGCACCCCAAGGCATAGGGGCTGGGACTGGCAGTAGGATGCCTTGCGGTGGACAGCCGAGCTCGATCCTTATAAAAGCTTTTTAACTGCAGCAGCTTTAGTGGACGCTACTGGAGCTGGAATTACCGCGGCTGCTGGCATGAGACTTGCCCTCCAATAGATCCTTGTAAATGGATTTAAAGTGTATTCATTCAAATTAGAGAGACAATTTAAATTAAAAAGCTTAGAGCTGCCTCCACCACAGGGGGGCTCGCTCGACCCACCAGCGGACAGGCACCAGTATTGGGAGAGGGGGGCTGGCCGTCAGGGTTCACCGCGGCTCTGGCACAAACCCGGCGACACGGAGGTGGCACGGGCAGGAGCGGACTGGCCGTGTCGGCTTCTCACTTTTTGGATTTTAGAAGGGCATGACATGCCTATATCTGTGTCTCCCCCTCCTTTTACTCCTCCACCTCTTTTATTTTCGCATGACTATATGTACTTGTCACTTTTCCATGTGTTAGTTATGTCTTCTGAGCAGTTTGTCAGCTTTTGGACACCTTTGAAGGTGTTTTCTATGTGTTTCTATGTGTTTTTGTTTGCCTGCCATTGGTTTTAACGGTGTTCGAAGGTGTTCGACGAACAGTTCGACGAACAGTTCGGCGAACACACGGGTGTTCGACGAACCGAACCGAACTCGAACACTACGTGGGTGGCTCAACACTAGTATTAACAGAAGCATACAGTCTAGATCACGTGAAGTCATTATCGGTCTTTACTCCTCTTTGGTCAGACCTCATCTGGAATACTGTGTACAGTTTTGGGCACCACATTTTAAAAAAGACATAGACAAACTGGAGCAAGTTCAGAGAAGAGCGACCAGAATGGTGACTGGTCTGCAAACCATGTCCTATGAGGAACGGTTGCAGGATTTGGGAATGTTTAGCTTACAAAAAAGAAGACTGAGAGGAGACTTAATAGCTGTCTACAAATATGTCAAGGGCTGTCACATTGTAGAAGGATCATCTTTATTCTCATTTGCACAAGGAAAGACTAGAAGCAATGGGATGAAACTAAATGGGAGGAGACACAGATTAGATATTAGAAAAAACTTTTTGACAGTTAGGGTGATCAATGAGTGGAACAGGCTGCCACGAGAGGTGGTGAGTTCCCCTTCAATGGATGTCTTCAAACAGAGGCTGGACAGACATCTGTCTGAGATGATCTAATGAATCCTGCTTTGAGCAGGGGGTTGGACCAGATGACCCAGGAGGTCCCTTCCAACTCTACCATTCTATGATTCTATGATTCTATGATTCTAGGTCCCTGATCTGAGACCATTCCTGCAGCGTGATTTGCCCCACCTCTGGATCTCGTTGGCCCAGGCTATACGTCAGAATGTATTGCACCAGGGCTTGTCGGTGCTGAAACAGTCGCTGCAAAATGTGCAGAGTTGAATTCCACCGTGTCGGCACATCGCATTTCAGCCGATGAACTGGCAGGCCCAACGACTTCTGTAGAGATGTAAGTCGTTGAGCTGTGGGATGCGAACGGCGGAAGTGAGCACACAGCGACCGTACCCTCTGCAGAAGGCCATCTAGTCCGGGATTGTGGGCTAAAAATTGATGGACAACCAGGTTCAACACGTGAGCCATGCAAGGCACGTGTGTGACATTGCCACGGCGAATGGCCGCACACAGGTTTGCAGTATTGTCGCACACGGCCTTCCCTGGTTGCAGGTTCAGTGGAAACAACCATTCATGAAACTGGTTCTCCAGAGCTGACCACAACTCCTCAGCTGTGTGACTCACATTTCCCAGACATTTCAAAGTAAACACTGATGCCGTTGAGCCCAGCTGCCAGCATAGTAAGTGTAACGGGTCTGGGAGGCGGAACCTCTGAGCTACTATACAAGGGGGCAGTCCTTGTAAGGGAGCGGGTGGCGACCAGGGAAGACGGGCAGGAGGTCACAGCAGGTGACCGGGACAGTCTCTGAGTGAACGGGCTGGAGGTCACGGCAAGTGACCGGGGCAGTCTCTGAATGAACGGGCAGATGGTCACGGCAAGTGACCGGGGCAGTCTCTGGATGAACGGGCAGATGGTCACGGCAAGTGACCGGGGCAGTCTCTGGATGAACGGGCAGATGGTCACGGCAAGTGACCGGGGCAGTCTCTAGGCAAAGGGTTGGTACGACCTGTGGCGGCTGATGATAGACGTGAGCTCCCAGGTGAGCAGGCGAGAGTCTCTGGAAGAACGGGTGGTCACAGCATGTGACGACGGAGCCTCCAGGAAGACCAACAGACAGGCGGCAGATGAGCGCTCCCAGGTGAGCGGGCAGAAGACTCTGGACAGGCGGGTGGTCACAGCACGTGACGGCAGAGCCTCCAGGTAGGCTAGCGGACAGGCAGCAGATGAGCGCTCCCAGGTGAGCGAGCAGGAGTCACTGGGCAGGCAGGTGGTCACAGCACGTGACGGCGGAGCCTCCAGGTAGACTAGCAGGCAGGTAGCAGGTGTGTGCTCCCAGGTGAGCGGGCAAACTGGTCCATAGACAGACTGACAGGAGTTGGAAAGCAGACCGTCGGACCTCGGGCAAGCAGGCAGGTGGCTGATGTGCGCTCCCAGGTGAGCGGGCAGACTGGTCCTTAGACAGACTGACAGGAGTAGTAAGGCAGACCGTCGGACCTCAGACTAGCAGGCAGGTAGCAGATAATCAGGCAGGAATCTGGCAGGTAACTGGCAGGTAACTGGCAACGGGACCTGAGGGCTGAAGCAGAGTAGTAAACAGTGCAACAACATTGCTCGGGCACCTCCATTTTGGAGGAGGTGCCTTATATATGGTGAAGTCCTCCGGCCATTGGCCGGGGACTCCTTAGGACGGCGCGCGGCCCCTTTAAGAGGGAGGGAGGGCACGCGCGCCCTAAGCACAGTGGACGGGAAGGAGCGCGCGCTGCCAGCAGAGCGGGAGGAGGACGCCGGGCACGGAGCAGGGAGGTGAGGGGAACAGCGTCCCTGCCTAGCAGAGGGCAGGGACGCCGGCGCTACAGTAAGGAGGTGTGCAGGATTCCTTCTGCGCAGTTAGAAAGCAGTTGGCATTACCAGACAGGCTTTGGGTGCAGGTGGAGGACTGAGAGGAGGTTGAGGAGGCAGAAGCAGTGGAGGAACTTCGAGAAGATTGACGCAAAACTCGTGGGGACGGTAAGACTTGGACAACAGCCCCTTTTCCTGCTGTCACCATAGTTACCCAGTGCCCACACAGAGTTTCTGTTGTGTGTGACATGCTGGTGGAGCGCAGGCACACCTTTCTTTGAGAAGTAGTGCCGACTAGAGATGAGCGTTGTTCGCCTCGAACTGTTCGCCAATCTCAAATTCGAGCTGTTTTGGGCGGTGTTCGAGCCGTTCGGCGAACACGAACGATTTGAGAAAAATTCGGCTGTTCGAGGTTATGTTCAATAACTGTTCGTGCACCAAAATCATAACTGGATTTTTTCTCAGTAATGATGAAAATTAATGTTAATACGCAGTTTGAGTGTACAGCGGGGTGGGGGGAGGGGCAGGGGATGGATCTCTGCAGGAATAATGAAGATCTCCATTTTTTTTTCTCTTTCCCGCATTTACAGTGGGGAGGTGCAATCTGTCAGCCTATCAGCAGCGCACACACGGAGCGAAGTGCTTTTTTTCACACAAGCAAGGGCATGTGTCATTGGCAGTGTATGTCACATGTCCTTGCCCTATAAGACCAAGCCATTTTCCCCGTCGCCACCATTTTCTCACTGCTGCAGCTGCGTGTTAGACGGCACCGCTGTTGCTGTGTGCGCTATACCTTGTTAATTTCAAGCCAATTTTCGCACAAATCTACAGATAGCTTGGGAGTAGGGAATAGTTGTGATTGCAGTCCTTTTAAGGACTAGGTTACAGCATTTCCTACGACTTTTATCAGGCAGGTCTGTGCTCTTAAATAGATAGATTGTGGGAGTAAAGACTAATTGTAATTGCAGTCCTTTTCAGGACTAGGTTACATCAGTTCCTATCAGTTTTTGCCAGGCAGGTCTGTGCCAGTGCTGTGCAAGTTTTTTTCACAGCATTTAGCTGAATCTAGCAAAGCTAATCCTTTTTGGCCTATTGCAGAGTGTGTCAGTCAGTGGAGTAGCCTATCTGTGTTGCAAGATATACCACCTGTGCATAGAATACCAATTTTTTACTGCACCTAGTGAAGTAAAATCTTTTGGGCATAGCATCATTCTATTAGTCCATCTATACTGACCTCCATCAGGTTGCAAATTGAATATAATTTTTTTCTGCATCTAGCTCTGAAAAAATATTTGGGCTTCTAGCAGTGTGTGGGACTTGTTCTATTAGTCCATCTATACTGACCTCTATCAGGTTGCAAACTGAATATAATTTTTTTCTGCATCTAGCTCTGAAAAAATATTTGGCCTTCTAGCAGTGTGTGGGACTTGTTCTATTAGTCCATCTATACTGACCTCCATCACGCTGCAAATTCAAAATAATTTTTTATCTGCATCTACCTCTGAAAAAAGATTTGGCCTTCTAGCAGTGTGTGGGACTTTGTCTATTAGTCCATCTATACTGACCTCCATCAGGTTGCAAATTAAAAATAATTTTTATCTGCATCTACCTCTGAAAAAATATTTGGCCTTCTAGCAGTGTGTGGGACTTGTTCTATCAGTCCATCTATACTGACCTCCATCACGCTGCAAATTCAAAATAATTTTTTGTCTGCATCTAGCTCTGAAAAAATATTTGGCCTTCTAGCAGTGTGTGGGACTTTCTCTATTAGTCCATCTATACTGACCTCCATCAGGCTGCAAATTAAAAATAATTTTTATCTGCATCTACCTCTGAAAAAATATTTGGCCTTCTAGCTGTGTGTGGGACTTGTTCTATTAGTCCATCTATACTGACCTCCATCAGGTTGCAAACTGAATATAATTTTTTTCTGCATCTAGCTCTGAAAAAATATTTGGCCTTCTAGCAGTGTGTGGGACTTTCTCTATTAGTCCATCTATACTGACCTCCATCAGGTTGCAAATTAAAAGCAATTTTTATCTGCATCTAGCTCTGAAAAAATATTTGGCCTTCTAGCAGTGTGTGGGACTTTCTTTATTAGTCCATCTATACTGACCTCCATCAGGTTGCAAATTAAAAATAATTTTTTGTCTGCATCTAGCTCTGAAAAAATATTTGGCCTTCTAGCAGTGTGTGGGACTTTCTCTATTAGTCTATCTATACTGACCTCCATCAGGTTGCAAACTGAATATAATTTTTTTCTGCATCTAGCTCTGAAAAAATATTTGGCCTTCTAGCAGTGTGTGGGACTTTTTCTATTAGTCCATCTATACTGACCTCCATCAGGTTGCATATTAAAAATTATTTTTATCTGCATCTAGCTCTGAAAAAATATTTGGCCTTCTAGCAGTGTGTGGGACTTTCTCTATTAGTCCATTTATACTGACCTCCATCAGGTTGCAAATTAAAAATAATTTTTTTGTCTGCATCTAGCTCTGAAAAAATATTGGCCTTCTAGCAGTGTGTGTGACTTTCTCTATTAGTCCATCTATACTGACCTCCATCAGGTTGCAAATTAAAAATAATTTTTTGTCTGCATCTAGCTCTGAAAAAATATTTGGCCTTCTAGCAGTGTGTGGGACTTTCTCTATTAGTCCATCTATACTGACCTCCATCAGGTTGCAAACTGAATATAATTTTTTTCTGCATCTAGCTCTGAAAAAATATTTGGCCTTCTAGCAGTGTGTGGGACTTTCTCTATTAGTCCATCTATACTGACCTCCATCACGTTGCAAATTCAAAATAATTTTTTGTCTGCATCTAGCTCTGAAAAAATATTTGGCCTTCTAGCAGTGTGTGGGACTTTCTCTATTAGTCCATCTATACTGACCTCCATCAGGCTGCAAATTGAATATAATTTTTTTCTGCATCTAACCCAGCTAATAGTTTTGGCCTAATACCACAGTTTGGCCACTCAGCTCTGCTCGGTTCCCATCCATTCTTTTTTTGTGCAAACAACTCCAGAGTTATGAATTAGTTAACCACCAAAATGAGTGGAAAAAGGCCTGCTGCTGGTGGAAAGGGGAATAGGCGTGTTGGGAAGGGGAAAAAATGTTGTGTCCGTGGGGTAGGTGTTAAAGCAACAGTAACATCTGCAGAAGAAAGACCATCTTCCAGCCAAACTAAAATGTCTACTTCTTTTAGCGGACAATGTGATAAGATCCCTTTCTTACGGCCACGCCAATCGCTACAAATTCCAGATGAGGCACAAAAACAGCAGGTGCTTCAACGGATATCAAGTGCTCCTTTAAGTGGGCTCTCCTCCACATCAACTTCAACATCACAAATACTCCAGTCCTCAAAGGTGTCACCCCAATCGCACTTGCTTCCTCACAGCTCCCAAATCTCCAGCTGCCCGTCTGAGTATGAGGTAGAACAGATGGTTGAGTCTGCAGAGCTGTTTACTCATACTATAGCCTGGGAATCAGAGGTCGACTCCAGCGCTTCTGTGAATCCAGACGAGGAAATGATCTGCACTGATGCCCAGAATCTTTATGAGTCAGATCCAGGACCAGACGCAGAAGGTTCTGACCATAATGTAGACCCTCATTCCCAAACTGTAACTCCTGTTGGTGGAGACAATGAGGAAGACGATGATGAGACTCAAATACCTGATTGGAGCGACAACTTTAGTTTTTTGTCAGGGTAGGAACAGGTTGGCTCTGAGGACGACGGGTGTGATAACGCACAGGGTGATGATGATGAGGTCGGAGATCCCACTTACTGTCAACCCACAGTCAGCCAAGAGATGAGGTCAGCAGAGGAGGTGGAGGAAGATGCTAGTGACGACGAGGTCAGGTTGCGCCTTCCTGGACAGAGACGTAGTACTGGAAGCACGTCAACAACTGCATCCTCAAACACAACTCTGCCTCTCACCACAAGTCGTGGTGGCTCTTCAGGTCGCATGGGTGCTAAGCCTTGCATAGCCTGGGCATTTTTTCAGATCGATAAAGATGACCCAACTCGTGTTATCTGTAACATTTGTCAGCAAAAGCTAAGTAGAGGCCAAAAAATACATAGTTTGAGTACTTCATGCATGAACCGGCACATGGACATGAAGCATAAGTTGCAGTGGGAAGCTCAGTGTGCTACAATGCGGCCTAGCCGGCCGGGCCAACCACCGTCTGCCATATCTTGTGCATCCGCGGCCTCTTCATCCTCTGTGACTGGGGGGACAGCAGTCACACCTGTTTTGGGGCGCAGACCTGCCACCTCTTTACCCGCAACAGCCAGCGTGATTGGCAGGTCATCATTTTCTTTGGAGGTGGTAACACCAGCTGGTGTTGAGCGCTGTCCGACATCGATAGCACCACCTTTGGATCAAGGCAACCTAACATGTCCGCCTGCATCTTCCTCACAGACTGGCAGTTTGCCGGGGACACCCTTATCAACCCCGTCTAAGCACAATAGCCAGCCCTTGGTCCCTCAGATGTGGACAAGTAAAAGACCATTTCCTCCTAGCCATGAGAAAGCTAAGAGGTTGAATTTCACCATCTGCAAGCTCTTGGCTACAGAAATGCTGCCTTTCTGCCTGGTGGACACAGAGGATTTTCGAGACCTTATGTCCGTCGCAGTGCCCCAGTACCAGATGCCCAGTCGGCACTACTTCTCAAAGAAAGGTGTGCCTGCGCTCCACCAGCATGTCGCACACAACATCTCCGCTTCTTTGAGAAACTCTGTGTGTCACAGGGTGCATTTCACCACAGACACTTGGACGAGTAGGCATGGACAGGGGCGTTACATGTCGCTGACTGCGCACTGGGTAACTCTGGTGACAGCAGGACAAGGGGCTGCTGTCCAAGTCTTGCCGTCCCCACGAGTTGTGCGTCAATCCTCTTTATGTCAAAGTTCCTCCAGTGCTTCTGCCTCCTCAACCTCCTCTCGGTCTTCCACCTGCACCCAAAGCCTGTCTGGTCATGCCACCTGCTTTCTAACTGCGCAGAAGGGATCCTGCACACCTCCTTACTATGCTGGCAGTAGGGCTCAACGTCATCAGGCAGTTTTTACTTTGAAATGTCTGGGAAATGTGAGTCACACAGCTGAGGAGTTGTGGTCAGCTCTGGAGAACCAATTTCATGAATGGTTGTCTCCACTGGACCTGAAACCAGGGAAGGCCGTGTGCGACAATGCTGCAAACCTGGGTGCGGCCCTTTGCCGGGGCAATGTCACACACGTGTCTTGTATGGCTCACGTGTTGAACCTGGTTGTTCAGCAATTTTTAGCCCACTATCCCAGACTAGATGGCCTTCTGCAGAGGGCACGGTCGCTGTGTGCTCACTTCCGCCGTTCGCATCCCGCAGCTCAGCGACTTACATCTCTACAGAAGTCGTTGGGCCTGCCACTTCACCGGCTAAAATGCGATGTGCCTACCCGGTGGAATTCAACTCTGCACATGTTGCAGCGACTGTGGCAGCACCGACAAGCCCTGGTGCAATACGTTCTGATGTATAGCCTGGGCCAACGAGATCCAGAGGTGGGGCAAATCATGCTGGAGGAGTGGTCTCAGATCAGGGACCTATGCACCCTTCTGCACAGTTTTGAAATGGCGACGAAGATGTTTAGTGCTGACGATTCCATTATCAGCATGACTATTCCGGTGATTTACATGCTGGAGCACATGT
Organism: Phyllobates terribilis; assembly: GCF_046119375.1. Taxonomy (NCBI): domain Eukaryota; kingdom Metazoa; phylum Chordata; class Amphibia; order Anura; family Dendrobatidae; genus Phyllobates; species Phyllobates terribilis. Next base: position 249,591,575 of record NW_027362761.1, read on the forward strand.
TAAACAGAATTCGGAGTCAGGTGGTGGCACAAGAGGAGGTGGAGGAAGTAGAGGAGGAGGAGTTGTATGCGGAAGGGCTAACATCTGCAAGGTCCAGATGGTCGGCAGCACCAAGGCGGCAGGCATGTGAGGGTGGGGGAGATGGTTTTACCAGGGCACATGGTAGCAGCCAAACTAGTGAGGAAGGTGCAGGAGCCCAGGAAGAAGTGGAGGACGAACTGATGGAAGACTCATCAGATGAGGAAGACCTTGATCACATTTCTGTTGTGCGAGGTTGGGGGGAGAGGACAGAGGAAGGAAGCATGATTGTTACCTCACCACCAACACAACAGGGACTTGGTGCTCCTGGATGCGCAACACACATGAGTGCCTTCTTGCTGCACTACCTGCAACATGACCCTCGAATTGTGAGAATTAGAAATAATCCTGACTACTGGGTTGCCACACTGTTAGATCCCCGGTACAAAAGTAAATTTGCAGAAATTATTCCTGCCACAGAAAGGGATGCACGCATGCAGGAGTATCAGCAGAGACTGTTGCAGAATCTTACATGTGCTTTTCCACAAAACACCAGTGGTTCACGTAGTGAATCTTACAGTTCTAACTTGCCAACCGTGGTCTGTATGGAGTTGTTCAATAAAGGGCCCAAAATTAAGATAACATAGATAGGAGAGGTCTCTATGAATAGGAATTCCTAAGTATTTGATACCCTGTGAGGGCCAGGCAAAGGGAAAGTTGGACTGGATGGAATCCTATATGGATTTGGGGAGGGAGACATCGAGGGCCTCAGACTTCGCTGCATTGATTTTAAAATTTGACCATGTAACAAAGTGATCTATTTCAGCCATAACAGCATGGATGGATATATGTGATTGAGTGATATATACTAGGACATCATCAGCAAATAGAGAGCACTTGTACTCGGTGCCTCCCACCTCAATCCACCTAATATTGGGGTTATGGCGAATTGATGAGAGCAGGTGCTCCGTCACTAGGATGTATAAGAGAGGAGACAGAGGACATCCCTGCCTTGTCCTATTGGTGATTGTGAAAGGTGATGAAAATGTTCTGATGCACCCCCTGGGCCTTGGGACACCCAGAGCTGGACCCTTTTTGGTGGATGCTGGTGGTTGTAGTCTTCGATGCGGCGACCCGGTTCCATGGCTCAGGGTGGTCAAACCAGTGTCGGAACTATTTATGTGGTTTTGATGTTTAAATGTCCGACTACGCCACCCGTGGATTGCGGTCAGAGTGAACCGCCGCTGCAGGGCAGACCGCTGAGGCTGGTGTTGTGGGTGCAGCAGAGCGTAGCATAACTCCCCACGGGAGGAGTATAGCCTCAGGGCAGTGTATGCGGAGGATGTGGGTGATGGTGCAGGGCAGCAGCAGTAACGACACGGAGTCAGTGATGCAGTCCAGAGCCTTTACTCACAGTTCTTATTATCCAGACCACGTCTGCAGGTAACGGCTGCCCACGTCGTACTGTGCTCACCAGGTGAGGGGCTCAGACAACTCCCAGATAACTTTGGAGCGCTTCACAGGACCCCCTTTGTGTGTCCTTTGTCTGGCCTTTCTTACCAACCCTTCTGTCCGGCTGCCTCGGGCCTCCTCTTGGTAAACTTGGCGCCAGTTTCCCTGACCCTATGTGGTGCCTTCCTAGCGGGTGTAGCGAGGGGCTGCGCCACATAAAATGTCACAGCCTCCGGTTTCTAGCTGAGGGTCGTTTCCTGCCTCCACTAGTTTCGGGGACGGGTCTCCCCCTTTGGCCTGACCCCTCCACGCAGGTGGATTCGGGCGTGCGGTGGCGACTCACCCGTCCGCACCCCTGGGATCCCTTCGTTCCTCGTTCCTGGAGCCTTCTCCGCTCCTCTTCCTTCCTTCTCCCTCTTCCAGGCCTGGGCCTCTGTTACTAGGCCCGCCTCCGGAGCAGAGCTCATGCAGAGCCCCTGCTCCCTGCCACTTCTGCTCAGACTTCTCTGCACTGAACTAAGATGGTGCCCACCTTTTATACTCCCTTCTCAATGCACCCAGGAACTGCTTCCTCCCTGCTCCTACTACAGGGTTCCCCTTCCTCAGTCTTCCCTCCCCCCACTCCAGCCAGGGACAGGGACTGTCGTTCCCATCTCAGAGGCATATTGGTCGCCCTGCCCCACGGCAATGTGGTGTAATGCATGCAGGTGTCGGGTCCTGATCCACACTCCATCCTTACCTGAGAGTGAGATATCACACCTCTGGGTGAGGTGCAATACCTCTGTAGCAACCGAGCCCTCAGGGTGCTACAGTTCCATTTATCTTCAGCCTAGGTGACGTATTGTGATACAGGGCCGTGATTTTGGCTATAAAAGGGTCCCCTAGACCCCTACCCAAAGTTTTTTAAGAGAATCATATATGGCGTGCCAGGAGACTCTATGGAATGCTTTCTCAGCATCCAACGAGAGTATCTAATTACAAATTTTTAACTGCATCTAGCCCAGGAAATACTTTGTGCCTAGTAGCAGTGTCTGCTAGTCAGCGGATTATCCCGGCTGTTAAGCAAGCTACACCACCTGTAGTTTGGACACTTAATTTTTTCAAAGGAAATGCTTCGGGACCACGGGATACTCAGTGAAGAGCATCAGGAGGCACCCCAAGGCATAGGGGCTGGGACTGGCACTAGGATGCCTTGCGGTGGACAGCCGAGCTCGATCCTTATAAAAGCTTTTTAACTGCAGCAGCTTTAGTGGAGGCTACTGGAGCTGGAATTACGCGGCTGCTGGCATGAGACTTGCCCTCCAATAGATCCTTGTAAATGGATTTAAAGTGTATTCATTCAAATTAGAGAGACAATTTAAATTAAAAAGCTTAGAGCTGCCTCCACCACAGGGGGGCTCGCTCGACCCACCAGCGGACAGGCACCAGTATTGGGAGAGGGGGGCTGGCCGTCAGGGTTCACCGCGGCTCTGGCACAAACCCGGCGACACGGAGGTGGCACGGGCAGTAGCGGACTGAACGTGTCGGCTTCTCACTTTTTGGATTTTAGAAGGGCATGACATGCCTATATCTGTGTCTCCCCCTCCTTTTACTCCTCCACCTCTTTTCTTTTCGCATGACTATATGTACTTGTCACTTTTCCATGTGTTAGTTGTGTCTTCTGAGCAGTTTGTCAGCTTTTGGACACCTTTGAAGGTGTTTTCTATGTGTTTCTATGTGTTCTTGTTTGCCTGCCATTGGTTTTAACGGTGTTCGATGGTGTTCGACGAACAGTTCGACGAACAGTTCGGCGAACACACGGGTGTTCGACGAACCGAACCGAACTCGAACACTACGGGGGTGGCTCAACACTAGTGCCGACTGGACATCTGGTACTGGGGCACTGCGATGGACATAAGGTCTCGAAAATCCTCTCTGTCCACCAGGCGGAAAGGCAGCATTTCTGTATCCAACAGCTTGCAGATGGTGAAATTCAACCTCTTAGCTTTGTCATGGCTAGGAGGAAATGGTCTTTTACTTGTCCACATTTGAGGGACCGAGGGCTGGCTGTTGTGCTTAGACGGGGTTGAGTAGGGTGTCCCCGGAAAACTGCCGGTCTGTGAGGAAGATGCAGGCGGACATGTTAGGCTGCCTTGATCCAAAGGTGGTGCTCTCGATGTCGGAGAGCGCTCAACACCAGCAGGTGATTCCACTTCCAAATGAACTGTCAACCTGCCAATCAAACTGGCTGTTGCGGGTAAAGAGGTGGCAGGTCTGCGTCCAAAAACATGTGTAACTGCTGTCCCCCCAGTCACAGAGAATGAAGAGGCCGCGGATGCACAAGATGGCGCAGATGGTTGTTGGCCCGGCCCGCTAGGCTGCATTGTAGCACAGTGAGCTTCCCACTGCAACTTATGCTTCATATCCATGTGACGGTTCATGCATGAAGTACTCAAACTATGGATTTTTTGGCCTCTGCTTAGCTTTTGGTGACAAATATTACAGATAACACGAGTTGGGTCATCCTTATCGATCTGAAAAGATGCCAGGCTATGCAAGACTTAGAGCCCATGCGACCTGAAGAGCCACTATGACTTGTGGTCAGAGGCAGAGTTGTGGTTGAGGATGCAGTTGTTGACGTGCTTCCAGTACTCCGTCTCTGTCCAGGAAGGCGCAACCTAACCTCGTCATCAATAGCATCTGTGACGCCCCGCTGCGCTTGGTATCACAGATCCTAGAAGAGTGCATTGATGGAATCCTCCACAAGAGGCCCCCATAAACATTCACACATCTCCACCTTCCACCTCAGACCAGCAGAGGGAGCCCGTTAAGGATATAAATAGGGAAGGTGGAGCTAGGCAGTTCAGTTCCTCTGAAGAGTTCCTGCAGTAGAGAAGCCTAAGAGAGGTCAGTTTGCAGTGGAGATCAGTCTAGTCTAGAGAACTCAGTTAATAGTTCAGCAGTGGAGCACGAGGCTCCTGCTAGCTAGATTCAGGGAGCCCAGTTAGAGCTTAAGGTGTGCCGGCGCCATAAGATCGGTGAAGAGCAGCAAGCTGCCGTTAGTGTGTATAGCTTAGTGAGGGCCCGAGTAGGCCGAAGGCGAGTGGAGAGTTAGTACATAAGCGGCAGAGGAGCTTAACCAGCTCACCCTGAAGCTTTTACCAGACACCGGATCCGAGCTTACCGGGATCTCTATGACCCAGTAAGGCATAACTGGAATCCCTGGAGAACTACAAGTCCCAGGATCGCTAAGGTGCTGATACGTAACAGAGCCAGGAGACGCTTAGGCCCCGCATACTGGGAGCGTGAACTCCAAGACAATGCCCTACCACAAGGTCAGCCAGCGCAGGACAGAGACAAAGTTATGCCTAGCTCCAGGCAGGTCAGAAACTTACTACGCAGAGGCAAGAAACAGGAGGCCGCTCATTGGGGAGGATCCTGATATGCACCCTTCACCCTACAGTGCTCCGGGATGTGCCTGAATTTCCACCAGTAAAAGGTACTAAAGTGACTACTGTGTCCGTTCCCGTTCTTGCTCTGACTCAGCTGGGTCTCGCCTGTCCTGCATTCCCCCTGCATACACTGCCCTGAGGCCTAGCTCCACATGTGGGGAGCTATACCATCGAGCTGCCTTATCACCGGCCTCAGTGGACTGCTGCAGCGCTGGTGCTTCTCACCAGATACCACAGGTGGCGTCACGAACTCATAAAATTAACAATTATCCACCCTTTTAAAGAGTGACCCCAGGGTACGGGCCCGGGAGCCGACCACCGCGACATCCCCAAGGCCAGGCAAAGGCCCGGGTACCGAGTCATCCCCATCCCCTGGGCTAGTCACATCCTCCTCCACATCCTCTGCTGACCTCATCGACTGGCTGACTGTGGGTTGACAGTAAGTGGGATCTCCAACCTCGTCATCATCACCCTGTGTGTTCTCACACCCGTCGTCCTCAGAGCCAACCTCTTCCTGCCCTGACCGAAAAGTCAAGTTGTCGCTCCAATCAGGTATTTGAGTCTCATCATCGTCTTTATCATTGTCTCCACCAACAGGAGTTACAGTTTGGGAACGAGGGTCTACATTATGCTCAGAACCTTCTTCATCTGGTCCTTGATCCGACTTATAAAGATCTGGGCATCAGTGCAGATCATTTCCTTGTCTGGATTAACAGAAGCTCTGGAGCAGACCTCCATTTCCCAGGCTATAGTATGAGTAAACAGCTGTGCAGACTCAACCATCTGTGTTACCCCATACTCAGACGGGCAGTTGGAGACTTGGGAGCTGTGAGGAAGCAAGTGCGATTGGGGTGACACCTCTGAGGACTGGAGTATTTGTGATGTTGAAGTTGACGTGGAGGAGAGCCCACTTGAAGGAGCACTTGATATCCGTTGAAGCACCTGTTGTTTTTGTGCCTCATCTGGAATTTGTAGCAATGGGCGTGTCCGTAAGAAAGGGATCGTATCACATATCTTAGTTTGGCTGGAAGATGGTCTTTCTTCTGCACCGCGGGGGGGGGGGCTCGACCCACCAGCGGACAGGCACCAGTATTGGGAGAGGGGGGCTGGCCGTCAGGGTCCACTGCGGCTCTGGCACAAACCCGGCGACACGGAGGTGGCACGGGCAGGAACGGACTGGCCGTGTCAGCTTCGCACTTTTTTGGTTTTAGAAGGGCATGACATGCCTATATCTGTGTCTCCCCCTCCTTTTACTCCTCCACCTCTTTTCTTGTCGCATGACTATATGCACTTGTCACTTTTCCATGTGTTAGTTGTGTCTTCTGAGCAGTTTGTCAGCTTTTGGACACCTTTGAAGTGTTTTCTATGTGTTTTCTATGTGTTGCTATGTGTTTTTGTTTGCCTGCCATTGGTTTTAATGGTGTTCGAAGGTGTTCGTCGAACAGTTCGACGAACAGTTCGTCGAACATACGGGTGTTCGACAAACCGAACCGAACTCGAACACTACGGGGGGTGGCTCAACACTAGTTAAAAGCAGTTTTCCATTCATCACCCTCCTTCACACGTAACAAATTGTATGCCCCCTGAGATCAATTTTGGAGAGCCACTTGGCTCCTACTAACTGGTTAAACAAGTCAGGAATTAACAATAATGGGTAGGAATTGCGCACGGTAATCTTATTAATTTCACGAAAATCCAGACATGGACGTAAACCGCGGTCCTTTTTTATAACAAAGAAGAATCCAACTGCCACAGGCTACTTAGAAGGTCTAATGTGACCAGCAGCCAAGCTAGTCTGTATGTACTCCTCCAAGGCCTTTCTTTCAGGGATAGTCAGATTAAACAAGCGACTTTTGGGAAGAGTAGCACCCAGAACAAACTCAATGGCGCAATCATAATCCCTATGAGGAGGTAAAACTTGCGACTGGTACAGGTAATTCCACTTTTTCCACAGCCGCAATGCGACCATTACAACATTTATCATAGCACTTCGGACTCCAAGACTTAATCACATTAGTAGACCAGTCCAATAAAGGATTGTGCAGTTTTAACCAAGGCAATCCTAGAACAACTGGAGAGGGCAAATTATCCAAAACAACCAAGTCTAAAATTTCCTGGTGAACTCCATTGATAGTGAGAGGAAATTCAGCAGTCTTGTCAGTAATACATTTCAAAGGAGTGTTATCAATTGCAATCACAGAAATAGGTGATGACAAAGGTTTGGATTTCAATTTAAGGTTTTCCAAAAACCCTTTATCACATTAAGTGTTGAACTACAATCCACAAATACCTGAAATTCAATCAAATCTCCCTGCAGAGTAGTACTCCCAGAAAGAAATACTCCTGCAGAGCGTAAACAAGCTATACGGGCGTAACTGACCTTTTTTTTTTCTTTACATAAATGACGCTCACAATACTTAACCAAATGTTCACCTTTACCACAATAAAGACACAATCCCTTGGCGAATCTCTTGTCTTTTTCCTGAGAGTGGAGTGACATCCCCCCAACCTCCATCGGTTCCCCACCGTCAGAGCAGATTTTCTGGGGACTAGGACCTGACGTTACAGGAGTCTTTACCTCATTGAGCCTGCACCTCAGTCTCCTGTCTATACGAACAGCTAACTGCATAGTCTCAGGTGCAGGGAATGCAATTATCAAATCCTTAACCCTTTCACTCAGACCAGCAAGAAATAAACATCTCAGCGCCGAATCATTGCACTTAACTTCTGAAGCTCATCTCCTGAAGTGTGTGCAATAATTTTCAACATCATCAGACCCCTGATTCAAACGTCTAAGTTCTGATTCAGCAGATGAGATTCGATCAGGATTGTCATATAATAGCCCAATAGCAGAAAAAAATTCTTCAACAGAACTTAAACATGGATCATTAGGTTGGAGAGAAAAGGCCCAACCCTGTGGTTCTTTGCGCAAAAGTGACATAATAAAACCAATGCGCTGTGATTCATTCCCAGAGGATCTTGGTCTCAAATGAAAATATAACAAACAAGCATTTTTAAAGGAAAAAAAATCTTGCTGTTTACCATAAAAAACATCAGGCAGTCCTACCTTCGGTTCCACAAAATGCACTCCAGGACAGCTACTCATGTGTTGCTGAAGCTCGGCAACATCCAAAGACAATCCCTGCAGGCGTTGAGCCAACTCCTGGACGGAAACCATACTGATCCCCGAATTTCTTTCCTTTTAGTTTTTTTTGGGCTGTACTTACTGTTGTGATCTGCAATAAGAACTAAGGAAAGATAGGGGAAAGCTGTCCCTACAGTAAGACTAAGCTGAATCCCTATGATGTAGCGGGCTGCCTGTTCCTAGTGAACAGACCCGCCTTTGTGCTCGGTTAGTCTGAACGAAGACCTATAGTATTAAGGGAGGGGTCCCTAAAAAAACCAAGGACTGGGACAAAAATGGGACACCTCCTAAACTGAAATTGTTGTAGAACACAAAAGACAAACTGACAAAAAGTACTAGAGGTCCAAGAGGACCAAGCTAGCAAAACAGTAAAACAACACTGAAGTCCAGCAAAGCCAGAAGGGTGGAGCTGGAATATATAGGCAAATGGTCACGTGACCGCAAAACACAAGATAGAAAAAACTAACAGGAGGGTTCTAACACGTGACATGCGTCATTAAGGTCCTTAAGCAGTGTGATTGGTGGACATGTATTTAAAATGGTTACTGGGACACTAGTGCACCGCTCCCTGATGAAGGTTCGCCGAAGCATGCGTTGGGCAAGCGGCCCTATTCCAGTTCCCCTTACTTAAGGTATATACTGAGACTATATACAGTTTTGGCACCTGACCTAAGGCCTAATTGAAATATTTGTTCATAGGCATAACTGTATAGTGGCTAGGATAACTGTGAGTGGTTGATTTGCCATCTATCTAATTTGCTTCATTTCTGGGTGTTTAGCATGTCCTGTCTGCTTTTGCATATGTTTTTCTGTGCCAATTGTCTTCCATGTGAGATACTTATTGTGATAATTATATGTTAATAAAGCTTCTATTTTTATATTAATCAACTTTAGGGCTTTCTGTCACTGTTTTTTTGTTGTCTGATCATTGTTCTCTAGCGATGTCCTCTATGTATTGGTCCATAGCATATTTCACTGGGGTATGATTCATTTCCCAGCTCTCTGACATAATGATTGTTTGTTTGTGGTAAATCTCAATTTTATTACACACGTTTATTTCCTTTGTGTGTATTGGAACAACACAAAAAAAAGAGAGAGAAAAAAAAGGCAAATTGGACATAATTTCACACAAAACCCCAAAAATTGGCCTGACAAAAGGGCACCCTCAACTTAATATTTGGTTGCACACCCTTTGGAATAAATAACTGCAATCAATCGCTTCCTATAACCATTAGGAAGCTTCTTACACCTCTCAACTGGAATTTTGGACCACTCTTCTTTTGCAAACTGCTTCAGGTCTCTCATACTTGAAGGGTGCCTTCTCCCAACAGTAATTTTAAGATCTCTCCACGGGTGTTCATTGGGATTTAGATCCATGCTTTGAGGAGGTTGCATAGGCAAGTATGGGATGAGCAACAAAGCAGAATTTTAACAGCAAGTAATCTTTGAAGTTTCACAATTTCTTATAGGTTTTACAATGCTTTAATACTCTGTGCGACCAGAAAACTGTCTTAAACCATTTGTATGCTGTTCATGTTCTGTCATATGAAATGTGGTCAGAAGATATGGCTCAGGTACTGCCAAGGACAATAAGAAATCACATCTTTTTAAAAATGTTGAGGATAGGGACATATTGTATAGTATGGCAAAATATATTTTCAAAACAATTAATGATATTTTTCTCATGAAAAAAATAGTACAATGTGTAAAACAATATTCTAAATGTGTATTGTTCCATATTTTCCTTGAAAAATAGTAAATTAAATGCTACACTTGCAGCATTCACTATTCACAATAACTGAATTATGTTGCTGAATGAACAAAAATCAAATGAAGCTGATTTTCATTGATTAGGGTCAATCAATTATTATTATTATTATTGACGTATAGTTATAAAATTTGTTAGACCATTAATGGTGATTGTTAGAGCCAAGACAAGCCTCAATCAATCATGTAGAGTCTCCTTTAGGCTAGAGCTCCACCAAAATGCTTGGTGGTTTACAGATAGAACAAAAGCATGGGGCATTGTAACCTCATTATTTTCCTGTGGGGGAATAAGTTAGGAAAGATTGTTGTGATTATCAAGCAATTTTTTTTTGCCCGTAAGAATATAATGAAGTAGTGAGATGTTTGGTGTTTCAGGATTGATTTTTAGACTGGGCAAAAAAAAGAAAATGGGTAAAATGCTAAGACCTTGACTCATCAAAATGGTGTTTTGCATATCAGTCTTGATAACAGATACGCATGCGCCTTTTTAAAGACCACTTCCATCAAAATTTTTATCTTCTTAATATATTGCAATCATCATATTATAAACAACACCATACTCACAATGATTTCCAGAGTGTCATATTAAACTCCACATATTAGACTAAATCAAAGAAGAAATAGCCCCACAAATAAGAGAGCTCAAGTGACCAGAGTTTTTTTAAACAAAAAATTATTACTTTATTTAGACATTTATTACATAATTAAAACATCATAGTGCTACACAGGGAGGACACTGCTAACTCCAATGTTATTTTAATCACAGTCGGACATGATTAGGGTACATACAGATCGAAAGTACATAGTTAGGGTACATTTAGAGTATATACTATTCTTGTAAATAATGTAAAAAATATATATATTTCAGCTCACCTGGATCAGCCTGCTCGGTCCACTTTCTCATGAGGCACGATGCTCGGATTGTAAAGATCCCCGTCTGGGAGACATTAGGCAGTGATGAGAGGGTAGTTATCCAGCAACTTGTGAAATTGACTTAAAAAATAGCCTTTATTTTGAAAAAATTAAAAACATGAGACCATGGTGCAAATAAAAGCGTACAGAGGCTTACGCGTTTCGGATACGTAGATTCTTATTGATAGCATAATACAATGTTGAAATGGAAAAACTTTTAAGGCATATGGAGAGAGTAGCCGCCCACCGACATCACCTGTTCAGAAGCTCAATTACACATGAGTCCAGAGTCTCAGAAAATTCAGTTTTAACCCTAAATGAACTGACTGTTTCTATTTAAAAGGGAAAACAATTTGGAAAGTTGCCAAAAAATTACAAACTCCATAAATATAACTCACTAAATATAAGTCACATAATATTTACCTAGAAGCAGACAGTTATAACGAATATAGCAGGAAATCAGCTAGTGTAAAATAGTGCAAGTGGAAATAACCGGAATATTAATACAAATACATGAATTCATTTCTCATATTTAAACCTGTTGGATATCTAGTATTTAATTTCAAAATCCACTGTGCTTCTTTTTTCCGTAATAATTTAACCCTGTCCCCACCACAATGAGATATAGGGACAGTTTCCAATGCACTTACACATAAGCAGCCAATATTACCTCCATGTTCATGCAAAAAATGCCTGGAGGCTCCTGACAAACTATGGGTAGTGGGATTTAGGACATCGTATATGTGTTCTGACAAACGTTTTCTCAAAGTGCGGCTTATGGACCCAACATACTGTTTATTACACTGTACACAGAAAATCACATAAACACAATGATTACTGCCGCAGTTCATAAATGTCACTAGACGGTATATTTGTCCCTCATTATTAATTACCGATTTGTTGTTATTGATCATATACGGACACAAGCCACATTGCCTTTGTCCACACTTAAATGAGCCTTTTGTGGACAGCCAAGAATTCCCCATCTATCTATGTTCGTTATTTTAACAAATTTGCATCCATTTTTCAAAATTTCCTTTAGAGTACTATTGGTATAAAGCAATGGCAAGTATTTCCGTACAACACCAATAACATTATAATAATTTTTGTTATATGTGGTTGAGAATATCACTTTTTTCAGGAATTTATTTATTCTATTTGCATTTTTGGAACTCTGTGCTAAATATTGATCCCTGGTCTTACCATTAGCTTTATCTTTTGATGGTTCTATGGTTTTAGTATCATACCCTCGATTTATTAGCCTCTCTTTAGTGATTTGACATTCCTGTTCATATTTGGCGGCATCAGTACAACACCTGCGTGCCCTTATGAACTCTCCTGTGGGTATGTTGCTAATAACATGTTTAGGGTGCTGGCTCGAGGCGTGCAATATAGAATTGCCAGCTATTTTTTTTACGAAAAAGGTTGCATTCCACCCTATGGTTATTAATATTACCCTTTAATTTCAAATCTAAAAAGGAAATTTCTTCCTTTCTTGCTTCAATAGTAAAGGATAAATTTAATTCATTAGTGTTCAAATAATTTTCAAACCCGAGAATGTCACTCTCCTGTCCCTCCAAACAATTAAAATATCATCTATGAAGCGCATGTAATACCGCAGATAGTCTGAATAAGGGTTTGAAATAGCATAAATGTATTTAGATTCCCACCAGTTCATGTACAAATATTCTTGTAAATAGTTGCCTCAAATCAATGCTTCTCAGTCCTATTTCAATTAAAGTGACAAGTGCATAGTGCAAAACAAGGTTTTTTTGGCAATTCCTTGTTGCATCCGTGCAATATCCATCCATCTATAAGGAATATTTGTATATTTATATGGCTAATATAAATCCTAACTGACCAATAGAGTGACCCTAAAAGGGTACGTCCCCTCTTGGTATCTGTCCCTATGCAGCTCATACACATAAATTCTTCTAACAGATAATTGTCCGTTCTTACTTGTGGGAATATAGGAGTAATGCCCGTGTCCTCGCGCCCCTACGTGCGTTTCGCCCTCGCTTCATCAGGGGGCGTGTTTTAGTGTGAGCAGACATTGCCTTATATAAGGAAATGTTGTCCGGTCTCATATCTGGCCCGGTGTGTGGAATTATTTCCGGGTTGTGATGGTAGCGCAAGCTCTTGTCGGCACATGCGTCACCACACGTCACATCCTGTGGGACACTTCCGCCCGCCGACAGTGGAACGCAAGCGTGCCACCGCTCCTAAGCAGTGATGCACACACCGGCGGGCCCTGCGTCAGCGGGCGAAAGGTCCAGAGCGACAGTGGCGCGCATGCGCACTAGGGAGCAAAGGGGAGGAATTATAGAGATGGATAATGAGTATAATGGACAAAGTCCTACAATATTCAGATATAAATATATTCCTCGTTATGATAGCGGGTCCAAATAATGGAATCATATAGGGGTTATTGTTATTTCTGTTATCCTTCATCAGTTGCCCCTAATACCAAGTGATGTCAAACAGGTTCACAATAGGGGAAGAAGGAACATACATTCCATCCCTTATGGGGTGGCTATACATAGTATAAAAGATTTTAACCATAATCCAACGGCAGCATGCATTCACATGCCGAGTAGACATCTGTATGCATAATGCCATCAAGGACTCGAGTCATTACTCAAAAGAAAAAATGAGGAAAGACTCCTTTAGAAACCATATTAAAGGTTTTTGCCCTTGCAAACATTGCAAGGCATGCTCTAACCTGGTTAAAAATCAAACATTTTTTAATTCAAAGAAAACCAGAGAATTTACAATCAATAGCTTTTTGACATGCTCCTCTAAAGGAGTGATCTATCTGGCAGAATGCCCTTGCCAAAAACTATACATCGGTATGACTACTTGAGAACTCAGAATTAGAATTCAGAGAAAACCACTGTCGGCGGGTGGAAGTGTCCCACAGGATGTGACGTGTGGTGACGCATGCGCCGACAAGGGCTTGCGCTACCATCACAACCCGGAAATAATTCCACACACCAGGCCGGATATGAGACCGGACAACAATTCCTTATATAAGGCAATGTCTGCTCACCCTAAAACACGCCCCCCGATGAAGCGAGGGCGAAACGCGCGTAGAGGCGCGAGGACACGGGCATTACTCCTATACTCCCACAAGTAAGTACGGACAATTATCTGTTAGAAGAATTTATGTGCATGGGCTGCATAGAGTCAGATACCAAGAGGGGACTTACCCTTTTAGGGTCACTCTATTGGGCAGTTAGGCTTTATATTAGCCATATAAATATACAAATATTCCTTATAGATGGATGGATATTGCACGGATCCAACAAGGAATTGCCGAAAAAAACTTGTTTTGCACTATGCACTTGTCACTTTAATTTAAATAGGACTGAGAAGCAGTGATTTGAGGCAACTATTTACAAGAATAGTATATACTCTAAATGTACCCTAACTATGTACCTTAGATCTGTATGTACCCTAATCATGTCCGACTGTGATTAAAATAACATTGGAGTTAGCAGTGTCCTCCCTGTGTAGCACTATGATGTTTTAATTATGTAATAAATGTCTAAATAAAGTAATAATTTTTTGTTTAAAAAAACTCTGGTCACTTGAGCTCTCTTATATGTGGGGCTCTTTCTTCTTTGATTTAATCATCATATTATGTAGCACTGTGTACTTACAATTGCTCATTTTGCCTTTCTACCCAGCTAATTATTCTCTTTTTCAATAGATCTATGACATCACATGATTAAGAACTGACTAGCTGAATGTTTCTAAGCCCTATGTAAAAATAGGAAGTCAATTTTTCCTGTATGAGTCATGTGTCTCTGCAAAAGTCCCTGACAGGGGGAGGCCAGGGACTTTTGTCAACCAAGCTTGCCTCGCTTTCACCCTGCTATGAGTTGCACAAAAATAGATGCCAATCAGATGAGTGCAGAATGGAGTTCTGGACCTATGGAGGAATGGAAAACTTGTCAAGGTATTGCCTGATCTGAGACAGCCAACAATCCAAGCGGCCTTTAAATAAAGGTACCTGGCACATCGTGGGGTCATGTCTGAAAGGGGGCCTGAAAGCTCCGAAGACATCATTTCTGAGAGTCCCACTATACGAGCTGAATCGATTGAGAGGAGGCCCAACCATTCGACTCATGGCTACAAACCAGATACCTATCCCTAATAGTGGGGATTGCATAGATGGATATACTGGTATGTGGACTGCATATAGGGAAGAAGGGTATCATGCTGGTGAAGGGCCCCATCGGGAATGGATCAATCATGATATTGGGAATGAATGTCCTGAAGGAGGTAGGGCAGTTCTTGGCGAATGGCCAGTGAGGGAGCGACTGGAAGCAAGCAACACGTCATCGCCCTAGCAGAAGAGTATTTCAGCAGGACAGTCAAATTCAGTGGTCTCCAGTCGCCTCTCAGGCTCCGGAAAAAGTAGTGGTAGCAGCTACTACTGTCATGACCTTACTAAATGGCCAGACTGTGCTCACTATGCCGGTGCAGGTTGAAACCCAAGGGATGGGGAAAGTGATGCCAGGATTGCTGGCAGCCCACACTCTAATAACAGTGACCCAGGGACATGTGTTAGTTTTCAGTGGAACTAGCCTGCGGCTGACCCTCCTGGAAGGAAATTTCACAAGTTCACGAGATGCTGTGAGTTTGACTCATGTGGATGGGGATCCGGAGACATTGTCAGTGTCTATAGTGGTGTGACCCCGGTACAGGAGGCGCCACAACAACCAGGAGATTAAGTGTTAATATTAGCAAAGCACCCAAGCAGAAAGTTAAACTACAGATGGGAGACGACTCCCCACCAAGTAACAAGAAGGTTGCATCCCGAGAATCCAGTGTACGAGGTCAAATCTGAGGGAGAAGACGGAGCACCAGGAAAAGTGCTACACCATAATATGCTTCGTCCCTGTATGTCCGATGGAGAGAGGGTGCCTGAGTCTCCAGAAGAGCAGAGGAACTCTGCACCAAGAAGGCTAGTGGATGATGAAGATGAGGGGTGGGTAGTACATGCTACACCAAGGGATGTGACACTGCCACCCAAATCGTCCCTGAGATTAGATCAGAGGCTGAACTCGTGGGAAGAGTGTAAGAGGGTCCAAATGCCCCAAAGGGAACAGGTTAGGAGGGAGCTCACAGAACTGAGCATGCCAATGCTGGTGTTCCACCCACAAGATACGCAGAGGATAACTTTGACTCTGGCAGTACATAATATAGGAGACACAGGAATGTGCCCGGATATTAGCCCCCAAGGAGCATCTAAGGTCTGAAGTGGTCTTTCTCTCATGAGGACTGGTGAGTTTGAAGAGGGGAGAAAAGTAAGGATGTGAAGATAATGCATGAATGGACATAAGTAAGCGAACAGCGCCCTCTGCTGTCTAAAGACTATAATGGAAGAAAATAGAGAAAACTTTGTCAACAGGAACGATAGAGCCCAGCGTGTGTTCTTGGTATGAAGGCATTAGAAGAGACACCAGGTCTGGTGATAGCTGTGTCGCAGTTAGGATTTATAGAAGGCCCAGGAGGGCAGAGGTGGGGAGGAGTCAGCACCTGAACCTGTAACAGAACATGTGGATGTAGCTGAGCTGGCTTATTGCCAGCATTGCTAGTGCGGAGCCAGAGATGAGCAAACCAGAGCTGAGCCACCAGAACAAGAAGCAAGTGACCAAGAATGGAGCCAGAAACGAGCAAACCAGGGCTGAGCGGCCAGAACCAGAAGCGAGTAAACAGAACCAAGTAACCAGAACTGAGTCACCAGCGCTAAGAGAACAGAGCTAGAGACGAGCTAACTAGAGCTGAGAGGCCAGAACCAGAAGCGAGTAACCAGAACCAAGTGACCAGGACCAAGGGATCGGAGCCAGAGATAAGCAAATGGGGATCTGAGACGAGAGTGCGGAGATACAACCATGTGAGCGGATAATAGGAAAGGGACAATCTTCTGAGCTGCAACGCGAGGTGTGGAATTAAGGTACTGAGGGGACTTGGGCCGTGCTTCAGCGAATGGAGATGATCAGTGCAAGGGGTGATCAGAGAATCTCATAGATCAGGGACTTGCAGCCTAATGGTGTAGAACCCTCGACTCTCGTTGGGGCCTGTAAATATTGCAGAAAGAGTGAGACAACAACAGGGTGACAACAGTGACGAACATGAGATTAACTGAGACGTACTTTTGCCTAGGACATTAGGACCTAGACACCTTTGACTATAATAGTTGTTTATTTGTAGTGGGAAAGTAGAAGTATGTGATAAGAAATGTGTTAACATGCTACATAGCCGAATTGCCGAATTTCCATTGTAAAATAACTTATTGTCTTCCCATTGTTTACTTTCCCCTTTTTGCATAGTGCCGTAGGCACCACATCCGTTTGTGTAATCGAATAAATTCTTGCTGTTTCAAGTTATTACTGAGTCTATTTTCTCTGCGCTGTTGCATTCCCTTACCTGTTTACATAGTTCTGGAATATGACAGTACTGGAAAATAATGGGTAGAGATGAGCGAATGTTTCAATATTCGATTCGGATTATGATCGCCGAATTTGCAATATTCGCTGATTTATTCATCGAATGTTCGTCGAACGTTACCGTGCCATAGGATTCAATGGGGGGCAAAAAAACCTGCATACACAACACCTTCAAATGGGCCCAAAAGCTGCCCAAACACATCAAATTAGTGGTAGACACCTGGAAAGTGCCATCAATTGACTCAGAGTACAAGTACTATAATTATTATTACTATTACAGCGACATTTATTCCGTGGCGCTTTACATGTCAAAAGGGGTCACCGACTAGTATAAGAGGGGACAGGACCCTGTCCGCGAGGGTGCACAAACAATCTACAAGAGATGGATGAGGGTACAGTAGGTCAGGGTACAGCTAGTCGTGCGGCGGTATGCTGGAGTGAGGCTTACCGCAGATTGTATTCTTGTCACAAGAAGTGGGTCTTCAGCTTCCTTTTCAAGGTTTCCATGGTAGGCGACAGTCTGATGTGTTGGGGTACAGCATTTTCACAGTAGAGGAGATGCACGGGACAAATCTGCCCAGAGCCTAAATCACGGTAAGCTTTCAGGAGCTCACAACTGAGCAGATTAACCCCTGCACCGATTAATTTGAAGGCGAAAGGCTTCTAATGACTGCAGGAGTGGGAGGAATCAGACGTTGCAATTTTCTGCCTCCTCTCTGTCATGGTAAACCCGTAACACCTTGCAAGTGTCAACACAATGTTCACAAGGTAGACAGCAGTGGTGGTAGGTCTCCTAGACAGCGAGCTGACTCCTTTATGATGATAGAGGACAACATCTGCAAGTAGTTTGTATGTTCTCCCCGTGTTTGCAAGGGTTTCTTCCAGGATCTCTGGTTACCTCCTTAGTAAAAAAGCAGCCATACAGGAGTGTTCACAGTTCAAAAAATTTTGGCCTGAAACCACCATTTCCATGGCCAACAGATTTGAGATGTTGGTTTTCCACCTCTTAGCTTTGTCATATGTGGGAGGAAGCAATCTTTTATGTGACCACAACTGTGGGACCAAGAGCTGACTGCAGTGCTGAGAGAGGGTGGAGTAAGGTGAAATGGACAAACTGCAGGACCGTGAGTGAGGTGCAGGGGGACATGTTAAGGTGGACTGAGAAACATGTGGTGTGCTTGGTGAAACAAACACAGCAGGCATGTCCGATTTCGTTACAGCTGAAGGGCTCTCACTCAGCCTGACTGGAGCAGGAAGAGAAGCAGAGGTTCTGTGGTGAAAAAAAAGGCCCAGGCTAGGCAACCCATGCCACCCCTGTGAGCTGCAGACCCGCGACCGCTGCTGGTCACTGCCACGGTTGTGGCTAAGGATGCAGTGCTCCTCGTGCTTGCATCACTCCATGTCTGCGCCATAGAACGCAACGTAACCTCCTTGTCTTCTTCCTCCACCTCCTCAGATGAGCTACTCAGCTGCATGCCTCTGGGTTCACACCAAGTTGGATTTGCAACCTCATCATCATCCAATGTGTTATCCCATGCCTCGCCCTCAGAGTCACCCTCCTCTTCTTCTTGCCCTGACAGCACAATACAGTCGAGGGTCAGGAAGCTGCTCGGACCCAACCTTTTTTTTCCCCCTGTATGGAGGACAATATCTGCCCCAAACAATTTTAAGCAGAGATGCAGTCTGCTTTATATGCCCATTTTGAGTTTATCAGGTCTGTGTACCCCTGTGTGGAGAATAATATCTGCACCAAAAAAATATTTTCACTAGAGTATAACTATTGTAAAGGAGACCAAAACCTCTTTCATTACAGCTAACCCAGCACATGGAGACCCAATCAGTAGTGTTCGCATTTCCCTAAATTAGTACCTTTAGAAATTGTACAATTAGCAACGACACTTCTTCCCCTACAGCCAACCTAGTAGATGGAGACCCAATTAGGATTGTTCCCATTTGAAAACATGTTGGCCTAAAACCACCAAAGTGGCATCAATTTCAATAGAGTATAAGTAATATAATGGAGACCGACACCTCTTCCACTGCAGCCAACCCAAGAGATGGAGGCCCAATCAGGATTCCCCACATTTCCAAAAATTCCTGGCAGACACCAACAAAGTGGCATCAATTTCAGTACAGTACAAATTGTACAATTAGGAACGACACCTCTTCCACTACAGCCAACCCAATGGATTGAGAGACCAAATCTTTATTCTCCACATTTCAAGAAGTCATGGCCTAAAACCTGCTGCAGCAGCAAGAGCAGGCACACAAGCCATATCACAGACTGCAATTCCGCAAGATCAATGCAGCACATTAAAAACTACAACATCGCCTACTCTGTACAGTCTGCAATTGGGGTGCAAAAGTCCTTTGAGATCCATGACTTGTTCATGTTGATGGAAGTTAGGCGGTCAACACTTTCATGGGACAGCCGTGTGCACTTATCCGTCAGGACACCACCAGCAGCGATGAACACACGTTCTGAGAGAATGCTGGCTGCCGGGCATTTTAAAACCTCCAAGGCATGACAGAAGAGCTTAGGCCATTCATCCATTTTTGAAGACCAAAATGTAAAAGGGTAAAAATCCTCACTGATGGTATTCATATTGAGCTCTAGATAGTCCTCCACCATCCTCTCCAGTCGTTCTCCACGTGTCAGACTTGTACTCTGTTGTGTTGGTGTACGAGTTGGTCTAAAAAATGTGTGAAAGGACTCACAGAAATTGCTTCTGCCACTTACTCTGCTGCTGCTAATGCGGCTAATGTTTTGACAAACTGACGTGCCGGAGGTTGAAAGACTACATATGCGATGCACACTGTGTGCCTCACTCCTATCTTGGGAAAAAGCTCTATTAAGGTTGATTAAAAGCTTGTTTCGATACTCCAACATTACCGGGTCCCTTTCCAGGGTGGGAAGCATCTGGCAATATTTTCTCTTATAACGTGGATCTAACAGAGTGGCAACCCAGTAGTCAGCATTATTTCGAATCCTAACTATAAGGGGATCATGTTGCAGAAAGTGCAGCAAGAAGGCACTCATATGTTGGGCTCTTGTGGGTGGTCCAAAGCCAGACTTTATTGTTGGCTGCGTAACACATGTTGTGTGCTCATATGAAAGTTCATGCATGTAGTAGTCAAATGATTGCACTTTTTCCCTCTACTGAGTTTTTTCTTGCAAAGTGTGCAGATAACGTGAGCTGACTCATCCTTTGCAGTCTCAAAAAAGGCCCAGGCTAGGCAATCTTTGACACCCCTGCGAGCTACAGACCCATGACAGCTGCTGACAACACACAGTTGTGACTAAGGATGCAGTGTTCCTCATGCCAGCATCACTCGGTGTCTGCACCATAGGACGGAAGGTAATTTCCTCATTTTAGTCCTCCACCTCCTCAGATGAGCTACTCAGCTGTGTGACTCTGGGTTCACACCAAGTAGGATCTTCAACCTTGTCATCATCCAATATGTTATCCCATTCCTTGCCCTCAGAGTGACCCTTTTCCTCTTGTTGTCCTGACAGCACAGTACAGTCCGCATGAGCCTCAGGTATCAGAGTCTCATCAGGATCACCTCCCTCCCCGGTGGTTAACGTCTGGTGATGGGGGTCAGGAACCTGCTCGGATCATACTCCGGCCTGCCCCGAATTCAACCTAAAAAAATTTTGGGCATCGGTGCAGATGCTTTCCTCCTCTTCTTGACTCTGTGAATGTTTGGAGTACACTTCTGATGCCCATGGTATAGAATGGGTGAACAGTTCTACAGACTCGCCCACCTGTGGTTCGCTACAGTCAGTTGGGCACTTGGACAGTTGTGACAGGGGGGAAAGCAAGGGTAATTGTGGTGCCACCTCTGTGGACTGTACTGTGTGTGATGTTGAGGTGGAGGAAGAAGAGGAGAGGCCACTTGAAGCAGCGCTTGCCATCAACTTGAGCACCTGCTCTTTCTGGCCCTTACCAACAAGGCGTATCGCTGTGCGGCTGTCTAAGAAAGGGAGTTGAGTAGCCTGTCCAGTAACAGAAGTTGTCAGTTGTCTTTGGATAGGACATGACGGTGTTGGTTCACTAGTCCTTTCACTAACATTACCACGTACCCCACGTATACCTTGAACATCAAGCCTATTCATCCTTCCACCACGACCTTTTTCCCACTCATGTTGCTCAGATACTGTGGTAGAAACACGCTATTAGCAAAACAAAATTAGATTTTTTCCTCTGCAACAGCTCTGCACACACCTGAATTTCTGAGGCACTAAATGACAAGGTAAGATATGGCTTACTGTATAACGTTACTAACCGAACAAAGTATTTTTTTTTACTGTGGATGAGGCCTGTATAACATAGGAGAAATTCTACAAACTATTTCATACTGAGATGTCCCTGCTGTATAACGTTAGGAACCGAACAAAGTATTTTTTTTTACTGTGGATTACGCTTGTATAACATACGAGATATTCTCCAAACTATTTCAAACTGAGATGTCCCTACTGTATAGTGTTAGGAACCGAACAAAATTTTTTATTTTCTGTGGATGAGGCCTGTATAACATAGGAGATATTCTCCAAACTATTTCAGACTGAGATGTCCCTGCTGTATAACATTAGGAACCGAACAAAGTATTTTTTTTACTGTGGATGACGCCTGTATAACATAGGAGATATTCTCCAAACTATTTCAGACTGAGATGTCCCTGCTGTATAACATTAGGAACCGAACAAAGTATTTTTTTTACTGTGGATGACGCCTGTATAACATACGAGATATTCTCCAAACTATTTCAAACTGAGTTGTCCCTGCTGTATAACGTTACGAACCGAACAAGGTATTTTTTTACTGTGGATGACGCTTGTATAACCATCATTACCATCATTGTAAAGAAGCACCTGTACTTTGTGTCACCCCCACCTCATTGTAGATTGTAAGCTCTTACGAGCAGGGTTGTCATTATTTTTGCTTTAATTATTGTATTATCTTAACTATGTTACTTGTGACTGTTGTATATGAACCTCTGAACTGTAAAGCGCTGCGGAATATGTTGATGTTATATAAATAAAGATTATTATTATTATTTGTAATGATGGCCAAGAAACTTCCTAGATTTCAATCCGATTGAGAACCTATGGTCAATCCTCAAAAAGCGAGTGAACAAAAAAAAAACAGAAATTATGTTAAACTCTAAGCACGGATTACGTAATAATGGGTTATCATTAGTCAGAATTTGGCCCAGAAGTTGACATCCCGCATGCCAGTGTGAATTGCAGAATTCTTGAAAAATAAGAGTCAACACTGTAAATATTTAAATATTGAGTTTTTCCATAAACTTGATGTATTTGTAAATAAGCTTAAAAACCTTTGAAATGCTTATCATTTCATCTCAGTAACCATAGAAACATCTGACTAAAAGATCTAAAAGCAGAAAACTTTAGGTAAAACAATATTAGTCTCAGTCTCAAACTGCCCCCAACTTAAGGTGCGATTTCTAGGTGTAGGAAGGATGATGTGGAAATGTGCGGAAATGTGAATTTGTTTTTTTATTATTGTTAAGAGAATTGAATTTTGTTACGAAAGAGCTTCATCTCCATTTCATGAACACTTGCTGCACCTGTTTATTCCGTAAAGTGTATATAAAAGGATTAAGCACTGGTGTCATGACGCTGTTAAGAAGGGCAACAATTTTGTTAAGATCAGGAGAGGAACTTTCAACTGGTCGCACATAGATAAAGATGGCACTGCCATAAACTAATGAGACAACTGTAAAATGAGAAGTGCAAGTTGAGAAAGCTTTGATTTTTCCCTTGGTGGATGGTATCATAAATATGGTAAAAAAAATACTACAATAAGATATTAAACAGAGAAAGAAAGAACCCAAGATCACAGCTGAGGCAAAACTGGCAAAAATGATATTAAACTGATATATATCAGAGCAACTTATCTTTACAATAGCCGAACTATCACAGAAGAAATGATTGATCTCATATGGACCGCAGAAAGATAAACCAAACATTAAGGCTGTGTGCCCACGTAGCGTTTTTCAAGCGTATATGCTGCGGAATTTCCGCAGCGTAAACGCTTGAAAAACGCATGTATATCCGCACCCCATGGTCCCCAATGGCATTCCGCAATGTCAATGCCCATGCTGCGGATTTTTCCGCAGCGTATATGCTGCGGTCAAAAAACCGCAGCATGTTCATTAATTTTGCGGAAGCGCAGCGGAATCAATGTGCGGATGGTACCCAAGTCTGGAGGAGAGGAGACTCTCATCCAGACCTGGGTACCAAAGAACCTGTAAAAAAAAGAAAAAAATAAAGTTTATACTTATCTTCTGATGTTTTCCCTCCGTCGCGCTGTTGTCTGAAGGACCTGCCACGTCATTGAGTCATGTGACCCACCACATGACTCAATGACGTCACCGCAGGTCCTGCACACAACAGCGTGAGCCGCTGAAGCCTCCGGACGGGGCAGAGAATGCATCAGAAGGTGAGTATAAAGTTTATTTTTTTATTTTTTACCATTCTGAACAAGTTGTCAAGCACTTTTCCAAGTGATGCTTGGAGAAGTGCTTGATAACCCGCATGCGGAAATGCATGCAAAGACGCCTCACAAACGCTTCTACCTGGCGGGAAAACCGCATGTAACATCCGCATGCGATTTTCCCGCCAGGGAGAAGCGTAAAAAATATGCTTCAGGTCCGCAACGTGGGCACATAGCCTAACACTGTGGGATAAATAAAAGAAATAAATCCAAATACCCAAGCTATACATACTAACCAAAGGCAGACCTTGTTGGTAATGATTGAATGATACCTCAATGGATGAGAAATTGCCACATAACGATCTACTGACATAACAGCTAAAAGATAAAATTCTATAGTCCCTAATAATACATAGAAATAGAGCTGCAGGATACAGCCTGAAATAGAGATGATTTTATTGTTCAATGCAAGTATCATGAGCAATTTAGGGACAGTCGATGATATGAAGCAAACATCCAAGAAAGCCAAGCTGCTGAGGAAAAAATACATGGGAATATGAAGACGCTTGTCAAACCATATAGCGATAATAATTAACAGGTTTCCAGTTAGAGATGTCAAGTAAAGTATAAAAAACAGTAAGAAGACGCTGCTCTGTGTCCAAGACCCGAGTGTAAAACCAGCAAGGATAAAATCTGTTTGGTTGACATGAATCATTTTCTTAAAATTTTTTGGCAGTAAAATTGATATACCATGATTATAAAGTATATGCAGATTATATACTGTATGTGCAGAAAGATGACACTGACTAATGTAGAACTTTTGTTCATATGTCACATCCAGTAAACCTGTGATTGAAGAAAAAACATTCCAATCGTTATATAGCTTTGCAAGAGTGGTGGGGATAATACTGAATTTCACATGTACAATTTAGCAAGTATATTACTCACCTGTCCTAGTTCCAGTGTTGAGAGCTGCAATGTTCCTCTCACTTGGCCAGTTACATCTCTTCTCCACAGCAGCAGGACACTTTCCTATGATGTCAAGTAACTTGCTTATTTAACATGACTTAGGAGGCAGAATGCCACCTGAGTATTCAGGTAATTTGCATTTCTGCCACTACACAGTTCTACTATATTTAGTGTCCATTCATTTATTCAAGTCTGCTACTGTCGTACTGTACCTTTTCTAAATCAGTGTCATTACTCCTATAGTAGTACTCCTCTCTGGTACATCAGTTCCCCTACTCCAACTGTGTTACTCAGTTCTGCATTATCTGAGCTGCTAATCCATGATACTCAACTCTGCTACAGATAGTTCTAATGCTGAGTCCTGCTACTCCAGCGCCACTTTTTAACCTTGATACATCCAAGTTTCTTTTATTATCCTATTTCCGCTGCTCAGATCTGCTGCACCCAATTCTCCACTGTTCTAGTTCCACTGCTCAGATCTGCTACACCCAAGTCTCCACTGTTCTAGTTCCACTGCTCAGATCTGCTACATACAAATCCATGCTACATCTGTTCTGCTGTTAAAGATAGTCTTTCAATAGGATAGGAAGAACAGGGATGATGGGTCGGCACTCCGTTGGCATGGAGCTTGTGTGGCACCCCAGGGGTCTGGTTGCCACAGTGATAGAAATATCACGTCTGAGAGCAAGTGGGAGGTTCCCTGGTCAGGAGCCCTTGAACATGCAACACCTCCTGTCCCAGACCAGATAGGGGAGGAAACTGCCCTATATAAACTGGGTCTGGGGCGGGGTTAGTCCAGTTAGAGCCTGAAGTGAAGTTCCAGACACAGGGAAAGCAACAGCTAGGAGCTCTGTAGGAGCAGGAGCTGAGTGCCAGAGACTGGAAGCTGATATTGCTCGTCCTGGCCGAAGACACTACGACCGGACGACGGAGTCCGAGGCTGTGAGGACTTATATATCCAGCAGCAGAAACCAGCCGGCAGGGGATTTCAGGTCCTCTGGCCATAAGAAGCCCGGAGGCTCAGTCACACACACAAGGGACCGGTACCGCCATCGAGGAGCGGAAGCTACCAGAGGGTCCAAGTCACCAGCCATACGGGTGAGCACCACAAGGTATACTCAGGGACGTGGGCTACTTCCACTCGCTTACAGCAAGGTAGCCAGGAAGAGTGCAGATAGACGGGGAGGCCTACAACTCCACCTGGCCAGGGGAACTCCTGTTTGCTCACAGACTGACCAGGCCCCTTATGCTAGCCAGTACTCCCGGGATGGTCTGCCTTATCATCATCAGTAAAGACCCTGAACTGCACTGCAAAGACTCTGAGTCGTTCCTGCTTCACCCGTGCACCATCACTCCCATCATCCACACTCGCTGCCCTGAGGCTATACTCCTCCCGTGGGGAGTGGTCCCATCCTCTGATGCGCACACCACACCAGCCTCAGCGGTCTGCCTCGCAGCGGCGGTACACCCTGACCGCAATCCACGGGTGGCGTAGTCGGACATTAAATCATAAAAACCCTATAAAAGACGGCCACTGTTCTGACCACCCTGAGCCACGGACCGGGTCACCGCCACGGAGACTAAAACCCCCCAGAGACCCGGCTCCGGGTAACCCACACACGTGCATACACGGCCCAGGGGGCGCGTCACTTGTAGAGTAGAATATGCAGAAAATAAGTAATTCCAAGCACTCACGTGTTCCCGGCACTCACGGATTTTACATAAAATTCATCATAATGGGTGCATAACATTTGATGAATTGATGCAAATTCAGTGATACTTATTTTTTAGCTCTTTTACTTTTTGATCTTTTTTAAATTTTAACATTTTGCTCTTTAGTTTTAAACTGCTCAAACTGAAAAAAAGCAACTTATATATGGCACAGAGATTTTTCTTCTGTCTAGGATCTCCTGCTCCATCAAGCCTAGGTAAATATATTTGCGCATTTATGTCAACAATATGTCAACAAATGACCTCTGGCGGACAAGATTAAAGTCTGGATAAAATTTTGGGATGCCATATTTCTTATATGGAGAGGTGGAGAAAGAATTACATCACTAACTGAATGAACATCATAAATTCATGAAATGTTCTCTTTAATTTAATTTGAATACTAAACATTTTCTTGATATTGAAGTTAAAAAGGATCTTCTTAGCAACAATACACTGTAAGCCGAAAGACAAAATAATTTTTATATAGGGATATCTGTCACTCTGCCGAAAGTTTTTAAGCCATTCCTAAAAGTCAATTTATACGGACAAGACTCATACAGTATATTGAAATATGAAGTATGTTCCAAAAAAACGCAACCAAAATAGTGGAAAATTTATCACAAAAGAAACATAATAAGCATGAGGTAGACAGTATGAGAATAAAAAAAGAAAGAAAGTCAAAACAAAAAAGTTAAAAAAGACAGACAACAGATCTACTTTTCTCCCTATGTATGATGAATACGCAAAACGGATTAAAAAATCAATTTGCAAATATTGGAAAGTGTTCATAAACTTTAAAAATATGGGATAATCTTCAAAGAAAAACCTCAATTTATGTTTACACAAAAGGGAAGTCATTAGGGAACTAATTAGTAAGAGTAGATAAAAGAAAAGAGAAAATGTCCAGTGAAATGTTTTTGTGAACTTTTCTGCAAAGGGAACAGGACGACTGCACCGTATTGAAGGGAGGATGGATGGGATCATGCATCATGAGATTCTGGCCAACAACCCCCTTCCCTCACTAAGAGCATTGAAGATGGATCATGGCTGGGTCTTCCAGCATGACAAAGACCAGAAGTACACACCCAGGGCAACTAAGGAGTGGCTCCATAAGAAGCATTTCAAGGTCCTGGAGCGTCCTAGCCAGTCTCCAGACCTGAACCCAATAGAAAATCTTTGGAGGGAGCTAAAACTCAATGTTGCCCAGAGACAGCTCAGAAACCTGAAAGCTCTGGAGAAGATCTGTATGGAGGAGTGGGTCAAAATCCCTGCTGCAGCGTGTATAAATGTGGTCAAGAACTACAGGAAACGTCTGATCTCTGTAATTGCAAACAAAGGTTTCGGTACCAAATATTAAGTTCTATTTTTCTATTGTATCAAATACTTTTTTCATGCAATAAAATGCTAATTAATTATGTAAAAATCATACAATGTTATTTTCTGTTGTTTTTTTAAGATTCTGTCTCTCACAGGTGAAGTGTACCTACGATAAAAATTACATACCTCTCCATTCTTTGAAGGTGGGAAAACTTGCAAAATTGTCAGTGTATCAAATTCATATTTTCCTTCTGTAAAACCTGAAAATAAAAAAGCTACGAACATACAAGCAGGTAGACAAGGACGAGAAACTAAGCAAATGTGGGGAAAATACAGTTAACAGTCCTTCCTTTGAAATGGGTATCAAAGTCTGTGACTTAAAATGTAAGGTTTTATAAGAAGTAGATGGTGACATTATGGAAATAGTTAATGTGGGATTGTTGCAACCCAGGGTTCAGGTCCAAAAGATCTTAATGAAGTCTGCAATTACAGCCTGTTCTTTTAATTATCTAGATGACAAACCTCAACGAAGTATGAAATTCTAACAGTAGGAGAAGTGATAACTTATTGACTGATCAGGGTGCAACTTTTGAGATCCTCATCAATCTGCAGAACAACGAACATTTATCTCCATTTCAATGGCACTATGGGTCTGCCAAGCGATGAGGTTGGCTTTTACTGGATGGAGAGGAGGTCTGGCATGCACCCTGCCACACCATTCTAACAGAATGAAATTGCCCCATCAGGGATGAAAATTACTCATTCTACCAGTCAGTGTGGGTCCAAGCTGTCAGATCTCCACCTATCAAAAAGTTATCACCTATCCTCAACTTGTTTTCAAAAGAGAATCCCTTTAAAGGAAACCTGGCATCATCAAAATGCTATTTACTTGCAGATATAAGATTAATCTGCAGGTAAATATGGTTAAAATCCTGTGTAGTCGTCTGCCTTGAAGAGTGACTACACAGAGAAAATGAAGTTTTATTCACGGTCCGTTGCAGAGTTGTGAGTATGTCACTGGTCAATATACTGGGAACGCAGATGTAATTGTGACGCCTCTACTCGAAAAGCCCGTGTTTTACCCTGGGTGTTGGGGGGCTCGGTGTCGGGCCCTGTGTTGAAGAGATGGGATGAAGCTGTGGCCCGGGCCCGACCCGTGCTCAGGGCCGTCACATTAGAAAGAGATGGTGTGGGCTTGTCCGGGTTGAGTGGCTGATTAACGACTACACCACCTGTGGTGTCTGGTGAAGGGCCACCAGCAGTCCGCTGAGGCCCGGTGTCATGGCGGCCAACGTTCTCGCTGCTCCCCACAGGCAGAGCAAGGCCCCAGGGCAGGCAAGACAGGATGAAGGGAGTAGTAGTGCGGGGAGTACGGGCACCGCGTCGCGTGGTATGGCGCATAAAGAACAGTCCGGAGGCCATAGGGGTGAACTTCCAAGGCTTTTACTCACTCGGAGATGACAGCGGGAAGGCGACTCCCTGCTCCTCGCGGAGTCCTGCGGCCACCAGGGACAGGGGTCCGACTACCTCCGAGGAAGTCCAGTGTTCGGTAGCGACCCTACACCAGAGTGTTCCTGCACTACAGACTTCACCCTTTCCCATCTGTGCGTGTGTAGATAGGCCAGGTCTCCCTCTGAGCTCCTCTCAGGTGTAGGGCTCGGGTGGCAATTCCTCTCCATTGGACGCCCGGTGGGATCCTCAGGGCCTAACCGGGCTTTCCCGTCCTGGACGTGGAGTACAAGGTCGGGTGTCGGGGGCCGGTACCCCTCTTGCAGCCGGAATCCCTCTGAATAGATCAGGTAGGCGAGGACAGGTGGCATGCTCCGCTCCGTCTGCATCCTCCCCGGGACCCATTTGCTAGGGAGCCCCACTCTAAAGCTCCCGGGCCTTCTTGATCCTGGTCCTTGGCCGGGTTGAGACATTCCTTGTCTGCAACCTACCTCTCGTCCCAAGGCTGGGGTACGAGGGCTATGCCCCTTGCCGGTGCAGGCCCACACAGGATCTGCGCTCCCGGAGGGAAGTCACATTACACACAGTATTTTGACAGCACAGCACGACCAGCTAATCACTATGGAGAATTAGCAGAAGGACGGACCAAGATCAAAGATGGCATTCTATTAAATATGAAATTTGAAGTGTAACTAACTTGTTGTTCCTCCACCCACACCCACTAACTGGTTCCTACCACTTTGTGTTCCCCAGTCTCCCTGTAACCAGGGGAGCAGCACCTAGTGCATACTAGCTCCCTCTGGTGGAAATGTGGTGTTGGATGCAAAAGGTTAGGTCACAACCATCACACTGGCCTTACCTCAGAGGAGGAACACCACACTCCATTGGAGAAGTGCATCATTCCTGTGGCGGTCGAACCCTCAGGGGTGCCACATAATCATACCCTGACACTATGTCTGCATAAGGGACATTAAACTTATGGAGAATAACTTTTCGTCGTAATCAAATTTCCTGTAAAAATCCACATGAATAAGTGAATTTGAATTTAGCCTGATCTGCTCATCTTTAATTTTAGGGTCTTCCCTATGGCGACAGCAACTTAAAGGGGTTGTCCACTACTCGTAGTTCCGGGGCTCTCGTGCGGTTGTTATGACACATGAGCCTGGCACCCAATCAATGCTGGCATCAGTGTCCCTGCCTTCGTAGGAATTGAACATGAAGAGGAAGTCCGTGCTGCGGCTGATCTCTCACTCCCTCTTCATGTTCAATTCGTATGAAGGCGAGGACACTAATGCCAGCGCTGATTGGGCGCCGGGCTCAAGTGTCATAACAACCGCACGAGTGCCCCGGGACCATGAGTGCCGACACCGTTGGAACGGCGCCTGCACGGGAGGTGAGTGTAAGTTTTTTCATTTTATTGGGGCCAAATATTTAGATCAAGAAGGGGTTGTCCTAGTAGTGGACAAAATCCTTTAATAACAGCACAATTACAACAAGTATCTTCAGAGCCCCCTGGAGTTAGGACATCAGTAAATTATGATACAGCAAAATTGAATAAATTGTACAACACATGAGAATCAATTAAATATTTGTAATATGATTAAGTCATATGTGTGTAACCATTTATGAGTGAGCTGAACGTGGAGAATGGAAATAATAAATTCTAATTCTATAAATTATAAGCAAGTAATACCAGTGTAGTGAGAAAATGAAGCCAATAACTTTGAAATGCGAACGTGCACTAAAGACTAATATACTGTGCTATATCTAATGACTCGTGCTGCTTCTCCCACATTTTTAGTAGCTTTATCATCTCATCATCAACATCAGACTGAAAGTATTTGTTGGCCTGTATGAAGGTAAATGTTTTTTTCTGAAATCTTTCTAGCTATAGTTGCAAAGAATGAGCTTTGCCTTTGTAAAAATAAAAGTTATTCTGACATTTAACATTTCTGAAATCAAGACAAGTTCAATTTTTGAATGTGAATAGAGAGGTTAAAACTGTATGTCAGGGCAAATTCACTGCTCTAACTTTTAGAATTCTGTAAGATCCATAACTGTGACTGTCATGTGGGCAAGAAAATATTGCCACAACATGGCAGTGTATCCATTTGCTTAACGTGCATTCACACAAACTAGCACACAATAGTAATTTCTGATTGTACAGTAGTACATGTGATTGTATTTGATTACAGCTAATCCTAAAATTAATTGTGACATGATGAGACATTGCTTTCAATTGCTATACTTACGGACTATGTGCAGTATATATGCTTATCCCTATATAAATATCTGGAATGAAATACAATCATAAAACTGTAGCTAATTTAAACAATATAAGGCTATGTTCACACACATTGGGTTTTTCAGTGTATTTTGTTGCAGAATTTTATGCAAATTTTCAGCTGCATTTTTGTTCACACATCTTGTTTTTTTTGCTGAGTATTTTGTATCTTGGTTGGGTTTTTGGAAAATAGAGCATGTCACTTCTTTCAGCGTTTCTTCAGCGCTTTTTCACCCATAGGAAGTAATGGGTGGTGAAAAAAATGCAGAAAAAACGCACCATTTTTAACATCAAAATAGAATGGGGTTCTTTTTTCACAGAACTTTATGTGCATGCATAAACAGAGACAGAAGGACGCTGAAAAAAATGATGAAAAAACACATAAAAAAACGCAGCAAAACCTGCGTTTTTGACGCAGATGATTTCCTGCCAGAGATCAGTTTT
The DNA here is from genome assembly GCF_046119375.1 of Phyllobates terribilis. Taxonomy (NCBI): domain Eukaryota; kingdom Metazoa; phylum Chordata; class Amphibia; order Anura; family Dendrobatidae; genus Phyllobates; species Phyllobates terribilis. The sequence continues at coordinate 249,623,398 of NW_027362761.1, forward strand.
GCTGCAGATTTCTGACGTAAAAAAAAACACAACATGTGGGAACATAACCTAAAGATAGAAAAAACACTAAGGTTGTGTGCCCACGATGCGGATTTAATGCGTTTCTGCGGCGCCATTTGGGCCGCGAAGACGCATTAAAAACGCATGTTAAGTTGTCTGCCATATTTCCCAATAATAATCCGCATGTGCTGTGCACATGCTGCGGAAATTTCCGCTGCAGATTATCACTGCTGAAAAATCCGCAGCACAATCATTTCTTGTGCGTAAACGCAGCGAAATCGCCGCCATTGACTTGCATTGAACCGCATAACATCCGCATTTATGCATGCGGATGTTGTGCGGTTCAATGCGCGGGTGGTACCTGGGTCTGGAGAAGAGGAAACTCTCATCCGACCCGGGTACCATTAGTAAAGAAAGAATTAAAATGCAAAAAATAAAAAAAAACATTTTACTTATCTCTCCAGCGGCCCCCGGTGTCCTCTCCGATGGCATGCTCTGTCCTCAGCGTCCCGCGGTGTTCTGAAAGGACCTGCGCTGACGTAATTTAGTCATGTAATGGTCACGCGACCGCTGGCATCGGCAGTCACGTGACCTGTCAGCTGACTACATGACGTCAGCGCAGGTCCTTTCAGAACACCGCGGGACGCCGAGGAAAGAGGACGGCACCGGAGAAGAAGACCGGGGGCCACGGGAGAGGTAAGTATAATGTTTTTTTTGTTTTTTTTACGTTTTAATTATTTTTTTTTTACTATTGATGCTGCATTTAAAGCAGCATAAGTTGGTCACACAATATAAATCCATGCCAGTTGCGTGGATTTATATTGTGTGACCAACTTGTCCAGCACTTTTCCAAGTGATGCTCAAAATCGCTTGGAAAAGCGCTTGAAAAAACGCATGCGGAAATGCATGCAAAAACGCTTGAAAAACGCTTCTCCCTGGCAGAAAAACGCATGTAAAATTCGCATGTGTTTTTTCTGCCAAGGAGATGCAGAAATGTTCATCGTGGGCACATAGCCTTATTCATAGTAAAAACTTTTATATAAACCCAATTGCAGTCTAACCTGAAGTCTTGATTAGAGATGAGCGTTGTTCTACTCGAACTGTTCGCCAATCTCAAATTCGAGCTGTTTTGGGCGGTGTTCGAGCCGTTCGGCGAACACGAACAATTTGAGAAAAATTCGGCTGTTCGAGGTTATGTTCGATAACTGTTCGTGCACCAAAATCATAACTGGATTTTTTCTCAGTGATGATGAAAATTAATGTTAATACGCAGTTTGAGTGTACAGCGGGGTGGGGGGAGGGGCAGGGGATGGATCTCTGCAGGAACAATGAAGATCTCCATTTTTTTTTCTCTTTCCCGCATTTGCAGTGGGGAGGTGCAATCTGTCAGCCTATCAGCAACGCACACACGGAGCAAACTGCTTTTTTTCACACAAGCAAGGGCATGTGTCATTGGCAGTGTATGTCACATGTCCTTGCCCTATAAGACCAAGCCATTTTCCCCGTCGCCACCATTTTCTCACTGCTGCAGCTGCGTGTTAGACGGCACCGCTGTTGCTGTGTGCGCTATACCTTGTTAATTTGAAGCCAATTTTCGCACAAATCTACAGATAGTTTGGGAGTAGGGAATAGTTGTGATTGCAGTCCTTTTAAGGACTAGGTTACAGCATTTCCTACGACTTTTATCAGGGAGGTCTGTGCTCTTAAATAGATAGGTTGTGGGAGTAAAGACTAATTGTAATTGGAGTCCTTTTCAGGACTAGGTTACATGAGTTCCTATCAGTTTTTGCCAGGCAGGTCTATGCCAGTGCTGTGCAAGTTTTTTCACAGCATTTGGCTGAATCTAGCAAAGCTAATCCTCTTTGGCCTATTGCAGAGTGTGTTAGTCAGTGGAGTAGCCTATCTGTGTTGCAAGATATACCACCTGTGTATAGAATACCAATTTTTTTACTGCACCTAGTGAAGTAAAATCTTTTGGGCATAGCATCATTCTATTAGTCCATCTATACTGACCTCCATCAGGTTGCAAATTAAAAATAATTTTTTTCTGCATCTAGCTCTGAAAAAATATTTGGGCTTCTAGCAGTGTGTGGGACTTGGTCTATTAGTCCATCTATACTGACCTCCATCAGGTTGCAAATTAAAAATAATTTTTTTCTGCATCTAGCTCTGAAAAAATATTTGGGCTTCTAGCAGTGTGTGGGACTTGGTCTATTAGTCCATCTATACTGACCTCCATCAGGTTGCAAATTAAAAATAATTTTTTTCTTCAATTAGCTCTGAAAAAATATTTGGGCTTCTAGCAGTGTGTGGGACTTGTTCTATTAGTCCTTCTATACTGACCTCCAGCAGGTTGCAAATTGAATATAATTTTTTTCTGCATCTAGCTCTGAAAAAATAGTTGGGCTTCTAGCGGTGTGTGGGACTTGGTCTATTAGTCCATCTATACTGACCTCCATCAGGTTGCAAATTAAAAATAATTTTTTTCTGCATCTAGCTCTGAAAAAATATTTGGGCTTCTAGCAGTGTGTGGGACTTGGTCTATTAGTCCATCTATACTGACCTCCATCAGGTTGCAAATTAAAAATAATTTTTTTCTTCATTTAGCTCTGAAAAAATATTTGGGCTTCTAGCAGTGTGTGGGACTTGTTCTATTAGTCCTTCTATACTGACCTCCAGCAGGTTGCAAATTGAATATAATTTTTTTCTGCATCTAGCTCTGAAAAAATAGTTGGGCTTCTAGCGGTGTGTGGGACTTGGTCTATTAGTCCATCTATACTGACCTCCATCAGGTTGCAAATTAAAAATAATTTTTTTCTGCATCTAGCTCTGAAAAAATATTTGGGCTTCTAGCAGTGTGTGGGACTTGGTCTATTAGTCCATCTATACTGACCTCCATCAGGTTGCAAATTAAAAATAATTTTTATCTGCATCTACAGTACCTCTGAAAAAATATTTGGGCTTCTAGCAGTGTGTGGGACTATTTGTATTAGTCCATCTATACTGACCTCCATCAGGTTGCAAATTCAAAATAATTTTTTTCTGCATCTAACCCAGCCAATAGTTTTGGCCTAATACCACAGTTTGGCCACTCAGCTCTGCTCGGTTACCATCCATTGTTTTTTTGTGCAAACAACTCCAGAGTTGTGAATTAGTTAACCACCAAAATGAGTGGAAAAAGGCCTGCTGCTGGTGGAAAGGGGAATAGGCGTGTTGGGAAGGGGAAAAAAGGTTGTGTCCGTGGGGTAGGTGTTAAAGCAACAGTAACATCTGCAGAAGAAAGACCATCTTCCAGCCAAACTAAAATGTCTACTTCTTTTAGCGGACAATGTGATAAGATCCCTTTCTTACGGCCACGCCAATCGCTACAAATTCCAGATGAGGCACAAAAACAGCAGGTGCTTCAACGGATATCAAGTGCTCCTTTAAGTGGGCTCTCCTCCACATCAACTTCAACATCACAAATACTCCAGTCCTCAAAGGTGTCACCCAAATCGCACTTGCTTCCTCACAGCTCCCAAATCTCCAGCTGCCCGTCTGAGTATGAGGTAGAACAGATGGTTGAGTCTGCAGATCTGTTTACTCATACTATAGCCTGGGAATCAGAGGTCGACTCCAGCGCTTCTGTGAATCCAGACGAGGAAATGATCTGCACTGATGCCCAGAATCTTTATGAGTCGGATCCAGGACCAGACGCAGAAGGTTCTGACCATAATGTAGACCCTCATTCCCAAACTGTAACTCCTGTTGGTGGAGACAATGAGGAAGACGATGATAAGACTCAAATACCTGATTGGAGCGACAACTTTAGTTTTTTGTCAGGGCAGGAACAGGTTGGCTCTGAGGACGACGGGTGTGATAACGCACAGGGTGATGATGATGAGGTCGGAGATCCCACTTACTGTCAACCCACAGTCAGCCAAGAGATGAGGTCAGCAGAGGAGGTGGAGGAAGATGCTAGTGACGACGAGGTCAGGTTGCGCCTTCCTGGACAGAGACGTAGTACTGGAAGCACGTCAACAACTGCATCCTCAAACACAACTCTGCCTCTCACCACAAGTCGTGGTGGCTCTTCAGGTCGCATGGGTGCTAAGCCTTGCATAGCCTGGGCATTTTTTCAGATCGATAAAGATGACCCAACTCGTGTTATCTGTAACATTTGTCAGCAAAAGCTAAGTAGAGGCCAAAAAATACATAGTTTGAGTACTTCATGCATGAACCGGCACATGGACATGAAGCATAAGTTGCAGTGGGAAGCTCAGTGTGCTACAATGCGGCCTAGCCGGCCGGGCCAATCACCGTCTGCCATATCTTGTGCATCCGCGGCCTCTTCATCCTCTGTGACTGGGGGGACAGCAGTCACACCTGTTTTGGGGCGCAGACCTGCCACCTCTTTACCCGCAACAGCCAGCGTGATTGGCAGGTCATCATTTTCTTTGGAGGTGGTAACACCAGCTGGTGTTGAGCGCTGTCCGACATCGATAGCACCACCTTTGGATCAAGGCAACCTAACATGTCCGCCTGCATCTTCCTCACAGACCGGCAGTTTGCCGGGGACACCCTTATCAACCCCGTCTAAGCACAATAGCCAGCCCTCGGTCCCTCAGATGTGGACAAGTAAAAGACCATTTCCTCCTAGCCATGAGAAAGCTAAGAGGTTGAATTTCACCATCTGCAAGCTCTTGGCTACAGAAATGCTGCCTTTCCGCCTGGTGGACACAGAGGATTTTCGAGACCTTATGTCCGTCGCAGTGCCCCAGTACCAGATGCCCAGTCGGCACTACTTCTCAAAGAAAGGTGTGCCTGCGCTCCACCAGCATGTCGCACACAACATCACCGCTTCTTTGAGAAACTCTGTGTGTGACAGGGTGCATTTCACCACAGACACTTGGACGAGTAGGCATGGACAGGGGCGTTACATGTCGCTGACTGGGCACTGGGTAACTATGGTGACAGCAGGACAAGGGGCTGCTGTCCAAGTCTTGCCGTCCCCACGAGTTGTGCGTCAATCCTCTTTATGTCAAAGTTCCTCCACTGCTTCTGCCTCCTCAACCTCCTCTCGGTCTTCCACCTGCACCCAAAGCCTGTCTGGTCATGCCACAAGCTTTCTAACTGCGCAGAAGGGATCCTGCACACCTCCTTACTATGCTGGCAGTAGGGCTCAACGTCATCAGGCGGTTTTTACATTGAAATGTCTGGGAAATGTGAGTCACACAGCTGAGGAGTTGTGGTCAGCTCTGGAGAACCAATTTCATGAATGGTTGTCTCCACTGGACCTGAAACCAGGGAAGGCCGTGTGCGACAATGCTGCAAACCTGGGTGCGGCCCTTCGCCGGGGCAATGTCACACACGTGCCTTGTATGGCTCACGTGTTGAACCTGGTTGTCCAGCAATTTTTAGCCCACTATCCCAGACTAGATGGCCTTCTGCAGAGGGCACGGTCGCTGTGTGCTCACTTCCGCCGTTCGCATCCCGCAGCTCAGCGACTTACATCTCTACAGAAGTCGTTGGGCCTGCCACTTCACCGGCTAAAATGCGATGTGCCTACCCGGTGGAATTCAACTCTGCACATGTTGCAGCGACTGTGGCAGCACCGACAAGCCCTGGTGCAATACGTTCTGACGTATAGCCTGGGCCAACGAGATTCAGAGGTGGGGCAAATCACGCTGGAGGAGTGGTCTCAGATCAGGGACCTATGCACCCTTCTGCACAGTTTTGAAATGGCGACGAAGATGTTTAGTGCTGACGATGCCATTATCAGCATGACTATTCCGGTGATTTACATGCTGGAGCACATGTTAAACAGAATTCGGAGTCAGGTGGTGGCACAAGAGGAGGTGGAGGAAGTAGAGGAGGAGGAGTTGTATGCGGAAGGGCTAACATCTGCAAGGTCCAGACGGTCGGCAGCACCAAGGCGGCAGGCATGTGAGGGTGGGGGAGATGGTTTTACCAGGGCGCATGGTAGCAGCCAAACTAGTGAGGAAGGTGCAGGAGCCCAGGAAGAAGTGGAGGACGAACTGATGGAAGACTCATCAGATGAGGGAGACCTTGATCACATTTCTGTTGTGCGAGGTTGGGGGGAGAGGACAGAGGAAGGAAGCATGATTGTTACCTCGCCACCAACACAACAGGGACTTGGTACTCCTGGATGCGCAACACACATGAGTGCCTTCTTGCTGCACTACCTGCAACATGACCCTCGAATTGTGAGAATTAGAAATAATCCTGACTACTGGGTTGCCACACTGTTAGATCCCCGGTACAAAAGTAAATTTGCAGAAATTATTCCTGCCATAGAAAGGGATGCACGCATGCAGGAGTATCAGCAGAGACTGTTGCAGAATCTTACATGTGCTTTTCCACAAAATACCAGTGGTGCACGTAGTGAATCTCACAGTTCCAACTTGCCAACCGTGGGACCGTCAAGTGTTCAGCACTCAAACCGTAACAGAACCACAGTATCTGCTGGTAACATCAATTTTGCGGAATCATTTCACCACTTTTTTAGCCCATCCTTTGCAAGGCCACAGGAGACAAGAAGTCTGACACATAGTCAACGCCTAGAGACGATGGTACAGGAGTATCTCCAAGTAAACATTGAAGCCACGACTGTGTCACTGGACCCTTGCTCTTTTTGGGCTTCCAATCTGGATAAATGGCCGGAGCTAGCCACTTACGCCTTGGAGATCTTGTCATGCCCCGCAGCCAGCGTTCTGTCTGAACGTGTGTTCAGCGCTGCTGGTGGTGTGCTGACAGATAAGCGCACGCGGCTCTCCACTGATAATGTAGACAGACTCACGTTCATAAAGATGAACAAATCATGGATCCGAAACGACTTTTCTACCCCTGTGTCATCCTGGGGAGAGTAAAAGCTTGATGATTGGTTAAAATCACCCTACCAACCGTTTTAAGCTTTCAAATTACTAATCATGTTTATCTGTATCTTGACTGGAAAATAATTTGGGCTTTGTAGCAGTGTGCAGCACTGATCCTATTAGGCCATCTATACTAAAGCTTCACCAGATTTAAAATTAAAAATAATTTTTAGCTGCATCTAGCCCGGAAAATAATTTTGGGGCTCCGAGATGCGCAAGGCACATAAGTGCCTTCTTGCTGCACTACCTGCAGCATGACCCTCATATTGTCAGAATTCGAAGTAATCATGACTACTGGGTTGCCACACTCTTAGATCCCCCAAACTTTTCGATCAACCTTTTCATTTTAATAAAGACCAAAAAAATGGTCATTTTTGAAATTATAAGCATTAGCAGGTTGTTAGAAACTGAAATCAAACAGTTTTCAACTCAAAACTTTATTCTAGGTGATGTTACATTTTCACATAGGACCCCTTGTTCGAAAGGAGCTTCTGAACTCTCTCGTCCATTGAATTTGTCAGGTTTTGGATGGTTTCTGCTTCAATTGTTTTGCATGAGGACAGAATACCCTCCCAGAGCTGTTGCTTAGATGTGAACTGCCTCCCGCCATCATAGACACTCCTTTTAATGATGCTCCAAAGGTTCTGAATGGGGTAGAGGTCAGGGGAGCATGGGGGTCACAAAATAAGTTTGTCCCCTTTTATGCCCATATCAGCCAGAGATGCAGATGTTTTATGTGCAGCATGAGATGGTGCATTATCATGCAGAAAAATGATCTTGCTGTGAAATACACGGTTCTTCTTCTTGAACCATGGCAGGAAGTGCTGTTTGAGAAAATCCACATACATTATGGAGTTCATCTTTAGCGCCTTCAGGGATCCTAAAGGGGCCGACAATCTCTCTCCCCATGATTCCAGCCCAAAACATTACTCCACCTCCTCCTTGTTGGCGCTGTAGCCGTGTTTGCGTGGGGTGTCCATCAACCAGCCATCCTCCACTCCATCCATCTGGACCATCGAGCGCTGCACGGCACTCATCCGTGAACAAAACAGTTTTGAAATCAGTCTTCATGTAATGTTTGGCCCACTGGAGCCGTTTCTGCTTGTGTGAAGTGGATAGAGGAGGTCGACAGGATGGCGCATGCACAGCTGCAAACCTCTGAAGGACCCTGCATCTTGTTGTTCGGGGGACGTTGGAGGCACAAGCAGCTTCAAAAACTTGTCTGCTGCTATGACAAGGCTTTTTTGCCGCTGCTCTTTCAACCTGACGTAATTGCCTGTAGGAAAGAGTCCTCAATTTGCCCTTATCAGCACGCACACGTGTGTACTGTGAATCAGCTACATACTTCTTGATTGCCAAGACACTTCATCCTGATCATCGCACAATGTTGATTGTAGTCATGCCTTGACCTAAACACTCCACAATTTGTTGCTTCTCAGCAGCCGACACATCCTTTTTCTTTCCCATTTTGGCAGAAAATGTAGGCTGCTTAATAATGTGAGAGAGCCTTCTTAAGTAGTCTTGCCTTTCATTGGACACACCTGCCAAACTAATTAGCACAGGTGTCTGCAATTGCTTACAGTGATATAAAGAGCCCTGACACACATCACCATCAATGAGTTTAACTGACAAACAAACAAATTCTTCCCTTATCACTCCTAAACACTTTTTGTATAATAATTTGGAACGCAGTGTACATGTGCTTTTCCACAAAACACCAGTGGTTCACGTAGTGAATCTTACAGTTCTAACTTGCCAACCGTGGTCTGTATGGAGTTGTTCAATAAAGGGCCCAAAATTAAGATAATATAGATGGGAGAGGTCTCTATGAATAGGAATTCCTAAGTATTTGATACCCTGTGAGGGCCAGGCAAAGGGAAAGTTGGACTGGATGGAATCCTATATGGATTTGGGGAGGGAGACATCGAGGGCCTCAGACTTCGCTGCATTGATTTTAAAATTTTACCATGTAACAAAGTGATCTATTTCAGCCATAACAGCATGGATGAATATATGTGATTGAGTGATATATACTAGGACATCATCAGCAAATAGAGAGCACTTGTACTCGGTGCCTCCCACCTCAATCCACCTAATATTGGGGTTATGGCGAATTGATGAGAGCAGGTGCTCCGTCACTAGGATGTATAAGAGAGGGGACAGAGGACATCACTGCCTTGTCCCATTGGTGATTGTGAAAGGTGATGAAAATGTTCTGACGCACCCCCTGGGCCTTGGGACACCCGGAGCCGGACCCTTTTTGGTGGATGCTGGTGGTTGTAGTCTTCGTGGCGGCGACCCAGTTCCGTGGCTCAGGGCGGTCAAACTAGTGGCGGAACTATTTATGTGGTTTTCATGTTTAAATGTCCGACTATGCCACCCGTGGATTGCGGTCAGAGTGAACCGCCGCTACAGGGCAGACCACTGAGGCTGGTGTTGTGGGTGCAGCAGAGCGTAGCATAACTCCCCACGGGAGGAGTATAGCCTCAGGGCAGTGTATGCGGAGGATGGGGGTGATGGTGCAGGGCAGCAGCAGTAATGACACGGAGTCAGTGATGCAGTTCAGGGCCTTTACTCACAGTTCTTATTATCCAGACCACGTCTGCAGGTAACGGCTGCCCACGTCGTACTGTGCTCACCAGGTGAGGGGCTCAGACAACTCCCAGATAACTTTGGAGCACTTCACAGGACCCCCTTTGTGTGTCCTTTGTCTGGCCTTTCTTACCAACACTTCTGTCCGGCTGCCTCGGGCCTCCTCTTGGTAAACTTGGCGCCTGTTTCCCTGACCCTATGTGGTGCCTTCCTAGCGGGTGTAGCGAGTGGCTGCGCCACATAAAATGTCAGAGCCTCCGGTTTCTAGCTGAGGGTCGTTTCCTGCCTCCACTAGTTCGGGGACCGGTCTCCCCCTTTGGCCTGACCCCTCCACGCAGGTGGATTCGGGCGTGCGGTGGCGACTCGCCCGTCCGCACCCCTGGGATCCCTTCATTCCTCGTTCCTGGAGCCTTCTCCGCTCCTCTTCCTTCCTTCTCCCTCTTCCAGGCCTGGGCCTCTGTTACTAGGCCCGCCTCCGGAGCAGAGCTCATGCAGAGCCCCTGCTCCCTGCCACTTCTGCTCAGACTTCTCTGCACTGAACTAAGATGGTGCCCACCTTTTATACTCCCTTCTCAATGCACCCAGGAACTGCTTCCTCCCTGCTCCTGCACTACAGGGTTCCCCTTCCTCAGTGTTCCCTCCCCCCACTCCAGCCAGGGACAGGGACTGTCGTGCCCATCTCAGGGGCATATTGGTCGCCCTGCCCCACGGCAATGTGGTGTAATGCATGCAGGTGTCGGGTCCTGATCCACACTCCATCCTTACCTGAGAGCGAGATATCACACCTCTGGGTGAGGTGCAATACGTCTGTAGCAACCGAGCCCTCAGGGTGCTACAGTTCCATTTATCTTCAGCCTAGGTGACGTATTGCGATACAGGGCCGTGATTTTGGCTATAAAAGGGTCCCCTAGACCCCTACCCCAAGCTTTTTAAGAGAATCATATATGGCGTGCCAGGAGACTCTATGGAATGCTTTCTCAGCATCCAACGAGAGTATCTAATTACAAATTTTTAACTGCATCTAGCCCAGGAAATACTTTGTGCCTAGTAGCAGTGTCTGCTAGTGAGCGGATTATCCCGGCTGTTAAGCAAGCTGCACCACCTGTAGTTTAGACACTTAATTTTTTCAAAGGAAATGCTTCGGGACCATGGGATACTTAGTGAAGAGCATCAGGAGGCACCCCAAGGCATAGGGGCTGGGACTGGCAGTAGGATGCCTTGCGGTGGACAGCCGAGCTCGATCCTTATAAAAGCTTTTTAACTGCAGCAGCTTTAGTGGACGCTACTGGAGCTGGAATTACCGCGGCTGCTGGCATGAGACTTGCCCTCCAATAGATCCTTGTAAATGGATTTAAAGTGTATTCATTCAAATTAGAGAGACAATTTAAATTAAAAAGCTTAGAGCTGCCTCCACCACAGGGGGGCTCGCTCGACCCACCAGCGGACAGGCACCAGTATTGGGAGAGGGGGGCTGGCCGTCAGGGTTCACCGCGGCTCTGGCACAAACCCGGCGACACGGAGGTGGCACGGGCAGGAGCGGACTGGCCGTGTCGGCTTCTCACTTTTTGGATTTTAGAAGGGCATGACATGCCTATATCTGTGTCTCCCCCTCCTTTTACTCCTCCACCTCTTTTATTTTCGCATGACTATATGTACTTGTCACTTTTCCATGTGTTAGTTATGTCTTCTGAGCAGTTTGTCAGGTTTTGGACACCTTTGAAGGTGTTTTCTATGTGTTTCTATGTGTTTTTGTTTGCCTGCCATTGGTTTTAACGGTGTTCGAAGGTGTTCGATGAACAGTTCGACGAACAGTTCGGCGAACACACGGGTGTTCGACGAACCGAACTCGAACACTACGGGGGTGGCTCAACACTAGTCTTGATTTCTCAGAACCCTCCATTTATAAAACACAACAGGCATGGGGCTGTCTTGAAGAGAACATATAAATATATATGCACAGGTTGTGTTACACTCTTCTTGTAGTCAATGACATACCTTATAATATTATGGAAAAATATGAGTTCCCCAGTGTGACTTGACCTGCAGTCATTTATTAAGAGTCCTCTCTGAATTGTTTTCCAGTTTAAGTGTCTCCAAAGCACAACATGAATATTACCACTGGGAGCAACAAAAAAGGACTTCTGACTTTTTCTATGCCTTATCGAAATTAACTCAGATTTCTATACTTTCCAGTAAAAAATATATAGACTGTCATAGGATGCATAATCTATAGGCCCTGTACATTATTAAAATTCCTCTTTGTCCATCTTTGTGTTCAAATAAAGTAATGACCCCCCTCCCTAGTGGCACCGACACAGTAGTAACACCTTTTCTGCCACCATACATTACTAGCCCCAAATGTCCTCCCATTGGCCCCATACAGTATGTTCTATATTCTGGCCCCATACAGTAATAATGTCTTGCATTCTGGTTCATATACAGTAATAACATCTGCTATTCTGGCTTCATATGATCTTCTTAAGGGCACAAAGACGTCGATAGCCAAGTGGTCCTCTGAAGCGGAGATGGCGTTCCAGGAGTTGAAGCTCGCCCTATGCAAACAGCTGGTCTTGGTCACCCCTGACTTCAGTAAAGAGTTTGTGGTCCAAACGAACACCTCCGAGGTCATCTTGGGAGCCGTATTGTCCCAGGAAATAGATGGGGATGAACATCCAGTCCTATTTCAGAGTAGGAAGCTCTCCTCCTGTGAAAAGAACTATGCCAGAGAAAGAATGCTGTGCCATCAAATGGGCAAATGACATGCTGAGGTACTATCTGTTTGGCCGGAAGTTCAGACTAGTGTCATATTATGCACCCCTGAGATGGATGAGGGAAAGGAAGGGAAAGAATGCCCGGGTGACTAGGTGGTTTCTAGCACTCCAGAACTTTAGCTTTTATGTGGAGCACAGACCCGGAAAACTACATGGTAATGCAGATGCCCTGTCCAGACTTCCCTGTTTAGTGAATAAAGGTGCTAAAATCCTCAGCTTTGGGCAAAGGGGGGTGATATGTGACAAAGTTACTGGTAAAGTACTGGTTGGAAGATATGTATCACTGAGGTTGATAGCTTCAGTGATATGAACCTAGGGAAAATGCTCCAGCACACTAAGTGCTGAGAGGAGTTAATCGGCCTATTTTTAGGGATAGGTTTTTATGTGAACAGCTGAAGAATGGGTGGGAGGCTGTTAACCATATCTCCACCCCAGGGTGGGGTTTAGAAGGTAAATAGACAGCCTTCTGAGTCACTCGGTTTTTGGTGTGCCTGAAGGTGAGAGTTCAAAAACACCACCCTTTCGACCCATTCAAAATAAAACAATACAAAATATCAAATATACCCATATTTGGTATGGCCGCATTCAGAATCGCAAACCTATCAATATACAGTATAAAAACAATTAATCTTAACCTTAACCTTCTGGTGATCACTGGAACATGGATCCAGCAGTCTGACACCACCGCCACAGCTGCTCTCTCATATGACGGCCTACAATTTTCACATCCCCCAGACCTGAGAGCAGACAAGGTGGAGGTGTTGGTTTGCTCCTTTCACCACAATGTGCTTTCCAGGTCATCCTCCTGGTTCCCTCACTTATGTTTCCTTCCTTTGAAGTCCACACCGTTAGACTCTTCAAACCCTTCTCCCTGTGAGTGGCAGTTGTATATCGCCCTCCAGGCCCCTCTCATCAGTTTCTGAATCACTTTGCCACCTGGCTTCCACACTTCCTATCCTGTGATATTCCCACTCTCATCATGGGGGATTTTAACATATCCATTGATAAGCCTCTTTCCCCATCTGCCTCTCATCTTCTTTCTCTAACCGCCTCATTCGGCCTCTCACAGCTTACTAACTCTCCTACGCATGAAGACGGAAATACTTTGGACCCGGCATCGACGGCAGCCCTGGCACATGATGCAAACACGATTTCTCCAACGTTGCTCAAGGTGCGCTGAGCGTCTGTGGAGAAAGTCACTTTCAGCAGAAGACTTCATCCACTATAAGTTCATGCTCAAAACTTATAACTCTGCTCTCCATCTGGCTAAACAAGTCTACTTTACCACTCTCATCACATCTCTAGCCAACAATCCTAAATGACTCTTTGAATCCTTCCACTTCCTCCTGAGACCTAAAGTACAGACGCCCATCACCAACCTAAATGCTGATGATCTGGCCACTTATTTCCTACAAAAAATCAATCATATCCGTCAAGACATTTTTACACAATCCGCTCAGAGTCTGGATCCCCGCACCTCAAGTTCACTTTCTATCTTCGAGCCGGTCACAGAAGAAGTGACCAGACTCCTCGCTTCTTACCACCTTACAACCTGCAACACAGTGACCCTCACACCTCCTTCAGTTCCTTTCCCCAGCTGTCACTACCCACCTTACTAAAACATTTAACCTCTCTCTTCCTTCAGGTACCTTTCCCTCTTCATTCAAACATGCCATCATAACTAGTGTTGAGCGAACATGCTCGACACTACTCGGTACTCGCTCGAGCATCACGCTACTCGGGATGTTCGGCGAGCACCGAGCATTTCCGGGTTACTCGGGCGGGAGCTCGGGTCTCCGCCCTGCATGTTTGGCGCTCTTTACAGAGCCAATGAACATGCAGGGATTGCCAGCCAGTCACTGTAATGCTGCAGCCATGTTGGTTGTGGGCATTACAGTGATTGGCTGGCCGCACAGCGTCACCTCGAGTATTTAAAACCGGGCGCCGCCATCTTGGACACAGTCGCTCCGGATTAGACAGTGTAGGGACAGCGCTGCTGATTTAGGGAGAGATATAAACTGCGAAATAGTTAGTGTAGGGTCTGTAAAGGCTGCCAGAACAAACCAACAGTCCTTTTCAGGACTAATATCCATCCCAGATACCAGGCAGGCAGGCTGTATAGAAGACACAGTGGTTATACCAGCAAACGCTGCATTACAGTCCTGTGTGCTCCTGTTGCTGAAATTGCTGGACTTAGCACCAGGTGTCGGGGGCCAGGAAAAATCCTTTTTTTTCATCTAAATCCTCCTTTTTTTTTCCTCCTTCACACTGTACAAATACCCGTCTTATTAACCTTTTGGTGTGTCCCCCCCCCCCCCCCCAAAAAAAAGCGTGTCTCTGATTTTTCAGACACAAATATAACTGTTGAAAATAGTCTGGTGTAGGCTAGAGAAACAGAAGTGTTGTTTTGCACTTCCACGGTTCAAACCTCTGTATTATCCATTTTGGGCCATTTGTATCTAAAAAAAAACAGTTTGAGTGTGTCGCTCACTGTTCAGCCACAAATCTATATATTTAAAAAAGTCTGGTATACCCCAGTAAACAATAACTGTGGTTTTGCCATCCCACGGTAAAAAATCTCTATTATTCAGCTTTTGGTAGTTTTTTCCGTAAAGAAAAACAGTAGTGTCTCCTGACTGTTGTGACACAAAAATATATCTGTTGAAAATAGTCTTGTGTAGGCCCGACATCCCAGTGTGGTTTCACAGTTCCACCGGTCAAATCGCTGTACTATCCAGTTTTGGGCCTTTGGTATCTAAAAAAAAAAGCAGTTTCAGTGTGTCGCTCACTGTTCAGCCGCAAATATCTCTATTTAAAAAAGTGTGGTAAACCCCAGTAAACAATAACTGTGGTTTTCCTCTTCCACGGTTCTAATCTACTCTTTATTACCCTTTTTCCATTGATAGTGCAAGTGTAAGCTATTTTACTTCATTTACTATGGGCAAGGCGCGTGGCAAGGGACGTGGAAGTGGACGTTCTGGTGATGGTTCGTGCAGAGGACGGGGCCGTGGCCAAGGTGAAAATGTGCCACAACCAACAGCCACATCTTCTCGCTCCCACTTCTTGACCGAATTACTAGGGAAGCACAGAACAACACCAGTATTGAGAACTGATCAGTGTGAACAGGTTATTAATTGGATAGCAGATAATACTTCCAGTTACCTGGGCACCACCACCTCCGGTCTGTCTTCCACGCGGTCAACTCTTAGTAGCCGTGAGTCTCAACCGCATACTCCTCCTCACCCTGATGCTCCTTCCTCCCACCATGCCGAGTGTCGTCAGACAGCAAGTGATCCCACACTTGGACACTCTGAAGAGCTGTTCACTGGTCCATTTCCATATTTGGGCCCCTCGCCTGATACGCTTGAAGTGGTGGAAGAGGAGATCCCATGTTGCAATGCCCAAATATTTGAACAGCCACGGCCACAGGAAGTCGACGTTGGCAATCTGTCACAAGAGGTGGACGATGACGAGACACAATTGCCAGGAAGTGAGGAGGAGGATCGTGGTGCGCAAGTGGAAGAGGAGGAGGTGGTGGATGATCTAGTAACTAACCCAACGTGGAAGGAGGACATGCAGAGTGAGGCCAGCAGCACACAGGGGGAGGGAGGCAGAGTACCCCAACAGGCAGGAAGAAGCAGTGTGGAGGCCGCAGACAGAAGGCAGGCAACCGTTCCCCGTAACACCAACACGAGGGACGTATTTTTTAAAGACTCTGCTGATAACCCCAAAAAGGCCATATGTTCCACCTGCCATGCCAGCATCAGCAGGGGTGACAAAACTACCAGCCTGACCACCACCAGCATGATCAGGCACATGGCAGCAAAGCACCCGACTTTGTGGGGCGAAACCCAGGGTCCACGACCAGTGTCAGCGGGTGTCACCACTGCTTCTTCCACTGTTGTGCGTGCAATAGAACCCCCTGTTGTGTGTGCAAGGCAATCCCCTGTCCATATTGCATGTAAAGATGCCTCCTCCTCTCAATCTTCACTTGTTCTGGCAGTTTCTCAAGAAACAGCATCAACGTCCACGTCCACGTCCCACCGCAGCGTTCAATTGTCCATATCCCAGACCTTTGAACGAAAGCGGAAATTCGCAGCTAATGCCCCAAAGGCCACAGTCCTAAATTCGCACAATTCACGACTGCTTGCGTTGTAAATGCTGCCTTTTAGGCTGGTGGAGACGGAATCCTTCCACAATCTTATGGCGGTGTCCGTCCCTCGGTACTCGGTCCCCAGCCGACACTATTTTGCCCGGTGTTCCATCCCCGCACTACACAAGCACATATCCCAAAGCATCTGCCGTGCCCTCAACAACGCAGATACTGGGAGAGTCCACCTGACAACGGACACGAGGACAAGTGCTTGTGGCCAGGGATGGTACATCTCTCTGACGGCACACTGGGTAAACATAGTGGAAGCCGGGACCCAGTCGGACCTTGGGACGGAACACATCCTCCCCACACCGAGGATTGCGGGCCCTATGTCAGTCAGAGTTGCCCCCACAGTGTACAGCTCCTGCGCATCCTCCTCCTCCTCCTCCTCATGTTCAGCCTCCATCTCAGATATCACCACATCAGTTACAAGCTGGAAGCATTGCAGTACTGCCTCCGCCAAGCGGCAACAGGCTGAGCTGAAACTCATAAGCTTAGGTGATAAACCTCACACTGCTTGTGAGTTGTGGACAGCTGTGAAAGAGCAGGCAGATCTGTGGCTGAGACAGCTGAACCTACATCCCGGCATGGTCGTGTGTGACAATGGCCGTAACCTTGTGGCGGCTCTGAGGCAAGGTGAGATCACACACGTACCATGCCTGGCTCATGTGCTTAACCTCGTGGTTCAGCGGTTTCTTAAATCGTACCCCGAGTTGCCAGATCTGCTCGTGAAAGTGCGCCGCCTGTCAGCTCATTTTCGCAAGTCGGCTACAGCTTCCGCCGCCCTTGCTGTGTTGCAGCAGCGTTTGCAGCTTCCGGCACACCGACTGGTGTGTGATGTCCCCACACGTTGGAACTCTACCCTCCACATGTTGCAAAGGATTTGTGAGCAGAAGAGAGCAGTTGTGGAGTACCAGCTGCAACAAGGCCGTCGATATTCAGGTCAGACTCCACACATAAGACCTCAGGAGTGGACCTGGATGTCTGACATATGTAGCATCCTGACAAACTTTGAGGAGGCCACCAAGATGGTGAGTGGCGATGACGCAATCATTAGTGTCAGCATCCCACTTGTCTGTCTTTTGCAACGCTCTCTGCAGAGAATTAAAGAGGTGGCATTGCAGCCAGAGTATGATGAGATGGATCAAGAAGCCGTAGCGGGCGATTACACACAGCCCAGCCTCATCTCATC
The DNA here is from genome assembly GCF_046119375.1 of Phyllobates terribilis. NCBI lineage: Eukaryota > Metazoa > Chordata > Amphibia > Anura > Dendrobatidae > Phyllobates > Phyllobates terribilis. The sequence continues at coordinate 249,640,981 of NW_027362761.1, forward strand.
CCAACGTGCATTGGGGGACAATGAGGGAGAGGAGGAGGAGGAGGAGGAATAACAGGAGCTGCTATCATTCGTTGTAGACGGTAGTACCTGTACAAGTGTCATACCGTCGGTTCAGCGTGGGTGGCCTCAGGACAGGGGGGAGGAGGAAGAGGAGGAGGAGGAGGAGAGCATGGTCAGTCGTCATCTTGGTGAGGACACGGAAATCTTGCCCGTTACCAGTCTGGCACGCATGGCTGACTTTATGTTACGCTGCCTTAACCGTGACCCTCGCGTTGTCAAAATGTTGCGTGACAGTCATTACTGGTTGGTGACACTTGTAGACCCCCGCTACAAGGAGAGCTTTCACTCTCTTATTCCTGAGGTGGAGAGGTCTACAAAAATGGGGCAGTACCAGAAGTCCCTTGCTGCAGAACTCTTAAAAAAATTCCCATCTGAACACGCTAGCGGCAGAGGTCACACTTCGTTGCCCAACCAAGGCGTACAGGCGAGAGAGATGCAGCTCCAATCCAGCAGCGGCAGGGGAACACTGTCAACGTTCTGGGACAGTTTTCTGACACCCGCCCAGCTTACAGGCCCTGAGGCTCGGGGTACTCTCACAAGGAGTGGAAAGTTTCAAAAGATGGTGAGGGAGTACCTTGCCGACCGTACCAGAGTCCTCCGTGATTCCTCTGTGTCTTTTAATTATTGGGTATCCAAGCTGGACGCTGGGAATGAACTCGCTCTGTACGCCTTGGAGGTCCTGGCCTGCCCTGCCGCTAGCGTGTTATCGGAGCGTGTTTTTAGTGCTGCTGGGGGAATTATAACTGATAAGCGCACTCGCCTGTCAACTGACAATGCTGACAAGCTGACCCTTATCAAAATGAACAAGGGCTGGATTGGGCCAGACTTCTCATCACCACCAAATGACAGCAGAGTAACATAAAGTCAAATCCACTGTGTTATTTCGGGAGGTGTATTCACATGCACCGCTTCACACTCACACATGGGTATACGCTTCCTCGTTTCGGCTGTTTTATCTTCTTCTCCTTATCCTCAGCCTCCACCACCACTATACCACCAGGGTGCCAGCATTGCAAGTTCCTCCGTCCTTATTTTTGGCAGTTTTTGCTTTCAAGGCATAAGCAAATACTATGGGACACCCACTCCCCAATAATGGGACTTATGTTTGTAATATGCTGTACTGCATGGCTCTTGTAAGGGCATTGCAAGTTGCTCCGTCCTAATTTTTGGCAGCTTTTGCTTGGAAAGCATAAGCAAATACTATGGGAGACCCACTCCCCAATAATGGGACTTATGTTTGTAATATGCTGTACTGCATGGCTCTTGTAACGGGCATTGCAAGTTGCTCCGTCCTAATTTTTGGCAGCTTTTGCTTGCAAGGCATAAGCAAATACTATGGGACACCCACTCCCCAATAATGGAACTTATGTTTGTAATATACTGTACTGCATGGCTCTTGTAAGGGGCATTGCAAGTTGCTCCGTCCTAATTTTTGGCAGCTTTTGCTTGCAAGGCATAAGCAAATACTATGGGAGATCCACTCCCCAATAATGGGACTTATGTTTGTAATATGCTGTACTGCATGGCTCTTGTAAGGGGCATTGCAAGTTGCTCCGTCCTAATTTTTGGCAGCTTTTGCTTGCAAGGCATAAGCAAATACTATGGGAGACCCACTCCCCAATAAAGGGACTTATTTTGTAATATGCTGTACTGCATGGCTCTTGTAAGGGGCATTGCAAGTTGCTCCGTCCTAATTTTTGGCAGCTTTTGCTTGCAAGGCATAAGCAAATACTATGGGAGACCCACTCCCCATTAATGGGACTTATGTTTGTAATATGCTGTACTGCATGTGACGAGCCCCCTGGGCCGTGTGTACACGTGTGTGGGATACCCGGTGCCGGGTCTCTGGGGTCTGTAGTCTCCGTGGCGGTGACCCGGTCCCATGGCTCAGGCTGGTCAAACCAGTGGCAGTCTTTCTTAGGTTTTGAGGTTAATTGTCCGACTGCGCCACCCGTGGATTGCGGTCAGGGAGTACCACCGCTGCGAGGCAGACCGCTGAGGCTGCTGTTGTGTGCGCAGCAGAGAATGGGATAACTCCCCACGGGAGGAGTATAGCCTCAGGGCAGTGAGTGTGGATGATGGGGGTGATGGTGCACGAGCGCAGCAGGAACGACTTTGCAGTGCAGTTCAGGGTCTTTACTGATGATTATAAGGTAGACCCTCCCGGGAGTACTGGCTAGCATAAGAGGCCTGGTCAGTCTGTGAGCAAGCAGGAGTTCCCCTGGCCAGGTGGAGATGTAAGCCTCCCGTCTGTCTGCACTCTTCCTGGCTACCTTGCTGTAAGCGGGTAGAAGTAGCCCACGTCCCTGAGTGTACCGTGTAGTGCTCACCTGTATGTCTGGTGACTTGGGGCCTTCTGTTAGCCTCCGCTCCACGACGGCGGTGCAGGTCCCTTGCTTGTGACTGAGCCTCCGGGCTTCTATGGCCAGAGGACCTGAAATCCCCTGCCGGCTGGTTTCTGCTGCTGGATATATAAGTCCTCACAGCCTCGGACTCCTGTGTCCGGTTCCTATTGTCTTCCGCCAGGGCGAGCTCTGCTCAGCTTCCAGCCCCTGGTCTTTAGCTCCAAGCTCCTACAGATCTCCTTGCTGTTACTTTCCCTTGCTCTCACTCTGACTCTGACTGTTCTCTGTTCTCTGACTCACTCAACCCCGCCCCAGATCCAGTTTATAAGGGCAGAATTCTCCCCTCCCAGGACTGGGGCAGGAGGATGTTGCATGTTTAAGGGATCCTGACCAGGAAACCTCCCACTTGCTCTCCGACGTAATATCTCTATTACTGTGGTGACCAGACCCCTGGGGTGCCACACATGGCTCTTGTAAGGGGCATTGCAGTTCCTCATAATTTTTGGAAAGTCTTCCATTCACTGCTTAGGCCAATATTGCACAGGAGACCCAGTTGTTATAAATGGAAAAAAAGGTTTAGTTAAGGCCCTCTGACCTCCATGTCATTTCCAAGGGGCATTGGAGTGCCTCGAAATTTTTGGTAGGCATTGCACTCACTGTATGCCCTATAACTGTGTAGCCAAACTGCTCCTTTTGTTACAGAAACATATCCTACAAGACATATCTGGTTGACTGGCCTGATATTGATGTGAATGGTCCCTGTTCCTCCTGGTCTTTCTCCTTTGCCATTACCTCATCCATCATTTATCACCTGAAGCTTTGTTTTAACGGGAGTCATAGAACTTGGATAGTAGCAGGAAAACATCCAGCAATCCTCGGAGGAGGTAGGATATGCGCCAAAACGCTGACCACCTCAGGCCTAGCCGCTACTACATACATGCGCTTGCATTACAACAAAACAAAGCAGATGCTAACTTCTATCATCCTCATCATGCTCCTCACCTTGGCACTCTCAACTCCCCTGATGGAGAAGCCAGGGCCCACCGGAGGAGTCTGATAGTCCGGTGGGCTCGGCCAATGCTGCCCTAAAGCAGGCCAGGCTAAGAAAAGTGTGGGAAAGGTTACCGGGACAAATAGGGGTGGCTGGGGACCGAGTATGGACACCCGGCCACCCCCTGGAGGCTGGGGAGCAAGCGGGGACACCCGGCCACCAGGCGGCTGGGGACTGAGTATGGATACCAGGCCGCCGACACAGCCATGGCGTGGTGGCCAGATTCTGCCTCCACATGCCTAAAAGGCCCAATTTAAAGTGCAAGCAAGCAAGCAGTATGGTATTGCAGCCTGGGGGTGGGTGGGTGGCAGGCTGCATACTTGCGCTTGCATTGCAAGGAATGGGAGAGGTACAATTGAACACTGCCCTGGGACAAGGACTTGAATGGGGATAGTTTCAAGTCTGCAACGACAGGTGCAAGGTGGGAGGCATCTTCGCATGTACCATGAACAGGGGTTTGGCATGCACACACTACAGCGGAATAGGCTCTCCTTCCCACTAAATGCACTGGGGAGGGCACAGGTAATGTTTTGGTATATGCCCTTAATCTTATGTATAAGGCACACCAGGACAAATAGGGGCGGCTGGGGACTGAGTATGGATACCTCGCTGCCGAAGCAGCCATGAGGTAGTGGCCAGCTTCGGCCTCCTCCAAACTAAAAGGCCCCATTTCAAGTGCAAGCTAGCAGTATGGAATTGCAGTCTGGGGGAGGGTGGGTGGCAGGCTGCACACTTACACTTGCATTAAAAGAAAACATAGCAGATGCTAACTTCTGTCATCATTATCATGCTCCTCACCTTGGCACTCTCAACTCCACCGATGGAGAAGTCAGGGCCCACTGGAGGAGTCTGGTTCTCTGGTGGGCTCGTCCAATGCTGCCTAAAGCAGGCCGGGCTAAGAAATGTGTGTGGGGGGGATGTTTCAAGGAGAAATAGGGGCGGCTGGGGACCGTTTATGGACACCCGGCTGCCCCTAGGTGGCTGGGGACTGTGTGTGGACACCCGGCCGCGGGGCGGCTAGGGACTGAGTAAGGACACCCGGCCGCCGGGCGGCTGGGGACTGAGCATGGATTCCAGGCCGCCAACACAGCCATGACGTGGTGGCCAGATTCCGCCTCCACATGCCTAAAAGGCCCAATTTCAAGTTCAAGCAAGCAAGCAGTATGGTATTGCAGCCTGGGCTGGGTGGGTGGCAGGCTGCATACTTGCGCTTGTATTGCAAGGAATGGGGGAGGTACAATTGAACACTGCCCGGGGACTAGAACTTGCATGGGGATAGTTGCAAGTCTGCATCTTCTGATGCGGCAAGGATCACTTATGATGGGCACACTTTTAGACAGTGACCTGGGAGTCAGAGATGCTTCCAGGGGTCTTCCCCATGCTGTTCCCATGTCTTTTCAGCACTTTATGCATGTGTTACACAGCTCATGGCCAGATAAGGTTGTAAAATGTTAAAATGACATTTCCCGGTGAATGCATTTGTCATAGTTGAAAGCAATACAAAAGTGTAAAAACGCAAAAAAAATGCTACTTGTGAACATAGCCGAAGGTGTGGAGGAGTATTTTTGTTTTTGGTCATTTATTTTAACTTATACACAAGTCTTTTCCCTGGAAAGGATGTTCCTTAACATATTTCACAGGAATAAAGTTTCACTTTCGTTTTTGAACGTTTTATTGTGAGCCCGTAAAAGTGGCTTAACACCTCTGACCACGTTGTTGACATCAGTGACCTGGGGGTCAGAAATGCTTCCTGGGGCGATCCCCATGCTGTCCTCATGTCATTTGAGCACTGTCACTATCGTTTTGGGCACTTGTTAGGCTTTTAAAAGACTGCCGGGGGTGCTCGAGTCTCCCATAGACTAACATTGGGCTGGTTGCTCGGGTCGAGCACCCGAGTATCACGGCGAGCTCGGCCCGAGCTTCGAGCACCCGAGCATTTTAGTGCTCGCTCAACACTAATCATAACCCCTTTACTGAAAAAGCCATTCCTGGACCAGAACTGCACTGCTAACTACAGACCGGTCTCTAATCTTCACTTCATCTCTAAACTCCTGGAATGCCTGGACCACTCCCGTCTAATCCGCTATCTCTCAGATAACTCTCTTCTCGACCCTTAACAATCCGGTTTTCGCTCCTCACACTCTACTGAAACTGCCCTCACTAAAGTCTCTAATGATCTACTAACAGCTAAATCGAATGGTCACTACTCCCTGCTGTTTCTCCTGGATCTCTCTGCGTCTTTTGACACTGTGGATCACCAGCTCCTCCTCACTATGCTCCGCTCTATAGGCCTCAAGGACACCGCTCTCTCCTGGTTCTCCTCCTATCTCTCTGACCGCTCCTTCACGGTATCTTTTGCCGGCTCTTCTTCCTCTAATCTTCCCCTTATTATCGGGGTTCCACAAGGATCAGTCCTAGGTCCCCTCCTCTTCTCCTTGTATACTGCCCCTATTGGACAAACCATCAGCAGATTTGGTTTCCAGTATCATCTCTATGCTGATGACACCCAACTATACACCTCTTCACCTGACATCACCCCCACTCTAATACAAAATACCAGTGACTGTCTGTCTGCTGTGTCTAACATCATGTCCTCCTTCTATCTGAGACTGAATCTCTCCAAAATTTAACTCCTTGATTTTCCTCCTTTTACTAACCTACCTATACCTGACTTTTCAATTTCGCTGGGTGGTGCCACCATAACTCCCAAGCAGCAAGCTTGCTTGTATTTATTCCCCGAATACAATCACTCACTCGCTCATGTCACCTGCACCTTAAAAACATCTCCAGAATCCGACCTTTTCTCACCTTTGATACTACAAAAACTCTTACTGTCGCTCTTATTCACTCTCGTCTGGACTACTGCAACTCTCTTCTAATCGGTCTCCCTCTAAACAAACTCTCTCCTCTCCAATCCATTCTGAATGCAGCAGCCAGGGTCGTATTTCTATCAGGCTGCTCCACCGACGCCTCTACCCTGTGCCAGTCATTTCACTGGTTACCCATTCACCATACAATACAAACTCATCTCTCTCACCCACAAATCTCTACACAGTTCTGCACCGCCCTATATCTCATCCCTCATTTCTGTCTGTCTATCACCCCTCCCATGCCCTCCGTTCTGCAACTGATCTAAGACTAACATCCTCCTTAATCCGAACCTCACACCTCCGTCTCCAAGACTTCTCTCGTGCCGCGCCAGTTTTCTGGAATGCACTGCCCCAAATGATCCGACTAATATCTAGCCCCCATGTCTTCAATTGCTCTTTAAAAACACATCTGTTTAGACAAGCGTATCACCTAAACTCACCAACCTAACTCTCCCTTGTTCCCTCCTAAATGTTAATCATAATCTGCTCCTGCCTATTCATCTGTCTCCACATCCTCCATGCACCAAATAGCACACGGTAACTGCTCTTAGACAAATACTGGCTGATGACCATGCTCTACCTATTGTGTCCCCACATTTACATATAGATTGTAAGCTTGCGAGCAGGGCCCTCACTCCTCCTGTAACTGTTGAAATGTGATACATTGTATTGTTTATATTGTCTGTATATGTCCCTACTTAATTGTAAAGTGCTGCGAAATATGTTGGCGCTATATAAATAAAAAAATATTATTATTATTAATTATTCCGATCGGTAAACGGTGTAATGAGAGAAAAAATCAAAACGACAGAATTACGTTTTTTGGTCACCGCAAAATTGCAATAAAATGCAATAACGGTTGATCAAAACATTGTATTTACCGCAATATGGTATCAATAAAAACGTCAGCTCAGCCCAGATCCCGAAAAATGGAGACGCTAAGGGTCTTGGGAAATGGCGACTTTTTCTTTTAACAGACTTTGGATTTATTTATCATCACTTAAATTAAAAAGAACCTATACATGTTAGCAGTCTACAAACTCATAATAATGACCTATAGAATCATAATTTCTGCAAAAATCTGTTTTAGCATTTAGTGACCATGGTAAAAAAAAAAAAAATGCACTTGGAATTTTTTTTTACAGTACATAATATGGCAAAACCAATGATGTTGTTCAAAAGTACAACTTGTCCCGCAAAAAATAAGCCCTCATATGGCCATATTGATGGAAAAATAAAAAAGTTATGGCTCTGTGAACAGAGGGAGCAAAAAGCAAAAGCGCAAAAACGGAAAATGGTCCGGGGGTGAAGGGGTTAAAAAGACAAAGAACCATTCATCACTCTGTTTCTCTTTGGGAATACAGTACACCCCTAGAGTTGTAGCTTTGTCTAATGACCAGGCCCTCTAGCTATCCTTATCTAGATGCTTACTCTCTCATCTGGTGAATATTAGTTTTACAGATGCTTCCTTATTTTTCTCTTGATGCTTGTGCTTGTTAAATCACTACTTTGATGATATTCATTTTTTTTCAATAAAAACTTAAATTGAAAATAAAAAGATGAGATATTGCTGTTCTTAATAAATGAATATTCATTTAAATTTAAATTGATTATTTTAAATTAAAATTGTAAATTTTAATATTCACTTTTATGGGAGACTATCTAAAACCCGTGCATTCTAAAACTGGTAATACATCTCTTTTCTACACTTATTGTGTGTGCACACTAGTGTTGAGCCACCCCCGTAGAGTTCGAGTTCGGTTCGGTTCGTCGAACACCCGTGTGTTCGCCGAACTGTTCGTCGAACTGTTCGTCGAACACCTTCGAACACCATTAAAACCAATGGCAGGCAAACAAAAACACATAGAAACACATAGAAAACACCTTCAAAGGTGTCCAAAAGCTGACAAACTGCTCAGAAGACATAACTAACACATGGAAAAGTGACAAGTACATATAGTCATGCGAAAAGAAAAGAGGTGGAGGAGTAAAAGGAGGGAGAGACACAGATATAGGCATGTCATGCCCTTCTAAAATCCAAAAAGTGAGAAGCCGACACGGCCAGTCCGCTCCTGCCCGTGCCACCTCCGTGTCGCTGGGTTTGTGCCAGAGCCGCGGTGAACCCGGACAGCCGTCCCCCCTCTCCCAATACTGGTGCCTGTTCGCTAGTGGGTCGAGCGAGCCCCCCTGTGGTGGAGGCAGCTCTAAGTTTTTTAATTTAAATTGTCTCTCTAATTTGAATGAATACGCTTTAAATCCATTTACAAGGATCTATTGGAGGGCAAGTCTCATGCCAGCAGCCGCGTAATTCCAGCTCCAGTAGCGTCCACTAAAGCTGCTGCAGTTAAAAAGCTTTTATAAGGATCAAGCTCGGCTGTCCACCGCAAGGCATCCTACTGCCAGTCCCAGCCCCTATGCCTTGGGGTGCCTCCTGATGCTCTTCACTGAGCATCCCGTGGTCCCGAAGCATTTCCTTTGAAAAAATTAAGTGTCCAAACTACAGGTGGTGTAGCTTGCTTAACAGCCGGGATAATCCGCTGACTAGCAGACACTGCTACTAGGCACAAAGTATTTCCTGGGCTAGATGCAGTTAAAAATTTGTAATTAGATACTCTTGTTGGATGCTGAGAAAGCATTCCATAGAGTCTCTTGGCACGCCATATATTATTCTCTTAAAAAGTTGGGGGTAGGGGTCTAGGGGATCCTTTTATAGCCAAAATCACGGCACTGTATCGCAATACGTCTCCTAGGCTGAAGATAAATGGAACTGTAGCACCCTGAGGGCTCGGTTGCTACAGAGGTATTGCACCTCACCCAGAGGTGTGATATCTCACTCTCAGGTAAGGATGGAGTGTGGATCAGGACCCGACACCTGCATGCATTACACCACATTGCCGTGGGGCAGGGCGACCAATATGCCCCTGAGATGGGCACGACAGTCCCTGTCCCTGGCTGGAGTGGGGGGAGGGAACACTGAGGAAGGGGAACCCTGTAGTGCAGGAGCAGGGAGGAAGCAGTTCCTGGGTGCATTGAGAAGGGAGTATAAAAGGTGGGCACCATCTTAGTTCAGTGCAGAGAAGTCTGAGCAGAAGTGACAGGGAGCAGGGGCTCTGCATGAGCTCTGCTCCGGAGGCGGGCCTAGGAACAGAGGCCCAGGCCTGGAAGAGGGAGAAGGAAGGAAGAGGAGCGGAGAAGGCTTCAGGAACGAGGAACGAAGGGATCCCAGGGGTGCGGACGGGCGAGTCGCCACCGCACGCCCGAATCCACCTGCGTGGAGGGGTCAGGCCAAAGGGGGAGACCGGTCCCCGAAACTAGTGGAGGCGAGAAACGACCCTCAGCTAGAAACCGGAGGCTGTGACATTTTATGTGGTGCAGCCCCTCGCTACACCCGCTAGGAAGGCATCACATAGGGTCAGGGAAACTGGCACCAAGTTTACCAAGAGGAGGCCCGAGGCAGCCGGACAGAAGGGTTGGTAAGAAAGGCCAGACAAAGGACACACAAAGAGGGTCCTGTGAAGCGCTCCAAAGTTATCTGGGAGTTCTCTGAGCCCCTCACCTGGTGAGCACAGTGCGACGTGGGCAGCCGTTACCTGCAGACGTGGTCTGGATAATAAGAACTGTGAGTAAAGGCCCTGGACTGCATCACTGACTCCGTGTCGTTACTGCTGCTGCCCTGCACCATCACCCCCATCCTCCGCATACACTGCCCTGAGGCTATACTCCTCCCGTGGGGAGTTATGCTACGCTCTGCTGCACCCACACCAGCCTCAGCGGTCTGCCCTGCAGCGGCGGTTCACTCTGACCGCAATCCACGGGTGGCGTAGTCGGACATTTAAACATCAAAACCACATAAATAGTTCCGCCACTGGTTTGACCGCCCTGAGGCACGGAACCGGGTCGCCGCCACGGAGACTACAACCACCAGCATCCACCAAAAAGGGTCCGGCTCCGGGTGTCCCAAGGCCCAGGGGGCGCGTCAGAACATTTTCATCACCTTTCATAATCACCAATGGGACAAGGCAGGGATGTCCTCTGTCCTCTCTCTTATACATCCTAGTGACGGAGCACCTGCTCTCATCAATTCGCCAGAACCCCAATATTAGGTGGATTGAGGTGGGAGGCACCGAGTACAAGTGCTCTCTATTTGCTGATGATGTCCTAGTATATATTACTCAATCACATATATCCATCCCTGCTGTTATGGCTGAAATAGATCACTTTGTTACATGGTCAAATTTTAAAATCAATGCAGCGAAGTCTGAGGCCCTCGATGTCTCCCTCCCCAAATCCATACAGGATTCCATCCAGTCCAACTTTCCCTTTGCCTGGCCCTCACAGGGTATCAAATACTTAGGAATTCCTATTCATAGAGACCTCTCCCATCTATGTTATCTTAATTTTGGGCCCTTTATTGAACAACTCCATACAGACCACGATTGGCAAGTTAGAACTGTAAGATTCACTACGTGAACCACTGGTGTTTTGTGGAAAAGCACATGTACACTGTGTTCCAAATTATTATGCAAAAAGTGTTTAGGAGTGATAAGGGAAGAATTTGTTTGTTTGTCAGTTAAACTCATTGAATGTGATGTGTGTCAGGGCTCTTTATATCACTGTAAGCAATTGCAGACACCTGTGCTAATTAGTTTGGCAGGTGTGTCCAATGAAAGGCAAGACTACTTAAGAAGGCTGTCCCACATTATTAAGCAGCCTACATTTTCTGCCAAAATGGGAAAGAAAAAGGATGTGTCGGCTGCTGAGAAGCAACAAATTGTGGAGTGTTTAGGTCAAGGCATGACTACAATCAACATTGTGCGATGATCAGGATGAAGTGTCTTGGCAATCAAGAAGTATGTAGCTGATTCACAGTACACACGTGTGCGTGCAGATAAGGGCAAATTGAGGACTCTTTCCTACAGGCAATTAAGTCAGGTTAAAAGAGCAGTGGCAAAAAAGCCTTGTCATAGCAGCAGACAAGTTTTTGAAGCTGCTGTTGCCTCCAACGTCCCCCGAACAACAAGATGCAGGGTCCTTCAGAGGTTTGCAGCTGTGCATACGCCATCCTGTCGACCTCCTCTATCTACTTCACACAAGCAGAAACGGCTCCAGTGGGCCAAACATTACATGAAGACTGATTTCAAAACTGTTTTGTTCACGGATGAGTGCCGTGCAACACTCGATGGTCCAGATGGATGGAGTGGAGGATGGCTGGTTGATGGACACCCCACGCAAACATGGCTACAGCGCCAACAAGGAGGAGGTGGAGTAATGTTTTGGGCTGGAATCATGGGGAGAGAGATTGTCGGCCCCTTTAGGATCCCTGAAGGGGTAAAGATGAACTCCATAATGTATGTGGAGTTTCTCAAACAGTACTTCCTGCCATGGTTCAAGAAGAAGAACCGTGTATTCCACAGCAAGATCATTTTTATGCATGATAATGCACCGCCTCATGCTGCACATAACACATCTGCATCTCTGGCTGATATGGGCATAAAAGGGGACAAACTTATGGTGTGACCCCCATGCTCCCCTGACCTCTACCCCATTCAGAACCTCTGGAGCATCATCAAAAGGAGTGACTATGATGGCGGGAGGCAGTTCACATCTAAGCAACAGCTGTGGGAGGGTATTCTGTCCTCATGCAAAACAATTGAAGCAGAAACCATCCAAAACCTGACAAATTCAATGGACGAGAGAGTTCAGAAGCTCCTTTCGAACAAGGGGTCCTATGTGCAAATGTAACATCACCTAGAATAAAGTTTTGAGTTGAAAACTGTTTGATTTCAGTTTCTAATAACCTGCTAATGCTTAAAATTTCAAAAATGACCATTTTTTTGGTCTTTATTAAAATGAAAAGGTTGATCGAAGAGTGTGGGGGATCTAAAAGTGTGGCAACCCAGTAGTCAGGATTACTTCGAATTCTGACAATCTGAGGGTCATGTTGCAGGTAGTGCAGCAAGAAGGCACTTATGTGTCTTGCGCATCTCGGAGCCCCAAAATTATTTTCCGGGCTAGATGCAGCTAAAAATGATTATTAATTTTAAATCTGGTGGAGCTTAGTATAGATGGCCTAATAGAATCAGTACTGCACACTGCTACAAAGCCCAAATTATTTTCCAGCCAAGATACAGATAAACATGATTAGTAATTTTAAATCTGGTGGAGCTTAGTATATATGGCCTAATAAAATTAGTACTGCACACTGCTACAAAGCCCAAATAATTTTCCAGCCAAGATACAGATAAACATGATTAGTAATTTGAAAGCTTAAAATGGTTGGTGAGGTGATTTTAACCAATCATCAAGCTTTTACTCTCCCCAGGATGACACAGGGGTAGAAAAGTCGTTTCGGATCCATGATTTGTTCATCTTTATAAACGTGAGTCTGTCTACATTATCAGTGAAGAGTCAGGTGCGCTTATCTGTCAGCACACCACCAGCAGCGCTGAACACACGTTCAGACAGAACGCTGGCTGCGGGGCATGACAAGATCTCCAAAGCGTAAGTGGCTAGCTCCGGCCATTTATCCAGATTGGAAGCCCAAAAAGAGCAAGGGTCCAGTGACACATTCATGGCTTCAGTGTTTACTTGGAGATACTCCTGTACCATCGTCTCTAGGCGTTGACTATGTGTCAGACTTCTTGTCTCCTGTGGCCTTGCAAAGGATGGGCTAAAAAAGTGGTGAAATGATTCCGCAAAATTGATGTTACCAGCAGATACTGTGTTTCTGTTACGGTTTGAGTGCTGAACACTCGACGGTCCCACGGTTGGCAAGTTGGAACTGTGAGATGCAGTACGTGCACCACTGGTGTTTTGTGGAAAAGCACATGTAAGATTCTGCAACAGTCTCTGCTGATACTCCTGCATGTGTGCATCCCTTTATATGGCAGGAATAATTTCTGCAAATTTACTTTTGTACCGGGGATCTAACAGTGTGGCAACCCAGTAGTCAGGATTATTTCTAATTCTCACAATTCGAGGGTCATGTTGCAGGTAGTGCAGCAAGAAGGCACTCATGTGTGTTGCGCATCCATGAGCACCAAGTCCCTGTTGTGTTGGTGGCGAGGTAACAATCATGCTTCCTTCCTCTGTCCTCTCCCCCCAACCTCGCACAACAGAAATGTGATCAAGGTCTCCCTCATCTGATGAGTCTTCCATCAGTTCATCCTCCACTTCTTCCTGGGCTCCTGCACCTTCCTCACTAGTTTGGCTGCTACCATGCGCCCTGGTAAAACCATCTCCCCCACCCTCACATGCCTCCCGCCTTGGTGCTGCCGACCATCTGGACCTTGCAGATGTTAGCCCTTCCGCATACAACTCCTCCTCCTCTACTTCCTCCACCTCCTCTTGTGCCACCACCTGACTCCGAATTCTGTTTAACATGTGCTCCAGCATGTAAATCACCGGAATAGTCATGCTGATAATGGCATCGTCAACACTAAACATCTTCGTCGCCATTTCAAAACTATGCAGAAGGGTGCATAGGTCCCTGATCTGAGACCACTCCTTCAGCGTGATTTGCCCCACCTCTGGATCTCGTAGGCCCAGGCTATACGTCAGAACGTATTGCACCAGGGCTTGTCGGTGCTGCCACAGTCGCTGCAACATGTGCAGAGTTGAATTCCACCGGGTAGGCACATCGCATTTTAGCCGGTGAAGTGGCAGGCCCAACGACTTCTGTAGAGATGTAATTCGCTGAGCTGCGGGATGCGAACAGCGGAAGTGAGCACACAGTGACCGTGCCCTCTGCAGAAAGCCATCTAGTCCGGGATAGTGGGCTAAAAATTGCTGGACAACCAGGTTCAACACGTGAGCCATACAAGGCACGTGTGTGACATTGCCCCGGCGAAGGGCCGCACCCAGGTTTGCAGCATTGTCGCACACGGCCTTCCCTGGTTTCAGGTCCAGTGGAGACAACCATTCATGAAATTGGTTCTCCAGAGCTGACCACAACTCCTCAGCTGTGTGACTCACATTTCCCAGACATTTCAAAGTAAAAACCGCCTGATGACGTTGAGCCCTACTGCCAGCATATTAAGGATGTGTGCAGGATCCCTTCTGCGCAGTTAGAAAGCTTGTGGCATGACCAGACAGGCTTTGGGTGCAGGTGGAGGACCGAGAGGAGGTTGAGGAGGCAGAAACAGTGGAGGAACTTTGAGATAAAGAGGATTGACGCACAACTCGTGGGGACGGCAAGACTTGGACAGCAGCCCCTTGTTCTGCTGTCACCATAGTTACCCAGTGCCCAGTCAGCGACATGTAACGCCCCTGTCCATGCCTACTCGTCCAAGTGTCTGTGGTGAAATGCACCCTGTCACACACAGAGTTTCTCAAAGAAGCGGTGATGTTGTGTGCGACATGCTGGTGGAGCGTAGGCACACCTTTCTTTGAGAAGTAGTGCCGACTGGGCATCTGGTACTGGGGCACTGCGACGGACATAAGGTCTCGAAAATCCTCTGTGTCCACCAGGCGGAAAGGCAGCATTTCTGTAGCCAAGAGCTTGCAGATGGTGAAATTCAACCTCTTAGCTTTCTCATGGCTAGGAGGAAATGGTCTTTTACTTGTCCACATCTGAGGGACCGAGGGCTGGCTATTTTGCTTAGACGGGGTTGATAAGGGTGTCCCCGGCAAACTGCCGGTCTGTGAGGAAGATGCAGGCGGACATGTTAGGTTGCCTTGATCCAAAGGTGGTGCTATCGATGTCGGACAGCGCTCAACACCAGCTGGTGTTACCACCTCCAAAGAAAATGATGACCTGCCAATCACGCTGGCTGTTGCGGGTAAAGAGGTGGCAGGTCTGCGCCCCAAAACAGGTGTGACTGCTGTCCCCATAGTCACAGAGGATGAGGAGGCCGCGGATGCACAAGATATGGCAGACGGTGGTTGGCCCGGCCGGCTAGGCCGCATTGTAGCACAGTGAGCTTCCCACTGCAACTTATGCTTCATTTCCATGTGCCGCTTCATGCATGAAGTACTCAAACTATGTATTTTTTGGCCTCTACTTAGCTTTTGCTGACAAATGTTACAGATAACACGAGTTGGGTCATCTTTATCGATCTGAAAAAATGCCCAGGCTATGCAAGGCTTAGCACCCATGCGACCTGAAGAGCCACCACGACTTGTGGTGAGAGGCAGAGTTGTGTTTGAGGATGCAGTTGTTGACGTGCTTCCAGTACTACGTCTCTGTCCAGGAAGGCGCAACCTGACCTCGTCGTCACTAGCATTCTCCTCCACCTCCTCTGCTGACCTCATCTCTTGGCTGACTGTGGGTTGACAGTAAGTGGGATCTCCAACCTCATCATCATCACCCTGTGCGTTATCACACCCGTCGTCCTCAGAGCCAACCTGTTACTGCCCTGACAAAAAACTAAAGTTGTCGCTCCAATCACGTATTTGAGTCTCATCATCGTCTTCCTCATTGTCTCCACCAACAGGAGTTACAGTTTGGGAATAAGGGTCTACATTATGGTCAGAACCTTCAGCGTCTGGTCCTGGATCCGACTCATAAAGATTCTGGGCATCAGTGCAGATCATTTCCTCGTCTGGATTCACAGAAGCGCTGGAGCCGACCTCTGATTCCCAGGCTATAGAATGAGTAAACAGCTCTGCAGACTCAACCATCTGTTCTACCTCATACTCAGACGGGCAGCTGGAGATTTGGGAGCTGTGAGGAAGCAAGTGCGATTGGGGTG
The DNA here is from genome assembly GCF_046119375.1 of Phyllobates terribilis. Lineage (NCBI taxonomy): Eukaryota > Metazoa > Chordata > Amphibia > Anura > Dendrobatidae > Phyllobates > Phyllobates terribilis. Next base: position 249,656,999 of record NW_027362761.1, read on the forward strand.
ACACCTTTGAGGACTGGAGTATTTGTGATGTTGAAGTTGATGTGGAGGAGAGCCCACTTAAAGGAACACTTGATATCCGTTGAAGCACCTGCTGTTTTTGTGCCTCATCTGGAATTTGTAGCGATTGGCGTGGCCGTAAGAAAGGGATCTTATCACATTGTCCGCTAAAAGAAGTAGACATTTTAGTTTGTCTGGAAGATGGTCTTTCTTCTGCAGATGTTACTGTTGCTTTAACACCTACCCCACGGACACAACCTTTTTTCCCCTTCCCAACACGCCTATTCCCCTTTCCACCAGCAGCAGGCCTTTTTCCACTCATTATGATGGTTAACTAATTCACAACTCTGGAGTTGTTTGCACAAAAAAACAATGGATGGGAACCGAGCAGAGCTGAGTGGCCAAACTGTGGTATTAGGTCAAAACTATTGGCTGGGTTAGATGCAGAAAAAAATTATATTCAATTTGCAACCTGATGGAGGTCAGTATAGATGGACTAATAGAACAAGTCCCACACACAGCTAGAAGCCCAAATATTTTTTCAGAGGTAGATGCAGAAAAAAATTATATTCAGTTTGCAACCTGATGGAGGTCAGTATAGATGGACTAATAGAACAAGTCCCACACACTGCTAGAAGGCCAAATATTTTTTCAGAGCTAGATGCAGAAAAATATTATATTCAAATTGCAACCTGATGGAGGTCAGTATAGATGAACTAATAGACCAAGTCCCACACACTGCTAGAAGCCCAAATATTTTTTCAGAGCTAGATGCAGATAAAAATTATATTCAATTTGCAACCTGATGGAGGTCAGTATAGATGGACTAATAGAACAAGTCCCACACATAGCTAGAAGCCCAAATATTTTTTCAGAGGTAGATGCAGAAAAAAATTATATTCAGTTTGCAACCTGATGGAGGTCAGTATAGATGGACTAATAGAACAAGTCCCACACACTGCTAGAAGCCCAAATATTTTTTCAGAGCTAGATGCAGACAAAAAATTATTTTGAATTTGCAACATGATGGAGGTCAGTATAGATGGACTAGTAGAACAAGTCCCACACACTGCTAGAAGGACAAATATTTTTTCAGAGATAGATGCAGAAAAAAATTATATTCAATTTGCAACCTGATGGAGGTCAGTATAGATGGACTAATAGACCAAGTCCTATACACTGCTAGAAGGCCAAATATTTTTTCAGAGCTAGATGCAGATAAAAATTATTTTTAATTTGCAACCTGATGGAGGTTAGTATAGATGGACTAATAAAACAAGTCCCACACACTGCTAGAAGCCCAAATATTTTTTCAGAGGTAGATGCAGAAAAAAATTATATTCATTTTGCAACCTGATGGAGGTCAGTATAGATGGACTAATAGAACAAGTCCCACACACTACTAGAAGGACAAATATTTTTTCAGAGCTAGATGCAGATAAAAATTATTTTTAATTTGCAACCTGATGGAGGTCGGTATAGATGGACTAGTAGAACAAGTCCCACACACTGCTAGAAGGACAAATATTTTTTCAGAGCTAGATGCAGAAAAAAAATTATTTTGAATTTGCAAAATGATGGAGGTCAGTATAGATGGACTAGTAGAACAAGTCTCACACACTGCTAGAAGGCCAAATATTTTTTCAGAGCTAGATGCAGACAAAAAATTATTTTTAATTTGCAACCTGATGGAGGTCAGTATAGATGGACAAATAGAACAAGTCCCACACACTGCTAGAAGGCCAAATATTTTTTCAGAGCTAGATGCAGATAAAAATTATTTTTAATTTGCAACCTGATGGAGGTCAGTATAGATGGACTAATAAAACAAGTCCCACACACTGCTAGAAACCCAAATATTTTTCAGAGGTAGATGCAGATAAAAATTATTTTGAATTTGCAACCTGATGGAGGTCAGTATAGATGGACGAATAGAACAAGTCCCACATGTTAGAACCTTGCTCTTAGGTTTTTTCCTTTGCTGGTCACATGACCTTGTTGGCCTATTTAATCCTGCTCCGCCCTTCTGGCTTTGCTGGACTTCATTGTATAACTACTTTCTAGCTAGCCTGTGCTCTGTATCTAACTCTGTTAGTTTGCTTGGTCTACGGACCTCTATGTTCTATATATTTTGTTTGTTCGTCTGTCTGCTACTATTTCTGTTAGGAGGTGTCCAATTTTCCTCCCAGTCCTTAGTACTTGTAAGGATTCCTTCCCCACATCTATAGGTCTCCGTACAGACTAGCTTAGGACTTTAGCAGGTCTGATCGCAGGATCAGGTTCCCTGTTACATCGTAGGGATTCAGCTGAGTTCTATCGTAGGGACAGATCTCCTCTCTTTCCTTAGCTCTGGGAGCAGAACATAACAGTAAGTCCAGCCTGCAAATTCTCTAAGGAAAGATTTTTCTGTTCCATCATGGTGTCGGTTCAGGATTTGGCTCATCGCCTGCAGGGACTCTCTCTGGAGGTGGCCGAGCTCCGTCAGCACGTGAGTAACTGTCCTGGAGCACATTTCTTGGAGCCTAAGGTATGTTTGCCGGATTTATTTTTTGGTGAACACCGAGAATTTTTTTCATTTAAAAATGCTTGCTTATTGTATTTTCGTTTGAGACCCAAGTCCTCTGGGGATGAATCCCAGCGCATAGGGTTCATAATGTCACTTTTGCGCAAAGAGCCTCAGGAGTGGGCCTTTTCTTTGCAACCTAGTGATACATGCTTTAGATCAGTGGATAGCTTTTTTTCTGCTTTGGGACTATTATATGATGATCCTGACCGTGTCGCATCAGCTGAGACTGAGTTGAGACATTTGAAACAGGGATCAGGTAATGTGGAAAAATATTGTACTCATTTCCGTCGTTGGTCTACTCAAACAGGGTGGAACGATTCTGCTCTGAAAAGTCTATTTCTTGCTGGGCTCAATGAAAGGGTTAAAGACCTGCTAATTGCTTATCCTACACCTGAAGATTTGCAACAGGCTATGCAATTAGCTATACGGGTGGATAGGAGACTGCGTGCAAGGGTTAATGAGAGCAAATCCTCTGCTATGTCAGTTTCTGGTTATGAGAATGTGTGTACTAACCGTGGTGAACCGATGGAGATTGGATCGGTGGCACATCGCTCTCAAGAAAAAGACCGTAGATTTTCTGAAGGCTTGTGTTTCTATTGCGGAAAATCTGTTCATTTGATTAAAGGCTGTGAGCTTCGTATGAAGAAAGGAAAAAAAAATGGTCAGTCATGCCCGTATTACCTGTTTAAATTCCAAGGGTGTATTTTTAGCTGCTTCCACGATTGCTCAGGAAAAATTAATGGAATTTCGGGTGTTTGTTGATTGTGGGTCTACTCTGAATGTAATTGATGGGGGATTCTTGGAAAGACTCAATTTAAAACCCGAACCTTTATCATCCCCGATTGGTGTGGTTTCTGTGGATGGTTCCCCTTTGAAGAATATTACTCTCAAGGTCTGTGAATTTCCTCTCACTATTAATGGTGTTCACCATGAGAAATTGGATTTGGTAGTTTTGAATAACTTGCCTTCTCCAGTAATATTGGGATTGCCCTGGTTAAAATTTCACAATCCTGTACTGGATTGGTCTACCAGTGAAATTAAATCCTGGAGCCATAAATGTTATGACAAGTGTTGTAACGGGCGTATTGCAGCTTTGGATAGGGGAGAATTGCCTGTTCCTATTCAGGATTTTTGGAGAGTTTTTTCTGAGAAGGAATCGCAGGTTTTGCCTCCCCATAGAGACTATGATTGTTCTACTGAATTTGTCCCTGGAGCGACTCTTCCTAAAAGTCGTTTATTTAACCTTACTATTCCTGAGAGGAAGGCTTTGGAGGAATACATACAGACAAGTTTGGCCGCCGGTCACATTAGGCCCTCTAAGTCTCCTGTGGCGGTTGGATTTTTTTTTGTAAAAAAAAAGGACGGCGGTTTACGTCCTTGTCTGGATTTTCGTGAGATTAACAAAATTACTGTACGCAATCCTTACCCACTGCCATTGATTCCTGATCTGTTTAACCAGTTAATGGGCGCCAAGTGGTTCTCTAAAATTGACCTTAAGGGGGCATACAATCTGTTGCGCATGAAGGAGGGTGACGAATGGAAGACTGCTTTTAACACTCCTGTGGGTCATTTTGAGAATCTGGTTATGCCTTTTGGTCTTACTAATGCTCCTGCATTTTTTCAGAATCTTATTAATGACATCCTTAGACCTTTGATCGGCAAAAATGTGGTTGTGTATTTGGATGACATTTTGATTTATTCGCCGGATCTGGAGTCTCATTGGCGGAGCGTACGTGAGGTATTACAGTTATTAATGGACAATTCGCTTTTTGCTAAGCTGGAGAAATGTGAGTTCGCTGTACAGAGAATTAGTTTTTTGGGTTACATTATCTCCAGTGAAGGTTTTGAGATGGACCCGGTTAAAGTTCAAGCTGTACAGGAATGGCCTAGGCCTATTGGTTTGAAATCGATACAGAGGTTTTTAGGTTTCGCCAATTATTACAGAAAATTCATAAAAAAATTTTCTAGTATTGTCAAACCTCTGACCGATCTCACCAGGAAAGGTGCTGATGCGGTTCAGTGGTCTTCTGAGGCCATTGAAGCTTTTGTGTATCTCAAGGAGAGGTTCACCTCTGCTCCCATCCTTATGCAGCCTGATGTGACTAAGCCGTTTTTGGTTGAGGTTGATGCTTCCTCTGTGGGGGTTGGCGCAGTATTGTCTCAGGATAACGGGGATGGATTACATCACTGTGCCTTTTTTTCAAAAAAATTTTCGGAGACTGAACTGAATTACGATATTGGTAATCGGGAATTATTGGCTATTAAACTCGCATTTGAACACTGGCGACACTTCTTGGAAGGTGCGGAATTTCCCGTTCAGGTTCTTACGGATCATAAAAATCTGATATATCTTGATGCTGCCAAGCGCCTAAATGCCCGTCAGGATAGGTGGGCACTGATTTTCTCGCGGTTTAATTTCTCCGTTACTTACATCCCTGGTACTAAGAATGTTAAGGCGGATGCCTTGTCTCGCAGTTTTTCTCCCATAGTCGGTGCTGAGAAAGAGGAGAACATTTTACAAGAAGGTGTTGTGATAGCTGCTTTGGACTCCGTTTTGGAAGATGAGATTCTTAAAGCACAGGAGAATGCCCCATCTAACACTCCTCATGGGAGGTTGTTTGTGCCTGGGACCTTTAGGAGAGATTTGTTTGTCGAGTGTCACGAATCTCGGTTGGCAGGTCATCCCGGAATCTCTGAGACCAAGAGACTGGTGGGTCGCAGTTTTTGGTGGCCTGGATGGCAGAAGGAAGTCATTAAGTGGGTGCGTCAATGTACTATATGTGCTAGATCTAAGTCCTCACATACTCCTGCTGCGGGGTTGCTTTGTCCTTTGGAGGTTCCCAGTGCTCCTTGGACACATTTGGCTATGGACTTTATAACTGACCTTCCCCCCCTCTGAGGGTTTTACTGTCATCTGGGTGGTCGTGGACCGTTTTAGCAAGATGTGTCACTTGGTTCCCTTCGTCAAACTGCCCTGCGCTAAAACTCTCGCTAAGGCCTTTGTCAAGGAAATTGTCAGACTTCAGGCGTTCCTACTGACATTGTTTCTGATAGGGGTCCTCAGTTCGTGGCTCGTTTTTGGCGTGCCTTTTGTGACAGGTTGGGAGTTCATTTGTCGTTCTCGTCCGGATATCATCCTGAATCTAATGGCCAGACAGAAAGGAAAAACCAGGATGTTGAGCAGTTCTTGCGTTGTTTTGTGGCAGACAATCAAGAGGGGTGGTCTGAGTTTCTGCCACTTGCTGAATTTGCTCTGAACAATCATACATCTTCTTCTGCTGGTTGTTCGCCTTTTTTTTGTTGTTCTGGGAGACCTCCGTCGTTTGGGTCGTTCTCCAAGTTGGGATCTGCCGTGCCTGAGGAGGAGAATTTTTCCGGTGATTTGGAGAGAGTTTGGACGGATGTGCGTGGTAATCTTCAGGAGGCCAACAGAAAATCTAAAGACTACTTTGATAGGAAACGACAGGAGGTTTTGTTCGCTGTTGGTGACATGGTTTGGTTGTCCTCTAGGAATCTGCGGTTGAGGATTCCTTCTAAGAAATTGGGTCCCAAGTTTGTAGGGCCCTTTAAGGTGCTTCAGCTTGTCAACCAATCTGCTGTTAGGTTGGAGGTTCCTACCTCCTGGAGAATTAATCCGGTATTTCATGTCTCTCTGTTAAAAAAAGCTGTTGTGTCGGATGGTGACGCCTCTGCCTCTGTTCCTCCGGTGGTGGAGGACGGGGAATATGAAATTTCTCGCATCCATAACTCTAGACGGTATAGAGGTAGTTTGCAGTATCTTGTGGCCTGGAAAGGTTTCGGACCCGAGGATAACTCTTGGGTGAGGTCTGATGATGTTTCCGCGTCCAGACTTATCAGAGCGTTTCACAGGAGATTTCCTGATAAGCCTGGTCCTAGGGGATCCGGAGGATCCTCTTAGAAGGGGGGGTACTGTTAGAACCTTGCTCTTAGGTTTTTTCCTTTGCTGGTCACATGACCTTGTTGGCCTATTTAATCCTGCTCCGCCCTTCTGGCTTTTCTGGACTTCATTGTATAACTACTTTCTAGCTAGCCTGTGCTCTGTATCTAACTCTGTTAGTTTGCTTGGTCTACGGACCTCTATGTTCTATATATTTTGTTTGTTCGTCTGTCTGCTACTATTTCTGTTAGGAGGTGTCCAATTTTCCTCCCAGTCCTTAGTACTTGTAGGGATTCCTTCCCCACATCTATAGGTCTCCGTACAGACTAGCTTAGGACTTTAGCAGGTCTGATCGCAGGACCAGGTTCCCTGTTACATCGTAGGGATTCAGCTGAGTTCTATCGTAGGGACAGATCTCCTCTCTTTCCTTAGCTCTGGTAGCAGAACATAACACCTCACACTGCTAGAAGCCCAAATATTTTTTCATAGCTAGATGCAGAAAAAAATTATATTCAATTTGCAACCTGATGGAGGTCAGTATAGATGGACTAATAGACCAAGTCCCACACACTGCTAGAAGCCCAAATATTTTTTCATAGCTAGATGCAGAAAAAAATTATATTCAATTTGCAACCTGATGGAGGTCAGTATAGATGGACTAATAGAAAAACTCCCACACACAGCTAGAAGCCCAAATATTTTTTCAGAGGTAGATGCAGAAAAAAATTATATTCAGTTTGCAACCTGATGGAGGTCACTATAGATGGACTAATAGAACAAGTCCCACACACTGCTAGAAGGCCAAATATTTTTTCAGAGCTAGATGCAGACAAAAAATTATTTTGAATTTGCAACCTGATGTAGGTCAGTATAGATGGACTAGTAGAACAAGTCCCACACACTGCTAGAAGGACAAATATTTTTTCAGAGCTAGATGCAGAAAAAAATTATATTCAATTTGCAACCTGATGGAGGTCAGTATAGATGGACTAATAGACCAAGTCCCATACACTGCTAGAAGGCCAAATATTTTTTCAGAGCTAGATGCAGACAAAAAAATATTTTTAATTTGCAACCTGATGGAGGTCAGTATAGATGGACTAATAGAACAAGTCCCACACACTGCTAGAAGCCCAAATATTTTTTCAGAGGTAGATGCAGAAAAAAATTATATTCAGTATGCAACCTGATGGAGGTCAGTATAGATGGACTAATAGAACAAGTCCCACACACTGCTAGAAGGCCAAATATTTTTTCAGAGCTAGATGCAGATAAAAATTATTTTTAATTTGCAACCTGATGGAGGTCAGTATAGATGGACTAATAGACCAAGTCCCACACACTGCTAGAAGCCCAAATATTTTTTCATAGCTAGATGCAGAAAAAAATTATATTCAATTTGCAACCTGATGGAGGTCAGTATAGATGGACTAATAGAACAAGTCCCACACACAGCTAGAAGCCCAAATAATTTTTCAGAGGTAGATGCAGAAAAAAATTATATTCAGTTTGCAACCTGATGGAGGTCAGTATAGATGGACTAATAGAACAAGTCCCACACACTGCTAGAAGGCCAAATATTTTTTCAGAGCTAGATGCAGACAAAAAATTATTTTGAATTTGCAACCTGATGTAGGTCAGTATAGATGGACTAGTAGAACAAGTCCCACACACTGCTAGAAGGACAAATATTTTTTCAGAGCTAGATGCAGAAAAAAATTATATTCAATTTGCAACCTGATGGAGGTCAGTATAGATGGACTAATAGACCAAGTCCCAAACACTGCTAGAAGGCCAAATATTTTTTCAGAGCTAGATGCAGACAAAAAAATATTTTTAATTTGCAACCTGCTGGAGGTCAGTATAGATGGACTAATAGAACAAGTCCCACACACTGCTAGAAGCCCAAATATTTTTTCAGAGGTAGATGCAGAAAAAAATTATATTTAGTTTGCAACCTGATGGAGGTCAGTATAGATGGACTAATATAACAAGTCCCAAACACTGCTAGAAGGCCAAATATATTTTCAGAGCTAGATGCAGATAAAAATTATTTTTAATTTGCAACCTGATGGAGGTCAGTATAGATGGACTAATAAAACAAGTCCCACACACTGCTAGAAGCCCAAATATTTTTTCAGAGGTAGATGCAGAAAAAAATTATATTCATTTTGCAACCTGATGGAGGTCAGTATAGATGGACTAATAGAACAAGTCCCACACACTGCTAGAAGGACAAATATTTTTTCAGAGCTAGATGCAGAAAAAAAATTATTTTGAATTTGCAAAATGATGGAGGTCAGTATAGATGGACTAGTAGAACAAGTCCCACACACTGCTAGAAGGACAAATATTTTTTCAGAGCTAGATGCAGAAAAAAATTATATTCAATTTGCAACCTGATGGAGGTCAGTATAGATGGACTAATAGAACAAGTCCAACACACTGCTAGAAGGCCAAATATTTTTTCAGAGCTAGATGCAGTCAAAATTTTTTTTTTGAATTTGCAACCTGATGGAGTTCAGTATAGATGGACTAGTAGAACAAGTCCCACACACTGCTAGAAGGACAAATATTTTTTCAGAGCTAGATGCAGAAAAAAATTATATTCAATTATCAACCTGATGGAGGTCAGTATAGATGGACTAATAGACCAAGTCCCACACACTGCTAGAAGGCCAAATATTTTTTCAGAGCTAGATGCAGACAAAAAAATATTTTTAATTTGCAACCTGATGGAGGTCAGTATAGATGGACTAATAGAACAAGTCCCACACACTGCTAGAAGCCCAAATATTTTTTCAGAGGTAGATGCAGAAAAAAATTATATTCAGTTTGCAACCTGATGGAGGTCAGTATAGATGGACTAATAGAACAAGTCCCACACACTGCTAGAAGGCCAAATATTTTTTCAGAGCTAGATGCAGATAAAAATTATTTTTAATTTGCAACCTGATGGAGGTCAGTATAGATGGACTAATAAAACAAGTCCCACACACTGCTAGAAGCCCAAATATTTTTTCAGAGGTAGATGCAGAAAAAAATTATATTCATTTTGCAACCTGATGGAGGTCAGTATAGATGGACTAATAGAACAAGTCCCACACACTGCTAGAAGGACAAATATTTTTTCAGAGCTAGATGCAGAAAAAAAATTATTTTGAATTTGCAAAATGATGGAGGTCGGTATAGATGGACCAGTAGAACAAGTCCCACACAATGCTAGAAGGACAAATATTTTTTCAGAGCTAGATGCAGAAAAAAATTATATTCAATTTGCAACCTGATGGAGGTCAGTATAGATGGACTAATAGAACAAGTCCAACAAACTGCTAGAAGGCCAAATATTTTTTCAGAGCTAGATGCAGTCAAAAAATTATTTTTAATTTGCAACCTGATGGAGGTCAGTATAGATGGACTAATAAAACAAGTCCCACACACTGCTAGAAACCCAAATATTTTTTCAGAGGTAGATGCAGAAAAATTATATTCAGTTTGCAACCTGATGGAGGTCAGTATAGATGGACTAATTGACCGAGTCCCACACACTGCTAGAAGCCCAAATATTTTTCCAGAGCTAGATGCAGATAAAAATTATTTTGAATTTGCAACCTGATGGAGGTCAGTATAGATGGACTAATAGACCAAGTCCCACACACTACTAGAAGGACAAATATTTTTTCAGAGCTAGATGCAGAAAAAAAATTATTTTGAATTTGCAAAATGATGGAGGTCAGTATAGATGGACTAATAGAACAAGTCCCACACACTGCTAGAAGCCCAAATATTTTTACAGAGGTAGATGCAGAAAAAAATTATATTCATTTTGCAACCTGATAGAGGTCAGTATAGATGGACTAATAGAACAAGTCCCACACACTACTAGAAGGACAAATATTTTTTCAGAGCTAGATGCAGAAAAAACATTATTTTGAATTTGCAAAATGATGGAGGTCAGTATAGATGGACTAGTAGAACAAGTCCCACACACTGCTAGAAGGACAAATATTTTTTCAGAGCTAGATGCAGAAAAAAATTATATTCAATTTGCAACCTGATGGAGGTCAGTATAGATGGACTAATAGAACAAGTCCAACACACTGCTAGAAGGCCAAATATTTTTTCAGAGCTAGATACAGTCAAAAAATTATTTTGAATTTGCAACCTGATGGAGGTCAGTATAGATGGACTAGTAGAACAAGTCCCACACACTGCTAGAAGGACAAATATTTTTTCAGAGCTAGATGCAGAAAAAAATTACATTCAATAATCAACCTGATAGAGGTCAGTATAGATGGACTAATAGAACAAGTCCCACACACTGCTAGAAGCCCAAATATTTTTTCAGAGGTAGATGCAGAAAAAAATTACATTCAATAATCAACCTGATAGAGGTCAGTATAGATGGACTAGTAGAACAAGGTCCACACACTGCTAGAAGGACAAATATTTTTTCAGAGCTAGATGCAGAAAAAAATTATATTCAATTAGCAACCTGATGGAGGTCAGTATAGATGGACTAATAGACCAAGTCCCACACACTGCTAGAAGGCCAAATATTTTTTCAGAGCTAGATTCAGACAAAAAAATATTTTTAATTTGCAACCTGATGGAGGTCAGTATAGATGGACTAATAGAACAAGTCCCACACACTGCTAGAAGCCCAAATATTTTTTCAGAGGTAGATGCAGAAAAAAATTATATTCAGTTTGCAACCTGATGGAGGTCAGTATAGATGGACTAATAGAACATGTCCCACACACTGCTAGAAGGCCACATATTTTTTCAGAGGTAGATGCAGAAAAAAATTATATTCAGTTTGCAACCTGATGGAGGTCAGTATAGATGGACTAATAGAACAAGTCCCACACACTGCTAGAAGGCCAAATATTTTTTCAGAGCTAGATGCAGAAAAATTATATTCAATTTGCAACCTGATGGAGGTCAGTATAGATGGACTAATAGAACAAGTCCCAAACACAGCTAGAAGCCCAAATATTTTTTCAGAGGTAGATGCAGAAAAAATTATATTCAGTTTGCAACCTGATGGAGGTCAGTATAGATGGACTAATAGACCGAGTCCCACACACTGCTAGAAGCCCAAATATTTTTTCAGAGCTAGATGCAGATAAAAATTATTTTGAATTTGCAACCTGATGGAGGTCAGTATAGATGGACTAGTAGAACAAGTCCCACACACTGCTAGAAGGACAAATATTTTTTCAGAGCTAGATGCAGAAAAAAATTATATTCAATTAGCAACCTGATGGAGGTCAGTATAGATGGACTAATAGACCAAGTCCCACACACTGCTAGAAGGCCAAATATTTTTTCAGAGCTAGATGCAGACAAAAAAATATTTTTAATTTGCAACCTGATGGAGGTCAGTATAGATGGACTAATAGAACAAGTCCCACACACTGCTAGAAGCCCAAATATTTTTTCAGAGGTAGATGCAGAAAAAAATTATATTCAGTTTGCAACCTGATGGAGGTCAGTATAGATGGACGAATAGAACATGTCCCACACACTGCTAGAAGGCCAAATATTTTTTCAGAGGTAGATGCAGAAAAAAATTATATTCAGTTTGCAACCTGATGGAGGTCAGTATAGATGGACTAATAGACCAAGTCCCACACACTGCTAGAAGGCCAAATATTTTTTCAGAGCTAGATGCAGACAAAAAAATATTTTTAATTTGCAACCTGATGGAGGTCAGTATAGATGGACTAATAGAACAAGTCCCACACACTGCTAGAAGCCCAAATATTTTTTCAGAGGTAGATGCAGAAAAAAATTATATTCAGTTTGCAACCTGATGGAGGTCAGTATAGATGGACTAATAGAACATGTCCCACACACTGCTAGAAGGCCAAATATTTTTTCAGAGCTAGATGCAGAAAAAAATTATATTCAGTTTGCAACCTGATGGAGGTCAGTATAGATGGACTAATAGAACAAATCCCACACACTGCTAGAAGGCCAAATATTTTTTCAGAGCTAGATGCAGTCAAAAAATTATTTTTAATTTGCAACGTGATGGAGGTCAGTATAGATGGACTAATAGAACAAGTCCCACACACTGCTAGAAGGACAAATATTTTTTCAGAGCTAGATGCAGAAAAAAATTATATTCAATTTGCAAACTGATGGAGGTCAGTATAGATGGACTAATAGAACAAGTCCCACACACTGCTAGAAGCCCAAATATTTTTTCAGAGCTAGATGCAGACAAAAAATTATTTTGAATTTGCAACCTGATGGAGGTCAGTATAGATCGACTAGTAGAACTAGTCCCACACACTGCTAGAAGGACAAATATTTTTTCAGAGCTAGATGCAGAAAAAAATTATATTCAATTTGCAACCTTATGGAGGTCAGTATAGATGGACTAATAGAATGATGCTATGCCCAAAATGTTTTACTTCACTAGGTGCAGTAAAAAAATTGGTATTCTATACACAGGTGGTGTATCTTGCAACACAGATAGGCTACTCCACTGACTAACACACTCTGCAATAGGCCAAAAATATTAGCTTTGCTAGATTCAGCCAAATGCTGTGAAAAAAACTTGCACAGCACTGGCACAGACCTGCCTGGCAAAAAGTGAACTGATGTAACTTAGTCCTGAAAAGGACTGCAATTACAATTAGTCTTTACTCCCACAACCTATCTATTTAAGAGCACAGACCAGCCTGATAAAAGTAGTAGGAAATGCTGTAACCTAGTCCTTAAAAGGACTGCAATCACAACTATTCCCTACTCCCAAGCTATCTATAGATTTGTGCGAAAATTGGCTTGAAATTAACAAGGTATAGTGCACACAGCAACAGCGGTGCCGTCTAACACGCACCTGCAGCAGTGAGAAAATGGTGGCGACGGGGAAAATGGCTGGGTCTTATAGGGCAAGGACATGTGACATACACTGCCAATGACACATGCCCTTGCTTGTGTGAAAAAAAGCACTTCGCTCCGTGTGTGCTCTGCTGATTGGCTGACAGATTGCACCTCCCCACTGTAAATGCGGGAAAGAGAAAAAAAAAAGGAGATCTTCATTATTCCTGCAGAGATCCATCCCCTGCCCCTCCCCCCGCCCCGCTGTACACTCAAACTGCGTATTAACATTAATTTTCATCATTACTGAGAAAAAATCCAGTTATGATTTTGGTGCACGAACAGTTATCGAACATAACCTCGAACAGCCGAATTTTTCTCAAATCGCTCGTGTTCGCCGAACGGCTCGAACACTGCCCAAAACAGCTCGATTTTGAGATTGGCGAACAGTTCGAGTCGAACAACGCTCATCTCTAGTGCACACATTGCAATTTTGCTGTGTTTTTTCAGTGCAGATTTGTCACAAAACCTGAAGGGAATCCTGATGACAGCAAAGTGAATGAGAATCCTGACGTCTCATGCACATGTTGCTTATTTGTGACTTGCAGATTTAAATCTGCAGCATATCAATTCTTTTGGCATTGGAAGTTGGGAAAAATCTGCACTAAAAGCTCAAGTAAAAAATGCAGCAAAAATAAGACAAAAAAAGTGCGTTTTGGCCTTAGCATTTTTCCTGCCAAAAGATGAGGAAATGGTGCAATTTCTGTACCAAATAGTTAATGTGTGAATATGTAAACAGGTCACGGCATGCAACAAGCAGATAATAGCAAGGCGGAGGTAACCAACTTAACTGTTTATTCCCCTGACGCGGGAATGGGAAGGAGGGGTTTAACAGGAGGATATGATATATCAGAGTAAATACAGTATGAAATATACAATGTTGTTATCAGCCCACTGTTATTCTTAGGCTGTGTGCCCACGATGCGTTTTTTAAGCGTTTCCGCAGCGGCAATTCCACTGCAGAAACGCTTAAAAAAGCTTGGTAGCAGGTCTGCAATGTTCCCCAATGATAATCCGCATGTGCTGTGCACATGCTGCGGAAATTTCCGCTGCGGATTATCATTGTGGAAAAAAACGCAGCACTACCAATTATTTTGCTGAAGCACTGCGTTTTCGCTGCCATTGACTTGCATTGGAACGCATGGAATCCGCATCACTGAATCTGTACATGCGGATTCCATGCGTTTCAGTGTGCGGATGGTACCCGGGTTTGGAGAAGAGGAGACTCTCCTCTGGACCCGGGTACCATAGTACCTGTAAAAAAAAGAATAAAATAAAAAATAAACATTATACTTACCTTCTGATGGCCCCCGGCGTCTTTGTCCTGGCTTGCCGGCAGATCGCGGTGGACTCAAGGACCTGCCATGACGTCATTTAGTCATGTGACGGGTCACGTGACCGCTGATGTCGTCAGGTCCTTTCAGTGTACTGCGAGCTGCCGGCAAGCAGACACAAGCACACCGCGGGCCATCAGAAGGTAAGTATATATTTATTTTTTATTTTTTAACATTCTTTCGGTCACACTATATAAATCCATGCCGGCTGCATGGATTTATATAGTGTGACCAAGTTGTCAAGCACTTTCCAAGTGATGCTAAAATCCCTTGGAAAGCGCTTGTCAACCCGGATGCGGAAATGCATGTGAAGAACGCTTCACATCCGCTTGTCCCTGGCAGGAAAAACGCATGTACAATCCGCATGTACAATCCGCATGTACAATCCGCATGCATTTTTTCTGCCAGGGAGATGCAGAAACGCTCAGGAAAAAATCCGGAGCATTTCTGCATCGTGGGCACAGAGCCTTACAGTAAGTTCTCTATACTATCTAGCTTATCTCCAATGCACAAACATATAACATATTTCCATAATGCTCCCCTTGCATCTTTTAGGTCCTAGCAGGGGTCTCCGTTTTTTTCCGCTAGGCTGCAAGTCCTTCTGACAAAGTCAAGCAATATTCTCTGGGCCTTTCTCACACTGGCTGGTCCCTGTCCCGCCTGCTGTACTACCCCAGACTGCCCCCTGTACCATACGTCAGTGCTTTAAGTAACAGCCCGGCTCACTCGCGCCTCTGATTCACCACTAAGGACGTCCACTTCTGGGTCCCCACTGGATCTTCGGTGCTTGACCTGCGACGGTCGTCTATCGAGCCTGAACAAACGAGGGCTGGGTCCCAGGTCTTGACTGGTGCAGGCTGGTTCTTGGATCTTGCCTGGCACGGATCTGGACCTCAGGTCTTGACTGGCGTGGTCTGGTTTACGGACCTTGACTAGCATCATCTGGACCCTGCTAACTTCACGGACCTTGATTGGCGTTGCTTGGATCCTGCTCGTGAGCACATCATAGCACACTGGTTCAGGACTCTTGGTTCATTCTGGGATCTCAGCTTCAGCCACCCCTTGACATACTGTGGGGGTCGTGATGACATTCCACTCGTCCTCCAGTCACTCCAAATTCAAACTATGAGCATGGGTCAACCATTCAAAGAATGAGTCAGACAACAAGCTGGTTCAAACTCAGAGCACGCTCAGAAGACTACTACAGACAACGTTCTCAGCAATGTTCTGTGTTTATTCCTACATACACAAAACTAAATACACTACATAATGGGGAGGGGAAAGGGGTTGTCCGGGGCGGGGTAAGCCATGAAAGTCCAGTGTCTGGCCACTCCTGATTGGTCCACATCTCCTTATCTCAGTCTCTGGGCAGATATTGCAGCCGTCAGCTTATAATCTTGTTTCGTTTCTCTGAAATAAATCTTGGCAACACTGGAACTGTCTTAGTTTAAGTTTCGATTTGAGTAATATGTAGCAAGGAAAGCTTATTGTTATATGACACAAAATGGTGGTTAGTACATAAGCAAAAAAGCGTATAAAAGTTACAAAAGTATAAAAGTTACAAAAATATATATATTCTCTTTTACCCCGACATTCCCCCCTAAACACTAAGCTTTCCCTTGCTTCGGGGCCTTTGAGACTGTCCATGTGTGGGGAGAGGGGAGGTGGATTTCTTCACCCAATCATCTTAGAAGCTGCCCCCTTATGGGACGCCCCCAGACAATCGAGCCCTATCCTGGGTGACACATGGAGTTCTCCCAACTGTCTCTAAACTAAATCTCTCAATTGGACTTTGTCATGGGGGGGCTGGTCAGGCTTGTTCAAAGGAGTGTATTTCTCCATATCTTCTCTTGATTCAGAAAGGTCCCGGAGGTTGGGACAGCATTGGTTATAGCTTTCCTGTATAAGGGGACTATGCAGCACAGGACCACCAGGCCCAATACTAGTAGACCTCCCATTACTAGACAAACTTGTTGGAGGAATCCCTTGAGCCCTCCCAACCAACCTGAGAAGAAGGAGGTATCTACCCCTGTGTGGTAGCTGTCCACCCTGGGACAGACAGTAAGCATATGGAAAGGATATAGAAGAAGGTAGTCATCTTTTATAGACTCGCTTTGTCTCTCTTGCAGTGGGAGGCGTGAATCCAGGTGCTCTTGCCCTCAAGCTTCAGAGCCGTCGGGGTGGTGAGAAGCACAGTGTGCGGTCCCTCGAACCGCGGCTGGAGGCAGTCTTTCCGGACAAACTTCTTCACATACACTAGATCGCCTGGGATGAAATCATGTACTGCATCACCTGTAGATTCTGGGAGAGAAGCAGATACTGGAGAGCGGGTGTTAGTCAATTCTCTAGACAAGGCAATCACAAATTTTACCACTCTATCATGTGTTTCAGACAACTCTTGGGGCCTAATCTCTCCTATCTTGGGTGGGGGTCCCAAACAAAATTTTTATAGGGAGTCAACCCATGTTTGGCCTGAGGAGTGTGTGTGATATGATACAATACTATAGGGAGTAGGTCGGGCCAGGGGAGGGGATGATCTTGGGTCATTTTCAAGAGCTGGGTCTTGAGTGTGGAATTCATTCTCTCCACTTTGCCTGAACTGGCAGGATGGTATGGAGTGTGGAGGCCCAAATCTGTTCCCAACATGTTCCAGAGTTCTTCATAGATATTTGCTGTGAAAGCTGGTCCTTGATCCGATTCTATGACTTGGGGAACTCCAAATCTGCAGGCAATTTCGGTGATCAGTTTCTTGGCTGTGACTTTAGCAGTCATGTTTAGTGTTGAGCCACCCCCGTAGTGTTCGGGTTCGGTTCGTCGAACACCGGGATGTTCGAGGAACTGTTCGTCGAACTGTTCGTCGAACACCTTAGAACACCGTCGAACACCGTTAAAACCAATGGCAGGCAAACAAAAACACATAGAAACACATAGAAAACACCTGCAAAGGTGTCCAAAAGCTGACAAACTGCTCAGAAGACACTCTCTTTAAAAAAGCCGGCCGGCAAATTCAGCAGCGGCATACACCGGTACCCGACAATTTAGACAAGAAGGAATAGAGCATCACACATAGATTAGATAGATAGAAACATGTCAGTCACACATATAAGAAGCACAGTGACAGTGTTGGTTACTGCACTTGTCATTTAGTGTAAAGGATTTATTAAAAAAAATATTAGTGTTTTCATGCACCGTCTCTTTAAAAAAGCCGGCCGGCAATTCAGCATCTGTACCCGACAATTTAGAACAGAAAGAATAGAGCTTCACACATAGATTAGATAGATAGAAACATGTCAGTCACATATATAATAAGTACAGTGATAGTGTTGCTTACTGTACTTGTCATTTAGTGTAAAGGATTTATTTAAAAAAATAATAGTGTTTTCATGCACTGTCTCTTTAAAAAAGCCGGCCGGCAATTCAGCAGCGGTACCCGACAATTTAGAACAGAAAGATAGAGCATCACACATAGATTAGATAGATAGAAACATGTCAGTCACATATATATGAAGTACAGTGATAGTGTTGGTTACTGTACTTGTCATTTAGTATTAAAATAAAGGATTTATTATTAAAAAAATTGGCGTGGGGTTCCCCTTAATTTTAGGCTCTAGCGGAGGTTAAGCAGACGGCTGGGGCAGATGTTTGAAGCCTGGGAAGGGGGTAATACCCACGGAGCTTCCCAGGCTACTAATATCAGCCCCCAGCTGAATACATAGCCTTTACTAGCTATTAAAATGGGGGACCCCCCAAAAAAAATGACGTGGGGTCCCCCCTAATTTAATAGCTAGCAAAGGCTAGGCAGACAGCTGGGGGCTGATATTAATAGCCCAGGAAGGGAGCCATGAATATTGGCCCCCTCCCAGGCTAGAAACACCAGCCATCAGCCGCCCCAGAAATGGCGCATTCATAGGATGCGCCAATTCTGGCACTTAGCCTCGCTCTTCCACGCTGCCCTGGTGCGGTGGCAGGGGGTAATAGGGTTGGGGTTGATGTCAGCTTATAATGCCAGCTGACATCAAGCCCAGGTTAGTAATGGAGAGGCGTCTATAAGACACCCCCATTACTAACCCCATAGTCAAAGTTAAAAAAAACACAAACTCCCAGAATAAAGTCCTTTAATTGAAATAAAGACACAATCCTTTATTGTTCTAAATTAAACCATACTTACCATCACGCCCATTCCAGCTGAAGCCAACGATCTCCTGCAATAAAAGAAAAATAATAAAGCAACCTCATCCTTACCTTTCCATGGTTCCCACGACAGCTTCAGCTCTGCTACATCGAGATGACAGGCTGGACCGCAGCAGAACGCTGCCATCCAGCCTGTCATCCCGCAGACACTGAGAAGCGCAGGCTTGCTTGCGCTGCTCAGCGTCTCTCTGTGACGACATCCAGATGAGCCGAGTTCATGTCCAATGAACTCGGCTCACCTCATGCACGTCACTGACAGCGTGGGAAAATTCTCACGCTGAAGCGCTGATTGCAGGAGAATTTTCCCACGCTGTCAGTGACGTGCAGGAGGTGAGCTGAGTTCATTGGACATGAGCTCACCTCATGCACATCACTGACAGCGTGGGAGAATTCTCCTGCACTCAGCACTTCAGCGTGAGAATTTTCCCACGCTGTCAGTGACGTGCATGAGGTGAGCCGAGTTCATTGGACATGACCTCGGCTCATCTGGATGCCGTCACAGAGAGACACTGAGGAGCGCAAGCATGCCTGCGCTTCTCAGTGTCTGCGGGATGACAGACTGGATGGCAGCGTTCTGCTGCGGTCCAGCCAGTCATCTCGATGTAGCAGAGCTGAAGCTGTCGTGGGAACCATGGAAAGGTAAGGATGAGGTTGGTTTATTATTTTTCTTTTATTGCAGGAGATCGTTGGCTTCAGCTGGAATGGGTGTGATGGTAAGTATGGTTTAATTTAGAACAATAAAGAATTGTGTCTTTATTTCAATTAAAGGACTTTATTCTGGGTGTTGTGTTTTTTTTAAATACTTTACTAGAAATTCATGGCGGTCATGTCTGATACTGGCGTGACCCCATGAATTTTGGGCTTGGGGCCAGCTGATAATACCAAGCTGGCCCTAACCCCTTTATTACCCAGTGAGCCACCGCACCAGGGCCCTGGATGAGTTGGGTACAGCGCCAGAAGATGGCGCTTCTATGAACGCGCCATTTTCCGGGGTGGCTGCGGACTGCAATTTGTAGCGGGGGGGGGCCCAGAAAGCTTGGGCCTCCCTGCGCTGCGGATTCCAGCCCCCAGCTGCCTAGTTGTACCTGGCTGGACACAAAAATAGGGCGAAGCCCCACGTACTTTTTTTTTAATTATTTCATGAAATTCATGAAATAATTAAGAAAAAAAGGCCTTCCCTATATTGTTGTGTCCGGCCAGGTACAAATAGGCAGCTGGTGGTTGGGGGCAGCCCGTTCCTGCCTGCTGTACCTGGCTGGACACAAATATAGTGCGAAGCCCCACTTCAATTTTTTTTTATTATTTCATGAAATTCATGAAATAATTAAGAAAAAAAGGGCTTCCCTATATTGTTGTGTCCGGCCAGGTACAAATAGGCAGCTGGTGGATGGGGGCAGCCCGTTCCTGCCTGCTGTACCTGGCTGGACACAAATATAGTGCGAAGCCCCACTTCAATTTTTTTTAATTATTTCATGAAATTCATGAAATAATTAAGAAAAAAAGGGCTTCCCTATATTGTTGTGTCCGGCCAGGTACAAATAGGCAGCTGGTGGATGGGGGCAGCCCGTTCCTGCCTGCTGTACCTGGCTGGACACAAATATAGTGCGAAGCCCCACTTCAATTTTTTTTAATTATTTCATGAAATTCATGAAATAATTAAGAAAAAAAGGGCTTCCCTATATTGTTGTGTCCGGCCAGGTACAAATAGGCAGCTGGTGGATGGGGGCAGCCCGTTCCTGCCTGCTGTACCTGGCTGGACACAAATATAGTGCGAAGCCCCACTTCAATTTTTTTAAATTATTTCAGGAAATTCATGAAATAATTTAAAAAAAATTGACGTGGGGCTTCGCACTATATTTGTGTCCAGCCAGGTACAGCAGGCAGGAACGGGCTGCCCCCAACCACCAGCTGCCTATTTGTACCTGGCCGGACACAACAATATAGGGAAGCCCTTTTTTTCTTAATTATTTCATGAAATAATTTAAAAAAAATTGACGTGGGGCTTCGCACTATATTTGTGTCCAGCCAGGTACAGCAGGCAGGAACGGGCTGCCCCCAACCACCAGCTGCCTATTTGTACCTGGCCGGACACAACAATATAGGGAAGCCCTTTTTTTCTTAATTATTTCATGAAATAATTTAAAGAAAATTGACGTGGGGCTTCGCCCTGTTTTTGTGTCCAGCCAGGTACAACTAGGCAGCTGGGGGCTGGAATCCGCAGCGCAGGGAGGCCCAAGCTTTCTGGGCCACCCCCGCTGCAAATTGCAGTCCGCAGCCACCCCGGAAAATGGCGCGTTCATAGAAGCGCCATCTTCTGGCGCTGTACCCAACTCATCCAGGGCCCTGATGCGGTGGCTCACTGGGTAATAAAGGGGTTAGGGCCAGCTTGGCATTATCAGCTTGCCCTAAGCCCGAAATTCATGGGGTCACGCCAATATTAGACATGACCACCATGAATTTCTAGTAAAGTATTTAAAAAAAACACAACACCCAGAAAAAGTCCTTTAATTGAAATAAACACACAATTCTTTATTGTTCTAAATTAAACCATACTTACCATCACGCCCATTCCAGCTGAAGCCAACGATCTCCTGAAATAAAAGAAAAATAATAAAGCAACATCATCCTTACCTTTCCATGGTTCCCATGACAGCTTCAGCTCTGCTACATCGAGATGACAGGCTGGACCGCAGCAGAACGCTGCCATCCAGCCTGTCATCCCGCAGACACTGAGAAGCGCAGGCTTGCTTGCACTCCACAGTGTCTCTCTGTGAGGGCATCCAGATGAGCCGAGTTAATGTTCAATGAACTCGGCTCACCTCATGCACGTCACTGACAGCGTGGGAAAATTCTCCTGCACTCAGCGCTTCAGCGTGGGAGAATTCTCACACTGAAGCGCTGAGTGCAGGAGAATTCTCCCACGCTGTCAGTGACGTGCAGGAGGTGAGCTGAGTTCATTGGACATGAGCTCACCTTATGCACGTCACTGACAGCGTGGGAAAATTCTCCTGCACTCAGCGCTTCAGCGTGGGAGAATTCTCACGCTGAAGCGCTGAGTGCAGGAGAATTCTCCCACGCTGTCAGTGACGTGCAGGAGGTGAGCTGAGTTCATTGGACATGAGCTCACCTTATGCACGTCACTGACAGCGTGGGAGAATTCTCCTGCACTCACCGCTTCAGCGTGAGAATTTTCCCACGCTGTCAGTGACGTGCATGAGGTGAGCCGAGTTCATTGGACATGAACTCGGCTCATCTGGATGTCGTCACAGAGAGACGCTGAGCAGCGCAAGCAAGCCTGCGCTTCTCAGTGTCTGCGGGATGAGAGGCTGTATGGCAGCGTTCTGCTGCGGTCCAGCCTGTCATCTCGATGTAGCAGAGCTGAAGCTGTCGTGGGAACCATGGAAAGGTAAGGATGAGGTTGCTTTATTATTTTTCTTTTATTGCAGGAGATCGTTGGCTTCAGCTGGAATGGGCGTGACGGTAAGTATGGTTTAATTTAGAACAATAAAGGATTGTGTCTTTATTTCAATTAAAGGACTTTATTCTGGGTGTTTGTGTTTTTTTTAACTTTGACTATGGGGTTAGTAATGGGGGTGTCTTATAGACGCCTCTCCATTACTAACCTGGGCTTGATGTCAGCTGGCATTATAAGCTGACATCAACCCCAACCCTATTACCCCCTGCCACCGCACCAGGGCAGCGTGGAAGAGCGAGGCTAAGTGCCAGAATTGGCGCATCCTATGAATGCGCCATTTCTGGGGCGGCTGACGGCTGGTGTTTCTAGCCTGGGAGGGGGCAAATATTCATGGCTCCCTTCCTGGGCTATTAATATCAGCCCCCAGCTGTCTGCCTAGCCTTTGCTAGCTATTAAATTAGGGGGGACCCCACGTCATTTTTTTGGGGGGGTCCCCCATTTTAATAGCTAGTAAAGGCTATGTATTCAGCTGGGGGCTGATATTAGTAGCCTGGGAAGCTCCGTGGGTATTACCCCCTTCCCAGGCTTCAAACATCTGCCCCAGCCGTCTGCTTAACCTCCGCTAGAGCCTAAAATTAAGGGGAACCCCACGCCAATTTTTTTAATAATAAATCCTTTATTTTAATACTAAATGACAAGTACAGTAAGCAGCACTGTCACTGTACTTCGTATATATGTGGCTGACATGTTTCTATCTATCTAATCTATGTGTGAAGCTCTATTCTGTCTGTTATAAATTGTCGGGTACCGCTGCTGAATTGCCGGCCGGCTTTTTTAAAGAGACGGTGCATGAAAACACTATTATTTTTTTTGATAAATCCTTTACGCTAAATGACAAGTACAGTAAGCAGCACTTTCACTGTACTTCGTATATATGTGGCTAACATGTTTATATCTATCTAATCTATGTGTGATTCTCTATTCTTTCGGTTCTAAATTGTCGGGTACAGGTGTATGCCACTGCTGAATTGCCGGCTTTTCATGTTTCACTGTTGGCACTGTTCCCATCGATTTGGGCAATCACTGTAATGCCACAACCACCATGGCTGTGGCATTACAGTGAGTGGCAGACAATCCCTGCATGATTGGTGCTCTAAATAGCGCCAGACATGCAGGACACGCTTTTGGTGCACGAACAGTTATCGAACATAACCTCGAACAGCCGAATTTTTTGCAAATCGTTCGGGTTCGTCGAACAACTCGAACACCGCCCAAAACAGCTCGAATTTGAGATTGGCGAACAGTTCTAGTCGAACACCGCTCATCTCTAGTCATGTTGACAACCGGGTAGGCCTCGGGCCAGGCTGAGAACATATCCACGGCTACCAAAACGTACTCCTATTTTCCTGCTTTAGGCATTTGGATATGGTCGACTTGTATTCTCTGCCAAGGGTAGTCTGGTTTAGCCAGGTGTTGAAAAGGGACCCGTGCCGTACACGTTGGGTTGCAGGTAGCGCAGACAGAGCAGGATTTTGAGTACGCAGTCACAGTGGAAGAGATTCCGGGTGCAAAGTACAGTTTCTTGATACATGCCAAAGCTTGATTCTTTCCTCTGTGTGTAGGCCCGTGAGCCCATGCTGCCACAGCTGAGTACATGCGTCTAGGCAAGCAAGGCTTCCCATCCACTTGGTAAAGAGTCGAGTTGACCTTTGAATCTTTGCGACTTGCCAGCACGGCTCCTGCCGCTTTCCATTGTTTGACTTCTTCAGTGGGGGGTCTTCCTTTGTTCCTCACACAATTTTTCTTCAGGCATCCTGACCCCCCTGGATTCCACTCGTGTCTCCGCTGGACTTGTATGGTCTTCCGCCGGCTGTTCTTTGGCTCTTTGCTCTAGTGAGCGCCACAGCTACGGTTTGCAGGGTTTCCCCCATCCCTTCTTCCTTTTCCTGCCACTTTGATGACACATTCTCTACTGCTGCAGTCTTGGCTGCTTGGTCAGCTAGGTGGTTGCCCCTGGCTTCCCTGGAATCTAGTCTTCCATGAGCCTTGACCTTGATAACAGCAACCTGAATGGGTAGTTCCAGGGCCTTCATTAGGGCCTTAATCCATGAGACATGTTTCACTGGTGTACCTGCAGCTGTGATGAATCCTCTAGACTTCCACAAGAGTCCAGAATCATTGCAAATTCCATGTCCATACCTGGAATCGGTATATATATATTCGCCTTTGTTCCTGCTGCCAGGTGGCAGGCCTCTGTGAGAGCCACAAGTTCAGCTTCTTGTGCAGACATGTATGGTGGTAGAGCTTCAGCCTTGAGGACTGTTAGGTCCGTTGTGACAGCATATCCCGTGTGGAACTTCCCTTGAGGGTCTGCGAGCGGATGTGCCACCATATTCTCTGGAGCAGAAGTCTCTTCCTGCAAAATTTTTATACAATCATGAGGTTCCACCAATGGACCTTCACCCTCTTCACCTTCCCCCCTAGAAGGTGGAAGCAAAGTGGCAGGATTGATAGTCAGACATCTGATAAATGTTATATTGGAGGGCAACAATAGGGAACACTGCAGCCGCAGGTGTCTTTGGTTGGTTAGATGTTTCGGAGATGTTTGTTGCAGAACAGCCGAGAGATCATGGCCGGCCTGTATAACTAGATCATGTCCAAGGACGATATCAGCTGACTTGTCAAGGAGAATGTGAGCAGCGTGGACCGCCTTAAGGCACGTGGGGGCAGTTCGGGCGACAGGGTCCAGGCGGGCTGAGTAGTAGCCCAAAGGCCGATACTTATGATCATAGCGTTGTGCTAGAACTCCAGAGGCATGACCTTCCGATTCCGAGACAAAAAGGTGAAATGGCTGAGTATAGTCTGGTAAGCCCAAGGCCGGGGCAGAGACAACAGATTGTTTAAGGCGGTCAAAACATAGTCTGTGTTGATGAGAAACACGTGGATCTTCAGCATGAAACCAAACTGAGCCTTCATTCTTGAGACAGTCGTACAGAGGTTGCATGAGCTTTGAGGCATCAGGGATCCATTGCCTGCAGTAAGTGATGAGGCCAAGGAAAGTCTGCATAGCGGAATAGGTGGTTGGGAAGGTGATATCCATGATGGCTTGTTTTCTTTCTTCAGTCAGATGTCTAGCACCTTGTGATATACAATGTCCGAGGAAAATGACCTTGGGCAGACACCATTGGACTTCGCCTTTCGAGACTTTACAGTTAGCTGAGTGAAGAAACCAGAGAAGGGATGCTGACATCTCTGGCAAATTTTCTTCAGTGCCACAGAGTAAAAGATCATCCACATACTGTAGAAGGGTGACCTGAGGGTTCTCTTGAACCCATGGCTCCAGAATAGACTTCATAGAATGAGTGAATTGGTTAGGAGAGTTCTGGGCTCTTTGCGGAGTCCTGGTCCATGTAAGCTGTGCTCCTTGAAAGGTGAAGGCAGAAAGAAACCACGAATCTTCATGTAAGGGTATACTGAAGAAGGCGTTGGCCAGATCTAACACCGTAAACAAGGTGGCCGTTGGAGGCACCTGAGACAAAAGGGTGTTTGGGTTGGGTACCACTGGAGTTTCTAAAATGGTAGCTGCATTGACGGCTCTGAGATCCTGAACCAACCGGTATCCTGGAGGCTCTCCCGGAACGGTTTTCTTTTTTACAGGAAAGAGGGGTGTATTGCATGGAGATACACATCTGACAAGGACTCCTGATTCCAGGAGCGAAGCGATTTGGGTACCCAAGCTTTGTTCTTGTGCAGCCTTGAGGGGGTATTGTGGGTACCTGTGTCCAGGCTTGAGGTGTACTCGGACCGGGGGAACCTGCAGGAGGCCGACGTCCTCTGGCCCACTGGACCACAGAGAGTGACGTTGTATGGTCATCATCATGAGAGGGAAGGCTTTAAGAACACAGCGGTCTTCAGTCCCTTGTTCGGAATGAGGGTCCCGCAAAAGAAGCTCCATACCATGGTTTCCGAAGGTAATTGTTGCCTTCATCCGCTCTAAGAGATCGGCTCCCAACAGATTGACAGGGCAAGTTTCAGAGACCAAGAATCTTGTGAGTACTCCGGTGAACGGTCCTGCAGACACAGGGACTGTGAGTGGAGAAGAAATATGTTGGCCTTCCACCCCAACACAGGTGAGGGTATCCGATGATAGGGATACAGAAGGAGGGAGCTGTGCAGAGGAAATGACAGATGTGGCCGCCCCAGTGTCCACCAGGAACTCCAGTGGTTGATGGTCCACCTGTAAAGTGACAGTCCCACAGGCGGCCGTGAGATGCGTAGCCGGGAAAGTGGACACTGGTTGACCGAGCCGTCATTGGCGTGGATGAGATGGTTCACGGGAAGGTCCATGGTTGTGTGGACCGTCATGAAATGAGCGGTCATGGTACTGTCTGCGGGTTGGACAGTCTCTGAGAATGTGATTAGGGTTACCACACTCCCAACACAACATTCGTCCTTCAGAATCACGAGATTGTCTTCTGTTTCTAGATGGTCCCTTGTCATCTCTTCTGTCTTGTTTTCTATATGTGGGAGGAGTATCATCACCTGTGCCTTTAACCATTACCCACTTGATTCCATGTTGGTTGCCAGGGGGTGGGTAGCTTTCTTGAGCTTGATATACCATGGCAGAAGCGGCTTTCTTCTTTGGCTTAGTATCCTTTTTCATTTTTAGCATTGATTTTTGGAAAGCTTTAACGATGTCCACCGCGTCGTTGAAGGAAGAAGAACGAATCTCGGGCCGTACTCTCAGGACTTCATCTCTGAGAGCGTCTTGTAGGCCATCTACTAGGGCCTGAACCAACAGGGCGGCCTGCGTCTTGACGTGAGGACTGTATCCGAGATCCTTAAAATGCATGCTGAGTCTTGCAGCATATCTTTCCACTGATTCATCAGGGTCTTGTTGAACATCTTGTACAGACCCAGCTTGATCTGACAAGCGATCCTGAGCCCAGACTTTTAACTGTTTCATGTATTCTAGGCCGGATTCATACGTACTAAGGGATCCTGCTTTTGTGGAATCCATGGCCTTTTGAAAGCTCTCCGTTTTCGGCTAAGTGAGCCTGGCATTCTGCAGCCAGAGTAGAACCAGCAGCAAGGGAAATTTTGCGAGCCAATCCTCCAACATGGCTCATACAGGTGTTTGCAGGGTTGACTATGGCCCCCACCCGATGTGTAAGGATGTCACCATAGCCTATTGACAGAGTGACAGGGCGTCCTGATGGGTCTACTAGATTACGGGAGCGGCAGGGGTCCCAAACTTCTGAGAGGCTGGGGGGTGGTGTTCTTTCAGCAGTTGCTTGGAGCAAGGGCCGGAGTACGGGTAATGGATGTGGGGTGGAGGATGCCATAGGAGACGTATGGGGTAAAGGAGGGGGGGCTGGAGTATCTTGAGCCCATCCCTCATCTGGCTCCGTATCGTCTTGAGTAACAGTATGTTGGCGGAGGGAGAGCAGTCTGGCCTGAAATTCTGGGGAGTTGAGGAGGATATCCCCAGGGTTGTGTGTGACTCCCATAGGAAACAGGGGAAGCGTCTCAGCATCGTGGACTGGAGCAGAGGGTGTCACATTAGTTTCAGATGGGTGCTCTGGGACTGCGGGCTTTTCCACCTGTGCTGGTGGCTGGTAATATGCACCGGACGGATGTAGTAGTGGATATAGGCCGGATTGGGGCTTTCCGGGCCTCCCACAACAAGTAAGAGGTGTAGCAAGATGGCCGTGGGAGGGAGGAGTTAGAGTGGAAGTGGGATTGTTCTTGGGGGCAGGGAAAGGTGTAGTAAGATGGCCGTTGGAGGAAGGAGGGGGGAGTGGGGTTGTTCTTGGAGGCAGGAAAAGGTGTAGTAAGATGGCCGTTGGAGGGAGGAGGTGGAGTGGGATTGTTCTTGGAGGCAGGCTGGGCATCGTGCCATGGGCGGCCCGCCCCAGAGACACAGCAGAACTCCGCCCAGGGTGGGTTTTGCTCTCCACACCCCCGACACATCCACTCCTCCGGTGATTTGTTGTTGGTACCATTATAGGTCGGTGGCTGAGGGCTCGGTGTAGTGACAGGCATCAAAGGTGCAACGGCCATTTTGGGGGCACATAACAAATCACAGTCTGCAGCTTTCATGTATCCGAACAAAGGCTCGGCATTCTCTGTCCCCCCCACACCATCTACCTTTTTCCAGCCTTCAGACTTCAAATCACTCGCTACTCTAAGATGTGCTTGAGCCTGGTGCAGAAGTCCTCACCCAGCTTTCCCAATTTCTGTGTAACACATTCTTTCTACACTGAAAGTTAAAGCCTGCCTGTACTGGATAAGCTTATCATGTTATACAAATTCCTAACATTCTTCTTGCCTTCTTGCCTTCCCGTAACTCCACTAATTGGCTTAACTCCCACAGCAGCATTCCGCAACTTACGAGATCTTTCAAATTTAAATATACGCAACATTTTCTTATAGACTGCAATGATCTGTCGCGACTCAGATCACTGGTGCAGTCCACAGGTCGCCACTCCTCAGTGTAGAGCACACCTCAATACACTGATGAGATAGAGAGACACCTCAATCTAAATCCTTTCCTAGCCTTGAATGGCGACTTTACAGTGCGACTCACCACGGCACCCTGACTACAGGTCACCACCCGTCAGTGTAGAGACACCTCAATACACTGATGAGATAGAGAGACACCTCAATCTATCTCCTTTCCTACCACGGCACCACCCGACAGTGTAGAGACACCTCAATACACTGTTGAGATAGAGAGACACCTCGATCTATCTCCTTTCCTACCACGGCACCACCCGACAGTGTAGAGACACCTCAATACACTGTTTCCTAACCTTGACTTTACAGCAGTCTCTGTGTTAGACGAAGAGCACTCCTCAATTCGTCACAGATTCTTTCTCCCTTACACTACAATTCAGGAATGCTTTGAAACTTCGACTATCAGTTACGGGAGGCAGCTATCTAAGAAAAGTACAGTGACCGGGGGAGGAGGAGGTGGTGTGCACACGAGCACGCGCAGGCATGCGACGTCACTCGTTTTAACACTTGCTGGTTCAGGACGTGGTGCGGGACGCCTAAGGTCTCACCACTCGACCGGTCACCCACCCAGACCCAACCTGACAACCCAACAGGAACCGCTGCGGCTGACACACAGGCAAGTAAGACATATAAAATACATCTCAACTTACCGTGTTCGATGGAGGTTGATCAGGCCTCAAATTCAGCCACCGCGGTCACCACCAGGGAAATCAGTGATATGGGTCCGCGAGGGCGGCGTACCGCTAGCCACGCCGCACGTTGAGCGCCATTTGTGGGGGTCGTGATGACATTCCACTCGTCCTCCAGTCACTCCAAATTCAAACTATGAGCATGGGTCAACCATTCAAAGAATGAGTCAGACAACAAGCTGGTTCAAACTCAGAGCACGCTCAGAAGACTACTACAGACAACGTTCTCAGCAATGTTCTGTGTTTATTCCTACATACACAAAACTAAATACACTACATAATGGGGAGGGGAAAGGGGTTGTCCGGGGCGGGGTAAGCCATGAAAGTCCAGTGTCTGGCCACTCCTGATTGGTCCACATCTCCTTATCTCAGTCTCTGGGCAGATATTGCAGCCGTCAGCTTATAATCTTGTTTCGTTTCTCTGAAATAAATCTTGGCAACACTGGAACTGTCTTAGTTTAAGTTTCGATTTGAGTAATATGTAGCAAGGAAAGCTTATTGTTATATGACACAAAATGGTGGTTAGTACATAAGCAAAAAAGCGTATAAAAGTTACAAAAGTATAAAAGTTACAAAAATATATATATTCTCTTTTACCCCGACAATACGTCCTGCTTGTTTCACCGATTGGCGCCAAATCTTTTCCCACATTGCCCCTCTGGCCTCTTATATTTGAGAAGAACTGCGTCATCAAGCTCACGTGACATTGTGCTCCATCTAGACTCTTCCTCCCAGAAACTCTTCCTCTTCCTGTTAGTTCTGCAGGGTTCCTATTAAGCAGTAGGTGGCAGCCACTGGACACAAATGATGCATAGCGCTAGGGAATGTTATCCTTTGCGGCACATCACCTTCACACATACCCTAAAGGTCTGGCTTCTCTGACCCCCAGTATTCTGCTCCCTGAAAAAGGAATTGTAGTATTACATGGTACATATTCAGATGGGCTTCACTGGTCCACCAAGTCTGACAATCAAAAACTATTAGTTAGAGATGACCAGATCAATCGCAGGTCTCCAGTCCAGGGTCCATTTCAGTGGTATTTGGCAGCTAGATGGGAGGGCTGTAAATCTCTTACCTTCCAGTATACCAGGGACAGCAAAAGGCGAAAAAACTAAAGAATAGTGATGATTATCTCGCTGCTCACATCTCCAGCCAACACCACTGCTCAGTGTTCCCTATTGGTTCTCAGTACCTGTTCTTACCGCTGCCGCATGCTGAATCCCAAGGCCTCTTCATGTTAGGCTGGGACTTCCTTCCCCAGCCTCAGTATACCTCTGCACATGCGCATCATAAGGTAATAGCTTCCCAACTTTCCAAACACCAGAGCATAATATAAGACATTCAAGTTGTGGATCATAAATTAGCTGTGAATTTACTTCCTTATTCAAATTTAAACAATTCGACAAATTCAAATTTCATCCGAATTGCTCATCTCTTGTGCTTATTATTTAGTGGAGCTCTCATACAGTGTTCCTCAGCATTTTCAATATGAGTATTAGGGCACTTTTTAGAAGCATATTATCTATATATTTTCTGACAAGTTAGCTGCAGGTAAAACCCAGTACTATGGGCCTGCTCTGAGGATAGGTTTTGGATATATGAACTTGGGGATCTGATCTAATAATGGCAATTGGCTGTTAATATAGGTAAACTAAAGAAATGAGACAGAATGCATCTTGGTACAAGTGCAATATAGATGCACATTCACACTGTGGCCATTTAACAGTCAAAACCTAAGATAAAAACAAAATGAGAAAATACCCTACAGTAAATAAATAAGTAAATAGTAATAGTAAATGTAAATAACATAGGGTTCTTAGTTAACACAATTCTAAAATAAATGAGCCAGGATATATGTTGATATAAGTGCAATGTAGGCGCACATTAACACTTTGGCCATTTAACAGACAAAACCTAAGATAAAAACAAAATCAGCAAATATACAGTAGTAAGTAAATAGTAATAGTGCATGTAAATAACATAAGGTATTTAGTTAACACTATTTTGATCAAAAAAGGTTAAAAGCCAGCCAACCACAAGGTGTACCCAATCGCGATGGTCCCTATCTCTTGTAGTACACCTCACTGTGTGTCAGCAGAGCAGGACCCAAGCCCAACTGTTCAAACAGCTGCCCGTGGAAAGCTATAGAAACAAAATGCCCAGCCCAAAAAGGGGGAGCCATGTCGTTTGTACAGAGTACAAAAAACTAAAGCAAAACCAAAGAAATTAGTCAGAATATATGTTGGTATAGGTACATTGTAGGTGCACCTTCACATTGTGGGCATTTCACAGAAATTTGCTCATTTTGTTTTTATCTTAGGTTTTTTTCTGTTAATAGAGTAAACCTACTTTTTGGTGAAAATACCTTTCTGCATCCTTTTTTAACCAAATTTCTCAGTTCATTTTTATAATTCTTCAATGGATTCCATTGTAATTTAACATTTGCTTTTT
The DNA here is from genome assembly GCF_046119375.1 of Phyllobates terribilis. Lineage (NCBI taxonomy): Eukaryota > Metazoa > Chordata > Amphibia > Anura > Dendrobatidae > Phyllobates > Phyllobates terribilis. Next base: position 249,688,953 of record NW_027362761.1, read on the forward strand.
TATTGTCACTTAATATGTTTAATGATTGTGGTGCATTTTCCTATTTAAAATAATGATACTGCTCCTTTTATACACTTTACGGATAATGATATCATTATTTGCTTGTTGATTTGTTATGTCTATTTGTTCTATCATGGGTATTTTACATTTTTTTTCTTTAAAATTTTACTTATAGGAGCATTTTGACATCCAATAGATCAATAAATATTAATTTGGAATTAACCTCCCCCCCCCCCTCACCCTCTCTGCATATGAAACAGCTTGCACTGTTTTGGAAGGCATGCTAAAAGATTTTGGATTATGTCTGTAGAAATATTTACACTTTTGTGCAGGAGAGCATTTGTAAGGTCAGATACCGATGGTAGATGGACCTGGCTCACAGTCCTAGGTCCTAGTTCATGCCAAAGGTGTTTATCGGGGTCAAGGTCAGGACTTTGTGCAGGCTAAACAAGTTCTTCCATACCAAGCTCAACTGACTATGTCTTTATGGAACTTGTTTGTGCTCTGGAACAGAAATGGGCCTTCCTCAAAGAAAATATGTTGGCATGCTGAAACATTAATATTTCCTTTCACTGGAATGAAGGGGCTTTTTTCCAGTTTGCGGCTCAGCACTCAGCGACCATATGCTGTAACTTTATGTGGGTACTTGGTGGCTCATTTGCTGCAGCTTCTAAATCTTCTACTTTTCTGTTAAAATAGTCATAGTTCATTGTGGAATATTTAGGGGGGGAAGAAATTTCACAAACTGACTTGTCACAACTATTGCAACTATTGCATCCTCTAACAGTACCAAGCCCGATTTCAACTAGCTTTTTATAACAATCTATATTTTCAAATTTTGGAAAATTTGCTCAGATGTTGAGATAGTGAAAAAATAATGGTCTTTATTCATCCATTGATCACATTTTAAGGAGTGTCACATATACATGGGTGAATAAAGACCAACATTTTTTCTCTGTCTTACTTCTGGAGTGCTGCCATTTTTGCTGTATGTACTGTACATACATGAATGTACTGTACATGGAGGATACTGAGTCAGTACCCTGAGGCTTGCACCCCTTTGCTATATCAGTTTTGTATAGGATAGATAGATAGATAGATAGATACAGAGAGAGAGAGAGAGATAGATAGATAGATAGATAGATAGATAGATAGATAGATAGATAGATAGATAGATAGATAGATAGATAGATAGATAGATAGATAGATAGATAGTTGCTAGTTTCAGAATAAAAGTAAGGAATAGAATCTCATACTAATCCTTTTGTGTATCCACCCCTTGTTTGGGGATAAAAAAATGCATGGAAAAACAGTAATGTCATCAGCATTTAATGTAGCTTTCTAAATACTATATACAGTAATTGTAATAGAGCTATTAAGTGATGACAGATCTTATTGATATGCTGGTTAAGCTCCAGAATTATGAGCTCATGCTATTGTCTATCAGGGCTTAATAAGATAAAGCATCTTATAGCTTTTCACTTAATGATAGGCTTAGTTATTTATTAGTATAAAATACATGTCATCACGTATGAGCTCACTGCTAGGTTTTTGCCACAAAAGAGCTTAGCAGATACTCATGATGCTTCGTGAAGTCTGGCATTCAATTTGAGACGATGAAAGTATTAAGTTAATCTGCTACAAATGGCTTAGCACAATTATTTTTTACACCTAACACCTCAAGTTTAAAAGTCAATGAAAACATGCATTTTATTGTAAATCACTAAAATTAATAAAAAATTATAATGGTGTGGTCTACTGTGGTTCAATTGTGGTGTAAATTCAAAGTGTTGTCCCACTATTGTTAAATAATAAAACCATTTTTTGATTTCTCTTGGATTTCAATTATTCAGTTACAATCAGTTAACTGTTATGGTGCCCCGTGGTATTATTTTGATCCTCTATTAAAATCTCCACTTAATGTGTCCAGTGGTGGCGGCCTAAATTCTCAGTAGTCAAGCCCCATCACCTGGGTTCTTTGTACATGGACAGCTTCCTATGATTGTGACTCGCCCCCTGGGCCGTGGGGCACTCGAATCCGGGCAATAGGGAGCGATGGGGGTAGTAGTGGCAACCCGGTTCCGTGGCTCAGGGTGGTCAGACCAATGGTAGTCTGCTATGCTCTATTGATAATGTCGGACTACGCCACCCGTGGATTGCGGTTATTAGGAACCGCCGCTGCATGCAGACCGCTGGGGCTGATGAGGTGTGCAGCTAGGGTAGTGTGACTCCCCACGGGAAGAGTGCAGCCCCAGGGCAGTATAATGGATGTTGGGAGTGATGGTAGTGAGAGTCCCAGTGCTGATAGTGCTGGAGGAGCAAGGAGCACGCAGACAACAGGTTGCAGTCCAGGGTCTTTACTAGAACAGGTAAATTGAACCACAAACAGTCCCAGCTAGGAGGGGACCTGGATGTCTGAGAGCAACGGGGAAATTGGCCCTGGTCAGGGTGAGGGTGTAGGCCTACCGTGCTTTCTGCGCTCCTTCTGGCTATCTCCTCGTTATAGGGTAACAGCCCACGTTTCCGAGCTTTCCGTGTATTCTCGCCTGTATGGCCTGCGACGTGGGTTCCTTTCTGCTCCCAGCCTTGCACGGCTTTGCTGGTCCCTTCTGTTGTGGCAGGGCCTCCAGGCTTCTTAGGCCAAGGAATATACAGTCCCCTGCGGACTGGTTATCTGCTGGAGAATGTGGAATCCTTCCAGCCTCAGACACCAAAGTCTGGTAAATTAAGTCCTTTCTCTGCCAAGACAGGCTCTCTTCGCCTCTTGTCTCTGGCTTGTGGCTCTCCTCCTGCCACACTTCCTCTTAGGTGCAGTGCAACTGTCTGTCCCTGCTCTGCTCTGGGACAAGTCTCAGTGCTGAGACAGGCCATCAAGTTCTCCCTAACCCTGCCCCCAGCACCAGCTTTTATAGGGGCAGCCTGCTCCCCCTACTGGCCTGAGACAGGAGGTACTGCATGCTAATGTTCCCCTGACTAGAGAACTTCCCCCTTGCTCTCAGACACAGCTTTATTACATTTTGTGGCATCCAGGCCAGGGTGACACATTCCCCCCTAGTGAAATTTAGTACTCCGGGACTGAACAGTAAACAAAGACAATATGCATAACCATAAAACATTAATAGACAGACGATGCACAAATTGAGTTCTTAAGGTCACAGTGTGGTCTGTGACCGGGTGTCCATATCACCAATACAACGGGGAGCCTTAACCAGGTGGGGGTCTGTCCTACCCCAAGTCCTGCACAGTCTTAGTTCATTCCTGGGTTAGGCTCCGAACGCAGTCCATACAAGGTCCCGGTTATAAAAAGTCCATAACCTTTGAGTCCTTACGGTAGCTGCAAGAAACTGAAACACAGAATTACCAAACATGCATGTAACTTTGCAAACAATTCAACATTTGGCAACAGGGTTATTTACAATCTTAGTGCGCTCTATATTCTCCAGCGAGCGGGTATCTGCCCCTTTGTGCTCCTGGTTGACCTACGTAGCCCACTGTCTGGTGGTGGACCAACCTGGCTTTCCCCACTAGCGTTAGGGGTACAGCTACCAGCTGAGTGTACAGGTAGGGCAGGCAGCTGTCTGCGGGTCCTTTGGCTTACCGCAGGCATGGCAGGCTCACTGTCAGCAGAGGGTTGACTCTCCTGGGCTGCTGGTACAGGCTCTTCTACCTCTGGAACTGCTTGCTCCTCTTCACCTTCCGGCTCTGGTGTTGGTTGTTGCTGTGCCGGTTGCAGGAAATGCAGGACGGATACCACTATGGCATCATTTATGCGAGTCCAGGACTGAGGGAACTCTCCGAGAACGGTGCTGATCATCTCTTCCTTGTCCTCTGCGGGTTCAAGGTCACTCTGATCCTCTTCTGCACTACGGAGTTGCTCGGGGCACCTTTTGAGGTGGTCTCTGGAGACGACACTAGTGGTTTCTCCTCCGTCCTTGGTGATTACGCACACCTTTGGGTTGTCGTGGTCAGACTGCAGTACGGTGTAGGGTTCCCTTTCCCACTGGTCGTCCAACTTATGTAGCCTTCTTTTTCGCTTTAGGTCTTGCTCACCAGGTTCTAGGGGACTAGCAGGGGCGTGTTGATTGAAGTGTTTTTCTTGCCTCTCTCTCACCTGGGCCAGGCTCTTCTCCACACTCTCCTGTACCTTCTTGTACTGCAGTTGCCTTTCCGTATCCCAGTCCGCATCCGGGGAGGTGTCCTCAGGTATCAGGACTCCCATCTCCAGGTCTACGGGCAGTTTACCTGGTCTGGCTCGCATCAGGTAAGCCGGGGTGCAGTTGGTAGCATTCACCGGGATATGATTGTATAAGTCTATCAGGTCCGGCAGTTTTTCTGGCCACAGGCTGCGTTCCTCCAGGGGCAACGTCTTCAGGAGATCAATGACTATATTGTTCATCTTCTCACACATCCCGTTGGTTTGGGGATGGTAAGGCGTTGTCCGAATCTTCTTACAGCCATAGAGGTTGCAGAACTCTTGGAAGATTTCAGCCTCGAACGCTGGGCCCTGGTCTGTCAGGACCTGTTCCGGATACCCGTGTGGACGGCAGAAATATTGCTGGAAGGCTCTGGCCGCTGTTTGGGCTGTCAAGTCCTTTACCGGGACCACCACTAGAAAACGGGAATAGTGTTCCACGATTGTCAGAGCATAGATGTATCCTGACCGGCTGGGAGCCAATTTGACATGGTCCAGAGCTACCAGCTCAAGAGGCTGCGTGGTCACGATGGGCCTCAAGGGTGTCTTCTGGCTGGCACGGTCCTTCCTCCTTAGGTGACAAGGGCCACAGTCTCTGCACCATTTTTCTACGGCTCCTCTCATGCCGACCCAAAAGAACCTTCCTCTTAGTAGGAACTCCAGTTTCTTCCAACCGAAGTGTCCCGCTCTGTCATGGTAAGCTCCCAGGACCATAGCTGCATCCCGCCTTGGAACCACGACTTGCCAGGTCAGCTCGTGCGTCCGGTGGTTGACAATCCTTCTGCACAACTTGCCTTCGTAGAGGAACTGCTTGCTCTTCTCTTTCCATAGCTGCTTGGCTTCCTCTGGAGCATCCGGATCTATGCGGGCATCTTCCTGGGTCAGCAGATCTTTCACCAGGCGGACAGCAGGGTCACTATCTTGGGTCTCGGCCCAGCTGTGGTGAGGTAGGGGATTGATCATCACGGTTGTTAGATCCTCCTCTTTCACGTGGTGGGAGTATTGAGCGGCTCCATACCGGTGAAACGCGGGGAGTTCTACCTCCTCCAGCTCTTCTGGGTCTTCGTCACCTTCAGGTAAGTGAGGCATCCTCGACAGGGCGTCTGCGTTGGCATTGGTTTTGCTGGTCTGGTACTTGATCACGAAGTCATAGTTGGAGAGACGGGCCATCCACCGCTGTTCTAGGGCACCCAGTCTTGCATTGTCCAGGTGTGTCAACGGGTTGTTGTCCGTGTACACGGTGAACTTTGCGGAGGCCAGGTAATGCTTGAAGCGTTCCGTCACGGCCCACACCACCGCCAAGAATTCTAGCTTGAAGGAGCTGTAATTCTCCGGGTTCCTCTCGGTGGGTCTCAGCTTCCGGCTGGCGTACGCGATCACCCTTTCTCTGCCCTGTTGGTTTTGGGATAGTACGGCTCCCAGTCCCACATTACTGGCGTCTGTGTGAAGGATAAAAGGCTGGCCATAATCAGGGTAGGCCAGGATCTCATCCCCCGTGAGGGCCATCTTCAACTGGCGGAAGGACTCCTCTTCCGGTTTATCCCACTTGAAGGGTGGCTTTTGACTTCTGGACTTAGACTGTCCGATCAGGAGGTCCTGCATAGGAGCTGCCATCTTAGTGAACCCGGGGATGAACCTTCGGTAGTAGCCTACTAACCCGAGAAACTGTCTCACCTCTTTGATGTTCGAGGGGCTTGGCCAGCTCTTGATTGCCGTGACCTTGTCAGGGTCGGGGGCCACTCCTTCCGCGCTTACCACGCGCCCTAGGTACTGGACCTTTGGTTTCAGCAGGTGACACTTCGATGGTTTCACCTTCAGGCCGTAGCCTGCCAGGGCTTCGAACACCTCGGCCAGGTGCTTTAGATGGTCCTCGTAGGTCTTCGAATAGACGATCACGTCGTCCAGGTAAAGGAGGACCGTCTCGAAGTTTTGGTGCCCTAGACAGCATTCCATCAGCCGCTGGAAGGTCCCTGGTGCGTTGCAGAGCCCGAAAGGCATACAGTTGAACTCACTCAGTCCCATCGGGGTGGTGAAGGCGGTCTTCTCCTTGTCAGCCTCTGCCACAGGAACCTGCCAGTACCCGCTAGTAAGGTCCAAAGTAGAAAAGAAGTTAGCTGATTTTAGTGCGGCTAAAGACTCCTCTATTCTATGCAGCGGATATGCGTCTTTGTGGGTGATACGGTTGATTTGTCTATAGTCGATGCACATTCTCATGGTACCGTCTTTCTTTTTCACCAGAACCAAGGGGGCTGCCCAGGGGCTACAGCTGTCTCTAATGACCCCAGCTTCTTTCATCTCTCTTAGCATGCCCTTTGCGTTCTGATAATGTGCAGGGGGTACAGGTCTGTGCCTCTCTTTCATTGGTGGGTGGCTCCCTGTGTGGATGTGGTGTTCTATCCCCTTTACTCTGCCGAAGTCTAGCGGGTGCTTACTAAAGACTCTCTCGTACTCCTGTACCACCCGGTAGACTCCTTGTTTTTGGTGCAGGGGAGTGGAGTCAGCACCCACATGGAGTTTCTGGCACCAGTCCTCCTTTTCTTTCAGGGAGCCATTACCCTCCGCCTGAGGAGATGGAGGCAAGGGTTCCACGGCCCTGATAGCTTTGTGTTCGACCACAAACAGCTTGGCGAGTGTAGCGTACCTGGGTAAGTGTACTTCCCTCTCCCCAATGTTGAGGATGCGGACGGGCACCCTCCCATGACGGACATCAACCACCCCCCGGGCTGTCAAAATGGTGGGCCTGCTGTCTGAGTACACGGGTTCTACCATGGCTTGGTAGTCTCTACCTCTCAACCTGATTGCAGTCCGACACCAGATCATCATTTCACTTTTGGGAGGCATGGAAATGGGGAATGGGTCACTCAGTCTTACGCTACCGATCTCACCACCAGACAGTTCTACCTGCTGCCGTCTCATCAGGGCTTTTATCTCCTTGTTGAGGACTCTCTGTTGGCTGGAACTAGCATTCACCGCCACCTGTTGTAAGATTACAATTACCTCTGAAAGACAATTTTCAATTACGTTAGTACCCACAGTTATTTTAGGGTGACTTTCACGACGGTCAATGTCCACAATAATCACTCCCTGTGCCGGCAGTTCAACTTTACTAATTTTAATGGTCATCTCCTTGAACCCCATCTGCGGCACGGGTAAGCCATTACTGGCGATGATGCTCAAGTTACTGTCTGGATACCGTGTGATATCAGCATCAGTCCAATACTGCTTAAAAAGTACATAAGGGATAGTGGTTACTTGCGACCCAGTATCCAGCAAGGCGCTCATTGGGATACCGTCCAGCACCACGGGTAAAACCGGGCGCCCCCCGACGTACTTATTACGCCAATTGTAAGGGCCTGGTGATCTTATGCCTGGGGGTTGGCCCTCTGCCCCAGGTTGGACCCGTTTAAATTACAGTACCTGGAAATTTGTCCGGGCTGGTTGCATCGACGACAAATGGGCTCTGCGTAGCGGTCTGTGGGCCTCCCTCGGAACGACGGGATCCTCCTCTGTCGACGCCACGGGACATCCTCCGGACTTGAAGCCAGCTCGATGGGTCTTGACGGGTCCACTTGCAATGCCTGGACGGTCCTGGTCAACGCCGCGATGCTCCTGGTCAGCTCCTGGACTTGGTGGTTCAGGTCTTTCGACGGGGCTTGGTTCAGGGCCTGCGCATCAGCCCCCACGGGGTCCATAGAGGAGGCGCCGCCACCTGGTGGTAGGTGAGAGCAGGGTGCCGGGGGTTTATAGCGCCACTGGTTGCAGATTCACGGAGCACCCTTATGGCCCTGTCCTTAAATTGGGCAAAGGTCAGGTCGGGGTTCTGAAAGAACATGAGGCGCAGCTGGGCCCTGTGGGCACTGGACAGCAGACCTTCTATGAATTGTTCTGTTAGTAGTTTATCCGTTTCCTGCACACTGCCAGGGTCAGTTTGTTGAATAGCCCTCAAGGCTTCCTGCAGATTTAGGGCAAAGTCTCTGATGCTGTCCTGTGCCCGCTGCTTACATCCATAGAACCTCATTTTAATTTCAGCGGAGGTACGTGTGTCAAAGGTACCCCGCAGCCGGGCCAGAATACCCTTCACAGTCCTTTTCTCCTCAGTGGGCCATGATTTTACCTCCCTCTAGGCTGCGCCAGTTAACTGCCCTGTTAATATGCTGACCTTCTGTTCCTCTGTCAGGGGGTAAACCTGGAACAAACTGTACAGCCTTTCCTTAAAGTCAGTTAGGGCATGGGGCTCCCCTGAGTACTTGGGCAGCCAGGCCGCTCCAGGGATGTAGGGCAGGGAAAAGGGCATCACCGCTGCTGCAGCTGCGTTGGTGGTAGTGGGGGCCTCTGTGTCCGACATTTTCCTCCCCCCTAGTCAAGCGTGGCCTACCTTCCGACGATCCTCTTCTGTAGGCCGCGGCTCCGCTGCTGCTGTTATGGACGAGGACCTTGCGTCGCGTCCTGATGACGTCAGCGTCGCTCTCTCTCCCTTCCAGGACCTTGCGCAGCGTCGGTGCGTGGGGCGGAGCTTCGGGTCTCGCGCGGTTTGGACGTCCACGCCCCTCTTCTTCCCGCGCGGCGTCCTGAAGATGGCGTCCGATGGCGGGAAACAGCTGCGGATGGCGGGAAGACGGCAGAAGACGGCGGGAAACGGTCCAAGATGGCGTCTGATGGCGGGAATCGGCTCCGGATGGCGGGAAACGACTCCGGACGGCGGGAAACTTCGCCACAGGTAAGTACAAAAGTCTTTTTCAGGCACGCAGTACCCGGTGGTTGCGGGCACGAAATCCTGCCGACTACGCCAAAGCTGACTCGCCCCCTGGGCCGTGGGGCACTCGAATCCGGGCAATAGGGAGCGATGGGGGTAGTAGTGGCAACCCGGTTCCGTGGCTCAGGGTGGTCAGACCAATGGTAGTCTGCTATGCTCTATTGATAATGTCCGACTACGCCACCCGTGGATTGCGGTTATTAGGAACCGCCACTGCATGCAGACCGCTGGGGCTGATGAGGTGTGCAGCTAGGGTAGTGTGACTCCCCACGGGAAGAGTGCAGCCCCAGGGCAGTATAATGGATGTTGGGAGTGATGGTAGTGAGAGTCCCAGTGCTGATAGTGCTGGAGGAGCAAGGAGCACGCAGACAACAGGTTGCAGTCCAGGGTCTTTACTAGAACAGGTAAATTGAACCACAAACAGTCCCAGCTAGGAGGGGACCTGGATGTCTGAGAGCAACGGGGAAATTGGCCCTGGTCAGGGTGAGGGTGTAGGCCTACCGTGCTTTCTGCGCTCCTTCTGGCTATCTCCTCGTTATAGGGTAACAGCCCACGTTTCCGAGCTTTCCGTGTATTCTCGCCTGTATGGCCTGCGACGTGGGTTCCTTTCTGCTCCCAGCCTTGCACGGCTTTGCTGGTCCCTTCTGTTGTGGCAGGGCCTCCAGGCTTCTTAGGCCAAGGAATATACAGTCCCCTGCGGACTGGTTATCTGCTGGAGAATGTGGAATCCTTCCAGCCTCAGACACCAAAGTCTGGTAAATTAAGTCCTTTCTCTGCCAAGACAGGCTCTCTTCGCCTCTTGTCTCTGGCTTGTGGCTCTCCTCCTGCCACACTTCCTCTTAGGTGCAGTGCAACTGTCTGTCCCTGCTCTGCTCTGGGACAAGTCTCAGTGCTGAGACAGGCCATCAAGTTCTCCCTAACCCTGCCCCCAGCACCAGCTTTTATAGGGGCAGCCTGCTCCCCCTACTGGCCTGAGACAGGAGGTACTGCATGCTAATGTTCCCCTGACTAGAGAACTTCCCCCTTGCTCTCAGACACAGCTTTATTACATTTTGTGGCATCCAGGCCAGGGTGACACAATTGCACAAGCTGACCAATAAGAATTGGTAAGAATTAGAAATCACCTACTAATATGTATAGTCTCACTATTTTATATAGGTATATGTAATTTAATGCTTTGCTTCATTAATGGTCCTCATTTCTCTATCTTAGTAATTATGGCTTTTAATTGGTAGGAAATATACTCATAATTTATACTATAAAAAAAATAAATAGTGGTAAGGGAATGAATATAAATGTGGTGTGAAGGTGTGTCCCAGAGGAATAAATTAACTTCAGTCATTCATTGTTAAGGTCTCATGAGATAAGTTATTATCTAGGTTAAGGCCTTATTAAAATCTACAGCTATTTAAGTTCCTTATGTCATAGCATGCTAGTGCTGCAGTTTGTTCTTAAACAAAAAAAAGTCACATCGGGTAGTAAAATTCTGCAATGTTCAAGAAATGAAATTAATTATTATTATGCTACGATTAATTGGAATTTTCAGAATTAGAAAAACTCAATTAAAATGAGAAACATGATACAAGAAGGGACTTTGTCGGCTATGAATGCTTGCTCTCCTTCAAATACTAGATACAAGAATGTCTATTCGGCCACACCTTGGTGTTGTGGAAAAACGTAAAGCTCCTGCTACTAAATGTACTGTAGACGCTATAGTATGTCTCCTTGCTCTTCAGGCCCATATTGACCGATGAGCATTATAGCTATGGACCCATTTCTGAGGCTCTGGGACTTTCAGGCTTAGAACTTACTCTACCATGGAAAACAGAAGCTGCTTAGCTAATTTTATTTTAGTGGCATTTCCTCTCAGTTTTGCTATGAGGGCTATTGCTTTTTACTCTCTCTTTTTTGTCCATATAGTTACATTACTTGGAAATGTTCTTGTTATTCTAATCATCTGGAAAAGTAGTATCCTTCATACTGCCATGTATTATTTTCTAGTCAACCTGTCATTCCTGGAGATATGTTTTACCTCTTCAATCATACCAAAGCTATTATCTATTTTAGCATTTGAAAACCATACTATCTCTTTCTGGGGATGTCTCAGCCAGTGTTACTTTTACTTTTTGCTAGGTTCTGTTGAGTTGCTTCTTCTGGCTGTCATGTCTTTTGATAGATATGTTGCTGTTTGCTACCCTTTACGCTATGGAGTGATAATGACTCCATGTATATGCATGAACCTCACTTTAGGCTGTTGGGTTGTTGGATTCATGGACACTCTTATCCCATCTTTACTGGTATCTAAAGTTACATTCTGTAAGTCTAATATAATTGACCACTTTTTCTGTGATGTAGAGCATCTTCTAAAACTTGCATGCTCAAACACAAGCCTTATTGAGTTGATCAACCTATGTTCTTCCTCTTTGGTTGTCTTTGGGTCTCTGGTGTCTATAACCATTTCATATACTTACATAATAGTAGCTGTAACTAAAATTTCCAAAGTAGAAAACAGGTGGAAGTCTTTCTCTACATGTTCTTCCCATCTACTTGTTGTGGTTATCATTTATGGAAGTTCTCTTTTCTTGTGTATGAGAGGAACGACTGCATCATATTTGGACATTAGCAAACTCTCAGCTTTTATGACTGGGATTGTGACACCTCTTTTAAACCCGTTCATTTATGCTCTTAGGAACACCCAAGTACATAAAGCTTTGCATCTACTCATTTTTGGGGGATCTTTAGGGATGTAATTAATATATACAGTACAGACCAAAAGTTTGGACACACCTTCTCATTTAAAGATTTTTCTTTATTTTCATGACTTTGAAAATTGTACATTCACACTGAAGGCATCAAAACTATGAATTAACACATGTGGAATTATATACTTAACAAAAAAGTGTGAAACAACTGAAAATATGTCTTATATTATTGGTTCGTCAAAGTAGCCACCTTTTGCTTTGACGACTGCTTTGCACACTCTTGGCATTCTCTTGATGAGCTTCAAGAGGTAGTCACCGGAAATGGTTTTCACTTCACAGGTGTGCCCTGTCAGGTTTAATAAGTGGAATTTCTTGCCTTATAAATGGGGTTGGGACCCTCAGTTGTGTTGTGCAGAAGTCTGGTGGATACACAGCTGATAGTCCTACTGAATAGATTGTTAAAGGAAGCAAAAGCACAGTTTTGTGTGGGGGATGTGTTCCACACAAAGCAGACACACCCATTCCCTTAGACATCAGTAATACTATAAAATCAAATTCATCAATCCACAAAAAGTCTTAAAGGTATAAAATATACTAGTTCATAATGCTTATGTTATGTTAAATACTTTGTTAAAAGATATGTAAATGAATATAAGTGTTGTTTTCTAGTGTTTTAAAAGTAAGGTATTTATTGTGGGGGGGGGGTTTTCTCCTTTTTGGGACATTAATTTTTATAGGTTTGGACAATATTCATTTGCATATCTTTTAACAAAGTATTTAACATAACATAAGCGTTATGAACTAGTATATTTTATACTTTTAAGCCTTTTTGTGGATTGATGAATTTGATTTGGGTGTGTCTGCTTTGTGTGGAACACATACCCCACACAAAACTGTGCTTTTGCTTCCTTTAATTAGCAGTTGTATCTTAAAAATTTCTGAGAATATACCTGAGGAAGACATAATCTTGTCGAAACGCGTTGTATTTACTTGAGCAAAAAAGATCGTTGGAGAATATATACCCACAGAATTCACTGGCTTCTTGGGAGCGCATTTGGCTTGGATGAACATTATTGTCAAAAGGAATGGACATTAGACCAGTGGAAATCTGTGCTTTGGTCTGATGAGTACATATTTGGGATCTTTATTCAAAATTGAAGGCATACTGAACCAGCATGGCTACCACAGCATCTTGCAGCGGCATGCTATTCCATCCGGTTTGCGTTTAGTTGGACAATCATTTATTTTCGAACAGGACAATGACCCCAAACACACCTCCAGGCTGTGTAAGGGCTATTTGACCAAGAAGGAGAGTGATGGGGTGTTACGCCAGATGACCTGGCCTCCACAGTCACCAGACCTGAACCTAATCGAGATGGTTTGGGGTGAGCTAGACCGCAGAGTGAAGGCAAAAAGGTCAACAAGTGCTAAACATCTCTGGGAACTCCTTCAAGATTGTTGGAAGACCATTTCTGGTGACTACCTCTTGAAGCTCATCAAGAGAATGCCAAGAGTGTGCAAAGCAGTCATCAAAGGAAAAGGTGGCTACTTTGAAGAACTTAGAATATAAGACATATTTTCAGTTGTTTCACACTTTTTTGTTAAGTATATAATTCCACATGTGTTAATTCATAGTTTTGATGCCTTCAGTGTGAATGTTCAATTTTCAAAGTCATGAAAATACAGAAAAATCTTTAAATGAGGTGTGTCCAAATTTTTGGTCTGTACTGTATATAATATAGATATATAAAGTTGTAGTACTCTAAAATGTACAGTTTAAATTGTATTAATGCACAGTATATCCATAAGTTCTTTTTTTCTGCCACTTATCATAAGTCAAATAAAAAAAATTAATGATGCAAGACTAGAAATAAGGATTCTATTTTTATACTATACATAATGATATACCATTTTCAATATAGACTTTATGAAATTGATCCACCGACATGCGCAAGGCCTCTTATCTTTCATTGACTACAATTAGTACAGTTACCACTGTAAATATCAAAACTTTCTCATTTCATTTTTATGGCTTCCTTGTCATTGAATGCTTATAGATTTATTTCTTAATGGAGTATTCTCTTCATTTAATGTTATTGCATATTTCGAATCATTTGGCATATACTACTTAACTCCCACTGATTGAGAGAACAAAAGGCCATGATCCCTTCATCATTTATTCTGCACAATGGCATATTCAGTCACCCACTTTGCATTCACATTGTAGCATCTGCGTCTCTGCCCCCTGCCAGGCAGAGACGCCGTTCCACTCACCTCCTCGCTCCCCGCTCTGCGTTCTCCAGTGCTCCTCTTCCTGCTGCTCCGTCCTAAGGAGTCCCCGCCCAATAGCCGAGGGCCCTCCCATATATAAGGCACCTCCTCCAAAATGGAGGTGCACGAGCAAAAGTTGTTGCACAGTGTTTCTTACCTCTGCTTCAGCCCTCAGGTCCCGCTGCTAGCCTGACTAACAGTCCTGCCCGCCAGCCTGTTACCTGCCTGTTACCTGCCGTGCCTGCCAGCCCGCTCACCTGGGAGCACCTGCCTGTTACCTGCCTGTTACCTGCCGTGCCTGCCAGCCCGCTCACCTGGGAGCACTTGCCTGTTGCCTGCCTGTTACCTGCCGTGCCTTTCGGCCCGCTCACCTGGGAGCACTTGCCTGTTACCTGCCTGTTATCCGCTTGTTACCTGCCGTGCCTACCCGGAGGCTCCTGCCGTCACTTGCCGTGAACACCTGCCAGCCTACCTTGAGACTCCTGCCGTCACTTGCCGTGTCTACCTGATAGCCTACCTGGAGGCTTCTGCTCGCCAGCCTGCCTGCTGTGCCCATCTGCAATTCCGGTCAGTCCCTGCTATCTGTACCATGGGAGTCACCTGCTCCCTTACAAGGTCGTCCCCAGAGTAGCACCTGGTCCCTCTGCTCGGTCCCTCCCTGGTCACGGAGTCGTTAGCCGCCGTACGACCAGGGTCAGTCCGAGTTGATACTTAGTTACGCCCCTCTGGGTCCCTCCTTGCACCGCAGCACAGAGGTTCCACCACCCGGATCCGTAACAGTTAGCTCGGGCTTGGAACCCGGTGGCCCCCAAGCCCCCTCGCTTACTGACCTGTACCAGGAGGTCTCTCGTCAGAGAACCCAACAGGAAACCATCCAGAACTATCTGCGGAATGTCAACTCCCGTCTGGACACTCTGTCTGTCCCACCTGTGTCCGCCTCGAGTCGTGCGACTCCCGCTCCGGCAGCACCGCTGCCCACCAATACCACGGTATCCAGCCCAGGTCCCCAGCTTTCTGCGCCTCCTCGTTTTGGAGGTGACCCCGTCTGATGTCGGGGCTTTCTGAAGCAGTGCACGCTGCACTTTGAACTTTTGGCACATCAATTTCCCTCCGACTGGGCCAAGGTGGCGTTCATCATGTCTCACCTCACCGGGGAAGCACTGGCATGGCTCAACCCCCTATGGGAGAGAGGGGATTCCCTGGTGTCTGATCTTCCGTCTTTCCTCTCTGCCTTCTGGAAGGTCTTCAATGAGCCCGGACGAAGATTTTCTACTGCCTCCTGATTGCTCCGTCTCCGCCAAGGGAGTCTCACCGTGGCACAGTATACCATACGCTTCCGTACCTTTGCTTCTGAGCTGACCTGGGGCAACAAAGCCCTGGTGTCTACCTTCTGGGAAGGCCTTTACGGTCGGATTAAGGATGAGTTAGCCGGCTGGGACATTCCTGCCACCTTGGATGAGCTGGTGTCACTCGCTACCCGGATTGACATCCGTTTCCTGGAACGTGCTAAAGAGACTACCCGGGAGAGAAAGTTTCCTCGCCTTGCTCCTACTTTCCAGAGACCTGCCTCTCAACCAGCCACTCCCCGGGCGCACTCGCCCGAACCTATGCAGATCGACCAGACCAAGATGGTCAAATCTCGCCAAGAGCCGAGGGGAGCTGTTTCTATTGTGGCAGTACGGAGCACTTCATCCGTTCCTGCCCGGAGAAGCTGGGAAACTCGAGTGTCTAGGACCGCTCGGAGAGGTCGTCCTAGCCAAAAGTAAGCCCTTTCTGTCCCTGACTTTGTCTCTATCTCCTGGGGATAGAACCGTCACTTTGAAATTGCTCACCTGGATTCTGGAGCTGCTGGAAACCTCATTTCCCAGTCCATGGTAGAGAGATATCGGATTCCCACCAAACCCCTGACTGAACCTTTGGCAGTCGCCTCCATGGATGGAAGACTCCTTCCGGTAACCATCCTGCTCGTCACAGAACCTATAACTCTGCAGGTGGGAATGCTGCACTCTAAGAGGAACTCCTTCCATGTGCTGTCCGATCTCTCTCACCCCCTATTGCTGGGTCTACCCTGGCTTCAGAGACATGAACCCGTGCTGAACTGGCAATCCGGTGAAGTACTCCGTTGGGGGCAGGATTGCCATAAGACCTGCCTGGTTCCAGTTCGCCCGGCTCGTCCTCCACCTACCCCGGCTAATTTACCCGGTCTACCGGAACCTTACTGGTCCTATGCAGATGTCTTAGGTAAAAAGGAAGCCAAGACACTGCAACCTCTTAGGCCATATGATTGCCCGATCGACCTGGTACCTGGTGCCACTCCACCCCGTGGGCGCATTTACCCATTGTCGTTGGCCGATACCCGGGCCATGTCGGAGTACATCGAGGAGAATCTGGCCAGGGGATTCATCCGGAAATCTACTTCTCCGGCTGGAGCCGGATTCTTCTTCGTCAAGAAGAAAGATGGTTCATTACTAGTGTTGAGCGAGCACTAAAATGCTCGGGTGCTCGAAACTCAGGCCGAGCTCGCCGTGATACTCGGGTGCTCGACCCGAGCAACGAGCCCAATGTTAGTCTATGGGAGACCCGAGCATTTTTGCGGCGGCACCCCCAGCAGTCTGTAGAAAGACTAAAAAGTGCCCAAAAGGATAGTGACAGTGCTCAAATGACATGGGGGCAGCATGGGGATCGCCCCAGGAAGCATTTCTGAGCCCCAGGTCCCTGTTGTCAACAACGTGTTCAGAGGTATTAAGCCACTTTTACAGGCGCATAATAAAACGTTCAAAAACGAAAGTGAAACTTTTTTCCTGTGAAATATGTTTAGAGGGTAAAGACTTGTGTATAAGGTAAAATAAATAACCAAAAACAAAAATACTCCTCCACACCTTGGGCTATGTTCACAACTAGCATTTTTTATGCGTTTTTGCACTTTTGTATTGCTTTCAACTGTGACAAATGCATTCACCGGGAAATGTCATTTTAACATTTTACAACCTTATCTGGCCATGTGCTGTGTGACACATGCATACAGTGCTGAAAAGACATGGGGACAGCATGGGGAACACCCCTGGAAGCATCTCTGACTCCCAGGTCACTGCCTAAAAGTGTGCCCATCAGAAGTGATCCTTGCCGCATCAGAAGATCATAGAATCATAGAATGGTAGAGTTGTAAGGGACCTCCTGGGTCATCTGGTCCAACCCCCTGCTCAAAGCAGGATTCACTAGATCATCTCAGACAGATGTCTGTCCAGCCTCTGTTTGAAGACGTCCATTGAAGGGGAACTCACCACCTCTCGTGGCAGCCTGTTCCACTCATTAATCACCCTAACTGTCAAAAAGTTTTTTCTAATATCTAATCTGTGTCTCCTCCCATTTAGTTTCATCCCATTGCTTCTAGTCTTTCCTTGTGCAAATGAGAATAAAGATGATCCTTCTACAATGTGACAGCCCTTGACATATTTGTAGACAGCTATTAAGTCTCCTCTCAGTCTTCTTTTTTGCAAGCTAAACATTCCCAAATCCTGCAACCGTTCCTCATAGGACATGGTTTGCAGACCAGTCACCATTCTGGTCGCTCTTCTCTGAACTTGCTCCAGTTTGTCTATGTCTTTTTTAAAATGTGGTGCCCAAAATTGTACACAGTATTCCAGATGAGGTCTGACCAAAGAGGAGTAAAGACCGATAATGACTTCACGTGATCTAGACTGTATGCTTCTGTTAATACATCCCAGAATTGTATTTGCCTTTTTTGCTGCTGCATCACAGTGTTGACTCATGTTCAGTCTATGATCTATTAGTATACCTAAGTCTTTTTCACATGTACTGTTGCTTAGCTCTATTCCTCCCATTCTGTATATGCTTTTTTCATTTTTATTGCAAAGATGTAGTACTTTGCATTTTTCCCTGTTAAAAACCATTCTGTTGGTTGCTGCCCACTGCTCCAGTTTATTTAGGTCTTTTTGAATCCTCTCTCTCTCTTCTCTAGTATTAGCTATCCCTCCTAGCTTTGTGTCATCAGCAAATTTAATCAGCTTACCCTCAATTCCTTCATCTAAATCATTGATAAAGATGTTGAACAATACAGGTCCCAGGACGGAGCCCTGTGGTACCCCACTTGAGACATTCATCCAGCTGGATGTGAAGCCATTTACAACCACCCTTTGAGTCCGATCACTAAGCCAGTTATGAATCCACCTAACAGTTGCCTGGTCCATTGCATACTTGGTCATTTTTTCAATAAGGATGGTGTGAGATACTTTGTCAAATGCTTTGCTGAAGTCAAGATATACTATATCTACAGCATTTCCCTGATCCACCCAGTCAGTGATTCTATCATAGAAGGAAATTAAGTTAGTCTGACATGACTTGTTAGTTACAAACCCATGCTGACTCTGGTTAATCACTTCATTCTTATCCATGTACTTACATACATGTTGTTTAATAATTTGTTCAAAGATCTTTCCTGGTATAGAAGTCAGACTCACCGGCCTATAGTTCCCTGGGTCCACCTTCTTCCCCTTTTTGAAGATAGGAACAACATTTGCTCTTCTCCAGTCTTCTGGGACTTCTCCTGTTCTCCAAGAATTTTCAAAGATTATGGAGAGTGGTTCTAAAATTTCTTCTACGATCTCCTTCAGTACTCTGGGGTGTAATTCATCTGGACCTGGAGACTTGAACTCATTTATGTTAGCTAAATATTCCCTCACAATCTTTCGGTTTACAGATAACTTGGATTCCTCTATTCCTTTAAAAGGACAGTGAAGATCAGTTGATGTTACATTTTCCTTCTGAGAGAAAACAGATGCAAAATAGGAATTAAAAAGTTCGGCCTTCTCAACATCCTCTCTTACCATTTCTCCATTTTCATCCTGTAAAAATCCTATAGCATCTTTGACTTTTCTTTTACTTTTGACATACCCCCAAAATCCTTTTTTATTGCTTTTGACTAGAGATGAGCGTTGTTCTACTCGAACTGTTCGCCAATCTCAAATTCGAGCTGTTTTGGGCGGTGTTCGAGCCATTCGGCGAACACGAACAATTTGAGAAAAATTCGGCTGTTCGAGGTTATGTTCAATAACTGTTCGTGCACCAAAATCATAACTGGATTTTTTCTCAGTAATGATGCAAATTAATGTTAATACGCAGTTTGAGTGTACAGCGGGGTGGGGGGAGGGGCAGGGGATGGATCTCTGCAGGAACAATGAAGATCTCCATTTTTTTTTCTCTTTCCCGCATTTGCAGTGGGGAGGTGCAATCTGTCAGCCTATCAGCAGCGCACACACGGAGCGAAGTGCTTTTTTTCACACAAGCAAGGGCATGTGTCATTGGCAGTGTATGTCACATGTCCTTGCCCTATAAGACCAAGCCATTTTCCCCGTCGCCACCATTTTCTCACTGCTGCAGCTGCGTGTTAGACGGCACCGCTGTTGCTGTGTGCGCTATACCTTGTTAATTTCAAGCAAATTTTCGCACAAATATACAGATAGCTTGGGAGTAGGGAATAGTTGTGATTGCAGTCCTTTTAAGGACTAGGTTACAGCATTTCCTACGACTTTTATCAGGGAGGTCTGTGCTCTTAAATAGATAGGTTGTGGGAGTAAAGACTAATTGTAATTGGAGTCCTTTTCAGGACTAGGTTACATCAGTTCCTATCAGTTTTTGCCAGGCAGGTCTGTGCCAGTGCTGTGCAAGTTTTTTTCACAGCATTTGGCTGAATCTAGCAAAGCTAATCCTTTTTGGCCTATTGCAGAGTGTGTTAGTCAGTGGAGTAGCCTATCTGTGTTGCAAGATATACCACCTGTGTATAGAATACCAATTTTTTTACTGCACCTAGTGAAGTAAAATCTTTTGGGCATAGCATCATTCTATTAGTCCATCTATACTGACCTCCATCAGGTTGCAAATTAAAACTAATTTTTATCTGCATCTACAGTACCTCTGAAAAAATATTTGGGCTTCTACCTGTGTGTGGGACTTGTTGTATTAGTCCATCTATACTGACCTCCATCAGGTTGGAAACTGAATATATTTTTTTCCTGCATCTACCTCTGAAAAAATATTGGGCTTCTAGCTGTGTGTGGGTCTTGTTCTATTAATCCATCTATACTGACCTCCATCAGGTTGCAAACTGAATATAATTTTTTTCTGCATCTAGCTCTGAAAAAATATTTGGCCTTCTAGTAGTGTGTCGGACTTTCTCTATTAGTCCATCTATACTGACCTCCATCAGGTTGCAAATTAAAACTAATTTTTATCTGCATCTACAGTACCTCTGAAAAAATATTTGGGCTTCTAGCTGTGTGTGGGACTTGTTGTATTAGTCCATCTATACTGACCTCCATCAGGTTGCAAACTGAATATATTTTTTTCTGCATCTACCTCTGAAAAAATATTGGGCTTCTAGCTGTGTGTGGGACTTGTTGTATTAGTCCATCTATACTGA
This sequence comes from Phyllobates terribilis, assembly GCF_046119375.1. Classification (NCBI taxonomy): domain Eukaryota; kingdom Metazoa; phylum Chordata; class Amphibia; order Anura; family Dendrobatidae; genus Phyllobates; species Phyllobates terribilis. The sequence continues at coordinate 249,709,307 of NW_027362761.1, forward strand.
CCTCCATCAGGTTGCAAACTGAATATATTTTTTTCCTGCATCTACCTCTGAAAAAATATTGGGCTTCTAGCTGTGTGTGGGTCTTGTTCTATTAATCCATCTATACTGACCTCCATCAGGTTGCAAATTCAAAATAATTTTTTTCTGCATCTAACCCAGCCAATAGTTTTGGCCTAATACCACAGTTTGGCCACTCAGCTCTGCTCGGTTACCATCCATTGTTTTTTTGTGCAAACAACTCCAGAGTTGTGAATTAGTTAACCACCAAAATGAGTGGAAAAAGGCCTGCTGCTGGTGGAAAGGGGAATAGGCGTGTTGGGAAGGGGAAAAAAGGTTGTGTCCGTGGGGTAGGTGTTAAAGCAACAGTAACATCTGCAGAAGAAAGACCATCTTCCAGCCAAACTAAAATGTCTACTTCTTTTAGCGGACAATGTGATAAGATCCCTTTCTTACGGCCACGCCAATCGCTACAAATTCCAGATGAGGCACAAAAACAGCAGGTGCTTCAATGGATATCAAGTGCTCCTTTAAGTGGGCTCTCCTCCACATCATCTTCAACATCACAAATACTCCAGTCCTCAAAGGTGTCACCCAAATCGCACTTGCTTCCTCACAGCTCCCAAATCTCCAGCTGCCCGTCTGAGTATGAGGTAGAACAGATGGTTGAGTCTGCAGAGCTGTTTACTCATACTATAGCCTGGGAATCAGAGGTCGACTCCAGCGCTTCTGTGAATCCAGACGAGGAAATGATCTGCACTGATGCCCAGAATCTTTATGAGTCGGATCCAGGACCAGACGCAGAAGGTTCTGACCATAATGTAGACCCTCATTCCCAAACTGTAACTCCTGTTGGTGGAGACAATGAGGAAGACGATGATAAGACTCAAATACCTGATTGGAGCGACAACTTTAGTTTTTTGTCAGGGCAGGAACAGGTTGGCTCTGAGGACGACGGGTGTGATAACGCACAGGGTGATGATGATGAGGTCGGAGATCCCACTTACTGTCAACCCACAGTCAGCCAAGAGATGAGGTCAGCAGAGGAGGTGGAGGAAGATGCTAGTGACGACGAGGTCAGGTTGCGCCTTCCTGGACAGAGACGTAGTACTGGAAGCACGTCAACAACTGCATCCTCAAACACAACTCTGCCTCTCACCACAAGTCGTGGTGGCTCTTCAGGTCGCATGGGTGCTAAGCCTTGCATAGCCTGGGAATTTTTTCAGATCGATAAAGATGACCCAACTCGTGTTATCTGTAACATTTGTCAGCAAAAGCTAAGTAGAGGCCAAAAAATACATAGTTTGAGTACTTCATGCATGAACCGGCACATGGACATGAAGCATAAGTTGCAGTGGGAAGCTCAGTGTGCTACAATGCGGCCTAGCCGGCCGGGCCAACCACCGTCTGCCATATCTTGTGCATCCGCGGCCTCTTCATCCTCTGTGACTGGGGGGACAGCAGTCACACCTGTTTTGGGGCGCAGACCTGCCACCTCTTTACCCGCAACAGCCAGCGTGATTGGCAGGTCATCATTTTCTTTGGAGGTGGTAACACCAGCTGGTGTTGAGCGCTGTCCGACATCGATAGCACCACCTTTGGATCAAGGCAACCTAACATGTCCGCCTGCATCTTCCTCACAGACCGGCAGTTTGCCGGGGACACCCTTATCAACCCCGTCTAAGCACAATAGCCAGCCCTCGGTCCCTCAGATGTGGACAAGTAAAAGACCATTTCCTCCTAGCCATGAGAAAGCTAAGAGGTTGAATTTCACCATCTGCAAGCTCTTGGCTACAGAAATGCTGCCTTTCCGCCTGGTGGACACAGAGGATTTTCGAGACCTTATGTCCGTCGCAGTGCCCCAGTACCAGATGCCCAGTCGGCACTACTTCTCAAAGAAAGGTGTGCCTGCGCTCCACCAGCATGTCGCACATAGCATCACCGCTTCTTTGAGAAACTCTGTGTGTGACAGGGTGCATTTCACCACAGACACTTGGACGAGTAGGCATGGACAGGGGCGTTACATGTCGCTGACTGGGCACTGGGTAACTATGGTGACAGCAGGACAAGGGGCTGCTGTCCAAGTCTTGCCGTCCCCACGAGTTGTGCGTCAATCCTCTTTATGTCAAAGTTCCTCCACTGCTTCTGCCTCCTCAACCTCCTCTTGGTCTTCCACCTGCACCCAAAGCCTGTCTGGTCATGCCACAAGCTTTCTAACTGCGCAGAAGGGATCCTGCACACCTCCTTACTATGCTGGCAGTAGGGCTCAACGTCATCAGGCGGTTTTTACATTGAAATGTCTGGGAAATGTGAGTCACACAGCTGAGGAGTTGTGGTCAGCTCTGGAGAACCAATTTCATGAATGGTTGTCTCCACTGGACCTGAAACCAGGGAAGGCCGTGTGCGACAATGCTGCAAACCTGGGTGCGGCCCTTCGCCGGGGCAATGTCACACACGTGCCTTGTATGGCTCACGTGTTGAACCTGGTTGTCCAGCAATTTTTAGCCCACTATCCCAGACTAGATGGCCTTCTGCAGAGGGCACGGTCGCTGTGTGCTCACTTCCGCCGTTCGCATCCCGCAGCTCAGCGACTTACATCTCTACAGAAGTCGTTGGGCCTGCCACTTCACCGGCTAAAATGCGATGTGCCTACCCGGTGGAATTCAACTCTGCACATGTTGCAGCGACTGTGGCAGCACCGACAAGCCCTGGTGCAATACGTTCTGACGTATAGCCTGGGCCAACGAGATTCAGAGGTGGGGCAAATCACGCTGGAGGAGTGGTCTCAGATCAGGGACCTATGCACCCTTCTGCACAGTTTTGAAATGGCGACGAAGATGTTTAGTGCTGACGATGCCATTATCAGCATGACTATTCCGGTGATTTACATGCTGGAGCACATGTTAAACAGAATTCGGAGTCAGGTGGTGGCACAAGAGGAGGTGGAGGAAGTAGAGGAGGAGGAGTTGTATGCGGAAGGGCTAACATCTGCAAGGTCCAGACGGTCGGCAGCACCAAGGCGGCAGGCATGTGAGGGTGGGGGAGATGGTTTTACCAGGGCGCATGGTAGCAGCCAAACTAGTGAGGAAGGTGCAGGAGCCCAGGAAGAAGTGGAGGACGAACTGATGGAAGACTCATCAGATGAGGGAGACCTTGATCACATTTCTGTTGTGCGAGGTTGGGGGGAGAGGACAGAGGAAGGAAGCATGATTGTTACCTCGCCACCAACACAACAGGGACTTGGTGCTCCTGGATGCGCAACACACATGAGTGCCTTCTTGCTGCACTACCTGCAACATGACCCTCGAATTGTGAGAATTAGAAATAATCCTGACTACTGGGTTGCCACACTGTTAGATCCCCGGTACAAAAGTAAATTTGCAGAAATTATTCCTGCCATAGAAAGGGATGCACGCATGCAGGAGTATCAGCAGAGACTGTTGCAGAATCTTACATGTGCTTTTCCACAAAATACCAGTGGTGCACGTAGTGAATCTCACAGTTCCAACTTGCCAACCGTGGGACCGTCAAGTGTTCAGCACTCAAACTGTAACAGAACCACAGTATCTGCTGGTAACATCAATTTTGCGGAATCATTTCACCACTTTTTTAGCCCATCGTTTGCAAGGCCACAGGAGACAAGAAGTCTGACACATAGTCAACGCCTAGAGACGATGGTACAGGAGTATCTCCAAGTAAACATTGAAGCCACGACTGTGTCACTGGACCCTTGCTCTTTTTGGGCTTCCAATCTGGATAAATGGCCGGAGCTAGCCACTTACGCCTTGGAGATCTTGTCATGCCCCGCAGCCAGCGTTCTGTCTGAACGTGTGTTCAGCGCTGCTGGTGGTGTGCTGACAGATAAGCGCACGCGGCTCTCCACTGATAATGTAGACAGACTCACGTTCATAAAGATGAACAAATCATGGATCCGAAACGACTTTTCTACCCCTGTGTCATCCTGGGGAGAGTAAAAGCTTGATGATTGGTTAAAATCACCCTACCAACCGTTTTAAGCTTTCAAATTACTAATCATGTTTATCTGTATCTTGACTGGAAAATAATTTGGGCTTTGTAGCAGTGTGCAGCACTGATCCTATTAGGCCATCTATACTAAAGCTTCACCAGATTTAAAATTAAAAATAATTTTTAGCTGCATCTAGCCCGGAAAATAATTTTGGGGCTCCGAGATGCGCAAGGCACATAAGTTCCTTCTTGCTTAACTACCTGTAGCATGACCCTCATATTGTCAGAATTCGAAGTAATCATGACTACTGGGTTGCCACACTCTTAGATCCCCCAAACTTTTCGATCAACCTTTTCATTTTAATAAAGACCAAAAAAATGGTCATTTTTGAAATTATAAGCATTAGCAGGTTGTTAGAAACTGAAATCAAACAGTTTTCAACTCAAAACTTTATTCTAGGTGATGTTACATTTTCACATAGGACCCCTTGTTCGAAAGGAGCTTCTGAACTCTCTCGTCCATTGAATTTGTCAGGTTTTGGATGGTTTCTGCTTCAATTGTTTTGCATGAGGACAGAATACCCTCCCAGAGCTGTTGCTTAGATGTGAACTGCCTCCCGCCATCATAGACACTCCTTTTAATGATGCTCCAAAGGTTCTGAATGGGGTAGAGGTCAGGGGAGCATGGGGGTCACACCATAAGTTTGTCCCCTTTTATGCCCATATCAGCCAGAGATGCAGATGTTTTATGTGCAGCATGAGATGGTGCATTATCATGCAGAAAAATGATCTTGCTGTGAAATACACGGTTCTTCTTCTTGAACCATGGCAGGAAATGCTGTTTGAGAAAATCCACATACATTATGGAGTTCATCTTTAGCGCCTTCAGGGATCCTAAAGGGGCCGACAATCTCTCTCCCCATGATTCCAGCCCAAAACATTACTCCACCTCCTCCTTGTTGGCGCTGTAGCCGTGTTTGCGTGGGGTGTCCATCAACCAGCCATCCTCCACTCCATCCATCTGGACCATCGAGCGCTGCACGGCACTCATCCGTGAACAAAACAGTTTTGAAATCAGTCTTCATGTAATGTTTGGCCCACTGGAGCCGTTTCTGCTTGTGTGAAGTGGATAGAGGAGGTCGACAGGATGGCGCATGCACAGCTGCAAACCTCTGAAGGACCCTGCATCTTGTTGTTCGGGGGACGTTGGAGGCACAAGCAGCTTCAAAAACTTGTCTGCTGCTATGACAAGGCTTTTTTGCCGCTGCTCTTTCAACCTGACGTAATTGCCTGTAGGAAAGAGTCCTCAATTTGCCCTTATCAGCACGCACACGTGTGTACTGTGAATCAGCTACATACTTCTTGATTGCCAAGACACTTCATCCTGATCATCGCACAATGTTGATTGTAGTCATGCCTTGACCTAAACACTCCACAATTTGTTGCTTCTCAGCAGCCGACACATCCTTTTTCTTTCCCATTTTGGCAGAAAATGTAGGCTGCTTAATAATGTGAGAGAGCCTTCTTAAGTAGTCTTGCCTTTCATTGGACACACCTGCCAAACTAATTAGCACAGGTGTCTGCAATTGCTTACAGTGATATAAAGAGCCCTGACACACATCACCATCAATGAGTTTAACTGACAAACAAACAAATTCTTCCCTTATCACTCCTAAACACTTTTTGCATAATAATTTGGAACGCAGTGTACATGTGCTTTTCCACAAAACACCAGTGGTTCACGTAGTGAATCTTACAGTTCTAACTTGCCAACCGTGGTCTGTATGGAGTTGTTCAATAAAGGGCCCAAAATTAAGATAACATAGATGGGAGAGGTCTCTATGAATAGGAATTCCTAAGTATTTGATACCCTGTGAGGGCCAGGCAAAGGGAAAGTTGGACTGGATGGAATCCTATATGGATTTGGGGAGGGAGACATGGAGGGCCTCAGACTTCGCTGCATTGATTTTAAAATTTTACCATGTAACAAAGTGATCTATTTCAGCCATAACGGCATGGATGGATATATGTGATTGAGTGATATATACTAGGACATCATCAGCAAATAGAGAGCACTTGTACTCGGTGCCTCCCACCTCAATCCACCTAATATTGGGGTTATGGCGAATTGATGAGAGCAGGTGCTCCGTCACTAGGATGTATAAGAGAGGGGACAGAGGACATCACTGCCTTGTCCCATTGGTGATTGTGAAAGGTGATGAAAATGTTCTGACGCACCCCCTGGGCCTTGGGACACCCGGAGCCGGACCCTTTTTGGTGGATGCTGGTGGTTGTAGTCTTCGTGGCGGCGACCCGGTTCCGTGGCTCAGGGCGGTCAAACCAGTGGCGGAACTATTTATGTGGTTTTGATGTTTAAATGTCCGACTACGCCACCCGTGGATTGCGGTCAGAGTGAACCGCCGCTACAGGGCAGACCGCTGAGGCTGGTGTTGGCGGGAGGAGTATAGCCTCAGGGCAGTGTATGCGGAGGATGGGGGTGATGGCGCAGGGCAGCAGCAGTAACGACACGGAGTCAGTGATGCAGTTCAGGGCCTTTACTCACAGTTCTTATTATCCAGACCACGTCTGCAGGTAACGGCTGCCCACGTCGTACTGTGATCACCAGGTGAGGGGCTCAGACAACTCCCAGATAACTTTGGAGGACTTCACAGGACCCCCTTTGTGTGTCCTTTGTCTGGCCTTTCTTACCAACACTTCTGTCCGGCTGCCTCGGGCCTCCTCTTGGTAAACTTGGCGCCAGTTTCCCTGACCCTATGTGGTGCCTTCCTAGCGGGTGTAGCGAGGGGCTGCGCCACATAAAATGTCAGAGCCTCCGGTTTCTAGCTGAGGGTCGTTTCCTGCCTCCACTAGTTCGGGGACCGGTCTCCCCCTTTGGCCTGACCCCTCCACGCAGGTGGATTCGGGCGTGCGGTGGCGACTCGCCCGTCCGCACCCCTGGGATCCCTTCATTCCTCGTTCCTGGAGCCTTCTCCGCTCCTCTTCCTTCCTTCTCCCTCTTCCAGGCCTGGGCCTCTGTTACTAGGCCCGCCTCCGGAGCAGAGCTCATGCAGAGCCCCTGCTCCCTGCCACTTCTGCTCAGACTTCTCTGCACTGAACTAAGATGGTGCCCACCTTTTATACTCCCTTCTCAATGCACCCAGGAACTGCTTCCTCCCTGCTCCTGCACTACAGGGTTCCCCTTCCTCAGTGTTCCCTCCCCCCACTCCAGCCAGGGACAGGGACTGTCGTGCCCATCTCAGGGGCATATTGGTCGCCCTGCCCCACGGCAATGTGGTGTAATGCATGCAGGTGTCGGGTCCTGATCCACACTCCATCCTTACCTGAGAGTGAGATATCACACCTCTGGGTGAGGTGCAATACGTCTGTAGCAACCGAGCCCTCAGGGTGCTACAGTTCCATTTATCTTCAGCCTAGGTGACGTATTGCAATACAGGGCCGTGATTTTGGCTATAAAAGGGTCCCCTAGACCCCTACCCCAAGCTTTTTAAGAGAATCATATATGGCGTGCCAGGAGACTCTATGGAATGCTTTCTCAGCATCCAACGAGAGTATCTAATTACAAATTTTTAACTGCATCTAGCCCAGGAAATACTTTGTGCCTAGTAGCAGTGTCTGCTAGTCAGCGGATTATCCCGGCTGTTAAGCAAGCTGCACCACCTGTAGTTTAGACACTTAATTTTTTCAAAGGAAATGCTTCGGGACCATGGGATACTTAGTGAAGAACATCAGGAGGCACCCCAAGGCATAGGGGCTGGGACTGGCAGTAGGATGCCTTGCGGTGGACAGCCGAGCTCGATCCTTATAAAAGCTTTTAAACTGCAGCAGCTTTAGTGGACGCTACTGGAGCTGGAATTACCGCGGCTGCTGGCATGAGACTTGCCCTCCAATAGATCCTTGTAAATGGATTTAAAGTGTATTCATTCAAATTAGAGAGACAATTTAAATTAAAAAGCTTAGAGCTGCCTCCACCACAGGGGGGCTCGCTCGACCCACCAGCGGACAGGCACCAGTATTGGGAGAGGGGGGCTGGCCGTCAGGGTTCACCGCGGCTCTGGCACAAACCCGGCGACACGGAGGTGGCACGGGCAGGAGCGGACTGGCCGTGTCGGCTTCTCACTTTTTGGATTTTAGAAGGGCATGACATGCCTATATCTGTGTCTCCCCCTCCTTTTACTCCTCCACCTCTTTTATTTTCGCATGACTATATGTACTTGTCACTTTTCCATGTGTTAGTTATGTCTTCTGAGCAGTTTGTCAGCTTTTGGACACCTTTGAAGGTGTTTTCTATGTGTTTCTATGTGTTTTTGTTTGCCTGCCATTGGTTTTAACGGTGTTCGAAGGTGTTCGACGAACAGTTCGACGAACAGTTCGGCGAACACACGGGTGTTCGACGAACCGAACCGAACTCGAACACTACGGGGGTGGCTCAACACTACTTTTGACATCTCTTGCAAGCCTTAATTCATTGTCAGCTTTAGCTAACCTGATACGTGCCCTACAGGATCTGCAGACTGCATTATAATCTTCTTTAGATATGCCTCCCTCTTTCCATTTAATAAACATTTCTTTCTTTCTTTTTAGCATGTGTTTAAGTTCTGTGTTCATCCATCCTGGTTTCCTTAAATGCTTCCCATTCTTCCTACTTTTCGGGATTGTTAACGATTGTGCTTTGAGAATCTCATTTTTAAAAATTTCCCATCCTTCCTGGACATTTTTGTCCTTAAGGACATCCAGCCATTGGATCCCTCCTATTCTCTTTCTGAGTCTCTTAAAATCTGCCTTTCTAAAATCTAACCTTGAAGTTTGAGTCTTCACATGTCTTCCTCCTCTAGTTATCCAAAATTCTATAATAGCATGATCGCTGCCTCCTAGGGTCCCAGCCACCTTTACCTCCTCAACCATTTCCTCCCTGTTTATAAGGATTAGATCCAAAGTAGCAGATCCCCTTGTTTTCTCCCCTACCTTTTGGAAGATAAAGTTGTCAGCAAGAGAAGATAAGAATTTGCTTGACCTGTTAGTTTTACTTGAGAGAGATTCCCAACAAATGTCTGGATAGTTGAAATCTCCCATGACCACTACGTCATATTTTTTGGAGAACTTGGTCATTTGATACATAAAGAGTTCATCCATATCTTCAGCTTGCCCAGGTGGCCTGTAGTAAATGCCTACAATGGTGTCCTTTCCGTTGTTCTCTCCTTGTATTCTTACCCAAACAGTTTCCACAGAACTCCCAGTCTCTGAAGCTTCAATCTCTGTGCAGATATACGCTTTTCTAACATACAATGCAACACCTCCTCCTCGTTTATCAAGTCTGTTTCTTGCAAATAAGTTGTATCCTTTTAGCCTTTTATTCCAATCATGTATATCGTCCCACCAAGTTTCAGTGATTCCAATGACATCATATTCCTTTTCCTGCATTAGTAGTTCCAATTCTCCTTGTTTGTTGCCCATGCTTTGTGCATTTGTATAAAAACATTTTAGTTTGTGATTGGTTTCTCTTCCTCCCATATTTTTATTATTTAAATTGTTTTGTCTTTGTTCTTCTTTTCCACTTCCAGTAGCAGAGATCTCAATAGTATTTGTCAGCTGTATGGCTTTTTCTGGCCTTTTGCTTCCCTTCCCACATTGTTCTAGTTTAAAGCTCTTCTGATGAGTGTAGCAAGGCGACTTCCAAATACATGTTTTCCAGTCTTAGGAGGAAATGCAATGCCCGTTGGAAGAGTCGTGGAGTTTACAGGTAAGGTAATTAAAAACAACATTTCAATGCCCCTTGGAAGAGCTGTGGAGTTCCGAGTGGCTTAAGAAGACGCGTTTAATGCCCCTTTGAAGAGACGTGGAGGTCACAGTAGCTTAACAACACGGTTTTAATGCCCCTTGGAAGAGCTGTGGAGTTCAGAGTGGTTTAACAAGACGGTGTTAATGCCCCTTGGAAGACACGTCGAGGTCACAGTAGCTTAACAAGACGGTTTTAATGCCCCATGGAAGAGTGATGAAGGTCACAGTGGAATAAAAAGACAATATCAATGCCCCGTGGAAGAGACATGGAAGTCACAGTAGCTTAACAAGACGGTTTTAATGCCCCTTGCAGGAGTGGTGGAGGTTGCAGTGGAATAAAAAGACAATATCAATGCCCCGTGGAAGAAAGATGGAGGTCACAGTAGCTTAACAAGATGGTTTTAATGCCCCTTGGAAGAGCTGTTGAGTTCAGAGTGGTTTAACAAGACAGTTTTAATGCCCCTTGGAAGAGACGTGGAGGTCACAGTAGCTTAACAAGACGGCTTTAATGCCCCTTACAAGAGCCATACAGTGCAGCATATTACAAACATTAGTCCCATTATTGGGGAGTGGGTCTCCCATAGTATTTGCTTATGCCTTCAAAGCAAAAGCTTCCAAAAATTAGGACGGAGCAACTTGCAATGCCCCTTACAAGAGCCATACAGTACTGCTTCTTAAAAACATTATTCCCATTATTGGGGAGTGGGTCTCCCATAGTATTTGCTTATGCCTTCCAAGCAAAAGCTTCCAAAAATTAGAACAGAGGAACTTGCAATGCCTCTTACAAGAGGCATTCAGTACAGCATATTACAAACATTAGTCCCATTATTGGAGAGTGGGTCTCCCATAGTATTTGCTTATGGCTTCCAAGCAAAAGCTTCCAAAAATTAGGACGGAGCAACTTGCAATGCCCGTTCGAAGAGTCGAGGAGGTCCCAGTAGCTTAGCAAGACACTTTTAATGCCTCTCAGAATAGACGTGGAGGTCAGAGTGGTTTAACAAGATGTTTTTAATGCGCCTCAGAAGAGACGTGGAGGTCAGAGTGGTATAACAAGACAGTTTTAAAGCCTCTCAGAAGAGACGTGGAAGTCAGAGTGGTATAACAAGACGGTTTTAATGCCCCTCAGAAGAGACGTGGAGGTCAGAGTGGTATAACAAGATGCTTTTAATGCCCCTCAGAAGAGACGTGGAGGTCAGAGTGGTATAACAAGACGCTTTTAATGCCCCTCAGAAGAGACGTGGAGGTCAGAGTGGTATAATAAAAAGCTTTTAATGCCCCTTACAAGAGACGTGGAGGTCAGAGTGGTATAACAGGACGCTTTAAATGCCCCTCAGAAGAGACGTGGAGGTCAAAGTGGTATAACAAGATGGTTTTAATGCCCCTCAGAAGAGACGTGGAGGTCAGAGTGGTATAACAATACGGTTTTAATGTCCCTTGGAAGAGACGTGGAGGTCAGATTGGTATAACAAGACGCTTTTAATGCCCCTCAGAAGAGACGTGGAGGTCAGAGTGGTATAACAAGACGCTTTTAATGCCCCTTGGAAGAGCGATACAGTACAGCTTCTTAAAAATATTATTCCCATTATTGGGGAGTGGGTCTCCCACAGTCTTTGCTTATGCCTTCCAAGCAAAAGCTGACAAAAATCAGGATGGAGGAACTTTCAATAATGGCAACACGGATTTGACTTTATGTTACTCTGCTGTCATTTGGTGGTGATGAGAAGTCTCGCCCAATCCAGCTCTTGTTCATTTTGATAAGGGTCAGCTTGTCAGTTGACAGTCGAGTGCGCTTATCAGTTATAATTCCCCTAGCGGCACTAAAAACACGCTCTGAAAACACGCTAGCGGCAGGGCAGGCCAGGACCTCCAAGGCGTACAGAGCGAATTCATTCCAAGTGTCCAGCTTGGATAGCCAATAATTAAAAGGCACAGAGGAATCACGGAGGACGCTGGTACGGTCGGCAAGGTACTCCCTCATCATCTTTTGAAACTTTCCACTCCTTGTGAGAGTACCCCACGCCTCAGGGTCTGTCCGAAGGGAGGGTCTGAGAAAACTGTCCCAGAACGTTGACAGTGTTCCCCTGCCTCTGCTGGATTGGAGTTGCGTCTCTCTCGCTTGTACGCCTTGGTTGGGCAACGAACTGTGACCTCTGCCGCTAGCGTGTTCAGATGGGAATTTTTTTTAACAGTTCTGCAGCAAGGGCCTTCTGGTACTGCCCCATTTTTGTAGACCTCTCCACCTCAGGAAAAAGAGAGTGAAAGTTCTCCTTGTAGCGGGGGTCTACAAGTGTCACCAACCAGTAATGACTGTCACCCAACATTTTGACAACGCGACGGTCACGGTTAAGGCAGCGTAACATAAAGTCAGCCATGCGTGCCAGACTGGTAACGGGCAAGATTTCCGTGTCCTCACCAAGATGATGACTGACCATGCTCTCCTCCTCCTCCTCCTCCTCCCCCCTGTCCTCAAGCCACCCACGCTGAACCAACGGTATGACAGTTGTACAGGTACTACCGTCTACAGTGCATGATACCAGCTCCTGTTCTTCCTCCTCCTTTTCTCCCTCATTGTCCCCCAATGCACGTTCGGATGAGATGAGGCTGGGCTGTGTGTAATTGCCCGCTACGGCTTCTTGATCCATCTCATCATACTCTGGCTGCAATGCCTCCTCTTTAATTCTCTGCAGAGTGTTGCAAAAGACAGACAAGAGGGATGCTGACACTAATGATGGCGTCATCGCCACTCACCATCTTGGTGGCCTTCTCAAAGTTTGTCAGGATGGTACATATGTCAGACACCCAGGTCCACTCCTGAGGTCTTATGTGTGGAGTCTGACCTGAATATCGACGGCCTTGTTGCAGCTGGTACTCCACAACTGCTCTCTTCTGCTCACAAATCCTTAGCAACATGTGGAGGGTAGAGTTCCAACGTGTGGGGACATCACACACCAGTCGGTGTGCCAGAAGCTGCAAACGCTGCTGCAACACAGCAAGGGCAGCGGAAGCTGCAGCCGACTTGCGAAAATGACCTGACAGGCGGCGTACTTTCACGAGCAGATCTGGCAACTCGGGGTACGATTTAAGAAACCGCTGAACCACGAGATTAAGCACATGAGCCAGGCATGGTACGTGTGTGATCTCGCCTCGCCTCAGAGCCGCCACCAGGTTACGGCCATTGTCACACACAACGATGCCTGGATGTAGGTTCAGCGGTCTCAGCCACAGATCTGCCTGCTCTTTCACAGCTGTCCACAACTCACAAGCAGTGTGAGGTTTATCACCTAAGCTTATGAGTTTCAGCACAGCCTGTTGCCGCTTGGCGGAGGCAGTACTGCAGTGCTTCCAGCTTGTAACTGATGTGGTGATAACTGAGATGGAGGCTGAACATGAGGAGGAGGAGGAGGATGATGCACAAGAGCTGTACACTGTGGGGGCAACTCTGACTGACAAAGGGCCCGTAATCCTCGGTGTGGGGAGGATGTGTTCCGTCTCAAGGTCCGACTGGGTCCCGGCATCCACTATGTTTACCCAGTGTGCCGTCAGGGAGATGTACCGTCCCGGGCCACAAGCACTTGTCCATGTGTCCGTTGTCAGGGGGACTCTCCCAGTAACTGCGTTGTTGAGGGCACGGCAGACGCTTTGGGACACGTGCTTGTGTAGTGCGGGGAAGGCACACCGGGCAAAATAGTGTCGGCTGGGGACCGAGTACCGAGGGACGGCCACCGCTATAAGTTTGCGGAAGGATTCTGTCTCCACCAGCCTAAAAAGCAGCATTTCCAACGCAAGCAGTCGTGAAATGTGCGAATTTAGGACTGTGGCCTGTGGGGCGTTAGCTGCGAATTTCCGCTTTCGTTCAAAGGTCTGAGATATGGACAATTGAACGATGCGGTGGGAAGTGGACGTGGACGTTGATGAAGTGAAGACTGAGAGGAGGGGGCATCTTTGAATGCAGTATGGACAGGGGATTGCCTTGCACACACAACAGCGGGTTCTATTGCACGCACAACAGTGGAAGAAGCAGTGGTGACACCCGCTGACACTGGTCGTGGACCCTAGGGTTCGCCCCACAAAGTCCGGTACTTTGCTGCCATGTGCCTGATCATGCTGGTGGTGGTCAGGCTGGTAGTTTTGTCACTCCTGCTGATGCTGGAATGGCAGGTGGTACAAATGGCCTTTTTGGGGTTATCAGCAGAGTCTTTAAAAAAATTCCAGACTTTGGAAGACCTACCGCTTGTACTGGCAACGTCCCTTGTGTTGGTGTTACGGGGAACGGTTGCCCGCCTTCTGTCTGCGGCCACCACACTGCTTCTTCCTGCCTGTTGGGGTACTCTGCCTCCATCCCCCTATGTGCTGCTGGCTTCACTCTGCATGTCCTCCTGCCACATTGGGTCAGTTACTAGATCATCCACCACCTCCTCCTCTTCCACTTGCACACCACGATGCTCCTCCTCACTTCCTGGCAATTGTGTCTCGTCATCGTCCACCTCTTGTGTCAAATTGCCAGCGTCGACTTCCTCTGGCCGTGGCTGTTCAAATATTTGGGCATCGCTACATGGGATCTCCTCTTCCACCACTTCAAGCGGAGCAGGCGAGGGGCACAAATATGGAAATGGACCAGTGAACAGCTCTTCAGAGTGTCCAAGTGTGGGATCAGTTGCTGTCTGACAACACTCGGCATGGTGGGAGGAAGGAGCATCAGGGTGAGGTGGAGTATGAGACACACGGCTACTAAGAGTTGACCGTGTGGAAGACAGACCGGAGGTGGTGGTGCCCAGGTAACTGGCAGTATTATCTGCTAACCAATTAATAACCTGGTCACACTGATCAGTTCGCAATGCTGGTGTTGTTCTGTGCTTCCCTAGTAATTCGGTCAAGAAGTGGGAGCAAGAAGATGTGGCTGTTGGTTGTGGCACATTTTCACCTTGGCCACGGCCCCGTCCTCTGCACGCACCATCACCAGAACGTCCACTTCCGTGTCCCTTGCCACACGCCTTGCCCATTGTAAAGGAAGTAAAATAGCTGACACTCGCACTATCAATGGAAAAAGGGTAATAAACAGTAGATTAGAACCGTGGAAGAGGAAAACAACAGTTCTATTTCTCTGGCCTACAACCGACTCTTTTAAACAATCAGAACAATCAGGGATAAACTATTACTGTTTTTCTTTACGGAAAAAATACCAAAACCTGAATAATAGAGATTTGTTACCGTGGAATGGCAAAACCACAGTTATTGTTTACTGGGGTATACCAGAAAATTTTAAATATATATATTTGCGGCTGACCAGTGAGCGACACACTCAAACTGGGTTTTTTTTAGATACAAACGGCCCAAAACTGGATAATACAGAGATTTGACCCGTGGAACTGCAAAACCACACTGGGATTTGTCTGGCCTACAACAGACTATTTTCAACAGATATATTTTTGCGTCAGAACACTCTGGAGACACTACTGTTTTTTTTAAGGCAAAAAATGCGAAAAACAGGATAATAGAGATTTTTTACCGTGGAACAGCAAAACCACAGTTTCAATTTACTGGTGTATACCAGACTTTTTTAAAAATATAGATTTGCGGCTGAACAGTGAGCGACACACTCAAACTGTTTTCTTTTAGATACAAAAGGCCCAAAACTGGATACTACAGAGATTTGATCCGTGGAACTGCAAAACCACACTGGGATTTGTCGGGCCTACAACAGACTATTTTCAACAGATATATTTTTGTGTTACAACAGTCAGGAGACACTACTGTTTTTTTTAAGGGAAAAAATGCGAAAAACAGGATAATAGAGATTTTTTACCGTAGAAAAGCAAAACCACAGTTTTAATTTACTGGTGTATACCAGACTTTTTTAAAAATATAGATTTGCGGCTGAACAGTGAGCGACACACTCAAACTGTTTTTTTTTTACATATAAAAGGCCCAAAACTGGATACTACAGAGATTTGACCCGTGGAACTGCAAAACCACACTTCTGCTTCTGTGGCCTATACCAGACTCTTTTCAACAGATATATTTATGTCTGAAAAATCAGAGAAACACTTTTTTTTGGTGGGGGTGGGGGCACGAATAGGTTAATAAGATGGGTAGGAGGGAAAAAAAAGAGGATTTAGATAAAAAAAAAAGGATTTTTACTGGCCCCCGAGACCTGGAGCTAAGTCCAGCAATTTCAGAAACAGGAGCACACAGGACTGTAATGCAGCGTTTGCTGGTATAACCACTGCGTCTCCTATACAGCCTGCCTGCCTGATATCTGGGATGGATATTAGTCCTGAGAAGGACTGTTTGTTTGATCTGGCAGCCTTTACAGACCCTACACTAACTATTTCGCAGGATAAATCTCTCCCTAGCTCAGCAGCGCTGTCCCTACACTGTCTAATCCGGAGCGACTGTATCCAAGATGGCGGCGCCCGGTTTTAAATACTCGAGGTGATGCTGTGCGGCCAGTCAATCACTGTAATGCCCACAAACAACATGGCTGTGGCATTACAGTGACTGGCTGCATGTTCATTGGCTCTGTAAAGAGCGCCAAACATGCAGGGCGGAGACCCGAGCTCCCGCCCGAGTAACCCGGAAAAGCTCGGTGCTCGCCGAACATCCCGAGTAGCGTGATGCTCGGGCGAGTACCGAGCAGTGTCGAGCATGCTCGCTCAACACTTTTCATTACGCCCCTGTATTGATTATAGAGGACTCAACCAAATCACGGTCAAAAACAAATACCCCCTGCCGCTCATCTCCGAGTTGTTTGACCGTCTTAGGGGAGCTAGGATCTTTACCAAGCTAGATCTACGTGGGGCGTATAACCTGGTCCGGATCCGTCAAGGAGACGAGTGGAAGACGGCATTCAATATCTGAGACGGTCACTATGAATACCGTGTGATGCCCTTCGGTCTCTGCAATGCTCCCGCCGTCTTCTAAGAATTAGTCAACGACATCTTCCGTGACCTTCTATATTCTTGCGTGGTTGTGTACCTGGACAACATCTTGGTCTTCTCTTCGGATCTTCCCACACACCGGAGGGATGTTCGTCAGGTCCTACTTAGGCTCAGGCAGAATCACCTCTATGCAAAATTTGAGAAGTGCCTCTTCGAGCAGACCTCTCTTGCATTCCTGGGCTATGTTATCTCCCAGACAGGTCTACGAATGGATCCCGAGAAGCTCTCTGCTGTCTTAAAGTGGCCCCGTTCGGATGGGTTGAAGGCGATTCAGCGATTCCTGGGCTTCGCCAACTACTATCGTCTCTTCATCCCGCACTTCTCTTCCTGGACTTCTCCCATTTCTGCGCTCTCCCGTAAGGGAGCAAATCCCAAGGAATGGCCACCAGAAGCTGAGGAGGCCTTCCTTTCCTTAAAGCAAGCCTTCTCCTCTGCCCCTTTGCTGCACCGTCCGGACTGCAACAAACAGTTCTTCCTGGAGGTTGATGCATCCTCCTCCGGAGCCGGAGTGGTGCTCACCCAAAGATCTTCATCTGGGAGAATGGTAACCTGCGGCTTCTTCTCCAAACTCTTCTCCTCGTCTGAGCGCAGCTACTCCATTGGAGACCGAGTACTGTTAGCCGTTAAATGGGCGCTGGAGGAGTGGCGTTACCTGCTTGAAGGGGCTCTATACCCGGTGATCATCTATACGGATCGCAAAAACCTGGCATATCTCCAGAATGCCCAAAGACTCAATTCGCTTCAGGCCCGGTGGTCTTTGTTCTTCGCCGCTTCGACTTTATCCTACATTTCCGCCCGGCGGACAAGAATGTCAAAGCCGACGCCTTGTCCCGATCCTTCCTGTCCTCCGATCAAGAGGAGGAGCCTATGCACATCATCGACCCCTCCAAAGTGATGAATTGGATCTGACTCATCTTCCACCCGGTAAGACGTTTGTAGGGGTACCAGATCGTGAGAAGGTTCTTCACTGGGGTCATTCATCTAAACTAGCCGACCATGCTGGCCAAAAGGAGACCTTCCTGCTCATTACCCGGCATTACTGGTGGCCTACCCTGTGCAAGGATGCCATGGACTTTATCCATTTTGCCATGGACTTTATCACTGATCTCCCTGTTTCTGCCGGTTGTACTGTCATTTGGGTGGTCGCCGACCGCTTTTCTAATATGGCCCACTTCATTCCTCTGCCTGGTCTCCCATCTGCATCGGAGCTGGCCAAGGATTTCTTCCGTCATATCTTCCGTCTCCATGGCCTACCCCTCCACATTGTGTCGGATCGAGGGGTTCAGTTCACCTCACTTTTCTGGAGAGCTACCTGTAAGCTACTGGATGTCACCCTGGATTTCTCCTCCGCCTACCATCAACAGTCCAATGGCCAAGTGGAGCGTATCAACCAAATCCTTACCAGCTACCTCCGGCACTTTGTTAACGCTCACCATACCGATTGGGTGGAGCTCCTACCATGGGCCGAGTTCTCCTACAACAACCATGAGAGCGAATCTACTTCTAAATCCCCATTCTTCGTGGTCTACGGTCAACTTCCCCGGATTCCGTTTCCCATCTCCGCCTCGGTGGACAACCCTGCCGTGGAGGCTCTTGTCAGTGAATTCTCCACCATTTGGGAAAATACTAGGTCCGCACTTCTTCAGTCCTCCGAGCGGATGAAGAGACATGCTGACAAAAGACGTCTGGATCCGCCTCAATTCTGCCCGGGAGATAAAGTCTGGCTCTCTTCCAAACATGTCCAACTCAAAATACCCTCCTATAAGTTGGGTCCTCGGTTCATCGGTCCATTTGAAGTTCTCAAATAAATCAACCCAGTGGCCTACAAGTTAAAACTCCCGGCCACCTTACGGATTCCCAACTCCTTCCATGTATCTCTCCTCAAACCAGTTGTGTTTAACTCTTTTTCCAACAATCCAGGTACTCCCCCTGCTCCGGTTGCCGCTGAGGACGTTTTTGAGGTAGAGATCATTCTGGCCAGTAAGAGGGTAAGAGAAAAGACCCTTTTTCTAGTGGATTGGAAGGGGTTTGGCCGAGAGGAGAGGACTTGGGAACCCAGGGATAACATTCATGCCCCGCTTCTTCTTGAAAAATTCCTTTCTGGCCTAAAAAAGAGGGGGCGTAAAGGGGGGGGTACTGTAGCATTGGCGTCTCTGCCCCCTGCCAGGCAGAGACGCCGTCCCACTCACCTCCTCGCTCCCCGCTCTGTGTTCTCCAGCGCTTCTCTTCCTGCTGCCAGCGCGCGCAGCTCCCCGGGCACTGTGGTTAGTGCGCGCGCACGTGCTCCCTCCCTCTTGAAGGGGCCGTGCGCGCAGTCCTAAGGAATCCCCGCCCAATAGCCGAGGGCCCTCCCATATATAAGGCACCTCCTCCAAAATGGAGGTGCTTCGAGAAAAAGTTGTTGCACAGTGTTTCTTACCTCTGCTTCAGCCCTCAGGTCCCGCTGCTAGCCTGACCACCAGTCCTGCCCGCCAGCCTGTTACCTGCCTGTTACCTGCCTGTTACCTGCCTGTTACCTGCCATGCCTGCCAGCCCGCTCACCTGGGAGCACCTACCTGTTACCTGCCTGTTACCTGCCGTGCCTGCCAGCCCGCTCACCTGGGAGCACCTGCCTGTTACCTGCCTGTTACCTGCCGTGCCTGCCTGCCCACTTACCTGGGAGCACTTGCCTGTTGCCTGCCTGTTACCTGCCGTGCCTGTCGGCCCGCTCACCTAGGAGCACTTGCCTTTTACCTGCCTGTTGCCCGCTTGTTACCTGCCGTGCCTACCCGGAGGCTCCTGCCGTTACTTGCCGTGAACACCTGCCAGCCTACCTAGAGACTCCTGCCGTCACTTGCCGTGTCTATCTGATAGCCTACCTGGAGGCTTCTGCTCGCCAACCTGCCTGCTGTGCCCATCTGCAATTCCGGTCAGTGCCTGCCATCTGTACCGTGGGAGTCACCTGCTCCCTTACAAGGTCGTCCACAGAGTAGCACCTGGTCCAACTGCTCGGTCCCTCCCTGGTCACGGAGTCGTTAGCCGCCGTACGACCAGGGTCAGTCCGAGTTGATACTTAGTTACGCCCCTCTGGGTCCCTCCTTGCACCGCAGCATAGAGGTTCCACCACCCGGATCCGTAACACACATCACTGAAATGAATAGGGCCGTGTTATAGTTTTCTGCCCAGCAGGTAGCCAGCAATGTCATTACATAGGGAAAATCAGTGAAGAAGCTGCAGCATTTAACTAGTCAGATCTCTACCAATCAGTAAAACATATCTGACTTAGAAAAAAAGAAGGACCAAGACATATTGAAGAAATCATTAATTTTAATAAGCTCTATTATTCAATCTACCTGTGCATCTATTGGGTGGAGTGACAATGCCATTAAAAGTGTTGCTTTTTTCTTCATACACTTACTTTTTCATTTAAACCCATACTCCTCCAGAAGGAATCCGCAATAAAGATGCCAGGCAGAGCATCAGCATGAGTCTAACCCACCTGTGAAAAGGGCTACAAGCAGTGATACCTAAAAACTTGAGCACTCGCTTAACGGGCTTGTTTATTAATTTTCCTATAAATTTGGTAAAAACATGCTACAGAAAGCAAGGTTCTCTTTTTGCTACTTTTTCCTATACAAGTATGCATATAGGCGTAGATTGCCCACTTGACATCCAAGTAGGGTTGAGTGAGTATGTTCTGTCCGAGTATGCTTGGGCCGAGCTCCGAGTATTTACAGCTGCTCGGTGATATGGTTGAATCACTCCCGTGTGCATGATTTGCAACTGTTTGACAGCTTTATTACATGTGAGGAATGTGTAAGAAATAGACATTCCTCACAAGTAATAAAACAGTCAAACAGTCGCAAATCATGCACACGGGAGTTATTCAAACACATCACCGAGCAGCTGTAAATACTCGGAGCTCGGCCTGAGCATACTCGGCGAAAGGGTTAATAGAACATACTCGCTCAACAGTACATCCAAGCCTAGAATAAGCAGGAATTAAAAGGAAACAATCCTAGCTATACTGAATTTTCTTTCTACAAAACAATGAATCAATCTCCTCATCCAGTACTGCTCTGCAATCTGCTGCCCACATTAGACGTGGGTTCATTGTGAATTGATTTTGTTGAACGACAAATCACTAATTTGATTCTATTTCAGGATACTGTTCTTTTTATTTCTCAAAAATTAACTGAAAAGCAAGCTTGGACAGGGAAAATTTACTATTACAGTGTTACTTGTGACGCGCCCCCTGGGCCTGTGCTGTGCAGGGGATACCCGGAGCCGGATCGCTGGGGGTTGTAGTCCTCCGTGGCGGTGACCCGGTCCGTGCCCAGGGCGGTCAAACCAGTGGCAGTCTGAGTGTGATAACAAATGTCCGAATACGCCACCCGTGGATTGCGGTCAGTGGGGACCGCGGCTGCGCTGCAGACCGCTGAGGCTGATGTTGTTTGCGCAGCCGAGTATGGGATAACTCCCCACGGGACAAGTATTGCATCAGGGCAGCTAGTGTGGATGATGGGAGTGATGGTGTGAGCGTCCCAGTACTAATGGTGCTTGTGCGGCGATGAAACACAGAGACGTGTGGTGCAGTTCAGGGTCTTTACTGATGGTAATAAGCAGACCCTCCCGGGAGTACTGGTTAGCAGTAGGGGTCTGGTCAGTCTGTAAGCAAGTAGGATCTCCCCTGGCCAGGTGGAGTTGTAGGCCTCCCCGACTATCTGCACTCTTTCCTGGCTACCTTGCTCTATGCGGGTAGAAGTAGCCCACGTCCCTGAGTATACCGTGTGGTGCTCACCGGTATGGCCGGTGACTTGGGGCCTTCCGTTAGCCTCCGCTTCACGATGGCAGTGCTGGTCCCTTGCTTGTGACCGTGCCTCCGGGCTTCTATGGCCAGAGGACATGGAATCCCCTGCCGGTTGGATTCTGCTGCTGGACCTGGATGTCCCCACAGCCTCGGACTCCGTGTCCGGTATTAGTGTCTTCAACCAGGGCGAACTCTGCTCAGCTCCAGCCCCTGGTATTCAGCTACTGTTCCTACAGAGCTCCTAGGTCTTCCTTTCCCTGTGTCTGCTGTCCTCCAGATCAGACTGCGTCTCTGTCTGGGACTTCACTCACTAATCCCGCCCCAGACCCAGTTTATAAGGGCAGATTCCTCCCCTCCCAGGTCTGGGTGGGCGGTGTTGCATGCTTAGGGCTCCTGACCAGAGAAACCTCCCACTTGCTCTCAGACATAATATTTCTATTACTGTGGCAACCAGACCCCTGGGGTGCCACATTGCCCCCTAGTAAATTTTAGTACTCCGGGACTAAACACATTTTTAAAGAAACATAAATACAGGGTGTAAACAATAATACAATAACATATTTACAAGAAGCTTTAGTTCTTTAAAGGTCACGGCGTGTCCGCAACCGGGTATCCATATCACCCAAGGTGAAGTTTGTGAAACTAGAGGGTGTCCATGTCACCCAAGGTGAAGCTTTAAGCGAAGTAGGGGACCTGTCCAAAGCAAACCCCTTGCGTTGGCCCTGGGCGTGGCTGCAAGGCTGAAGCTAGCTACTTTGGACCGCAAGGAGGCCACGCCAGACAGGTTTTCTTTTCCGCGGCCGTCTTCGCAAGAGGCACCAAGGTGCAACTATCTACAAAATTGTTCCGGTTATCCAGTGTCCATAACCTGTTAGTCCATAGAAATCTGCAGGGTAACTGAGAAACATAATTAATAACAGGCAACAAACATAAACCATAAACATTTTCAAGAAACAGGTAAATTTACAGTGCATTAGTTTAGAGTTTCCAGCGAGCGGGCATCTGACCTCTAGTGACTCTAGTGGACCTACAGAGCTCACTAACTGGTCCTGCACTACAGGGTGTAGGAGGTGTTATGGGTAAGCTGGGCAGCTGTCTGCGCACTCTTTGGCTCACTAGGGGCATGGCAGGCTCACTACTAGCAGAGGGTTGATCCTCCTGCGCTGCTGGTGTGGACTCTTCTGCCTCCTGGGCCGGCTGCTCTCCCAGCTCTACCTGGTCTTCTGTAGGCACTTGAGGGGCTGGCTGGAGAAATGTGAGGACGGGCACCACGATAGCGTAGTTTACTTGTGTCCAGGACCGGGGAAAGTCTCAGAGTACGGTGCTGATCATTTCCTCCTTTCCCTCTACGGGTTGAGGGTCTTCCTGATCTTCATCGTTGCTTTGCAACTTCTCGGGGCACTTTTTCTGGTGGTCTCTGGAGACTGTGGCTGTGGTCTCTCCTCCATCCTTGCTGATGACGTACACCTTTGGATTATTGTGGCTTGAGGGCAGTACGGTGGGGAGGAGTCCTGAGGAGATAATTTGCATATTCCTACTGCATTTTGGGGTAAGTGAAGAGTCTCCGCGAGCTCAAAGAACACTGTATTTTGGCTGTTGGAGCTGAAAAGAGGACATCGGTAAACCAGGGGAGGAGTCCTGAGGAGATAATTTGCATATTCCCACTGCATTTTAGGGTAAGTGAAGAGTCTCCGCGAGCTCAAAGAACACTGGATTTTGGCTGTTGGAGCTGAAAAGAGGACATCGGTAAACCAGGGGAGGAGTCCTGAGGAGATAATTTGCATATTCCCACTGCATTTTGGGGTAAGTGAAGAGTCTCCGCGAGCTCAAAGAACACTGGATTTTGGCTGTTGGAGCTGAAAAGAGGACATCGGTAAACCAGGGGAGGAGTCCTGAGGAGATAAATTGCATATTCCCACTGCATTTTGGGGTAAGTGAAGAGTCTCCGCGAGCTCAAAGAACACTGGATTTTGGCTGTTGGAGCTGAAAAGAGGACATCGGTAAACCAGGGGAGGAGTCCTGAGGAGATAATTTGCATATTCCCACTGCATTTCGGGGTAAGTGAAGAGTCTCCGCGAGCTCAAAGAACACTGGATTTTGGCTGTTGGAGCTGAAAAGAGGACATCGGTAAACCAGGGGAGGAGTCCTGAGGAGATAATTTGCATATTCCCACTGCATTTTGGGGTAAGTGAAGAGTCTCCGCGAGCTCAAAGAACACTGGATTTTGGCTGTTGGAGCTGAAAAGAGGACATCGGTAAACCAGGGGAGGAGTCCTGAGGAGATAATTTGCATATTCCCACTGCATTTTGGGGTAAGTGAAGAGTCTCCGCGAGCTCAAAGAACACTGGATTTTGGCTGTTGGAGCTGAAAAGAGGAGACCGGTAAACCAGGGGAGGAGTCCTGAGGAGATAATGTGCATATTCCCACTGCATTTTGGGGTAAGTGAAGAGTCTCCGCGAGCTCAAAGAACACTGGATTTTGGCTGTTGGAGCTGAAAAGAGGACATCGGTAAACCGCGCGCCTACCGGCATTTTGAAGCTTTTTTTTTAAGCTTTTTTCACTGTTTTCAGAACATTAACAATAACAACATGGAAGAGTCCAGGAGCCATTTGGTGAGCTGCATATCCTGCTACATGTTCACAGACTTGCCAGTGGAAAAGCCAAACTTCACATGCCAGACATGCAAGCTTGTGTCCCTGTTGGAGGAAAAGTTGCGAAATCTAGAAGAGAGGTTAACTACCTTGAAAATCATTAAGGAAGGTGAAGAGTTCTTAGACAGAGCAGAATTATCTCTTCATGATTCAGAAAGAGAAGAAATTCAAACTGCACCTGACGAAACAGAGGAATGGAAGCATGTGACCCACAGAAGCAGGAGGATCGAGAGGCAGTCAGCACCCATACTGCTCAGGAACCAGTACCAGGCTCTCACGCAGGAGAACCATGAAGAAATACAGCAAAATAAGACTTTGCCAGCAATGAATAACCTTGTAAGCCCTCAGAATCCTCCTGGATGGAGAAAGAAGAATGTTGTGAAGAAAAAACGGAGAGTGGTGGTCATGGGGGATTCCCTGTTAAGAGGGACAGAGGCCGCTATCTGCAGACCAGACATAACCTCAAGAGAAATGTGCTGTCTTCCAGGAGCAAAAATTAAAGATGTGTCTGACAGGATATCAAGACTCTTCAGACCTACAGATCACTACCCATTCCTGCTAATACATGTGGGGACAAATGACACCGCAGTAAAGGACCTGGAAACCATCTGCAGTGACTTTGAAGACTTAGGCAAGAAAGTGAAAGAATTGGGAGCGCAGGTGGTCTTCTCATCCATCCTCCCAGTGGATGGCCATGGAACAATGAGGTGGAATAAGATTCTACAGGTGAACAACTGGCTACGTCGATGGTGCCGTCAACAAGGATTTGGATTTCTGGATCACGGAATGAATTACCTATACGATGGACTACTTGCTAGAGATGGGGTGCACCTTACGAAGACTGGAAAACATGTATTTGGAAGTCGCCTTGCTACACTCATCAGAAGAGCTTTAAACTAGAACAATGTGGGAAGGGAAGCAAAAGGCCAGAAAAAGCCATACAGCTGACAAATACTATTGAGATCTCTGCTACTGGAAGTGGAAAAGAAGAACAAAGACAAAAAAATCTAAATAATAAAAATATGGGAGGAAGAGAAACCAATCACAAACTAAAATGTTTTTATACAAATGCACAAAGCATGGGCAACAAACAAGGAGAATTGGAACTACTAATGCAAGAAAATGAATATGATGTCATTGGAATCACTGAAACTTGGTGGGACGATACACATGATTGGAATAAAAGGCTAAAAGGATACAACTTATTTGCAAGAAACAGACTTGATAAACGAGGAGGAGGTGTTGCATTGTATGTTAGAAAAGCGTATATCTGCACAGAGATTGAAGCTTCAGAGACTGGGAGTTCTGTGGAAACTGTTTGGGTAAGAATACAAGGAGAGAACAACGGAAAGGACACCATTGTAGGCATTTACTACAGGCCACCTGGGCAAGCTGAAGATATGGATGAACTCTTTATGTATCAAATGACCAAGTTCTCCAAAAAATATGACGTAGTGGTCATGGGAGATTTCAACTATCCAGACATTTGTTGGGAATCTCTCTCAAGTTAAACTAACAGGTCAAGCAAATTCTTATCCTCTCTTGCTGACAACTTTATCTTCCAAAAGGTAGGGGAGAAAACAAGGGGATCTGCTACTTTGGATCTAATCCTTATAAACAGGGAGGAAATGGTTGAGGAGGTAAAGGTGGCTGGGACCCTAGGAGGCTGCGATCATGCTATTATAGAATTTTGGATAACTAGAGGAGGAAGACATGTGAAGACTCAAACTTCAAGGTTAGATTTTAGAAAGGCAGATTTTAAGAGACTCAGAAAGAGAATAGGAGGGATCCAATGGCTGGATGTCCTTAAGGACAAAAATATCCAGGAAGGATGGGAAATTTTTAAAAATGAGATTCTCAAAGCACAATCGTTAACAATCCCGAAAAGTAGGAAGAATGGGAAGCATTTAAGGAAACCAGGATGGATGAACACAGAACTTAAACACATGCTAAAAAGAAAGAAAGAAATGTTTATTAAATGGAAAGAGGGAGGCATATCTAAAGAAGATTATAATGCAGTCTGCAGATCCTGTAGGGCACGTATCAGGTTAGCTAAAGCTGACAATGAATTAAGGCTTGCAAGAGATGTCAAAAGCAATAAAAAAGGATTTTGGGGGTATGTCAAAAGTAAAAGAAAAGTCAAAGATGCTATAGGATTTTTACAGGATGAAAATGGAGAAATGGTAAGAGAGGATGTTGAGAAGGCCGAACTTTTTAATTCCTATTTTGCATCTGTTTTCTCTCAGAAAGAAAATGTAACATCAACTGATCTTCACTGTCCTTTTAAAGGAATAGAGGAATCCAAGTTATCTGTAAACAGAAAGATTGTGAGGGAATATTTAGCTAACATAAATGAGTTCAAGTCTCCAGGCCCAGATGAATTACACCCCAGAGTACTGAAGGAGATCGTAGAAGAAATTTTAGAACCACTCTCCATAATCTTTGAAAATTCTTGGAGAACAGGAGAAGTCCCAGAAGACTGGAGAAGAGCAAATGTTGTTCCTATCTTCAAAAAGGGGAAGAAGGTGGACCCAGGGAACTATAGGCCGGTGAGTCTGACTTCTATACCAGGAAAGATCTTTGAACAAATTATTAAACAACATGTATGTAAGTACATGGATAAGAATGAAGTGATTAACCAGAGTCAGCATGGGTTTGTAACTTACAAGTCATGTCAGACTAACTTAATTTCCTTCTATGACAGAATCACTGACTGGGTGGATCAGGGAAATGCTGTAGATATAGTATATCTTGACTTCAGCAAAGCATTTGACAAAGTATCTCACACCATCCTTATTGAAAAAATGACCAAGTATGCAATGGACCAGGCAACTGTTAGGTGGATTCATAACTGGCTTAGTGATCGGACTCAAAGGGTGGTTGTAAATGGCTTCACATCCAGCTGGATGAATGTCTCAAGTGGGGTACCACAGGGCTCCGTCCTGGGACCTGTATTGTTCAACATCTTTATCAATGATTTAGATGAAGGAATTGAGGGTAAACTGATTAAATTTGCTGATGACACAAAGCTAGGAGGGATAGCTAATACTAGAGAAGAGAGAGAGAGGATTCAAAAAGACCTAAATAAACTGGAGCAGTGGGCAGCAACCAACAGAATGGTTTTTAACAGGGAAAAATGCAAAGTACTACATCTGGGCAATAAAAATGAAAAAAGCATATACAGAATGGGAGGAATAGAGCTAAGCAACAGTACATGTGAAAAAGACTTAGGTATACTAATAGATCATAGACTGAACATGAGTCAACAGTGTGATGCAGCAGCAAAAAAGGCAAATACAATTCTGGGATGTATTAACAGAAGCATACAGTCTAGATCACGTGAAGTCATTATCGGTCTTTACTCCTCTTTGGTCAGACCTCATCTGGAATACTGTGTACAGTTTTGGGCACCACATTTTAAAAAAGACATAGACAAACTGGAGCAAGTTCAGAGAAGAGCGACCAGAATGGTGACTGGTCTGCAAACCATGTCCTATGAGGAACGGTTGCAGGATTTGGGAATGTTTAGCTTGCAAAAAAGAAGACTGAGAGGAGACTTAATAGCTGTCTGCAAATATGTCAAGGGCTGTCACATTGTAGAAGGATCATCTTTATTCTCATTTGCACAAGGAAAGACTAGAAGCAATGGGATGAAACTAAATGGGAGGAGACACAGATTAGATATTAGAAAAAACTTTTTGACAGTTAGGGTGATTAATGAGTGGAACAGGCTGCCACGAGAGGTGGTGAGTTCCCCTTCAATGGACGTCTTCAAACAGAGGCTGGACAGACATCTGTCTGAGATGATCTAGTGAATCCTGCTTTGAGCAGGGGGTTGGACCAGATGACCCAGAAGGTCCCTTCCAACTCTACCATTCTATGATTCTATGATTCCTTTTCCCACTGGTCGTCCAACTTATGGAGCCGCCTTTTTCTTTTCAAGACCTGCTCTCCAGGTACCAGGGGAACAGCGGGAGCATGTTGGTTTTAAGTCCTCTCCTGCCTTTCTCTTGATTGACAGAGACTTCGCTCGACACTCTCCTGTACTTTCCGGTACTGCTGCTGCCATTCTGTATCCCAGTCTGCCTCTGGTGAGGTGTCCTCGGGTGTCAGGACTCCCATATCCAGGTCAACAGGCAGCTTACCAGGTCTTGCTCTCATTAGGTAAGCCGGAGTACAGTTGAACCTACCGGGATGTGGTTATACAGGTCCACCAGATCGGGCAGTTTCTCAGGCCACAGACTGCGTTCTTCCAGGGGCAATGTTTTTAGCAGATCTATCACCACCTGGTTCATCTTCTCGCAGAGTCCATTGGTTTGGGGGTGATAGGGCGTTGCTCTTATCTTCTTGCAGCCATACAGGTTGCAGAACTCCTGGAAGACCTCCGCTTCGAAGGCTGGTCCTTGGTCCGTCAGCACTTGGTCCGGGTACCCGTGTGGGCGGCAGAAGTGCAGCTGGAAGGCTCTAGCGGCTGTTTGAGCCGTCAAGTCCTTGACAGGGACCACCACCAGGAACCGGGAGTAGTGATCCACGATGGTTAGAGCGTAGACATACCCGCTTCTGCTTGGAGCCAGTTTAACATGGTCCAGAGCGACCAGTTCCAGCGGCTGCCTGGTGATGATGGGCTGCAGGGGAGTCCTCTGGCTGGCACGGTCCCTTCTTCTTAGATTGCATGGGCCACAGTCTCTAAACCACCTCTCAATGGCTCCTCTCATGCCTATCCAGTAGAACCGTTCACGCAGCAGGAACTCCAGCTTCTTCCATCCGAAGTGCCCTGCCCCATTGTGGTAGGCCTCCAGCACCATAGCTGCGTCCCGTCTTGGTACCACAACCTGCCAGATCAGCTCATGTGTCCGGGAATTGACCATTCTGCGGCACAACTTCTCCTTGTAGAGAAACAGTCTGCTCTTTTCCGTCCACAGTTGCTTGGTCTCTTTCGGACCGTCTGGGTCCAGGCGGGCGTCAGCCTGGGTCAGCATTTCCTTCACCAGACGGACTGCGGGGTCACTGTCTTGCGTCTCCGCCCAGTTGTAGTGGGGTAAGGGGTTGAACGTAGCGGATCGCTAGCCCCTCACACGGTGGGAATACTGGGTAATCCCATGACGGTGAAACGCAGGGAGTTCGATCTCTTCCAATTCTTCTGGATCCTCCCCTTCGTCCGGTAGGTTTGGCATCCTGGACAGGGCGTCCGCGTTGGCATTGGAGCGTCCTGCCCGGTACTTGATCGTGAACTCAAAATTGGACAGGCGGGCCATCCATCTCTGCTCCAGGGCACCCAGTCTTGCAGTGTCCAGGTGTGTCAACGGGTTGTTGTCCGTGTACACGGTGAACCTGGAAGAGGCAAGGTAATGCTTGAAACGTTCGGTTACTGCCCACACTACTGCCAGGAACTCTAGCTTGAACGAGCTGTAATTCTCAGGGTTTCTTTCCGTGGGTCGCAGTTTTCGGCTGGCGTAAGCAATTACCCGTTCTCTCCCCTGCTGGATCTGGGACAGTACTGCTCCTAGCCCGATGTTGCTTGCGTCCGTGTGGAGGATAAAGGGCTGGCTGTAATCAGGGTACGCCAGGATTTCATCCCCCGTGAGGGCCATCTTCAGCTGACGGAAGGACTCCTCTTCTAGCTTTTCCCATTTGAAGGGTGGCTTCTGGTTTTTGGCCTTCCTGGACTGGCCTATCAGGAGGTCCTGCATAGGAGCTGCCTTCTTGGTAAAACCGGGAATGAATCTTCGGTAGTAGCCTACCAACCCGAGGAACTGCCGCACTTCCTTTATGCTGGATGGGCTTGGCCAGTCCTTAATCACGGTGATCTTGTCAGGGTCGGGAGCCACTCCGTCAGCACTCACCACGTGTCCCAGGTACTGTACCTTTGGCTTCAGTAGATGACACTTTGAGGGTTTTACCTTTAGGCCATAGTTTGCCAGGGCTTCAAACACTTCTGCCAGGTGTTCCAGATGGTCCTCATAGGTCTTGGAATAGACGATGACATCGTCCAGGTATAATAGGACCGTCTCGAAGTTCCGGTGTCCCAGACAGCATTCCATCAACCGTTGGAAGGTTCCTGGTGCGTTGCAGAGCCCGAACGGCATAGAGTTAAATTCGCTGAGTCCCATCGGGGTGGTGAATGCGGTTTTCTCCCGGTCCGCCTCTGCTACAGGAACCTGCCAGTACCCGCTAGTGAGGTCCAAAGTAGAGAAGAAGTTAGCAGATTTTAATGCAGCTAAAGATTCTTCTATCCTTGGTAACGGGTATGCATCTTTGTGTGTGATACGGTTGACCTTCCTGTAGTCTAAACACATTCTCATGGTGTTGTCTTTCTTTTTCACTAAGACTAGTGGAGCTGCCCAGGGGCTACAGCTGTCCCTAATTACCCCAGCCTCCTTCATGTCTTTTAGCATCCCCTTGGCATGTTGATAGTGTTGGGGGTACGGGTCGGTATCTCTCCTTTATGGGAGGATGGTCTCCCGTGGGGATGTGATGTTCTACCCCCTTTACTCGCCCGAAGTCTAGCGGGTGTTTACTAAACACTCTCTCGTACTCTTAAACCACCCGATAGACTCCCTGTTTTTGATGTGAGGGAGTGGAGTCAGTACCCAAATGCAGTTGCTGACACCAGTCTTCCATTGGTTTCTTAGAGCCGTTACCTTCCTCTGGTTGAGATGGAGGCAAGGGTTCCACGGCCTGTACAGAGTTCTGGTTGATGGTGAACAATTTGGCTAGCGTGGCATACCGGGGCTGGTATACTTCTCTCTCCCCAATATTTATGATGCGGACGGGCACCCTCCCATGGCGTACATCGACCACCCCCCGTGCTGTCAAAATGGTGGGCCTACTGTCTGAGTAGACGGGTTCTACCATTGCTTGGTAGTCTCTACCTCTTAGACCAATAGCTGCTCGACACCAAATCATCATCTCACTTTTCGGGGGCATGGCAATAGGGAACGGGTCACACATTCTCACGCTACCTATCTCACCACCAGATAGTTCCACTTGTTGCTGCTTCATCAGTGCCCGGATCTCTTTTTGGAGGACACGCTACTGGCTGGAATTGGCGTTCTTGGCAACCTGTTGCAAAATAAGAATCACCTCTGCAAGACAGTTTTCGATTACGTTAGTACCTAGGGTTATTTTTGGGTGACTCTCGCGACGGTCAATGTCCACAATGATCAGTCCTTGTGCCGGCAGTTCAACTTTACCGACCTTGATGGTCACCTCCTTAAATCCTATCTGTGGCACGGGCTGACCATTGCTGGCGATAATGCTCAGGTCGTCATCTGGGTAGCGGGTTATGTCCGAGTCATTCCAGTACCGCTTGAAGAGCACGTACGGGATGGTAGTCACCTGTGACCCGGTGTCTAGTAGGGCACTCATAGGAATGCCATCCAGTACCACAGGCAAGACCGGACATCCCCCTACGTATTTATCACGCCAGTTCGATGGGCCTGATGATCTTATGCCTGGGGGTTGGCCCTCTACCCCAGGTTGTGCCCGTTTAAATGACAGTACCTTGCCATATGTCCGGGTTGATTGCAGCGGCGGCAGATGGGTCGTCCGTCCTCGTTGTATCTGTCGCTGGGTCTTCCTCTGGCCGGTGGGGTCCTCCTCAGTCGGCGCCACGGGATGTCCTCCGGTCCGGATGCCAGCTGGATCTTTCCTGGAGAAGAGACCTGTAAAGACTGCACAGTTCTGGATAGCGCGGCAACGCTCTTAGTCAGCTCTTGGACCTGATGGTGCAGGTCTGTAGCCGGGTCATTGTTCAAAGTCTGCACATCAGCTCCCACAAGCCCTGCAGACAAGGGCGCCGTCTCCTGGTGATAAGTGATAGCAGGGCGCCTGTGGGCCACAGCGCCACCTGGTGCCGGTTCTCGGAGCACCCGGATGGCTCTGTCCTTGAACTGTGCAAAGTCCAGGTCAGGGTCCTGTAAGGCCATTGCCCGCAACTGGGTTCGGTGGGCATTGCACAGTAGACCCGCAATAAATTGTTTGGTCAATAGCTTGTCTTCATTCCCCACGCTGTCAGGGTCTGCCTGCTTAATGGCTCTCAGGGCCTCTTGTAGGTTTAGAGCATAGTCTGTAATACTTTCATGTGCCCGTTGTTTGCACCCGTAAAATCTTAGTTTTATCTCGGCTGAGGTTCGGGTATCAAATGTATCTTTCAGCCGGGCTAGTATTTCTCTGACAGTCCTCTTCTTCACAGGTGACCAGGACTTTACCTCCCTTTGGGCTGCCCCGATTAACTGGGCCACCAGGATGCTCACTTTTTGCTCTTACGTGAGGGGGTATACCTGGAAGAGGCTATCCAGTTTTTCCCTAAAGTCACTTAGGGTATGTGACTCCCCTGAGTACTGGGGTAGCCAGGTTGCCCCCGGGATATAGGGCATGGTGAATGGCATGACCGCTGCAGCGGTTGCGCTGGCGGTGGCTGTGGCAGTGGAGCTCCCCTCGGTGTACGACATCCTCTTTCCCCCCTAGTGGACCGTGGCCTACCTTGCGATGATCTTCTTCCGTAGGCCGCGGCTCCGCAGTCAATCGTCGGGGTCGAGGATCTGGCGTCGCGCTCCGATGACGTCAGCGTCGCTCTTCCTCCCTTCCAGGACCTTGCGCAGCGTCAGTGCGTGGGGCGGAGCTTCGGGTCTCGCGCGCTTTCGGCGTCCACGCCCCTCTTCTTCCCGCGCGGCGTCCTGAAGATGGCATCCGATGGCGGGAAGCAGCCGCAGATGGCGGGAAGACGGCAGAAGACGGCGGGAAACGGTCCAAGATCGCGTCCGATGGCGGGAAACGACTCCGGACGGCGGGAAACTTCACCACAGGTAAGTACAAAAGTCTTTTTCAGGCACGCAGTACCCGGTGGTTGCGGGCACGAAATCCTGCCGACTACGCCAAAGTTGACGCACCCCCTGTGCCTGTGCTGTGCAGGGGATACCCGGAGCCGGATCGCTGGGGGTTGTAGTCCTCCGTGGCGGTGACCCGGTCCGTGCCCAGGGCGGTCAAACCAGTGGCAGTCTGAGTGTGATAACAAATGTCCGAATACGCCACCCGTGGATTGCGGTCAGTGGGGACCGCCGCTGCGCTGCAGACCACTGAGGCTGATGTTGTTTGCGCAGCCGAGTATGGGATAACTCCCCACAGGAGAAGTATTGCCTCAGGGCAGCTAGTGTGGATGATGGGAGTGATGGTGTGAGCGTCCCATTACTAATGGTGCTGGTGCGGCGATGAAACACAGAGACGTGTGGTGCAGTTCGGGGTCTTTACTGATGGTAATAAGCAGACCCTCCCGGGAGGGGTCTGGTCAGTCTGTAAGCAAGTAGGATCTCCCCTGGCCAGGTGGAGTTGTAGGCCTCCCCGACTATCTGCACTCTTTCCTGGCTACCTTGCTCTATGCGGGTAGAAGTAGCCCACGTCCCTGAGTATACCGTGTGGTGCTCACCCGTATGGCCGGTGACTTGGGGCCTTCCGTTAGCCTCTGCTTCACGATGGCGGTGCTGGTCCCTTGCTTGTGACCGTGCCTCCGGGCTTCTATGACCAGAGGACATGGAATCCCCTGCCGGTTGGATTCTGCTGCTGGACCTGGATGTCCCCACAGCCTCGGACTCCGTGTCCGGTATTAGTGCCTTCAACCAGGGCGAACTCTGCTCAGCTCCAGCCCCTGGTATTCATCTACTGTTCCTACAGAGCTCCTAGGTCTTCCTTTCCCTGTGTCTGCTGTCCTCCAGACCAGACTGCGTCTCTGTCTGGGACTTCACTCACTAATCCCGCCCCGGACCCAGTTTATAAGGGCAGATTCCTCCCCTCCCAGGTCTGGGTGGGCGGTGTTGCATGCTTAGGGCTCCTGACCAGAGAAACCTCCCACTTGCTCTCAGACATAATATTTCTATTACTGTGGCAACCAGACCCCTGGGGTGCCACACATGCTCTATTCTTGTAGATCCTGACATTTGTACAGTAAATGTAAATACTTGATAAAGACCGGCGAATGGTTGAAACATTGTAATCTGGCCGAATAAACTACAATTTTGATACCTTGAACACCCTGAATTGGATGCTGTTTTTCCTTTTATATGCTGCAATTTTTCCAAGTTGGTTCCTTGTAGTCAACGGGTGTCCATTTTGCTGAGTGCTGTCGGTTCCTAGTTCTTTGGACATTCTACAGTAAATGTGTCACCTCCATACATTTGAATATGGCTGAGTGTTTTATCATCACTATTTTTTTGCTGCTGGACTGATGCAAAAATGGCATCCTGGTGAAAGTGCTTACCACTTGCACCTACCATCCCAAATAATATCAATAAATGGTCATGTGCCTGAGTTCCTTCATCTCTACCTTTAATCATAGAAGACCTTTTTTTTATACAATGTAAAGTTTCAATTATTGTAAACAGTTACAGTAGACATATTTGAGTATTAACCAAATTAAATATGTCCCAAAATACAGGCTCATGTACAGAACATGTAAATTCAGGTAGAAAAAGTACAACTTTGGGCACCACATTTTAAAAAAGACCGACAAACTGGAGCAAGTTCAGAGAAGAGCGACCAGAATGGTGACCGGTCAGCAAACCATGTCCTATGAGGAACAGTTACAGGATTTGGGAATGTTTAGCTTGCCAATAGAAGACTGAGAGGAGACTTAATAGCTGTCTACAAATGTCTCAAGGGCTGTCACATTGTAGAAGGATCATCTTTATTCTCATTTGCATAAGGTAAGACTAGAAGCAATGGGATGAAACTGAATGGGAGGAGACACAGATTAGATATTAGAAAAAACTTTTTGACAGTTAGGGTGATCAATGAGTGGAACAGGCTGCCACGAGAGGTGGTGAGTTCCCCCTCAATGGACATCTTCAAACAGAGGCTGGACAGATATCTGTCTGAGATGATTTAGTGAATCCTGCTTTGATCAGGGGGTTGGACCAGATGACCCAGGAGGTCCCCTCCAACTCTACCATTCTATGATTCTATGATTCTATGATCTTCTGATGCGGCAAGGATCACTTCTGATGGGCACACTTTTAGGCAGTGACCTGGGAGACAGACAAGTTCAGCAGTATAAGGCTGTGTGCCCACGATGCGTTTTTAATGCATTTCTGCAGCGTTTTTGCAGCTGCGGAAACGCTGCAGAAACGCATTAAAAACGCATGGTAGAAGGGCAGCAATGTCCCCCAATGATAATCCGCATGTGCTGTGCACATGCTGCGGAAATTTCCGCTGCGGATTATCATTGCGGAAAAAAACGCCGCACTGCCAATAATTTTGCAGAAATGCTGCGTTTTCGCCGCAATTGACTTGCATTAGAGCGTGCCAATTCCGCAAGACTGCATCTGTACTTGCGTAATTGGCGCGTTCTAATGTGCGGATGGTACCCGGGTGGAGAGGAGAGGAGAGTCTCTTCCACACCCAGGTACCATTAAAAAAATCTGTAAAAAAAGAATAAAATAAAAAATAAATGTATATTTACCTTCCGGCGGCCCGCGCTGCGCTCCTACTTGCTTCCCGGCACTTTGCAGTGGATTGAAGGACCTGCGCTGACGTCAGAGTCATGTGACGGGTCACGCGACGCTGACGTCGGCAAGTCTTTCAATTCACTGCTGCCAGCACCGAGCGAAGCAAGACAGCGCGGGCCATCGGAGGGTAAGTATATATTTATTTTTTTATTTTTAACCACTCTCTCGGGTCACACTATATAAATCCATGCAGTTTGCATGGATTTATATAGTGTGACCTAATTGTCACAAGCATTCTGGGCGTTTGTGTTTTTTTAACTTTCACTATGGGGTTAGTAATGGGGGTGTCTTATAGATACCTCTCCATTACTAACCTGGGCTTGATGTCAGCTGGCATTATAAGCTGACATCAACCCCAGCCCTATTACCCCACTGCCACCGCTACAGGGCAGTGGGAAGTGCGAGGCTAAGTGCCAGAATTGGCGCATCCTATGGATGCGCCATTTCTGTGGCGGCTGACGGCTGGTGTTTCTAGCCTGGGAGGGGGCCAATATTCATGGCACTCTTCCTGGGCTATTAATATCAGCCCTCAGCTGTCTGCCTAGCCTTTGCTAGCTATTAAAATAGGGGGGACCCAACGTCATTTTTTTTTTTGCGTCCCCCATTTTAATAGCTAGTAAAGGCTAGGTATTCAGCTGGGGGCTGATATTAGTAGCCTGGGAAGCTCCGTGGGTATTACCCCCTTTCCAGGCTTCAAACATCTGCCCCAGCCGTCTGCTTAACCTCCGCTAGAGACTAAAATTACGGGGAACCCTACGCCAATTTTTTTTAAATAAATCTTTTATTTTAACACTAAATGACAAGTACAGTAATCAACACTATCACTGTACTTAATATATATGTGACTGACATGTTTCTATCTATCTAATCTATGTGTGATGCTCTATCCTTTCTGTTCTAAATTGTCGGATACCAATGTATGCCGCTGATGAATTGCCGGCATGAAAATCGGAGGGCACTAGTGTGTTCCAAGTGCCCTGCTATGTTTTTCATGCACCCTCCTATATACCCTGCCTGCCTGTCTGCCTATATATTTTGCCTGCCTGACATTTAATTGAGCACTATTCCCATCGATTTGGGCAATTTTTGACCTTCTGCAGACCGCCGGGGGGGGACCGCCAGAAAAATGCTCAAGTTTCCCATAGACTTACATTGGGCTCGTTGCTCGGGTCGAGCACCCGAGTATTCCAATGTGCTCGACCCGAGCTTCGAGCACCCGAGCATTTTAGTGCTCGCTCATCACTAATCGTGACATTAAAGGGGTATTCTCAAATGATTAAATTGTTTTAATTAGACAGAATGAATGTTAACAAGTTTGCAACTGACTTGCTTTTTTAATCTGCTGTCATTCTCATGCAATAAAAGATTTTATCTTACATAATATACAGCTTTTTTCAAGGAAACTTGGTCACCAGTGCCTGGAGTGTGCTCAGCATTTACATTCCAGGAGAGCAGTTAAAGAGAACCTATCAGCACGATTTTGTTAGGTAAAGTAAAGCCATAGCTGTAATGGTGCTGCCTGTGACACAAATTAAATTGATACCTTTATTGAAGAAATTTGCTTTGTGGTTCATCTTTAATCACCATTTGTGGTTTTATGCTAATTAAATTTTGGTGCACATTGCACTGGATCTTCTCCTTCCTATCTGTGATTCCCTTCCCCTCCACCTGTTTGAAATCTCAACAATGACCTGTCATTCAAAGACAGGAGGCAGGCAGAGGGGCTGGAGAATCACAGACAGGGAGGAGAACACCTAATTATAGAAAACTTCATATGTTAATTACAGAAGAACTACAAAGTGGATTTGATAAACTTTCTTAAAGAACTGTTGCTACTGGATACCTTTTTGCTTCTATCGTTTTATCTGTCATATGGAGGATTATGGACTGTGACTACAGACTACACAAGCTGGAGATACAAAATCTGTGGGCGAAAAGTTGGGGGGACAGCGAGTATTGCCTGGCGCAAAGGCTGTGGAACTTCCGGCCCGGGGAGGGGATCTTGTGGACTGAGACAATGGTATTTGGGACATTTACCTGGAATTGCTGTATTACCATGGATGTAAGGAATAAAATATTGCTGCATCATTAACCTGCCTAGGTGATTATTAAAACCCACAATCTCAGATCTTCACAATAGGACTACCTGCTTTGCATACCTCAGCTGGAGTAGCATAGTTTCCTGGCACTTTGCCACAGGAGAGTTGTTTTACTGCCTTTTTGATTTCAGCTTGAGTGGTAAGAGCATTGAGGTCCTTGTTGATCTCTACTTGGGGCAGGCGAGCAATGACCTTGTCGTAGATATTGACAGGGCTATTAACGAAGATGTTTAAGTAGTCAGCCCACCATTCCAGAATCTGTTTCTTTTCTGTCAGCAGCTTAGTTCCATCCGCTTTGAGGAGAGTTGAAAAGTTGGATGACTGGGGTCCATGTACAGCCTTTAGTGCATCATAGAAGCACTCCAGGTCTTGACTGCATAGCCCTAGATTTCATCATCCTTTTTGCTAAACCAGTTCAAATGCACTGTTATCCATATCTGTAAATGTAGTGATAACAGTATAGACACAAAACAAACACTGAAAGACCATAAAAGTGTAGTACCAGAATGAACTGTCAGTAAAGTAGGAGAACCTGACCCCAGAAAGTAAGGAGACTGTAAAGAAACTGCAAAGTTATGAGCTGCTCAAGATGGTCACCAGGACTGGAGAGCTCTGAGCTACTTAGATGCTCACCAAGCTATCACACTGTGCAAGACAACACCCCTAAACTTAACAAGCTCATCAGTACTTAAGAGGATATATAAATAAAGAAAATCAGCATAACATTCATATTAGAGGGTTCCCTGAATCTATAGAACACAATTATTTAGACCACACATGTATGTTATGCTAATAGATGATACTCAATTGCCTCCAATTTTAGATATGATTGCAGCCATCAAAGTCAAGAGCTGAATTTAATTTTTCAGTCATCAAGTTACCACTATGCCTGATGTATCAAGGCATACCCAGCTTCAATGTTACCTTCTCTATGACTGACTAATGGTCCAATGCAGATAATATTCAAGACTTAACCAGAACCAGACCACAACCAATAGAGCCGATTCTATCAGCAGCCAAATAGCAGAGCAAGGCGAGGCTGAGTGTATGTGGCAAAAGGGCCCCTGGTGTACATGAAGACTGCCTGCAGAAGGTTGTAGAAGAGACAAACTACCAGCACATTATTACGCACTTGAGTCAAATCATGGGTTAGATCATTATGATGGTGGTCTCCTGTATTCAGTGCTGGACTTGAGAAGCAGTACTGCCAAAGAGTATTGACGATAAAGGCAGAAATTACTACTGCATTCACTGTTAATGATTTACTTTAGAAACTGTTCAAGTACATATCAAGAAATGTCAGAAACCGTAGGTGTCCCTATTTAATTTTAGGTGCCAAATAGGGATGAGCATGAATTTTTGGGTTCATCGGGTTCAGTCGAAATTTAATTTAAGAAAAATGGAGGTAAGAGCAGTACAATTGCCCTGCAAACAAATGTGGAAATTACTTACAATAATATAGAATAAAAAATATAAAAAATAATAATCTTGAACCAGGAGGCGGAAGTCCAAGTGGAGGAGTGGAGCAGTGTCTTGCGTGTGTAGTTCAAGAAGGGGTTGTCCTAGTAGTGGACAAACCCTTTAATAAAAAACACTTTAGAAAAACAGAAGATGTTTTAGAATATGTGTTTCATTTCTGAAATTACTCTAATTGGTCCCACATATTCCAGGTCAGACAGACATATTTCTAAGGATACATTATACATTTTTTATCTGTCATTCTTCTTAATAAGTTATGCTTAAACTGCATTGCTATGGGCTCATCTAAGAAGCAGATTGTTTAAAAAAAAGAGGTTATTATTGCCAACATTTGGCTGCCATGGGAAAAGTGGTCCTTCAGTTCATTCTAAAATGATACTTATATAAATACTGTATGTTATGTATTATAACTAGAGATTATTGCATGGGTTCGATTTTAATAAAATTTGAGTCAAACTTTATGAAATACCTTTTTCTCTCCATTCACAATGTAATAGACAACAAGATAAAAAATAATTTTTAAATGAGAAAAATTTAAATTAGTGTCAGATCGTGTACTTGTTTGTCACAACCAAAGTCACCAACAATTTTTCTTCGCATGTCTGGTTTACTAATCAAATAGCATTTCTCATTTTTTAATACTGGGAAAAGGTTCAGTTTTGATGAAAAAAATAGAAA
The DNA here is from genome assembly GCF_046119375.1 of Phyllobates terribilis. NCBI lineage: Eukaryota > Metazoa > Chordata > Amphibia > Anura > Dendrobatidae > Phyllobates > Phyllobates terribilis. Next base: position 249,749,198 of record NW_027362761.1, read on the forward strand.
ATGTGCATTATTGCATATCTATCTATTGGTTACTACTGGACGACCACCCATTTCTATGGTTAGGTCACATTGACATTACCAAAGCTGTGTTTGCGTTAAGGAGATTGAGAGGGGTTGGATATAGTCCTAGCAGACCTCAGAGTGTTATACACATCTTTTCAGGGCAATTAGAGTACCCACAATTCATGGTGCTTTTATTTGTCGCAAATTGTATTTTTGGGAAAAAATTGCCAAAATTGGCGAATTCAAATTTTAAAAGATTTGATCATCGTTAATTTATATCATAACATAAAAAATTGTACAGTTTTCTTTTTTCAAGTTATTTCCATGTTGGCTATTATCTTCATAATATGCATACATGAGAATTATATCTTTTATTACCTACAGGTATCTACAGACTTTTTCCCAAGAGATAAGTCACCCAGTATAGAATATAATGAGACTGCAGTTTTAAACAATAACATACTACTACAGAATAATAAAAGAAAAAAACTATCAAGAATAGTTTTCCTCATAAGATACACAGTATTTATGAATACCTAACTTTCAAACTGTGTTCTTGAAAAACAATGTTTTGTTATTTTAGGTGGAATGACAATTCTTTAACAGTAAGTAGTCCCTCAATATTTACCCCAAGCATTATTGAAAAAAATCTATTTTGCTTTGTATCACATTGCATGTCTTCTAATGGTTCTGTGATCCATGCTATCCTGTATGTATTTTAATTATTATTACCTTTGTATTATTGAACTTGATGGAAAACCAGATATAGGTAAAAAATACCAACATTGTTACATAGTTACAGTGGTGGCCAAAAGTATTGGCACCCCTGCAATTCTGTCAGATAATACTCAGTTCCTTCCTGAAAATGATTGCAATCACAAATTCTTTGATATTATTATCTTCATTTAATTTGTCTTCAATGAAAAAACCACAAAAAGAATTGTCCCCGGTGCTGCGAGGGCTCTGTTCCCCGGCCCCCCAGGGAGTTCCCATGCCATCCTGAATCCTCTCCCACTTTGCCACCCCGGGGCCGGGAGCAGCCCTGGGAAGAAAAGCCGCTCGGGCATCCCTTTGAGGTTACGGGCGTGAGCGGGAAGAGGGACTACGCTGGAGGGCGACGCCGACATGGCCTGGCCGATGACCACCCACGCGACATCCGTGTCGCCGGGTTAGCGTACCACATTGAGCATGGAGAAAAGAAAGAAGACCAAAGAACTGTCTGAGGACTTGAGAAACCAAATTGTGAGGAAGCATGAGCAATGATAGTGTCTCCCTGATTTTTCAGACACAAATATATCTGTTGAAAATAGTCTGGTGTAGGCCCGAGAAATACAAGTGTGGTTTTGCAGTTCCACGGTACAAACCTCTGTATTATCCACTTTTGGGCCATTTGTATCTAAAAAAAACAGTTTGAGTGTGTCGCTCACTGTTCAGCCGCAAATATATATATATTTTAAAAAGCCTGGTATACACCAGTAAATTATAACTGTGGTTTTGCTGTTCCACGGTAAAAAATCTCTATTATTCAGGTTTTGGTAGTTTTTTCCGTAAAGAATAACAGTAGTGTCTCCTGACTGTTGTGACACAAAAATATATCTGTTGAAAATAGTCTTGTGTAGGCCCGACATCCCAGTGTGGTTTCGCAGTTCCACGGGTCAAATCGCTGTACTATCCAGTTTTGGGCCTTTGGTATCTAAAAAAAAAGCAGTTTGAGTGTGTCGCTCACTGTTCAGCCGCAAATATCTCTATTTAAAAAAGTGTGGTATACCCCAGTAAACAATAACTGTGGTTTTCCTCTTCCACGGTTCTAATCTACTCTTTATTACCCTTTTTCCATTGATAGTGCAAGTGTTAGCTATTTTCCTTCATTTACAATGGGCAAGGCGTGTGGCAAGGGACGTGGAAGTGGACGTTCTGGTGATGGTTCGTGCAGAGGACGGGGCCGTGGCCAAGGTGAAAATGTGCCACAATCAACAGCCACATCTTCTCGCTCCCACTTCTTGACCGAATTACTAGGGAGGCACAGAACAACACCAGTATTGAGAACTGATCAGTGTGAACAGGTTATTAATTGGATAGCAGACAATACTTCCAGTTACCTGGGCACCACCACCTCCGGTCTGTCTTCCACACGGTCAACTCTTAGTAGCCGTGAGTCTCGACCGCATGCTCCTCCTCACCCTGATGCTCCTTCCTCCCACCATGCCGAGTGTCGTCAGACAGCAAGTGATCCCACACTTGGACACTCTGAAGAGCTGTTCACTGGTCCATTTCCATATTTGGGCCCCTCGCCTGATACGCTTGAAGTGGTGGAAGAGGAGATCCCATGTTGCGATGCCCAAATATTTGAACAGCCACGGCCACAGGAAGTCGACGTTGGCAATCTGTCACAAGAGGTGGACGATAGCAAGACACAATTGCCAGGAAGTGAGGAGGAGGATCGTGGTGCGCAAGTGGAAGAGGAGGAGGTGGTGGATGATCTAGTAACTGACCCAACGTGGAAGGAGGACATGCAGAGTGAGGCCAGCAGCACACAGGGGGAGGGAGGCAGAGTACCCCAACAGGCAGGAAGAAGCAGTGTGGTGGCCGCAGACAGAAGGCAGGCAACCGTTCCCCGTAACACCAACACGAGGGACATTGCCAGTACAAGCGGTAGGTCTTCCAGAGTCTGGAATTTTTTTAAAGACTCTGCTGATAACCCCAAAAAGGCCATATGTTCCACCTGCCATGCCAGCATCAGCAGGGGTGACAAAACTACCAGCCTGACCACAACCAGCATGATCAGGCACATGGCAGCAAAGCACCCGACTTTGTGGGGCGAAACCCAGGGTCCACGACCAGTGTCAGCGGGTGTCACCACTGCTTCTTCCACTGTTGTACATGCAATAGAACCCCCTGTTGTGTGTGCAAGGCAATCCCCTGTCCTTACTGCATGTAAACATGCCCCCTCCTCTCAGTCTTCACTTGTTATAGCAGTTTCTCAAGAAACAGCATCAACGTCCATGTCCACGTCCCACCGCAGCGTTCAATTGTCCATATCCCAGACCTTTGAACGAAAGCGGAAATTCTCAGCTAACGCCCCACAGGCCACAGTCCTAAATTCGCACATTTCACGACTGCTTGCATTGGAAATGCTGCCTTTTAGGCTGGTGCAGACGGAATCCTTCCGCAATCTTATGGCGGTGGCCGTCCCTCGGTACTCGGTCCCCAGCCGACACTATTTTGCCCGGTGTGCCATCCCCGCACTATACAAGCACGTGTCCCAAAGCATCTGCCGTGCCCTCAACAACGCAGTTACTGGGAGAGTCCACCTGACAACGGACACGTGGACAAGTGCTTGTGGCCAGGGACGGTACATCTCTCTGACGGCACACTGGGTAAACATTGTGGAAGCCGGGACCCAGTCGGACCTTGGGACGGAACACATCCTCCCCACACCGAGGATTGCGGGCCCTATGTCAGTCAGAGTTGCCCCCACAGTGTACAGCTTCTGCGCATCCTCCTCCTCCTCCTCCTCCTCCTCATGTTCAGCCTCCATCTCAGATATCACCACATCAGTTACAAGCTGGAAGCATTGCAGTACTGCCTCCGCCAAGCGGCAACAGGCTGTGCTGAAACTCATAAGCTTAGGTGATAAACCTCACACTGCTTGTGAGTTGTGGACAGCTGTGAAAGAGCAGGCAGATCTGTGGCTGAGACCGCTGAACCTACATCCCGGCATGGTCGTGTGTGACAATGGCCGTAACCTGGTGGCGGCTCTGAGGCGAGGTGAGATCACACACGTACCATGCCTGGCTCATGTGCTTAACCTCGTGGTTCAGCGGTTTCTTAAATCGTACCCCGAGTTGCCAGATCTGCTTGTGAAAGTACGCCGCCTGTCAGCTCATTTTCGCAAGTCGGCTACAGCTTCCGCCGCCCTTGCTGTGTTGCAGCAGCGTTTGCAGCTTCCGGCACACCGACTGGTGTGTGATGTCCCCACACGTTGGAACTCTACCCTCCACATGTTGCAAAGGATTTGTGAGCAGAAGAGAGCAGTTGTGGAGTACCAGCTGCAACAAGGCCGTCGATATTCAGGTCAGACTCCACACATAAGACCTCAGGAGTGGACCTGGATGTCTGACATATGTACCATCCTGACAAACTTTGAGGAGGCCACCAAGATGGTGAGTGGCGATGACGCCATCATTAGTGTCAGCATCCCACCACTTGTCTGTCTTTTGCAACGCTCTCTGCAGAGAATTAAAGAGGAGGCATTGCAGCCAGAGTATGATGAGATGGATCAAGAAGCCGTAGCAGGCGATTACACACAGCCCAGCCTCATCTCATCCCAACGTGCATTGGGGGACAATGAGGGAGAGGAGGAGGAGGAGGAGGAGGAAGAACAGGAGCTGCTATCATGTGTTGTAGACGGTAGTACCTGTACAAGTGTCATACCGTCGGTTCAGCGTGGGTGGCCTGAGGACAGGGGGGAGGAGGAAGAGGAGGAGGAGGAGGAGGAGAGCATGGTCAGTCGTCATCTTGGTGAGGACACGGAAATCTTGCCCGTTACCAGTCTGGCACGCATGGCTGACTTTATGCTACGCTGCCTTAACCGTGACCCTCGCGTTGTCAAAATGTTGGGTGACAGTCATTACTGGTTGGTGACACTTGTAGACCCCCGCTACAAGGAGAACTTTCACTCTCTTATTCCTGAGGTGGAGAGGTCTACAAAAATGGGGCAATACCAGAAGGCCCTTGCTGCAGAACTCTTAAAAAAATTCCCATCTGAACACGCTAGCGGCAGAGGTCACAGTTCGTTGCCCAACCAAGGCGTACATGCGAGAGAGATGCAACTCCAATCCAGCAGAGGCAGGGGAACACTGTCAACGTTCTGGGACAGTTTTCTGACACCCGCCCAGCTTACAGGCCCTGAGGCGCGGGGTACTCTCACAAGGAGTGGAAAGTTTCAAAAGATGGTGAGGGAGTACCTTGCCGATCGTACCAGAGTCCTCCGTGATTCCTCTGTGCCTTTTAATTATTGGGTATCCAAGCTGGACACTTGGAATGAACTCGCTCTGTACGCCTTGAAGGTCCTGGCCTGCCCTGCCGCTAGCGTGTTATCGGAGCGTGTTTTTAGTGCCGCTGGGGGAATTATAACTGATAAGCGCACTCACCTGTCAACTGACAATGCTGACAAGCTGACCCTTATCAAAATGAACAAGGGCTGGAGTGGGCCAGACTTCTCATCACCACCAAATGACAGCAGAGTAACATAAAGTCAAATCCACTGTGTTATTTCGGGAGGTGTATTCACATGCACCGCTTCACACCCACACATGGGTATACGCTTCCTCGTTTCGGTTGTTTAATCTTCTTCTCCTTATCCTCACCCTCCACCACCACTATACCACCAGGGTGCCAGCATTGCAAGTTCCTACATCCAAATTTTTGGCAGCTTTTGCTGGGAAAGCATAAGCAAATACCATGGGACACCCACTCCCCAATAATGGGACTTATGTTTGTAATATGCTGTACTGCATGGCTCTTGTAAGGGGCATTGCAAGTTGCTCCGTCCTAATTTTTGGCAGCTTTTGCTGGGAAAGCATAAGCAAATACTATGGGAGACCCACTCCCCAATAATGGGACTTATGTTTGTAATATGCTGTACTGCATGGCTCTTGTAAGGGGCATTGCAAGTTGCTCCGTCCTAATTTTTGGCAGCTTTTTCTTGCAAGGCATAAGCAAATACTATGGGACACCCACTCCCCAATAATGGGACTTATGTTTGTAATATGCTGTACTGCATGTGACGCGCCCCCTGGGCCGTGTGTACACGTGTGTGGGACACACGGTGCCGGGTCTCTGGGGTCTGTAGTCTCCGTGGCGGTGACCCAGTCCCGTGGCTCAGGCTGGTCAAACCAGTGGCAGTCTTTCTTAGGTTTTGAGGTTAATTGTCCGATTGCGCCACCCGTGGATTGCGGTCAGGGAGTACCACCGCTGCGAGGCAGACCGCTGAGGCTGGTGTTGTGAGCGCAGCATAGAATGGGATAACTCCCCTCGGGAGGAGTATAGCCTCAGGGCAGTGAGTGTGGATGATGGGGGTGATGGTGCACGAGCGCAGCAGGAGCGACTCAGAGTCTTTGCAGTGCAGTTCAGGGTCTTTACTGATGATTATAAGGTAGACCCTCCCGGGAGTACTGGCTAGCATAAGAGGCCTGGTCAGTCTGTGAGCAAGCAGGAGTTCCCCTGGCCAGGTGGAGTTGTAGGCCTCCCCGTCTGTCTGCACTCTTCCTGGCTACCTTGCTGTAAGCGGGTAGAAGTAGCCCACGTCCCTGAGTGTACCATGTAGTGCTCACCCGTATGGCTGGTGACTTGGGGCCTTCTGTTAGCCTCCGCTCCACGACGGCGGTGCTGGTCCCTTGCTTGTGACTGAGCCTCCGGGCTTCTATGGCCAGAGGACCTGAAATCCCCTGCCGGCTGGTTTCTACTGCTGGATATATAAGTCCTCACAGCTTCGGACTCCTGTGTCCGGTTCCTATTGTCTTCTGCCAGGGCGAGCTCTGCTCAGCTTCCAGCCCCTGGTCTTTAGCTCCTTGCTCCTACAGAGCTCCTTGCTGTTACTCTCCCTTGCTCTCACTCTGACTCTGACTGTTCTCTGACTCACTCAACCCCGCCCCAGATCCAGTTTATAAGGGCAGAATTCTCCCCTCCCAGGACTGGGGCAGGAGGATGTTGCATGTTTAAGGGATCCTGACCAGGAAACCTCCCACTTGCTCTCCGACGTAATATCTCTATTACTGTGGTGACCAGACCCCTGGGGTGCCACACATGGCTCTTGTAAGGGGCATTGTAGTTCCTCATAATTTTTGGAAAGCCTTCCATTCACTGCTTAGGCCAACAGTGCACGGGAGACCCAGTTGCTATAAATTGAAAAAAATGTTTAGTTAACGCCCTCTGACCTCCATGTCATTTCCAAGGGGCATTGGAGTGGCTCGAAATTTTTGGTAGGCATTGCACTCACTGTATGCCCTATAACTGTGTAGCCGAACCGCTCCTTTTGTTACAGAAACATATCCTACAAGACATATCTGGTTGACTGGCCTGATATTGATGTGAATGGTCCCTGTTCCTCCTGCTTTTTCTCCTTTGCCACCACCTCATCCATCATTTATCACCTGAAGCTTTGTTTTAACGGGAGTCATAGAACTGGGGTAGTAGCAGGAAAACATCCAGCAATCCTCGGAGGAGGTAGGATATGCGCCAAAACGCGGACCACCTCAGGCCTAGCCGCTACTACATACATGCGCTTGCATTCCAAGAAAACATAGCAGATGCTAACTTCTATCATCATCATCATGCTCCTCACCTAGACACTCTCAACTCCCCTGATGGAGAAGCCAGGGCCCACCGGAGGAGTCTGGTTCTCTGGTGGGCTCGTCCAATGCTGCCCTAAAGCAGGCCAGGCTAAGAAAAGTGTGGGGGAAGGTGACAGGAGAAATCAGGGCGGCTGGGGACCGAGTATGGACACCTGGCCGCCACCTGGCAGCTGGGGACCGAGCGTGGACACCCGGCCGCCGGGCGGCTGGGGACAGAGTATGGATACCTCGCTGCCGAAGCGGCCATGAGGTAGTGGCCAGCTTCGGCCTCCTCCAAACTAAAAGGTCCCATTTCAAATGAAAGCTAGCAATATGGTATTGCAGCCTGCGGGTGGGTGGGTGGATGGCTGCATATTTTCGCTTGCATTGCAAGGAATGGGGGAGGTACAATTGAACACTGCCCTGGGACAAGGACTTGCACGGGGATAGTTGCAAGTTTGCATCTTCTGATGCGGCAAGGATCACTTCTGATGGGCACACTTTTAGACAGTGACCTGGGGGTAGAGATGCTTCCAGGGGTCTTCCCCATGCTGATCCCTTGTCTTTTCAGCACTGTATGCATGTGTCACACAGCACATGGCCAGATAAGGTTGTAAAATGTTAAAATGACATTTCCCGGTGAACGCATTTGTCACGGTTGAAAGCAATACAAAAGTGCAAAAATGCATGAAAAATGCTACTTGTGAACATAGCCCAAGGTGTGGAGGAGTATTTTTGTTTTTGGTTATTTATTTTACCTTATACACAAGTTTTTACCCTGGAAAGGAAATTCTTTAACATATTTCACAGGAAAACCGTTTCAGTTTCGTTTTTGAACGTTTTATTGTGAGCCCGCAAAAGTGGCTTAATACCTCTGACCACGTTGTTGACAGCAGTGACCTGGGGGTCAGAAATGCTTCCAGGGGCGATCCCCATGCTGCCCCCATGTCTTTTGAGCACGGTCACTATCGTTTTGGGCACTTTTTAGGCTTTCTACAGACTGCCGGGGGTGCTGCCGCAAAAATGCTCGGGTCTCTCATAGACTAACATTGGGCTTGTTGCTCGGGTCGAGCTCCCGAGTATCACGGTAAGCTCGGCCCGAGCTTCGAGCACCCGAGCATTTTAGTGATCGCTCAACACTATCAGTCGTCATCTTGGTGAGGACACGGAAGTCTTGCCCGTTACCAGTCTGGCACCCATGGCTGACTTTATGTTACTCTGCCTTAACCGTGACCCTCGCATTGTCAAAATGTTGGGTGACAGTCATTACTGGTTGATGACACTTTTAGACCCCCTCTACAAGGAGAACTTTCACTCTCTTATTCCTGAGTTGGAGAGGTCTACAAAAATGGGGCAGTACCAGAAGGCCCTTGCTGCAGAACTATTAAAAAAATTCCCATCTGAACACGGTAGCGGCAGAGGTCACAGTTCGCTGCCCAAATAAGGCATACAGGCGAGAGAGACGCAACTCCAATCCAGCAGAGGCAGGGGAACACTGTCAATGTTCTAGGACAGTTTTCTGAGACCTGCCCAGCTTACAGGCCCTGAGGCGTAGGGTACTCTCACAAGGAGTGGAAAGTTTCAAAAGATGGTGAGGGAGTACCAGCGTCCTCCGTGATTCCTCTGTGCCGTTTAATTATTGGGTATCCAAGCTGGACACTTGGAATGAACTCACTCTGTATGCCTTGGAGGTCCTGGCCTGCCCTGCCGCTAGCGTGTTATCGGAGCGTGTTTTTAGTGCCGCTGGGGGAATTATAACTGATAAGCGCACTCGCCTGTCAACTGACAATGCTGACAAGCTGACCCTTATCAAAATGAACAAGGGCTGGATTGGGCCAGACTTCTCATCACCACCAAATGACAGCAGAGTAACATAAAGCCAAATCCACTGTGTTATTTCGGGAGGTGTATTCCCATGCATCGCTTCACACCCACACATGGGTATACGCTTCCTCATTTCGGCTGTCTTTTGCTCTTCTCCTTATCCTCAGCCTCCACGACCACTATACCACCAGGGTGACCGTGGTCCATGTTGCCAGCATTGCAAGTTCCTCAGTCCTAATTTTTGGCAGCTTTTGCTTGGAAGGCATAGGCAAAGACTATGGGAGACCCACTCCCCAATAATGGGAATAATGTTTTTAATATGCTGTACTGCATGGCTCTTGTAAGGGACATTGCTAGTTCCCCCTTCCTAATTTTTGGCAGCTTTTGCTTGGAAGGCATAGGCAAAGACTATGGGAGACCCACTCCCCAATAATGGGAATAATGTTTTTAATATGCTGTACTGCATGGCTCTTGTAAGGGGCATTAAAATCGTCTTGCTAAGCTACTGTGACCTCCACGTCTCTTCCAAGGGTCGTTAATATTGTCTTTTTATTCCACTGCGACCTCCACCACTCTTCCAAGGGGCATTAAAACCGTCTTGTTAAGCTACTGTGACCTCCACGTCTCTTCCATGGGGCATTGATATTGTCTTTTTATTCCACTGTAACCTCCACCACTCTTCCAAGGGGCATTAAAACTGTCTTGTTAAACCACTCTGAACTCCACGTCTCTTCCAAGGGGCATTAAAACCATCTTGTTAAGCTACTGTGACCTCCACATCTCTTCCAAGGGGCATTAAAACTGTCTTGTTAAACCACTCTGAACTCCACGTCTCTTCTAAGGGGCATTAAAACCATCTTGTTAAACCACTCTGAACTCCACAGCTCTTCCAAGGGGCATTGACATGTTGTTTTTAATTACCTCTAACCTCCACGACTCTTGCAACGGGCATTGCATTTCCTCCTAATTTTTGTCAGCTTTTGCTTTTCAATGCATAGGCGAACACTAAGGGAGACCCACTCCCCAATAATGGGTAGAAGGTTTTTAATACACTGTAATCCACGTCTGTTTCAAGGGGCATTGCAGTGCCTAATAATTTTTGGAAAGCCTTCCATTCCCTGCTTAGGCCAACAGTGTACAGGAGACCCAGTTGCTATAAATGGAAAAAACGGTTTAGTTAAGGCCCTCTGACCTCCATGTCACTTCCAAGGGGCATTGGAGTGCCTCGAAATTTTTGGTAGGCATTGCATTCACTGTATGCCTTATAACTGTGTAGCTGAACCGCTCCTTTTGGTACAGAAACATATCCTACAAGACATGTGTGGTTGGCTGGCCTGATATTGATGTGAATGGTCCCTGTTCCTCCTGCTCTTTCTCCTTTGCCACCACCTCATCCATCATTCATCACCTGAAGCTTTGTTTTAACGGGAGTCATAGAACTGGGATAGTAGCAGGAAAACATCCAGCAATCCTCGAAGGAGGTAGAATATGCGCCAAAACGCTGACCACCTCAGGCCTAGCTGCTACTACATACATGCGCTTGCATTCCAAGGAACAGAAAGCTAAGGAGGTGGATGGCCTCATGATCATGAATAATTTACTCGTTGTGTAGGAGGCCGACCACTGCTGCTGTCTACCTTCTGAACTTTGTGTTGAAGCCTGATTGACCCAGGACCCGCAATCCTCTATGTCTGGAGGACGTGTTGCATCCCAGTGTCCAACTGTGTCCCGGCTTCCACAATATTAACCCAGTGTGAAGGCGTCATTCCTGGCCACATTCACTTGTCCACGTGTTTGTGGTTAGGCTGTCCTTCCCACTAAATGCACTGGGGAGGGCACAGGTAATGTTTTGGTATGCGCGCTTGTGTATAAGGCGCACCGGGACAAATAGGGGCGGCTGGGGGCCGTTTATGGACACCCGGCCACCCCCACGCGGCTGGGGACTGTGCGTGGGCACCTGGCCGCGGGGCGGCTGGGGACTGAGTATGGACACCCGGCCGCCCCCTGGCGGCTGGGGACCAAGCGTGGACACCCGGCCGCCAGGCGGCTGGGGACTGAGTATGAATACCAGGCTACCGACGCAGCCATGACGTGGTGGCCAGATTCCACCTCTACATGCCTAAAAGGCCCAATTTCAAGTGCAAGCTAGCAGTATGGTATTGCAGCCTGGGGGTGGGTGGGTGGCAGGCTGCATACTTGCGCTTGTATTGCAAGTTATGGGGGAGGTACAATTGAACACTGTCCTGGGACAAGGACTTGCACGGGGATAGTTGCAAGTCTGCATCTTCTGATGCGGCAAGGATCACTTCTGATGGGCACACTTTTAGGCAGTGACCTGGGTGTCAGAGATGCTTCCAGGGGTCTTCCCCATGCTGTTCCCATGTCTTTTTAGCACTGTATGCATGTGTCACACAGCACATGGCCAGATAAGGTTGTAAAATGTTAAAATGACATTTCCCGGTGAATGCATTTGTCACGGTTGAAAGCAATACAAACGTGCAAAAACGCATAAAAGATGCTACTTGTGAACATAGCCCAAGGTGTGGGGGAGTATTTTTGTTTTTGGTTATTTATTTTACCTTATACACAAGTCTTTACCCTAGAAAGGATGTTCCTTAACCCCTTTCCGACCTGGTCAGTAATAGTACGCACCAGGTCGGGAAGGCCGGTTCAGCGGGGGCTCCGGCGGTGAGGCCGCACTGAAGCGAGCACATGTCAGCTGATTATTGGAATCGCAATCCACCCGCGGCTGTTAACATGTTAAATCTCTGACAGTGGCATTTAACTCGCGCTTCCGGGAGTCCTAAGTCCCGCCCATCAGTGACCCCGTCACGTGATCGCGGGTCACCAATGGGTGGGCATGACAACTCAGGGTCTGCAGCAGACGCCTGTGGTTGTCATGTCTCAATTGCTATGAGCGCCACCTAGTGGTCAGCGCTCATAGCAAGTGAGCATTTCTCCTGCATACAAGCGATCTGCTCATCGCTTGTATGCAGTAGAAGCAATCGGACAACTGCTGCTTCTAGTCTCCTCTGGAGACTATAGAAGCAAGCAGAAAGTGTAAAAAAAAAGTTTTTTAAAAAATTAAAAAAATAAAAAATATATAAAGGTTTAAGTCACCCCCCTTTCGCCCCATTCAAAATAAAATATATATATATATAAAAAAAAAAAACCACATACACATATTTGGTATCGCCGCATTCAGAATCGCCTGATCTATCAATATAAAAGAAGAATTAATACAATCAGTAAACGGCGTAACGAGAAAAAAATTTTAAACGCCAGAATTACGTTTTTTTGGTCGCTACAACTTTGCAATAAAATGCAATAACGGGCGATCAAAACATCGGATCTACCCCAAAATGGTATCAATAAAAACGTCAGCCTGGCACGCAAAAAATAAGCCCTCACCTGGCCCCAGATCCCGAAAAATGGAGAAGCTAAGGGTCTCGGAAAATGGCGTCATTTTTTTTTGTTTTTTTAGCAAGATTTGGATTTTTTTTTCACCGCTTAAATAAAAAAGAACCTATACATGTTTGGTGTCTATGAACTCGTAACGACCTGGAAAATAATGATGGCAGGTCAGTTTTAGCAATCTGTGAACGTGGTAAAAAAAGGACCCAAAAAACAACTGTGGAATTGCATTTTTTTTGCAGTTTCACTGCACTTGGAATTTTTTTCCCATTTTCCAGCACACGATATGGTAAAACCAGTGATGGTGTTAAAAAGTACAACTCGTCCCGCAAAAAATAAGCCCTCACATGGCCATATTGAACGAAAATTAAAAAAGTTCTGGCTCTGGGAAGAAGGGGAGCAAAAAAGGAAAACACAAAAACAGAAAGACCCATGGTTGTTAAGGGGTTAACATATTTCACAGGAAAGCACTTTCACTTTCGTTTTTGAACGTTTTATTGTGAGCCTGTAAAAGTGGCTTAATACCTCTGACCACGTTGTTGACAGCAGTGACCTGGGGGTCAGAAATGCTTCCAGGGGCGATCCCCATGCTGTCCCCATGTCATTTGAGCACTGTCACTATCGTTTTGGGCACTTTTTAGGCTTTCTACAGACTGCCGGGGGAGCCGCCGCAAAAATGTTCGGGTCTCCCATAGACTAACATTGGGCTCATTGCTCGGGTCGAGCACCCGAGTATCACAGTGAGCTCGGCCCGAGCTTCGAGCACCCGAGCATTTTAGTGCTCGCTCAACACTATTTCTTATACCTGTTAGCAGCTGTTCAGGAAAAAGCACACTAAGCCCTTAGTACTTTTCTGCCTGTCTTTATCAGTCTACCAAGATGAAGAAGGCAGTGAGTAAGGCATGTGGTCGTGGTCGTGGGCATGGGTGTGGAGTTTCTGCAGGGAGAGGACGTGAGGATTCTTTGCCTGCAGGGAGAGGACGTGGGGATTCTGTGCCTGCTGCGGACACCAGTGACTCAGCATCCCCCAGTTTTACCAGGGAACAGTCCTTTATGCGCAGCTTTGTAGGAGCTACCCGTACCCCACTGCTGCGGGAGAACCAAATTGAAGCCGTTGTTGGATGGATGGCTGCTAACGCATCGACTTCAATTAGTTCCAGATCCTCTCAGGTCCTGAGCACTGAAGAGCACCCATCTGTCTCTTAACCACCTGCCAAATTGCCCAGGCAGTCAGAGAGCCCTGGACAGGAGCCATCTCTTCTTCTGTTCTCTGAATCTCTTGGCTTGGAAAGAGGGGGCCAGCCAAGCAGAATTCGAGAATTTGAAGAAGAGGTAGTATGCAGTGATGCGCAACCGTTTTGTCTCTCTGAATCTGAAGAGGCGGGTGGGCCAGTGCCTATGGTCAGCAGCACACCTCAGTACGCATCTGATGATGAGACTCAGGTGCCACTTTCTGGTGCATACTGTGCTGTCGAGACTACCCAGGAGAAGCAGTTGTTTGAAGAGGGTGGTGTAGATGATGAGGTCCTTGACCCATCATGGCGTGAGGGACAGGAAGGTGGTGGGAACAGCTCTGAGGAAGAGATTCCCCGAACGGCCCAAAAAGGAGGGTGAGGGAGGGGTCAGAGTTGGTTGCCTGTAGCCTCCACTTCGGCACCCATTAGGAGCATGGCTCTTCCAAAATCCAAAGTGGGCGCTCCCAAGACTTGCAGTGCCTGGTCCTTTTTTGACACAGTTGCAGATGACATTTGCTTTGTCAAATGCAAGCTGTGTAATCAGAAGGTGAAAAGAGGGAAAAGTGTCAGCAACCTCAATATGACAAATATGTGGAAACATGTGCGGACCAAGCACGTGGTGGAGTTACAAAAACACACTGAAGACCTAGGCCAACCTACAGCGCCACCTACCACCTCTTCAGCTCGTGTTGTAGCCTCTTCCTCCAGCTCACACACAGCTGGTTCGGCTTCCTCACAGGATCGCCATGGAAGAATCTCTGGCACTGTTGTACAGAGACACAGTGTAATTCCACCCACAGCACCACTTTCCCTGTCATCCTCACACTCCCAGGCCAGTCTACAGCCATCGTTAGCACAGGCATGGGAGAAAAGGCGCCCATACTCGGCAAACCACCACCGAGCACAGGCTCTGAATGCTGGCATTGCTAAACTACTGGCCCTTGAAATGCTATCATTCAGGCTGGTGGAGACTGACACCTTCCGTAACTTTATGGCATTGGCAGTCCCACAATACAACGTGCCCAGCCACTTTTATTTCAGCAGGCAAGCCGTCCCTGCCCTGCAACAGCATGTGGAGGGAAAAATTAAACATGCGCTAAAAAACGTCGTCAGTAGCAAGGTCCACCTGACCACCGATGCGTGGACCAGTAAGCATGGACAGGGACGATACCTTTCCCTCACTGCCCATTGGGTAAATGTTGTGGAGCCGGGTACAGATCTTGAGAGTGGCGCTGTACGTGTTCTGCCAACTCCAAGGATTGCAGGAATCCAGTCTGTACACATTGACTCCTCCTCATACTCCAGTTCGTCTGAATCAGCGCTGCAGGAGCAGTCACGGTCTACCTCCACATCAACCCGTGAACGGTTACCTGTTATGATGACCGATATGAGCACAGCCGTGGCCAAACGTCAACAGGCCGTATTAAAATTAATTTCTTTGGGGAATCGAAGCCACACAGCGCAGGAGCTCTGAAATGCCATCAAGCAGCAGAGCGACGTGTGGTTTGTGCCAGCGAATTTCCAGCCAGGCATGGTAGTGTGTGACAATGGCCGAAATCTGGTGGCAGCTCTGGGCCTAGGCAACCTCACTCACATCCCATGTCTGGCACATGTGCTCAACTTGGTCGTGCAGAGTTTTTTGAGGGACTATCCGGATCTTGATGCACTGCTTCACAAGGTCCACATAGAGTGCGCTCACTTGCGGCGTTCCAGCAATGCAAGATCGCGCATTGCAGCTCTGCAGCGCCGATTACGTCTTCCAGAACATCGCATCGTATGTGACCTACCCACCAGGTGGAATTCAACGTTACATATGTTGGAGAGGTTGTGTGAGCAGCAGGCAGCAGTAATGGAGTACCAGCTGCAGCAGGCGCAAACAAGTCGCAGTGCGCGCCGTTCACACTTCACCACCACTGAGTGGGCCTCTATGAAGGACATTTGCCACATTTTGCGTGCCTTCGATTATTCCACGCGGATGGCGAGTGCAGATGATGCACTAGTCAGCATGACTATCCCCCTTATCTGCCTGCTTGAAAAAACACTGCAAGCACTAAGGGAGGAGATTTTGGAAGAGGTGGAGGATGAGGAGTCACAAATGCCATCTGCTTCTCTACAGTCTGCGCAACGTGGTTCCTCACAAAGGCCTAGGCAGGGGACACTTTGTGAGGAGGATGAGGAGGAGTCAATGGAGGAGGAAGACATCTGTCCAGAGGAGGGAGGTACACAATGCTCTAGTAGTCAGTATCTAGAGGGAGGGTGGGGTGATGCAGAGCAGGCAGAGATCACGCCTCAAGAAAGGGACAGCGTTTCTTGGCCAGTTGGCAGTCTGCAGCACATGGTTGATTTCATGCTGCAGTGCCTGAGAAACGACCGCCGCATCGCCCACATTCTCAACACGGCTGATTATTGGGTGTCCACCCTCCTAGATCCTCACTACCGGGACAACTTACAAAGCCTCAAAACACCGTTGAAACGGGAGCGTAAAATGCGGGAGTACCAAGACGCACTGGTGCATTCCATCATGTTCTCCATTCCAACCGAGAGCAGTGCTGCTAGTGCTTTACAAAGCAGCTCAGTGCGTCGAGGCAGTGGAGGAAGCTCTGCACAAAGAGGGAGCAGAAGCAGTGCCTCAGCACAAGGCAAGACCAGTATGGCCCAAATGTGGCAAAGTTTTGTGTCCCCGCCGCCACAAATGTCTACACCATCACAGACGGCTTCAGTCAGCAGGAGGCAACGTTTACGTCAGATGGTGACAGACTACATGTCTTTCCCTCTCAGTGTACTCCCAGACGGCTCTTCTCCCTTCAAGTTTTGGGTCTGTAAGCTGGATACATGGCCAGAGCTTAGCCAGTATGCATTGGAGGTGCTAGCTTGCCCTGCTGCTAGTGTATTATTGGAACGCGTCTTTAGTGCCGCATGTGGTGTACTAACAGACCGTCGCATGCGACTATCCTCCGATAACGTTGACCGGCTTACTTTTCTCAAAATGAACAAGGCCTGGATCTCTCATGAATTTGCCAGTCCTCTTCCAGAATAAATAATTGGTTGGCAACAGTATCCAGGTCTCCTGTTGTGTTCATGTTTCTACCACCTGAACTGTAATCCCTGAGCTCCAACACCGCCAGTTGGCGCTCAGAAGTGCGGTCTGCACAGTCAACACTTGCTGCCGTGTTATTGGGGTTCAGTAACGTCAGCTGTTCCCCTGCTGTGTGTCCGACAAATTCTCCTGCTCTGTCCACATTCTCACTACTACAGATTTTAAAGTTGCTCCAATTACACCTCTGGCTCCTCTGTTTTCAGTATTATCCCTGAGCTCCAACACCGCCAGTTGGCGCTCAGAAGTGCTGTCTGCACAGTCAACACTTGCGGCCGTGTTAATGGGGTTCAGTAACGTCAGCTGTTCCCCTGCTGTGCGGACGGCAATTTCTCCTGCTCTGTCCACATTCACACTACTACAGATTTTAAAGTTGCTCCAATTACACCTCTGGCTCCTCTGTTTTCAGTATTATCCCTGAGCTCCAACACCGCCAGTTGGCACTCAGAAGTGCTGTCTGCACAGTCAACGCTTGCTGCCATGTTATTGGGGTTCAGTAACGTCAGCTGATCCCCAGCTGTGTGTCCGGCAAATTCTCCTGCTTTGTCCACATCCACTGTACTACTGATTTAAAACTTGCTCCAATTACACCTCTGGCTCCTCTGTTTTTAGTATTTACCCTGGGCTCCAATACTGCTAGTTGCTGCTCAGAAGTGCCGTCTGCACAGTCAATGCTTGCTCCAGTGTTATTGGGGTTCAGTAACGTCAGCTGATCCCCAGCTGTGTGTCCGGCAAATTCTCCTGCTTTGTCCACATCCACTGTACTACTGATTTAAAACTTGCTCCAATTACACCTCTGGCTCCTCTGTTTTTAGTATTTACCCTGGGCTCCAATACCGCTAGTTGCTGCTCAGAAGTGCCGTCTGCACAGTCAATGCTTGCTCCAGTGTTATTGGGGTTCAGTAACGTCAGCTGTTCCCCTGCTGTGTGTCCGGCAAATTCTCCTGCTTTGTCCACATCCACTGTACTACTGATTTAAAACTTGCTCCAATTACACCTCTGGCTCCTCTGTTTTTAGTATTTACCCTGGGCTCCAATTCCGCTAGTTGCTGCTCAGAAGTGCCGTCTGCACAGTCAACGCTTGCTCCAGTGCTATTGGGGTTCAGTAACGTCAGCTGTTCCCCTGCTGTGTGTCCGGCAAATTCTCCTGCTCTGTCCACATTCACACTACTACAGATTTTAAAGTTGCTCCAATTACGCCTCTGGCTCCACTCTGTTTTTAGTATTTACCCTGGGTTCCAGCACCGCCAGCTGTTTCCCAGCAGTGTCTTTGGCACGGGTACTCCCTCCTGCCCAGCCTGGTTCCAGCACGTCAGCTGTTTCCGGGTAGTGTCAACGTCACTTTGCCTCCAATGCGTTGTCCTGTCGTGTTGCGGTCGGGTTAGCCGACTCTATGGTGCCTGCAGTTTAGGAGACTCCTATGTGGACTGCGGGATCTGGCAATGAAGGCTGGTTCCATAGTGCCAATAGGACAAGCACCCCCTGTAGGACTGTGGGTTTTGGTAACTGCGGCCGGCTCGAGGCCTTGCAACTTTTTTTTACATGGGTACCTTCTGCTACCCATCCGGGTTCCAGTACCGTCAGCTGGTTCTCGGCAGTGCCTTTGGCTTAGGTGCCTCCTTCTCGGTATCCAAGTTCCACCAACGTCTGCTGGTCCTTGGTAGAGCTTTCTGGCACAGGTTCCTCCTGCTTAGTAACCGAGTTCCAGTACCGTCAGCTGGTCTTCGGTAGTTCCATTGGCTCTTGTACCTTCTGCTACCCATCCGGGTTCCAGTACCGTCAGCTCATCCTCAGTAGTTCCATTTGCTCTTGTACCTTCTACTACCCATCCGTGTTCCAGTACCATCAGCTGGTTCTCGGCAGTGCCTTTGGCTTAGGTGCCTCCTTCTCGGTATCCAAGTTCCACCAACGTCTGCTGGTCCTTTGTAGTGCTTTCTTGCACAGGTACCTCCTGCTTAGTAACCGAGTTCCAGTACCGTCAGCTGGTCTTCAGTAGTTCCATTGGCTCTTGTACCTTCTGCTACCCATCCGGGTTCCAGTACCGTCAGCTGGTCCTTGGTAGTTCCATTTGCTCTTGTACCTTCTACTACCCATCCGGGTTCCAGTACCGTCATCTGGTTCTCGGCAGTGTCTTTGGCACGGGTACTCCCTCCTGCCCAGCCTGGTTCCAGCACGCCAGCTGTTTCCGGGTAGTGTCAATGTCACTTTGCCTCCAATGTGTTGTCCTGTCGTGTTGTGGTCGGGTTAGCCGACTCTATGGTCCCTGCAGTTTAGGTGACTCCTATGTGGGCTGCGGGATCTGGCAATGAAGGCTGGTTCCATAGTGCCAATAGGACAAGCACCCCCTGTAGGACTGTGGGTTTTGATAACTGCGGCCGGCTCGCGGCCTTGCAACTTTTTTTTACATGGGTACCTTCTGCTACCCATCCGGGTTCCAGTACCGTTAGCTGGTTCTCGGCAGTGCCTTTGACTTAGGTGCCTCCTTCTCGGTATCCAAGTTCCACCAACGTCTGCAGGTCCTTGGTAGTGCTTTCTGGCACAGTTACCTCCTGCTTAGTAACCGAGTTCCAGTACCGTCAGCTGGTCCTCGGTAGTTCCTTTGGCTCTTGTACCTTCTGCTACCCATCCGGGTTCCAGTACCGTCAGCTGGTCCTCGGTAGTTCCATTTGCTCTTGTACCTTCTACTACCCATCCAGGTTCCAGTACCGTCAGCTGGTTCTCGGCAGTGCCTTTCTGGCACAGGTACCTCCTGCTTAGTAACCGAGTTCCAGTACCGTCAGCTGGTCCTCGGTAGTTCCATTGGCTCTTGTACCTTCTGCTACCCATCCGGGTTCTAGTACCATCAGCTGGTTCTCGGCAGTTCCTCAGCCTTCTTGTACCTTCTGCTACATTTCCAAGTTCAAGCTTTTTGAAATGGTTCTTGGTAATCACTCTGGATCACCCTGACGAGGACCCTGAAGACGAGGACCCTGAAGACCAACCTGAAGAAGACGAGGACCCCGAAGACGAGGACCCCGAAGACGAGGACCCTGAAGACCACCCCGAAGAAGACGAGGACCCTGAAGACGACAACCCTGAAGACGACGACCCTGAAGACCACCCCGAAGAAGAGAGGACCCCGAAGACGACGACCCTGAACACGAGGACCCTGAAGACCACCCCGAAGAAGACGGGGACGCCGAAGATGACGACCCTGAACACGAGGACCCTGAAGACCACCCCGAAGAAGACGAGGACCCCGAAGACGACGACCCTGAAGACGAGGACCCTGAAGACCACCCTGAAGAAGACGACGACCCCGAAGATGACGACCCTGAAGACGACGACCCTGAAGACCACCCCGAAGGAGACCAAGAAGATGACCCTGAAGAAGTTGACCAAGAGGACGAAGAACAAGAAGACAACCACCAAGATACAGAAGAACAAGAGACAGAAAACCAAGAAGCAGAAGTACAAGAAGCTGC
Source organism: Phyllobates terribilis (assembly GCF_046119375.1). Classification (NCBI taxonomy): domain Eukaryota; kingdom Metazoa; phylum Chordata; class Amphibia; order Anura; family Dendrobatidae; genus Phyllobates; species Phyllobates terribilis. The sequence goes on from NW_027362761.1 coordinate 249,769,566, forward strand.
AGAACAAAAAGCGGAAGAACATTAAGCATAAGACTAAAAATCAGAGCAAAAGATATTATCTAAATTATAAGCAGAAGATGACTAAGCAGTGTATGGGGGTGAGTCCGTTCCTCCTCGTGGTGCCCCTGGAAAAGACCTGCTGCTGCAGGCCAAACTGAACGCGGACAAATCCTGTTGTAAATCTTTTGTGACGGGCAGAACAAAAGGTGTAATGTTCAAACTTTTATAGATAACAACTACAGGAATGCCTGTCACAAATAAGAATATGATGAAGAAGAAGAATATGAAGAAGATGAAGAAGTAGAATATGAAGAAGAATAATAGTTGAATAAGAAGAATATGAAGAATGTAAAAAAAAAGAATAATAGGAAGAAGGTGAGAAGAAGAAAATGTAGAAGGTAAAGAAGAAGTTGATGAAAAAGATGCTGATGCTGAGGATGATGAAGGAGAAAGTGTGGGAGAAGTAAAAAAGAAGGTGAAGAGCATGGAAGTAGTGAAACATAAATATCTGACAAAATATAAAAAAGCTTAACATAGTCAATATTTCCGTAACTCCGAACGTCTTAAAAAAAATATTAATTCCTGCTATTCCATTTGATTGGGCTAAACCTCTATGCCTTTATTGTCTCCCCCACCTCCCCCAATACATTCTACATTATTCTTAGTTGTTTTCCTTCATGTAGAATTAACCTACAAGGAATGAAAGGGTTTATTTTTATTCCAATATTTCTGTCCCATTGACTTGCATTGGTTTCCGGTATCGGAATCGGCGATATCCGATACTTTTTGGGTATGGGTCTGATCCAATCCGATCCGATATTTCCTGATATCGGAAGGTATCGCTCAACACTATTTATAACCCATAACCAACAATAGATGGAGCTAAATTCAGTTCATAAAAAAAATACTAAAACCTAATTGGCCAGCATGCATTGTACGTATACTTTTGTCTTCATTTGTAGTTTGGCATCCTTTTTTTTAAACATTCTTGTATTTCCTGAAAATGCATTAGGGATTGAGCTGTTTCCAGTAGAACATGCCGTCCAGCATTGCACTTGCTGAGTATTTAAATCAAGACCATCATTTACTGCAAATGTATGTATCTTCACACAAGGCACATTTGTTATAAACATTTCTACAACTAAACATCTCTTCTACAGTACACACATAAATGTTTTTATTTCTACAGCATGTTCATGAATTTCTGCAACCAAGCTGCCATGTGAATAAATTCTAAGATTTAAACTTCAGGTTTAAAAGGAAACCGTTACTGACAGTTTATCAATTTTATTCTGAGGTTACATGTTAGCCACGTTTTTTCCTCAGAACAGTTGTATTATAATTTAAAAATTACAGTTTATATCAATTAGTTAAAGAGAACCTGCCACTTCCCAAAATGCTATTAACCTGCAGATATTAAGTTAATTTGCAGGTTAATAACATTTCAAAGCTGCCTGGCTGCTGCGCTAAAAGCCTGGCTATTTGAAGTAAATTAACGGTATTCCTCCTTTCAGTCATAGAGGCGTGGCCTCAGTCACCACTCAGTACATAGTGAACGATGGGTGTAACCAGACTGTGGCACTGACTGATAGCGGGCTCTTTACTGATGCACTGCAGGGTGGGCTGTCAGTCAGTATTGGGGCGTGGTTACAGTAGCCACTCACTTGATACTTACAGTGAAGCTGCACCAGCTGTTCCTCTATGACTGAAAGCCAGAGACTGGCTCACTCCACCATACCTCTGCACGACCAGCTCTGCCCTCAGCTACTGTATCCTCATCCATCCCTTGTAGACTGCGAGCCCTTGTGGGCAGGGTCCTCGCTCCTCCTGTATTAGTCGCTGATTTGTATTGTTCATGATTATTGTAATTGTTTTTGCTATGTATACCCCCTTTTTCACATGTAAATCGCCATGAAATAAATGGAGCTATAATAATAATAATAATTATATTGTTTTTTGACCATGACAAAAAAAACTGTCCAAAATACTTTTAATCTTGTAAGATAATAGGTTGAGTGTTGGAAAACAGTTTGTGGTTAAGCTGAGTGTCATCATTGTCAAAGAAAAAGTTACTGCAGCCTTAGGCTTGTTTCTCTTAAACACAAAATATTTTTTTTTATTCTTAAAACCCCTTATCCATTCCAGATATGACCATATTTAACAAGAGCAATGGTTTTCTCCTAATGGAATTTCATTATTCTTCTGTGGTTAAAATGACACGCCTACTCCTTAACTGTGCTAGGAAATATTGTCATCATTGTCATCATTTCTACAAATAGACACCTACATACACCAATGAATTTTTTCCTCATTAATTTATCTTTCTTAGATATCTTGCTAACCAGCACAATCATACCAAAGTTACTTTCCCTGCTGGCAAATGGAAATGCAATGATCAGTTATATGGGCTGCATGATACAATGCTACAGCTTCTTCTTTTTAGGTTCTACACAAATATTAATTCTAGCAGTCATGTCATTTGACACCTTTATGGCTATATGCTATCCTCTACGTTATATAATTGTGTTAAGCCCCAGACACTGCCCATATTTTGCTTTGAGTTCTTGGGCTTTTGTTGACACCATAGTCCCAAATGTATTAATAGTTCATCTTAACTTCTGCAGTTTAAAGAGAATTAACCATTTTTTTTGTGATGTAGAACAACTTTTAAAACTGGCATATACAGATACCCAATATCTACATCTTTTAAATGTTATGGTTTCTGCAGTTATTGTGTTTGGATCACTTGTTCTAATTATTTTATCTTATACATACATAATTGTTAAGGGGACGGCTGCAACAACTTTATTAAAATGATATGCAACCGAAACCCGGGGTCCGCGATGCAGCCACGAAGACTGCGGCCGAACACCCACAGGGTAAGAGTGTAAGACAACCAACTTAAAGTGTAAATCCTTCCAGTGTTACAACACACCTGGACGGGAAAAGGGATTCACACTATCTCCGTTAACTGCACGAGAGATGTGCCACAAATAATTGTAGTCGTAGCCCTGTTAACTGCACAGAGGCTACGCAGCAGGCGCTAGGAAGTGTGTGTGACTCACGCCGGCATGTACGTGCTCCAGCCGGTGTGGGACCGGACTGCGGAGTAACTCTCCACGTGGCTAACAGGCGGTGCCAGGGATACGGAGCCCGTAGTCTGCTCGAGGTGTATTGCAACCTCATTGCCGGAGCCAGACTACCAAACGGGAACTACCTGCCTCCCCCGGCTAAGTCTGCCTAAGCCCCGCTAAACCTGCCTAAGCGCCGCTAAACCTGCCTAAGCGACTTGTGCTAATCAGCCGAGCGAACTCTGGCATCGGCAGGTCATGGAGAGAGCTGCTAGAGAGCACGTGGAGCCAAACAGCCAAGCGTCCACACAGGAACACAACCTAAACTCAATGATCAGAGCGCACCGCCATGCTTGTGGGCGGGCTATTTAAAGACTAAGCCCTGCCCACCATCGCATTATTGGTTGCACTACTGATGACGTCACCTGCGACCAATCAGGCGCTGCCAGTTCACCGGATCAGCTGATACCAAACCACCAATCACGGTCCGCCATGTCACGGGCATGCTCAGTGCAGTGCATCCTGGCCTTAGACTGTAGCAGCCCTGTTCCTCTCCACCACCTATGCTTAACACTACTAGGAACAAAGTCTCAAGAGACAGCCTGTACATCTCGTGCACTGGCTAGGCATTAGGACCAATGGTGATGCTAAGCAGCATCCACCCCAGCTGGACCAGAATGGGAGACCACAGAATCCACTTATGACTCTGACCCAATTTCAGGTCCAGCAGCCACTCAACACCTAACACATAATAATAGCAATGTTGAAGATACCTTAATCCAGTGGACAATGGAAATCCTTTACAACTTGTTGCTCTCACCTCTTAGTTGTGTGTATATTCTATGTTGGCACAGTGTTTATGAGTTTACGGTCTGTTAAAAATTTTTTTTATAGATTTTAATAAACTGGCTATAATCCTGAACTCCATAGTGACACCACTCTTAAATTCATTCATCTACACTCTGAGAAATGAACAAGTAAAACATGTTGTAAAAAGTTCTGGAATTCTTGAGACAAAAATATAATGAAGAGACCTTTCAAAATAATGGAAGAACTGCAGAAAATGCTAAATATACACATCATAGCGAAGTAAAACAATCTAGTGTCTTTGCTTTGTTTAACTTTGGCTTTACTGGTTTGTTCATTCATAGTTTTACACATTGAAAATTGTTAAGGTTGAAGCAAGAACATAGGTTTATTGAGTCTAACCTAAAATTTTATCGTGTTGATCCAGTGGAAGTAAAAAAGATGTTAATTTTCCAATATCAGGGTAAAAATTTCACCCTGACACCAAATATGGTAATTCCTGGATCAACGACCCATATGATAAACTATAGTATATATAACCTCTAATATTATATTTTCCAAGAAAGGAGGGGGCTGGAGACAGAAAGGCTAGGGGGAAGCCACCCATGACCGGGGTTTGGCCTGGAGGTTTTACCCCACCCCCTTTTTGTTTGGATTTGAATAGTGGGGTTCTGGGATTGGGTAATGGGAAGATGGGGGCGGGTAGTTGGAGGGCGGATATATAAGGGAAAAGTGCGGGAAAGCGGCCATTCCCATTGGAACAGCAGAGGCAATCACCCACCCTCCCTCTCTCTTTTTCTGAGTATTGTTAAAGTATATTGAATGATTATTTTCTGTTTTTCTTTGTCACAGTGGCTTGGTTGGCGGGGGGTGGGGTTCTTGGAGTTGGTTAAATTGAGTGGGGATGTGATCTGGCAGTCGGTTATGGTCTCTGGACGGGGTTTTACCTCGGGAGCATTTTGGTAGTTGGTTGGCCCTCGAGCTGGTGCTGAACGGCTGGGGGTAACATGGTGGTGCAATGTTATAGTGAATTTAAAGCCAGATCTATTAGCTCCAAGAACCCTCCCTCCTTATATATATATATATGAATATATACAGTATATTGATATACTGATATTTTATTTCATTGTTATTTGTTGTTTGTTAATAAACGGCCGCTGTGGCCACAATTTATCCAACAAATAACTTGTTGTGGAGTTTTTATTTCAGGGGACGGGATCATGGGATCGCCGGGTATGAAATTTACAGATCCCTGCGATGTCAAAACAATATGTGATTTGATTATGCAAATGGATAAAAGGCTTACTGCCCTTTTACACAATGCAGGAGATTGCATCAGCCAAAAAAGGACAGTACCTATAACTAAAGCACAGAAAAAGATGAGTGTTATAGTTTTCAAATAATACAGAGGTTCAATTGATAGGGGAGGAGAGAAATAGGAGAGATGTTAGCAACAGGGATTGCGTGTGATTGATTAGGGATACTGTGTAGCAGATAGATGTCCTGCTGCATTAGAAGTACAATTACACATTTTTCTTCATTAATAATACACTAAAAGCAGAAGCAAGACAGCACAATATTTTTTACAGAAAAAAATCTCATATCAGTGTCAGGCGGTGTGATTGCTTGTCAAAAGATTTTTCGCATTTATTGTTCAATCGTTTTGTTGAAGGGGGAATCATTTTTTTTAAATAAGTACAAAATAAAATTCTCTAAAATCCAGACATTTAACTGTGACTATCTACATCACAAAGTGTGCACATTGCAAACAAATTTCTTTCTTGCATACCTGCTTTACTTCCATACACATCACAAAAAGTGCACTTTGCATTTGCTGACTTTTTGATACAACTGATTGGAAAAGAGAATGTAGATGTGATACGTGCAATTTTGCTAAAAATTCTTAAAAATGTAATGCTTTACGAAGACTCAAGTCTTGTGATGTACATAACAGAATATGTCAAATACAATTTGAGATACTGTATGTGAGAGAACAAAAATTGAAGAAGAGCTCTGCAGAACACATCACAAATGTGGAGAAAACAAGTGCAGGAGTTTCAGGAGCAGTGAGACCCTTTCTAGCAGTACATAATAGGTATATTAATAGTTTGCAAATTTTTGATATAGGAAAAATCCAAAAAACTGAAGAGAGGTGGTTGCTGGAATAGGCTTGTAAGAAATAAATAAGCTTGTCTTATACATATATTAAGTCTCTTGTATGAAGGTTTGAGACACATTGTTATGACTATATTGAGATATAGTATTATATCAATGTTATAGTATAGATGTGCAAATGTGTTTCTATGTAAACTCACTGTTCTGTTTTTAATAATTATGAGTATCATAATGACGTGAGTGAGCACACTTGAAGGTGTTAATAAATGGATAACTCTACAAGTCTGTTATAGGAAGATATAAAAGGAGCTTGGTATCAGTGAAGGTGCTAGACAATTCTTCAAAATCACTGTCTGCTACAAAGCCCAGTCTCATGCTGGCCTTCATAGGAGCGTGGTCATGGCAGGCAAGGGAGGTGTTTAGCAGACCCTCGCCTGCCATAGTAGCTCATCACCACCCCTCAATTGCAACTTGCAGACGGCATTGACCACTTAGAATGTTGCGCTCTTTCAAGCTGCACGTTTCAAATGCACAAGTCAGAGATTGACAGCAGCATTTACAAGAGTATCATCAGTGGGCAAAGTAAGAAGTCATTAAGAAGTGAAAGGAGTTCTCCCATTTTAAGCATTCTGCGTTTAATTGGCACCCCTATTTTTGAAATTACAAGAACAGCCATTACTCACCTTCCCACTGGCCAGTTCTGACAGCACATCAGTAGCTCTGGAGCCAATCAGTGGGCTCAGGGGCTTGTGCCACTTACATTATCAGAGCAGCTGAGCTGATTGGCTGCAATGCTGTTGATATGAGGTCACCGCTGTAGGTTGTAAACAATCACTGGAGATAAAGCAGAGATGCAGCGTTTGACTCATAGATGGTAAGTACTGAATGTTTCTATTATTTTTAACACAGGTATGCTAATAAAGTTGAGAATGCTACAAGGGGAAACTTTTAACTATTTAAAACATAATTGTGCATTTTGCTTCAACTTCAAATACCATTTCTCAGTCCAAACCTCTACCTTCCCGAAATCCCTCTGTAAAAATACATTATCCTCCTCTGTGTTGATAAGCTTTAGAAGATAATTAATAAACGTATGAAAAAGAAGAGGCCCCAATACTGACTCCAGCGGTAGTGTACTATTAATTATGATCTAATCATAGTGTAGTCCTTGATAACCACCTATATTTCCTATCACTGAGCAAGTTGTTAACCCAACAATTACACCTTTTTCCTTAGTCCCATAATTTGCATTTTATGCCACTTTTTATGTAGCACCATATCAAACTTTTTTGTAAAAGAAACACAGCATTCACAGCTTTAGCAGCATTACACTGGTCTAGTCACTAACTCAGTTTCTTACAGAAGCTGAATGACTGGAAGAGTCCCTCGTAAATCCACGCTGATGCTGGGTTGTCAAGTTATTTTCATTGAAATACTCTATGATAGCGTCTTTTAGAAACCATCAAAAATGTATCCCAAATTGGTGGTTAAACTTACTGGCATATTCTTTCTGGGTTCACGTTTTAAACCTTTTTAGAATATTAGCACTCAATTTGGAATATACCACTCCTATGGAAAAGACTGTGCTATTATAGAAACCTTAATTCTTTGAAATAATTCAACATAAGGTAATTAATTGTCTATAGGAGTTAGTAGTTATCACTGTGGTCTATCTTAATGTTTGAAAACTACTGATCTAGACAAAGAGACCTACATTACCTACATCAGTTGTTCAGTGGAATTGAAATGTGTTCTATTGTGTATGAAATGCTATATAATTGCACTTTATTGTTCAAATTTGCATTGATGTCCCAGTTTCAGTGTCCTTTTCCTGGCCCTAACAGCTCCACAGGGTACTTCCCAATATCTATGAGTCATGAGTAGAGATGAGCGGTGTTCGACTCGAACTGTTCGCCAATCTCAAATTCGAGCTGTTTTGGGCGGTGTTCGAGCCGTTCGGCGAACACGAACGATTTGAAAAAAATTCGGCTGTTCGAGGTTATGTTCGATAACTGTTCGTGCACCAAAATCATAACTGGATTTTTTCTCAGTAATGTTGAAAATTAATGTTAATACGCAGTTTGAGTGTACAGCGGGGCGGGGGGAGGGGCAGGGGATGGATCTCTGCAGAAATAATGAAGATCTCCATTTTTTTTTCTCTTTCCCGCATTTACAGTGGGGAGGTGCAGTCTGTCAGCCTATCAGCAGCGCACACACGGAGCGAACTGCTTTTTTTCACACAAGCAAGAGCATGTGTCATTGGCAGTGTATGTCACATGTCCTTGCCCTATAAGACCCAGCCATTTTCCCCGTCGCCACCATTTTCTCACTGCTGCAGCTGCGTGTTAGACGGTACCGCTGTTGCAGTGTGCGCTATACTTTGTTAATTTCAAGCCAATTTTCGCACAAATCTACAGATAGCTTGGGAGTAGGGAAGAGTTGTGATTGCAGTCCTTTTAAGGACTAGGTTACATCATTTCCCACGACTTTTATCAGGCAGGTCTGTGCTCTTAAATAGATAGGTTGGGAGTAAAGATTAATTGTAATTGCAGTCCTTTTCAGGGCTAGGTTACATCAGTTCCTATCACTTTTTGCCAGGCAGGTCCGTGCCAGTGCTGTGCAAGTTTTTTCACAGCATTTGGCTAAATCTAGCAAAGCAAATCCTTTTTGGCCTATTGCAGAGTGTGTTAGAAAATGGAGTAGCCTATCTGTGTTGCAAGCTACACCACCTGTGTATAGAATACAAATTTTTTTACTGCACCTAGTGAAGTAAAACCTTTTAGGCATAGCATCATTCTATTAGTCCATCTATACTAACCTCCACCAGGTTGCAAATTCAATATAATATTTTTCTGCATCGAGCTCTGAAAAAATATTTAGGCTCCTAGCGGTGTGTGGGACTTGTTCTATTAGTCCATCTATACTGACCTCCATCAGGTTGCAAATTCAATATAATTTTTTTCTGCATCTAGCTCTGAAAAAATATTTAGGCTTCTAGCAGTGTGTGGGACTTGGTCTATTAGTCCATCTGTACTAACCTCCACCAGGTTGCAAATTAAAAATAATTTTTATCTGCATCTAACTCTGAAAAAATATTTAGGCTTCTAGCAGTGTGTGGGACTTGTTCTATTAGTCCATCTATACTAACCTCCATCAGGTTGCAAATTCAATCAATTTTTTTTCTGCATCTAGCTCTGAAAAAATATTTCAGCTTGTAGCAGTGTGTGGGACTTGTTCTATTAGTCCATCTATACTGACCTCCATCAGGTTGCAAATTCAATATAATTTTTTTCTGCATCTAGCTCTGAAAAAATATTTAGGCTTCTAGCAGTGTGTGGGACTTGTTCTATTAGTCCATCTATACTAACCTCCACCAGGTTGCAAATTAAAAATAATTTTTATCTGCATCTAGCTCTGAAAAAATATTTAGGCTTCTAGCAGTGTGTGGGACTTGTTCTATTAGTCCATCTATACTAACCTCCATCAGGTTGCAAATTCAATCAAATTTTTTTCTGCATCTAGCTCTGAAAAAATATTTCAGCTTGTAGCAGTGTTTGGGACTTGTTCTATTAGTCCATCTATACTGACCTCCATCAGGTTGCAAATTCAATATAATTTTTTTCTGCATCTAGCTCTGAAAAAATATTTAGGCTTCCAGCAGTGTGTGGGACTTGTTCTATTAGGCCATCTATACTGACCTCCATCAGGTTGGAAATTCAATATAATTTTTTTCTGCATCTAGCTCTGAAAAAATATTTAGGCTTCTAGCAGTGTGTGGGACTTGGTCTATTAGTCCATCTATACTAACCTCCACCAGGTTGCAAATTAAAAATAATTTTTATCTGCATCTACCTCTGAAAAAATATTTAGGCTTCTAGCAGTGTGTGGGACTTGTTCTATTAGTCCATCTATACTAACCTCCATCAGGTTGCAAATTCAATCACATTTTTTTCTGCATCTAGCTCTGAAAAAATATTTCAGCTTGTAGCAGTGTGTGGGACAAAATATTTCAGCTTGTAGCAGTGTGTGGGACTTGTTCTATTAGTCCATCTATACTGACCTCCATCTGGTTGCAAATTCAATATAATTTTTTTCTGCATCTAGCTCTGAAAAAATATTTAGGCTTCTAGCAGTGTGTGGGACTTGTTCTATTAGTCCATCTATACTGACCTCCATCAGGTTGCAAATTCAATATAATTTTTTTCTGCATCTAGCTCTGAAAAAATATTTAGGCTTCTAGCAGTGTGTGGGACTTGGTCTATTAGTCCATCTATACTAACCTCCACCAGGTTGCAAATTAAAAATAATTTTTATCTGCCTCTAGCTCTGAAAAAATATTTAGGCTTCTAGCAGTGTGTGGGACTTGTTCTATTAGTCCATCTACATTAACCTCCATCAGGTTGCAAATTCAATCACATTTTTTTCTGCATCAAGCTCTGAAAAAATATTTCAGCTTGTAGCAGTATGTGGGACTTGTTATATTAGTCCATCTATACTGACCTCCATCAGGTTGCAAATTCAATATAATTTTTATCTGCATCTAACCCAGCCAATACTTTTGGCCTAATACCACAGTTTGGCCACTCAGCTCTGCTCAGTTCCCATCCATTGTTTCTTTGTGCAAACAACTCCAGAGTTGTGAATTAGTTAACCACCAAAATGACTGGAAAAAGGCCTGCTGCTGATGGAAAGGGGAATAGGCGTGTTGGGAAGGGGAAAAAAGGTTGTGTCCGTGGGGCAGGTGTTAAAGCAACAGTAACATCTGCAGAAGAAAGACCATCTTCCAGCCAAACTAAAATGTCTACTTCTTTTAGCGGACAATGTGATAAGATCCCTTTCTTACGGCCACGCCAATCGCTACAAATTCCAGATGAGGCACAAAAACAGCAGGTGCTTCAACGGATATCAAGTGCTCCTTTAAGTGGGCTCTCCTCCACCTCAACTTCAACATCACAAATACTCCAGTCCTCAGAGGTGTCACCCCAATCGTACTTGCTTCCTCACAGCTCCCAAGTCTCCAGCTGCACGTCTGAGTATGGGGTAGAACAGATGGTTGAGTCTGCAGAGCTGTTTACTCATACTATAGCCTGGGAATCAGAGGTCAGCTCCAGAGCTTCTGTGAATCCAGACGAGGAAATGATCTACACTGATTCCCAGAATCTTTAAGAGTCGGATCCAGGACCAGACGCAGAAGGTTCTGACCATAATGTAGACCCTCGTTCCCAAACTGTAACTCCTGTTGGTGGAGACAATGAGGAAGACGATGATGAGACTCAAATACCTGATTGGAGCGACAACTTTAGTTTTTTGTCAGGGAAGGAACAGGTTGGCTGTGAGGACGACGGGTGTGATAACACACAGGGTGATGATGATGAAGTTGGAGATCCCACTTACTGTCAACCCACAGTCAACCAAGAGATGAGGTCAGCAGAGGAGGTGGAGGAGGATGCTAGTGACGACGAGGTCAGGTTGCGCCTTCCTGGACAGAGACGTAGTACTGGAAGCACGTCAACAACTGCATCCTCAAACACAACTCTGCCTCTGACCACAAGTCGTGGTGGCTCTTCAGGTCGCATGGGTGCTAAGCCTTGCATAGCCTGGGCATTTTTTCAGATCGATAAAGATGACCCAACTCGTGTTATCTGTAACATTTGTCAGTAAAAGCTAAGTAGAGGCCAAAAAATACATAGTTTGAGTACTTCATGCATGAACCGGCACATGGACATGAAGCATAAGTTGCAGTGGGAAGCTCACTGTGCTACAATGCGGCCTAGCTGGCCGGGCCAACCACCGTCTGCCATATCTTGTGCATCCGCAGCCTCTTCATCCTCTGTGACTGGGGGGACAGCAGTCACACCTGTTTTGGGACGCAGACCTGCCACCTCTTTACCCGCAACAGCCAGCGTGATTGGCAGATCATCATTTTCTTTGGAGGTGGTAACACCAGCTGGTGTTGAGCGCTGTCCGACATCGATAGCACCACCTTTGGATCAAGGCAACCTAACATGTCCGCTTTCATCTTCCTAACAGACCGGCAGTTTGCCGGGGACACCCTTCTCAACTCGGTCTAAGCACAACAGCCAGCCCTCGGTCCCTCAGATGTGGACAAGTAAAAGACCATTTCCTCCTAGCCATGAGAAAGCTAAGAGGTTGAATTTCACCATCTGCAAGCTCTTGGCTACAGAAATGCTGCCTTTCTGCTTGGTGGACACAGAGGATTTTCGAGACCTTATGTCTGTCGCAGTGCCCCAGTACCAGATGCCCAGTCGGCACTACTTCTCAAAGAAAGGTGTGCCTGCGATCCTCCAGCATGTCACACACAACATCGCCGCTTCTTTGAGAAACTCTGTGTGTGACAGGGTGCATTTCACCACGGACACTTGGACGAGTAGGCATGGACAGGGGTGTTACATGTCGCTGACTGGGCACTGGGTAACTATGGTGACAGCAGGACAAGGGGCTGCTGCCCAAGTCTTGCCGTCTCCACGAGTTGTTCATCAATCCTCTTTATCTCAAAGTTTCTCCTCTGCTTCTGCCTCCTCAACCTCCTCTCGGTCCTCCACCTGCACCCAAAGCCTGTCTGGTCATGCCACAAGCTTTTTAACTTGGCAGAAGGGATCCTGCACACCTCCTTACTATGCTGGCAGCAGGGCTCAACGTCATCAGGCGGTTTTTACTTTGAAATGTCTGGGAAATGTGAGTCACACAGCTGAGGAGTTGTGGTCAGCTCTGGAGAACCAGTTTCATGAATGGTTATCTCCACTGGACCTGCAACCAGGGAAGGCCGTGTGCGACAATGCTGCAAACCTGGGTGCGGCCCTTCGCCGGGGCAATGTCACACACGTGCCTTGTATGGCTCACGTGTTGAACCTGGTTGTCCTGCAATTTTTAGCCCACTATCCCGGACTAGATGGCCTTCTGCAGAGGGTACGGTCGCTGTGTGCTCACTTCCACCGTTCTCTTCCCGCAGCTCAGCGACTTACATCTCTACAGAAGTCGTTGGGCCTGCCACTTCACCGGCTAAAATGCGATGTGCCTACCCGGTGGAATTCAACTCTGCACATGTTGCAGCGACTGTGGCAGCACCGACAAGCCCTGGTGCAATACGTTCTGATGTATAGCCTGGGCCAACGAGATCCAGAGGTGGGGCAAATCACGCTGGAGGAGTGGTCTCAGATCAGGGACCTATGCACCCTTCTGCACAGTTTTGAAATGGCGACGAAGATGTTTGGTGCTGACGATGCCATTATCAGCATGACTATTCCGGTGATTTACATGCTGGCACAAGAGGAGGTAGAGGAAGTAGAGGAGGAGGAGATGTATGCGGAAGGGCTAACATCTGCAAGGTCCAGACGGTCGGCAGCACCAAGGCGGCAGGCATGTGAGGGTGGGGGAGATGGTTTTACCAGGGCGCATGGTAGCAGCCAAACTAGTGAGGAAGGTGCAGGAGCCCAGGAAGAAGTGGAGGATGAACTGATGGAAGACTCATCAGATGAGGGAGACCTTGATCACATTTCTGTTGTGCGAGGTTGGGGGGAGAGGACAGAGGAAGGAAGCATGATTGTTACCTCGCCACCAACACAACAGGGACTTGGTGCTCCTGGATGCGCAAGACACATGAGTGCCTTCTTGCTGCACTACCTGCAACATGACCCTCGAATTGTGAGAATTAGAAATAATCCTGACTACTGGGTTGCCACATTGTTAGATCCCCGGTACAAAAGTAAATTTGCAGAAATTATTCCTGCCATAGAAAGGGATGCACGCACACAGGAGTATCAGCAGAGACTGTTGCAGATTCTTACATGTGCTTTTCCACAAAACACCAGTGGTGCACGTAGTGAATCTCACGGTTCCAACTTGCCAACCGTGGGACCGTCGAGTGTTCAGCATTCAAAACGTAACAGAAACACAGTATCTGCTGGTAACATCAATTTTGCGGAATCATTTCACCACTTTTTTAGCCCATCCTTTGCAAGGCCACAGGAGACAAGAAGTCTGACACATAGTCAACGCCTAGAGACGATGGTACAGGAGTATCTCCAAGTAAGCATTGAAGCCATGACTGTGTCACTAGACCCTTGCTCTTTTTGGGCTTCCAATCTGGATAAATGGCCGGAGCTCGCCACTTGCGCCTTGGAGATCTTGTCATGCCCCGCAGCCAGCGTTCTGTCTGAACGTGTGTTCAGCGCTGCTGGTGGTGTGCTGACAGATAAGCGCACGCGGCTCTCCACTGATAATGTAGACAGACTCACGTTCATAAAGATGAACAAATCATGGATCCGAAACGACTTTTCTACCCCTGTGTCTTCCTGGGGAGAGTAAAAGCTTGATGATTTGTTAAAATCACCTCACCAACCGTTTTAAGCTTTAAAATTACTAATCATGTTTATCTGTATCTTGGCTGGAAAATAATTTGGGCTTTGTAGCAGTGTGCAGTACTGATTCTATTAGGCCATCTATACTAAGCTCCACCAGATTTAAAATTAATAATAATTTTTAGCTGCATCTAGCCCGGAAAATAATTTTGGGTCTCCTAGATGAGCAAGACACATGAGTGCCTTCTTGCTGCACTACCTGCAACATGACCCTCAGATTGTCAGAATTCGAAGTAATCCTGACTACTGGGTTGCCACACTCTTAGATCTCCCACACTCTTCGATCAACCTTTTCATTTTAATAAAGAACAAAAAAATGGTCATTTTTGAAATTATAAGCATTAGCAGGTTATTAGAAACTGAAATCAAACAGTTTTCAACTCAAAACTTTATTCTAGCTGATGTTACATTTGCACATAGGACCCCTTGTTCGAAAGGAGTTTCTGAACTGTCTCGTCCATTGAATTTGTCAGGTTTTGGATGGTTTCTGCTTCAATTGTTTTGCATGAGGACAGAATACCCTCCCAGAGCTGTTGCTTAGATTTGAACTGCCTCCCGCCATCATAGACACTCCTTTTGATGATGCTCCAGAGGTTCTGAATGGGGTTGAGGTCAGGGGAGCATGGGGGTCACACCATAAGTTTGTCCCCTTTTATGCCCATATCAGCCAGAGATGCAGATGTGTTATGTGCAGCATGAGACGGTGCATTATCATGCATGAAAATGATCTTGCTGTGGAATACACGGTTCTTCTTCTTGAACCATGGCAGGAAGTGTTGTTTGAGAATCTCCACATACATTATGGAGTTCATCTTTACCCCTTCAGGGATCCTAAAGGGGCCGACAATCTCTCTCCCCATGATTCCAGCCCAAAACATTACTCCACCTCCTCCTTGTTGGCGCTGTAGCCGTATTTGCGTGGGGTGTCCATCAACCAGCCATCCTCCACTCCATCCATCTGGACCATCGAGCGTTGCACGGCACTCATCGGTGAACAAAACAGTTTTGAAGTCAGTCTTCATGTATTGTTTGGCCCACTGGAGCCGTTTCTGCTTGTGTGCAGTGGATAGAGGAGGTCGACAGAATGGCTTACGCACAGCTGCAAACCTCTGAAGGACTCTGCATCTTGTTTTTCGGGGGACGTTGGAGGCACCAGCTGCTTCAAAAACTTGTCTGCTGCTATGACAAGGCTTTTTTGCCGCTGCTCTTTTAACCTGACTTAATTGCCTGTAGGAAAGAGTCCTCAATTTTACCTTATCAGCACGCACACATGTGTACTGTGAATCAGATACATACTTCTTGATTGTGCGATGATCAGGATGAAGTATCTTGGCAATATTGATTGTAGTCATGCCTTGACCTAAACACTCCACAATTTGTTGCTTCTCAGCAGCCGACACATCCTTTTTCTTTCCCATTTTGGTAGAAAATGTAGGCTGCTTAATAATGTGGGACAGCCTTCTTAAGCAGTCTTGCCTTTCATTGGACACAGCTGCCAAACTAATTAGCACAGGTGTCTGCAATTGCTTACAGTGATATAAAGAGCCCTGACACATAATAAAATATTACTGGGGGTCTGCTATAAGCCACCAAATATAACAGAGAAGAATGAGAATCTGCTATTAGGACAAATAGACAAAGTAGCAAAACATAATGAAGTGATTGTAATGGGGGATTTCAACTACCCGGATATTGACTGGGAAACAGAAACCTGTAGATCTTAGAAAGGAAAAAGGTTCTTGACAAATATTAAGGATAATTATCTCTCCCAACTAGTGCAGGAACCAACAAGAGGGAAGGCCGTGTTGGACTTAATATTGACTAATAGGCCTGATAGAATAACTGAGGTACAGATAGGGGGGCACCTAGGTAATAGCGACCATAATATTATCGACTTCAAAATGCCCTTCAGTAGGGTTATCAATAAGGGAACAACAAAAACATTAAACTTTAGGAGGGCGAAGTTTGATCAGCTGAAAGAAAACCTTCAACTTATTGACTGGGACAAAGTTCTTAATCAAAGGAATACGAATAGTAAATGGGAAACCTTCAAAAGAATTCTGAATACTCAGTGCGAGAGGTATATACCGTATGGGAATAAAAGGGCCAGAAATAAGAGGAAACCAATATGGTTGAACAAGAACGTAAAAGGGGCGTTAAATAGCAAAAAAGAGGCATTCAAGAGATTAAAACAGGAAAACAGTAAGAAGGCACTAATGTGTTACAAGGAAAAAACAAGAACCTGTAAAAAACAAATAAAAATAGCGAAGGAGGAAACAGAGAGACGTATTGCTAGGGAAAGTAGATCAAATCCCAAACTGTTCTTTACGTTTATAAATAGTAAAAGGATTAAATCGGATAATATTGGACCGATAAAAAGTGAGGAAGGCAAAATCATAGAGAAAGATGAGGATAAAGCTAATCTATTAAATAATTTTTTTTCGACAACTTTCACAAAGGAAATCGAACTAACAGGAGAAATGAGAAGTGACAAACTTAATCCTCCACTAAGTATGACAAATCTAACCCAAGCTGGGGTACAGAAACGCCTCAGTAACATTAAAATAAACAAATCACCAGGACCTGATGGCATACACCCACGGGTACTAAGGGAACTAAGTAATGTGATAGACAGACCGTTATATCTTATATTTAAGGACTCTGTTGAGACTGGGTCTGTGCCACTTGATTGACGACAGGCGAATGTAGTGCCAATATTCAAAAAGGGAGCGAAAAGTGACGCCGGAAACTATCGGCCGGTGAGTCTGACGTCCGTTGTGGGCAAAATTTTTGAAAGCTTCATTAAAGAGGCAATTACGGAGCATCTTGATGCTAATAATCTTTTAATCCCGAACCAACATGGATTCATGAGGAATCGCTCCTGCCAAACAAACCTGATTGACTTCTACGAGGAGGTTAGCTCTCGAGTAGATCAGGGGGAACCAGTGGATGTCGTGTATCTCGACTTCTCAAAAGCGTTCGATAGCGTGCCACATAATAGGTTGGTATACAAAATGAGAATGATGGGGCTGGGGGAAAATGTCTGCAAGTGGGTAGCTAACTGGCTAAAGGATAGAAGGCAGAGGGTGGTTATAAATGGAATATACTCAGATTGGGTAAGCGTCACTAGTGGGGTACCACAGGGGTCTGTACTAGGCCCAATGTTATTTAATATCTTTATTAACGACATAGTCAACGGGATAAATAGTAAAATATCAATATTTGCAGATGACACAAAGTTATGTAAAACAATTAATACAAAAGAGGACAGTGCAGACCTACAGAGGGATTTGGATAAGCTGGGTAGGTGGAGCATTAAATGGCAAATGAGGTTCAACGAGGAGAAATGTAAGGTCATACATATGGGAAGGAAAAATGGAAGTCACCAGTACTCACTGAATGGGAAATCATTGGGGAATTCAGAGATGGAGAAGGACTTGGGCATCTTGATTGATAGCAAACTAAATTGGAGTGCCCAAAGTCAGGCCGCTGCTGTAAGGGCAAACAGGGTAATGGGATGTATCAGAAGAGGTATAGCTGCAAAGGATGAGAACATTGTTCTTCCACTGTACAAAGCACTGGTCAGACCACACTTGGAATACTGTGCTCAGTTATGGGCCCCAATATATAGAAAGGATATAAATGAGCTTGAAAAGGTACAAAGAAGGGCAACAAAATTAATAAAGGGAATGGAGGGACTGCAATACCCAGAGAGGTTGGCAAAACTAGGACTATTCAGCCTGGAAAAGAGAAGGTTGAGGGGGGACATAATAAATGTGTACAAATATGTTAGGGGACAGTATAGAGATCTTGCCCGTTATTTGTTCAAAAGGAGGGATATTACGGTAACAAGAGGGCATTCACTAAGACTGGAAGAGAAAAGGTTTCAGCACCAGCATAGGAAGGGGTTCTTTACGGTAAGAGCAGTGAGAATATGGAATTCACTGAGTGAGGAGACGGTAATGTCGGATTCACTACACCAGTTCAAGCGGGGACTGGATGCATTTCTAGATACCAGGCAGATTTCAGCATATACTTAAAAATAAAATAAAATAGTAGATTGATACAGGGATTTATTCTGACTGCTGGTTTCAGAGTCGGGAGGGAATTTTTCCTCAGGTGAAGATTGGCCAAATCATTTGGGGTTTTTGCCCTCCTCTGGATCAACTTTAGCAATTACAGAACTAACAGGTCTAACTTGATGGACGCAAGTCTTTATTCGGCTTTACAAACTATGTTACTATGTTAAACATTACCATCAATGAGTTTAACTGACAAACAAACAAATTCTTCCCTTATCACTCCTAAACACTTTTTGCATAATAATTTGGAACACAGTGTACATGTGCTTTTCCACAAAACACCAGTGGTTCACGTAGTGAATCTTACAGTTCTAACTTGCCAACCGTGGTCTGTATGGAGTTGTTCAATAAAGGGCCCAAAATTAAGATAACATAGACGGGAGAGGTCTCTATGAATAGGAATTCCTAAGTATTTGATACCCTGTGAGGGCCAGGCAAAGGGAAAGTTGGACTGGATGGAATCCTGTATGGATTTGGGGAGGGAGACATCGAGGGCCTCAGACTTCGCTGCATTGATTTTAAAATTTGACCATGTAACAAAGTGATCTATTTCAGCCATAACAGCAGGGATGGATATATGTGATTGAGTGATATATACTAGGACATCATCAGCAAATACAGAGCACTTGTACTCGGTGCCTCCCACCTCAATCCACCTAATATTGGGGTTATGGCGAATTGATGAGAACAGGTGCTACGTCACTAGGATGTATAAGAGAGAGGACAGAGGACATCCCTGCCTTGTCCCATTGGTGATTATGAAAGGTGATGAAAATGATCTGACGCGCCCCCTGGGCCTTTGGACACCTGGAGCCGGACCCTTTTTGGTGGATGCTGGTGGTTGTAGTCTCCGTGGCAGCAACCCGGTTCCGTGGCTTAGGGCGGTCAAACCAGTGGCGGAACTATTTATGTGGTTTTGATGTTTAAATGTCCGACTACGCCACCCGTGGATTGTGGTCAGAGTGAACCGCCGCTGCAGGGCAGACCGCTGAGGCTGGTGTTGTGGGTGCAGCAGAGCGTAGTATAACTCCCCATGGGAGGAGTATAGGCTCAGGGCAGTGTATGCGGAGGATGGGGGTGATGGTGCAGGGCAGCAGCAGTAATGACACGGAGTCAGTGATCTAGTCCAGGGCCTTTACTCACAGTTCTTATTATCCAGACCACTTCTGCAGGTAACGGCTGCCCACGTCGTACTGTGCTCACCAGGTGAGGGGCTCAGACAACTCCCAGATAACTTTGGAGCACTTCACAGGACCCCCTTTGTGTGGCCTTTGTCTGACCTTTCTTACCAACGCTTCTGTCCGGCTGCCTCGGGCCTCCTCTTGTTAAACTTGGCGCCAGTTTCCCTGACCCTATGTGGTGCCTTCCTAGCGGGTGTAGCGAGGGGCTGCGCCACATAAAATGTCACAGCCTCCGGTTTCTAGCTGAGGGTCGTTTCCCGCCTCCACTAGTTTCGGGTACCGGTCTCCCCCTTTGGCCTGACCCCTCCACGCAGGTGGATTCGGGCGTGCGGTGGCGACTCGCCCGTCCGCACCCCTGGGATCCCTTCGTTCCTCGTTCCTGGAGCCTTCTCTGCTCCTCTTCCTTCCTTCTCCCTCTTCCAGGCCTGGGCCTCTGCAACTAGGCCCGCCTCCGGAGCAGAGCTCATGCAGAGCCCCTGCTCCCTGTCACTTCTGCTCAGACTTCTCTGCACTGAACTAAGATGGTGCCCACCTTTTATATTCCCTTCTCAATGCACCCAGGAACTGCTTCCTTCCTACTCCTGCACTACAGGGTTCCCCTTCCTCGGTGTTCCCTCCCCCCACTCCAGCCAGGGACAGGGACTGTCGTGCCCATCTCAGGGGCATATTGGTCGCCCTGCCCCACAGCAATGTGGTGTAATGCATGCAGGTGTCGGGGTCCTGATCCACACTCCATCCTTACCTGAGAGTGAGATATCACACCTCTGGGTGAGGTGCAATACCTCTGTAGCAACCGAGCCCTCGGGGTGCTACAGTTCCATTTATCTTCAGCCTAGGTGACGTATTGCGATACAGGGATATGATTTTGGCTATAAAAGGGTCCCCTAGACCCCTACCCCAAGCTTTTTAAGAGAATAATATATGGCGTGCCAGGAGACTCTATGGAATGCTTTCTCAGCATCCAACGAGAGTATCTAATTACAAATTTTTAACTGCATCTAGTCCAGGAAATACTTTGTGCCTAGTAGCAGTGTCTGCTAGTCAGCGGATTATCCCAGCTGTTAAGCAAGCTACAACCACATGTAGTTTGGACACTTAATTTTTTCAAAGGAAATGCTTCGGGACCCCAGGATACTCAGTGAAGAGCATCAGGAGGCACCCCAAGGCATAGGGGCTGGGACTGGCGGTAGGACGCCTTGCGGTGGACCGCCGAGCTCGATCCTTATAAAAGCTTTTTAACTGCAGCAGCTTTAGTGGACGCTACTGGAGCTGGAATTACGCGGCTGCTGGCATGAGACTTGCCCTCCAATAGATCTTTGTAAAAGGATTTAAAGTGTATTCATTCAAATTAGAGAGACAATTTAAATTAAAAAGCTTAGACCTGCCTCCACCACAGTGGGGCTCGCTCGACCCACCAGCGGACAGGTGACGCGCCCCCTGGGCCGTGGGGCACTCGAGACCGGGCTTCAGGGCAATGCTGGGAGTAGTAGTGGCGACCCGGTCCCGTGGCTCAGGGTGGTAAGACCAAGGTTGTGGCAGTCTCTGTATCAGTATAATGCAATGTCCGACTACGCAACCCGTGGATTGCGGTCAATAAGAACCGCCGCTGCTGAGCAGACCTCTGAGGCTGATGTTGTGAGGGCAGCAGAGTGTAGTATAACTCCCCACGGAAGGAGTATAGCCTCAGGGTAGTGAGTGTGGATGATGGGAGTTATGGTGCACGAGCGCAGCAGGAACGACTCAGAGGCTTTGCAGTGCAGTTCAGGGTCTTTACTGATGGTGATAAGGCAGACCCTCCCGGGAGTACTGGCTAGCATAAGAGGCCTGGTCAGTCTGTGAGCAAACTGGAGTTCCCCTGGCCAGGTGGAGTTGTAGGCCTCCCCGTCTATCTGCACTCTTCCTGGCTACCTTGCTGTAAGCGAGTGGAAGTAGCCCACGTCCCTGAGTGTACCGTGTGGTGCTCACCCGTATGGCTGGTGACTTGGGGCCTTCTGATAGCCCCCGCTCCTCGATGGCGGTGCTGGTCCCTTGCTCGTGACTGAGCCTCCGGGCTTCTATGGCCAGAGGACCTGAAATCCCTTGCCGGCGGGTTTCTGCTGTTGGGTATATATAAGTCCCCACAGCCTCGGACTCCTGTGTCCGGTTCTTAGCGTCTTCTTCCAGGACGAACTCCGCTTAGCTCAAGTCCCTGGTCTTCAGCTCCTGCTCCTACAGAGCTCCTCGCTGTTACTTTCCCTGTGTCTGGAACAAACTCCAGGCTCTGACTTCACTAACCCCGCCCCAGATCCAGTTTATATAGGGCAGGTTCCTCCCCTATCTGGTCTGGGACAGGAGGTGTTGCATGTTTAAGGGCTCCTGACCAGGAAACCTCCCACTTGCTCTCATACGTAATATTTCTATTACTGTGGCAACCAGACCCCTGGGGTGCCACACAGGCACCAGTATTGGGAGAGGGGGGCTGGCCGTCAGGGTCCACCGCAGCTCTGGCACAAACCCGGTGACATGGAGGTCGCACGGGCAGGAACGGACTGGCCGTGTCGGTTTCACACTTTTTCGGTTTTAGAAGGGCATGACATGCCTATATCTGTGTCTCCCCCTCCTTTTACTCCTCCACCTCTTTTCTTTTCGCATGACTATATGTACTTGTCACTTTTCCATGTGTTAGTTGTGTCTTCTGAGCAGTTTGTCAGCTTTTGGACACCTTTGAAGGTGTTTTCTATGTGTTTCTATGTGTTTTTGTTTGCCTGCCATTGGTTTTAACGGTGCTCAAAGGTGTTCAACGAACAGTTCGACGAACAGTTTGATTGGCAGGTCGTCAGTTCATTTGGAAGTGGAAACACCTGCTGGTGTTGAGCGCTCTCCGACACGAGAGCACCACCTTTGGATCAAGGCAACCTAACATGTCCGCCTGCATCTTCCTCACAGACCGGCAGATTGCTGGGGACACCCTACTCAACCCCGTCTAAGCACAACAGCCAGCCCTCGGTCCCTCAGATGTGGACAAGTAAAAGACCATTTCCTCCTAGCCATGACAAAGCTAAGAGGTTGAATTTCACCATCTGCAAGCTGTTGGCTACAGAAATGCCGCCTTTCCGCCTGGTGGACACAGAGGATTTTCGAGACCTTATGTCCGTCGCAGTGCCCCAGTACCAGATGCCCAGTCGGCACTACTTCTCAAAGAAAGGTGTGCCTGCGCTCCACCAGCATGTCGCACACAACATCACTGCTTCTTTGAGAAACTCTGTGTGTGACAGGGTGCATTTCACCACAGACACTTGGGCGAGTAGGCATGGACAGGGGCATTACATGTCGCTGACTGGGCACTGGGTAACTATGGTGACAGCAGGACAAGGTGCTGCTGTCCAAGTCTTGCCGTCCCCACGAGTTGTACATCAATCCTCTTTATCTAGAAGTTCTTCCACTGCTTCTGCCTCCTCAACCTCCTCTCGGTCCTCCACCTGCACCCAAAGCCTGTCTGGTAATGCCACCCGCTTTCTAACTGTGCAGAAGGAATCCTGCACACCTCAACGGCATCAGGTGGTATTTACTTTGAAATGTCTGGGAAATGTGAGTCACACAGCTGAGAAGTTGTGGTCAGCTCTGGAGACCCAATTTCATGAATGGTTGTCTCCACTGGACCTGCAACCAGGGAAGGCCGTGTGCGACAATGCTGCAAACCTGCCGGGGCAATGTCACACACGTGCCTTGTATGGCTCACGTGTTGAACCTGGTTGTCCAGCAATTTTTAGCCCACTATCCCGGACTAGATGGCCTTCTGCAGAGGGCACGGTCGCTGTGTGCTCACTTCCGCAGTTTGCATCCCGCAGCTCAACGACTTACATCTCTACAGAAGTCATTGGGCCTGCCAGTTCACCGGCTGAAATGCGATGTGCCGACATGGTGGAATTCAACTCTGCACATGTTGCAGCGACTGTGGCAGCACCGACAAGCCCTGGTGCAATACGTTCTGATGTATAGCCTGGGCCAACGAGATCCAGAGGTGGGGCAAATCACGCTGCAGGAGTGGTCTCAGATCAGGGACCTATGATGTTGACGTGCCCCTTGGGCCGTGGGGTACCCGGAGCCGGGCTGGTAGACGCTGGGGGTTGTAGTCACTGTGGCGGTGACCCGGTCCGTGACCCAGGGCGGTCAATCCAAGGGTAATTTGTATATATGGGTTTTATAATGTCATACTATGCCACCTGTGGAGTGCGGCCAAAGGGGCCGCCGATACGGAACAGTCCTCTGAAGCTGGTGGTTTTGCAGCAATTGTATTATTACTCCCCACAGGAAGAGTGTAGCTTCAGGGCAGTGTGGGTGGATGATGGTGGTTGTAGTGCAGGGAGTCAGTAATGAACACAGAGTCCGTGTGATGCAGTCCCAAGATCTTCACTCACAGTTGTTGCAGTCCAGATTACAGGTACCAGAGCAATCTCCCCCGTCGTGCTGTGTGTACTCAGTGAGGGGCTCAGCCCACCCCCAGATAGCTCCGGAGTACTTTGCAGGACCCCCTTCTGTGTGTCCTTTCTCTGGCCTTCTCCCTGCACCTCACATCCAGTGACACTTCTATCCGGTATCCTCGGGCCTTGGCGGGCGACGTGTGTTCCGTCCCCTGGGTCCTATGTGGCTACCTTCTTAGTGAGACTGGTGTGGACTTTGGCCTGCAGTACATGAAATGCTGCAGCCTCCGGTTTCTAGTTGAGCCTTGCTGTTTCTCCGCTAGTTGAGGGACCGGTTCCCCTTATCTGGCCTGACCCCTCTACCTCTTGGTAGCAGCGGGCGTACGGGTGGCCTTCTGCACGGCCCGTACCCCTAGGGTCCCTTCGGTTCCTGGAGCCTTCCTGCTCCCACTCCTCTCTTCTCTCCTTCAGTCCTGGGCCTCCCAGGCTAGGCCCGCCTCCGGAGCAGAGCTCATGCAGAGCCTCTGCTCCTGTCACTTCTCCTCCTCTGACTGGCTTGCTCTTTCTAAGATGGCTTCCTATTTATACTCTCCCTGTCATGTGCTCCCCTAAGCTGCTCCCCTAAGCACCCACTACATAGGACCCTCCCGCCAGCTAGGGACTTGGGACTGTGCCCTCCCTTAGGAGCAATCTCGCCCTACCCCCACTGCGGGTATGTGTTGGATGCAGGTGTTAGGGTCCCGAGCCATACTCCTTCCTTACCTGAGGGTGAGATACCACACCTCTGGGTGAGTTGCAGTAACTCTGTGGCGACTGAACCCTCAGGGGCGCCACACACCCTTCTGCACAGTTTTGAAATGGCGACGAAGATGTTTAGT
Source organism: Phyllobates terribilis (assembly GCF_046119375.1). Classification (NCBI taxonomy): domain Eukaryota; kingdom Metazoa; phylum Chordata; class Amphibia; order Anura; family Dendrobatidae; genus Phyllobates; species Phyllobates terribilis. Next base: position 249,794,478 of record NW_027362761.1, read on the forward strand.
GCTGACGACGATGCCATTATCCGCATGACTATTCCGGTGATTTACATGCTGGAGCACACATTAAACAGAATTCAGAGTCAGGTGGTGGGACAAGAGGAGGTGGAGGAAGTAGAGGAGGAGTCGTATGCGGAAGGGATAACATCTCCAAGGTCCAGACGGTCGGCAGCACCAAGGCGGCAGGCATGGGAGGGTGGGGGAGAGGGATTAACCAGGGCGCATGGTAGCAGCCAAACTGTTGAGGAAGGTGCAGGAGCCGAGGAAGAAGTGGAGGACGAACTGGCGATGGGCATGTAAGACTCATCAGATGAGGGAGACCTTGATCACATTTCTGTTGTGCGAGGTTGGGGGGAGAGGGCAGAGGAAGGAAGCATGATTCTTACCTCGCTACCAACACAACAAGCACTTGGTCCTCCTGGATGCGCAAGACACATGAGTGCCTTCTTGCTGCACTAACTGCAACATGACCCTCGGATTGTCAGAATTCGCAGTAATCCCGATTACTGGGTTGCCACACTCTTAGATCCCCGGTACAAAAGTAAATTTGCCAAAATAATTCCTGCCATAGAAAGGGATTCACGCATGCAGGAGTATCTGCAGACGCGGTTGCAGAATCTTACATGTGCTTTTCCACAAAACACCAGTGGTGCACGTAGTGAATCTCACAGTTCTAACTTGCCAACCGTGGGACTGTCGAGTCTTCATCACTCAAACCGTAACAGTAACACAGTATCTGCTGGTAACAGCAATTTTGTGGAATCATTTCACCACTTTTTTAGACCATCCTTTGCAAGGCCACAGGAGACAAGAAGTCTGACACATAGTCAACGCCTAGAGAGATGGTACAGGAGTATCTCCAAGTGAACATCGAAGCCATGACTGTGTCACTGGACCCTTGCTCATTTTGGGATTCCAATCTGGAAAAATGGCCGGAGCTCGCCACTCACGCCTTGGAGATCTTGTCATGCCCTGCAGCCAGCGTTCTCTCTGAACGTGTGTTCAGCGCTGCTGGTGGTGTGCTGACAGATAAGCGCACGCGGCTGTCCACTGAGACTATAGACAGACTCACGTTCATAAAGATGAGCAAATCATGGATTCGCAAGGACTTTTCTACCCCTGTGTCATCCTGAGGAAACTAAAAGCTTGAGGATTTGGTAAAATCACCTCACCAACCTTTTTAAGCAACTGTGGGGCAATTGATGCCACTTAACCCTAGAACGCATGACCATAAAAATCTGCACTTTCACATACCTGGGGCCTTTTAGGCCCGTGTGCAAATAACATGGAATAATTCAAACTCAAATGACAAACAACTATATACATGAAGAATACCTAGAGTTTCAAAATTCTAACTAAAGTAATCTTGCAGAAAATAGAAAACTATTAACAGGGCGGGCCTGCGAGGCCCCAGTTATGCGTTCTAGGGTTAAGTGGTGTCTGTGCCACAATTTTGGGAAAAAATGGAGACTCTTTTTGGAGTCCCCTTGCTGTGTCTTACGTGACGTTGGCATCGTCAATTTCAGGTGGGTTGGGTCGCTCGCCACCCCCCCCTTTTAACTGTAAGAAACTACATACACTATGGCTTGGGGTAACACAGATGGTTGAGTCTGAAGAGCTGTTTACTCAGAGGTCTGCTCCAAAGCTTCAGTGTCTGCTAGTCAGCGTAGAATTTTTAACTGCATCTAGCCTAGGCAATACTTTGGGCGTAGTAGCCCAGCTGCGAAGCAAGCTGCACCGCCTGTGTATCTAATAAGAATTTTTAAATGCATCTAGCCTAGGCAGACTGTGGGGACCTTAACCAAACCCAGACGCTCAGCCCCCCTACCGCCCCCCTTTCCTTGACAATACAATAATGTAACTCTTACAACTGGATGGGTGAGGATCGGTCACAGCTTTATTAACTCTTTATACTCATTCCATTAGAAAAGCATTTTATTTCTAAAATAATTCAGCTTGTTGCAGCATGCCCTGGGTCTCCACTCCGGCAAGTTGGCCAACAAGTGTAACTCTCCAACATGTCCTTTCTATTTCCAGGCCACGGAGAATCCTGCGTACTCGTATGCAGGACTCTGACCCCCACCCATCACTCTTAACGCTTGTTCCACTCCGTCCTGGAGTCCTGACAGGAATATGTCCAGTCCAATATCCATTAAGTGAACACCATCGGGCCGTATGAGGCCTGCTTTATCTCCTTCCAGTTGTCGGTGTCGTATCACTACACCGCCTCTGTCTCTTCTAAATTTTGCCATCCGAATATTTATTACCCGCCTTGTCCTTTCGATGGCTGTGATGTCTCGCGCACCTTGCCATACCGCTATCGGCACAATCTCTGACCATACTATAGTTAGTTTTGTGAAAAATTATCTGAAGCGCTCAGTGTCTAGTTTCATTATTGCCATTAGTTATGCGCTCTTGTGATGACCTAGGTTGTTTCCCCCAGCCTGTATAACTAAGATGACCAGACCTCTTGCCTCTCTCCCTACCTTTATTACCTTCATTAGTACCTGTGGCCATAGCAGGCCTCTAATACCTCTCCAGTTGAAATATGTGTTATGAAACTCTAATTTCCTCCCGCCTGGGCGGACTTTCGCCCCTTTTTCTGCCCAATATATATACGTGTGGCCTATCACCCACACTGTTGGCTTAGCGTCACCTGTAAAAGAAACAAACCACGTTAGGATAACAAGTCCGGTCTTATGTATCTCGCCAAACACGTGGATCGCCATCTCCCTATCCTCTGAACTTCCGTTTCTGACAGTCCTGCTCTAGCTGCTTCCGTGGCCGCGCCTATGCGGAATGAGTGTGTCCCGTAATCTTTCGGGTGGTTCCCTGCCGATGTTATGCATTTATTAAATATAGCTTGGAACTGGTATCTTGATAATGGCGTTCCATCAATGTGTGATAGGAAGAAATTACTTTGTGATCTGATGGTTATATATGTTTTTACTATTGTTACCCGACTCAGTGTACCGTTTGTGGGTTGTAGAAGTACCCAAGTGCCCCTGCCCGCTGGAACAGTTCTCGATTGGCGTATGCGTAGACGTATTGCATTATTGGCTATGACTACATCCTGGTGTAATAAGCCTCCACTGGTGGTAATTTTGGATTGAGGGACTAATTCGCTTATGCATAGCGCCCCGAAGAAGGCGATCGCAAATGCAGTAGACAGTAGTGTTGCTTCAAATTGTGAGTGTCATGTTAATGGTGTTAGGGATATGATATGAGAAATCAGTTTTAGTGACACGGGACGGGACGTCTACACTCCTGACTTGGCTGACCCCTTTTCCACCCTTTTATGGATTGTCTGATGATGAATCTTTGTCACATCTCCCCAATTTAGTAGTTGGAAGTGAAATGCTACTCCGGTCAGACACCGCTGCGCTGACGCCCCTGATATGACCCTCATCATTAGCTGGTGGAGAAATTCTATGGTGACTTGTGATCTGGCTTGTTCACATTGGTCAACCCGTCTGCCTGCTACTAGTCGAGTCCACTCTTCCCGTGCCTTACCGTATGCTTGCCACATCGACGGGGCAACTGACACTCTGATTAATGGCATCAACTATTCGCCACTAGATCCCATAGGGAGGGTAGGCAACTGTTGCCCGATGGGTGGGCGATGGGGAAGAGCTCTGTGAAAATCTGGCAATTGAATTGTGATAACGCGTTAGCAGCAGCTTTAGACCCCTCAGCATCGTGGCTAGCGCGGACCCATACATTGTGTTTTAGGCACAGGAATGCTAGCCTAGCACTGGGAGAGACGATGATGCCATCTTATTAATGCAGTGCGCTAGGCTGGTGTTTTTTGTTATGAAGCGTATATTTTTGTTAGCCAGGCGCGCCCCATATTTCTATTGCTACCACTATTGGGAAGAAAAATTATTTTCCGGGCTAGATGCAGCTAAAAATTATTATTAATTTCAAAGCTGGTGGAGCTTGGTATAGATGGCTTAATACAATGAGTACCACACACTGCTACAAGCCCAAATATTTTTTCAGAGCTAGATGCAGATAAAAATTATATTGAATTTGCAACCTGGTGGAGGTTAGTATAGATGGACTAATAGAACAAGTCTCACACACTGCTATAAGCCGAAATATTTTTTCAGAGCTAGATGCAGAAAAAAATTATATTGAATTTGCAACCTGGTGGAGGTTAGTATAGATGGACTAATAGAACAAGTCCCACACACTGCCACAAGCCAAAGCCCAAATATTTTTTCAGAGCTAGATGCAGATAAAAATTATATTGAATTTGCAACCTGGTGGAGGTTAGTATAGATGGACTAATAGAACAAGTCTCACACACTGCTACAAGCCGAAATATTTTTTCAGAGCTAGATGCAGAAAAAAATGATATTGAATTTGCAACCTGGTGGAAGTTAGTATAGATGGACTAATAGAACAAGTCCCACACACTGCTACAAGCCGAAGCCCAAATATTTTTCCAGAGCTAGATGCAGATAAAAATTACATTGAATTTGCAACCTGGTGGAGGTTAGTATAGATGGACTAATAGAACAAGTCTCACACACTGCTACAAGCCGAAATATTTTTTCAGAGCTAGATGCAGAAAAAAATTATATTGAATTTGCAACCTGGTGGAGGTTAGTATAGATCGACTAATAGAACAAGTCACACACACTGCTACAAGCCGAAATATTTTTTCAGAGCTAGATGTAGATAAAAATTATATTGAATTTGCAACTTGGTGGAGGTTAGTATAGATGGACTAATAGAACAAGTCACACACACTGCTACAAGCCGAAATATTTTTTCAGAGCTAGATGCAGATAAAAAAATGATATTGAATTTGCAACCTGGTGGAGGTTAGTATAGATGGACTAATAGAACAAGTTCCACACACTGCTATAAGCCGAATTATTTTTTCAGAGCTAGATGCAGGAAAAAATTATATTGAATTTGCAACCTGGTGGAGGTTAGTATAGATGGACTAATAGAATAATGCTATGCCCAAAAGGTTTTACTTCACTAGGTGCAGTAAAAAAAATTTGTATTCTATACACAGGTGGTGTAGCTTGCAACACAGATAGGCTTCTCCACTGACTAACACACACTGCAAGAGGACAAAATGGATTTGCTTTGCTAGATTTAGCCAAATGCTGTGAAAAAAACTTGCACAGCACTGGCACAGACCTGCCTGGCAAAAAGTGCTAGGAACTGATGTAACCTAGCCCTGAAAAGGACTGCAATTACAATTAGTCTTTACTCCCAACCTATCTATTTAAGAGCACAGACCTGCCTGATAAAAGTGATAGGAACTGATGTAACCTAGCTCTGAAAAGAACGGCAATTACAATTAGTCTTTACTCCCAACCTATCTATTTAAAAGGACAGACCGGCCTGATAAAAGTCTTGGGAAATGATGTAACCTAGTCCTTAAAAGGACTGCAATCACAACTCTTCCCTACTCCCAAGCTATCTGTAGATTTGTGCGAAAATTGGCTTGAAATTAACAAAGTATAGCGCACACAGCAACAGCGGTGCCGTCTAACACGCAGCTGCAGCAGTGAGAAAATGGTGGCGACAGGGAAAATGGCTGCGTCTTATAGGGCAAGGATATGTGACATACACTGCCAATGACACATGCCCTTGCTTGTGTGAACAAAAGCAGTTCGCTCCGTGTGTGCGCTGCTGATAGGCTGACAGATTGCACCTCCCCACTGTAAATGGGAGAAAAAAAAATGGAGATCTTCATTATTTCTGCAGAGATCCATCCCCTGCCCCTCCCCCCGCCCGCTGTACACTCAAACTGCGTATTAACATTAATTTTCAGCATTACTGAGAAAAAATCCAGTTATGATTTAGGTGCACGAACAGTTATCGAACATAACCTCGAACAGCCGAATTTTTTTCAAAATTGTTCGTGTTCGCCGAACGGCTCGAACACCGCCCAAAACAGCTAGAATTTGAGATTGGCGAACAGTTTGAGTCGAACACCGCTAATCTCTAGTTAACTCTCATCACTAGTGTTGAGCATTCCGATACTGAAATATCGGGTATCGGCCGATATTCGCGGTATCGGAATTCCGATACTTAATTCCGATGCTTTTAGAATATCGAATACCGGAATCGGAAGTTCCCATAATGCCTGCGCTCTGCAGTGTCTCTGAAGGATGACAAGCTGGATGGCAGCGCTCAGCTGTGATCCAGCCTGTCATCAGAATGCCATCCCAGCGTGGGAGAATTCTTCTGATTGTTTAAAAGCCGACGGGCGGTAAAAAGCCGCCGGCTTTTAAACAATCACACAGCCCCATACTGCTTCCCCACAGCCTCCCACCCCGATCCTCCGCTCCCCTCGCCACCTCCCATCCCAATCGTAAGTTAGGACCGGGCGGGGAGCGCAGCACCAAGGAGCGGGGAGCGAAGGACCCGGGCGGGGAAGCAGGCAGTGAAAAGACTTCACCGCCGGCTTTCCCGTTCTGTGCTGCGCTTTCCCGCCGGTTATTTCAAATGAACAGCTGAGGTATCAGCTGATGCTGATCAGCTGTTCATTTGAAGTAGCCGCGGTGCCCTCAGAGGGTTCATGTGAGTTCATGCTTGACTGCATTGCATGAACTCACATGAACTTTCCCACATCCGCACAGGTCAGCCTCACCTCCCAGACCGGTCATGATTGGTGTGTGTGGGTGTCTGTGCGATGTGTGCGGGTGTGTGCGGTGTCTGCGGGTGTGCGTGGTGTCTGTGCGATGTGTGCGGGTGTGTGCGGTGTCTGCGGGTGTGCGTGGTGTCTGTGCGATGTGTGCAGGTGTGCACGATGTCTGCGGGTGTGCGCGTGCAGGCAGACATAGGCCGATGTGACACTACTACTCCCATCGGCCTATGTCTGTCCCCCGTCCACTCGTGCCAGCAGGATCAGCTTGATGGGAGCAGTAGTTCCCATCAGCCTGATCCTGCTATTTAAACTGCCCCATATGTTATTTTGGCCCCCATAGGTTTATATTTTTGCCCCTATACATGTTTTATTTTTTTAGGCCCCCATATTTTTTTTTTGTTTTTGGTCCCCAATAAATTTTAAATACATGTCATTGGTGGCCAGTGGTTACCTAAAATAAATTAGTTCATACATTACCTGTCCCCGCCGATCGCCACCTAAACTAAAGTAAAAAAAAAAAAATACACCTATACTCACCTAGACACCTAATTCCCCGAAGCCATCGATCTCCTGTAATAAAATATAAAATAATAAACCACAACCTTATCCTTACCCCTCCGTAGTAGTCCACGAGTGTCCCACGAAGATCTCCAGTTTAGAGCAGCCACATAGAATGTGACCACTCTGAACCGCTGCCGCCGCTAGAATGACGGGGCCGTAAAGCAGCCCCGTCATTGCATGAGCGGGTTCGCCGGAGTTCAGGCAGCGCTGCTCCGGTTAGCTGCTTTACGGCCCCGCTGTACCGTGAGAAATTCCCACGGTACAGCAGTGCCGTAAAGGAGGTCTCCGGAGCAGCGCTGCCTGAATGCACTCCGGTGACCTCAGTCAGTGTCTCACGCTGCAGGGAGCGGACATGTTCCCGGCAGCGTGAACTTACAGCAGCCATGCACAGCTGTCACCATCTCCAGATGTGACAGCTGTGCATGGGAGATCAGCGCAGGAACGTGGACAGGTAACTATTTTTTTTTAGTAAACTAAGAATTAAATAAAATGTTGTGTTTTATTTCAAATAAATTATTTTTTTCTGGGTGTAGTGTGTGTTTTTTATTTTTAACACTTTGTAGGTTAGTAATGGGGGTGTCTTATAGACGCCCATCATTACTAACCTGGGCTTCATGGCAGCTGGCGCTGACATGAACCCCACCACTATTACCCCACTGCCACCGCACCAGGGCAGCGTGGAAGAGCGAGGCTAAGTGCCAGAATTGGCGCATCCTATGGATGCGCCATTTCTGGGGCGGCTGATGGCTGGTGTTTCTAGCCTGGGAGGGGGCCAATGTTCATGGCACCCTTCCTGGGTTATTAATATCAGCCCCCAGCTGTCTGCCTAGCCTTTGCTAGCTATTAAAATAGGGGGGACCCCACATCATTTTTTGGGGGGGTCTACCATTTTAATAGCTAGTAAAGGCTAGGTATTCAGCTGGGGGCTGATATTAGTAGCCTGGGAAGCACCGTGGGTATTACCCCCTTCCCAGGCTTCAAACATCTGTCCCAGCCGTCTGCTTAACCTCCGCTAGAGACTAAAATTATGGGGGATCCCACGCCAATTTTATTTTTAATAAATCCTTTATTTTAACACTAAATGACACTTGAGGGGTTAATAAAGATGCAGTCCCTAAATTATTATTTATTTTTTAATTAATTTTTCCCAAAAATTTTGACGTGGGCTTTGCCATATTTTTGTATGCCAGCCAGGTACAGCATCCAAGAACGGGCTGCCCCCAACTCCCAGCTGCCTATTTGTACCTGGCCGGACACAACAATATAGGGAAGCCCTTTTTTTAAAATTATTTAATGAAATAATTAAAAAAAAATTGACGTGGGGCTTCGCACTATATTTGTGTCCAGCCAGGTACAGCAGGCAGGAACGGGGTGCCCCCAACCACCAGCTGCCTATTTGTACCTGGCCGGACACAACAATATAGGGAAGCCCTTTTTTTTAAATTATTTCATGAAATAATTTAAAAAAAATTGACGTAGGGCTTCGCCCTGTTTTTGTGTCCAGCCAGGTACAACTAGGCAGCTGGGGGCTGGAATCCGCAGCGCTGGGAGGCCCAAGCTTTCTGGGCCACCCCCGCTGCAAATTGCAGTCCGCAGCCACCCCGGAAAATGGCGCGTTCATAGAAGCGCCATCTTCTGGCGCTGTACCCAACTCATCCAGGGCCCTGGTGCGGTGGCTCACTGGGTAATAAAGGGATTAGGGCCAGCTTGGCATTATCAGCTGGCCCTAAGCCCGAAATTCATGGGGTCACGCCAATATTAGACATGACCACCATGAATTTCTAGTAAAGTATTTTAAAAAAACACAACACCCAGAAAAAGTCCTTTAATTGAAATAAACACACAATTCTTTATTGTTCTAAATTAAACCATACTTACCATCACGCCCATTCCAGCTGAAGCCAACGATCTACTGCAATAAAAGAAAAATAATAAAGCAACCTCATCCTTACCTTTCCATGGTTCCCACGACAGCTTCAGCTCTGCTATATCGAGATGACAGGCTGGACCGCAGCAGAACGCTGCCATCCAGCCTGTCATCCCGCAGACACTGAGAAGCGCAGGCTTGCTTGCGCTCCTCAGTGTCTCGCTGTGACGGCATAAAGATGAGTCGAGGTCATGTCCAATGAACTCGGCTCACCTCATGCACGTCACTGACAGCGTGGGAAAATTCTCCTGCACTCAGCGCTTCAGCGTGAGAAATCTCCCACGCTGTCAGTGACGTGCATGAGGTGAGCTGAATTCATTGGACATGAGCTCACCTCATGCACGTCACTGACAGCGTGGGAAAATTCTCACGCTGAAGCGATGAGTGCAGGAGATTTTCCCACGCTGTCAGTGACGTGCATGAGGTGAGGTCATGTCCAATGAACTCAGCTCACCTCATGCACGTCACTGACAGCGTGGGAGAATTCTCACGCTGAAGCGCTGAGTGCAGGAGAATTTTCCCACGCTGTCAGTGACGTGCATGAGGTGAGCCGAGTTCATTGGACATGACCTCGGCTCATCTTTATGCCGTCACAGCGAGACACTGAGGAGCGCAAGCAAGCCTGCGCTTCTCAGTGTCTGCGGGATGACAGGCTGGATGGCAGCGTTCTGCTGCGGTCCAGCCTGTCATCTCGATGTAGCAGAGCTGAAGCTGTCGTGGGAACCATGGAAAGGTAAGGATGATGTTGCTGTATTATTTTTCTTTTATTGCAGGAGATCGTTGGCTTCAGCTGGAATGCGCGTGACGGTAAGTATAGTTTAATTTAGAACAATAAAGAATTGTGTGTTTATTTCAATTAAAGGACTTTATTCTGGGTGTTTGTGTTTTTTTTAACTTTGACTATGGGGTTAGTAATGGGGGTGTCTTATAGACGCCTCTCCATTACTAACCTGGGCTTGATGTCAGCTAGCATTATAAGCTGACATCAACCCCAGCCCTATTACCCCACTGCCACCGCTACAGGGCAGTGGGAAGAGCGAGGCTAAGTGCCAGAATTGGCGCATCCTATGGATGCGCCATTTCTGGGGCGGCTGACGGCTGGTGTTTCTAGCCTGGGAGGGGGCCAATATTCATGGCACCCTTCCTGGGCTATTAAAATCAGCCCTCAGCTGTCTGCCTAGCCTTTGCTAGCTATTAAATTAGGGGGGACCCCACGTAATTTTTTTTGGGGGGTCCCCCATTTTAATAGCTAGGTATTCAGCTGGGGGCTGATATTAGTAGCCTGGGAAGCTCCGTGGGTATTACCCCCTTCCCAGGCTTCAAACATCTGCCCCAGCCGTCTGCTTAACCTCCGATAGAGACTAAAATTACGGGGAACCCCACGCCAATTATTTTTTAAATAAATCCTTTATTTTAACACTAAATGACAAGTACAGTAATCAACACTGTCACTGTACTTCATATATATGTGACTGACATGTTTCTATCTATCTAATCTATGTGTGATACTCTATTCTTTCTGTTGCAAATTGTCGGGTACCGCTGCTGAATTGCCGGCCGGCTTTTTTAAAGAGACGGTGCATGAAAACACTATTATTTTTTTTAATAAATCCTTTACACTAAATGACAAGTACAGTAAGCAACACTGTCACTGTACTTCATATATATGTGACTGACATGTTTCTATCTATCTAATCTATGTGTGAAGCTCTATTCTTTCTGCTGGAAATTGTCGGGTACCGGTGTATGCCGCTGATGAATTGCCGGCTTTTCGCGTAATACATTCTACATTATTCTTAGTTGTTTTACTTCATGTAGAATTAACCTACAAGGAAAGAAAGGGTTTATTTTCATTCCGATATTTGTGTCCCATTGACTTGCATTGGTTTCCGGTATCGGAATTGGCGATATCCGAAACTTTTTGGGTATCGGTCCGATCCAATCCGATACGATATTTCCTGATATCGGAAGGTATCGCTCAACACTACTCATCACTTGTTTTGCCCTCCTTCAGGATAATCCATAGAAAAGCATTATGCAGAAGAAGAAGCCAACTTGATATTGTCAGTTACATAACTCACATAAACCACCCACAATAAACTGCTGCACACTGTGTTTAAATAAAAAAGTATAATACAGCAAGCAGAACTTATTGTAAGTTCAAAAAATATATACAAAATATACCAAACAAGTAGATGCCTACTATAGAGTATCTATCGCACCCAGAAGGGCAATTCATTGTTGACTTTTCTATTTAAAAAAATATATACTGTATATAAAAAAAAATCCACAAAAATGTGAAATTGAAACTCATAAATACATAAATTTAAAAATGGATTTCAATTAAATGGAACTAAAGAAAATTTCCATTACACAGACATCCCTTTATTAAATAACTAGCTATTGAACCCGTTCTACGCCCGGGTGGCGAGCATTTTTATTGGTATATGGTCTCCCATGCTGGTATGTGCTGCCCCCATCCTGGTATTTGTGCTGCCCCCCTCCTGTCCCCACCATCCTATCCTGGTATGCATGGCACCCCTCACCCCCAATCCTGGTATGCATGGCACCCCTTACCCCCAATCCTGGTATGCGTGGAACCCCTCATCCCAAATCCTGGTATGCGTGGCACCCCTCATCCCCAATCCTGGTATGCGTGGCACCCCTGATCCCAAATCCTGGTATGCATGGTACTCCTCATCCCTATCCTGGTATGCATGGCACCCCTCACCCCTATCCCGGTATGCGTGGCACCCCTCAACCCCTATCCCAGTATGCATGGCACCCCTCATCCCCAAGCCCGGTATGCATGGCACCCCTCACCCCCAATCCCGGTAAGCATGGTGCCCCGCATTCCTATCCTGGTATGTATGGTACCCCTCATCCCTATTCTGATATGCATGGCACCCCTCACCCCCCAATCCTGGTATGCATGGTCCCCTCACCCCCCAATCCTAGTATGCATGGTCCCCTCACCCCCCAATCCTGGTATGCATGGTCCCCTCACCCCCCAATCCTAGTATGCATGGTCCCCTCACCCCCCAATCCTGGTATGCATGGTCCCCTCACCCCCCAATCCTTGTATGTGTGGCACCCCTCATCCCTTTCATGCTGTACACACATGCAAAAAAATAAACACTTATACTCACCTTTCTTCCCTGTGCTCCAGCGCTGATGTGTCCTGTTCTGCCGGAGACAGGCGGAGGAGTGCGGCACTGGAACACCGGGCTGTCCGGCGCCATTTTGCTGAAGACACACTGCATATGTGTCTTCAGCAAAATGGCACCGGATAGCGCTATGCGCATGCTCCGATCCAACGTCTCACTCCTGCCCCGGTCTCCGGCGAAGAGAGGCGCCGCGGAAACACTCCTCCCGGTCAGGTAAGTATCTAAGTATGGCGCCGGAGATCGCGGTATGCGTTCAGTGTCTACACATACTGCGATCTCCGGAGCCATACACTCCTCTTACTGTAACGGCTGGATGCCTGCTTCTGTCTGGAGCCAGACTGCGCGTTGCGCTTGCGTAGTCTATTAAGGCTTCAGACAGAGACACGCATCCCCGGTTAAATTATAGATTCAGTATAAAGTGGCTGGATTGCTCCGCTGACGTATTATATATTTATATTCAGTAGAAAGTAGCTGGATTGCTCCGCTGACGTATTTTGTGCGGGATTGCTCCGCTGACGTATTTTGTGCAGGATTGCTCCGCTGACGTATTTTGTGCGGGATTGCTCTGCTGACGTATTTTATATATATTCAGTAGAAAGTGGCTGGATTGCTCCGCTGACATATTTTGTAAGGGATTGCTCCGCTGCCGTATTTTGTGCGGGATTGTTCCGCTGACGGTTTTTGTGTGGGATTGCTCCGCTGACGTATTTTGTGCAGGATTGCTCCGCTGACGTTTTTTGTGCGGGGTTGCTCCGCTGACGTTTTTTGTGCGGGATTGCTCTGCTGACGTATTTTATATATATATTCAGTAGAAAGTGGCTGGATTGCTCCGCTGACGTATTTTGTGCGGGATTGCTCTGCTGATGTTTTTTGTGTGAAATTGCTCCACTGACGTTTTTTGTGAGGGATTGCTCTGCTGACGTATTTTATATGTACAGTACAGACCAAAAGTTTGGACACACCTTCTCATTTAAACATTTTTCTGTATTTTCATGACTATGAAAATTGTACATTCACACTGAAGGCATCAAAACTATAAATTAACACATGTGGAATTATATATTTAACAAAAAAGTGTGAAACAACTGAAAATATGTCTTATATTCTAGGTTATTCAAAGTAGCCAACTTTGCTTTGATGACTGCTTTGCACACTCTTGGCATTCTCTTGATGAGCTTCAAGAGGTAGTCACCGGAAATAGTCTTCCAACAATCTTGAAGGAGTTCCCAGAGATGCTTAGCACTTGTTGTCCCTTTTGCCTTCACTCTGCGGTCCAGCTCACCCCAAACCATCTCGATTGGGTTCAGGTCTGGTGTAGCACCCCATCACTCTCTATCTTGGTCAAATAGCCCTTACACAGCCTGGAGGTGTGTTTGGGGTCATTGTCCTGTTGACAAATAAATGATGGTCCAACTAAACGCAAACCAGATGGAATAGCATGCCGCTGCAAGTTGCTGTTGTAGCCATGCTGGTTCAGTATGCCTTCAATTTTGAATAAATCCCCAACAGTGTCACCAGCAAAGCACCCCCACACCATCACACCTCCTCTTCCATGCTTCACGGTGGGAACCAGGCATGTAGAGTCCATCCGTTCACCTTTTCTGCGTCGCACAAAGACACAGTGGTTGGAACCAAAGATCTCAAATTTGGACTCTTCAGACCAAAGCACAGATTTCCACTGGTCTAATGTCCATTCCTTGTGTTCTTTAGCCCAAACAAGGGTCTTCTGCTTGTTGCCTGTCCTTAGCAGGGTTTTCCTAGCAGCTATTTTACCATGAAGGCCTGCTGCACAAAGTCTCCTCTTAACAGTTGTTCAACAGATGTGTCTTCTGCTAGAACTCTGTGTGGCATTGACCTGGTCTCTAATCTGAGCTGCTGTTAACCTGCGATTTTTGAGGCTGGTGACTCGGATAAACTTATCCTCAGAAGTAGAGGTGATTCTTGGTCTTCCTTTCCTGGGGCGGTCCTCATGTGAGCCAGTTTCTTTCTAGCGCTTGATGGTTTTTGCAACTGCACTTGGGGACACTTTCAAAGTTTTCCCAATTTTTCGCACTGACTGACCTTCATTTCTTTAAGTAATGATGGCCACTCATTTTTCTTTACTTAGCTGCTTTTTTCTTGCCATAATACAAATTCTAACAGTCTATTCAGTAGGACTATCAGCTGTGTATCCACCAGACTTCTGCACAACTGATGGTCCCAACCCCATTTATAAGGCAAGAAATCCCACTTATTAAACCTGACAGGGGACACCTGTGAAGTCAAAACCATTTCCGGTGACTACCTCTTGAAGCTCATCAAGAGAATCCCAAGAGTGTGCAAAGCAGTCATCAAAGCAAAAGGTGGCTACTTTGAAGAACCTAGAATATAAGACATATTTTCAGTTGTTTCACACTTTTTTGTTAAGTATATAATTCCACATGTGTTAATTCATAGTTTTGATGCCTTCAGTGTGAATGTACAATTTTCATAGTCATGAAAATACAGAAAAATCTTTAAATGAGAAGGTGTGTCCAAACTTTTGGTCTGTACTGTATGTATATTTGTATTTAGTATCTTCTTTAGATATATATAGATATCTGTGTAATATATATATCTATATATAGTGCAAAATGTTTTTTGTAAGATAGAGACCGGAGGCACTGTGTGACGCAGAAATCTTCTGTCTTTAAAATGGCGGCGAAGTGTGGTGGTACGTTAGATATTTAAATTATTAGTGATGTCAGGAGAGGGCGGGGGAGGGCGGCGGAGAACTGTGATGCCGGATCAGTGCCTGCGCAGACCACGCATTCCGGCGCCAGGGGTACATAACATATTTAAATTATAAGTGATGTCATGAGAGGGCAGGGGAGAACTGTGATGACGGATCAGCGCCTGCGCAGTCCGCACTTTCCGGCGCCATTTTGTTGAAGACACACTGCAAGTGTGTCTTCAATGTGTCTATTGAAGACACACTTGCAATGTGTCTTCTATAAAATGGCGCCGGAAGCGCGGTATGCGCATGCGCCGGTACCAACGGTGGATCCCGGCCTTCTGCCCGAAGAGACGCCGCGGCAATTGGCCTCTCGGATAGGTAAGTTGTTATGGTGCCGGAGATCGCGGTATGCGTTCAGTGTTTACGCATACCGTGATCTCTGGCGCCACAATCCACATCCTCGTTTAGGATAGGGATGCGTGCCTCTGTGGGGCCCAGACTATGCAGGCGCGTCGCGCTTGCGCAGTCTATCGAGGCTTCAGACAGAGGGATGCATCCCCGGTTATATTATAGATATAATCCCAAGTGTAAATTAAAGATGACAGGCATCTCCTGTACCAACGCCATTCCAGGAATGTTGCCGCTGGGTTTGCAGGGCTAGCGTGACAATGTTATGCTATGTAAGCAATATTCAAATCAATAGATCCAGCCATGGTCACTATCAGAAGACGGAGCAGCTCCGCAATTGAGCAGTTCCGTCAGGCAGCTGCCCTTGCCGAAACCGAGATCAGCTGATTGTCGAGGGTGTCGGGTGTCGGACCTCGACCGATCAGACATTGATGACCTAGCCTGAGGATAAGTCATCAATGATAAAGTAGTGGACAACCTCTTTAAACCAATAGCCAAAGGTCAATAAATTCCATTATAACCTAATCCAAAAATAAAACGTAACGTTTATTTCTAAAAAAAAATCTATCTTGCAAATCATTTGATAAAGTGCAATGTTAAAAACACGTCATGCCCTTAGTAGGTAATACATAATCATTATTGAGAAAAAGATAGTAATCTCAATGAAGACTTGCCAAATTCCCAATATTTAAAGTGATAAAGGCTTTCAATTAGTGATGAGCGAGTGTATTCGTTACTATTCGCATGGATAGTACGGTATTCGGGTTACTCGTTATTCGGCGAGTATTTGTGTACTCACCTCGCTATATTCGGATGTCCCGCCCTGCAGTTTTAGCTTATTCTTTCCAGCCACTAAACATGCTGGGCTTCTTAACCAATCACAGTAATGCCGCAGACATCTTGGTTGTGGCATTACTGTGATTGGCTGGCCGCCCAGCGTCATATGGTCTATTTAAGAGCTACAGCCGCCATTTTGTGCACATTGCGTCAGGAGCCTGCGTTCTACAAGCATAGGGAGAGATCGCTGAGCTTCTAGGAAGAGTGTTTAGGCCTCTTCATAAAACAAAAGACCTTTTCAGGGCTACCTGCAGTGTATACTAGTTCAGTGCAGAGTAGGGAAGGAGAGATACTCGAGCAGGGACAGTTTAAAGGAGCCGCTCACTAGCTCCATAATACCACCAAAAAATAGCTCTTTTCAGAGCTGAAGACTCACAACAAAGTCAGAATACAGGGGAGAGCATGTGTATTAGCTAGGGAGAGGTTAAAGTATTCTTCCAGTGTCCATCTTAAAACAGCTCCTGTCAGAGGCAAAGCAATATTTTTCCTGCACACACAGAATTAGCATTTTGTGCTGCCTTTTTTTTTTATTTTAGCACTGGTCTATTTTCCCTGCTGTTTTAAGGGTCAGAGCCTGCCTTCTGTCCATATTAGAGTATGTAAAAAATCTTTGACTGCCCAGCACAAAACAGTAGTCCAAACATTTCCTACTGCCTGCTACAAACAAGCACCAGGCCATTTTAACCACTAAATTGGGGTGTCAGGCTGCCTTCTGTCCATATTAGTCTATGTAAAAATCTTTGGTTGCCCTGCACAAAGCAGTAGTCCAAGCATTTCCTACTGCCTGCTACAAAGCAAGCACCAGGCCATTTTAACCACTATTTTGGAAGCCACCATCCCAAGGGCCACCAATCACAAATAGTAGTTAGGCTGGAGTAGGAATACTGTCCTGGTTTGTCCACTGCACAATCTGTGTAGTGTTTGTAAAAATTAGCCCTCTGGGCTGAGTCATGGTAGACTCAGGAAGCCACCATCCCAAGGGCCTCCAATCACAAATAGTAGTTAGGCTGGAGTAGAAATACTGTCCTGGTTTGTTCACTGCACAATGTGCATAGGGTTTGGAAAAATTAGCCCTATGGGCTGAGTCATGGTTGACGTAGGAAGGAAACAGGTTCTTATGGGAAGGGGGTGACATTAACAGCAGTAGCATGAATCTGCATTTTTGGTGAATTTAGGTTGGCTTGCTCTCATCTGGAGGGATTACAAACTATGGATATATCCAGTCCTTCTTTAATTTAATCAGAGTAAGTCTGTCTGCATTTTCCGTGGAGAGGCGTGTGCTCCTATCAGTGAACTGAAAACACGCTCAGACACCACACTAGCAGCCGGGCAGGCCAGGACCTCCAAGGCATATAAGGAGAGGTCAGGCCTAGTGTTCAGCTTAGACACCCACTAATTAAAGGGAATTGAAGCGTCAGAAAGGATGCATGTATGATCACTTAAGTACCCCTTGACCATGTTCTGTAACTTATCCTTCCTTGGCATTGTTACAGGCACAAATAGCCTTTACTGTTGTGCTGGTCTATTGAAAATTGCCCAATTTGTGCACATTTTCCCTCCACCTCTGTTGGAGCTGGTGTTCTTGTCTCTCCCCATTATCCCTTGGTGTTGAAAAGAGCTGGTACCTCTGGCACCAGCATTGTCTGAGGGTGATGTTTTCAGCAACTGATCTACATCGGCCCTCTTGAACAATTCAATTGTAAAACTCTTTGTTGACTCCAAAAGGAGAGAAGGAAATTTCTCCTTGTACTGTGGATTGAGAAAGGTGGCCAACCAGTATAGGTCACTCTTGTCACCTGCACCTTAAAAACATCTCCAGAATCCGACCTTTTCTCACCTTTGAAACTGCTAAAACTCTTACTGTCGGTCTTATTCACTCTCGTCTAGACTACTGCAACTCTCTTCTGATCGTTCTCCCTCTTACCAAGTTTTCTTCACTTCAATCCGTCCTGAATGCAGCAGCCAGGGTCGTATTTTCTGTCCAGCCACTTCACCGATGCCTCCATCTTGTGCCAGTCATTACACTGGTTGCCCATTTGCTACAGGGTCCAATATAATCATCATTCTCACCCACAAAGCTCTCCACAGTTCTGCACCGCCTTATATCTCCTCTCTCATCTCTGTCTATCACACTACACGTGCCCTCTACAAATGACCTAAGACTAACATCCCCCATAATCCGAACCTTGCACCTTTGTCTCCAAGACTTCTCTCACGCTGCACCAGTTCTCTGGAATGCTCTACACCAGACGATCCAACAGATGCCTAGGCACCACGTCTTCAAGCGTGCTTTAAAAACCCATCTCTTTAAACAAGTCTACCACCTCAACTACTCAGTAAACTAACTTTCCCCTGTTCCCTCCTTCTAAATATTATTCTGAATCTACACCCTACTATTCATCTGTCTCCACACCGTCCATGCACACGATAACTACACTCGATACTTGATTATTGCACTTAAACATACGGGCTGATGACCGGATCATGCAGTCTTATAAGAAAATCCCTACTTATTATAATTGCTAGTGTTGAGCGATACCTTCCGATATCAGGAAATATCGGATCGGACTGGATCGGGCCGATACTCAAAAAGTATCGGATATCGCCGATTCCGATACCGGAAACCAATGCAAGTCAATGGGAAACAAATATCGGAATGAAAATAAACCCTTTCTTTCCTTGTAGATTAATTCTACATGAAGGAAAACAACTAACAATAATGTAGAATGTATTGGGGGAGGTGGTTGCCCAAATCGATGGGAACAGTGCTCACAGTGAAACATGAAAAGCCGGCAATTCAGCAGCGGCATACACCGGTACCCGACAATTTAGAACAGAAAGAAGAGAGCTTCACACATAGATTAGATAGATAGAAACATATCAGTCACATATATAAGAAGTACAGTGACAGTGTTGGTTACTGTACTTGTCATTTAGTGTTAAAGGATTTATTTAAAAAAATAACAGTGTTTTCATGCACCGTCTCTTTAAAAAAGCTGGCCGGCAATTCAGCAGCGGTACCCGACAATTTAGAACAGAAAGATAGAGCATCACACATAGGTTAGATAGATAGAAACTAGTCAGTCACATAAATAAGAAGTACAGTGACAGTGTTGGTTACTGTACTTGTCATTTAGTGTTAAAATAAAGGATTTATTAAAAAAAAAATTGGCGTGGGGTTCCCCGTCATTTTAGCCTCTAGCGGAGGTTAAGCAGACGGCTGGGGCAGATGTTTGAAGCCTGGGAAGGGGGTAATACTCACAGAGCTTCCCAGGCTACTAATATCAGCCCCCAGCTGAATACCTAGCCTTTGCTAGCTATTAAAATGGGGGACCCCAAAAAAAATGACGTGGGGCCCCCCTATTTTAATAGCTAGCAAAGGCTAGGCAGAGAGCTGGGGGCTGATATTAATAGCCCAGGAAGGGTGCCATGAATATTGGCCCCCTCCCAGGCTAGAAACATCAGCCGTCAGCCGGCCCAGAAATGGCGCATCCATAGGATGCGCCAATTCTGGCACTTAGCCTCGCTCTTCCCACTGCCCTGTAGCGGTGGCAGTGGGGTAATAGGGCTGGGGTTGATGTCAGCTTGTAATGCCAGCTGACATCAAGCCCAGGTTAGTAATGGAGAGGCGTCTATCAGACACCCCCATTACTAACCCCATAGTCAAAGTTAAAAAAAAACACAAACACCCAGAATAAAGTCCTTTAATTGAAATAAACACGCAATTCTTTATTGTTCTAAATTAAACCATACTTACCATCACGCCCATTCCAGCTGAAGCCAACGATCTCCTGCAATAAAAGAAAAATAATAAAGCAACATCATCCTTAACTTTCCATGGTTCCCAGGACAGCTCCAGCTCTTCTACATCGAGATGACAGGCTGGACTGCAGCAGAAAGCTGCCATCCAGCCTGTCATCCCGCAGACACTGAGAAGCGCATGCATGCTTGCGCTCCTCAGTGTCAGGCTGTGACAGCATCCAGATGAGCCGACAATGAACTCAGCTCACCTCATGCACGTCACTGACAGCGTGGGAGAATTCTCCTGCGCATGCGGTGAGCGTGAGAGACTCGGCTCATCTGGATGCCGTCACAGCCTGACACTGAGGAGCGCAAGCATGCCTGCGCTTCTCAGTGTCTGCGGGATGACAGGCTGGATGAATAAATCCTTTAACACTAAATGACAAGTACAGTAACCAACACTGTCACTGTACTTCTTGTATATGTGACTGACATGTTTCTATCTATCTAATCTATGTGTGAAGCTCTATTCTTTCTGTTCTAAATTGTCGGGTACCGGTATATGCCGCTGATGAATTGCCGGCTTTTCATGTTTCACTGTGAGCACTGTTCCCATCGATTTGGGCAACCACTGTAATGCCACAACCACCATGGCTGTGGCATTAACGTCTTAAAAAAATATTAATTCCTGCTATTCCATTTAATTGTAATGTAAGGGAGGTAATGTAATGTCAGCTCTTGAGTAGGAGAATTCTCCCACGCTGGGATGGCATTCTGATGACAGGCTGGATCGCAGCTGAGCGCTGCCATCCAGCTTGTCATCCTTCAGAGACACTGCAGAGCGCAGGCATTATGTGAACTTCCGATTCCGGTATTCGATATTGTAAAAGTATCGGAACTCAGTATCGGAACTCCAATACAGCGAATATCGGCCGATACCCGATATTTCAGTATCAGAATGCTCAACACTAATAATTGCCTGATCTGAAATAACAAGCACTTTTCACCTATTGTGTCCATTCATTGCCTTGTTGAATGTAAGCTTGCGAGCAGGGACCTCATTCCTAATGTAACTGTTTAAACTGAATTTATTGTATGTACATGTCTCCGCTTAATTGTAAACTGCTGCGGAATATGTTGGCACTATATAAATAAAAATTATTATTATTATTACAGTTGGATAAAATGTGTATCACGCGAGGGTCTTACCACAGACACTTACACATGAACGGTGTGGGCCATGCTGCAAATAGGCAAATGTTCAGTTGAAACAGTACCCATCCTCTCCTCACGCTGACTCGCCTCTTTCTCATTCTCCACCTCCTCCTCTCCAGCCCATCCAGGCTGGACAGACTTGAAGCTTGGGTTGGGTCTCCCCTCTGTAGCATTACAAGTCCCCTCGGTAGCACAGAAAAACAAGTCCTCTCCCTCCTCATCTTCCTCCTCATCACCTAATGTTGCCTCATAATATTGGCTAGGCTGGGGTTTTTTTTTTTTTTAATAGAAACAGTCAGTTCATTTAGGGTTAAAACAGAGTTTTCTGAGACTCTGGACTCATGTGTAATTGAGCTTCTGAACAGGTGATGTCAGTGGGCGGCTACTCTCTCCATATGCCTTAAAAGTTTTTCCATTTCAACATTGTATCATGCTATGAATAAGGATCTACGTATCCAAAACGCGTAAGCCTATGTACGCTTTTATTTGCTCTATGGTCTCATGTTTTTAATTTTTTCAAAATAAAGGCTATTTTTTAAGTAAATTTCATGAGTTGCTGGATAACTACCCTTTCATCACTGCCTAATGTCTCCCAGACGGGGATCTTTGCAATCCGAGCACCGTGCCTCATGAGAAAGTGGACCGAGCAGGCTGACCCAGGTGAGCTGAAATATTTTTTCTACATTACTTGCTAGGCTGGGTAGTATCACTTATTGGGAAATCTGGCTCCATACCAACATGCTGGGCACTCAAAGCTTCCTCTTTGAGATTATGCAGTGATTGTTTCAAGAGATACAGCAGCGGGATGGTTACGCTGATAATAGCTTGATCACCGCTCACAAGGTTGGTGGGGTACTCAAAGTTCTCAAGAACCTCACAAATGTCAGCGATCCACAACCACTCGACAGTTGTTATGTGTGGTGGCTGACTCTCATTCTGACCGGCATGCTGAAGCTGGTATTCAGCTACTGCCCTCTGCTGTTCACTAATCCTCGACAACATATGATAGGTGGAGTTCCACTGCGTGGGCAGGTCGCAAATTAGTCGGTGACTTGGCAAATTCAAGCACTTTTGCAGCGCTGTAAAAGCAGCAAAAGTAGTAGAGGAATGGTGGAAATGGGCGCTAATATGGCGCACCTTCTCAAGTAGGTACGGCAAGTCATGGAAAGTTTTCAGAAATTTCGAAACAACTAGGTTCAGCACGTGAGCCATGCATGGCACGTGTACCAGCTTGCCGATCTTAAAAGCCGCCACCAGGTTACGCCCATTATCGCAGATGACCAGACCGGGTTGGAGGTGCAGCGGGGAGAGCCACTGATTGGTCTGTTGTTTTAAAGCTTGCCATAGCTCTGTTGCAGTGTGTGCTTTCTGACCTAAACAGATCAGCTTCAGCAGAGCGTCTTGCCAAAATGCCGATGTGCTGCTTCACAGATCCCAGCTTGGCAGTGATGGGGAGAATAATTCAGCAGAGGATGAGGAGCAGGAGAAGGGGAGAGAGGAAGTGGAATATGAAGAGGTGGAAACCCTGACAGAAGTTGGGCCCGCTATTCTTAGCGTGGGTGGGTTGTATGATGTTACAGTTTGCGCCTTTATCCCACCCTCCACCAGGTTCCCCCAGTGTGCCATGACAGAAATGTATCATCACTGTACACAACAATTTGTTCAGGTGTCTGTTGTTAGGTGGATCTTCCGGGTTACGGCATTGGTGAGAGCACGGTTCAGATTGTTTAACACTTGCTTGTGTAACGCAGGGACGGCACTCCGGGCAAAATAGTGGCGGCTGGGAACACTGTATCGTGGGGCAGCCACAGCCAAGAGATCACAGAAGATTGTGCCCCCACAAGCGTAAAACGGCAACATTTCCACAGCTAGCAATTTGCCAATGTGCGAGTTTAGTATTTCTGCCTGTGCGTGCGTGGCTGGGTATTTACGCTTTCTTTCCAAGCTCTCAGGCACTGACAATTGGACGCTTTGCTGGCACAAGGAAGTGGATGTGGTTGATGTTTGTTGTGTGTGAGCAACCGCAGCTTGTGGGCAGGAGGTATGAGCGCCAGCTTCTTGAACAGCAGATTCTGAAGGACATAGCCCAGGCGACATGGCATAAGTCTCCACTGAACCCAAAAGCACTACAGATACAGTTATATGAAAAAGTTTGGGCACCCCTATTAATCTTAAGCTTAAAGTTTTATAAAAATTGGTGTTTTTGCAACAGCTATTTCAGTTTGATATATGTCATAACTGTTGGACACAGTAATGTTTCTGCCTTGAAATGAGGTTTCATATAACTGTACTGGCTGGTGATGAGCTCATGCAGCATTTATCTATCCCTCATCCCCTCAAGATGGCTGAACCATCATTGTAAATAAGCCCCTGTCCTTTGTGTCACCCCCACCTCATTGCAGATTGTAAGCTCTTTCGAGCAGGGTCGTCATTATTTTTGCTTTAATTAGTGTATTATCTTTAGCTATGTTACTTATGACTGTTGAATATGAACCTCTGAATTGTAAAGCATTGCGGAATAGGTTGGCGTTATATAAAAAAGAGTATTATTATTATTATTATTGGTTTGACCCGCAGACGCAGATTTGGTACCCTGGTGTTCCGCCCAGCTACTGTGGTGCTTGGCTGCCATGTGGTTTCTCATACTGGTGGTGATCAGGTTGCCTTTGCCCTGACCTCTGCTCAACTTGGTATGGCAGATGCTACAGACAACAATGTTTTTCTCTGAAGGACTTTCAGGAAAAAAAATTCCACACAGCAGCTGAACGCCCCCTAGGCCTGACTTGGCGCACAGCGGGGGTGCTCTTGGGAACAGTTGACCCAGTTCTCACTCTGGGCAAACCACGACCCCTTGGTGCCTGTGTTAGTTCTACATATCCATCTTCCTCTGTGTTGCTGTCATGGCTATGCGTGCCAACGGTCCAGGTTGGATCAGTGGACTCATCATCGACCACCTCGTCTTCTATCTCATCCTCCTTCCCAGTTGACATTGTAGGCTGACCTGATGGCAGTCTCATCATCATCAGCCTCCACCTCTGGAAACAGTAAATGACGTTCCTCCAAGTGGCTTTCCTCTGGCCGTAGGTCCTCAAATACTTGAGCATCAACGCACGCCACCTCCTCTTGTCCCTCTTCAATGCTGCACGGTGATAGGCCAGAGCCAACCAAAGGATACGTACCAAACAGATCCTCGGAGTGGCCAAGCTTGGGGTTATATGTCTTCTGTGACTGATAATGGCGGGAGGAAGGAGAACCAGCTTCAGGATTGGAAGGGCCAGCCTTCTGTGTATCCACAGTAGACTGTGTGGTTGTGGAAGATTTGTTGCTGCTTGACAAATGCGTAGAGGCCTTGTCTGCTATCCAAGACAGAATCTGCCCTCACTGGCTTACACACATGTTTACGTTCCGGACCGGGAACTTTTTCCAGGAACATAGTGGATGCATCAAGCTTCTTCTGACCTGACACAGACTAAGTGCCTTCTCGCGCACAACTGACAACACCACATCCATATACCTTAACAACAGGATTTTTTGCCATTTTGGGTTTTGTTTACAAATTTTCAGATATTGATGGCACAAGCCAAGCTAGCTGTCTCAGGCACAGCCAAAATAGTGAGTCAACCATGACGCTGCCCATAGAGCTAATTTTTACAAATCCTATGCACATTGTGCAGTGGACAAACCAGGACAGTATTCCTACTCCAGCCTAACTACTATTTGTGATTGGAGGCACTTGGGATGGTGACTTCCTGTGTCAACCATGACTCAGCCCATAGGGCTAATTTTCACAAACCCTATGCACATTGTGCAGTGGACAAATCTGGAATGTACAGTAGTCCTACCAAACTAATATTTGTCATTGGAGGCCCTTGTCACAGGTTGTGCCACATTGTGACTGAGATAGGGGATACATATTCAATAGAAATTTACACTGTTGATGACCGACTGATGGCCCTCTGAAAACTTGAATTGAGGGCCACAACTACTACAGTATTCCATCATAGATAATGTTTGTCAAGGGAGGCCCTTGTCATGGAATCTTCCTGCACCTATGACACAGCCCCCAGCCCCAGGAGTAATTTTTGGAAATAAGATGCACATTCTGCACTGGACCAAGTAGTACAGTATAAGAAAGCCTTCTCTTGCTATATAATATGGGGAATATTGACAATCAAAATCTCTAAGCCATTTGGAGAAGCTTCTCCAACCCATCCTGGAGGGGGGGGCACCATATATCCTTTGTCAATTGACTTGCACAAGAGATATATTTGAGCTCGTCATCCAGTTGGCTAGTGCAGCTTTGTTTTTCCGGTTCAGAGTTCAGCCATACCTGAGGAACGTAGGCCGCACTCACTGCTACCTTCTAGTACTCCATGTCTTTTGGCCATTTTCTCTGTAGTCTCTGCCTTTAAATGAGTTAAATAATAGTGAGGGCCCTACAGGGCCACACGAGGGCTCTCACAAAACTCAGCTTTCCTGCCTACTGCAGGCCCTCTGAACATTTGAATTTAGGGCCGCGGTATCACATGGTGGTGGAGGAGGAGGAGGAGGGTCAAGCCTAACACTACAATGGGCACATTGTAAACTGCTATGGAATATGTATTCCACTATCTGAGTGTCAATGATGGAGGGACCGCCCAAATGTCTAAGTAACAGCTGTCCCTCCAAAACGCATGTTACAGAGCCACCTGAGGCCTCTCAGGCCAAAGATCAACATACCTACTGGTGCGTTCTAGCTGTGCTTGTAAAGTGCTGGGGAATAGCGAGCTAAAAATGATGTATGACAGAGGGAACTACAAAATGTATAAGTCAGGGCCCTCCCAATTGTAAAAGGCGATTGTAAAAAAAGCCACAACAGTATGTGTGAACAAAGACTAAAAGGGATTTTTTTGGGTTTCTCTGGTTTATTTAGCCTTAAATACAAGTGATTATGCAGGAAAAACAGTTTCTTAACCTTTTTGGCCTGTTAAATGCAATTTAGGTTAGGTTTGATAGTTGTTCTTGTGTGTCTGTAAAAGTGGCGTAATACTGGGACAAACGTGTTCCCAGAAACCATATGTGAGTCAGAAATGCATGCATTCACATACTCTAGGCTCTTCCCATTCTGTTTCATCACTTTCCCATCCATTTCAACCTTTTCCTCAGGCCCCCAGACCCCTTGGTAGAGTCCAGCAGAAAATTACTCGCATTTCCCATTAACTTACATTGTACTCGCTATTCAGAACGAATACGCGATTATTACAAAGTACTCGTTACGACTATAGCGATTAGGAATATTACGGTACTCGCTCATCACTAAATAGATGATCCACAGTTATTGCCAAGTAATAAATAGAGATATTAAATTCCCATTTCATATATTTTGCTTATATAATCTCTGCTAGATTTCTAATACTTAACATGGGTAAAACCGAATACATCATCTTTCCTCGCTGCCTCGGGGTAACCCTCTCCTTCAAACCTCATATCCAATCCCTTTCCACTTCCTGCCGACTCCAAATCAAAAATATTTCCCGGATCCGCACATTCCTCAACCATGAATCTACCAAAATACTAATGCATGCTCTCATCATCTCCCGCCTCGACTACTGCAACCTCCTGCTCTGTGGCCTCCCTTCTAGCACTCTTGCACCCCTCCAATCTATCCTAAACTCTTCTGGCCGACTAATCCACCTGTCACCCCATTATTCCCCGGCCTCTCCCCTCTGTCAATCCCTGCATTGGCTCCCCATTGCCCAGAGACAAAAGTTCAAGACCCTAACCTTGGTATACAAAGCCATCAATAACCTGTCTCCCCCATAGATCTGTGACCTAGACTCCCGGTACTAAACAGCACGCAACCTCCGATCCTCACAAGATCTCCTTCTCTACTCTCCTCTTATCTCCTCTTCCCACAATGGAACTCTCTACCCCAACATACTAGACTCTCGCCTACCGTGGAAACCTTCAAAAGTAACCTGAAGACCTACCTTTTCTGACAAGCATACAGCCTGCAGTAACTCTCGCTCCACCATACCACTGCACGACCAGCTCTACTCTCACCTACTGTATCCTCACCCATCCCTTGTAGACTGTGAGCCCTCGTGGGCAGGTCCTCTCTCCTCCTATACCAGTCGGTGACTCGTTTTTGTTCAAATTATTGTACTTGTTGTTTGCTATGTATACCCCTTTTTCACATGTAAAGCGCCATGGAATAAATGGCGCTATAATAATAATAAACAATAATAATGTTAATATAATAGACCAACAAATAGTTCTAACCTAAATGTATAGTATTTTTGGTGTGGCTAATTACCTCCCTCTAATTTCTGACACTATTATATAGATCAACTAATAGTCCATACCAAAAGTACAGGTGCATCTCACTAAATTAGAATGTCATCAAAAAGATAATTTATTTCAGTTCTTCAATGCAAAAAGTGAAACTCATATATTATATAGAGTCATTAAAAGCAGAGTGATCTATTTCAACTGTTTATTTCTGCTAATGTTGATGATTATGGCTTACAGCTAATGAAAACACAAAAGTCATTATCTCAGTAAATTAGAATACTTTATAACACCAGCTTGAAAAATGTTTTTAAAATCCAAAATGTTGACCTACTGAAATGTATGTTCAGTAAATGCACTCAATACTTGGTTGGGGCTCCTTTGGCATCAATTACTGCATCAATGTGGCGTGGCATGAAGGCGATCAGCCTGTGGCACTGCTGAGGTGTTATGAAAGCCCAGGTTGCTTTGATAGCAGCCTTCAGCTCGTCTGCATTGTTGGGTCTGGTGTCTCTCATCTTCCTCTTGACAATACCCTATAGAATCTCTATGGGGTTAAGGTCAGGCGAGTTTTGCTGGTCAATCAAGCACAGTGACACTGTTGTTTTTAAACCAGGTATTGGTACTTTTGGCAGTGTGGACAGGTGCCAAGTTCTGCTGGAGAATGACATTTCCATCTCCAAAAAGATTGTCAGCAGAGGGAAACATGAAGAGCTTTAAAATTTCCTGGTAGACGGCTGTGCTGACTTTGGTCTTGATAAAACACAGTGGACCTACACCAGCAGATGACATGGCTCCCCAAACCATCACTGATTGTGGAAACTTCACACTAGACCTCAAGCAGCTTGGATTGTGTGCCTCTCCACTCTTCCTCCAGACTCTAGGACCTTGATTTCCAAATGAAGATTGGAACTCTGGGACCTTGTGGAGTGTGTCAATGACTGTTTTCTGGACATGTGTCAAGTCAGCAGTCTTCCCCATGATTGTGGAGCCTACTGAAACAGACTAAGGGACTTTTTAAACTCTTAGGAAGCCTTTGCAGGTGTTTTTTGTTAATTATTTTAATTTACTGAGATAATGACTTTTGTGTTTTTATTGGCTGTAAGCCATAATCTTCAACATTAACAGAAATAAACACTTGAAATAGATCACTCTGTTTGTAATGACTCTATATAATATATGAGTTTCATTTTTTGTATTGAAGAGCTGAAATAAATTAATTTTTTGATGATATTCTAATTTAGTGAGATGCACCTGTATATAACATTTTTCTAATTTCTGCTACGACTATATAATAGACCAGCAAATAGTCCAAACCTAAACATATAGTATTTTTAGTATGGCTAATTCTTGCCACTAGGACTCAAGAAATATTGTGCATCTGTTACGGATCCGGGTGGTGGAACCTCTGTGCTGCGGTGCAAGGAGGGACCAGAGGGGCGTAACTAGGTATTAACTCAGAACGACCAAGGTCGTACGGCGGCTCAATCGACTCCGTGACTAGGGAAGGACTGAGCAGAGGGACCAGGTGCTACTCTGGGACCGACCTTGTATGAGAGCAGGTGACTCCCACGGGTCAGAACAAATGAGGTGGTCAGTGGGGCGCTAGAAACTGGATAAGGCGCTGGAAAAGGATAAAACAAACCTCTTTATTGAAGTTCTAATGCCCAAAACGCGTTTCTGCAGCGATATGCTGCCTTCATCAGGTGGAGTTATGGGAAAAAGGCAGAAACAGGCACTTTTATACATAAAGCAAGGGAACTCAATGGGAGGTAACAAGGGAAAATTTGGTACTTAACCCCTTAATCACCAATCAAAAAAACAATTACAATTTAATAACAAAGAGGACTTAAAAAAGCATTACAGGTCAATAACTACGCATTATAAACTTACTTTGAAGATACAAGATGCAGACATTAACGGCAATGCTTTAGAAATACAAACATATAAAAATGCATATATAAATGAGGGTAAATAAGCTTATTACATAAAAATTGGTGAGGCATATCCTAAGTATACACCTCAACCAGTCTTTATCCCAAGAAAATATATATATTAATATTAATAATTCATCTGCACACATTATCAATCGCTAAATTTAAACCTTCTGGATATAATGTACCCAATTTAAAAATCCAAAAATTCTCTTTCTTCATAAGATAATTAAGCCGATTTGTTACATTATCAGGGACTTGTTCTAAAATCGTGAGTTTCAAGCTACTGGAATCTCTCCGGTGGGCAGTCAGAAAGTGCTTGGAAACACTATGCTGCACATACCCATTCTTAATATTAGAGCGATGTTTATTGAGGCGGGCCTGCATTCTTTGTATGGTTCAGCCCACATATTGCAAACCACATCCACACTGCAACAAGTAGACCACATTGTCAGAATGACAGTCCACTTTACAGGTGATGGAGAATTGTTCACCAGTGGTTTGCGAGCAGAAGGATACTGCCCCATGATTAATGGTACTACAGCATAAACAGCCAGGAGATCTGCAAGCAAAACAACCTACTCCTTCTTGCCTTTGCCTCCCATATCTCCGTACTGAGGCTGCAGATTTCAATGTCATGTTACTGGGCGATATAAAGGACCGTAAATTCTGATTCTTCCTATAAACAATCCTGGGTTTACATGGCAAATGCTTGGACAAAAGCGGATCCCCCAACAGGACACACAAATAACGACTTAATAGTTTCTGTATGTACACTCTAGATTTATTGAAAGTAGTCACTAAACTCCAATCTTTATATCCTGTATTCGCATGCTCACAGTTAGGGCCAGAATTTCGAGCCAAACATGATTCCTGACTGAGCGGCTTAATTCTTTTCTGTGCATCCCTAATCAATTTCTTAGGATACCCCTTCCTCAAGAATCTTTTTTCTAGGACATCAGCCTCCTTTTCAAAATCTTCATCCTGCGTACAATTTTTCCGTATACGCCAATACTGGCCATACGGAATGTTCTTAATCCACCTTGGAAGATGGCCACTGTCAAATCTGAGGTAGCTATTCACATCCACGGTTTTGAAATGGGTGGATGTGAGAACCTTCCCCAAATCATCCAATTTCAAAACTAGGTCAAGAAACTGTATAGAGTCACTTGACATGGATACAGTGAACTTAAGACCCCATGGGTTATTATCCAAAATTTCAAAGAAATCCTGGGCTGATTTTTCCGTCCCTTCCCAGATAAAGAACAGATCATCGAAGCAACGACGATATAATCGTATATGGCCTTGGGTTAGAGGAGAAGACGTGATGAACAAAGATTCAAAGTGTCCCATGAAGATATTCGCGTAGCTGGGAGCTTCCTTCGTCCCCATTGCACAGTCCTTTATTTGCTTGTAAAAATTATCTTCGAATGAGAACACATTATTATTTAATATGAATTCTATTGATTTCAAAATGAACTCTTTTTGAAAAAGGGGGAAACTACCATCTTCCATTAAGAAATGGCGCACCGCTTCTATACCTAGTTCGTGGGAGATATTACTGTAAAGAGCTGCATCGTCTGCTGTAATAAGAATACAGTTTCTCACAGACGGCAGACTTCTAACTGTGGCTATCAAGGTTGAGGAGTCTTTGAGATAGGACCCCAATTCACATACATATTTCTGAAGAAACAAGTCGATGAAGTGTGATAGATTGGACGTAATGGAATTTATCCCGGATATGATGGGGCGCCCAGGCGGGTTACAGGGATCTTTGTGTAATTTAGGTAAAAAATAAAAAATGGGGGTCCGATAACTTGAGATATCTAAAAACCTCTTTTCATTCTTATTCAGAATGCCCTTTTCATAACCTTCCTTAATAAAACTATTATAATTAACAAAGATGGAGATAGAAGGATCAATATCCAATTTATGGTAGTATTGGTCGTCACTAAGTATCCTAAGACCCTCACACAAGTACCAGGATCTATCCATAATCACGACTCCTCCTCCTTTATCGTCACTTTTTATTATGATGTTATTATTGTTCTTCAAAGACTGCATTGCTTCCCTTTCACTTTTCATCAAATTGTCTGGTTTCTTATACCGCTCAATCGAGCGTAGATCTCTGAGGACCAATTGTTGAAAAGATTCTATATGCGCACCCCTGTGGTGCATCGGCTAAAACTTATTAGAGCCTCCCCTGACTGCCATATGCTTATATTGATCAGTCGGGATAGTTATCTCATCAGGTGAACCTGATGCACCACAAGGGTGCGCATAGATCTACGCTCGATTGAGCGGTATAAGAAACCAGACAATTTGATGAAAAGTGAAAGGGAAGCAATGCAGTCTTTGAAGAACAATAATAACATCATAATGAAAAGTGCCGATAAAGGAGGAGCAGTCGTGATTATGGATAGATCCTGGTATCTCCATCTTTGTTAATTATAATTATTTTATTAAGGAAGGTTATGAAAAGGGCATTCTGAATAAGAATGAAAAGAGGTTTTTAGATATCTCAAGTTATCGGACCCCCATTTTTTATTTTTTACCTAAATTACACAAAGATCCCTGTAACCCGCCTGGGCGCCCCATCATATCCGGGATAAATTCCATTACGTCCAATCTATCACACTTCATCGACTTGTTTCTTCAAAAATATGTATGTGAATTGGGGTCCTATCTCAAAGACTCCTCAACCTTGATTGCCACAGTTAGAAGTCTGCCGTCTGTGAGAAACTGTATTCTTATTACAGCAGACGTTGCAGCTCTTTACAGTAATATCTCCCACGAACTAGGTATAGAAGCGGGGCGCCATTTCTTAATGGAAGATGGTAGTATCCCCCTTTTTCAAAAAGAGTTAATTTTGAAATCAATAGAATTCATATTAAATAATAATGTGTTCTCATTTGAAGATAATTTTTACAAGCAAATAAAGGGCTGTGCAATGGGGACGAAGGTAGCTCCCAGCTACGTGAATATCTTCATGGGATGCTTTGAATCTTTGTTCATCACGTCTTCTCCTCTAACCCAAGGCCATATACGATTATATCGTCGTTACATCGATGATCTGTTCTTTATCTGGGAAGGGACGGAAAAATCAGCCCAGGATTTCTTTGAAATTTTGGATAATAACCCATGGGGTCTTAAGTTCACTGTATCCATGTCAAGTGACTCTATACAGTTTCTTGACCTAGTTTTGAAATTGGATGATTTGGGGAAGGTTCTCACATCCACCCATTTCAAAACCGTGGATGTGAATAGCTACCTCAGATTTGACAGTGGCCATCTTCCAAGGTGGATTAAGAACATTCCATATGGCCAGTATTGGCGTATACGGAAAAATTGTACGCAGGATGAAGATTTTGAAAAGGAGGCTGATGCCCTAGAAAAAAGATTCTTGAGGAAGGGGTATCCTAAGAAAATGATTAGGGATGCACAGAAAAGAATTAAACCGCTCAGTCAGGAATCATGTTTGGCTCGAAATTCTGGCCCTAACTGTGAGCATGCGAATACAGGATATAAAGATTGGAGTTTAGTGACTACTTTCAATAAATCTAGAGTGTACATACAGAAACTATTAAGTTGTTATTGTTGCGTCCTGTTGGGGGATCCGCTTTTGTCCAAGCATTTGCCATGTAAACCCAGGATTCTTTATAGGAAGAATCGGAATTTACGGTCCTTTATATAGCCCAGTGACATGACATTGAAATCTGCAGCTTCAGTACGGAGATATGGGAGGCAAAGGCAAAAAGGAGTAGGTTGATTTGCCTGCAGATCTCCTGGCTGTTTATGCTGTAGTACCATTAATCATGGGGCAGTATCCTTCTGCTCGCAAACCACTGGTGAACAATTCTCCATCACCTGTAAAGTGGACTGTCATTCTGACTATGTGGTCTACTTGTTGCAGTGTGGATGTGGTTTGCAATATGTGGGCCGAACCATACAAAGAATGCAAGCCTGCCTCAATAAACATCGCTCTAATATTAAGAATGGGTATGTGCAGCATAGTGTTTCCAAGCACTTTCTGACTGCCCACCAGAGAGATCCCAGTAGCTTGAAACTCACGATTTTAGAACAAGTCCCTGATAATGTAACAAATCGGCTTAATTATCTTATGAAGAAAGAGAATTTTTGGATTTTTAAATTGGGTACATTATATCCGGAAGGTTTGAATTTAGCGATTGATAATGTGTGCAGATGAATTATTAATATTAACATATATATTTTCTTGGGATAAAGACTGGTTGAGGTGTATACTTAGGATATGTCTCACCAATTTTTTTGTAATAAGCTTATTTACCCTCATTTATATATGCATTTTTATATGTTTGTATTTCTAAAGTATTGCCGTTAATGTCTGCATCTTGTATCTTCATAGTAAGTTTATAATGTGTAGTTATTGACCCGTAATGCTTTTTTAAGTCCTCTTTGTTATTAAATTGTAATTGTTTTTTTGATTGGTGATTAAGGGGTTAAGTACCAAATTTTCCCTTGGTACCTCCCATTGAGTTCCCTTGCTTTATGTATAAAAGTGCCTGTTTCTGCCATTTTCCCATAACTCCACCAGATGAAGGCAGCATATTGCTGCAGAAACGCGTTGTGGGCATTAGAACTTCAATAAAGAGGTTTGTTTTATCCTTTTCCAGCGCCTTATCCAGTTTCTAGCGCCCGACTGACCACCTCAATTTGCACACTGTTCACTTTTCCCTTGGGAGTTGTGGCTCGGGGCTGCGGAGATCTGGATACAATTTCAGCTGCAGGACCTGTAGGACCTGCGATGATGTCATCACCCACGTGATCCCACCCGGAACCACGTGATTGGAAGCTCTGTCTGCTAACCCAGAGGAGACGCTGAAGGCATCATGGCAGTGCTATCAGCACCAGCAGCTGTTTAACCTGGGTTGTGCGGTCTGCACAACCCACCCTGGTGAGCGGACTACTGTATCTGCACGCATATTCCACTTCTATACAGGTTCACACAAGCACTGCGCTTTTCCACCCCACCCCTTTTTTGTCTCCCACGGGTCAGAAGGCAGCGAATGACCGGTACAGCAGATGAGCACGGCAGGCAGGCTGACGGGTGATCCGGGCAGACGTACAGGCAGACACGGCAGGTAACAAGCAGGAGCCTCCAGGTAGGCTGGCTGGTAGGCACCGCAGGTAACAGGCAGGTGCTTCCTGGTAAGCGGGCTGGCAGGCACGGCAGGTAACAGGCAGGTGCTTCCAGGTAAGCAGGCGGGCAGGGCCCATAGACAGACTGGCGGACTGGACTGTAGACAGACTGTCGGGCTGCGGAGTAGACAAGCTGGTGGACAGGGCTGGTAGTCAGGCTGGCGGACTGGACTTGTAGTCAGGCTGACGGACTGGACTTGTAGTCAGGCTGGCGGGCTGGACTGGTAGTCAGGCTAGCAGCGGGACCTGAGGACTGAAGCAGAGTTTAACACACAAAGCTACAACCTTGCACGGGCACCTCCATTTTGGAGGAGGTGCCTTATATATGAGAGGTCCTCCGGCCATTGGCCGGGGACTCCTTAGGATGGCGCGCGTGCCCTAAGCACAGTGCCCGGGAAGCTGCGCGAGCTGGCAGCAGCAGAAGCAGGAGCGCCGGAGGACACCGGGCGGGGAGCGCGGCGGTAAGAGGGACGGCGTCTCTGCCTATTAGGGGGCAGAGACGCCGATACTACAGTACCCCCCCTTTACGCCCCCTCTTTTTTAGGCCTGAAAGAACATTTTTAAGGAGAAGCGGGGCCTGGATGTTCTCCCTGGGTTCCCAAGTTCTCTCCTCTGGGCCAAACTCCTTCCAATCCACCAGAAAAAAGGTTTTTCCTCTTACTCTCTTGGTGGCCAGAATGTTCTCTACCTCATAGACGTCCTCAGCGGAGATCGGAGCTTGATTGTCGGAAAAAGAATTAAGCACAACTTGTTTGAGGAGAGATACGTGGAAGGAGTTGGGAATCCGTAAGGTGGCCAGGAGTTTTAACTTGTAGGCTACTAGGTTGATTTGCTTGAGGACTTCAAATGGACCAATGAACCGTGGACCCAACTTATAGGAGGGTATTTTGAGACGAACATGTTTGGAGGAGAGCCAAACCTTGTCTCCTGGACGGAATTGAGGCGGATCCAGGCGTCTCTTATCCGCATGTCTCTTCATCCGCTCGGAGGATTGAAGAAGTGCGGATCTAGTGTCCTCCCAAATACTGGAAAATTCGCTGACCAGAGACTCCGCGGCAGGGTTGTCCACTGAAGCGGAAACGGGAAACGGAATCCGGGGATGTTGCCCGTAGACCACAAAGAACGGGGACTTGGAAGAAGATTCGCTCTCATGGTTGTTATAGGAGAACTCGGCCCATGGTAGGAGCTCCACCCAATCGGTATGGTGAGCGTTGACGAAGTGCCGGAGGAAGCTGGTAAGGATTAGTGTTGAGCCACCCCCGTAGTGTTCAGGTTCGGTTCGGTTCGTCGAACACCGGGATGTTCGTGGAACTGTTCATCGAACACCTTAGAAAACTGTCGAACACCATCGAACACCGTTAAAACCAATGGCAGGCAAATAAAAACACATAGAAAACACCTTCAAAGGTGTCCAAAAGCTAACAAACTGCTCAGAAGACACTCTCTTTAAAAAAGCAGGCCGGCAATTCAGCATCGGTACCCGACAATTTAGAACAGAAATAATAGAGCATCACACATAGATTAGATAGATAGAAACATGTCAGTCACATATATACAGTGGTGGCCAAAAGTATTGGCACCCCTGCAATTCTGTCAGATAATACTCAGTTTCTTCCTGAAAATGATTGCAATCACAAATTCTTTGGTATTATTATGTTCATTTAATTTGTCTTCAATGAAGAAACACAAAAAGAATTGTCCTAAAGCCAAATTGGATATAATTCCACACCAAACCTAAAAAAGGGGGTGGACAAAAAAGTATTGGCACTGTTTGAAAAATCATGTGATGCTTCTCTAATTCGTGTAATTAACAGCACCTGTAACTTACCTGTGGCACCTAACAGGTGTTGGCAATAACTAAATCACACTTGCAGCCAGTTAACATGGATTAAAGTTGACTCAACCTCTGTCCTGTGTCCTTGTGTGTACCACATTGAGCATGGAGAAAAGAAAGAAAACCAAAGAACTGTCTGAGGACTTGAGAAACCAAATTGTGAGGAAGCATGAGCAATCTCAAGGCTACAAGTCCATCTCCAAAGACCTGAATGTTCCTGTGTCTTCCGTGCGCAGTGTCATCAGGAAGTTTAAAGCCCATGGCACTGTGGCTAACCTCCCTAGATGTGGACAGAAAAGAAAAATTGACGAGAGATTTCAATGCAAGATTGTGCGGATGGTGGATAAAGAACCTCGACTAACATCCAAACAAGTTCATGCTGCCCTGCAGTCCGAGGGTACAACAGTGTCAACCCGTACTATCCGTCGGCGTCTGAATGAAAAGGGACTGTATGGTAGGATACCCAGGAAGACCCCACTTCTTACCCCGAGACATAAAATAGCCAGGCTGGAGTTTGCCAAAACTTACCTGAGAAAGCCTAAAACGTTTTGGAAGAATGTTCTCTGGTCAGATGAGACAAAAGTAGAGCTTTTTGGGAAAAAGCATCAACATAGAGTGTACAGGAAAAAAAAGAGGCATTCAAAGAAAAGAACACGGTCCCTACAGTCAAACATGGCGGAGGTTCCCTAATGTTTTGGCGTTGCTTTGCTGCCTCTGGCACTGGACTGCTTGACCGTGTGCATGGCATTATGAAGTCTGAAGACTACCAACAAATTTTGCAGCATAATGTAGGGCCCAGTGTGAGAAAGCTGGGTCTTCCTCAGAGGTCATGGGTTTTCCAGCAGGACAATGACCCAAAACACACTTCCAAAAGCACTATAAAATGGTTTGAGAGAAAGCACTGGGGACTTCTAAGGTGGCCAGCAATGAGTCCAGACCTGAATCCCATAGAACACCTGTGGAGAGATCTCAAAATGGCAGTTTGGAGAAGGCACCCTTCAAATATCAGGGACCTGGAGCAGTTTGCCAAAGAAGAATGGTCTACAATTCCAGCAGAGCATTGTAAGAAACTCATTGATGGTTACCGGAAGCGGTTGTTCGCAGTTATTTTGGCTAAAGGTTGTGCAACCAAGTATTAGGCTGAGGGTGCCAATACTTTTGTCTGGCCCTTTTTTGGAGTTTTGTGTGAAATGATCAATGATTTGATTTTTGCTTCATTCTCTTTTGTGTTTTTTCCTTGTAAGCAAATTAAATGAAGATAATAAGACCAAAGAATTTGTGATTGCAATCATTTTCAGGAAGAAACTGAGTATTATCTGACAGAATTGCAGGGGTGCCAATACTTTTGGCCACCACTGTAAGAAGTACAGTGACAGTGTTGGTTACTGTACTTGTCATTTAGTGTTAAAGGATTTATTAAAAAAAATAATAGTGCTTTCATGCACCTGTCTCTTTAAAAAAGCCGGCCGTCAATTCAGCATCGGTACCCGACAATTTAGAACAGAAAGAATAGAGCATCACACATAGATTAGATAGATAGAAACATGTCAGTCACATATATAATAAGTAGTGTTGAGCCACCCCCGTAGTGTTCGGGTTCGGTTCAGTTCGTTGAACACCGGGATGTTCGTGAAACTGTTCGTCGGACACCGTAGAACACCGTCGAACACCGTCGAACACCGTTAAAACCAATGGCAGGCAAACAAAAACACATAGAAACACATAGAAAACTCATTCAATGGTGTCCAAAAGCTGACAAACTGCTCAGAAGACACTCTCTTTAAAAAAGCCGGCCGGCAATTCAGCAGCGGCATACACCGGTACCCGACAATTTAGAACAGAAAGAATAGAGAATCACACATAGATTAGAGAGATAGAAACATGTCAGTCACATATATAAGAAGTACAGTGACAGTGTTGGTTACTGTACTTGTCATTTAGTGTTAAAGGATTTATTAAAAAAAAATAATATTGTTTTCATTCACCTATCTCTTTAAAAAAGCCGGCCGGCAATTCAGCATCGGTACCCGACAATTTATAACTAGTGTTGAGCGATACCTTCCGATATCAGGAAATATCGGATCAGATTGGATCGGACTGATACCCAAAAAATATCGGATATCGCCGATTCCGATACCGGAAACCAATGCAAGTCAATGGGACACAAATATCGGAATGAAAATAAACCCTTTCTTTCCTTGTAGGTTAATTCTACATGAAGGAAAACAACTAAAAATAATGTAGAATGTATTACATGAAAAGCCGGCAATTCAGCAGAGACATACACCGGTACCCGACCATTTAGAACAGAAAGAATAAAGCATCACACATAGATTAGATAGATAGAAACATGTCAGTCACATATATAAGAAGTACAGTGACAGTGTTTCTTACTGTACTTGTCATTTAGTGTTAAAGGATTTATTAAAAAAAATATTAGTGTTTTCATGCACCGTCTCTTTAAAAAAGCCGGCCGGCAATTCAGCATCGGTACCCGACAATTTATAACAGAAAGAATAGAGCATCACACGTAGATCAGATACATAGAAACATGTCAGTCACATATATAAGAAGTACAGTGATAGTGTTGATTACTGTACTTGTCATTTAGTGTTAAAATAAAGGATTTATTAAAAAAAAAATTGGTGTGGGGTTCCCCGTAATTTTAGTCTCTAGCGGAGGTTAAGCAGACGACTGGGGCAGATGTTTGAAGCCGGGGAAGAGGGTAATACCCACAGAACTTCCCAGGCTACTAATATCAGCCCCCAGCTGAATACCTAGCCTTTACTAGCTATTAAAATGGGGGACCGCAAAAAAAATGACGTGGGGTCCCCCCTATTTTAATAGCTAGCAAAGGCTAGGCAGACAGCTGGGGGC
This sequence comes from Phyllobates terribilis, assembly GCF_046119375.1. NCBI lineage: Eukaryota > Metazoa > Chordata > Amphibia > Anura > Dendrobatidae > Phyllobates > Phyllobates terribilis. The sequence goes on from NW_027362761.1 coordinate 249,833,735, forward strand.
TGATATTAATAGCCCAGGAAGGGTGCCATGAATATTGGCCCCCTCCCAGGCTAGAAACACCAGCCATCAGCCGCCCCAGAAATGGCTCATCCATAGGATGCGCCAATTCGGGCACTTAGCCTCGCTCTTCCCACTGCCCTGTAGCGGTGGCATTGGGGTAATAGGGCTGGGGTTGATGTCAGCTTATAATGCCAGCTGACATCAACCCAGGTTAGTAATGGAGAGGCGTCTATAAGACACCCCCATTACTAGCCCCATAGTCAAAGTTAAAAAAAAAAACACAACACCCAGAATAAAGTTCTTTAATTGAAATAAACACACAATTTTTTAATGTTCTAAATTAAACCATACTTACCATCCCGCCCATTCCAGCTGAAGCCAACAATCTCCTGCAATAAAAATAAAATAATAAACCAACATCATCCTTACCTTTCCATGGTTCCCAGGACGGCTCCAGCTCTGCTACATTGACATGAAAGGCTGGATCGCAGCAGAAAGCTGCCATCCAGCTTGCCATGCCACAGACACTGAGAAGCGCAAGCATGCTTGCGCTCCTCAGTGTCTGGCTGTGACGGCATCCAGATGAGCCGAGTGGGACAGCGTGGGAGAATTCTCCTGCGCATGCGGTGAGCGTGAGAGACTCGGCTCATCTGGATGCCGTCACAGCCTGACACTGAGGAGCGCAAGCATGCCTGCGCTTCTCAGTGTCTGCGGGATGACAGGCTGGATAGCAGCTTTCTGCTGCGATCCAGCCTGTCATCTCGATGTAGCAGAGCTGGAGCTGTCCTGGGAACCATCGAAAGGTAAGGATGATGTTGGTTTATTATTTTTCTTTTATTGCAGGAGATCTTTGGCTTCAGCTGGAATGGGCGTGATGGTAAGTATGGTTTAATTTAGAACAATAAAGAATTGTGTGTTTATTTCAATTAAAGGACTTTATTCTGGGTGATGTGTTTTTTTTTTTAACTTTGACTATGGGGTTAGTAATGAGGGTGTCTTATAGACGCTTCTCCATCACTAACCTGGGCTTGATGTCAGCTGGCATTATAAGCTGACATCAACCCCAGCCCTATTACCCCACTGCCACCGCTACAGGGCAGTGGGAAGAGCGAGGCTAAGTGCCAGAATTGGCGCATCCTGTGGATGCGCCATTTCTGGGGCGGCTGACGGCTGGTGTTTCTAGCCTGGGAGGGGGCCAATATTCATGGCACCCTTCCTGGGCTATTAATATCAGCCCCCAGCTGTCTGCCTAGCCTTTGCTAGCTATTAAAATAGGGGGGACCCCACGTCATTTTTTGGGGGGGTCATCCATTTTAATAGCTAGTAAAGGCTAGGTATTCAGCTGGGGGCTGATATTAGTAGCCTGGGAAGCTCCGTGGGTATTACCCCCTTCCCATGCTTCAAACATCTGCCCCAGCCATCTGCTTAACCTCCGCTAGAGACTAAAATTACGGGGAACCCCACGCCAATTTTTTTTTTAAGAAATCCTTTATTTTAACATTAAATGGCAACTACAGTAATCAACACTATCACTGTACTTATTATATATGTGACTGACATGTTTCTAGCTATCTAATCTACAGTATGTGTGATGCTCTATTCTTTCTGTTCTAAATTGTCGGGTACCGATGCTGAATTGCCGACCGGCTTTTTTAAGGAGACGGTGCATGAAAATACTATTATTTTTTTAAATAAATCCTTTAACACTAAATGACAAGTACAGTAACCAACACTGTCACTGTACTTCTTATATATGTGACTGACATGTTTCTATCTATCTAATCTATGTGTGAAGCTCTATTCTTTCTGTTCTAAATTGTCGGGTACCGGTATATGCCGCTGATGAATTGCCGGCTTTTCATGTTTCACTGTGAGCACTGTTCCCATCGATTTGGGCAACCACTGTAATGCCACAACCACCATGGCTGTGGCATTACAGTGAGTGGCAGACAATCCCTGCATGATGTGAAAAAATCCAGTTACGCTTTTCGTGCATGAACAGTTATCGAACATAACCTCGAACAGTCAAATTTTTTGCAAATCGTTCGCGTTCGTCGAACGACTCGAACACCGCCTAAAACAGCTCGAATTTTAGATTGGCGAACAGTTCAATTCGAACACCACCCATCTCTAGTAAGGATCTGGTTGATACGTTCCACTTGGCCATTGGCCTGCGGATGGTAAGCAGAGGAGAAATCCAGGGTGACATCCAGCAGCTTACACGTAGCTCTCCAGAAGCGCGAAGTGAACTGGACCCCCCGATCAGACACAATGTGGAGGGGTAGGCCCAGGAGACGAAGGATGTGATGGATGAAGTCCTTAGCCAGCACAGATGCTGACGGGAGACCAGACAGAGGGATGAAGTGGGCGATTTTAGAAAAGCTGTCGGCGACCACCCAAATGACCGTACAACCGGCAGAAACAGGAAGATCAGTAATAAAGTCCATAGCAATGTGTTGTCACGGGGCAGCAGGTACGGGAAGAGGCAGGAGACGGCTGGAAGATGTCTGGGGACCTTGTTGCGGGCACAGGACGAACAGGCCGAGACGAAGTCTACCACATCCTGGCGCAGGGTAGGCCACCAGTAATGCCGGGTGATGAGCAGGAAGGTCTTCTTCTGGCCAGCATGGCCGGCTAGTTTGGATGAACGACCCCAGTGAAGAACCTTCTTACGATCCGGAACCGCTACAAACGTCTTACCGGGTGGGAGATGAGACAGGTCAAAGGGGGCCACATTCATCACTTTGGAGGGATCAATGATATGCATAGGCTCCTCCTCTTGATCGGAAGACAGGAAGGATCGGGACAAAGCGTCGGCTTTAATGTTCTTGTCCGCCGTGCGGTAATGTAGGATAAAGTTGAAGCGGGCGAAGAACAAAGACCACCGGGCCTGACGTGGATTGAGTCTTTGGGCGTTCTGAAGATAAGCCAAGTTTTTGTGGTCAGTATAGATGTCCCCTCGAGCAGGTAACGCCACTCCTCCAGCTCCAATTTGATGGCTAGCAGTTCTCGGTCTCCTATGGAGTAGTTGTGCTCAGATGAGGAGAAGAGCTTGGAGAAGAAGCCGCAGGTTACCATTCTCCCGGATGAAGATTTCTGGGTGAGCACCGCTCCGGCTCTGGAAGAGGAAGCATCAACCTCCAGAAAGAACTGTTTGTTGCTATCCGGATGGTGCAGCACAGGGGCAGAAGAGAAGGCTTGTTATAAGGAGAGGAAGGCCTCCTCTGCTTCGGACGGCCATTCCTTAGGATTTGCTCCCTTTCGGGTGAGCGCAGAGATGGGAGCAGCCCGGGAAGAGAAATGTGGGATGAAGAGACGATAATAGTTGGTGAAGCCCAGGAATCGCTGAATCGCCTTCAACCCCTCCGGACGGGGCCACTTTAAGACGACAGAGACCTTCTCGGGGTCAATCCGTAGACCTGTCTTAGAGATAATATAGCCCAGGAACGGAAGAGAGGTCTGCTCGAAGAGGCATTTCTCAAATTTTGCATATAGGTGATTCTGCCTGAGCCTAAGCAGGACCTGACGAACATCCCTCCGGTGTGTAGGAAGATCCGGAGAGAAGACCAAGATGTCATCCAGGTACACCACTACGCAAGAATATATGAGGTCACGGAACTAATTCTTGGAAGACGGCGGGAGCATTACAGAGACCGAAGGGCATCACACGGTATTCATAGTGACCGTCCCGGGTATTGATTGCCGTCTTCCACTCCGTGGGGGATCCGGACCAAGTTATACGCCCCACGAAGATCGAGCTTGGTGAAGATCTTCGCGCCTTTAAGGCAGTCGAACAGCTCAGAGATGAGCGGCAGGGGGTATTTGTTTTTGATGGTAATTTGGTTGAGTCCTCTATAATCGATACAGGGGCGTAGTGAACTGTCTTTCTTTTTTACGAAGAAGAATCCAGCTCCAGCCGGGGAGGAAGATTTCCGGATGAATCCCCTAGCCAGATTTTCTTCAATGTACTCCGACATGGCCCGGGTTTCGGCCAATGACAACGGGTAAATACGCCCACGGGGTGGAGTGGCACCGGGTACCAGGTCGATAGGGCAATCATATGGCCTATGAGGTTGCAGTGTCTCTGCCTCCTTCTTGTCGAAGACATCAGCATAGGACCAGTAAGGTGCCGGTAGACCAGGTAAATTAGCCGGAGTAGATGAAGGTCGAGCCAGGCGAACCGGAACCAGGCAGGTCTCATGGCAATCCTGCCCCCAACGGAGCACCTCACCAGATTGCCAATTCAGAATGGGTTCATGTCTCTGTAGCCAGGGTAGACCTAGCAAAAGGGGGTGAGAGAGTCCGGAAAGCACATGGAAGGAGATCCTCTCTGAGTGCAGCATTCCCACCTGCAGGGTTGCGGGCTCTGTGACGAGCAAGATGGTCACCGTAAGGAGTCTTCCATCCACGGAAGCGACTGACAATGGTTCAGCCAGAGGTTTGGTAGGAATCTGATACTTCTCTACAAGGGACTGGGAAATGAGATTCCCAGCGGCTCCGGAGTCCAGATGTGCGGTTTCAAAGAAGCGGTTATCTCCACAGGAGATAAAGACGGACAAAGTCAAGAACGGAGAGGATTTACTTTTGCCTAGGATGACCTCTCCGAGCGGTCCTAGACACTGGAGTTTCCCGGCTTCACCGGACAGGAGCGGATCAGGTGCTACTTACTACCACAGTAGAAACAGCTCCCCTCGGCTCGGCGTGTTTCTTGGTGAGACTTGACCATCTTGGTCTGGTCGATCTGCATGGGTTCGGGCGAGCGTGCCCGGGGAGTTGCTGTTTGGGAAGCCGGTTTCTGGAAAACAGGAGCAAGACGGGGAAATCTTCTCTCCCGGGTAGTCTCCTTAGCACGTTCTAGGAAACGGATGTCAATCCGGGTAGCTAGTGACACCAGGTCATCCAGGGTGGTAGGAATGTCCCGGCCAGCTAACTCTTCCTTAATCCGACCTGAAAGACCCTCCAAGAAGGTGGACACCAGGGCCTCGTTGTCCCAGGCAAGCTCAGAAGTGAGGGTAACGAACCATATGGCATACTGGCCCACGGTGAGACTCCCTTGGCGGAGATGGAGCAATGAGGAGGCAGTAGAAATCCTTCGTCCGGGTTCATCGAAGACCCACCGGAAGGCAGTGAGGAAAGCCGGAAGATCGGACACCAGGGAATCCCCTCTCTCCCATAGAGGGTTTAGCCATGCCAATGCTTCCCCGGTGAGGTGAGACATGATGAACGCCACCTTGGCCCGTTCGGAGGGAAACTGATGTGGCAGAAGTTCAAAGTGCAGCGTGCACTGGTTCAGAAAGCCCCGACATACTGTAGGATGGGGTCACCTCCAAAACGAGGAGGCGCAGAAAGCCGGGGTCCTAGGCTGGATGCCGTGGTATTGGTAGGCAGCGGCGCTGCCGGAGCGGGTGTCGCTCGACTTGAGGCGGACATAGGTGGAACAGACAGCGTGTCCAGGCGAGAGTTGACAGACCGCAGGTAGGTCAGGATGGTTTCCTGTTGGGATCTCTGACGAGAAACCTCCTGGTACAGGTCAGCAAGCGAATAGGCCTGGTGGCCACCGGGTTCTATTGCCCCGTGCAAACTGTTACGGAACCGGGTGCTGGAACCTCTGTGCTGCGGTGCAAGGAGGGACCAGAGGGGCGTAGCTAGGTATCAACTCGGACCGACCAAGGTCGTACGGTGGCTCAATCGACTCCGTGACCAGGAAAGGACTGAGCAGAGGGACCAGGTGCTACTCTGGGACCGACCTTGTATGAGAGCAGGTGACTCCCACAGGTCAGAAGGCAGGGACTGACTGATACAGCAGATGAGCACGGCAGGCAGGCTGACGGGTGATCCGGGCAGATGGACTGGAAGTCACGGCAGGTAACAAGCAGGAGCCTCCAGGTAGGCTGGCTGGTAGGCACGGCAGGTAACAGGCAGGTGCTTCCAGGTAAGCGGGCTGGCAGGCACGGCAGGTAACAGGCAGGTGCTTCCAGTTAAGCAGGCGGGCAGGGCTGGTAGTCAGACTGGCGGACTGGACTTGTAGTCAGGCTGACGGACTGGACTTGTAGTCAGGCTGACGGACTGGACTTGCAGTGAGGCTGGCGGGCTGGACTGGTAGTCAGGCTGGCGGGCTGGACTGGTAGTCAGGCTAGCAGCGGGACCTGAGGGCTGAAGCAGAGTTTAACACACAAAGCTACAACCTTGCAAGGGCAGCTCCATTTTGGAGGAGGTGCCTTATATATGAGAGGTCCTCCGGCCATTGGCTGGGGACTCCTTAGGACGGCACGCGCGGCCCCTTTAAGAGGGAGAGAGCACGCGCACGCCCTAAACACAGTGCCCGGGAAGCTGCGCGCGCCGGCAGCAGCAGAAGCAGGAGCGCCAGAGGACGCCGGGCGGGGAGCGCGGCGCTAAGAGGGACGGCGTCTCTACCTGTCAGGGGGCAGAGACGCCGATACTACAGTATCTATAGCTGGTTATTAATATAGATGCCACTATGAGCTGATATCATTGTAGGTCACATATAACTGTGCCACAGTATATAGCAATGTATCCTTTTAGCGCATTTTAAATAGGAGATGCAGACTTCCATATACTGTAATGGGATTTGGGAGGCAGTAATTAAAGGGAAAGCTCCCTTTATGTTATTAAAGGGAAAAAACACTATCAACCTGCAGATATGAGGTTAATCTGCAGGTTAATAGTGTTCCGACCCTGCCAGGTGGCCGCACTTTGAACCTGCTGCCAGGAGGAAGTGAACTTTATTCCACTCAGCAGCATTTGGGTTTCAAACATAGGGGTGACGCCAGCACGGGTTCAGACACTGCTGTATGTATAGAGAGTGGCTGCTGTAAACGCGCCTCAGTTACTGACTGACAGCCAGCCGGCTCTAATGCTGATCCGGCTGTCAGTCAGTGCTGGTGGCATGGTTAAAGTCACCGCACTCTATATATAGAGCAGTGACTGAACCTCTGCAGGCGCCGTCCCCATGATTGAAACCAAAACGCTGCTGGGGGGAATAAAGTTAATTTTATTTAAGAGCGGGCGCCACACGGTGTCAGAGGCTATTAACCTGCAGATTAACCCCCATATCTGCAGGTTAATAGTATTTTTTCACATGACAGATTCCCTTTAAAGAACCATAAGAATAAAGCACAATTTAAAGACTCAGAACAGCCTCCCCAACATGTTTCACCGTTACTGGCTTAATCAGGGTAATAAGACTAAAAGTGCAAAGCAAAATAGATGAAAATACTATTTATTTCTTCCTGTGTGACATCATGTCCGTATCATTCCTACCACTTCTCTCATTAGCCAATCGGGAGTCCACATGACTTAATGAGCCAATATATACCGACCAAGGTCAGGGGTTAATTAATCCATTCACTGTGTGTGACCAATGGTCACAAGTAAATGACATTGCTAGATCAAACAAGAGGATAGAAAGAATAAATAAATAATTTATTGTGTTAGAAATAATTTATTGTGTTATTATTCATTAATTCAGTAAACCCCAAAAAATTAGAGCAGTGGGGTCCCCACTATGAAAAGACCTTATATGTTTAGAGATTGCATAGAGCCAGTATGGTGGAGGGAGAGGAGGCAGAGTATTTGTTACTTTTATATACAATGGGCAAAATACTATATAGAGTAGTGGACAACTCTTTTAACCCCTTCACCACCCAGCCTCTATTCACCTTCCTGACCATGCCAAATTTTACAATTTCATTTTATGTGGTAATAACTCTGGAACACTTCAATGAATCCCAGTGATTCTGAGATTGATTTTTCATGACTAGTAATGGGCGAGCACTAAAATGCTCGGGTGTTCAAGTGTTTTTCTGGCGGACCCTCCCAGGATATCTAGATGTGGGACAGGAAAGTTGCTGAAATGGATGGAAACAGCATGAGGACGACCCCTGGACGCATCTTTGACTCCCAGGCCGCTGCTGGGAACAATGTTGTCAGAGTATTACGCCACTTATAATAAAACATACCAAACCGATGATAAAATTGATTTTACAGGAAAAAATGTTAGGAAAATTATTTCAGTATACTGACTTGTATATACAGAATAGACAGAATAATTAAAAAGAGCGAAAAACATTCTCCTCCACCCCTTAGGCTATGTTCACACATAGCATCTTTGAACTTTCTCATTGCTTTCAAAAGTGAAAACAACATCTACCGGTAAATGTAATTTTAACATTTTACTAACTTATCTAAGCATCTGGTGTGTGTGACATGGTTAGACACTTCCTGCTTAATTTATGAAGGAGCAACTCTAAAACTCACAAAGCCTATGCGGTTAATGCAACAACTGCAAAAGATTTGAAGGAAGAGGGACTCTAATAGATCCTGTATTAGACATAAAGGAGGGTCTCAAACAGATTCTGTTAAAATTGTTAGGTAGTAAGACTCCTAGGCTCATAAAGCCTATGCACAAAGTGCAAGGACTGAAAAACAATAATCCCTGGGGGCTATGAATATATACCGTATTTTTAGGATTATAAGAAAATGGGGGTGCACCTTATAGTCCGAATGTAGCTTACCGGCTGTGGTGAAGGGGGATTCTGACACGCCCAGGGGGATATGGGGGACTCAGTACCCGGGCCTTTACCTTCTTGGAATGTCACGGCGGTCGGCTCCCGGGCCAGTACCCTGGGGTCACTCTTAAAAGGGGTTTGTTACTTGATGGGATGAATAACAGTTTTGTCTCGTGACGCCACCTGTGGTTCCCGGTAATGGGTACCGGCGCTGCTGCAGACCTCTGGAGCAGGTGTTAGGGCAGCTTGGTTGGTGCGGCTCTCCACAGGCAGAGCACAGCTCCAGGGCAGTGTAGGTGCAGATGGTGATGCTGGGCTTTGTAGTGCAGGAGGGATAACGTGGTGGAAATAACTGACAGAAGCAATGGGGTGCAGTCATCCGAGTTTACTCACAGTTATTTAGGTTCTTCAGATGGCATTATACAGGTGACCGTCTCCCACGTCGCATTGCGTTCACCAGGCAGGGGCTCAGCACTCCCTCAAGTAAATCTGAAGCACTTAACGGGACCCCCTTTCTGTATGTTCCTTCCTTAGCCGACTTCCCGTGCTGTGTCTCTCCCTCCTGCCCTGCGCTTCACCACACAAAGTCCCGAATGGGCACCTTGAGATCCCTCTGGGCAACTTGAAGTTCCCAGACCTGACTTGGTGCCCTTTTCGGCGGCTTAAGTGTGAAAGTGGCGACTGCACCCTGAAAGTGAAGAAGCCTCCGGTTTTCCAGCCGAGACTTGAAGTAACACGGCTGGTCCAGGGACCGGTTCCCTTCTTGCGGCCTGATCCATCTGACACTTGGCAGATTCGGGCGTACGGGTGCCATCCTGCACTCACCGCACCCCCTGGGATCCCTACTATTCCTGGAGCCTTCCTCCCTGACTCCCCTCTCACTCTTGGGCCTCTCTTACTAGGCCCCACTCTGGAGCAGAGCTCCTTAGGAGACTCTGCTCCTCTCCTCTTCTCTCTCACTGCATCCACTGACTGATCTGAACTCTCTAAGATGGCTTCCTTATATATATCTATATTCAAGTGCTCCCCTGTTCTGCGTCCTCCACCCACATCCACTACATGGTTCCCCCTCACTTCTGGTTCCCCCCACTCCAGCCAGGGACGGAGCAGCAAAAGAAGTGCATAATGCCCTTCCAGCCGTCCTGGAGTAGTGTAGTGTTGAGTGCAGGTGGTGGGGTCCCGGGCAGTACTCCATCCTTACCTGAGAGAAGGAGATGCCACACCTCTGGGTGAGGTGTAGTACCTCTGTGGCGACTGAATCCTCAGGGGCGCCACAGATCCAGAGTTGCTGCTGCAGGAAACTGATGGCAGTGGCAGGAGTGAGGTGATGCTGTGGGTCCCAGGATCTTACAATCTGCAAAATACAGTATATGTAAGAGAATTGTAGAGGTAGGCCTCAAACACATCCTGTAAAAATTAGGAAGGAGGGCATCATACATACCCTGGAAAAATTAAGAGCGAGGAAAGCATGTTGAACTTCTAAAAATTTGGAGCGAGGACCACATTATCACTATGGTGAAGTTGGCAGGATCAAGAATTTACATCAGAAGATCCGAGTGATGCGGGAAAGACATGGGCTACATTAAAGATGACAACTGCTTCGTGGTCGGAAACAATCGGTGGATATCTGTGGGTCAGACATCTTGCCCTCATCTGAGCAATATATATGTATACAGTGCATTGTGAAAGTATTTGGCCCCCTTGAACTTTTCTACCTTTTGCCACATTTCTGGCTTCAAACATAAAGATATAAAATTTTAATTTTTTTTGGGAAGAATCAACAAAAAGTGGGACACAATCGTGAAGTGGACCGAAATTTATTGGATATTTTAGACTAAGTGCCCACGATGCAGAAATGCTGCATATTTTTTCCGCTTCTCCCTGGCAGGAAAAACGCATGCGGATTTTACATGCGTTTTTCCTTCCAGGTAGAAGCGTTTGTCAACCGTTTTTGCATGCATTTCTGCATTCGGGTTATCAAGCACTTTTCCAAGCGATTTTAGCATCACTTGGAAAAGTGCTTGACAACTTGGTCACACTATATAAATCCATGCAACCGGAGTCAGTGGTCGCGTGAACTGTCACATGACTAAATGACGTCATGGCAAGTCCTTTCACACCACCGCGACCCATACAATAGACCGGACGCATCGCTGAGGAGGCCGGGGGCCATCGGAAGGTAAGTATAATCTTTATTTTTTATTTTAAATTCTTTTTTTTACAGTTTCTATGGTACCAGAGTCTGGAGGAGAGTCTCCTCTCCTCCAGACCTGGGTACCATCCGCACGTTGAACCGTGTGATATCCACATGTACAGATGCAGTGATGCGGATGTCACGTGGTCCAATGCAAGTCAATGGCGGCGATTTCCGCAAAATTAATGGACATGCTGTTTTTCCGCAATGATAATCCGCAGCGGAAATTTCCACAGCATGTGCACAGCACATGCGGATTATCATTGGGGACCATGGGGCACGTATTACCAAGTGTTTTTTAAGCGTTTTCACTGCGGAAATTCCGCTGCAAAAACGCTTGAAAAACGCATAGTGGGCACACAGCCTTAAACTTTTTTAACAAATTAAAAAGTTTAAAGTACCCAATAAATTTCGGTCCACTTCACGATTGTGTACCACTTGTCCCAAAAAAATTAGAATTTTATATCTTTATGCTTGAAGCCAGAAATGTGGCAAAAGGTAGAAAAGTTCAAGGGGGCCAAATACTTTCACAAGAACTGTATATATATAATATATATACATGATGATTTTACAGGTAGACCTTTGAAAATTATATAGTAGGGCATCATACACACCCTTGAAAAATTAGGAGCGAGAGTTGGATCGTGACCCTGTAGATATGGTGGAGGAGGACACTAAAAATTGCAAAACAAGAATAGTATACCCTTGTTTGGGTGAGAAGTGGTGCATGGGAATACATTGGGAAAAAAAGAACATTTTATTTGGCTATACGTCCAGCTGCTGTCATCCGGTGGGGATGAGAAGTCTGTGCCAATTCATTCCTTGTTCATTTTGATAAGAGTCAACCTGTCAGCATTTTCAGTTGAGAGGCAGATGCGCCTATCAGTTATTATGACCCAGGCAGCACTAAAAACCCTCTCTGACAAAATGCTAGCGGGCATACCAGCACTTTCAAGGCATAAAGGGCTAGTTCATGCCACATGTCCAGCTTGGACACCCAATAGTTGTACAGCACAGAGGAATCATGGAGCACGCTGGTACGATCGGCTAGGTACTTCTTCACCATCTTCCAAAACCTTTCCCTCCTTGTCAAAGTACTGCGCGCATCAGTGCCTGGGCACTGGGAGGATCTAGTGAAACTGTCTCGGATCTGATAGCTCTCCCCTGCCTCTGTTGGACCTGTTGTGTGTCTCCTCCTTGATTACCCAAGGATTCGGAACTATGACCTCTGCCGCCAGCATTGGTAGATGGGATTTTTTTTTACAAACTTTCCAGCTAAGGTCTTCTGGAATTACACCATTTTAGTAGCCCCCTTAGCCACAGGAAGGAGAGATGGAGAGTTCTGTGTGGGTCTAAATGGTCAAAAAACAGGAATCGGCTGTGGCCAAAATGCATATAATGCGAGGGTTATGTGAAAGGCAGCAGGACCTAAAGCCTGCCATTTGTGTCAGACTCCCAACAGGCAAGACTTCCCTGTCCCCACTTCCCTCTCCTCCTCATGCTCCTCCTCTTCAGGCCATCCATGCTGAACAGTGTTCCTCCTCATCCACATTATCGCTCAATTCACTTTTTGAAGATGAGATGAGGCAGGGCTGGAAAGAATCACCCTGTCTACTTTATTCCTCCATCGCCACCTGGTCTGCGTGTAAATCTTCCTCTTTTTATTGTGAGCAGCGAGCATTTGAGTAGACACTGAAGCGAGATTGTCACACTGATTGTCGTCATCGTCACTCACCATCTTGGTTGATTTCTTGAATTTTTGTAGAACAACACAGATGTCAGGCATCCATGGCCACTCGTCTGTTGTTATGTGCGGAGGCTGAGCGGAATATCAAAGTCATGTTGTAGCAGGTATTCAACTACTGCCCTCTGCTGCTCACAAAGACTTGCTAACATATGCAATGTTGAGATCCAGCGTGTAGGCAGGTCACAAACCAATCAGTGAGGTGGCAGTTCCAAGCGCTGCTGCAGCACTGCCATCGGTCTGGCAATTGTATGTCACTTGCAGAAATGAGCGCACACGTGGCATACTTTCACAAGAAGCTCAGGCAAATCGGGGTTTGTTTTCAGAAATCACTGAACCATTAAGTTGAGCACATGGGTCAGGCACAGTACGTGTGCCAGCTTGCCAAGCTTCAGAGCCGCCACCAGCTTATGGCCATTATCACACATGACCAAGCCTGCTTGTAGGTTCAGCGTCGAAAGTGACAAATCTGTCTGGTCTGTTATACATTTCAACAACTCTGCCAAGGTATGCTGTTTGCCACCTAAAGATATCATTTTAAGCAGAGTCTGTTGCCGCTTCACCAAAGCAGTGCTGCATTGCTTCTAGCATCTGACTGATATAGACAATAATTTGGAGATGGAGGATGAGGAGAAGAAGGGACTGCAAGAACTGGCGTTGAGGAGGGGAACGACCCTGATGGAATTTGGGCCCGCAATTCTAGATCTTGGTGTGCAATCCCAGGGTCCGACTTGGTCTCGTCCTCCAGCAGGTTCACAGAGTGTGCCATCAGGAAAATGAAGCATCCCTGGCCAAAATCACTTGGTCATGTGGCAGTGGTTAAGTGGATCTTCCTAGTAACTGCGTTGGTCAGGACACCGGTTATGTTATGGGACACGTGTTTGTGTAAGGTGTGGATGGCTTTACGGGAGAAATAATGGCAGTTCGGAACCAAGTACCGAGGGACGGTCGACGCCATGAGGTTGCGGAAAGCGTCAGTGTCCACAAACCTAAATGGCAACATTTCCAGGTCAAGCAGTCTGTTAGGGCCTGTGGGAGGGTGGCTGTGTTCCACTTGTGTTCCAAGGCCTATGGTATCTAAGGGGTAACATTTTTCCTTGCGGAGAGCGACATGTTAAGCATGTCACAGTAAGGAGACTTTTAAAGCCGCAATGCTCCTCTGGGAAATATGCAAATTGTCTCTTCAGAGAGGAAGAGGACCAGAACTCTAGTGCCACCTACAGGAGGTAGCAATTCTAAAAGTCAATAGTGACTTTTTAACGAGCCTTATCACATGACTTAGGATATAAGCCAGAACCAGAAACTCAATTTGCAGACACTGCCCCTCGTCAGTACAAAGTGGGAGTTCTGGTTTTCACCCCTCACTGAATTTATCTAAGGGTGCAGCGATCATATTAACACTACAGGTGTGTCACAGAATTTTATACCATTGGGTGGTAAAGAAAAAATAATTACATTTTAACCTCAATAAAATAGTTTTAGCTGCAAATTTTACATTTTCACATTGGGAAATGGGTAAAAAAAGGCATCAAAATTTGTCAAACAATTTCTGATGAATGTAGCAATACCCCATATGTGGCTGCACAGTACTGCTTAGCCACAAGGAATGACTCAGAAAGGAATTAGCAGCGCTATTTGACCCTTGGAGAACAAATTATTGTAGAATAGTTTGCTGACTCAATATACAGAGCCCTAAGTGCCAGAAGAGCAGAATCCACCTTCAAGTGACCACATTTTAGAAATTACACACATCTGGGAATTTATCTACAGGTGTTGTGATGGTTTTGACTCCATTGGGTATTTTCTAGAAACATGCAGCAATGGATGTTGCTAAGTAAAAATTGCAAATCTGCCGTTGCATTGCCCAGTATGTTGTGACCAGCTTGTGCTTCTGGAGACATTGTCCCCATAAATAAAGCAGGATCTCATAGCTACAGAAATACCAAATGTGGATGCTAACTGTGGTTTTGCTTAGAAGGCAAGCATTAGCATTTGGGAGTGCAGAATTTTCTGCATTTCTTTTGGGGGGGTGAGGAGTCCTTTTGCTTTTCCCGAGCTTTTGTGCAACCAGCAACTTGGAAGCCCCCCTATATTTCCATTGACAAATGACTGAAAGGAGTAGGTTTGTTGTGTCAATTGAATTGAAGCTTTATTGGGAACATTTTGCATAAAATTTTGGATCACTTTTATCCTGTGCTCTACACTGAGTACTTACATCGATTTCCATCTAAATACTTGAATGACGTGGTTTAGATGAAACCCCCTGAGAAATCTATTCACTATAATGAGGCAGCAGAGTTACTCTGTACTCCATTTGACCTCTTTTTAGCTGAGTCCTTCTTTTCAGAGGTGCACAACACTGTGGTCTTTGTGCATGCTTAAAAAGACGGACACCACCGGATCATAGTCAGTGTATCTGCCTCTTTATAGTGAATCTTCCACTGTAGGTTCTGTCTGAATTACGTATTTCAGATATTTACATGGAAAGCCCTGTGTAAGTGCTCAGTGTAAAGTGCAGGATAAATGTAAGCTAAGCCTTAATGCAATTTCAATAGCAGATGAAGAATTGGTTTATTTATTTTTTTACGTCATTAACCATGCAGCAAGTGAATACACGACTTTATTCTTTGGGTCGGTGCGATTACAGCGATACCAAATTTATATCTTTTTTTATCTTTGGCTGCACTCACACACTAAAAGATTTTTTTTTTTTTACAAAAAAGTTTTTGCATCGCCATATGCTAAGAGCTATAATTTTTCTATATTTCTGCCGACAGAGCCATGAGAAGGCCTATTTTTTGTGGGATGAGTTGACGTTTTCATTGGTACCATTTTTTGCTACATTTTTTAATTGCTTTCTATTCTGATTTTTGGGAGGCTGAATGAGCAAAACCCAGCAATTCAATTTTTATTTTTTTTGGGGGGGGGAGGTTTATGCCATTCTCCGAATGGTGAAAGTGATAAGTTAGAGTTTTGCTGCTTTTACGCAATAAAAACAATTTTTTAGAAAAAAGAATTATTTTTGCATCGCTTTATTCTGTGAGTTGTAACTTTTTTATTTCTCCACTGACGAAGCTGTATGGCAGCTTGTTTTTTGCGAAATAAGATGACATTTTCAGTGATACCATTTTTATTCCATTCGACTTTTCAATTGTGTTTTATTCCATTTTATGTTCGACAGTATGATGAAAAAGCATAGTTTTTAACTTTTTTTTTTATTTGTTTTGTTTTTTTAAGTGTTAACTGAAGGGGTTAACTAGTGTGACAGTTTTATAGTTTGAGTCATTCCAAATGTGTCGATACCAAAATATGTGCATTTTTTTTATTTTTGTTTTTACATAAATATATGTATTTATTGATATAATATATTTTTTTATTTTGTGATTTTTTTATATATTTTTACAATTTTTTTACAACTTTTTTTTTACTTTTTTACTTAATCCCTTCATGGAACTTTAACTTTCATGGCTCTGATCACTGATATAATGCATTGCACAGCACCAGCACTGCAATGCATTATACCTGTGTGTGCTGCACTGACAGATTGCCTTTTAGACCATGCTTTGAGCATGGTCTAACAGGCTTGCGGTAACTTGATGACTCGGATGTTGTCATGATGACCTCAGGTTGCTAATGCAATGATCGAGCCCTGGCGATGACGTCGTGGGGGCGCCGATCTGAAGGGAGAGGAGATTCCCTCCCTCTCAGAATCTCCTAAATGTTGCGATCGATATTAATGCAGCATGTAGGGAGTTGGTGGTGTGGGCACTGCACTTGGCCATGACAGCAGGAGCTCAGCTATAACTTACAATGAGCTTCTGGCAGCGATTGTTCGGGCTCTGCTCTTGTGCCCGCACGATTGCCACGACGTAATTTTACGTCATAGGTCGTGAGCCCCTATCCGGCCATAAAGAAAACTTACGTCAAAGGTCTTGAAGAGCTTCAGTTAGTCCTTATAAATCTTTATTATAACAAACTTAGTAAAAAGTGTCTTGTCATTTAGGACCCAAAGACTCTAAACTTTAGAGGGGTTTTCCAAGACTTTAACCTTTATGGCTTATCCTTAGCATCGGTCATTCATGTCTGATCAGTGGGGATGCGATATCCAGCATCCCCGCCGATCAGTTGTTCCAGGTGTCATAACATAGCACGGCTTCATCGACGGAATAGTGGCCTCAGCTGGGTAGTGCACATCCATCCCCTATTGATTTGAAAAGGGGATGGATGTGAAGTACCCGGCCGCGGCAACTATACAGGAGTGCTGTGCTGTGCAACTCCGAAACGGAGCAGTTCCTGCTGCCACAAATACCAGAATCAGCTGATCTGTGTGGTGGTGGGTGTCGCACCCCCACATATCAGACATGGATGACCTATCCCAAGGATAAGTCATCATTGTTAAAGTATCGGACAACATCTTTAAGGAATTAATTTACTGTTTGCAAACTATTAGCTATTTAATAGTCATGTTCATTGAGAATCTGTGTCCACATTCATTACATATTGGCTTCTCTCCATTCTCTCTCAGGAGATGAAATCTCTTTAGTACAGCACTTCTTAAAATTGCATCTTCACACAACAGAAACCTTATATATTCTCTCTGACATCAGAAATTGTCACACAGCTGTGTTTTACCATTTCCAAGCATTTGTGGCACCACATCACTTGAAAAGAAGCTGCCATTAAAGGCTTTGTTTGATAATTGAGAAATTTCCTATTTTAATCTGAGTTAAAAAGGCTCTTTACCTTTTGACAGATAGATGGATGTGATTCAGCACGTGTTCATATAATAATCGTACTCCAGCTTGAGCAGATAAAAAATTAAATCTATAGAAACAATTCATTTTTTTCTACAGTTATGAATGTATTTAATAAAAGTGATGGGTTTCTTTTAATGGAGTTTCACTATTCTTCAGTGCTAAAAATGACATTTTTTTTTATTCTCCTGAACGCCTACTTCATCACTGTGCTAGGAAACATTGTCATCATTGTCATCGTTTCTACAAATATACACCTACATACACCAATGTATTTTTTCCTCATTAATTTGTCTTTCTTAGATATATTCTTTACCAGCACAATTACACCAAAGTTACTTTCCATCCTGGCAAATGGAAATGGAAGGATCAGTTATGTGGGCTGCATGATACAATGCTACAGCTTCTTCTTCTTGGGTGCAACAGAAATATTACTTCTAACAGTTATGTCATTTGACAGGTTTATGGCTATCTGCTATCCTTTACGATACATGGCAGTATTAAGCCCCAGACATTGTCTATGTCTAGCTGTGGGTTCATGGACATGTGCTTTTGTAGACACCATATCTCCAACCGTACTGGTACTTCGTCTTAACTTCTGTGGCTTTAACAGAATTAACCACTTTTTTTGTGATGTAGAACAACTTTTAAAGCTGGCATGTACAGATACTCGATATCTAAACCTTTTAACTTTCATGGTTTCTTCTGTGATTGTGTTTGGATCACTTATACTGATTATTTTATCTTATTTAAATATAATAATTGCTCTTTTGAAGATACCTGCATCAGGTAGGCGAGGGAAATCTTTTGCAACTTGTTCTTCTCACCTTTTGGTTGTGTTTACATTCTATGTTGGCACAGTGTTTATGAGCTTACGATCTATTAAAACTTCCTACCTAGATTTTAATAAGTTGGCTGTAATACTGAACACTATTGTCACACCGCTTTTCAATCCATTCATTTATACTTTGAGAAATGACCAGGTAAAATGTGCTCTGAGGAGCTTGTGGAACTGTGGAGACAAATATATTGAAGATAGACTTGGGAACCATCACAAAAAAGTGTCAATCTCACTCCAGTAGGAGAGTGGCATACAAATTGGAGACAGGGGTGTTTCATTTAAAGATTATGCAACACCTTATTATTTCTGGCAAAAATAATGACAACAGAGCATCAAGAAAAAGTGACTTCAAAAAGTCCAATCATAACTTTCCCCCTTGTTTCTAATGTTAATAAAAATACAATTAGGATGAAGGTTACCCATGGGATTAAAGAGAAGATTAGTCGCTCTTGTAATATCAAGATCTCTGGATTCTTGTAGCCATATCAAGTCTGAAATATCCAGTAAACATAGCTGAAGTTGAAGAATTCAAAGGATTTCATGTTGAAGATAAATTACTTTTTAATATGATAGAGTGTCAAAAATACTCTACACAGCAGTTTAATAGTTTTCATAGTTGGGATATGTTTAAAGTAGCGGATTGCATTTGTCTAATGATTTATGTCAGGAAGACCCTTCAAGAGATGAGAAGACAGATTTCCAAACACAATGCTGAGATATCAAGTATATATAAAGGGATCCACGCTACTCCAAAATAAGAGTGCCACCGGAAAAATAATCACTTTTGGAAAAACCTTGGGAACTATTGAAGTATTGAAGAGTTGTAGATATGAAAATGTTTATTGAGTCAAAACAAATGTAAGACAGAAATTATATCCAACGTTTCGGACATCTGGCTTTTATCAAGGTTATCTGTCAGGAGTAGTGTTGAGCGAGCATGCTCGACACTGCTTGGTAGTCGCCCGAGCATCACGCTACTCGGGATGTTCGGCGAGCACCGAGCATTTCCGGGTTACTCGGGCGGGAGCTCGGGTCTCCGCCCTGCATGTTTGGCGCTCTTTATAGAGCCAATGAACATGCAGGGATTGCCAGCCAGTCACTGTAATGCCGCAGCCATGTTGTTTGTGGGCATTAGAGTGATTGGCTGGCCGCACAGTGTCACCTCGAGTATTTAAAACCGGGCGCCGCCATCTTGGACACAGTCGCTCCGGATTAGACAGTGTAGGGACTCCGCTGCTGAGCTAGGGAGGGATTTTTCCTGCAAAATAGTTAGTGTAGGGTCTGTAAAGGCTGCCAGAACAAACAAACAGTCCTTCTCAGGACTAATATCCATCCCAGATAACAGCCAGGCAGGAAGGCTGTATAGGAGACGCAGTGGTTATACCAGCAAACGCTGCATTACAGTCCTGTGTGCTCCTGTTTCTGAAATTGCTGGACTTAGCTCCAGGTCTCGGGGGCCAGTAAAAATCCTTTTTTTTCATCTAAATCCTCTAAAAAAAAAAGTGTGTCTCTGATTTTTCAGACACAAATATATCTGTTGAAAAGAGTCTGGTAAAGGCCACAGAAACAGAAGTGTGGTTTTGCAGTTCCATGGGTCAAATCTCTGTAGTATCCGGTTTTGGGCCTTTTGTATCTGAAAAAAAAAACAGTTTGAGTGTGTCGCTCACTGTTCAGCCGCAATTCTATATATTTAAAAAAGTCCGGTATACACCAGTAAATTAAAACTGTGGTTTTGCTGTTCCACGGTAAAAAATCTCTATTATCCTGCTTTTCACATTTTTTGCCTTAAAAAAAAACAGTAGTGTCTCCTGACTGTTCTGACACCAAAATATATCCGTTGAAAATAGTCTGTTGTAGGCCCGACAAATCCCAGTGTGGTTTTGAAGATCCACGGGTCAAATCTCTGTAGTATCCAGTTTTGGGCCGTTAGTATCTAAAAAAAAAACAGTTTGAGTGTGTCGCTCACTGTTCAGCCGCAAATCTATATATTTAAAAAAAGTCTGGTATACATCAGTAAATTAAAACTGTGGTTTTGCTGTTCCACGGTAAAAAATCTCTATTATCCTGCTTTTCGCATTTTTTCCCTTATAAAAAACCAGTAGTGTCTCCTGACAGTTGTGACACAAAAATATATCTGTTGAAAATAGTCTGTTGTAGGCCCGAAAAATCCCAGTGTGGTTTTGCAGTTCCACGGGTCAAATCTCTGTAGCATCCAGTTTTGGGCATTTTGTATCTAAAAAAAAAAAATGGAGTGTGTCGCTCACTGCTCAGCCGCAAATCTATATATTTAAAAAAGTCTGGTATACACCAGTAAATTAAAACTGTGGTTTTGCTGTTCCACGGTAAAAAATCTCTATTATCCTGGTTTTCGTTTTTTTGCCTTAAAAAAGAAACAGTAGTGTCTGCTGACTGTTCTGACACAAAAATATATCTGTTGAAAATAGTCTGTTGTAGGCCCGACAAATCCCAGTGTGGTTTTGCAGTTCCACGGGTCAAATCTCTGTAGTATCCAGTTTTGGGCCTTTTGTATCTTAAAAAAAACAGGTTGAGTGTGTCGCTCACTGTTCAGCCGCATATCTATATATTTTAAAAAGTCTGGTATACACCAGTAAATTAAAACTGTGGTTTTGCTGTTCCACGGTAAAAAATCTCTATTATCCTGTTTTTCGCATTTTTTGCCTTATAAAAAAACAGTAGGGTCTCCTGACTGTTCTGACACCAAAATATATCTGTTGAAAATAGTCTGTTGTAGGCCCGACAAATCCCAGTGTACTTTTGCAGTTCCACTGGTCATATCTCTGTAGTATCCAGTTTTGGCCTTTTGTATCTAAAAAAAAAAATTGAGTGTGTCGCTCACTGTTCAGTCGCAAATCTATATATTTAAAAAAGTCTGGTATACACCAGTAAATTAAAACTGTGGTTTTGTTGTTCCACGGTAAGAAATCTCTATTATCCTGTTTTTCGCATTTTTTGCCTTAAAAAACAGTAGTGTCTCCTGACTGTTCTGACACAAAAATATATCTGTTGAAAATAGTCTGTTGTAGGCCTGACAAATCCCGGTGTGGTTTTGCAGTTCCACGGGTCAAATCTCTGTAGTATCCAGTTTTGGGCCTTTTTGTATCTAAAAAAAACAGTTTGAGTGTGTCGCTCACTGTTCAGCCGCAAATCTATATATTTAAAAAGTCTGGTATACACCAGTAAATTAAAACTGTGGTTTTGCTGTTCCACGGTAAAAAATTTCTGTTATACTGGTTTTCGCTTTTTTTGCCTTAAAAAAAAACAGTAGTGTCTCCTGACTGTTCTGACACAAAAATATATCTGTTGAAAATAGTCTGTTGCAGGCCCGACAAATCCCAGTGTGGTTTAGCAGTTCCACAGGTCAATTCTCTGTAGTATCCAGTTTTGGGCCTTTTGTATCTGAAAAAAAAAAATTCAGTGTGTCGCTCACTGTTCAGCCGCAAATCTATATACTTAAAAAAGTCTTGTATACACCAGTAAATTAAAACTGTGGTTTTGCTGTTCCACGGTAAAAAATCTCTATTATCCTGTTTTTCGCATATTTTGCCTTATAAAAAAACAGTAGAGTCTCCTGACTGTTCTGACACCAAAATATATCTGTTGAAAATAGTCTGTTGTAGGCCCGACAAATCCCAGTGTGGTTTTGCAGTTCCACTGGTCATATCCCTGTAGTATCCAGTTTTGGGCCATTTGTATCTAAAAAAAAAATAAATTGAGCGTGTCGCTCACTGTTCAGCCGCAAATCTATATATTTAAAAAAGTCTGGTATACCCCAGTAAATTAAAACTGTGGTTTTGCTGTTCCACGGTAAAAATCTCTATTATCCTGTTTTTCGCAGTTTTTGCCTTATAAAAAAAAACAGTAGTGTCTCCTGACTGTTCTGACACCAAAATATATCTGTTGAAAATAGTCTGTTGTAGGCCCGACAAATCCCAGTGTGGTTTTGCAATTCCACGGGTCAAATCTCTGTAGTATCCCGTTTTGGGCCTTTTGTATCTAAAAAAAAAAACAGTTTGAGTCTGTCGCTCACTGTTCAGCCGCAAATCTATATATTTAAAAAAGTCTGGTATACACCAGTAAATTAAAACTGTGGTTTTGCTGTTCCACTGTAAAAAATCTCTATTATCCTGCTTTTCGCATTTTTTGCCTTAAAAAAACCCAGTAGTGTCTCCTGACTGCTCTGACACCAAAATATATCTGTTGAAAATAGTCTGTTGTACGCCCGACAAATCACAGTGTGGTTTTGCAGTTCCACTGGTCAAATCTCCGTAGTATCCAGTTTTGGGCCTTTTGTATCTAAAAAAAAAAACAGTTTGAGTGTGTCGCTCACTGTTCAGCCGCAAATCTACAGTACAGACCAAAAGTTTGGACACACCTTCTCATTTAAAGATTTTTCTGTATTTTCATGACTATGAAAATTGTAAATTCACACTGAAGGCATCAAAACTATGAATTAACACAGGTGGAATTATATACTTAACAAAAAAAAGTGTGAAACAACTGAAAATATGTCTTATATTCTAGGTTCTTCAAAGAAGCCACCTTTTGCTTTGATGACTGCCTTGCACACTCTTGGCATTCTCTTGTTATAGCAGAAGATGAGGTCCCCCAAGTTCAAAGACCCCATCTATGCTATATAAGTCTGACGGTTACTTTAGGTCAAAAACAACAACTAAATGTTCCTTGTATCAATAGAAACTAACGTGTCCTTGCTAGTCATCAGAATGTGTCTGATTAAATGTTTCAACACAAGCATAGGCATCACGAGAACAGAAACCAGTTTTTGTTTGCACAGCTAAATTGTATGATCGGACCATATATGGTAAATCCGTTTCTGCCTCCAGGGTGTATGTAAACCCTATGCTTTGTAATAAAGTTAGAGTCTGTTGACACATACTACCTTTCTTGTGTCTTATTCTCTCTGGGCCTGTATACTAAAGGATAGAAGAACCAGAAAGCAGTGACCACAGCTGGCGCCTCGAACAGGGACCTGAGTTAATCGGCCCAGGGGTGCTCGACCGGTCCGAGACGTGGGACGAGCGAAGCTCTCTGTTGGTGATATATACAGCGCTGAGGTAAGAATAACTGTTATATTCTACCTAAATTATATCACTACATAGAAGAGACTCCCTCACCCCCGAGCGGTCGGCTCCCAGGTAATTCACAGATTGTTGTCTGGCTCAGGTCCCTTTGAACCAGTAGAATCCCCTCAGATAAATTGTCAGTCCTGCCTTCTATCCTTTGGAAAAACTTAAGAATGAAAGTATGGATCCGATGATTGTGTTGTGGGTGTGTCTCGGGATCGCTGTTTTTGGTCTGTTTTTCTGGTTGGCGTATAAGTCCTGGAGGGCAAGTAGTGGCGTGGTTCAGAAATCTTTGTGGCCCATTGTCTAAGTGATTGAGGAGTCTACTGTGAGTGAGGAGAACCGAAAGAATGGGGAACCAAAATGCCAAAGAAGGCGTTACAGCCAAAGACTTAGTACTACGCAGAGAAGGGAAACAGGCACTGATTGGAATTGTCAAAATATTGTGTAAGGCAGGAATGAATGAAATTGGAGAGATGAACGGAGAGAAATGGAAATCCTTCTTTAACACCTATCATGGATGGCTGAAAGATAAGGGTCTGTTGGAGACAGTGGATGTATGGATGAATGCATGCGCTCATTTTGAAGGACAGTCAATATACATGGACAGTGTTGCCACAGGGTGCCCAGAATTCACCCACAATGTACACTGCAAGTCTGCAGGAAATACTGGAGGGATGGTCTGAACCACATATCGTTGTTCTGCAATATGTCGATAACCTGCTCATTTGTGCCCCCTCCAGGAAACAATGCCATAATGCAACTATATCGCTTATGTTGTTTCTCTATCACGCTGGCTGCAAGGCTTCGAAAGATAAGCTTCAGTTTGGTAAATCTTCAGTCACCTTTTTGGGACATTGCATTACACCAGGAGCCCGCCATTTGACAAATGCACGTAAACTAGCAGTACAGGCATTCACCGTCCCCATTAATGTTGCAGCCCTCAGAACTTTTCTTGGACTTGTTTCCTATTGCAGACAGTGAATTCATGCCGTCTCTGTTTTAATGCAGCCCCTCTATGACTGTCTTACCCTAACACCTTTTGTACTAACACCAGAGGCAATAGACTGTTTTTATTCTCTCAAAAAACGTATTTTGGCCGCTCCAGCTTTGGGTACACCTAATTATGAGCTCCCATTTACTCTGTACCTTCACGAGCAAGCTGGACATGCAGCAGGAGTTTTAACTCAATCACATGGCGACAATCAGAGACCTGTTGCCTATTTTAGTGGCAGATTGGATGCGGTAGCCAGAGGTGCACCATCCTGTGTACGTGCTCTGCATGCTGTTGGACTGCTACTCCACAAATCTGCAGACATTGTTCTAGATCATCCGCTCACCGTGTTAACACCTCATGATGTCTATACTATATTGAATCAAGTGCAACCCGCTCACCTCTCAGCAGCACGTCATCTCAGGTTACAATGTGCACTGTTAATGCCTCCCAATGTTTCTTTACAGAGGTGTACTACTTTGAACCCAGCAACTTTGTTACCTCTCTCGGATCTGAAGGAGGGGTCAGGAACTGTGCTTTTTAAGGAAGATCCAAGAGAGGATGTTCCTCATGACTGTGTACAAATGATGGCACAAGAAACGGCAGGTTTACCTACTGTATTTGAACATGAATTAGAAAATGCAGATTTTGAATTTTTTGTAGATGGATCCCGTCATCAGGATGATTCAGGTACTTTCCATACTGGATATGCAGTTGTCTCCCTCAATGCAGTAATCAAGGCAGAACCAATGCTCCCACACCAATCGGCTCAAGAGGCCGAACTTAGGGCCCTAACCGAGGCCTGTAAATTAGCAGAAGGTAGTGTTGTTAACATTTACACGGATTCTAGGTACGCATTCGGTATAGCGCATAATTTTGGTCCAATATGGAAATCAAGTGGTTTCCTGACGGCAGCAGGACACCCCATAAAGAATGCTGATGCGGTCCAGCAGTTAATTGATGCGCTACAATTACCCAAACAAGTAGCTGTCATAAAGGTAAGAGCACATACCAGACGCACCAACCAGGTAAGCAGAGGTAATGCGATGGCAGATGCAGCAGCAAAAACAGCAGCCTGCAAGCCGCAACAAGGGTCAACAGTATGTCAGATAAGTGCCCCTAAAAACCCCTTTGTGTCGGAGGACATCTTATCCCAAATGCAGGCTCAGGCTCTAAAGGAGGAGGCTGATAAGTGGTTGAAGGAAGGTGCATGCCTGAATGAAGCAAATGGGGTATGGGGGAAAGGGACACGATGATGCCTTCCAAGGGCACTGTACCCAGCGGCTGCCCAGATGCTACATGGACCAGTACACCAATCTAAAACGGCTGTGATGAATGTGATGCAGAAATATTGGGTGGCACCAGGATTCTCCACCTGTATTGAACGACTGATAAAAGGGTGCATGATATGTGCTACACATAATCAGGGTAGAGTAGTTAAAACACCACCCAAACACACACCCCGGCCCCTCTATCCATTCCAGAGACTGCAAATTGATTATATTCAGCTGCCGAAGTCAGGATCATGGGAATATGTGTTGGTCTGTATTGATTTGTTCTCAGGATGGCCAGAGGCTTTCCCGATTGCCAAAGCCACGGCTGCGGCAACCGCAAAGAAACTGCTTGCGGAGGTGGTCTGCAGGTATGGGGTACCAGAGGTAATTGAGAGTCACAGAGGTACACACTTCACGGGTGAAATAATGAATGAAGTCATGTCAGCTCTAGGAATTCAACAAGCATTCCATACCCCATATCACCCACAAAGTAGTGGTAAAGTGGAAAGACTGAATGGGACATTGAAATTAAAAATTCAGAAAGCCATGGCTGAGACAGGAAAACCATGGCCGGATTGTTTACCGCTTGCTCTGTTTTCAGTAAGATACACACCCAATAAAAAGACTGGACTCTCTCCATATGAGATATTGTTTGGCAACGTACCCAGCCTAGGGTGTTTGTATCCGCAAGCATTAGAAATGAACAACCATGTGCTAAGTTCCTACGTAAGGGCTTTACACAAAAAGATCAAGCAAATACATGATAATGTTTTCAGTTCTCTTCCAGATCCAGATCAAGACTCTAGCAGCCATACGCTGCAACCTGGAGACTGGGTGGTTATAAAAAGACACGTGAGGAAAAGACTAGATCCACGGTTTGACGGACCCTTTCAATTTCTGCTGACCACAAGCACAGCCGTTAAGCTAGAGGGAAAAGAGGCCTTGATCCACGCGTCCCATTGCAAAAAGATACTAGGAGACCCAGCGGACAAAGAATGAAGACATTGTTTATACTTACCTGCATCCTTGCGACCACAGGTGCATGGACTACGTTAGGCACCACAGATGGAGATGACAATAGATTCATTAAACACCATCTTGCTCTAATCGATGGACTAAAGGAGCAAAACCAGACTACTGCTAATTGTTGGATATGTACACATGCCCCTGTGACGTCCACTAGCATACCCTTTCTCGCTGTCCCAGTCTCATGGGAAGAGATAAACCTTTGGGAGAACTGTTCAGATACTTTGGCCGATAATGCCACCCAGAGATTGTGGAATACCACCGTTGGGATTCCTGTGGTAGGATGGACAGAATCTCCTTGGTGGCAAGGGAACCTGACAGGTCAAGTAATCCCCAGGTTATATCTAGCTTTAAGGAGGGGAGTGGGTACCCCGAAACAAAACAAAAATTACTGATTTTGGTAAGATACCTCAACAATGGTTAAAAGTAAGTTTCAAGCCCACCTCAGGCATTAGTGATGCATTTAAACCTTCCCTGTTGGAAAGATATCTACACACCCCTGATTGGGTGAACAATGTTTATTTTATAAACGGGACAAGTGATACCTGTGCCGACGTACCTGGCAATCTACAATGTAATGACAGTTCAAGTTACGAGCAGGGTGCCCCCACTTGTGGTGCGCCCGACGCAGGGTATTGTTCTCCCTTAGGTCAGCAGCCTGGATGGTGTATGATGTCTAATGTTTCCAAGTTTGTTGATTTAGTTCACCGTTTAATACTGCAACATTCAGCATGTATTGGGTATGTGGAGACAAGGCATTCAAGTGGCTCCCAGTAGGAGTAACAGGAACTTGTACTTTAGCCAGATTGACACCCGCAACTTATATTGTTACTCCAGACCAGCTAGATCCCCTGTCTATCCCAAAACATACATTACATAAAAGAGCCGCAGATAACAATCCCAGGCCAAATGGGAGACCCCACATAGTTCAAATGGGGGGGGGGTAAATAAGTTTTTCAGTGCATTGTTTATATACCCTATGCTGACGCAAATGTGGGATAAATTAGTTGAGCCTACAGATTATTTGGATGATCAGATCTGGGGGAATTTAGAAGTAGTTAATGGGTCTCTTGCAGTACAGAATCAATTGATTATTGTCACAACCCAACACATCCTTGTACTAGACTATTTAACGGCGGCACAAGGAGGAATGTGCCAGGTAATAGGGCCTGCATGTTGCCACTATATAGATAATTCTAGTGTGTTGACACTCAAACATAAATTAGAAGATGTTATAAAATTAAGGAAGCTTTATGATGAGGCCAACCTCAAGAACCAGGATTCCTGGTGGGCAAACACCTTTTCTTTTCTGAATCCTGCTAATTGGTTTAAAGGTATCGGTGGGTGGTTGGCTGGTATAGTGCAAGCTATTTTTCAGGTTTTACTAATGTGTGTTGCGGTGTATTTGGTTTTTAAGCTTTTTCTAATGTGTATTCAGCGTTGTACTAAAAGAAAAAGAAAATATATTGATAAATGAAGGAACAAAAGGACGGAATGTTATAGCAGAAGATGAGGTCCCCCAAGTTCAAAGACCCCATCTATGCTATATAAGTCTGACGGTTATTTTAGGTCAAAAACACCAACTAAATGTTCCTTCCTTGTATAAATAGAAACTAATGTGTCCTTGCTAGTCATCAGAATGTGTCTGATTAAATGTTTCAACACAAGCATAGGCATCACGAGAACAGAAACCAGTTTTTGTTTGCACAGCTAAATTGTATGATCGGACCATATATGGTAAATCCGTTTCTGCCTCCAGGGTGTATATAAACCCTATGCTTTGTAATAAAGTTAGAGTCTGTTGACACATACTACCTGTCTTGTGTCTTATTCTCTCCGGGCCGGTATACTAAAGGATAGAAGAACCAGAAAGCAGTGACCACACTCTTGATGAGCTTCAAGAGGTAGTCACTGGAAATGGTCTTCCAACAATCTTGAAGGAGTTCCCAGAGATGCTTAGCACTTGTTGGCCCTTTTGCCTTCACTCTGCGGTCCAGCTCACCCACAACCATCTCGATTGGGTTCAGTTCTGGTGACTGTGGAGGCCAGGTCATCTGGCGTAGCACCCCATCACTCTCCTTCTTGGTCAAATAGCCCTTACACAGCCTGGAGGTGTGTTTGGGGTCATTGACCTGTTGAAAAATAAATGATGGTCCAACTAAATGCAAACCGGATGGAATAGCAGGCCGCTGCAAGATGCTGTGGTAGCCATGCTGGTTCAGTATGCCTTCAATTTTGAATAAATCCCCAAAAGTGTCATCAGCAAAGCACCCCCACACCATCACACCTCCTCCTCCATGCTTCACGGTGGGAACCAGGCATGTAGAGTTCATCCGTTCACCTTTACTGCGTCGCACAAAGACACGGTGGTTGGAACCAAAGATCTCAAACTTGGACTCATCAGACCAAAGCACAGATTTCCACTGGTCTAATGTCGATTCCTTGTGTTCTTTAGTCCAAACAAGTCTCTTCTGCTTGTTGCCTGTCCTTAGCAGTGGTTTCCTAGCAGCTATTTTACCATGAAGGCCTGCTGCACAAAGTCTCCTCTTAACAGTTGTTGTATAGATGTGTCTGCTGCTAGAACTCTGTGTGGCATTGACCT
Source organism: Phyllobates terribilis (assembly GCF_046119375.1). Classification (NCBI taxonomy): domain Eukaryota; kingdom Metazoa; phylum Chordata; class Amphibia; order Anura; family Dendrobatidae; genus Phyllobates; species Phyllobates terribilis. The sequence continues at coordinate 249,862,794 of NW_027362761.1, forward strand.
GGTCTCTAATCTCAGCTGCTGTTAACCTGCGATTTCTGAGGCTGGTGACTCGGATAAACTTATCCTCAGAAGCAGAGGTGACTCTTGGTCTTCCTTTCCTGGGGCGGTCCTCAAGTGAGCCAGTTTCTTTGTAGCGCTTGATGGTTTTTGCAACTGTACTTGGGGACACTTTTAAAGTTTTCCCAATTTTTCGCACTGACTGATCTTCATTTCTTTAAGTAATGATGGCCACTCGTTTTTCTTTACTTAGCTGCTTTTTTCTTGCCATAATAGAAATTCTAACAGTCTATTCAGTAGAACTATCAGCTGTGTATCCACCTGACTTCTGCACAACACATCAGATGGTCCCAACCCCATTTATAAGGCAAGAAATCCCACTTATTAAACCTGACAGGGCACACCTGTGAAGTGAAAACCATTTCCGGTGACTACCTCTTGAAGCTCATCAAGAGAATGCCAAGAGTGTGCAAAGCAGTCATCAAAGCAAAAGGTGGCTACTTTGAAGAACCTAGAATATAAGACATATTTTCAGTTGTTTCACACTTTTTTGATAAGTATATAATTCCACATGTGTTAATTCATAGTTTTGATGCCTTCAGTGTGAATGTACAATTTTCATAGTAATGAAATTACAGAAAAATCTTTAAATGAGAAGGTGTGTCCAAACTTTTGGTCTGTACTCTATATATTTAAAAAAGTCTGGTATACACCAGTAAATTAAAACTGTGGTTTTGCTGTTCCACGGTAAAAAATCTCTATTATCCTGGTTTTCGCTTTTTTTGCCTTAAAAAAAAACAGTAGTGTCTCCTAACTGTTCTGACACAAAAATATATCTGTTGAAAATAGTCTGTTTTAGGCCCGACAAATCCCAGTGTGGTTTAGCAGTTCCACGGGTCAAATCTCTGTAGTATCCAGTTTTGGGCCTTTTGTATCTTAAAAAAAAAAAAATTGAGTGTGTCGCTCACTGTTCAGCCGCAAATCTATATATTTAAAAAAGTCTGGTATACACCAGTAAATTAAAACTGTGGTTTTGCTGTTCCACGGTTTAAAATCTCTATTATCCTGCTTTTCGCATTTTTTGCCTTAAAAAAAAAACAGTAGTGTCTCCTTACTGTTCTGACACCAAAATATATCTGTTGAAAATAGTCTGTTGCAGGCCCGACAAATCCCAGTGTGGTTTTGCAGTTCCACAGGTCAAATCTCTGTAGTATCCAGTTTTGGGCCTTTTGTATCTAAAAAAAAACAGTTTGAGTGTGTCACTCACTGTTCAGCCGCAAATCTATATATTTAAAAAAGTCTGGAATACACCAGTAAATTAAAACTGTGGTTTTGCTGTTCCACGGTAAAAAATCTCTATTATCCTGGTTTTCGCTTTTTTTGCCTTAAAAAAAAAACAGTAGTGTCTCCTGACTGTTCTGACACAAAAATATATCTGTTGAAAATAGTCTGTTGTAGGCCCGACAAATCCCAGTATGGTTTTGCAGTTCCACGGGTCAAATCTCTGTAGTATCCAGTTTTGGGCCTTTTGTATCTAAAAAAAAATAGTTTGAGTGTGTCGCTCACTGTTGAGCCGCAAATATATATATTTAAAATATTATGGTATACCCCAGTAAACAATAACTGTGGTTTTGTCATTCCACGGTAAAAAATCTCTATTATTCAGGTTTTGGTATTTTTTCCGTAAAGAAAAGCAGTAATAGTTTATGCCTGATCGTTCTGATTGATTAAAAGAGTCGGATGTAGGCCAGAGAAATAGAACTGTGGTTTTCCTCTTCCACGGTTCTAATCTCCTTTTTATTACCCCTTTTCCATTGATATTGCGAGTGTAAGCTATTTTACTTCCTTTACAATGGGCAAGGCGCGTGGCAAGGAACGTGGAACTTGACGTTCTGGTGATGGAGCGTGCAGAGGACGGGGCCGTGGCCAAGGTGAAAATGTGCCACAACCATCAGCCACATCTTCTCGCTCCCACTTCTTGACCGAATTACTAGGGAAGCACAGAACAACACCAGTATTGCGAACTGATCAGTGTGAACAGGATATTAATTGGATAGCAGATAATACTTCCAGTTACCTGAGCACCACCACCTCCGGTCTGTACACACGGTCAAATGTTAGTAGCCGTGAGTCTCGACCGCATACTCCTCCTCACCCTGATGCTCCTTCCTCCCACCATGCCGAGTGTCGTCAGACAGCAACTGATTCCACACTTGGACACTCTGAAGAGCTGTTCACTGGTCCATTTCCATATTTGTGCCCCTCGCCTGCTCCACTTGAAGTGGTGGAAGAGGAGATCCCATGTAGCGATGGCCAAATATTTGAACAGCCACGGCCACAGGAAGGCGACGCTGGTAATTTGTCACAAGAGGTGGACGATGACGAGACACAATTGCGACGAAGTGAGGAGGAGGACCGTGGTGCAGAAGTGGAAGAGGAGGAGGTGGTGGATGATCTAGTAACTGACCCAACGTGGCAGGAGGACACGCAGAGCGAGGCCAGCAGCACACAGGGGGAAGGAGGCAGAGTACCCCAACAGGCAAGAAGAAGCAGTGTGGTGGCCACAGACAGAAGGTGGGCAACCGTTCCCTGTAACACCAACACGAGGGACGTTGCCAGTACAAGCGGTAGGTCTTCCAGAGTCTGAAATTTTTTTAAAGACTCTGCTGATAACCCCAAAAAGGCCATTTGTACCACCTGACATGCCAGCATCAGCAGGGGTGACAAAACTACCAGCCTGACCACCACCAGCATGATCAGGCACATGTCAGCAAAGCACCTGACTTTGTGGGGCGAACCCCAGGGTCCACGACCAGTGTCAGCGGGTGTCACCACTGCTTCTTCCGCTGTTGTGCATGCAATAGAACCCCCTGTTGTGTGTTCAAGGCAATCCCCTGTCCAAACTGCATGTAAAGATGCCCCCTCCTCTCAGTCTTCACTTGTTATGGCAGTTTCTCAATAAACAGCATCAACGTCCACGTCCACGTCCCACCGCAGCGTTCAATTGTCCATATCCCAGACCTTTGAACGAAAGTGGAAATTCGCAGCCAAAGCCCCACAGGCCACAGTCCTAAATTCGCACATTTCACTACTGCTTGCGTTGGAAATACTGCCTTTCAGGCTGGTGGAGACGGAAGCCTTCCGCAACCTTAAGGCGGTGGCCGTCCCTCAGTACTCGGTCCCCAGCCGACACTATTTTGCCCGGTGTGCCATCCCCGCACTACACAAGCATGTGTCCCAAAACATCTGCCGTGCCCTCAACAACGCAGTTACTGGGAGAGTCCACCTGACCACGGACACGTGGACAAGTGATTGTGGCCAGGGACGGTACATCTCCCTGACGGCACATTGGGTAAACATAGTGGAAGCCGGGACCCAGTCGGACCTTGGGACGGAACACATCCTCCCCACACCGAGGATTGCAGGCCCTATGTCAGTCAGAGTTGCCCCCACAGTGTAGAGCTCCTGTGCATCATCCTCCTCCTCATGCTCAGCCTCCATCTCAGATATCAACACATCAGTTACAAGCTGGAAGCACTGCAGTACTGCCTCCGCCAAGCGGCAACAGGCTGTGCTGAAACTCATAAGCTTAGGTGATAAACCTCACACTGCTTGTGAGTTGTGGACAGCTGTGAAAGAGCAGGCAGATCTGTGGCTGAGACCGCTGAACATACATCCAAGCATGGTCGTGTGTGACAATGGCCGTTACCTGGTGGCGGCTCTGAGGCAAGGCGAGATCACACACGTACCATGCCTGGCTCATGTGCTTAACCTCGTGGTTCAGCGGTTTCTTAAATCGTACCCCGAGTTGCCAGATCTGCTCGTGAAAGTACGCCGCCTCTCAGCTCATTTTCGCAAGTCGGCTACAGCTTCCGCCGCACTTGCTGTGTTGCAGCAGCGTTTGCAGCTTCCGGCACACCAACTGCTGTGTGATGTCCCCACACGTTGGAACTCTACCCTCCACATGTTGCTAAGGATTTGTGAGCAGAAGAAAGCAGTTGTGGAGTACCAGCTGCAACAAGGCCGTCGATATTCAGGTAAGACTCCACACATAAGACCTCAGGAGTGGACCTGGATGTCTGACATATGTACCATCCTGACAAACTTTGAGGAGGCCACCAAGATGGTGAGTGGCGATGATGCCATCATTAGTGTCAGCATCCCACTTGTCTGCCTTTTGCAATGCTCTCTGCAGAGAATTAAAGAGGAGGCATTGTAGCCAGAGTATGATGAGATGGATCAAGAAGCCGTAGCGGGCGATTACACACAGCTCAGCCTCATCTCATCCCAACGTGCATTGGGGGACAATGAGGGAGAGGAGGAGGAGGAGGAGGAGGAAGACCAGGAGCTGGTATCATGCGCTGTAGACGGTAGTACCTCTAACAACTGTCATACTGTCGGTTCAGCGTGGGTGGCCTGAGGACAGGGGGGAGGAGGAAGAGGAGGAGAGCATGATCAGTCGTCATCTTGGTGAGGACACGGAAATCTTGCCCGTTACCAGTCTGGCACGCATGGCTGACTTTATGTTACGCTGCCTTAACAGTGACCCTCGCGTTGTCAAAATGTTGGGTGACAGTCATTACTGGTTGGTGACACTTGTAGACCCCCGCTGCAAGGAGAAATTTCACTCTCTTATTCCTGAGGTGGAGAGGTCTACAAAAATGGGGCAGTTCCAGAAGGCCCTTGCTGCAGAACTGTTAAAAAAATTCCCATCTGAACACGCTAGCGGCAGAGGTCACAGTTCGTTGCCCAACCAAGGCGTACATGCAAGAGAGACGCAACTCCAATCCAGCAGAGACAGGGGAACACTGTTAACGTTCTGGGACAGTTTTCTCAGACCCTCCCTTCGGACAGACCCTGAGGTGCGGGGTACTCTCACAAGGAGTCGAAAGTTTCAAAAGATGGTGAGGGAGTACCTTGCCGACCGTACCAGCATCCTCTGTGATTCCTCTGTGCCTTTTAATTATTGGGTATCCAAGCTGGACCTCCTCGCTCTGTACGCCTTGGAGGTCCTGGCCTGCCCTGTCGCTAGCTTGTTATTGGAGCGTGTTTTTAGTGCCGCTGGGGGAATTATAAATGTTAAGCGCACTCGCCTGTCATCTGACAATGCTGACAAGCTGACCTTTATCAAAATGAACAAGGGCTGGATTGGGCCAGACTTCTCATCACCACCAAATGACAGCAGAGTAACATAAAGTCAAATCCACTGTGTTATTTCGGGAGGTGTATTCACATGCACTGCTTCACACCCACACATGGGTATACGCTTCCTCATTTCGGCTGTTTTATGTTCTTCTCCTTATCCTCAGCCTCCACCACCACTATACCACCAGGGTGACCGTGGTCCGTGTTGCCATTATTGAAAGTTCCTCCATCCTGATTTTTGTCAGCTTTTGCTTGGAAGGCATAAGCAAAGACGGTGGGAGACCCACTCCCCAATAATGGGAATAATATTTTTAAGATGCTGTACTGTATGGCTCTTCCAAGGGGCATTAAAAGCGTCTTGTTATACCACTCTGACCTCCACGTCTCTTCTGAGGGGCATTAAAAGCGTCTTGCTATACCACTCTGACCTCCACGTCTCTTGTAAGGAGCATTAAAACCGTGTTGTTATACCACTCTGACCTCCACATCTCTTGTGAGGGGCATTAAAAGCGTCTTTTTATACCACTCTGACCTCCACGTCTCTTGTAAGGGGCATTAAAAGTGTCTTGTTATACCACTCTGACCTCCACACCTCTTCTGAGGGGCATTAAAAGCATCTTGTTATATCACTCTGACCTCCACGTCTCTTGTAAGGGGCATTAAAACCGTCTTGTTATACCACTCTGACCTCCACGTCACGTCTGAGGGGCATTAAAAGCGTTTTGTTATACCACTCTGACCTCCACGTCTCTTCTGAGGGGCATTAAAAGCGTCTTGTCATACCACTCTGACCTCCACGTCTCTTGTAAGGGGCATTAAAATCGTCTTGTTATACCACTCTGACCTCCACGTCTCTTCTGAGGGTCATTAAAAGCATCTTGTTATACCACTCTGACCTCCACGTCACTTGTAAGGGGCATTAAAATCGTCTTGTTATACCACTTTGACCTCCACGTCTCTTCTGAGGGGCATTAAAAGCATCTTGTAATACCACTCTGACCTCCACGTGTCTTGTAAGGGGCCTTAAAAACATCTTGTTATACCACTCTGACCTCCACGTCTCTTCTGAGGGGCATTAAAAGTGTCATGTTATACCACTCTGACCTCCACGTCTCTTCTGAGGGGCATTAAAAGCGTCTTGTTATACCACTCTGACCTCCACGTCTCTTGTAAAGGGCATTAAAAGAGTCTTGTTATACCACTCTGACCTCCACGTCTCTTCTGAGGGGCATTAAAAGCGTCTTGTTATACCACTCTGTAAAAATAACCTTGGCACTCAAAACATTTTTCAAAGCAGTGAAAATTTTATTGCAGTCCAAAAGTAAGTATAAAACGTTTCGGTCGTAATGACCTTCATCAGTTAACTGCAAGATGTAGAACAATTTGAGTACATAAATATAACAGTTGATAACAAATACAATTACAATTCCAATTGCATGGATACAAAGGGAGGGAAAACTTGACCGGGGTAAAACATGAGGATTGTGACTGGAAAGGGAGCGGAAACAAAAGGGGGGGTTAGGGCAGATAAGCGGATGGCTATCTGTGCTCAAATAGGTAAAGGCCGAGTACACCTACCGGTGTTGAAATGTAACTAGGAGTACTGATGTACCATCAGTTAAGCAGGCAATGGTAAGGACCACCTATGGGAAAGGGACATATGAGCATACTCTATGGCATCTCTGGAGCATCTTAAACAAACTGGTAGTAGCTGAGGACGTTACCTTGAGATGTCTGAGACCTGGCAGGATCCATAACGTGGTATCCACCGCTTGTTGTAGAGGCCATATGTGTGTGGAGAGATCCTTTTATATATATGGGGTGATTGCTATGCGCGCAGATGCTGTGTGATGGCTGGGAGCGCGAGACAGGAAGTCGCCGGATGAAGTCACCGGAAGTGGCGTATCTCCGCGATGTTTGCGTTCCACGGTTGGTGTGCTTGCGTTCCAGCAACCAGGAAGGAGTTGTAAGCGCTATTGAAGGCGATGGGGCGCTTTGCTGGAAAAGGGTATCGCTAGGACAGACAATGGAGTGGTGAGGAGAGATGGTTGAGGAAGGGACCAAGGAGAGGGAGCATCTGTAACAGAGATAATGGAAAACAGCATCATTAAATGATTTATGCATAGCATAACAGTAGTAGCAGTTCAATAGAAGTGCTGCAATATGATACTCTTGTAATATAAGCAGAGACAGTAAACAACAAGTACCTTTTCTGAAATGTCACCATAATGGTGTTTCCTTCTGAGGAATAATGGAATGTGCCTATACTTATTCATACATGTACGTGTGTGACAATATCTGTAAAATATCTGTAAATACACCTCAATGTACAGATAAGAGACCATTTGTAAACTAGGGAGTGATTAGACAAAATGACTACCTAGTTTCTGATTAGACCCTTGTCAAGTAAAAGAAAGGAGATCATATTCGCGGTTGAGTCCTTTGGGGGAAAGAGACTCTAGCTTGTGGATCTAATATGCCTCCCTCTGTTTGAGGAGGCGGATACGGTCACCTCCACGTCGCGGTTGTTGAATCTGTTCTAGAACCTGGAACCTTAGCTGAGATATGTTGTGTCCACTATTGATGAAGTGGTGGGGGATGGGGAGCAGTAGATTCTTACACCGAATTGTGGACTTGTGTTTTGAGATTCTGTCCCTTATGGGTTGGGTGGTCTCCCCTATATATATTATACCGCACGGGCATTTGATCAGGTATACTACGAATGAACTCTCGCAGGTGAAGTAGCCCTTGATGAAAAATTTCTTTCCCGTGTAGGGGTGGTGGATAGTACTACCTTTCAGGACATTGCTACACTGTCAGCATTGAAGGCATGGGAATGTTCCCATTTTTGGATTCTGAAGGAACCGTTGAACGGGTCCTTGTTTTGTGCTACCAATGTCTGCTCGAACTAGAGAATCTCTGAGGCTGCAAGCACGTTTGAAGCAGGGCATGAAAGGTTTTTGGAAACTGGTGATGGATGGATATCCTGTTCGTAGGATATTCCAGTGTTTACGGATTATTTTGTGTAGAGTATAGGCGAACGGGTGATACGTGTGGACAAATGGGATACGGTCGGAATTGTCAGTGCTAGGCCTAGGGGACTCTACTTGCTGGATTTGTAATGCGGCTCGAGGATAACCTCTTGTAATGAACTTGGAGCTCATTTCTTGTAACCTCTGTTGGCGGATGACAGGGTCTGACACTATCCTTTCCACTCTCTTGAATTGGGATTTGGGAATGGATTTTTTGATATGTGTTGGGTGATTACTAGAGTAATGTAAGAGGCCATTGAGGTCGGTGGGTTTCGAATATAAATCCGTGGTGAGGAAGCCCTTCTCGTCCTTACTAACAACAGTGTTCAAAAAACTCACTCTGTGATGGTCGTGGGTGACAGTAAAACATAAATCGGGCCACGCTGAATTGAGATGATTAAAGAAAGTGTCCAGTGTCTCTGGAGTGCCATTCCAGATACAGAAAATGTCATCTATATATCTCTTCCAGAGTATGGAATGCGTCTGGAAGAGAGGGCTAGTGTAGACTATCAGGTTCTCGAAGGCTGCCATGTAGCAATTAGCGTAAGGTGGCGCTACGTTCGAGCCCATTGCGGTGCCTTTGACCTGAAGATAGTACTTGTCCTGGAATAAAAAGTAATTTTTGGTGAGCACTATGGTCAGTAGGTCAGTTGTTAGTTCGGTGAGTTTTGGGTCGATGTTAGATTCGATGAGGAGGGCCTTCACTCTGTGAATGCCCCGGTCATGCGGTATTGAAGTGTAAAGATTTTTTACGTAAAATGATACTAGTAAAGAAGTGGCGGGGACCTGTTGCAAGTCAGACAGAGTTTTAAGAAATGCGCCTGTGTCTAACAGGAGGGATGGGCTTTTTTGTGTCATGGGTGTAATGATTTTTTTCAAGAAATCTGGATAATGGGGAAAAGATAGAGTCGGTTGAGGCCACTATAGGTCGTCCGGGAGGATTGGTCAGGTCTTTATGGATTTTCGGTAGTACATAGAATACCGGAGTCAAGTTTTCCCTCCCTTTGTATCCATGCAATTGTAATTGTAATTGTATTTTTTATCAACTGTTATATTTATGTACTCACATTGTTCTACATCTTGCAGTTAACTGATGAAGGTCATTACGACCGAAATGTTTTATACTTACTTTTGGACTGCAATAAAATTTTCACTGCTTTGAAAAATATTTTGAGTGCCAAGGTTATTTTTACATAGCAACGGGTTCGGCCCCTACTTGAGCACCATTTGGCAGCAGTGCAGCGATTCTTTTGTATTGATCCATTACCAGTCCGCTTGCATGCCACCAGGAGATGACATCGTCCACCTTCTCTTACAATGCGGATGAAGCTTCATCGATTTTGGCACAGAGCAATAAATCCAGTGATTTCTTGAGGGCCCCCCCAGGCGAGACAAGGGGACGCGATTTGGAAAAAGAAAAACGACATCTCATCAACCTTGAGTTGCACTGCGCCACATTAACCGAATATTTAAAGGTACAACGGATTCCAAGAGGCCTGAGGGTACCACTGAGACCTACCCTTTTCTCTGACCTACCTGAATACTGCAGTAAGTTCGAACAAATCCTCAACAAGTGTTCCTTCGATTTAATGATTCTGTCTGTAGATTTTCTACATAAAGCAATCATATCGACCAAGGATCAGATTAAGAACATAGAAACCCAGTTAAGTACCTCAGCCAGCTCAGAGGAGTGGTCTGCACTACAAGCAAAAATCAGAACCAACACAGACCAACTTAGGAGACACACCGAACTGATTAAGAGGAGCAAGTTCCAGAGAGACACCGAAGACTACGAGCTCAACAGAGTATATAGATGGCAAGACAAGCACCCTACTGGAGGGAACACCCACAGATTCACACGCTCCTCTACAGACTTCTCGTCATCGGGGTCAGAGGCGGAAAGGAGAGACCATTTCACCACCTCTTCTCGTTTTTTAGGACTTCCACGGAGACAACCACGAAGAAGAAGACGAGGAGAGGCAGACAGCACAAGAGGCAGCACGGATTTCAACAGAGTGACGCGGTCCCAAACCCAACCCCGCTGGTGGTAAATATTTCTTCTAAGACTCTAACCACTAACAAGCTGTCTGTATTACAAAGGGGCCTATCTTTTTGTCCAACAGGGAGGTATAACACTTTTCAACTTGACATGGAGCTACAACGCTTCTATCGTTCCCTGAGACTTAAGACTCATTTCATGGGGAAGGAATTCCCCTCTACAATAGACCCGACCACCACGTCAGCTAAGTCTAACGTAGTAATCACATCCCAGAGCCTAGGCCTGTTTAACAGAAGCACATATAGGCCTCCTCATGGCTCACATGCCCTTGAAACCTTCATTGGGTTTGTCGATACAGCCTTTAGAGACCTCCGCTCCAGAATAGACAGAGGGAAACTCCACTAAGAGCCCAACCTATCTGCACTTGACCAACAGGCACTTACCAGCCTTAAAGATGACAAAGACCTAATTATAAAACCAGCAGATAAATGAGGGGCCATAGTGATCTTGGACAGAGACCTATACATCCGAGAGGTAGAACGCCAACTAAGTGACACTACCACCTATCGACAACTCTCACAGGACCCCACCACCCAATTCAGTAATCATATAAGGACCATAGTCAGTCAGCACATTGAAGCTGGCACCATTGACGGTAAAACAGGCGAGTTTCTCAACAAAACACACCCCATCACTCCGGTATTCTATGTACTACCGAAAATCCATAAAGACCTGACCAATCCTCCCGGACGACCAATAGTGGCCTCAACCGATTCTATCTTTTCCCCATTATCTAGATTTCTTGAAAAAATCATTACACCCTTGACTCAAAAAAGTACATCCTTCCTGTTAGACACAGGCGCATTTCTTAAAACTCTGTCTGACTTGCAACAGGTCCCCGCCACTTCTTTACTAGTATTATTTTACGTAAAAAATCTTTACACTTCAATACCGCATGACCGGGGCATTCACACAGTGAAGGCCCTCCTCATCGAATCTAACATCGACCCAAAACTCACCGAACTAACAATTGACCTACTGACCGTAGTGCTCACCAAAAATTACTTTTTATTCCAGGACAAGTACTATCTTCAGGTCAAAGGCACCGCAATGGGCTCGAACGTAGCGCCACCTTACGCTAATTGCTACATGGCAGCCTTCGAGAACCTGATAGTCTACACTAGCCCTCTCTTCCAGACGCATTCCATACTCTGGAAGAGATATATAGATGACATTTTCTGTATCTGGAATGGCACTCCAGAGACACTGGACACTTTCTTTAATCATCTCAATTCAGCGTGGCCCAATTTATGTTTTACTGTCACCCACAACCATCAGAGAGTGATTTTTTTGGACACTGTTGTTAGTAAGGACGAGAAGGGCTTCCTCACCACCGATTTATATTCGAAACCCACCGACCGCAATGGCCTCTTACATTACTCTAGTAATCACCCAACACATATCAAAAAATCCATTCCAAAATCCCAATTCAAGAGAGTGGAAAGGATAGTGTCAGACCCTGTCATCCGCCAACAGAGGTTACAAGAAATGAGCTCCAAGTTCATTACAAGAGGTTATCCTCGAGCCGCATTGCAAATCCAGCAAGTAGAGTCCCCTAGGCCTAGCACTGACAATTCCGACCGTATCCCATTTGTCCACACGTATCACCCGTTCGCCTATACTCTACACAAAATAATCCGTAAACACTGTAATATCCTACGCACAGGATATCCATCCATCACCAGTTTCCAAAAACCTTTCATGCCCTGCTTCAAACGTGCTCGCAACCTCAGAGATTCTCTAGTTCGAGCAGACATTGGTAGCACAAAACAAGGACCCGTTCAACGGTTCCTTCAGAATCCAAAAATGGGAACATTCCCATGCCTTTAATGCAGACAGTTTAGCAATGTCCTGAAAGGTAGTACTATCCACCACCCCTACACGGGAAAGAAATTTTACATCAAGGGCTACTTCACCTGCGAGAGTTCATTCGTAGTATACCTGATCAAATGCCCGTGCGGTGTGATATATATAGGGGAGACCACCCAACCCATAAGGGACAGAATCTCAAAACACAAGTCCACAATTCGGTGTAAGAATCTACTGCTCCCCATCCCCCACCACTTCATCAATAGTGGACACAACATATCTCAACTAAGGTTTCAGGTTCTAGAACAGATTCAACAACCGCGATGTGGAGGTGACCGTATCCACCTCCTCAAACAGAGGGAGGCATATTGGATCCACAAATTAGAGTCTCTTTCCCCCAATGACTCAACCGCGAATATGATCTCTAGTGTTGAGCCACCCCTGTAGTGTTCGAGTTCGGTTCGGTTCGTCGAACACCCGTGTGTTCGCCGAACTGTTCGTCGAACTGTTCGTCGAACACCTTTGAACACCGTTAAAACCAATGGCAGGCAAACAAAAACACATAGAAACACATAGAAAACACCTTCAAAGGTGTTCAAAAGCTGACAAACTGCTCAGAAGACATAACTAACACATGGAAAAGTGACAAGTACATATAGTCATGCGAAAATAAAAGAGGTGGAGGAGTAAAAGGAGGGGGAGACACAGATATAGGCATGTCATGCCCTTCTAAAATCCAAAAAGTGAGAAGCCGACACGGCCAGTCCGCTCCTGCCCGTGCCACCTCCGTGTCGCCGGGTTTGTGCCAGAGCCGCGGTGAACCCTGATGGCCAGCCCCCCTCTCCCAATACTGGTGCCTGTCCGCTGGTGGGTCGAGCGAGTCCCCCTGTGGTGGAGGCAGCTCTAAGCTTTTTAATTTAAATTGTCTCTCTAATTTGAATGAATACACTTTAAATCCATTTACAAGGATCTATTGGAGGGCAAGTCTCATGCCAGCAGCCGCGTAATTCCAGCTCCAGTAGCGTCCACTAAAGCTGCTGCAGTTAAAAAGCTTTTATAAGGATCGAGCTCGGCTGTCCACCGCAAGGCATCCTACTGCCAGTCCCAGCCCCTATGCCTTGGGGTGCCTCCTGATGCTCTTCACTGAGTATCCCATGGTCCCGAAGCATTTCCTTTGAAAAAATTAAGTGTCTAAACTACAGGTGGTGTAGCTTGCTTAACAGCCGGGATAATCCGCTGACTAGCAGACACTGCTACTAGGCACAAAGTATTTCCTGGGCTAGATGCAGTTAAAAATTTGTAATTAGATACTCTCGTTGGATGCTGAGAAAGCATTCCATAGAGTCTCCTGGCACGCCATATATGATTCTCTTAAAAAGCTTGGGGTAGGGGTCTAGGGGACCCTTTTATAGCCAAAATCACGGCCCTGTATCACAATACGTCACCTAGGCTGAAGATAAATGGAACTGTAGCACCCTGAGGGCTCGGTTGCTACAGAGGTATTGCACCTCACCCAGAGGTGTGATATCTCACTCTCAGGTAAGGATGGAGTGTGGATCAGGACCCGACACCTGCATGCATTACACCACATTGCCGTGGGGCAGGGCGACCAATATGCCTCTGAGATGGGCACGACAGTCCCTGTCCCTGGCTGGAGTGGGGGGAGGGAACACTGAGGAAGGGGAACCCTGTAGTGCAGGAGCAGGGAGGAAGCAGTTCCTGGGTGCATTGAGAAGGGAGTATAAAAGGTGGGCACCATCTTAGTTCAGTGCAGAGAAGTCTGAGCAGAAGTGGCAGGGAGCAGGGGCTCTGCATGAGCTCTGCTCCGGAGGCGGGCCTAGTAACAGAGGCCCAGGCCTGGAAGAGGGAGAAGGAAGGAAGAGGAGCGGAGAAGGCTCCAGGAACGAGGAATGAAGGGATCCCAGGGGTGCGGACGGGCGAGTCGCCACCGCACGCCCGAATCCACCTGCGTGGAGGGGTCAGGCCAAAGGGGGAGACCGGTCCCCGAAACTAGTGGAGGCAGGAAACGACCCTCAGCTAGAAACCGGAGGCTGTGACATTTTATGTGGCGCAGCCCCTCGCTACACCCGCTAGGAAGGCACCACATAGGGTCAGGGAAACTGGCGCCAAGTTTACCAAGAGGAGGCCCGAGGCAGCCGGACAGAAGGGTTGGTAAGAAAGGCCAGACAAAGGACACACAAAGGGGGTCCTGTGAAGCGCTCCAAAGTTATCTGGGAGTTGTCTGAGCCCCTCACCTGGTGAGCACAGTACGACGTGGGCAGCCGTTACCTGCAGACGTGGTCTGGATAATAAGAACTGTGAGTAAAGGCCCTGGACTGCATCACTGACTCCGTGTCGTTACTGCTGCTGCCCTGCACCATCACCCCCATCCTGCGCATACACTGCCCTGAGGCTATACTCCTCCCGTGGGGAGTTATGCTACGCTCTGCTGCACCCACAACACCAGCCTCAGCGGTCTGCCCTGCAGCGGCGGTTCACTCTGACCGCAATCCACGGGTGGCGTAGTCGGACATTTAAACATCAAAACCACATAAATAGTTCCGCCACTGGTTTGACCACCCTGAGCCACGGAACCGGGTCGCCGCCACGAAGACTACAACCACCAGCATCCACCAAAAAGGGTCCGGCTCCGGGTGTCCCAAGGCCCAGGGGGTGCATCAGAACATTTTCATCACCTTTCACAATCACCAATGGGACAAGGCAGGGATGTCCTCTGTCCCCTCTCTTATACATCCTAGTGACGGAGCACCTGCTCTCATCAATTCGCCATAACCCCAATATTAGGTGGGTTGAGGTGGGAGGCACCGAGTACAAGTGCTCTCTATTTGCTGATGATGTCCTAGTATATATCACTCAATCACATATATCCATCCATGCTGTTATGGCTGAAATAGATCACTTTGTTACATGGTCAAATTTTAAAATCAATGCAGCGAAGTCTGAGGCCCTCGATGTCTCCCTCCCCAAATCCATATAGGATTCCATCCAGTCCAACTTTCCCTTTGCCTGGCCCTCACAGGGTATCAAATACTTAGGAATTCCTATTCATAGAGACCTCTCCCATCTATGTTATCTTAATTTTGGGCCCTTTATTGAACAACTCCATACAGACCACGGTTGGCAAGTTAGAACTGTAAGATTCACTACGTGAACCACTGGTGTTTTGTGGAAAAGCACATGTACACTGCGTTCCAAATTATTATGCAAAAAGTGTTTAGGAGTGATAAGGGAAGAATTTGTTTGTTTGTCAGTTAAACTCATTGATGGTGATGTGTGTCAGCAATGCAGACACCTGTGCTAATTAGTTTGGCAGGTGTGTCCAATGAAAGACAAGACTACTTAAGAAGGCTGTCTCACATTATTAAGCAGCCTACATTTTCTGCCAAAATGGGAAAGAAAAAGGATGTGTCGGCTGCTGAGAAGCAACAAATTGTGGAGTGTTTAGGTCAAGGCATGACTACAATCAACATTGTGCGATGATCAGGATGAAGTGTCTTGGCAATCAAGAAGTATGTAGCTGATTCACAGTACACACGTGTGCGTGCTGATAAGGGCAAATTGAGGACTCTTTCCTACAGGCAATTACGTCAGGTTGAAAGAGCAGCGGCAAAAAAGCCTTGTCATAGCAGCAGACAAGTTTTTGAAGTTGCTTGTGCCTCCAACGTCCCCCGAACAACAAGATGCAGGGTCCTTCAGAGGTTTGCAGCTGTGCATACGCCATCCTGTCGACCTCCTCTATCCACTTCACACAAGCAGAAACGGCTCCAGTGGGCCAAACATTACATGAAGACTGATTTCAAAACTGTTTTGTTCACGGATGAGTGCCGTGCAGCGCTCGATGGTCCAGATGGATGGAGTGGAGGATGGCTGGTTGATGGACACCCCACGCAAACACGGCTACAGCGCCAACAAGGAGGAGGTGGAGTAATGTTTTGGGCTGGAATCATGGGGAGAGAGATTGTCGGCCCCTTTAGGATCCCTGAAGGCGCTAAAGATGAACTCCATAATGTATGTGGATTTTCTCAAACAGCACTTCCTGCCATGGTTCAAGAAGAAGAACCGTGTATTTCACAGCAAGATCATTTTTCTGCATGATAATGCACCATCTCATGCTGCACATAAAACATCTGCATCTCTGGCTGATATGGGCATAAAAGGGGACAAACTTATGGTGTGACCCCCATGCTCCCCTGACCTGTACCCCATTCAGAACCTTTGGAGCATCATTAAAAGGAGTGTCTATGATGGCGGGAGGCAGTTCACATCTAAGCAACAGCTCTGGGACGGTATTCTGTCCTCATGCAAAACAATTGAAGCAGAAACCATCCAAAACCTGACAAATTCAATGGACGAGAGAGTTCAGAAGCTCCTTTCGAACAAGGGGTCCTATGTGAAAATGTAACATCACCTAGAATAAAGTTTTGAGTTGAAAACTGTTTGATTTCAGTTTCTAACAACCTGCTAATGCTTATAATTTAAAAAATGACCATTTTTTTGGTCTTTATTAAAATGAAAAGGTTGATCGAAAAGTTTGGGGGATCTAAGAGTGTGGCAACCCAGTAGTCATGATTACTTCGAATTCTGACAATATGAGGGTCATGCTGCAGGTAGTGCAGCAAGAAGGCACTTATGTGTCTTGCGCATCTCGGAGCCCCAAAATTATTTTCCGGGCTAGATGCAGCTAAAAATTATTATTAATTTTAAATCTGGTGAAGCTTTAGTATAGATGGCCTAATAGGATCAGTGCTGCACACTGCTACAAAGCCCAAATTATTTTCCAGCCAAGATACAGATAAACATGATTAGTAATTTGAAAGCTTAAAACGGTTGGTAGGGTGATTTTAACCAATCATCAAGCTTTTACTCTCCCCAGGATGACACAGGGGTAGAAAAGTCGTTTCGGATCCATGATTTGTTCATCTTTATGAACGTGAGTCTGTCTACATTATCAGTGGAGAGCCGCGTGCGCTTATCTGTCAGCACACCACCAGCAGCGCTGAACACACGTTCAGACAGAACGCTGACTGCGGGGCATGACATGATCTCCAAGGCGTAAGTGGCTAGCTCCGGCCATTTATCCAGATTGGAAGCCCAAAAAGAGCAAGGGTCCAGTGACACAGTCGTGGCTTCAATGTTTACTTGGAGATACTCCTGTACCATCGTCTCTAGGCGTTGACTATGTGACAGACTTCTTGTCTCCTGTGGCCTTGCAAAGGATGGGCTAAAAAAGTGGTGAAATGATTCTGCAAAATTGATGTTACCAGCAGATACTGTGGTTCTGTTACGGTTTGAGTGCTGAACACTTGACGGTCCCACGGTTGGCAAGTTGGAACTGTGAGATTCACTACGTGCACCACTGGTATTTTGTGGAAAAGCACATGTAAGATTCTGCAACAGTCTCTGCTGATACTCCTGCATGCGTGCATCCCTTTCTATGGCAGGAATAATTTCTGCAAATTTACTTTTGTACCGGGGATCTAACAGTGTGGCAACCCAGTAGTCACGATTATTTCTAATTCTCACAATTCAAGGGTCATATTGCAGGTAGTGCAGCAAGAAGGCACTCATGTGTGTTGCGCATCCAGGAGCACCAAGTCCCTGTTGTGTTGGTGGCGAGGTAACAATCATGCTTCCTTCCTCTGTCCTCTCCCCCCAACCTCGCACAACAGAAATGTGATCAAGGTCTCCCTCATCTGATGAGTCTTCCATCAGTTCGTCCTCCACTTCTTCCTGGGCTCCTGCACCTTCCTCACTAGTTTGGCTGCTACCATGCGCCCTGGTAAAACCATCTCCCCCACCCTCATATGCCTGCCGCCTTGGTGCTGCCGACCGTCTGGACCTTGCAGATGTTAGCCCTTCCGCATACAACTCCTCCTCCTCTACTTCCTCCACCTCCTCTTGTGCCACCACCTGACTCCGAATTCTGTTTAACATGTGCTCCAGCATGTAAATCACCGGAATAGTCATGCTGATAATGGCATCGTCAGCACTAAACATCTTCGTCGCCATTTCAAAACTGTGCAGAAGGGTGCATAGGTCCCTGATCTGAGACCACTCCTCCAGCGTGATTTGCCCCACCTCTGAATCTCGTTGGCCCAGGCTATACGTCAGAACGTATTGCACCAGGGCTTGTCGGTGCTGCCACAGTCGCTGCAACATGTGCAGAGTTGAATTCCACCGGGTAGGCACATCGCATTTTAGCCGGTGAAGTGGCAGGCCCAACGACTTCTGTAGAGATGTAAGTCGCTGAGCTGCGGGATGCGAACGGCGGAAATGAGCACACAGCGACCGTGCCCTCTGCAGAAGGCCATCTAGTCTGGGATAGTGGGCTAAAAATTGCTGGACAACCAGGTTCAACACGTGAGCCATACAAGGCACGTGTGTGACATTGCCCCGGCGAAGGGCCGCACCCAGGTTTGCAGCATTGTCGCACACGGCCTTCCCTGGTTTCAGGTCCAGTGGAGACAACCATTCATGCAATTGGTTCTCCAGAGCTGACCACAACTCCTCAGCTGTGTGACTCACATTTCCCAGACATTTCAATGTAAAAACCGCCTGATGACGTTGAGCCCTACTGCCAGCATAGTAAGGAGGTGTCCAGGATCCCTTCTGCGCAGTTAGAAAGCTTGTGGCATGACCAGACAGGCTTTGGGTGCAGGTGGAAGACCGAGAGGAGGTTGAGGAGGCAGAAGCAGTGGAGGAACTTTGACATAAAGAGGATTGACGCACAACTCGTGGGGACGGCAAGACTTGGACAGCAGCCCCTTGTCCTGCTGTCACCATAGTTACCCAGTGCCCAGTCAGCGACATGTAACGCCCCTGTCCATGCCTACTCGTCCAAGTGTCTGTGGTGAAATGCACCCTGTCACACACAGAGTTTCTCAAAGAAGCGGTGATGTTGTGTGCGACATGCTGGTGGAGCGCAGGCACACCTTTCTTTGAGAAGTAGTGCCGACTGGGCATCTGGTACTGGGGCACTGCGACGGACATAAGGTCTCGAAAATCCTCTGTGTCCACCAGGCGGAAAGGCAGCATTTCTGTAGCCAAGAGCTTGCAGATGGTGAAATTCAACCTCTTAGCTTTCTCATGGCTAGGAGGAAATGGTCTTTTACTTGTCCACATCTGAGGGACCGAGGGCTGGCTATTGTGCTTAGACGGGGTTGATAAGGGTGTCCCCGGCAAACTGCCGGTCTGTGAGGAAGATGCAGGCGGACATGTTAGGTTGCCTTGATCCAAAGGTGGTGCTATCGATGTCGGACAGCGCTCAACACCAGCTGGTGTTACCACCTCCAAAGAAAATGATGACCTGCCAATCACGCTGGCTGTTGCGGGTAAAGAGGTGGCAGGTCTGCGCCCCAAAACAGGTGTGACTGCTGTCCCCCCAGTCACAGAGGATGAAGAGGCCGCGGATGCACAAGATATGGCAGACGGTGGTTGGCCCGGCCGGCTAGGCCGCATTGTAGCACACTGAGCTTCCCACTGCAACTTATGCTTCATGTCCATGTGCCGGTTCATGCATGAAGTACTCAAACTATGTATTTTTTGGCCTCTACTTAGCTTTTGCTGACAAATGTTACAGATAACACGAGTTGGGTCATCTTTATCGATCTGAAAAAATGCCCAGGCTATGCAAGGCTTAGCACCCATGCGACCTGAAGAGCCACCACGACTTGTGGTGAGAGGCAGAGTTGTGTTTGAGGATGCAGTTGTTGACGTGCTTCCAGTACTACGTCTCTGTCCAGGAAGGCGCAACCTGACCTCGTCGTCACTAGCATCTTCCTCCACCTCCTCTGCTGACCTCATCTCTTGGCTGACTGTGGGTTGACAGTAAGTGGGATCTCCAACCTCATCATCATCACCCTGTGCGTTATCACACCCGTCGTCCTCAGAGCCAACCTGTTCCTGCCCTGACAAAAAACTAAAGTTGTCGCTCCAATCAGGTATTTGAGTCTTATCATCGTCTTCCTCATTGTCTCCACCAACAGGAGTTACAGTTTGGGAATGAGGGTCTACATTATGGTCAGAACCTTCTGCGTCTGGTCCTGGATCCGACTCATAAAGATTCTGGGCATCAGTGCAGATCATTTCCTCGTCTGGATTCACAGAAGCGCTGGAGTCGACCTCTGATTCCCAGGCTATAGTATGAGTAAACAGCTCTGCAGACTCAACCATCTGTTCTACCTCATACTCAGACGGGCAGCTGGAGATTTGGGAGCTGTGAGGAAGCAAGTGCGATTGGGGTGACACCTTTGAGGACTGGAGTATTTGTGATGTTGAAGTTGATGTGGAGGAGAGCCCACTTAAAGGAGCACTTGATATCCGTTGAAGCACCTGCTGTTTTTGTGCCTCATCTGGAATTTGTAGCGATTGGCGTGGCCGTAAGAAAGGGATCTTATCACATTGTCCGCTAAAAGAAGTAGACATTTTAGTTTGGCTGGAAGATGGTCTTTCTTCTGCAGATGTTACTGTTGCTTTAACACCTACCCCACGGACACAACCTTTTTTCCCCTTCCCAACACGCCTATTCCCCTTTCCACCAGCAGCAGGCCCTTTTCCACTCATTTTGGTGGTTAACTAATTCACAACTCTGGAGTTGTTTGCACAAAAAAACAATGGATGGGAACCGAGCAGAGCTGAGTGGCCAAACTGTGGTATTAGGCCAAAACTATTGGCTGGGTTAGATGCAGAAAAAAATTATATTCAATTTGCAACCTGATAGAGGTCTCTATAGATGGATTAATAGAACAAGTCCCACACACAGCTAGAAGCCCAATATTTTTTCAGAGGTAGATGCAGAAAAAAATATATTTCGTTTGCAACCTGATGGAGGTCAGTATAGATGGACTAATACAACAAGTCCCACACACAGCTAGAAGCCCAATATTTTTTCAGAGGTAGATGCAGAAAAAAATATATTCAGTTTGCAACCTGATGGAGGTCTGTATAGATGGATTAATAGAACAAGTCCCACACACAGCTAGAAGCCCAATATTTTTTCAGAGGTAGATGCAGAAAAAAATATATTCAGTTTGCAACCTGATGGAGGTCGGTATAGATGGATTAATAGAACAAGTCCCACACACAGCTAGAAGCCCAATATTTTTTCAGAGGTAGATGCAGAAAAAAATATATTCAGTTTGCAACCTGATGGAGGTCTGTATAGATGGATTAATAGAACAAGTCCCACACACAGCTAGAAGCCCAATATTTTTTCAGAGCTGGATGCAGAAAAAAATATATTCAGTTTTCAACCTGATGGAGGTCTGTATAGATGGATTAATAGAACAAGTCCCACACACAGCTAGAAGCCCAATATTTTTTCAGAGCTAGATGCAGAAAAAATATATTCAGTTTGCAACCTGATGGAGGTCTGTATAGATGGATTAATAGAACAAGTCCCACACACAGCTAGAAGCCCAATATTTTTTTCAGAGGTAGATGCAGAAAAAAATATATTCAGTTTGCAACCTGATGGAGGTCAGTATAGATGGACTAATACAACAAGTCCCACACACAGCTAGAAGCCCAATATTTTTTCAGAGGTAGATGCAGAAAAAAATATATTCAGTTTGCAACCTGATGGAGGTCAGTATAGATGGACTAATACAACAAGTCCCACACACAGCTAGAAGCCCAATATTTTTTCAGAGGTAGATGCAGAAAAAAATATATTCAGTTTGCAACCTGATGGAGGTCAGTATAGATGGACTAATAGAATGATGCTATGCCCAAAAGATTTTACTTCACTAGGTGCAGTAAAAAAATTGGTATTCTATACACAGGTGGTATATCTTGCAACACAGATAGGCTACTCCACTGACTAACACACTCTGCAATAGGCCAAAAAGGATTAGCTTTGCTAGATTCAGCCAAATGCTGTGAAAAAAACTTGCACAGCACTGGCACAGACCTGCCTGGCAAAAACTGATAGGAACTGATGTAACCTAGTCCTGAAAAGGACTCCAATTACAATTAGTCTTTACTCCCACAATCTATCTATTTAAGAGCACAGACCTGCCTGATAAAAGTCGTAGGAAATGCAGTAACCTAGTCCTTAAAAGGACTGCAATCACAACTATTCCCTACTCCCAAGCTATCTGTAGATTTGTGCGAAAATTGGCTTGAAATTAACAAGGTATAGCGCACACAGCAACAGTGGTGCCGTCTAACACGCAGCTGCAGCAGTGAGAAAATGGTGGCGACGGGGAAAATGGCTTGGTCTTATAGGGCAAGGACATGTGACATACACTGCCAATGACACATGCCCTTGCTTGTGTGAAAAAAAGCACTTCGCTCCGTGTGTGCGCTGCTAATAAGCTGACAGATTGCACCTCCCCACTGTAAATGCGGGAAAGAGAAAAAAAAATGGAGATCTTCATTATTCCTGCAGAGATCCATCCCCTGCCCCTCCCCCCGCCCCGCTGTACACTCAAACTGCGTATTAACATTAATTTTCATCATTACTGAGAAAAAATCCAGTTATGATTTTGGTGCACGAACAGTTATCGAACATAACCTCGAACAGCCGAATTTTTCTCAAATTGTTCGTGTTCGCCGAACGGCTCGAACACCGCCCAAAACAGCTCGAATTTGAGATTGGCGAACAGTTCGAGTAGAACAACGCTCATCTCTAATGATCTCCTTTCTTTTACTTGACAAGGGTCTAACCATAAACTAGGTAGTCATTTTGTCTAATCACTCCCTAGTTTACAAATGGTCTCTTATCTGTACATTGAGGTGTATTTACAGATATTTTACAGATATTGTCACACACGTACATGTATGAATAAGCATAGGCACATTCCATTATTCCTCAGAGGGAAACACCATTATGGTGACATTTCAGAAAAGATACTTGTTGTTTACTGTCTCTGCTTAAATTACAAGAGTATCATATTGCAGCACTTCTATTGAACTGCTACTACTGTTATGCTATGCATAAATCATTTAATGATGCTGTTTTCCATTATCTCTGTTACAGATGCTCCCTCTCCTTGGTCCCTTCCTCAACCATCTCTCCTCACCACTCCATTGTCTGTCCTAGCGATACCCTTTTCCAGCAAAGCGCCCCATCGCCTTCTATAGCGCTTACAACTCCTTCCTGGTTGCTGGAACGCAAGCACACTAACCGTGGAACGCAAACGTCGCGGAGATACGCCACTTCCAGTGACGTCATCCGGCGACTTCCTGTCTCGCGCTCCCAGCCACCACCCAGCATCTGCGCGCATAGCAATCGCCCCATTTATATAAAAGGATCTCTCCACACACCTATGGCCACTACAACAAGCGGTGGATACCGCGTTATGGATCCTGCCAGGTCTCAGACATCTCAAGGTAACGTCCTCAGCTACTACCAGTTTGTTTAAGATGCTCCAGAGATGCCATAGAGTATGCTCATTTGTCCCCTTACCCATAGGTGGTCCTTACCATTGCCTGCTTAACTGATGGTACATCAGTACTCCTAGTTACATTTCAACATCGGTAGGTGTACTCAGCCTTTACCTATTTGAGCACAGATAGCCATCCGCTTATCTGCCCAAACCCCCCCTTTTGTTTCCTCACCCTTTCCCAGTCACAATCCTCATGTTTTACCCTGGTCAAGTTTTCCCTCCCTTTGTATCCATGCAATTGGAATTGTAATTGTATTTGTTATCAACTGTTATATTTATGTACTCACATTGTTCTACATCTTGCAGTTAACTGATGAAGGTCATTACGACTGAAACGTTTTATACTTACTTTTGGACTGCAATTAAAATTTTCACTGCTTTGAAAAATATTTTGAGTGCCAAGGTTATTTTTACATAGCAATGGGTTCGGCCCCTACTTGAGCACCATTTGGCAGCAGTGCAGCAATTCTTTTGTATTGTTATACCACTCTGACCTCAACGTCTCTTCTGATTGGCATTAAAAGCGTCTTGTTATACCACTCTGACCTCCACGTCTCTTCTGAGGGGCATTGAAAGAGTCTTGCTATACCACTCTGACTTCCACGTCTCTTGTAAGGGGCATTAAAACCGTCTTGTTATACAACTCTGACCTCCACATCTCTTCTGAGGGGCATTAAAAGCGTCTTGTTATACCACTCTGACCTCCACGTCTCTTGTAAGGGGCATTAAAAGCGTCTTGTTATACCACTCTGACCTCCACGTCTCTTCTGAAGGGCCTTAAAACCATCTTGTTATACCACTCTGACCTCCACGTCTCTTGTAAGGGGCATTAAAACCATCTTGTTATACCACTCTGACCTCCACGTCTCTTCTGAGGGGCATTAAAAGCGTCTTGTTAAGCTATTGGGACCTCCACGACTCTTCGAACGGGCATTGCATTTCCTCATAATTTTTGGAAGCTTTTGCTTGGAAGGTATAAGCAAATACTATGGGAGACCCACTCCCCAATATTGGGACTTATGTTTGTAATATACTGTACTGCATGGCTATTGTAAGGGGCATTGCAAGTTGCTCCGTCCTAATTTTTGGAAGCTTTTGCTTGGAAGGCATAGGCAAATACTATGGGAGATCCACTCCCCTATAATGAGACTTATGTTTGTAATATGCTGTACTGCATGGCTCTTGTAAGAGGCATTGCAAGTTGCTCCGTCCTAATTTTTGGAAGCTTTTGCTTGGAAGGCATAAGCAAATACTATGGGAGACCCACTCCCCAATAATGGGACTTATGTTTGTAATATGCTGTACTGCATGGCTCTTGTAAGGGGCATTGCAAGTTGCTCCGTCCTAATTTTTGGAAGCTTTTGCTTGGAAGGCATAAGCAAATACTATGTGAGACACACTCCCCAAAAATGGGACTTATCTTTGTAATATGCTGTACTGCATGGCTCTTGTAAGGGGCATTGCAAGTTGCTCCGTCCTAATTTTTGGAAGCTTTTGCTTGGAAGGCATAAGCAAATACTATGTGAGACCCACTCCCCAATAATGGGACTCATGTTTGTAATATGCTGCACTGCATGGCTCTTGTAAGGGGCATTGCAAGTTGCTCCGTCCTAATTTTTGGAAGCTTTTGCTTGGAAGGCATAAGCAAATACTATGGGAGACCCACTCCTCAATAATGGGACTTATGTTTGTAATATGCTGTACTGCATTGCTCTTGTAAGGGGCATTGAAGTTGTTCCGTCCTAATTTTTGGAAGCTTTTGCTTGGAAGGCATAAGCAAATACTATGGGAAACCCACTCCCCAATAATGGGACTTATGTTTGTAATATGCTGTACTGCATGGCTCTTGTAAGAGGCATTGCAAGTTGCTCCATCCTAATTTTTGGAAGCTTTTGCTTGGAAGGCATAAGCAAATACTATGTGAGACACACTCCCCAAAAATGGGACTTATCTTTGTAATATGCTGTACTGCATGGCTCTTGTAAGGGGCATTGCAAGTTGCTCCGTCCTAATTTTTGGAAGCTTTCGCTTGGAAGGCATAAGCAAATACTATGTGAGACACACTCCCCAAAAATGGGACTTATGTTTGTAGTATGCTGCACTGCATGGCTCTTGTAAGGGGCATTGCAAGTTGCTCCGTCCTAATTTTTTGAAGCTTTTGCTTGGAAGGCATAAGCAAATACTATGGGAGACCCACTCCCCAATAATGGGACTTATGTTTGTAATATGCTGTACTGCATTGCTCTTATAAGGGGCATTGAAGTTGCTCCGTCCTAATTTTTGGAAGCTTTTCCTTGGAAGGCATAAGCAAATACTATGGGAGACCCACTCCCCAATAATGGGACTTGTGTTTGTAATATACTGTACTGCATGGCTCTTGTAAGAGGCATTGCAAGTTGCTCCGTCCTAATTTTTGGAAGCTTTTGCTTGGAAGGCATAAGCAAATACTATGTGAGACCCACTCCCCAATAATGGGGCTTATGTTTGTAATATGCTGTACTGCATTGCTCTTGTAAGGGGCATTGAAGTTGCTCCGTCCTAATTTTTGGAAGCTTTTGCTTGGAAGGCATAAGCAAATACTATGGGAGACCCATTCCCCAATAATGGGACTTATGTTTGTAATATGCTGTACTGCATGGCTCTTGTAAGGGGCATTGCAAGTTGCTCCATCCTAATTTTTGGAAGCTTTTGCTTGGAAGGTATAATCCAATACTATGGGAGACCCAGTCCCCAATAATGGGAATAATGTTTTTAAGATGCTGTACTGTATGGCTTTTGTAAGGGGCATTAAAACTGTCTTGTTAAGCTACTGTGACCTCCACGTCTCTTCCAAGGGGCATTAAAACCGTCTTGTTAAGCTACTCTGACGTCCATGTCTCTTCCACGGGGCATTGATATTGTCTTTTGATTCCACTGCGACCTCCACCACTCTTCCATGGGGCGTTAAAATCGTCTTGTTAAGCTACTGTGACCTCCACCTTACCTCTAATCTCCACGACTCTTCCAACGGGCATTGCAGTTCCTCCTAATTTTAGTCAGCTTTTGCTTTTCAATGCAAAGGTGAAAACTAAGGGAGACACACTCCCCAATAATGGGTAGAAGGTTTTTAGTACGCTGTAATCCACGTCTGTTTCAAGGGGCATTGCAGTTCCTCAAAATTTTTGGTAGGCATTGCACTCACTGTATGCCCTATAACTTTGTAGCCGAACCGTTCCTTTTGTTACAGAAACATATCCTACAAGACATATGTGGTTGACTGGCTTGATATTGATGTGAATGGTCCCTGTTCCTGCTGCTCTTTCTCCTTTGCCACCACCTCATCCATTATTTATCACCTGAAACTTTGTTTTAACAGGAGTCATATAACTGGGATAGTAGCTGGAAAACATCCAGCAATCCTCGCAGGAGGTAGGATATGCGCCAAAACGCTGACCACCTCAGGCCTAGCCGCTACTACATACATGCGCTTGCATTCCAAGGAACAGAAAGCTAAGGAGATGGATGGCCTCATGATCATGAATAATTTACTCGTTGTGTAGGAGGCCGACCACTGCTGCTGTCAACCTTCTGAACTTTGTGTTGAAGCCTGATTGACCCAGGACCCGCAATCCTCTATGTCTGGAGGACGTGTTGCATCCCAGTGTCCAACTGTGTCCCGGCTTCCACAATATTAACCCAGTGTGAAGGCGTCAGTGAGATGGACCATCCCTGGCCACATTCACTTGTCCACATGTTTGTGGTTAGGCTGTCCTTCCCACTAAATGCACTGGGGAGGGCACAGGTAATGTTTTGGTATGCGCGCTTGTGTATAAGGGGCACTGGGACAAATAGGGGCGGCTGGGGACCGTTTATGGACACCCGGCCACCCCCAGGCGGCTGGGGACCGTGTGTGGGCACCCGGCCGCGGGGCGGCTGGGGACCAAGCGTGGACACCCGGCCGCCGTGCGGCTGGGGACTGAGTATGGATACCAGGCCGCCGACGCAGCCATGACGTGGTGGCCAGATTCCGCCTCCACATGCCTAAAAGGCCAAATTTCAAGTGCAAGCAAGCAAGCAGTATGGTATTGCAGCCTGGGGTGGGTGGGTGGCAGGCTGCATACTTGCGCTTGCATTGCAAGGAATGGGGGAGGTACAATTGAACACTGCCCTGGGACTAGGACTTGAATGGGGATAGTTGCAAGTCTGCAATGACAGGTGCCGGGTGGGAGGTATCTTCACATGTGCCATGAACAGGGGGTTGGCGTGCACACACTACAGAGGAATAGGCTGTCCTTCCCACTAAATGCACTGGGGAGGGCACAGGTAATGTTTTGGTATGCGCGCTTGTGTATGAGGTGCACTGGGACAAATAGGGGCAGTTGGGGACCGAGTATGGACACCCGGTCGCCCCCTGGTGGCTGGGGACCGAGTGTGGACACCCGGCCGCCGGGCGGCTGGGGACTGAGTATGGATACCAGGCCGCTGACGCAGCCATGACGTGGTGGCCAGATTCCGCCTCCACATGCCTAAAAGGCCAAATTTCAAGTGCAAGCAAGCAGTATGGTATTGCAGACTGGGGTGGGTGGGTGGCAGGCTGCATACTTGCGCTTGCATTGCAAGGAATGGAGGCGGTTCAATTGAACACTGCCCTGGGACTAGGACTTGAATGGGGATAGTTGCAAGTCTGCAACGACAGGTGCCGGGTGGGAGGTATCTTCACATGTGCCATGAACAGGGGGTTGGCGTGCACACACTACAGAGGAATAGGCTGTCCTTCCCACTAAATGCACTGGGGAGGGCACAGGTTATGTTTTGGTATGCGCGCTTGTGTATGAGGTGCACTGGGACAAATAGGGGCAGTTGGGGACCGAGTATGGACACCCGGCCGCCGCCTGGTGGCTGGCGACCGAGTGTGGACTCCCGGCCGCCGGGCGGCTGGGGACTGAGTATGGATACCAGGCCACCGACGCAGCCATGACATGGTGGCCGGCGTCTGCCTCCACAAGCCTAAAAGGCCTCATTTCAAGTTCAAGCAAGCTAGTAGTTTGGTATTGTAGCCTGGGGGTGGGTGGGTGCAGGCTGCACACTTATGCTTGCATTCCAAGAAAACAAAGCAGATGCTAACTTCTATCATCATCATCATGCTCCTCACCTTGGCATTCTCAACTCCCCTGATGGAGAAACGAGGGCCCACCGGAGGAGTTTTTTTGTCTGGTGGGCTCGTCCAATGCTGCCCTAAAGCAGGCCAGGCTAAGAAAAGTGTGGGGAAGGTTACCGGGACGAATGGTGGCAGCTGGGGACCGAGTAAGGAGACCTCGCTGCCGAAGCAGCCATGAGGCAGTGGCCAGCTTCGGCCTCCTCCAAACTAAAAGGCCCCATTTCAAGAGCAAGCAAGCAGTATGTTATTGCAGCCTGGGTGTGGGTGGGAGGCAGGCTGCACACTTACGCTTGCATCCCAAGAAAACAAAGCAGATGCTAACTTCTATCATCATCATCATGCTCCTCACCTTGGCACTCTCAACTCCCCTGATGGAAAAGCCAGGGCCCACCGGAGGAGTCTCTGGTTGTCTGGTGGGCTCATCTAATGCTGCCCTAAAGCAGGCCAGGCTAAGAAAAGTGTGGGGAAGGTTCCCGGGACAAATAGTGGCGGCTGGGGACTGAGTATGGAGACTTCGCCGCCGACGCAGCCATGAGTTAGTGGCGGGCTTCGGCCTCCTCCAAACAAAAAGGCCCCATTTCAAGTGCAAGCTAGCAGTATAGTATTGCAGCCTGCGGGTGGGTGGGTGGTTGGCTGCATATTTGCGCTTGCATTGCAAGGAATGGGTGTGGTACAATTGAACACTGCCCTGGGACAAGGACTTGCACGGGATAGTTGCAAGTCTGCATTTTCTGATGCGGCAAGGATCACTTCTGATGGGCACACTTTTAAGCAGTGATCTGGGTATCAGAGATGCTTCTAGGGGTCTTCCCCATGCTGTTCCCATGTCTTTTCAGCACTGAATGCATGTGTCACACAGCACATAGCCAGATAAGGTTGTAAATTGTTAAAATGACATTTCCCGGTGAATGCATTTGTCACGATTGAAAGCAATACAAAAGTGCAAAAACGCATAAAAAATGCTACTTGTGAACATAGCCCAAGGTGTGGAGGAGCATTTTTGCTTTTGGTTATTTATTTTACCTTATACACAAGTCTTTACCCTGGAAAGGATGTCCCTTAACATATTTCACAGGAAAACAGTTTCAGTTTAGTTTTTGAACATTTTATTGTGAGCCTGTAAAAGTAGCTTAATACCTACCTTGTTGACAGCAGTGACCTGGGGGTCATAAATACTTCCTGGGATGATCCCCATGCTGTCCCCATGTCATTTGAGCACTGTCACTGTCGTTTTGGGCACTTTTTAGGCTTTCTACAGACTGCTGGGGGTGCCGCCGCAAAAATCCTCGGTTCTCCCATAGACTAACATTGAACTCATTGCTCAGGTCGAGCACCCGAGTATCACGGTGAGCTCGGCCCGAGCTTCGAGCTCCCGAGCATTTTAGTGCTCGATCAACACTAGTGCTTATGCATGTTATTTCTCAAACCGCATTGCAGATCAGGCCATTGCTCAACTCTGTAGTCATGAAATTAAATGCGCAAAGAAAGATGTTTGTGTGTTAAAGCACCACCAACAAGTGCGAGTTGATGTTGGATGGGTTGCCATTGCTTCTGCAACAAGCTGCATTAGAGGACTTCCTGGGAGAAATGACACCCAGAGTAGATACGGTTTCCCTCTATGACAGTTCTTTAACCGAGTCCCTGGCCACATTCACCTGTCCACGTGTTTGTGGTTAGGTGGTCCTTCCCAGTAAGTGCACTGGGGAGGCCACGGGTAATGTTGTGGGACCCGTGCTTGTGGAAGGCGAAGACGATACCGGGAGAAACAATGGCGACTGGGGACCCAGTATGGACACCCGGCCGCCGACGGCATGAGGTTAGGAAAAGTTTCCGCCTCCACGAGCGTAAAAGGCCACATTTCAAGTGAAAGTAGCTTTAGAGGACTTCCTGGGAGAAATGACAGCTGGAGTAGATATGGTTTCCCTCTATGACAGTTCTTTAACCGAGCTAAAGAATATGGCTGTGGTGAAATACAACTCTCAGCAAAAAAAGCTGTGGACTGGCTCCGTACCGTCCCTGGCCACATTCACTTGGCCACGTGTTTGTGGGTAGGCGGTCCTTCCCAGTAAGTTCACTAGGGAGGGCACGGGTAATGTTGTGGGACCCATGCTTATGGAAGGCGGAGACGACACCAGGACAAATAGCGGCGGCTGGGGACCGAGTATGGCTACCCGGTCGCCGCCGCCATAAGATTATGGACAGCTTCCGCCTCCACGAGCCTAAAAAGCCAGATTTCAAGTGCAAGCAGCTGTCAAAAATTTGGCAGTATAGTATTGCAGCCTGTGGGTGGGTGGGTGGCTGGCTGCATACTTGCGCTTGCATTCCTTGGAATGGGGTAGGGACAACTGAATGCTGCACTGGGACAAGGACGTGGACGGTGATTGTTGCAAGACTGCAACGACAGGTGCATGGCGGGTGGCATCTTCACATGCGCCAAGGATCACTTATGATGGGCACACTTTTAGGCAGTGACCTGGGAGTCAGAGATGCTTTCAGGGGTCTTCCCCATGCTGTTCCCATGTCTTTTCAGCACTGCATCCATGTGTCTGATGATGTGTCACACACCACATGGCCAGATAAGGTTGTAAAATGTTAAAATGACATTTCCTGGTGAATGCATTTGTCTTGGTTGAAAGCAATGCAAAAGTGCAAAAACGCTACATGTGAACATAGCCCAAGGTGTGGAGGAGTATTTTTGGTTTGGGTTATTTATTTTTCCTTATATACAAGAGGCATAATACCTCTGACAACGTTGTTGACAGCAGTGACCTGGGAGTCTGAAATGCTTCCAGGGGTCTTCCCCATGCTGTTCCCATGTCATTTGAGCACTGTTCCCATCGATTTGGGCAATTTTTAGGCCCTCTGCAGACCGCCGGTGGGAGCCGCCTGAAAAATGCTCGAGTTTCCCATAGACTTACATTGGGCTCGTTGCTCGGGTCAACCCGAGCATCGAGCACCCGAGCATTTTAGTGCTTGCCCATCACTAGTCATAAGCTATATAGCTGCAAGTCAAATTTATTTATTAGATAGCCAGGATGATTTTCTATAAAATGATGTTAGTCTTATGTTTGAAGCTGTAGTGGATGGTGAGATATGAAGTCTGAAAGTCAAAGTTTAAAACATTGTTACCCTTTCGCTCATCAGCGTAAGTGCAATGAAGTATAGGCAAACTGGAAATATCTTTAGAGAGATGATTGCAGCGGCCAGGGGTGAACAGTTGTGAGAAGTTGTTAAAGTTGTTAAGAGGTTTATGTGGACAACAACTAATCAACCAAGACTGAGCTTGGAAAAGCCCTGATTGTATTAAGGAAGTCAGGAGTAGAAGAAGTGGACGATTAGACCCTTTGCTGGAGCTCAGCCAAGAGAAGGAGACAAATTTCCTGACAAGTTGAGGCTACTGAAGCAATACTACTTAGAGAGAACCTGTCATCGGGATTTTATTCCCCAAACATACCTCATGTACGGTATGTAAAGACACTTTAATGCTGAGTAAATCCATACTTTGTAGAAATGCGTTTAGCTGTTTTAGAGAAATCCATATTTGAGTCACAATCCCACTACCTGTTTCCTGTCTCTGATAATAGGTTTAATACTTCCTGAAAAGTAATATATTTTGTCAAAATATTAGCAACCATTTAGTACATGAAACGGTAAAAAAGTTGGAAATCTAGAATTAGCAATTATTTTTTTATCACTATCAATATACATATCAGTTGATAAAAACAGAATTATTTATAAAGTTAATTTCTTACAAAATTAACATGGGACATAAAGATCCAAGAGGAATAATTTGTTGTCATGAACATCCTCAGGTGACATTAAATATTGTTCCTCAAGTGGTACAATAAAATTCTATAAATATATACAGAAAATAATGGATATTATAAGTTTACCGAGGGAAAAAACAAGATGTATAGAAGTAGGATTTGCAATTTATTCTTACACAACAGTGCTGCTATGTTTTGATATACAGTATATATATATATATAAATATATATATATATATATCAATCACATATTTGCGTGTGTTGCATGTGAAATGGATTTTCATCTGCATCTTGTGCGATTTGGCCATGTTCTTTGAGATGAATATAAACCATGCATCAAATCTATGGGGCATTATGGATGACATAATAATCTGACCTTTCTACAAAATTATGTGTTGATTTATTTGTAATCTACTTATCGAAAGACAGGATAAGAAGACATTAACAAGAGCATCACTAATTGTAATAAAAGAGAAAAGCAAATTCAAGTCTCAAGCCTAAGGCCATGGCCCCACTCTCAGTATTTGGTCAGTATTTGGTCAGTATTTTTCTCAGGAGTGAGAACCAAAACCAGGAGTGGGTGATAAATGCAGAATTGGTGACTTGCTTCTATTATACCTTTTCTCTGATTGTTTCTCACCTGGTTTTGTCTCCCACTCCTGAGAAAAAATACTGACCGAATACTGACCGAATACTGATAGTGGGGCCGTGGCCTAAAGTTGACTCCCTCAAAAATAACGCAAACATAAAGGGTGAGTAAAGTAAGAAATTGAAAATGAAAAAATTATATTATGAATTCCCGTGTATAACATAAGTCTACCTCAGGCTCACCCGAAAGTCAGTGTATACAGAACTGTCTTCTGGTTTCCATTACCACAAGAGTAGCGTGATTACAAATTGCAGACTAAACAACCAGAGAGAAAAATATGATTATCTGGTAATTGCCACAGAAACACAAAGGGGAGGTACACTGACGAGCAAAAGGGTAACAATGTTTTGAACTTTTGACTTTCAGGCTCCATATCTCACCATCCACTAATGCTTTGATCATGCGACTACTATTATTTTATAGACAATCATCTTGGCTATCTTATATACAAATTTGACTTGCAACCATTTAGCATATGATTAGTTATGCAGATTCTTGTCATATAACTGCATTGTTACCGTTTTGCTCCTGGTGGTGGAAAAATATTTATCTTCCTGTGTGCTACAAAATACAACCTGTTCTCACATTCCCTAATAACGTTCGGAGCAGTAGTGGATGGTGAGATATGGAGCCTCAAAGTCAAAAGTTCAAAACATTGTTACCCTTTTGCTCGTCAGTGTAAATGAGACTGGAGGGATGTATTTGATAAAAATGTTTATATTAAAATGCTAAAAAACGTAAACTAATACATTATATACTAATACTGTAGTAGTCCCTTGAATATGGCATCGCCTTTATTGGCTGTATTTGCTTACATATCTAATGTGTAAGCTTTTATTTATTCCTATGTGTATGTCTCTCTCCAAAATGTAATATTCTCACAACACAAAAAAAATTTGAGGTAAAAATACCAAAACGAGTGCAGGTGAAAAATAGTGCAGTTGCCATTTGCAAACTAGTTTCCACTCTCATTTTTCGAGGCCCTTTTGAAAATAAAAGCAGGAACTGGAGTGATTTCTACGAGCAACTGCACTACTTTTCTCCTATATCAATCTTGATAAATCACCCATTTTGTTTTATAAAAAAAAAACTCATTCAGACGTCAGTTTTTTTCACAAAAAAACGGACCAAGTTTCATCATTGAGTTTCATCAGAGTTTAATCAAATTTTCATCAGAGGTTAGTCAGCTTCATCAGGTTTTTTTTACTGATGAGAAAAAAAGAAAAAAGTTTTTCCACCTTCTCCTATCAGTCAGTGAAAAACGGATAAGACATGGTTGTCATGCGAGTGCTGTTCGAGTTTTTTCACTAATCCATAGACCTCCATTGACAATTTTGATCTGACACTCATATCAATACTGGACATGTCTCCATGATTTTGCACAGACCACTCCAGTCCAGGGAAAAAAATCTGACATGTGAACATCCCCATAGACTATTATAGGTACAAGTGCTATCAGTGAAAAAAACGGCATAGCACTCGTACGTGAAAAACTGACATGTGAATGAGCCCTTAAGCGGGTATTCATATATGTTTGGTAAATATTGTCCCTTCCCCAACACTGTGATTTTATTGCTCCTGAGTTCAGTGTTTTTAACATGTCATGCAGCCAAGGCCAAAAGTGTTGAGACTAAGACAAATTTCGGATTTAGAAACTTTGCTGCTTCAGCATTTTTAGAGCTTTTAGGCAGATGTTTCTATGGTTACTGAAGCGCAACTATATGAATTTCACAATACTTTAAACTTTTATTAACAAATACATTAAGTTTATGCAAAAATTCAACATGTATAGTGTTGACCCTTGTTATTCAAGACTTCTTCGAGTCGCCTTTGTTGCTGGATATTAGCTTCTGAGCCAAATCCTGAATGATGGGAACCCATTCTTGTCTAATTAGTGCTTAGATTTTAATACAATTTCTGTGTTTTTTTGAGGATTGACTATATGTTCTCAATGGGAATGAGATCTGAGGCATATGCTGGCCTTACATCCAAAATTTCAATGTTATGCTCACTGAGCCACTTAGTTATTACTTTTGCTTTGTGATATGATGCTCCATCATGATGGAAAAAGCATTGTTCATCAAAAATTTGCTTCCGAATCGTGAAGGGGAGTTGCTCTTAGAGGATGTTTAGATACCATTCCTTATTCATGGCAGTGTTCTTAGGCAAAATTGTGAGTAAGCCCACTGCCTTGGATGAAAAGCATCCACACATATGAATGATCTCAGGATGCTTGATTTATTCGCATAACACAGGACTCATAGTAGAGCTCACATTTTCTTCTTCAGACAATCATTCTTCCAGATATCCTAAACAGACTAAAGGAAGCTTAATCAGAGAAAATAACTTTACAGGAATTACAGGGATTGGACTTCAGAGGACTGAGGTAAAATGATTTTCTTTGATAGAGCTCAGACTGTTTGGGACATCAGGAAAAATGAAGAAAAGGTGAGTACTACAATGAGTCTTGTGTCATGTCATCAGTAAAGCTTCCTGAGACTATTCTTGTATGGGGTTGTTTTTCATCCAAGGCAGTGCATTCTCCCACAATGTTGCCTAAGAACAAAGCCATGAATAAAGAATAATATCTAAGCATTCAAGAGCAACTTCTCCCAATGATCAAGATCAATTTGGTATTGAACAATGCTTTTCCCAGCATGATGGAGCACCATGTCACAAGGTAAAAATGATAACTAAGTGGCTCGGTGAACAAAACATTGAAATTTTAAGACTATTGCCAGGAAACTCTATAAATCTCAATCCCACTAAAAAGCTGTTGTCAATCCTCAAAAAGCGGGTGAACATACTAAAACACAGAAATTGTGATAAACTCCAAACACTGATTAAACAAGAATGGGCTGTCAACAGTCAGGATTTGTCCAAGAAGCTGATGTTCCGCATGTGAGGGCGAATTGGATAAGTCTTGAAAAATACAGGTCAATGATGTAAATATGGGGTCTTTGCATGAAGCTGATTTGTAAATAAAATGATAAAAAATTCTAAAAGGCTTATAATTGTACTTCAATAACCATAGAAACAAATTAGCAACAGATCTAAAAACACAGTATCAGCAAACTTTGTGAAAACCAAAATATGTGTCTAAAAACTTTTGGCCATGACTGTATACTAGGATTCTTGATCTTATCTGAAGATCTGATAATTTCATCTTTTTATTATGCAAAATGGTAATGTCTGCAAGAGACAGACCTAAATTGATAATTGATACTTTTAATAAAAGGTTGCTAAGTTATTAGTAGTCTTTCTTCATAGTTCATGCTCTGTCTGTGGTTACACCTCAGGTAATCATTATACAATGCCATCTAAGCCGCATTCAGAATTTCATGTTTCAGATATACATAATCATCTCCCGTAACAGCTACTTCAGCTCTTGGGAAATAAAAATGACCATTGTAAAACCAAAATCTGAGAATGTTTAATACCACTAACAGTTTTCTTCTGATACAAATCCATTACAGTGGAGCTCTTGGGATCTTCATTTTTTCACTCCTTCTACTGTCCTACTTGACCACTTTGGCAGGAAATATTCTTATAATCATTGTAACCTTGAAGCATCAGAGTCTCCAGACTCCCATGTACTTCTTTCTTTCAAACTTGTCCATTGTAGAAATATGTGTCACTACAACGATCACGCCCAAATTGTTGTCCATTGTTGCATTTGGAAACCGTGTCATTTCCTATTGGGGTTGCTCATTACAGTGCTACTTTTATTTCACTTTAGGTTCCATTGATTTCTTTCTCTTAGCAGTTATGTCTTTTGATAGGTATGTGGCAGTATGTCAACCTTTACATTATGTTACTGTGATGAATTACAGATTATGCCTATACCTTGCTGTAGGCTCTTGGTTGTTTGGCTTCGTAGATACTTTACCATCGACAATTTTCACTTACAAGCTACCATTTTGTGGAACTGAAATTGAACATTTTTTTTGCGACATTGATCCAATTCTAAAACTTGTCTGTGAAGACACTAGCTTTATAAAACTTCTAAGTCTGATAGCTTCTTCATTTACTATTCTTGGGTCAATTGCATGCATCACGGTATCTTATACACTTATTATCTTTGCCATTTTTAAAATACGGTCAGGTGGCCAGCGATGGAAGACTTTCTCCACCTGTTCCTCCCACCTCATGCTTGTTGTGATATTTTATTCAGGCTCTCTCTTTATGTGTTTGCGTTTCATTAATGGATCTACCTTTGAGTTCAACATAATGGCAGTTGTCCTGAATACAATAATAACACCTATGTTGAACCCATTCATCTATACACTGAGAAACAGCCAAGTACAGCATGCCATACGAGTAGCTTTTGTCTAGACTTGCAAATTAATGTGTATTTCCACTATTTTACTTTTTTTGCTTACTCCCCAAAAATATTCAAAAATAATTGCAAAATAGAAACCAATGTTTCCCAGATCAGGAACACTAAAAGTAGCATTGTTCTAAAAATACTTTTTCAAAAAGAAGGTAAGCCCTTTGATATCTTGGGCAACAAAGCACTAAACTATATATACAGAATAGTATGCATGTGAGCACTATGCCTTTTATATTATTATAATAAAATAAAAGGCATAGTGCTCACATGCATACTAATTATTATTATTAGTTTAATTATTATTATTATTATTATTATTATTATTATTAAAGCACCATTGATTTCATGGTGCTGTACAAGTACATGAAAAGGGGTTACATAAAAGAGACAAACATAAAAAATGGTGAACAAACTAAGAATGACAGACTGGTACCAAAAGAAGAGGATACTGCCCTTGCTGGCTTACTTTCTACTGGATAATGTGGAAGGAGACAGTAGGTTCGGGGGTTGCGGAAGCTTCGGTGGAGGTGAGGTACCAGGGGGTCATTGCAGAATGTAAGATTTCTTGAAGAGATTAGTTTTTAAGTTCCGTCTGAAGGTACCGAGTGTGGCGGATAATCAAATGTGTTGCGGTACAGAATTCCAGAGGATGAAGAATACTCGGGATAAATCTTGCAGGTGATTGGGTGAGGAACGCATGAGTGTGGAGGAGAGAAAGAGGACTTGGGAGGACTGGAGATTGCATGTTGCATGAAGATATCGGGAGATTAATTTGGATATACTTTATACGGAGAAGAGAGATTATAGACGGCTTTGTAGGTCAGTGTTAGCAGATTGAACTGGATACATTCAGGAATTGGGGGCTAATGAAGGGATTTGCAGAGGGGAGCAGCAGAGGAGTAACGTGGGGAGAGATGGATTAGTCGAGTAGCAGATTTAAGGAAGGACTGGAGAGGTCTACAGAGGAGGATATTGCAGTAGTCGAGGCAGGAGATGATGAAGGCATGCTCTAACATTTTAGTAGATTCAGGGTTGATGAAAGGACGGATTCTGGAAATATTTTTTGTTAGAGGCAGCAGTAGGTGGCAAGAGCTTGGATGTGCAGTTTGAAGGACAGAGCAGAGTCGAGGGTGATAGATAAAACTGGTAGGGATTTGGGTGAGATAAAAGAAAGATGATTTCAGTTCAGTTTTGTCCAAATTGAGTTTTAGTTAGGAGAAGAAGGAGAATATAGCTGATAGACAATCTGGTATTCTGGACAACAGAGAGGTGATGTCTGGACCAGCTGATGCATTTTCTCGCCTGATTCAGGCCATCTCTGAAGAGGTAGCTGGTCTGCAAATTCAGGTAGTGCAACAGCTGCAACAAGTTGTGGGTTACCTGGCGTCGGCTCATGCTCAGGCCGTGCCAGAACCCAAGGTTTCTCTTCCAGATAAATTTTCTGGGGGGTGAGACAATTTTTTTGTTTTCCGTGAAGTCTGTAAGCTTTATTTCGGGCTCCGGCCCCGTTCATCTGGAAGTGAGGATCAGCGGGTGGGGATTATAGTCTCTCTTCTTAACGGGGGCCCCCAGACCTGGGCCTTCTCCCTTCCGGTCGACTCACCATCGCTGCGGTCGGTGGATGGGTTTTTTGCTGCCCTGGCTCAGGTGTACGGTGAGCCTGATAGGTTGACCTTTGCCGAGTCTAATCTCCGTAAACTCAAGCAGGGAACACGGGCAGTGGAGGAGTACTGCTCGGAGTTTCGGAACTGGGCGACTGACACCCAGTGGAACAACCCAGCCCTCAGGAGTCAGTTCAGCTTGGGTTTGTCAGCTAGACTGCAAGACACTCTGGTTCAGTACACTGCACCTGAGTCATTGGAGGCTGCGATGTCCCTAGTCATACGGGTTGACAGACGCCAGAGGGAGAGACCAAGACCTACTTTGTCTCCTGTTCCTATCTCTGCTGAGGAGACTATACTTGATGAACCCATGAAGTTGGGGGTAGTAGGTTCTGGTGTTAAACCTCCTGTGGCTACTGTTCATCAAGTGGGTGGAGCTTGTTTTTTCTGTGGAAAATCTGACCATTTTATTAAGGTTTGTCCACTTCACTCCAAGACAACCACGCAGTCTCAGAAGCAGCCTACCTGGGGTCGTTTGGGAGAAGACGACCAGAAGGTTTATATTTCCTTCCTCGCTAGGTCTCTGTTCACACTATCTGCCGAGGTTGTAAAGCGTGGTAAAACCGAGACTGTTAGACTGTACCAGTACTGGTCGATAGCGGAGTGGGTGTCAATTTGATGGATTCTGGATGGATTGATGGATTTGATGGATGCCAGACAAGGCAGGCTATACTGCAACTCCGTCTTAACTATTTTGAGTGATAAAGATACATATAAGAGACTAACTACAGATCCTACATCATCATGCAAAATAACTCTTTCTAGAATTTTGAATGAAGGAGCTCAACTCGGTGTGATCAATTCCAAGATATCCAGATGGTTACTGCCGGATAACCCAATAATGCCCATATTTCATGGACTCACAAAAACTCACAAAAATGTGTTTCCACCACCTCTCCGGCCAATAATATCTGGCATAGGATCCCTAAATGAAAATCTAAGCAAATGGCTGGATGAACATCTCCAACCATTAATAACTAGAATTCCAGGTTATCTTCAGGACACATCCACTGTCCTCAAAGCAGTTGAACATTTTCAGTGGAAATCTGACTTCTGTATTGTGTCATTGGACAGAATTAATCTTTATTCTTCTATCCCTCATGCTCTGGCAAAGGTTGAAATCCAGCATCATCTGGACAACTACAGTGCTTACTCATCTGATATCAAGAATTTCATCTTAACATCTCTTGTTTATTTATTGAGTCATAATTTTTTCATGTTTGATCAGAGGTACAGGTGCATCTCACTAAATTAGAATATCATCAAAAAGTTAATTTATTTCAGCTCTTCAATACAAAAAGTGAAACTCATATATTATATAGAGTCATTACAAACAGAGTGAACTATTTAAAGTGTGTATTTTTGTTAATGTTGATGATTATGGCTTACAGCCAATGAAAACACAAAAGTCATTATCTCAATAAATTAGATTATAACTAGTGTTGAGCCACCCCCGTAGTGTTCGAGTTCGGTTCGGTTCGTCGAACACCCGTGTGTTCGCCGAACTGTTCGTCGAACTGTTCGTCGAACACCTTCGAACACCGTTAAAACCAATGGCAGGCAAACAAAAACACATAGAAACACATAGAAAACACCTTCAAAGGTGTCCAAAAGCTGACAAACTGCTCAGAAGACATAACTAACACATGGAAAAGTGACAAGTACATATAGTCATGCGAAAATAAAAGAGGTGGAGGAGTAAAAGGAGGGGGAGACACAGATATAGGCATGTCATGCCCTTCTAAAATCCAAAAAGTGAGAAGCCGACACGGCCAGTCCGCTCCTGCCCGTGCCACCTCCGTGTCGCCGGGTTTGTGCCAGAGCCGCGGTGAACCCTGACGGCCAGCCCCCCTCTCCCAATACTGGTGCCTGTCCGCTGGTGGGTCGAGCGAGCCCCCCTGTGGTGGAGGCAGCTCTAAGCTTTTTAATTTAAATTGTCTCTCTAATTTGAATGAATACACTTTAAATCCATTTACAAGGATCTATTGGAGGGCAAGTTTCATGCCAGCAGCCGCGGTAATTCCAGCTCCAGTAGCGTCCACTAAAGCTGCTGCAGTTAATAAGCTTTTATAAGGATCGAGCTCGGCTGTCCACCGCAAGGCATCCTACTGCCAGTCCCAGCCCCTATGCCTTGGGGTGCCTCCTGATGCTCTTCACTAAGTATCTCATGGTCCCGAAGCATTTCCTTTGAAAAAATTAAGTGTCTAAACTACAGGTGGTGCAGCTTGCTTAACAGCCGGGATAATCCGCTGACTAGCAGACACTGCTACTAGGCACAAAGTATTTCCTGGGCTAGATGCAGTTAAAAATTTGTAATTAGATACTCTCGTTGGATGCTGAGAAAGCATTCCATAGAGTCTCCTGGCACGCCATATATGATTCTCTTAAAAAGCTTGGGGTAGGGGTCTAGGGGACCCTTTTATAGACAAAATCACGGCCCTGTATCGCAATACGTCACCTAGGCTGAAGATAAATGGAACTGTAGCACCCTGAGGGCTCGGTTGCTACAGACGTATTGCACCTCACCCAGAGGTGTGATATCTCACTCTCAGGTAAGGATGGAGTGTGGATCAGGACCCGACACCTGCATGCATTACACCACATTGCCGTGGGGCAGGGCGACCAATATGCCCCTGAGATGGGCACGACAGTCCCTGTCCCTGGCTGGAGTGGGGGGAGGGAACACTGAGGAAGGGGAACCCTGTAGTGCAGGAGCAGGGAGGAAGCAGTTCCTGGGTGCATTGAGAAGGGAGTATAAAAGGTGGGCACCATCTTAGTTCAGTGCAGAGAAGTCTGAGCAGAAGTGGCAGGGAGCAGGGGCTCTGCATGAGCTCTGCTCCGGAGGCGGGCCTAGTAACAGAGGCCCAGGCCTGGAAGAGGGAGAAG
Source organism: Phyllobates terribilis (assembly GCF_046119375.1). Taxonomy (NCBI): domain Eukaryota; kingdom Metazoa; phylum Chordata; class Amphibia; order Anura; family Dendrobatidae; genus Phyllobates; species Phyllobates terribilis. The sequence continues at coordinate 249,904,680 of NW_027362761.1, forward strand.
GAAGGAAGAGGAGCGGAGAAGGCTCCAGGAACGAGGAATGAAGGGATCCCAGGGGTGCGGACGGGCGAGTCGCCACCGCACGCCCGAATCCACCTGCGTGGAGGGGTCAGGCCAAAGGGGGAGACCGGTCCCCGAACTAGAGGACAGCAGGAAACGACCCTCAGCTAGAAACCGGAGGCTCTGACATTTTATGTGGCGCAGCCCCTCGCTACACCCGCTAGGAAGGCACCACATAGGGTCAGGTAAACTGGCGCCAAGTTTACCAAGAGGAGGCCCGAGGCAGCCGGACAGAAGTGTTGGTAAGAAAGGCCAGACAAAGGACACACAAAGGGGGTCCTGTGAAGTGCTCCAAAGTTATCTGGGAGTTGTCTGAGCCCCTCACCTGGTGAGCACAGTACGACGTGGGCAGCCGTTACCTGCAGACATGGTCTGGATAATAAGAACTGTGAGTAAAGGCCCTGAACTGCATCACTGACTCCGTGTCGTTACTGCTGCTGCCCTGCACCATCACCCCCATCCTCCGCATACACTGCCCTGAGGCTATACTCCTCCCGTGGGGAGTTATGCTACGCTCTGCTGCACCCACAACACCAGCCTCAGCGGTCTGCCCTGTAGCGGCGGTTCACTCTGACCGCAATCCACGGGTGGCGTAGTCGGACATTTAAACATCAAAACCACATAAATAGTTCCGCCACTGGTTTGACCGCCCTGAGCCACGGAACCGGGTCGCCGCCACGAAGACTACAACCACCAGCATCCACCAAAAAGGGTCCTGCTCCGGGTGTCCCAAGGCCCAGGGGGTGCGTCAGAACATTTTCATCACCTTTCACAATCACCAATGGGACAAGGCAGTGATGTCCTCTGTCCCCTCTCTTATACATCCTAGTGACGGAGCACCTGCTCTCATCAATTCGCCATAACCCCAATATTAGGTGGATTGAGGTGGGAGGCACCGAGTACAAGTGCTCTCTATTTGCTGATGATGTCCTAGTATATATCACTCAATCACATATATCCATCCATGCTGTTATGGCTGAAATAGATCACTTTGTTACATGGTAAAATTTTAAAATCAATGCAGCGAAGTCTGAGGCCCTCGATGTCTCCCTCCCCAAATCCATATAGGATTCCATCCAGTCCAACTTTCCCTTTGCCTGGCCCTCACAGGGTATCAAATACTTAGGAATTCCTATTCATAGAGACCTCTCCCATCTATGTTATCTTAATTTTGGGCCCTTTATTGAACAACTCCATACAGACCACGGTTGGCAAGTTAGAACTGTAAGATTCACTACGTGAACCACTGGTGTTTTGTGGAAAAGCACAACAAGATGCAGGGTCCTTCAGAGGTTTGCAGCTGTGCATGCGCCATCCTGTCGACCTCCTCTATCCACTTCACACAAGCAGAAACGGCTCCAGTGGGCCAAACATTACATGAAGACTGATTTCAAAACTGTTTTGTTCACGGATGAGTGCCGTGCAGCGCTCGATGGTCCAGATGGATGGAGTGGAGGATGGCTGGTTGATGGACACCCCACGCAAACACGGCTACAGCGCCAACAAGGAGGAGGTGGAGTAATGTTTTGGGCTGGAATCATGGGGAGAGAGATTGTCGGCCCCTTTAGGATCCCTGAAGGCGCTAAAGATGAACTCCATAATGTATGTGGATTTTCTCAAACAGCACTTCCTGCCATGGTTCAAGAAGAAGAACCGTGTATTTCACAGCAAGATCATTTTTCTGCATGATAATGCACCATCTCATGCTGCACATAAAACATCTGCATCTCTGGCTGATATGGGCATAAAAGGGGACAAACTTATGGTGTGACCCCCATGCTCCCCTGACCTCTACCCCATTCAGAACCTTTGGAGCATCATTAAAAGGAGTGTCTATGATGGCGGGAGGCAGTTCACATCTAAGCAACAGCTCTGGGACGGTATTCTGTCCTCATGCAAAACAATTGAAGCAGAAACCATCCAACACCTGACAAATTCAATGGACGAGAGAGTTCAGAAGCTCCTTTCGAACAAGGGGTCCTATGTGAAAATGTAACATCACCTAGAATAAAGTTTTGAGTTGAAAACTGTTTGATTTCAGTTTCTAACAACCTGCTAATGCTTATAATTTCAAAAATGACCATTTTTTTGGTCTTTATTAAAATGAAAAGGTTGATCGAAAAGTTTGGGGGATCTAAGAGTGTGGCAACCCAGTAGTCATGATTACTTCGAATTCTGACAATATGAGGGTCATGCTGCAGGTAGTGCAGCAAGAAGGCACTTATGTGCCTTGCGCATCTCGGAGCCCCAAAATTATTTTCCGGGCTAGATGCAGCTAAAAATTATTTTTAATTTTAAATCTGGTGAAGCTTTAGTATAGATGGCCTAATAGGATCAGTGCTGCACACTGCTACAAAGCCCAAATTATTTTCCAGTCAAGATACAGATAAACATGATTAGTAATTTGAAAGCTTAAAACGGTTGGTAGGGTGATTTTAACCAATCATCAAGCTTTTACTCTCCCCAGGATGACACAGGGGTAGAAAAGTCGTTTCGGATCCATGATTTGTTCATCTTTATGAACGTGAGTCTGTCTACATTATCAGTGGAGAGCCGCGTGCGCTTATCTGTCAGCACACCACCAGCAGCGCTGAACACACGTTCAGACAGAACGCTGGCTGCGGGGCATGACAAGATCTCCAAGGCGTAAGTGGCTAGCTCCGGCCATTTATCCAGATTGGAAGCCCAAAAAGAGCAAGGGTCCAGTGACACAGTCGTGGCTTCAATGTTTACTTGGAGATACTCCTGTTCCATCGTCTCTAGGCGTTGACTATGTGTCAGACTTCTTGTCTCCTGTGGCCTTGCAAAGGATGGGCTAAAAAAGTGGTGAAATGATTCCGCAAAATTGATGTTACCAGCAGATACTGTGGTTCTGTTACGGTTTGAGTGCTGAACACTTGACGGTCCCACGGTTGGCAAGTTGGAACTGTGAGATTCACTACGTGCACCACTGGTATTTTGTGGAAAAGCACATGTAAGATTCTGCAACAGTCTCTGCTGATACTCCTGCATGCGTGCATCCCTTTCTATGGCAGGAATAATTTCTGCAAATTTACTTTTGTACCGGGGATCTAACAGTGTGGCAACCCAGTAGTCAGGATTATTTCTAATTCTCACAATTCGAGGGTCATGTTGCAGGTAGTGCAGCAAGAAGGCACTCATGTGTGTTGCGCATCCAGGAGCACCAAGTCCCTGTTGTGTTGGTGACGAGGTAACAATCATGCTTCCTTCCTCTGTCCTCTCCCCCCAACCTCGCACAACAGAAATGTGATCAAGGTCTCCCTCATCTGATGAGTCTTCCATCAGTTCGTCCTCCACTTCTTCCTGGGCTCCTGCACCTTCCTCACTAGTTTGGCTGCTACCATGCGCCCTGGTAAAACCATCTCCCCCACCCTCACATGCCTGCCACCTTGGTGCTGCCGACCGTCTGGACCTTGCAGATGTTAGCCCTTCCGCATACCACTCCTCCTCCTCTACTTCCTCCACCTCCTCTTGTGCCACCACCTGACTCCGAATTCTGTTTAACATGTGCTCCAGCATGTAAATCACCGGAATAGTCATGCTGATAATGGCATCGTCAGCACTAAACATCTTCGTCGCCATTTCAAAACTGTGCAGAAGGGTGCATAGGTCCCTGATCTGAGACCACTCCTCCAGCGTGATTTGCCCCACCTCTGAATCTCGTTGGCCCAGGCTATACGTCAGAACGTATTGCACCAGGGCTTGTCGGTGCTGCCACAGTCGCTGCAACATGTGCAGAGTTGAATTCCACCGGGTAGGCACATCGCATTTTAGCCGGTGAAGTGGCAGGCCCAACGACTTCTGTAGAGATGTAAGTCGCTGAGCTGCGGGATGCGAATGGCGGAAGTGAGCACACAGCGACCGTGCCCTCTGCAGAAGGCCATGTAGTCCGGGATAGTGGGCTAAAAATTGCTGGACAACCAGGTTCAACACGTGAGCCATACAAGGCACGTGTGTGACATTGCCCCGGCGAAGGGCCGCACCCAGGTTTGCAGCATTGTCGCACACGGCCTTCCCTGGTTTCAGGTCCAGTGGAGACAACCATTCATGAAATTGGTTCTCCAGAGCTGACCACAACTCCTCAGCTGTGTGACTCACATTTCCCAGACATTTCAATGTAAAAACCGCCTGATGACGTTGAGCCCTACTGCCAGCATAGTAAGGAGGTGTGCAGGATCCCTTCTGCGCAGTTAGAAAGCTTGTGGCATGACCAGACAGGCTTTGGGTGCAGGTGGAAGACCGAGAGGAGGTTGAGGAGGCAGAAGCAGTGGAGGAACTTTGACATAAAGAGGATTGACGCACAACTCGTGGGGACGGCAAGACTTGGACAGCAGCCCCTTGTCCTGCTGTCACCATAGTTACCCAGTGCCCAGTCAGCGACATGTAACGCCCCTGTCCATGCCTACTCGTCCAAGTGTCTGTGGTGAAATGCACCCTGTCACACACAGAGTTTCTCAAAGAAGCGGTGATGTTATGTGCGACATGCTGGTGGAGCGCAGGCACACCTTTCTTTGAGAAGTAGTGCCGACTGGGCATCTGGTACTGGGGCACTGCGACGGACATAAGGTCTCGAAAATCCTCTGTGTCCACCAGGCGGAAAGGCAGCATTTCTGTAGCCAAGAGCTTGCAGATGGTGAAATTCAACCTCTTAGCTTTCTCATGGCTAGGAGGAAATGGTCTTTTACTTGTCCACATCTGAGGGACCGAGGGCTGGCTATTGTGCTTAGACGGGGTTGATAAGGGTGTCCCCGGCAAACTGCCGGTCTGTGAGGAAGAGTTGGGTCATCTTTATCGATCTGAAAAAATGCCCAGGCTATGCAAGGCTTAGCACCCATGCGACCTGAAGAGCCACCACGACTTGTGGTGAGAGGCAGAGTTGTGTTTGAGGATGCAGTTGTTGACGTGCTTCCAGTACTACGTCTCTGTCCAGGAAGGCGCAACCTGACCTCGTCGTCACTAGCATCTTCCTCCACCTCCTCTTCTGACCTCATCTCTTGGCTGACTGTGGGTTGACAGTAAGTGGGATCTCCGACCTCATCATCATCACCCTGTGCGTTATCACACCCGTCGTCCTCAGAGCCAACCTGTTCCTGCCCTGACAAAAAACTAAAGTTGTCGCTCCAATCAGGTATTTGAGTCTTATCATCGTCTTCCTCATTGTCTCCACCAACAGGAGTTACAGTTTGGGAATGAGGGTCTACATTATGGTCAGAACCTTCTGCGTCTGGTCCTGGATCCGACTCATAAAGATTCTGGGCATCAGTGCAGATCATTTCCTCGTCTGGATTCACAGAAGCGCTGGAGTCGACCTCTGATTCCCAGGCTATAGTATGAGTAAACAGCTCTGCAGACTCAACCATCTGTTCTACCTCATACTCAGACGGGCAGCTGGAGATTTGGGAGCTGTGAGGAAGCAAGTGCGATTTGGGTGACACCTTTGAGGACTGGAGTATTTGTGATGTTGAAGTTGATGTGGAGGAGAGCCCACTTAAAGGAGCACTTGATATCCATTGAAGCACCTGCTGTTTTTGTGCCTCATCTGGAATTTGTAGCGATTGGCGTGGCCGTAAGAAAGGGATCTTATCACATTGTCCGCTAAAAGAAGTAGACATTTTAGTTTGGCTGGAAGATGGTCTTTCTTCTGCAGATGTTACTGTTGCTTTAACACCTACCCCACGGACACAACCTTTTTTCCCCTTCCCAACACGCCTATTCCCCTTTCCACCAGCAGCAGGCCTTTTTCCACTCATTTTGGTGGTTAACTAATTCACAACTCTGGAGTTGTTTGCACAAAAAAACAATGGATGGTAACCGAGCAGAGCTGAGTGGCCAAACTGTGGTATTAGGCCAAAACTATTGGCTGGGTTAGATGCAGAAAAAAATTATTTTGAATTTGCAACCTGATGGAGGTCAGTATAGATGGATTAATAGAACAAGACCCACACACAGCTAGAAGCCCAATATTTTTTCAGAGGTAGATGCAGGAAAAAAATATATTCAGTTTGCAACCTGATGGAGGTCAGTATAGATGGACTAATACAACAAGTCCCACACACAGCTAGAAGCCCAATATTTTTTCAGAGGTAGATGCAGAAAAAAATATATTCAGTTTGCAACCTGATGGAGGTCAGTATAGATGGACTAATACAACAAGTCCCACACACAGCTAGAAGCCCAAATATTTTTTCAGAGGTACTGTAGATGCAGATAAAAATTAGTTTTAATTTGCAACCTGATGGAGGTCAGTATAGATGGACTAATAGAGAAAGTCCGACACACTACTAGAAGGCCAAATATTTTTTCAGAGCTAGATGCAGAAAAAAATTATATTCAGTTTGCAACCTGATGGAGGTCAGTATAGATGGACTAATAGAGAAAGTCCGACACACTACTAGAAGGCCAAATATTTTTTCAGAGCTAGATGCAGAAAAAAATTATATTCAGTTTGCAACCTGATGGAGGTCAGTATAGATGGATTAATAGAACAAGACCCACACACAGCTAGAAGCCCAATATTTTTTCAGAGGTAGATGCAGGAAAAAAATATATTCAGTTTGCAACCTGATGGAGGTCAGTATAGATGGACTAATTCAACAAGTCCCACACACAGGTAGAAGCCCAAATATTTTTTCAGAGGTACTGTAGATGCAGATAAAAATTAGTTTTAATTTGCAACCTGATGGAGGTCAGTATAGATGGACTAATAGAATGATGCTATGCCCAAAAGATTTTACTTCACTAGGTGCAGTAAAAAAATTGGTATTCTATACACAGGTGGTATATCTTGCAACACAGATAGGCTACTCCACTGACTAACACACTCTGCAATAGGCCAAAAAGGATTAGCTTTGCTAGATTCAGCCAAATGCTGTGAAAAAAACTTGCACAGCACTGGCACAGACCTGCCTGGCAAAAACTGATAGGAACTGATGTAACCTAGTCCTGAAAAGGACTCCAATTACAATTAGTCTTTACTCCCACAACCTATCTATTTAAGAGCACAGACCTCCCTGATAAAAGTCGTAGGAAATGCTGTAACCTAGTCCTTAAAAGGACTGCAATCACAACTATTCCTTACTCCCAAGCTATCTGTATATTTGTGCGAAAATTGGCTTGAAATTAACAAGGTATAGCGCACACAGCAACAGCGGTGCCGTCTAACACGCAGCTGCAGCAGTGAGAAAATGGTGGCGACGGGGAAAATGGCTTGGTCTTATAGGGCAAGGACATGTGACATACACTGCCAATGACACATGCCCTTGCTTGTGTGAAAAAAAGCACTTCGCTCCGTGTGTGCGCTGCTGATAGGCTGACAGATTGCACCTCCCCACTGCAAATGCGGGAAAGAGAAAAAAAAATGGAGATCTTCATTGTTCCTGCAGAGATCCATCCCCTGCCCCTCCCCCCACCCCGCTGTACACTCAAACTGCGTATTAACATTAATTTTCATCATTACTGAGAAAAAATCCAGTTATGATTTTGGTGCACGAACAGTTATCGAACATAACCTCGAACAGCCGAATTTTTCTCAAATTGTTCGTGTTCGCCGAACGGCTCGAACACCGCCCAAAACAGCTCGAATTTGAGATTGGCGAACAGTTCGAGTAGAACAACGCTCATCTCTAATTATAACACCAGCTTGAAAAATGTTTTTGAAATCTGAAATGTTGCCTACTGAAATGTATGTTCAGTAAATGCACTCAATACTTGGTCGGGGCTCCTTTTGCATCAATTACTGCATCAATGCGGCGTGGCATGGATGCGATCAGCCTGTGGCACTGCTGAGGTGTTATGGAAACCCAGGTTGCTTTGATAGCAGCCTTCAGCTCGTCTGCATTGTTAGGTCTGGTGTCTCTCATCTTCCTCTTGACAATATCCCATAGATTCTCTATGGGGTTAAGGTCAGGCAAGTTTGCTGGCCAATCAAGCACAGTGATACTGTTGTTTTTAAACCAGGTATTGGTACTTTTGGCAGTGTGGACAGGTGCCAAGTTCTGCTGGAGAATGAAATTTCCATCTCCAAAAAGCTTGTCAGCAGAGGGAAACATGAAGTGCTCTAAAATTTCCTGTTAGATGGCTGAGCTGACTTTGGTCTTGATAAAACACAGTGGACCTACACCAGCAGATGACAAGGCTCCCCAAACCATCACTGATTGTGGAAACTTCACACTAGACTTCAAGCAGCTTGGATTGTGTGCCTCTCCACTCTTCCTCCAGACTCTGGGACCTTGATATCCAAATGAAAATTGGAACTCTGGGACCTTGTGGAGTGTGTCAATGACTGCTTTCTGGACATCTGTCAAGTCAGCAGTCTTCCCCATGATAGTGGAGCCTACTGAAACAGACTAAGGGGCCTTTTTAAATGCTTAGGAAGCCTTTGCAGGTTTTTTTTATTAATTATTCAAATTTACTGAGATAATGACTTTTGTGTTTTCATTGGCTGTAAGCCATAATCATCAACATTAACAGAAATAAACACTTGAAATAGATCACTCTGTTTGTAATGACTCTATAGAATATATGAGTTTCACTTTTTGTATTGAAGAACTGAAATAAATTAAGTTTGTGATGATATTCTAATTTAGTGAGATGCACCTGTATTATCTACAAACCCTAGGCGCTCCTATGGGGTCTAAATTCTCACCCACTCTAGCAATATTCTTTATGGCATGGTGGGAAGAAAATGTCATATTCCATTTTTCCACAACATAATATGGTACGGTCATTTTGTGGATGACCTTTTGATGATATGGAGGGGAGATATTAACAGAATAGCGGATTTTCACCATTACATATATTCAAACAACTGTAATTTACGGTTTACATTGAATGCCCCCTCCAATTGTATTTCATTTTTGGATATCACTTTGGTAGGGAATCAAATCTCTCATGGGGTCGACACTATGCTGTATAGAAAGGAGAATGCAGGAAACACTACTTTGCGATCTTCCAGTTCCCATCCCCAGCACACAATACAAGCGATTCCACATGGGGAGTTCATAAGAGCCAGACGCATTTGCTCTAGTGGTGAAGCTTTTCTCTCAGAAGGAGCAACTATCTGCAAAAGGCTATCTGATAGGGGATACAACAGGAAACATATAAACAAAGCATTTGTGAACGCATTTGAAAAACAACGAAGCATTTTACTGTGCTAAAATGGTGCAAACAGCAACAAATCTGACCCAAATTCCACAATTACTTTTTCAACATCATATAGTAGACAGTTCAATAATATCAATGATATAATTTTAAAATACCTACCCATAGTCAACCAGGACAATACTTTGAAAAAAATCTTACAGAATGGCTGCAGAGCTGTAGCCGAGAGAGGTATGTCACTTGGCAACATGCTGTCTCCAAGCATGATTAAACCTACACGCCCTTCTACTACATGGCTTGCATGCAAAGGTTTCCACAAATGTTCCAGCGATCGCTGCAATGTTTGCATTTTTGCTATTAATGGAAAAAAAAGTTTCTCTCTTCCCCCAGGCACAGTTCACACCATCAGGTCATTCATCAATTGTGACTCTGATCACATAGTGTATTGCATTGAAAGCCAAACTTGCAATGTTAAATACATTGGATGCACAATCAGAAAAATAAAAAAAAGAATTGCTGAACATATAGCAAACATAAAAAATAACAATAGCACGTATTCAGGTGCTGTGAAGCATTTTGTTTCAATGCACAGAGATGATTTATCACATTTTTCCTTTTTTGAAATTGAGAGGGTTAAAAGCCCAACCGTGGAGGGAACTGGCAAAAAGCCTTAGCATTTAGAGAAGCATATTGGATTCTTCATTTAGATACAAAGTTCCCTAAAGGCATGAATTATAAAAATTATCTGTTTTAAATCTATTAACTAACATAGGTCATTATTAGTGTTGAGCGAGCACTAAAATGCTCGGGTGCTCGAAGCTCGGGCCGAGCTCGCCGTGATACTCGGGTGCTCGACCCGAGCAACGAGCCCAATGTTAGTCTATGGGAGACCCGAGCATTTTTTGCGGCGGCACCCCCGGCAGTCTTTTAAAAGCCTAACAAGTGCCCAAAACGATAGTGACAGTGCTCAAATGACATGGGGACAGCATGGGGATCGCCCCAGGAAGTATTTCTGACCCCCAGGTCACTGCTGTCAACAACGTGGTCAGAGGTATTAAGTCACTTTTAAGGGCTCACAATAAAACACTCAAAAACGAAACTGAAGCTGCTTTCCTGTGAACTATGTTAAGGAAGTTCCTTTCCAGGGTAAAGACTTGTGTATAAGGTAAAATAAATAACAAAAAAAAAACATACTCCTCCACACCTTGGGCTATGTTCACAAGTAGCATTTTTTATGCATTTTTGCACTTTTGTATTGCTTTCAACAGTGACAAATGCATTCACCGGGAAATGTCATTTTAACATTTTACAACCTTATCTGGCCATGCGCTGTGTGACACATGCATACAGTGCTGAAAAGACATGGGAACAGCATGAGGAAGACCCCTGGAAGCATCTCTGACACCCAGGTCAGTGCCTAAAAGTGTGCCCATCAAAAGTCATCCTTGCCGCATCAGAAGATGCAGACTTGCAACTATCCCCGTGCAAGTCCTTCTCCCAGAGCAGTGTTCAATTGTACCTCCCCTATTCCTAGCAATGCAAGCGCGAGTATGCAGCCTGCCACCCACCCACCCCCAGGCTGCAATACCATACTGCTTGCTTGCACTTGAAATTGGGCCTTTTAGGCATGTGGAGGCGGAATCTGGCCTCCACGTCAAGGCTGCGTTGGTGGCCTGGTATCCATACTCAGTCCCCAGCCGCCCGACGGCCGGGTGTCCACACTCGGTACACAGCCACCAGGGGGTGGCCGGTTGTCCATAAACGATCCCCAGCCACTCCTATTTCTCCTGTCAACTTCCCCCACACACTTTTCTTAGCCCGGCCTGCTTTAGGGCAGCATTGGACGAGTCCACCAGAGAACCAGACTCCTCCGGTGGGCCCTGGCTTCCCCATCAGGGGAGTTGAGAGTGCCAAGGTGAGGAGCATGATGATGATGATAGAAGTTAGCATCTGCTTTGTTTTCTTGGAATGCAAGCGTAAGTGTGCAGCCTGTCACCCACCCACCCCCAGGCTGCAATACCATACTGCTAGCTTGCACTTGAAATGAGGCCTTTTAGTTTGGAGGAGGCCGAAGCTGGCCACTACCTCAGGCTGCTTCGGCAGTGAGGTATCCATACTCAGTCCCCAGCCACCCGGCGGCCGGGTGTCCACGCTCAGTCCCCAGCCGCCTGGGGGCGGCCGGGTGTCCATAAACGGACCCCAGCCGTCCCTATTTCTCCTGTCACCTTCCCACACACTTTTCTTAGCCTGGCCTGCTTTAGGGCAGCATTGGACGAGCCCACCAGAGAACCAGACTCCTCTGGTAGGACCTGGCTTCTCCATCAGGGGAGTTGAGAGTGCGAAGGTGAGGAGCATGATGATGATGATAGAAGTTAGCATCTGCTTTGTTTTATTGGAATGCAAGTGTAAGTGTGCAGCCTGCCACCCACCCACCCCCAGGCTGCAATACCATACTGCTAGCTTGCACTTGAAATGGGACCTTTTAGTTTGGAGGAGGCCGAAGCTAGCCACTACCTCATGGCTGCTTCGGCAGCGAGGTATCCATACTCAGTCCCCAACCGCCCCTATTTGACCCGGTGTGCCTTATACATAAGATTAAGCTCGCATACCAAAACATTACCTGTGCCCTCCCCAGTGCATTTAGCCTATTCCGCTGTAGTGTGTGCATGCCAAACCCCTGTTCATGGTACATGCGAAGATGCCTCCCACCCTGCACCTGTCGTTGCAGACTTGCAACTATCCCCATTCAAGTACTTGTCCCAGGGCAGTGTTCAATTGTACCTCTCCCATTCCTTGCAATGCAAGCGCAAGTATGCAGCCTGCCACCCACCCACCCACCCCATGGCTGCAATACCATACTGCTTGCTTGCACTTGAAATTGGGCCTTTTAGGCATGTGGAGGCGGAATCCGGCCACCACGTCAAGGCTGCCGGGTGTCCACACTCGGTCCCCAACCGACAGCGGGAGGCCGGGTGTCCATACTCTGTCCCCAACCGCCAGTGGGAGGCCGGATGTCCATACTCGGTCCCCAGCCGCCCCGTGGCCGGGTGTCCACACACGGTCCCCAGCCACCAGGGGGCGGCCGGGTGTCCATACTCGGTCCCCAGCCACCCCGAGGCCGGTTGTCCACACACGGTCTCCAGCCGCCCCTATTTCTCCTGTCAACTTCCCCCCACACACTTTTCTTAGCCCGGCCTGCTTTAGGGCAGCATTGGACGAGCCCACCAGAGAACCAGACTCCTCCGGTGGGCCCTGGCTTCTCCATCAGGGGAGTTGAGAGTGCCAAGGTGAGGATGATGATGATAGAAGTTAGCATCTGCTTTGTTTTCTTGGAATGCAAGCGCATGTATGTAGTAGCGGCTAGGCCTGAGGTGGTCAGCGTTTTGGCGCATATCCTACCTCCTCCAAGGATTACTGGATGTTTTCCTGCTACTATCCCAGTTCTATGACTCCCGTTAAAACAAAGCTTCAGGGACCATTCACATCAATATCAGGCCAGTCAACCACATATGTCTTATTGGATATGTTTCTGTAACAAAAGGAGCAGTTTGGCTACACAGTTATAGGGCATACAGTGAGTGCAATGCCTACCAAAAATTTCGAGGCACTCCAATGTCCCTTGGAAATGACATGGAGGTCAGAGGGCCTTAACTAAACCGTTTTTTCCATTTATAGCAACTGGGTCTCCTGTACACTGTTGGCCTAAGCAGTGAATGGAAGGCTTTCCAAAAATTATGAGGAACTGCAATGCCCCTTGAAACAGACGTGGATTACAGCATACTAGAAACCTTCTACCCATTATTGGGGAGTGGGTCTCCCTTAGATTTCGCCTTTGCATTGAAAAGTAAAAGCTGACTAAAATTAGGAGGAAATGCAATGCCCGTTGGAAGAGTCGTGGAGGTTAGAGGTAAATAAAAACAACATTTCAATGCCCCTTGGAAGAGCTGTGGAGTTCAGAGTGGCTTAAGAAGACGCTTTTAATGCCCCTTTGAAGAGACGTGGATGTCACAGTAACTTAACAAGACGGTTTTAATGCCCCTCGGAAGAGACGTGGAGGTCCCAGTATCTTAACAAGACGGTTTTAATGCCCCTTGGAAAAGTGGTGAAGCTCCCAGTAGCTTAACAAGACGGTTTGAATGCCCCTTGGAAAAGTGGTGGAGGTCGCAGTAGCTTAACAACACGGTTTGAATGCCCCTTGGAAGAGACGTGGAGGTCCTAGTAGCTTAAAAAGACAGTTTGAATGCCCCTTGGAAGAGACGTGAAGGTCCCAGTAGCTTAACAAGACGCTTTTAATGCCCCTCGGAAGAGACGTGGAGGTCACAGTAGCTTAACAAGACGGTTTTAATGCCCCTTGGAAAACTGGTGGAGGTCCCAGTAGCTTAACAAGACAGTTTTAATGCCCCTTGGAAAAGTTCTGGAGGTCACAGTAGCATAACAAGACGGTTTGAATGCCCCTTGGAAAAGTGGTGGAGGTCGCAGTAGCTTAACAAGACGGTTTGAATCCCCCTTGGAAGAGACGTGGAGGTCCCAGTAGCTTAACAAGACGGTTTGAATGCTCCTTGGAAGAGACGTGGAGGTCCCAGTAGCTTAACAAGACGGTTTTAATGCCACTCAGAAAAGTGGTGGAGGTCGCAGTAGCTTAACAAGATGCTTTAATGCCCCTCAGAAGAGACGTGGAGGTCGCAGTAGCTTAACAAGACACTTTTAATGCCCCTCTGAAGAGACGTGGAGGTCCCAGTAGCTTAACAAGACGGTTTTAATGCCCCTAGGAAAAGTGGTGGAGGTCTCAGTAGCTTAACAAGACGCTTTTAATGCCCCTCAGAAGAGACGTGGGGGTCGAAGTAGCTTAACTACACGGTTTTAATGCCCCCTGGAAAAGTGGTGGAGGTCACAGTAGCTTAACAAGACGGTTTGAATGCCCCTTGGAAAAGTGGTGGAGGTCCCAGTAGCTTAACAAGACGGTTTGAATGCCCCTTGGAAGAGACGTGGAGGTCCCAGTAGCTTAAGAAGACGGTTTAAATGCCCCATGGAAAAGTGATGGAGGTCGCAGTAGCTTAACAAGACAGTTTTAATGCCCCTTGGAAGAGACGTGGAGGTCCAGGTAGCTTAACAAGACGGTTTGAATGCCCCTTGGAAAAGTGGTGGAGGTCCCAGTAGCTTAACAAGATGGTTTTAATGCCCCTTACAAGAGCCATACAGTACAGCATCTTAAAAATATTATTCCCATTATTGGGGAGTGGGTCTCCCACAGTCTTTTCTTATGCCTTCCAAGCAAAACCTGACAAAAATAAGGACGAAGGAACTTTTAATAATGGCAACACGGACCACAGTCACCCTGGTGGTATAGTGGTGGTTGAGGCTGAGGATAAGGAAAAGAACATAAAACAGCCGAAATGAGGAAGCGTATACCCATGTGTGGGTGTTAAGCGGTGCATGTGAATACACCTCCCGAAATAACACAGTGGATTTGACTTTATGTTACTCTGCTGTCATTTGGTGGTGATGAGAAGTCTGGCCCAATCCAGCCCTTGTTCATTTTGATAAGGGTCAGCTTGTCAACATTGTCAGTTGACAGGCGAGTGCGCTTATCAGTTATAATTCCCCCAGCGGCACTAAAAACACGCTCCGATAACACGCTAGCGTCAGGGCAGGCCAGAACCTCCAAGGCGTACAGAGCGAGTTCATTCCAAGTGTCCAGCTTGGATACCCAATAATTAAAAGGCACAGAGGAATCACGGAGGATGCTGGTACGGTCGGCAAGGTACTCCCTCACCATCTTTTGAAACTTTCGACTCCTTGTGAGAGTACCCCGCACCTCAGGGTCTGTCCGAAGGGAGGGTCTGAGAAAACTGTCCCAGAACGTTGACAGTGTTCCCCTGTCTCTGCTGGATTGGAGTTGCGTCTCTCTCGCATGTACGCCTTGGTTGGGCAACGAACTGTGACCTCTGCCGCTAGCGTGTTCAGATGGGAATTTTTTTAACAGTTCTGCAGCAAGGGCCTTATGGTACTGCCCCATTTTTGTAGACCTCTTCACCTCAGGAATAAGAGACTGAAAGTTATCCTTGTAGCGGGGGTCTAAAAGTGTCACCAACCAGTAATGACTGTCACCCAACATTTTGACAACGCGAGGGTCACGGTTAAGGCAGCGTAACATAAAGTCAGCCATGCATGCCAGACTGGTAACGGGCAAGACTTCCGTGTCCTCAACAAGATGACGACTGACCATGTTCTCCTCCTCCTCCTCCTCCTCCCCCCTGTCCTCAGGCCACCCACGCTGAACCGACGGTATGACAGTTGTACAGGTACTACCGTCTAAAGCGCATGATACAAGCTCCTGTTCTTCCTCCTCCTCCTCCTCTCCCTCATTGTCCCCCAATGCACGTTGGGATGAGATGAGGCTGGGCTGTGTGTAATCGACCGCTACGGCTTCTTGATCCATCTCATCATACTCTGGCTGCAATGCCTCCTCTTTAAATCTCTGCATAGAGTGTTGCAAAAGACAGACAAGTGGAATGCTGATGCATGTCAAGATGGTACATATGTCAGACATCCAGGTCCACTCCTGAGGTCTTATGTGTGGAGTCTGACCTGAATATCGACGGCCTTGTTGCAGCTGGTACTCCACAACTGCTCTCTTCTGCTCACAAATCCTTTGCAACATGTGGAGGGTAGAGTTTCAACGTGTGGGGACATCACACACCAGTCGGTGTGACGGAAGCTGCAAACGCTGCTGCAACACAGCAAGGGCGGCGGAAGCTGTAGCCGACTTGCGAAAATGAGCTGACAGGCGGCGTACTTTGACGAGCAGATCTGGCAAATCGGGGTATGATTTAAGAAACCGCTGAACCACGAGGTTAAGCACATGAGCTAGGCATGGTACGTGTGTGATCTCGCCTCACCTCAGAGCCGCCACCAGGTTACAGCCATTGTCACACACGACCATGCCTGGACGTAGGTTCAGCGGTCTCAGCCACAGATCTGCTTGCTCTTTCACAGCTCTCCACAACTCACAAGCAGTGTGAGGTTTCTCACCTAAGCTTATGAGTTTCAGCACAGCCTGTTGCCGCTTGGCGGAGGCAGTACTGCAGTGCTTCCAGCTTGTAACTGATGTGGTGATATCTGAGATGGAGGCTGAACATGAGGAGGAGGAGGATAATGCGCAGAAGCTGTACACTGTGGGGGCAACTCTGACTGACATAGGGCCCGCAATCTTCGGTGTGGGGAGGATGTGTTCCGTCCCAAGGTCCGACTGGGTCCCGGCTTCCACTATGCTTACCCAGTGTGCCGTCAGGGAGATGTACCGTCCCTGGCAACAAGAACGTGTCCGTTGTCAGGTGGACTCTCCAGTAACTGCGTTATTGAGGGCACGGAAGATGTTTTGGGACACGTGCTTGTGTAGTGCGGGGATAGCACACCTGGCAAAATAGTGTCGGCTGGGGACCGAGTACCGAGGGACGGCCACCGCCATAAGGTTGCGGAAGGATTCCGTCTCCACCAGCCTAAAAGGCAGCATTTCCAACGCAAGCAGTCGTGAAATGTGCGAATTTAGGACTGTGGCCTGTGGGGCGTTGGCTGCGAATTTGCGCTTTCGTTCAAAGGTCTGGGATATGGACAATTGAACACTGCGGTGGGACGTGGACGTGGATTTTGATGCTGTTTCTTGAGAAACTGCCAGAACAAGTGAAGACTGAGAGGAGGGGGCATCTTTGCATGCAGTATGGACAGGGGATTGCCTTGCACACAAAACAGGGTGTTCTATTGCAACCACAACAGCGGAAGAAGCAGTGGTGACACCCGCTGACACTGGTCGTGGACCCTGGGGTTCACCCCACAAAGTCGGGTGCTTTGCTGCCATGTGCCTGATCATGCTGGTGGTGGTCAGGCTGGTAGTTTTGGCACCCCTGCTGATGCTAGCATGGCAGGTGGTACAAATGGCCTTTTGGGGGTTATCAGCAGAGTCTTTAAAAAAATTCCAGACTCTGGAAGACCTACAGGTTGCACTGGCAACGTCCCTCGTGTTGGTGTTACGGGGAACTGTTGCCTGCCTTCTGTGTGCGGCCACCACACTGCTTCTTCCTGCCTGTTGGGGTACTCTGCCTCCTTCACCCTGTGTGCTGCTGGCCTCACTCTGCATGTCCTCCTGCCACGTTGGGTCAGTTACTAGATCATCCACCACCTCCTCCTCTTCCACTTGCGCACCACGATCCTCCTCCTCACTTCCTGGGAATTGTGTCTCGTCATCGTCCACCTCTTGTGACAAATTGCCAGCGTCGACTTCTTGTGGCTGTGGCTGTTCAAATATTTGAGCATCGCTACATGGGATCTCCTCTTCCACCACTTCAAGCAGAGCAAGCGAGTGGCACAAATCTGGAAATGGACCAGTGAACAGCTCTTCAGAGTGTCCAAGTTTGGGATCAGTTGCTGTCTGACGACACTCGGCATGGTGGGAGGAAGGAGCATCAGGGTGAGGAGGAGTATGCGGTCGAGACTCATGGCTACTAAGAGTTGACCGTGTGGAAGACAGACTGGAGGTGGTGGTGCCCAGGTAACTGGAAGTATTATCTGCTATCCAATTAATAACCTGTTCACACTGATCAGTTCGCAATACTGGTGTTGTTCTGTGCTTCCCTAGTAATTCGGTCAAGAAGTGGGAGCGAGAAGATGTGGCTGTTGGTTGTGGCACATTTTCACCTTGGCCACGTCCCTGTCCTCTGCACGCACCATCACCAGAACGTCGACTTCCACGTCCCTTGCCACGCACCTTGCCCATTGTAAAGGAAGTATAATAGCTTACACTCGCACTATCAATGGAAAAATGGTAATAGAAAGTAGATTAGAACCGTGGAAGAGGAAAACCACAGTTCTAATTCTCTGGCCTACACCCGACTCTTTTAAACAATCTGAACAATCAGGGAGAAACTATTACTGTTTTCCTTTACGGAAAAAATACCAAAAGCTGAATAATAGAGATTTTTTACCGTGGAATGGCAAAACCACAGTTATTGTTTACTGGGGTATACTAGACAATGTTAAATAGATATATTTGAGGCTGAACAGTGAGCGACACACTCAAACTGTTTTTTTTTAGGTAAAAATGGCCCAAAAGTGGATAATACAGAGGTTTGAACCGTGGAACTGCAAAACCACACTTCTGTTTCTCGTGCCTACACCAGACTATTTTCAACAGATTTATTTGTGCCTGAACAATCAGGAGACACTACTGTTTTTCTTTACGTCAAAAAATGCTAAAAGCAGGATAATACAGAGATTTGACCCATGGAACTGCAAAACCACACTTCCATTTCTCGGGCCTACACTAGACTATTTTCAACAGATATATTTGTGTCTGAACAATCAGGAGACACTACTGTTTTTCTTTACGTCAAAAAATGCTAAAAGCAGGATAATACAGAGATTTGACCCATGGAACTGCAAAACCACACTTCTATTTCTCGGGCCTACACTAGACTATTTTCAACAGATATATTTGTGTCTGAAAAATCAGGGAGACACTATTAGTTTTTCTTTACGGCAAAAAATGCCAAAAGCAGGATAATACAGGGGTTTGACCTGTGGAACTGCAAAACCACACTTCTATTTCTCGGGCCTACACCAGACTATTTTCAACACATATATTTGTGTCTGAAAAATCAGGGAGACACTATTAGTTTTTCTTTACGGCAAAAAATGCCAAAAGCAGGATAATACAGAGATTTGACCCGTGGAACTGCAAAACCACACTTCTATTTCTCGGGCCTACACCAGACTATTTTCAACAGATATATTTGTGTCTGAAAAATCAGGGAGACACTATTAGTTTTTCTTTACGGCAAAAAATGCAAAAAGCAGGATAATACAGAGATTTGACCCGTGGAACTGCAAAACCACACTTCTATTTCTCGGGCCTACACCACACTATTTTCAACAGATATATTTGTGTCTGAACAATCAGGAGACACTTAGTTTTTCTTTATGGCAAAAAATGCCAAGCAGGATAATACAGAGATTTGACCCGTGGAACTGCAAAACCACACTTCTATTTCTCGGGCCTACACCAGTCTATTTTGAACAGATATATTTGTGTATGAAAAATCAGGGAGATGCTAATAGTTTTTCTTTACGGCAAAAAATGCCAAAAGCAGGATAATACAGAGATTTGACCCGTGGAACTGCAAAACCACACTTCTATTTCTCGGGCCTACACCAGACTATTTTCAACACATATATTTGTGTCTGAAAAATCAGGGAGACACTATTAGATTTTCTTTACGGCAAAAAATGCCAAAAGCAGGATAATACAGAGATTTGACCCGTGGAACTGCAAAACCACACTTCTATTTCTCGGGCCTACACCAGACTATTTTCAACAGATATATTTGTGTCTGAAAAATCAGGGAGACACTATTAGATTTTCTTTATGGCAAAAATGCCAAAAACAGGATAATACAGAGATTTCTCCCGTGGAACTGCAAAACCACACTTCTGTTTCTCGGGCCTTCACCAGACTATTTTCAACAGATATATTTGTGTCTGAAAAATCAGGGAGACACTATTAGTTTTTTTTTTTACGGCAAAAAATGCCAAAAGCAGGGTAATAGAGATTTTTTACCGTGGAACAGCAAAACCACAGTTATAATTTACTGGTGTATACCAGACTTTTTTAAATATATATATTTGCGGCTGAACAGTGAGCGACACACTCAAACTGTTTTTTTGTAGATACAAATGGCCCAATCGCAGGATAATACAGAGGTTTGAACCGTGGAACTGCAAAACCACACTTCTGTTTCTCGGGCCTACACCAGACTATTTTCAACAGATATATTTGTGTCTGAAAAATCAGGGAGACACTATTAGTTTTTCTTTATGGCAAAAAATGCCAAAAGCAAGATAATACAGAGATTTGACCCGTGGAACTGCAAAACCACACTTCTATTTCTCGGGCCTACACCAGACTATTTTCAACAGATATATTTGTGTCTGAACAATCAGGAGGCACTGCTGTTTTTCTTTACGACAAAAAAAGGCCAAAAGCAGAAGAATACAGAGATTTGACCCGTGGAACTGTAAAACCATACTTCTATTTCTCGGGCCTACACCAGACTATTTTCAACAGATATACTTGTGTCTGAACAATCAGGAGACACTACTGTTTTTCTTTACGGCAAAAAATGCTAAAAGCAGGATAATACAGAGATTTGACCAATGGAATTGCAAAACCACACTTTTATTTCTCGGGCCTAAACACGACTATTTTCAACAGATATATTTGTGTCTGAAAAATGAGGGAGACACTATTAGTTTTCTTTACGGCAAAAAATGCCAAAAGCTTGATAATACAGAGATTTGACCCGTGGAACTGCAAAACCACACTTCTATATTTCTGGCCTACACCAGACTATTTTCAACAGATATATTTGTGTCTGAAAAATCAGGGAGACACTATTAGTTTTTTTTTTTACGGCAAAAAATGCCAAAAGCAGGAAAATAGAGATTTTTTACTGTGGAACATCAAAACCACAGTTATAATTTACTGGTGTATACCAGACTTTTTTAAATATATATATTTGCGGCTGAACAGTGAGCGACACACTCAAACTGTTTTTTTTTAGATACAAATGGCCCAAAAGCAGGATAATACAGAGGTTTGAACAGTGAAACTGCAAAACCACACTTCTGTTTCTCGGGCCTACACCAGACTATTTTCAACAGATATATTTGTGTCTGAAAAATCAGGGAGGCACTATTAGTTTTTCTTTACGGCAAAAAATGCCAAAAGCAGGATAATACAGAGATTTGACCCGTGGAACTGCAAAACCACACTTCTATTTCTCGGGCCTACACCAGACTATTTTCAACAGAAATATTTGTGTCTGAAAAATCAGGGAGACACTATTAGTATTTCTTTACGGCAAAAAATACCAAAAGCAGGATAATACAGAGATTTGACCCGTGGAACTGCAAAACCACACTTCTATTTCTCGGGCCTTCACCAGACTATTTTCAACAGATATATTTGTGTCTGAAAAATCAGGGAGACACTATTAGTTTTTTTTTTACGACAAAAAATGGCAAAAGCAGGATAATACAGATTTTTTACCGTGGAACAGCAAAACCACCGTTTTAATTTAATGTTGTATACCAGACTTTTTTAAATATATATATATTTGTGGCTGAACAGTGAGCGACACACTCAAACTGTTTTTTTTAGATACAAATGGCCCAAAAGCAGGATAATACAGAGGTTTGAACAGTGGAATTGCAAAACCACACTTCTGTTTCTCGGGCCTACACCAGACTATTTTCAACAGATATATTTGTGTCTGAAAAATCAGGGAGACACTATTAGTTTTTCTTTACGGCAAAAAATGCCAAAAGCAGGATAATACAGAGATTTGACGCGTGGAACTGCAAAACCACACTTCTATTTCTCGGGCCTACACCAGACTATTTTCAACAGATATAATTGTGTCTGAACAATCAGGAGACACTACTGTTTTTCTTTACGGCAAAAAAATGCCAAAAGCAGGATAATACAGAGATTTGACCAGTGGAACTGCAAAACCACACTTCTATTTCTCGGGCCTACACCAGACTATTTTCAACAGATATATTTGTGTCTGAAAAATCAGGGAGACACTATTAGTTTTTCTTTACGGCAAAAAATGACAAAAGCAGGATATACAGAGATTTTACCCGTGGAACTGCAAAACCACACTTCTATTTCTCGGGCCTACACCAGACTATTTTCAACAGATATATTTGTGTCTGAAAAATCAGGGAGACACTATTAGTTTTTTTTTTACGGCAAAAAATGCCAAAAGCAGGATAATAGAGATTTTTTACCGTGGAACAGCAAAACCACAGTTATAATTTACTGGTGTATACCAGACTTTTTTAAATATATATATTTGCGGCTGAACAGTGAGCGACACACTCAAACTGTTTTTTTTAGATACAAGTGGCCCAAAAGCAGGATAATACAGAGGTTTGAACCGTGGAACTGCAAAACCACACTTCTGTTTCTCGGGCCTACACCAGACTATTTTCAACAGATATATTTGTGTCTGAAAAATCAGGGAGACACTACTGTTTTTCTTTATGGCAAAAAATGCCAAAAGCAGGATAATACAGAGATTTGACCCGTGGAACTGCAAATCACACTTCTATTTCTCGGGCTTACAGCAGTCTATTTTCAACAGATATATTTGTGTCTGAAAAATCAGGGAGATACTATTAGTTGTTCTTTACGGCAAAAAATGCCAAAAGCAGGATAATACAGAGATTTCTCCTGAGGAACTGCAAAACCACACTTCTATTTCTTGGGCCTTCACCAGACTATTTTCAACAGATATATTTGTGTCTGAAAAATCAGGGAGACACTATTAGTTTTTTTTTTATGGCAAAAAATGCCAAAAGCAGGATAATAGAGATTTTTTTACCGTGGAACAGCAAAACCACAGTTATAATTTACTGGTGTATACCAGACTTTTTTAAATATATATATTTGCGGCTGAACAGTGAGCGACACACTCAAACTGTTTTTTTTTAGATACAAACGGCCCTAAAGAAGGATAATACAGAGGTTTGACCCGTGGAACTGCAAAACCACACTTCTATTTCTCTGGCCTACACCAGACTATTTTCAAAAGATATATTTGTGTCTGAAAAATCAGGGAGACACTATTAGTTTTTCTTTACGGCAAAAAATGCCAAAAGCAGGATAATACAGAGATTTCTCCCGTGGAACTGCAAAACCACACTTCTATTTCTCGGGCCTTCACCAGACTATTTTCAACAGATATATTTGTGTCTGAAAAATCAGGGAGACACTATTAGCTTTTTTTTTACGGCAAAAAATGCCAAAAGCAGGATAATAGAGATTTTTTACCGTGGAACAGCAAAACCACAGTTATAATTTACTGGTGTATACCAGACTTTTTTAAATATATATATTTGCGGCTGAACAGTGAGCGACACACTCAAACTGTTTTTTTTAGATACAAATGGCCCAAAAGCAGGATAATACAGAGGTTTGAACCGTGGAACTGCAAAACCACACTTCTGTTTCTCGGGCCTACACCAGACTATTTTCAACAGATATATTTGTGTCTGAAAAATCAGGGAGACACTATTAGTTTTTCTTTATGGCAAAAAATGCCAAAAGCAAGATAATACAGAGATTTGACCCGTGGAACTGCAAAACCACACTTCTATTTCTCGGGCCTACACCAGACTATTTTCAACAGATAGATTTGTGTCTGAAAAATCGGGGAGACACTATTAGTTTTTCTTTACGGCAAAAAATGTCAAAAGCAGGATAGTGCAGAGATTTGACCCATGGAACTGCAAAACCACACTTCTATTTCTCGGGTCTACACCAGACTATTTTCAACAGATATATTTGTGTCTGAACAATTAGGAGACACTGCTGTTTTTCTTTACGACAAAAAAAGGCCAAAAGCAGAAGAATACAGAGATTTGACCCGTGGAACTGTAAAACCATACTTCTATTTCTCGGGCCTACACCAGACTATTTTCAACAGATATATTTGTGTCTGAACAATCAGGAGACACTACTGTTTTTCTTTACGGCAAAAAATGCCAAAAGCAGGATAATACAGAGATTTGACCAATGGAACTGCAAAACCACACTTCTATTTCTCGGGCCTAAACACGACTATTTTCAACAGATATATTTGTGTCTGAAAAATGAGGGAGACACTATTAGTTTTCTTTACGGCAAAAAATGCCAAAAGCTTGATAATACAGAGATTTGACCCGTGGAACTGCAAAACCACACTTCTATATTTCTGGCCTACACCAGACTATTTTCAACAGATATATTTGTGTCTGAAAAATCTGGGAGACACTATTAGTTTTTTTTTTACGGCAAAAAATGCCAAAAGCAGGATAATAGAGATTTTTTACTGTGGAACATCAAAACCACAGTTATAATTTACTGGTGTATACCAGACTTTTTTAAATATATATATTTGCGGCTGAACAGTGAGCGACACACTCAAACTGTTTTTTTTTAGATACAAATGGCCCAAAAGCAGGATAATACAGAGGTTTGAACAGTGGAACTGCAAAACCACACTTCTGTTTCTCGGGCCTACACCAGACTATTTTCAACAGATATATTTGTGTCTGAAAAATCAGGGAGGCACTATTAGTTTTTCTTAACGGCAAAAAATGCCAAAAGCAGGATAATACAGAGATTTGACCCGTGGAACTGCAAAACCACACTTCTATTTCTCGGGCCTACACCAGACTATTTTCAACAGATATATTTGTGTCTGAAAAATCAGGGAGACACTATTAGTTTTTTTTTTATGGCAAAAAGTGCCAAAAGCAGGATAATAGAGATTTTTTACCGTGGAACAGCAAAACCACAGTTATAATTTACTGGTGTATACCAGACTTTTTTAAATATATATATTTGCGGCTGAACAGTGAGCGACACACTCAAACTGTTTTTTTTAGATACAAATGGCCCAAAAGCAGGATAATACAGAGGTTTGAACTGTGGAACTGCAAAACCACACTTCTGTTTCTCGGGCCTACACCAAACTATTTTCAACAGATATATTTGTGTCTGAACAATCAGGAGACACTACTGTTTTTCTTTACGACAAAAAATGCCAAAAGCTGGATAATACAGAGATTTGACCCATCGAACTGCAAAACCACACTTCTATTTCTTGGGCCTACACCAGACTATTTTCAACAGATATATTTGTGTCTGAAAAATCAGGGAGACACTATTAGTTTTTCTTAACGGCAAAAAATGCCAAAAGCAGGATAATACAGAGATTTGACCCGTGGAACTGCAAAACCACACTTCTATTTCTCGGGCCTACACCAGACTATTTTCAACAGATATATTTGTGTCTGAACAATCAGGAGACACTACTGTTTTTCTTTACGACAAAAAATGCCAAAAGCTGGATAATACAGAGATTTGACCCATCGAACTGCAAAACCACACTTCTATTTCTTGGGCCTACACCAGACTATTTTCAACAGATATATTTGTGTCTGAAAAATCAGGGAGACACTATTAGTTTTTCTTTACGGCAAAAAATGACAAAAGCAGAATAATACAGAGATTTGACCCGTGGAACTGCAAAACCACACTTCTATTTCTCGGGCCTACACCAGACTATTTTCAACAGATATATTTGTGTCTGAACAATCAGGAGACACTACTGTTTTTCTTTATGGCAAAAAATGCCAAAAGCAGGATAATACAGAGATTTGACCCGTGGAACTGCAAATCACACTTCTATTTCTCGGGCTTACAGCAGTCTATTTTCAACAGATATATTTGTGTCTGAAAAATCAGGGAGATACTATTAGTTGTTCTTTACGGCAAAAAATGCCAAAAGCAGGATAATACAGAGATTTCTCCTGAGGAACTGCAAAACCACACTTCTATTTCTTGGGCCTTCACCAGACTATTTTCAACAGATATATTTGTGTCTGAAAAATCAGGGAGACACTATTAGTTTTTTTTTTATGGCAAAAAATGCCAAAAGCAGGATAATAGAGATTTTTTTACCGTGGAACAGCAAAACCACAGTTATAATTTACTGGTGTATACCAGACTTTTTTAAATATATATATTTGCGGCTGAACAGTGAGCGACACACTCAAACTGTTTTTTTTTAGATACAAACGGCCCTAAAGAAGGATAATACAGAGGTTTGACCCATGGAACTGCAAAACCACACTTCTATTTCTCTGGCCTACACCAGACTATTTTCAACAGATATATTTGTGTCTGAAAAATCAGGGAGACACTATTAGTTTTTCTTTACGGCAAAAAATGCCAAAAGCAGGATAATACAGAGATTTCTCCTGTGGAACTGCAAAACCACACTTCTATTTCTCGGGCCTTCACCAGACTATTTTCAACAGATATATTTGTGTCTGAAAAATCAGGGAGACACTATTAGCTTTTTTTTTACGGCAAAAAATGCCAAAAGCAGGATAATAGAGATTTTTTACCGTGGAACAGCAAAACCACAGTTATAATTTACTGGTATATACCAGACTTTTTTAAATATATATATTTGCGGCTGAACAGTGAGCGACACACTCAAACTGTTTTTTTTAGATACAAATGGCCCAAAAGCAGGATAATACAGAGGTTTGAACCGTGGAACTGCAAAACCACACTTCTGTTTCTCGGGCCTACACCAGACTATTTTCAACAGATATATTTGTGTCTGAAAAATCAGGGAGACACTATTAGTTTTTCTTTATGGCAAAAAATGCCAAAAGCAAGATAATACAGAGATTTGACCCGTGGAACTGCAAAACCACACTTCTATTTCTCGGGCCTACACCAGACTATTTTCAACAGATATATTTGTGTCTGAAAAATCGGGGAGACACTATTAGTTTTTCTTTACGGCAAAAAATGTCAAAAGCAGGATAGTGCAGAGATTTGACCCATGGAACTGCAAAACCACACTTCTATTTCTCGGGTCTACACCAGACTATTTTCAACAGATATATTTGTGTCTGAACAATTAGGAGACACTGCTGTTTTTCTTTACGACAAAAAAAGGCCAAAAGCAGAAGAATACAGAGATTTGACCCGTGGAACTGTAAAACCATACTTCTATTTCTCGGGCCTACACCAGACTATTTTCAACAGATATATTTGTGTCTGAACAATCAGGAGACACTACTGTTTTTCTTTACGGCAAAAAATGCCAAAAGCAGGATAATACAGAGATTTGACCAATGGAACTGCAAAACCACACTTCTATTTCTCGGGCCTAAACACGACTATTTTCAACAGATATATTTGTGTCTGAAAAATGAGGGAGACACTATTAGTTTTCTTTACGGCAAAAAATGCCAAAAGCTTGATAATACAGAGATTTGACCCGTGGAACTGCAAAACCACACTTCTATATTTCTGGCCTACACCAGACTATTTTCAACAGATATATTTGTGTCTGAAAAATCTGGGAGACACTATTAGTTTTTTTTTTACGGCAAAAAATGCCAAAAGCAGGATAATAGAGATTTTTTACTGTGGAAAATCAAAACCACAGTTATAATTTACTGGTGTATACCAGACTTTTTTAAATATATATATTTGCGGCTGAACAGTGAGCGACACACTCAAACTGTTTTTTTTTAGATACAAATGGCCCAAAAGCAGGATAATACAGAGGTTTGAACAGTGGAACTGCAAAACCACACTTCTGTTTCTCGGGCCTACACCAGACTATTTTCAACAGATATATTTGTGTCTGAAAAATCAGGGAGGCACTATTAGTTTTTCTTAACGGCAAAAAATGCCAAAAGCAGGATAATACAGAGATTTGACCCGTGGAACTGCAAAACCACACTTCTATTTCTCGGGCCTACACCAGACTATTTTCAACAGATATATTTGTGTCTGAAAAATCAGGGAGACACTATTAGTTTTTTTTTTATGGCAAAAAGTGCCAAAAGCAGAATAATAGAGATTTTTTACCGTGGAACAGCAAAACCACAGTTATAATTTACTGGTGTATACCAGACTTTTTTAAATATATATATTTGCGGCTGAACAGTGAGCGACACACTCAAACTGTTTTTTTTAGATACAAATGGCCCAAAAGCAGGATAATACAGAGGTTTGAACCGTGGAACTGCAAAACCACACTTCTGTTTCTCGGGCCTACACCAGACTATTTTCAACAGATATATTTGTGTCTGAAAAATCAGGGAGACACTATTAGTTTTTCTTAACGGCAAAAAATGCCAAAAGCAGGATAATACAGAGATTTGACCCGTGGAACTGCAAAACCACACTTCTATTTCTCGGGCCTACACCAGACTATTTTCAACAGATATATTTGTGTCTGAACAATCAGGAGACACTACTGTTTTTCTTTACGACAAAAAATGCCAAAAGCTGGATAATACAGAGATTTGACCCATCGAACTGCAAAACCACACTTCTATTTCTTGGGCCTACACCAGACTATTTTCAACAGATATATTTGTGTCTGAAAAATCAGGGAGACACTATTAGTTTTTCTTTACGGCAAAAAATGACAAAAGCAGGATAATACAGAGATTTGACCCGTGGAACTGCAAAACCACACTTCTATTTCTCGGGCCTACACCAGACTATTTTCAACAGATATATTTGTGTCTGAACAATCAGGAGACACTACTGTTTTTCTTTATGGCAAAAAATGCCAAAAGCAGGATAATACAGAGATTTGACCCGTGGAACTGCAAATCACACTTCTATTTCTCGGGCTTACAGCAGTCTATTTTCAACAGATATATTTGTGTCTGAAAAATCAGGGAGATACTATTAGTTGTTCTTTACGGCAAAAAATGCCAAAAGCAGGATAATACAGAGATTTCTCCTGAGGAACTGCAAAACCACACTTCTATTTCTTGGGCCTTCACCAGACTATTTTCAACAGATATATTTGTGTCTGAAAAATCAGGGAGACACTATTAGTTTTTTTTTTATGGCAAAAAATGCCAAAAGCAGGATAATAGAGATTTCTTTACCGTGGAACAGCAAAACCACAGTTATAATTTACTGGTGTATACCAGACTTTTTAAAATATATTTATTTGCGGCTGAACAGTGAGCGACACACTCAAACTGTTTTTTTTTAGATACAAACGGCCCTAAAGAAGGATAATACAGAGGTTTGACCCGTGGAACTGCAAAACCACACTTCTATTTCTCTGGCCTACACCAGACTATTTTCAACAGATATATTTGTGTCTGAAAAATCAGGGAGACACTATTAGTTTTTCTTTACGGCAAAAAATGCCAAAAGCAGGATAATACAGAGATTTCTCCCGTGGAACTGCAAAACCACACTTCTATTTCTCGGGCCTTCACCAGACTATTTTCAACAGATATATTTGTGTCTGAAAAATCAGGGAGACACTATTAGCTTTTTTTTTACGGCAAAAAATGCCAAAAGCAGGATAATAGAGATTTTTTACCGTGGAACAGCAAAACCACAGTTATAATTTACTGGTGTATACCAGACTTTTTTAAATATATATATTTGCGGCTGAACAGTGAGCGACACACTCAAACTGTTTTTTTTAGATACAAATGGCCCAAAAGCAGGATAATACAGAGGTTTGAACCGTGGAACTGCAAAACCACACTTCTGTTTCTCGGGCCTACACCAGACTATTTTCAACAGATATATTTGTGTCTGAAAAATCAGGGAGACACTATTAGTTTTTCTTTATGGCAAAAAATGCCAAAAGCAAGATAATACAGAGATTTGACCCGTGGAACTGCAAAACCACACTTCTATTTCTCGGGCCTATACCAGACTATTTTCAACAGATAGATTTGTGTCTGAAAAATCGGGGAGACACTATTAGTTTTTCTTTACGGCAAAAAATGTCAAAAGCAGGATAGTGCAGAGATTTGACCCATGGAACTGCAAAACCACACTTCTATTTCTCGGGTCTACACCAGACTATTTTCAACAGATATATTTGTGTCTGAACAATTAGGAGACACTGCTGTTTTTCTTTACGACAAAAAAAGGCCAAAAGCAGAAGAATACAGAGATTTGACCCGTGGAACTGTAAAACCATACTTCTATTTCTCGGGCCTACACCAGACTATTTTCAACAGATATATTTGTGTCTGAACAATCAGGAGACACTACTGTTTTTCTTTACGGCAAAAAATGCCAAAAGCAGGATAATACAGAGATTTGACCAATGGAACTGCAAAACCACACTTCTATTTCTCGGGCCTAAACACGACTATTTTCAACAGATATATTTGTGTCTGAAAAATGAGGGAGACACTATTAGTTTTCTTTACGGCAAAAAATGCTAAAAGCTTGATAATACAGAGATTTGACCCGTGGAACTGCAAAACCACACTTCTATATTTCTGGCCTACACCAGACTATTTTCAACAGATATATTTGTGTCTGAAAAATCTGGGAGACACTATTAGTTTTTTTTTCACGGCAAAAAATGCTAAAAGCAGGATAATAGAGATTTTTTACTGTGGAACATCAAAACCACAGTTATAATTTACTGGTGTATACCAGACTTTTTTAAATATATATATATTTGCGGCTGAACAGTGAGCGACACACTCAAACTGTTTTTTTTTTAGATACAAATGGCCCAAAAGCAGGATAATACAGAGGTTTGAACAGTGGAACTGCAAAACCACACTTCTGTTTCTCGGGCCTACACCAGACTATTTTCAACAGATATATTTGTGTCTGAAAAATCAGGGAGACACTATTAGTTTTTCTTTATGGCAAAAAATGCCAAAAGCAAGATAATACAGAGATTTGACCCGTGGAACTGCAAAACCACACTTCTATTTCTCGGGCCTACACCAGACTATTTTCAACAGATAGATTTGTGTCTGAAAAATCGGGGAGACACTATTAGTTTTTCTTTACGGCAAAAAATGTCAAAAGCAGGATAGTGCAGAGATTTGACCCATGGAACTGCAAAACCACACTTCTATTTCTCGGGTCTACACCAGACTATTTTCAACAGATATATTTGTGTCTGAACAATTAGGAGACACTGCTGTTTTTCTTTACGACAAAAAAAGGCCAAAAGCAGAAGAATACAGAGATTTGACCCGTGGAACTGTAAAACCATACTTCTATTTCTCGGGCCTACACCAGACTATTTTCAACAGATATATTTGTGTCTGAACAATCAGAAGACACTACTGTTTTTCTTTACGGCAAAAAATGCCAAAAGCAGGATAATACAGAGATTTGACCAATGGAACTGCAAAACCACACTTCTATTTCTCGGGCCTAAACACGACTATTTTTAACAGATATATTTGTGTCTGAAAAATGAGGGAGACACTATTAGTTTTCTTTACGGCAAAAAATGACAAAAGCTTGATAATACAGAGATTTGACCCGTGGAACTGCAAAACCACACTTCTATATTTCTGGCCTACACCAGACTATTTTCAACAGATATATTTGTGTCTGAAAAATCTGGGAGACACTATTAGTTTTTTTTTTTACGGCAAAAAATGCCAAAAGCAGGATAATAGAGATTTTTTACTGTGGAACATCAAAACCACAGTTATAATTTACTGGTGTATACCAGACTTTTTTAAATATATATATTTGCGGCTGAACAGTGAGCGACACACTCAAACTGTTTTTTTTTAGATACAAATGGCCCAAAAGCAGGATAATACAGAGGTTTGAACAGTGGAACTGCAAAACCACACTTCTGTTTCTCGGGCCTACACCAGACTATTTTCAACAGATATATTTGTGTCTGAAAAATCAGGGAGGCACTATTAGTTTTTCTTAACGGCAAAAAATGCCAAAAGCAGGATAATACAGAGATTTGACCCGTGGAACTGCAAAACCACACTTCTATTTCTCGGGCCTACACCAGACTATTTTCAACAGATATATTTGTGTCTGAAAAATCAGGGAGACACTATTAGTTTTTTTTTTACGGCAAAAAGTGCCAAAAGCAGGATAATAGAGATTTTTTACCGTGGAACAGCAAAACCACAGTTATAATTTACTGGTGTATACCAGACTTTTTTAAATATATATATTTGCGGCTGAACAGTGAGCGACACACTCAAACTGTTTTTTTTAGATACAAATGGCCCAAAAGCAGGATAATACAGAGGTTTGAACCGTGGAACTGCAAAACCACACTTCTGTTTCTCGGGCCTACACCAGACTATTTTCAACAGATATATTTGTGTCTGAAAAATCAGGGAGACACTATTAGTTTTTCTTAACGGCAAAAAATGCCAAAAGCAGGATAATACAGAGATTTGACCCGTGGAACTGCAAAACCACACTTCTATTTCTCGGGCCTACACCAGACTATTTTCAACAGATATATTTGTGTCTGAACAATCAGGAGACACTACTGTTTTTCTTTACGACAAAAAATGCCAAAAGCTGGATAATACAGAGATTTGACCCATCGAACTGCAAAACCACACTTCTATTTCTTGGGCCTACACCAGACTATTTTCAACAGATATATTTGTGTCTGAAAAATCAGGAGACACTACTGTTTTTCTTTATGGCAAAAAATGCCAAAAGCAGGATAATACAGAGATTTGACCCATGGAACTGCAAACCACACTTCTATTTCTCGGGCTTACAGCAGTCTATTTTCAACAGATATATTTGTGTCTGAAAAATCAGGGAGATACTATTAGTTGTTCTTTACGGCAAAAAATGCCAAAAGCAGGATAATACAGAGATTTCTCCCGTGGAACTGCAAAACCACACTTCTATTTCTTGGGCCTTCACCAGACTATTTTCAACAGATATATTTGTGTCTGAAAAATCAGGGAGACACTATTAGTTTTTTTTTTACGGCAATAAATGCCAAAAGCAGGATAATAGAGATTTTTTTACCGTGGAACAGCAAAACCACAGTTATAATTTACTGGTGTATACCAGACTTTTTTAAATATATATATTTGCGGCTGAACAGTGAGCGACACACTCAAACTGTTTTTTTTTTAGATACAAACGGCCCTAAAGAAGGATAATACAGAGGTTTGACCCGTGGAACTGCAAAACCACACTTCTATTTCTCTGGCTTACATCAGACTATTTTCAACAGATATATTTGTGTCTGAAAAATCAGGGAGACACTATTAGTTTTTCTTTACGGCAAAAAATGCCAAAAGCAGGATAATACAGAGATTTCTCCCGTGGAACTGCAAAGCCACACTTCTATTTCTCGGGCCTTCACCAGACTATTTTCAACAGATATATTTGTGTCTGAAAAATCAGGGAGACACTATTAGCTTTTTTTTTACGGCAAAAAATGCCAAAAGCAGGATAATAGAGATTTTTTACCGTGGAACAGCAAAACCACAGTTATAATTTACTGGTGTATACCAGACTTTTTTAAATATATATATTTGCGGCTGAACAGTGAGCGACACACTCAAACTGTTTTTTTTAGATACAAATGGCCCAAAAGCAGGATAATACAGAGGTTTGAACCGTGGAACTGCAAAACCACACTTCTGTTTCTCGGGCCTACACCAGACTATTTTCAACAGATATATTTGTGTCTGAAAAATCAGGGAGACACTATTAGTTTTTCTTAATGGCAAAAAATGCCAAAAGCAGGATAATACAGAGATTTGACCCGTGGAACTGCAAAACCACACTTCTATTTCTCGGGCCTACACCAGACTATTTTCAACAGATATATTTGTGTCTGAACAATCAGGAGACACTACTGTTTTTCTTTACGGCAAAAAATGCCAAAAGCTGGATAATACAGAGATTTGACCCATCGAACTGCAAAACCGCACTTCTATTTCTTGGGCCTACACCAGACTATTTTCAACAGATATATTTGTGTCTGAAAAATCAGGGAGACACTATTAGTTTTTCTTTATGGCAAAAAATGACAAAAGCAGGATAATACAGAGATTTGACCCGTGGAACTGCAAAACCACACTTCTATTTCTCGGGCCTACACCCGACTATTTTCAACAGATATATTTGTGTCTGAACAAACAGGAGACACTACTGTTTTTCTTTATGGCAAAAAAATGCCAAAAGCAGGATAATACAGAGATTTCTCCCATGGAACTGCAAAACCACACTTCTGTTTCTTGGGCCTTCACCAGACTATTTTCAACAGATATATTTGTGTCTGAAAAATCTGGGAGACACTATTAGTTTTTTTTTTACGGCAAAAAATGCCAAAAGCAGGATAATAGAGATTTTTTTACCGTGGAACAGCAAAACCACAGTTATAGTTTACTGGTGTATACCAGACTTTTTTAAATATATATATTTGCGGCTGAACAGTGAGCGACACACTCAAACTGTTTTTTTTTAGATACAAACGGCCCTAAAGAAGGATAATACAGAGGTTTGACCCGTGGAACTGCAAAACCACACTTCTATTTCTCTGGCCTACACCAGACTATTTTCAACAGATATATTTGTGTCTGAAAAATCAGGGAGACACTATTAGTTTTTCTTTTACGGCAAAAAATGCCAAAAGCAGGATAATAGAGATTTTTTACCGTGGAACAGCAAAACCACAGTTATAATTTACTGGTGTATACCAGACTTTTTAAAATATATATATTTGCGGCTGCACAGTGAGCGACACACTCAAACTGTTTTTTTTTAGATACAAATGGCCCAAAAGCAGGATAATACAGAGGTTTGAATAGTGGAACTGCAAAACCACACTTCTGTTTCTCGGGCCTACACCAGACTATTTTTAACAGATATATTTGTGTCTGAAAAATCAGGGAGACACTATTAGTTTTTTTTTTACGGCAAAAAATGCCAAAAGCAGGATAATAGAGATTTTTTACCGTGGAACTGCAAAACCACACTTCTATTTCTCGGGCCTACACCAGACTATTTTCAACAGATATATTTGTGTCTGAAAAATCAGAGACACACTTTTTTTTTTGGCGGGGGGGGGGAGGGGGGACACCAAAAGGTTAATAAGATGGGTATTTGTACAGTGTGAGGGAGGAAAAAAAAAAGAGGATTTAGATTTAAAAAAAAGGATTTTTCCTGGCCCCCGAGACCTGGAGCTAAGTTCAGCAATTTCAGCAACAGGATCACACAGGACTGTAATGCAGCGTTTGCTGGTATAACCACTGTGTCTCCTATACAGCCTGCCTGCCTGCCTGATATCTGGGATGGATATTAGTCCTGAGAAGGACTGTTTTTTTGTTTGATCTTTCAGCTTTTACAGACCCTACACTAACTATTTTGCAGTATATAGCTCTCCCTAAATCAGCAGCGCTGTCCCTACACTGTCTGATCCCAACCGTCTGTGTCCAAGATGGCGGCGCCCAGTTTTAAATACTCGAGGTGACACTGTGCGGCCAGCCAATCAATGTAATGCCCACAACCAACATGGCTGCGGCATTACAGTGACTGGCTGGCAATCCCTGCATGTTCATTGGCTCTGTAAAGAGCGCCAAACATGCAGGGTGGAGACCCGAGCTCCCGCCCGAGTAACCCAGAAATGCTCGGTGCTCGCCGAACATCCCGAGTAGCGTGATGCTCGGGCGAGTACCGAGCAGTGTCGAGCATGCTCGCTCAACACTAGTCATTATTCATGAACATTCATTATATATTTTTCAATATCAGCTTTTCTTGTTCACTTTTTCCTCCATACCTTCCCATATGTGTGACAGAATGTGTGGCAGAAATTAACATATTCCTGTGTTCTGTGATTGCTCAGCGCTTGTCTGCATAATGCAATTAACTTAATTCTATTGTGATAGGTTTTCATGTGTATATAACACTTTGCCTTACTGTTGTTTTATATCCTATGACCAAGGGCACACTGTGGTGCCAGAAACATATAAGGAACTTCCATTTTAATTCGGTTTTAATGATACACTAATAAAGAACTAAGTTTTACTTGAATAGTGATGCTGGAATACTTTCCTCTCCCCTCCTTCCTTGTTGCATATGGCTGCAGTCACCAACAGGACTAGCTCCCTCCAGGGAATCTCCGACCAAAGCTGAGGATTACATCGGCGTGGTGAGCTATATATCTTTTTTGCCTTAACTGGACCCTGATAGATGGCATAGAAATGATGGGGCTTTGTGCTTCACATGGGGTTAGTGAAGAAGCCAGAAGTTTGGCAATATTGCAACGCTGATGTTTCATATAACACTCCCGATTTTCACATGGATATGATCCAGAAATGCTTTAAGGCCATTCGCAAATGTTTGTATTTCAACGATAATACAGTGTCTACCCCTAGATGACCCCATCTTTGACTGAGTTTTTAAAATTCAGCTGGTCATTGATCACTTCAGCAAGAAATTTTCTGAGGTGTACTGTCACGGGGATACCACGACAGAGAGGGGCCAGAAGATCGCGGCGTCTGGTTACACAAACTCCTGCACTGATTAGAACTGCTTCACCATGCTATTAAACAGTGAAGGTTTTCCTTGCTCTGTCAGTGCAAGGATTAATCAGTTCAGTTAATCTCCTCGAGCTCTCCATCCTGCATTGCCTCAGCTGTTCTGTGTTGACCACTCCCCTCTAGTATATATGGCTCGCCACTGGCAATTGGGAGTTACCAGTGATAGTTTCAACTTCCTGGTTTGGTGGTGAAGGAGAGTTCTGAATTAGTAGTAGTCAGTTAGTTTACAGGAGATATCTGCGTGGACTTGGTATTGTGTTTTTATCCTAATCCTTTCCCATTTGGTTTACCCCTCCTATTGTTCCCTTGATTTCCACTCTGTTGATTTGTGAGTGTATTTGTTTGATTGTAGTTTTCTTTTATCCCTGTCTGCTTACCCATTTGTCTGGTTAGTGTTTTCCAATACACTTCAGCCTCACACTTCCCTGGGTGGGGGAGAGAACAAATAAGGGTTAAGATAGAAGCATAGCAAGGTACAAAACCTCGGTGTCTCCACCATCCAGTGTAATCTGGGGGATAGGAATAGCCTAGGGTGCCCCAAGTTTGAGGGATCGGATAGGTGCCCACAGTCGCTTATCACTACATGACATGTACATTCCCCTAAGGGACATCTGCATAGATGAGACCCTAATACATTTCAAGCCAATGCAGAGGATTGCGGGCCCTGGTAAATCAGGGTTGCCCCCACATTCTACAGCTCCTGCACCTACTCCTCCTCTTCAGCCTCCATCTCTGAAATGATCACATCAGTTCCAAGCTGGAAGCACTGCAGCACAGCCTCGGCCAAGCGGCAACAGGCTGTGCTGAAGATAATATGCTTAGGTGACAACCGCACACTGCTGCAGAGCTATTGATAGCTGTAACACAGCAGGCAAATCTGTGGCTCTCACCGCTGAGCCTAAAGCCAGGCATGGTCATGTGTGACAATGGCCGAAACCTGGTGGCGGGTCTGAGGCTTGGCTGCCTTGCACATGCCTGGCCCATGTGCTCAACTTAGTGCTTCAGCATTTTCTCACAACCTACCTAGTAGTGTTGAGCGAGCATGCTCGACACTGCTCGGTACTCGCCCAAGCATCTCACTACTCGAGCACCGACCACTTTCGGGTTACTCGGGCGGGAGCTCGGGTCTCCACCCTGCATGTTTGGCGCTCTTAACAGAGCCAATAAACATGCAGGGATTGCCAGCCAGTCACTGTAATGCCACAGCCATGTTGGTTGTGGGCATTACAGTGATTGGCTGGCCGCACAGCGTCACCTCGAGTATTTAAAACCGGGCGCCGCCATCTTGGACACAGTCGCTCTGGATCAGACATTGTAGGGAGAGTCCTGCTGAGCTAGGGAGAGATTTATACTGCGAAATAGGTAGTGTAGGGTCTCTAAAGCCTGCAAAATCAAACAAGCAGTCCTTCTGAGGACTAATATCCATCCCAGATATCAGGCAGGCAGGCAGTATAGGAGACGCAGGGGCATGGCCAGATAAGGTTGTAAAATGTTAAAATGACATTTCCCGGTGAATGCATTTGTCACGGTTGAAAGCAATACAAAAGTGCAAAAACGCATAAAAAATGCTACTTGTGAACATAGCCCAAGGTGTGAAGGATTATTTTTGTTTTTGGTTATTTATTTTACCTTATACACAAGTCTTTACCCTGGAAAGGATGTTTCTTAACATATTTCACAGGAGAACAGTTTCAGTTTAGTTTTTGAACGTTTTATTGTGAGCCCGTAAAAGTGGCTTAATACCTCTGACCACGTTGTTGACAGCAGTGACCTGTGGGTCAGAAATGCTTCCTGGGGCAATCCCCATGCAGTCCCCATGTCATTTGAGCACTGTCACTATCGTTTTGGGCACTTTTTAGGCTTTCTACAGACTGCCGGTGGTGCCGCCGCAAAAATGCTCAGGTCGCCCATAGACTAACATTGGGCTCGTTGCTAGGGTCGAGCACCCGAGTATCACGGTGAGCTCGGCCAGAGCTTCGAGCACCTGAGCATTTTAGTGCTCGCTCAACACTACTACCTAGAGCTGCCTGAGCTGCTTGTGAAAATACACCGCGTGTATGTGTAGCACCCTGAGGATTCGGCTGCTACAGGGGTATTGCACCTCAACCCAGAGGTGTGATATTCCACTCCCGGGTAAGGATGGAGTGTGGAACTGAGCTCGGTAGGCTGCATGCACTACACACATCCCATTTCCGAGGAGCAGACCAACGGTACTCCCACTTAGAAATGTGCAGGTACGACCGAGTCTGTTCCTGGCTGGAGTGGGAGGGGGGTGGTACATCCCAAGTAGTGTAGGGGCAGATAGGGGGAGCAGCCTGGGTAAAGATAGGAGCTCATTGGGTGCTGGTCACCTGAGCTCACACATAGAGGGAGTATATAAGGTGGGCACCATCAAAGATCAGGGTCAGTCTGTGAGGAGCCAGAGAGACGTCAGTCTGTCAGAGCAAGAAGCAGAGGAGCAGAGCAGCCCCTGAGAGAGAGAGAGGAGAAAGCAAGAAAGACCCAGAGGGGACAAAGAGAGGACTCTGAGAACCCAAATTCAATCCCCGGGTGAAGAGTCGGCAATAGGGTACCGGATCCCAAACTGGTGGGGGCAAAAGCACACCCTAGCCAGAGACCGGAGGCCGTGGGCAGGATCTGCCACGGCCACCCACCACATCCACCCCGAAGGCAAACCACGTGGAGGGTCAGGGAACCCAAGGCCAAGGGTCTCCCAACAGAAGGCCCGAGGGAGCTGGACCTAGGTGGATCACTAGTGGGGACGGCCAGAGGGAAGGACAGAAGGAGAGCTCAGGGTCACGCTCCGGACTTGTTTGGGGGTTTGCTGAATCCAGGACCTGGTGGACGCAGCACGGCTCGGGTGGTCACTTGAAGCTGGAGTGACCGGAACATCAGCAGTGAGTAAATACCCTAAACTGCACAACCCGACTCTGTCTTCACTTAATTACATCTATGCTGCACCACCACAACCCCCATCCTCTGCACCTGACCCCCTGAGGCTATACCCCACCCGTTGGGGGTTATACTATCAAAAGCTGCACCAACACCATCAGCCTCAGCGGACCCTGCTGCAGCGGCGGCCGTAGTGACCGCAATACAACGGGTGGCGTAGTCGACATTAAGAACTTGATAACATCTGTAGGACTGCCACATACTCTGAGCTTGACACCCTGGGCACGGACCGGGTCACAGCCACTCGGAAGACTACAACCCCCATCTGATCCGGCTCCGGTTATTCCCCTAAAGAATATGGCCCAGGGGGCGCGTCATATGCACATTTCAGAAAGTCAGCTGCAGCTTCCGCCTCCCTGGCAGTGCTTCAGCAGTAATTGCAGCTTCCAGCACACCAAGTGGTGTGCAATGTGAGCACACATTGGAAATCAACATTGCAGATGTTGGGAAGAATTTGTGAGCAGCAGAGGGCAGTTGTTGAGTACCAGCTTCAACATCTCATCGGAATTCAGGTCAGCCTCTGCACATAAGAGCTGATGAGTGGGCATGGAAGTCTGACATCTGTGCCATCCTCCAAAACTTTGAGGACTCCAAGATGGTGAGTGGTGATTACACCATAATTAGCGTCACCATCCCTCTCCACTGTCTACTGAAATGCTCGCTACTCTCAATTAAAGAGGAGGCATTGCAGACGCAGCACGATGAGATGGAGCAAGGAACTATACAGGGTGATGCTACAAAGCCCAGCCTCATCTCATCTCAATGCGGATTCGGTGATAATAAGGAGGAGGAGGAGGAACAGGAGCTGGTTTCCTGCGCTACAGACGGTACTACCCACATCATATTCATACCGTCTGTTCAGCGCGGATGGCCTGAGGAGAGGGAGAACGAGGAGGAGAACAAGGAGAGAATGATATATTTGAAACTTATAGAGCAGAACATAGTGAGGAGGAGCTGGTGATCAACAGTGTCAAATGCGGCAGAGATATCCAGGAGAAACAGCAGGGAGTAGTGCCAATTGGATTTAACTGTTGGTAGATCATTAGAGTCTTTAGTGAGGGCAGTTTCAGTAGAGTGTGAAGAGCAGAATCCAGATTGTAAAGGTTCGAGAACAGTGTTATCTGACAGATAGCAGATGAGACGGCAGTGGACCAAGCGTTCCAGGAGTTTACAGATGAAAGGAAGATTAGAGACTGGTCTGTAGTTAGCAGCGCAGTTCTGTTCCAGGGATGGCTTTTAAGAAAAGGGGTTATGATTGAATGTTTGAATGAAGAGGGAAAGATACCCGAAGAAAGAGAGAGGTTAAATATTTTAGTTAGATGGGTAGTGACAGCTGGGGAAAGGGACTAAAGGAGATGTGAGGGAATAGGGCGACAGTTGCAGGTTGTAGGGCAAGGAGTCTGGTCACTTCTTTTTCTGTGACAGGCTCAAAGATGGAAATTGACCTTGAGGTGCGGGAGGGAAGGGAATCCAGACTCTGAGGGGATTGTGCAAAAATGTCTTGACGGATATGATTGATTTCTTGTAGGAAATAAGTGGCCAGATCATCAGCGCTTAGGTTTGTGATGACGGCAGTCTGTACTTTAGGACTCAGGAGGGAGTCGAAGGTTTCAAAGAGTCATTTAGGATTGTTGGCTAGAAATGTGATGAGGGCGGTAAAGTAGACTTGTTTAGCCAGATGGCGAGCAAAATTATAAGTTTTGAGCATGAACATATAGTAGATGAAGTCTTCTGCTGAGTGATTTTCTCCACAGACGCTCAGAGCACCTTGAGCAGCAGTGGAGAAAACGTGTTTGCATCGTGTGCCATGGCTGCCATCTATGCCGGGTCATTCTGCATGTAGCAGGTGCGGCTTCATCCAGTGCACTCTGCAATGTGTTGTTATAGAGGGACAATGCTGAGTCTGGACAGGAGATGGAGTGGATGGGAGCTAACGATGACTGTAGATTGTCCATAAGCTGCTGGGTATTGATGGCACATACATTTCTGTGTGTATGGTTCTAGACCGACGCTACAAAAAGAACTTCTAGACCCACGCTACAAGGAGAACTTTCTATCTCTCCTTCACGTGGCAGAGAGGTCTAATAAAATGTTGCAGTACCAGAAGACCTTTGTTGAAGAATTATTTAAAAAATTCATATCTGACAACGCTGGTCACAGTTCCTTGAACAACCAAGGAGTGCAGGTGAGGGAGACACAAACCAAATGCGGCAGATACAGCTGAACACTGTCAAAGGTCTGGGACAGTTTTCTCAGACCCTCCCAGCGCCCAGGCCCTGATAGCCGGGGTACTCTGACAAGGAGGGAAAAGTTGTAGAAGATGCTGAAGGACTACCTTGGCGACCGTACCAACCTCCGTCATTATTCAGTACCTTACAATTGTTGGGTATCCAAGCTTGACACGTGGCATGAACTGTCTCTCTATGCATTGGAGGTCCTGGCCGCTAGCGTTTAATCAGAGATGGTTTTTAGTGCCGCCAGGGTCATTATAATATAACTGATAGCTGCATCTGCCTGTCAACTGAAAATGCTTATAGGCTGACTTATATCAAAATGAACAAGGGATGGATTAGGCCAGACTTCTCAACAACACCGGATGATAACATCAGAACTAGTGATGAGCGAGCACTAAAATGCTCGGATACTCGTTGCTCGGGTCGAGCAAATTGGAATGCTCGAGTGCTCGGTCCGAGTAACGAGCCCAATGTAAATCTATGGGAAACTTGAGCATTTTTCAGTGGCTCCCCCCGTTGGTCTGCAGAGGGCCTAAAAATTGCTCAAATCGATGGGAACAGTGTTCAAATGACATGGGAACAGCATGGGGAAGACCCCTGGAAGCATTTCTGACTCCCAGGTCACTGCTGTCAACAACGTTGTCAGAAGTATTAGGCCTCTTTTACAGACTCACAATAAAACATACAAAAACTAAACCAAAATGGATTTTCCTGGGAAATATGTTAAGGAACATCCTTTCCAGGGTAATGACTTGTACACTGTGTTCCAAATTATTATGCAAATAATATTTTCTCAGATTTTCCCAAATTACCTATATGAATTGCAGTCATTGTAATTTTCCACTCAAATAACTATTAGAGTACAATTGAAAGGTTTTTGTACAAACTGCCTATGATAACAGTATATTTTTAAAAAAATAAAACACTCAAATTGCACTCAAAATGCATGTTCCAAATTATTATGCACAGCATAGTTTTCAACCTTTTCATTTTAATAAAGAACAAAAAAATAGTCATTTTTGAAATTATAAGCATTAGCAGGTTATTACAACCTGAAATCAAACAGTTTTCAACTCAAAACTTTATTCTAGGTGATGTAACATTTGCACATAGGACCCCTTGTTCGAAAGGAGCTTCTGAACTCTCTCGTCCATTGAATTTGTCAGGTTTTGGATGGTTTCTGCTTCAATTGTTTTGCATGAGAACAGAATACCCTCCCAGAGATGTTGCTTAGATGTGAACTGCCTCCCGCCATCATAGACACTCCTTTTGATGATGCTCCAGAGGTTCTCAATGGGGTTGAGGTCAGGGGAGCATGGGGGCCACACCATAAGTTTGTCCCCTTTTATGCCCACAGCAGCAAGAGATGCAGATGTGTTATGTGCAGCAATAAAAGTACCTCCAAGGTAGTTTTCTCAGAAATACTACCAATCCCGCGAGCCACACAGGAGCGCCAACGGGAAGTTAGGGAGGTGAATAAGTGGCTAAAGAGTTGGTGCAAGGCAGAAGGGTTTGGGTTCATGGAGAACTGGGCCGACTTCGCGGTCGGCTACAGGCTCTACCGTAGGGACGGGCTGCACCTCAATGGGGAGGGTGCAGCGGTGCTGGGGAAGAAGTTGGCTAATAGGTTGGAGGAATTTTTAAACTAGAGACGGGGGGGGGAAACCAAGGAAATAGGTGGGATGTGAGGCAAGCAAGGGGGAAGGGGAGAAGTGAATATAATGAGGGTGGAGAGGGGGGTGGGGATAGTACAGTTAGATCGTTAGAGAAGAATAGGATGCTAAATAACCCCAAAGTTTTATCTTGCATGCTGACCAACGCAAGAAGCCTGACCAATAAGGCGGATGAGCTGCAGGCGCTTATATCGGAGGAGAGGTATGACATCGTAGGTATAACAGAGACTTGGCTAGACGATAGCTACGACTGGGCGGTAAATTTATTAGATTATAGTTTATTTAGAAGGGACCGGAAACAGGGGAAAGGCGGAGGAGTCTGCTTATATGTAAAGTCATGTCTAAAACCCAGACTAAGGGAAGATATAGGAGAAGGAGAAGAGGGGGTCGAGTCCATGTGGGTAGAGATAGAGGGAACTAAAAATAATAATAAAATATTACTGGGGGTCTGCTATAAGCCACCAAATATAACAGAGGAGAATGAGAATCTGCTATTAGGATAAATAGACAAAGTAGCAAAACATAATGAAGTGATTGTAATGGGGGATTTCAACTACCCGGATATTGACTGGGAAACAGAAACCTGTAGATCTCAGAAAGGAAAAAGGTTATTGACAAATATTAAGGATAATTATCTCTCCCAACTAGTGCAGGAACCAACGAGAGGGAAGGCCGTGTTGGACTTAATATTGACTAATAGGCCTGATAGAATAACTGAGGTACAGATAGGGGGGCACCTAGGTAATAGCGACCATAATATTATCGACTTCAAAATGCCCTTCAGTAGGGTTATCAATAAGGGAACAACAAAAACATTAAACTTTAGGAGGGCGAAGTTTGATCAGCTGAAAGAAAGCCTTCAACTTATTGACTGGGACAAAGTTCTTAATCAAAGGAATACGAATAGTAAATGGGAAACCTTCAAAAGAATACTGAATACTCAGTGCGAGAGGTATATACCGTATGGGAATAAAAGGGCCACAAATAAGAG
Source organism: Phyllobates terribilis (assembly GCF_046119375.1). NCBI lineage: Eukaryota > Metazoa > Chordata > Amphibia > Anura > Dendrobatidae > Phyllobates > Phyllobates terribilis. The sequence continues at coordinate 249,948,653 of NW_027362761.1, forward strand.
GAAACCAATATGGTTGAACAAGAACGTAAAAGGGGCGTTAAATAGCAAAAAAGAGGCATTCAAGAGATTAAAACAGGAAAACAGTAAGGAAGCACTAATGTGTTACAAGGAAAAAACGAGAACCTGTAAAAAACAAATAAAAATAGCGAAGGAGGAAACAGAGAGACGTATTGCTAGGGAAAGTAGATCAAATCCCAAACTGTTCTTTACATATATAAATAGTAAAAGGATTAAATCGGATAATATTGGACCGATAAAAAGTGAGGAAGGCAAAATCATAGAGAAAGATGAGGATAAAGCTAATCTATTAAATATTTTTTTTTCGACAACTTTCACAAAGGAAATAGAACTAACAGGAGAAATGAGAAGTGACAAACTTAATCCTCCACTAAGTATGACAAATCTAACCCAAGCTGGGGTACAGAAACGCCTCAGTAACATTAAAATAAACAAATCACCAGGACCTGATGGCATACACCCACGGGTACTAAGGGAACTAAGTAATGTAATAGACAGACCGTTATATCTTTTATTTAAGGACTCTGTTGAGACTGGGTCTGTGCCACTTGATTGGCGACAGGCGAATGTAGTGCCAATATTCAAAAAGGGAGCGAAAAGTGACGCCGGAAACTATCGGCCGGTGAGTCTGACGTCCGTTGTGGGCAAAATTTTTGAAAGCTTCATTAAAGAGGCAATTACGGAGCATCTTGATGCTAATAATCTTTTAATCCTGAACCAACATGGATTCATGAAGAATCGCTCCTGCCAAACAAACCTGATTGATTTCTACGAGGAGGTTAGCTCTCGAGTAGATCAGGGGGAACCAGTGGATGTCGTGTATCTCGACTTCTCAAAAGCGTTCGATAGCGTGCCACATAATAGGTTGGTATACAAAATGAGAATGATGGGGCTGGGGGAAAATGTCTGCAAGTGGGTAGCTAACTGGCTAAAGGAGAGAAGGCAGAGGGTGGTTATAAATGGAATATACTCAGATTGGGTAAGCGTCACTAGTGGGGTACCACAGGGGTCTGTACTAGGCCCAATGTTATTTAATATCTTTATTAACGACATAGTCAACGGGATAAATAGTAAAATATCAATATTTGCAGATGACACAAAGTTATGTAAAACAATTAATACAAAAGAGGACAGTGCAGACCTACAGAGGGATTTGGATAAGCTGGGTAGGTGGAGCATTAAATGGCAAATGAGGTTTAACGAGGAGAAATGTAAGGTCATACATATGGGAAGGAAAAATGGAAGTCACCAGTACTCATTGAATGGGAAATCATTGGGGAATTCAGAGATGGAGAAGGACTTGGGCATCTTGATTGATAGCAAACTAAATTGGAGTGCCCAAAGTCAGGCCGCTGCTGTAAGGGCAAACAGGGTAATGGGATGTATCAGAAGAGGTATAGCTGCAAAGGATGAGAACATTGTTCTTCCACTGTACAAAGCACTGGTCAGACCACACTTGGAATACTGTGCTCAGTTAGGGGCCCCAATATATAGAAAGGATATAAATGAGCTTGAAAAGGTACAAAGGAGGGCAACAAAATTAATAAAGGGAATGGAGGGACTGCAATACCCAGAGAGGTTGGCAAAACTAGGACTATTCAGCCTGGAAAAGAGAAGGTTGAGGGGGGACATAATAAATGTGTACAAATATGTTAGGGGACAGTATAGAGATCTTGCCCGGGATTTGTTCAAAAGGAGGGATATTACGGTAACAAGAGGGCACTCACTAAGACTGGAAGAGAAAAGGTTTCAGCACCAGCATAGGAAGGGGTTCTTTACGGTAAGAGCAGTGAGAATATGGAATTCACTGAGTGAGGAGACGGTAATGTCGGATTCACTACACCAGTTCAAGTGGGGACTGGATGCATTTCTAGATACCAGGCAGATTTCAGCATATACTTAAAAATAAAATAAAATAGTAGGTTGATACAGGGATTTATTCTGACTGCTGGTTTCAGAGTCGGGAGGGAATTTTTCCTCAGGTGAAGATTGGCCAAATCATTTGGGGTTTTTGCCCTCCTCTGGATCAACTTTAGCAATTACAGAACTAACAGGTCGAACTTGATGGACGCAAGTCTTTATTCGGCTTTACAAACTATGTTACTATGTTACTATATTTGGTATTGCCGCGTCCGGAACGACCTGACCTATAAAATTTTCCCACTAGTTAACCCCTTCAGTGAACACAGTAAAAAAAAAAAAAGAAGAAGCAAAAAAACAATGCTTTATCATCATACCGCCAAACAAAAATGGAATAACACGTGATCAAAATGACTAATATAAATAAAAATGGTACCGCTGAAAACGTCATCTTGTCCCGCAAAAAACAAGCCACCATACAGCTCCATCATCCGAAAAATCAAAAAGTTATAGCTCTCAGAATAAAGCGATGCAAAAAAATAATTATTTCTATAAAATAGCTTTTATTGTGTAAAAGCGCCAAAACATAGAAAAACGATATAAATGGTACCTCTGTAAATGTACTGACCCGAAGAATAAAGCTACCTTATCAATTTTACCACTCGCGGAGTAGAATAAAAAAAAAAATAAAATAAACAATTCCTAAATTGTTGTTTTTTTGTTTATTCTGCCTCCCAAAAGCTGGAATAGAAAGCGAGCAAAAAATGTCACGTGCCTGAAAATGGTACCAATAAAAACATCATCTCATCCCGCAAAAACAAGCCATCACATGACTCTGTCGGCAAAAATATGGAAAAATTATATCTCTCAAAATATGACGATGCAAAAACTAGATTTTACAAAATATATGTCTTGATATGATTCTGGTATCTCTGTAGTCGCACCGACCCGAAGAATAAGGTCGTCTAATCACTTATACCGCACTAGGAATGGCGTAAAAAATAAACGCTAGGGCTGGGGTTGGGGTTAGGGTTGTGTTAATGTTAGGGTTGGGGTTAGGGTTGGGCTAGGGTAGGGTTAGGGTTGTTTTTTTTTTCAAAAGTAAAAAAAAAAAAAAAGATGACGATATGGCAACTAGTGCTACTTGAGTTTGCATCGGGAGCTCGGGTATGCACCATGAATCGCGGGTGCTCGAGTCTCAGCCCCATATGCTTCGCGGCCAAAAAAACCTTGCAGGGATTGCCTGCCAGGCACGAGCGATCCCCGCATGTTTTTTTGGGGGAGTCTAATAACCGTGAAACATGCGGGCGGGGACTCGAGCATTTCACTTGAGCACCCGTGATACATGGTGCATACCTGAGTACCCGATGCAAACTCAAGTAGTGAGCACTTGCGCTCAAGACTAATGACAACTTATTCAATATGATGACCTAATGTTATCAAATTCTGTGTCGTACTTCTGGGTTCAAAATGTTCACTAAACCCCTTAATAAAATCCTTGAGGGGTGTAGTTTCCAAAATGGGGTCACTTGTGGGGGGTTTCCACTATTTAGGCACATCAGGGGCTCTCCAAACGCGACATGGCGTCCGCTCTCGATTCTAGCCGATTTTGCGTTCAAAAAGTCACACAGTGCTCCTTCCCTTCTGAACTCTGCCGTGCGCCCAAACACTGTATTTTCCCCACACATGGGGTATTGGCGTACTCAGGAGAAATTGCACAAAAGTTTTTAGGGTCCATTTTCTCCTCTTACCCTTGTGAAAATAAAAAAATTGGGGCTAAAACCTCATTTTTGTGGAAAAAGTTTGATTTTTTTATTTTCACGGCTCCATGTTAAAAACTTCTGTAAAAGGACTTGGGGGTTCAAGGTGCTCACCACACATCTAGATAAGTTCCCTGAGGGGTCTAGTTTCCAAAATGGTGTCACTTGTGGGGGGTTTCCACTGTTTAGGCACATCAGGGGCACATCCGCTAATTATTCAAGCAAATTTTACAATCAAAAAGTCAAATGGCGCTCCTTCCCTTCCGAAACCTGCCGCGCGCACAAACAGTGGTTTTCCCTCACATATGGTGTATCTGCTAACTCAGGAGAAATTGCACAACAAACTGCATGGTGCAATTTCTCCTGTTACCCTTATGAAAATGCAAAAGTGGGGGCTGAAAAACATTTTTGTTGGAAAAATGTGAAAATTTTATTTTTACGGCTCAATGTTATAAACTTCTGTGAAGCATCTGGGGGTTCAAGGTACTCACCACACATCTAGATAAGTTTCCTGAGGGGTCTAGTTTCCAAAATGGTGTCACTTGTGGGGGGTTTCCACTGTTTAGGCACATCAGGGGCTCCCCAAATGCAACATGGCGTCCGCTAATTATTCAAGCAAATTTTACATTCAAAAAGTCAAATGGCGCTCTTTCCCTTCCGAACCCTGCCGTGCACCCAAACAGTGTTTTTTCCCCACATATGGGGTATCTGCGTGCCCAGGGGAAATTGCACAACAAATTTTGGGGTCCATTTTTTCCTGTTAACCCTGCGAAAATAAAAAAATTGGGTCTAAAGTAACATTTTTGTGAAAAAAGTTAAATGTTAATTTTTTTCCTCCACATTCCAAAAATTCCTGTGAAGCACCTGAAGGGTTAATGAAGTTCTTGACTGTGGTTTTGAGCACCTTGAGGGGTGCAGTTTTTAGAATGGTGTCACTTTTGGGTATTTTCTGTCATAAAGACCCCTCAAAGTGACTTTAAATGTGATGTGGTCCCTCAAAAAATGGTTTTGTAAATTTTGTTGGAAAAATGAGAAATTGCTGGTCAACTTTTAACTCTTATAGCTCCCCAATAAAAAAAAAATGTTGGTTCCAAAATTGTGCTGATGTAAAGTAGACATGTGGGAAATGATATTTATTAGCTATTTTGTGTGACATATCTCTCTGATTTAAGGGCATAAAAATTCAAATTTTGAAAATTGCAAAATTTTCAACATTTTCGCCAAATTTCCGTTTTTTTCACAAAAAAACGCAAGTGATTTAGAAGAAATTTTACCACAATCATGAAGTACAATATGTCACGAAAAAACAGTCTCAGAATCAGGGGGATCCGTTGAAGCGTTCCAGAGTAATTACCTCATAAAGTGACAGTGGTCAGAATTATAAAAATTGGCCTGGTCATTAACGTGCAAACCACCTTGGGTTGTAAAGGGGTTAAAACCCATCTTGCATGAGAATATATGTGAATCTAATGAAAATGTAGAGTCCCTGTGGGTGGATATAAGGGGAGGGAGAAAAAATTATAAATTACTGATAGGGGTTTGTTATAAGTCTCCAAAAATAATGGAAGCAGCGGAGCATATCCTCATAAAGCAAATAGATGAAGCAGCGACTCAAGGAGAAGTCATTATTATGGGGGACTTTAACTACCCTGAAATACATTGGGGAACAGAAACCTGTAGTTCCAGCAAAGGTAATAGGTTTTTGACAACTATGAGATACAATTACCTTTCACAACTGGTTCAGGACCCAACAAGAAGGGGGGCACTGCTAGACCTAATATTAACCAACAGGCCAGACCGCATATCAAATATATACGAGTTGGGGGTCACTTGGGTAATAGTGATCACAAAAATAATACGTTTTTATTTATCCTTTAATAAGATGTGTAGTAGAGGGGTTACAAGGACACTAAACTTCAGGAAGGCAAATTTCCAATGGTTGAGAGATGATCTTAGTGCAATAAAATGGGACGATATCCTGAGACATAAAAGTACATAAAGCAAATGGGAGACATTTATTAGCATCCTGAATATGACCTGTGCACAATATATACCCCATGGAAATAAACATGCAAGAAATTGGAGGAAACCACTATGGCTAAATAGAGTTGTAAGGGGTGCAATAAGTGACAAAAAAAAGCATTTAGAGAGCTAAAGCCAGTAAGTAGTGATGAGGCATTAAATAAATACAGAAAATTAAATAAATTCTGTAAAAACCAAATCAAGGCAGCAAAGATTGAGACAGAGAGACTCGTTACCAGAGAAAGTAAAAATGATCCCAAAATATTCTTTAGCTGCATAAATAGTAATAAACTAAAAAATGATAGTGTTGGCCCCCTTAAAAAATTGTATGAGTGAAATGGTGTATGAGAATGAGGAAAAAGCCTATATGCTAAATGATTTTTTTTTTCAACAGTATTTACTCAAGAAAATCGCATGACAGAAAACATGATCAGTGATAACAAATTCTCCATTAAATGTCACTTACTTAACCTAGCAGGAAGTACCGCGGCGTCTAAATATCACTAAAGTTCACAAATCCCCGGGCTCGGATAGGATACACCCGCGAGTACTGCAGGAATTAAGTAAAGTCATAGACAGACCATTATTTTTAATCTTTAAAGATTCCATAATAACAGGGTCTGTACCATAGGACTGGCGTAGAGCAAATGTGGTGCCAATATTCAAAAAGGGGACAAAAACCAAACTTGGAAATTATAGTTCAGTAAGCTTAACCTCTACTGTGGGTAAAATCCTGGAGGGTTTCCTAAGAGATGCTATACTAGAGTATCTGAAGAAGAATAACCTCATGACCCAATATCAACATGGGTTTAAGAGGGACCGTTCCTGTCAAACTAATCTGATCAGCTTTTATGAAGATGTAAGTTCCGGACTGGACCAAGGAAATGCAGTGGATGTTGTTTATACGGATTTTTCAAAAGCTTTTGATATGGTTCCACACAAAAGGTTGATACATAAAATGAGAACAATGGGGATAGGGGAAAATATATGTAAGTGGGTTAAAAACTGGCTCAGTGATAGGAAACAAAGGGTGGTTCTTAATGGAACACACTCTGACTGGGTTACAGATAACAGTGGGGCACCACAGGGGTCAGTATTGGGCCCACTTCTTTTTAACATATTTATTAATGACCTTGTAGGGGGCATATAGAGTAGTATTTCAATATTTGTAGATGACACTAAACTCTGCAGGGTAATCAATACAGTGGAGGACAATTTTATATTACAGGAGGATCTATGTAAACTAGAAGCTTGGGCTGATAAATGGCAAATGAGCTTTAATGGAGATAAAAGTAAGGTAATACACTTGGGCAGAAGAAATAAAATGTATAATTATATGCTTAATTGAAAAACACTGGGCAAAACTGTCACTGAAAAAGACCTGGGTGTATTGGTGGACCACAAGCTCACGTTTGGTGGGCAGTGTCAGGCAGCTGCTGCAAAGGCAAATAAAATAATGGGATGCATTAAAAGAGGCATAGATGCTCATGAGGAGAACATAATTTTAGCTCTATACAAGTCACTAGTGCGACCACACTTAGAATACTGTGTACAGTTCTGGTCTCCGGTGTATAGGAAAGACATAGCTGAACTAGAGCGGGTGCAGAGAAGAGCGACCAAGGTTATTAGAGGACTGGGGGGTCTGCAATACCAAGACAGGTTATTACAACTTGGGGTTATTTAGTTTGGAAAAACAAAGGCCTAGGTGTGATCTTATTACTATGTACAAGTATATGAGGGGACAGTACAAAGACCTTTCTACTGATCTTTTTACTCTGAGGCCTGAGACGGGGACAAGGGGGCATCTTCTACGTCTGGAGGAAAGAAGGTTTAATCATAATCACAGATGCAGATTCTTTACTGTAAGAGCAGTGAGACTATGGAACTCTCTGCCGCATGATATTGTAATGAGTGATTCACTACTAAAATTTAAGAAGGGCCTGGATGCCTTTCTTAAAAAGTATAATATTACAGGTTATATATACTAGATTCCTTGATAGGGCGTTGATCCAGGGAACTAGTCTGATTGCCGTATGGAGTCAGGAAGGAATTTTTTTCCCCAATGTGGAGCTTAGTGTTTGCCACATGGTTTTTTTTTGCCTTCCTCTGGATCAACCTGTTAGGCTATGGGTTGAACTACATGGACTTAGTCTTCCTTCAACCTTAAAAACTATGTTACTATGTTCCCACTAAAAGAGTAGGTCTCCCATACTGTTTGCCTATGCAGTGAATGCAACGGCTGCCAAAAATTTGGAGGAACTCCAATGTCCCTTATAAGAGATGCAGATGTGGTGATATGGTAGACTTGGTGGTGATATGGAGGAGGAAGTGGAGGATGAGGAGAAGGAGGAGGACAAGAGCAAATAGACAAAATGAGGAAGCATGTACCCATGTCTGGGTGTGAAGACAGAGGTGCATGGGAATAGAGTTAGACCTCCAAAAAAAAAACCACTGTATTTGAGTTCATGTTACGCTGCTATCATTCTGTGGTGTTGAGAACTCTGGCCCAATGCAGCCCTTGTTCTTTGTTATAAGAGTCAGCCTGTCAGCATTTTCATTTGACAGCGGATGCACCTATCGGTTATAATTCCACCAGCGGCACTAAAAACCTGCTCTGACAAAACGCTAGCGGCAGGGCAGCCCAGGACCTCCAAGACGCAGAGAGCCAGTTCATGCCACATGTCCAGCTTTGATACCCAACAATTATAAGGCACAGAGGAATCACGAAGGACGTTGGTACGGTGGGCAAGGTACTCCCTCACCATCTTCCAAAACTTTTCCCTCCTTGGGAGAGTAACCTGCACCTCAGGGCCTGTGTGATGAGAGGGTCTGAGAATACTGTCCCAGAACTTTGACAGTGTTCCCCTACCTCTGCTGGATTGCATTTGTGTCTCTCTTGCCTGTACTCCTTGGTTGTTCAACGAACTGTGACCTCTGCCTCCAGTGTTTTCAGATGGGAATTTTTTTAATAATTCCGCAACAAGGGCCTTCCACTACTGCACCATTTTATTAGGCCTGTCCTGCGCGGGAATAAGAGACAGAAAGTTCTCCTTGTAGTGTGGGTCTAGAAGTGTCACCAACCAGTAATGACTGTAACCCAAAATTTGGACAACGCGAGGGTCATGGGAAAGGCAGCGGAACATAAACTCAGCCATGTGTGCCAGACTGCTAACAGGCAAGACTTCAGTGTCCTCACCAAGAGGATGACTGACCATGCTCTCCTCCTCATCCTCCTCTTCATCTTCCTCCTCCCTGTCCTCAGGGCATCCACAGACGGTATGACAGTTGTGCAGGTAGTACTGTCTAAAGGGCATGAAACTAGCTCCTGTTCTTCCTCCTCCTCTTCCTCATTGTCACCCAATCCACGTTGGGATGAGATGAGGCTGGGCTGTGTGGAATCAACTTGCTTGGTTCCTTGCTCCATGTCATCGTGCTCCACGTGCAATGCATCCTCTTTAATTGTGAACAGTGAGCGGGAGGCATCTTGGCATGCGCCATGGACAGGGGATTTGCATGCATGCACAACAGTGGCAGAAGCAGTGGTGTCACCCACAGACACTGTTGCTGAACCCTGGGGTTCAGCCCACTTAGTCGGATGCTTTGCTGCCATGTGCCTGATCATGCTGGTGGTGGCCAGGCTGCTAGTTTTGCTGCCCCTGCTGATGCTGGCCTGGCAGGTGGTGCAAATGGCCTTTTTGGGTTTATCTGCAGAGTCTTTAAAAAATAGCCAGACTCTGGAAGACCTAACAGTTGTACTGGGAACTTCCGTCGTGTTGGCTTTACAAGGAACGCTTTCCCGCCTTGTGTCTGCAGCCACAACACTGCTTCTTTCTGCCTGTTCCGGTGCTATGCCTCCCTCCCCCTGTGTGCTGCTGTCTTTGCTCTGTATGTCTCCCTGCCAGGTTGGGTCAGTTACTATATCATCCACTATCTCGTCTTCACTTCCGCACCCTGGTCCTCCTCCTGACTTTCTGGCCATTGTGTCTCATCATCATCATCCACCTCTTGCGACTGTAATTGCACTTTCCCACCGTTGCCTTCATGTGACTGTGGCTGCTCCAATATTTGGGCATCGCTACACGCGTTCTCCTCTTGACTCGCTTGAAGCTGGCTGGGCGAGAGGTGCAAATCTACAAATGAAAAGTGAACAGCTCTTCTGAGTGTCCCAAGTGTGGGATCAGTTGTCTCCGGGCACTCGGCATGGTGGGAAGAAGGAAGATCAGGGTGAGGAATATGCGGTCCAGACTCACGGCTACTGAGTCTTGACCGTGTGGAAGACAGGGTGGTGGTGGTGGTGGCGAAGTGACTGGAAGCATTATCTGCTATCCAATCAACAACCTTCTGACACTGCTCAGGGTTCAATAATGGTGTACTGTGATCCCCTAGTAATTGGGACAGGAAGGTCGAGCGAGAAGATGTGGGTGTGCGTTGTGGCACAATTTCATCTTGCCCACAGCCTCGGCCTCTGCATGCACCATCACGTCCACTTCTCCGTCCCTTGCCACTCACCTTGCCCATTTTAAATGGAGGACAATATTTTCCACGTTCACGAGAAATGGCTGATTTTGGAACGCAGTTATGTTATACATCTGACAAAGAACCACAATTTTAAATAGCAGGCCTGTAATTTACTAATATTATTCTACAAAGAGACCTAGTGTGAATAGCTTGACCGACACACTGCAATGAAATGAAAATGGAAGAAATGGCTGTTACGGATTCGGGTGGTGGAACCTCTGTGCTGCGGTGCAAGGAGGGACCAGAGGGGCGTAACTAGGTATCAACTCGGACCGACCAAGGTCGTACGGCAGCTCAATCGACTCCGTGACCAGGGAAGGACCGAGCAGAGGGACCAGGAGCTACTCTGGGACCGACCTTGTATGAGTGCAGGTGACTCCCATGGGTCAGAAGGCAGGGACTGACCGGTACAGCAGATGAGCACGGCAGGCAGGCTGACGGGTGATCCGGGCAGACGGACAGGCAGACACGGCAGGTAACAAGCAGGAGCCTCCAGGTAGGCTGGCTGTTAGGCTCGGCAGGTAACAGGCAGGTGCTTCTAGGTAAGCGGGCTGGCAGGCACGGCAGGTAACTGGCAGGTGCTTCCAGGTAAGCGGGCTGGCAGGCATGGCAGGTAACGGGCAGGTGCTTCCAGGTAAGGAGGGGGGCAGAGCCCATAGACAGACTGGCAGACTGGACTGTAGACAGACTGTTGGGCTGGAGAGTAGACAAGCTGGCGGACTGGACTAGTAGTCAGGCTGGCGGACTGGACTTGTAGTCAGGCTGGCGGACTGGACTTGTAGTCAGGCTGGCGGAGTGGACTTGTAGTCAGGCTGGCGGACTGGACTTGTAGTCAGGCTGGCGGACTGGACTTGTTATCAGGCTGGCGGGCTGGACTGGTAGTCAGGCTAGCAGCGGGACCTGAGGGCTGAAGCAGAGTATAACACACAAAGCTACAACCTTGCACGGGCACCTCCATTTTGGAGGAGGTGCCTTTTATATGAGAGGTCCTCCGGCCATTGGCCTGGGACTCCTTAGGACGGCACGCGCGGCCCCTTTAAGAGGGAGGGAGCGCGCGCGCCCTAAGCACAGTGCCCGGGGAGCTGCGCGTTCCGGCAGCACCAGAGGCAGGAGCGCCGGAGGACGCCGGGCAGGAAGCGTGGCGGTAAGTGAGACGGCGTCTCTGCCTGTCAGGGGGCAGAGACGCCGATACTACAATGGCTAATTTTGGAACACTCTTATAGGTGTTATGTCTGACAGAGAACCACGGTTTTAAATAGCAAGCCTGTAATTTACTAATACTATTCTTCACAGACACCTAGTGTGAATAGGTTGACCGACACACTGCAACAGAATGGAAAAGGAGGCCAATATTTTCCATGTTTAGTTCAAATTTCTGGATTTTTATCGCTGAAATATGGAACAGATCTGGCCGTATTCTGCAGTGCTAACAAGCAAATGGAGCAGAAAAATGGTGTACTCTGGATTGCTTTTTAAGCAAATAACTAGGATTAAGAAAAAAAAAAAATTGCCATGGCCCCTGATATCTGGCGCTATGTCTACAAATATCTGTAATTATTACAGCAGCAGAAAGGACGTTCAATGTACCCTCTTGCGCTATATGCACTGCAATCTGCCACATACACTGCCTGAGCCCTATGTAGGGATGTTTTTTGTATATGTACACCCCATGTTGTTTACTGGGTAGAGAGGTGGGGCCTATATTGGAAAGAAAACCCCTCCTATGACTACTATGACTTCTTTTAATCATTTTTGGTTTTGTATTAGGAATTTTTTTTTTAAATATTTCAATAAAGATTGTTGTTATAATAATTGCAGGTGGTATTTGGATTTATTCCAAGTTTAGGTTGTATCATTAGGGATCCACTGCATAGTTTTGTCCATATTTACTAAATGGGGAGGTCTGACCAAGTTAATCTCCAGCCAATATGCATTATATATGTCTTTGGAATAGTGTTCTGTGTACTGGGTGACACTGGTGGCTGTGGGGGCAGGCAGGGAAGGGGCTTCACACTCCCTCCACTGCTTCTGCCTCCTCCACCTGGCCACTCAACCTCTGCCTTAACATTCCAACAGTGCAGAGCGAATCCACACCATCTCCGTACTGCACAGCCAGGGCTCACCGCAATCAAGCAGTCTTCAAATTAATGTGCCTTCGAGATCGCAGTCATACAGCTGAATAGTTGTGGACAGGTCTCCAGGCTCAGTTTGAGCAATGGCTGTCTCCGCTGAACCTGGAGCCAGGGAAGGCAGCGTGCGATAATGGTGTGAACCTGTGGGTGGCCCTACGCCGAGGCGAGATCACATATGTGCCTTGCATGGCTCATATCCTCAACCTGGTGGTACAGCGATTTCTCCACCACTATCCCAGCCTAGATGAGCTGCTTCAGAAAGTATGAAAGCTGTATGATCACTTCCGCCGTTCGCACCCCTCATGTCATCGACTTGAATTGATACAGAGGTCTTTCTCCATGCCAGGTTGATATGCGATGTGCCGACGCGGTGGAATTCCACTCAGCACATGTTGCAGCAACGAACCCTGATGCAGTAAGTCATGTTGTGTAGCATGAGCCAGTGCAGTATGGACATGGGGCATATCACATTTACGGAGTGGGAACAGATTAAGGACCTCTGCACCCTTCTGCACAGTTTTGAAATGGCTGCTAAAATAGTTAGCGCTGACTATGCCGTCATCAGCATCACTATTCCGGTTATCTACATGCTGGAGCAGACTTTGAATAGCGTGCGGCACGATGTGGTTGTCCCAGAAGAAGAGGAGGATGCGGAAGGGATAAGAATTAGTGATAAGCGAACGTGCTCGCCACTGCTCGGTACTCATCCGAGCATCACTGTGCTCAACGAGTTTGGCCAGTATTTCCGGGTTGCTGAGGCGGGAATTCGGGTCCCCTCCCTGCATGTTTGGTGCTCTTTAGAAAGCCAATGAACATGCAGGGATTGCCTGCCATGTACTGTAATGCTGTAGCCATGTTGGTTGTGGGCATTACAGTGATTGGCTGGCCGCACAGCATCATCAGGTGTATATAAGGCCGGGCGCCGCCATGCTCGTCACAGTCTACTCCTGAACCAGGCAGAGTAGGGAGAGCTGCTGCTGCATCAGAGAGAGATTTGCTTCTTCATAATTAGTATAGCTATTCCACAACATATACACTGCTCAAAAAAATAAAGGGAACACTCAAATAACACATCCTACATCTGAATGAATGAAATATTCTCATTGAATCCTTTGTTCTGTACAAAGCTGAATGTGCTGACAACAAAATAACACAAAAATCATCAATGGAAATCAAATTTATTAACCAATGGAGGCCTGGATTTGGAGTCACCCCCAAAATTAAAGTGGAAAAACACACTACAGGTTGATCCAACTTTGATGTAATGTCCTTAAAACAAGTAAAAATAGACTCAGTATTGTGTGTGGCCTCCACGTGCATGTATGACCTCCCTACAATGCCTGGGCATGCTCCTGATGAGGTTGCGGATGGTCTCCTGTGGGATCTCCTCCCAGGCCTGGACTAAAGCATCCACCAACTCCTGGACAGACTGTGGTGACATTGGTGGATGGAGCAAGACATGATGTCCCAGATGTGCTCAATCGGATTCAGGTCTGGGGAACGGGCGGGCCAGTCCATAGCTTCAATGCCTTCATCTTGCAGGAACTGCTGACACACTCCAGCCACATGAGGTCTGGCATTGTCCGGCATTAGGAGGAACCCAGGGCCAACCGCACCAGCATATGGTCTCACAAGGGGACTGAGGATCTCATCTCGGTACCTAATGGCAGTCAGGCTACCTCTGGCGAGCACATGGAGGGCTGTGCGGCCCTCCAAAGAAATGCCACCCCACACCATTACTCACCCACTGCCAAACCGGTCATGCTGAAGGATGTTGCAGGCAGCAGATCGCTCTCCACGGCATCTCCAGACTCTGTCACATCTGTCACATGTGCTCAGTGTGAACCTGCTTTCATCTGTGAAGAGCACAGGGCGCCAGTGGCGACTTTACGAATCCCGGTGTTCTGTGGCAAATGCCAAGCGTCCTGCACGGTGTTGCGGTGTGAGCACAACCCCTATCTGTGGACGTCGGGCCCTCATACCACCCTCATGGAGTCGGTTTCTAACCGTTTGTGCAGACACATGCACATTTGTGGCCTGCTGGAGGTCATTTTGCAGGGCTCTGGCAGTGCTCCTCCTGTTCCTCCTTGCACAAAGGTGGAAGTAGCGTTCCTGCTGCTGGGTTATTGCCCTCCTACGGCCCCCTCCACTTCTCCTGGTAGCAACTCCAGCCTCTGGACACTACGCTGACAGACACAGCAAACCTTCTTGCCACAGCTCACATTGATGTGCCATCCTGGATGAGCTGCACTACCTGAGCAACTTCTGTGGGTTGTAGAGCCCGTCTCATGCTACCACGAGTGTGAAAGCACAACTAACATTCAAAAGTGACCAAAACATCAGTTAGAAAGCATTGGTACTGAGATGTGGTCTGTGGTCCCCACCTACAGAACCATTCCTTTATTGAGGGTGTCTTGATATTTGCCAATAATTTCCATCTATTGTCTATTCCACTTGCACAACAGCATGTGAAATTGATTGTCAATCAGTATTGCTTCCTAAGTGGACAGTTTGATTTCACATAAGTTTGATTTACTTGGAGTTATATTCTGTTGTTTAAGTGTTCCCTTTAATTTTTTGAGCAGTGTATATATATACAACTGAACTAACAGTCCTTCTGAGGACTAATCCAGCTGCATATATTCAGTGGTGATAGCAGGAGTTAGGCAGGCAGGCAGGCAGTGTATGTGGCAGACTGCAGTGCATATAGTGGAAGAGGGTCCATTAAACGTTCCTGCTGCTACTGTCCTAACAAATATTTTTAGATATAGCCCCAGATATCGGGGGCCAGGGAATTTTTTTTTTTCTTAATCCTGGTTATATGCTTAAAAAGCAATCCAGATTACACCATTTTTCTACTCCATTTGCTTGTTCACACTGCAGAATAAAGCCAGATCTGTTCCATATTTCAGCGATAAAAATCCAGAAATTTAAACTGAAAGTGGAAAATATTGGCCTCATTTTCCTTTCTGTTGCACTGTGTCGATCAAGCTATTCACACTAGGTATCTGTAAAGGATAGTATTAACAAATTACAGGCCTGCTATTTAAACCGTGGTTCTCTGTCAGACATAATACCTGTAGCGTCGGCGTCCCTGCCTCCTTCTAGGCAGGAACGCCGTTCCCCTCACCTCTCCGCTCCGTGCCCGGCGTCCTCCTCCCACTCTGCTGGCAGAGCGCGCTGCTTCCCAGTCACTGTGCTTAGGGCGCGCACGCGCTCCCTCTCTCTTAAAGGGGCCGCGCGTGCCGTCCTATGGAGTTCCCGGCCAATGGCCGGAGGATCTCACCATATATAAGGCACCTCCTCCAAAATGGAGGTGCCCGAGCAATGTTGTTGCAAAGCCTTTCAACTCAGCTTCAGCCCTCAGGTCCCGTTGCCAGCTTGTTTTCCAGTGCTGTCTACCTGCTTGCAATCCTGCGGTCCGACAGTCTGCCTACCAGCATCTGCCAGTCTGTCTATGGATCAGTCCGGCCGCGGACCAGGAAGCACATGCCAGATACCTGCCTGATACCTGCCTGCCTGCCAGCCTGTCCAGAGACTCTTACCCGCTCACCTGGGAGCGCTCACCTGCTACCCGCCTGCTAGCCTACCTGGAGGCTTAGCAGTCACTTGCTGTGACCACCTGCCTGTCCAGAGACTCTTACCCTGCTGTCACTTGCTGTGACCACCTGCCTGTCCAGAGACTCTTATCCTGCTGTCACTTGCCGTGACCACCTGCCTATCTAGAGACTCTTACCCTGCTGTCACTTGCCGTGACCACCCACCTGTCTAGAGACTCTTATCCTGCTGTCACTTGCCGTGACCCCCCGCCTGTCAAGAGACTGTCCCCGTCACTTGCCGTGACCTCCTGCCCTTCTACCCAGAGACTGTCCCTGTCACTTGACGTGACTGCCTGCCCGCTTTCCCTGGGAGCCACCCGCTTCCTTACAAGGACTGCCCCTTTGTATAGTAGCTCAGAGGTTCCACCTCCCAGACCCGTTACAGTCCCCGTCACTTGCCGTGACCTCCTGCCCTTCTACCCAGAGACTGTCCCTGTCACTTGACGTGACTGCTGAACTGTCCCATCAGAGGTCCCAACAGGAGTCCATCCTGAGCCACCTGCGTAGTGTTAACTCCCGCCTGGACACACTGACTACCTCTTCGGGACCTGCTTCCAGTCGCACGACTCCTACCCCGGCAGCGTCGCTGCCCATCAATACCATGGCATCCCTTCCCGATCCCCGCCTTTCCGCCCCGCCTCGTTTTAGTGGAGATCCCGGTCAAGCACGGGGCTTCATTAACCAGTGCACCCTGCACTTCGAACTTTTGGCATACCAGTTCACCACTGACCGAGCCAAGGTGGCCTTCATCATGTCCCATCTCACTGGGGAGGCACTGGCTTGGCTAAATCCTCTATGGGAGAGAGGAGACCCCCTGGTATCCAACCTGCCAGCCTTTCTCACGGCCTTCCGGAAAGTCTTCGACGAACCAGGACGAAAGACCTCATCCGCCTCATCTCTGCTACGCCTCCGTCAAGGGAGTCTCACCGTGGGCCAATATGCCATACGGTTCCGTACCCTTGCTTCCGAGCTTGCCTGGGATAATGAGGCACTGGTTTCCGTCTTCTGGGAGGGCCTGTCTGGCCGGATTAAAGATGAACTTGCCGGTCGGGACATTCCTACCACTCTCGATGACTCAGTGACACTTGCCACCCGGATTGACATCCGGTTCCAGGAGCGCACCAAAGAGGTCACCCGTGAGAGGAGGTTTCCACGCCTTACTCCTACTTTTCTGAATCCCGTCTCTTCCTCTGTAACTCCCCGGGCGCACTCGCCAGAGCCCATGCAGGTCGACCAAACCAAGATGGTCAAAACCCGTCAAGAGTCTCGCCGTGCCGAGGGGAGCTGTTTAAGGAGCACTGGATCCGTTCCTGCCCGGAGAGGTCGGGAAACGCCTGTGTCTAGGATCGCTCAGAGAGGTCGTCCTAGACAAAAATAAATCCTCTCCTTCTCTGATGCTGTCGGTCTCTATCATCTGCGGGGAGAACCGTTACTTTGAACTTGCTCAACTTGATTCTGGAGCTGCCGGAAATCTAATTTCGCAGTCCCTGGTAGAGAAATACCGCATTCCCACCAAACCTCTGGTTGTACCCTTATCTGTCGCCTCCGCATCCCATCCAACTCACCACCGAATCCATAACTCTGCAGGTGGGAATGCTGCACTCTGAGAGCATCTTCTTCCATGTTCTGCCTGGACTCTCTCACGCCCTCTTGCTAGGCCTACCTTGGCTCCAGAGACATGCACCTGTGCTTGATTGGCAGACCGGAGAAGTCCTTCGCTGGGGGCAGGACTGCCATAAGACTTGTTTAGTTCCCGTTCGTTCTGCCCGTCCTTCTCCTACCCCAGCCAATCTACCCGGCCTACCGGTTCCCTATTGGTCTTATGCGGACGTCTTTAACAAAAGAGAAGCAGAGACATTACCCCCTCATAGACCATACGATTGCCCAATCGACCTGATACCCGGCGCTACTCCTCCCCGTGGGCGTATTTACCCTTTGTCTGCTGCTGAAACCCGGTCCATGTCTGAATATATCGAGGAGAATCTGGCCCGGGGATTTATCCGGAAACCTACCTCCCCGGCGGGAGCAGGCTTCTTCTTTGTCAAAAAGAAAGACGGCTCACTCCATCCCTGTATAGACTATAGAGGCCTTAACCAGATCACGGTGAAAAATAAATACCCCCTTCCGCTCATTCCTGAATTATTTGACCGTCTGAGGGGTGCTAGAATCTTCACCAAGCTGGATCTCCGTGGGGAGTATAACCTGGTCCGTATCTGTCAGGGGGATGAATGGAAGACGGCATTCAACACCCGGGACGGCCACTATGAATACCTCATAATGCCCTTCGGTCTCTGTAATGCTCCCGCAGTCTTTCAAGAGTTGGTCAATGACATCTTCCGTGACCTTCTCTACTCCTGCGTGGTGGTGTACCTGGACGACATCTTGGTCTTCTTTCCGGATCTTCCCACACACCGGAGGGACGTTCGTCAGGTCCTGCTCAGGCTCAGGCAGAACCACCTCTACGCAAAATATGAGAAGTGCCTCTTTGAGCAGACCTCGCTTCCGTTTCTGGGCTACATAATCTCTCAGACCGGCCTACGAATGGATCCTGAGAAACTGTCTGCCATCCAGAAGTGGCCCCGACCGGAGGGGTTGAAGGCTATTCAGCGGTTCCTGGGCTTCGCCAACTACTACCGCCTCTTCATTCCGCACTTCTCTTCCCGGACTGCCCCTATCTCTGCGCTCACCCGTAAGGGCGCTAATCCCAAAGAATGGCTGCCCGAAGCAGAGGAGGCCTTCCTTTCCTTGAAACAAGCTTTCTCCTCCGCCCCTGTGCTGCATTGTCCGGACGGCAACAAACAATTCTTCCTAGAAGTAGACGCTTCCTCCTCCGGAGCCGGAGCGGTACTCACCCAAAAGTCGTCTTCTGGAAGAATGGTAACCTGCGGCTTCTTCTCCAAACTCTTCTCCTCTTCTGAGCGCAATTATTCTATAGGAGACCGAGAATTATTAGCCATTAAGCTGGCACTGGAGGAGTGGCGTTACCTGCTCGAGGGGGCTCTTCACCCGGTAATAATTTACACGGACCACAAGAACTTGGCTTACCTCCAGAGTGCCCAGAGACTTAACTCGCGCCAAGCTCGGTGGTCCTTGTTCTTCGCCCGCTTTGATTTCATTCTTCATTTTCGCCCGGCAGACAAAAACATCAAAGCTGATGCCTTGTCCCGATCCTTTTTGGTCTCTGATCTAGAGGAGGAGCCTAAGCACATCATCGACCCCGCCAAAGTAATGCAGGTGGCCCCCGTGAATCTAAATCGTCTTCCACCCGGTAAGACGTTCGTAACAGTACCTGATCGTGAGAAGGTCCTACACTGGGGACATTCGTGTAAGCTAGCTAGCCATGCTGGTCAGAAAAAGACCCTCCAGCTTATTACCCGGCATTACTGGTGGCCTACCCTGCACAAGGACGTAATAGACTTTGTTTCAGCCTGTGCGTCCTGCGCCCGCAACAAGGTTCCTAGACACCTGCCAGCCGGCCGCCTCCTGCCTCTTCCTGTACCTGCTGCCCCGTGGCAGCATATAGCCATGGACTTTATAACGGACCTCCCTGTCTCTGCCGGTTGTACGGTCATTTGGGTGGTCGCTGACCGCTTTTCTAAGATGGCTCATTTCATTCCCCTGCCAGGCCTCCCGTCTGCATCTGAGTTGGCTAAAGACTTTATCCATCATATTTTCCGTCTTCATGGTCTTCCTCTCCACATCGTATCCGATCAAGGAGTTCAGTTCACCTCTCGCTTCTGGCGAGCTATGTGTAAATTGCTGGGGGTCACCTTGGACTTCTCTTCTGCTTATCACCCACAGTCCAATGGTCAAGTAGAGCGGATCAACCAAATTTTAACCAGTTACCTCCGGCACTTTGTTAATGCTCACCATTCCGACTGGGTGGATCATTTACCGTGGGCCGAATTTTCCTACAATAATCACGAGAGCGAATCTTCCTCCAAATCCCCGTTTTTTATAGTCTACGGTCAGCATCCTCAGATCCCGTTTCCCGTCTCCACCTCGGTGGACAATCCGGCTGCGGAATCTCTTGTTAGCGAATTTTCCTCCATTTGGGAAAGTACCAGATCCGCACTGCTTCAGTCATCCGAGCGGATGAAAAAACAGGCTGACAAAAGACGTCTGGATCCGCCACAATTCCGTCCTGGAGATAAAGTCTGGCTCTCGTCCAAATATGTCCGGCTCAAGATTCCTTCCTACAAGTTAGGGCCTCGGTTCATCGGCCCACTGGAAGTTATCAAACAAATCAACCCAGTGGCCTATAAATTGAAACTCCCGGCCAACTTGCGGATCCCTAACTCCTTCCATGTATCTCTACTCAAACCCATTGTACTTAACTCTTTTTCCAAGTCTACAGGTACGCCTCCTGCTCCGGTTTCCGCTGAAAACGAGTTTGAGGTAGAGAACATTCTGGCCACCAAAAGGGTAAGAGGAAAGACCTTTTTTCTAGTGGATTTGAAGGGGTTTGGTCCTGAGGAGAGAACGTGGGAGCCCCGGGAGAACATCCATGCCCCTCTCATCCTTGATAAATTTCTCTCTGGCCTAAAAAAGGGGGGGCCTAAAGGGGGGGGTACTGTAGCGTCGGCGTCCCTGCCTCCTGCTAGGCAGGGACGCCGTTCCCCTCACCTCTCCGCTCCGTGCCCGGCTTCCTCCTCCCGCTCTGCTGGCAGCGAGCGCTGCTTCCCGATCACTGTGCTTAGGGCGCGCGCGCGCGCTCCCTCTCTCTTAAAGGGCCCGCGCGCGCCGTCCTAAGGAGTCCCCGGCCAATGGCCAGAGGATCTCACCATATATAAGGCACCTACTCCAAAATGGAGGTGCCCGAGCAATGTTGTTGCAAAGCCTTTCAACTCTGCTTCAGCCCTCAGGTCCCGTTGCCAGCTTGTTTTCCAGTGCTGTCTACCTGCTTGCAATCCTGCGGTCCGACAGTCTGCCTACCAGCATCTGCCAGTCTGTCTATGGATCAGTCCGCCTGCGGACCAGGAAGTACCTGCCAGATACCTGCCTGATACCTGCCTGATACCTGTCTACCTGCTTGCAATCCTGCGGTCTGACAGTCTGCCTACCAGCATCTGCCAGTCTGTCTATGGATCAGTCCGCCCGCGGACCAGGAAGCACCTGACAGATACCTGCCTGATACCTGCCTGCCTGCCAGCCTGTCCAGAGACTCTTACCCGCTCACCTGGGAGCGCTCACCTGCTACCCGCCTGCTAGCCTACCTGAAGGCTTAGCTGTCACTTGCTGTGACCACCTGCCTGTCCAGAGACTCTTACCCTGCTGTCACTTGCTGTGACCACCTGCCTGTCCAGAGACTCTTATCCTGCTGTCACTTGCCGTGACCACCTGCCTGTCTAGAGACTCTTATCCTGCTGTCACTTGCCGTGACCCCCCGCCTGTCAAGAGACTGTCCCCGTCACTTGCCGTGACCTCCTGCCCTTCTACCCAGAGACTGTCCCTGTCACTTGACGTGACTGCCTGCCCGCTTTCCCTGGGAGCCACCCGCTTCCTTACAAGGACTGCCCCTTTGTATAGTAGCTCAGAGGTTCCACCTCCCAGACCCGTTACAATACCCATAAGAGTGTTCCAAAATCTGACATTTCTTCTATTTTCATTCGGTTGCAGTGTGTCGGTCAAGCTATTCACACTAGGTGTCTGTGAAGGATAGTATTAGAAAATTACAGGCTTGCTATTTAAAACTGTGGTTCTCTATCAGACGTATCACATATAACTGTGTTCCAATATCAACTGTTTCTCGTGAACGTGGAAAATATTGTCCTCCATTAAAAATGGGCAAGGTGCATGGCAAGGGACGGAGAAGTGGACATGATGGTGCATGCAGAGGCTGAGGACGTGGCTGGGGACAAGCTGAAATTGTGCCACAACAAACACCCACATCTTCTCAACCTTCCTGTCCCAATTAATAGGGGACCACAGAACACCACTATTGAACACAGAGCAGTGTTAAAAGGTTATTGGTTGAATAGCAGATAATGCTTCCAGTCACTTAACCACCACCACCACCACCCTGTCTTCCACACAGTCAAGTCTCAGTAGCCGTGAATCTTGACCGCATATTCCTCACCCTGATCTTCTTTCCTCCCACCATACCGAGTGCCCGGAGACAACTGATCCCACACTTGGACACTCAGAAGAGCTGGTCACTTTTCCATTTGTAGATTCAGGCCTCTCGCCCGACCAGCTTCAAGTGAGTCAAGAGGAGAATGCGTGTAGCGATGCCCAAATATTGGAGCAGCCACAGTCACACAAAGGCAATAGTGGGAAAGTGCAATTACTGTCGCAAGAGGTGGATGATGATGATGATGATGATGAGACACAATTGCCAGAAAGTCTGGAGGAGGACCAGGGTGCGGAAGTGGAAGATGAGGTGGTGGATGATATAGTAACTGACCCAAACTGGCAGGGGGGCATACAGAGTGATGACAGCAGCACACAGGGGGAGGGAGGTGTAGCACCGCAACAGGCAGGAAGAAGCAGTGTGGTGGATGCAGACACAAGGTGGGAAAGCGTTCCTCGTAACGCCAACACAACAGAAGTTGCCAGTACAACTGTTAGGTCTTCCCGAGTCTGGTTATTTTTTAAAGACTCTGCAGATAACCCCAATAACTCCAAGCAGCCTGACCACTACCAATATGATCAAGCACATGGCAGCAAAGCACCTGACTAAGTGGGCTGAACCCCAGGGTCCAGAAACAGTGTCTGCAGGTGACACCACTGCTTGTTCCGCAGTTGTGCGTGCACGCCAATCCCCTGTCCATGGCGCATGCCAAGATGCCTCCCGCCCTGCACCTGTCGTTTTGCACTCTCAACTAGTACCATCAGCAAACACGTCCACGTCCTTGTCCCAGCGCAGCGCTCAGTTGTCCCTACCCCAGTCCTTGGAATGCAAGCGCAAATATGCAGCCATCGCTCCACAGGCCACACTACTAAATTCCCACATTTCGCGAATGCTTGCGCTCGAAATGTTGTCTTTTAGGCTCAT
This sequence comes from Phyllobates terribilis, assembly GCF_046119375.1. Lineage (NCBI taxonomy): Eukaryota > Metazoa > Chordata > Amphibia > Anura > Dendrobatidae > Phyllobates > Phyllobates terribilis. The sequence goes on from NW_027362761.1 coordinate 249,971,559, forward strand.
GGAGATGAAAGCTTTCCGCAACCTGATGGCGGCGGCCATCCCTCGGTACTCTGTCCCTAGCCGCCACTATTTCTCTCGGTGTGCTGTCCCCGCATTACACGAGCACGTGTCCCACAACATTAGACGTTTCCCAGTTACTGGGAAAGGCCACCTAACCACAGACACATGGACAAGTGCTTGTGGGCAGGGACGGTACATCTCGTTGACGGCACACTGGGTTAATATAGTGGAAGCTGGGACCCAGTCGGACCTTGGGATGAAACAAGTCCTCCTGACGCCGATTATTGCAGGCCGTGGATCAATCAGGGTTGCCCCCACATTCTACAGCTCCTGCACCTCCTCCTCTTCAGCCTCCATCTCCGAAATGACCACATCAGTCGCAAGCTGGAAGCACTGCCTCGGCCAAGCGGCAACAGGCTGTGCTGAAGCTAATATGCATAGGTGACAAACCGCACAACGCTGAAGAGTTGTGGACAGCTCTGAAAGAGCAGGCAGATCTGTGGCTGACACCGCTGAACCTAAAGCCAGGCATGGTCATGTGTGACAATGGCCGTAACCTGGCGACGGCTCTGAGGTGAGGCGAACTCACACACGTACCATGCCTGGGCCATGTGCTTAACCTCGTGGTTTAGTGGTTTCTCAAAACCTACCGGGATCTGTCGGATATACATGTCAAAGTGTGCCGCCTGTGTGCCCATTTTAGAAAATCAGCTACAGTTTTCACCGCCCTTGTCGTGCTTCAGCAGCATTTGCAGCTTCCAGCTCACCGATTGATCTGCAATGTCCCCACGCGTTGGAATTCTACATTGCAGATGTTGGGAAGGATTTGTGAGCAGAAGAGGGCCGTTGTTGACTACCAGCATCAACAAGGCCGTCGGTGTTCAGGTCAGACTCCACACTTAAGACCTCAGGAGTGGACATGGATGTCAAACATTTGTACCATCCTCCAAAACTTTGAGGGGTCCACCAAGATGGTGAGCGGCGAAGATGCCATAATTAGCGTCACCATCCCGCTTCTCTGTCTTCTGAAATGCTCTCTGCTCACAATCAGAGAGGATGCATTGTAGGCGGAGCACAATGAGATGGAGCAAGGAACCATACAGGGTGATTACACACAGCCCAGCCTCATCTCATCCCAACGTGAATTGGGTGACAATGAGGAAGAGGAGGAGGAGGAATAACAGGAGCTAGTTTCCTGCGCTATACTGTAGACAGTACTACCTGCACAACTGTCATACCCTCTGTTTAGCGTGGATAGCCTGAGGACAGGGAGGAGGAGGAGAGCATGGTCGGTTATCCTCTTGGCGAGGACACGAAGTCTTGCTTCTTTGCAGTCTGGCACACATGGCTGAGTTTATGCTACGCTGCCTTTCCCGTGACCCTCGCGTTGTCCAAATTTTGGGTGACAGTCATTATTGGATGGTGACCCTTCTAGACCTACGCTGCAAGGAGAACTTTCTGTCTCTTATTCCCTTGCAGGCAGGCCTAATTAAATGGGGCAATACGAGAAGGCCCTTGTTGCGGAATTCTTTAAAAAATTCCCATCTGAAAACGCTGGCGGCAGAGGTCACAGTCCGTTGGACAACCAAGGAGTACAGGCAAGAGAGACACAAATGCAATCCAGTAGAGGTAGGAGAACACTGTAAAAGTTCTAGGACAGTTTTCTCAGACACTCCCATTGCACAGGCCCTGAGGCGCGGTGTATTCTCCCAAGGAGGGAAAAGTTTTGGAAGATGGTGAGGGAGTACCTTGCCGACCGTACCAACGTCCTCCGTGATTCCTCTGTGCCTTATAGTTATTGGGTATCCAGCTGGACACGTGGCATGAACTGTCTCTCTACGCCTTGGAGGTCCTGGCCTGCCCTGCAGCTAGCGTTTTGTCAGAGTGGGTTTTTAGTGCTGCCGGTGGAATTATAACCGATAGGCACATCCGCCTGTCAACTGAAAATGCTGACAGGCTGACTCTTATAAAAATTAATAAGGGCTGGATTGGGCCAGACTTCTCAACACCACTGAATGATAGCAGCGTAACAAACGCAAATGTAGTGTCTTTTTTTGGGAGCTCTATTCCCATGCATCTCTGTCTTCACACCCAGACATGGGTATACGCTTTCTGATTTTGTCTATTTGCTCTTGTCCTTCTCCTTCTCCGCATCCTTCCACCACTATATCAACATATCTACGTCTCTTGCAAGAGGCATTGGAGTTCCTCCAAATTTTTGGCAGCCGTTGCTTCACTGCCTAGGCAAACAGTATGGGAGACACACTTCCTAATAATGGTAACATTGTTTTCAGGAGGCCCTCCGACCTCTACGTCTCTTGCAAGGGGCATTGGAGTTCCTCCAAATTTTTGGCAGCCGTTGCAGTCACTGCATACGTAATAACAGTATAGGAGACCCACTCATTAATAATGGGAACAACAAAGCATAGCCGACTGCTGGCCCTTTAAGAATAGTAAGGGCCTCCTGATGGCCCTATAAAATTAGTCTTTGTGACTTTCAGATTCCCTCCATCATAAATGAAACAGGATGTGTCTGATGATGTCACACACCACATGGCCAGATAAGGTTGTAAAATGTTAAAATGACATTTCCCAGTGAATGCATTTGTCTTGGTTGAAAGCAATGCAAAAGTGCAAAAACACATCAAAAACGCTACATATGAACATAGCCCAAGGTGTGGAGAAGCATTTTTGTATATTTATTTTGCCTTATATACAAGTCATTACCCTGGAAAGAATGTTCCTTAACGTATTTCCCAGGAAAATCCATTTTGGTTTAGTTTTTGTATGTTTTATTGTGAGTCCGTAAAAGTGGCGTAATACCTCTAACAACATTGTTGACAGCAGTGACCTGGTAGTCAGAAATGGTTCCAGCTGTCTTCCCCATGCTGTGCCCATGTCATTTGTGCACTGTTCCCATCGATTTGGGCAATTTTTAGGCCCTCTGCAGACCGCTAGGGGGAGTCACTGGAAAAATGCTCGAGTTTCCCATAGACTTACATTGGGCTCGTTACTCGGTTCAAGCACTCGAGCATTCCAATTTGCGCTACTCGAACAATGAGTACCTGAGCATTTTAGTGCTGGCTTATCACTAATAAAAATGTCTCAAGGTTCCAGACTGTCGTCACACAGGCGGATACCAAGTGACGGTGGATCCCTGCGATCGAGGGGGTTTGGTGATACCAGACATGCTGTTAGTGAGGGTGCAAGAGCCGAGGTACAAATGGTGGAGGAAGAGGTGATGGGCGAGCAACAGTCAGAAGATGAAGAGGATAATCATCCCTTTTCTGTTGAACGTGGTTTTCAGGAGTGGACGGAGGAAAGAAGCATCAGTGTTACGCAGCCAACAATAGAGCCTGGCTTTGGACCTCCTGGAAGAAACCGATATATGAGTGCCTTCTTGATGCACTATCTGCAACATGATCCCCAAATAGTTAGGATTAGAAATAATGCTGACTACTGGGTTGCCACTCATTTAGATCCACGTTATAAGAGTAAATTTTGCCAGATGCTTCCCGCCCTGGAAAGGGACTCGGTAATGTTGGAGTATCGAAACAAGCTTTTAAGCAACCTTAATAGAGCTTTTCCCTAAGATAGGAGTGAGGCACACAGTGTTCATTGCAGCTGTAGTCTTTCAACCTCTGGCACATCAGTTCGTCAACGTCAAAACATTACCAGCAGCAGAGTAAGTGGCAGAAGCAATTTTTGTGAGTCCATTCACACATTTTTTAGACCAGCTCGTGCACCAGCACAACAGAGTACAAGTCTGACATGTGGTGAGCGACTGGAGAGGATGGTGGAGTAGTATCTAGAGCTCAATATGAATACCATCAGGGAGGATTTGGAGCCTTTTACATTTTGGTCTTCAAAAATGGATGAATGGCCTGAGCTCACCTGTCACGCCTTGGAGGTTTTATCATGCCCAGCAGCCAGCGTTCTCTCAGAACATGTCTTTGGTGCTGCTGGTGGTGTCCTGACAGATAAGCGCAGCCAGCTGTCCCATGAAAGTGTAGACCGCCTAACTTTCATCATGATGAACAAGTCATGGATCTCTAAGGACTTTTGCACCCCAATTGCAGACAGTACAGACTAGGCGATGTTGTCGCTTTGAGTGTGCTGCATTGATCTTGCGGAATTGCAGTCTGTGATATGGCTTCTGTGCCTGCTCTTGCTGCTGCTGCTGCAGGTTTTAGGCTCTAATTTTTTGAAATGTGGAGAATCCAGATTGGGTCTCTCCATCTAATGGGTTGGCTGTAGTGGAAGAGGTGTCGTTCCTAATTCTACAGTTTCTACTGTCCTGAAATTGATGCCACTTTGCTGGTGTCTGCCACCAATTTTTGGAAATGTGGGGATTACTGATTGGGTCTCAATCTACAGTACTGGGTTGGCTGTAGTGGAAGAGGTGTCGGTCCCCATTATACTGTAACATCCCTGGTAGCATGCTGGCATGGCTTCCCATCCCCCACTATGCAAAGCCGCCAACCTACTCACCAATCCAGGCTGGGCACTGTGTTCCTCTGCTGACTCTATGCATGTGTCTGATTCTTAAAGGAACAGTGCGCGCATTCCTAATGCGTCCCCAGCCTATTGCTGTGAGTCACTGGGTACTTAAGGCACCTCCACCCAGTGGGAGGTGCCTGAGCAACACTTTCTCTGAGTGTGCTATGTGCAACCGCTGAGTTGCCAGGTCCTGTCCAGCTATCCTGTTTCTGCCACCGATTCCTGTCCGCACCTGCGGCTCTGCTCTGCTTCCCGTCCGCACCTGCGACTCTGCTCCTGTGTCCCTATCCAGCCTGTCTACCCATCTGTCTGTATACCAGCCGTGCCTGCCTGCCTGTATATCAGCCGTGCCTGCTAGTGCCTGCCTATCTACACACCAGCTGAACCTGCCCATTCCTGCATACATCAGTGTGGGTCAACAGTTGTGCGAGGTCTGCCCTGGAGTAGCACCTGGGCCACCTCCCTCGTCCCTCTCCTTCCATGGACCACAGAGTCGGCTAAGCCGCCGTGCATCTGGGGTCGGATCTGGCGACGCCCCTAGTCATGCCCCTCCAGGCACTCCTCGGTTCGTGGCCCAGTGGGACCACAAGCCACGCTCACGCCAAATGGCCCGGGCGTGAGCGTAACAGTTTTCTCAGGCCATGGTCCCCGTTGAATCCCACGGTCCTTTGCTCTCAGAGATATTGGAATCTTTGTCTGGAAAATATACGCAACAAGAAATGTTTTTTTCCAGAGCTGAAGTTCAGGCAGTTTCTGCACCAGCCCAAGTGGAGCTGTGGCACCCCAGGAGTCCGGTTGCCACAGTGGCATTGCCTCCCTCACAAGAGGTGATGCCATGCCTGGAAGCAAGCAGGGGTCCCCTAGTCAGGTATACTAACATGCAACATGTTCCTGGCTCCAGACCAGCAAGGGGAGCTCCTCCCCTTAGCAACTGGGATCTGGAGGCGGGGTTAGTTAGACTTAGTGAGAGGAGTTGAAGTCAGGACGTTGAAGAGAAAAGACCTAGGGAGTGGAGCTGCGCGGCAGTTCACCCCTGAGGATAGGAGCACGGAAGGACCGGACACCGGAGTCCGAGGTTGTGGGCCACCGAAGGCCCAGCAGCAGAAACCGGAGGGCAGGAGACTGCAGGTCTCCTGGCCCCACCAGACGCCCGGAGGCTCAGCAGCACCGCAGGGCCCAGCACCGCCACGTGGGAGCGACGCATCAGCAAGGCCCGAGCTGCCTGCCATACGGGTGAGCACAAAGACGTTGTACTCAGGAACGAGGGCCACAGCACAGCTACAAGCAGCAGGGCCAGAGAGATTAGTGCAAAAGGGAAGGCCTACAACTCCACCTGGCGAGGTGGATTCCTTACTTGCTTCCAGGCTGCCCGGACTTCCACTTCTAGCCAGCATCCGTGTCCCGGTCTGCCTAATCACCGCAAGTAAACATAAGAGGAAACAGTCATTGAGTTGTTGACTGATTATTAACAGCGCCATCACCCCTGCACTACACCGCCCAGCATCATCTACTTCACTACAACATCTACACTGCCCTGGAGCTAAGCTCTACCTGTGGAGAGCCAAACCAACTCTGCTGCATTAAACACCAGCTTCAGAGGATCTGCGCTGCAGCGGCGGCTACCTATAGCCGCATACCACAGGTGGCGTCACGAATTGCATACATAAAAACTATAAAATCCAGATTTGGTCTCTCCATCTATTGGGTTGGCTGTAGTGGAAGAGGTGTCGTTCCTAATTCCTTTTTTACTGACCGCCCTGGGTCACGGACCGGGTCACCGCCACTGTGACATCTCCCCAAGCAACGACCGGCCCGGCACCAAGTACCCCACGACCCAGGGGGCGCGTCAGAGCTATCAGCACTCATTCCCGCAGATCCACCATGGTACCATGGGGATCCAAAACAAAGCCGTGCGTTTGCGGAGCAATGCATGCTGCATTTCAAATTCTATGCTAACTATTTTCCCACCGATCGGGTTAAAGTGGCATTTCTGATGTCCTACCTAGCTGATGAAGCCTTGATAGGGTCCCTTGCTTCCCATAGGGGAGTGACCCAATTCATCTCTGACCTGCAGGCCTTCCTGGTGGCCTTTCTAATGGTCTTCGATTACCCTGACCCTGTGTCTTTTGCGAACACTTCCTCTCTCGATATCCTGGAGCAGTCCAGATGGGTGCCGCGTGAAGGAAGTCCACCTGTTTCCCAGCCTGAAGAGGCAGCTACCCGCGCAGAATCCATGAGGGATCACAGTGTTCGGCAGACTAAGCAGAATACTTCCCTTCCCAACTCTAAGAGGCAGTCCAGACGAGCAAGACGTAGAGGAAAGCCGTCACGTCAGGTGCTGTCCTCCCAAAGACCTCCTGTTTCCCAGCCTGTAGAAACTAGCCGTGCAGAAACCATGAAGGTTGACCGTGTTTCTCTGGTGAAGCGTAAATTGGACTGTGGTATCGCTGCGGTTGTATGGAACACCTTAGGTCTTTGTTCTGCGAAGTTTGGGGCGTCCCAAAGCCTCAGGCCAGTAGGAGAGGCTGCCCTTGGCATTAGTGTTTCCTCTCCACAGATGACTGTGACTGTGTCCATGGCAAGTGGAGGCCTCGGTTTAACCGCAGGTTTTGGGCTGAAAGCCGTGAAAAGTCGTGTCTGATTCCCGTCCGACAACTCCAGAATCCGGTTTGGGCATTGTCAAGGGAAGGACGAGCCCTTCTCAGTCAAAATATGTCTGTACAAATTAAGCTCCAGATAGGAGCATTACACATGAAGAAGATTACATTCCAGGTGCTGTCTAGTATGCCCACAAGTCATCCAGAGCCAAGAGCTTTAGTGCCCGCTCAGGTCTGGAGACCCTGCAGGGTATTTACTGGGGAACTGCTCAGTTACAAGGGGTGTCCGGTCACCAAACCACCAGGTCAGTCAGCAATATGGTCATCTTCTTCGCCAGATCTGCTAGTCGCCAACTCGCTGTGAGCTTAAGTCTCCGAAGGAGGGTAAGCGGAGGCGCTGTTCCCACACAATCCCGATGATAGTACCAATGATCTGGCTTCAGGTACCGCCCCGGCCTCGTAGATGTATCGTCTTAGAGACCAGACTAAAGACGGTCCCTGAGCAGGTATCTTCCGTCTCTAATAAGTCTGGCAAAGAGTACGTCATGGCGGTGGCTACTTCCAAGTCTCTGCACCCCTCCAATCCGGCGGAAGACCTCCAGTTGTCTCTTGAATCCTCCGGAGTGCTACCTGATATCAACAAATGGAGAGAGACCTTCCTATAATCTGTTCCTGGTACTTTGCCCGCTTCTTCTCATGCTGAGGATGGCTTGATGGGAAGAAGCATCCTAGTCACCAAGATGGTGAGACCTGTCTCATTCTTCCCAGTGGACAGAGGAGGTAATCTTCTTGAAGAGAAGTCTTGGGAGTCCATTGAGAAGGATAGGCCTCCAACTTCTCTGCAGAAAATCCTTGAGGGCTTGAAGAGGGTTCGTAAAGGGGGGGTACTGTAACATCCCTGGCGGCGTGTTGACATGGCTTCCCATCTACCACCATGCAAAGCCGCCAACCTACTCACCAATCCAGGCTGGGCACTGTATTCCTCTGCTGGCTGTGTGCATTTGTCTTGGCTGCATGTTTAGGGCGGCAGCAGCAGCACTTCCTGTTTCTTAAAGGAACAGTGCGTGCATTCCTAATGCGTCCCCAGCCTATTGTTGTGAGTCACTGGGTATTTAAGGCACCTCCACCCAGTGGGAGGTGCCTGAGCAACACATTCTCTCAGTGTGAAACTGCTGAGTTGCCAGGTCCTGTCCACCTATCCTGTTTCTGCCACCCTGGGGGCTGAGTACCCAAGCCTGTACCTGTGTCCTGTATCTTTCCTGTTCTGCCACCCGGGGGGCTGAGTACCCAGGCCTGTTACCTGTACCTGTGACTTCTAGTCTATTACTGCCACCCTGGGGGCTGAATGCGCAGGCTCGTACCTGCCTGGTGGTATTCCTGCCTGGCCATGCTCTGCGGCATTCCCGCCTGGTTGTGCTCTGCGGCCTGGCTCTGCCCTGCTCTGCTTCCCGTCCACACCTGCTGCTATGCTCTGCTCCACTTCCCGTCTTCACCTGCGGCTCTGCTCAGCCCTGCCCTGCTCTGCTTCACTTCCCATCTGCACCTGCGGCTCTGCTCTACCCTGCCCTGCTCTGTTCCGCTTCCTGTCTGCACCTGCGTCTTTGCTCTGCCCTGCTCTGTTCCGCTTCCCGTCTGCACCTGCGGCTCTGCTCTGCCCAGCCCTGCTCTGCTCCACTTCCAGTCCGCACCTGCGGCTCTGCCCTGCCCTGCTCTGTTCCGCTTCTCATCCGCACCTGCCACTCTGCTTTGAACACTCCAGGTTAGGTCTCCATCTCCTGGGTTGGCTGTAGTGGAAGAGGTGTCGTTCCTAATTCTACAATTTCTACTGTACTGAAATTGATACCAGTTTGCTGGTGTCTACCACAAATTTTTTGAAATGTGGAGAATCCTGATTAGTTCTCCATCTATTGGGTTGGCTGCAGTGGAAGAGGTGTCGTTTCTAATTCTACAATTTCTACTGTCATGAAATTGATGCCACTTTGCTGGTGTTAGGCCCTAATTTAGGGAAACGTGAACACTCCACGTTAGGTCTCCATCTCCTGGGTTGGCTGTAGTTGAAGTGTCGTTGAAGTGTCGTTCCTAATTCTACAAATTCAACTGTACTGAAATTGATGCCACTTTGCTGGTATCAGCTCTGCTCTCCCCTGCCCTGCCCTGCCTCGCTTCCCATCTGCACCTGCGGCTCTCCTCTGCCTTGCCCTGCTCTGCTCCATTTTCCCATCCGCATCTGCGGCTCTGCTCTGCCCTGCTCTGCTTCCCGTCTGCACCTGCGGCTCTGCTCTGCCCTGCTCTGCTTCACTTCCCATCTGCACCCGCGGCTCTGCTCTACCCTGCCCTGCTCCGCTTCCTGTCTGCACCTGCGGCTCTGCTCTGTCCTGCTCTGTTCCGTTTCCCGTCCGCACCTGCGGCTCTGCCCTGTCCTGCTCTGCTCCGCTTCCCGTTCGCACCTGCGGCTCTGCTTTGAACACTCCAGGCCCTAATTTAGGGAAACGTGAACACTCCAGGTTAGGTCACCATCTCCTGGATTGGCTGTAGTTGAAGACGTGTCATTCCTAATTCTACAATTTCAACTGTACTGAAATTGATGCCACTTTGCTGGTGTCGGCTCTGCTCTCCCCTGCCTTGCTCTGCTCTGCTTCCCGCCCACACCTGTGGCTCTGCTCTGCTCCGCTTCCCGTCTGCACCTGTGGCTCTCCTCTGCCTTGCCTTGCTCTGCTCCGCTTCCCGTCTGCACCTACGGCTCTGCTCTGCCCTGTTCCATTTCCCGTCCGCACCTGCAGCTCTGCTCTGCTCTGCCCTGCTCTGCCACCGCTTCCTGTCTGCACCTGCGTCTCTGCTTCTGTATCCCGGTCTGTATTGGTCCCTATCCAGCCTGTCTACCCATTTGTCTGTATACCAGCCGTGCCTGCCTGTCTGTATACCGGCCGTGCCCGCCAGTACCTGCCCGCCTGTATATCAGCCATGCCCGCTAGTACCTACCTGCCTATCTACACACCAGCTGGACCTGCCCGTTCCTGCATACCCCGGTGTGGGTCAACAGCTGTGACTAAGGTCTGCCCTGGAGTAGCACCTGGGCCACCTCCCTCTCCCTCCTCAGACTACGGGGTCGATTAAGCCGCCTTGCGTCCAGGGTCGGATCTGGCGAGGCCCCTAGTCATGCCCCTCCAAGCACTCCTCAGTTTGTGGCCCAGTGGGACCACAAACCACGCTCACACCAAACAGCCCGGGCATGAGCATAACATATACTACATATACTCTAGTGAAATTGATGCCACTTTGGTGGTTTTAGGAACAAATGTTCTAAAAATTGAGTCTCCATCTCATGGGTTGGCTGTAGGGGGAAGAAGTGTCGGTCCTAATTATACTATTTCTACTGTAGTGAAATTGATGCCACTTCGGTGGTGGTAGGTCCTAATTTAGGGAAAAGTGAATACTCCTGATTGGGTCTCCATCTGCTGGGTTGGCTGTAGTGGAAGAGGTTTTGGTCTCCTTTACAATAGTTATACTCTAGTGAAATTAATTTTTCGGTGCACATATAGTTCTCCGCATAGGGGTACAGAGACATGATAAACTCAAAATTGGTATATAAAGCAGGCTACATCTCCGCTTAAAGGGAACCTGTCATGTCCTAGCTACTATCTACACTGCCCCCATTGCTTTGTTAGTGATGCAATGTGCATTTTATATAGTTATACATTTTATATAGTTATATCCTATCTGCTCATTTTCAGTCATAGGGGTGTGATCCTGCTATTCAGTCATGGGCGACGGCGTATTCAGTCACTGCTGGCGTCGCACACATATTTGAATATTGCTCCTGGCAAGCGCTGATATTATTGGGGCGCATGCGCAGTTTTACATGTCCGGCCCGGGTCTCAGCGTGCGCAGTGGGGCTGTGTAGTTTGTAGGATTTAACTATATAAAATGTTATAAAATCATTTTACTACCACTACCACCAATTTTAATGAAAAAAGCTTCTTAGTAATGCAGGCTGTGTGGTTACCAGCTTCACTGCGCACGCGCTATGTCCCCGAGCGTGCGCAGTGAGGGTATATGGTTACCAGCTCATTGCGCATGCACGATGACCTGCGGGACATAGCACATGCGCAGTGAAGCTGCGAACTACACAACCTCACTGCGCACGCGCTGAAAACGAGCAAGTAGGATTTAACTATATAAAATGTTATAAAATCATTTTACTACCACTACCACCAATTTTAATGAAAAAAAGCTTCTTAGTAATGCACACTGCATCACTAACAAAGCAATGAGGGCACTGTAGATAGTAGCTAGGACATGACAGGTTCCCTTTAATACTATACTATCTTCTGACGTATAACAGTTGGTTAACCTTTTCTATGAAATCACCCTTCATAAAGAACACATTTATATAATGTGCAGTACAAGAATAATAATACAGAACATATTGTCTGTTCTTTTCTGTGAGAGGCAATACTGGTAAGCAGACCGACGGGAATGAGGTTTCGTGGCCAGTATCCTCTCCAGAGTTCTATTAAAAGTAATTTGCTTTATCAACGTCACTCAGCCATCCGATTGCTGGCCTGTGACATAGATAAGGGGTGGGCCAGGAACTAAGTATGAAAGAAAAATGCCATACAATGTAAAACAAATAAATGCTGGAATTTTAACATAGGCAAATAAGAAAAAAAGACATGTCAAGGGAAAACACATTTTTCTGTTTTTGTAATATACCTCGGGCTGAATTTGCAGGATGTTTGTTATGGGGAGGTTGGGTGAGGCGAGAGGCGAGTGGAAACATTCCTGTCTATGCTGTCTTAGCATGAGTTGGGCGTGAGGCTTAAGGAGCATGTCTCAACTGGAGAGTGGAAGGATGGTCCAAGTCCAAGGGAGGAACTCATGGGAAACGGACCAAGACAGAGATACAGAAAAACAGGCAAGCAATGGAATGAGAATCAGAAAAAAGGCAACTAAATGAGCAGCTTCCTATGTAAACTACTGATCCACTAAAAGTAAGTGTCTTCTTACTGTAAGTAAATAGTCTCCTACATCTCTTCTATGCATCTAACATTATGTCTACTTGATTTACTGGGTAACAGTGAGAGGAAATCCCACAACGAAGAACTTTTGAGACCTACGGAGACCAAGGCTTCCCCACCAGGTGAGTGACTATACGGATTATTTTTCTGGGCATGTATGTAATCTACAGTATATATCAAAGATGGGTACACAGACAGCTTGCTAATCCTAGAAGAAAACTATCACAAGTAATAAATAACTTTTACAGGTCTCTGGGGGATATTCTGCTTTCTTCGACTCAGAAACTGATATAGAATGGACACTTTATTAGAAAAGGGAGAGTAAGAAAGTGTAGAACATATAAATCCTGTACAAATGTGTTAATATGTGAGATGCAGCGCCTCAGAGTCAAACTCCAGGCAGCATGTGGTGTGCAAAGTATTTCTGGAAATTATACATATTGAAAAATCCTACATGATACATCATTTACTATAACTGGCCATTAGGATAAACTAAAATAAAAAAAGACTAAATAAAAAATTGTTACATTCTAGCAAAATCTATTCAGGCATTTTTCTTTTAAGGCTAGGGACACACGAGTGTATATTCTCTCATCCAAGAGAATAGGGTCAATTGTGCAAATCATAGAAAAAGGGGAGCAGTGCAGCACAACCGTCTGGTAAAATAAAATATCCTTTATTAAAGAATTATTAAAACAAGTGGATCCATTCCAGATGCATTAAAAGCTGATGAGTCTTTGGTTTAATCATAGTATGATCAGAGTTTGATCAAAGTGTGAGCACAGTGTGATCCAATTCTCTCGCATGAGGAGAAGATGGAGACAAATATTTCTTCATTCTTTCAGTGCCCAGAAATCAGACGGCACACAGATGTCATCCGAGTGCAGTCCGATGGTTTCTTATTGACTTGCATTGCCGTGTGCTATCCGAATATTGGATCAAACTCGGGCATGCAGTGATTTTTTTTTGTCTCTGACCGGTTCGGTTCGAGGAAAAAATCTGACTTGTGCATAGCACCATAGACCAACAATGGTCCAACTGTGAACCAATGTTTTGTCAGACTGAAAATATGCTTGTCTGCATCTGCCCTAAGGCTGCACTCACACATCCATCTCTATTTTACATCCGTATAAAACGGAACAGTTTTTTTCTGTCTGTCATCAGTTTTGCCTCCATGTTGCATCCATTTTTAAAAACTGAAGCAGGCAGACACACTGAGCTTTTATTTATCCATTGATTCTTAACAATAGATCAGTGATAAACGGATGAAACAGAGAGAAAACGGAAGTACAAAGTATGGGCTTGATTCATCAAAACTTTTATGCCAGAATTCTGCCATAAAAAGGTTTGGAAAGTCGCACAGTTTTGGCACAACTCAAAGTTGTGCTAACATTTTGCAAATAATGGCATTTTCACGCCATTTTTGCCCAGCTTCAACAAAGTGGGTAGACCTGGGACAAGACAGGGGTGGCGGCGGTGTTCACTATGCCACAAATCTTATTCCAGGAGGAACTGGAGTAGGTTTTTGTCGTGAAGCGCACACAGAGGTGCACATTACTCGTCCGAAGCGCCTCATTCATGAAGAGGAAGAGACATATGCCTCTTCATGAATCAGCAGCGACTGACTCGAGCGCATCTTCTCAGCTAGACCACCGTGAACAATGGTGGTCTTGATGAATCGAGGCCTACCTCTTTAATGGCCGAGTCTGATCTGCAAAACGGATAAGAAGAGGTAATTCTCTGAATCTCACAGACCGGATCGGTTCTTAAAACAAATGTGTGCATAGATCAATTAAGCTCTAAGGGGCCATGTGCTGCCTGAAAAAAAAAACAGCACACAGACATGTCACATGGACGTATGGATATAGCGTTATGGTGACTGACAATATTGCCCACAGTCATTGTCATTCAGATATCCCAGAGTCATGAATGACAAATCTTCCCAGTTATGCAGTGACACAAGTGTTAGGCTGGAACACTGCAAAAGAGTGAAGATCTGCCATTCAGGATTCTGGGAAAGTTGGCTGAGACCTTTCTCTGACTTATGAAATATTTAGACATGCCGTGAACATTAAGACCAATACGTCATTGTTGTACAGCTTCTCATGATTCAGCAGGAGTCAGACAGTCATGGATTGCTGGTATTGCCCCACAGGCATAGGATGCTTCTTCCTGTGACAAATGGTCTGGGAAGAGATCTTGTGCCAAATGTGTGTTTTATTGTGAACTTGCTGTAACTTAATGCTGGAGGTGATCAAAGCAACCTTGTATCTGTTATGGAGGCACTGTGGCTTCAATACTGTATTGGGGGTATTGTAGCTGATTCATACTATGCCTGCTAATATTATGGACGTAATATTGTATGAGAATAAAAGCACTATATTCTATCCTCTTTACTGGCTTCAAACCTATTCATGTGAACATTAACAAAGATAATAGACTGCTTATGTAGTCTGTCTGCAGAATTTCACCCCTAAACTACTTATATTTATATATGCATGTAGCTCTTTCAAAAACAAGTCCAGCTATTCCTTTACATGGCCAGTCCATTCTTCTATTACTGAGAAATCAGCATTTGAATTGATATGTAAAAGAGGCTTAAGGACTATGGTAGATCTGAAGACTTTTTTCCACACATTTCTATTCTTCACCCAATGCCACCTCCTTCTGCTTGACTGACAGCCTCTTTGCTCTATGGCTTCAGTCAAAGGAGCCATCAGTTAAGCAGGAGGAGGCAGTGCTGGGTGGGGAATAGAGCTGGAGTGACTGATGCTTCCGATCTACAAATAGTTCTTCAGACCAATTTGCATATCAATTCAAATGCTGATTTCTCAGTAACGGAGGAACGGACTGGCCATGGAAAGGTATTGCTTGATTTGTCTTTAAAAGAGCTAAATAAGCATATACACAGTATTGGGGGTGAAATCCTGCTGACTCCTTTAAAGTGAATCTGTCAGCACCTTTTTTATATGTAAACTATAGCAAGCATCATGAAGAGCTTCAAAAGCTAAGCAAGAATATGTATTTTATTAGCCTTAGGTCTGGGTCACACGGCTGTCCACTCTCTTATGCCGGAGAATCAGGCCGATTATGCTAATGACACTCGGATCAAATTCTGACAGAATTTGATCCAAGTGTCACCTTACTGTGATCCGATTCTCTCGCATGAGAGAATCATATCACAGGTGCAGAGAAGACGGAGAACTTAATTTCTCCATCTTCTCCATTCTCTGATTCCGATAATTCACAAGCTCCCATAGACTTGTATGGGTTCGTGTGATCCGATTATCGGATGCACTCACAGTATGGTGCGATTGTTTTTTCATGCCGGATCAGAATGAGAAAAAAATTGCAGATCTGCACTGCCCCATAGTATAACATTTGGGCCGAGTGCTATCCGATAAAACATTGCTGAGCACTTGGCCGTATTATACGCTCGTGTGAGTGAGCCCTTAAACTCACAATCTGTACTCGGCTGCAATCCATCTAACATAGCAGTTAGTAGTCCGCTCAGTGTTATGCCTAAGCGGCCTAGTCGCCTTCTCTGATTTCAATCAGCCTCCTTCAATCCGTTATGCCTTGCCATCAAAACCATCACCAAGCCCGAGACAGAGTGTGATTTGTAGATGATTGGCATGTGCTGTTTAGAACTTTTACTGGCAAACTGCAGGAGCATGTGGGTGAGTATATAAATAATTCCGCAGATCATTAGGGTATGTGCCCACGATGCGTATTTTATGCGTAATTGGTGCGGAAATTTCCGCAGTGTAAACGCATGATGTACGCATGTTAAGCCTTCTGCCATGGTCCCCTATGTAATTCCGCAATTGTAATGCCCATGCTGCGGAATTTTCCGCAGCGTTTTTGATGTGCGGAAAATTCCACAGCATGTCAATTATTTGTGCGTTTACGCATGCGGAATTGCCATCTACAATGCAGTAGAAAACGCAAGGCAATTCCGCATGTGCAAAACGCGCGAATTACGCACGATAAACGCGTGTCAAATTCCGCATGCGTTTTTTCCGGGACAGGACATGCGGAAATGAAGCGCAAATTTTGCACTTCAATTCCGCATCGTGGGCACATACCCTTATACTCAGTGTTTGACAAGATATAACATGGCTAGGGCAGTTTGTTGTACAAGTGGGTGCTGACAGATTCCATTTAGGTCAATTTTTACAGAATATATCACATATATTTTCAGAATTTTAAAAAGAAGAAATATATATTTTTTGTTTGTCGCCACATTCTGAGACCGTTAACTTTTTGATTTTTTTTTCCTAGAGATATAGACCTGTGTGGGGGCTTGGTTTTTTAGCAGAGTTAGTTTTTATTAGTTTTTGATTATACCATTTTGGAATACATGTGACGTTTTGATTTTTTTTTTTTTCTTCTCGGCGTTTTATGTGCATTTTAAATAATTTCAGATTTTAGTCATTTAGACACCACTATATCAAAAATGTTAATTTTTTAATTCCATTATTTTTGAATGGGGAGAAGAGAGGTTATTTAAAATTAATTTATTTTTATTGTTTACTATTTTTCTAAAATCTTCTTTTCTTTTACTTTGCTTTTTATTTCCTTCAGTGGACTTGAACCTGGTCATTTGATATCAAGTTATGCTATATGCTGCAATATCACAATATTGCAGTGTATAGTGTAACTAAAGTTCTCCTATGAAGCCAGGCCATAGTTTCTACTGGATGCGAATAGGGTTTTTTTATATGCATACATTTCTGCAACAACACTGTCACGTGAGCAAATGCATTAAAGGGGTATTCCCATCTCCAAGATCCCATCCCAATATGTAGCAGGTATAATAATAGTAATATTAGCAAATATCTTCAATTAGAAATGTAGTATAGTATTTTTGATTCGCTATCTCTCTTACCTCATGTGCAGGCATTGCAGGACCTTAGGTATCCATGGTTACGACCACTAGCAGCTAGCTAACTAACTGTGACTTTATCAGTGGACGTAACCATGGATACCTAAGGTCCTGCTATACCTGCACATGAGGTAAGAGAGATAGCGAATCAGAAAAAATATACTACATTTCTAATCGGAGATATTTGCTAATATTATTATTATTACACCTACTACATATTGAGATAGGATCTTGGAGTTGGGAATACCCCTTTAAAGGGAATATGTCAGCAGGTTTTTGCTATGTAATCTGAGGACAGCATGAGGTAGGGGTTAAAACACAGATTTTAAGGATGTGTCACATGTCAGGCTGTGTGCTGTTGTTTACTTAAACTGAAGGTTTTATCACCAGGTGATTTTCATTGCCTGGACTACAGCAGCTACAGCAGAACGTGCATGCTAGTCCGACTCCTCCCCCTTCTGTGATAAGCAGCTCACTGTCTATAGTCTAATTACATACAGAGCCTGGTGTGGGCTGGGTTAGCTCTGCTGCATTGCTAAATCTATAAACTGATTGTGTCAGATCTGCTGCACACAGTAAAGTAAGTGATACAAGGCTGGATTCAGGGTCTCTTTGCCTACATTAGGCTGCTCCCATATGAGAGAAACAAAAAACCCATATCATGATAATGGTTCCACAGCATCATAAGTGGACACTGTGACCCATGAAGAAAATACCACTCCAATAAATATATGAAAAAAGGAGAATGAGGAGTATATGATATAAACAGCAAGGAAATTATTTTATTGAGTACAAAGAAGAACATACATATGTACATACACATTATATATATATATATATATATATATATATATATATATAGTAAAATTGTTTTAAAAACTGGACAATGAGAGAGGAGTGCTAGTTCTGCAAAGTTTGCCAGTATACATGCAGATTGCTAAATGCAGTACACACAGAATAAAGACCCAATTAAGGGTTTAAGTATATCAAAAAACAGCACTGAAAAATATACAAACAAAGACAAACACCAGTGGGGAAAGTTCAGAATGCAAACAAGATCAGCATACAATGTTTATGCCCAGTGGCAGTTTGGAAAATAGTAACTAAGCATGACCTGGTACGGCCAATATGGTTTCTTACCTGATGGCTTACCTTCTCCCGCCTTACCCGAGGACCCCGTCCCCAAAATAAAAATGCTACAACCTGTTGTTCGTTGGATAAATTTTGGCCACAGCGGCCATTTTATTAACACACAACAATAACAATCAAAAATATCAATAAAATAAATATATATGGAGGGAGGGTTCTTGGAGCTAAAAGATCTGGCTTTGAAATAAACTATAAGAATTCGACCGCCATGTTACCCTCAGCCGTGCATCACCAGATGAAGGGCACCAAACTTCCACAGTCCGTGAAAGACTAACCAATAGTGTTGAGCCACCCCCGTAGTGTTCGAGTTCGGTTCGGTTCGTCGAACACCTGTGTGTTCGCCGAACTGTTCGTCGAACTGTTCGTCGAACACCTTCGAACACCGTTAAAACCAATGGCAGGCAAACAAAAACACATAGAAACACATAGAAAACACCTTCAAAGGTGTCCAAAAGCTGACAAACTGCTCAGAAGACATAACTAACACATGGAAAAGTGACAAGTACATATAGTCATGCGAAAATAAAAGAGGTGGAGGAGTAAAAGGAGGGGGAGACACAGATATAGGCATGTCATGCCCTTCTAAAATCCAAAAAGTGAGAAGCCGACACGGCCAGTCCGCTCCTGCCCGTGCCACCTCCGTGTCGCCGGGTTTGTGCCAGAGCCGCGGTGAACCCTGACGGCCAGCCCCCCTCTCCCAATACTGGTGCCTGTCCGCTGGTGGGTCGAGCGAGCCCCCCTGTGGTGGAGGCAGCTCTAAGCTTTTTAATTTAAATTGTCTCTCTAATTTGAATGAATACACTTTAAATCCATTTACAAGGATCTATTGGAGGGTAAGTCTCATGCCAGCAGCCGCGGTAATTCCAGCTCCAGTAGCGTCCACTAAAGCTGCTGCAGTTAAAAAGCTTTTATAAGGATCGAGCTCGGCTGTCCACCGCAAGGCATCCTACTGCCAGTCCCAGCCCCTATGCCTTGGGGTGCCTCCTGATGCTCTTCACTAAGTATCCCATGGTCCCGAAGCATTTCCTTTGAAAAAATTAAGTGTCTAAACTACAGGTGGTGCAGCTTGCTTAACAGCCGGGATAATCCGCTGACTAGCAGACACTGCTACTAGGCACAAAGTATTTCCTGGGCTAGATGCAGTTAAAAATTTGTAATTAGATACTCTCGTTGGATGCTGAGAAAGCATTCCATAGAGTCTCCTGGCACGCCATATATGATTCTCTTAAAAAGCTTGGGGTAGGGGTCTAGGGGACCCTTTTATAGCCAAAATCACGGCCCTGTATCACAATACGTCACCTAGGCTGAAGATAAATGGAACTGTAGCACCCTGAGGGCTCGGTTGCTACAGACGTATTGCACCTCACCCAGAGGTGTGATATCTCACTCTCAGGTAAGGATGGAGTGTGGATCAGGACCCGACACCTGCATGCATTACACCACATTGCCGTGGGGCAGGGCGACCAATATGCCCCTGAGATGGGCACGACAGTCCCTGTCCGTGGCTGGAGTGGGGGG
Organism: Phyllobates terribilis; assembly: GCF_046119375.1. Classification (NCBI taxonomy): domain Eukaryota; kingdom Metazoa; phylum Chordata; class Amphibia; order Anura; family Dendrobatidae; genus Phyllobates; species Phyllobates terribilis. The sequence continues at coordinate 249,991,229 of NW_027362761.1, forward strand.
AGGGAACACTGAGGAAGGGGAACCCTGTAGTGCAGGAGCAGGGAGGAAGCAGTTCCTGGGTGCATTGAGAAGGGAGTATAAAAGGTGGGCACCATCTTAGTTCAGTGCAGAGAAGTCTGAGCAGAAGTGGCAGGGAGCAGGGGCTCTGCATGAGCTCTGCTCCGGAGGCGGGCCTAGTAACAGAGGCCCAGGCCTGGAAGAGGGAGAAGGAAGGAAGAGGAGCGGAGAAGGCTCCAGGAACGAGGAATGAAGGGATCCCAGGGGTGCGGACGGGCGAGTCGCCACCGCACGCCCGAATCCACCTGCGTGGAGGGGTCAGGCCAAAGGGGGAGACCGGTCCCCGAACTAGTGGAGGCAGGAAACGACCCTCAGCTAGAAACCGGAGGCTCTGACATTTTATGTGGCACAGCCCCTCGCTACACCCGCTAGGAAGGCACCACATAGGGTCAGGGAAACTGGCGCCAAGTTTACCAAGAGGAGGCCCGAGGCAGCCGGACAGAAGTGTTGGTAAGAAAGGCCAGACAAAGGACACACAAAGGGGGTCCTGTGAAGTGCTCCAAAGTTATCTGGGAGTTGTCTGAGCCCCTCACCTGGTGAGCACAGTACGACGTGGGCAGCCGTTACCTGCAGACGTGGTCTGGATAATAAGAACTGTGAGTAAAGGCCCTGAACTGCATCACTGACTCCGTGTCGTTACTGCTGCTGCCCTGCACCATCACCCCCATCCTCCGCATACACTGCCCTGAGGCTATACTCCTCCCGTGGGGAGTTATGCTACGCTCTGCTGCACCCACAACACCAGCCTCAGCGGTCTGCCCTGTAGCGGCGGTTCACTCTGACCGCAATCCACGGGTGGCGTAGTCGGACATTTAAACATCAAAACCACATAAATAGTTCCGCCACTGGTTTGACCGCCCTGAGCCACGGAACCGGGTCGCCGCCACGAAGACTACAACCACCAGCATCCACCAAAAAGGGTCCGGCTTCCGGTGTCCCAAGGCCCAGGGGGTGCGTCAGAACATTTTCATCACCTTTCACAATCACCAATGGGACAAGGCAGTGATGTCCTCTGTCCCCTCTCTTATACATCCTAGTGACGGAGCACCTGCTCTCATCAATTCGCCATAACCCCAATATTAGGTGGATTGAGGTGGGAGGCACCGAGTACAAGTGCTCTCTATTTGCTGATGATGTCCTAGTATATATCACTCAATCACATATATCCATCCATGCTGTTATGGCTGAAATAGATCACTTTGTTACATGGTAAAATTTTAAAATCAATGCAGCGAAGTCTGAGGCCCTCGATGTCTCCCTCCCCAAATCCATATAGGATTCCATCCAGTCCAACTTTCCCTTTGCCTGGCCCTCACAGGGTATCAAATACTTAGGAATTCCTATTCATAGAGACCTCTCCCATCTATGTTATCTTAATTTTGGGCCCTTTATTGAACAACTCCATACAGACCACGGTTGGCAAGTTAGAACTGTAAGATTCACTACGTGAACCACTGGTGTTTTGTGGAAAAGCACATGTACACTGCGTTCCAAATTATTATGCAAAAAGTGTTTAGGAGTGATAAGGGAAGAATTTGTTTGTTTGTCAGTTAAACTCATTGATGGTGATGTGTGTCAGGGCTCTTTATATCACTGTAAGCAATTGCAGACACCTGTGCTAATTAGTTTGGCAGGTGTGTCCAATGAAAGGCAAGACTACTTAAGAAGGCTCTCTCACATTATTAAGCAGCCTACATTTTCTGCCAAAATGGGAAAGAAAAAGGATGTGTCGGCTGCTGAGAAGCAACAAATTGTGGAGTGTTTAGGTCAAGGCATGACTACAATCAACATTGTGCGATGATCAGGATGAAGTGTCTTGGCAATCAAGAAGTATGTAGCTGATTCACAGTACACACGTGTGCGTGCTGATAAGGGCAAATTGAGGACTCTTTCCTACAGGCAATTACGTCAGGTTGAAAGAGCAGCGGCAAAAAAGCCTTGTCATAGCAGCAGACAAGTTTTTGAAGCTGCTTGTGCCTAGAACGTCCCCCGAACAACAAGATGCAGGGTCCTTCAGAGGTTTGCAGCTGTGCATGCGCCATCCTGTCGACCTCCTCTATCCACTTCACACAAGCAGAAACGGCTCCAGTGGGCCAAACATTACATGAAGACTGATTTCAAAACTGTTTTGTTCACGGATGAGTGCCGTGCAGCGCTCGATGGTCCAGATGGATGGAGTGGAGGATGGCTGGTTGATGGACACCCCACGCAAACACGGCTACAGCGCCAACAAGGAGGAGGTGGAGTAATGTTTTGGGTTGGAATCATGGGGAGAGAGATTGTCGGCCCCTTTAGGATCCCTGAAGGCGCTAAAGATGAACTCCATAATGTATGTGGATTTTCTCAAACAGCACTTCCTGCCATGGTTCAAGAAGAAGAACCGTGTATTTCACAGCAAGATCATTTTTCTGCATGATAATGCACCATCTCATGCTGCACATAAAACATCTGCATCTCTGGCTGATATGGGCATAAAAGGGGACAAACTTATGGTGTGACCCCCATGCTCCCCTGACCTCTACCCCATTCAGAACCTTTGGAGCATCATTAAAAGGAGTGTCTATGATGGCGGGAGGCAGTTCACATCTAAGCAACAGCTCTGGGAGGGTATTCTGTCCTCATGCAAAACAATTGAAGCAGAAACCATCCAAAACCTGACAAATTCAATGGACGAGAGAGTTCAGAAGCTCCTTTCGAACAAGGGGTCCTATGTGAAAATGTAACATCACCTAGAATAAAGTTTTGAGTTGAAAACTGTTTGATTTCAGTTTCTAACAACCTGCTAATGCTTATAATTTCAAAAATGACCATTTTTTTGGTCTTTATTAAAATGAAAAGGTTGATCGAAAAGTTTGGGGGATCTAAGAGTGTGGCAACCCAGTAGTCATGATTACTTCGAATTCTGACAATATGAGGGTCATGCTGCAGGTAGTGCAGCAAGAAGGCACTTATGTGCCTTGCGCATCTCGGAGCCCCAAAATTATTTTCCGGGCTAGATGCAGCTAAAAATTATTTTTAATTTTAAATCTGGTGAAGCTTTAGTATAGATGGCCTAATAGGATCAGTGCTGCACACTGCTACAAAGCCCAAATTATTTTCCAGTCAAGATACAGATAAACATGATTAGTAATTTGAAAGCTTAAAACGGTTGGTAGGGTGATTTTAACCAATCATCAAGCTTTTACTCTCCCCAGGATGACACAGGGGTAGAAAAGTCGTTTCGGATCCATGATTTGTTCATCTTTATGAACGTGAGTCTGTCTACATTATCAGTGGAGAGCCACGTGCGCTTATCTGTCAGCACACCACCAGCAGCGCTGAACACACGTTCAGACAGAACGCTGGCTGCGGGGCATGACAAGATCTCCAAGGCGTAAGTGGCTAGCTCCGGCCATTTATCCAGATTGGAAGCCCAAAAAGAGCAAGGGTCCAGTGACACAGTTGTGGCTTCAATGTTTACTTGGAGATACTCCTGTACCATCGTCTCTAGGCGTTGACTATGTGTCAGACTTCTTGTCTCCTGTGGCCTTGCAAAGGATGGGCTAAAAAAGTGGTGAAATGATTCCGCAAAAATTGATGTTACCAGCAGATACTGTGGTTCTGTTACGGTTTGAGTGCTGAACACTTGACGGTCCCACGGTTGGCAAGTTGGAACTGTGAGATTCACTACGTGCACCACTGGTATTTTGTGGAAAAGCACATGTAAGATTCTGCAACAGTCTCTGCTGATACTCCTGCATGCGTGCATCCCTTTCTATGGCAGGAATAATTTCTGCAAATTTACTTTTGTACCGGGGATCTAACAGTGTGGCAACCCAGTAGTCAGGATTATTTCTAATTCTCACAATTCGAGGGTCATGTTGCAGGTAGTGCAGCAAGAAGGCACTCATGTGTGTTGCGCATCCAGGAGCACCAAGTCCCTGTTGTGTTGGTGGCGAGGTAACAATCATGCTTCCTTCCTCTGTCCTCTCCCCCCCAACCTCGCACAACAGAAATGTGATCAAGGTCTCCCTCATCTGATGAGTCTTCCATCAGTTCGTCCTCCACTTCTTCCTGGGCTCCTGCACCTTCCTCACTAGTTTGGCTGCTACCATGCGCCCTGGTAAAACCATCTCCCCCACCCTCACATGCCTGCCGCCTTGGTGCTGCCGACCGTCTGGACCTTGCAGATGTTAGCCCTTCCGCATACAACTCCTCCTCCTCTACTTCCTCCACCTCCTCTTGTGCCACCACCTGACTCCGAATTCTGTTTAACATGTGCTCCAGCATGTAAATCACCGGAATAGTCATGCTGATAATGGCATCGTCAGCACTAAACATCTTCGTCGCCATTTCAAAACTGTGCAGAAGGGTGCATAGGTCCCTGATCTGAGACCACTCCTCCAGCGTGATTTGCCCCACCTCTGAATCTCGTTGGCCCAGGCTATACGTCAGAACGTATTGCACCAGGACTTGTCGGTGCTGCCACAGTCGCTGCAACATGTGCAGAGTTGAATTCCACCGGGTAGGCACATCGCATTTTAGCCGGTGAAGTGGCAGGCCCAACGACTTCTGTAGAGATGTAAGTCCCTGAGCTGCGGGATGCGAACGGCGGAAGTGAGCACACAGCGACCGTGCCCTCTGCAGAAGGCCATCTAGTCTGGGATAGTGGGCTAAAAATTGCTGGACAACCAGGTTCAACACGTGAGCCATACAAGGCACGTGTGTGACATTGCCCCGGCGAAGGGCCGCACCCAGGTTTGCAGCATTGTCGCACACGGCCTTCCCTGGTTTCAGGTCCAGTGGAGACAACCATTCATGAAATTGGTTCTCCAGAGCTGACCACAACTCCTCAGCTGTGTGACTCACATTTCCCAGACATTTCAATGTAAAAACCGCCTGATGACGTTGAGCCCTACTGCCAGCATAGTAAGGAGGTGTGCAGGATCCCTTCTGCGCAGTTAGAAAGCTTGTGGCATGACCAGACAGGATTTGGGTGCAGGTGGAAGACCGAGAGGAGGTTGAGGAGGCAGAAGCAGTGGAGGAACTTTGACATAAAGAGGATTGACGCACAACTCGTGGGGACGGCAAGACTTGGACAGCAGCCCCTTGTCCTGCTGTCACCATAGTTACCCAGTGCCCAGTCAGCGACATGTAACGCCCCTGTCCATGCCTACTCGTCCAAGTGTCTGTGGTGAAATGCACCCTGTCACACACAGAGTTTCTCAAAGAAGCGGTGATGTTATGTGCGACATGCTGGTGGAGTGCAGGCACACCTTTCTTTGAGAAGTAGTGCCGACTGGGCATCTGGTACTGGGGCACTGCGACGGACATAAGGTCTCGAAAATCCTCTGTGTCCAGCAGGCGGAAAGGCAGCATTTCTGTAGCCAAGAGCTTGCAGATGGTGAAATTCAACCTCTTAGCTTTCTCATGGCTAGGAGGAAATGGTCTTTTACTTGTCCACATCTGAGGGACCGAGGGCTGACTATTGTGCTTAGACGGGGTTGATAAGGGTGTCCCCGGCAAACTGCCGGTCTGTGAGGAAGATGCAGGCGGACATGTTAGGTTGCCTTGATCCAAAGGTGGTGCTATCGATGTCGGACAGCGCTCAACACCAGCTGGTGTTACCACCTCCAAAGAAAATGATGACCTGCCAATCACGCTGGCTGTTGCGGGTAAAGAGGTGGCAGGTCTGCGCCCCAAAACAGGTGTGACTGCTGTCCCCCCAGTCACAGAGGATGAAGAGGCCGCGGATGCACAAGATATGGCAGACGGTGGCTGGCCCGGCCGGCTAGGCCGCATTGTAGCACACTGAGCTTCCCACTGCAACTTATGCTTCATGTCCATGTGCCGGTTCATGCATGAAGTACTCAAACTATGTATTTTTTGGCCTCTACTTAGCTTTTGCTGACAAATGTTACAGATAACACGAGTTGGGTCATCTTTATCGATCTGAAAAAATGCCCAGGCTATGCAAGGCTTAGCACCCATGCGACCTGAAGAGCCACCACGACTTGTGGTGAGAGGCAGAGTTGTGTTTGAGGATGCAGTTGTTGACGTGCTTCCAGTACTACGTCTCTGTCCAGGAAGGCGCAACCTGACCTCGTCGTCACTAGCATCTTCCTCCACCTCCTCTGCTGACCTCATCTCTTGGCTGACTGTGGGTTGACAGTAAGTGGGATCTCCGACCTCATCATCATCACCCTGTGCGTTATCACACCCGTCGTCCTCAGAGCCAACCTGTTCCTGCCCTGACAAAAAACTAAAGTTGTCGCTCCAATCAGGTATTTGAGTCTTATCATCGTCTTCCTCATTGTCTCCACCAACAGGAGTTACAGTTTGGGAATGAGGGTCTACATTATGGTCAGAACCTTCTGCGTCTGGTCCTGGATCCGACTCATAAAGATTCTGGGCATCAGTGCAGATCATTTCCTCGTCTGGATTCACAGAAGCGCTGGAGTCGACCTCTGATTCCCAGGCTATAGTATGAGTAAACAGCTCTGCAGACTCAACCATCTGTTCTACCTCATACTCAGACGGGCAGCTGGAGATTTGGGAGCTGTGAGGAAGCAAGTGCGATTTGGGTGACACCTTTGAGGACTGGAGTATTTGTGATGTTGAAGTTGATGTGGAGGAGAGCCCACTTAAAGGAGCACTTGATATCCGTTGAAGCACCTGCTGTTTTTGTGCCTCATCTGGAATTTGTAGCGATTGGCGTGGCCGTAAGAAAGGGATCTTATCACATTGTCCGCTAAAAGAAGTAGACATTTTAGTTTGGCTGGAAGATGGTCTTTCTTCTGCAGATGTTACTGTTGCTTTAACACCTACCCCACGGACACAACCTTTTTTCCCCTTCCCAACACGCCTATTCCCCTTTCCACCAGCAGCAGGCCTTTTTCCACTCATTTTGGTGGTTAACTAATTCACAACTCTGGAGTTGTTTGCACAAAAAAACAATGGATGGTAACCGAGCAGAGCTGAGTGGCCAAACTGTGGTATTAGGCCAAAACTATTGGCTGGGTTAGATGCAGAAAAAAAATATTTTGAATTTGCAACCTGATGGAGGTCAGTATAGATGGATTAATAGAACAAGACCCACACACAGCTAGAAGCGCAATATTTTTTCAGAGGTAGATGCAGGAAAAAAATATATTCAGTTTGCAACCTGATGGAGGTCAGTATAGATGGACTAATACAACAAGTCCCACACACAGCTAGAAGCCCAAATATTTTTTCAGAGGTACTGTAGATGCAGATAAAAATTAGTTTTAATTTGCAACCTGATGGAGGTCAGTATAGATGGACTAATAGAGAAAGTCCGACACACTACTAGAAGGCCAAATATTTTTTCAGAGGTAGATGCAGAAAAAAATATATTCAGTTTGCAACCTGATGGAGGTCAGTATAGATGGACTAATAGAGAAAGTCCGACACACTACTAGAAGGCCAAATATTTTTTCAGAGCTAGATGCAGAAAAAAATTATATTCAGTTTGCAACCTGATGGAGGTCAGTATAGATGGATTAATAGAACAAGACCCACACACAGCTAGAAGCCCAATATTTTTTCAGAGGTAGATGCAGAAAAAAATATATTCAGTTTGCAACCTGATGGAGGTCAGTATAGATGGACTAATACAATAAGTCCCACTCACAGCTAGAAGCCCAATATTTTTTCAGAGGTACATGCAGAAAAAAATATATTCAGTTTGCAACCTGATGGAGGTCAGTATAGGTGGACTAATACAACAAGTCCCACACACAGCTAGAAGCCCAAATATTTTTTCAGAGGTACTGTAGATGCAGATAAAAATTAGTTTTAATTTGCAACCTGATGGAGGTCAGTATAGATGGACTAATAGAGAAAGTCCGACACACTACTAGAAGGCCAAATATTTTTTCAGAGCTAGATGCAGAAAAAAATTATATTCAGTTTGCAACCTGATGGAGGTCAGTATAGATGGATTAATAGAACAAGACCCACACACAGCTAGAAGCCCAATATTTTTTCAGAGGTAGATGCAGAAAAAAATATATTCAGTTTGCAACCTGATGGAGGTCAGTATAGATGGACTAATACAACAAGTCCCACACACAGCTAGAAGCCCAATATTTTTTCAGAGGTAGATGCAGAAAAAAATATATTCAGTTTGCAACCTGATGGAGGTCAGTATAGATGGACTAATACAACAAGTCCCACACACAGCTAGAAGCCCAAATATTTTTTCAGAGGTACTGTAGATGCAGATAAAAATTAGTTTTAATTTGCAACCTGATGGAGGTCAGTATAGATGGACTAATAGAGAAAGTCCGACACACTACTAGAAGGCCAAATATTTTTTCAGAGCTAGATGCAGAAAAAAATTATATTCAGTTTGCAACCTGATGGAGGTCAGTATAGATGGACTAATAGAGAAAGTCCGACACACTACTAGAAGGCCAAATATTTTTTCAGAGCTAGATGCAGAAAAAAATTATATTCAGTTTGCAACCTGATGGAGGTCAGTATAGATGGATTAATAGAACAAGACCCACACACAGCTAGAAGCCCAATATTTTTTCAGAGGTAGATGCAGGAAAAAAATATATTCAGTTTGCAACCTGATGGAGGTCAGTATAGATGGACTAATACAACAAGTCCCACACACAGGTAGAAGCCCAAATATTTTTTCAGAGGTACTGTAGATGGAGATAAAAATTAGTTTTAATTTGCAACCTGATGGAGGTCAGTATAGATGGACTAATAGAATGATGCTATGCCCAAAAGATTTTACTTCACTAGGTGCAGTAAAAAAATTGGTATTCTATACACAGGTGGTATATCTTGCAACACAGATAGGCTACTCCACTGACTAACACACTCTGCAATAGGCCAAAAAGGATTAGCTTTGCTAGATTCAGCCAAATGCTGTGAAAAAAACTTGCACAGCACTGGCACAGACCTGCCTGGCAAAAACTGATAGGAACTGATGTAACCTAGTCCTGAAAAGGACTGCAATTACAATTAGTCTTTACTCCCACAATCTATCTATTTAAGAGCACAGACCTCCCTGATAAAAGTCGTAGGAAATGCTGTAACCTAGTCCTTAAAAGGACTGCAATCACAACTATTCCCTACTCCCAAGCTATCTGTAGATTTGTGCGAAAATTGGCTTGAAATTAGCAAGGTATAGCGCACACAGCAACAGCGGTGCCGTCTAACACGCAGCTGCAGCAGTGAGAAAATGGTGGCGACGGGGAAAATGGCTTGGTCTTATAGGGCAAGGACATGTGACATACACTGCCAATGACACATGCCCTTGCTTGTGTGAAAAAAAGCACTTCGCTCCGTGTGTGCGCTGCTGATAGGCTGACAGATTGCACCTCCCCACTGCAAATGCGGGAAAGAGAAAAAAAAATGGAGATCTTCATTGTTCCTGCAGAGATCCATCCCCTGCCCCTCCCCCCACCCCGCTGTACACTCAAACTGCGTATTAACATTAATTTTCATCATTACTGAGAAAAAATCCAGTTATGATTTTGGTGCACGAACAGTTATCGAACATAACCTCGAACAGACGAATTTTTCTCAAATTGTTCGTGTTCGCCGAACGGCTCGAACACCGCCCAAAACAGCTCGAATTTGAGATTGGCGAACAGTTCGAGTAGAACAACGCTCATCTCTACTAACCAACTAAAAGCTCCCGGGGTAAAACCCCGTCCAGAGCCCAGAACCGACTGCCAGATCACCCCCACTCAATTTAATACGACCTGAAATTATTTCCAATTCCTTCCACCGACAATTCGGTACCAACTCCAAGAACCCCACCCCCCGCCAACTGAGCGACTGTGACAAGCAATTCCTGTTAATGCATACCAGAACCCTCACTCGCCCCCTTTTTTTTTACGAGAAAAAGGGGGACCTAATCCACACCCCTTACAAACTAAATCAAAAGACCATAAGGAAAAGAGGGAGGGTGGGTGGGACACTCTTGTGGCTGCTCCTCCAGGAATGGCACTTTTCCCTATATACCACAGCCTCTCCCAACTGCCCACCCCCTTAAACTTCCCACTATCCAATCCCAACAACCCTATACTTTTAAAAGGGAAACCACCCGGCCAATCCCGGTCATGGAGGGCTTCACACTAGCTGTGCATGTCTCCAGCCCCCTCCTTTCTTACCCGGTGTAAGCAGGCCTAAAAAGAAGATCCCCCACAGGACACCCGACGTGCGTTTCGCGTGACTACAATTATTACCTTGCTGTTTATACCATATACTCCTCCGTCTCCTTTTTTCATGCTCTCAGATGAGGTAGAAAAACCTGCTGACAGATTTCCTTTAAGAGTATGCGCGTATGTTCAGTATTTGCAGCAGATTGTTCTGCATATATTGGAGTGTTTGCAGAAAATATGCTCTGCAAAATATACATGTTTTGCTGCTTTTTAGTGTGCATTTTTTATGCCTTTTTTCCCTTCCATTTGAATGGGTGGAAACGCTGCAAAAATGCTGAACAAATGTTGAACAGAGTTGAAGGTTCAAATCTCCAAGGAAAAAAGAAATTAGCAGTAGGTGCAGGAGATTTTAGAAATCTCATTCCCTTTGGCTTGTATTTTATTAATAATAATAATAATAATAATAATCTTTTTATTTATATAGCGCCAACATATTCCACAGTGCTTTACAATTCAGACAATTTACAGACATTATCATCACTGTCCCCATTGGGGCTCACAATTTGAATTCCCTATCAGTATGTCTTTGAAGAGTGGGAGGAAACTGGAGAACCCGGAGGAAACCCAGGCAAACACTGGGAGAACATACAAACTCCTTGCAGGTGTTGTCCTTGGTGGGATTTGAACCCAGGACCCCAGCGCTCCAGTGCTAATCACTGAGCCACCGTATTTAAAAATACTTTCTTTTTTGTCCACTTATAAAATACAGAAAAAATGTAAAATGTAAACAATAGGCTATGTTCTCGCTATGAATATTTGGTGAGGTTTTAACATTGCAGATTTTCTGCATCATTTTTGCACCTATAAGCTAAATTAGGTTACTTCCGTTATTTCACCTGCATTTTTGTCTCTTTTTTATATGTCATGTTGCCATGGCATGCTTTGTTTTGGATACTTCCTGTTGCTTAGTTTTGATAGAAATGTATTAATAAGGTCATGTGTGGATTACATGTATTTTTAGTGTGTGTCCACTGCAGAAACGCAATAAAAATGTCAATGTATTTTTTATCTGCAGATTTTTCTCATCTTATTCAAGTCTATGGGGAAAATCCACAAATAAAACACATATTTACTGCAAGAAAAAAATGATATGTTGCAGATTGTAAAATCTCACTGCAGGACAGTTTACATTGTGTAGAAAAAAAAGCAGAGAGTGCATGATATTTATCTAAATCCCATAAACTTTTCAGGAACTGTCTTTATTATTTGGCTGCAATAATATTACCAAGTTCAACACCCGAGTCGCTGCATAGGTCAAATTTGTATAGTTCATGGATATGGTGGTTTTCTTTGTGAATAGTACACTGCAGTCATGACATCACCCCGGTGGCATGTTAACAAAGACCAAAGCAGTGATGGAAAGGCAGCGCTGGACGTTTGGAGGGTAATTATTGGTGCATTTATTATTTTCCGTTTATCCATTAATAAAAATTTATGCCTGACATTTCCTTTAAAGACTATGGGCCCTGATTCTTTAAGGTGTTTTTGCCAGTTTTCTAGTGTAAAACACATTGAAATGTCACAAAATTCTCTACATTGCAGGCAAATTTTGCAACTTTTAGTGTTTTTACGCCAGTCCTGGCCAGCTCCGGCAAAGTGGATGGAGTTTGGATAGAAGGAGGCCTGATGAAGCAGGGCTGGTAAAATCATCCAAATTTACGTTACTCTAGTGACATAAATTATAGGAGAAATGTACTCCAGTCCCTGACTGGAGTAACACTTCTTCTGGTGGAGGCGCAGAACAGTTGTTAAATGCAACTAATTCATTAACAGCCGTGCGCCTGGTAATGAATTAGGTACATCAAACTCCAGAAGTGCCTTCACTAAAACTGGGATAGAAAATAGCCATCTTCATGAATCGGGCCCTACAGCTATTTTTACCATACAAATATTTCAGGATTTGTTGATTATTCAGTTCACTATACAACTATACATTTCGTTTGATCCCTTTATTTAAGATTCTACGTAGAAGTAAAAATTGAAGTAACTTTCCTTATGGAATAAGTATTGGAATCACAATGGTGTTAACATTGGAAATCTCTTTCTAAAGTAGTTCCTGGACAGATTGTTTAATCATAGTCAAAACTTTTTTCTTTCTTTCCTTCCCTTCTCATTTAGGTGGAGCCTTTTCAAAATGAACAACTGTATCAACAGTTATGGAAATGATACGATCGTGAGTTCACAGGCTTCCCGCATCTCTGGAGCTATATTTCTGGGACTGGCTGCATCCTTGGGCTTACCTGGGAATGCCTTCATTATATGGAGCATCTTGTGGAAACTGAAAGGCAGAGAAAAATCTGTAACCTGTATCCTCATCCTTAACTTGGCAATAGCTGATGGAACAGTTCTTCTTCTGACTCCTTTTTTTATAGCATTTTTAGCCCTAAAGACCTGGATATTTGGTAGAGGTCTCTGTAAGGTGGCCTATTATGTCTGCTGCCTTAACATGTTTGCAAGTATTTTTATTATTGCTTTAATGAGCATGGACCGGTTCCTAGCTGTTTTCCGGCCCTATATGGCTCAGTCACTCCGTAAGAGGGAAGTGGTTACCAAGGTTCTCCTAGCCATTTGGCTACTCGCAGGGGCCTTAGCTCTTCCAGCATTTGCTTTCAGAGAGGTCATTGTAAATCAAGAGATGAATGCAACTATTTGTGAGCCCTGCCACGCTAGCCGCGGAGAGGCTATTTTCCACTACACCTTCGAGACACTGGTGGCTTTCTTGCTTCCCTTTCCTGTGGTATGTTTTAGCTATATGTTGGTGCTGTTAAAGCTGAAATCAATCCGGATTGGACGAAGACCCAAAATTGAGAAGCTTATTGCAGCAATTTTAGTGACTTTTGCAATCCTTTGGCTCCCTTACCATGTTGTGAATGCAATTCAAGTGACTGCAAATCTGACATCAGGAAGCATGTCTGATAAACTGGCAATATTTGCCAAAAAAAGCAGAGCTGGGGCTACTGCTTTAGCCTTTTTTAGTGCCTGTGTTAACCCTCTGTTGTATGCCTTTGCAGCATCGGATCTATTTAGAGTATTTGGTGTAGGCTTTGTAGCAAAGCTTCTAGAGGGAACAGTGGCAGAAATCCAAAAAAGGGTCAGATCTCAACGAGACCTTGTAAAGGGCCTAGTTAGAGTTGGAAGTCGGGGGGAATCAGTAGACCTTGAAGTGAAAAATGGAGTAAAAGTAGGACCTTTAACTGGTGACCTTTAGCTACAGACACATATTTTATATATATATATATATATATATATATATCTCCGTGCCATGGAGATGGACAACTCTTTGGGCCCACATATCATGCTCTACTGGGTGCAACTGATGTATGTACTGAGCTTGTTCCTTCTTAGAAGTAATGCCAAGTTGGAACATCCTACAATTGTGGTTCCACGAATCCAATAGAAAAATCTCTATTTGCCTCCTTTTAAAATCAGAGGCATTCTGAGGTAGGGTCTCTATAATAGATCTATATGAGTTTCATGCAAAATAAAGCCATAATATAGCCATGTGCATGGTGATTTAATGTGTTCTCCCTGTAAATACACCACATAAATTATTTTTCCCCTCTATATTTGGTACATCATTAGCATAATATTTTCAGTATATGATGTTTTAATATTTTTATGTAATAACTATAAAATTACACTAAAATAACAATCACAATTTAACTTTAGCACCTTGAAAGCCTGTATTCCACCCAACCACTTAAACAGAGTCTGTTAGCCTAAAAACGACTGTTCAAACCAAGCACAGGTACATTGACCTGTTTGGGTACACAAAGGGTGCACTAAGAGCATGTACTTCATTTGAGCAGTCATTTTGTGCTGACAAACTGCTTTTAACGGAAAATAATATGCTTTTTCATTCTATGGCAATAGTAGTGCAGCTTTCTATCACCCTGTTATACAATGGCAACTAAAAGTTTGGGCGTCCCTGGTCAAAATGACTGTTATTGTGAACAGTTAAGCAAGTTGAAGATGAAATGATGTCTAAAAGGGCTAAAGTTAAAGATGACACATTTCCTTTGTATTTTAGGAAACTATATACTGTATTTTTTGGATTATAAAACACACAGAATTATGCGTCTTGCACCCCAAATTTTGGGGTGCAAAATAGGAAAAAATGTTTTTTTAAATAAAATGCTGCTCCTTATATTCCATTTTATCTGAGGGGAGTGGCGTTTGGTGGAGCAGGTGTTACAGGAGCCAGGGTCACAGATACAGGAGGTTGGCGGCGGCTGCGGTAGGTGTCGGGCGATGCTGCGGGCCTCGTCCTCTCCGCAGGGTCACTGATTCAGGATGACTTGTGCAGTGGTGGCTGCGGGAGTGGGGTGATGCTGTGGTCCTCATCCTCAGAAGAAATCGGCGGTGAGTGTAGGTTCCCTCTCCCGTACATAGTACTGTGGTGGGACCTAGAGAGCTAAAACACTGTGTAAAATCTTCTAAAGCGCCTGATTTACCCATGAACCAAATTTGGGGCAAATTGTCTCAGTCACTTGAGCATAAATTAATATTTGGTTTTGGATTCCGAAAGAGCTTAACTTTATCTAAAACCTTCAGAAATGCCTGATTCATACATGTGGTAAATTTGGTGGAAATTGGGTCAGTTGTTTGGCTTTAAATTAATATTTGCTTCTGTATTTCGCCTTTTTGGTTAATATGTTGAGCACGGTAGGCCCTAAAGAGCTGAAATCTGGTCTAAAATCTTGTGAAGTACCTGATTTACATAATTCACAAATTTGATGCAGATTGGTTTAGTCATTGAATATCTTGAGAACAGGAAGTCCTAAGGTGCTAAAAGCTTCTGAAGTGCCTGATTTATGCATATTGTAAATTTGGGGCACATTAGTCCAGTCATTTGGTCATTAATTAATATTTGCTTCTGTATTTCGCTTTTTTGGTTAATATGTTGAGCGCGGTCCGTCCTAAAGAGCTGAAATCTGGTCTAAAATCTTATGAAGTACCTGATTTACATAATCCATAGTCCAGTCATTTGGTCATTAATTAATATTTGCTTTTGTAATTGTTTTGTTGGTGAAGATGAATATAACTGTAGGTCCAAGAGAGATGAACCTGGTCTAAAATCTTTCAACGTGCTTGATTTACATCTGTGCTAAATTTGGTGCAGATTGGTCCAGTCATTTGGCCATACATAAAGAAAAGACAATAGAGAAAAGAAATGAATTTGCATATGTACATAGAGAAAGATAAATATATCATAATTGGTCCTGATGCCATGTGGCCATTGAAGTTGAGGCCCACTGATAGACCAGGACATCCATGTTTCTCCTTTGAATGCAATTAAACATGAAACAAATAATGAATATGCAGTATTAACATATTAATAAAAGTTTGCCAGTTTCAGTGTTCTATATACTATGAGAACGTACAAAGAATATACAACATATTTTATCTTACCCCTTTTCTACCAAGACAGGGAAGGTAACTCTTCTTTGGTACAGTGATGCAAAATGTTGTAAAAATGGTTTTTTTTCGGTAAAGTCCACAATCACATCTACGACACGAGCAGTCATGGAATTGGAAAGAAATCATTCCTGTCCTGAAAAGATTAAATATATATTGAATAATGTATATCTATTTATGAAGGAGAGAGAGCGCATCATAGAAAAAAGAGAGGAATTACACAGCCTTCAAATGATCTCTCTCTGAAATCTAACAAAATCTTCATGAATTAGGAAAATGTATTATTGTGTCTAAGCTGTAAAGCTCTAAAGAGTTAAATAAGGCTTTTTTCATGTCTACGTTGTGGTTTCTGCTATAAACAGATACCATAATATAGTAGTGGATCAATAGCACAATGGACACTGATGACAACTAATGGACCCCATTGACTTATAATGGGGTATATTGGGTTTTGGCAAAACATTCATCATTTTTTACAGGAAAAATATTTCCCTTATTCAAAGAGGTGAATATAGCTTACAGAGGTTGTCCACTATATTAACATTGAAGGCCTTTCCTTAAGAAAGGTTATCAATGTCTAATTGGTGTGGGTCCGACACATAGCACTATTGCTGATCAGTTGTTTTCGGTGTCGTCGGCGGCTGGAACTGACCAGTCATGGAGCTACACAACGTAGCTCCGTCTACTGTATAGTCACCGCAGCCGGGTATTGCACAGCCGCTCCCTATTGATCTGAACATGGAATTAATGGTTCTTTCAAAAATAAATAATAATACTATTAATAATAAAAACTGTTAAATTTGTGTTAATGGGGCTGTCAAGGCTTGGGACAAAAGTATGCAGTCACTCTATATGAAGACTGCTAAATGGTTACACTATATGATTCCTGGTGCAAGAGGCCGGTCACATGACCACATGTATGATGAATTGCGTACTTTCTGTGAGGTGTTGACCGGACTCAATTGAAATGAATTAAGAAAAGCCAGAATAGTCTAGTCAGCACATGACCGCAAGTAAGTAAATCGTTTACATACTATCACCGATAGCAGGGAACCATGGCAGCATGCCCATCACACACTGCAACGAACGGGCAGTCTGCAGTCACAAAGAGTAACTGCAGACTTTTTTCCCCAGCCTGGGCAACACCTTTAACTTTTTATGGGTTAAAAGGATAAAAAGAAAAACAATCATGACTTTTGACTTATTTCACTCCCTTATACCGGTATATAGAGATGCATTATATTTAAAAGATGTATGTATTCTCCATGTACCAGCACAAAATGCCTGTCTATTGCTAAAGGGTTTTCCGGGACTATTTAATTTTTTTATTATGGACCTAAAAATAATTGGCAGGTATATGCTAACTACCTTCCTGTCCTACCCGGTGCCACCTCAGAGAGGTCACAGACTACCTGCCTGTTAGTTCCTAGGCCCATAGGAAACAAAATTTAGTCCTGGATAACCACTTTAAAGGAAATCTGTCTTGTGAAAAAATGCTATTAACCTACAGATATGGGGTTAATCCAAAGGTTAATAGCATTCTGGACCTGCTCAGCGCCCTAATGCTGAGCCAGCTGTCAGTCAGTGCCAGTGGCGCAATTACAGCCGTCGTTCCCTATACACAGATCAGTGACTGAACCCACGCAGGAACCGATCCCATGACTGAAAACCAGACACTACCGGGAGGAATAAAGTTCATTTCCTCCCATCAGTAGGGTTTTAAGTGCGGGCGCCGGGCAGCATCAGAACTCTATTAATTTGCAGATTGACTCATATCTGCAGGTTAACATCGTTATATCACGTGACAGATTCCCTTTAAGTTTAGAGGATGAGATCCCAATGAAATGCTGCAAAACATTTGCCAAGTTTGTAGAATATGTTTTCGTAATAGAGAGCTATAGGCTGTTCCTAGTATACAAGGGGTTTTCTCAAATTTAAAAGCTATTCCCTATGCGATAGGAGATATCTTTCCGATTGCTGTGGATCTGATCGCTGGGGCCCCATTGATCACTGAAAGAGGGGATCTGAAGAGCTCCTGCTGCATGGAGCAGAGGCCGATTATGCGTACTGCCACTCCATTCATTTTTAATGGGGTGCTGCACTCGGCTAAGCTTCAGCACTCCCATTGGAATGAATGGAGCATGATCAACCTCCGCTCCATTCACTTCTTGGAATCAGTGAGGGCCAAGGGATAACTTAAAACTGAGAACAGCCCTCTAACTGTATCATGGTTTTCCCTTGTAAATAGCAACAATAAAGAGATTGCTACATCTGTTGCACAATGGATACTGGAGGGAGCAAATGTTTATTTTATAACTTCTTTAGTCTGCTGAATTTTTAACCTTTTGGGTGCTGTCAAATCTACTGAATAACAGTTTATCTGCCAAGTTTTACTGTGATTTACCATATGTTTGCAATGAATTAATATTTGCATGCAATCAAGCTAAAAGTCCATTGCTTTAACCTGCGTGGACTGTAAAGGCAAAAACCACATCGCAATAAACACACAGTAATGGACCAAGCTGTCATTACGCCCATTTCTATACCCATTCTACCTGCTTCTGCTTCTGCCACTCAGCGTAATGACACCTTTGTAAGCAAAGAACAGCGACAGAGGTGCAGCATCTCTGATTGATATTCTAGGACTTGTGGTGCCATCAAGGCAGGAGTTTGGGGGTTAATTCCTGATCATAGTCAACTCATTAAAGAGAACCTGTCACCAAGAAAATGTAGTCTTATCTGCAGACATCAAATTAAAGAGAAAGAACTCAGCAGGTTGATATATAGTTTTGTGAGAATTTCATTATAACCTGTGTTTTCATCATTTAAAGGGAATCTGTCAGCAGGTTTTTGCTATGTAGTCTGAGAGCAGCATGATGTAGGGCATGAGAGCCTGATTCCAGGGATGTTTCATTTATTAGTTTGTATATTGTAGTTTTAATGCAATCAGCATTTTATCTGCAACACGATCTGACTACAGCTCACATGCAGATCAGTCAGGCTAATCTGTGTAACTTCACACCCACCATTGACAGCTTGCTCACATTGGACAGTGTACACAAGAAGCTGTCAGTCAGGGATGTGGGCAGGGTTATACAGAATTTAACTCTCAGCTCTGCTACATCTCCATCAGAGAAACTGGGATTCTATGAAAACTACACCAAGCAACCCAGTAGGTATCACAGCCCTGGAATCAGGCTTTCTTGCCCTATGCTATGATTTTTAGCAAAAATGTGCTGACAGATTCCCTTTAACCCTTTCCGAGCGAGAGTGAACTCTTGTGTGATTCCATCAGCACAACGTGTTGATGGTCTCCATGGTGACCCCCGGTACCAGTGTGGCCACGGGGTCCTTCAGGAAGGTGGCTATGTCAGCTTCTGCTCAGAGCACGAGCTGAGACGCCTCCTTCCTGCCTGTCAGACGCTGATCTGATGCTCTGCAGTGCAGATGCATTGCAGAGTATAAGATCGCTGATCTGACTGTGTAAATTTGATGTCTCATACTGGAACAATGAGAAAAGTAAAATAAAAGTTAATAAAAAGTGTAAAAATATTAAAAAAAAACACAAAATAAAGAACAAAAAAAGTAAAAAATATTAATCCAATAAATACATAAATTTGTGTAAAAAAAAATAAACAAATAAAGTACACATATTTGGTATCGCCGTGTCCGTAACAAACCGACCTATAAAAATGTCCCACTAGTTAACCCCTTCAGTGAATACTGTAAAAAAAAAAAGAAAAACAAGCCAAAAAATTATGCTTTATCATGATACTGCCGAACAAAGAGTGGAATAAGTGGAATGAAACATGATCAAAAAGACGCATGTAAATAAAAATGGTACCACTAAAAATGTCATCATGTCCTGCAAAAATCAAACCACCTTACAGCTCCGTCAGAGGAAAAATAAAAAAGTTACAGCTCTCCAGCTCTCAGAATAAAGCGATGCAAAAATAATAATTGTTTTCTATAAAAAAGATTTTATTGTGTAAAAGCTGCAAAACATAAAAAAACTATGTAAATGTGGTATTTACGTAATCGTACTGACCCGAAGAATAAATCTGGCTTATCAATTTAAACACGTGCGAAACGGCTTAAAAAAATCCCCAAAAAACAATTACTGAATTGTTGTTTTTTGTTCATTCTGCCTTCCAAAAAATGGAATAGAAAGCAATCACAAAATGTAATTTGCCCCAAAATAATAGCAATAAAAACGTCAACTCGTCCCGCAAAAAACAAGTTGTTACGTGACTCTGTCGGCCAAAATATGGAAAAATTATAGCTCTCAAAATATGGTGATGCAAAAACTAGTTTTTACAATAAAAAGTGTCTTTTAGTGTTGGTATCGCTGTAATTGCACCGACCCAAAAAATAAAGTCACCTAATCACTTATACCGCACGAGGAATGGCATAAAAAAAGAAATAAAACCAATTCTTCACTTGTTGTTGATTGGTTCTTTTTGCCTCCCAAAGATCGCAGTAAGGCTCGTCTAACATTTATCCTGCGCTCTGCGCTGAGCGCTTACACTGGGGTTTCCGTGTAAATCTCTGAAATACATGATTCAGATGGAACCCCGGTGGAAGATTCAGTATAATGAGGAAGATGGAGGCACTGTGGACCCTGTCTGGCCTATGATCCGGAGGTGTCTGTCTTTGTATTAAGCATGCCATTGGCCACAGTTTTGTGCACCTCTGAAAAGGACGATGCTGAACAGAGGCCAGATGTAGTCCAGAGTGATTCTGCTGCCTCATTATAGTGAATATATATAGGGAATTTCATCTGAATCTTGTCACTCGGAGATTTAGAAGGAAACCACGATATACAGTGGGTACGGAAAATATTCAGACCCCATTAAATTTTTCACTCTTTGTTTCATTGCAGCTATTTGGTAAATTCTAAAAAGTTTATTTTTTTTTCTCATTAAAGAACACTCTGCACCCCATCTTGACAGAAAAAAAACAGAAATGTAGAAATTTTTGCAAATTTGTTAAAAAAGGAAAACTGAAATATCACATGGTAATAAGTATTCAGACCCTTGGCTCAGACACTCATATTTAAGTCACATGCTGTCCATTTCCTTGTGATCCTCCTTGAGATGGTTCTACTCCTTCATTGGAGTTCAGCTGTGTTTAATTAAACTGATAGGAATTGATTTGGAAAGGCACACACCTGCATATATAAGACCTCACAGCTCTCAGTGCATGTCAGACCAAATGAGAATCATGAGCTCAAAGGAACTGCCCAAGGAGCTCAGAGACAGAATTGTGGCAAGGCACAGATCTGGCCAAGGTTAACAAAAGAATTTCTGCATTACTCAAGGTTCCTAAGAGCACAGTGGCCTCCATAATCCTTAAATAGAAGAAGTTTGGGACCACCAGAAGTCTTTCTAGACATGGCCATATAGCCAAACTGAGCAATAGTGGGAGAAGAGCCTTGGTGAGAGAGGTAAAGAAGAACCCCAAGATCACTGTGGGTGAGCTCCAGAGATGCAGTAGGGAGATGGGAGAAAGTTCCACAAAGTCAACTATCACTGCAGACCTCCACCAGTCGGGCCTTTATGGCAGAGTGGCCCGACGGAAGCCTCTCCTCAGTGCAAGACATATGAAAGCCCGCAAAGAGTTTGCTCAAAAACACATGAAGGACTCCCAGACTATGAGAAATAAGATCCTCTGGTCTGATGAGATGAAGATAGAACTTTTGGTGATAATTCTAAGTGGCATGTGTGGAGAAAACCAGGCACTGCTCATCACCTGCACAACACAATCCCAACAGTGAAACCTGGTGGTGGCAGCATCATGCTATGGGGGTGTTTTTCTGCTGCAGGGACAGGACGACTGATTGCAATTTAAGTAAACATGAATGCGGCCAAGTACAGAGATATCCTGGATGAAAACCTCTTCCAGAGTGCTCTGGACCTCAGACTTGGCCGAAGGCTCACCTTCCAACAAGACAATGATCCTAAGCACACAGCTAAAATAACAAAGGAGTGGCTTCAGAGCAACTCTGGGACCATTTTTTACTGGCCCAGCCAGAGCCCTGACCTAAACCCAATTGAGCATCTCTGGAGAGACCTGAAAATGGCTGTCCACCAATGTTCACCATCCAACCTGAAGGAACTGGAGAGGATCTGCAAGGAAGAATGGCAGTGGATCCCCAAATCCAGGTGTGAAAAACTAGTTGCATCATTCCCAAGAAGATTCATGGCTGTACTAGCTCAAAAGGGTGATTCTACTCAATACTGAGCAAAGGGTCTGAATACTTATGACCAAGTGATATTTCAGTTTTTCTTTTTTAATAAATTTGCAAAAATTTCTACATTTGTTTTTTTCAGTCAAGATGCGGTGCAGAGTGTACTTTAATGAGAGAAAAAATGAACTTTTTAGAATTTACCAAATGGCTGCAATGAATCAAAGAGTGAAACATTTAAAGGGGTCTGAATACTTTCCGTACCCACTATAAGTGCTCAGCATAGAACACTGGATAAATGTGATTCAAAATGTTATGTAAAATGTTCCCAATAAACGCTTCAACTGCATTCACAAAAAAGCAAATCCCCACTCAGGTCTGTCATCTGTTAACGAAAATATAGGGGCTTCCACGTTACTGTTAGCACAAAGGTTCTGGAAAAATGAAATGGCTTCTCGCCCTCGAAAATAAATCCAGTGAATTCTGCGCTCCCAAATCCAAATGTCACCCTCCCTTCTGAGCTCCAGTGTGTGTCGAAACCGCAGTTTGGGTCCACATGTTTGGCATTTCTGTAGCGATAAGAGCCCACCTAATTTATGGGTGCAGGTCTCCAGAAGCATGAGCTGGGCATAATATACTGGTCACTACAATGTACTAGTCTCTACAGCATACTGGAAGTCAAAATCGTCATTACACCTGTAGATAAATTCACATTGGGGTATAATTTCCAAAATAGGGTCACTTGAGTTAATAAGTCTAGAACACTTCATTGATCCCACTGATTCTGAGACTGTTTTTTGGTGACATATTGTACTTCACGATAGTGGTAAAAAATTTTCAATATGACTTGCATTACTCTGTGAAAAGTTCAGAAATTTGGCAAAAAATTTGAAAATTTGAAAATTTTCAAACTTTGAATTTTCATGCTTTTAAATCAGAGAGATATGTCACACAAAATAGTTAATAAATAACATTTCCTACATGTCTGCTTAACAACAGCACAATTTTGGACCCCCAATTTTTTTTTGTTAGGAAGTTATAAGGGTTAAAAGTTGACCAGCGATTTCTCATTTTTCCAACAAAATTTACAGAATCATTCTTTTAAGGACCACATCACATTTGAAGTCACTTTGAGGGGCCTTTATGATAGAAAATACCCAAAAGTGACACCATTCTAAAATGGTTCTCAAAACCACATTCAAGAAGTTTATTAACGCTTCAGGTGCTTCACAGGAATTTTGGAATGTGGAATAAAATAATTAACATTTAACTTTTTTCACAAAAATATTACTTTAGACCCAAATTTTTTTATTTTCACAAGGGTAACAGGAAAAAATTAACCACAAACTTTGTTGTGCAATTTCTCCTGAGCACAACGATACCCAATATGTGGGGGAAAAACACTATTTGGGCGCATGGCAGGGCTCGGAAGTGAAGGAGTGCCATTTGATTTTTTGAATGTAAAATTTGCTTGAATAATTAGGAGACACCATGTTGCATTTGAGGAGCCCCTGATGTGCCTAAACAGTGGAAACCTCCCACAAGTGACACAATTTTGGAAACTAGACCCCTCAAGGAACTTATCTAGATGTGGTGAGCACCCTGAAGCCCCAAGTGCTTCACAAAAGTTTAAAACGTAGAACCGTGGAAATAAAGAAAATCAAACTTTTTCCACAAAAATTATCTTTTAGCACCAATTTTTTTTATTTTCACAAGGGTAAGAGGAGAAAATGTACCAGAAAAACTGTTGTGAAATTTCTCCTGAGTGTGCCAAAACCCCATATGTGGGGAAGAAACACTGTTTGGGCACACTGCTGGGTTCAGAAGGGAAGAAGCACTGTGTGACATTTTGAAAGCAAAATTGGCTGGAAATGAGAGCGGATGCCAAGCTGCGTTAGCAGAGCCCCTGATGTGCCTAAACAGTGGAAACCCCCCATAAGTGAGCCCATTTTGGAAACTACACCCCTCAAGGATTTTATCAAGAGATATAGTGAACATTTTGAACCCAGAGGTATGACACAGAATTTGATAACATTAGGTCATCATATTGAATATGTTGTCTTTAGTCTTGAGCACAAGTGCTCACTACTTGAGTTTGCGATACTCGGTGCATACCTGAGGACCTGATGAAAACTCAAGTAGCGAGCAATTGCACTCAACATTAGTCACCATATTGTCATCATTTTTTTTTCTTTACTCTTGAAAAAATCCCAACCCCAACGCTAACCCTAACACAAACCTAGCCCCAACAAAACCCTAACCCTAATCCTAACCCTAACACAACCCTAACCTTAACACAACCCTAATCCTAACACAACCCTAACCCTAACACAACCGTAATCTTAACCCTAACACAACCCTAATCCTAACCCTAACACAACCCTAATCCTAACATTAAGACAACCCTAACCCTAACACAACCCTATCCCGAGGGATCCATTCACTATATTGAGGCAGCAGAGTTACTCTGGACTCGGTCTGGTCTCTGTTTAGTGGTGTACTTTTTTTCAGAGGATCGCAAAACTGTGGCCGATGGCATTTTTATGCAAGCCTAATAAAAAGACAGACACCATGGGATCACAGGTCACACGGTGCCTCCATCTGCTTCATTACGGGGAGTCTTTCGCCGGGGGGTCTGTCTGAATCACGTATTTCAGAGATTTACACAGAAACCCTGGTGTAAGCACTCAGCGCAACATAAATGTGGGCTGAGCCATACTGCGATCTTTGGGAAGCAAAATGAACAAATCAGCAGCAGGTGAAGAATTGGTTTTATTTATTTTTTTACACTGTTCTTCACGCGGTTTAACTGATTAGACGACTTTATTCTTTGGGTTGGTGCGATTACAACGATACCAGATTTATATCGGGTTTTTATGTTTGGCAGCTGTCGACGCTTTTTTTTTGCAAAGACTAGTTTTCGCATTGCCATATTTTGAGAGCAATAATTTTTCCATATTTCGGCCTACAGAGTAATGAAAGGGCTTGTTTTTTGCAGGACAAGTTGACATTTTTCTTGATACCATTTTTGGGCATGTGACATTTTTTGATCACTTTCTATTCCGATTTTTGGGAGGCAGAATAAACAAAAAACAGAAATTCAGGAATCGTATTTTTTGTTTTCTTTTATGCCATTCCGCACGTGGTAAAATTAATAAGGTAGCTTTATTATTTGGGTCATTACGCTCACAGTGATACTACATTTATATAGTTTTTTTTGTATTTTAGCACTTTTACACAATAAAAACTATTTTATAGAAAAAAAAATTTTTTTTTGCATCGCTTTATTCTGAGCGCTATAACTTTTTTATTTTTCAGCTGATGGAGTTGTATGGCAGCTTGTTTTTTGAGGGACAAGATGATGTTTTCAGCTGTACCATTTTTATTTACTTTCGCGTTTTATTCCATTTTTTGTTTGACGGCATGATGATAAAGCATCATTTTTTGCTTTGTTTTTTATTTATTTTTATTTATGGTGTTCACTAAAGGGGTTAGCTAGTAGGACAGTTTTATAGGTCAGGTGGTTCTGGACACGGCAATTCCAAAAATGTGTACTTTTATTTTTTTTTGTTTGCTTTTCATAATAATATTTATTTATGTGCACAATATATACACTGTGTGCAGAATTATTAGGCAAGTTGTATTTTAGAGGATTATTTTTATTATTGATCAACAACTATGTTCTCAATCAACCCAAAAGACTCATAAATATCCAAGCTTAATATTTTTGGAAGTTGGAGTGGGCTTTTTTTCGATTTGCCTATCTTAGGAGGATATCTGTTTGTGCAGGTAACTATTACTGCAGGCAACTATTACTGTGCAGAATTATTAGGCAACTTAATAAAAACCAAATATAATCCCATCTCACTTGTTTATTTTCACCAGGCAAACCAATATCAGTGCACAAAATTTAGAAATAAACATTTCTGACATGAAAAACAAAAACAAAAAAAATTTGTGATGAATATAGCCACCTTTCTTTACGATGACACTCAACAGCCTTCCATCCATAGATTCTGTCAGTTGCTTGATCTGTTTTCAATCAACATTGCGTGCAGCAGCCACCACAGCCTCCCAGACACTGTTCCGAGAGGTGCACTGTTTTCCCTCCCTGTAGATCTCACATTTTATGATGGACCACAGGTTCTCTATGGGGTTCAGATCAGGTGAACAAGGGGGCCATGTCATTATTTTTTCTTCTTTTAGACCTTTACTGGCCAGCCACGCTGTGGAGTAGTTGGATGCATGTGATGGAGCATTGTCCTGCATGAAAATCATGCTTTTCTTCAACGATACCGACTTCTTCCTGTACCACTGCTTGAAGAAGTTGTCTTCCAGAAACTGGCAGTAGGTCTGGGAGTTAAGCTTCACTCCATCCTCAACCCGAAAAGGTCCCACAAGTTCATCTTTGATGATACCAGCTCAAACCAGTACCCCACCTCCACCTTGCTGGCGTCTGAGTCGGAGTGGAGCTCTCTGCCCTTTACTGATCCAGCCTCTGGCCCAACCATCTGGCCCATCAAGAGTCACTCTCATTTCATCAGTCCATAAAACCTTTGAAAAATCAGTCTTAAGATATTTCTTGTCCCATTCTTGACGTTTTATCTTATGTTTCTTATTCAAAGGTGGTCGTTTTTCAGCCTTCCTTACCTTGGCCATGTCCCTGAGTATCGCACACCTTGTGCTTTTTGATACTCCAGTAACGTTGCAGCTCTGAAATATGGCAAAACTGGTTACGAATGGCATGTGGCAGCTTCACGCTTGATTGTCCTCAATTCATGGGCAGTTATTTTGCGCCTTTTTTGGCCAACACGCTTCTTGCGACCCTGTTGGCTATTTGCCATGAAACGCTTGATTGTTCGGTGATCACGCTTCAAAAGTTTGGAAATTTCAAGACTGCTGCATCCCTCTGCAAAACATCTCACAATTTTGGACTTTTCGGAGCCCGTCAAATCTCTCTTCTGACCCATTTTGCCAAAGGAAAGGAAGTTGCCTAATAATTAAGCACACCTTATATAGGGTGTTGATGTCATTAGTCAACACCCCTCCTCATTACAGAGATGCACATCACCAGATTTACTTAATTGGTAGTTGGTTCTCAAGCCTATGCAGCTTGGAGTAGGACAACATGTATAAAAGATATCATGTGATCAAAATACTCATTTGCCTAATAATTCTGCACGCGGTGTATATATATATATATATATATTTATTTATTTTTTATTATTATTTTTTTTTTTCTATTTTTACAACTTTTTTTTTTACTTTTTTTTCACTTTTTTACTTAGTCTCACTATGGAACTTTCACTTTCTGTAGTCTGATGGCAGTTATAATGTATAGTAGTGCAGGATCTCTGCCATACATTAGAAACTGTCTGCCCTGCGGACACAAGTTACTTTGATCATGCACTGCGTATGATTATTATTATTATTATTTATTATTGCGCCATTTATTCCATGGTGCTTTACATGTGATTGGGATATACAGTGCCTACAAGTAGTATTCAACCCCCTGCAGATTTAGCTGGTTGACACATGCGGAATTAACTTGGCATTGTGACATTTGTACTGTAGATCAGCCTGGAAGTGGGAAATGCACTGCAGCAATTTTTTTTTTTTTTTTTAAAAACGTTAAAAGTTAATTCAGAGTGTCATTTATTATTCAACCCCTCAAACCACAAGAATTCTGTTTGGTCCCCCTAAAGTATTAAGAAGTAGTTCAGGCACCAAGAATAATGAGCTTCACATGTGTGGATTAAAGATCTCTTTTGCCAGCCTTTTCTGACTATTTAAGACCCTCCCCAAACTTGTGAACAGCACTCAGACATGGTCAACATGGGAAAGACAAAGGAGCATTTCAAGGCCATCAGAGACAAGATCGTGGAGGGTCACAAGGCTGGCAAGGGGTACAAAACCCTTTCCAAGGAGTTGGGCCTACCTGTCTCCACTGTTGGGAGCATCATCCGTAAGTGGAAGGCTTATGGAACTACTGTTAGCCTTCCACTGCCTGGACAGCCTTTGAAAGTGTCCTCCCGTGCCGAGGCCAGGCTTGTCCGAAGAGTCAAGGCTAACCCAAGGACAACAAGGAAGGAGCTCCGGGAAGATCTCATGGCAGTGGGGACATTGGTTTCAGTCAATACCATAAGTAACATACTCCACCGCAATGGTCTCCGTTCCAGACGAGCCTGTATGGTACCTTTACTTTCAAAGCGTCATGTCAAGGCTCGTCTACAGTTTGCTCATGATCACTTGGAAGACTCTGAGACAGACTGGTTCAAGGTTCTATGGTCTGATGAGACCAAGATCGAGATCTTTGGTGCCAACCACACACGTGACGTTTGGAGACTGGATGGCACTGCATACGACCCCAAGAATACCATCCCTACAGTCAAGCATGGTGGTGGCAGCATCATGCTGTGGGGCTGTTTCTCAGCCAAGGGGCCTGGCCATCTGGTCCGCATCCATGGGAAGATGGATAGCACGGCCTACCTGGAGATTTTGGCCAAGAACCTCCGCTCCTCCATCAAGGATCTTAAGATGGGTCGTAATTTCATCTTCCAACAAGACAACGACCCAAAGCACACAGCCAAGAAAACCAAGGCCTGGTTCAAGAGGGAAAAAGTCAAGGTGTTGGAGTGGCCTAGTCAGTCTCCTGACCTTAACCCAATTGAAAACTTGTGGAAGGAGCTCAAGAATAAAGTCCACATGAGACACCCAAAGAACCTAGATAACTTGGAGAAGATCTGCATGGAGGAGTGGGCCAAGATAACTCCACAGACCTGTGCCGGCCTGATCAGGTCTTATAAAAGACGATTATTAGCTGTAATTGCAAACAAGGGTTATTCCACAAAATATTAAACATAGGGGTTGTATAATAATTGACCCACACTTTTATGTTTAAAATTTAATAAAATTCAACTGAGCAACATAACTTTTTGGTTTGTAAGATTTATGCTTCTGTTCATAAAACCTACTCTCGTTTGCAGTTTGAAGGCTCTAACTTATTTGCATCTTATCAAACCAGCTAAATCTGCAGGGGGTTGAATACTACTTGTAGGCGCTGTACATAGCAAAAACATTTACATAATCTTAACAAAACGAGTCAGCGTTCTGGTACAGGACGAGCGAGGACCCTGCCCGCGAGGGCTCACAGTCTACAAGGGATGGATGAGGATACAGTAGGTGAGGGTAGAGGAGGTCATGCAGTAATGTGGTGGAGCGGTGGTTACTGCAGGTTGTAGGCTTGTCGGAAGAGGTAGGTTTTCAGGTTTCTTTTGAAGGCTTCCATGGTAGGCGAGAGTCTGATGTGTTGGGGTACAGAGTTCCAGAGTAGGGGCGATGCACGGGAGAAATCTTGTATGCGATTGTGGGAAGAGGAGATAAGAGGGGAGTAGAGAAGGAGATCTTGTGAGGATCGGAGGTTGCGTGTAGGTAGGTACCGGGAGACTAGGTCACAGATGTATGGAGGAGACAGGTTGTGTGGATGGCTTTGTATGCCGTGGTTAGGGTTTTGAACTGGATTCTCTGGGCAATAGGGAGCCAGTGAAAGGATTGACAGAGGGTGGGGCCGGGGAATAGCAGGCGGACAGGTGCATTAGTCGAGCAGCAGAGTTTAGGATAGATTGGAGGGGCGCAAGAGTGTTGGAAGGGAGGCCACAGAGCAGGAGGCTGCAGTAGTCGAGGCGGGAGATGATGAGGGCATGCACTAGTGTTTTTGCAGAGTCTTTGCTGAGGAATGCTCGGATCTGGGAGATATTTTTGAGTTGGAGTCGGCAGGAAGTGGAAAGGGCTTGGATATGTGATTTGAAGGAGAGATCAGAGTCCAGGGTTACCCCAAGGCAGCGAGTTTGTGGGACTGGGGAGAGTGAACAGACATTGACGTTGATGGATAGGTCAGATGGGGGATATGAATGAAAGGGTGGAAAGATGATGAACTCTGTTTTATCCATGTTGAGTTTTAGAAGTCTGTCAGAGAAGAAGGATGAAATGGCGGACAGACATTGTGGGATTTTGGTTAGTAGGGAGGAGATATCAGGTCCAAAGAGGTAGATCTGTGTGTCATCAGCATAGAGGTGATACTGAAAGCCGTGAGACTCTATGAGCTGTCCCAGGCCAAAGGTGTAGATGGAGAAGAGCAGAGGTCCTAGAACTGAACCTTGGGGGACACCGACAGATGGGGGCGAGATGAGGAGGTGGTGCGTGAGTGGGAGACGCTGAATGTCCTGTCTGTTAAGTATGAGGAGATCCAAGATAGGGCCAAGCCCGTGATGCCAAGAGATGAGAGAATCTGTAGTAAGAGGGAATGGTTCACTGTGTCAAAGGCAGATGACAGGTCCAGAAGGAGGAGGATGGAGTAGTGTCGCTTGGATTTGGCAGTTAGTAGGTCATTGGTGACTTTGGTCAGGGCAGTTTCAGTCGAGTGATGCGGTCGGAAGCCAGATTGCAGGCGGTCGAAGAGGGAACAGGAGGAGAGGTGGGAGGACAGTTCAAGGTGGACATGTTGTTCTAGTAGTTTTGAGGCAAAGGGGAGAAGTGATATGGGGCGGTAGCTAGTCAGAGAGGATGGGTCAAGGGAGGGCTTTTTGAGGATGGGTGTGATTGCGGCATGTTTAAAACATGAGGGGAAGACACCGATTGTTAGTGACAGGTTGAAGAGGTGGGTTAGGGTTGGGATGAAGACTGGTAAGGTTAGGGATGAGGTGGGATGGGATTGGGTCAAGTTCGCAGGTGGTGAGGTGTGATTTGGAGAGTAAAGAGGAGACTTGACCTTCTGTAATGGTGGAGAAGTGGGGTTTGGAGGATGAAGGTTGAGTAGATATGAGGATGGGTTGTGCGGGCTTTAGGCAAAAGCTTTGTCTGATGGTGTCAATCTTCTGCTTGAAGAATGAGGCAAAGTCTTCGGCTGAGATGAGAGAAGAGGGAGGAGGTGCTGGGGGACGAAGGAGAGAATTGAAAATGTTAAATAGCTGTTTAGGGTTGTGAGACAGGGAGGATATGAGAGATGAGAAGTAGGTTTGTTTTGCTGCAGTGAGTGCGGACTTGAAGATAGTGAGGGATTGTTTGAATGCGATGAAGTGCTCGATGGAGTGAGATCTTTTCCATCTCCTCTCCGCTACCCTGGAGGCCCGTCGCAGTTTTTTAGTAAGTTTGGTGTGCCAGGGTTGCCTGTTGATTGTGCGAGATTTGGTATGTGTGAGAGGGGCGATCGAGTCGAGAGCTGCAGCTATTGTGGTGTTATATGAAGTGGCAGCAACATCTGCATTGTGTAAGGAATTTATGTCTGTAAGAGGGAGGACGGATTCAGAGAGTGAGTGTAGGTCAAGGTGTTTGAGGTTTCTGCGAGCATGTGTAAGTTTGTGGAGTGGGGATTGTGCACTTGGAGAGGAGAGGGTAGAGAATGTGAGGAGGTTATGGTCAGAGAGAGGGAGGGGTGAGTTAGAGAGGTTAGACAGGGAACAGAGGCGGGTGAAGATGAGGTCCAGTGTGTGCCCATCTTTATGAGTAGCTGCCGAAGACCATTGAGCAAGGCCGAAGGAGGAAGTGAGGGATAGGAGCTTAGAGACAGACGAGTGGGAAGTGTCAATGGGGATGTTGAAGTCACCCATTATGATAGTGGGGATGTCAATGGAAAGGAAGTGAAGCAGACAGGTGGTGAAGTGGTCTAAGAAAGTGGTGGCTAGCCCTGGGGGTCAGTAAATGACGGCCAGTTGGAGGTCAGAGGGGGGATAGATGCACACACAGTGCACCTCAAAAGAGGGGAGTGTAACAGAGGGTGGCAGTGATATTTGGGTGAAAGCGCAGGTATCTGACAGGAGAAAACCTACGCCTCCGCCATGTTTGCCGTTGGGGCGGGGGGTGTGGGAAAGGTGGAATCCGCTATATGAAAGTGCAGCTGGGGAGGCTGTGTCAGAGGGGGTGAGCCAGGTTTCGGTAATGGCGAGGAAGGAAAGTTTGTTAGCAATGAAAAGGTCGTGGATGTAGGAAAGTTTGTTGCAGACGGAGCGAGCGTTCCAGGGAGCTCCTGGTAGAGCAACTGAGGAATTGGGGATTAGTTGGATGGGTATGAGGCTAGAAGGGTTGCGACAGTTTGTGTAAGGTCGTGGATAGGGGGTAGAAGTAACTGTGGGGATATGGCGAAGAGGACCAGGATTTGGAGAGATATCTCCAGCAGTGAGGAGGAGCAGAGAAAGTGTTAGCAGGGGGGCGCAAGAGAGAGCATAAGGTGGCTGTCTGTGTTTGGAGATCCAGGATTGAATGTTGAGGAATAATTCGGAGGAGGAGGTAAGATGAATGGGGAGGATGGAGTGAGAGATGAAGAGTTTCTTACTAGGTGTAGGGATTTGAGGGGTTATTAGAAAGTGGAGGGCTATAGAGGAAAAAGTGAGAGCTAACAGAAACATAGTTAAAAGAGAGTAAGTGGTCAAAGTGTTGGTTGCCTGACTTCTGCCCTGACTAACTGCCTCTGAAATAACTGCCACTTATCTCCGAAGCCACTTTGCACAAGAAGATGCGTGCACAACCCAGCACGCGTGCACCCCTTAAAGAGCTTCTAAATATATAGGGCACACTAAACCATCAGGTGAGGGGCATTGTGGGAGCTGCTTGTGGCTAAATTAGCAGCTGGTCATCTCACCAGGAGATGGCTGGGTGATCAAAGACAGAGCTAGGACTCTGTAGGCTCTGCAGTTTAGCACCTCTAAACATCAGAAAAATCTACAGTGTGTAAAGGACAGACATATGTGAGTATTGAGTGGAATGGGACAGATAAAGCAGAAATATCAAGAGGAGAATTCTACCAGTGAGTTGAATCAGGAGAGCAGAGCATTAGATGGCGGCATAAACAGCAAGCAGAGGAATTAGGCAGGAGAAGAGCATGTACCTGTGTGAAAAGAGAAGAAGAAGACGGGTGTTAGTCCATGGCCTCTGAAATAACTGCCACTTATCTCCGAAGCCACTTTGCACAAGAAGAGGCGTGCACAACCCAGCACGCGTGCACCCCTTAAAGAGCTTCTAAATATATAGGGCACACTAAACCATCAGGTGAGGGGCATTGTGGGAGCTGCTTGTGGCTAAATTAGCAGCTGGTCATCTCACCAGGAGATGGCTGGGTGATCAAAGACAGAGCTAGGACTCTGTAGGCTCTGCAGTTTAGCACCTCTAAACATCAGATAAAATCTACAGTGTGGAAAGGACAGACATATGTGAGTATTGAGTGGAATGGGACAGATAAAGCAGAAATATCAAGAGGAGAATTCTACCAGTGAGTTGAATCAGGAGAGCAGAGCATTAGATGGCGGCATATGCAGCAAGCAGAGGAATTAGGCAGGAGAAGAGCATGTACCTGTGTGAAAAGAGAAGAAGACGGGTGTTAGTCCATGGCCTCTGAAATAACTGCCACTTATCTCCGAAGCCACTTTGCACAAGAAGAGGCGTGCACAACCCAGCACGCGTGCACCCCTTAAAGAGCTTCTAAATATATAGGGCATACTAAACCATCAGGTGAGGGGCATTGTGGGAGCTGCTTGTGGCTAAATTAGCAGCTGGTCATCTCACCAGGAGATGGCTGGGTGATCAAAGACAGAGCTAGGACTCTGTAGGCTCTGCAGTTTAGCACCTCTAAACATCAGATAAAGTCTACAGTGGGGAAAGGACAGACATATGTGAGTATTGAGTGGAAAGGCACAGATAAAGCAGAAATATCAAGCAGAGAATTCTACCAGTGAGTTGAATCAGGAGAGCAGAGCATTAGATGGCGGCATATGCAGCAAGCAGAGGAATTATGCAGGAGAAGAGCATGTACCAGTGAGTTCAATCAGGAGAGCAGAGCATTAGATGGCGGCATATACAGCAAGCAGAGGAATTATGCAGGAGAAGAGCATGTACCAGTGAGTTGAATCAGGAGAGCAGAGCATTAGATGGTGGCATATACAGCAAGCAGAGGAATTATGATTAAAGTAACTTGCTAGTGTCTGGTGACCCGAATGTCATCATGACAACAACGGGTTACCATCGCAACGATTGGGACCCTGAGCTGACGACTCCGGTCCAAGAG
Source organism: Phyllobates terribilis (assembly GCF_046119375.1). NCBI lineage: Eukaryota > Metazoa > Chordata > Amphibia > Anura > Dendrobatidae > Phyllobates > Phyllobates terribilis. The sequence continues at coordinate 250,025,133 of NW_027362761.1, forward strand.
CAGAGGGGCTTCTGTCCCTCTGCTCGCTCGCTAAATGCTGTGATCTCACCGATCACAGCATTTAGGGGGTTAAAATTCTGGGAGCAGTGCCCGCCTGGCACTGAGTGTCATTTGGTGATTCCTAGGAGATTCAAGGAATCACCAAATGATTTGATGCCGCAAACATGTTATTGCTGTTCCTGCTTGAAAACAAATTTTTTAAGTTTTTCCACAAATAAAAGTGTATTTTTTATCTTTGTCAAGAGCTGGATTTCCCTATTTTTTCAAAATAGAGGGTGGGCAGAGACACAGGGAACACAAAAAGGTGGGAAGGTGCACTGAACTGTTTAGCCACTCCAAGGTTGCTCCGAGGTCCTGTACTTGGTTTGCACAGTCATTCTGTGCTGACAGATTCCCTTTAACTTGTTGGCACTTACTGAAACCTTGACCCTAGTTTCTGACACTGCTATTTACACTGCTGTTTCTGCTGCTCTCTCTCACTCAAAGTTCTGACAGTAGTTAAGGTGTGTTTTGGGCTCACAGGTGGATTCTCGAAACCATAGGTCAGTGTGAGCAACACAGATCGAAGGCTATGGCACAGTAGACAGTATTTGGTGGACAGGACATGAATCAAGGAGAAGCAGAACAGCAGGGTATGCAGCAGACAAGCGGAGTAGGGTAAACCAGAAGACACAAAGCCAGGAGTGTGGATATATAGTATACATGAACTGAAAAAGTATAGTCAAGCCAGGATTTGTAGCAAACAAATGGTTAACGGCAGAGTTGCATGCTATCAATAGACAAATGGTAATTGTAGAGACATTGGCAATCAGAAAACACATGGTTAACCACAGTCAGAAATGATAAACAGGCAAACTGGATACTTACTTGAAGAAACAATTATACACTGTTGCAGCAGGGTTGTAGTGTGAACAGCATCTCCGTTCATTATTACAGCAAACATATGGAAATCCACAGGTCTGAGCCAAAACGTAAATGTCGATACATGATAAACAAGCAGGAGTTTACTGAAGAGATGATTTGCCAACTGTAAGAAATGGATGGTGAGGCAAACTCCAGAAATACATGTGGAATTGAATGCAAAGCTTACTGAATTCTCAGACAGCACACAGCTGTCTTAGATGGCCTCAAAAGGCCTTGGTTGATGATGTGAAATGAGTATGCTGCATTAGATGGAAAACCTGGCGTGGACAATAACAAAGAGAGGAGAAAGCAGGAACGACCAGTGGTGCCGGGACAGATGAGTAACATCTTCCATTCTCAACAAGTTTCTTTTTTGATCATTTTTCAGCTTATCTCCCACATTTCCTACCTTCATTTCAGTGAACAACTAACACTAATCATGGAAGATTTTAACATTCCCATAGGTATGTCTGCTGTCCTCTTCACTACTGAGGTCCTTTTTTCTTATATCTGTGCCTTGGACTTTCCTATCTCGATATACTAACACACCACTGATGTTTGACTCTTACAGAAACCTAGAAGGCAAAATCAAAATGTGGAAGTATGTTTAATCTGGGTGCTCTCCATACATTCACCCCATCACATGCTGCATATTCTACAATGCCTTCAGGAGACATCCTAGTGTCAGACACAAAAGACATGTGGCGGGTGAGAAGTAGGATACAGAAATACATTTATCTGTTCGAGAAGTAAAGGAACTATTGGGCACATCCACTGACATTCATGATCAGTGGGTGTTCTACACCGTGAAAGGTGGGGGTGCCATACTGCTGCTCAAAGGCTCAGGCTTCCTAATGTAGCTTATCTTCAGTGGAAATCTATCCGTTATGCCTCAGCTAGTGAAATGTATGAAATGTATTTGTGGCACCCCAGGGGTCTGGTTTCCACAGTAACAGCAATGTTATGTCTGAGAGCAGGTGGGAGGTCTCTTGGTCAGGAATCCTATGCATGCCACACCTCCTGCCCAGTCCTGGGAGGGGAAGGACTTCCCCTATTTAAACCTGGGGCTGAGGCAGGGTGAGAGAGAAGAGTAGAGAGAAGAGGAGAAGCAGCTATAGGAAAGAGAGATCAGGAGCTCTGGGGAAGTCGTGCTAAAAGGAATCAGGGGCTGGCAGCTGAAGAGCTCGCCCTGATTGAAGAGTTACCACCGGACCCGGAGTCCGAGGCTGTGGGGATTAACCTTGACCCAGCAGCAGAGACCGACCGGCAGGGGATTTCAGGTCCTCTGGCCAAGAAACCCGAAGGCACGGTCACACGCGTGGGACCAGCACCGCCATCGTGGAGCGGAAGCCACTAGAAGGCCCCGAGTCACCGGCCATACGGGTGAGCACCACACGGTACACTCAGGGACGTGGGCTACTTTTACCCGCCTCTAGCAAGGTAGCCAGAAGAGTACAATTAGTTGGGGAGGCCTACAACTCCGCCTGGCCAGGGGAAAATCCCATCTGCTCAAAGACTGACCAGGCCCCAATCGCTAGCCAGTACTCCGGGAGGGTCTATCTTTGTCACCAGTAAAGACCCTGAACTACACCGCATCGTCTCTGAGTGGTTCCTGCTACCCCCATCATCCACGTTGGCTGCCCTGAGGCCATACCCCTCCCGTTGGGGGTTATACCATCCACGCTGCACAATCCTACCACCGGCCTCAGCGGTCTGCCCTGCAGCGGCAGCTCCATAGCTGCATTCAACGGGTGGCGTAGTCGTCCAACATCTACTGCTAATACACCGCCACTTAGTCTGACACCCTGGGCACGGACCGGGTCACCGCCACAAGGACTACTACCCCTATCCAGATCCGGCTCCGGGTATCCCTTGAACATGGCCCAGGGGGCGCGTCAGCTTTTGGCGTAGTCGGCAGGATCTCGTGCCCGCAACCACCGGGTACTGCGTGCCTGAAAAAGACTGTTCAAACTTACCAGTGGTGAAGATTCCCGCCATCCGGCGCCATCTTCTACCTTCTTCCCGCCATCCGCGAAGTTTTCCCGCCATCCGGCGCCATCTTCTGCCTTCTTCCCGCCATCCGTGGAGTTTTCCCGCCGTTGGACGCCATCTTGAAGACGCCGCGCGGGAAGAAGAGGGGCGTGGACTCCGAAAGCGCGCGAGAACTGAAGCCCCGCCTCACGTCCGGACGTTGCGTAAGGTCCTGGAAGGAGCCCAGCAGACGCCGACGTCATAGGAGCGCGACGATCCACTGCGGAGCCGCGGCCTACGGAAGAGGATCATCGCAAGGTAGGCCACGGTCCACTAGGGGGGAGGAAGATGTCGGATACGGAGGAGAGCTTCACTGCCTCAACCCCCGCCAGCGCCACCGCTGCTGCAGTCATGCCTTTCACCATGCCCTATATCCCGGGAGCAGCCTGGCTACCCCAGTACTCAGGGGAGTCACATACTCTGCATGACTTTAGAGAAAAGCTGGATAGCCTCTTCCAGGTGTACCCCCTCACAGAAGAGCAAAAAGTGAGCATCCTGGTGGCCCAATTAACTGGGGCAGCCCAAAGGGAGGTAAAGTCCTGGCCACCTGGGGGGAGGACTGTCGCAGGGATACTAACCCGGCTGAAGGACACCTTTGATACCCGCACCTCAGCCGAGATCAAGCTTAGATTCTACGGGTGCAAGCAGCGAGCACAAGAGAGTATAAGGGACTATGCACTAAACCTACAAGAGGCCCTGAGAGCCATTAAGCAGACCGACACTGACGGCATGGGAGACGAGGACCGGCTGTTGACTGAACAATTTATAGAGGGTTTATATTGCAATGCCCACCGAACCCAGTTGCGGGCAATGGCCTTACAGGACCCTCATCTGGGATTTGCACAGTTCAAGGACAGAGCCATCCGGGTGCTCCGAGAACCGGCACCAGGTGGCGTTATGACCCACAGACGCCCCACTACCACTTACCACCAGGAGGCGGCGCCCTTGTCGGCAGGGCCTGTGGGAGCTGATGCGCAGGCTTTGAACAATGACCCGGCTCCAGACCTGCACCATCAGGTCCAAGAGCTAGCTAAAAGCGTTGCTGCGCTAACCCGAACTGTGCAGTCTTTACAGGTTTCTACTCCAGGGAAGATCCAGCTGGCATCCGGACCGGAGGACATCCCGTGGCGCCGACCAAGGAGGACCCCACCGGCCAGAGGAAGACCCAGCGACCGATACAACGAGGACGGACAACCTATCTGCCGCCGCTGCAATCAACCCGGACATATGGCAAGGTACTGTCCTTTAAACTGGCACAACCTAGGGTAGAGGGCCAACCCCTAGGAAAAAGATCATCAGGCCCATCAAACTGGCGTGACAAATATGTGGGAGGACGTCCAGTCTTGCCTGTGGTACTGGATGGCATTCCTCTGAGTGCCCTACTGGACACTGGGTCACAGGTCACCACCATCCCGTACGTGCTCTTCAAGCAGTACTGGAATGACTCGGATATAACCCGCTACCCTGACGACGACTTGAGTATCATCGCCAGCAATGGTCAGCCCGTGCCACAGATCGGATTTAAAGAGGTGACCATTAAAATCGGTAAAGTCGAGCTGGCAGCCCAGGGACTGATCATTGTGGACATTGACAAGCGCGAGAGTCACCCTAAGATAACTCTAGGAACTAATGTAATTGAAAATTGTCTTGCAGAGGTGATTTTTATTTTACAGCAGGTTGCCAAGAACGCCAGCTCCGGCCAGCAGCGAGTGCTCCAAAAAGAGATCCGGGCACTGATGCGACGGCAACAGGTGGAACTCTCCGGCGGTGAGATTGGTAGCGTGAGAATGTGTGACCCTTTTCCTATTGCCATGCCCCCAAAAAGTGAAATGATGATTTGGTGCCGGGCGGCTATTGGTCTGAGAGGTAGAGATTACCAGGCAATGGTAGAACCAGTTTACTCAGACAGTAGGCCCACCATTTTGACAGCACGGGGGGTGGTCAATGTACGCCATGGGAGGGTGCCCGTTCGCATAATAAATATCGGGAAGAGGGAAGTGTACCTGCCCCGGTATGCCACGCTAGCCAAATTGTATACCATCAATCAGAATTCCATACAGTCCGTAGAACCCTTGCCTCCATCTTCTCCGGAGGAAGGTAACGGCTCTAAACAACAAATGGAGGATTGGTGTCAGCAACTACATTTGGGTACTGACTCCACTCCCTCACACCAGAAACAGGGAGTCTATCGGGTGGTTCAAGAGTATGAGAGAGTGTTTAGTAAACACCCGTTAGACTTCGGGCGAGTCAAGGGGGTAGAACACCACATCCCCACGGGAGACCATCCTCCCATAAAAGAGAGGTATCGACCCGTACCCCCTGCACACTACCAACACGCCAAGGGGATGCTTAGAGACATGAAGGAGGCTGGGGTAATCAGAGATAGCTGTAGCCCCTGGGCAGCTCCACTAGTCTTGGTCAAAAAGAAAGACAACACCATGAGAATGTGTGTAGATTACCGGAAAATCAACCGTATCACACACAAGGATGCGTACCCCTTACCAAGGATAGAGGAGTCTTTGGCTGCTTTAAAATCTGCTAACTTCTTCTCTACCTTGGATCTCACTAGCGGGTACTGGCAGGTTCCTGTAGCAGAGGCGGACCGGGAGAAGACCGCATTCACCACCCCGATGGGACTTAGTGAGTTTACCTGCATGCCGTTCGGGCTCTGTAACGCACCAGGAACCTTCCAACGATTGATGGAATGCTGTCTGGGACACCGAAACTTTGAGACGGTCCTGTTGTACCTGGACGATGTCATCGTATATTCCAAGACTTATGAGGATCACCTGAAACACCTGGCGGAAGTGTTCGAAGCTCTGGCAAGCTACGGCCTAAAGGTGAAACCCTCCAAGTGTCACCTCCTGAAGCCAAAGGTGCAGTACCTGGGACACGTGGTGAGTGCAGACGGAGTGGCTCCCGACCCTGATAAGATCACCGCAATTAAGGAATGGCCAAGCCCCTCCAGCGTAAAGGAAGTGAGGCAGTTCCTCGGGTTGGTAGGCTACTACCGAAGGTTCATTCCCGGTTTCACCAAAAAGGCAGCTCCTATGCAGGACCTCCTGATAGGCCAGTCCAGGAAAGCCAAGAACCAGAAGCCACCCTTCAGATGGGAGAAGCTGGAAGAAGAGTCCTTCCGCCAGCTGAAGAAGGCCCTCACATGGATGAAATCCTGGCGTACCCTGATTATAGCCAGCCCTTTATCCTCTACACTGACGCCAGTAACATCGGGCTAGGAGCAGTACTGTCCCAGATCCAGCAGGGGAAAGAACGGGTAATTGCTTACGCCAGCCGAAAACTGCGACCCACCGAAAGAAACCCTGAGAATTACAGCTCATTTAAGCTAGAGTTCCTGGCAGTGGTGTGGGCAGTCACCGAACGCTTTAAGCACTACCTCGCTTCTTCCCGGTTCACCGTGTACACGGATAACAACCCGTTGACACACCTGGACACTGCAAGACTCGGTGCTCTAGAGCAGAGATGGATGGCCCGCTTGTCCAACTATGAGTTTACAATCAAATACCGGGCAGGACGCTCCAATACCAACGCGGACGCCCTGTCCAGGATGCTAAACCTACCGGACGAGGGTGAGGATTCAGAAGATTTGGAAGAGGTCGAACTCCCTGCGTTCCACCGTCATGGGACTATCCAGTATTCCCACCATGTAAGGGGTAAGCAAGCCGCTACGTTCAACCCCTTACCTCACTACAACTGGGCGGAAACGCAAGACAGTGACCCTGCCGTCCGGCTGGTGAAGGAGATGCTGACTCAGCCAGAAGCTCGCCTTGACCCAGACGCTCCGGAGGAAGCCAAGCAACTGTGGGCAGAGAAGAGTCGACTGTTCCTTTACAAGGGGAAGTTGTGCCGCAGAATGGTTAACTCCCGGACGCATGAACTGATCTGGCAAGTAGTGGTGCCAAGAAGGGACGCAGCTATGGTGATGGAGGCATACCACGACGGGGCTGGGCACTTCGGATGGAAGAAGCTGGAGTTCCTGCTGCGCGGGCGGTTCCATTGGGTAGGCATGAGAGGAACCATTGAGAGGTGGTGCAGAGACTGTGGCCCATGCAACCTAAGAAGGAAGGACCGTGCCAGCCAGAAGACCCCCCTTCAGTCCATCGTCACCCGGCAGCCGTTGGAACTGGTAGCCTTGGATCATGTAAAACTGACCCCAAGCAGAAGTGGCTACGTCTATGCATTAACCATCGTGGATCACTACTCCCGGTTCTTGGTTGTCGTCCCCGTCAAGGACTTAACGGCTCAAACAGCAGCTAGAGCCTTCCAGCAGCACTTCTGACGTCCACACGGCTACCCAGAGCAGGTGCTGACGGACCAGGGACCTGCCTTTGAAGCGGAGGTCTTCCGAGAGTTCTGTACTCTGTATGGCTGCCGGAAGATCAGGACGACACCCTATCATCCGCAAACTAATGGACTTTGTGAGAAAATGAACCAGGTGGTGATAGATCTTCTAAAAACATTGCCCCTGGAAGAACGCAGTCTGTGGCCTGAGAAGCTGCCCGACCTGGTGGACCTATACAACTACATCCCTGTAGGTTCCACCAACTGTACCCCGGCTTACCTAATGAGGGCAAGACCCGGTAAGCTGCCTGTTGACCTGGAGATGGGAGTCCTGACACCCGAGGACACTTCACCAGAAGCAGACTGGGACACAGAGAGGCAGCAGCAGTACCGGAAAGTACAGGAGAGCGTGGAGTGAAGTCTCTGTCAAGCTAGGGAAAGACAAGAGAAAACTTACAACCAGTATGCTCCCGCTGTTCCCCTGGTGCCCGGAGAGCAGGTCTTGAAGAGGAAAAGACGGCTCCACAAGTTGGACGACCAGTGGGAGAAGGACCCGTACATCGTACTGCCCTCAAGCCACGACAACCCAAAGGTCTGTACCATCAGTAAAGACGGAGGGGAAACCACAACCATTGTATCCCGGGATCACCTGAAGAAGTGTCCCGAACAGCTACGGAACCCTGAAGAGGAACAAGAAGATCCTCGACCCGTAGAGGAAAGGGAAGATATGGTTAGTACTGTGCTCGGAGACTTCCCTCGGTCCTGGACTCAAGTCAATGGTGCAGTTGTGGTACCCGTCCTCACGTTCCTCCAACCAGCATCCCAAGTACTTACGGAGCAACCGGTAGAGCTGGAAGAACAGCCGGTCCAGGAGGCAGAAGACTCCACACAAGCAGATCAACCCTCTACTTATAGTGAGCCTGCCATACCCCTAGTGAGCCAAAGAGCCCGTAGACAGCTGCCCAGTTTACCCTTGACAGCTCCTACACCCTGTAGTTCAGGGCCAGACAGTCAGCTCCGTAGGTCCACTAGGGCCACTAGAGGCCAGTTACCCGCACGTTGGAGGATTTGAAGTGTTTAAATTGTTTTATTTGTGGCCACCTGTCTGTTACTTGTAAATAATTATGTGTTTCTAGTTATTTTTAGGAGTCCTTGGTGGATTTACCGGGAATCCTTGTACAATTGGTTGGAGCGTAACTTAGGAATGGACTAAAGACTGTTAAGGACTCGGGGCAGGACAGACCCCTACCTGGTTACGTCTCCCTGTTTTGGTGAAATGGACACCCTCGTTTTCCTCAAAAGTTACACCCGGTTGCGGACACGCCGTAACCACCTTATGTGTTGTCTTTATCAGTATGTTATTGTTTACACCTTGTTATGTTTACAAAAATATGTTTAGTCCCGGAGTACTAAATTTCACTAGGGGGGAATGTGGTACCCCAGGGGTCTGGTTTCCACAGTAACAGCAATGTTATGTCTGAGAGCAGGTGGGAGGTCTCTTGGTCAGGAATCCTATGCATGCCACACCTCCTGCCCAGTCCTGGGAGGGGAAGGACTTCCCCTATTTAAACCTGGGGCTGAGGCAGGGTGAGAGAGAAGAGTAGAGAGAAGAGGAGAAGCAGCTATAGGAAAGAGAGATCAGGAGCTCTGGGGAAGTCGTGCTAAAAGGAATCAGGGGCTGGCAGCTGAAGAGCTCGCCCTGATTGAAGAGTTACCACCGGACCCGGAGTCCGAGGCTGTGGGGATTAACCTTGACCCAGCAGCAGAGACCGACCGGCAGGGGATTTCAGGTCCTCTGGCCAAGAAACCCGAAGGCACGGTCACACGCGTGGGACCAGCACCGCCGTCGTGGAGCGGAAGCCACTAGAAGGCCCCGAGTCACCGGCCATACGGGTGAGCACCACACGGTACACTCAGGGACGTGGGCTACTTTTACCCGCCTCTAGCAAGGTAGCCAGAAGAGTACAATTAGTTGGGGAGGCCTACAACTCCGCCTGGCCAGGGGAAAATCCCATCTGCTCAAAGACTGACCAGGCCCCGATCGCTAGCCAGTACTCCGGGAGGGTCTATCTTTGTCACCAGTAAAGACCCTGAACTACACCGCATCGTCTCTGAGTGGTTCCTGCTACCCCCATCATCCACGTTGGCTGCCCTGAGGCCATACCCCTCCCGTTGGGGGTTATACCATCCACGCTGCACAATCCTACCACCGGCCTCAGCGGTCTGCCCTGCAGCGGCAGCTCCATAGCTGCATTCAACGGGTGGCGTAGTCGTCCAACATCTACTGCTAATACACCGCCACTTAGTCTGACACCCTGGGCACGGACCGGGTCACCGCCACAAGGACTACTACCCCTATCCAGATCCGGCTCCGGGTATCCCTTGAACATGGCCCAGGGGGCGCGTCATATTCTCAAAACCCTTTGTTTCTCATCTATCTCATCTTTTATGACTTCCTTCATTTGAATTAGTGTATGCATGCCTCTCAAGAAGCCTGGCAAACTTATCTGACTTCATCACTCTAGGCCTTGTAAGGCTGACTTAGGCAGAGATCAGGTGCTTGGGAAATGAAGCAGCATAGTACTCAGTTGCTAAAAGTCTATCAGAAGATTACTTCTAATTTTTCCCTGGTACTCCTAACTTCCAAGCTACAAACCAGCATTGTTTCCAAGTTCAATCCTGTTTATTAGGTTTCATCCACACTAACCTCTCAGCATGTAAGTTATTCACTCCTCGTAACTATTCTTATTTCTGTTCACACTTGATTTCTGCAGTGAAGGTAATGGACGTTTTTAGGCATGTCTCCTGTTTGCCTAAACTTCATTACATTCCTGTGGATAAACATTCCCATGCTAGAAGTTCCAGTTTGTATATATTTCTGCTATTAACTATTGCCTTAGTGAAAGATCCCTGGATAAATTTACTTCTTTATAACATTGTTGCTATTAACATTTGTCCTGCTAGAATATATGTGTCACAGCCGTAACTCGCATGCCTCTTCAGCGACCTTCTACTCACTGTGTGGTTTCTCCCCACATCAGGCGATTCCACTAGTCTGCCTCATGCAGCACTGCTGCATCTGCTTGTGGCATTCATTTAGCCTTAGGGGAGCATGGCTAGTCTCTGCAGGAATTTAACCCTGCTGGGTCCTGGAGAGATTAGGTTCTCCGGCATATTCCGTGCTAGCATTGGTTTTATTAGGCAGCTCCGCCTACCACTCCCCGCCCAAATGGTGGTTCCTGCTTTTGTAGCACGCGTGTATGCATTCATCTGTATTCCGCTTCCCGTTAACGACCCGGCCTGTTTACTCATCTTGCCTGACCTCCTAGCTCCTGACCTCTGCTACATTTACTCATCCTGTGTTACCTGCACCAGCCTCGGACCATCTGACTACGCCTCTGTCTCACCCTTCGGTACTGCGTACTCGAGCCTCTGACCTTCTGATCAGCTGCTGCAGACCCGGAAACTGCCTTTGAGTGGTACCTGGTGACAATCGGTGTCAGAGCCTTTCCTCACCATCAGAGGCTCTGGCAAATATCCGGTAGTAGCTACGCCCCCTCCAAGGTAAGCCCTGCCTGTGGTGCAGTGGATCCACACCCACCAGCGTTACAACCAGTTTCCTATACTGCTACTGTTACTGTGTGTTTCATGCCTGGCTCTGCTGCATCTGTTATATTTGCTCTGCTTGTTGTCAGCTGTCCTGTATACACTGCTGCCCTTCTTCTCTCTGAACCGTTTGTCGTCCATCAAGATGCGAACAGCTGCACTATAGCCTCTGGTCCGAGCTGCTTGTCAGACCTAGAGACTCTAGAGACTGGATAGCAATGTGGGAGTGTAGAGTAATAAAAACACATGGAAGCTGGAGACTCAGCGAAGGGAGAAAAATAAAAAAGAATTACGATAGTGGCACAGCAGCAGAATGATAGTGCATTAGAGTGGGATGGTGCAGCAGAGCCAGTTATGTCAAGATGCACTTTGATGCAGCAGATTAGATGAATAAATAAAAGCAACAGACCTGAGCAACCCGCTTAGCAACGGCGTAGCCCTACAGATGTCAGTACTGACATATCCTTTATTTAGCTCAAGCTTAATCTTTAGAATACATAGCTTCTTGTTACACGCACGCCGCTAGGTTCAGATAGGGGAGAGACAGGTTACATGAATTCTTTGGTATCCTGGGGAACCGTTACTCAGGGTGACCATAGACCATGTGCTGCAGCTTCTCTCAGGCACACAGGGGTATTGACCCTCAGGAACAGACACGTAGCTTGTTTCACTTGCTGAGCACACACACTTGACAAGAGTCCTCATAAACAGTAGAACAGTAGCATTTAATAAGAAGCCGCACAGCCAGTGCAAGTTAAGTCTTATGAGCAACAGGCTCCAGTGACAAACAGTACAGTTTCCTTAGCAGCACAGCAGTTCACAATCTTCCCAGTAGAACAGGACAGCACAGTTCTAATGCAAAGGCACATTAATGAACACAGCATTCTTTACAGCACAGTGAGATGGAGTGGGGGGAGGGTTTGCTGAGGGAGATGATCCCTGTGACACCATTTCTTCCAGTCCTTATCTTTCTGCCTGACAATACCTTGCACTGCTAGTTCAGGAACTCTACCTGGCCTGTGCTTAGCTTCACTCCTGACTTGAATCCTTTTCACTTGCAGGGGCGCTACTGTGAGATACAGAACACACACACCACCTTTCTCTTCGGCTCTAGCCAGACAGTAAACAACTGCACCACAATCCCCCTGGGGCTCTGCTAAAACACTCCCCTTCTCCTGTGACTGTGTTAACCCTTCTAGTTGCTGGATGCTTCTGGAGCCCAACACTTCCTGTCTCCTGTGCTTGTGTTACTTCTAATAGTTGCTGAATGCTTTTAAAGAAACTGCACTACTTCTACATGTCACATTCTTCTGATTCCTGCATCGTCCTCTTCCTCCAAACCTGATATTTCCATCTTTGTTTGCAATACTCCTCCATTTCAGACTTTAGAGCAGAATTGGCATGGTGGCGCAGTGGTTAGCACTGCAGCCTTGCAGCGCTGGGGTCTTGGGTTCAAATCCCACCAAGGACAACATCTGCAAGGAGTTTGTATGTTCTCCCCGTGTTTGCATGGGTTTCCTCCAGGTTCTCCGGTTTCCTCCCACATAAAGACATACTGATAGGGAATCTAGATTGTGAGCCCTGATGGGGACAGTGATGATAATGTATGTAAAGCGCTGCAGAATATGTTAGCGCTATATATAAAAATAAACATTATTATTATACTTGATGGAGATGTTTCCTTTCCCTCACACTTTAAACTCCTTGCCAAATACTGTTGGATTCACCTAAAAATAAACTTGTGACGCGCCCCCTGGGCCGTGGGGTACTCGGCAGCCGGGCTTCTGGTCGCTGGGGGATATCACGGTGGCTGGCCTGGTCCGTGACCCAGGGCGGTCAGTAAAAAGGGGGGATATTTATAGGGGATTTGGAAAGTTCGTGACGCCACCTGTGGAATGCGGCCAAAGGGAGCCGCCGCTGCGGAGCAGTCCTCTGGAGCTGGTGTTACGGCAGCAGGGATGGTGTGGCTCTCCACAGGTAGAGCAAGCTCCAGGGCAGTGTAGGGGTAGATGCTGGATGCTGGGGAGAGGGGACCCAGCCGGGTCAGAGGAAGAACAGACACACACACTGGGGCTAGTTTCAGTACCTTTACTGCAGATGGTAGTCAGGTACAGTCCTTGGTACTTGTAGGTGGTGTGCACTTCTGGTCTTGCTCCCCAGTGAGTGGGTGTAAGGCCTCCTTTCTGTATCTTCCTGTCTCTCTCCCTGGAGCTTCTGACCTGCCTGGAACAGGATCTAGCTCCCTTGATGTTTCTTTCACCTGTGTGCTTGGCGGCGAGGGCTTTCCCACTGGTTACCACGATCCCCGGACGCTGGAGCCTTCGTGATACCTAGTCCTTTGTGTGTGCGCTATTCACGGGTGGACTGAGGAATATGAAATCCTCCTCAGTATGCCGGATTCCCTACTGGGCATAGAGATCCCAATTGGCTCGGACCCTCTGTGGTTCCTCTGTCCCTCATGGCTCTTCTCTTCTCCTTTCCTTCTAGCCCACTCTAGGCTCTCACTGGCCAGACTAGCCCGCAGCTTGGGCCTAGCCTGGCTTTCAGCCACACAGACTTCAGCTTGTCTAGTGCTGCAGCATCGTATTACACTCACTGCTTCCCACTGACTGACTTCCTGAACTCCACCCCCCAGTATATATATACCTGACAGGGCTCCATCTAGTGGACTTGGGTGGAGGTGTCTGCATGTATTGAGGCCACTGGGGACAATCCCATCTGTGCAACACCAAGGAGTTCTGTGACAGCCTGCAGCTGCAGGGCGTCACACTTGCATCTATGTTTCAACCTCACCATTGCCTAGGTCACTACAACTCTCTAATAACTGACATTGAACATAACACCAACTGTGCTTTAATTCATTATGTCCGTAGTAGTAAGTATGATCCTTCTGCTTAGCAGTTATACTAATGACTCTGCTTTGTTACTATTTTTACTGGTTGCTGTTTCTTGCAGAATTAAATTCAGAACTCTATTACTCTATTAGTCTACAACTTCTACACATTGCTGCTCCGCCATATATCTATTGTATGCTTTCATCTCTACCAACCCACTCCTATTTCAGGCATTCACCTTGAACTCTTATCTTTCCTTATTACACTCAAAATGTTTTCTTTACTACAACTATCCTGTGAAACTCAACACCGCTGATCTTACTCCTAACATTCCTGATTTTAAGGGTCTCTTGAGAACTTATTCAAAGATGTCTACAGTACAGACCAAAAGTTTGGACACACCTTCTCATTTAAAGATTTTTCTGTATTTTCATGACTTTGAAAATTGTACATTCACACTGAAGGCATCAAAACTATGAATTAACATATGTGGAATTATATGCTTAACAAAAAAGTGTGAAACAACTGAAAATATGTCTTATATTCTAGGTTCTTCAAAGTAGCCACCTTTTGCTTTGATGACTGCTTTGCACACTCTTGGCATTCTCTTGATGAGCTTCAAGAGGTAGTCACCAGAAATGGTTTTCACTTCACAGGTGTGCCCTGTCAGGTTTAATAAGTGGGATTTCTTGCCTTATAAATGGGGTTGGGACCATCAGTTGTGTTGTGCAGAAGTCAGGTGGATACACAGCTGATAGTCCTACTGAATAGACTGTTAGAATTTGTATTATGGCAAGAAAAAAGCAGCTAAATAAAGAAAAACGAGTGTCCATGATTACTTAAGAAATGAAGGTCAGTCAGTCCGAAAAATTGGGCAAACTTTGAATGTGTCCCCAAGTGCAGTTGCAAAAACCATCAAGCGCTACAAAGAAACTGGCCCACATGAGGACCGCCCCAGGAAAGGAAGACCAAGAGTCACCTCTGCTTCTGAGGATAAGTTTATCCGAGTCACCAGCCTCAGAAATCGCAGGTTAACAGCAGCTCAGATTAGAGACCAGGTCAATGCCACACAGAGTTCTAGCAGCAGACACATCTCTACAACAACTGTTAAGAGGAGACTTTGTGCAGCAGGCCTTCATGGTAAAATAGCTGCTAGGAAACCACTGCTAAGGACAGACAACAAGCAGAAGAGACTTGTTTGGGCTAAAGAACACAAGGAATGGACATTAGACCAGTGGAAATCTGTGATTTGGTCTGATGAGTCCAAATTTGAGATCTTTGGTTCCAACCACCATGTCTTTGTGCAACGCAGAAAAGGTGAACGGATGGACTCTACATGCCTGGTTCCCACCGTGAAGCATGGAGGAGAAGGTGTGATGGTGTGGGGGTGCTTTGCTGGTGACACTGTTGGGGATTTATTCAAAATTGAAGGCAAACTGAACCAGAATGGCTACCACAGCATCTTGCAGCGGCATGCTATTCCATCCGGTTTGCGTTTAATTGGACCATCATTTATTTTTCAACAGGACAATGACCCCAAACACACCTCCAGGCTGTGTAAGGGCTATTTGACCAAGAAGGAGAGTGATGGGGTGATACACCAGATGACCTGGCCTCCACAGTCACCAGACCTGAACCATCGAGATGGTTTGGGGTGAGCTGGACCGCAGAGTGAAGGCAAAAGGGCCAACAAGTGCTAAGCATCTCTGGGAACTCCTTCAAGATTGTTGGAAGACCATTTCCGGTGACTACCTCTTGAAGCTCATCAAGAGAATGCCAAGAGTGTGCAAAGCAGTCATCAAAGCAAAAGGTGACTACTTTGAAGAACCTAGAATATAAGACATATTTTCAGTTGTTTCACACTTTTTTGTTAAGTATATAATTCCACATGTGTTAATTCATAGTTTTGATGCCTTCAGTGTGAATGTACAATTTTCAAAGTCATGAAAATACTGAAAAACCTTTAAATGAGAAGGTGTGTCCAAACTTTTGGTCTGTACTGTATGTCAACATAACTTCACCAGATCACAAAAATGTCCACTCTATCCTGTCCTCAATTAGCTATCTTTCTGGCATCAATTTCCACTTGAAATTCATGTTGTTTGAAATACTAGCAAGGTAAACTGTCATGCCAAAGTACCATGTGGGGTGCGGAAGTTTACACTCTGCCATGACAGTGACAAAAAGAAAAGAAAAGTGAGTTTGTGATGCCAGGGTGCACTTAACTAACCTGGGAGTTTGTTGTAATGTGGTGCACTCCAAATAGTCCAGAAAACATTAAGGCCACAGGGGCAGTTGATAACATTTACTTGTTGCAAGACTACACAGGTACATCCAGATTAATGAAGCTTGAACACAAACTCCATTCCTATGCAGCAATCAGAGTTACTATCCAGTGTCGTAATGCAGTGATTCCTAAGCTTCACCATCTGCTTGTATGCACAATCCTTATCACACAATTGTCTGCAGCTGAGGTTGTGGTTTCTCATATATAGGAGCTATGGCCGCTCTCCTACCTGTTCTCTCATATGTAGGAGTTATGGCTGCTCCCCTACCTGCTGCCTCATATATAGGAGCTATGGCTGCTCTCCTATCTGCTCCCTCATATATACGAGCTATGGCCTCTCTCCTACCTGCTCTCTCATATATAGGAGATATGGCCACTCTCCTACCTGCTCCCTCATATGTAGGAGCTATGGCCGCTCCCCTACCTGCTCTTTCATATATAGGAGCTATGGCCGCTCTCTTACCTGCTAGCTCAGCTTCTCTAGGACGACTCTCACAAAATGTCTCCTTCCCTTCACAACTAGGCCCAGAAACCGGGTTATGTGGTCTTAACATGTGACCTTATGGCCATATATGGAAAGCAGGGATGCTTTATTAACCCTTAACAACCTCCTAATGCCAGAAAATAATAAGTCCATCACTTTGTGCAGATGTAAACCACTTCTATTTACTGAATTTTCATGTACATTATCTGCAAAGGGAAATATTACACAGTGCAAGCATGATAAGGTAGCTGCCAGCTCTGCTATATCTTAAAAGGCACATGCAGTGCAACTTAGGGGAATTACAAGTAATCACAAAATGTTTGAATTCTTTAGCAGAGCTGGCTGGGACTGGTGTGAAAATGGCAATAATGCTTTGCACAAAAAATGTGTGCGTTTTATGAATTTTTGCATAAACCCTTTGATGAATCGACCCCATTGTGTCAATCTTTTCTGATTGTAGGAAAAACTGATTTTACTAATCTTATAATATTAAACTCTGGTAATTTATACCATTGTTTTTATGATTAATAGATGCACCAGAGGGACATGAAAAAATGTATCATGCATACTGACATCTGTTTCTACTTGTCTTCTTTGCAATCTTTCTGGAACACGTTCATGGATAAGTACAATATTCTCTGCCAGCATTACACACCTTTGTGTATTCAGCCCATCATCTGAAGGAAAGTAGATTTGATATGAGTTAAAACACCAATGCTGTTAAATGACATTAATAGAACTTGTGGTTCTCCTGAGGAAGTAATAAGTGCACGTCGAAACACATTGAGAATAAAACCACATTACCTGTTCTACCTTCTCAAGTTTTTTCTGGACATCTACTGTATATGTCTTATAATGCCAGCAGCACAGCATATCCACTTTTCCATATTTATTCATTAATAGGATTTAATCATTTTTTATGCTGTTTTTTTCCTGCAGAGAGAGAGGAAAGCCCTTTGTAAAGTCCCTATGATTCTGTCAATCAAGATCATCACATTTCGCTTGTTACCAGTAACAGTTCGGAAGAAATATGAAAGAGGATATCCAGTCACAATAATCAGCTGAAATTTCCTACTGTAGATTCATGTTACAAGATGACACGGGTAGAATTTGTGACCTCAGGCCTTTCTGGTTGCTAGAACCCTGGCTGGCAGTAACCAATGTATTCAATTAATAGATCATATCTGCTAGCTTGTTTCTAAGTAACTGATATGCCACACATTAGACTATGAGATAAACATATCCGCAGGAGGGAAGCAGTGGCTGAGATGAATGATGAGGGACATTAAGGTTGTCAAGCAGCATAGTGACCATCAAAGACAATCTGCCGCAAGCATGGATGCATTGTAATTAGCATAGGGCATTGTAGCTGTCATAGATTATATTAATGCAATAATGGGAAATTGTTAATGGCATAAAAGAATGGAAGCTATTATAGGGAGCACTATGACTTGGAGGGGCACTGTATCTACCGTGGGGGTATACCAGCTGCCATGAGAGACACTGTGGTTTTCATAGACACTATGTTTTGTAAAAGTGAGCATCAACGGTGCTTGAAAACTGAACTCTGCAGATTACCCTAATAGCTAGAAATTTGATATGGGTTCATTGAAGCACAATCTTTGACATTACAACCATAGCTTTTGGGAGCTGTAGCGACTGTGAGTGTACCAGTGCTTCAATGCAGATAATAAAAGATACTTCCCACCACCCATGGACCAGGGCCGGCTCCAGGTTTTTCTGGGCCCGGGCGAAAGAGTCTCAGTGGGCCCCTTTAACACATACCACGATTCATGATGCAGAGATACGGCGGAGAAATATATTATATATATAGTACAATGCAAAGATTTCACTTCTTACATTACATGAGTGATATCTACTGTAAATTCCACAATAGCTCAGAAACCGGTGAATCGCTCCACACAGAATACTGGCCCCCATATAAGGCTCCACACAGAATACTGGCCCCCATATAAAGCTCCATACGGAATACTGGCCCCCATATAACGCTTCATACGGAATACTGGCCCCCATATAAGGCCCCATACGGAATACTGGCCCCCATATAAAGCCCCATAAGGAATACTGGCCCCCATATAAGGCCCCATAAGGAATACTGGCCCCCATATAAGGCCCCATACGGAATACTGGCCCCCATATAAGGCTCCATGCGGAATACTGACCCCCATATAAGGCTCCATGCGGAATACTGGCCCCCATATAAGGCTCCATACAGAATACTGGCCCCCATATAACGCTCCATACAGGATACTAGTCCCCTTATAAAACTCCATACAGGATACTGGCCCCCATATAACGCTCCATACAGGATACCGGTCCCCTTATAACGCTCCATACAGGATACTGGTCCCCATATAACGCTCCATACAGGATACTGGTCCCCTTATAAAACTCCATACAGGATACTGGTCCCCTTACAAAACTCCATACAGGATACTGGCCCCCATATAACGCTCCATACAGGATACCGGTCCCCTTATAACGCTCCATACAGGATACTGGTCCCCATATAACGCTCCATACAGGATACCGGTCCCCTTATAACGCTTCATACAGGATACCGGTTCCCTTATAACGCTCCATACAGGATACTGGCCCCCATATAATGCTGCATGCAGGCTGTTACCCCCCACATAATGCCCCATACAGGCTGTCCCCCCCCCTTATAATGCTCCATGCAGGCTGTTACCCCCCACATAATGCCCCATACAGGCCCCACCCCTTTTAATGCTCCATGCAGGTTGTTACCCCCCACATAATGCCCCATACAGGCTGCCCCCCCCTTATAATGCCCCATGCAGGATGTCACCCCCCCTCTTTATAATGCCCCATGCAGGATGTCCCCTCCTCTCTTTATAATGCCCCATGCAGGATGTCCCCCCCTCTCTTTATAATGCCCCATGCAGGATGCCCCCCCCTCTTTATAATGCCCCATGCAGGATGTCCCCCCCTCTCTTTATAATGCCCCATGCAGGATGTCCCCCCCTCTCTTTATAATGCCCCATGCCGGCTCCATACATTAAAAAAAAAAAATCAAATACTCACCTCCCTCCTCCTCACCTGCTACCTGCTGCAGCTGCTCGGGTCGGGACTCCAGCGTTGGCGGCGTCTTTCCGCTCTGCGCTCCCTGTGACGGCTCAGGGGAGGGCGCGGTGTAAAGACGTCACCGCGCCCTCTGACCTGAGACGTCACAGGGAGCGCAGAGCAGGAAGACAGCTGATCTGCGGAGGCACGGGGAGAGGTAAGTATCCAGCTGCCGGGGCCCTGAGCAAGCGGCGGAGAAGGGCGGGTGCTGACACCGCTCTCCTCCGCCCATAGCCCAGCGGGGTGCACGACCGCCAGTGGGCCCCTCTGCCTGCTCAGGGCCCCGGCATTTGCCCGGGTGCGCCGGGTGCTGACGCCGGCCCTGCCATGGACCCCAGGTCTGTAAGACAATCACCATTGTAAACAAGTAGTCAACCATCCATATGCAGAGTCGCATCAGAATTGATCCTGAAAAGGAGGTTAATAATAATAATAATAATAATAATTATAATAATAATTAGGTTAAGCTTGGAGATTGGCCTTGTGTGGCTGTAAAAACAATTTCACAATCTGTTTCCGGGAAGTGTGGTGAGAAAGAACTGAATATAGCAGAGATGCTGGCAGTGAGTAACTCATGACGCCCGGATGAAACTTGTAAACATTTGCTATTCTCCATGCGTCTGTGATAACAATATTTTATTCTTTTTGAAACTTAGAAGACTGAGCCTATTATTTGTCAGAAACCAATATGCCTTTTACCTTTAAGTGAGTAATAAAAAGAACTTGTGTATGCCCCAGAATTTGTATGTTCATGAGATTTTATAGGGCCATAAAACATACCATATCACAGGGTTAAACCGTTAAACACTTAGTTGTCTATTCAAATTGCGATTGGTTTGAATGCTCAAGCTTTTAGAATGCTGTCAGTTTTCAAGTGGTATTTCTGAAGTTTGCTGGGGTTGAAGCTAATGCCATATCCTGTATACATTTATTCATTCAATAACCTATATACAAATTTTTTTCTCCATCTTCTCATAAAAGAAGAACATTGTCCTGAAACTACTAAAGAGGCATGATGCTCAAATAGTGAACTTTAAAGGGAAAAGGATATATATATATTTGAGCATCATGCCAATGTTGTTCTTTCATGGTAGGGTGGAGAGAATTTTTTTTGAATATAGGTTATTTTAAGAAATGAATAACTATT
This sequence comes from Phyllobates terribilis, assembly GCF_046119375.1. Lineage (NCBI taxonomy): Eukaryota > Metazoa > Chordata > Amphibia > Anura > Dendrobatidae > Phyllobates > Phyllobates terribilis. Next base: position 250,045,829 of record NW_027362761.1, read on the forward strand.
CAAAGGCAACTTCTAGAAATGACAATCTTTATTTTTATATAGTGCTAACATATTCTGCAGCGCTTTACATACATCATCATCGCTGTCCCCATTGGGGCTCACAATCTAGATTCCCTATCAGTATGTCTTTGGAGTGTGGGAGGAAACTGGAGAACCCGGAGGAAAAAACACAGGGAGAACATACAAACTCCTTGCAGATGTTGTCCTTGGTGGACCCCAGTGCTGCAAGGCTGCAGTGCTAACCACTGAGCCACTGGGCCACCGTGCTGAACTTTCCCTCGTTCCACCGCAGCGCAGTTCCAACGTTCTGCTTGCTTAGTGCGGTGTATTTTCATTGCTTTAAGATGTATTGCCAAACTATTGTGAGATTGCAGGATCGCTTTGTCCTAGCATGCTAAATCTTGTGGTCCCAAAGTTAAAATCCTAGGTGAAGTTCTTTCTGCTTCTTATCTTATTATTTGTCTTCCATTCTATGAGTCAAAGTCTGGAGATGAGCAAATCTTTTGAAATTCAAATTTGCCAGCTTTGCCAAATATTTCCAGAAAATTCCATTCACGGTAAATTAATTTACCAGAGATCGATAATACTCAGTAATGTCCTGAAAAGACCTGTATGAAACTATTCTCTTTTTCTCACAACCTAATCTTCTTCACTGCTAAGCAGTCACACACTATTTGTACAGTTTATTCAGTGTTTTGTATATTTCCCTATCTCAATGGCTAAATTGTGATGTCTTCTCACTATCCAGATCTACCAAAAAATGGCTGCTGCATTTCCTGCCTCTGATTTTATACAGGCTATTATAATCTTTCCTAATTGACTGCTATAACATGTAATATGATAGCAGCAAAGCATTATGATGAAGTCCACCTGAGGTCATATGATTCTTCTCTGGCTGATGGGTAAAGTGCAAAGGCCATTTTAGGCGATTCTAGCGAAAAGAATGGATTCGCCGGGCCCTGCAAATTTCTAAAAATTCAACAAAAATCAAATTGCTCATCTTTACCACAATAACAATCCTTGTCTTTATATAATTTACATTTCAGTCATGGGGGATTTTGATTTCATGCTGTTTGGAGATTTTGACTAACTTTCTATTTTACACTATACATTGAGTGGTGTCTGCCTCCATCTTAGCTGTGCCCTTTCCAAAAGTATGGTAAATATAACAGAAATGAAATTTAAATATTAAAAATATTACACATTTGCATATATATTAGTACCGAAAGGCTGCTGCATTTTTATGTTTGTATTTTTATGAATCAGTATCCAACACTGAACTGCAGACTCAAGAAGCCGAACTAATGCTTTCTGACACAGCAAATTTATTGCCTCTTTTAAAAACACATCAGTACCATATTGCCTTAAAAGCAGATATTTAGCATTGCGCATTCCTATTGCATTTAGTTTCTGGTCTGTAATTGCTCTTAGATCTATTTCTGTTTGCACTAACCTCCCTGCTGGTAAATTAATCATGGAAGCAAGTTGTTCCAGTACCATCTTTGTTTAAAAAAAAAGATTCTTCTGAATATTATTCTATATTTAATGTAGTAGTCAGTAGGGGGTGCTGTGGGCCTAAATGAGGATGCATGTCGGCTAAGGGCTGTAAAAATTACCTAGAAATGTAAATAGGTGGAAAAGAAAATGCAGCTACTGTATCCTTCACGTAAGGAATTATCATATTGCCAAGCAAGCTACGGAATAATATTTAAGCAAAATTCATTGGGGTTATTTAAGTGCATTAGTCAGTGGATTGATTGCGGAGATACTGGAGCATTTTAGGTCATCTCATGCATTAGAGGTGGGTGGGGTAGAAAGCAATGTGCTGGAGCCTGATTGCAGAGATATCACCGGCAGACATGGGAGAGCTGCGTATTACTACCGGGACACCATCTGACACTACAGCACATTGTGGGCAATTTACAGGAAAAGTGAGTCTTTTTGTAATGTTGTTCTGTACTTTCAGTTCCTATGTGTGGATTACTAACAGTTATTACAGTAATTGCAAGTTTTGTAATGAGGTCTTGAGTAAGTAGTTACTCTTTTTTTTTTTTTTTATTTCCGGAGGTTTTACAATTTATTTTGTAATTAATTGCAACTATTTTTGCTGCCTGATACTTTTCAATATCAGGTAGCACAAAAAAAACCAAAACATTTGTGCAAAAAATAATGCTTATAGTATAACAAAAGAGAAAGGTATGTCCTGTATGTGGATAAGAGGTATCTGTAATGAAATATTGCCAATATAACTAGGTGCTATTCTTATATGAAAAATATGATATAAAGATCTTTCATATTTCGCATAGAGAGAAATATAGAAACAGAACCTTATATGGTAGGAGCCGACTAACTTTTATCAAGCTAAAAAATCAGATAGATCTTTTCCCTCTATCCTATTCCATTGATATATCATAGAAAACCACAAGTAGATTATTCGCTGAAACTAACATGACATGGAAGGGCACGCGTTATTCTTGGTTTTCAATCTCTTATGTGATAAAGAAACAAAACCACAGTGTGAAATCAACGAGATTGAAGAGTCACACAGTTCAGCTGCATTCACACTGACAGGTAACTGTGAATGAGAGTTCTTAAAAACGCTCCTTTCACAATTATGTTGCATTTTAAATAGGCTAAAGATCACCCGATGAACTAGCAAAATGCTCATTCATTGAGTGAAATGATCTTTTCTCGGGGGTGCATCATCTTGTGTAAACAGGACTCATACTGCCGAGAGCAATGGCAGCCTATAGGCACTGAGCAATCTAATGTACATCATTCAATGTGCATCTTTTGCCACAATTTGGCTGTTTAAACAGGCAATTAAATGATCAGCCGTCATATCGTGCCGCTGGTCGGTACATGGAAAAGGACCATTAGTTAAAAATACCATACTAAAGTGCACTTTCCTTTAGTATAAGGAGCATAAAAATGTATTTAGTCTTGAGAAGAGATTAACTTGTATAACGACAGAAATGGTCCAAACAAAAAGTATTGTAAAAAGCTGAAACAATATATGAAATTGCCTCAAAAGACAATGAGGCACTCCCTCCGTCTGAAGAAAAAGGTTCAATCTCCATAGGAGACAAGGCTCCTTTACCAGAAGAACTATTAATCTTGTGGAATAGACTACCTCAGGTATTGGTCACTCACAACATGAACTATCAATACGTTCCAAAAGGGCTTTTGTAGAAGAAAATAACATAATTACGTACAGTGGCTTGTGAATGTATTCACCCCCTTGGCTTTTTACCTATTTTGTTATATTAAAACATGCTTAAATATTTTTGTAATCCGATTTGTGTGTGATGCAGCAGCACTAAATAGTCTAAGTTGGTGAAGTGAAGTGAGAAAAATATAGGCATAAACTAAATTTATGGGCTCAAATAACTGAAAATTAGCATGTGCAAATGTATTCACCTCCCTGAAGTCAGTACTTTGTAGAGCTTATTTTGTAGCAATTACAGCTGCAAGTCGCTTTGGATAAGTCTCTATGAGCTTTCCACATCTTGCCACTGGGACTTTTGCCCATTCCTCAAGGCAAAACTGTTCCAGCTCCTTCAAGTTAGGCTGTGTGCCCACGATGCGTTTTTAATGCGTTTCCGCAGCGTTTTTGCAGCTGCGGAAACGCATTAAAAACGCATGGTAGAAGGCCTCCCATGTCCCCCAATGATAATCCACGTGTGCTGTGCACATGCTGCGGAAATTTCCGCTGCGGATTATCATTGCAGAAAAAAACGCAGCTCTACCAATTATTTTGCGGAAGTGCTGCTTCTTCGCCGCCATTGACTTGCATTAGACCGCATGGGTTACGCATCACTGTATATGTAGATGCGTAATCCAAGCGTTCTAATGTGCGGATGGTACCCGGGTGTAGATGAGAGGAGAGTCTCATCCACACCCGGGTACCATTAAAAAATCTGTAAAAAAGAATAAAATAAAAAATAAATGTATGCTTACCTTCCGGCGGCCCGCGCTGCGCTCCTACATGCTTCCCGGCACTTTGCAGTGAATTGAAGGACCTGCGCTGACGTCAGAGTCATGTGACGGGTCACGCGACGCTGACGTCGGCAGGTCTTTCAATTCATTGCTGCCGGGACGGAGCGAAACAAGCCAGCGCGGGCCATCGGAGGGTAAGTATATATTTATTTTTTTATTTTTACCACTCTCTCGGGTCACACTATATAAATCCATGCCGGTTGCATGGATTTATATAGTGTGACCTAGTTGTCACAAGCACTTTCCAAGTGATGCTAATCGCTTGGAAAGCGCTTGTCAATCCACATGCGGAAATGTCAGTGAATGAACGCTCCATTTCCGCATGTCCCTGGCAGGAAAACGCATGTACAATCCGCATGCGTTTTTTTCTGCCAGGGAGATGCAGAAACGCTCAGGAAAAAATCCTGAGCATTTCTGCATCGTGGGCACATAGTCTTAGATGGTTTCCTCTGGTGAACAGCAATCTTCAAGTCTGACCACAGATTATCAATTGGATTAAGGTCTGGGCTTTGACTAGACCACTCCAGAACATTTACACATTTCCCCTTAAACCACTAGAGTGTTGCTTTAGCAGTATGCTTAGGGTCATTGTCTTGTTAGAAGGTGAACATTTGTCCCAGTCTCAAATCACTAACAGACTAAAATAGGTTTTGCTCAAGAATATCCCTGTATTTCGCACCATCCGTCTTATCCTTGACTAATACGATTTTGCCTGTCCCTGCTGCCGAAAAACATCCCCACAGCATGATGCTGCCATCACCATGTTTCATTGTGGGGATGGTGTTCTTGGGGTGATGAGCTGTGTTGGTTGGGCACCTGACAGCATTTACCTTGGTGGCCAAAAAGTTCAATTTTGGTCTCATCTGACCACAGCACCTTGCTCCATACATTTAAGGAGTCTCCCACATGTCCGGGCTGAGAGTTTAAGTGAGTGGCCCTCTCTTGGCAGGTTTGTTGTGGTACCATTTTCTTTCCATTTGATGAAAATGAAATTTCTGGTGCTCTGAGGGATCATCAGAGATTTTTTTTTATAACTCAACCCTGAGGTTGTGTGCCCACGATGCGTTTTTTAAGCGTTTCCGCAGCGGCAAAAACGCTGCAGAAACGCTTAAAAAACGCATGGTAGAAGGCCTGCCATGGTCCACAATGATAATCCGCATGTGCTGTGCACATGCTGCGGAAATTTCCGCTGCGGATTATCATTGAGGAAAAAAACGCAGCACTAGCAATTATTTTGCGGAAGTGCTGCGTTTTTGCCGCCATTGACTTGCATTGAAACGCATGGATTACGCATTACTGCATATGTAGATGCGCATTCCACGCGTTTCAGTGTGCGGATAGTACCCGGGTCTAGAGGAGAGGAGACTCTCCTCCGGACCCGGGTACCATAGAACCTGTGAAAAAAAGAATAAAATAAACAATAAATGTTATATTTACCTTCTGATGTCCCCCGGTGAGCTCATCCTCCCTTGCCGGCAAATCGCGGTGGACTGAAGGACCTGCGCTGACGTCATAGTGCAGTGTACCGCGAGCTGCCGACAAGGGAGAATGGAGCGAAGCAAGACTCCGGGGGCCATCGGAAGGTAAGTATAGATTTATTTTTTTATTTTTTACCATTCTTTACCGTCACACTATATAAATCCATGCCGGTTGCATGGATTTATATAGTGTGACCAAGTTGTCAAGCACTTTCCAAGTGATGCTAAAATCGCTTGGAAAGCGCTTGACAACCCGCATGCAGAAATGCATGTGAAGAACGCTTCACATCCGCATGCGTTTTTTCTGCCAGGGAGATGCAGAAACGCTCAGGAAAAAATCCTGAGCATTTCTGCATCGTGGGCACATAGCCTGACTTGTACTTCTCAACGACTTTGTCCCTCACTTGTTTGGAGATCTACTTGGTCTTCATGGTGTTTGGTTAGTGGTGCCTCTTTCTTAATGGTGTTGCAGCCTCTGTGGCCTTTCAGAAAAGGTGTGAATATACTGACAGACCAGGGGCGGACACAGACTGTAGTGGGCCCCTGTGCAAGAAATTTTTTGGGCCCCCCCCCCCTGCGCTTCATAAGGCAACAAAGTTATCTAAACATAACCCCCCCCCATGTGCATCTCTCGCCCCCCCATGTGCAGCTCTCATCCCCCCCATGTGCAGCTCTCATCCCCCCCGTGCATCTCCCATCCCCCCCATGTGCATCTCTCATCCCCCCCCCATGTGCAGCTCTCATCCCCCCCCCATGTGCAGCTCTCATCCCCCCCGTGCATCTCTCATCCCCCCCATGTGCATCTCTCATCCCCCCCATGTGCATCTCTCAACCCCCCCCATGTGCATCTCTCATCCCCCCCCATGTGCATCTCTCATCCCCCCCACTCCTAGTTAACTACTTGTATTTAAAACAAATAAAACTTGTTATACTTACCCCCATGCGATCCCTGCAGAATCCTGGCGCTCGTCCACGTCGCTGCCACCAGACGGTGCCACATGCATAGCCATCAGCTTTTGTTTTGGCCAAAAGATTTTTAAAGCCGCCACCACGATAAGGTAGACTCTTCTGGCAGGGCCCTACTCTAACCTATTAAAATTTTCTTAAAATATCCAATACTCTTTTTAGATATATTTTTATTTAGTTTTCTTTAAGGGAATGTGTCATATACATTTTTTTTTTAAAAATGACCAATAATACCACATACAGGGAATACTGCCACACCATGACCAGACCACATATTACCACAACATAGTGACCGAATAATACCACACAGAAGGGGGAAAAACTGCCACACCATGACCAGACCACATATTACCACCACATTACTAATATTACCACCACATTACTAATATTACCATAAGTGTCATTATGCACGGGAGCTCTATACATGGTATGTATAATGTAAGTGTCCAGGTAATCTAGTGATCACCAGTGACATTATACACAGGAGCTCTGTATATAGTGTCAGTGTACAGGTAATACAGTGATCACCAGTGACATTATACACAGGAGCCCGGTACATAGTATATAGTGTAAGTGTACATGTAATACACTGACTCACTGGTGACGTCTCTAGGTGAAGTCCTTCAGCTACGCTTTTCTCCTTCATCCAGCACAGACCGCCATTACGTCTTCCAGCCAGGACTCGTCTCTGCATAAAATAACACAGTTATCTAGAGCACATTCCCCAACTTCTACATTACGCAGCTGAATACAGACGTGTATCCACCATCAATATATGGTTAGTTATTATACAACCTACCATTCCAAATATAAATTGTAATCCACCACGGTGCCCCCATTAACTGTAAATAGGCACTTAATATATAATTTAATTAGAACCTCTACTCTTTCCGCCAATTTGTTACCAGTTACACTCCTGCATCCGCAACGCCCCCTACTCTATACTTCCTGCTCCCCGCATTCATTATTTACATGCACCCCCTGCCCCAATTCATTATATCATGTCCTGCTCTCCCCACCCCATCATCATTTATCATTTACTGTCCCCCACCCCACATTCATTATGTGCAGCTCATTATCCCCCTACTCCCAATTCCCCCATGTGCAGCTCATTTTCTCCCAATTCCCTCATGTGCAGCTCTCACCCCCCCATGTGCACATCTCTCACCCCCCTCCCCCACATGTGCCCCTCTCTCATCCCCCTCCCCCACATGTGCACCTCTCTCATCCCCCTCCCCCACATGTGCACCTCTCTCATCCCCCTCCCCCACATGTGCACCTCTCTCATCCCCCTCCCCCACATGTGCACCTCTCTCATCCCCCTCCCCCACATGTGCACCTCTCATCCCCCTCCCCCACATGTGCACCTCTCATCCCCCTCCCCCACATGTGCACCTCTCATCCCCCTCCCCCACATGTGCACCTCTCTCATTCCCCCTCCCCCACATGTGCACCTCTCTCATCCCCCTCCCCCACATGTGCACCTCTCTCATCCCCCTCCCCCACATGTGCACCTCTCTCATCCCCCTCCCCCACATGTGCACCTCTCTCATCCCCCTCCCCCACATGTGCACCTCTCTCATCCCCCTCCCCCACATGTGCACCTCTCATTCCCCTCCCCCACATGTGCACCTCTCTCATCCCCCTCCCCCACATGTGCACCTCTCTCATTCCCCTCCCCCACATGTGCCCCTCTCTCATCCCCCCCCATGTGCACATCTCTCATCCCCCTCCCCCACATGTGCACATCTCTCATCCCCCTCCCCCACATGTGCACCTCTCTCATTCCCCTCCCCCACATGTGCACACCTCTCATCCCCCTCCCCCACATGTGCACCTCTCTCATTCCCCTCCCCCACATGTGCACCTCCCATTCCCCCCACTCCTAGTAAATTGTATTTAAAAAAAAAAAAAAAACTTGTTATACTTACCCCCATGCGATCCCTGCAGAATCCTGGCGCTCGTCCAAATCGATGACACCAGGTTCTCCTGACTTCCGGTCATGTGACGGTGCCGTCACATGACCGGAAGTCAGGGGAATCATGAAAGCGCTGCCGCAGCAGCGCAGCGCTGAGATGTTCCGGCCCCGGCGCTTAGCATGGGGCCGGGGGCCCCATGAGGAGAGAGACGCACAAGAGGGGGGCCCCCAAGGGGGCCCCTACCGGCTGGGCCCCATACTGGAGTCAGGGCAGTCATGCCCTGATGGCGGCCCTGCTGGAGGCTGAAGGGGCCCCCTCTCCCTCGGGGCCCCCGTTCAATGAACCGGCTGCACGGGCGGTAGTTCCGCCCCTGTGACAGACCATGTGATACTTAGATTGCACAAGGGTGGACTTCCTTTCAGTAAGAATTGCTTTCTTCTTAGTAATGATGACAAACAGCCCTGATTCCAAGGTGGAGTTATTTCAAGTTGAGTTTAGCAGACATGAGTGTGATTACTAACAGCTTCTATCTTTCATTGCCACATTATACAAACACTTGTAGCAGAAGTACAGTAGCCTTGTATCACCATACAAAAACTTCTAGCAGCTCTCACAGTGCTGCCAGCTCACCTGTACTACCCGACTGCCCAGAGATGAAAGATGAAAGCTTTTAGTAATTACACTCGGGTCTGCTATACTCATGATTAGTGTTGAGCATTCCGATACTGAAATATCGGGTATCGGCCGATATTCACTGTATCGGAATTCCGATACTTAATTCCGATACTTTTATAATATCGAATACCGGAATCGGAAGTTCCCATAATGCCTGCGCTCTGCAGTGTCTGTGAAGGATGACAAGCTGGATGGCAGCGCTCAGCTGCGATCCAGCTTGTCATCAGAATGCCATCCCAGCGTGGGAGAATTCTCCTGATTGTTTAAAAGCCGGCGGGCGGTAAAAAGCCGCCGGCTTTTAAACAATCACACAGCCCCATACTGCTTCCCCGCAGCCTCCCACCCCGATCCTCCGCTCCCCTCGCCACCTCCAATCCCAATCGTAAATTAGGACCGGGCGGGGAGCGCAGCACCAAGGAGCGAAGGACCCGGGCGGGGAAGCCGGCAGTGAAAAGACTTCACCGCCGGCTTTCCCGTTCTGTGCTGCGCTTTCCCGCCGGTTATTTCAAATGAACAGCTGAGGTATCAGGTGATGCCGATCAGCTGTTCATTTGAAGTAGCCGCGGTGCCCTCAGAGGGTTCATGTGAGTTCATGCTTGACTGCATGAACTCACATGAACTTTCCCACGGCCGCACAGGTCAGCCTCACCTCCCAGACCCGTCATGATTAGTGTGTGCGGGGTGTGTGTGTGCGGGGTGTGTGTGTGCGGGGTGTGTGCGGGGTGTGTGTGTGTGCGGGGTGTGTGTGCGGGGTGTCTGTGCGTGCAGGCAGACATAGGCCGATGTGACACTACTACTCCCATCGGCCTATGTCTGTCCCCCGTCCACTCGTGCCAGCAGGATCAGCTCGATGGGAGCAGTAGTTCCCATCAGCCTGATCCTGCTATATAAATTGCCCTACTGTGTCCCCAATAAATGTTAGATACATGTCATTGGTGGCCAGTGGTTACCTAAAAGAAATTAGTTTATACATTACCTGTCCCCGCCGATCGTCACCTAAAATAAAGTAAAAAATAAAAAACTACACCTATACTCACCTAGACACCTAATTCCCCGAAGCCATCGATCTCCTGTAATAAAATATAAAATAATAAACCACAACCTTATCCTTACCCCTCCGTAGCAGTCCACGAGTGTCCCACGAAGATCTCCAGTTCAGAGCAGCCACATAGAATGTGACCGCTCTGAACCGCTGCCGCCGCTAGAATGACGGGGCCGTAAGGGTTCACCAGAGTTAAGGCAGCGCTGCTCCGGTTAGCTGCTTTACGGCACTGCTGTATCGTGAGAAATTCCCACGGTACAGCACTGCCGTAAAGGAGGTCTCCGGAGCTGCGCTGCCTGAATGCACTCCGGTAACCTCAGTCAGTGGCTCCCGCTGCCGGGAGCGGACGTGTTCCCGGCAGCGTGAGCTTACAGCAGCCATGCACAGCTGTCACCATCTCCAGATGTGACAGCTGTGCATGGGAGATCAGCGCAGGAACGTGGACAGGTAACTATTTTTTTTTAGTAAACTAAGAATTAAATAAAATGGTGTTTTATTTCAAATAAATTATTTTTTTCTGGGTGTAGTGTGTTTTTTCTTTTTAACACTTTGTAGGTTAGTAATGGGGGTGTCTTATAGACACCCATCATTACTAACCTGGGCTTCATGGCAGCTGGCGCTGACATGAACCCCACCACTATTACCCCCTGCCACCGCACCAGGGCAGCGTGGAAGAGCGAGGCTAAGTGCCAGAATTGGCGCATCCTATGGATGCGCCATTTCTGGGGCGGCTGACGGCTGGTGTTTCTAGCCTGGGAGGGGGCCAATATTCATGGCACCCTTCCTGAGCTATTAATATCAGCCCCCAGCTGTCTGCCTAGCCTTTGCTAGCTATTAAAATAGGGGGGACCCCACGTCATTTTTTTTGGGGGGGTCCCCCATTTTAATAGCTAGTAAAGGCTAGGTATTCAGCTGGGGGCTGATATTAGTAGCCTGGGAAGCTCCGTGGGTTTTACCCCCTTCCCAGGCTTCAAACATCTGCCCCAGCCGTCTGCTTAACCTCCGCTAGAGACTAAAATTATGGGGGATCCCACGCCATTTTTTTTTAAAATAAATCCTTTATTTTAACACTAAATGACATTTGAGGACTTAATAAAGATGCAGTCCCTAAATTATTATTTATTTTTTAATAAATTTTTCCCAAAACTTTTGACGTGGGCTTCGCCATATTTTTGTATGCCAGCCAGGTACAGCATCCAGCTTCTATGAACGCGCCATTTTCCGGGGCGGCCGCGGACTGCAATTTTCAGCGGGGGGCAGAAAGCTTGGGCCTCCCTGCGCTGCAGATTCCATCCCCCAGCTGCCTAGTTGTACCTGGCTGGACACAAAAATAGGGAGAAGCCCCACGTTTTTTTTTTTTTAATTATTTCATGAAATTCATGGAATAATTAAGAAAAAAAGGGCTTCCCTATATTGTTGTGTCTGGCCAGGTACAAATAGGCAGCTGGTGGTTGGGGGCAGCCCGTTCCTGCCTGCTGTACCTGGCTGGACACAAATATAGTGTGAAGCCCCACGTCAATTTTTTTTTAATTATTTCAGGAAATTCATGAAATAATTAAAAAAAAATTATGTGGGGCTTCGCCCTATATTTGTGTCCAGTCAGGTACAGCAGGCAGGAACGGGCTGCCCCCAACCACCAGCTGCCTATTTGTACCTGGCCGGACACAACAATATAGGGAAGCCCTTTTTTTCTTAATTATTCCATGAATTTCATGAAATAATTAAAAAAAAATTGACGTGGGGCTTCGCACTATATTTGTGTCCAGCCAGGTACAGCAGGCAGGAACGGGCTGCCCCCAACCACCAGCTGCCTATTTGTACCTGGTTGGACACAACAATATAGGGAAGCCCTTTTTTTCTTAATTATTTCATGAATTTCATGAAATAATTAAAAAAAAAAAATACGTGAAGCTTCTCCCTATTTTTGTGTCCAGCCAGGTACAACTAGGCAGCTGGGGGATGGAATCTGCAGCGCAGGGAGGCCCAAGCTTTCTCCCCCCCCCCCCCCCCGCTGAAAATTGCAGTCCGCAGCCACCCCGGAAAATGGCGCGTTCATAGAAGCTGGATGCTGTACCTGGCTGGCATACAAAAATATGGCGAAGCCCACGTCAAAAGTTTTGGGAAAAATTAATTAAAAAATAAATAATAATTTAGGGACTGCATCTTTATTAACTCCTCAAATGTCATTTAGTGTTAAAATAAAGGATTTATTTTAAAAAAAATTGACGTGAAGCTTCTCCCTATTTTTGTGTCCAGCCAGATACAACTATGCAGCTGGGGGCTGGAATCCGCAGCGCAGGGAGACCCAAGCTTTCTGGGCCACCCCCGCTGCAAATTGCAGTCCGCAGCCGCCCCAGAAAATGGCGCGTTCATTGAAGCGCCATCTTCTGGCGCTGTACCCAACTCATCCAGGGCCCTGGTGCGGTGGCTCACTGGGTAATAAAGGGGTTAAGGCCAGCTTGGTATTATCAGCTGGCCCTAAGCCCAAAATTCATGGGGTCACGCCAATATTAGACATGACCACCATGAATTTCTAGTAAAGTATTTAAAAAAACACAACACCCAGAAAAAAGTCCTTTAATTGAAATAAACACACAATTCTTTATTGTTCTAAATTAAACCATACTTACCATCACGCCCATTCCAGCTGAAGCCAACGATCTCCTGCAATAAAAGTAAAATAATAAAGCAACCTCATCCTTACCTTTCCATGGCTCCCACGACAGCTTCAGCTCTGCTACATCGAGATGACAGGCTGGACCGCAGCAGAACGCTGCCATCCATCCTGTCATCCCGCAGACACTGAGAAGCACAGGCATGCTTGTGCTCCTCAATGTCTGGCTGTGACGGCATAAAGATGAGCCGAGGTCATGTCCAATGAACTCAGCTCACCTCATGTACGTCACTGACAGCGTGGGAAAATTCTCCTGCACTCAGCACTTCAGCGTGAGAATTTTCCCACACTGTCAGTGACGTGCATGAGGTGAGCTGAGTTCATTGGACATGACCTCACCTCATGTATGTCACTGACAGCGTGGGAGAATTCTCACGCTGAAGCGCTGAGTGCAGGAGAACTTTCCCACGCTGTCAGTAACGTGCATGAGGTGAGCTGAGTTCATTGGACATGAACTCGGCTCATCTGGATGACGTCACAGAGAGACACTGAGGAGCGCAAGCATGCCTGCGCTTCTCAGTGTCCGCGGGATGACAGGCTGGATGGCAGCGTTCTGCTGCGGTCCATCCTGTCATCTCGATGTAGCAGAGCTGGAGCTGTCCTGGGAACCATCGAAAGGTAAGGATGAGGTTGCTTTATTATTTTTCTTTTATTGCAGGAGATCGTTGGCTTCAGCTGGAATGGGCGTGATGGTAAGTATGGTTTAATTTAGAACAATAAAGAATTGTGTCTTTATTTCAATTAAAGGACTTTACTCTGGGTGTTTGTGTTTTCTTTTAACTTTGACTATGGGGTTAGTAATGGGGGTGTCTTATAGACGCCTCTCCATTACTAACCTGGGCTTGATGTCAGCTGGCATTATAAGCTGACATCAACCCCAACCCTATTACCCCCTGCCACCGCACCAGGGCAGCGTGGAAGAGCGAGGCTAAGTGCCAGAATTGGCGCATCCTATGGATGCGCCATTTCTGGGGCGGCTGACGGCTGGTGTTTCTAGCCTGGGAGGGGGCCAATATTCATGGCACCCTTCCTGGGCTATTAATATCAGCCCCCAGCTGTCTGCCTAGCCTGTGCTAGCTATTAAATTAGGGGGGACCCCACGTTATTTTTTTGGGGGGGTTCCCCCATTTTAATAGCTAGTAAAGGCTAGGTATTCAGCTGGGGGCTGATATTAGTAGCCTGGGAAGCTCCGTGGGTATTACCCCCTTCCCAGGCTTCAAACATTTGCCCCAGCTGTCTGCTTAACCTCCGCTAGAGCCTAAAATTAAGGGGAACCCCACGCCAATTTTTTTTTAAATAAATCCTTTATTTTAACACTAAATGACAAGTACAGTAATCAACACTGTCACTGTACTTCATATATATGTGACTGACATGTTTCTATCTATCTAATCTATGTGTGATTCTCTATTCTTTCTGTTCTAAATTGTCGGGTACAGATGCTGAATTGCCGGCCGGCTTTCTTAAAGAGACGGTGCATGAAAACACTATTATTTTTTTAAATAAATCCTTTACACTAAATGACAAGTACAGTAAGCAACACTGTCACTGTACTTCATATATATGTGACTGACATGTTTCTATCTATCTAATCTATGTGTGAAGCTCTATTCTTTCTGTTGTAAATTGTCGGGTACCGGTGTATGCCGCTGATGAATTGCCGGCTTTTCATGTCATTCTACATTATTCTTAGTTGTTTTACTTCATGTAGAATTAACCTACAAGGAAAGAAAGGGTTTATTTTCATTCCGATATTTGTGTCCCATTGACTTGCATTGGTTTCCGGTATCGGAATCGGCGATATCCGATACTTTTTGGGTATCGGCCCGATCCAATCCGATACGATATTTCCTGATATCGGAAGGTATCGCTCAACACTACTCATGATAACTTGTAATTTCTCTGCAGTGACATCAGAGCGGTCTGTCATCTACCATGCTGTCTGTTACTCACAGTGCTGATGCTGTTTTTTAGTTCCTTTCCTTAATCAGAAAAATCAATATTTGATGCCCTCTCAGTGCCCTCTTCCTATCTGTCCTTCGAGAGAAAAGGCATTTTTGTCTTTAAAATCAGATAGCTCCTTTTTATTTTCTCTCTGCAATAGAGCTCTGAAGTCATTCAAATAATAACTGAAGGGTAACCTCTTTTCCAGAGAATACAGAATCTGACTTCTACTTACACAAGCACTCCCATTAACTTTTTTTCCCTAAACCTTTGTAAATATTAGAGTAGTGTCAGTATGTTAAAGTACCCACTGAGGCTACATAGAATTTTTGAGGGTACGCTACTTAATTTTTGAGTATACGCTCACACTGGCCAGTGCATAACTCTTAATGTTTCATTGGATAGCACTAGCTCCAATTTAATATTGTGGAGCAGTGCCGACTAGGGTTTTTTTTGTCACGTCGAGTCAGCATACAAGTCTATGGGTGCCTGTAAAACTTTGAACTGCACTCGGATGTCATCCGAGTGCAGTTCAATATAAGCCAACTCACAGAATGGAGAAGAAGGAGAAATTAAGTTTCAGATCACACACAGAGTGCAGTGTGATTCAGAGAATTTGAATTGCCATCACATGACTCAGAAAAGGAGTGGAAAGGCACTGGATACAGTAGAAGACAGAAATCTGTGAGTATTTTAACACACTGACAGTACATTACACTAACATTTACACAGACTTAGCAGATAAAAAGTTAATGGGAGTACTTCTGTAAGGGTTTCTTCTGTTAGTGGTCTACTCAAAGTTTACCTTCTCCTCCATTAATTAAATTTCATAAACCAAATTGAGCAATCAATTGATTATTTTTTCCCATCCCTTTATAACAATTATAATTACACTCCCAACATTATAATTGGAACATCAAGAAGGGAAAAACTAAAAGTATCCCAGGAGCCATTTTTCAATACAACACTGCCAGACAACATGTTGCTCGTGGTACTTTGAGCAGCTTGCATGGTCTAAACGTACTACCACTGACTGGAAAATAACTGAATTTTTCTCCCACAAAACACATCTGAGATGTCATTAATCAGCAATTGCAAAGGGTGCTGCCGACAGCGGATCTTGATTATTTATGTGGCTAACTGTGTGGCAGAATATTCCACCAACAACCATTATAAATATCTTCAATAGCATTTAAGTGCATGCATTTATGCGCATGGCCCTCATACTCAATACTGAATAGATTGAGATGTTTTGAAAAAAAATAACATTTTCACTTTTTCATCATTTGGATTATGACCACATAGCACACCTTGGTGTTGATGGTCATTGGCATTCCTTGCACCTGTTTTCATCTAGATATTACACAATATATACAGTTGTGGCCAAAAGTTTTGAGATTGACAACAATTTCTGTTTTCACAAAGTTTTCTGCTTTAGTTTTAATTGTGGCAATTTGAATCAGCTCTAGATTGTTATGAAAAGTGATCAGATGAATTGAAACAAAATTACAAAGTAATTTCTTGCCATGAAGATTAACTTAATCACAAAAAATGCATTTTCATTGATTTTTCAGCTCTGCCATAAAATGAACTATTTACATAATTTCAGTGATCGTTTTTTTTTAACTTACGAGAAAGTATTAAGTAAGACGAGACATGTCATATCACTGTCATGCTGAATGAATTATAAGAGCACACTGGTTGCTCTAAAAGGGTGTTTGGTGCTTGAAATTATCTTGTTTGGTTAACCATTGTTACCTTCAAAGAAAAACATGCAGTCTTATTTTGCTTTACATCAAAAGGGCTTTACAGGCAAGGACATAGCTCCTTGTAAGATTGCCCCTAAATCAACCATTTATCGGATCCAAAAGAACTTCAAAGAGAGAGGTTCAATTTCTATGAAAAAGGCAGAGTACCCAAAAATGTCCAGCAAGTGCCATGCCTGTCTCCTAAATAGGGTTAAGCTATGGGATCAGTTAAAAAATAGCTTTTAGTCATGCACAACTCACATGGAACACACTAAGGTGACCATATGTGGTGCAGTTGGAAGAAATGGATTAATGTAGTCTCTGAATTTTTTCATGGTCCCCATTAGATCTCCTGAGGAAGCTCTTATGAATGAAAGGAAAATATGTCAACATGAGGTATACCATATTAAATGTACGTATATCGCTATTTTGGGGACTTTTATATGGTACTGTATTAGGATTTGATCTATTTAAGATTAATCACAACACCTGGCTGTCTACACTTTATTTTAATTTAGAAGTCAATATGACAAATTGCTAGGATTCATATAGTGCTAGTTTTATGGGGCCGTACAGCCTGTGGAAGACTTATATAGTGTTTAGTAGGGCTAACAGTGATTGGGGGCACCATTTGCAGTACACATTATAGGATTCCAACCTTCATAGCTTGATAAAGGCCAATATTAAAGAGTGTTTGCTAGTTTGTATACAGAT
The DNA here is from genome assembly GCF_046119375.1 of Phyllobates terribilis. Lineage (NCBI taxonomy): Eukaryota > Metazoa > Chordata > Amphibia > Anura > Dendrobatidae > Phyllobates > Phyllobates terribilis. The sequence continues at coordinate 250,062,988 of NW_027362761.1, forward strand.
AAAACCTTTGAACAATCTGTTGACTTGACAATTTTTGCTTGATCATTATTAAACTATTCTGTACATCTAAAACTGTAATTTAGCACACTGATGTTGTGAGAGGTTGTTTAGCACTGTGACACATATTTTTTCACCTAAACCTGTACTTACTTACAAGGATTGGGGATGAGGGGGGGCATACATACCAAAATTGGGGATGAGGGATGCCAGGCATACCAGGATTGGAGATGAGAGGGCCATGCATACCAGGATGGGGGATGAGGGGAGCCATGCATACCAGGATAGGGGATGAGGGGAGCCATGCATACCAGGATAGTGGATGAGGGGGCCATGCATACCAGGATTGGGGATGAGAGGGCCATACATACCAGCATTGGGGACAAGGGGTGCCATACATACCAGGATTTGAAATGAGGGGGCCATGCATACCAGGATTGGGGATGAGGGGGCCATGCATACCAGGATTGGGGATGAGGGGGCATTTTTTACCAGGTTGGAGAAATTTACCAGTAGCTGCTGCATTTCCCACCCTAGGCTTATACTCAAGTCAATAAGTTTTCCCAGTTTTTTGTGGTAAAATTAGGTACCTCGGCTTATATTTGGGTTGGCTTATCCTCGAGTATATATGTTGCTGGGGACCTATGGTAATTGTTCATGAAGTACTATCTAAATATTATAGGATTAGCCTTATAAGCCCTGTTCACAAGACTATGCCCTCTACATGAGAGGTTATTTGTGTACTCACCATCATAAGAGACCCATTATACTTGTTTGATTCCAATATCCATTTTTATCTGATTCTTACTCCTTTTTTTGTTGGACCATGCATATTTTTAAAGCATATCTAATAAAACCATGTTTTTGTGAGGTAGGGTTTTTATAGAGATTTCTTCAACATCCCCATCTATATATCTTACCACAATACAAAGTATAGTAACCTCTCTACTCAATTAATAGAGTAGATTGTAAAAAGATTTTCACTAATGGTTCGTGGCCTCTTCTAACTTCAATTCATAAAATAGAATAAATGAATAGGGGTAAATTCATCCATTTATAAATACTCTTATTTGTGGAGTGTGTTCTCAGTTGTGTATAGAGTTATTATTACCATTGGTTGTAATCCTGCCTCTGATAATATGGAACCTTGTTGAAAACCTGTTCCTGAAAGAACTGGAAGTATGAGTCTAATAAAATCCCCAGTGGCCAATGTGAAAATTGCAAGATTACAAATTTTATTTTGTGAATAAAGATTGTAATATGAAAAGTAAACATTGGCCAGAAATTTTAAAAATTCACAAAAATCTGATTTAAGCAACAGGCTATTTTCTAATGATACATTTCCTTTAAAGTAAAATGGATTAGATTGACGTGGAATACTACTGCCATAAAAAAGGTTCCCATTGTGGTCATTTTAACAGCTGATTTTTTTTCCTCGGTTAATCATTTATCCATGGGAAAAACATGCATTGCACCTCCTACAACTTGCACCTACTGTATCTCAAGAATGAAGCCCCATTTTGTCCCTCCAGGGATGGACTCCATATAAGGGAATGGAGAGAAGCAAAGATGTGCTGCCATCTATATATTTCTAAGGGTATGAGACAAAACCCAATTTAGGTTTCTGCTGAGCAGACTGCCTTGCCTAAATACTCACAGTAGACCATGCGCATTTCTTGTAGTTTACATCATTGGGTTCATTACAGGTTACATATCTACCATATCTACAGTTCTACAGTACTGAAAGTGTAAAATTGTGCATTGTGTACTGCATGCTTTGGTCACAGTTCAGACATTCTTAACTACCACACATGTGCAGCTGCACGCTGATTATTTAAAGGTTTAATTCCTTCCCATTGTCATAGCACTTCCTCTCTCCCAGACAATTCAGCTCATGACACTTTATTCTGGCATGTCAATCTGTTGCGTCAGGAGGGGACATCAACTTCATATCTTAAAAGGAGTTCAAGGGAGCTCATGACATTGAGTGTATATGATACAGTACGTATTTCAAGGGTATTTTCCAATTTAGCCAACATGACAGCATAGTGTCCCATACATATTTCTCTACACTCTCCAAACAAATGTGGCAATGATTTCAAAAAATACAAACCGACAGTGGAAATTCCAAACACTCCAAGAAAAGTTATGGATTCTTTAGAGCGTACAAACTTAATAAAGATTTAATATTCAATTTAAAAAGGACAGCGCTTACAAGAAACATGTATATAAAAAAAAAAAGCCAAAATAAGGCAACATACAAATATGCAAAACATTTATGAATTGTAACAGGGAAATAACAGAAATCCCTAAAGGTTTAAATCTATAGATGTTGTTCTGATTCCCTGAGGTTAGGAGAACGATGGAACACGCTCACACCTGGCTGACCCATGGCATGTGAACCCCTCTCAATAGTAAAAATATGTTTTTTATATATCCACAGTTCTTGCCTCGGGTTTCCAGGACTGCCTGACATTTCACTAGGTCTATGACTGGACAGCGAGTTAATAATTGGTCAAGTAGAATGAATATTAAATTGTTCAAATTCTTGTATCCCCCTCCACATACCATAGAAGATGCAAGATATCCATCCAAACAGTTTGGATAATCATATGTCCATCCATTTTGTACCAACAAAAAAGTGTCAAGCATAGCACTTTCTCTACATTAAGAGATAATCCTCACCCCCCCTGTACTGATTCCTGCTATTCCTTAGTACAGCATGCAACAAAAGTTCACCATTTGTATAGTCATTTCCACAAAAGTAACCATTTGGATGTCACAAGTTCTAATTATTACATTTTCTAATACACATAGGTGGAGATGAATATATGGGCTCTCTGCAGCCCATGAGCTCATCGCAAGGTACCCCTTTATGTGTCTGTGACAGAAGCTGCTTATTGCTTTGGAAATGGGCCCCATTACCTTTAGAGATCACATGTGGCTACATAGTGTCACGGATGTGTTAGGTGTAGTGTTGAGCGAACATGCTCGACACTGCTTGGTTCTCGCCCGAGCATCACGCTACTCTGGATGTTCGGCGAGCACCGAGCATTTCCGGGTTACTCGGGCGGGAGCTCGGGTCTCCGCCCTGCATGTTTGGTGCTCTTTACAGAGCCAATGAACATGCAGGGATTGCCAGCCAGTCACTGTAATGCTGCAGCCATGTTGGTTGTGGGCATTACAGTGATTGGCTGGCCACACAGCGTCACCTCGAGTATTTAAAACGGGGCGCCGCCATCTTGGACACAGTCGCTCCGGATTAGACAGTGTAGGGACAGCGCTGCTGATTTAGGGAGAGATATAAACTGCGAAATAGTTAGTGTAGGGTCTGTAAAGGCTGCCAGAACAAACAAACAGTCCTTTTCAGGACTAATATCCATCCCAGATACCAGGCAGGCAGGTTGTATAGGAGACACAGTGGTTATACCAGCAAACGCTGCATTACAGTCCTGTGTGCTCCTGTTGCTGAAATTGCTGGACTTAGCACCAGGTGTCGCTGGCCAGGAAAAATCCCTTTTTTTTCATCTAAATCCTCCTTTTTTTTCCTCCTTCACACTGTACAAATACCCATCTTATTAACCTTTTGGTGTGTCCCGCCCCCCCCCCCCCAAAAAAAAGCGTGTCTCTGATTTTTCAGACACAAATATAACTGTTGAAAATAGTCTGGTGTAGGCTAGAGAAACAGAAGTGTTGTTTTGCACTTCCACGGTTCAAACCTCTGTATTATCCATTTTGGGCCATTTGTATCTAAAAAAAAAACAGTTTGAGTGTGTCGCTCACTGTTCAGCCGCAAATATCTCTATTTAAAAAAGTGTGGTATACCCCAGTAAACAATAACTGTGGTTTTGCCATCCCACGGTAAAAAATCTCTATTATTCAGCTTTTGGTAGTTTTTTCCATAAAGAAAAACAGTAGTGTCTCCTGACTGTTGTGACACAAAAATATATCTGTTGAAAATAGTCTTGTGTAGGCCCGACATCCCAGTGTGGTTTCGCAGTTCCACGGGTCAAATCGCTGTACTATCCAGTTTTGGACCTTTGGTATCTAAAAAAAAAAAGCAGTTTGAGTGTGTCGCTCACTGTTCAGCCGCAAATATCTCTATTTAAAAAAGTGTGGTATACCCCAGTAAATAATAACTGTGGTTTTCCTCTTCCACGGTTCTAATCTACTCTTTATTACCCTTTTTCCATTGACAGTGCAAGTGTAAGCTATTTTACTTCATTTACAATGGGCAAGGCGCGTGGCAAGGGACGTGGAAGTGGACGTTCTGGTGATGGTTCGTGCAGAGGACGGGGCCGTGGCCAAGGTGAAAATGTGCCACAACCAACAGCCACATCTTCTCGCTCCCACTTCTTGACCTAATTACTAGGGAAGCACAGAACAACACTAGTATTGAGAACTGATCAGTGTGAACAGGTTATTAATTGGATAGCAGATAATACTTCCAGTTACCTGGGCACCACCACCTCCGGTCTGTCTTCCACACGGTCAACTCTTAGTAGCCGTGAGTCTCGACCGCATACTCCTCCTCACCCAGATGCTCCTTCCTCTCACCATGCCGAGTGTCGTCAGACAGCAAGTGATCCCACACTTGGACACTCTGAAGAGCTGTTCACTGGTCCATTTCCATATTTGGGCCCCTCGCCTGATACGCTTGAAGTGGTGGAAGAGGAGATCCCATGTTGCGATGCCCAAATATTTGAACAGCCACGGCCACAGGAAGTCGACGTTGGCAATCTGTCACAAGAGGTGGACGATGACGAGACGCAATTGCCAGGAAGTGAGGAGGAAGATCGTGGTGTGCAAGTGGAAGAGGAGGAGGTGGTGGATGATCTAGTAACTGACCCAACGTGGAAGGAGGACATGCAGAGTGAGGCCAGCAGCACACAGGGGGAGGGAGGCAGAGTACCCCAACAGGCAGGAAGAAGCAGTGTGGTGGCCGCAGACAGAAGGCAGGCAACCGTTCCCCGTAACACCAACACGAGGGACGTTGCCAGTACAAGCGGTAGGTCTTCCAGAGTCTGGAATTTTTTTAAAGACTCTGCTGATAACCCCAAAAAGGCCATATGTTCCACCTGCCATGCCAGCATCAGTAGGGGTGACAAAACTACCAGCCTGACCACCGCCAGCATGATCAGGCACATGGCAGCAAAGCACCCGACTTTGTGGGGCGAAACCCAGGGTCCACGACCAGTGTCAGCGGGTGTCACCACTGCTTCTTCCACTGTTGTGCGTGCAATAGAACCCCCTGTTGCGTGTGCAAGGCAATCCCCTGTCCATACTGCATGTAAAGATGCCCCCTCCTCTCAGTCTTCACTTGTTATGGCAGTTTCTCAAGAAACAGCATCAACGTCCACGTCCCACCGCAGCGTTCAATTGTCCATATCCCAGACCTTTGAACGAAAGCGGAAATTCGCAGCTAACGCCCCACAGGCCACAGTCCTAAATTCGCACATTTCACGACTGCTTGCATTGGAAATGCTGCCTTTTAGGCTGGTGGAGACGGAATCCATCCGCAATCTTATGGCGGTGGCCGTCCCTCGGTACTCGGTCCCCAGCCAACACTATTTTGCCCGGTATGCCATCTGCCGTGCCCTCAACAACGCAGTTACTGGGAGAGTCCACCTGACAACGGACACGTGGACAAGTGCTTGTGGCCAGGGACGGTACATCTCTCTGACGACACACTGGGTAAACATAGTGGAAGCCGGGACCCAGTCGGACCTTGGGACGGAACACATCCTCCCCACACCGAGGATTGCGGGCCCTATGTCAGTCAGAGTTGCCCCCACAGTGTACAGCTCCTGTGCATCCTCCTCCTCCTCCTCATGTTCAGCCTCCATCTCAGATATCACCACATCAGTTACAAGCTGGAAGCATTGCAGTACTGCCTCCGCCAAGCGGCAACAGGCTGTGCTGAAACTCATAAGCTTAGGTGATAAACCTCACACTGCTTGTGAGTTGTGGACAGCTGTGAAAGAGCAGGCAGATCTGTGGCTGAGACCGCTGAACCTACATCCCGGCATGGTCGTGTGTGACAATGGCCGTAACCTGGTGGCGGCTCTGAGGCGAGGTGAGATCACACACGTACCATGCCTGGCTGATGTGCTTAACCTCGTGGTTCAGCGGTTTCTTAAATCGTACCCCGAGTTGCCAGATCTGCTCGTCAAAGTATGCCGCCTGTCAGCTCATTTTCGCAAGTCGGCTACAGTTTCCGCCGCCCTTGCTGTGTTGCAGCAGCGTTTGCAGCTTCCGGCACACCGACTGGTGTGTGATGTCCCCACACATTGGAACTCTACCCTCCACATGTTGCAAAGGATTTGTGAGCAGAAGAGAGCAGTTGTGGAGAACCAGCTGCAACAAGGCCGTCGATATTCAGGTCAGACTCCACACATAAGACCTCAGGAGTGGACCTGGATGTCTGACATATGTACCATCCTGACAAACTTTGAGGAGGCCACCAAGATGGTGAGTGGCGATGATGCCATCATTAATGTCAGCATCCCACTTGTCTGTCTTTTGCAATGCTCTCTGCAGAGAATTAAAGAGGAGGCATTGCAGCCAGAGTATGATGAGATGGATCAAGAAGCCGTAGCGGGCGATTACACACAGCCCAGCCTCATCTCATCCCAACGTGCATTGGGGGACAATGAGGGAGAGGAGGAGGAGGAGGAGGAGGAAGAACAGGAGCTGCTATCATGCGTTGTAGACAGTAGTACCTGTACAAGTGTCATACCGTCGGTTCAGCGTGGGTGGCCTGAGGACAGGGGGGAGGAGGAAGAGGAGGAGGAGGAGGAGAGCATGGTCAGTCGTCATCTTGGTGAGGACACGGAAATCTTGCCCATTACCAGTCTGGCACGCATGACTGACTTTATGTTACGCTGCCTTAACCGTGACCCTCGCGTTGTCAAAATGTTGGGTGACAGTCATTACTGGTTGGTGACACTTGTAGACCCCCGCTACAAGGAGAACTTTCACTCTCTTATTCCTGAGGTGGAGAGGTCTACAAAAATGGGGCAATACCAGAAGGCCCTTGCTGCAGAACTCTTAAAAAAATTCCCATCTGAACACACTAGCGGCAGAGGTCACAGTTCGTTGCCCAACCAAGGCGTACAGGCGAGAGAGATGCAACTCCAATCCAGCAGAGGCAGGGGAACACTGTCAACGTTCTGGGACAGTTTTCTGACACCCGCCCAGCTTACAGGCCCTGAGGCGCGGGGTACTCTCACAAGGAGTGGAAAGTTTCAAAAGATGGTGAGGGAGTACCTTGCCGATCGTACCAGCGTCCTCCGTGATTCCTCTGTGCCTTTTAATTATTGGGTATCCAAGCTGGACACTTGGAATGAACTCGCTCTGTACGCCTTGGAGGTCCTGGCCTGCCCTGCCGCTAGCGTGTTATCGGAGTTTTAGTGCCGCTGGGGGAATTATAACTGATAAGCGCACTCGCCTGTCAACTGACAATGCTGACAAGCTGACCCTTATCAAAATGAACAAGGGCTGGATTGGGCCAGACTTCTCATCACCACCAAATGACAGCAGAGTAACATAAAGTCAAATCCACTGTGTTATTTCGGGAGGTGTATTCACATGCACCGCTTCACACCCACACATGGGTATACGCTTCCTCGTTTCGGCTGTTTAATCTTCTTCTCCTTATCCTCAGCCTCCACCACCACTATACCACCAGGGTGCCAGCATTGCAAGTTCCTCCGTCCTTATTTTTGGCAGCTTTTGCTTGCAAGGCATAAGCAAATACTATGGGACACCCACTCCCCAATAATGGGACTTATGTTTGTAATATGCTGTACTGAATGGCTCTTGTAAGGGGCATTGCAAGTTGCTCCATCCTAATTTTTGGCAGCTTTTGCTGGGAAAGCATAAGCAAATACTATGGGACACCCACTCCCTAATAATGGGACTTATGTTTGTAATATGCTGTACTGCATGGCTCTTGTAAGGGGCATTGCAAGTTGCTCCGTCCTAATTTTTGGCAGCTTTTGCTGGGAAAGCATAAGCAAATACCATAGCATAAGCGGATCGGGTTGACAGGTTACTGGGTGGGGCTGGCGAAGACCCAGCGGTCATGGTCCACATCGGCACCAATGACAAAGTGAGTGGTAGATGGAGGGTCCTTAAAAATGATTTCAGGGACCTAGGTAGGAAGCTTAGGGCAAGGACCTCCAAGGTAGTTTTCTCAGAAATACTACCAATCCCGCGAGCCACACAGGAGCGCCAACGGGAAGTTAGGGAGGTGAATAAGTGGCTAAAGAGTTGGTGCAAGGCAGAAGGGTTTGGGTTCATGGAGAACTGGGCCGACTTCGTGGTCGGCTACAGGCTCTACCGTAGGGACGGGCTGCACCTCAATGGGGAGGGTGCAGCGGTGCTGGGGAAGAAGATGGCTAATAGGTTGGAGGAGTTTTTAAACTAGAGACAGGGGGGGGAACCAAGGAAATAGGTGGGATGTGAGGCAAGCAAGGGGGAAGGGGAGAAGTGAATATAATGAGGGTGGAGAGGGGGGTGGGGATAGTACAGTTAGATCGTTAGAGAAGAATAGGATGCTAAATAACCCCAAAGTTTTATCTTGCATGCTGACCAAGGCAAGAAGCCTGACCAATAAGGCGGATGAGCTGCAGGCGCTTATATCGGAGGAGAGGTATGACATCGTAGGTATAACAGAGACTTGGCTAGACGATAGCTACGACTGGGCGGTAAATTTATTAGATTATAGTTTATTTAGAAGGGACCAGAAACAGGGGAAAGGCGGAGGAGTCTGCTTATATGTAAAGTCATGTCTAAAACCCAGACTAAGGGAAGATATAGGAGAGGGAGAAGAGGGGGTCGAGTCCATGTGGGTAGAGATAGAGGGAACTAAAAATAATAATAAAATATTACTGGGGGTCTGCTATAAGCCACCCAATATAACAGAGGAGAATGAGAATCTGCTATTAGGACAAATAGACAAAGTAGCAAAACATAATGAAGTGATTGTAATGGGGGATTTCAACTACCCGGATATTGACTGGGAAACAGAAACCTGTAGATCTCAGAAAGGAAAAAGGTTATTGACAAATATTAAAGATAATTATCTCTCCCAACTAGTGCAGAAACCAACGAGAGGGAAGGCCGTGTTGGACTTAATATTGACTAATAGGCCTGATAGAATAACTGAGGTACAGATAGGGGGGCACCTAGGTAATAGCGACCATAATATTATCGACTTCAAAATGCCCTTCAGTAGGGTTATCAATAAGGGAACAACAAAAACATTAAACTTTAGGAGGGCGAAGTTTGATCAGCTGAAAGAAAGCCTTCAACTTATTGACTGGGACAAAGTTCTTAATCAAAGGAATACGAATAGTAAATGGGAAACCTTCAAAAGAATTCTGAATACTCAGTGCGAGAGATATATACCGTATGGGAATAAAAGGGCCAGAAATAAGAGGAAACCAATATGGTTGAACAAGAACGTAAAAGGGGCGTTAAATAGCAAAAAAGAGGCATTCAAGAGATTAAAACAGGAAAACAGTAAGGAGGCACTAATGTGTTACAAGGAAAAAACGAGAACCTGTAAAAAACAAATAAAAATAGCGAAGGAGGAAACAGAGAGACGTATTGCTAGGGAAAGTAGATCAAATCCCAAACTGTTCTTTACGTATATAAATAGTAAAAGGATTAAATCGGATAATATTGGACCGATAAAAAGTGAGGAAGGCAAAATCATAGAGAAAGATGAGGATAAAGCTAATCTATTAAATTTTTTTTCGACAACTTTCACAAAGGAAAAAGAACTAACAGGAGAAATGAGAAGTGACAAACTTAATCCTCCACTAAGTATGACAAATCTAACCCAAGCTGGGGTACAGAAACGCCTCATTAACATTAAAATAAACAAATCACCAGGACCTGATGGCATACACCCACGGGTACTAAGGGAACTAAGTAATGTGATAGACAGACCGTTATATCTTATATTTAAGGACTCTGTTGAGATTGGGTCTGTACCACTTGATTGGCGACAGGCGAATGTAGTGCCAATATTCAAAAAGGGAGCGAAAAGTGACGCCGGAAACTATCGGCCGGTGAGTCTGACGTCCGTTGTGGGCAAAATTTTTGAAAGCTTCATTAAAGAGGCAATTACGGAGCATCTTGATGCTAATAATCTTTTAATCCCGAACCAACATGGATTCATGAGGAATCGCTCCTGCCAAACAAACCTGATTGACTTCTACGAGGAGGTTAGCTCTCGAGTAGATCAGGGGGAACCAGTGGATGTCGTGTATCTCGACTTCTCAAAAGCGTTCGATAGCGTGCCACATAATAGGTTGGTATACAAAATGAGAATGATGGGGCTGGGGGAAAATGTCTGCAAGTGGGTAGCTAACTGGCTAAAGGATAGAAGGCAGAGGGTGGTTATAAATGGAATATACTCAGATTGGGTAAGAGTCACTAGTGGGGTACCACAGGGGTCTGTACTAGGCCCAATGTTATTTAATTTCTTTATTAACGACATAGTCAACGGGATAAAAAGTAAAATATCAATATTTGCAGATGACACAAATTATGTAAAACAATTAATACAAAAGAGGACAGTGCAGACCTACAGAGGGATTTGGATAAGCTGGGTAGGTGGAGCATTAAATGGCAAATGAGGTTTAACGAGGAGAAATGTAAGGTCATACATATGGGAAGGAAAAATGGAAGTCACCAGTACTCACTGAATGGGAAATCATTGGGGAATTCAGAGATGGAGAAGGACTTGGGCATCTTGATTGATAGCAAACTAAATTGGAGTGCCCAAAGTCAGGCCGCTGCTGTAAGGGCAAACAGGGTAATGGGATGTATCAGAAGAGGTATAGCTGCAAAGGATGAGAACATTGTTCTTCCACTGTACAAAGCACTGGTCAGACCACACTTGGAATACTGTGCTCAGTTATGGGCCCCAATATATAGAAAGGATATAAATGAGCTTGAAAAGGTACAAAGGAGGGCAACAAAATTAATAAAGGGAATGGAGGGACTGCAATACCCAGAGAGGTTGGCAAAACTAGGACTATTCAGCCTGGAAAAGAGAAGGTTGAGGGGGGACATAATAAATGTGTACAAATATGTTAGGGGACAGTATAGAGATCTTGCCCGGGATTTGTTCAAAAGGAGGGATATTACGGTAACAAGAGGGCACTCACTAAGACTGGAAGAGAAAAGGTTTCAGCACCAGCATAGGAAGGGGTTCTTTACGGTAAGAGCAGTGAGAATATGGAATTCACTGAGTGAGGAGACGGTAATGTCAGATTCACTGCACCAGTTCAAGCAGGGACTGGATGCATTTCTAGATACCAGGCAGATTTCAGCATATACTTAAAAATAAAATAAAATAGTAGGTTGATACAGGGATTTATTCTGACTGCTGGTTTCAGAGTCGGGAGGGAATTTTTCCTCAGGTGAAGATTGGCCAAATCATTTGGGGTTTTCGCCCTCCTCTGGATCAACTTTAGCAATTACAGAACTAACAGGTCGAACTTGATGGACGCAAGTCTTTATTCGGCTTTACAAACTATGTTACTATGTTACTATGTTACCCACTCCCCAATAATGGGACTTATGTTTGTAATATGCTGTACTGCATGGCTCTTGTAAGGGGCATTGCAAGTTGCTCCGTCCTAATTTTTGGCAGCTTTTGCTGGGAAATCATAAGCAAATACTATGGGACACCCACTCCCCAATAATGGGACTTATGTTTGTAATATTCTGTACTGCATGGCTCTTGTAAGGGGCATTGCAAGTTGCTCCGTCCTAATTTTTGGCAGCTTTTGCTGTGAAAGCATAAGCAAATACTATGGGACACCCACTCCCCAATAATGGGACTTATGTTTGTAATATGCTGTACTGCATGGCTCTTGTAAGGGGCATTGCAAGTTGCTCCGTCCTAATTTTTGGCAGCTTTTGCTGGGAAAGCATAAGCAAATACTATGGGACACCCACTCCCCAATAATGGGACTTATGTTTGTAATATGCTGTACTGCATGGCTCTTGTAAGGGGCATTGCAAGTTGCTCCGTCCTAATTTTTGGCAGCTTTTGCTGGGAAAGCATAAGCAAATACTATGGGACACCCACTCCCCAATAATGGGACTTATGTTTGTAATATGCTGTACTGCATGGCTCTTGTAAGGGGCATTGCAAGTTGCTCCGTCCTAATTTTTGGCAGCTTTTGCTGGGAAAGCATAAGCAAATACTATGGGACACCCACTCCCCAATAATGGGACTTATGTTTGTAATATGCTGTACTGCATGGCTCTTGTAAGGGGCATTGCAAGTTTCTCCGTCCTAATTTTTGGCAGCTTTTGCTTGGAAAGCATAAGCAAATACTATGGGACACCCACTCCCCAATAATGGGACTTATGTTTGTAATATGCTGTACTGCATGGCTCTTGTAAGGGGCATTGCAAGTTGCTCCGTCCTAATTTTTGGCAGCTTTTGCTGGGAAAGCATAAGCAAATACTATGGGACACCCACTCCCCATTAATGGGATTTATGTTGGTAATATGCTGTACTGCATGGCTCTTGTAAGGGGCATTGCAAGTTGCTCCGTCCTAATTTTTGGCAGCTTTTGCTGGGAAAGCATAAGCAAATACTATGGGACACCCACTCCCCAATAATGGGACTTATGTTTGTAATATGTGTACTGCATGTCTCTTGTAAGGGGCATTGCAAGTTGCTCCGTCCTAATTTTTGGCAGCTTTTTCTGGGAAAGCATAAGCAAATACTATGGGACACCCACTCCCCAGTAATGGGACTTATGTTTGTAATATGCTGTACTGCATGGCTCTTGTAAGGGGCATTGCAAGGTGCTCCGTCCTAATTTTTGGCAGCTTTTGCTTGGAAAGCATAAGCAAATACTATGGGACACCCACTCCCCAATAATGGGACTTATGTTTGTAATATGCTGTACTGCATGGCTCTTGTAAGGGGCATTGCAAGTTTCTCCGCCCTAATTTTTGGCAGCTTTTGCTTGGAAAGCATAAGCAAATACTATGGGACACCCACTCCCCAATAATGGGACTTGTGTTTGTAATATGTGTACTGCATGTCTCTTGTAAGGGGCATTGCAAGTTGCTCCGTCCTAATTTTTGGCAGCTTTTTCTGGGAAAGCATAAGCAAATACTATGGGACACCCACTCCCCAGTAATGGGACTTATGTTTGTAATATGCTGTACTGCATGGCTCTTGTAAGGGGCATTGCAAGTTGCTCCGTCCTAATTTTTGGCAGCTTTTGCTGGGAAAGCATAAGCAAATACTATGGGACACCCACTCCCCAATAATGGGACTTATGTTTGTAATATGCTGTACTGCATGGCTCTTGTAAGGGGCATTGCAAGTTTCTCCGTCCTAATTTTTGGCAGCTTTTGCTTGGAAAGCATAAGCAAATACTATGGGACACCCACTCCCCAATAATGGGACTTATGTTTGTAATATGCTGTACTGCATGGCTCTTGTAGGGGGCATTGCAAGTTGCTCCGTCCTAATTTTTGGCAGCTTTTGCTGGGAAAGCATAAGCAAATACTATGGGACACCCACTCCCCATTAATGGGATTTATGTTGGTAATATGCTGTACTGCATGGCTCTTGTAAGGGGCATTGCAAGTTGCTCCGTCCTAATTTTTGGCAGCTTTTGCTGGGAAAGCATAAGCAAATACTATGGGACACCCACTCCCCAATAATGGGACTTATGTTTGTAATATGCTGTACTGCATGGCTCTTGTAAGGGGCATTGCAAGGTGCTCCGTCCTAATTTTTGGCAGCTTTTGCTTGGAAAGCATAAGCAAATACCATGGGACACCCACTATTCAATAATGGGACTTATGTTTGTAATATGCTGTACTGCATGTGACGCGCCCCCTGGGCCATGTGTACACGTGTGTGGGATGCTCAGCTTCCAGCCCCTGGTCTTTAGCTCCTAGCTCCTACAGAGCTCCTTGCTGTTACTTTCCCTTGCTCTCACTCTGACTCTGACTGTTCTCTGACTCACTCAACCCCGCCCCAGATCCAGTTTATAAGGGCAGAATTCTCCCCTCCCAGGATTGGGGCAGGAGGATGTTTCATGTTTTTTGGGATCCTTACCAGGAAACCTCCCACTTGCTCTCCGACGTAATATCTCTATTACTGTGGTGACCAGACCCCTGGGGTGCCACACATGGCTCTTGTAAGGTGCATTGCAGTTCCTCATAATTTTTGGAAAGCCTTCCATTCACTGCTTAGGCCAACAGTGCACGGGAGACCCAGTTGCTATAAATGGAAAAAAGGTTTAGTTAACGCCCTCTGACCTCCATGTCATTTCCAAGGGGCATTGGAGTGGCTCGAAATTTTTGGTAGGCATTGCACTCACTGTATGCCCTATAACTGTGTAGCCGAACCGCTCCTTTTGTTACAGAAACATATCCTACAAGACATATCTGGTTGACTGGCCTGATATTGATGTGAATGGTCCCTGTTCCTCCTGCTCTTTCTCCTTTGCCACTACCTCATCCATCATTTATCACCTGAAGCTTTGTTTTAACGGGAGTCATAGAACTTGGATAGTAGCAGGAAAACATCCAGCAATCCTCGGAGGAGGTAGGATATGCGCCATAACGCTGACCACCTCAGGCCTAGCCGCTACTACATACATGCGCTTGCATTACAACAAAACAAAGCAGATGCTAACTTCTATCATCCTCATCATGCTCCTCACCTTGGCACTCTCAACTCCCCTGATGGAGAAGCCAGGGCCCACCGGAGGAGTCTGATAGTCCGGTGGGCTCGGCCAATGCTGCCCTAAAGCAGGCCAGGCTAAGAAAAGTGTGGGAAAGGTTATGGGACAAATAGGGGTGGCTGGGGACTGAGTATGGACACCCGGCCACCCCCTGGAGGCTGGGGAGCAAGCGGGGACACCCGGCCACCAGGCGGCTGGGGACTGAGTATGGATACCAGGCCGCCGACACAGCCATGGGGTGGTAGCCAGATTCCGCCTCCACATGCCTAAAAGGCCCAATTTAAAGTGCAAGCAAGCAGTATGGTATTGCAGCCTGGGGGTGGGTGGGTGGCAGGCTGCATACTTGCGCTTGCATTGCAAGGAATGGGAGAGGTACAATTGAACACTGCCCTGGGACAAGGACTTGAATGGGGATAGTTGCAAGTCTGCAACGACAGGTGCAAGGTGGGAGGCATCTCCGCATGTACCATGAACAGGGGTTTGGCATGCACACACTACAGCGGAATAGGCTCTCCTTCCCACTAAATGCACTGGGGAGGGCACCGGTAATGTTTTGGTATACGCATTTAATCTTATGTATAAGGCACACCAGGACAAATATGGGCGGCTGGGGACTGAGTATGGATACCTCGCTGCCGAAGCAGCCATGAGGTAGTGGCCAGCTTTGGCCTCCTCCAAACTAAAAGGCCCCATTTCAAGTGCAAGCTAGCAGTATGGAATTGCAGTCTGGGGGTGGGCGGGTGGCAGGCTGCACACTTACACTTGCATTAAAAGAAAACATAGCAGATGCTAACTTCTGTCATCATCATCATGCTCCTCACCTTGGCACTCTCAACTCCACCGATGGAGAAGTCAGGGCCCACCGGAGGAGTCTGGTTCTCTGGTGGGCTCGTCCAATGCTGCCTAAAGCAGGCCGGGCTAAGAAAAGTGTGTGGGGGGATGTTCCAAGGAGAAATAGGGGCGGCTGGGGACCGTGTGTGGACACCCGGCCGCGGGGCGGCTGGGGACTGAGTATGGACACCCGGCCGCCGGGCGGCTGGGGACTGAGTATGGATTCCAGGCCGCCAACACAGCCATGACGTGGTGGGCAGATTCCGCCTCCACATGCCTCAAAGGCCCAATTTCAAGTTCAAGCAAGCAAGCAGTATGGTATTGCAGCCTGGGGGTGGGTGGCAGGCTGCATACTTGAGCTTGTATTGCAAGGAATGGGGGAGGTGCAATTGAACACTGCCCTGGCACTAGAACTTGCATGGGGATAGTTGCAAGTCTGCATCTTCTGATGCGGTAAGGATCACTTATGATGGGCACACTTTTAGACAGTGACCTGGGAGTCAGAGATGCTTCCAGGGGTCTTCCCCATGCTGTTCCCTTGTCTTTTCAGCACTTTATGCATGTATCACACAGCACATGGCCAGCTAAGGTTGTAAAATGTTAAAATGACATTTCACGGTGAATGCGTTTGTCATAGTTGAAAGCAATACAAAAGTGCAAAAACGCATAAAAAATGCTACTTGTGAACATAGCCGAAGGTGTGGAGGAGTATTTTTGTTTTTGGTCATTTATTTTAACTTATACACAAGTCTTTACCCTGGAAAGGATGTTCCTTAACATATTTCACAGGAAAAAGTTTCACTTTCGTTTTTGAACGTTTTATTGTGAGCCTGTGAAAGTGGCTTAATACCTCTGACCACGTTGTTGACAGCAGTGACTTGGGGGTCAGAAATGCTTCCTGGGGCGATCCCAATGCTGTCCCCATGTCATTTGAGCACTGTCATTATCGTTTTGGGCACTTGTTAGGCTTTTAAAAGACTGCCGGGGGTGCCACCCCAAAAATGCTCGAGTCTCCCATAGACTAACATTGGGCTCGTTGCTCGGGTCGAGCACCCGAGTATCACGGCGAGCTCGGCCCGAGCTTCGAGCACCCGAGCATTTTAGTGCTCTCTCAACACTAGTTAGGTGTGATAGACAGTCGCTCGGGATCTGGCAGTAGAAGGTCTCTGCGCTTGGCATTACAGACACCTTCGTAATCCTTCTTCCTTTAGGACCTAGCAGCAACCTCCCTTCTGCTGCTGCTTGGGAGTTAAAAACAGTCAGTTTGCTCCAGGGAATCGCCGGTGACACTTCTATGTAAGCTTGGAGCACTAGCAGTCCGCTAACCTCTTCTCTGGTGCCCTTGGAGGACAGTTGGCATTACTCCTCTGGTGTCTGCTCAAGTTTATCCCCTTTGTTTGAATACATTGTTGTCTTTAGTTTGTAGTGGGGCCTGACCAGTGCTCACCCCTCCCTTTCCCTATCTAGGGCCAAGCTCTAAGAACATCCAGGGCTTAGGGTCCTGCTCAGCGATAGGTGTGGAACCTATATAGGGATGGTAGGGTAGGCAGGGTGATATTATATTTGCCTAGGGGTCTCCATTCCCCCTTTCCATAGTGTTTGGGCTGTTTGGGCTTCCTCCTCCTCTTCCCTTCGTGTTGCACTTAGTCTTTCCCACACCTTGCTTGACACATAGGTAGCACACCGGGCTGCCACCAGAAATTTCAGGGCCCCATACTGGAAAAATTTTCGAGCACCCTGAGACTCCACCCAAGCTCCATCCCAGCTCCGCCTCCACCCCTGGAACCTTCCCCTATTCCACCGCCTGCTCTTGGAAAAGCTCCACTACTGCACCATATCCTCACCAATCACACATTAATAGTTCCCATTGAACACCATATCACATACATAGCCATCAGCTTTTGTTTTGGCCCAAAAAAAATTCTAAGCCTGCCACCATGACAAAGTAGACTCTTTTGACAGGGCCTACTTTACTCTAGCCTATTAAAAATTTCTTAAAATGCTCAATACTCTTTTTAGGTATATTTTTATTTATTATTCTTTACATACATTTTTCTGTCACATACATTTTTTTAAAATGACCAATAATACCACCTATAGCGGACAAATATGGACAAATACCATCACATCATGGCTGGACCACATATAACCACCACACAGTGACCGAATAATACCACATTCAAGGAACAAATACTGCCACACCATGACCAGACCACATATAACCACCACATAGTGAACGAATAATTCTACATATAAGAGACAAATACCATCACACCATGGCCGGACCACATAGTACCACCACATAGTAACCAAATAATACCACATACAAGAGTCAAATACCACCACACCATAACCAGACCACATATTAGCACCACATAATGACCGAATATTATAATACTGATCATTAATGAAAAACACAATACTAATATTACCGTAAGTGCAATTATGCACAGGAGCTCTGTACATAGTATACAGTGTAAATGTACAGGTAATACAGTGATCACCAGCGGCATTATACACAATAGAAGTGTATATAGTGCACAGGTAATAGAGGGATCACCAGTGACATTATACACGTGAGCTCTGTTTATAATGTATAGTGTACAGGTAATAGAGGGGTCACCAGTGGCATTATACACAGGAGCTCTGTGTATAGTGTACAGGTAATACAGGGACTCACCAATGACATTATACATTATACACAGGAGCTCTGTGTATAACGTCAGTGCACAGGTGAAACAGGGATCCCCAGTGACAATATACACAGGAGCTCTGTATATAGTGTATAGTGTAAAAGTAATACAGGGATCACCAGTGACATTATACACAGGAGCTCTGTATATAGTGTATAGTGTAAGTGTACAAGTAACACACTGACTCACCAGTAACATCTCTAGTTGAAGTCCTTCATCTTCGCTTTTCTTCTTCATCCAGTGCAGACCACAGTCAGGACTCATCTCTACAGAAAATAACACACCGTTATCTAGAGCACCACTTCCAGAGCACATTCCCCAATTTTTTCCCTAACTTCCAAAAAGTGACATAGTATCGCTCTGCACAGTAACGGGACCCACTACTGAAAACAGTATCCTCAAAAATAAAATACATCACAGCAGTAATAATATCCTTTACCCCTTACAGTAAGAATGTCCCACATCCTGGCCCCTTCCGGTAATAGTGTTCTCTATCCAGGCCCAATCTGTCTTATTCCTGGCCCCCAGTGGAGTCTCATTCCTGGCCCTCAGTGTAGTCTCATTCCTAGCCCTCAGTGTCATCTTATACCTGGCCTCCAGTATTGTCTCATTCCTAGCCCCTGTGTCATCTTATTACTAGCCCCATATGTCATCCCATCCTGGCCCCCTGTGTCTCATTCCTGGCCCCATATTGTGACCTTCAGTACTCTGGGGGGGCCTGCATTATCCCATATGGGCGGCCTGCCTGCATTATACTGTATGGGGGGCCTGCCTGCATTATACTCTGTGAGGGGGGCCTGCCTGCATTATACCGTATGGGGAGGCCTGCATGCATTATACTCTATGAGGTAGGCCTGCCTGCATTATACCATATGAGGAGGCCTGCCTGCATTATACCATATGGGGGGGCCTGCCTGCATTATACCCTATGGGGGGGGGGCTGCCTGCATTATACCCTATGGGGGGGGGCCTGCCTGCATTATACCGTATGGGGGCGTCTGCCTGCATTATACCCTTTGGGGGGGCCTGCCTGCATTACACCCTATGGGGGGCCTGTCTGCATTACACCCTATGGGGGGCCTGCCTGCATTATACCCTATGGGGGGCCTGCCTGCATTATACTCTATGAGGGAGGCCTGCCTGCATTATACTCTATGAGGGAGGCCTGCCTGCATTATACTCTATGAGGGAGGCCTGCCTGCATTATACTCTATGAGGAGGGTCTGCCTGCATTATACTCTGAGGAGGGTCTGCCTGCATTATACTCTATGAGGAGGGTCTGCCTGCATTATACTCTATGAGGAGGGTCTGCCTGCATTATACTCTATGAGGAGGGTCTGCCTGCATTATACTCTATGAGGAGGGTCTGCCTGCATTATACTCTATGAGGAGGGTCTGCCTGCATTATACCATATGGGGGTGGCCTGCCTGCATTATACCCTTTGCGGGGGCCTGCCTGCATTATACACTTTGCGGGGGCCTGCCTGCATTATACACTTTGGGGGGGGCCTGCCTGCATTATACTCTATGGGGGGCCTGCCTGCATTATACTCTAGAAGGGGGCCTGCCTGCATTATACTTTATGGGGGGCTGCATTATACTATATGGGGGGGGTTGCTGCATTATACTCTATCAAGGACTATGAGGTTCATTATACTATATGGAGGACTGTGGGCTGTGCATTATACTATGTGGAGGACTATGGAGGACTATGGGGTGTGCATTATACAATATGGAGGACTATGGGGTGTGCATGATACATTATAAATACAACCAAAATGTTTCTGTGTGATCGTGCAATATGTGAGCATTTGGGGCCCCACTATAAACTTTTGTTTGTTTTAACAAGGATGAAATAAAATTTCCGACTTAATGAGCCGGGAGCCACTCATCAGGTCTTTGTCTACTATGTTCACAGCAGGAGATGGACGTACCAATAACTCATATATTAACCCAATTAGTAGCTAACCTGGTGGCCTGAAATATTATTTAGATCTTGAGCTACTTCTTTTCAAGAAGTTTGATAACTATCTGAAATATCTGTACTTCCCACTCACTGGGAGTTTCTGAGTTATTTAAAATATTCCCTTTTAGTAGCATAGACTGGAAGTTCCTATATGAGAACTGTAAAACGTATTCACTTTATCAGTACCTTAGGACATAGTTGAAGCTGGGCTTTAATTCAGGCTGGGCAAGGATTCACTTTTCTGGCTGTTGTCTGTTGGGCATATTCTCTACAGGAGATAAGGTAAAGTGTCTTCTGTCTTGTCCTTGGCTCAAAGCTCCATGGAGGGCAGAATAGGAAATGACTTTATTTTTTATATCTATATAAAGTCATATTATTTATAATAAGCACTATAAAAAATGCTATAAATTATTATTTCAGGCTTTATGGAATGATTGCACAGAACTATATACAGCAGCTCATTTTCTGATAATGTTTTCTGACATTTATTCTCTAGTTTATATCTACCTGACAGAAGACTACATCATCATGCCGGAGACAGTAAGTAACAATACTTTATATTTGCTAGATTTCACAACAAATTGTCGTTACGTGCTTCACAAACTTCTGGCTGACTTATGAACACAGTAACTTTGGCAATAAAAGGAGATTTTTCTGAAAATTCTATAGAACAATTCAACATTGCCAAATAATTAGAATTCCTGTTAAAATACAATGATTGCATGCATGACTTTTCAATTTTTGTGAGTTAGTCATTTTTTTGCTAATGTTTTGTCATCTTCAGTGTGTACTGTATATAATAAAGAACTTGAAGACACCCCCTGCCCACATGCATTATTAGGGCATTTGGACTCATTAGACTTGTGACCATGTATATTAGCCAAAGCAATGACAAATTGCAAAGAGATACTCATACCCAGAGCAGAGATGGCTTCAGGGGAACTTGTTATTGAAAATGTTATTTATCTGCAGATATAGGGTAAAGCTGCAGATAAATAGCATTACAATACAATGCTGCCTAGCCTGGCCACCTTACTGAAAGTGCTGCTACCAGGAGAAAATTAACTTATTTCCTATAAGAAAATAATTTTGGTGAGTTCCAAAAATAATTAAAATCCTCAATTTATTACGAAATAATTTAAAAGATCATACAGGTTGGGGATACATCTCAACACGTTACTGGCAAAAAACCCTTATTCACTGAGATACAGATTCCTTATGATACATGGTATAAAAACATATGGTAACCATCCGTTGATCAATAAACACATATGTTGACAATCAATTACATTTGAGAATAATCCCTAAGATTTAATATAGATAAAGAGTATCATTCCTATGGTTCATGCCGTTGGGGTATTTTGTATCAAGTTTAATGATCCAAAATAATTCTCTTAGGAGGATTTTTTTCCTCCAATCCACTCCTCTAATAGGAATATCCACTTTTTCTAGCCCATAGAATGAAAAATTGTTTAATTCCCCTTTATGTCTCTCTACAAAATGCTTACATGCTCCTGAATAGGATACGTTTGTATTTTTGATGTTGGTAACATGTTCTGCCATCCTTTTCTTTAATTTACGTATTGTGCAGCCAATGTATTTTATTTTACATTCTTTGCAAAATATGCAATACACAACATAATTTGTATTGCAATTAATAAATCTTTTAATATTATTGGATGCATCAATTTTTTGAGTTTGCAATGTAAAATGGCACATTGTACATTTGGAACATGCACATTTAAGAAAACCTTTACAACTTAGCCAGGTTTTTTTATCGCTAATGTGGCACCCCAGGGGGTCTGGTTGCCACAGTGGTAGAAATACCATGTCTGAGAGCGAGCATGGGTTTTCCTGGTCAGGAGCACTATTGCATGCAACGCTCCTGCCCCAGTCCAGGGAGGGGAGGAACCTGCCCTTTATAAACTGGATCTGGGGCGGGGTTAGGGAGTCGAGTCCAGTCGAGTAGATCCAGAGAAAGGGACAGAGGAGCAGCAAGGAGCACTGTAGGAGACAGGAGCTGAAGGCCAGGGACTGGAGTTAGCAGAGCTCGTCCTGGCCGAAGACGCAGAGAACCGGACACCGGAGTCCGAGGCTGTGAGGATATCCACATCCAGCAGCAGAAACCACCTGGCAGGGGATTTCAGGTCCTCTGGCCGTAGAAAACCCGGAGGCTCAGTCACACGCAAGGGACCGGCACCGCCATCGAGGAGCGGAAGGTACCAAAGACCCCAAGTCACCAGCCATACAGGTGAGCACTACACGGTACACTCAGGGACGTGGGCTACTACATGACTACAGCAGGGTAGCCCGGAAGAGTGCAGTCAGACGGGAAGGCCTACACCTCCACCTGGCCAGGGGGACTCTTGTTCGCTCACAGACTGACCAGGCCTCTAATGTTAGCCAGTACTCCCGGCAGGGCCTTCTTCATTACTAACAGTAAAGACCCTGAACTGCACTGCATGGACTCTGAGTCATTTCTGCTGCGCCCATGCACCACAACCCTCACCATTTACACACGCTGCCCTGAGGCTATACTCCTCCCATGGGGAGTTATACTACCCTCTGCTGCGCACCCAACATCAGCCTCAGTGGTCTGCCCCGCAGCGGCGGTTCTCAGTGACCGCAATCCACGGGTGGCGTAGTCGGACATTTAAACATTAAAAACCAAATAAACAGATCCGCAACTGGTTTGACCACCCTGAGCCACGGGACCGGGTCGCCGCCACAGAGACTACAACCCCCAGCATTACACAGAGACCCGGCTTCGGGTATTCCCCCACACACGGCCCAGGGGGCGCGTCACTAATACTAATTCATACTAATCCATTTTTCAGGATTTTAGTATGTGCGCCGAGAAAAGGGAGATCAATATGTGCTACTCTTTCCCCAAGTCTATACATTACACAAAAAAGCGATAAAAAAACCTGGCTAAGTTGTCGCTCCTGCACTTTGATTGACAGCTTATTCAGTGCATCTGTATACTTACAGATGTCACTCACAGTATAGTGAGCGGTGCTGTGAGTGGTGTCTGTAGTTGCTCTGTGCACGTCCCCATGACTGAAAGCTGGCGGCTTCTGGGAGGAAATTAATTAATTTTCTCCTGGTAGCTGCACTTTCAGTAAGGTAGCCAGACAGCATTCTATTGCTTTTTATCTGCATTTTGAAGGGTGACAGATTCTTATTAACATGTTTTACATTGTTTTACCCTTTTTTTAATGAGCACCATTGTATAATACCGGCACAGGTGAAACTTATGGGTGTTTCAACTGCGGATCAGCATCCCGCTTAGACAAGGGATTATTCAAATAGCACAAACTTCACAAAACAATTTTCTAATTTACCTCCTATTAAAGATCCTCTCCAGTTTCATCAGGATTTTTATTTTTTTAGCATACAGCTCATTGTCTTGTTTACCAGCCACCTCTGCAGAATATCAGAGGTGGCCCATTTCTTAGACAAGGAAAATGAGTGTGTTATGAAACTGATTGTATCTCTGGATCTGGCCAACTTCAGTTACCCTATGCTCCGTCGATACTGCAAGCAGAGGCAGATTTTGCTCTGCAGCATCAGACAACTGATGAGTGCCGTTCATCAGCGTTTCATCAGAGTTTGGTCACTGTTTTTAGTTTTTGTCATTAGAATTTAGTCAGAATTTCCTAGATGAAAAAATGAACAAATGGAGGTTTCTTGAGCTTTTCATTAAAAAATAGTGAAACATGAAAAACAGAGAACGCACAAATGGAATGAGTGTTGTCCAACTTTTCTTTACGGACTTTATAGACTTGCATTGGTGAGTTTGATCCAATCAGTCCGCAAAAATGTAAGTGTTTGAGTGGGTTTCCTCCAGGTTCTCCGATGTCCTCCCACACTCCAAAGACATGCTGATTGTGATCCCCAATGGGGAGAGTGATAATGTTTGTAGAGTGCTGTACAATATATTAGTGCTATATAAGTGAGTAAAATATTAACTCATATTTATTTTTATTATCAGACTGTAAATCTTGGACTGATAGTAACTGGCAATATAACCCCTACAAACTTCACTAAGGAACTTGCCACAGGATCTAGTCTTGGAATTGCTATCCTCTCAATAGCTTTGATCATTGGATTTCCGGGAAATGCCTTTGTCATCTGGACTGTGTTGACCTGTATGAAGAAGCGGACTGTCGCCTGCAATCTCATTTTACATCTAGCCATTGCCGACCTCTTTGTCATTCTCACAGCACCAGTGTTTATCCATTTACTAGCTACTGGTAGCTGGGTATTTGGGAATATTATCTGTAAGCTGTGCCATTACATCAGCTGTTTGAGTATGTATGCCAGCATCCTCCTCATCACCTCAATGAGTATAGACCGATTTTTTGCTGTCGCAAAACCATTAGCTTCTCTAACCATAAGAACTAGATCAACTGTTAACCATATGATTTTTGCACTATGGTTGTTAGCGTCTCTCTTGGCCATTCCAATGCCACTTTACCGGGAGGTAATACCCTTTAAAAATAAGCAGCTATGTCTAGCTGTTCATGGTTCTTCAGGACATGTGATATTTCAATATCTTTTTGAGTTTATTACAGGTTTTGCATTTCCATTTTCCATCATAATATCCTGCTATGTCTACATTGGACTAAGGTTACGTACTGCAAACTTTCAGAACAAACATAGGACAAGCCGTTTGGTCATCATGATCGTAGTAACTTTCGCCCTCTTCTGGCTTCCATATCAAGTTATGAATTTTATGCAAGTATCAGGAGAATTCTTCTCAGCAGAAAAACTTATAAACATGGCCAAAGCTGCAAGGCCCACTGCTACAGCTTTTGCATTTTTTAGTAGCAGTGTTAACCCTATTTTATATGTATTTGCTGCTGGCAACTACATAAAGGCTTCTGGAGCAGAATTTATGGCCAAGCTCTTTGAAGGTGTTGGCACTGATTCCCATACTTTACGCAAAGTATCCCACATGATTAACCAAAAGAGTCGGGGTGAATCTGTGGAGTTGGACAATATGAACCAATGAAGTTTTGACTTTGCTTGGAAAATGCGGTAATATTTTATCCTATATAATTGCAGCATACTTATACATTTAATGTAACTTGTCAGAGTAAAACACATTTCAGTTAAGTTACTAAATATAACAGAACAGTCTTTTTGTGAAGTGATGTTGCGCAATGCAAATATTAGAGATGTTTTGCAATTCAGATTCACTGCTTTGCTGAATTTTACCAAATAATTTGATTTCCGGTGAATATGTATACTGCAAATCTTATCATTGCACTGTCTTTTGAGCTCTTTAATGCAAACTCAGCTTTATTAATATCCAAGTGACTTCAACCTATCTGGCTAGGGGAAAATGGATGGTAAGTGGTAATAACCATTCCATTATCAGACTTTTTAAGCATGTACAGGTCTAATATTGGAATATTACAACAGCGAAGTGTGCAAAGCAATTCTTTTTTGCATATAACACGTACACTTTGTGAGATAAACAATTGTGATTATAATTCTGGAATGTGGAGAGTTTTCTTTTTTCTTTTAAAGAAAAAAAATATGACTTGTCCATCTCACAAGACAGGAAGCATATTTTCTCTGACACAAGCCTTAGTTTCAGAATTTTTCTTCAGTAGCAACATTAGGACAAAGGGGTATTAAACTGCCCATCTTGTTTGCAGTGTGTGAAAAATAAAAAAAAATGCTGTTATTAAGGTGCCATTACTTCACTACATCACAGATCAATCGATTCACAGTGACACTGACTATGCAGGTCCAGCACCTCCCTCTCCCTATCACTTTGCAAAAGTATTCACAGACTGAGACTGCAACTCCATTTTCAATGGGTTTCAGCATTACATGATACACCACAATCAGATTTAGGTCTTTTTCTATCGCTATGTTTAATGAGCTGGAGGATCGATCTGCTCATCTCTAGCGAATATGTTATGGTGTGACTTTGTTTGAATTAAAATGTACGAACCATGCGTTGTAAATACATTTTTGTAATGGTTCTCCTAGGAAGTTTGATGTGGTTTCTTTTTAAACATTTATTTCATATTGCTTTCCCAATAATAATGAATAAATTATACAACATTTTTAGATTTTGCTATTTACCTCTCTACAGGATATTTACAAAGTATTTCTTAAGAGATTTCACAGCATGTATTTATTTGTATATAGCTATAGTAAATTACACATACGTACAGAGTCTGTGTGACGACACGTTGTCTTGTATTACGTATTGCATTATTATTCCAAAGACACCATGTGCTGCTTTATGCCGGGCTGTGTGTTCAGGCAATTTATTATATTTTAGAAATACAATTATTTTAGTAATCTACAAGATCTTAGTATTCATTTGTGTGCCTTTAAAATTCCTTGCTGGAGCTCAGATTGCACTGACAGATTTTTGTCCATAATGAGCATTGATCTACAATATATCAAGCCGACTGGTACTAGTTTATTACTGCGCAATAGAAACAGCTCACCGATATACCAGACTGGTGCACGGAACTTCCTGAGACAAAGACTGCGGTTGCAGTCGAAACGCGTAGCCTCTCCATTTTTTTTCTCTGTTTGTTATTCGTTTTTATGGCTTACCGTAATATGTATTTGTGGCACCCCAGGAGTCCGGTTGCCACAGTGGCATTGTCTCCCTCACAAGAGGTGATGCCATGCCTGGAAGCAAGGAGGGGTCCCCTAATCAGGTTTAGCTAGCATGCAACACTTTCCTGGCTCCAGACCAGCAAGGGGAGCTCCTCCCCTTAGCAACTGGATCTGGAGGCGGGGTTAGTTAGTGTGAGAAGAACAGACAGGAGTTAAAGTCAGGACGTCGACGAGGAAAGACCTAGGGAGTGGAGCTGCATGGCAGTTCACCCCAGAGGAAGCGCAGAAGAACCAGACACCGGAGTCCGAGGTTGTGGGGCACCGAAAGTCCAGCAGCAGAAACCGGAGGGCAGGAGACTGCAGGTCTCCTGGCCCCATCAGACGCCCAGCAACACAGCAGCGCCATAGGGCCCAGCACCGCCACTTGGGAGCGACACTACAGGAAGGCCCGAGCTGCTTGCCATACGGGTGAGCACAAAGACATTTTACTCAGGGACGAGGGCCGCAGCATAGCTATACGCAGCAGGGCCAAAGAGGTAGCGCAAAAGGGAAGGCCTACAACTCCACCTGGCTAGGTGGATCCCCCAACTTGCTTCCAGGCCGCCCGGACCTCTATTACCAGCTAGTACCCGTGCCCTGGTCTGCCTAACCACTGCAAATAAAGATAAGAGGAAATCGCCATTAAGTTGTGGACTGATTATTAACTTCGCCATCCTCTGCACTACACCGCACAGCAACGTCTACGCTGCCCTGGAGCTACCTGTGGAGAGCTAAACCAACTCTGCTGCATTAACAGCTCCAGAGGACCTGCTCCGCAGCGGCGGCTCCCTTTAGTCGCATACCACAGGTGGCGTCACGAACTGTATATAAAAACTATAAATCCCCTGTAAATATCCCCTTTTTACTGACCGCCCTGGGTCACGGACCGGGTCACCGCCACTGTGACATCACCCCTAGCAACGACCGGCCCGGCACCGAGTACCCTACGGCCCACGGGGCGCATCATATTAGCTACCATAGCCCATGTGCCGTGCTATTTTTTAGCATTTTCTAAATAAAGATTATTTTTTAAAAAGAGAAAAAGAGTTGAGCCGGCAATCCAACTATTTTCCTATAAAGTTTTTCATTTTTTAACTATATCCTGGTTGGATGTGCTGGCTCAACTTTTTTTCTCTATATTCATCGTCTGTGATCACCGATGGGTGCGACACCCACAGGATGGACTTCAGCTGAAGTTGTTCGGTTCTCAACGTGGTAAGCCTCCAACCTCCATCCCTCTCCTCTCCCACGCTGCATTATTTTTTAAATAATTTTCTTGGAAACTGAAACACATTTCTTCTTTTCATCAACTCGTGTCTTGCATTCATCAATGCAAACCGTATGCCAACCAAACATTCATTGTTATGACTGTTAGTCCGATCGTTTGATTTTCATATAATTTGCATATTATCGGCAAGCAACACATATCCTGTTTACATGGGGCGCCGTCCTGCCTACAAGAGTGATTTTGTGTATAGATAATCCAGCTGGCCAAAGAACAATTATTTTGCTGGCTCGTTGGCTGATCAATGATATGTCAATGCAGCTAATGATCGTTTCTAGGCATGCTCCTTCGGGCAATTATCAGTTTTTCTTAATGGGAACCTGACAGCTAATACATGCTGACCATTCCATAGACCATTGTTGGATGATTTAAGCCATACATACGCTGGGGCGTTTCAGAGAACAGCGTAGCTTCAAAGACGTCCACTCACCTTGAGTGATGGGTCTCTATCTATACAGGAATAGACAGGGCACTCCAGGGCAGTGGGCAGGGAAAAGTTGCCGAGGACCCACCTTTCTCATTAGTCTTAAATGCAGCTATTAAACTATGTTTTTCTCTGAAATGGCGCAGCGTCTCAGTGTTTCAGAGTTAAACATATATAGCTGAAATCATAGTCAGTGTGTGATACAGGCTGCCTGCGGATCGGGCAGCATGTATCACCTTCTAGGTTCACTTTAAGGATTTATGTGCGATCTGTAATATGATCATATGCATGAAGCTTTACTTGGAAATTTTTGTAAAACCTAAAGCATTATGTGATTTAAAACATATGCACAAATAGTACAAATTATTTTTTTCAGTAGAGTCATCATTTTTGGGAAAATGAAGGCAAATACAGTAACTCACTAAAAAATCTTCCAAAGAACTTGGTCTGACTTGCTGTAATTAATGAAATTCCAGGCTCCAAACATCAGAATATTGAAAAACAGCAGTTCTAGGGCAATGATATTGTAATCTCCCCAAGTTAATTTTCCTTAATAGAGTTTTTATTATCATTGTACAGCTAGAAAGTGACTACAGATTTGTTACCTGCAGTAAGTGGGTATTACCCTCGACAGAACACTAAACTTAGAAATTATTGAGAAAAAAATCAGAATAGCAGAAAATATTTGGCAATGTGTCCAACAAATAGTGAAATAGAAATCTAATAGGGTTATTTTTTACATTCGGTCAGTAATTTATAACTGATAAAGTTCTTTCTGATAACATTTTGGGCTCCAATGCTGAGAAATCACTAGAAAATAAAATTTTGGGAAACAAAACATATATTTCATTTAAAAAGGCACCAGCTCCTCATCAATGGACACAGAGGGCTAGAAAAAAAATCTATATTTACCTTCTGGACTTACTCCGCTTTCAGCCCTGTGTGTCATAACAAAAACAATGTCACAAAACCGCTGCTTGTCTTTTAAGTTAATGATGTCATGTGACCACTGCACTGTTATTTTGCTCAGACAAAACTGTGAATGCTGCAGCCAATCATCTGCAGCAGTCATGTCAATGGTTGCTGTGGTCATGTGATACTGTTTATGTCACAAAATCAACAAAAAATACAGGGTTAAGAGAGAAGCATTGGTGCTGGCTCAGGATATAGGTATAGATATTTTTTTCTTTATCCATCGCCATGGGACCATTCATAAAGGGTTGTCCATATAGCAGTATTTTTCCTGGTAAAATGACAGACACCATTACAAAACTAATTATAGTCAATAAAGTTGTTGGTGCCTCTTATATGAAGGATCCAGCACAATGTCATTTCCAGCCTTTTTCTTCTGTGACGGAACAGAATACAGGAAAATTTACCACAGATGAAAACCTAGTCTTGTGGGAAACTCTGAACACTAAACACTCTGTTGCTGTCTCTGTGTGAGGAGAATGGCTGTCAGTCTGTATGCCTTATGAAAGAGCAGGACTGTGAGCTCCTGAGTATGGAGGATCTAATGGTAGGTAAGGTAATTGTCCTGCCCTTCTAGAGGTCCGCTTTAAAAATCTGCCAACTAGAGAAGTAGCGTGGAGAGGAGGAACACCGCTGAAAAATAAGACACTGACAATGTGGCCAGAAATGTCAGATTTCACCAGACTGACAGATACACTTTATAAGACTCCTACTATAGATTGCACAATACTTCATTCCATTTCACTGTAACCCATGGGCAGTAAATAATGGCATCTGGTGAAAACCTGACAATCCAACAATGCAACAACTTTGTGAAAGGCTAAACTAAATAGAATTATTGACCCTCATGTTATTCAATAAATGGAAACTGTCAGAGACCTCCTCAAACATTACCTTGTGTAGCGACTGTGTGTGCATTACCCGCGGGAGTGGAGGGCGCGGAGTAAAACTAAAAAAACTAAAATCCATACACAGATCAGTTTAGGCCGGTCTCCAAGTCTCCTACCTATCATGTCAGCTATTTTGCAGATCAGAACTGCTGAAAGCTTTCTTTAATGAAATTTTACTGTTTTTAACTATTGTATTGTATCCGGTCTGGCGTCCTCCGGCTCCCCTCCTGCATCTGCCCGGGGAACGTGCACCGCATGCAGTTTCCCGGGAACTGTACTTACGGCGCGTGCGAATGCGCTCCCTCCCTCTTAAAGGGGCCACGCGCCATTGACGCGCCCCCTGGGCCGTGGGGAAACCCCGGAGCCGGGCCGGTAGATGCTGGGGGTTGTAGTCACCATGGCGGTGACCCGGTCCGTGACCCAGGGCGGTCAAACCAGGGTAGTCTATGTGTCTCTGTTACATATAGTCCAACTACGCCACCTGTGGGATGCGGTTATTGGGAACCGCCGCGGCGGAGCAGTCCACTGAAGCTGATGGTGTGTGCAGCAAGGTGATGTGACTCCCCACAGGAAGAGTGTAGCTTCAGGGCAGCGTGTAGGGATGATGGTGGTGATAGCGCAAGGTGTCGCGGTGCAAGAATAATCACAGAGTCCAAATGTTGCAGTCCCAGATCCTTTACTCACGGTTAAAGCAGTTCCAGTTACAAGGCCAGTGTAAGAGCCCGCGGCGTCCTGTGCTCACGCAGTGAGGGGCTCGGACGACTCCCAGATACCTCCAGAGTATTTATCAGGACCCCCTTTCTGTGTGTCCTCTCTGGCCTTTCTCCTTGTACCTCACACCTAGCGGCACCTCTGTCCAGTGTCCTCGGGCCTTGGCGGGCGATGTGTGTTCCGTCCCCTGGCCCTATGCGGCTACTTTCCTAGTGGCTGGTGTGGACGGCCTGCTGTACTTGAAGTGCTGCAGCCTCCGGTTCCCTGTTGAGTCCTGTAGTCTCTGCTGGCTGGGGGACCTGGTTCCCCTTCTGGCCTGACCCCCCCTACCTACTAAAGAGTCTCTGGCCAATGGCCGGAGGACTGCCCTTATATAAGGCACCTCCTCCAAAATGGAGGTGCCTGTGCAAGATTGTTGTTTGTGTGCTAACACTCTCCTCAGTCCTCAGGTTACAGTGCCCACCAGCCTGTCTATCAACCGTGCCAGTCTGCCTATCAGCCGTGCATGCCTGTCTATGAGCCGTGCCCGTCTGCCTGCCTACCGGCAGTGCCCGCCTGCTTGTCTACCCGCATCACCTGCCTGTCTACCAGCCGTGCTCATCTGTCCCGTGGGAGTCGCCTGCTCTCACAAAAGGTCGGTCTCAGAGTGGCACCTGGTTCACCTTCCCGGTCCCTCCTTGGTTCACAGAGTCAACTAAGCCGCTGTGTGGCCTGGGTCAGTCCGGGTAGGCACTTAGTTACGCCCCTCTGGTCCCTCCTTGTATCACAGCACAGAGGTTCCACCACCCGGATCCGTAACAGTTTGCACAGGCCATGGAATCCAGTGGCTCCCAGGCTCCTTCTCTCTCAGACCTGTACCAAGAGGTCTCTCACCAACAGGATACTATCCTGTCCTATCTGCAGACAGTCAACTCCCGCCTGGACGCGCTGTCCACCCCGACTGTGTCTGCCTCTAACCAAGCGGCACCCACTCCGGCGGCACATCAACCTAGTGATCAAGGATGAGCTAGCCGGTCGTGACATACCTCTTTCTCTGGACGATCTGGTGTCATTAGCTACACGGATCGACATCCGTTTTCAGGAGCGTTCTAAGGGGGCGACCCGTGAGAGAAGACCCCTGCGCCTCGCACCAACCTTCCAAAGGCCAGTCTCGCAACCAGCATCCCCTCCGGTGTCTTCTCCATAGTCTATGCAAATAGACCAAGTTAAGATTAGTGTTGAGCCACCCCCGTAGTGTTCGGGTTCGGTTCGGTTCATCGAACACCGGCATGTTCGCCGAACGGTCCGTCGAACGGTTCGTCGAACACCGTTAAAACCAATGGCAGGCAAACAAAAACACATAGAAACACATAGAAAACACCTTCAAAGGTGTCCAAAAGCTGACAAACTGCTCAGAAGACACAACTAACACATGGAAAAGTGACAAGTACATATAGTCATGCGAAAAGAAAAGAGGTGGAGGAGTAAAAGGAGGAGGAGACACGGATATAGGCATGTCATACCCTTCTAAAATCAAGAAAGGCTGGAGTAAAAATCTAAAATCAACCTACCAACACCAAGACGTCGTGACAAGAAAATTAAAAAAAGAAATATCTTTAGGTAGAATGGCGGTTCCATTCAGAACACTTTCCTTACAAGACGTAGTGGTATCCCCGTTGGGAGTCGTGCCAAAAACGGAACCCAATACATTCGGACTAATCCACCATTTGTCATATCCAAGGGGCAGGTCAGTAAACGACAACATCGACGCGGAACCAAATACAGTAGTATATACTGTACCTCCTTTGACAAGGCAATCAGGCGGGTCAAGAAGTTGGGAATGGGCACCCTAATGGCCAAAACAGACATTGAGAGGGCGTTCCGGTTACTTACTACCTGTGCCTCCGAATAGTGTCCACCTATTGGGCTGCTTCTGGGAAGGAGCATACTATATAGATCGCTGTTTGCCCATGGGGTGCTCCATATCCTGCTCACTATTTGAGGCGCTTAGTTGCTTCCTCAAATGGGTCGTCATGGACGTTTCTAAGGGAATATTATCCATTACCTCGACGACTTCTTATGCCTGGGCCCAAAAGATTTGCCATAGTGTGAATACACGTGGTAGTCCACCTGTGAGAAGGAGAGAGCTGGAGGGAGAGTGGACACCACAGAGCCGAGGGGTTAGATGGAGAACGGAAGAAGGAAAGAGGGCGAGGGAGGTAAGGGAGTACGGTGGAAGGCCGACCTGAACTCCCCCACGTTCCTGCTGGGCGGGGAACAGCCCTGGGAAGGAAAGCTGCTTGCGCATCCCTTTGAGGTTACGGGCGCGAGCGGGCAGAGGGACTACGCTGGAGTGTGAAGCCGACACGGCCAGGCCGTTTGTGCCAGAGCCGCGGTGGACCCTGACGGCCAGCCCCCCTCTCCCAATACTGGTGCCTGTCCACTGGTGGGTCGAGACCCCCCACGGTGGAGGCAGGTCTAAGCTCTGTAATTTAAATTGGCTCTGTAATTTGAATGAGTACACTTTAATTCCTTTTACAAGGATCTATTGGAGGGCAAGTCTGGTGCCAGCAGCTGCAGTAATTCCAGCTCCAGTAGCATCCACTAAAGCTGCTGCAGTTAAAAAGCTTTTATAAGGATCGAGCTTGGTGGTCCGCCACAAGGCGTCCTACCGCCAGTTCCAGCCCCTTTGCCTTGGAGCGCCTCCCTGATGCTCTTGACTGAATGCCCCTGGGGCCCGAAGCATTTCCTTTGAAAAAATTAAGTGTCCAAAGCACAGGTGGTGTAGCTTGCTTAACAGCTGGGCTACTCCGCTGACTAGCAGACACTGCTACTAGGCCCAAAGTATTGCCTGGGCTAGATGCAGTTAAAAATTTGTAATTAGATCTACAGGTGGTGTAGCTTGCTTAACGGCTGGGCTACTCCGCTGACTAACAGACACTGCTACTAGGCCCAAAGTATTGCCTGGGCTAGATGCAGTTAAAAAATTTTAATTAGATCTACAGGCGGTGTAGCTTGCTTAACAGCTGGGCTACTCCGCTGATTAGCCGACACTGCTACTAGGTCCAAAGTATCGCCTTGGCTAGATGCAGTTAAAAATTTGTAATTAGATCAACAGGCGGTGTAGCTTGCTTAACAGCTGGGCTACTCCGCTGACTAGCAGACACTTCTACTAGGCCCAAAGTATTGCCTGGGCTAGATGCAGTTAAAAATTGTTATTAGATACAAAGGCGGTGTAGCTTGCTTCAGATGGGCTACTCCACTGACTACGAGACACTGCTCCTAGCCCAAAAGGATTTCCTGGGTTAGATGGGAGGGAGAAGGGAGATGAGAGGGAGAAGAGGGGGTCGAGTCCATGTGGGTAGAGATAGAGGGAACTAAACATAATAATAAAATATTACTGGGGGTCTGCTATAAGCCACCAAATATAACAGAGGAGAATGAGAATCTGCTATTAGGACAAATAGACAAAGTAGCAAAACATAATGAAGTGATTGTAATGGGGGATTTCAACTACCCGGATATTGTCTGGGAAACAGAAACCTGTAGATCTCAGAAAGGAAAAAGGTTCTTGACAAATATTAAGGATAATTATCTCTCCCAACTAGTGCAGGAACCAACGAGAGGGAAGGCCGTGTTGGACTTAATATTGACTAATAGGCCTGATAGAATAACTGAGGTACAGATAGGGGGGCACCTAGGTAATAGCGACCATAATATTATCGACTTCAAAATGCCCTTCAGTAGGGTTATCAATAAGGGAACAACAAAAACATTAAACTTTAGGAGGGCGAAGTTTGATCAGCTGAAAGAAAACCTTCAGCTTATTGACTGGGACAAAGTTCTTAATCAAAGGAATACGAATAGTAAATGGGAAACCTTCAAAAGAATTCTGAATACTCAGTGCGAGAGGTATATACCGTATGGGAATAAAAGGGCCAGAAATAAGAGGAAACCAATATGGTTGAACAAGAACGTAAAAGGGGCGTTAAATAGCAAAAAAGAGGCATTCAAGAGATTAAAACAGGAAAACAGTAAGGAGGCACTAATGTGTTACAAGGAAAAAACGAGAACCTGTAAAAAACAAATAAAAATAGCGAAGGAGGAAACAGAGAAACGTATTGCTAGGGAAAGTAGATCAAATCCCAAACTGTTCTTTACGTATATAAATAGTAAAAGGATTAAATCGGATAATATTGGACCGATAAAAAGTGAGTGTGATGAAAGCCGGCCGGTGGGTGCAGCTCTCTGGCGCCCCCTTACCTCTCAGGTCAGTCAAGGTACTGCACCTAGAGAAAGTAGTGCCAGGAAGCTGCAACCAGCGCAGGGAACACGGTAGTGTGTTATCCCTTCAACGTCACTAAACTGTAACGTCACTACACAGCACAACTCGCTAGCGCCCTCTTAGCCTCAGGTCAGTCAAGGAACTGCACCTAGGATAAGCGGTCGCCAGGGAGACTGTCCTGTAACCTACTGGGTATCGGGGCCCTCTGTAGTGAGGGCGGTATATATATCTTCCTTGGCCGCGCCAGGAATATATATATCTGAACCTCCGACCGTCACTACCAGCCTTCCCCAATCCCCAGTTGGTATGCTGCCACCAGTCCCTATTTTAGATATACGCCCAGTCCGTGAATGGGCCTATATCGGGTCAGGAACCAACCCTGGGTAGCGTTTTGGCTTGAGCCGAGCTCACACGGACGTGCGTTCGTTATGCAGAATAAAAGGCAGGCCCACAATTACTTGAGGTAATTGATTATAATAATACACTAGATACACGATATACAACTAAATATACACAGGTATAAGGTCAGGCTAAACTATACAACAATGGAATACAACACACAGAATCACCACAGCATATCAGTTACCGGTTTCTTGATTTTCTTGTGACGCAGGGAGAGGATTCTGCGGTCGCAGGCACGGTTCTTTGTTACAGGCTGAGGCCTACCACCGCATGGTCAAACTGCTCCTCCCCTTGGTGGCCTCAGCTGGTGCTCAGATGTTCAGCACACCACTCTTGGGTCAAGACTGACTTGTCTCTTGTCTGTCCTGCTATCTTACCTGCCCCGTCCCGCCCACTGCTGGTGAGGTCAGCTGGCTCAGTCTCCACCCTCAGGTCTAACTTCGATCAGAAGCCCAAATTCTAAGGAACCCAATAACTTCTTCTGGGATGGTCTCAGGATACCCACAGGGGTTCCCATGGATTCGGGCCGCCGTAACCGACCTTTTGATATCAATTATGATACCATACGGTCCTCAGGAATGGCTCCGCGCTATATCTTGGCTTCCAGAGCACGTACAAACGTCTACCGCGGAGGATTGTGTGCGCAATGGCTCCGGGACGCCGTGATATTTTTTTATTGGCCCATCCCATGCAACATGCGTGTACTTTTCATGTTTCTATATCTTATGCCTCCATGCTTGTGACAGACAAAGAAACTAGTCCTATGGGACAAATGGTCAGGTACAGATAGACGAAGCACCCCCCCCTGCTGGCTGTGTTTCCTCTCGAAGTCTTTGAAGCTCCTAGCATTCAAGTGTTAAGTAGGCTTCTTATCTTACAGGAGCCTGGATGGGGGGAAACTATCTAGTTGACGTTTTAACAGAAGGTCCCAAGGGTGGGGGCTGCTGAAGTGTGGCCATCCCTGGATATGATTTATCATTACCAAGATGGCGGCTACAGGTTCATCACAGTGAGGAAGGCAAAATCATAGAGAAAGATGAGGATAAAGCTAATCTATTAAATAATTTTTTTTCGACAACTTTCACAAAGGAAATCGAACTACCAGGAGAAATGAGAAGTGACAAGCTTAATCCTCCACTAAGTATGACTAATCTAACCCAAGCTGGGGTACAGAAACGCCTCAGTAACATTAAAATAAACAAATCACCAGGACCTGATGGCATACACCCACGGGTACTAAGGGAACTAAGTAATGTGATAGACAGACCGTTATATCTTATATTTAAGGACTCTGTTGAGATTGGGTCTGTACCACTTGATTGGCGACAGGCGAATGTAGTGCCAATATTCAAAAAGGGAGCGAAAAGTGACGCCGGAAACTATCGGCCGGTGAGTCTGACGTCCGTTGTGGGCAAAATTTTTGAAAGCTTCATTAAAGAGGCAATTACGGAGCATCTTGATGCTAATAATCTTTTAATCCCGAACCAACATGGATTCATGAGGAATCGCTCTTGCCAAACAAACCTGATTGACTTCTACGAGGAGGTTAGCTCTCGAGTAGATCAGGGGGAACCAGTGGATGTCGTGTATCTCGACTTCTCAAAAGCGTTCGATAGCGTGCCACATAATAGGTTGGTATACAAAATGAGAATGATGGGGCTGGGGGAAAATGTCTGCAAGTGGGTAGCTAACTGGCTAAAGGATAGAAGGCAGAGGATGGTTATAAATGGAATATACTCAGATTGGGTAAGCGTCACTAGTGGGGTACCACAGGGGTCTGTACTAGGCCCAATGTTATTTAATATCTTTATTAACGACATAGTCAACGGGATAAATAGTAAAATATCAATATTTGCAGATGACACAAAGTTATGTAAAACAATTAATACAAAAGAGGACAGTGCAGACCTACAGAGGGATTTGGATAAGCTGGGTAGGTGGAGCATTAAATGGCAAATGAGGTTTAACGAGGAGAAATGTAAGGTCATACATATGGGAAGGAAAAATGGAAGTCACCAGTACTCACTGAATGGGAAATCATTGGGGAATTCAGAGATGGAGAAGGACTTGGGCATCTTGATTGATAGCAAACTAAATTGGAGTGCCCAAAGTCAGGCCGCTGCTGTAAGGGCAAACAGGGTAATGGGATGTATCAGAAGAGGTATAGCTGCAAAGGATGAGAACATTGTTCTTCCACTGTACAAAGCACTGGTCAGACCACACTTGGAATACTGTGCTCAGTTATGAGCCCCAATATATAGAAAGGATATAAATGAGCTTGAAAAGGTACAAAGGAGGGCAACAAAATTAATAAAGGGAATGGAGGGACTGCAATACCCAGAGAGGTTGGCAAAACTAGGACTATTCAGCCTGGAAAAGAGAAGGTTGAGGGGGGACATAATAAATGTGTACAAATATGTTAGGGGACAGTATAGAAATCTTGCCCGGGATTTGTTCAAAAGGAGGGATATTACGGTAACAAGAGGGCACTCACTAAGACTGGAAGAGAAAAGGTTTCAGCACCAGCATAGGAAGGGGTTCTTTACGGTAAGAGCAGTGAGAATATGGAATTCACTGAGTGAGGAGACGGTAATGTCGGATTCACTACACCAGTTCAAGCGGGGACTGGATGCATTTCTAGATACCAGGCAGATTTCAGCATATACTTAAAAATAAAATAAAATAGTAGGTTGATACAGGGATTTATTCTGACTGCTGGTTTCAGAGTCGGGAGGGAATTTTTCCTCAGGTGAAGATTGGCTAAATCATTTGGGGTTTTTGCCCTCCTCTGGATCAACTTTAGCAATTACAGAACTAACAGGTCGAACTTGATGGACGCAAGTCTTTATTCGGCTTTACAAACTATGTATGTATCACTATGTATGCAGTAAAAACTTGTTATTAGATACACAGGTGGTGTAGCTTGCTTCAGATGGACTACTCCGCTGACTACGAGACACTGCTACTAGCCCAAAATGATTGGCTGGGTTAGATGCAGTAAAAAATTGTTATTAGATACACAGGCGGTGTAGCTTGCTTCACAGCTGGGCTACTACGCTGACTAGCAGACACTGAAGCTTTGGAGCAGACCTCTGATTCCCAGGCTATAGTATGAGTAAACAGCTCTGCAGAATCAACCATTTGTGTTACCCCAAGTCATAGTGTATGTAGTTTCTTACGGTTAAAGGGGGGGGAGCGACCCGACCCACCTGGATTTGATGATGCCAACATCATGTAAAACACAGCAAGGGGACTCCAAAAAGAGTCTGCATTTTTTCCAAAAATTGTGGCACAGACACCATTTAAGTGGCATCAATTGCCCCAGAGTTGCTTAAAATGGTTGGTGAGGTGATTTTCCAAAATCCTCAAGCTTTTAGTCTCCCCAGGATGACACAGGAGTAAAAAAGTCCTTGCAGATCCATGATTTGTTCATCTTTATGAATGTGAGTCTGTCTACATTCTCAGTGGACAGCCGCGTGCGCTTATCTGTCAGCACACCAGAGAGAGAACGCTGGCTGCGGGGCACAACAAGATCTCCAAGGCGTGAGTGGCAAGCTCAGGCCATTTTTCCAGATTGGAAGCCGAAAATGAGCAAGGGTCCAGTGACACAGTCATGGCTTCGATGTTCACTTGGAGATACTCCTGTACCATCCTCTCTAGGCGTTGACTATGTGTCAGACTTCTTGTCTCCTGTGGCCTTGCAAAGGATGGTCTAAAAAATTGGTGAAACGATTCCACAAAATTGCTGTTACCAGCAGATCCGGTGTCACTGTTACGGTTTGAGTGATGAAGACTCGACAGTCCCATGGTTGGCAAGTTAGAACTGTGAGATTCACTACGTGCACCACTGGTGTATTGTGGAAAAGCAGATGTAAGATTCTGTAACAGCCTCTGTTGATACTCCTGCATGCGTGAATCCCTTTCTATTGTAGGAATTATTTCGGCAAATTTACTTTTGTACCGGGGATCTAAGAGTGTGGCAACCCAGAAGTCGGGATTACTTCGAATTCTGACAATCCGAAGGTCATGTTGCAGGTAGTGCAGCAAGAAGGCACTCATGTGTCTTGCGCATCCAGGAGGACCAAGTCCTTGTTGTGTTGGTGGCGAGGTAAGAATCATGCTTCCTTCCTCTGCCCTCTCCCCCCAACCTCGCACAACAGAAATGTGATCAAGGTCTCCCTCATCTGATGAGTCTTCCATGCCCATCGCCAGTTCGTCCTCCACTTCTTCCTCGGCTCCTGCACCTTCCTCAACAGTTTGGCTGCTACCATGCACCCTCGTTAATCCCTCTCCCCCACCCTCCCATGCCTGCCGCCTTGGTACTGCCGACCGTCTGAACCTTGGAGATGTTATCCCTTCCGCATACGACTCCTCCTGTACTTCCTCCCCCTCCTCTTGTCCCACCACCTGACTCCGAATACTGTTTAACGTGTGCTCCAGCATGTAAATGACCGGAATAGTCATGCTGATAATGGCATCGTCAGCACTAAACATCTTCGTCGCCATTTCAAAATTGTGCAGAAGCGTGCATAGGTCCCTGATCTGAGATCACCCCTGCAGTGTGATTTGCCCCACCTCTGGATCTCGTTGGCCCAGGCTTTATGTCATAACGTATTGCACCAGGGCTCGTCGGTGCTACCACAGTCGCTGCAACATGTGCAGAGTTGAATTCCATCGTGTCGGCACATCGCATTTCAGCCAGTGAACTGGAAGGCCCAATGACTTCTGTAGAGATGTAAGTCATTGAGCTGCGGGATGCAAACGGCGGAAGTGAGCACACAGCGACCGTGCCCTCTGCAGAAGGCCATCTAGTCCGGGATAGTGGGCTAAAAATTGCTGGACAACCAGGTTCAACACGTGAGCCATACAAGGCACGTGTGTGACATTGCCCCGGCGAAGGGCCGCACCCAGGTTTGCAGCATTGTCGCACACGGCCTTCCCTGGCTGCAGGTTCAGTGGAGACAACCACTCATGAAACTCGGTCTCCAGAGCTGACCACAACTCCTCAGCTGTGTGACTCACATTTCCCAGACATTTCAAAGTAAACACCGCCTGATGACGTTGAGCCCTGCTGCCAGCATAGTAAGGAGGTGTGCAGGATTCCTTCTGCGGAGTTAGAACCCGGGTGGCATTACCAGACAGGCTTTGGGTGCAGGTCGAGGACCGAGAAGAGGTTGAGGAGGCAGAAGCAGTGGAGGAACTTCTAGATAAAGAGAATTGACGCACAACTCGTGGGGACGGCAAGACTTAGACAGCAGCCCCTTGTCCTGCTGTAATCATAGTTACCCAGTGCCCAGTCAGCGACATGTAACGCCCCTGTCCATGCCTACTCGTCCAAGTGTCTGTGGTGAAATGCACCCTGTCACACACAGAGTTTCTCAAGGAAGCGGTGATGTTGTGTGCGACATGCTGGTGTAGCGCAGGCACAGCTTTCTTTCAGAAGTAGTGGCGACTGGGCATCTGGAACTGGGGCACATAAGGTCTTGAAAATCCTCTATGTCCACCAGGCGGAAAGGCAGCATTTCTGTAGCCAACTGCTTGCAGATGGTGAAATTCAACCTCTTAGCTTTGTCATGGCTAGGAGGAAATGGTCTTTTACTTGTCCACATCTGAGGGACCGAGGGCTGTCTGTTGTGCTTAGACGGGGTTGAGTAGGGTGTCCCCGGCAAACTGCCGGTCTGTGAGGAAGATGCAGGCGGACATGTTATGTTGCCTTGATCCAAAGGTGGTGCTCTCGATGTCGGAGAGCGCTCAACACCAGCAGGTGTTTCCATTTCCAAATGAACTGACGACTAGTGTTGAGCCACCCCCGTAGTGTTCGAGTTCGGTTCGGTTCGTCGAACACCTTCGAACACCGTTAAAACCAATGGCAGGCAAACAAAAACACATAGAAACACATAGAAAACACCTTCAAAGGTGTCCAAAAGCTGACAAACTGCTCTGAAGACACAACTAACACATGGAAAAGTGACAAGTACATATAGTCATGCGAAAAGAAAAGAGGTGGAGGAGTTAAAGGAGGGGGAGACACAGATATAGGCATGTCATGCCCTTCTAAAATCCAAAAAGTGAGAAGCCGACACGTTCAGTCCGCTCCTGCCCGTGCCACCTCCGTGTCGCCGGGATTGTGCCAGAGCCGCGGTGAACCCTGACGGCCAGCCCCCCTCTCCCAATACTGGTGCCTGTCCGCTGGTGGGTCGAGCGAGCCCCCCTGTGGTGGAGGCAGCTCTAAGCTTTTTAATTTAAATTGTCTCTCTAATTTGAATGAATACACTTTAAATCCATTTACAAGGATCTATTGGAGGGCAAGTCTCATGCCAGCAGCCGCGTAAATCCAGCTCCAGTAGCGTCCACTAAAGCTGCTGCAGTTAAAAAGCTTTTATAACGATCGAGCTCGGCTGTCCACCGCAAGGCATCCTATGCCAGTCCCAGCCCCTATGCCTTGGGGTGCCTCCTGATGCTCTTCACTGAGTATCCCGTGGTCCCGAAGCATTTCCTTTGAAAAAATTAAGTGTCAAAACTACAGGTGGTGTAGCTTGCTTAACTGCCAGGATAATCCGCTGACTAGCAGACACTGCTACTAGGCACAAAGTATTTCCTGGGCTAGATGCAGTTAAAAATTTGTAATTAGATACTCTCGTTGGATGCTGAGAAAGCATTCCATAGAGTCTCCTGGCACGCCATATATGATTCTCTTAAAAAGCTTGGGGTAGGAGTCTAGGGGACCCTTTTATAGCCAAAATCACGGCCCTGTATCGCAATACGTCACCTAGGCTGAAGATAAATGGAACTGTATTACCCTGAGGGCTCGGTTGCTACAGAGGTATTGCACCTCACCCAGAGGTGTGATATCTCACTCTCAGGTAAGGATGGAGTGTGGATCAGGACCCGACACCTGCATGCATTACACCACATTGCCGTGGGGCAGGGCTACCAATATGCCCCTGAGATGGGCACGACAGTCCCTGTCCCTGGCTGGAGTGGGGGGAGGGAACACTGAGGAAGGGGAACCCTGTAGTGCAGGAGCAGGGAGGAAGCAGTTCCTGGGTGCATTGAGAAGGGAGTATAAAAGGTGGGCACCATCTTAGTTCAGTGCAGAGAAGTCTGAGCAGAAGTGGCAGGGAGCAGGGGCTCTGCATGAGCTCTGCTCCGGAGGTGGGCCTAGTAACAGAGGCCCAGGCCTGGAAAAGGGAGAAGGAAGGAAG
Organism: Phyllobates terribilis; assembly: GCF_046119375.1. Classification (NCBI taxonomy): domain Eukaryota; kingdom Metazoa; phylum Chordata; class Amphibia; order Anura; family Dendrobatidae; genus Phyllobates; species Phyllobates terribilis. The sequence continues at coordinate 250,106,014 of NW_027362761.1, forward strand.
AGGAGCGGACAAGGCTCCAGGAACGAGGAATGAAGGGATCCCAGGGGTGCGGACGGGCGAGTCGCCACCGCACGCCCGAATCCACCTGCGTGGAGGGGTCAGGCCAAAGGGGGAGACCGGTCCCCGAAACTAGTGGAGGCAGGAAACGACCCTCAGCTAGAAACCGGAGGCTGTGACATTTTATGTGGCGCAGCCCCTCGCTACACCCGCTAGGAAGGCACCACATAGGGTCAGGGAAACTGGCGCCAAGTTTACCAAGAGGAGGCCCGAGGCAGCCGGACAGAAGGGTTGGTAAGAAAGGCCAGACAAAGGACACACAAAGGGGGTCCTGTGAAGCGCTCCAAAGTTATCTGGGAGTTGTCTGAGCCCCTCACTTGGTGAGCACAGTACGACGTGGGCAGCCGTTACCTGCAGACGTGGTCTGGATAATACGAACTGTGAGTAAAGGCCCTGGACTGCATCACTGACTCCGTGTCGTTACTGCTGCTGCCCTGCACCATCACCCCCATCCTCCGCATACACTGCCCTGAGGCTATACTCCTCCCGTGGGGAGTTATGCTACGCTCTGCTGCACCCACAACACCAGCCTCAGCGGTCTGCCCTGGAGCAGCGGTTCAATCTGACCGCAATCCACGGGTGGCGTAGTCGGACATTTAAACATCAAAACCACATAAATAGTTCCGCCACTGGTTTGACCGCCCTGAGCCACGGAACCGGGTCGCCGCCACGGAGACTACAACCACCAGCATCCACCAAAAAGGGTCCGGCTCCGGGTGTCCCAAGGCCCAGGGGGCGCGTCAGAACATTTTCATCACCTTTCACAATCACCAATGGGACAAGGCAGGGATGTTCTCTGTCCCCTCTCTTATACATCCTAGTGATGGAGCACCTGCTCTCATCAATTCGCCATAACCCCAATATTAGGTGGATTGAGGTGGGAGGCACCGAGTACAAGTGCTCTCTATTTGCTGATGATGTCCTAGTATATATCACTCAATCACATATATCCATCCATGCTGTTATGGCTGAAATAGATCACTTTGTTACATGGTCAAATTTTAAAATCAATGCAGCGAAGTCTGAGGCCCTCGATGTCTCCCTCCCCAAATCCATATAGGATTCCATCCAGTCCAACTTTCCCTTTGCCTGGCCCTCACAGGGTATCAAATACTTAGGAATTAATATTCATAGAGACCTCTCCCATCTATGTTATCTTAATTTTGGGCCCTTTATTGAACAACTCCATACAGACCACGGTTGGCAAGTTAGAACTGTAAGATTCACTACGTGAACCACTGGTGTTTTGTGGAAAAGCACATGTACACTGTGTTCCAAATTATTATGCAAAAAGTGTTTAGGAGTGATAAGGGAAGAATTTGTTTGTTTGTCAGTTAAACTCATTGATGGTGATGTGTGTCAGGGCTCTTTATATCACTGTAAGCAATTGCAGACACCTGTGCTAATTAGTTTGGCAGGTTGGTCCAATGAAAGGCAAGACTACTTAAGAAGGCTGTCTCACATTATTAAGCAGCCTACATTTTCTGCCAAAATGGGAAAGAAAAAGGATGTGTCGGCTGCTGAGAAGCAACAAATTGTGGAGTGTTTAGGTCAAGGCATGACTACAATCAACATTGTGCGATGATCAGGATGAAGTGTCTTGGCAATCAAGAAGTATGTAGCTGATTCACAGTACACACGTGTGCGTGCTGATAAGGGCAAATTGAGGACTCTTTCCTACAAGCAATTACGTCAGGTTAAAAGAGCAGCGGCAAAAAAGCCTTGTCATAGCAGCAGACAAGTTTTTGAAGCTGCTGGTGCCTCCAAAGTCCCCCGAACAACAAGATGCAGGGTCCTTCAGAGGTTTGCAGCTGTGCATACGCCATCCTGTCGACCTCCTCTATCCACTTCACACAAGCAGAAACGACTCCAGTGGGCCAAACATTACATGAAGACTGATTTCAAAACTGTTTTGTTCACGGATGAGTGCCGTGCAGCGCTCGATGGTCCAGATGGATGGAGTGGAGGATGGCTGGTTGATGGACACCCCACGCAAACACGGCTACAGCACCAACAAGGAGGAGGTGGAGTAATGTTTTGGGCTGGAATCATGGGGAGAGAGATTGTCGGCCCCTTTAGGATCCCTGATGGCGCTAAAGATGAACTCCATAATGTATGTGGATTTTCTCAAACAGCACTTCCTGCCATGGTTCAAGAAGAAGAACCGTGTATTTCACAGCAAGATCATTTTTTTGCATGATAATGCACCATCTCATGCTGCACATAAAACATCTGCATCTCTGGCTGATATGGGCATAAAAGGGGACAAACTTATGGTGTGACCCCCATGCTCCCCTGACCTCTACCCCATTCAGAACCTCTGGAGCATCATCAAAAGGAGTGTCTATGATGGCGGGAGGCAGTTCACATCTAAGCAACAGCTCTGGGAGGGTATTCTGTCCTCATGCAAAACAATTGAAGCAGAAACCATCCAAAACCTGACAAATTCAATGGACGAGAGAGTTCAGAAGCTCCTTTCGAACAACGGGTCCTATGTGAAAATGTAACATCACCTAGAATAAAGTTTTGAGTTGAAAACTGTTTGATTTCAGTTTCTAATAACCTGCTAATGCTTATAATTTCAAAAATGACCATTTTTTTGGTCTTTATTAAAATGAAAAGGTTGATCGAAAAGTTTGGCGGATCTAAGAGTGTGGCAACCCAGTAGTCATGATTACTTCGAATTCTGACAATATGAGGGTCATGTTGCAGGTAGTGCAGCAAGAAGGCACTTATGTGTCTTGCGCATCTCGGAGCCCCAAAATTATTTTCCGGGCTAGATGCAGCTAAAAATTATTATTAATTTTAAATCTGGTGGAGCTTAGTATAGATGGCCTAATAGAATCAGTGCTGCACACTGCTACAAAGCCCAAATTATTTTCCAGCCAAGATACAGATAAACATGATTAGTAATTTTAAATCTGGTGGAGCTTATTATAGATGGCCTAATAGAATCAGTGCTGCACACTGCTACAAAGCCCAAATTATTTTCCAGCCAAGATACAGATAAACATGATTAGTAATTTGAAAGCTTAAAACGGTTGGTAGGGTGATTTTAACCAATCATCCATCTTTTACTCTCCCCAGGATGACACAGGGGTAGAAAAGTCATTTCGGATCCATGATTTGTTCATCTTTATGAACGTGAGTCTGTCTACATTATCAGTGGAGAGCCGCGTGCGCTTATCTGTCAGCACACCACCAGCAGCGCTGAACACACGTTCAGACAGAACGCTGGCTGCGGGGCATGACAAGATCTCCAAGGCGTAAGTGGCTAGCTCCGGCCATTTATCCAGATTGGAAGCCCAAAAAGAGCAAGGGTCCAGTTACACAGTCATGGCTTCAATGTTTACTTGGAGATACTCCTGTACCATCGTCTCTAGGCGTTGACTATGTGTCAGACTTCTTGTCTCCTGTGGCCTTGCAAAGGATGGGCCAAAAAAGTGGTGAAATGATTGCGCAAAATTGATGTTACCAGCAGATACTGTGGTTCTGTTATGGTTTGAGTGCTGAACACTTGACGGTCCCACGGTTGGCAAGTTGGAACTGTGAGATTCACTACGTGCACCACTGGTGTTTTGTGGAAAAGCACATGTAAGATTCTGCAACAGTCTCTGCTGATACTCCTGCATGCGTGCATCCCTTTCTATGGCAGGAATAATTTCTGCAAATTTACTTTTGTACCGGGGATCTAACAGTGTGGCAACCCAGTAGTCGGTATTACTTTGAATTCTGACAATCCGAGGGTCATGTTGCAGGTAGTGCAGCAAGAAGGCACTCATGTGTGTTGCGCATCCACGAGCACCAAGTCCCTGTTGTGTTGGTGGCGAGGTAACAATCATGCTTCCTTCCTCTGTCCTCTCCCCCCAACCTCGCACAACAGAAATGTGATCAAGGTCTCCCTCATCTGATGAGTCTTCCATCAGTTCGTCCTCCACTTCTTCCTGGGCTCCTGCACCTTCCTCACTAGTTTGGCTGCTACCATGCGCCCTGGTAAAACCATCTCCCCCATCCTCACATGCCTGCCGCCTTGGTGCTGCCGACCGTCTGGACCTTGCAGATGTTAGCCCTTCCGCATACAACTCCTCCTCCTCTACTTCCTCCACCTCCTCTTGTGCCACCACCTGACTCCGAATTCTGTTTAACATGTGCTCCAGCATGTAAATCACCGGAATAGTCATGCTGATAATGGCATCGTCAGCACTAAACATCTTCGTCGCCATTTCAAAACTGTGCAGAAGGGTGCATAGGTCCCTGATCTGAGACCACTCCTCCAGCGTGATTTGCCCCATGTCTGGATCTCGTTGGCCCAGGCTATACGTCAGAACGTATTGCACCAGGGCTTGTCGGTGCTGCCACAGTCGCTGCAACATGTGCAGAGTTGAATTCCACCGGGTAGGCACATAGCATTTTAGCCGGTGAAGTGGCAGGCCCAACGACTTCTGTAGAGATGTAAGTCGCTGAGCTGCGGGATGCGAACGGCGGAAGTGAGCACACAGCGACCGTGCCCTCTGCAGAAGGCCATCTAGTCTGGGATAGTGGGCTAAAAATTGCTGGACAACCAGGTTCAACACACGAGCCATACAAGGCACGTGTGTGACATTGCCCCGGCGAAGGGCCGCACCCAGGTTTGCAGCATTGTCGCACACGGCCTTCCCTGGTTTCAGGTCCAGTGGAGACAACCATTCATGAAATTGGTTCTCCAGAGCTGACCACAACTCCTCAGCTGTGTGACTCACATTTCCCAGACATTTCAAAGTAAAAACCGCCTGATGACGTTGAGCCCTACTGCCAGCATAGTAAGGAGGTGTGCAGGATCCCTTCTGCGCAGTTAGAAAGCTTGTGGCATGACCAGACAGGCTTTGGGTGCAGGTGGAAGACCGAGAGGAGGTTGAGGAGGCAGAAGCAGTGGAGGAACTTTGACATAAAGAGGATTGACGCACAACTCGAGGGGACGGCAAGACTTGGACAGCAGCCCCTTGTCCTGCTGTCACCATAGTTACCCAGTGCCCAGTCAGCGACATGTAACGCCCCTGTCCATGCCTACTCGTCCAAGTGTCTGTGGTGAAATGCACCCTGTCACACACAGAGTTTCTCAAAGAAGCGGTGATGTTGTGTGCGACATGCTGGTGGAGCGCAGGCACACCTTTCTTTGAGAAGTAGTGCCGACTGGGCATCTGGTACTGGGGCACTGCGACGGACATAAGGTCTCGAAAATCCTTTGTGTCCACCAGGCGGAAAGGCAGCATTTCTGTAGCCAAGAGCTTGCAGATGGTGAAATTCAACCTCTTAGCTTTCTCATGGCTAGGAGGAAATGGTCTTTTACTTGTCCACATCTGAGGGACCGAGGGCTGGCTATTGTGCTTAGACGGGGTTGATAAGTGTGTCCCCGGCAAACTGCCGGTCTGTGAAGAAGATGCAGGCGGACATGTTAGGTTGCCTTGATCCAAAGGTGGTGCTATCGATGTCGGACAGCGCTCAAAACCAGCTGGTGTTACCACCTCCAAAGAAAATGATGACCTGCCAATCACGCTGGCTGTTGCGGGTAAAGAGGTGGCAGGTCAGCGCCCCAAAACAGGTGTGACTGCTGTCCCCCCAGTCACAGAGGATGAAGAGGCCGCGGATGCACAAGATATGGCAGACGGTGGTTGGCCCGGCCGGCTAGGCCGCATTGTAGCACACTGAGCTTCCCACTGCAACTTATGCTTCATGTCCATGTGCCGGTTCATGCATGAAGTACTCAAACTATGTATTTTTTGGCCTATACTTAGCTTTTGCTGACAAATGTTACAGATAACACGAGTTGGGTCATCTTTATCGATCTGAAAAAATGCCCAGGCTATGCAAGGCTTAGCACCCATGCGACCTGAAGAGCCACCACGACTTGTGGTGAGAGGCAGAGTTGTGTTTGAGGATGCAGTTGTTGACGTGCTTCCAGTACTACGTCTCTGTCCAGGAAGGCGCAACCTGACCTCGTCGTCACTAGCATCTTCCTCCACCTCCTCTGCTGACCTCATCTCTTGGCTGACTGTGGGTTGACAGTAAGTGGGATCTCCAACCTCATCATCATCACCCTGTGCGTTATCACACCCGTCGTCCTCAGAGCCAACCTGTTCCTGCCCTGACAAAAAACTAAAGTTGTCGCTCCAATCAGGTATTTGAGTCTCATCATCGTCTTCCTCATTGTCTCCACCAACAGAAGTTACAGTTTGGGAATGAGGGTCTACATTATGGTCAGAACCTTCAGCGTCTGGTCCTGGATCCGACTCATAAAGATTCTGGGCATCAGTGCAGATCATTTCCTCGTCTGGATTCACAGAAGCGCTGGAGTCGACCTCTGATTCCCAGGCTATAGTATGAGTAAACAGCTCTGCAGACTCAACCATCTGTTCTACCTCATACTCAGACGGGCAGCTGGAGATTTGGGAGCTGTGAGGAAGCAAGTGCGATTGGGGTGACACCTTTGAGGACTGGAGTATTTGTGATGTTGAAGTTGATGTGGAGGAGAGCCCACTTAAAGGAGCACTTGATATCCGTTGAAGCACCTGCTGTTTTTGTGCCTCATCTGGAATTTGTAGCGATTGGCGTGGCCGTAAGAAAGGGATCTTATCACATTGTCCGCTAAAAGAAGTAGACATTTTAGTTTGGCTGGAAGATGGTCTTTCTTCTGCAGATGTTACTGTTGCTTTAACACCTACCCCACGGACACAACCTTTTTTCCCCTTCCCAACACGCCTATTCCCCTTTCCACCAGCAGCAGGCCTTTTTCCACTCATTTTGGTGGTTAACTAATTCACAACTCTGGAGTTGTTTGCACAAAAAAACAATGGATGGGAACCGAGCAGAGCTGAGTGGCCAAACTGTGGTATTAGGCCAAAAGTATTGGCTGGGTTAGATGCAGAAAAAAATTATATTCAATTTGCAACCTGATGGAGGTCAGTATAGATGGACTAATAGAGAAAGTCCCACACACTGCTAGAAGGCCAAATATTTTTTCAGAGCTAGATGCAGAAAAAAAATTATATTCAGTTTGCAACCTGATGGAGGTCAGTATAGATGGACTAATAGAGAAAGTCCCACACACTGCTAGAAGGCCAAATATTTTTTCAGAGCTAGATGCAGAAAAAAATTATATTCAGTTTGCAACCTGATGGAGGTCAGTATAGATGGACTAATAGAGAAAGTCCCACACACTGCTAGAAGGCCAAATATTTTTTCAGAGCTAGATGCAGAAAAAAATTATATTCAGTTTGCAACCTGATGGAGGTCTGTATAGATGGATTAATAGAACAAGTCCCACACACAGCTAGAAGCCCAATATTTTTTCAGAGGTAGATGCAGAAAAAAATATATTCAGTTTGCAACCTGATGGAGGTCAGTATAGATGGACTAATACAACAAGTCCCACACACAGCTAGAAGCCCAATATTTTTTCAGAGCTAGATGCAGAAAAAAATTATATTCAATTTGCAACCTGATGGAGGTCAGTATAGATGGAGTAATAGAACAAGTCCCACACACAGCTAGAAGCCCAAATATTTTTTCAGAGCTAGATGCAGATAAAAATTATTTTTAATTTGCAACCTGATGGAGGTCAGTATAGATGGACTAATAGAGAAAGTCCCACACACTGCTAGAAGGCCAAATATTTTTTCAGAGCTAGATGCAGAAAAAAATTATATTCAGTTTGCAACCTGATGGAGGTCTGTATAGATGGATTAATAGAACAAGTCTCACACACAGCTAGAAGCCCAATATTTTTTCAGAGGTAGATGCAAAAAAAAATATATTCAGTTTGCAACCTGATGGAGGTCAGTATAGATGGACTAATACAACAAGTCCCACACACAGCTAGAAGCCCAATATTTTTTCAGAGCTAGATGCAGAAAAAAATTATATGCAATTTGCAACCTGATGGAGGTCAGTATAGATGGAGTAATAGAACAAGTCCCACACACAGCTAGAAGCCCAAATATTTTTTCAGAGGTAGATGCAGAAAAAAATTATATTCAGTTTGCAACCTGATGGAGGTCTGTATAGATGGATTAATAGAACAAGTCCCACACACTGCTACAAGCCCAATATTTTTTCAGAGGTAGATGCAGAAAAAAATATATTCAGTTTGCAACCTGATGGAGGTCAGTATAGATGGACTAATAGAGAAAGTCCCACACACTGCTAGAAGGCCAAATATTTTTTCAGAGCTAGATGCAGAAAAAAATTATATTCAGTTTGCAACCTGATGGAGGTCAGTATAGATGGACTAATAGAGAAAGTCCCACACACTGCTAGAAGGCCAAATATTTTTTCAGAGCTAGATGCAGAAAAAAATTATATTCAATTTGCAACCTGATGGAGGTCAGTATAGATGGACTAATAGAATGATGCTATGCCCAAAAGATTTTACTTCACTAGGTGCAGTAAAAAAATTGGTATTCTATACACAGGTGGTATATCTTGCAACACAGATAGGCTACTCCACTGACTAACACACTCTGCAATAGGCCAAAAAGGATTAGCTTTGCTAGATTCAGCCAAATGCTGTGAAAAAAACTTGCACAGCACTGGCACAGACCTGCCTGGCAAAAACTGATAGGAACTGATGTAACCTAGTCCTGAAAAGGACTCCAATTACAATTAGTCTTTACTCCCACAACCTACCTATTTAAGAGCACAGACCTGCCTGATAAAAGTCGTAGGAAATGCTGTAACCTAGTCCTTAAAAGGACTGCAATCACAACTATTCCCTACTCCCAAGCTATCTGTAGATTTGTGCGAAAATTGGCTTGAAATTAACAAGGTATAGCGCACACAGCAACAGCGGTGCCGTCTAACACGCAGCTGCAGCAGTGAGAAAATGGTGGCGACGGGGAAAATGGCTTGGTCTTATAGGGCAAGGACATGTGACATACACTGCCAATGACACATGCCCTTGCTTGTGTGAAAAAAAGCATTTCTCTCCGTGTGTGCGCTGCTGATAGGCTGACAGATTGCACCTCCCCACTGTAAATGCGGGAAAGAGAAAAAAAAATGGAGATCTTCATTATTCCTGCAGAGATCCATCCCCTGCCCCTCCCCCCACCCCGCTGTACACTCAAACTGCGTATTAACATTAATTTTCATCATTACTGAGAAAAAATCCAGTTATGATTTTGGTGCACGAACAGTTATCGAACATAACCTCGAACAGCCGAATTTTTCTCAAATCGTTCGTGTTCGCCGAACGGCTCGAACACCGCCCAAAACAGCTCGAATTTGAGATTGGCGAACAGTTCGAGTAGAACAACGCTCATCTCTACTGACGACCTGCCAATCTCACTGGCTGTTGCGGGTAAAGAGGTGGCAGGTCTGCGTCCAAAAACATGTGTGACTGCTGTCCCCCCAGTCACAGAGGATGAAGAGGCTGCGGATGCACAAGATGGGGCAGACGGTGGTTGCCCCAGCCCGCTAGGCCGCATTGTAGCACAGTGAGCTTCCCACTGCAACTTATGCTTCATATCCATATTTTGGCCTCTACTTAGCCTTTGGTGACAAATGTTACAGATAACATGAGTTGGGTCATCCTTTGCGATCTCAAAAAATGCCCAGGCTATGCAAGGCTTAGAGCCCATGCGACCTGAAGAGCCACCACGACTTGCGGTCAGAGGCAGAGTTGTGGTTGAGGATGAAGTTGTTGACGTGCTTCCAGTACTCCGTCTCTGTCCAGGAAGGCGCAACCTAACCTCGTCGTCACTAGCATCCTCCTCCACCTCCTCTGCTGACCTCATCGACTGGCTGACTGTGGGTTGACAGTAAGTGGGATCTCCAACCTCGTCATCATCACCCTGTGTGTTCTCACACCCGTAGTCCTCAGAGCCAACCTCTTTCTGCCCTAACCGAAAAGTCAAGTTGTCGCTCCAATCAGGTATCTGAGTCTCATCATCGTCTTCCTCATTGTCTCCACCAACAGGAGTTACAGTTTGGGAACGAGGGTCTACATTATGCTCAGAACCTTCTTCATCTGGGCCTGGATCCAACTCATGAACATTCTGGGCAACAGTGCAGATCATTTCCTCGTCTGGATTCACAGAAGCTCTGGAGCAGACCTCTGATTCCCAGGCTATAGTATGAGTAAACAGCTCTGCAGACTCAACCATCTGTGTTACCCCATACTCAGATGGGCAGCTGGAGACTTGGGAGCTGTGAGGAAGCAAGTGCGATTGGGGTGACATCTCTGAGGACTGGAGTATTTGTGATGTTGAAGTTGAGGTGGAGGAGAGCCCATTTGAAGGAGCACTTGATATCCTTTGAAGCACCTGCTGTTTTTGTGCCTCATCTGGAATTTGTTGTGATGGGCGTGTCCGTAAGAAAGGGATCATATCACATTGTCCACGAAAAGAAGTAGACATCTTAGTTTGGCTGGAAGATGATTTTTCTTCTGCAGATGTTACTGTTGCTTTACCACCTACCCCACGGACACAACCTTTTTTTCCCTTTCCAACACGCCTATTCCCCTTTCCACCAGCAGCAGGCCTTTTGCCACTCATTTTGGTGGTTAACTAATTGGCAACTCTGGAGTTGTCTGCACAAAAAACAATGAATGGAAACCGAGCAGAGCTGAATGGCCAAACTGTGGTACTAGCCCAAAAGGATTGGCTGGGTTAGATGCAGTAAAACTATTTTATTAGATACACAGGCGGTGTAGCTTGCTTCACAGCTGTGCTACTCCAATGACTACGAAAAAACTGCTACTAGGCCCAAAAGGATTTCCTGGGTTAAATGCAGTAAAAAATTAGAATTAGATACACAGGCGGTGTTGCTTCCTTCACAGATGGGCTACTCCGCTGACTACGAGACACTGCTACTATGCCCAAAAGGATTTACTGGGTTAGATGCAGTAAAAAATTGTTATTAGATACACAGGTGGTGTAGCTTGCTTCACAGTTGGGCTACTCCCCTGACTACCAGACACTGCTACTAGGCCCAAAAAGATTTCCTGGGTTAGATGCAGTAATAAATTAGAATTAGATACACAGGCGGTGTAGCTTCCTTCACAGGTGGGCTACTCCGCTGACTACCAGACACTGCTACTAGGCCCAAAAAGATTTCCTAGGTTAGATGCAGTAAAAACTTAGAATTAGATACACAGGCGGTGTAGCTTCCTTAACAAGTGGGCTACTCCGCTGACTACCAGACACTGCTACTAAGCCCAAAAGGATTTCCTGGGTTAGATGCAGTAAAAAATTAGAATTAGATACACAGGCGTTGTAGCTTCCTTCACAGGTGGGCTACTCCGCTGACTGCCAGACACTGCTACTAGGCCCAAAAAGATTTCCTGGGTTAGATGCAGTAAAAAATTAGAATTAGATACACAGGCTGTGTAGCTTCCTTCACAGGTGGGCTACTCCGCTGACTACGAGACACTGCTACCAGGCCCAAAAAGATTTCCTGGGTTAGATGCAGTAAAAAATTAGAATTAGATACACAGGCGGTGTAGCTTCCTTCACAGGTGGGCTACTCCGCTGACTACCAGACACTGCTACTAGGCCCAAAAAGATTTCCTGGGTTAGATGCAGTAAAAAATTAGAATTAGATACACAGGCAGTGTAGCTTCCTTCACAAGTGGGCTACTCCGCTGACTACGAGACACTGCTACTATGCCCAAAAGGATTTACTGGGTTAGATGCAGTAAAAAATTGTTGTTAGATACACAGGGGGTGTAGCTTGCTTCAGATGGGCTACTGCACTGACTACCAGACACTGCTACTAGGCCCAAAAGGATTTCCTTCGTTAGATGCAGTAAAAAATTTGAATTAGATATACAGGCGGTGTAGCTTCCTTCACAGGTGGGCTACTCCGCTGACTACCAGACACTGCTACTAGGCCCAAAAAGATTTCCTGGGTTAGATGCAGTAAAAATTAGAATTAGATACACAGGTAGTGTAGGTTCCTTCACAGGTGGGCTACTCCGCTGACTACGAGACACTGCTACTATACCCAAAAGGATTTACTGGGTTAGATGCAGTAAAAAATTATTAGATACACTGGTGGTGTAGCTTGCTTCAGATGGGCTACTCCAGTGACTACCAGACACTGCTACTATGTCCAAAAGGATTTCCTGGGTTAGATGCAGTAAAAGATTAGAATTAGATGCACAGGCTGTGTTGCTTCCTTCACAGGTGGGCTACTCCGCTGACTACCAGACACTGCTATTAGGCCCAAAAAGATTTCCTGGGTTAGATGCAGTAAAAAATTTGAATTAGATACACAGGCGGTGTAGCTTCCTTCACAGGTGGGCTACTCCGCTGACTACCAGACACTGCTACTAGGCCCAAAAAGATTTCCTGGGTTAGATGCAGTAAGAATTAGAATTAGATACACAGGCGGTGTAGCTTCCTTAACAGGTGGGCTACTCCGCTGACTACGAGACACTGCTACTATGCCCAAAAGGATTTACTGGGTTAGATGCAGTAAAAAAATGTTATTAGATACACAGGTGGTGTAGCTTGCTTCAGATGGGCTACTCCACTGACTACCAGACACTGCTACTATGTCCAAAAGGATTTCCTGGGTTAGATGCAGTAAAAAATTAGAATTAGATACACAGGTGGTGTAGCTTCCTTCACAGGTGGGCTACTCTGCTGACTACCAGACACTGCTATTAGGCCCAAAAAGATTTCCTGGGTTAGATGCAGTAAAAAGTTAGAATTAGATACACAGGCGGTGTAGCTTCCTTCACAGGTGGGCTACTCCGCTGACTACCAGACACTGCTGCTAGGTCCAAAAAGATTTCCTGGGTTAGATGCAGTAAAAAATTAGAATTAGATACACAGGCTGTGTAGCTTCCTTCACAGGTGGGCTACTCCGCTGACTACCAGACACTGCTACTAGGCCGAAAAAGATTTCGCGGGTTAGATGCAGTAAAAAATTAGAATTTGATACACAGGCGATGTAGCGTCCTTCACAGGTGGGCTACTCCGCTGACTACGAGACACTGCTACTATGCCCAAAAGGATTTACTAGGTTAGATGCAGTAAAAAATTGTTATTAGATACACAGGTGGTGTAGCTTGCTTCAGATGGGCTACTCCACTGACTACCAGACACTGCTACAGGCCCAAAAGGATTGGCTGGCTTAGATGCAGTAAAAAATTGGTATTAGATACACAGGTGGTGTAGCTTGCAACACAGATAGGCTACTCCAATGACTAACAGACACTGCTACAGGCCTAAAAGGATTGGCTGAGCTACATTTCGCCAAATGCTGTGAAAAACACTTGCACAGCACTGGCACAGACCAGCCTGGCAAAAAGTGCTATGAACTGCTGTAACCTAGCCCTCAAAAGGGCTGAAATTAGAACTAGTCCCTACTCCCTAAACCTATCTCTCTATGTAACTGGAAATTCGCTCGCAATTCACACAGTTACACTGTATAGCGCCCACAGCAGCAGTGGTGCCGTCTAACACTCAGCTGCAGCAGTGAGAAAATGGTGGCGATGGGGAGAATGGCTGGGTTTTATAGGGCAAGGACATGTGACATACACAGCCAATGACACATGCCCTTGCTTGTGTGAAAAAAAAGCACTTCGCTGCGTGTGTGCGCTGCTGATAGGCTGACAGACTGCACCGCCCCACTGTAAATGCGGGAAAGAAAAAAAAAATGGAGATCGGCATTATTTCTGCAGAGATCCATCCCCTGCCCCTCCCCCCGCTCACTCTACACTGAAACTGTCTATTAACATTGATTAACAGTATTACTGTGAAAAAATCCAGCTACGCTTTTGGTGCACGAACATAACCTCGAACAGCCAAATTTTTTGCAAATCATTCGAGTTCGTCAAACGATTCGAACACTGCCCAAAACAGCTCGAATTTGAGATTGGCAAACAGTTTGAGTCGCTCATCTCTAGTTAAGATGGTCAAGTCTCACCAGGAGGTCCGCCACGCCGAGGGGAGTTGCTTCTACTGTGGCGGTACAGAGCATCTTATCCGCTCCTGTCCGGTGAGACCGGGAAACTCCAGTGTCTAGGACCACTCAGAGAGGTCGTCCTAGGCAAAAGTTCTTCCTCTCCACCCTTGACTCTGTCCGTTTTGGTTACCAGTGGTGAGACCCGCTTGTTCGAGACTGCCTATCTGGATTCCGGAGCCGCTGGGAACCTCATTCAACAGGCCTTTGTGGAGCGATATCAGATTCCTACCATACGTCTGGCTGATCCTTTAGCGGTTTCCTCTGTGGATGGAAAGCTTCTCTCTGAGACCATCTTGTTTGTCACTGAACCTATAACTCTTCAGGTGGGAATGCTACATTCGGAGAGGATCTCCTTTTACGTGCGGTCCGGTCTCTCTCATCCCCTTTTGCTTGGCCTGCCTTGGTTACGGAGACATGAGCCTGTCCTGAATTGGAGCTCGGGTGAGGTGCTCAATTGGGGTCAGGAATGTAATAAGTCCTGTCTGACTCCGCTTCATCCTGCTCAACCTCCGTCTACTCCAGCTAACCTACCTGGCCTGCCGGCACCCTACTGGTCATATGCGGACGTTTTTGATAAAAAGGAGCAAGAGACACTACCACCTCATAGGCCGTATGATTGCCCCATCGACCTAATACCTGGTGCTTCACTTCCTTGAGGGCGAATCTACCCCTTGTCGCTGGCCGAGACGTATTCTATGTCTGAGTACATAGAAGAGAATCTTGCTAGGGGATTTATCCAGAAATCCACCTCTCCAGCTGGAGCAGGATTCTTCTTCATCAAAAAGAAAGACGGCTCTCTTCGTCCATGTATCGACTATAGGGCCTAAACCAGATCACCATCAAAAATAAGTACCCCCTGCCTCTCACCTCGGAGCTGTTGAACCACCTAAAAGGCGCGAAGATCTTCAGTAAGCTCGATCTTCATGGGGCGTACAATCTGGTCCGGATTCGCCAGGGAGACGAGTGGAAGACGGCATTCAACACTTGGGATGGTCACTACGAATACCTCATCATGCCCTTCGGTCTCTGTAATGCTCCAGCCATCTTCCAGGAGTTAGTGAATGACATCTTCCGAGATCTCCTGTATTCCTGCATGGTGGTGTACGTGGATGATATCTTGGTGTTCTCCCCTGATCTCCCCTCTCACCGGAGGGATGTTCGTCAGGTACTACTGAGGCTCCGGAAGAATCGCCTGTATGCAAAGTACGAGAAATGCCTCTTTGAGCAGACCTCCCTAAAATTTTTGGGCTATATCATCTCTGAGACCGGACTGCAGATGGATCCCGAGAAGGTGTCTGCCATTTTAAAGTGGCCCCCTGACCTGAGGGGTTGAAGGCTATTCAGCGGTTTCTGGGATTCGCTAACTATTACCGCCTCTTCATTCCTCATTTCTCTTCCCGGACTGCTCCCATCTCTGCTCTCACCTGTAAAGGAGCAAATCCCAGGGAATGGACTTCGAGACCGAAAGTGTCTTTGTCTCTCTTAAACAAGCCTTCTCCCCCGCTCCAGTGTTACATCGTCCAGATTGCAATAAACAGTTATTTCTGGAAGTTGATGCCTCTTCCTCCGGGGCCGGAGCAGTGCTCACCCAGAAATCCTCGTCCGGGCGAATGGTGACCTGCGGCTTCTTTTCCAAACTATTTTCTCCGTCAGAGCGCAAGTACTCCATAGGAGAGCGAGAATTGCTGGCCATCAAACTAGCGCTGGATGAGTGGCGCTACTTGCTTGAGGGTGCTCTGCACTCGGTGGTCATCTACACTGACCATAAAAACCTTGCTTACTTGCAGACCGCCCAAAGACTAAATCCGCGTCAGGCCAGGTGGTCTTTGTTCTTTGCTCGTTTCAGTTTCACTCTCCATTACCGCCCGGCAGACAAGAATATTAAAGCTGACGCTCTATCCCGCTCTTTCCTGTCTACCGACCAAGAGGAGGAGCATCTACACATCATTGACCCCACCAGAATAATGACTGTTGCTCCGTTTGACCTGTCTCATCTACCTCCTGGTATGACCTTTGTAGCGGCTCAGGATAGGAAGAGGGTCTTACTCTGGGGCCATTCGTCCAAGCTGGCTGGCCATGCCGGCCAGAGGAAGACACTTCTGCTCATTGCCCGGCACTATTGGTGGCCCACCCTGCGCAAGGATGTTGCAGATTTTGTCGCGGCTTGTTCCTCTTGTACCCGTAACAAGATACCTAGGCACCTTCCAGCCGGTCGTCTCCTTCCTCTTCCCGTGCCTTCCGCTCCATGGCAACATATTGCAATGGATTTCATCACAGATCTCCCGGTATCGGCCGGTTGTACTTTCATTTGGGTGGTCGCCGACCGCTTCTCCAAGATGGCTCACTTCATTCCTCTGCCTGGTCTTCCTTCTGCACCTGTGCACTTTATCCGTCACATCTTCCGTCTCCACAGCTTACCCCTCCACATTGTCTCGGACCGAGGAGTTCAGTTCATTTCTCGCTTTTGGAGAGCCACGTGCAAGCTGCTGGATGTCTCTTTGGATTTCTCTTCCGCCTATCATCCTCAGTCCAATGGTCAAGTGGAACGTATCAATCAGATCCTTACCAGCTTTCTTCGGCACTTTGTCAACGCTCACGATAGCGATTGGGTAGAACTTCTGCCCTCGGCCGAGTTTTCTTATAACAACCATGTGAGTGAGTCCTCTGCTAAGTCTCCGTTCTTTGTGGTTTACGGTCGACACCCCCGAATTCCGTTTCCCGTCTCTTCTTCAGTGGACAATCCTGCCGCGGAGTCTCTCGTCAGTGACTTTTCTGTGATTTGGGAAGACACTAGATCTATGCTTCTTCAGTCCTCCGAGCGGATGAAGAAGCATGCTGATAAGAGGCATCTGGATCCGCCTCTATTTCGTCCGGGAGACAAGGTCTGGCTTTCCTTGAAATATGTCCGTCTCAAGATACCATCATACAAGTTGGGCCCGCATTTCATTGGTCCTTTCGAGATTTTGAACCAAATAAATCCAGTGGCGTACAAGCTGAAACTCCCTGCCTCCTTACGGATTCCCAATTCCTTTCATGTGTCTCTCCTCAAGCCTGTTGTCCTTAATCCTTTCTCTGACGATCCAGGTACCACTCCAGCTCCAGTCTCCGCTGAGGACGTTTTTGAGGTAGAGAATATTTTGGCCATCAAGAGGGTAAGAGGAAAGACTTTCTTTCTTGTGGATTGGAAGGGGTTTAGTCCTGAGGAGAGGTATTGGGAGCCCAGGGAGAACATTCATGCTTCTCGTCTTCTTGAAAAATTTCTTGCGGGCCTACAGAAGAGGGGGCATAAAGGGGGGGGTACTGTATCGTCGGCGTCTCTGCCTCCTGCCGGGCAGAGACGCCGATCCCTTCACCGCCGCGGTCCCGGTCCGGCGTCCTCCGGCTCCCCTCCTGCGCCTGCCCGGGGTGCAGTTCCCCGGGCACTATACTTAGGGCGCGCGCGTGTGCGCTCCCTCCCTCTTAAAGGGGCCGCGCGCCGTCCTAAAGAGTCTCTGGCCAATGGCCCGAAGGACTGCCCTTATATAAGGCATCTCCTCCAAAATGGAGGTGCCTGTGCAAGATTATTGTTTGTGTGCTAACACTCTCCTCAGTCCTCAGGTTCCAGTGCCTGCCAGCCTGTCTATCAGCCGTGCCCACCAGCCTGTCTATCAGCCGTGCCCGCCTGCCTGCCTACCGGCCGTGCCCGCCTGCTTGTCTACCCGCATCACCTGCCTGTCTACCAGCCATGCTCATCTGCTGTGCCTGTCGGCCTCGGCCATCAGTCCCATGGGAGTCGCCCACTCTCACACAAGGTCGGTCCCAGAGTGGCACCTGGTTCACCTTCCTGGTCCCTCCTTGGTTCACAGAGTCGACTAAGCCGCCGTGTGGCCAGGGTCGGTCCGGGTAGGCACTTAGTTACGCCCCTCTGGTACCTCCTTGTATCACAGCACAGAGGTTCCACCACCCGGATTCGTAACATGTATTACTGTATTAAAGCACCACTCCAGGGCTTTTTTTGTTATTTTGGCTCTGGAGTGGTGCTACTAATCTAAATTCACTGACCCTAGTCTCAAACTTACCAGCCGCTATCTTCTTCTGTTATCGGCACCTCTCTGGTCGGTCTCCAGCAGTTTGTAACCTGCTAGAAAGCTCCAGTGTTTGCTGGGTGATCCGGAGGTCACATCTCAATGTAAGTCTATGAGATCTAGAACGAGGCCAGAACAAGGTTCTCATAGACTTGCATTGAGAGCTTGTGACTATTACCTTTGACTTCCCGTCAGCCTGAAGATGCGGTCACAGATGGTGGCCGGTTATCAGAGTGGCGCTAGGAACAGGTGAAGATGGCGGCGGGTAAGTATAAGACTAGGGGCAGAGAACTTACAGTACATTAGCTTCACCACTCCAGCGCTGAAATAAAAAAAATGCTTGAGTGCTGCTTTAATGTAGACGTGTGAGAAATGATGTAGCCACGATACAAAGGGCTGTTTTACAAGAATAATTACTTGATGAAACTCTAAGCAACCGTAAGTGACATTAAGTAACTGAGCCAATGCTAGAATAAACATTGAGCACAGATCTGAGCCAATGCTAGAATAAACATTGTAATAACCCATAAAAGTAATGGAGTGTAAAAATGACATATTCTCTTTTTATGAAACTTCCGTAACATAAAATTCTTAGATTTTATTGTGCTACCAATATATTGTCCTACAACTTAAAAGTGACAAACAGTGCAATGTGAATGAGACAAAGAAATAAGCATTAGTAAGTATCTTTATTGAATCATACACATGATATTAAAACCAATGCAAATTGATCACTTGGTAGGAAGTGTGACATCCCCAGAGGGAGACGAGACGGAGGATGCAATTTGTCCACCAGAGAATGAGAGGTGCAATAAGCTACAGGCGAACGCACTATGAGGTGCCAAAATAAATCAGAGGTGAAGTAGATGAAAACCAAAATAGTATTTATTCACACAAGAAGGATGGATAAATAAGTATTCAATAAAATAATTGTTATATGGCATATAAAAAAAAGGTCATACAATGTAGCAGTGCCGCATAATGTCACTAGAGGGCAAGAGAAGCAGGCTTCTGATTTGCTTCCACTTTACTTCTGTCTCACATATCTGTGACTTTGGGATAAATTTGAGTAAAATCATGCTGTGCAATACGAAATTATATTGTGGTATCAGGACTATATACATTCTGGTATTGGGACTATAAAATCATGGATAACTTTTCATGTACATCCTCCAATGTGGTGTACAACGTACGAGGTGCCCGGAAGGTGTCTATATTGGGGAAACCATGCAAAAACTACACACAGACACACAATCAGGAATGAACTGGACACGCCTGTGGGAAAACATTTCTCTGGACCAAGACACTGTATGACAGATCTAAAAGTCTTAATACCAAAAAGGCACTTTAAGGATGACAGAAAGAACATTTTGTGAATTCAAACTGATAAGAATGTTCAATTCCTTGACAGTAGGACTCAATTTAACACCTGGATTTATGACTCACTACATGGAACAATTCACACCTCCACCAGAGGAACTCTAGATAATTAAACATTCCCATAGCCTTTTTATTTGTAAGGAAAACCCCTAATTTGATTTCCTTGGCTTATCATTTGCAGGCATCACCCCTTACACCTCATGAACAATTGTCCTGTTGTAATATCTCTTAAATGTTTGTGCTTTTGTCTTATCAATTAATTTCTATTTCTGCCTGAAGAAGGAGCCTCTGTGCTCTGAACGCTGCAAATATATATATTTTTTTATGGTTAGCCAATAAAGGTATCACTCCGAGAATACTTTTGTCATTTTTGAGCATAAAAGTATTTACATCAGTGAAAACATGTGACCTCCCAGGGTTCTTTATATTCTCTTTAAACAATCACAGCTCTTTAGTGAAGAAAAAAAGCGACACAACTAGAATGACACCTGTGAAAAAAATCGTCCCTTTTCACATGGATTTGTAAATGAAGCCTTAGTCTGGCTTAGAAAACCCACAATTGTCAGTTAGGGAATTCTAAGCTAATAAAGTCCCATATTTTTGACTCTCATCTAGATTCCTACAGGGAACAGCTCCCTGATTGAAGGATTCTAGAATGACAGAAATGCTACCTGTACTGGGTGGCACTATCATATTCTAGCAGAGAAGATTGTGACAGCAGGAAGCTTTACTCGCAATACTTGAAGGATGCAGTTGAAATAGACCACATAGATCCTCATCTGCACACTTTGGAGAAGTGGTGTCGGCTGTCTTTTAATCAATATCGACTCTTAAAGAATTCTACACAATGGCTGAAAATGTAAGTACAATGTCAATTTTTGATTGATAAAGATGCCTTTGGCTATTTGGTTATCAAGTATAGCATGTAATGTATTTGGAATATAGCTGCATAATTTAGCTGATTTCACTTATATGTAGTTAATTTTAATTTTTATAGTATAGAAAAATACACTAAATGGAAACAAATTTCTGTTGATAGATTCGTTATTTTCTGTTTCATAGGGCTGGCTCACATGAGCATATACAGTACAGACCAAAAGTTTGGACACACCTTCTCATTTAAAGATTTTTCTGTATTTTCATGACTATGAAAATTGTACATTCACACTGAAGGCATCAAAACTATGAATTAACACATGTGGAATTATATACTTAACAAAAAAGTGTGAAACAACTGAAAATATGTCTTATATTCTAGGTTCTTCAAAGTAGCTACCTTTTGCTTTGATGACTGCTTTGCACTCTCTTGGCATTCTCTTGATGAGCTTCAAGAGGTAGTCACCGGAAATGGTTTTCACTTCACAGGTGTGCCCTGTCAGGTTTAATAAGTGGGATTTCTTGCCTTATAAATGGGGTGGGGACCATCAGTTGTGTTGTGCAGAAGTCTGGTGGATACACAGCTGATTGTCCTACTGAATAGACTGTTAGTATTTGTATTATGGCAAGAAAAAAGCAGCTAAGTAAAGAAAAACGAGTGGCCATCATTACTTTAAGAAATGAAGGTCAGTCAGTCCGAAAAATTGGGCAAACTTTGAATGTGTCCCCAAGTGCAGTTGCAAAAACCATCAAGCGCTACAAAGAAACTGGCTCACATGAGGACCGCCCCAGGAAAGGAAGACCAAGAGTCACCTCTGCTTCTGAGGATAAGTTTATCCGAGTCACCAGCCTCAGAAATCGCAGGTTAAGTGCAGCTCAGATTAGAGACCAGGTCAATGCCACACAGAGTTCTAGCAGCAGACACATCTCTTCAACAACTCTTAAGAGGAGACTTTGTGCAGCAGGCCTTCATGGTAAAATAGCTGCTAGGAAACCACTGCTAAGGACAGGCAACAAGCAGAAGAGACTTGTTTGAGCTAAAGAACACAAGGAATGGACATTAGACCAGTGGAAATCTGTGCTTTGGTCTGATGAGTCCAAATTTGAGATCTTTGGTTCCAACCACCGTGTCTTTGTGCGACGCAGAAAAGGTGAACGGATGGATTCTACAGGCCTGGTTCCCACCGTGAAGCATGGAGGAGGAGGTGTGATGGTGTGGGGGTGCTTTGCTCGTGACACTGTTGGGGATTTATTCAAAATTGAAGGCATACTGAACCAGCATGGCTACCACAGCATCTTTCAGCGACATGCTATTCCATCCGGTTTGCGTTTATTTGGAGCATCATTTATTTTTCAACAGGACAATGACCCCAAACACACCTCCAGGTTGTGTAAGGGCTATTTGACCAAGAAGGAGAGTGATGGGGTGCTACGCCAGATGACCTGGCCTCCACAGTCACCAGACCTGAACCCAATCGAGATGGTTTGGGGTGAGCTGGACCGCAGAGTGAAGGCAAAAGGGCCAATAAGTGCTAAGCATCTCTGGGAACTCCTTCAAGATTGTTGGAAGACCATTTCCAGTGACTACCTCTTGAAGCTCATCAAGAGAATGCCAAGAGTGTGCAAAGCAGTCATCAAAGCAAAAGGTGGCTACTTTGAAGTACCTAGAATATAAGACATATTTTCAGTTGTTTCACACTTTTTTGTTAAGTATATAATTCCACATGTGTTAATTCATAGTTTTGATGCCTTCAGTGTGAATGTACAATTTTCACAGTCATGAAAATACAGAAAAATCTTTAAATGAGAAGGTGTGTCCAAACTTTTGGTCTGTACTGTACATCACACGAGTGCTATCCCATTTTTTATCTGATATTACTTGGGCCAATGTTATTCAATGGGGCAGTGCTGATGCATGATTTTTTTCACTTACGCATGCTGCGATTTCACTTTGAAATTGGATGTCACTCACCCATTCAAGTCTATGGGCGCATGTAAAACATCGGACAGCACTCGGATGACATATGAGTGCAGACCAATTTCGGCAAACTCACAGAATGGAGAAGATGGAGAAATTTTGTTCTCCATCGCCTGTGTGAGTGAGTCCATAAACAAATAATGGCTTGTTAACCCCCTGCAAAATCCAGGCATGTAGTACATACACACACAATGCAGGTATATACTATAATCGATAAGAGGTCATGCACACAGCAAAGCCCAGTATGTGAAGCGTATACCGCAATGCCTCCGTGTGCTGCCATATGGTCACCAGCTAGTACCATGTACAGAGATATTCTACTGTAAAAATATCCCAGTATTTGGTAGGAAATCATTGGTCTATAGAAGCAGAGTAGTAGACCTATACACCTCTATTGGAGCATTATTACATATTACATCAAGAGCAAGTCTACTTAATTAGGATCCTTGGATAGTTACACGTTACTTATCTGTTAGAATAAAATAAGTACACTGCTTATTTTTTCGAATTGCACAAACAGAAAGCCAGTGGGTTCACCCCACGGAATGACAACCTGCGACACATCAAACTGCATGGATCCTGTAGCAAGGAAGTGTTGGATTCGCCTTTGGAAAATCCTATGTGCATGAAAAATCCTTAAAGAGGTTGTCCACTACTTTATATTACCCCCCCCCCCATGTATCCCCCCGGGGCCCCTAAGACTTTTTGTAAATACCTTCTGTTGCAGATAGCGCCGCTCACAAGCAGTACCACTGGCCACTCACAGGCATCACGTGACCCCCGGCTGCAGCCGGCTCTGACATCCGCTGATGTCACGACAAGTGCTGGCAGCAGCCGGGGTTCTTTTGTCTTCTGCGTTCCAGGTGGCTGCTTGGTTGTGGGCAGGGTTATCCCCCGCGTCACACCCGGCATCCACCGCGCGCTCTGCCTCTCCCCATTCATTGGGAAAGCGCGCGGTGGATGCTGGGTGTGACGCGGGGGGTAACCACGCCCACAACCAAGCAGCCACCGCGGGGACCCCAGCGATGAGTCACACCTCACTTGTCGTGATGTCAGCGTGATGCCTGTGAGCGGTCACCGATAGCGCCGCTCACAGGCATTATCAGCAACGAAAGGTAATTACAAAAAGTCTTAGGGGCTCCGGGGGGATACATTGGGGGGTAATCTAAAGTACTGGACAACTTCTTTAATTCTTTATTCAGGGGGCTGCAATGTGTTTAATATGATTTTTCTTGTACCAGAAGAATTGTCAGAATAAAATCACAGATCACAGATGCAATGTGTGGATTCTTAGGGGGAATGTTTCACCAATTTTAGGCTGCCTTATCTGAGGGAAGCATAAAGTAGTGGCAGAGACCCCGATTCCATTGCTGGGTTACTATTATTATGGAGTACTTTTCATAAAATAATGGAGGAGTCCTCGATATTCATGAGTTGCTGGCTCTCCCATCCATCGGCATATGTTAGGAGAAAGCTGTCAATCGGCATCAGGAAAGTGGGGATAACTAGTTGCTAAGGAGTAATGAAGACTGTAATATACAGTGATTTCATGAAAAGTATTACAAGAATAAGTATGAGAGACCCAGCAAATGAATCAGAATGTCACTCACTACTTTACACTGCCCCCCAATGGTGCAGCATACGAGAGATGACAGGTTCCCTTCCAGTATCAGTGGCCCCTTCACCTGTTGAGCCCCTAGGCAGCTGCACAGATTCTAGATATAGTATGTTCTACCCTGCCTACTTTGGGTAAGGTCACAATTGTTAGAATTATTACAGTTCCTTGTTTCTTTCTTTTCTAGCACACTGTGGCAGAACAGATGACCACTCTCAATGTTTCCATTATTACCTCTACTGCCTCTACAAATTCCAGTTCAGCAACATCTAAATCATCCGCCAGTCTTGGCATTGCAATTCTTTCATTTGCCTTCATCCTCGGTTTCCCAGGAAATGCCTTTGTCATTTGGACAATCTTGACAAGAATGAAGAAACGCACAGTGACTTGCATCCTTATTTTACATCTGGCCATGGCAGACATCATTGTCCTTCTCACAGCGCCCTTTTTCCTCCATCTACTTTCCTCTGGAAGCTGGAATTTTGGGAATATCATGTGTAAATTGTGTCATTACATTGGCTGTTTAAGTATGTACGCCAGTATATTCCTAATTACCTTCATGAGCATGGACCGCTTTCTAGCTGTTGCTAAACCCTACATGTCTCAGAAAATCAGGACAAAGTTGGCAGCTCGGATTATTGTTCTTGCAGTATGGGTAGTAGCGTCGTTGCTTGCAATTCCCATGGCAATTAATCGCACAGTAAGTAGAGGTGATGTAATAAAATGTATTACCGTTCAAGCAGTAGATGGCAGTTCCCAGAACATAGTCTTTCAGTACACTTTTGAAACTATAATGGGATTTGTTATACCTTTCACCATCATAGTGTTTTGCTATGTCTTCATTGGACTAAGGTTGAGGACTGTAAAGTTTCAGACCAAACATAAGACAAGCCGACTGGTCATCATGATCATAGTAACTTTTGCTCTCTTCTGGATCCCATACCATGTGGTGAATATAGTTCAGGTTGTAGGAGAACTGTCTTCTTCAAGAAAACTCAAAGCGGCTACCAACTTCCTCAGGCCTAATGCTACAGCCCTTGTATTCCTCAGTAGCAGCATTAATCCTATTCTTTATGCTTTTGCTGGTGGCAACTTCATTAGGACTGCTGGGGTGGGATTCATGGCCAAACTATTTGAAGCAACTGGTTCTGAGGCAGGAAGTTTACGAAAAGTTTCTCAAGTTTTCCAGCAGAGAAGCCGAAACCATTCATTGGAGCAGGGAAAATTAAACAAGCCGGTAGAGGAGTGAACCTTAGATGAGACATGCAGTAAAAGAGAAGTAAAAATAGAGCTAAAAATGTAAATGTGCTACCTCCTCATGACATAAGCAAATTGTGGGTCTATAGCTCTCCCGGTGGGAGGGTCAAGAGCCCTTTTATGAACAATAACAGAAACACATTATAAGAAAAGCTCCCACTCTGCCAAACTTGATCCATCCGTACACACACAAATGCCTGGCTGCCCACATAATTAATTGGCATCATCACTTCTTTGCTAGGGCTGCCAGGATTTAGACCTGCAGCAATCAGATGATCACTACACTTTAACAAGTAATCTAGGTTCTCATCCATGTGTCTTCACATTTCCAAGCTATGCTGCCCCTCTTATCTGCTAATTACATTGGTTTAAGGAACAAAATATAAAATGCTGCCTATCCATCGGACACTACACATCACATAGTATCACTCTGCATTTTCCTGCCATGGCTTCTAACATTTATTATTTTAGGCTCACCAACTGTATATTGGCACATAGTATTGATAGCACTTCAGGTTTTCCCTTATCACATATAATAATCATCTTTATTTGTTCTATATAAACAATTTCTATAGAACCATGTAGACATTTCTCCCGATAACATATGTTTAGCCTTTTAATTGTCAATTATTATTAAGGTTATAAAGAGATCACCATAATATTCTTCTCTCTACGATGATGCTCGTTGTAAGCATCAACTCATAGTTATGGTCTAAAAAGCAGTAGGGATTCATCTAGTTAGCTGCAAGGTATTACTGAAGATATGTAGGTGTGGCTCTACATGTCGCACAAACCTAAACAATTTTATGGGTGTTGGTCATTAAAAGGGTATTCTCATAGTATGAAATTTGTACAGTTAGTGAGAGCTTTTATCCTACATAATGTTCAGCTTGTTGGCTAGGAGATCGGCCACCAGAACCTGGCAGAGTGTGCGCAGTAGTTATATTCCAGGCTGAAGGGTTAAAAGTTTCTGACAGGTTCCCTTTAACTCTGTGGGTCTGTTCAAATGCACTATCTCCATGTGCAAACATAATAATAGTGGCAGTTTAAAGCAAGCAGTGACAGACCATTAATTTGTTAGAGTAGCAGTAGGACAAAGCTACTGAATGAGAACTGTCACTTAAAGAAGAGTACCTGCCCCCCAACAGCAAGGAAGTAAGTAGACTTGAAAGCTGTGTGCTGCTCAACACAAGCTTCAGAATAACCCTTTAATCTTCTTTTGCCAACTGGCTATATTTTCATGATTTTTTATTTGTTTTCTGTATAAGTCATAAATGAGTTACCAGTAATAAGTCAAGAAATCTTCAATAATGTATTGTTAAGTCATATGAAATGTGAAAACTATGCAAATAACCATAAAACTATTTGTGGTAAACAATCTTGTGTATGAAATATGTTATTATGATGAATGCACACCTAACTTGTCTGCACAGTGTGGAATTTTTAGTAATTTACAGAGCATAAAACTTATTGGCTTATAGGGAAAAATGTCTGAGCATCCTTGATAAAAGCAGCTATTACTGTGGTGAACCATGAGCAGCATAAATCAGAACTTGCGGCAATATTGCAGCAGTGTTTGTTTTACATACTTTGAAAAGCCGACCGGGGACCATGAATCTCAGATGACTAGTCTGTAGCAGGTCCTAGGTAGGATCTTCTTGCCACAGTCCCTTTTACTGTCAGGTCCAGTAATGTAACTACCGGGAGGCAGTTTGGGCGGTTGCCCTGGGCTCTGCACTTATAGGAGCCTATCCCGGGCTAACTCTACTTTTAACATGTGCAGCATGCCGATATAGTTAAGCCCTGCGGTAGAACAGGGAGACATGATCCACCCTGCATTACCACTCTCCCTTCTGTAGACCGCAGGTCACTTTTCTGCCTATAGTCTACAGAACGGTAGTGTGATACAAGCGCCGGTGCACAAACAGGACGTTAGTGTCCAGGATAGGTGACTCTGATATCCAGTGTGTGTGCCGGCACTTTGCAGGTAAACTCGTCAGGATCCTGGATTAGGTGAGTATATGATGTTTTAATAGTATTAATATATTAATTAAAACATGTAGTGTGACTGTGAGGGCATGATAAAGTATGTGGGGCCCCTCATACATTGTAGGGGCTACTGTGGGGAGACCTTATACAGTGTGGGAGCTACTGTGGGGGGCCCTCATACACTGTGGGGGCTACTGTGGGGGCTGTCATACAGTGTGGGGGCTACTGTGAGGGCTCTCATACAGTGGGGGGGCTACTGTGGGGAACTCATATAGTGTGGTGGTTACTATGGGTGGCCCCTCATAAATTGTAGGGACTACTTTGGGACCATCATACAGTGTGGAACCTCCATAAAATGGAGGGTGGCCATTATACAGCAAGGGTGCTAATGTGAGAGCAATTATAAAGTTTGGAGCCTACCGTGGGGGCCATCATACAGTATAGGGCCTACTGTTGGGGCCATTATACAGTGTAAGACCTAATGCAGATGCCATTATCTATTTTGTGGACTTATGTGGGGGCATTATACAGTTTGAGGGCTACTGTTGGAGCCATTATACAGTGTGGGGGCAATTATACAGTGTGGGGGCTACTATGGGAGCCATTATATAGTGTGAGGTCCATTATACAGTGTGGGGGCCATTAAACAGTGTAGGGCTCCTGTTGGAGCCATTACACAGTGTAGGGGCTACTGTGGGGACTATTAAACAGCGTGGAGACTACAGTGATGGCTATTATACACTGTGTAGGCCAGTATACAGTGTCAGTGCTATCATGCAGTGTGAGGACTACTGTGTGATTCATTATACTGTGTATAGGGGGAGCAGAGTGGATATTATGCTGTGTATAGAGGAGCTGTGGGCCCATCGACTACTGTGTAAAGGAGAGCTGTGGGGACATCATAATTTGTAAACAGGAGCTGTGGGCCCATTGTACTGTATATTGGGGAGCTGTGTGCACACCATACTGTGTATAGAGGAGCTGTGGGCCCATCAACTACTGTTTGATTCATTATATTGTGTATAGGGGGAGCAAAGTGGATATTTTAATGTGTATAAAGGCTCTGTGGGCCCATCATACTGTGTATAGGGGAGCTGTGGTCCCATCATACTGTGTATAGGGGATCTGTGGGGCCATCATACTGTATTTAAGCGAGCTGTGGGCACACCATACTGTAACATCCCTGGCGGCGTGCTTGCATGGTGCACCACCTCCCACCATGCAAGACAGCAATCTTACCCATCAGTCCAGCCTGCAAACCTTGCTCCAGTTCATGCTGTGTGCATGTGTCTTGTCTGATTGCTTAGGGCGGCAGCCCGGTTACTTTCTGATTCTTATAGCTGCTTTGGGCGCACTCCTAATGTGTCCCCAGCTTATTGCTGTGAGTCACTGGATATTTAAACCCCCTCCACCCAGAAGGAGGTGCCTGAGCAACACTAACTATCAGTGTGCTCCTTGCCTCTGAGTTGCCAGGTCCTGTTCTGCATCTTGTCTGTTTCTGCCACCCTGGGGGCCGCATACCCAGGCCTGTTACCTGTATCTGTGACTTCTAGTCTGTTTCCGCCACTCTGGGGGCTGTATACCCAGGCCTGTTACCTGTGACTTCTAGTCTGTTTCCGCCACTCTGGGGGCTGTATACCCAGGCTCGTTCCTGTATCTCGTTGCAGTGTCAGTTCCTGTCTGAACTGTCTCCTAGCCTGTGACCTGTTTGTCTCTCTGTCTGTACCTTCCCTTTTCCTGCAGTGTCTGAACCTGCACCTACTCCAACTCATTGTCTCTGTACTTCTGTTTGTGAGTTTTGTGTCCACTCGCTACTTCATTGTAAGTACCTTGTGTGTATCTGGTTCTGCTTGTCCCTTTTCCCTTCCTCCGAATCTACCTCCGGTGTTCTAGCCATCTTCCTGTATTTTCCAATCTGTTCCATGTGAACAGAGCCCTGTCCTCTCTGCCTGCACCTTCAGCCCTGTTCTGCTCTGTTTGCTCACCGCACCAGCGGTTCCTCTCTGCTCTGCCTTGTCCACCGCACCTGCGGTTATGCTCTGCTCTGCTTGCTCATCGCACCTGCGGTTTCGCTCTGCTCTGCCTTGTCCACCGCACCTGCGGTTTCCATCTGCTCTGCTTGCTCACCGCACCTGCGATTTCGCTCTGCTCTGCCTTGTCCACCGCTCCGGCGGTTCTTCTCTGCTCTGCCTTGTCCACCACTCCGGAAGTTTCGCTCTGCTCTGCCTTGTCCACCGCACCTGCGGTTTCGCTCTGCTCTGCTTGCTCACCGCACCTGCAGTTTCGCTCTGCTCTGCCTTGTCCACCGCTTCGGCGGTTCCTCTCTGCTCTGCCTTGTATACCGCTCCGGCGGTTTCGCTCTGCTCTGCCTTGTCCTCCGCACCTGCGGTTTCGCTCTGCTCTGCTTGCTCACCGCTCCGGCGGTTTCGCTCTGCTCTGCCTTGTCCACCACTCCGGCAGTTCTGCTCTGCTCTGCCTTGTCCTCCGCGCCGGCGGTTTCGCTTCACTCTGCTTGTCTACCACATCTGCGGCTCTGTTCCTGTCTCCCAGTCTGTACTGGACTCTATCCAGCCTGCGCTCCAACCTGCTAGTACCTCCCTGTCTGCACTCCAGCCGTGCTTGGTAGTATCTCCTTGTCTGCACTCCTGCCGTGCTTGCCAGTACCCACCTCTCTGCATACCAGCCGTGCTTGCCAGTACCCACCTGTCTGCTTACCAGCCGTGCTTGCCCGTACCCACCTGTCTGCATACCAGCCGTGCTTACCAGTACCCACCTGTCTGCATACTAGCCGTGCCTGCCAATACCCACCTGTCTGTATGACAGTCTAACTTGCCTGTTCCTGCATTCCCTGGTGTGGGTCAACAGCTGTGACCGGGGTCTGACCTGGAGTAGCACCTGGTCCCTCTGCTCGGTTCCTCCTTGGTTCATGGAGTCGACTGAGCCGCCGTGTTGATACTTAGTTACGCCCCTCCAGGCACTCCTCGGTTCATGGTACAGTGGGATCATTAAACACGCTCACGCCAGTCAGTCAGTCCGTGCGCGAGCTTAACACATATTGTGTATAGAGAAGCTGTGGGGGCATTATACTGTGTAAAGGGGAGCTGTTGGCCTATTGTATTGTGTTTAGGGGACCTGTGGAAACATCATACTGTGTATATGGGAGTTGTGGACACAACATACTGTGTATAGGGAAGCTGTGTGCCCACCATACTGCGTATAAGGAAGCTGTACATGAGGGGACTCAGGAGACATTATTAAACGATAGATTGTAAGCTTGCAAGCAGGGCCCTCTCTCCTCCTGGTATCTGTTGATTTATGTGATTATTGTTATTCTGTAATGTCTTTTATTGTTTGTACAAGTCCCCTCTATAATGTAAAGTGCTGCGGAATATGTTGGTGCTCTAGAAATAAAAATTATTATTATTAAAGCATTTAAGAAGCATTATTGGGTCACTCAGAGTATTGTGACTTTCAGAGGTTCACATGGGGCTTTAGTACTTTCTAGGGGCAAAATGTGGGCACTATTTTCCAGGGCATTGGCATATGGCATTATTATATTCTAGGGGGCAATTTTACCATCTAGAGGGCACAAAGGTGGCATTTTACTTTGTAAGGGACACAATGGTGAACATTATCAAATGTGTCTTTGTTGTAACCTCTGCAAGCGAGTCCTGGCTGGAAGAAGTTGTTATGACGGTCTGGGCAAGATGGAAAAGACGGGAAAAATGAATAACTGCATAAGAAGGAGTTTCGGCTGTAAGTCACAATCTGTGCCTCTGGATATCTCTCATTTTGCACAAACATAGGGCTCATACTCATCTGTGAGAAAAACAGACGAGTGCAATCCGATAAAAAAACAATGTTAATCTATGAGGCACATATCATCTGCGATTTTTTTCTCAGCTGAAATCAGACATGATGCGATTTGCCGCGTATATCGGACGAGCCTCGCTAATGCAAGTCAATGGGTGCGAGAAAAAAAACGGACGGCATACGGACCATCCATATGCCGTCCCTTTTTTATGGAACATAGTTACAGAATTGAAAAAAATCATATACATCATCCCATGACAGGAAGTGATACACAGGGAAGTGTTTGGAGGGTTGGTTTAAAATCCTGTCAGAAAGCATTCCATGTGACACACCTCCAAGGATTTTACTAGCAAGAAGATTTGGCCATGGCTCGTTCTATTAACGTTGAGATGCTGTTGGTATTAGTTCATGAGAGGCCCGAACTGTGGGATCCATGGGACTCCAAATATCAAAATAGGAACGTAAAGGACGCATCGTGGACATACATATGTCGGCAATTGTTTCCAACTTATGCCGAAAATACCCCAGATGTCCAAATGGGAATGAGTAACTGTTTCTCTTTAACTGAAACCTTGTCCCTTTGGCAAATTTTAAAGTGCCGTTACGTGTAATTGTACATACAATATGTCACTACCAACATATACATTTTTTTGCAGTGAATGATGTGACATGGAAATGGCGAAGCTGTCGCAATCAATATAGGAGGGAATGTCAGTATCGCCAGAAAAATGGTGTAGGAAGTTGGAAAAAAAGGCCATATATCTACATGAGCTGTTTGAATTTTTTGACACCAATCATGGACTTAAGACCATAAGTTAGTGATGAGCGAACACTAAAATGCTCTGGTGCTTGATGCTCGGGTCGAGTAAATAGTAATGCTCGGGTGCTCGACACGAGCAACGAGCCCAAAGTAAGTCTATGGGAAACTTGAGCATTTTTCCGCCAGCCCCCCCCAGAGGTCTGAAGGGGGCTTAAAGATTGCCCTAATCGATGAGAAAAGTGTTCCAATGACATGGAAACAGCATGGAAAAGAGCCCTGGAAGCATTTCTGACTCCCAGGTCACTGCTGTCAACAATGTTGTCAGAGTATTATGCCACTTTTACGGACTCACAATAAAACATACAAAAACAAAACCAAAATGGATTTTCCTGGGGAAATCATTGAGGGACATTCTTTCCAGAGTAATGACTTGCATATAAGGCAAAATAAATAACCCAAAAAAATTGCTCCTCCACACCTTGGCCTATTTCACACGTAGTGTTTTTGATGCGTTTTTGCACTTTGGCATTGCTTTCAATGGTAAAAAATACCTTCACCGGTAAATGTAATTTTAACATTTTAGTACCTTATCTGCCCATGTGGTATGTGAAACATGATCAGACACATTCTGATTCATTTATGAAGGAGTGACTTTGAAAGTCACAAATCCTATTTTTATAGGGCCATCAGGCGGCCCTTACTATTGTTAGAGGGCCATCAGCTCTCTATGCTTTGTTGTTCCCATTATTAAGGAGCTGGTCTCCTATAGTGGTAATGCCCGTGCAGTGACTGTCAGGCCTGCCCAAAAGTTAGAAAAATCCCAAAACACCTTTGAGGAGACATAGAGGGCCTGATTTAAAAAAATAATTTCCCATTATTAAGGAGCGGGTCTCCTATACTGTTATAGCGTTTGCAGTAACTATAAGGCCTCCCCAAAATATGGTAAAACCCCAATACACATTTGAAGACAAATAGAGGGCCTGATTTAAAAACATAATTTCCTATTATTAAGGAGCGGGTCTCCTATAGTGGTAATGCCCATGCAGTGACTGTAAGGCCTGCCCAAAATTTAGAAAAACCCCAATGCAAATGCTGCTGAAGCCCAGCGAGAGCATCGGAAGCTGTAGGTGACTTTCTGAAATGGGCACACACGTGGCGTACTTTGACAAGCTGCTCAAGCAGATCCAGGTAGGTTTTGAGAAACCGCTGAACCACTAGGTTGAGCACATGGGCCAAGCATGGTACGTGTGTGGGGTTGCATAGCTTCAGAACCGCCACCAGGTTCCGGCCATTGTCACCTACAACTATGCCTGGCTGTAGTTTCAGCGATGACAGCCACAGATCTTCTTGCTCTGTTACAGCTATCAACAACTCTTCAGAAATATGCAGTTTGTCCCTTAAGCATATTAGCTTCAGCAGTGCCTGTTGCCGCTTGGCCGAGGCAGTGCTGCAGTGCTTCCAGCTTGTGACTGATGTGTTCATTTCGGAGATGGAGGCTGAGGAGGAGGAGGTGCAGAATCTGGGGGCAACCCTGATTTACCCAGGGCCCGCAGTACTCAGCATCGGGAGGACATGTCCCGTCCCAAGGTCCGACTGGGTCCCTGCTTCCACTATATTAACCCAGAGTGCCATCAGAGAGATGTACCGTCCCTGGCCACAAGCACTTGTCCACGTGTCCATGGTTAGGGGGACCTTCCCAGTAACCGCATTGTTGAGGGCACGGCTAATGTTCTGGGACACATGCTTGTGTAATGTGGGGACAGCACACCAAGAGAAGTAGTGGCAGCTGGGGTCTGAGTACCAAGGGACGGCTGCCGCCATCAGATTGCAGAAAAATTCCATCTCCACGAGCCTAAAAGGCAACATTTCAAGCGCAAGCATTCGAGAAATGTGTGAGTTTAGTAGTGTGGTCTGTGGGGCATTGGCTGTGTATTTGCGCTTGTGTTCCAAGGACTGGGGTAGGGGACAACTTAATGCTGAACTGAGACAAGGATGTTACCGATGATGGTTGCAAGTGTGCAACGACAGATGCAGGGCAGGAGGCATCTTCATCTGCGCCATAGAAAAGGGATTGGTGTGCACGCACAACAGCAGAACAGGCAGTAGTGTCACTCACAGACACTGTTTCTGGACCCTGGAGTTCGGCTCACCTAGTCGGGTGCTTTGCTGTCATGTGCCTGAGCATGCTGGTGGTGGTCAGGCTGGTAGTTTTGCGGCCCCTCCTGATGCTGGCCTGGCAGATGTTGCAAATGGCCTTTTGGGGGTTATCTGGACAGTCTTTAAAAAAGGACCAGACTCAGGAAGACCTAACAGTTGGACTGGCAACTTCTGTCGTATTGGTGTTCCGGGGAACTGTTGCCTGCCTTGTGTCTGTGGCCACCACACTGCTTGTTCCTGCCTGTTGTCATGCAACGCCTCCCTCCCTCTGTGTGCTGCTGTCCTTGCTGTGCATGTCACCTTGCCAAGTTGGGTCAGTGACTTCATTGTCCACCACCTTGTCTTCCACATACGCACCCTGTGCCTCCTCCTGACTTGGTGGCAATTGTGTCTCATCATCATTGTCCACCTCTTGCGACAGTTTCCCACCATTGCCTTTGTGTGACCGTGGCTGCTCAAATATTTGAGCATTGCTACATGCAATCTTCTCTTTCCCCGCTTGAAGCTGGCCGGGCGAGAGGCCCGAATCTATAAATGGAAAAGCGAACAGCTCTTCAGAGTGTCCAAGTGTGGGATCAGTTGTCTCCGGACACTCGGCATGGTGAAAGAAAAGAGGATCAGGGTGAGGAATATGTGGTCCAGACTCACGACTACTGAGACTTGACCGTATGGAAAACAGGGTTGTGGTGGTGGTGGCAAACTGACTGGAAGCATTATCTGCTATCCAACCAACAACCTTTTCACACTGCTTTGGCTTCAAGAGTGGTGTTCCGCTGCCCCTATTAATTGGGACAGAAAGGTAGTTCGACATGATGTGGGTGTTTGTTGTGCTCCCTCAGCAGGCACAATTTCATCTTGCCCACGGCCTCGGCCTCTGCGTGCACCATCACCATCACATCAACTTCCCTGTCCTTTGCCTTATGCCTTTGCCATTTTAAATGGAGTGTAATATTTGGCCCGCTACACAAAATGTCTGTATTATTACCACATTAATATGTGATCACGTGTAACGACCACAGTTTTAGGCTATGGCCTTGTAGTGTGCTGTTGGTCAGCGACCACGTGTGAATAAGTTCAACTAAGTTCAACAAAACACAGATGGCTGACTGAATGGAGTGGAATATTTGGCACGCTCCACAAAATGTCTGTATTATTGCTACAGTAGTATGCAATCATGTGTGACGACCACAGTTTTAGGCTGTGGCCTTGTAGTATAGTATTGGTCAATGACCAAGTGTGAATAGGTTCAACAAAAGACAGATGGCTGACTTTAAATGGAGTGGAATATTTGGCACGCTTCACAAAATGTCTGTATTATTATCGCAGTAATATGCAATCACGTGTGACGACCTCGGTTTTAGGCTGAGCCTTGTAGTATAGTATTGGTCAATGACCGAGTGTGAATAGTGTAACGGGTCTGGGAGGTGGAACCACAGAGCAACTATACAAAGGGGCAGTCCTTGCAAGGAAGCGGGTGACACCCAGGGAAGGCGGGCAGGCAGTCATGGCTAGTGACGGGGACAGTCTCTGGGTAAGAGGGCAGGAGATCACGGCAAGTAACGGGGACAGTCTCTGGGTAAGAGGGCAGGAGATCACGGCCAGTGACGGGGACAGTCTCTGGGTAAGAGGGCAGGAGGTCACGGCAAGTGACGGGGGCAGTCTCTAGACAGCCGGGTGGTCACGGCAAGTGATGGCTAAGCCTCCAGGTAGGCTAGCAGGCAGGTAGAGGGTGGACGCTCCCAGGTGAGCAGGCGAGAGTCTCTGGACAAGTGGGTGGTCACAGCAAGTGACGGCTGAGCCTCCAGGTAGGCAAGCAGGCAGGTAGCGGGTGGACGCTCCCTGGTGAGCGGGCGAGAGTCTCTGGACAAGCGGGTGGTCACAGCAAGTGACGGCAGAGCCTCCAGGTAGGCAAACAGGCAGGTAACAGGTGGACGCTCCCAGGTGAGCGGGTAAGATTCTCTGGACAGGCAGGTGGTCACAGCACGTGACGGCAGAGCCTCCAGGTAGGCTAGCAGGCAGGTAGCAGGTGAGCGCTCCCAGGTGAGCGGGCAGACGGATCCATAGACAGACTGGCAGGGCTGGTAGGCAGACTGTCGGACCGCAGGAATAACAGCATATTGACACGAGACAGGCAGGTATCAGACAGGAAACTGGCAGGAAACTGGCAGGTAACTGGTAACGGGACCTGAGGACTGAAGCAGAGTGATGAACTATGCTACAACATTTTGAAGGAGGTGCCTTATATATGGTGAGGTCCTCCGGCCGGGGACTCCTTAGGACGGCGCGCGCGGCCCCTTTAAGAGAGGGGGAGCGCGCGCCCTAAGCACAGTGGCCGGGAAGCAGCGCGCGCTGCCAGCAGAGCGGGAGGAGGACGCCGGGCACGGAGCGGAGAGGTGAGGGGAACAGCGTCCCTGCCTAGCAGGAGGCAGGGATGCCTACGCTACAAATAGGTTCAACAAAACACAGATGGCTGACTTTAAATGGAGTGGAATATTTGGCACGCTCCAAAAAATGTCACAATTATTACCGCAGTAATATGCAATCACGTGTGATGACCACGGTTTTAGGCTGTGGCCTTGTAGTATTGCATTGGTCAGCGACCAAGTGTGAACAGGTTCAACAAAACACAGACGGCTGACTTTAAATGGAGTGGAATATTTGGCACGCTCCAAAAAATGTCACAATTATTACCGCAGTAATATGCAATCACGGGTGACGACCACGGTTTTAGGCTGTGGCCTTGTAGTATAGTATTGGTCAGCGACCAAGTGTGAATAGGTTCAACAAAACACAGACAGCTGACTTTAAATGGAGTGGAATGTTTGACACGCTCCAAAAAAATGTCACAATTATTACCGCAGTATTATGGGATCACATGTGATGATGGAAAAGTTTCTCTGCTTACACAATACAGCAATGTGAATAAAATAAAAAAAATCTGCCTGTATTCTGCTAACAAGCAAACGGAGTAGAAACATGGAGTACTGTATTGCTTTTTAAGCAAATAGTCAGGATTAAAAGCAAAAAAAATAGCCATGAAATGTAGGGCTATGGATATCTGTAGCAGCAGCAGACAGAACGTGCAATGGACCCTATTGTGCTGTATACACTGTCTACAAACCCTGCCTAACTCCTGCTATCACCAGTAATATATGCAGCTGGATTAGTCCCCAGAAGGACTGTTAGTTTAGATGTATATATAGCTGTGGAGTACCTCACTAAAACAACCACCAATTCTATCCCTCACTCAGCAGCACCTCTCCCTACTTGGCCTGTTTCCGGGGTACACTGTGACAAGCATATGGTCACCAGGCCTTATATATACGTGATGACGCTATGCGGTCAGCCAATCACTGTAATGCCACAACGAACATGGCTACGGCATTACAGTGACTGGCTGGCAATCCCTCCAAGTTAATTGGCTCTCTAAAGTGCGCCAAACATGCGGGGAGGGGACCCGAGCGTCTCGGAAATACTCGAGGAGTGCCAAGCATCTCGAGTAGCGAGATGCTCGGGCGAGTACCGAGCAGTGACAAACACGCTCGCTCATCACTACCATAAATTTAATCTGATTAAACAAATGTCTTTTTTAATATGTTATGATCTCTCATATAGAGCGGAATCTAACTTACGGGAATGTGACACAGCCTCTGAAGCCGAACTTGGCCAGTCTCAACCGGAAGTTCCAGGACCATCCGAGGAGGATGCTCCTGGCCCATCTGTGGAGGAGGAACCTGTCCCAGCATCACAAGGTCAGAGCAACAGGGCAGACAGAGCTCCTCTTGCGACAGAGCAAAAGGAGCAGGCCAGAGGCAGCAGCCCAGCCCTAGCCCTTGATATTTCCCCCCCAGGTGACTGCAGTACCACAGCGACTTCGGCGAAGGAGGAAGCAGCAAAACCAAGCTATCGGCGGCAGATTGATAGTCTCATTACGGACTACTTATCAGATGATGGTAAGCAAGCATTTTGCCGAAGTTTGTCTCAGCATCTATGCTAAATCCCACCACAATTAAGACTGCTGACAAAATCAGCCATCTTACACCTTCTCAATGCTGCTATCCCACCAAATACCGCACACCACATTTTTGCATATATTTAAAGGACACTTCAAACCCAAACTATGAGGCAACTAATATCCAGCATTGTGTCTTCACCAGGTTTATCTTCTTCTGCCTCTGGACACCCTCCTTCTTCCACTGTTCAGCATACTCAGTCAAACCATACTGAAACCAGTGGGCAAACTATAGACATAGGCCAACAGAGCACCATTGGCCATCCACCAAACACAGGACATCCTAGAGTCCCTTACCGCCAATCCTCTATGCAACCACATAGACACCCAGCAATGTATCCATCATGTGGTCCAGCACAAGGCCATTTGTATGGTGAGCATTCCTACCATGACCCACAAACCACCCATACTCAATTTTATGGCCAAGGTGAAGGCTGGCATCATGGTGCTCATCAGCAAGGTTCCTTTATTGGGCATCACACACAAAGAGCCTCCTGGCCTTCTGAAACTGCTCCTGGTTGGGCATATGCTGCTTCGGTAGCTTATGGGCACAGCCAAGAAACACAAAACCCACCTCCTATCCATCCCACTGCAAACATTGTGCCATTGCCTACGAGCCCACAACAACCCCCCGACCCCAAACATCCTCCACACCACCCTACCCCTCCACATCACATCATTCATTTTTTCAGTTATAAGTAAGTGAGATTGATTATATTAGGCAAGAATTGCAAAAGGTAAATACATTTGTTTTGTGCCAAAATAAAGGCTTATTTTATTTTACCATTTTGTTAAAAAATAAAACGACAATTATAGTTGTTATGACAAAATGTGTCTTTTGATATTATAAGGGATGTGTGCATTGAGTACATCATTTTTAATAAATAAAAATTTCACATAGCCTGATTATTATAACTAAAGTCATAATCAAGGTCAATATTATTTTATACATCATATGGCAAGATTTTCTTGCAAGGGTATGGATCCCTCAGGTGTCAGAAAATAAACCGCAACAAGTTCACAGACTCTGAGGCCTGAAATATCCCTGAGTCGGGGCAAAGCCTGTGTAATTGGAGCAGGAATGTTAGCTAATCTTTCCTCATCATCCACAGACACAGGCAAATCATAGATACGGGTAAAATTGTGTAGGATTACACAGGCCTTAATGACACCATTGACATTTTCCTTGCTTAACTGGAGGGCACTAAGCAATACCCTCCATTTTGCGGTCAAAATGGCAAAGGCACATTCAACCAGACGCCATGCCTGAGTAAGCCTGTAATTAAATATCCTACGACGTCTGTCAAGATTCCATCGAGGATAAGACCTCATGACATAGCAAGTAAGTTGAAAAGTCTCAGCAGCCACTATTACAAAAGGAACTGGCTGAAGCAGGAAGAATCCTTGGGGGTGGCACACCCATTTGATTCTCCTTAAGCCGCCAACCCATTAAGGAAGAACTGAAGATTCGAGAATCTCCAGTTCTTCCATAGGCCCCAATATCTACAATTATAAAATTGTAGTTGCTGTCAACTAATGCCAACAGCACTACCGAAAAACAATTGCTTCGAATTGAAGTATTGGGACCCTGAGTTCGGTGGCTTCTTGACCCGGATGTGCTTCCCATCTAAAGCACCCAGCCAATTGGGAAACTGACAACTCTGGTATATTTCTTATGCGATCCGTTCCCAGTGTTCAGGGGTTGGCACTGGCATGACTTTCTCCTTAAGCCAATCCCAGATTTGTGAACAGGTGTGTTTCACAATATTGGAAAAGGTTGTTCGACCAAGAAGAAAGTCTAAATGTACGGCAGCATAAGATTCTCCCTTTGCAAAAAACTTAAAATGAAAATAATATTTATATTTAACCCCATGACGTACTAATACACGTCTGTGCCCTGGGACTTAAGAGCCTGACCCGTATTAGTACGTCATGGCGATCGAGCGCGCACACAGGCTGTGCGGGTGCGATCACCGCTGGGTGTCAGCTGATTGTCACAGCTGACACCCGGTACTATGTGCAGGGAGCGGTCCCGCACCGCTCCCGGCACATTAACCCCCGCAATGCTGCGATCGAAGTTGATCACAGCATTGCGGTGGCCAAGGGGAGGTGATCGGTATACTCACCTCCTCTTCCGGCCTCTAGCGCTGTCTGCCGCGGCTTCCCGGGTGTTGCCATGACGACCCGATGTCGCCATGACAACATCCGGGTCACCAGACAGCAGGAAGATTTTTTGGTCATGCGCAGTACATGACCAAACTATCTTCTCACTGTGCAGCGCTGACAGCCTGCATATCACAGGGAGGGTGCTCCATCCCTATGCTATGCAGGCGATCAGAATAAAAAAAGTGAAAGTCCCATAGCGTGACAAAGTAAACAAATAAAATAACTGTCAGAAAGTGAAAAAAAAATGTAAAAAAAATTGTAAAAATATAAAAAAAATAATAATAATCCACCAAAAATAAAAATATAATGTACCCATCAATAAATATTATTATGAGAAAAAAACAAAACAATAAAAGTACACATATTTGGTATCGCCGCGTCCGGTACGACCTGACCTATAAAATTGTTCCACTAGTTAACCCATTCAGTGAACACGGTAAAAAAAAAAAAAAAAAAACAAAGCAAAAAACAATGCTTTATCATCATACCGCGAAACAAAAAATGGAATAACACGCGATCAAAAAGACGAATATAAATAAAAATGGTACTGCTGAAAACATAATCTTGTCCCGCAAAAAACAAGCCACCATACAGCTCCATCATCCGAAAAATCAAAAAGCTCTCAGAATAAAGCGATGCAAAAAAATATTTTTTTCTATAAAATAGCTTTTATTGTGTAAAAGCACCAAAACATAGAAAAACGATATAAATGTGGTACCACTGTAAACGTACTGACCCGAAGAATAAAGCTACCATATCAGTTTTACCACACACGGAGTAGAATAAAAAAATAAAAAAAATAAAAAAATCCTGAATTGTTGGTTTTTGTTTATTCTGCCTCCCAAAAGCTGGAATAGAGAGCGATCAAAAAATGTCATGTGCCTGAAAATGGCACCAATAAAAATGTAAACTCATCCCGCAAAAAACAAGCCATCACATGACTCTGTCGGCCAAAATATGGAAAAATTATAGCTCTCAAAATATGGCGATGCAAAAACTAGATTTTACAAAATATGCGTCTTTTAGTGTGTGACAGCTGTCAATCATAAAAACCCGATATGATTCTGGTATCTCTGTAGTCGCACTGACCCGAAGAATAAGGTCGTCTAATCACTTATACCGCACTAGGAACGGCGTAAAAAATAAACGCTAGGGCTGGGGTTGGGGTTAGGGTTGTGCTAATGTTAGGGTTGGGGTTTTTTTCAAAAGTAAAAAAAAAGAAAAAAAAGATGACGATATGGCAACTAGTGTTGAACGCAAGTGCTCGCTACTTGAGTTTGCATCAGGTGCTCGGGTATGCATTGAGTATCGTGGGTGCTCGAGTCTCCGCCCCATATGCTTCGCGGCCAAAAAAAACCTTGCGGGGATTGCCTGCCATGCACGAGTGATCCCCGCATGTTTTTTTTGGGGTGTCTAATAACCGTGAAACATGCGGGCGGGGACTTGAGCATTTCACTTGAGCATCCGTGATACATGGTGCATACCTGAGTACCCGATGCAAACTCAAGTAGTGAGCACTTGCGCTCAAGACTAATGACAACTTATTCAATATGATGACCTAATGTTATCAAATTCTGTGTCGTACCTCTGGGTTCAAAATGTTAACTATACCCCTTGATAAAATCCTTGAGGGGTGTAGTTTCCAAAATGGGGTCACTTGTGGGGGGTTTTCACTATTTAGGCACATCAGGGGCTCTCCAAACGCGACATTCGATTCCAGCTGATTTTGCGTTCAAAAAGTCACACAGTGCTCCTTCCCTTCTGAACTCTGCCATGCGCCCAAACACTGTATTTTCCCCACATATGGGGTATTGGCGTACTCAGGAGAAATTGCACAAAAGTTTTTGGGGTCCATTTTCTCCTCTTACCCTTGTGAAAATAAAAAAAATGGGGCTAAAACATCATTTTTGTGGAAAAATCACGGCTCCATGTTATAAACTTCTGTAAAGGACTTGGGGGTTCAAGGTGCTCACCACACATCTAGTTAAGTTCCCTGAGGGGTCTAGTTTCCAAAATAGTGTCACTTGTGGGGGGTTTCCACTGTTTAGGCACATCAGGAGCTCCCCAAATGCAACATGGCGTCCGCTAATTATTCAAGCAAATTTTACATTCAAGAAGTCAAATGGCGCTCCTTCCCTTCCGAACCCTGCCGTGCGCCCAAACAGTGGTTTTTCCCCACATATGGGGTATCTGCATGCCCAGGGGAAATTGCACAACAAATTTTGGGGTCCATTTTTTCCTGTTACCCCTGCGAAAATAAAAATAATTGGGTCTAAATAACATTTTTGCGAAAAAAGTTAAATGTTAATTTTTTTCTTCCACATTCCAAAAATTCCTGTGAAGCACCTGATGGGTTAATAAAGTTCTTGAATGTGGTTTTGAGCACCTTGAGGGGTGCCGTTTTTAGAATGGTGCCACTTTTGGGTATTTTCTGTCATAAAGACCTCTCAAAGTGACTTCAAATATGATGTGGTCCATAAAAAAATGGTTTTGTAAATTTTGTTGGAAAAATGAGAAATCGCTGGTCAACTTTTAACCCTTATAGCTCCCCAATAAAAAAAAATGTTGGTTCCAAAATTGTGCTGATGTAAAGTAGATATGTGGGAAATGTTATTTATTAATTATATTGTGTGACATATCTCTCTGATTTAAGGGCATGAAAATTCAAAGTTTTAAAATTGCAACATTTTCAAAATTTTCGCCAAATTTCCATTTTTTTCACAAATAAACGCAAGTGATATCGAAGAAATTTTACCACAATCATGAAGTACAATATGTCACGAAGACACATTCTCAGAATCAGGGGGATCCGTTGAAGCTTTCCAGAGTAATTACCTCATAAAGTGACAGTGGTCAGAATTGTAAAAATTGGCCTGGTCATTAACGTGCAAACCACCTTGGGTTGTAAAGGGGTTAAGTGAACGTATACATAGATTTTGAAGATTTGCAAACATTAGAGTAGTTGGTCAATCCAAATTTTACTTATGAACAAAACACATATGCTACATCTGAATTTTGAACACAGAGAAAAAATATTTAATATAAATTCATTAATTCCTTAGGGTAAGCAGAAGGCGTTCTTCCACTGAAATGCAAGGGCGAAAACGGGAAGTTTGAAATGTTATGGCTGGGCGAAGCTCAGCCAGTAGAATGTCAAAGCTCTCAAGTGACATTCTCGTGTCGGGATTTGTCAGGATGCCTGCGTAGGTGTGTGTAGAGCCTGGAAAAATTCCCTCTTGCTGGATGCTGGGTGAGGAGTGGATGCACCCAAAATCTACGCCGCCTCTTCGGAGCAACACTACATTTGCTTCCACATCCCATGTTAGTTTTAACTCCTCAGATTTTGAATCCTCTTAAAATGTTTTTCATGACTCTGATTCTAATGATTCTTATACCCCTTCTTATTATCGCAAAATTAAGTCCGCCAAACATTCAAAAAACGACAAAAACATGGTGGCAGAAAGCATAGGCAACAAACACGGAATGATGACCCATCGCAGAAACGAGACTTGACCAATACTGAAACTGTCAATGTGCTGAATTTATCATCAGTCACACTTACCCAGGATCAACTGAAAGTATTGTCGCTCGGACTGAATTGTGTTCTAGACCATAATTTTGACCTTTTTTTCCACCTTACTAGATCTCAATAGAATTGTTCGTCACCTAACAGTGAAAAGACTTTTCTAGTCACATAATGTTTCCTCAGAGGTTGCAAATCAGTGTCTGCTACTTTAAATTAATTTCGTAACAGTTATTTTCAGGAACAGCAATCTATTGTCATTTTGCAAGAACTACAACAAGATGAAACTCATCCTACATCAGTGAACCAGATTAATGACTTTCATACTAAAAACCCTTATTTTTTTTACATAGCAATCTAGGGTGAACTGTATGGACAGGTAGACAGAGGAAAGAGAACTAAAAAGGTTTCATTACATTCTTCTATGCAGTCTAATCCACATTCTCCAAATCTGTGTCTCAATATAATTCTCTACAACAGCTGAGAAACATGGGGAATGGTTGTAGTGCTGAATACTGACACATACAGATCTCAAATCAAATTATACAGGAAGGTCTTTCATTGGGGGTCCTCAGCCAGAAACAGGTGGATTATCTTATAGTAGGACATCCTACATTACCACTAATGCATGCCCTACCGCAAGTCCATAAGGCTACCAACCCATCCTCCATGAGACCTATCATTTCAGGTATAGGGTCCATGGGCGTACCCAGGATCAAAACTAGAGGGGGGGCAAGCCATGGTCACAGATACCGAAGAGAAATATATATATAGTACAATGCAAAGATTTCACTTCTTACATTACATGAGTGATATCTATTGTAAATTCCACAATAGCACAGAAACCGGCGAATCGCTCCACACAGTATACTGGCCACCATAAAATGCCCCATACAGGATACTGGTCCCCATATAACGCTCCATACAGGATACTGGTCCCCATATAACGCTCTATACAGAATACTGGCCCCCATATAACGCTCCATACAGAATACTGGCTCCCATATAATGCTCCATACAGGATACTGGCCCCCATATAACGCTCCATATAGAATACTGGCCCCCATATAACGCTCCAGGCAGGATACTGGCCCCCATATAACGCTCCATGCAGGATACTGGCCCCCATATAAT
The DNA here is from genome assembly GCF_046119375.1 of Phyllobates terribilis. NCBI lineage: Eukaryota > Metazoa > Chordata > Amphibia > Anura > Dendrobatidae > Phyllobates > Phyllobates terribilis. The sequence goes on from NW_027362761.1 coordinate 250,150,742, forward strand.
GCTCCATACAGAATATTGGCCCCCATATAACGCTCCATACAGAATACTGGCCCCCATATAACGCTCCAGGCAGGATACTGGCCCCCATATAACGCTCCATACAGGATACTGGCCCCCATATAATGCTCCATACAGAATACTGGCTCCCATATAACGCTCCATACAGAATACTGGCTCCCATATAACGCTCCATACAGGATACTGGCCCCCATATAATGCTCCATACAGAATACAGGCCCCCATATAATGCTCCATACAGAATACTGGCCCCCATATAACGCTCCATGCAGGCTGTTCCCCACAAATAATGCCTCATGCAGGCTGTCCTCCCCCACATAATGCCCCACGCAGGCTGTTCCCCCCACATAATGCCCCACGCAGGCTGTTCCCCCCACATAATGCCCTATGCAGGCTGTCCCCCCCCATATAATGCCCCATGTAGGACGTCACCCCACCTTATAATGCTCCATGCAGGATGACACCCCCCCTTCCTTATAATGCCCCATGCAGGATGTCACACACCCCCTCCCTTATAATGCCCCATGCAGGATGTCACACCCCCCCCCTCCCTTATAATGCCCCATGCAGGATGTCACACCACCCTTATAATGCCCCATGCAGGATGTCACACCCCCCCTTCCTTATAATGCCCCATGCAGGATGTCACACACACCTCCCTCCCTTATAATGCCCCATGCAGGTTGTCACACCCCCCCCTAATAATGCCCCATACAGGATGTCACCCCCCCTTATAATGCCCCATGCAGGATGTCACACCCCCCCTTATAATGCCCCATGCAGGATGTCACACACACCCCCCCTTATAATGCCCCATGCAGGATGTCACACACCCCCACCTCACCCCCCTCCCTTATTTTGCCACAGTCCTCCATATAATAAAAATAAAAATCAAATACTCACCTCACATCTCACCTGCTGCCGCTGCTCCGGACTCCAGCGTCGCCGGCCTCATCCCGCTCTGCGCTGTGACTGCTCAGGAGGGAGCTCGGTGTAAAGACGTCACCGCGCCCTCTGACCTGAGACGTCACAGTGCAGCAGCCGCGGAGGATGCAGGAGCTTCTGCGGAGGCACGGGGAGGGGTAAGTATTGTGCCGGGTGCCGGGGCCCTGAGCAAGTGGGGGGGAGCTGGCGCTGATGGTGAGGGCCCCCCCCGTCTGCTCAGGGCCCCGGCATTTGCTCGAGTGCGCCGGGTGCTGACGCCGGCCCTGGTGTGCGGCTTGAGTGCCTGCTTCTGGGGGGGGCAGCTGCCCCCCCCTGCCCCACGGTGGGTACGCCCATGATAGGGTCTGTCATGGAGAGTTTGGAGGAATGGCTTGATGTGGCTCTCCAGCCGTTGGCTTAGAGGACCCTGGTCTTTTTGAAAGATTCTTGCAACTTCCTTGAACATTTTTCTCACAAATTTTGGTACCATAATTTTACATAGCTTAGCTCTGACGTGATATTGTCCCCCACAGTATTGCTATTAAAGCACTTGAATTTCATCTGTCCAAGTATAGTAATTTTTCCACTGATCTTCAGACATATATTATTCAGGTTACCCATTTCCTCATGACACACAATTTTTTTTCTTTTGATAGAGCTTATTTTTTATAATGCAAGGATGTCTCAATGAGGGCAAAGCATTCACCCTCCCCAGCCAACCTTGTGATGGCATTTTGGGAGAATAAGTTTTTGTATTATATATCTAATGTTTTTTCACTGAATCTTGTCTGGTATGGCAGATACATCGACGACCTCCTCTTCATTTGGGGTGGGCGATATATCTGCCATACCAAACTTCATTGATTATTTAAACAGTAATGACTATAATCTCAAATTCACGTATTCTTACCATAGAGAATATATTTCCTTTTTGGATTTCCAGCTCATTAGCATACCGGGGGAGATTATTTCCACCTCCACTCATATCAAACCCATGAAAGATAGCACAATATTACGCATGTGTAGTAGCCACCCTCATTATGCTATGCATTCTATTTCTTTAGGGGAATTTACTAGGATTAAACGGAATTGTAGCAATCATGACAATTTGATTAATGAAATTAAACAGTCGTGTCTCAGATTCAAACAAAGAGGCTACCCTTCATGGATTTTGGATAGGGTTTCTAGTATTATTCATACACAAGATAGACAGGATTTGGTCAAAAGGAAAATCAATGATAGTGGTATAAACACTGCAATTAAACCAGTTTTGTCTATTCAGTATAGCCCCCAATTCACACATAAAAAAGTAATTTCTAATTCATTACCTATGCTATACAAGAATCCTATTTTATTTTCCATTCTTGAACCAGGATGCTCTATTATGGCCAAGAGTACTGCAACAATTGGAAATATTATATCCCCAAGTTACTTTTTCATCTAATAGTAGAAAATCTGACACTTGGATTTTTTAAGTGTGGCAGTAATCACTGTGTATGACAGGCAATCCCCGCGTGTATTTTTTTGGCTGTCTAACAGCCATGAAATATGTGCATACCCTAGCACCCGATGCAAACTTGATTTGAGAGCACTTGCGCTCAAGACTAGTCTTCATATCGTCATCATTTTATTTTTTTTTACTTTTGAAAAAAACCACAATCCTAATACCAACCCTAACCACAACCCCAACCCTAACACAACCCCAACCCTAAGCCTAACACAACCCTAACCCCAACACAACCCTAACCCCAACCCTAACACAACCCAACCCCAACCATAACAGCAAAGAATGTAAAAAATGTAAAATGTTATTTTAGAATTTTTATCTAACTAAGGGGATGACGAAGGGGGATTTGATTTACTAATTTTGGGCTTTTGATCACTTTGATAGTGTCTAGCACAGTGATCAAAAGGAACCAATATGAAAAATTCCCTATTGTTGCTGGGTACAGGCAGGCAGATCTTGGCAGGCTCACTGCACATGTGCCCGTCACTTTATTTTTAGGAAGATGATGTGGAGGGTCGGGAGAAGGAGCAGGAGGGATTGGGGGATGGCGGAGGTACTGGGGGGGCTCAGGGGACATCATTTCTTTCACCTGTGACATATATATCATGTCAGAAGAGAGAGAAATGATTTTAATAGTGGGCACAGTTATATTTTTTTCGTGATCGCCATTAGTCACTGAATAGCAGTGATCACGTGATCAGGGACTGGAAAATCAGCCCTGATCATGTTCTCCAGGGTCTCAGCTACCTCCAGTAGATTTTCCGACTCTGGGGAGCACTACACCCTTATTCGCCGTTTTAAAATGGCAATGAGGGAGTAAGGCCCCTTAAAGACTGTTATTTTAAGGCGTATCATTGGCGGTCGCTAAGGGGTTAAATAGTATTAGTAAATGTAAACAGCCATTCCACCGCGACAAGGTGTACCCAATCGGAATGGCCCCTAACTCTTGTAGTTCACCTCGCTATATGTCAGCAGATGTCAAAATAGATGGGGACTGATAAGGACCCAGGCACGACTGCTCAGACACATGCTCATGAAAAGCTACATAAACTAAATGACCAGCCCAGAAAGGCAGAGCCACTTGTCTGTACAAAGTACATAAAACTAATACTTATCTACTCAGTTGTATTATTCTAATGTGCAGCTTCTGCTGCTGCCACTACTTAGCAGCGGCAACAACACATTTCCTGGCTGCCCATTGTGTCTTATAGCTATAATGTACTGCTGATGGGAAGGGTAACTTCTTGATAGTACACAAAAATGAAACAGCTCCAAAAATTGTGTTAATTTTTTGCATGACTTGTTGACAAGCCATAGTATCTTTATTCTGAAAACAGTTAGCCTGTTCCTGCTCCAGAAAAAGGATAATGTTTGGATGGATTGATAAAAAAAGCCTTGTAATTGTTTAACCAGGTTTTGAGAATAGCAAACCTATTTCTGATCCCAAAAAAGGGATAATGTTTTCTCTCAGAATTAAGAAGCCATTACTGCTTTACTTTCAAAACAGAAAACCTGTTACTGCTCCCTCAATTAAGGGAACTTTTTTGGACAATTTGCTATCGCTTCTTCATTTCGCAAAGAATAAAGTTATGATACTCCCAAAACAAGAATCATTTTTGAGCCAGCCCCCTACAGAGCCCTGATCTGAACATCATCATGTCTGTGGAGGATTACATGAAGAGACGGGAGGATTTGTGTGAGCCTACATCCACTGAATATCTGTGGTTAGTTCTGTAGTATTTGGAACAACCTATGCACCGAATTCCTTCAAAAACTGTATGCAAGTATACCGGTGACTACCTCTTGAAGCTCATCAAGAGAATGCCAAGAGTATGCAAAGCGGTCATCAAAGCAAAAGGTGGCTACTTTGAAAAACCTAGAATATAAGACATATTTTCAGTTGTTTCACACTTTTTTGTTAAGTATATAATTCCACATGTGTTAATTCATAGTTTTGATGCCTTCAGTGTGAATGTACAATTTTCAAAGTCATGAAAATAAAGAAAAATCTTTAAATGAGAAGGTGTGTCCAAACTTTTGGTCTGTACTGTATACATATATATAAACACAAGTGCTTCTTACTAAATTACAATATAATCAAAAAGTTAATTTATTTCAGTTCAATGCAAAAAGTGAAACTCCTATATTTAATAGAGTCATTACAAACAGAGTGATCTATTTCAAGTGTTTATTTCTGTTAATGTTGTACAGCCAATGAAAACACAGAATTCATTATCTCAGTAAATTAGAATAATTAACAAAAAACACCTGCAAAGGCTTCCTAAGCATTTAAAAAGGTCACTTAGTCTGTTTCAGTAGGCTCCACATTCACGGGGAAGATTGCTGACTTGACAGATGTCCAGCAGGCAGTCAATGACACACTCCACAAGGAAGGTAAGCTACAAAAGGTCATTGCTAAAGAATCTGGCTGTTCAGATGCTGTATTTATTTATTTATTTATTTTACTTACTTATATAGCGCTATTAATTCCACAGTGCTTTACAGACATTATGGGCACTGTCCCCATTGGGGTTCACAATCTAAGTTCCCTATCAGTATGTCTTTGGAATGTGGGAAGAAACTGGAGAACCCGGAGGAAACCCACGTAAACACGGGGAGAACGTGGGCCAACATTTCGGATTTTAAAAACATTTTTCAAGCAGTTGTGATAAAGTATTCTAATTTACTGAGACTTTTCTGTTTTCATTGGCTGTAAGCCATAATCATCAACATTGACACAAATAAACACTTGAAATAGATCACTCTGTTTGTAATGACTCTATGTAATATATGAGTTTCACTTTTTGTATTGAAGAATTGAAATAAAATGACTTTTTGATGATATTCTATTTTAGTGAGATGCATGTATATACACATTCACACACACAAGATTAAGATCTACAGAATGTCACAAGTTAAACTGCAAATTGCAGCATAATGTCACCAGATGGTAGTACAGCATTAGAAATGCATACATAAAGCACAGAGTTGTATTAGGAATGAGTGAATGTTTAAATGCAAATAAACTTCATGTCAGGTTTTTAGGAATTCACTGGATCTAGTGAATTCAAACAACTTGCAATGTAATTCAAGCAAATCACGGAAATGTCCATCACTATTTTACACATTGTTAAAACATGCATCAGCCAAAGAAGACTTATATGATCTCAGCCACGTGGTCTTCCCAATAATGCTATGTAGCTATCACATTGCATGTTATCACAATGGCAATCAGAAATGATTATAGCTTGTATGAAAACAAAGGCATGAAAAGCAGCAGATATTTTGGGGCTAATCTAGATAGGTAAAGGACATCACAGCTCATAACTTAGCAATAGAGATAGTAAGTGTGAAGAATATTCTAGAATAAGCACATGTGCCCTGGTTGTCAGGTCTCCAAGCAGTGTAACTCGACCCACAGCTGTAAGAGAGAAGGGAGGGGGACTTTCAGTACCAGTGTCTCTCTGCAGCTGTGAGCTGAGCTGACAGGAAGGGCCCTCTGTGGTGATGCCTTCCTTTGATCAGTAACGTGCTCTTTTGTTAAGGTACTATATTTCAATACTGAGTTGTGGGAGAACTATATGTCTCAGCTCTTCACAAATGGATTTTCTAGCTCAGGGGGAGGTAGCGAATGCAACACTGCATCCTAGCCCAATCTAGCATGTAGGGACGATGATATACACGTCCCAGCCTTTTGGAACAGGGTGTTTGGTCTCCATGCACAGCAGGGGCCCACCTGGATCCAATGACTCCAGAACCGGCTTCCTAGGGGCAGCCAGTAAGTAATTGTAGCCCATTTTGGTTTTGGGAGATGGTAGCAAACTTAGTCCAGGGGGGTGAAGAGTTAGGTCCAGCTCTGGGAGTAACCGAGAGAGTTTAAAAACTCCTGCAGCTCTCTTCCCACCTGTCTTTGTCCTGGGGAGCCCGTGCCATCAAGACATGTGGGACAAGTCCAGCAACCACATGAGGGCCCACATCCTCCCCATGTGGCCAGCCCTCCCCCACAAGCCAGGCTTTCCATCTAAACGGGTAACTGACTTTAAGATCTGCTTATGCTTGATGTACCATGCTTTTGTATTTGTAACTCTGACCACTGTATATGTATAACCCTGATGTATATAGTAGATTGCTTAGTGAGCCCTTATGGTGATTAAATATATAATTTAATCTTGGGCTGTTCTGTTATCTCGACTCCGAACCTTACGTCTGTTGTTCGGTCCAACGAACACACTACCGGACTGCTTTCTAGCCCGATATAAGTCTGTTATATCAAATAGAAACTGGTGGCAGCTCTATCCTGGCCGACAAGGCTCTGCTTCACTGGAGTAGTGAAAGAGCCTCTCAGCCTGTCAGGGGTGTGAGTGAGTGCGGGGCCACGTCAGTGACTGAGTGGATCACCCTTTCTCACTCCCTGGTGCCTCTCTGTACCCGAGTGGACAGGAGGTGACGGTGTAGAACTGTACCAATCTGACCTTACGCGTCCTTTAGGGGGGGATGCCTGTCGTCACATTGGTGCAAAGGGTAGATCTGTATCACATGCTAAGTCTAGCATAGTGTGACGTCAGGCGCAAGAAGCGGCAACAGCGGAATTCTGCGGGGCCCCCCTGGTGCCATGTCTTCACAGTAAGAGAGAGCCATAAACCCGTGAACAAATTCTGCAGACAGTGTGTGCTGTGGTAAAGAAGATTAGAGTATAGTAGATGAAGAAAAGAGAATAAGAAATAGATTTATTGAAAAGGAGAGAGAGATAGGAGAGCTGGCAGTGGTTGATTACGGTGGTTATAGTGCTCAGGGCCGGAGTCACCACACAATGCACCCAGGCAAGTGCCGGGGGGGCCATAGCGCACTGATGTCCCTGATGGAGAGTGAGCCCCCCACAACTGTGCTTTAAACCGTTTGCAATACTTACCTCTCCTTGTTCCTTCGCTGCCCGATTGTCTTCTGACTCTGTGATGTCTCAGGTCAGAGAGCGGTTTCTGAGCTATTGTAGAATTTACAATATATATCACTCATGGAATGTAAGAAGTAAGTGAAATCTTCGGTATTGTACTATACCTATATTTCTCTACATTATCTGTGCATCATTAATCATGGTATGTGTTAAAGGGGCCCACTGAGACTCTTTCACCCGGGACCCACGAAAAACTAAAGCCGGTCCTGATAGTGCTGGTGCTGCATTTTAATTACACATTTATTTATTTTTTCATTCTTCATGCAGAGACAAGCCACCAATATTCCTGAAAGAAAATGTTACTATGTCCGCTACACAAAGTGTGCATGTCACAAAGTGCTGAGACTTTGCAGACATGTTATATTAGTCTAATTCATTGTCATACCATGCAATTACTGCAGCCTGCTGACCAGGCCTGGCGTCAGCACCCGGCTCACCTGGGCAAGTGCTGGGGCCCTGAGGAGGCGGGGGGGGGGGTCACTCAATGTCCAGCACCCCGGCACGCTATGGGACCCTTGAGCAGAGGAGAGCAGTGCCTGCGCCCACCCCAAACATGCTTGCTCAGGGCCCCGGCACAATACTTATCTTTCCCCGTGCCTCCGCAGCAGGTCCGGTCTCTTCCGCGGCTGCTGTACTGTGATGTCTCAGGTCAGAGGGCGCGATGACTTCTTTACATCGTACTCTCTCCAGAGCCGTCACAGGCAGCGCAGTGAGGGAAGACGCCTGCGACGCTGAAGAGTCCGGAGCAGCGGCAGCAGGTGAGGAGTAGAGATGAGCGTTGTTCGACTCGAACTGTTCGCCAATCTCAAATTCAAGCTGTTTTGGGCGGTGTTCGAGCCGTCCGGCGAACACGAACGATTTGAAAAAAATTCGGCTGTTCGAGGTTATGTTCGATAACTGTTCGTGCACCAAAATCATAACTGGATTTTTTCTCAGTAATGATGAAAATTAATGTTAATACGCAGTTTGAGTGTACAGCGGGGTGGGGGGAGGGGCAGGGGATGGATCTCTGCAGGAATAATGAAGATCTCCATTTTTTTTTCTCTTTCCCGCATTTGCAGTGGGGAGGTGCAATCTGTCAGCCTATCAGCACCGCACACACGGAGCGAAGTGCTTTTCTTCACACAAGCAAGGGCATGTGTCATTGGCAGTGTATGTCACATGTCCTTGCCCTATAAGACCCAGCCATTTTCCCCGTCGCCACCATTTTCTCACTGCTGCAGCTGCGTGTTAGACGGCACCGCTGTTGCTGTGTGCGCTATACCTTGTTAATTTCAAGCCAATTTTCGCACAAATCTACAGATAGCTTGGGAGTACGGAATAGTTGTGATTGCAGTCCTTTTAAGGACTAGGTTACAGCATTTCCTACGACTTTTATCAGGCAGGTCTGTGCTCTTAAATAGATAGGTTGGGAGTAAAGACTAATTGTAATTGCAGTCATTTTCAGGACTAAGTTACATCAGTTCCTATCAGTTTTTGCCAGGCAGGTCTGTGCCAGTGCTGTGCAAGTTTTTTTCACAGCATTTGGCTAAATCTAGCAAAGCTAATCCTTTTTGGCCTATTGCAGAGTGTGTTAGTCAGTGGAGTAGCCTATCTGTGTTGCAAGCTACACCACCTGTGCATAGAATACCAATTTTTTTACTGCACCTAGTGAAGTAAAACCTTTTGGGCATAGCATCATTCTATTAGTCCATCTATACTGACCTCCATCAGGTTGCAAATTGAATATAATTTTTTTCTGCATCTAGCTCTGAAAAAATATTTGGGCTTCTAGCAGTGTGTGGGACTTGGTCTATTAGTCCATCTATACCGACCTCCATCAGGTTGCAAATTGAATATAATTTTTTTCTGCATCTAGCTCTGAAAAAATATTTGGGCTTCTAGCAGTGTGTGGGACTTGGTCTATTAGTCCATCTATACTGACCTCCATCAGGTTGCAAATTGAATATAATTTTTTTCTGCATCTAGCTCTGAAAAAATATTTGGGCTTCTAGCAGTGTGTGGGACTTGGTCTATTAGTCCATCTATACCGACCTCCATCAGGTTGCAAATTGAATATAATTTTTTTCTGCATCTAGCTCTGAAAAAATATTTGGGCTTCTAGCAGTGTGTGGGACTTGGTCTATTAGTCCATCTATACTGACCTCCATCAGGTTGCAAATTGAATATAATTTTTTTCTGCATCTAGCTCTGAAAAAATATTTGGGCTTCTAGCAGTGTGTGGGACTTGGTCTATTAGTCCATCTATACTGACCTCCATCAGGTTGCAAATTGAATATAATTTTTTTCTGCATCTAGCTCTGAAAAAATATTTGGGCTTCTAGCAGTGTGTTGGACTTGGTCTATTAGTCCATCTATACTAACCTCCATCAGGTTGCAAATTGAATATAATTTTTTTCTGCATCTAGCTCTGAAAAAATATTTGGGCTTCTAGCAGTGTGTTGGACTTGGTCTATTAGTCCATCTATACTAACCTCCATCAGGTTGCAAAGTAAAAATAATTATTTTCTGCATCTAGCTCTGAAAAAATATTTCGGCTTCTAGCAGTGTGTGGGACTTGGTCTATTAGTCCATCTATACTGACCTCCATCAGGTTGCAAATTGAATATAATTTTTTTCTGCATCTAGCTCTGAAAAAATATTTGGGCTTCTAGCAGTGTGTGGGACTTGGTCTATTAGTCCATCTATACTGACCTCCATCAGGTTGCAAATTAAAAATAATTTTTTTCTGCATCTAGCTCTGAAAAAATATTTGGGCTTCTAGCAGTGTGTGGGACTTGGTCTATTAGTCCATCTATACTGACCTCCATCAGGTTGCAAATTGAATATAATTTTTTTCTGCATCTAGCTCTGAAAAAATATTTGGGCTTCTAGCAGTGTGTGGGACTTGGTCTATTAGTCCATCTATACCGACCTCCATCAGGTTGCAAATTGAATATAATTTTTTTCTGCATCTAGCTCTGAAAAAATATTTGGGCTTCTAGCAGTGTGTGGGACTTGGTCTATTAGTCCATCTATACTGACCTCCATCAGGTTGCAAATTGAATATAATTTTTTTCTGCATCTAGCTCTGAAAAAATATTTGGGCTTCTAGCAGTGTGTGGGACTTGGTCTATTAGTCCATCTATACTGACCTCCATCAGGTTGCAAATTGAATATAATTTTTTTCTGCATCTAGCTCTGAAAAAATATTTGGGCTTCTAGCAGTGTGTTGGACTTGGTCTATTAGTCCATCTATACTAACCTCCATCAGGTTGCAAATTGAATATAATTTTTTTCTGCATCTAGCTCTGAAAAAATATTTGGGCTTCTAGCAGTGTGTTGGACTTGGTCTATTAGTCCATCTATACTAACCTCCATCAGGTTGCAAATTAAAAATAATTATTTTCTGCATCTAGCTCTGAAAAAATATTTCGGCTTCTAGCAGTGTGTGGGACTTGGTCTATTAGTCCATCTATACTGACCTCCATCAGGTTGCAAATTGAATATAATTTTTTTCTGCATCTAGCTCTGAAAAAATATTTGGGCTTCTAGCAGTGTGTGGGACTTGGTCTATTAGTCCATCTATACTGACCTCCATCAGGTTGCAAATTAAGAATAATTTTTTTCTGCATCTAGCTCTGAAAAAATATTTGGGCTTCTAGCAGTGTGTGGGACTTGGTCTATTAGTCCATCTATACTGACCTCCATCAGGTTGCAAATTGAATATAATTTTTTTCTGCATCTAGCTCTGAAAAAATATTTGGGCTTCTAGCAGTGTGTTGGACTTGGTCTATTAGTACATCTATGCTAACCTCCATCAGGTTGCAAATTGAATATAATTTTTTTCTGCATCTAGCTCTGAAAAAATATTTGGGCTTCTAGCAGTGTGTTGGACTTGGTCTATTAGTCCATCTATATTAACCTCCATCAGGTTGCAAATTAAAAATAATTTTTTTCTGCATCTAGCTCTGAAAAAATATTTCGGCTTCTAGCAGTGTGTGGGACTTGGTCTATTAGTCCATCTATACTGACCTCCATCAGGTTGCAAATTGAATATAATTTTTTTCTGCATCTAGCTCTGAAAAAATATTTGGGCTTCTAGCAGTGTGTGGGACTTGGTCTATTAGTCCATCTATACTGACCTCCATCAGGTTGCAAATTGAATATAATTTTTTTCTGCATCTAGCTCTGAAAAATTATTTGGGGTTCTAGCAGTGTGTGGGACTTGTTCTATTAGTCCATCTATACTGACCTAGATCAGGTTGCAAATTAAAAATCATTTTTTTCTTCATCAAGCTCTGAAAAAATATTTGGGTTTCTAGCAGTGTGTGGGACTTGTTCTATTAGTCCATCTATACTGACCTCCATCAGGTTGCAAATTGAATATAATTTTTTTCTGCATCTAGCTCTGAAAAAATATTTGGGCTTCTAGCAGTGTGTGGGACTTGGTCTATTAGTCCATCTATACTGACCTCCATCAGGTTGCAAATTGAATATAATTTTTTTCTGCATCTAGCTCTGAAAAAATATTTGGGCTTCTAGCAGTGTGTGGGACTTGGTCTATTAGTCCATCTATACTGACCTCCATCAGGTTGCAAATTAAAAATAATTTTTTTCTGCATCTAGCTCTGAAAAAAATTTGGGCTTCTAGCAGTGTGTGGGACTTGTTATATTAGTCCATCTATACAGACCTCCATCAGGTTGCAAATTGAATATAATTTTTTTCTGCATCTAGCTCTGAAAAAATATTTGGGCTTCTAGCACTGTGTGGGACTTGGTCTATTAGTCCATCTATACTGACCTCCATCAGGTTGCAAATTAAAAATTATTTTTTTCTGCATCTAGCTCTGAAAAAATATTTGGGCTTCTAGCAGTGTGTGGGACTTGTTGTATTAGTCCATCTATACTGACCTCCATCAGGTTGCAAATTGAATATAATTTTTTTCTGCATCTAGCTCTGAAAAAATATTTGGGCTTCTAGCAGTGTGTGGGACTTGTTCTATTAGTCCATCTATACTGACCTCCATCAGGTTGCAAATTGAATATAATTTTTTTCTGCATCTAGCTCTGAAAAAATATTTGGGCTTCTAGCACTGTGTTTGACTTGGTCTATTAGTCCATCTATACTGACCTCCATCAGGTTGCAAATTAAAAATTATTTTTTTCTGCATCTAGCTCTGAAAAAATATTTGGGCTTCTAGCAGTGTGTGGGACTTGTTGTATTAGTCCATCTATACTGACCTCCATCAGGTTGCAAATTGAATATAATTTTTTTCTGCATCTAGCTCTGAAAAAATATTTGGGCTTCTAGCAGTGTGTGGGACTTGTTCTATTAGTCCATCTATACTGACCTCCATCAGGTTGCAAATTGAATATAATTTTTTTCTGCATCTAGCTCTGAAAAAATATTTGGGCTTCTAGCAGTGTGTGGGACTTGGTCTATTAGTCCATCTATACTGACCTCCATCAGGTTGCAAATTGAATATAATTTTTTTCTGCATCTAGCTCTGAAAAAATATTTGGGCTTCTAGCAGTGTGTGGGACTTGGTCTATTAGTCCATCTATACCGACCTCCATCAGGTTGCAAATTGAATATAATTTTTTTCTGCATCTAGCTCTGAAAAAATATTTGGGCTTCTAGCAGTGTGTGGGACTTGGTCTATTAGTCCATCTATACTGACCTCCATCAGGTTGCAAATTGAATATAATTTTTTTCTGCATCTAGCTCTGAAAAAATATTTGGGCTTCTAGCAGTGTGTGGGACTTGGTCTATTAGTCCATCTATACTGACCTCCATCAGGTTGCAAATTGAATATAATTTTTTCTGCATCTAGCTCTGAAAAAATATTTGGGCTTCTAGCAGTGTGTTGGACTTGGTCTATTAGTCCATCTATACTAACCTCCATCAGGTTGCAAATTGAATATAATTTTTTTCTGCATCTAGCTCTGAAAAAATATTTGGGCTTCTAGCAGTGTGTTGGACTTGGTCTATTAGTCCATCTATACTAACCTCCATCAGGTTGCAAATTAAAAATAATTTTTTTCTGCATCTAGCTCTGAAAAAATATTTCGGCTTCTAGCAGTGTGTGGAACTTGGTCTATTAGTCCATCTATACTGACCTCCATCAGGTTGCAAATTGAATATAATTTTTTTCTGCATCTAGCTCTGAGAAAATATTTGGGCTTCTAGCAGTGTGTTGGACTTGGTCTATTAGTACATCTATGCTAACCTCCATCAGGTTGCAAATTGAATATAATTTTTTTCTGCATCTAGCTCTGAAAAAATATTTGGGCTTCTAGCAGTGTGTTGGACTTGGTCTATTAGTCCATCTATATTAACCTCCATCAGGTTGCAAATTAAAAATAATTTTTTTCTGCATCTAGCTCTGAAAAAATATTTCGGCTTCTAGCAGTGTGTGGGACTTGGTCTATTAGTCCATCTATACTGACCTCCATCAGGTTGCAAATTGAATATAATTTTTTTCTGCATCTAGCTCTGAAAAAATATTTGGGCTTCTAGCAGTGTGTGGGACTTGGTGTATTAGTCCATCTATACTGACCTCCATCAGGTTGCAAATTGAATATAATTTTTTTCTGCATCTAGCTCTGAAAAATTATTTGGGGTTCTAGCAGTGTGTGGGACTTGTTCTATTAGTCCATCTATACTGACCTAGATCAGGTTGCAAATTAAAAATCATTTTTTTCTTCATCAAGCTCTGAAAAAATATTTGGGTTTCTAGCAGTGTGTGGGACTTGTTCTATTAGTCCATCTATACTGACCTCCATCAGGTTGCAAATTGAATATAATTTTTTTCTGCATCTAGCTCTGAAAAAATATTTGGGCTTCTAGCAGTGTGTGGGACTTGGTCTATTAGTCCATCTATACTGACCTCCATCAGGTTGCAAATTGAATATAATTTTTTTCTGCATCTAGCTCTGAAAAAATATTTGGGCTTCTAGCAGTATGTGGGACTTGGTCTATTAGTCCATCTATACTGACCTCCATCAGGTTGCAAATTAAAAATAATTTTTTTCTGCATCTAGCTCTGAAAAAAATTTGGGCTTCTAGCAGTGTGTGGGACTTGTTATATTAGTCCATCTATACAGACCTCCATCAGGTTGCAAATTGAATATAATTTTTTTCTGCACCTAGCTCTGAAAAAATATTTGGGCTTCTAGCACTGTGTGGGACTTGGTCTATTAGTCCATCTATACTGACCTCCATCAGGTTGCAAATTAAAAATTATTTTTTTCTGCATCTAGCTCTGAAAAAATATTTGGGCTTCTAGCAGTGTGTGGGACTTGTTCTATTAGTCCATCTATACTGACCTCCATCAGGTTGCAAATTGAATATAATTTTTTTCTGCATCTAGCTCTGAAAAAATATTTGGGCTTCTAGCAGTGTGTGGGACTTGTTCTATTAGTCCATCTATACTGACCTCCATCAGGTTGCAAATTGAATATAATTTTTTTCTGCATCTAGCTCTGAAAAAATATTTGGGCTTCTAGCAGTGTGTGGGACTTGGTCTATTAGTCCATCTATACTGACCTCCATCAGGTTGCAAATTGAATATAATTTTTTTCTGCATCTAGCTCTGAAAAAATATTTGGGCTTCTAGCAGTGTGTGGGACTTGGTCTATTAGTCCATCTATACCGACCTCCATCAGGTTGCAAATTGAATATAATTTTTTTCTGCATCTAGCTCTGAAAAAATATTTGGGCTTCTAGCAGTGTGTGGGACTTGGTCTATTAGTCCATCTATACTGACCTCCATCAGGTTGCAAATTGAATATAATTTTTTTCTGCATCTAGCTCTGAAAAAATATTTGGGCTTCTAGGAGTGTGTGGGACTTGGTCTATTAGTCCATCTATACTGACCTCCATCAGGTTGCAAATTGAATATAATTTTTTCTGCATCTAGCTCTGAAAAAATATTTGGGCTTCTAGCAGTGAGTTGGACTTGGTCTATTAGTCCATCTATACTAACCTCCATCAGGTTGCAAATTGAATATAATTTTTTTCTGCATCTAGCTCTGAAAAAATATTTGGGATTCTAGCAGTGTGTTGGACTTGGTCTATTAGTCCATCTATACTAACCTCCATCAGGTTGCAAATTAAAAATAATTTTTTTCTGCATCTAGCTCTGAAAAAATATTTCGGCTTCTAGCAGTGTGTGGGACTTGGTCTATTAGTCCATCTATACTGACCTCCATCAGGTTGCAAATTGAATATAATTTTTTTCTGCATCTAGCTCTGAAAAAATATTTGGGCTTCTAGCAGTGTGTGGGACTTGGTCTATTAGTCCATCTATACTGACCTCCATCAGGTTGCAAATTAAAAATAATTTTTTTCTGCATCTAGCTCTGAAAAAATATTTGGGCTTCTAGCAGTGTGTGGGACTTGGTCTATTAGTCCATCTATACTGACCTCCATCAGGTTGCAAATTGAATATAATTTTTTTCTGCATCTAGCTCTGAAAAAATATTTGGGCTTCTAGCAGTGTGTTGGACTTGGTCTATTAGTCCATCTATGCTAACCTCCATCAGGTTGCAAATTGAATATAATTTTTTTCTGCATCTAGCTCTGAAAAAATATTTGGGCTTCTAGCAGTGTGTTGGACTTGGTCTATTAGTCCATCTATATTAACCTCCATCAGGTTGCAAATTAAAAATAATTTTTTTCTGCATCTAGCTCTGAAAAAATATTTCGGCTTCTAGCAGTGTGTGGGACTTGGTCTATTAGTCCATCTATACTGACCTCCATCAGGTTGCAAATTGAATATAATTTTTTTCTGCATCTAGCTCTGAAAAAATATTTGGGCTTCTAGCAGTGTGTGGGACTTGGTCTATTAGTCCATCTATACTGACCTACATCAGGTTGCAAATTGAATATAATTTTTTTCTGCATCTAGCTCTGAAAAATTATTTGGGGTTCTAGCAGTGTGTGGGACTTGTTCTATTAGTCCATCTATACTGACCTAGATCAGGTTGCAAATTAAAAATCATTTTTTTCTTCATCAAGCTCTGAAAAAATATTTGGGCTTCTAGCAGTGTGTGGGACTTGTTCTATTAGTCCATCTATACTGACCTCCATCAGGTTGCAAATTGAATATAATTTTTTTCTGCATCTAGCTCTGAAAAAATATTTGGGCTTCTAGCAGTGTGTGGGACTTGGTCTATTAGTCCATCTATACCGACCTCCATCAGGTTGCAAATTGAATATAATTTTTTTCTGCATCTAGCTCTGAAAAAATATTTGGGCTTCTAGCAGTGTGTGGGACTTGGTCTATTAGTCCATCTATACTGACCTCCATCAGGTTGCAAATTGAATATAATTTTTTTCTGCATCTAGCTCTGAAAAAATATTTGGGCTTCTAGGAGTGTGTGGGACTTGGTCTATTAGTCCATCTATACTGACCTCCATCAGGTTGCAAATTGAATATAATTTTTTCTGCATCTAGCTCTGAAAAAATATTTGGGCTTCTAGCAGTGAGTTGGACTTGGTCTATTAGTCCATCTATACTAACCTCCATCAGGTTGCAAATTGAATATAATTTTTTTCTGCATCTAGCTCTGAAAAAATATTTGGGATTCTAGCAGTGTGTTGGACTTGGTCTATTAGTCCATCTATACTAACCTCCATCAGGTTGCAAATTAAAAATAATTTTTTTCTGCATCTAGCTCTGAAAAAATATTTCGGCTTCTAGCAGTGTGTGGGACTTGGTCTATTAGTCCATCTATACTGACCTCCATCAGGTTGCAAATTGAATATAATTTTTTTCTGCATCTAGCTCTGAAAAAATATTTGGGCTTCTAGCAGTGTGTGGGACTTGGTCTATTAGTCCATCTATACTGACCTCCATCAGGTTGCAAATTAAAAATAATTTTTTTCTGCATCTAGCTCTGAAAAAATATTTGGGCTTCTAGCAGTGTGTGGGACTTGGTCTATTAGTCCATCTATACTGACCTCCATCAGGTTGCAAATTGAATATAATTTTTTTCTGCATCTAGCTCTGAAAAAATATTTGGGCTTCTAGCAGTGTGTTGGACTTGGTCTATTAGTCCATCTATGCTAACCTCCATCAGGTTGCAAATTGAATATAATTTTTTTCTGCATCTAGCTCTGAAAAAATATTTGGGCTTCTAGCAGTGTGTTGGACTTGGTCTATTAGTCCATCTATATTAACCTCCATCAGGTTGCAAATTAAAAATAATTTTTTTCTGCATCTAGCTCTGAAAAAATATTTCGGCTTCTAGCAGTGTGTGGGACTTGGTCTATTAGTCCATCTATACTGACCTCCATCAGGTTGCAAATTGAATATAATTTTTTTCTGCATCTAGCTCTGAAAAAATATTTGGGCTTCTAGCAGTGTGTGGGACTTGGTCTATTAGTCCATCTATACTGACCTACATCAGGTTGCAAATTGAATATAATTTTTTTCTGCATCTAGCTCTGAAAAATTATTTGGGGTTCTAGCAGTGTGTGGGACTTGTTCTATTAGTCCATCTATACTGACCTAGATCAGGTTGCAAATTAAAAATCATTTTTTTCTTCATCAAGCTCTGAAAAAATATTTGGGCTTCTAGCAGTGTGTGGGACTTGTTCTATTAGTCCATCTATACTGACCTCCATCAGGTTGCAAACTGAATATAATTTTTTTCTGCATCTAGCTCTGAAAAAATATTTGGGCTTCTAGCAGTGTGTGGGACTTGGTCTATTAGTCCATCTATACTGACCTCCATCAGGTTGCAAATTGAATATCATTTTTTTCTGCATCTAGCTCTGAAAAAATATTTGGGCTTCTAGCAGTGTGTGGGACTTGGTCTATTAGTCCATCTATACTGATCTCCATCAGGTTGCAAATTAAAAATAATTTTTTTCTGCATCTAGCTCTGAAAAATATTTGGGCTTCTAGCAGTGTGTGGGACTTGTTATATTAGTCCATCTATACAGACCTCCATCAGGTTGCAAATTGAATATAATTTTTTTCTGCATCTAGCTCTGAAAAAATATTTGGGCTTCTAGCAGTGTGTGGGACTTGGTCTATTAGTCCATCTATACTGACCTCCATCAGGTTGCAAATTGAATATAATTTTTTTCTGCATCTAGCTCTGAAAAAATATTTGGGCTTCTAGCAGTGTGTGGGACTTGGTCTATTAGTCCATCTATACTGACCTCCATCAGGTTGCAAATTAAAAAAAAAATGTTTCTGCATGTAGCACTGAAAAAATATTTGGGCTTCTAGCAGTGTGTGGGACTTGTTCTATTAGTCCATCTATACTGACCTCCATCAGGTTGCAAATTGAATATAATTTTTTTCTGCATCTAGCTCTGAAAAATTATTTGGGCTTCTAGTAGTGTGTGGGACTTGTTCTATTAGTCCATCTATACTGACCTCCATCAGGTTGCAAATTAAAAATAATTTTTTTCTGCATCTAGCTCTGAAAAAATATTTGGGCTTCTAGCAGTGTGTGAGACTTGGTCTATTAGTCCATCTATACTGACCTAAATCAGGTTGCAAATTGAATATAATTTTTTTCTGCATCTAGCTATGAAAAATTATTTGGGATTCTAGCAGTGTGTGGGACTTGGTCTATTAGTCCATCTATACTGACCTCCATCAGGTTGCAAATTAAAAATATTTTTTTTCTGCATCTAGCTCTGAAAAAATATTTGGGCTTCTAGCACTGCGTGGGACTTGTTCTATTAGTCCATCTATACTGACGTCCATCAGGTTGCAAATTGAATATAATTTTTTTCTGCATCTAGCTCTGAAAAAATATTTGGGCTTCTAGCAGTGTGTGGGGCTTGGTCTATTAGTCCATCTATACTGACCTCCATCAGGTTGCAAATTAAAAATATTTTTTTTCTGTATCTAGCTCTGAAAAAATATTTGGGCTTCTAGCAGTGTGTGGGACTTGGTCTATTAGTCCATCTATACTGACCTCCATCAGGTTGCAAATTGAATATAATTTTTTTCTGCATCTGGCTCTGAAAAATTATTTGGGATTCTAGCAGTGTGTGGGACTTGGTCTATTAGTCCATCTATACTGACCTCCATCAGGTTGCAAATTAAAAATATTTTTTTTCTGCATCTAGCTCTGAAAAAATATTTGGGCTTCTAGCACTGCGTGGGACTTGTTCTATTAGTCCATCTATACTGACGTCCATCAGGTTGCAAATTGAATATAATTTTTTTCTGCATCTAGCTCTGAAAAAATATTTGGGCTTCTAGCAGTGTGTGGGACTTGGTCTATTAGTCCATCTATACTGACCTCCATCAGGTTGCAAATTAAAAATATTTTTTTTCTGCATCTAGCTCTGAAAAAATATTTGGGCTTCTAGCAGTGTGTGGGACTTGGTCTATTAGTCCATCTATACTGACCTCCATCAGGTTGCAAATTGAATATAATTTTTTTCTGCATCTGGCTCTGAAAAAATATTTGGGCTTCTAGCGGTGTGTGGGACTTGGTCTATTAGTCCATCTATACTGACCTCCATCAGGTTGCAAATTGAATATAATTTTTTTCTGCATCTAGCTCTGAAAAAATATTTGGGCTTCTAGCAGTGTGTTGGACTTGGTCTATTAGTCCATCTATACTAACCTCCATCAGGTTGCAAATTGAATATAATTTTTTTCTGCATCTAGCTCTGAAAAAATATTTGGGCTTCTAGCAGTGTGTTGGAATTGGTCTATTAGTCCATCTATACTAACCTCCATCAGGTTGCAAATTAAAAATAATTTTTTTCTGTATCTAGCTCTGAAAAAATATTTCGGCTTCTAGCAGTGTGTGGGACTTGGTCTATTAGTCCATCTATACTGACCTCCATCAGGTTGCAAATTGAATATAATTTTTTTCTGCATCTAGCTCTGAAATAATATTTGGGCTTCTAGCAGTGTGTGGGACTTGGTCTGTTAGTCCATCTATACTGACCTCCATCAGGTTGCAAATTGAATATAATTTTTTTCTGCATCTAGCTCTGAAAAATTATTTGGGCTTCTAGCAGTGTGTGGGACTTGTTCTATTATTCCATCTATACTGACCTCCATCAGGTTGCAAATTAAAAATAACTTTTTTCTTCATCAAGCTCTGAAAAAATATTTGGGCTTCTAGCAGTGTGTGGGACTTGGTCTATTAGTCCATCTATGCTGACCTCCATCAGGTTTCAAATTGAATATAATTTTTTTCTGCATCTAGCTCTGAAAAAATATTTGGGCTTCTAGCAGTGTGTGGGACTTGGTCTATTAGTCGATCTATACTGACCTCCATCAGGTTGCAAATTGAAAATAATTTTTTTCTGCATCTAGCTCTGAAAAAATATTTGGGCTTCTAGCAGTGTGTGGGACTTGGTCTATTAGTCCATCTATACTGACCTCCATGAGGTTGCAAATTGAATATAATTTTTTTCTGCATCTAGCCCTGAAAAAATATTTGGGCTTCTAGCAGTGTGTGGGACATGGTCTATTAGTCCATCTATACTCACCTCCATCAGGTTGCAAATTAAAAATAATTTTTTTCTGCATCTAGCTCTGAAAAAATATTTGGGCTTCTAGCAGTGTGTGGGACTTGTTCTATTAGTCCATCTATACTGACCTCCATCAGGTTGCAAATTGAATATAATTTTTTTCTGCATCTAGCTCTGAAAAAATATTTGGGCTTCTAGCAGTGTGTGGGACTTGGTCTATTAGTCCATCTATACTGACCTCCATCAGGTTGCAAATTAAAATAATTTTTTTCTGCATCTAGCTCTGAAAAAATATTTGGGCTTCTAGCAGTGTGTGGGACTTGGTCTATTAGTCCATCTATACTGACCTCCATCAGGTTGCAAATTGAATATAATTTTTTTCTGCATCTAGCTCTGAAAAAATATTTGGGCTTCTAGCAGTGTGTGAGACTTGTTCTATTAGTCCATCTATACTGACCTCCATCAGGTTGCAAATTAAAAATAATTTTTTTCTGCATCTAGCTCTGAAAAAATATTTGGGCTTCTAGCAGTGTGTGAGACTTGGTCTATTAGTCCATCTATACTGACCTCCATCAGGTTGCAAATTAAAAATAATTTTTTTCTTCATCTAGCTCTGAAAAAATATTTGGGCTTCTAGCAGTGTGTGGGACTTGGTCTATTAGTCCATCTATACTGACCTCCATCAGGTTGCAAATTGAATTTAATTTTTTTCTGCATCTAGCTCTGAAAAAATATTTGGCCTTCTAGCAGTGTGTGGGACTTGTTCTATTAGTCCATCTATACTGACTTCCATCAGGTTGCAAATTGAATATAATTTTTTTCTGCATCTAGCTATGAAAAATTATTTGGGCTTCTAGCAGTGTGTGGGACTTGGTCTATTAGTCCATCTATACTGACCTCCATCAGGTTGCAAATTAAAAATAATTTTTTTCTGCATCTAGCTCTGAAAAAATATTTGGGCTTCTAGCAGTGCGTGGGACTTGTTCTATTAGTCCATCTATACTGACGTCCATCAGGTTGCAAATTGAATATAATTTTTTTCTGCATCTAGCTCTGAAAAAATATTTGGGCTTCTAGCAGTGTGTGGGACTTGGTCTATTAGTCCATCTATACTGACCTCCATCAGGTTGCAAATTAAAAATATTTTTTTTCTGCATCTAGCTCTGAAAAAATATTTGGGCTTCTAGCAGTGTGTGGGACTTGGTCTATTAGTCCATCTATACTGACCTCCATCAGGTTGCAAATTGAATATAATTTTTTTCTGCATCTAGCTCTGAAAAAATATTTGGGCTTCTAGCGGTGTGTGGGACTTGGTCTATTAGTCCATCTATACTGACCTCCATCAGGTTGCAAATTGAATATAATTTTTTTCTGCATCTAGCTCTGAAAAAATATTTGGGCTTCCAGCAGTGTGTGGGACTTGGTCTATTAGTCCATCTATACTGACCTCCGTCAGGTTGCAAATTGAATATAATTTTTTTCTGCATCTAACCCAGCCAATAGTTTTGGCCTAATACCACAGTTTGGCCACTCAGCTCTGCTCGGTTCCCATCCATTGTTTTTTTGTGCAAACAACTCCAGAGTTGTGAATTAGTTAACCACCAAAATGAGTGGAAAAAGGCCTGCTGCTGGTGGAAAGGGGAATAGGCGTGTTGGGAAGGGGAAAAAAGGTTGTGTCCGTGGGGTAGGTGTTAAAGCAACAGTAACATCTGCAGAAGAAAGACCATTTTCCAGCCAAACTAAAATGTCTACTTCTTTTAGTGGACAATGTGATAAGATCCCTTTCTTACGGCCACGCCAATCGCTACAAATTCCAGATGAGGCACAAAAACAGCAGGTGCTTCAACGGATATCAAGTGCTCCTTTAAGTGGGCTCTCCTCCACATCAACTTCAACATCACAAATACTCCAGTCCTCAAAGGTGTCACCCCAATCGCACTTGCTTCCTCACAGCTCCCAAATCTCCAGCTGCCCGTCTGAGTATGAGGTAGAACAGATGGTTGAGTCTGCAGAGCTGTTTACTCATACTATAGCCTGGGAATCAGAGGTTGGCTCCAGCGCTTCTGTGAATCCAGACGAGGAAATGATCTGCACTGATGCCCAGAATCTTTATGAGTCAGATCCAGGACCAGACGCAGAAGGTTCTGACCATAATGTAGACCCTCATTCCCAAACTGTAACTTCTGTTGGTGGAGACAATGAGGAAGACGATGATGAGACTCAAATACCTGATTGGAGCGCCAACTTTAGTTTTTTGTCAGGGCAGGAACAGGTTGGCTCTGAGGACGACGGGTGTGATAACGCACAGGGTTATGATGATGAGGTTGGAGATCCCACTTACTGTCAACCCAGTCAGCCAAGAGATGAGGTCAGCAGAGGAGGTGGAGGAGAATGCTAGTGACGACGAGGTCAGGTTGCACCTTCCTGGACAGAGACGTAGTACTGGAAGCACGTCAACAACTGCATGCTCAAACACAACTCTGCCTCTCACCACAAGTCGTGGTGGCTCTTCAGGTCGCATGGGTGCTAAGCCTTGCATAGCCTGGGCATTTTTTCAGATTGATAAAGATGACCCAACTCGTGTTATCTGTAACATTTGTCAGCAAAAGCTAAGTAGAGGCGAAAAAATGCATAGTTTGAGTAGTTCATGCATGAACCGGCACATGGACATGAAGCATAAGTTGCAGTGGGAAGCTCACTGTGCTACAATGTGGCCTAGCCGGCCGGGCTAACCACCGTCTGCCATATCTTGTGCATCCGCGGCCTCTTCATCCTCTGTGACTGGGGGGACAGCAGTCACACCTGTTTTGGGACGCAGACCTGCCACCTCTTTACCTGCAACAGCCAGCGTGATTGGCAGGTCATCATTTTCTTTGGAGGTGGTAATGTGACACCCCAGGGGTCTGCTTGCCACAGTGATAGAGATATTACGTCTGAGAGCAGGTGGGAGGTCTCTTGGTCAGGAATCCTATGCATGCCACACCTCCTGCCCAGTCCTGGGAGGGGAAGAACTTCCCCTATATAAACCTAGGGCTGAGGCAGGGTTAGGAAGTAGAGAAGAAGTAGAGACAGAGAAAAGAAGCAAATATAGGAACAGAACATCAGGAGCTCTGTGGGAGCAGTGTTACAAGGAGTCAGGGGCTGGCAGCTGCAGAGCTCGCCCTGACTGAGAAGATTTCTTACCGGACCCGGAGTCCGAGGCTGTGGGGACTAACTCCTACCCAGCAGCAGAATCCGTCAGGCAGGGGATTCCAGGTCCTCTGGCCAAGAAACCCGAAGGCACGGTCACACGCGTGGGACCAGCACCGCCGTCGTGGAGCGGAAGCTACTAGAAGGCCCCGAGTCACTCAGGGACGTGGGCTACTTATACCCGCCTCTAGCAAGGTAGCCAGAAGAGTACAGTTAGTTTGGGAGGCCTACAACTCCGCCTGGCCAGGGGAGATCCCATCTGCTCAAGGACTGACCAGGCCCCAATCGCTAGCCAGTACTCCGGGAGGGTCTATCTTTGTCACCAGTAAAGACCCTGAACTACACCGTGCCGTCTCTGAGTGGTTCCTGCTACCCCCATCATCCACGTCGGCTGCCCTGAGGCCATACCCCTCCCGTTGGGGGTTATACTATCACGCTGCACAATCCTACCACCGGCCTCAGCGGTCTGCCCTGCAGCAGCAGCTCCTTAGCTGTACTCAACGGGTGGCGTAGTCGTCCAACATCTACCGCTGATACATCGCCGCTCAGTTTGACTCCCTGGGCACGGACCGGGTCACCGCCACGAGACTACAACCCTCAACAGATCCGGCTCCGGGTAAGCTCCCGCGTGCGCAACGCAGCGCGACACAGGCCCAGGGGCGCGTCAACTTTTGGCGTAGTCGGCAGGATCTCGTGCCCGCAACCACCGGGTACTGCGTGCCTGAAAAAGACTGTTCAAACTTACCTGTGGTGAAGATTCCCGCCATCCGGCGCCATCTTCAGCCTTCTTCCCGCCATCGGTGAAGATTCCCGCCATCCGGCGCCATTTCCAGCCTTCTTCCCGCCTTCCGTGGAGTTTTCCCGCCGTTGGACGCCATCTTGAAGACGTCGCGCGGGAAGAAGAGGGGCGTGGACTCCGAAAGCGCGCGAGAACTGAAGCCCCGCCTCACGTCCGGACGTCGCGTAAGGTCCTGGAAGGAGCCCAGCAGACGCCGACGTCACAGGAGCGCGACGGAAGGTCCTCAACCCTGACGATCTACTGCGGAGCCGCGGCCTACGGAAGAGGATCATCGCAAGGTAGGCCACGGTCCACTAGAGGGGAGGAGGATGTCGGATACGGAGGAGAGCTTCACTGCCTCAACCCACGCCAGCGCCATCGCTGCTGCAGTCATGCCTTTCACCATGCCCTATATCCCGGGAGCGGCCTGGCTACCCCAGTACTCAGGGGAGTCACATACCCTGCATGACTTTAGAGAAAAGCTGGATAGCCTCTTCCAGGTGTACCCCCTCACAGAAGAGCAAAAAGTGAGCATCCTGGTGGCCCAATTAACTGGGGCAGCCCGAAGGGAGGTAAAGTCCTGGCCACCTGGGGGGAGGACTGTCGCAGGGATACTAACCCGGCTGAGGGACACCTTTGATACCCGCACCTCAGCCGAGATCAAGCTTAGATTCTACGGGTGCAAACAGCGGGCACATGAGAGTATAAGGGACTATGCCCTGAACCTACAAGAGGCCCTGAGAGCCATTAAGCAGACCGACCCTGAAGGCGTGGGAGACGAGGACAGGCTGTTGACTGAACAATTTATAGAGGGTTTATATTGCAATGCCCACCGAACCCAGTTGCGGGCAATGGCCTTACAGGACCCTCATCTGGGATTTGCACAGTTCAAGGACAGAGCCATCCGGGTGCTTCGAGAACCGGCACCAAGTGGCGTTGTGACCCCCAGACGCCCCACTACCACTTACCACCAGGAGGCGGCGCCCTTGTCGGCAGGGCCTGTGGGAGCTGATGCGCAGGCTTTGAACAATGACCCGGCTCCAGACCTGCACCATCAGGTCCAAGAGCTAGCTAAAAGCGTTGCTGCGCTAACCCGAACTGTGCAGTCTTTACAGGTTTCTACTCCAGGGAAGATCCAGCTGGCATCCGGACCGGAGGACATCCCGTGGCGTCGACCAAGGAGGACCCCACCGGCCAGAGGAAGACCCAGCGACCGATACAACGAGGACGGACGACCCATCTGCCGCCGCTGTAATCAACCCGGACATATGGCAAGGTACTGTCCTTTAAACTGGCACAACCTAGGGTAGAGGGCCAACCCCTAGGAAAAAGATCATCAGGCCCATCGAACTGGCGCGACAAATATGTGGGAGGACGTCCAGTCTTGCCTGTGGTACTGGATGGCATTCCTATGAGTGCCCTACTGGACACCGGGTCACAGGTCACCACCATCCCGTACGTGCTCTTCAAGCAGTACTGGAATGACTCGGATATTACCCGCTACCCTGACAACGACTTGAGTATCATCGCCAGCAATGGTCAGCCCGTGCCACAGATCGGATTTAAAGAGGTGACCATTAAAATTGGTAGAGTTGAACTGGCAGCACAGGGACTGATCATTGTAGACATTGACAAACACGAGAGTCACCCAAAGATAACTCTAGGAACTAATGTAATTGAAAATTGTCTTGCAGAGGTGATTTTCCTTTTACAACAGGTTGCCAAGAACGCCAGCTCCGGCGAGCAGCGAGTGCTCCAAAAAGAGATCCGGGCACTGATGCGACGGCAACAGGTGGAACTCTCCGGCGGTGAGATTGGTAGCGTGAGAATGTGTGACCCTTTCCCTATTGCCATGCCCCCAAAAAGTGAAATGATGATTTGGTGCCGGGCAGCTATTGGTCTGAGAGGTAGAGATTACCAGGCAATGGTAGAACCAGCTTACTCAGACAGTAGGCCCACCATCTTGACAGCACGGGGGGTGGTTAATGTACGCCATGGGAGGGTGCCCGTTCGCATAATCAATATCGGGAAGAGGGAAGTGTACCTGCCCTGGTATGCCACGCTAGCCAAATTATATACCATTAACCAAAATGCTATGCAATCTGTGGAACCCTTGCCTCCATCTCACCCGGAGGAAGGTAACGGCTCTAAGAAAACAATGGAGGACTGGTGTCAGCAACTACATTTGGGTACTGACTCCACTCCCTCACACCAGAAACAGGGAGTCTATCGGGTGGTTCAAGAGTACGAGAGAGTGTTTAGTAAACACCCGTTAGACTTCGGGCGAGTCAAGGGGGTAGAACACCACATCCCCACGGGAGACCATCCTCCCATAAAAGAGAGGTATCGACCCGTACCCCCTGCACACTACCAACACGCCAAGGGGATGCTTAGAGACATGAAGGAGGCTGGGGTGATCAGGGATAGCTGTAGCCCCTGGGCAGCTCCACTAGTCTTAGTCAAAAAGAAAGACAACACCATGAGGATGTGTGTAGATTACCGGAAAATCAACCGTATCACACACAAGGATGCGTACCCCTTACCAAGGATAGAGGAGTCTTTGGCTGCTTTAAGATCTGCTAACTTCTTCTCTACCTTGGATCTCACTAGTGGGTACTGGCAGGTTCCTGTAGCAGAGGCGGACCGGGAGAAGACCGCATTCACCACCCCGATGGGACTTAGCGAGTTTACCTGTATGCCGTTCGGACTCTGCAACGCACCAGGAACCTTCCAACGATTAATGGAGTGCTGTCTGGGCCACAGAAACTTCGAGACGGTCCTGTTGTACCTGGACGATGTCATCGTATATTCTAAGACTTATGAGGACCACTTGAAACACCTGGCGGAAGTGTTCGAAGCTCTGGCAAGCTACGGCCTAAAGGTGAAACCCTCCAAGTGTCACCTCCTGAAACCAAAGGTGCAGTACCTGGGACACATGGTGAGCGCTGACGGAGTGGCTCCCGACCCTGATAAGATCACCGCAATTAAGGAATGGCCAAGTCCCTCCAGTGTAAAGGAAGTGCGGCAGTTCCTCGGGTTGGTAGGCTACTACCGCAGGTTCATCCCCGGTTTCACCAAAAAGGCAGCTCCTATGCAGGACCTCCTGATAGGCCAGTCCCGGAAGGCCAAGAACCAGAAGCCGCCCTTCAGATGGGAGAAGTTGGAAGAAGAGTCCTTCCGCCAGCTGAAGATGGCCCTCACGGGGGATGAAATCCTGGCGTACCCGGATTACAGCCAGCCCTTTATCCTCTACACCGACGCAAGTAACATCGGGCTAGGAGCCGTGCTGTCCCAGATCCAGCAGGGGAAAGAGCGAATAATCGCTTACGCCAGCCGAATACTGCGACCCACCGAAAGAAACCCTGAGAATTACAGCTCATTTAAGCTAGAGTTCCTGGCAGTGGTGTGGGCAGTCACCGAACGCTTTAAGCACTACCTCGCTTCTTCCCGGTTTGTCGTGTACACGGATAACAACCCGTTGACACACCTGGACATGGCAAGACTCGGTGCCCTAGAGCAGAGATGGATGGCCCACCTGTCCAACTACGAGTTCACCATCAAATACCGGGCAGGACGCTCCAATACCAATGCGGACGCCCTGTCCAGGATGCCAAACCTACCGGACGTAGGAGAAGATCCAGAGGGACTGGAAGAAGTCGAACTCCCCGCGTTTCACCGTCATGGGACTATCCAGTATTCCCATCGGGTAAGGAGTAAGCAAGGCGCTTCGCTTAACCCCTTACCTCACTACAACTGGGCGGAAACGCAAGACAGTGACCCTGCCGTCCGGCTGGTGAAGGAGATGCTGACTCGGCCAGAGGCTTGCCTTGACCCAGACGCTCCGGAGGAAGCCAAGCAACTGTGGGCAGAAAAGAGTAGACTGTTCCTTTACAAGGGGAAGTTGTGCCGCAGGATGGTTAACTCCCGGACGCATGAACAAATCTGGCAAGTAGTGGTGCCACGACGAGACGCAGCCATGGTGATGGAGGCATACCACGATGGAGCTGGGCATTTCGGATGGAAGAAGCTGGAGTTCCTGCTGCGCGGGCGGTTCCATTGGGTAGGCATGAGGGGAACCATCGAGAGGTGGTGCAGAGACTGTGGCCCGTGCAACCTGAGGAGGAAGGACCGTGCCAGCCAGAAGACTCCCCTGCAGTCCATCGTCACCCGGCAGCCGTTGGAACTGGTAGCCTTGGACCATGTAAAACTGACCCCAAGCAGAAGTGGCTACGTCTACGCGTTAACCATCGTGGATCATTACTCCCGGTTCTTGGTTGTCGTCCCCGTCAAGGACGTAACGGCTCAAACAGCAGCTAGAGCCTTCCAGCAGCACTTCTGCCGTCCACACGGGTACCCGGACCAAGTGCTGACGGACCAGGGACCTGCCTTTGAAGCGGAGGTCTTCCAGGAATTCTGCAATCTGTATGGCTGCCGGAAGATAAGGACGACACCCTATCATCCGCAAACTAATGGACTTTGTGAGAAAATGAACCAGGTGGTAATGGATCTTCTGAAAACGTTGCCCCTGGAAGAACGCAGTCTGTGGCCTGAGAAGCTGCCCGATCTGGTGGACCTATACAACCACATCCCGGTAGGTTCCACCAACTGTACCCCGGCTTACCTAATGAGGGCGAGACCTGGTAAGTTACCTGTTGACCTGGAAATGGGAGTCCTGACACCCGAGGACACTTCACCAGAAGCAGACTGGGACACAGAGAGGCAGCAGCAGTACCGGAAAGTACAGGAGAGCGTGGAGCGAAGTCTCTGTCAGGCTAGGGAGAGACAAGAGAAAACTTACAACCAGTATGCTCCCGCTGTTCCCCTGGTGCCCGGAGAGCAGGTCTTGAAGAGAAAAAGACGGCTCCACAAGTTGGACGACCAGTGGGAGAAGGACCCGTACACCGTACTGCCCTCAAGCCACGAGAACCCGAAGGTCTGTACCATCAGTAAAGACGGAGGGGAGACCACAGCCATTGTATCCCGGGATCACCTGAAGAAGTGTCCTGAACAGCTACGGAACCCTGAAGAGGAACAAGAAGACCATCGACCCGTAGAGGAAAGGGAAGATATGGTTAGTACTGTGCTCGGAGACTTCCCTCGGTCTTGGACTCAAGTCAATGGTGCAGTTGTGGTACCCGTACTCACCTTCCTCCAACCAGCATCCCAAGCACCTACGGAGCAACAGGTAGAGCTGGAAGAACAGCCGGTCCAGGAGGCAGAAGACCCCACACCAGCAGATCAGGAGGATCAACCCTCTGCTTGCAGTGAGCCTGCCATATCCCTAGTGAGCCAAAGGGCCCGTAGACAGCTGCCCAATTTACCCTTGACAGCTCCTACACCCTGTAGTTCAGGGCCAGACAGTCAGCTCCGTAGGTCCACTAGGGCCACTAGAGGCCAGTTACCCGCACGTTGGAGGATTTGAAGTGTATAAATTGTTTTATTTGTGGTTACCTGTTTTTCTTGTTGCTTGTGTATAATTATGTGTTTCTAGTTGTTTATAGGAGTCTTTGGTGGATTTACCGGGAATCCTGTGTACATAGTTGGAGCGTAACCCAGGACGGACTAAAGACTGTTAAAGACTCGGGGCAGGACAGACCCCTACCTGGTTACGTCTCCCTGTTTTGGTGAAATGGACACCTTGCTTTCTTCAAAGACTGCACCCGGTTACGGACATGCCGTGACCACCTTTATGTGTTTCTTTATTGTATTGTTATTGTTATATCTTGTTATGTTTTTCTAAAATATGTTTAGTCCCGGAGTACTAAATTTCACTAGGGGGGAATGTGACACCCCAGAGGTCTGGTTGCCACAGTGATAGAGATATTACGTCTGAGAGCAGGTGGGAGGTCTCTTGGTCAGGAATCCTATGCATGCCACACCTCCTGCCCAGTCCTGGGAGGGGAAGAACTTCCCCTATATAAACCTAGGGCTGAGGCAGGGTTAGGAAGTAGAGAAGAAGTAGAGACAGAGAAAAGAAGCAAATATAGGAACAGAACATCAGGAGCTCTGTGGGAGCAGTGTTACAAGGAGTCAGGGGCTGGCAGCTGCAGAGCTCGCCCTGACTGAGAAGATTTCTTACCGGACCCGGAGTCCGAGGCTGTGGGGACTAACTCCTACCCAGCAGCAGAATCCGTCAGGCAGGGGATTCCAGGTCCTCTGGCCAAGAAACCCGAAGGCACGGTCACACGCATGGGACCAGCACCGCCGTCGTGGAGTGGAAGCTACTAGAAGGCCCCGAGTCACCGGCCATACGGGTGAGCACCACACGGTACACTCAGGGACGTGGGCTACTTATATCCGCCTCTAGCAAGGTAGCCAGAAGAGTACAGTTAGTTTGGGAGGCCTACAACTCCGCCTGGCCAGGGGAGATCCCATCTGCTCAAGGACTGACCAGGCCCCAATCGCTAGCCAGTACTCCGGGAGGGTCTATCTTTGTCACCAGTAAAGACCCTGAACTACACCGTACCGTCTCCGAGTGGTTCCTGCTACCCCCATCATCCACGTTGGCTGCCCTGAGGCCATACCCCTCCCGTTGGGGGTTATACTATCACGCTGCACAATCCTACCACTGGCCTCAGCGGTCTGCCCTGCAGCAGCAGCTCCTTAGCTGTACTCAACGGGTGGCGTAGTCGTCCAACATCTACCGCTGATACATGGTCGCTCAGTTTGACTCCCTGGGCACGGACCGGGTCACCGCCACGAGACTACAACCCTCAACAGATCCGGCTCCGGGTAAGCTCACGCGTGCGCAACGCAGCGCGACACAGGCCCAGGGGCGCGTCAGTAACACCAGCTGGTGTTGAGCGCTCTCCGACATCGATAGCACCACCTTTGGATCAAGGCAACCTAACATGTCCGCGTGCATCTTCCTCACAGACCGGCAGTTTGCCGGGGACACCCTTATCAACCCCGTCTAAGCACAATAGCCAGCCCTCGGTCCCTCAGATGTGGACAAGTAAAAGACCATTTCCTCCTAGCCATGAGAAAGCTAAGAGGTTGAATTTCACCATCTGCAAGCTCTTGGCTACAGAAATGCTGCCTTTCCGCCTGGTGGACACAGAGGATTTTCGAGACCTTATGTCCGTCGCAGTGCTCCAGTACCAGATGCCCAGTCGGCACTACTTCTCACAGAAAGGTGTGCCTGCGCTCCACCAGCATGACGCACACAACATCACCGCTTCTTTGAGAAACTCTGTGTGTGACAGGGTGCATTTCACCACAGACACTTGGACGAGTAGGCATGGACAGGGGCGTTACATGTCGCTGACTGGGCACTGGGTAACTATGGTGACAGCAGGACAAGGGGCTGCTGTCCAAGACTTGCCGTCCCCACGAGTTGTGGGTCAATCCTCTTTATCTCAAAGTTCCTCCACTGCTTCTGCCTCCTCAACCTCCTCTCGGTCCTCCACCTGCACCCAAAGCCTGTCTGGTCATGCCACAAGCTTTCTAACTGCGCAGAAGGGATCCTGCACACCTCCTTACTATGCTGGCAGTAGGGCTCAACATCATCAGGAGGTTTTTACTTTGAAATGTCTGGGAAACGTGAGTCACACAGCTGAGGAGTTGGGGTCAGCTCTGGAGAACCAATTTTATGAATGGTTGTCTGCACTGGACCTGAAACCAGGGAAGGTCGTGTGCGACAATGCTGCAAACCTGGGTGCGGCCCTTCGCCGGGGCAATGTCACACACTTGCCTTGTATGGCTCACGTGTTGAACCTGGTTGTCCAGCAATTTTTAGCCCACTATCCCGGACTAGATGGCCTTCTGCAGAGGGCACGGTCGCTGTGTGCTCACTTCCGCCGTTCGCATCCCGCAGCTCAGCGACTTACATCTCTACAGAAGTCGTTGGGCCTGCCACTTCACCGGCTAAAATGCGATGTGCCTACCCGGTGGAATTCAACTCTGCACATGTTGCAGCGACTGTGGCAGCACCGACAAGCCCTGGTGCAATACGTTCTGACGTATAGCCTGGGCCAACGAGATCCAGAGGTGGGGCAAATCACGCTGCAGGAGTGGTCTCAGATCAGGGACCTATGCACCCTTCTGCACAGTTTTGAAATGGCGATGAAGATGTTTAGTGCTGACGATGCCATTATCAGCATGACTATTCCGGTGATTTACATGCTGGAGCACATGTTAAACAGAATTCGGAGTCAGGTGGTGGCAGAAGAGGAGGTGGAGGAAGTAGAGGAGGAGGAGTTGTATGCGGAAGGGCTAACATCTGCAAGGTCCAGACGGTCGGCAGCACCAAGGCGGCAGGCATGTGAGGGTGGGGGAGATGGTTTTACCAGGGCGCATGGTAGCAGCCAAACTAGTGAGGAAGGTGCAGGAGCAGAGGAAGAAGTGGAGGACAAACTGATGGAAGAATCATCAGATGAGGGAGACCTTGATCACATTTCTGTTGTGCGAGGTTGGGGAGAGAGGACAGAGGAAGGAAGCATGATTGTTACCTCGCCACCAACACAATAGGGACTTGGTGCTCCTGGATGCGCAAGACACATGAGTGCCTTCTTGCTGCACTACCTGGAACATGACCCTCGAATTGTGAGAATTAGAAATAATCTGGGTACTGGGTTGCCATCTATACTAAGCTCCACCAGATTTAAAATTACTAATCATGTTTATCTGTATCTTGGCTGGAAAATAATTTGGGCTTAGAATCAGTACTGCACACTGCTACAATTAGGCCATCTATACTAAGCTCCACCAGATTTAAAATTAATAATAATTTTTAGCTGCATCTAGCCCGGAAAATAATTTTGGGGCTCCGAGATGCGCAAGACACATAAGTGCCTTCTTGCTGCACTACCTGCAACATGACCCTCAGATTGTCAGAATTCAAAGTAATCCTGACTACTGGGTTGCCACACTCTTAGATCCCCCACACTCTTCGATCAACCTTTTCATTTAAATAAAGACCAAAAAAATGGTAATTTTTGAAATTATAGGCATTAGCAGGTTATTACAAACTGAAATCAAACAGTTTTCAACTCAAAACTTTATTCTAGGTGATGTTACATTTGCACATAGAACCCCTTGTTCGAAAGGAGCTTCTGAACTCTCTCGTCCATTGAATTTGTCAGGTTTTGGATGGTTTCTGCTTCAATTGTTTTGAATGAGGACAGAATACCCTCCCAGAGCTGTTGCTTAGATGTGAACTGCCTCCCGCCATCATAGACACTCCTTTTGATGATGCTCCAGAGGTTCTGAATGGGGTAGAGGTCAGGGGAGCATGGGGGTCACACCATAAATTTGTCCCCTTTTATGCCCATATCAGCCAGAGATGCAGATGTGTTATTTGCAGCATGAGACGGTGCATTATCATGCATAAAAATGATCTTGCTGTGGAATACACGGTTCTTCTTCTTGAACCATGGCAGGAAGTGCTGTTTGAGAAACTCCACATACATTATGGAGTTCATCTTTACCCCTTCAGGGATCCTAAAGGCGCCGACAATCTCTCTCCCCATGAGTCCAGCCCAAAACATTACTCCACCTCCTCCTTGTTGGCGCTGTAGCCGTGTTTGCGTGGGGTGTCCATCAACCAGCCATCCTCCACTCCATCCATCTGGACCATCGAGCATTGCATGGCACTCATCCGTGAACAAAACAGTTTTGAAATCAGTCTTCATGTAATGTTTGGCCCACTGGAGCCGTTTCTGCTTGTGTGAAGTGGATAGAGGAGGTCGACAGGATGGCGTACGCACAGCTGCAAACCTCTGAAGGACCCTGCATCTTGGTGTTCGGGGGACGTTGGAGGCACCAGCAGCTTCAAAACCTTGTCTGCTGCTATGACAAGGCTTTTTTGCCGCTGCTCTTTTAACCTGACGTAATTGCCTGTAGGAAAGAGCCCTCAATTTGCCCTTATCAGCACGCACACGTGTGTACTGTGAATCAGCTACATACTTCTTGATTGCCAAGACACTTCATCCTGATCATCGCACAATGTTGATTGTAGTCATGCCTTGACCTAAACACTCCACAATTTGTTGCTTCTCAGCAGCCGACACATCCTTTTTCTTTCCCATTTTGGCAGAAAATGTAAGCTGCTTAATAATGTGGGACAGCCTTCTTAAGTAGTCTTGCCTTTCATTGGACACACCTGCCAAACTAATTAGCACAGGTGTCTGCAATTGCTTACAGTGTTATAAAGAGCCCTGACACACATCACCATCAATAAGTTTAACTGACAAACAAACAAATTCTTCCCTTATCACTCCTAAACACTTTTTGCATAATAATTTGGAACACAGTGTACATGTGCTTTTCTACAAAACACCAGTGATTCACGTAGTGAATCTTACAGTTCTAACTTGCCAACTGTGGTCTGTATGGAGTTGTTCAATAAAGGGCCCAAAATTAAGATAACATAGACGGGAGAGGTCTCTATGAATAGGAATTCCTAAGTATTTGATACCCTGTGAGGGCCAGGCAAAGGGAAAGTTGGACTGGATGGAATCCTGCATGGATTTGGGGAGGGAGACATCGAGGGCCTCAGACTTCGCTGCATTGATTTTAAAATTTGACCACGTAACAAAGTGATCTATTTCAGCCATAACAGCATGGATGGATATATGTGATTGAGTGATATATACTAGGACATCATCAGCAAATAGTGAGCACTTGTACTCGGTGCCTCCCACCTCAATCCACCTAATATTGGGTTTATGGTGCTCCATCACTGGGATGTATAAGAGAGGGGACAGAGGACATCCCTGCCTTGTCCCATTGGTGATTATGAAAGGTGATGAAAATGTTCTGACGCGCCCCCTGGGCCTTGGGACACCCGGAGCCGGACCCTTTTTGGTTGATGCTGGTGGTTGTAGTCTCCGTGGCGGCGACCAGGTTCCGTGGCTCAGGGCGGTGAAACCAGTGGCGGAACTATTTATGTGGTTTTGATGTTTAAATGTCCGACTACGCCACCCGTGGATTGCGGTCAGAGTGAACCGCCGCTGCAGGGCAGTGATATATTCTGCTACCAGAGCTAAGGAAAGAGAGGAGATCTGTCCCTACGATAGAACTCAGCTGAATCCCTACGATGTAACAGGGAATCTGATCCTGCGATCAGACCTGCTAAAGTCCTAAGCTAGTCTGTACGGAGACCTATAGATGTGGGGAAGGAATCCCTACAAGTACTAAGGACTGGGAGGAATATGGGACACCTCCTAACAGAAATAGTAGCAGACAGACGAACAAACAAAATATATAGAACATAGAGGTCCGTAGACCAAGCAAACTAACAGAGTAAGATACAGAGCACAGGCTAGCTAGAAAGTAGTTATACAATGAAGTCCAGCAAAGCCAGAAGGGCGGAGCAGGCTTAAATAGGCCAACAAGGTCATGTGACCAGCAAAGGAAAAAAAAACTAAGAGCAAGGTTCTAACAGTACCCCCCCTTCTAAGAGGATCCTCCGGATCCCCTAGGACCAGGCTTATCAGGAAATCTCCTGTGAAACGCTCTGATAAGTCTGGACGCGGAAACATCATCCGACCTCACCCAAGAGTTATCCTCGGGTCCGAAACCTTTCCAGGCCACAAGATACTGCAAACTACCTCTATACAGTCTAGAGTTAAGGATGCGAGAAATTTCATATTCCCCGTCCTCCACCACCGGAGGAACAGAGGCAGAGGCGTCACAATCCGATACAACAGCTTTTTTCAACAGAGAGACATGAAATACCGGATTAATTCTCCAGGAGGTAGGAACCTCCAACCTAACAGCAGATTGGTTGACAACCTGAAGCACCTTAAAGGGCCCTACAAACTTGGGACCCAATTTCTTAGAAGGAATCCTCAACCGCAGATTCCTAGAGGACAACCAAACCATGTCACCAACAGCGAACAAAACCTCCTGTCGTTTTCTATCAAAGTAGTCCTTAGATTTTCTGTTGGCCTCCTGAAGATTACCACGCACATCCGTCCAAACTCTCTCCAAATCACCGGAAAAATTCTCCTCCTCAGGCACGGCAGATCCCAACTTGGAGAACGACCCAAACGACGGATGTCTCCCAGAACAACAAAAAAAAGGCGAACAACCAGCAGAAGAAGATGTATGATTGTTCAGAGCAAATTCAGCAAGTGGCAGAAACTCAGACCACCCCTCTTAATTGTCTGCCACAAAACAACGCAAGAACTGCTTAACATCCTGGTTTTTCCTTTCTGTCTGGCCATTAGATTCAGGATGATATCCGGACGAGAACGATAAATGAACTCCCAACCTGTCACAAAAGGCACGCCAAAAACGAGCCACGAACTGAGGACCCCTATCAGAAACAATGTCAGTAGGAACGCCATGAAGTCTGACAATTTCCTTGACAAAGGCCTTAGCGAGAGTTTTAGCGCAGGGCAGTTTGACAAAGGGAACCAAGTGACACATCTTGCTAAAACGGTCCACGACCACCCAGATGACAGTAAAACCCTCAGAGGGGGGAAGGTCAGTTATAAAGTCCATAGCCAAATGTGTCCAAGGAGCACTGGGAACCTCCAAAGGACAAAGCAACCCCGCAGCAGGAGTATGAGAGGACTTAGATCTAGCACATATAGTACATTGACGCACCCACTTAATGACTTCCTTCTGCCATCCAGGCCACCAAAAACTGCGACCCACCAGTCTCTTGGTCTCAGAGATTCTGGGATGACCTGCCAACCGAGATTCGTGACACTCAACAAATAAATCTCTCCTAAAGGTCCCAGGCACAAACAACCTCCCATGGGGAGTGTTAGATGGGGCATTCTCCTGTGCTTTAAGAATCTCATCTTCCAAAACGGAGTCCAAAGCAGCTATCACAACACCTTCTTGTAAAATGTTCTCCTCTTTCTCAGCACCGACTATGGGAGAAAAACTGCGAGACAAGGCATCCGCCTTAACATTCTTAGTACCAGGGATGTAAGTAACGGAGAAATTAAACCGCGAGAAAAACAGTGCCCACCTAGCCTGACGGACATTCAGGCGCTTGGCAGCATCAAGATATATCAGATTTTTATGATCCGTAAGAACCTGAACGGGAAATTCCGCACCTTCCAAGAAGTGACGCCAGTGTTCAAATGCGAGTTTAATAGCCAATAATTCCCGATTACCAATATCGTAATTCAGTTCAGTCTCCGAAAATTTTTTTGAAAAAAAGGCACAGGGATGTAATCCATCCCCGTTATCCTGAGACAATACTGCGCCAACCCCCACAGAGGAAGCATCAACCTCAACCAAAAACGGCTTAGTCACATCAGGCTGCATAAGGATGGGAGCAGAGGTGAACCTCTCCTTGAGATACACAAAAGCTTCAATGGCCTCAGAAGACCACTGAACCGCATCAGCACCTTTCCTGGTGAGATCGGTCAGAGGTTTGACAATACTAGAAAAATTTTTTATGAATTTTCTGTAATAATTGGCGAAACCTAAAAACCTCTGTATCGATTTCAAACCAATAGGCCTAGGCCATTCCTGTACAGCTTGAACTTTAACCGGGTCCATCTCAAAACCTTCGCTGGAGATAATGTAACCCAAAAAACTAATTCTCTGTACAGCGAACTCACATTTCTCCAGCTTAGCAAAAAGCGAATTGTCCATTAACAACTGTAATGCCTCACGTACGCTCCGCCAATGAGACTCCAGATCCGGCGAATAAATCAAAATGTCATCCAAATACACAACCACATTTTTGCCGATCAAAGGTCTCAGGATGTCATTAATAAGATTCTGAAAAAATGCAGGAGCATTAGTAAGACCAAAAGGCATAACCAGATTCTCAAAATGACCCACAGGAGTGTTAAAAGCAGTCTTCCATTCATCACCCTCCTTCATGCGCAACAGATTGTATGCCCCCTTAAGGTCAATTTTAGAGAACCACTTGGCCCCCATTAACTGGTTAAACAGATCAGGAATCAATGGCAGTGGGTAAGGATTGCGTACAGTAATTTTGTTAATCTCACGAAAATCCAGACAAGGACGTAAACCGCCGTCCTTTTTTTTTACAAAAAAAAATCCAACCGCCACAGGAGACTTAGAGGGCCTAATGTGACCGGCGGCCAAACTTGTCTGTATGTATTCCTCCAAAGCTTTCCTCTCAGGAATAGTAAGGTTAAATAAACGACTTTTAGGAAGAGTCGCTCCAGGGACAAATTCAATAGAACAATCATAGTCTCTATGGGGAGGCAAAACCTGCGATTCCTTCTCAGAAAAAACTCTCCAAAAATCCTGAATAGGAACAGGCAATTCTCCCCTATCCAAAGCTGCAATACGCCCGTTACAACACTTGTCATAACATTTATGGCTCCAGGATTTAATTTCATTGGTAGACCAATCCAGTACAGGATTGTGAAATTTTAACCAGGGCAATCCCAATATTACTGGAGAAGGCAAGTTATTCAAAACTACCAAATCCAATTTCTCATGGTGAACACCATTAATAGTGAGAGGAAATTCACAGACCTTGAGAGTAATATTCTTCAAAGGGGAACCATCCACAGAAACCACAGCAATGGGGGATGATAAAGGTTCGGGTTTTAAATTGAGTCTTTCCAAGAATCCCCCATCAATTACATTCAGAGTAGACCCACAATCAACAAACACCCGAAATTCCATTAATTTTTCCTGAGCAATCGTGGAAGCAGCTAAAAATACACCCTTGGAATTTAAACAGGCAATACGGGCATGACTGACCATTTTTTTTCTTTCTTCATACGAAGCTCACAGCCTTTAATCAAATGACCAGATTTTCCGCAATAGAAACACAAGCCTTCAGAAAATCGACGGTCTTTTTCTTGAGAGCGAGGTGCCACCGATCCAATCTCCATCGGTTCACCACTGTTAGTACACACATTCTCATAACCAGAAACTGACATAGCAGAGGATTTGCTCTCATTAACCCTTGCACGCAGTCTCCTATCCACCCGTATAGCTAATTGCATAGCCTGTTGCAAATCTTCAGGTGTAGGATAAGCAATTAGCAGGTCTTTAACCCTTTCACTGAGCCCAGCAAGAAATAGACTTTTCAGAGCAGAATCGTTCCACCCTATTTGAGTAGACCAACGACGGAAATGAGTACAATATTTTTCCACATTACCTGATCCCTGTTTCAAACGTCTCAACTCAGTCTCAGCTGATGCAACACGGTCAGGATCATCATATAATAGTCCCAAAGCAGAAAAAAAACTATCCACTGATCTGAAGCATGTATCACTAGGTTGCAAAGAAAAGGCCCACTCCTGAGGCTCTTTGCGCAAAAGTGACATTATGAACCCTATGCGCTGGGATTCATCCCCAGAGGACTTGGGTCTCAAACGAAAATACAATAAGCAAGCATTTTTAAATGAAAAAAATTCTCGATGTTCACCAAAAAATAAATCCGGCAAACATACCTTAGGCTCCAAGAAATGTGCTCCAGGACAGTTACTCACGTGCTGACGGAGCTCGGCCACCTCCAGAGAGAGTCCCTGCAGGCGATGAGCCAAATCCTGAACCGACACCATGATGGAACAGAAAAATCTTTCCTTAGAGAATTTGCAGGCTGGACTTACTGTTATATTCTGCTACCAGAGCTAAGGAAAGAGAGGAGATCTGTCCCTATGATAGAACTCAGCTGAATCCCTACGATGTAACAGGGAACCTGATCCTGCGATCAGACCTGCTAAAGTCCTAAGCTAGTCTGTACGGAGACCTATAGATGTGGGGAAGGAATCCATACAAGTACTAAGGACTGGGAGGAATATGGGACACCTCCTAACAGAAATAGTAGCAGACAGACGAACAAACAAAATATATAGAACATAGAGGTCCGTAGACCAAGCAAACTAACAGAGTAAGATACAGAGCACAGGCTAGCTAGAAAGTAGTTATACAATGAAGTCCAGCAAAGCCAGAAGGGCGGAGCAGGCTTAAATAGGCCAACAAGGTCATGTGACCAGCAAAGGAAAAAAAACCTAAGAGCAAGGTTCTAACAGGCAGACCGCTGAGGCTGGTGTTGTGGGTGCAGCAGAGCGTAGCATAACTCCCCACGGGAGGAGTATAGCCTCAGGGCAGTGTATGCGGAGGATGGGGGTGATGGTGCAGGGCAGCAGCAGTAACGACACGGAGTCAGTGATGCAGTCCAGGGCCTTTACTCACAGTTCTTATTATCCAGACCACTTCTGCAGGTAACGGCTGTGCTCACCAGGTGAGGGGCTCAGACAACTCCCAGATAACTTTGGAGCGCTTCACAGGACCCCCTTTGTGTGTCCTTTGTCTGGCCTTTCTTATCAACCCTTCTGTCCGGCTGCCTCGGGCCTCCTCTTGGTAAACTTGGCGCCAGTTTCCCTGACCCTATGTGGTGCCTTCCTAGTGGGTGTAGCGAGGGGCTGCGCCACATAAAATGTCACAGCCTCCGGTTTCTAGCTGAGGGTCGTTTCCCGCCTCCACTAGTTTCGGGGACCGGTCTCCCCCTTTGGCCTGAACCCTCCACGCAGGTGGATTCGGGCGTCCGGTGGTGACTCGCCCGTCCGCACCCCTGGGATCCCTTCGTTCCTCGTTCCTGGAGCCTTCTCCGCTCCTCTTCCTTCCTTCTCCCTCTTCCAGGCCTGGGCCTCTGTTACTAGGCCCGCTTCCGGAGCAGAGCTCATGCAGAGCCCCTGCTCCCTGTC
Organism: Phyllobates terribilis; assembly: GCF_046119375.1. NCBI lineage: Eukaryota > Metazoa > Chordata > Amphibia > Anura > Dendrobatidae > Phyllobates > Phyllobates terribilis. Next base: position 250,192,169 of record NW_027362761.1, read on the forward strand.
ACTTCTGCTCAGACTTCTCTGCACTGAACTAAGATGGTGCCCACCTTTTATACTCCCTTCTCAATGCACCCAGGAACTGCTTCCTCCCTGCTCCTGCACTACAGGGTTCCTCTTCCTCAGTGTTCCCTCCCCCCACTCCAGCCAGGGACAGGGACTGTCGTGCCCATCTCAGGGGCATATTGGTCGCCCTGCCCCCCGGCAATGTGGTGTAATGCATGCAGGTGTCGGGTCCTGATCCACACTCCATCCTTACTTGAGAGTGAGATATCACACCTCTGGGTGAGGTGCAATACCTCTGTAGCAACCGAGCCCTCAGGGTGCTACAGTTCCATTTATCTTCAGCCTAGGTGACATATTGCGATACAGGGCCGTGATTTTGGCTATAAAAGGGTCCCCTAGACCCCTACCCCAAGCTTTTTAAGAGAATAATATATGGCGTGCCAGGAGACTCTATGGAATGCTTTCTCAGCATCCAACGAGAGTATCTAATTACAAATTTTTAACGGCATCTAGCCCAGGAAATACTTTGTGCCTAGTAGCAGTGTCTGCTAGTCAGCGGATTATCCCAGCTGTTAAGCAAGCTACACCACCTGTAGCTTGGACACTTAATTTTTTCAAAGGAAATGCTTCGGGACCACGGGATACTCAGTGAAGAGCATCAGGAGGCACCCCAAGGCATAGGGGCTGGGACTGGCGGTACGACGCCTTGCGGTGGACAGCCGAGCTCGATCCTTATAAAAGCTTTTTAACTGCAGCAGCTTTAGTGGACGCTACTGGAGCTGGAATTACGTGGCTGCTGGCATGAGACTTGCCCTCCAATAGATCCTTGTAGATCCTTGTAAAAGGATTTAAAGTGTATTCATTCAAATTAGAGAGACAATTTAAATTAAAAAGCTTAGAGTTGCCTCCACCACAGGGGGGCTCGCTCGACCCACCAGCGGACAGGTACCAGTATTGGGAGAGAGGGGCTGGCCATCAGGGTCAACCGCGGCTCTGGCGCAAACCCGGCGACACTGAGGTGGCACGGGCAGGAACGGACTGGCCGTGTCGGCTTCTCACTTTTTGGATTTGAGAAGGGCATGACATGCCTATATCTGTGTCTCCCCCTCCTTTTACTCCTCCACCTCTTTTCTTTTCGCATGACTATATGTACTTGTCACTTTTCCATGTGTTAGTTATGTCTTCTGAGCAGTTTGTCAGCTTTTGGACACCTCTGAAGGTGTTTTCTATGTGTTTCTATGTGTCTTTGTTTGCCTGCCATTGGTTTTAACGGTGTTCGAAGGTGTTCGACAAACAGTTCGACGAACAATTCGGCGAACACACGGGTGTTCGACGAACCTAACCGAACTCGAACACTACGGGGGTGGCTCAACACTAGTGAGGAGAAGTGAGGTGAGTATTTGATTTTTTTTTTTTATATGTATGGAGGCATGGGGCATTATATGGGGGATTGACATCCTGAATGGGGCATTATATGTGGGGGAAGTGACATCCTGCATGGAGCATTATAAGGGGGAGGTGATATCCTACATGGGGCATTATATGGGGGGTGACATCCTGCATGCGGCATTATATGGGGGGTGACATCCTGCATGAGGCATTATATGGGGGGAAGTGACATCCTGCATGGGGCATTATATCGGGGGGGAGTGAAATCCTGCATGGGGCATTATATGGGGGGGGGTGACATCCTGCATGGGTCATTATATGATTATATGGGGGGGAAGTGACATCCTGCATGAGGCATTATATGGGAGGAAGTGACATCCTGCATGAGGAATTATATGGGGGGGAGTGACATCCTGCATGGGGCATTATATGGGGGAGAGTGACATCCTGCATGGGGCATTATATGGGGGGGAGTGACATCCTGTATGGAGCATTATATGGGGTCCATTATTCTGTATCGAGCAATATATTGGGCCCATAATACTGTATGGAGGACTATGTGGTGCCCATTATACTGTATGGAGGACTATGTGGGGTCATTATTGTGCATGGAGCAATATATGGGGCCCCTAATACTTTATGGAGGACTTAGTGGTGCCCATAATACTGTATGGAGGACTATACTGTCCGGTCTGCACTGTGCGCTGCGAGGATTCGCCGATTTCTGAGCTTTTGTAGAATTTACAATAGATATCGCTCATGTAATGTAAGAAGTGAAATCTTTGGCATTGTACTATATCTATACTTCTCTGTGGTATCTGTGTATCATGAATTGTGGTATGTGTTAAAGGGGTCCACTGAGACTCTTTCGTCCAGGGCCCACAAAAACCTGGAGCCGGCCCTGCTGTTGACACTGTTGTTTTGGGCGTGACATGTACCTACAATCTCTTGTTCATATTTTTTGGGGAAAGGGGGTAATTGTGTTAAAAAATACAACAAAGAAGTTTAAAATACAGCCTCCTCCCAAAGTGTCACAAACTACAGATATTTTGCACACCATTTTATTATTCAAATTCGACGTCCATACACACTACACTAATACTGCTGTCAGTTGCCTCTGCTGATTTTGGACAAGTACATAGCTTTTCTTTTTCAGTCCCTTTTGTTCAGTACTTTTTTGAGAAGGGGGGTGTGTTGCGGTTGAAATCAATGGCAAAAACTGTACTGTAAAAGAAAAAGTGGCAATGGATTAAAAAATGTAAATAAAAAAATCTCCGATGTCATAGAAAGTTGGAGCCACGAGCAGTAGCACCACCACTAGTACTAGTTGTCTCGCCGGTACTACTACAAAATGCAGATCGACAATTGTCCTCCTATTCCTTAGTGGGGAGGAAGCAGAGGATGTTATAAAATATATGGCACATCACTCAACTCAGTCACAGTAATATGATGTTACCTTTATCAGTTTGAGTCAATGTTCTGCACATCTTTTTGACTGCAGACTTTCAATTCCATCAATGACACGTCTGCATTTTCTACCTCCTGGTCTCCTAAGCCACAGCACTCAGGAGCTAAAGAAAATATTCTTTCAGTTCATGTATTAGATGAGATGAACATTTGGCCTTGGATGAGATGGGGGGTTGAGAAGGTGGATGACATGATTCAGATGCCTAGCTGTGTTGGTGGCACTAGCAGCCGTAATAGTAGGAGCACTGGCAGCCAAGGTGGTAGTGTCACTCTTAGTCAGGCAACTTTAGAGGTGGGAATGGGGAGGAGGTACAAGGAGGTCAGGACATTTTCCATAACTGTCAGTCATCTCAGGGAGGATGCTGCCGCTCATTAGGACCATCATGATGATTATGTGGTGGATAGAACCAGGAAATCAATTTTGGAGTGATAAAGAGGTGATGACGTCAGAGGAGCAGTGGGTAAGTCTTGATGAAAAATAGCGAAGTTGATATCTGGCCAAAAGATGTTATGTGGATAGATCTGCTGTAGGTATTGTGTTATTAAAAAGCCTGTTGGTTAATACTGGTTATCATCCATTTACCCATAATAACTATATATTTTGCCATTAATTAAGCTCTTTTTGCATTAAAAGGGTTGGATTTAGTCCTAGGAGAGCTCAGAGTCTTACATAAGTTTTTTCAGGGCAATTGGAAGCATGACAGTACTTGTGATTCATGGTGAATTAATTAAATTGGAATTGAACTTTGGGGAAAAATTCAGTTAAGCTGACGAATATTAATTTAAAAAAATGTACCTCTTTCTAATGTACATTGATCAGCATTTATCTACAGTAGTCTATGGGGTTTTGCTAGCCAGATGGGGAAGAAGACCCTGTCTAGAGGTGAGTGGATTGTTTGAAATTCGAATTTGTCAGTTTTGCTGAATTTTCCAAAGAAATTTGATTATTTGCCGCAATTTGTATTACTGAAAAGCCTTTAATTGCTTGGAAAATACAGTACAGACCAAAAGTTTGGACACACCATCTCATTTAAAGATTTTTCTGTATTTTCATGACTATGAAAATTGTACATTCACACTGAAGGCATCAAAACTATGAATTAACACATGTGGAATTATATACTTATCAAAAAAGTGTGAAACAAATGAAAATATGTCTTATAATCTAGGTTCTTCAAAGTAGCCACCTTTTGCTTTGATGACTGCTTTGCAGTTTCAATCACATATATCCATCCCTGCTGTTATGGCTGAAATAGATCACTTTGTTACATGGTCAAATTTTAAAATCAATGCAGCGAAGTCTGAGGCCCTCGATGTCTCCCTCCCCAAATCCATATAGGATTCCATCCAGTCCAACTTTCCCTTTGCCTGTCCCTCACAGGGTATCAAATACTTAGGAATTCCTATTCATAGAGACCTCTCCCATCTATGTTATCTTAATTTTGGGCCCTTTATTGAACAACTCCATACAGACCACGGTTGGCAAGTTAGAACTGTAAGATTCACTACGTGAACCACTGGTGTTTTGTAGAAAAGCACATGTACACTGTGTTCCAAATTATTATACAAAAAGTGTTTAGGAGTGATAAGGGAAGAATTTGTTTGTTTGTCAGTTAAACTCATTGATGGTGATGTGTGTCAGGGCTCTTTATATCACTGTAAGCAATTGCAGACACCTGTGCTAATTAGTTTGGCAGGTGTGTCCAATGAAAGGCAAGACTACTTAAGAAGGCTCTCTCACATTATTAAGCAGCCTACATTTTCTGCCAAAATGGGAAAGAAAAAGGATGTGTCGGCTGCTGAGAAGCAACAAATTGTGGAGTGTTTAGGTCAAGGCATGACTACAATCAACATTGTGCGATGATCAGGATGAAGTGTCTTGGCAATCAAGAAGTATGTAGCTGATTCACAGTACACACGTGTGCGTGCTAATAAGGGCAAATTGAGGACTCTTTCCTACAGGCAATTACCTCAGGTTGAAAGAGCAGCGGCAAAAAAGCCTTGTCATAGCAGCAGACAAGTTTTTGAAGCTGCTTGTGCCTCCAACGTCCCCCGAACAACAAGATGCAGGGTCCTTCAGAGGTTTGCAGCTGTGCATACGCCATCCTGTCGACCTCCTCTATCCACTTCACACAAGCAGAAACGGCTCCAGTGGGTCAAACATTACATGAAGACTGATTTCAAAACAGTTTTGTTCACGGATGAGTGCCGTGCAGCGCTCGATGGTCCAGATGGATGGAGTGGAGGATGGCTGGTTGATGGACACCCCACGCAAACACGGCTACAGCGCCAACAAGGAGGAGGTGGAGTAATGTTTTGGGCTGGAATCATGGGGAGAGAGATTGTCGGCCCCTTTAGGATCCCTGAAGGCGCTAAAGATGAACTCCATAATGTATGTGGATTTTCTCAAACAGCACTTCCTGCCATGGTTCAAGAAGAAGAACCGTGTATTTCACAGCAAGATCATTTTTCTGCATGATAATGCACCATCTCATGCTGCACATAAAACATCTGCATCTCTGGCTGATATGGGCATAAAAGGGGACAAACTTATGGTGTGACCCCCATGCTCCCCTGACCTCTACCCCATTCAGAACCTTTGGAGCATCATTAAAAGGAATGTCTATGATGGCGGGAGGCAGTTCACATCTAAGCAACAGCTCTGGGAGGGTATTCTGTCCTCATGCAAAACAATTGAAGCAGAAACCATCCAAAACCTGACAAATTCAATGGACGAGAGAGTTCAGAAGCTCCTTTCGAACAAGGGGTCCTATGTGAAAATGTAACATCACCTAGAATAAAGTTTTGAGTTGAAAACTGTTTGATTTCAGTTTCTAACAACCTGCTAATGCTTATAATTTCAAAAATGACCATTTTTTTGGTCTTTATTAAAATGAAAAGGTTGATCGAAAAGTTTGGGGGATCTAAGAGTGTGGCAACCCAGTAGTCATGATTACTTCGAATTCTGACAATATGAGGGTCATGCTGCAGGTAGTGCAGCAAGAAGGCACTTATGTGTCTTGCGCATCTCGGAGCCCCAAAATTATTTTCCGGGCTAGATACAGCTAAAAATTATTTTTAATTTTAAATCTGGTGAAGCTTTAGTATAGATGGCCTAATAGGATCAGTGCTGCACACTGCTACAAAGCCCAAATTATTTTCCAGTCAAGATACAGATAAACATGATTAGTAATTTGAAATCTTAAAATGGTTGGTAGGGTGATTTTAACCAATCATCAAGCTTTTACTCTCCCCAGGATGACACAGGGGTAGAAAAGTCGTTTCGGATCCATGATTTGTTCATCTTTATGAACGTGAGTCTGTCTACATTATCAGTGGAGAGCCGCGTGCGCTTATCTGTCAGCACACCACCAGCAGCGTTGAACACACGTTCAGACAGAACGCTGGCTGCGGGGCATGACAAGATCTCCAAGGCGTAAGTGGCTAGCTCCGGCCATTTATCCAGATTGGAAGCCCAAAAAGAGCAAGGGTCCAGTGACACAGTCGTGGCTTCAATGTTTACTTGGAGATACTCCTGTACCATCGTCTCTAGGCGTTGACTATGTGTCAGACTTCTTGTCTCCTGTGGCCTTGCAAAGGATGGGCTAAAAAAGTGGTGAAATGATTCCGCAAAATTGATGTTACCAGCAGATACTGTGGTTCTGTTACGGTTTGAGTGCTGAACACTTGACGGTCCCACGGTTGGCAAGTTGGAACTGTGAGATTCACTACGTGCACCACTGGTATTTTGTGGAAAAGCACATGTAAGATTCTGCAACAGTCTCTGCTGATACTCCTGCATGCGTGCATCCCTTTCTATGGCAGGAATAATTTCTGCAAATTTACTTTTGTACTGGGGATCTAACAGTGTGGCAACCCAGTAGTCAGGATTATTTCAAATTCTCACAATTCGAGGGTCATGTTGCAGGTAGTGCAGCAAGAAGGCACTCATGTGTGTTGCGCATCCAGGAGCACCAAGTCCCTGTTGTGTTGGTGGCGAGGTAACAATCATGCTTCCTTCCTCTGTCCTCTCCCCCCAACCTCGCACAACAGAAATGTGATCAAGGTCTCCCTCATCTGATGAGTCTTCCATCAGTTCGTCCTCCACTTCTTCCTGGGCTCCTGCACCTTCCTCACTAGTTTGGCTGCTACCATGCGCCCTGGTAAAACCATCTCCCCCACCCTCACATGCCTGCCGCCTTGGTGCTGCCGACCGTCTGGACCTTGCAGATGTTAGCCCTTCCGCATACAACTCCTCCTCCTCTACTTCCTCCACCTCCTCTTGTGCCACCACCTGACTCTGAATTCTGTTTAACATGTGCTCCAGCATGTAAATCACCGGAATAGTCATGCTGATAATGGCATCGTCAGCACTAAACATCTTTGTCGCCATTTCAAAACTGTGCAGAAGGGTGCATAGGTCCCTGATCTGAGACCACTCCTCCAGCGTGATTTGCCCCACCTCTGAATCTCGTTGGCCTAGGCTATACGTCAGAACGTATTGCACCAGGGCTTGTCGATGCTGCCACAGTCGCTGCAACATGTGCAGAGTTGAATTCCACCGGGTAGGCACATCGCATTTTAGCCGGTGAAGTGGCAGGCCCAACGACTTCTGTAGAGATGTAAGTCGCTGAGCTGCGGGATGCGAACGGCGGAAGTGAGCACACAGCGACCGTGCCCTCTGCAGAAGGCCATCTAGTCTGGGATAGTGGGCTAAAAATTGCTGGACAACCAGGTTCAACACGTGAGCCATACAAGGCACGTGTGTGACATTGCCCCGGCGAAGGGCCGCACCCAGGTTTGCAGCATTGTCGCACACGGCCTTCCCTGGTTTCAGGTCCAGTGGAGACAACCATTCATGAAATTGGTTCTCCAGAGCTGACCACAACTCCTCAGCTGTGTGACTCACATTTCCCAGACATTTCAATGTAAAAACCGCCTGATGACGTTGAGCCCTACTGCCAGCATAGTAAGGAGGTGTGCAGGATCCCTTCTGCGCGGTTAGAAAGCTTGTGGCATGACCAGACAGGCTTTGGGTGCAGGTGGAAGACCGAGAGGAGGTTGAGGAGGCAGAAGCAGTGGAGGAACTTTGACATAAAGAGGATTGACGCACAACTCGTGGGGACGGCAAGACTTGGACAGCAGCCCCTTGTCCTGCTGTCACCATAGTTACCCAGTGCCCAGTCAGCGACATGTAACGCCCCTGTCCATGCCTACTCGTCCAAGTGTCTGTGGTGAAATGCACCCTGTCACACACAGAGTTTCTCAAAGAAGCGGTGATGTTATGTGCGACATGCTGGTGGAGCGCAGGCACACCTTTCTTTGAGAAGTAGTGCCGACTGGGCATCTGGTACTGGGGCACTGCGACGGACATAAGGTCTCGAAAATCCTCTGTGTCCACCAGGCGGAAAGGCAGCATTTCTGTAGCCAAGAGCTTGCAGATGGTGAAATTCAACCTCTTAGCTTTCTCATGGCTAGGAGGAAATGGTCTTTTACTTGTCCACATCTGAGGGACCGAGGGCTGGCTATTGTGCTTAGACGGGGTTGATACGGGTGTCCCCGGCAAACTGCCGGTCTGTGAGGAAGATGCAGGCGGACATGTTAGGTTGCCTTGATCCAAAGGTGGTGCTATCGATGTCGGACAGCGCTCAACACCAGCTGGTGTTCCCACCTCCAAAGAAAATGATGACCTGCCAATCACGCTGGCTGTTGCGGGTAAAGAGGTGGCAGGTCTGCGCCCCTAAACAGGTGTGACTGCTGTCCCCCCAGTCACAGAGGATGAAGAGGCCGCGGATGCACAAGATATGGCAGACGGTGGTTGGCCCGGCCGGCTAGGCTGCATTGTAGCACACTGAGCTTCCCACTGCAACTTATGCTTCATGTCCATGTGCCGGTTCATGCATGAAGTACTCAAACTATGTATTTTTTGGCCTCTACTTAGCTTTTGCTGACAAATGTTACAGATAACACGAGTTGGGTCATCTTTATCGATCTGAAAAAATGGCCAGGCTATGCAAGGCTTAGCACCCATGCGACCTGAAGAGCCACCACGACTTGTGGTGAGAGGCAGAGTTGTGTTTGAGGATGCAGTTGTTGACGTGCTTCCAGTACTACGTCTCTGTCCAGGAAGGCGCAACCTGACCTCGTCGTCACTAGCATCTTCCTCCACCTCCTCTGCTGACCTCATCTCTTGGCTGACTGTGGGTTGACAGTAAGTGGGATCTCCAACCTCATCATCATCACCCTGTGTGTTATCACACCCGTCGTCCTCAGAGCCAACCTGTTCCTGCCCTGACAAAAAACTAAAGTTGTCGCTCCAATCAGGTATTTGAGTCTTATCATCGTCTTCCTCATTGTCTCCACCAACAGGAGTTACAGTTTGGGAATGAGGGTCTACATTATGGTCAGAACCTTCTGCGTCTGGTCCTGGATCCGACTCATAAAGATTCTGGGCATCAGTGCAGATCATTTCCTCGTCTGGATTCACAGAAGCGCTGGAGTCGACCTCTGATTCCCAGGCTATAGTATGAGTAAACAGCTCTGCAGACTCAACCATCTGTTCTACCTCATACTCAGACGGGCAGCTGGAGATTTGGGAGCTGTGAGGAAGCAAGTGCGATTTGGGTGACACCTTTGAGGACTGGAGTATTTGTGATGTTGAAGTTGATGTGGAGGAGAGCCCACTTAAAGGAGCACTTGATATCCGTTGAAGCACCTGCTGTTTTTGTGCCTCATCTGGAATTTGTAGCGATTGGCGTGGCCGTAAGAAAGGGATTTATCACATTGTCCGCTAAAAGAAGTAGACATTTTAGTTTGGCTGGAAGATGGTCTTTCTTCTGCAGATGTTACTGTTGCTTTAACACCTACCCCACGGACACAACCTTTTTTCCCCTTCCCAACACGCCTATTCCCCTTTCCACCAGCAGCAGGCCTTTTTCCACTCATTTTGGTGGTTAACTAATTCACAACTCTGGAGTTGTTTGCACAAAAAAACAATGGATGGTAACCGAGCAGAGCTGAGTGGCCAAACTGTGGTATTAGGCCAAAACTATTGGCTGGGTTAGATGCAGAAAAAAATTATATTCAATTTGCAACCTGATGGAGGTCAGTATAGATGGACTAATACAACAAGTCCCACACACAGCTAGAAGCCCAATATTTTTTCAGAGGTAGATGCAGAAAAAAATATATTCAGTTTGCAACCTGATGGAGGTCAGTATAGATGGACTAATACAACAAGTCCCACACACAGCTAGAAGCCCAAATATTTTTTCAGAGGTACTGTAGATGCAGATAAAAATTATTTTTAATTTGCAACCTGATGGAGGTCAGTATAGATGGACTAATAGAGAAAGTCCGACACACTACTAGAAGGCCAAATATTTTTTCAGAGCTAGATGCAGAAAAAAATTATATTCAGTTTGCAACCTGATGGAGGTCTGTATAGATGGATTAATAGAACAAGACCCACACACAGCTAGAAGCCCAATATTTTTTCAAAGGTAGATGCAGAAAAAAATATATTCAGTTTGCAACCTGATGGAGGTCAGTATAGGTGGACTAATAGAACAAGTCCCACACACTGCTAGAAGGCCAAATATTTTTTCAGAGCTAGATGCAGAAAAAAATTATATTCAGTTTGCAACCTGATGGAGGTCAGTATAGATGGATTAATAGAACAAGACCCACACACAGCTAGAAGCCCAATATTTTTTCAGAGCTAGATGCAGAAAAAAATTATATTCAGTTTGCAACCTGATGGAGGTCAGTATAGATGGATTAATAGAACAAGACCCACACACAGCTAGAAGCCCAATATTTTTTCAGAGGTAGATGCAGAAAAAAATATATTCAGTTTGCAACCTGATGGAGGTCAGTATAGATGGACTAATACAACAAGTCCCGCACACAGCTAGAAGCCCAATATTTTTTCAGAGGTAGATGCAGAAAAAAATATATTCAGTTTGCAACCTGATGGAGGTCAGTATAGATGGACTAATACAACAAGTCCCACACACAGCTAGAAGCCCAATATTTTTTCAGAGGTAGATGCAGAAAAAAATATATTCAGTTTGCAACCTGATGGAGGTCAGTATAGATGGACTAATACAAGTCCCACACACAGCTAGAAGCCCAAATATTTTTTCAGAGGTACTGTAGATGCAGATAAAAATTATTTTTAATTTGCAACCTGAAGGAGGTCAGTATAGATGGACTAATAGAGAAAGTCCGACACACTACTAGAAGGCCAAATATTTTTTCAGAGCTAGATGCAGAAAAAAATTATATTCAGTTTGCAACCTGATGGAGGTCTGTATAGATGGATTAATAGAACAAGACCCACACACAGCTAGAAGCCCAATATTTTTTCAGAGGTAGATGCAGAAAAAAATATATTCAGTTTGCAACCTCATGGAGGTCAGTATAGGTGGACTAATAGAACAAGTCCCACACACTGCTAGAAGGCCAAATATTTTTTCAGAGCTAGATGCAGAAAAAAATTATATTCAGTTTGCAACCTGATGGAGGTCAGTATAGATTGATTAATAGAACAAGACCCACACACAGCTAGAAGCCCAATATTTTTTCAGAGCTAGATGCAGAAAAAAATTATATTCAGTTTGCAACCTGATGGAGGTCAGTATAGATGGATTAATAGAACAAGACCCACACACAGCTAGAAGCCCAATATTTTTTCAGAGGTAGATGCAGAAAAAAATATATTCAGTTTGCAACCTGATGGAGGTCAGTATAGATGGACTAATACAACAAGTCCCACACACAGCTAGAAGCCCAATATTTTTTCAGAGGTAGATGCAGAAAAAAATATATTCAGTTTGCAACCTGATGGAGGTCAGTATAGATGGACTAATACAACAAGTCCCACACACAGCTAGAAGCCCAATATTTTTTCAGAGGTAGATGCAGAGAAAAATATATTCAGTTTGCAACCTGATGGAGGTCAGTATAGATGGACTAATACAACAAGTCCCACACACAGCTAGAAGCCCAAATATTTTTTCAGAGGTACTGTAGATGCAGATAAAAATTATTTTTAATTTGCAACCTGATGGAGGTCAGTATAGATGGACTAATAGAGAAAGTCCGACACACTACTAGAAGGCCAAATATTTTTTCAGAGCTAGATGCAGAAAAAAATTATATTCAGTTTGCAACCTGATGGAGGTCAGTATAGATGGATTAATAGAACAAGACCCACACACAGCTAGAAGCCCAATAGTTTTTCAGAGGTAGATGCAGAAAAAAATATATTCAGTTTGCAACCTGATAGAGGTCAGTATAGATGGACTAATACAACAAGTCCCACACACAGCTAGAAGCCCAATATTTTTTCAGAGGTAGATGCAGAAAAAAATATATTCAGTTTGCAACCTGATGGAGGTCAGTATAGGTGGACTAATAGAACAAGTCCCACACACTGCTAGAAGGCCAAATATTTTTTCAGAGCTAGATGCAGAAAAAAATTATATTCAGTTTGCAACCTGATGGAGGTCAGTATAGATGGATTAATAGAACAAGACCCACACACAGCTAGAAGCCCAATATTTTTTCAGAGGTAGATGCAGAAAAAAATTATATTCAGTTTGCAACCTGATGGAGGTCAGTATAGATGGATTAATAGAACAAGACCCACACACAGCTAGAAGCCCAATATTTTTTCAGAGCTAGATGCAGAAAAAAATTATATTCAGTTTGCAACCTGATGGAGGTCAGTATAGATGGATTAATAGAACAAGACCCACACACAGCTAGAAGCCCAATATTTTTTCAGAGCTAGATGCAGAAAAAAATTAGATTCAGTTTGCAACCTGATGGAGGTCAGTATAGATGGACTAATAGAATGATGCTATGCCCAAAAGATTTTACTTCACTAGGTGCAGTAAAAAAATTGGTATTCTATACACAGGTGGTATATCTTGCAACACAGATAGGCTACTCCACTGACTAACACACTCTGCAATAGGCCAAAAAGGATTAGCTTTGCTAGATTCAGCCAAATGCTGTGAAAAAAACTTGCACAGCACTGGCACAGACCTGCCTGGCAAAAACTGATAGGAACTGATGTAACCTAGTCCTGAAAAGGACTCCAATTACAATTAGTCTTTACTCCCACAACCTATCTATTTAAGAGCACAGACCTGCCTGATAAAAGTCGTAGGAAATGCTGTAACCTAGTCCTTAAAAGGACTGCAATCACAACTATTCCCTACTCCCAAGCTATCTGTATATTTGTGCGAAAATTGGCTTGAAATTAACAAGGTATAGCGCACACAGCAACAGCGGTGCCGTCTAACACGCAGCTGCAGCAGTGAGAAAATGGTGGCGACGGAGAAAATGGCTTGGTCTTATAGGGCAAGGACATGTGACATACACTGCCAATGACACATGCCCTTGCTTGTGTGAAAAAAAGCACTTCGCTCCGTGTGTGCGCTGCTGATAGGCTGACAGATTGCACCTCCCCACTGTAAATGCGGGAAAGAGAAAAAAAAATGGAGATCTTCATTGTTCCTGCAGAGATCCATCCCCTGCCCCTCCCCCCACCCCGCTGTACACTCAAACTGCGTATTAACATTAATTTTCATCATTACTGAGAAAAAATCCAGTTATGATTTTGGTGCACGAACAGTTATCGAACATAACCTCGAACAGCCGAATTTTTCTCAAATTGTTCGTGTTCGCCGAACGGCTCGAACACCGCCCAAAACAGCTCGAATTTGAGATTGGCGAACAGTTCGAGTAGAACAACGCTCATCTCTACTAAACAGCCAGGAGCGGTGTCTGCATCGCCCCTGGCTGTTAACTCCCTGAATGCTGCGATCAAGCGCAATCACATCGTTAAGGAGGCAGGCAGAGGGAAGGGACCTCTACCTTCAGGTCGGCGCCCCCGCGATGTCATGGTGACCCAGGGTCGACCCCAGGGTCGTCAATCTGTGGAAAGCTCCTGAGACCAATGCACAGCATGGTCTCAGGAGCTTTCACTACAGGTATAATGTACTGCAATGCTAGTGAAAAAAGTGAAAGTTCCATAGTGGGACTAAGAGGAAAGTATAAAAAAGTAAAAAAAAAATGTAAAAATGTAAAAATCTAAAAAGAAAAGATAAAAAATAACAAAAATATATTACACTAATAAAGACAGAAAAACAAAAAAAGTACACATATTTGGTATCGCCGCGTCCGGAACGACCCGCTCTATAAACGTGTCACACTAGTTAACTCCTTCAGTGAACAGCGTAAAAAGAAAACATGGAAAACTATGCCTTTTCATCATACCGCTGGAAAAAGTGGGATAAAACGCGATCAAAAAGACGGATGTAAGTAAAAATAGTACCGCTGAAAACGTCATCTTGTCCCGCAAAAATCAAGCTGCCATACAGCTCCAATAGCCAAAAAATTTAAAAGTTACAGCTTTCAGTATACAGAAATGCAAAGATAATTATTTTTTCTATAAAAGTTTTTATTATGAATAGCGCAAAAACATTAAAAAATTACATAAATATGGTACCGCTGTAAACGTACTGACCCGAAGAATAAAGCTGCCTGATCAATTTTGCCACACAAGTAACAACAAAAATAAAAACAAACAAAAAAAATTCCTCAATTGCCGGTTTTTGTTCATTCTGCCTCCCAAAAATTGGAAGGAATAGAAAGCGATCAAAAAATGTAATTTCCCCGAAAATGGTACCAATAAAAACGTCAACTTGTCCTGCAAACAACAAGCCCTTACATGACTCTGTCGGCCAAAATATGGAAAAATTATAAGTCTCTAAATATGGCGATGCAAACATTAGTTTTTGCAAAAAAAAGTCTTTTAGTGAGTGACACCTGTCAATCATAAAAGCCCGATATGAATCTGGCATCGCTGTAATCGCACCGACACGAAGAATAAAGTCGTCTAATCACTTATACCGGACGAGGAACGGACTAAAAAATAAATAAAACCAATTTCACCTGCTGCTGATTTGTTTATTCTGCCTCCCAAAGATCTCAGTAAGGCTCGGAGCACAATTGTCCTGCTCTCTACGCTGAGCACTTACACCAGGGTTTCTGTGTAACTCTCTGAAATACGTGATTCAGACGGAACCCCTGACGGAAGATTCCTTGTAATGAGGCAGATGGAGGCACTGTGGACGCTGTCTGACCTATGATCCAGCGGTGTCCATCTTTTTAGGCGTAGATAAAAGCGTGGTCAGCCATAGTTTTGTGCACCTTTGAAAAGTAGGACAACACTTAACAAAGGCCAGATGGAGTCCAGAGTAACTCTGCTGCCTCATCTCATTATAGTGAATTGATCTCTCAGGGGTTTAATCTGAATCACGTCATTCGGAGATTTAGATGGAAACCTCAAAGTAAGTGCTCAGCGTAGAGCGCCAAATAAATGTGATCTAAAATGTTATGTAAAATGCTCCAATAAAAGCTTCACATAAAAGCCACCACTCAGGTCTGTCATGTGTTAATGGAAATATAGGGGCCTTCCACGTTACGGGTAGTACAAAGGGTCGGGAAAAGCTAAATGGCTCCTCGGCAAAAGAAATTCAGCAAATTCTGCGCTCCCAAATCCAAATCCTCCCTCCCTTCGGAGCACCACAGTGTGTCTAAACCACATTTAGCGTTTGGCAGGGGTATCCTTTCCAAAATGGGGTCACTTGAGGGGGGATTCTGCTCTTCTAGCACTTAGGGGCTTGGTATATGAAGTCCTCAAAATATTCTAGGAAAATCTGCGCTCCAGGAGGCAAATAGCACTCTGTCCCTCCGAGTCTCGCAGTATGGCTAAGCAGTACTAAACACCCACATATGAGGTATTGCCACATTGAGCAGAAATTATAAGACAAATTTTGGTGCCATTTTTATCCATTATCCCAGTGTGAAAATGTAAAATCTGGGGCTAAAACAAAATTTTTGCGGTAAAAATTTAATTATTTTTTCCTCATTGCCCAATGGTATGAAATTCTGTGACACACCTGTGGTGTTAATATGATCACTGCACCCCTAGATGAATTCATTGAGAGGTATAGTTTGTAAAATGGGGTAATTTATGGGGAAATGTGCTGTTCTGGCATCTCAAGGGCTCTCCCAGTGGGCCATGTCACCTGCAAACCACAAACAACAGTAAAATCTGCACTATATTATGGTGCTCCTACCTTTCTGACCTTTGCACTGTGCCTCAAAAGTAGTTCCCAATTACATATAGGGTATTGGCGCACTCAGGAGAAATTTCACAACAAAATGAGAGGTCCATTTTCTCCTGTTACCTTTGTGAAAATAAAAAATTTGGGGCTAAAAGAAAATTTTTGTGATTTTTTTATTTTCACGGCTTCTGTGAAGCACCTGGGGGTTCAAATTGCTCACCATACATCTAGATAAGTTTATTGAGGAGTCTAGGTTCCAAAATGGGGCCACTTGTGAGGGAGTTTCTGCTGTTTAGGCACATCAGGGGTTCTCTAAATGTGACATGGCGTTCGCTCTAAATTCCAGCCAATTTTGCTTTCAAAAAGTCAAATGGCGCTCCCTCCCTTCCGAACCCTGCCGTGTGCTCAAACAGTGGTTTTCATCCACATATAGGGTATCAGCATACTCAGGAGAAATTCCACAACATCTTTTGCGGTCCATTTCCTCCTGTTACCCTTGTGAAAATAAAAAAATTAGGGCTAAAAGAAAATTGTTGTGATTTTTTTTATTTTTATGGCTCTATGTTATAAACTTCTGTGAAGCACCTGGGGATTCAAAGTGCTCCACACATATAGATAAGTTCATTGAGGGGTCTAGTTTCCAAACTGGGATCACTTGTGGGGGGTTTCCGCTGTTTAGGCTCATCAGGGGCTCTCCAAATGTGACATGGAGTTCTCTAATTATTCCAGCAAATTTTGAATTCAAATGGCGCTCCTTCCCTTCCGAACCCTGCCGTGTGCCCAAACAGTGGTTTTCCGCCACATATTGGGTATCAGCATGCTCAGAAGAAATTGCACAATATATTTTGGCATCCATTTTTATCTGTTACCCTTGTGAAAATAAAAATATTGGGTCTAAATTCATTTTTTTGTGAAAAAAGTTAAATGTTAATTTTTTTCTTCCTCATTGCGTCAGTTCCTGTGAAGCACCTGAAAGGTTAATAAACTTCTTGAATGTGGTTTTGAGCACCTTGAGCGGTGCAGTTTTTGGAATGGTGTTACTTTTGGGTATTTTCTGTCATATAGACACCTCAAAGGCACTTGAAATGTGATGTGGTCCTTAAAAAAATGGTTTTGTAAATCTTGCAGGAAAAATGAGAAATCGCTGGTCAACTTTTAACACTTATAACTTCCTAACAATTTTTTTTTTCCATAGTTGTGCTGATATAAAGTAGACATGTGGGAAATGTTATTTATTAACTATTTTGTGTGACATAGCTCTCTGATTTAAGGGCATAACAATTCAAAGTTTGAAAATTTCTAAATTTTCAAAATTTTCACCAAATTTCCATTTTTTTTTTGCAAATAAACGCAAGTCATATCGAAGAAATTTTACCACTATCGTGAAGTACAATATGTCACGAAAAAATAGTCTCAGAATCAGGGGAATGTGTTAAAGTGTTCCAGAGTAATTACCTCATAAAGTGACAATGGTCAGAATTGAAAAAATTGACCCGGTCATTAGCCTACAAAGTGGCTCAGTCCTTAAGGGGTTAAAAAATTCTGCAACACACCACAATATGTTTATGTGGTCTACCATTTCCAAAACTGAAATATTTTTTACAAAAATGTTTTTGTTTGTTTTGTTTTTTTTTAGGGGAGAAGGGATAAACATATGTTTTTTAAAATTCTTTCTCCGCCTTTATAACAAAAAAGGCGTATTTTTTAAAAAAAGAGGTTGCCACATAGGTACACGCACGTAAACTGATTTGCAACAACAGTCAGAACAAAGCAGGACAAATTAAGATTTCCAATCAGATAAGACAACAAATGAGAGTCACGGGTCTTTCGCACATTAGCAGAACTGGTCACTACTATACAGTCACCTTATGTTGGAAATATTGGTCTTTGTATTGTTATTTTTAATTAGTATTGGAATAATAATATTACACAGTTATAACGTAGCAGTAATCTTAGTGGCCATAGTGTAGTGACAGTATTTAGGCCTTATGTACAGTGCATTGTGAAAGTATTTGGCCCCCTTGAACTTTTCTACCTTTTGCCACATTTCTGGCTTCAAACATAAAGATATAAAATTCTAAATTTTTTGGGAAGAATCAACAACAAGTGGGAACGAAATTTATTGGATATTTTAAACTTTTTTAAAAAAATGAAAAGTGTGGCGTGCAATATTATTCGGCCCCTTTACTTTCAGTGCAGCAAACTCACTCCAGAAGTTCAGTGAGGATCTCTGAATGATCCAATGTTGTCCTAAATGACTGGTAATGATAAATAGAACCCACCTGTGTGTAATCAAGTCTCCGTATAAATGCACCTGCTCTGTGATAGTCTCAGGGTTCTGTTTCAAATGCAGAGAGCATCATGAAGACCAAGTAACACACCAGGCAGGTCCAAGATACTGTTGTGGCGAAGTTCAAAGCCGGATTTGGATACAAAAAGATTTCCCAAGTTTTAAACATCTCAAGGAGCACTGTGCAAGCGATCATATTGAAATGGAAGGAGTATAAGACCACTGCAAATCTACCAAGACCCGGCCGTCCCTCTAAACTTTCATCTCGAACAAGGAGAAGACGGATCAGAGATGCAGCCAAAAGTCCCATGATCACTCTGGATGAACTGCTGAGATCTGCAGCTGAGATGGGAGAGTCTGTCCATAGGACAATAATCAGTCATACACTGCACAAATCTGGCCTTTATGGAAGAGTGGCAAGAAGAAAGCCATTTCTCAAAGATATTCATAAAAAGTCTCGTTTGAAGTTTGCCACAAGCCACCTGGGAGACACACCAAACATGGGGAATAAGGTGCTCTGGTCAGATGAAACCAAAATCGAACTTTTTGGCCACAATTCAAAACGATATGTTTGGCGTAAATCATCACAGCTCATCACCCTCAAAACACCATCCCCATTGTCAAACATGGTGGTGGCAGCATCATGGCTTGGGCCTGCTTTTCTTCAGCAGGGACAGGGAAGATGGTTAAAATTGATGGGAAGATGGATGGAGCCAAATACAGGACCATTCTGGAAGAAAACCTGTTGGAGTCTGCAATAGACCTGAGACTGGGCAGAGATTTATCTTCCAACAAGACAATGATCCCAAATATAAAGCAAAATCTACAATGGAATGGTTCAAAATAAACGTATCCAGGTGTTAGAATGGCCAAGTCAAAGTCCAGACCTGAATCCAATTGAGAATTTGTGGAAAGAGCTGAAAACTGCTGTTCACAAACGCCCTCCATCCAACCTCAATGAGCTCGAGCTGTTTTGCAGGGAAGAATGGGCAAAAATTTCAGCCTCTCAATGGGCAAAACTGATAGAGAAATACCCCAAGCGACTTGCAGCTGTGATCTCAGCAAAAGGTGGCGCTACAAAGTATTAACTCAAGGGGGCCGAATAATATTGCATGCCCCACTTTTCATTTTTTAATTTTTAAAAAAGTTTAAAATATCCAATAAATTTCGTTACAGTTCACGATTATGTCCCACTTGTTGTTGATTCTTCCCCAAAAAATTAGAATTTTATATCTTTATGTTTGAAGCCAGAAATGTGACTAAAGATAGAAAAGTTCAAGGGAGCCAAATACTTTCACAATGCACTGTAGTAGTGCCATTTTTTAAAAAAAAGTATTTTTATATAGTTTGCTTTGTTATGTAACAGTGGAGTTGTAATATTTTGGCGTAGCATAGTAGTGGTATTTGATGGCTATATAGGTAAATAAATCTATTTTTGTTTGTGGTTGAAGGGGTAGGAATATACTTTGGGGGTTGTGCATCAATCTTTTAAAAGGAATCTGTCAGCAGGTTTTCGCTACCTCATCTGAGAGCAGCATGATGTAGATAAAGAGACCCTGTTTCCAGCGATGTATCACTTAGTTTACTGGGTGCAGTAAAACTAAGTGATACATTCACAGTTCTTAGATTTAGAATGCAGCAGAGCTGAGAAAGTGAACCACTCCTACACCAGGCTCTGTATCTACATTAAAACCTATCAGCCGACCATATGATATATGGTCCGTAATCCCTATATAACTAGAAAAACCGACATATGATCCATTTTGAAAAGAGGAGATTAGGTGTGAGGGAAAGCCAACCCTAATTACACCTGTAGTCTCTGCCCACTAGTCAGTAGCCCAAAATGACAAAGAGGGATAAAGTATCGTAAAATATATAAATTTTATTAGACAATATTTGTAAGATCATACATATACAAAAGATAAGATTGAAGAGTATATAAAAAGAGTGGGGAAAGGGGTTTGAAAAGAGAGGACAGCTATAAAGCAGGATGAGATGGAAAAGATCCTGCAAAGAGACTACACCCCTAATCAGCATTAATAGAATATCTGGTGTAAATATCAGTAGCCAACTAGGAGATGCAAAATAAGAAAGTCCTAGCAAAGACCAAATAAGTCCATGTATCGAAGGTCTATGACATGAAAGAACAGAAGAGAGATAGTCAATTTAGAATAAATGCTATAGTGAATTCATTCTCATGTCATAGAGGTAACAACTCTATAAGATAAATCATTTACAATAAGAAATCTGTATATTAATAGAGTTTAAGTTACCTTGAGTCATGTTAAATGTGGTCAGGAGCGGCACAAACTGAAATGCTGGGGATGTGAAGCGGCCTCGACGCGCGTTTCACCTGGAATGGCTTCGTCAGGAGGCGTGGCTGTCATTAGGAAAGGGGGCACCTTATGTACGTGGTTCTACCAATCAGGGGCCTAAACGTCATGAGGCTCCGCCTCCGGCAATGACGCGTCCGAGCAGACGCGCCACACGCAGCTAGAGGGAGGGGAAAAAATCTCCTCCGTTGCTGCGGTGACGCACTCTGCTCAGGACGCCGTCGGAGTGGAAACACGTGCATCAGACAGCAGGTGATGCCGGATATCTAGGCAAGTCAGAATAGGGAGTGCACAAGAGGGCTGTGAGCTAAGCGGAACACAGCACAGTGTGAACACACGGAGTGGCCGGTTCACTGTGTCACAAAGCGCTGCGTTCATGCCAGTAGGGGATAAGAAAACAGGCAGTAGAAAAGAAGGGGTCATATATATCACCATAGGGAGAGGTAATTGATTTAAACTACCTATCTACCAAAGGTAATTTGAAAAATATAAGTCCATATAAAATTATCGAGAAAAAATCCAGACATGTAGTTCATAATCAAACTTATTAAGGAAACACGTAGTGGTCATCAAGGCAATAATCGGACACCTTCAGTATATATAAATCCCAGAATAAATAAATAACAAATAGATATCATAAGAATATTACAAATCCAGAGAGATATTCCATCAGAAAAAAGAGAATCAACTAAACAGAATTTATACTGAAGAGCAGAGAATATAATAATAGTGATATACATAAGTATCCCCGTAGGTCTCTTCTATTACGTTAAAGTTGTTATCTGATTCTTCTCATCTGTATTTCATGGATCCTTTATAACATTCATTAGAAAGTCCTTGTGTCATATCCCCTGTTGAGCGAATTTCAAATACAGCCATCCGGGCAGTCCATATCGTCAAAATATACTGGCATGGCAAATCTGAGTCAGAATAGATATCAAAAGGAAAAGAAGAGATATAAGATAAAAACATATAAACATAAGGAGTAATAACTCCGAGAGAAGTTTAAAAATAAAGAATAACACAAGGTGCCCATTATAAAAGAACAGCGCAATGTTTATTTTTACAAAAAATACTTGAAACTGACCATGTCGTTCAATCCCTTTGGGGAAATGGTGTCCAATGTTATAATCCACCGTGTTTCTTTCTGAAGTAACTTCTTTTTAGTATTTCCTCCTCTAATGCCCGAATATACGTGGTCAATCCCGCAGACAGTTAGACCTCGTGGGTTACCTCTATGCTTTTCTAAAAAATGCTTAGGTATTGTTTTAAGGGTAATGGGGTCAGTGCATGAGGAGGCGTTGTTTATGTCTCTGATATGTTCCTGAATACGCACCTTCAGAGCTCTGGTGGTCATGCCTATGTAGATTAATCCACATGGGCAGGTCAAGAAGTAGACAACTGCTTCGGTGTTGCAGGTAATATGGTGGACGATGCGATAGGACTTCACACCATCAGAGCAATGAAAGTGCGACATCCTAGGAAGGAATTTACACAACGAACATCTACCGCATGATGAACTTCCCCAAGGGGGACCTTTACTTCCGGATATAAATGAGTTTTTTGGCGGAATATAGTGACTGTTAGTTAACAGATCACTCAGTGTGTTTGATTTCCGCCAAGATATAGCTGGGCGGTTAGGAAGCTGACATTTTAGATCTTTATCGGTCAGGAGCACTGACCAATGTCTGGTCAAAATTTTTTTTTGATATCTATCCAGTTATTGTTAAACCTAGTTATAAATCTTGGATACAAATTATCTATAGGTTCCCTCTCCTTAGGCTTAATGGCAAGCAGAGTTTGCCTATTAGTATTTTTAGCCCTAATATATGCTTTGTTGATATCGCGGATTTTATAGCCTCTGTTCAAAAATCTCTTAGAGAGGTCTTGTGCTTGGTGATAAAAACTATCGTCGCTCGAGCATATGCGGCGGGCTCTAAGATATTGACCAATAGGGATTGAGCTCTTTAATTTTGGAGGGTGTGATGAAGTAAAGTGTAATAAAGAGTTTGTAGAGGTCTCCTTTCGAAAAATATCTGTGCCAATTCTTCCATCTTCTGTTCTGGTGATAGATATGTCTAAGAAGTCAATCTGGGACTGACTATATTTATGAGTTAATTTAATGTTCAGCTTATTCTCATTAAGATGATGAAGAAATTTGTCCAGTTGCGACGTGGAGCCCTGCCAGATAAGTAGCACATCATCTATATAACGTGACCAAGAGATGACTGACTCATGACCCGGTGTTTCAAGGACCGTATCCCTCTCCCACAGCCCCAGGAAGAGATTGGCGTATGAAGGCGCACAAGACGCCCCCATCGCTGTCCCCTGGAGCTGTAGGTAGGGTCGGTCCTTGAACACAAAAAAGTTATGTGTTAAAATGAATTTAAGAAGTTCCATGATAAAATCAATCAATACTGGTTCAAAGTTTGTCATCTCAAGGAAGAATCTGGCCGCTGTGATGCCATCTCTATGCTGTATAGATGTGTACAGGGACTCCACGTCGCACGTGACGAACCACATATCGGCCTCTAAGGTGATACCATCAAGTTTTCTCAGGACATCAGTCGTATCTTTTATAAATGATGGAATTGTTTCTACGCACTGTTTCAGAAAGAAATCCACAAATTGACATATGGGTTCACAAAGACCCCCCACGCCGGAAACAATGGGTCTTCCAGGAGGGCGAAGGGGGTCTTTGTGGACCTTAGGAAGTAAATAAAGAGTAGGGATCACCGGAAATTCAGGTAATAGGGCTTCCTTCATTTTCACGGAGATAGCAGATGACTCAACTCCGTCATCCAGTAGATTAATCAATTCTCTTTTAAAAGTCATAAGAGGAATACTATCCAGTCTCTTATAGCATTCACTATCTTTAAGTTGTTTAAAGGCCTCTCTTTCATAGTCCTGCGAGGGCCAGATCCGGAAGTAAAGGTCCCCCTTGGGGAAGTTCATCATGCGGTAGATGTTCGGCGTGTAAATTCCTTCCTAGGATGTCGCACTTTCATAGCTCTGATGGTGTGAAGTCCTATCGCATCGTCCACCATATTACCTGCAACACCGAAGCAGTTGTCTACTTCTTGACCTGCCCATGTGGATTAATCTACATAGGCATGACCACCAGAGCTCTGAAGGTGCGTATTCAGGAACATATCAGAGACATAAACAACGCCTCCTCATGCACTGACCCCATTACCCTTAAAACAATACCTAAGCATTTTTTAGAAAAGCATAGAGGTAACCCACGAGGTCTAACTGTCTGTGGGATTGACCACGTATATTCGGGCATTAGAGGAGGAAATTCTAAAAAGAAGTTACTTCAGAAAGAAACACGGTGGATTATAACATTGGACACCATTTCCCCTAAGGGATTGAACGACATGGTCAGTTTCAAGTTTTTTTTGTAAAAATAAACATTGCGCTGTTCTTTTATAATGGGCACCTTGTGTTATTCTTTATTTTTAAACTTCTCTCGGAGTTATTACTCCTTATGTTTATATGTTTTTATCTTATATCTCTTCTTTTCCTTTTGATATCTATTCTGACTCAGATTTGCCATGCCAGTATATTTTGACGATATGGACTGCCCGGATGGCTGTATTTGAAATTCGCTCAACAGGGGATATGACACAAGGACTTTCTAATGAATGTTATAAAGGATCCATGAAATACAGATGAGAAGAATCAGATAACAACTTTAACGTAATAGAAGAGACCTACGGGGATACTTATGTATATCACTATTATTATATTCTCTGCTCTTCAGTATAAATTCTGTTTAGTTGATTCTCTTTTTTCTGATGGAATATCTCTCTGGATTTGTAATATTCTTATGATATCTATTTGTTATTTATTTATTCTGGGATTTATATATACTGAAGGTGTCCGATTATTGCCTTGATGACCACTACGTGTTTCCTTAATAAGTTTGATTATGAACTACATGTCTGGATTTTTTCTCGATAATTTTATATGGACTTATATTTTTCAAATTACCTTTGGTAGATAGGTAGTTTAAATCAATTACCTCTCCCTATGGTGATATATATGACCCCTTCTTTTCTACTGCCTGTTTTCTTATCCCCTGCTGGCATGAACGCAGCGCTTTGTGACACAGTGAACCGGCCACTCCGTGTGTTCACACTGTGCTGCGTTCCGCTTAGCTCACAGCCCTCTTGTGCACTCCCTATTCTGACTTGCCTAGATATCCGGCATCACCTGCTGTCTGATGCACGTGTTTCCACTCCGACGGCGTCCTGAGCAGAGTGCGTCACCGCAGCAACGGAGGAGATTTTTTCCCCTCACTCTAGCTGCGTGTGGCGCGTCTGCTCGATCGCGTCATTGCCGGAGGCGGAGCCTCATGACGTTTAGGCCCCTGATTGGTAGAACCACGTACATAAGGTGCCCCCTTTCCTAATGACAGCCACGCCTCCTGACGAAGCCATTCCAGGTGAAACGCGCGTCGAGGCCGCTTCACATCCCCAGCATTTCAGTTTGTGCCGCTCCTGACCACATTTAACATGACTCAAGGTAACTTAAACTCTATTAATATACAGATTTCTTATTGTAAATGATTTATCTTATAGAGTTGTTACCTCTATGACATGAGAATGAATTCACTATAGCATTTATTCTAAATTGACTATCTCTCTTCTGTTCTTTCATGTCATAGACCTTCGATACATGGACTTATTTGGTCTTTGCTAGGACCTTCTTATTTTGCATCTCCTAGTTGGCTACTGATATTTACACCAGATATTCTATTAATGCTGATTAGGGGTGTAGTCTCTTTGCAGGATCTTTTCCATCTCATCCTGCTTTATAGCTGTCCTCTCTTTTCAAACCCCTTTCCCCACTCTTTTTATATACTCTTCAATCTTATCTTTGGTATATGTATGATCTTACAAATATTGTCTAATAAAATTTATATATTTTACGATACTTTATCCCTCTTTGTCATTTTGGGCTACTGACTAGTGGGCAGAGACTATAGGTGTAATTAGGGTTGGCTTTCCCTCACACCTAATCTCCTCTTTTCAAAATGGATCATATGTCGGTTTTTCTGTATCTACATTGTCTATTGACCGTGAGCTGCTTATGACAAGAGGGGTGGAATTGGACTAGCAAGCATGGCGTTACTGTAGCTGCTGTAATCCAGGCAAAGATAATCACCAGGTGATAAAAGCTTCAGTATTATTAAAGGAGGCACAGGAGGTATTATTATTATTAACTCCTGAAGGACTGAGCCACTTTGTAGGTTAACCCCTTCACCCCCGAAGACTGTTTGCACGTTAATGACCAGGCCAGTTTTTACAATTCTGACCACTGTCACTTTATGAGGTAATAATGGATAGTGTTGAGCCACCCCCGTAGTGTTCGAGTTCGGTTTGGTTCGTCGAACACCCGTGTGTTCGCCGAACTGTTCGTCGAACTGTTCGTCGAACACCTTCGAGCACCGTTAAAACCAATGGCAGGCAAACAAAAACACATAGAAACACATAGAAAACACCTTCAAAGGTGTCCAAAAGCTGACAAACTGCTCTGAAGACACAACTAACACATGGAAAAGTGACAAGTACATATAGTCATGCGAAAAGAAATGAGGTGGAGGAGTAAAAGGAGGGGGAGACACAGATATAGGCATGTCATGCCCTTCTAAAATCCAAAAAGTGAGAAGCCGACACGTTCAGTCCGCTCCTGCCCGTGCCACTTCCGTGTCGCCGGGTTTGTGCCAGAGCCGCGGTGAACCCTGACGGCCAGCCCCCCTCTCCCAATACTGGTGCCTGTCCGCTGGTGGGTCGAGCGAGCCCCCCTGTGGTGGAGGCAGATCTAAGCTTTTTAATTTAAATTGTCTCTCTAATTTGAATGAATACACTTTAAATCCATTTACAAGGATCTATTGGAGGGCAAGTCTCATGCCGGCAGCCGCGTTATTCCAGCTCCAGTAGCGTCCACTAAAGCTGCTGCAGTTAAAAAGCTTTTATAAGGATCGAGCTCGGCTGTCCACCGCAAGGCATCCTACTGCCAGTCCCAGCCCCTATGCCTTGGGGTGCCTCCTGATGCTCTTCACTGAGTATCCCGTGGTCCCGAAGCATTTCCTTTGAAAAAATTAAGTGTCAAAACTACAGGTGGTGTAGCTTGCTTAACAGCCAGGATAATCCGCTGACTAGCAGACACTGCTACTAGGCACAAAGTATTTCCTGGGCTAGATGCAGTTAAAAATTTGTAATTAGATACTCTCGTTGAATGCTGAGAAAGCATTCCATAGAGTCTCCTGGCACGCCATATATGATTCTCTTAAAAAGCTTGGGGTAGGGGTCTAGGGGACCCTTTTATAGCCAAAATCATGGCCCTGTATCGCAATACGTCACCTAGGCTGAAGATAAATGGAACTGTATTACCCTGAGGGCTCGGTTGCTACAGAGGTATTGCACCTCACCCAGAGGTGTGATATCTCACTCTCAGGTAAGGATTGAGTGTGGATCAGGACACGACACCTGCATGCATTACACCACAGTGCCGTGGGGCAGGGCGACCAATATGCCCCTGAGATGGGCACGACAGTCCCTGTCCCTGGCTGGAGTGGGGGGAGGGAACACTGAGGAAGGGGAACCCTGTAGTGCAGGAGCAGGGAGGAAGCAGTTCCTGGGTGCATTGAGAAGGGAGTATAAAAGGTGGGCACCATCTTAGTTCAGTGCAGAGAAGTCTGAGCAGAAGTGGCAGGGAGCAGGGGCTCTGCATGAGCTCTGCTCCGGAGGCGGGCCTAGTAACAGAGGCCCAGGCCTGGAAGAGGGAGAAGGAAGGAAGAGGAGCGGAGAAGGCTCCAGGAACGAGGAACGAAGGGATCCCAGGGGCGCGGACGGGCGAGTCGCCACCGCACGCCCGAATCCACCTGCGTGGAGGGGTCAGGCCAAAGGGGGAGACCGGTCCCCGAAACTAGTGGAGGCAGGAAACGACCCTCAGCTAGAAACAGGAGGCTGTGACATTTTATGTGGCGCAGCCCCTCGCTACACCCGCTAGGAAGGCACCACATAGGGTCAGGGAAACAGGCGCCAAGTTTACCAAGAGGAGGCCCGATGCAGCCGGACAGAAGGGTTGGTAAGAAAGGCCAGACAAAGGACACACAAAGGGGGTCCTGTGAAGCGCTCCAAAGTTATCTGGGAGTTGTCTGAGCCCCTCACCTGGTGAGCACAGTACGACGTGGGCAGCCGTTACCTGCAGACGTGGTCTGGATAATAAGAACTGTGAGTAAAGGCCCTGGACTGCATCACTGACTCCGTGTCGTTACTGCTGCTGCCCTGCACCATCACCCCCATCCTCCGCATACACTGCCCTGAGGCTATACTCCTCCCGTGGGGAGTTATCCTACGCTCTGCTGCACCCACAACACCAGCCTCAGCGGTCTGCCCTGGAGCGGCGATTCACTCTGACCGCAATCCACGGGTGGCGTAGTCGGACATTTAAACATCAAAACCACATAAATAGTTCCGCCACTGGTTTGACCGCCCTGAGCCACGGAACCGGGTCGCCGCCACGGAGACTACAACCACCAGCATCCACCAAAAAGGGTCCGGCTCCGGGTGTCCCAAGGCCCAGGGGGCGCGTCAGAACATTTTCATCACCTTTCACAATCACCAATGGGACAAGGCAGGGATGTTCTCTGTCCCCTCTCTTATACATCCTAGTGACGGAGCACCTGCTCTCATCAATTCGCCATAACCCCAATATTAGGTGGATTGAGGTGAGAGGCACAGAGTACAAGTGCTCTCTATTTGCTGATGATGTCCTAGTATATATCACTCAATCACATATATCCATCCATGCTGTTATGGCTGAAATAGATCACTTTGTTACATGGTAAAATTTTAAAATCAATGCAGCGAAGTCTGAGGCCCTCGATGTCTCCCTCCCCAAATCCATATAGGATTCCATCCAGTCCAACTTTCCCTTTGCCTGGCCCTCACAGGGTATCAAATACTTAGGAATTCCTATTCATAGAGACCTCTCCCATCTATGTTATCTTAATTTTGGGCCCTTTATTGAACAACTCCATACAGACTACGGTTGGCAAGTTAGAACTGTAAGATTCACTACGTGAACCACTGGTGTTTTGTGGAAAAGCAAATGTACACTGTGTTCCAAATTATTATGCAAAAAGTGTTTAGGAGTGATAAGGGAAGAATTTGTTTGTTTGTCAGTTAAACTCATTGATGGTGATGTGTGTCAGGGCTCTTTATATCACTGTAAGCAATTGCAGACACCTGTGCTAATTAGTTTGGCAGGTGTGTCCAATGAAAGGCAAGACTACATAAGAAGGCTGTCTCACATTATTAAGCAGCCTACATTTTCTGCCAAAATGGGAAAGAAAAAGGATGTGTCGGCTGCTGAGAAGCAACAAATTGTGGAGTGTTTAGGTCAAGGCATGACTACAATCAACACTGTGCGATGATCAGGATGAAGTGTCTTGGCAATCAAGAAGTATGTAGCTGATACACAGTACACATGTGTGCGTGCTGATAAGGGCAAATTGAGGACTCTTTCCTACAGGCAATTACGTCAGGTTAAAAGAGCAGCGGCAAAAAAGCCTTGTCATAGCAGCAGACAAGTTTTTGAAGCTGCTGGTGCCTCCAACGTCCCCCGAACAACAAGATGCAGGGTCCTTCAGAGGTTTGCAGCTGTGCATGCGCCATCCTGTCGACCTCCTCTATCCACTTCACACAAGCAGAAACGGCTCCAGTGGGCCAAACATTACATGAAGACTGATTTCAAAACTGTTTTGTTCACGGATGAGTGACGTGCAGCGCTCGATGGTCCAGATGGATGGAGTGGAGGATGGCTGGTTGATGGACACCCCACGCAAACACGGCTACAGCGCCAACAAGGAGGAGGTGGAGTAATGTTTTGGGCTGGAATCATGGGGAGAGAGATTGTCGGCCCCTTTAGGATCCCTGAAGGCGCTAAAGATGAACTCCATAATGTATGTGGATTTTCTCAAACAGCACTTCCTGCCATGGTTCAAGAAGAAGAACCGTGTATTTCACAGCAAGATCATTTTTTTGCATGATAATGCACCATCTCATGCTGCACATAAAACATCTGCATCTCTGGCTGATATGGGCATAAAAGGGGACAAACTTACGGTGTGACCCCCATGCTCCCCTGACCTCTACCCCATTCAGAACCTCTGGAGCATCATCAAAAGGAGTGTCTATGATGGCGGGAGGCAGTTCACATCTAAGCAACAGCTCTGGGAGGGTATTCTGTCCTCATGCAAAACAATTGAAGCAGAAACCATCCAAAACCTGAAAAATTCAATGGACGAGAGAGTTCAGAAGCTCCTTTCGAACAAGGGGTCCTATGTGAAAATGTAACATCACCTAGAATAAAGTTTTGAGTTGAAAACTGTTTGATTTCAGTTTCTAATAACCTGCTAATGCTTATAATTTCAAAAATGACCATTTTTTTGGTCTTTATTAAAATGAAAAGGTTGATCGAAAAGTTTGGGGGATCTAAGAGTGTGGCAACCCAGTAGTCATGATTACTTCGAATTCTGACAATATGAGGGTCATGTTGCAGGTAGTGCAGCAAGAAGGCACTTATGTGTCTTGCGCATCTCGGAGCCCCAAAATTATTTTCCGGGCTAGATGCAGCTAAAAATTATTATTAATTTTAAATCTGGTGGAGCTTAGTATAGATGGCCTAATAGGATCAGTGCTGCACACTGCTACAAAGCCCAAATTATTTTCCAGCCAAGATACAGATAAACATGATTAGTAATTTTAAATCTGGTGGAGCTTATTATAGATGGCCTAATAGAATCAGTGCTGCACACTGCTACAAAGCCCAAATTATTTTCCAGCCAAGATACAGATAAACATGATTAGTAATTTGAAAGCTTAAAACGGTTGGTAGGGTAATTTTAACCAATCATCCATCTTTTACTCTCCCCAGGATGACACAGGGGTAGAAAAGTCGTTTCGGATCCATGATTTGTTCATCTTTATGAACGTGAGTCTGTCTACATTATCAGTGGAGAGCCACGTGCGCTTATCTGTCAGCACACCACCAGCAGCGCTGAACACACGTTCAGACAGAACGCTGGCTGCGGAGCATGACAAGATCTCCAAGGCGTAAGTGGCTAGCTCCGGCCATTTATCCAGATTGGAAGCTCAAAAAGAGCAAGGGTCCAGTGACACAGTCATGGCTTCAATGTTTACTTGGAGATACTCCTGTACCATCGTCTCTAGGCGTTGACTATGTGTCAGACTTCTTGTCTCCTGTGGCCTTGCAAAGGATGGGCTAAAAAAGTGGTGAAATGATTGCGCAAAATTGATGTTACCAGCAGATACTGTGGTTCTGTTATGGTTTGAGTGCTGAACACTTGACAGTCCCATGGTTGGCAAGTTGGAACTGTGAGATTCACTACGTGCACCACTGGTGTTTTGTGGAAAAGCACATGTAAGATTCTGCAACAGTCTCTGCTGATACTCCTGCATGCGTGCATCCCTTTCTATGGCAGGAATAATTTCTGCAAATTTACTT
Source organism: Phyllobates terribilis (assembly GCF_046119375.1). Lineage (NCBI taxonomy): Eukaryota > Metazoa > Chordata > Amphibia > Anura > Dendrobatidae > Phyllobates > Phyllobates terribilis. The sequence goes on from NW_027362761.1 coordinate 250,223,338, forward strand.
TTGTACCGGGGATCTAACAGTGTGGCAACCCAGTAGTCAGGATTATTTCTAATTCTCACAATTCGAGGGTCATGTTGCAGGTAGTGCAGCAAGAAGGCACTCATGTGTGTTGCGCATCCAGGAGCACCAAGTCCCTGTTGTGTTGGTGGCGAGGTAACAATCATGCTTCCTTCCTCTGTCCTCTCCCCCCAACCTCGCACAACAGAAATGTGATCAAGGTCTCCCTCATCTGATGAGTCTTCCATCAGTTCGTCCTCCATTTCTTCCTGGGCTCCTGCACCTTCCTCACTAGTTTGGCTGCTACCATGCACCCTGGTAAAACCATCTCCCCCACCCTCACATGCCTGCCGCCTTGGTGCTGCCGACCGTCTGGACCTTGCAGATGTTAGCCCTTCCGCATACAACTCCTCCTCCTCTACTTCCTCCACCTCCTCTTGTGCCACCACCTGACTCCGAATTCTGTTTAACATGTGCTCCAGCATGTAAATCACCGGAATAGTCATGCTGATAATGGCATCGTCAGCACTAAACATCTTCGTCGCCATTTCAAAACTGTGCAGAAGGGTGCATAGGTCCCTGATCTGAGACCACTCCTCCAGCGTGATTTGCCCCACCTCTGGATCTCGTTGACCCAGGCTATACGTCAGAACGTATTGCACCAGGGCTTGTCGGTGCTGCCACAGTCGCTGCAACATGTGCAGAGTTTAATTCCACCGGGTAGGCACATCGCATTTTAGCCGGTGAAGTGGCAGGCCCAACGACTTCTGTAGAGATGTAAGTCGCTGAGCTGCGGTATGCGAACGGCGGAAGTGAGCACACAGCGACCGTGCCCTCTGCAGAAGGCCATCTAGTCTGGGATAGTGGGCTAAAAATTGCTGGACAACCAGGTTCAACACGTGAGCCATACAAGGCACGTGTGTGACATTGCCCCGGCGAAGGGCCGCACCCAGGTTTGCAGCATTGTCGCACACGGCCTTCCCTGGTGTCAGGTCCAGTGGAGACAACCATTCATGAAATTGGTTCTCCAGAGCTGACCACAACTCCTCAGCTGTGTGACTCACATTTCCCAGACATTTCAAAGTAAAAACCGCCTGATGACGTTGAGCCCTACTGCCAGCATAGTAAGGAGGTGTGCAGGATCCCTTCTGCGCAGTTAGAAAGCTTGTGGCATGACCAGACAGGCTTTGGGTGCAGGTGGAAGACCGAGAGGAGGTTGAGGAGGCAGAAGCAGTGGAGGAACTTTGACATAAAGAGGATTGACGCACAACTCGTGGGGACGGCAAGACTTGGACAGCAGCCCCTTGTCCTGCTGTCACCATAGTTACCCAGTGCCCAGTCAGCGACATGTAACGCCCCTGTTCATGCCTACTCGTCCAAGTGTCTGTGGTGAAATGCACCCTGTCACACACAGAGTTTCTCAAAGAAGCGGTGATGTTGTGTGCGACATGCTGGTGGAGCGCAGGCACACCTTTCTTTGAGAAGTAGTGCCGACTGGGCATCTGGTACTGGGGCACTGCGACGGACATAAGGTCTCGAAAATCCTCTGTGTCCACCAGGCGGAAAGGCAGCATTTCTGTAGCCAAGAGCTTGCAGATGGTGAAATTCAACCTCTTAGCTTTCTCATGGCTAGGAGGAAATGGTCTTTTACTTGTCCACATCTGAGGGACCGAGGGCTGGCTATTGTGCTTAGACGGGGTTGATAAGGGTGTCCCCGGCAAACTGCCGGTCTGTGAGGAAGATGCAGGCGGACATGTTAGGTTGCCTTGATCCAAAGGTGGTGCTATCGATGTCGGACAGCGCTCAACACCAGCTGGTGTTACCACCTCCAAAGAAAATGATGACCTGCCAATCACGCTGGCTGTTGCGGGTACAGAGGTGGCAGGTCTGCGCCCCAAAACCGGTGTGACTGCTGTCCCCCCAGTCACAGAGGATGAAGAGGCCGCGGATGCACAAGATATGGCAGACGGTGGTTGGCCCGGCCGGCTAGGCCGCATTGTAGCACACTGAACTTCCCACTGCAACTTATGCTTCATGTCCATGTGCCGGTTCATGCATGAACTACTCAAACTATGTATTTTTTGGCCTCTACTTAGCTTTTGCTGACAAATTTTACAGATAACACGAGTTGGGTCATCTTTATCGATCTGAAAAAATGCCCAGGCTATGCAAGGCTTAGCACCCATGCGACCTGAAGAGCCACCACGACTTGTGGTGAGAGGCAGAGTTGTGTTTGAGGATGCAGTTGTTGACGTGCTTCCAGTACTACGTCTCTGTCCAGGAAGGCGCAACCTGACCTCGTCGTCACTAGCATCTTCCTCCACCTCCTCTGCTGACCTCATCTCTTGGCTGACTGTGGGTTGACAGGAAGTGGGATCTCCAACCTCATCATCATCACCCTGTGCGTTATCACACCCGTCGTCCTCAGAGCCAACCTGTTCCTGCCCTGACAAAAATCTAAAGTTGTCGCTCCAATCAGGTATTTGAGTCTCATCATCGTCTTCCTCATTGTCTTCACCAACAGGAGTTACAGTTTGGGAATGAGGGTCTACATTATGGTCAGAACCTTCTGCGTCTGGTCCTGGATCCGACTCATAAAGATTCTGGGCATCAGTGCAGATCATTTCCTCGTCTGGATTCACAGAAGCGCTGGAGTCGACCTCTGATTCCCAGGCTATAGTATGAGTAAACAGCTCTGCAGACTCAACCATCTGTTCTACCTCATACTCAGACGAGCAGCTGGAGATTTGGGAGCTGTGAGGAAGCATGTGCGATTGGGGTGACACCTTTGAGGACTGGAGTATTTGTGATGTTGAAGTTGATGTGGAGGAGAGCCCACTTAAAGGAGCACTTGATATCCGTTGAAGCACCTGCTGTTTTTGTGCCTCATCTGGAATTTGTAGCGATTGGCGTGGCCGTAAGAAAGGGATCTTATCACATTGTCCGCTAAAAGAAGTAGACATTTTAGTTTGGCTGGAAGATGGTCTTTCTTCTGCAGATGTTACTGTTGCTTTAACACCTACCCCACGGACACAACCTTTTTTCCCCTTCCCAACACGCCTATTCCCCTTTCCACCAGCAGCAGGCCTTTTTCCACTCATTTTGGTGGTTAACTAATTCACAACTCTGGAGTTGTTTGCACAAAAAAACAATGGATGGGAACCGAGCAGAGCTGAGTGGCCAAACTGTGGTATTAGGCCAAAACTATTGGCTGGGTTAGATGCAGAAAAAAATTATATTCAATTTGCAACCTGATGGAGGTCTGTATAGATGGATTAATAGAACAAGTCCCACACACAGCTAGAAGCCCAATATTTTTTCAGAGGTAGATGAAGAAAAAAATATATTCAGTTTGCAACCTGATGGAGGTCAGTATAGATGGACTAATACAACAAGTCCCACACACAGCTAGAAGCCCAATATTTTTTCAGAGCTAGATGCAGAAAAAAATTATATTCAATTTGCAACCTGATGGAGGTCAGTATAGATGGAGTAATAGAACAAGTCCCACACACAGCTAGAAGCCCAAATATTTTTTCAGAGCTAGATGCAGATAAAAATTATTTTTAATTTGCAACCTGATGGAGGTCAGTATAGATGGACTAATAGAGAAAGTCCCACACACTGCTAGAAGGCCAAATATTTTTTCAGAGCTAGATGCAGACAAAAAATTATTTTGAATTTGCAGCGTGATGGAGGTCAGTATAGATGGACTAATAGAACAAGTCCCACACACAGCTAGAAGCCCAAATATTTTTTCAGAGGTAGATGCAGATAAAAATTATTTTTAATTTGCAACCTGATGGAGGTCAGTATAGATGGACTAATAGAGAAAGTCCCACACACTGCTAGAAGGCCAAATATTTTTTCAGAGCTAGATGCAGAAAAAAATTATATTCAGTTTGCAACCTGATGGAGGTCTGTATAGATGGATTAATAGAACAAGTCCCACACACAGCTAGAAGCCCAATATTTTTTCAGAGCTAGATGCAGAAAAAAATATATTCAGTTTGCAACCTGATGGAGGTCAGTATAGATGGACTAATACAACAAGTCCCACACACAGCTAGAAGCCCAATATTTTTTCAGAGCTAGATGCAGAAAAAAATTATATTCAATTTGCAACCTGATGGAGGTCAGTATAGATGGAGTAATAGAACAAGTCCCACACACAGCTAGAAGCCCAAATATTTTTTCAGAGGTAGATGCAGAAAAAAATTATATTCAGTTTGCAACCTGATGGAGGTCTGTATAGATGGATTAATAGAACAAGTCCCACACACAGCTACAAGCCCAATATTTTTTCAGAGGTAGATGCAGAAAAAAATATATTCAGTTTGCAACCTGATGGAGGTCAGTATAGATGGACTAATAGAGAAAGTCCCACACACTGCTAGAAGGCCAAATATTTTTTCAGAGCTAGATGCAGAAAAAAATTATATTCAATTTGCAACCTGATGGAGGTCAGTATAGATGGACTAATAGAATGATGCTATGCCCAAAAGATTTTACTTCACTAGGTGCAGTAAAAAAATTGGTATTCTATACACAGGTGGTATATCTTGCAACACAGATAGGCTACTCCACTGACTAACACACTCTGCAATAGGCCAAAAAGGATTAGCTTTGCTAGATTCAGCCAAATGCTGTGAAAAAAACTTGCACAGCACTGGCACAGACCTGCCTGGCAAAAACTGATAGGAACTGATGTAACCTAGTCCTGAAAATGACTCCAATTACAATTAGTCTTTACTCCCACAACCTATCTATTTAAGAGCACAGACCTGCCTGATAAAAGTCGTAGGAAATGCTGTAACCTAGTCCTTAAAAGGACTGCAATCACAACTATTCCCTACTCCCAAGCTATCTGTAGATTTGTGCGAAAATTGGCTTGAAATTAACAAGGTATAGCGCACACAGCAACAGCGGTGCCGTCTAACACGCAGCTGCAGCAGTGAGAAAATGGTGGCGACGGGGAAAATGGCTTGGTCTTATAGGGCAAGGACATGTGACATACACTGCCAATCACACATGCCCTTGCTTGTGTGAAAAAAAGCACTTCGCTCCGTGTGTGCGCTGCTGATAGGCTGACAGATTGCACCTCCCCACTGTAAATGCGGGAAAGAGAAAAAAAAAATGGAGATCTTCATTATTCCTGCAGAGATCCATCCCCTGCCCCTCCCCCCACCCCGCTGTACACTCAAACTGCGTATTAACATTAATTTTCATCATTACTGAGAAAAAATCCAGTTATGATTTTGGTGCACGAACAGTTATCGAACATAACCTCGAACAGCCGAATTTTTCTCAAATCGTTCGTGTTCGCCGAACGGCTCGAACACCGCCCAAAACAGCTCGAATTTGAGATTGGCGAACAGTTCGAGTAGAACAACGCTCATCTCTAATAATGGATCCCACTGATTCTGAGACTGTTTTTTCATGACATATTGACATATTGTACTTTATGATAGTGGTAAAATTTATTTGATATGACTGGGGTTTATTTGTGAAAAAATCGGAAATATAGCTAAAATTTTGAAATTTTGCAATTTTCAAAATTTGAATTTTCATGCCCTGAAGTCTGAGAGATATGTCACACAAAATAGTTAAGAAATAACATTTCCCACATGTCTACTTTACATCAGCACAATTTTGGAACAAACATTTTTTTTTTCTTAGGAAGTTATAAGGGTTAAAATTGACCAGGGATTTCTCATTTTTCCAACAAGATTTACAAAACCATTTTTTTAGAGACCTCATCACATTTGAAGTGACACCATTCTAAAAACTGCACCACTCAAGGTGCTCAAAACCACATTCAAGAAGTTTATTAACCCTTCAGGTGCTTCACAGCAATTAATGGTATGTGAAAGGAAAAAATGAACATCCAACTTTTTTTCGCTAAAATTTTAGTAATTTTAGCAAAACTTTTTTTTATTTTCACAAAAGGAAACAGGAGAAATTGGACTACAAAAATTGTTATACAATTTATCCTGTTACCCAATATGGGGTTTTCACAAAGATATCTCAAAATCTGTTGTGCAATTTCTCTTGAGTACTCTGATATACCATACTGTATGTGGGAGAAAACTACTGTTTGGGCGCACCTCAGGGCTTGGAAGGGAAGGAGTCACGTTTTGGAATGTAGACTTTGATGGAATGGTCTGCTGCCATCATGTTGCATTTGCACAGCCCCTGATGTGCCTAAACAGTGGAAATGCCAAACAAGTGCCCCCTTTTTAACTAATCTACAGTTTCCTGGTATGTGTATTTTTTAATGTAGTGGCATATGTGAGTTGTGTAGAGTGCATCAGATTAGTATACATGAGTTGTGTTGTGTTCGTCAGGTTGTCATACGTGAGTTGTGTAAGTCAGAAATGAATTCAGTAGTCCATGTATGTGTGGTACAGTCTGAAGCATTCTTTCATATACAGACTAGGTTTGTCGGGGCAGGTGTCACATTGATAAATTGTGTCCTTGCGTATTCCCCTTCTGCAACACATTTGGCACTTCTTTTGTGACCTACCTTGTTTTGTGCTTTGAGGGACCTCCCCTGGGAGATGTTGGCCTGGTACGATACAAGCTCCTTCAGTTCCGGAATTACTGGGGACCGCTCCTTCACGGCTGCCAAATATCAGGGCCTTGAACACTACCTACTGGAACTGAAAGTATGACATAGCGGTCTGGCCTGAACATTGTGATAGCAGGAAAGCGTTGTGCATTGCCATCTGTACGATTTGCATGGCCATCTTCTTGTACCACACCTTGGTACTCCAACTCCTTGTACCACAACTCCCCCCATTGTTTTTGTTGTATCACAGTACACAGTGTGGTTTGGTGACCTGTGTAGAGGTACCTCTAACAGTGCTGGGGGTGCTGCCATCATCATGTATGGTGGTCAAGAAAAGGACATCCCTCTTGTCTTTGTACTTGACCACCAGCAAGTTGTCGCTAAATTGGGCTCTGCTCTCTCCCCTTCTGAGCATCTGCCCAAGTAGCTTCTTAGGGAGTCCTCTCTGATTTTTGCCGGCAGTACCGCAGGCTGCGGTACCTCGCGCAGAGATGGACAGTGGGATGCTGGTATAAAAATTATCCACGTAGAGGTGGTAACCTGGATCCAGCAGTGGGTGCACCAAATCCTACACAATTTTCTGACTCACTCCCAGGACAGGGGGGCATTCAGGGGTTTCAATCCGGGAGTCCTTCCCTTCATAAACCCTAAACTTGTGGGTGTACCCTGAGGTTCTCTCACACAGATCCATATGGGGCCAGTAACAGTGGGCACTTGTTCAGTTTCTGTCCTGGGGCGTCTTCGTGGCAGGTCAACATCACCTGAGGAGGAAGAGGAGGAGGAGGAAGAGGAGACAGAGTCGGAAAAATAAAGGAAGGTGGGATCCTTACCCTTACTGTCAGTGTCGGAGGCATGGAAAGTGTATGCCTCCTCCACTGAATACTGGGTTTCAAACGAGCGGAGCAAAATTTTTTTTATATATGTGGTGTCTGTGTGAGTACCAAACTTTATTCAGTTGTGTGTGTGCGAGAGTGCTTGGTGTAAACTTTTTTTTTATTTTGAAAAAAAAAAAGCAACAACTGGAGGTTGCTCAACGGCTGTAGGACGCACACACAGATTGGTGCAAAGGGGTGGGTGGAGAAAAAAGTCAGTGAAAAATAAAGTGGAAAATAGCAAGCACGAGTGCAGTTCAGTGACTTGCGTCACTGATCAACGCTCGGCGGCTGCGTGCATGGAGGTGGTGTTGCAAAGTGGGGTGAGAAAAATGGATAGGGACAAAAAAAAAAGTAATGGAAAACAGCAAGCACGGACGTTGATGAATGATTTGCGGCACTGATCAGTTCTCAACCACTGCAGGACACACGAAAAAAAAAATCCTGCCAAAAATCGAGCGATCAGGTACTGATCAGTGATCAAGTACTGATCAGCACTCGGTGGCAGAAAAGGGTAGTGGTGGTAAAAATAGGGGGCAAGGGTGGATAGGGGTGGATGAGGAGAGATCAGGGAGGCATGGATCAGGGATTAAAAAATCTTCTTACGTCTGTCTTCACCAGCAGGCATCAGGCAGCAGCTACAATGAGGAAGTACAGGGCAGTCACTGTCAGGTAACAGCGCATCGGTGTCCTGTGATTGGTGTGATCAATGTCATCATCAGAGCTGGCTCAGGGAAAGCACCAGGCACCAGCCTATGATCAGTGCTCTTAAAGCACCGATCGTAGGCTGGACATCAGTGTTTCAGGCAATCTGATTGCCTGAAACACTGAGAAATGCTGCAATTAGCTGTTCAGAATTGAACAGCCAATCATAGCAATCGTAGTTGCGGGGGGGTGTCGCCCGGGACAATGATGCCATCTACCCTTAGCTAAGATTGCGCTGGAATTTTAATGCAATCATCAGGCCACGTATAGATACGTCTCACATCAGAAAGGGGTTAATGAATGGGCCTCGTTTATTAAATCTGACCAGTGTCAATTTATGAGGTAATAACTCTGGAATGCTTCATATTGTACTTCATGATAGTGGTAACAATTTTTTCGATATGACGTGTTTATTTGTGAAAAAATCAGAAATTTGGCAAAAAAATTTAAAATTTCATAATTTTCAAAGTTCTAATTTTTATTCAGTGAGATATGTCGCACAAAATAGTTAATAAATAACATTTATTACCACTCCAAAAAGTGCACCCCTCTAGGTGCCCCAAACCATATTCAAGAAGTTTATTAACCCTTCAGGTTCTTCACAGGAATTGAAGCAATGTGGAAGGAAAAAATGAATATTTAACTTTTTTTACAAAAATGTTACTTTAGCCCCAAATTTTTTTATTGTCATCTTTACATCAGCACAATTTTTGCAACACATTTTTATTTTTGTTTAAATAATCTTTATTAAATTATTTTAACAATATAAGGGTAGGGAAATAAGAGATTCCAATATTTATAGAATATATAATACAAATAGAATATGAATAAAAGAACATATAGATTAAGATTATATTTTAGGGACTAAACAAAATATTTAAATTAAATTACTTGAGTTTAAATCACACAAAATATAAGATATGTATAAGGAAGCGGAAAGAAAAGGAAAAAAAAGGGGGAGGGGAAAAAGGCATTAAGAGAGGGGGGGATGAGGAAGAGGGGGGTAAATATTTAAGGAAAGAAAAAGGGAAGGGGAGGAATCAGGGAAAAGATGGGTGGGAAACTAAAGGGGAAGAAAAATAGAAAAGTCTTCTGAGAGTTATTTCTCATGGATGTTACACAAATATTCAATAAAATCAGCTTGTAAAAATAATTAAATAACTAAATATGCTGGTGATATCTAGATTTGTTCAAAATTTTTTTTGTTAGAAAGTTAGAAGAGTTAAAATTTGACCAGCGATTTCTCATATTTTCAACAAAATTTATAAAACCATTTTTTTAGGAACCATATCACATTTGAAGCGACTCATTTGACCACTCCAAAAATTTCACCCCTCTAGGTGCCCCAAACCATATTCAAGAAGTTTATTAACCCTTCAGGTTCTTCACAGGAACTGAAGCAATGTGGAAGGAAAAAAATTAACATTTAACTTTTTTTCACAAAAATGTTACTTTAGACCCAAATTTTTTACTTTCACAAAGGCAAAAGGAGGAAATGGACCACAATAATTGGTGTGCAATTTCTCCTGAGTATGCTGATTCCCCAAGTTTGGGGGAAAACCTCTGTCTGGGTGCACGGCAAGGCTTGAAAGGGAAGGAGCACCGTTTGACTTTTTGAATGCAAAATTGACTATAATCGAGAGTGGATGCTATGTCGCGTTTGGAGAGCCCCTGATGTGCCTAAATGGTGGAACCCCCCAAAATTGACATTATTTTGGAAATTAGACCCCTTAAGGAACTTATCTAGATGCGTGGTGAGCACCTTGAACCCCCAGGTGCTTCACACAAGTTTATAACGTTGAGCTGTGAAAACAAAAAATCAAATAACATTTTTTTTCACACAAATGATGTTTTAGTCTCAGTTTTTTATTTTCACAAAGGTAACAGGAGAAAATAGACCCCAAAAATTGTTGAGCAATTTCTCCTGACTACTTCAATACCCTGTAAGGTGGCTAATGGTCGCGTAGTCGATGGGAGGTATGTATCACAGAGATGGCTGGTCTCTGTGATGTAACCCAAAGTATTTTCTCTAGCACATGCATGCACTAAGAACTAAGAGGACTAATTAGTGCACCTGGAACCAGGTTACGGGTAGTTTGAGAGATGGGTGGGTCTTTCTACCCGATAACCTCACCTCTGGGTGTGATTCACAGCCTACTTAATGGAGGCTGTTGTTTGGCATATGGTCTGTGTTTGGAGGGAGAAGGCCTCCTGTGTGTTGTCTCCAGGCTGAGCTGTGTGCTGGATACGTACCAACCTGTGTGACCACAGGTCCGGTTTACCAAAGACATTGCTTAAAGGACTGTTTACTTTGTTTTTGCCTGCCCTAAAGGTTGTTTGTTTGCATTTTACTTTCTGATCGGTTTATGAAGCCAATAAACCGCCATGAACATTTAAAGGAACATGCCTCCTGTTTGCCTCACACCACACCTGAATGAGTACCATCTCTACAACCCCATATGTGAGGGGAAAACCACAGTTTGAGAGCACGGCAGGGCTCAAAAAAGAAAGAGCACCGTTTGACCTTTTGAACACAAAATCGGCTGGAATTGAGAGTGGATACCTTGTTGCGCTTGGAGAGCCCCTGATGTGCCTAAACTGTGGAAACTCCCCACAAGTGACTACATTTTGGAAACTAGACCCCTCAAGGAATGTATCTAGATGTGTGGTAAGCACCTTAAACTACCAGTTGTTTCACAGAAGTTTATAACGTAGAGACTAGTGTTGAGCCACCCCCGTAGTGTTCGAGTTCGGTTCGGTTCGTCGAACACCCGTGTGTTCGCCGAACTGTTCGTCGAACACCTTCGAACACCGTTAAAACCAATGGCAGGCAAACAAAAACACATAGAAACACATAGAAAACACCTTCAAAGGTGTCCAAAAGCTGACAAACTGCTCAGAAGACACAACTAACACATGGAAAAGTGACAAGTACATATAGTCATGCGAAAAGAAAAGAGGTGGAGGAGTAAAAGGAGGGGGGGCACACAGATATAGGCATGTCATGCCCTTCTAAAATCCAAAAAGTGAGAAGCCGACACGGCCAGTCCGCTCCTGCCCGTGCCACCTCCGTGTCGCCGGGTTTGTGCCAGAGCCGCGGTGAACCCTGACGGCCAGCCCCCCTCTCCCAATACTGGTGCCTGTCCGCTGGTGGGTTGAGCGAGCCCCCCTGTGGTGGAGGCAGCTCTAAGCTTTTTAATTTAAATTGTCTCTCTAATTTGAATGAATACACTTTAAATCCATTTACAAGGATCTATTGGAGGGCAAGTCTCATGCCAGCAGCCGCGTAATTCCAGCTCCAGTAGCGTCCACTAAAGCTGCTGCAGTTAAAAAGCTTTTATAAGGATCGAGCTCCGCTGTCCACCGCAAGGCATCCTACTGCCAGTCCCAGCCCCTATGCCTTGGGGTGCCTCCTGATGCTCTTCACTGAGTATCCCGTGGTCCCGAAGCATTTCCTTTGAAAAAATTAAGTGTCAAAACTACAGGTGGTGTAGCTTGCTTAACAGCCGGGATAATCCGCTGACTAGCAGACACTGCTACTAGGCACAAAGTATTTCCTGGGCTAGATCCAGTTAAAAATTTGTAATTAGATACTCTCGTTGGATGCTGAGAAAGCATTCCATAGACTCTTCTGGCACGCCATATATGATTCTCTTAAAAAGCTTGGGGTAGGGGTCTAGGAGACCCTTTTATAGCCAAAATCACGGCCCTGTATCGCAATACGTCACCTAGGCTGAAGATAAATGGAACTGTAGCACCCTGAGGGCTCGGTTGCTACAGAGGTATTGCACCTCACCCAGAGGTGTGATATCTCACTCTCAGGTAAGGATGAAGTGTGGATCAGGACCCGACACCTGCATGCATTACACCACATTGCCGTGGGGCAGGGCGACCAATATGCCCCTGAGATGGGCACGACAGTCCCTGTCCCTGGCTGGAGTGGGGGGAGGGAACACTGAGGAAGGGGAACCCTGTAGTGCAGGAGCAGGGAGGAAGCAGTTCCTGGGTGCATTGAGAAGGGAGTATAAAAGGTGGGCACCATCTTAGTTCAGTGCAGAGAAGTCTGAGCAGAAGTGACAGGGAGCAGGGGCTCTGCATGAGCTCTGCTCCGGAGGCGGGCCTAGTAACAGAGGCCCAGGCCTGGAAGAGGGAGAAGGAAGGAAGAGGAGAGGAGAAGGCTCCAGGAACGAGGAACGAAGGGATACCAGGGGTGCGGACGGGCGAGTCGCCACCGCACGCCCGAATCCACCTGCGTGGAGGGGTCAGGCCAAAGGGGGAGACGGGTCCCCGAAACTAGTGGAGGCAGGAAACGACCCTCAGCTAGAAACCGGAGGCTGTGACATTTTATGTGGCGCAGCCCCTCGCTACACCCGCTAGGAAGGCACCACATAGGGTCAGGGAAACTAGCGCCAAGTTTACCAAGAGGAGGCCCGAGGCAGCCGGACAGAAGGGTTGGTAAGAAAGGCCAGACAAAGGACACACAAAGGGGGTCCTGTGAAGCGCTCCAAAGTTATCTGGGAGTTGTCTGAGCCCCTCACCTGGTGAGCACAGTACGACGTGGGTAGCCGTTACTAGAGATGAGCGTTGTTCTACTCGAACTGTTCGCCAATCTCAAATTCGAGCTGTTTTGGGCGGTGTTCGAGCCGGTCGGCGAACACGAACAATTTGAGAAAAATTCGGCTGTTAGAGGTTATGTTCGATAACTGTTCGTGCACCAAAATCATAACTGGATTTTTTCTCAGTAATGATGAAAATTAATGTTAATACGCAGTTTGAGTGTACAGCGGGGCGGGGGGAGGGGCAGGGGATGGATCTCTGCAGGAACAATGAAGATCTCCATTTTTTTTTCTCTTTCCCGCATTTGCAGTGGGGAGGTGCAATCTGTCAGCCTATCAGCAGCGCACACACGGAGCGAAGTGCTTTTTTTCACACAAGCAAGGGCATGTGTGATTGGCAGTGTATGTCACATGTCCTTGCCCTATAAGACCAAGCCATTTTCCCCGTCGCCACCATTTTCTCACTGCTGCAGCTGCGTGTTAGACGGCACCGCTGTTGCTGTGTGTGCTATACCTTGTTAATTTCAAGCCAATTTTCGCACAAATATACAGATAGCTTGGGAGTAGGGAATAGTTGTGATTGCAGTCCTTTTAAGGACTAGGTTACAGCATTTCCTACGACTTTTATCAGGGAGGTCTGTGCTCTTAAATAGATAGGTTGTGGGAGTAAAGACTAATTGTAATTGGAGTCCTTTTCAGGACTAGGTTACATGAGTTCCTATCAGTTTTTGCCAGGCAGGTCTGTGCCAGTGCTGTGCAAGTTTTTTTCACAGCATTTGGCTGAATCTAGCAAAGCTAATCCTTTTTGGCCTATTGCAGAGTGTGTTAGTCAGTGGAGTAGCCTATCTGTGTTGCAAGATATAACACCTGTGTATAGAATACCAATTTTTTTACTGCACCTAGTGAAGTAAAATCTTTTGGGCATAGCATCATTCTATTAGTCCATCTATACTGACCTCCATCAGGTTGCAAACTGAATATAATTTTTTTCTGCATCTAGCTCTGAAAAAATATTTGGGCTTCTAGCGGTGTGTGGGACTTGGTCTATTAGTCCATCTATACTGACCTCCATCAGGTTGCAAATTAAAAATAATTTTTTTCTGCATCTACCTCTGAAAAAATATTTGGGCTTCTAGCAGTGTGTGGGACTTGGTCTATTAGTCCATCTATACTGACCTACATCAGGTTGCAAATTAAAAATAATTTTTTTCTGCATCTAGCTCTGAAAAAATATTTGGGCTTCTAGCGGTGTGTGGGACTTGGTCTATTAGTCCATCTATACTGACCTCCATCAGGTTGCAAATTAAAAATAATTTTTTTCTGCATCTAGCTCTGAAAAAATATTTGGGCTTCTAGCGGTGTGTGGGACTTGGTCTATTAGTCCATCTATACTGACCTCCATCAGGTTGCAAATTAAAAATAATTTTTTTCTGCATCTAGCTCTGAAAAAATATTTGGGCTTCTAGCAGTGTGTGGGACTTGGTCTATTAGTCCATCTATGCTGACCTACATCAGGTTGCAAATTAAAAATAATTTTTTTCTGCATCTAGCTCTGAAAAAATATTTGGGCTTCTAGCGGTGTGTGGGACTTGGTCTATTAGTCCATCTATACTGACCTCCATCAGGTTGCAAATTAAAAATAATTTTTTTCTGCATCTAGCTCTGAAAAAATATTTGGGCTTCTAGCAGTGTGTGGGACTTGGTCTATTAGTCCATCTATACTGACCTCCATCAGGTTGCAAATTAAAAATAATTTTTTTCTGCATCTAGCTCTGAAAAAATATTTGGGCTTCTAGCAGTGTGTGGGACTTGGTCTATTAGTCCATCTATACTGACCTCCATCAGGTTGCAAATTAAAAATAATTTTTTTCTGCATCTAGCTCTGAAAAAATATTTGGGCTTCTAGCGCTGTGTGGGACTTGGTCTATTAGTCCATCTATACTGACCTCCATCAGGTTGCAAATTAAAACAAATTTTTTTCTGCATCTAGCTCTGAAAAAATATTTGGGCTTCTAGCAGTGTGTGGGACTTGGTCTATTAGTCCATCTATACTGACCTCCATCAGATTGCAAATTAAAAATAATTTTTTTCTGCATCTAGCTCTGAAAAAATATTTGGGCTTCTAGCAGTGTGTGGGACTTGGTCTATTAGTCCATCTATACTGACCTCCATCAGGTTGCAAATTAAAAATAATTTTTTTCTTCATTTATCTCTGAAAAAATATTTGGGCTTCTAGCAGCGTGTGGGACTTGTTCTATTAGTCCATCTATACTGACCTCCATCAGGTTGCAAATTAAAAATAATTTTTTTCTGCATCTAGCTCTGAAAAAATATTTGGGCTTCTAGCAGTGTGTGGGACTTGGTCTATTAGTCCATCTATACTGACCTCCATCAGGTTGCAAATTAAAAATAATTTTTTTCTGCATCTAGCTCTGAAAAAATATTTGGGCTTCTAGCAGTGTGTGGGACTTGGTCTATTAGTCCATCTATACTGACCTCCATCAGGTTGCAAATTAAAAATAATTTTTTTCTGCATCTAGCTCTGAAAAAATATTTGGGCTTCTAGCGGTGTGTGGGACTTGGTCTATTAGTCCATCTATACTGACCTCCATCAGGTTGCAAATTAAAAATAATTTTTTTCTGCATCTAGCTCTGAAAAAATATTTGGGCTTCTAGCAGTGTGTGGGACTTGGTCTATTAGTCCATCTATACTGACCTACATCAGGTTGCAAATTAAAAATAATTTTTTTCTGCATCTAGCTCTGAAAAAATATTTGGGCTTCTTGCGGTGTGTGGGACTTGGTCTATTAGTCCATCTATACTGACCTCCATCAGGTTGCAAATTAAAAATAATTTTTTTCTGCATCTAGCTCTGAAAAAATATTTGGGCTTCTAGCAGTGTGTGGGACTTGGTCTATTAGTCCATCTATACTGACCTCCATCAGGTTGCAAATTAAAAATAATTTTTTTCTTCATTTATCTCTGAAAAAATATTTGGGCTTCTAGCAGCGTGTGGGACTTGTTCTATTAGTCCATCTATACTGACCTCCATCAGGTTGCAAATTAAAAATAATTTTTTTCTGTATCTAGCTCTGAAAAAATATTTGGGCTTCTAGCAGTGTGTGGGACTTGGTCTATTAGTCCATCTATACTGACCTCCATCAGGTTGCAAATTAAAAATAATTTTTTTCTGCATCTAGCTCTGAAAAAATATTTGGGCTTCTAGCAGTGTGTGGGACTTGGTCTATTAGTCCATCTATACTGACCTCCATCAGGTTGCAAATTGAATAAAAAAATTTTCTGCATCTAGCTCTGAAAAAATATTTGGGCTTCTAGCGGTGTGTGGGACTTGGTCTATTAGTCCATCTATACTGACCTCCATCAGGTTGCAAATTAAAAATAATTTTTTTCTGCATCTAACCCAGCCAATAGTTTTGGCCTAATACCACAGTTTGGCCACTCAGCTCTGCTCGGTTACCATCCATTGTTTTTTTGTGCAAACAACTCCAGAGTTGTGAATTAGTTAACCACCAAAATGAGTGGAAAAAGGCCTGCTGCTGGTGGAAAGGGGAATAGGCGTGTTGGGAAGGGGAAAAAAGGTTGTGTCCGTGGGGTAGGTGCAGAAGAAAGACCATCTTCCAGCCAAACTAAAATGTCTACTTCTTTTAGCGGACAATGTGATAAGATCCCTTTCTTACGGCCACGCCAATCGCTACAAATTCCAGATGAGGCACAAAAACAGCAGGTGCTTCAACGGATATCAAGTGCTCCTTTAAGTGGGCTCTCCTCCACATCAACTTCAACATCACAAATACTCCAGTCCTCAAAGGTGTCACCCAAATCGCACTTGCTTCCTCACAGCTCCCAAATCTCCAGCTGCCCGTCTGAGTGTGAGGTAGAACAGATGGTTGAGTCTGCAGAGCTGTTTACTCATACTATAGCCTGGGAATCAGAGGTCGACTCCAGCGCTTCTGTGAATCCAGACGAGGAAATGATCTGCACTGATGCCCAGAATCTTTATGAGTCGGATCCAGGACCAGACGCAGAAGGTTCTGACCATAATGTAGACCCTCATTCCCAAACTGTAACTCCTGTTGGTGGAGACAATGAGGAAGACGATGATAAGACTCAAATACCTGATTGGAGCGACAACTTTAGTTTTTTGTCAGGGCAGGAACAGGTTGGCTCTGAGGACGACGGGTGTGATAACGCACAGGGTGATGATGATGAGGTCGGAGATCCCACTTACTGTCAACCCACAGTCAGCCAAGAGATGAGGTCAGCAGAGGAGGTGGAGGAAGATGCTAGTGACGACGAGGTCAGGTTGCGCCTTCCTGGACAGAGACGTAGTACTGGAAGCACGTCAACAACTGCATCCTCAAACACAACTCTGCCTCTCACCACAAGTCGTGGTGGCTCTTCAGGTCGCATGGGTGCTAAGCCTTGCATAGCCTGGGCATTTTTTCAGATCGATAAAGATGACCCAACTCGTGTTATCTGTAACATTTGTCAGCAAAAGCTAAGTAGAGGCCAAAAAATACATAGTTTGAGTACTTCATGCATGAACCGGCACATGGACATGAAGCATAAGTTGCAGTGGGAAGCTCAGTGTGCTACAATGCGGCCTAGCCGGCCGGGCCAATCACCGTCTGCCATATCTTGTGCATCCGCGGCCTCTTCATCCTCTGTGACTGGGGGGACAGCAGTCACACCTGTTTTGGGGCGCAGACCTGCCACCTCTTTACCCGCAACAGCCAGCGTGATTGGCAGGTCATCATTTTCTTTGGAGGTGGTAACACCAGCTGGTGTTGAGCGCTGTCCGACATCGATAGCACCACCTTTGGATCAAGGCAACCTAACATGTCCGCCTGCATCTTCCTCACAGACCGGCAGTTTGCCGGGGACACCCTTATCAACCCCGTCTAAGCACAATAGCCAGCCCTCGGTCCCTCAGATGTGGACAAGTAAAAGACCATTTCCTCCTAGCCATGAGAAAGCTAAGAGGTTGAATTTCACCATCTGCAAGCTCTTGGCTACAGAAATGCTGCCTTTCCGCCTGGTGGACACAGAGGATTTTCGAGACCTTATGTCCGTCGCAGTGCCCCAGTACCAGATGCCCAGTCGGCACTACTTCTCAAAGAAAGGTGTGCCTGCGCTCCACCAGCATGTCGCACACAACATCACCGCTTCTTTGAGAAACTCTGTGTGTGACAGGGTGCATTTCACCACAGACACTTGGACGAGTAGGCATGGACAGGGGCGTTACATGTCGCTGACTGGGCACTGGGTAACTATGGTGACAGCAGGACAAGGGGCTGCTGTCCAAGTCTTGCCGTCCCCACGAGTTGTGCGTCAATCCTCTTTATGTCAAAGTTCCTCCACTGCTTCTGCCTCCTCAACCTCCTCTCGGTCTTCCACCTGCACCCAAAGCCTGTCTGGTCATGCCACAAGCTTTCTAACTGCGCAGAAGGGATCCTGCACACCTCCTTACTATGCTGGCAGTAGGGCTCAACGTCATCAGGCGGTTTTTACATTGAAATGTCTGGGAAATGTGAGTCACACAGCTGAGGAGTTGTGGTCAGCTCTGGAGAACCAATTTCATGAATGGTTGTCTTCACTGGACCTGAAACCAGGGAAGGCCGTGTGCGACAATGCTGCAAACCTGGGTGCGGCCCTTCGCCGGGGCAATGTCACACACGTGCCGAGATGCGCAAGGCACATAAGTGCCTTCTTGCTGCACTACCTGCAGCATGACCCTCATATTGTCAGAATTCGAAGTAATCATGACTACTGGGTTGCCACACTCTTAGATCCCCCAAACTTTTCGATCAACCTTTTCATTTTAATAAAGACCAAAAAAATGGTCATTTTTGAAATTATAAGCATTAGCAGGTTGTTAGAAACTGAAATCAAACAGTTTTCAACTCAAAACTTTATTCTAGGTGATGTTACATTTTCACATAGGACCCCTTGTTCGAAAGGAGCTTCTGAACTCTCTCGTCCATTGAATTTGTCAGGTTTTGGATGGTTTCTGCTTCAATTGTTTTGCATGAGGACAGAATACCCTCCCAGAGCTGTTGCTTAGATGTGAACTGCCTCCCGCCATCATAGACACTCCTTTTAATGATGCTCCAAAGGTTCTGAATGGGGTAGAGGTCAGGGGAGCATGGGGGTCACACCATAAGTTTGTCCCCTTTTATGCCCATATCAGCCAGAGATGCAGATGTTTTATGTGCAGCATGAGATGGTGCATTATCATGCAGAAAAATGATCTTGCTGTGAAATACACGGTTCTTCTTCTTGAACCATGGCAGGAAGTGCTGTTTGAGAAAATCCACATACATTATGGAGTTCATCTTTAGCGCCTTCAGGGATCCTAAAGGGGCCGACAATCTCTCTCCCCATGATTCCAGCCCAAAACATTACTCCACCTCCTCCTTGTTGGCGCTGTAGCCGTGTTTGCATGGGGTGTCCATCAACCAGCCATCCTCCACTCCATCCATCTGGACCATCGAGCGCTGCACGGCACTCATCCGTGAACAAAACAGTTTTGAAATCAGTCTTCATGTAATGTTTGGCCCACTGGAGCCGTTTCTGCTTGTGTGAAGTGGATAGAGGAGGTCGACAGGATGGCGCATGCACAGCTGCAAACCTCTGAAGGACCCTGCATCTTGTTGTTCGGGGGACGTTGGAGGCACAAGCAGCTTCAAAAACTTGTCTGCTGCTATGACAAGGCTTTTTTGCCGCTGCTCTTTCAACCTGACGTAATTGCCTGTAGGAAAGAGTCCTCAATTTGCCCTTATCAGCACGCACACGTGTGTACTGTGATTCAGCTACATACTTCTTGATTGCCAGGACACTTCATCCTGATCATCGCACAATGTTGATTGTAGTCATGCCTTGACCTAAACACTCCACAATTTGTTGCTTCTCAGCAGCCGACACATCCTTTTTCTTTCCCATTTTGGCAGAAAATGTAGGCTGCTTAATAATGTGAGAGAGCCTTCTTAAGTAGTCTTGCCTTTCATTGGACACACCTGCCAAACTAATTAGCACAGGTGTCTGCAATTGCTTACAGTGATATAAAGAGCCCTGACACACATCACCATCAATGAGTTTAACTGACAAACAAACAAATTCTTCCCTTATCACTCCTAAACACTTTTTGTATAATAATTTGGAACGCAGTGTACATGTGCTTTTCCACAAAACACCAGTGGTTCACGTAGTGAATCTTACAGTTCTAACTTGCCAACCGTGGTCTGTATGGAGTTGTTCAATAAAGGGCCCAAAATTAAGATAACATAGATGGGAGAGGTCTCTATGAATAGGAATTCCTAAGTATTTGATACCCTGTGAGGGCCAGGCAAAGGGAAAGTTGGACTGGATGGAATCCTATATGGATTTGGGGAGGGAGACATCGAGGGCCTCAGACTTCGCTGCATTGATTTTAAAATTTTACCATGTAACAAAGTGATCTATTTCAGCCATAACAGCATGGATGGATATATGTGATTGAGTGATATATACTAGGACATCATCAGCAAATAGAGAGCACTTGTACTCGGTGCCTCCCACCTCAATCCACCTAATATTGGGGTTATGGCGAATTGATGAGAGCAGGTGCTCCGTCACTAGGATGTATAAGAGAGGGGACAGAGGACATCACTGCCTTGTCCCATTGGTGATTGTGAAAGGTGATGAAAATGTTCTGACGCACCCCCTGGGCCTTGGGACACCCGGAGCCGGACCCTTTTTGGTGGATGCTGGTGGTTGTAGTCTTCGTGGCGGCGACCCAGTTCCGTGGCTCAGGGCGGTCAAACCAGTGGCGGAACTATTTATGTGGTTTTCATGTTTAAATGTCCGACTACGCCACCCGTGGATTGCGGTCAGACTGAGGCTGGTGTTGTGGGTGCAGCAGAGCATAGTATAACTCCCCACGGGAGGAGTATAGCCTCAGGGCAGTGTATGCGGAGGATGGGGGTGATGGTGCAGGGCAGCAGCAGTAACGACACGGAGTCAGTGATGCAGTTCAGGGCCTTTACTCACAGTTCTTATTATCCAGACCACGTCTGCAGGTAACGGGTGCCCACGTCGTACTGTGCTCACCAGGTGAGGGGCTCAGACAATTCCCAGATAACTTTGGAGCACTTCACAGGACCCCCTTTGTGTGTCCTTTGTCTGGCCTTTCTTACCAACACTTCTGTCCGGCTGCCTCGGGCCTCCTCTTGGTAAACTTGGCGCCAGTTTCCCTGACCCTATGTGGTGCCTTCCTAGTGGGTGTAGCGAGGGGCTGCGCCACATAAAATGTCAGAGCCTCCGGTTTCTAGCTGAGGGTCGTTTCCTGCCTCCACTAGTTCGGGGACCGGTCTCCCCCTTTGGCCTGACCCCTCCACACAGGTGGATTCGGGCGTGCGGTGGCGACTCGCCCGTCCGCACCCCTGGGATCCCTTCATTCCTCGTTCCTGGAGCCTTCTCCGCTCCTCTTCCTTCCTTCTCCCTCTTCCAGGCCTGGGCCTCTGTTACTAGGCCCGCCTCCGGAGCAGAGCTCATGCAGAGCCCCTGCTCCCTGCCACTTCTGCTCAGACTTCTCTGCACTGAACTAAGATGGTGCCCACCTTTTATACTCCCTTCTCAATGCACCCAGGAACTGCTTCCTCCCTGCTCCTGCACTACAGGGTTCCCCTTCCTCAGTGTTCCCTCCCCCCACTCCAGCCAGGGACAGGGACTGTCGTGCCCATCTCAGGGGCATATTGGTCGCCCTGCCCCACGGCAATGTGGTGTAATGCATGCAGGTGTCGGGTCCTGATCCACACTCCATCCTTACCTGAGAGTGAGATATCACACCTCTGGGTGAGGTGCAATACGTCTTTAGCAACCGAGCCCTCAGGGTGCTACAGTTCCATTTATCTTCAGCCTAGGTGACGTATTGCGATACAGGGCCGTGATTTTGGCTATAAAAGGGTCCCCTAGACCCCTACCCCAAGCTTTTTAAGAGAATCATATATGGCGTGCCAGGAGACTCTATGGAATGCTTTCTCAGCATCCAACGAGAGTATCTAATTACAAATTTTTAACTGCATCTAGCCCAGGAAATACTTTGTGCCTAGTAGCAGTGTCTGCTAGTAAGCGGATTATCCCGGCTGTTAAGCAAGCTGCACCACCTGTAGTTTAGACACTTAATTTTTTCAAAGGAAATGCTTCGGGACCATGGGATACTTAGTGAAGAGCATCAGGAGGCACCCCAAGGCATAGGGGCTGGGACTGGCAGTAGGATGCCTTGCGGTGGACAGCCGAGCTCGATCCTTATAAAAGCTTTTTAACTGCAGCAGCTTTAGTGGACGCTACTGGAGCTGGAATTACCGCGGCTGCTGGCATGAGACTTGCCCTCCAATAGATCCTTGTAAATGGATTTAAAGTGTATTCATTCAAATTAGAGAGACAATTTAAATTAAAAAGCTTAGAGCTGCCTCCACCACAGGGGGGCTCGCTCGACCCACCAGCGGACAGGCACCAGTATTGGGAGAGGGGGGCTGGCCGTCAGGGTTCACCGCGGCTCTGGCACAAACCCGGCGACACGGAGGTGGCACGGGCAGGAGCGGACTGGCCGTGTCGGCTTCTCACTTTTTGGATTTTAGAAGGGCATGACATGCCTATATCTGTGTCTCCCCCTCCTTTTACTCCTCCACCTCTTTTATTTTCGCATGACTATATGTACTTGTCACTTTTCCATGTGTTAGTTATGTCTTCTGAGCAGTTTGTCAGCTTTTGGACACCTTTGAAGGTGTTTTCTATGTGTTTCTATGTGTTTTTGTTTGCCTGCCATTGGTTTTAACGGTGTTCGAAGGTGTTCGACGAACAGTTCGACGAACAGTTCGGCGAACACACGGGTGTTCGACGAACCGAACCGAACTCGAACACTACGGGGGTGGCTCAACACTAGCCGTTACCTGCAGACGTGGTCTGGATAATAAGAACTCTGAGTAAAGGCCCTGGACTGCATCACTGACTCCGTGTTGTTACTGCTGCTGCCCTGCACCATCACCGCTATCCTCCGCATACACTGCCCTGAGGCTATACTCCTCCCGTGGGGAGTTATGCTACGCTCTGCTGCACCCACAACACCAGCCTCAGCGGTCTGCCCTGCAGCGGCGGTTCACTCTGACCGCAATCCACGGGTGGCGTAGTCGGACATTTAAACATCAAAACCGCATAAATAGTTCCGCCACTGGTTTGACCGCCCTGAGCCAAGGAACCGGGTCGCCGCCACGGAGACTACAACCACCAGCATCCACCAAAAAGGGTCTGGCTCCGGGTGTCCCAAGGCCGAGGGGGTGCATCAGAACATTTTCATCACCTTTCACAATCACCAATGGGACAAGGCAGGGATGTCCTCTGTCCCCTCTCTTATACATCCCAGTGACGGAGCACCTGCTCTCATCAATTCGCCATAACCCCAATATTAGGTGGATTGAGGTGGGAGGCACCGAGTACAAGTGCTCTCTATTTGCTGATGATGTCCTAGTATATATCACTCAATCACATATATCCATCCATGCTGTTATGGCTGAAATAGATCACTTTGTTACATGGTCAAATTTTAAAATCAATGCAGCGAAGTCTGAGGCCCTCGATGTCTCCCTCCCCAAATCCATACAGGATTCCATCCAGTCCAACTTTCCCTTTGCCTGGCCCTCACAGGGTATCAAATACTTAGGAATTCCTATTCATAGAGACCTCTCACATCTATGTTATCTTAATTTGGGCCCTTTATTGAACAACTCCATACAGACCACGGTTGGCAAGTTAGAACTGTAAGATTCACTGCGTGAACCACTGGTGTTTTGTGGAAAAGCACATGTACACTGTGTTCCAAATTATTATGCAAAAAGTGTTTAGGAGTGATAAGGGAAGAATTTTTTTGTTTGTCAGTTAAACTCATTGATGGTAATGTGTGTCAGGGCTCTTTATATCACTTTAAGCAATTGCAGACACCTGTGCTAATTAGTTTGGCAGGTGTGTCCAATGAAAGGCAAGACTACTTAAGAAGGCTGTCCCACATTATTAAGCAGCCTACATTTTCTGCCAAAATGGGAAAGAAAAAGGATGTGTCGGCTGCTGAGAAGCAACAAATTGTGGAGTGTTTAGGTCAAGGCATGACTACAATCAACATTGTGCGATGATCAGGATGAAGTGTCTTGGCAATCAAGAAGTATGTAGCTGATTCACAGTACACACGTGTGCGTGCTGATAAGGGCAAATTGAGGACTCTTTCCTACAAGCAATTACGTCAGGTTAAAAGAGCAGCGGCAAAAAAGCCTTGTTATAGCAGCAGACAAGTTTTTGAAGCTGCTGGTGCCTCCAATGTCCCCCGAACAACAAGATGCAGGGTCCTTCAGAGGTTTGCAGCTGTGCATACGCCATCCTGTCGACCTCCTCTATCCACTTCACACAAGCAGAAACGGCTCCAGTGGGCCAAACATTACATGAAGACTGATTTCAAAACTGTTTTGTTCACGGATGAGTGCCGTGCAACGCTCGATGGTCCAGATGGATGGAGTGGAGGATGGCTGGTTGATGGACACCCCACGCAGACACGGCTACAGCGCCAACAAGGAGGAGGTGGAGTAATGTTTTGGGCTGGAATCATGGGGAGAGAGATTGTCGGCCCCTTTAGGATCCCTGAAGGGGTAAAGATGAACTCCATAATGTATGTGAAGTTTCTCAAACAGCACTTCCTGCCATGGTTCAAGAAGAAGAACCGTGTATTCCACAGCAAGATCATTTTTAAGAATGATAATGCACCATCTCATGCTGCACATAAAACATCTGCATCTCTGGCTGATATGGGCATAAAAGGGGACAAACTTATGGTGTGACCCCCATGCTCCCCTGACCTCTACCCCATTCAGAACCTCTGGAGCATCATCAAAAGGAGTGTCTATGATGGCGGGAGGCAGTTCACATCTAAGCAACAGCTCTGGGAGGGTATTCTGTCCTCATGTAAAACAATTGAAGCAGAAACCATCCAAAACCTGACAAATTCAATGGACGAGAGAGTTCAGAAGCTCCTTTCGAACAAGGGGTCCTATGTGAAAATGTAACATCACCTAGAATAAAGTTTTGAGTTGAAAACTGTTTGATTTCAGTTTCCAATAACCTGCTAATGCTTATAATTTCAAAAATGACCATTTTTTTGGTCTTTATTAAAATGAAAAGGTTGATCGAAAAGTTTGGGGGATCGAAGAGTGTGGCAACCCAGTAGTCAGGATTACTTCGAATTCTGTCAATATGAGGGTCATGTTGCAGGTAGTGCAGCAAGAAGGCACTTATGTGTCTTGCGCATCTCGGAGCCCCAAAATTATTTTCCGGGCTAGATGCAGCTAAAAATTATTATTAATTTTAAATCTGGTGGAGCTTAGTATAGATGGCCTAATAGAATCAGTACTGCACACTGCTACAAAGCCCAAATTATTTTCCAGCCAAGATACAGATAAACATGATTAGCAATTTTAAATCTGGTGGAGCTTATTATGGATGGCCTAATAGAATCAGTGCTGCACACTGCTACAAAGCACAAATTATTTTCCAGCCAAGATACAGATAGACATGATTAGTAATTTGAAAGCTTAAAACGGTTGGTGAGGTGATTTTAACCAATCATCAAGCTTTTACTCTCCCCAGGATGACACAGGGGTAGAAAAGTCGTTTCGGATCCATGATTTGTTCATCTTTATGAACGTGAGATTGTCTACATTATCAGTGGAGAGCCGCGTGCGCTTATCTGTCAGCACACCACCAGCAGCCCTGAACAAACGTTCAGACAGAACGCTGGCTGCGGGGCATGACAAGATCTCCAAGGCGTAAGTGGCTAGCTCCGGCCATTTATCCAGATTGGAAGCCCAAAAAGAGCAAGGGTCCAGTGACACAGTCATAGGCGTTGACTATGTGTCAGACTTCTTGTCTCCTGTGGCCTTGCAAAGGATGGGCTAAAAAAGTGGTGAAATGATTCCGCAAAATTGATGTTACCAGCAGATACTGTGGTTCTGTTACGGTTTGAGTGCTGAACACTTGACGGTCCCACGGTTGGCAAGTTGGAACTGTGAGATTCACTACGTGCACCACTGGTGTTTTGTGGAAAAGCACATGTAAGATTCTGCAACAGTCTCTGCTGATACTCCTGCATGCGTGCATCCCTTTCTATGGCAGGAATAATTTCTGCAAATTTACTTTTGTACCGGGGATCTAACAGTGTGGCAACCCAGTAGTCAGGATTATTTCTAATTCTCACAATTCGAGGGTCATGTTGCAGGTAGTGCAGCAAGAAGGCACTCATGTGTGTTGCGCATCCAGGAGCACCAAGTCCCTGTTGTGCTGGTGGCGAGGTAACAATCATGCTTCCTTCCTCTGTCCTCTCCCCCCATCCTCGCACAACAGAAATGTGATCAAGGTCTCCCTCATCTGATGAGTCTTCCATCAGTTCGTCCTCCACTTCTTCCTGGACTCCTGCACCTTCCTCACTAGTTTGGCTGCTACCATGCGCCCTGGTAAAACCATCTCCCCCACCCTCACATGCCTGCCGCCTTGGTGCTGCCGACCGTCTGGACCTTGCAGATGTTAGCCCTTCCGCATACAACTCCTCCTCCTCTACTTGCTCCACCTCCTCTTGTGCCACCACCTGACTCCGAATTCTGTTTAACATGTGCTCCAGCATGTAAATCACCGGAATAGTCATGCTGATAATGGCATCGTCAGCACTAAACATCTTCGTCGCCATTTCAAAACTGTGCAGAAGGGTGCATAGGTCCCTGACCTGATACCACTCCTCCAGCGTGATTTGCCCCACCTCTGGATCTCGTTGGCCCAGGCTATACGTCAGAACGTATTGCACCAGGGCTTGTCGGTGCTGCCACAGTCGCTGCAACATGTGCAGAGTTGAATTCCACCGGGTAGGCACATCACATTTTAGCCGGTGAAGTGGCAGGCCCAACGACTTCTGTAGAGATGTAAGTCGCTGAGCTGCGGGATGCGAACGGCGGAAGTGAGCACACAGCGACCGTGCCCTCTGCAGAAGGTCATCTAGTCTGGTATAGTGGGCTAAAAATTGCTGGACAACCAGGTTCAACACGTGAGCCATACAAGGCACGTGTTTAACATTGCCCCGGCGAAGGGCCGCACCCAGGTTTGCAGCATTGTCGCACACGGCCTTCCCTGGTTTCAGGTCCAGTGGAGACAACCATTCATGAAATTGGTTCTCCAGAGCTGACCACAACTCCTCAGCTGTGTGACTCACATTTCCCAGACATTTCAAAGTAAAAACCGCCTGATGACGTTGAGCCCTACTGCCAGCATAGTAAGGAGGTGTGCAGGATCCCTTCTGCGCAG
Source organism: Phyllobates terribilis (assembly GCF_046119375.1). Lineage (NCBI taxonomy): Eukaryota > Metazoa > Chordata > Amphibia > Anura > Dendrobatidae > Phyllobates > Phyllobates terribilis. The sequence goes on from NW_027362761.1 coordinate 250,250,424, forward strand.
TTAGAAAGCTTGTGGCATGACCAGACAGGCTTTGGGTGCAGGTGGAGGACCGAGAGGAGGTTGAGGAGGCAGAAGCAGTGGAGGAACTTTGAGATAAAAAGGATTGACGCACAACTCGTGGGGACGGCAAGACTTGGACAGCAGCCCCTTGTCCTGCTGTCACCATAGTTACCCAGTGCCCAGTCAGCGACATGTAACACCCCTATCCATGCCTACTCGTCCAAGTGTCTGTGGTGAAATGCACCCTGTCACACACAGAGTTTCTCAAAGAAGCGGTGATGTTGTGTGCGACATGCTGGTGGAGCGCAGGCACACCTTTCTTTGAGAAGTAGTGCCGACTGGGCATCTGGTACTGGGGCACTGCGACGGACATAAGGTCTCGAAAATCCTCTGTGTCCACCAGGCGGAAAGGCAGCATTTCTGTAGCCAAGAGCTTGCAGATGGTGAAATTCAACCTCTTAGCTTTCTCATGGCTAGGAGGAAATGGTCTTTTACTTGTCCACATCTGAGGGACCGAGGGCTGGCTATTGTGCTTAGACGGGGTTGATAAGGGTGTCCCCGGCAAACTGCCGGTCTGTGAGGAAGATGCAGGTGGACATGTTAGGTTGCCTTGATCCAAAGGTGGTGCTATCGATGTCGGACAGCGCTCAACACCAGCTGGTGTTACCAACTCCAAAGAAAATGATGACCTGCCAATCACGCTGGCTGTTGCAGGTAAAGAGGTGGCAGGTCTGCGCCCCAAAACAGGTGTGACTGCTGTCCCCCCAGTCACAGAGGATGAAGAGGCCGCGGAAGCACAAGATATGGCAGACGGTGGTTGGCGCGGCCGGCTAGGCCGCATTGTAGCACAGTGAGCTTCCCACTGCAACTTATGCTTCATGTCCATGTGCCGGTTCATGCATGAAGTACTCAAACTATGTATTTTTTGGCCCCTACTTAGCTTTTGCTGACAAATGTTACAGATAACACGAGTTGGGTCATCTTTATCGATCTGAAAAAATGCCCAGGCTATGCAAGGCTTAGCACCCATGCGACCTGAAGAGCCACCACGACTTGTGGTGAGAGGCAGAGTTGTGTTTGAGGATGAAGTTGTTGACGTGCTTCCAGTACTACGTCTCTGTCCAGGAAGGCGCAACCTGACCTCGTCGTCACTAGCATCCTCCTCCACCTCCTCTGCTGACCTCATCTCTTGGCTGACTGTGGTTTGACAGTAAGTGGGATCTCCAGCCTCATCATCATCACCCTGTGCGTTATCACACCCGTCGTCCTCAGTACCAACCTGTTCCTGCCCTGACAAAAAACTAAAGTTGTTGCTCCAATCAGGTATTTGAGTCTCATCATCGTCTTCCTCATTGTCTCCACCAACAGGAGTTACAGTTTGGGAATGAGGGTCTACATTATGGTCAGAACCTTCTGCGTCTGGTCCTGGATCCGACTCATAAAGATTCTGGGCATCAGTGCAGATCATTTCCTCGTCTGGATTCACAGAAGCGCTGGAGTCGACTTCTGATTCCCAGGCTATAGTATGAGTAAACAGCTCTGCAGACTCAACCATCTGTTCTACCTCATACTCAGACGGGCAGCTGGAGATTTGGGAGCTGTGAGGAAGCAAGTGCGATTGGGGTGACACCTTTGAGGACTGGAGTATTTGTGATGTTGAAGTTGATGTGGAGGAGAGTGTTAGAACCTTGCTCTTATTTTTTTTTTCCTTTGCTGGTCACATGACCTTGTTGGCCTATTTAAGCCTGCTCCGCCCTTCTGGCTTTGCTGGACTTCATTGTTTATCTACTTTCTAGCTAGCCTTTGCTCTGTATCTACTCTGTTAGTTTGCTTGGTCTACGGACCTCTGTGTTCTTTATATTTTGTTTGTTCGTCTGTCTGCTACTATTTCTGTTAGGAGGTGTCCCATTTTCCTCCCAGTCCTTAGTACTTGTAGGGATTCCTTCCCCACATCTATAGGTCTCCGTACAGACTAGCTTAGGACTTTAGCAGGTCTGATCGCAGGATCAGTTACCCTGTTACATCGTAGGGATTAAGCTGAGTTCTATCATAGGGACAGATCTCCTCTCTTTCCTTAGCTCTGGTAGCAGAACATAACAGTAAGTCCAGCCTGCAAATTCTCTAAGGAAAGATTTTTCTGTTCCATCATGGTGTCGGTTCAGGATTTGGCTCATCGCCTGCAGGGACTCTCTCTGGAGGTGGCCGAGCTCCGTCAGCACGTGAGTAACTGTCCTGGAGCACATTTCTTGGAGCCTAAGGTATGTTTGCCGGATTTATTTTTTGGTGAACACCGAGAATTTTTTTCATTTAAAAATGCTTGCTTATTGTATTTTCGTTTGAGACCCAAGTCCTCTGGGGATGAATCCCAGCGCATAGGGTTCATAATGTCACTTTTGCGCAAAGAGCCTCAGGAGTGGGCCTTTTCTTTGCAACCTAGTGATACATGCTTCAGATCAGTGGATAGTTTTTTTTCTGCTTTGGGGCTATTATATGATGATCCTGACCGTGTCGCATCAGCTGAGACTGAGTTAAGACGTTTGAGACAGGGATCAGGTAATGTGGAAAAATATTGTACTCATTTCCGTCGTTGGTCTACTCAAACAGGGTGGAACGATTCTGCTCTGAAAAGTCTATTTCTTGCTGGGCTCAATGAAAGGGTTAAAGACCTGCTAATTGCTTATCCTACACCTGAAGATTTGCAACAGGCTATGCAATTAGCTATACGGGTGGATAGGAGACTGCGTGCAAGGGTTAATGAGAGCAAATCCTCTGCTATGTCAGTTTCTGGTTATGAGAATGTGTGTACTAACAGTGGTGAACCGATGGAGATTGGATCGGTGGCACCTCGCTCTCAAGAAAAAGTCCGTCGATTTTCTGAAGGCTTGTGTTTCTATTGCGGAAAATCTGGTCATTTGATTAAAGGCTGTGAGCTTCGTATGAAGAAAGAAAAAAAAATGGTCAGTCATGCCCGTATTGCCTGTTTAAATTCCAAGGGTATATTTTTAGCTGCTTCCACGATTGCTCAGGAAAAATTAATGGAATTTCGGGTGTTTGTTGATTGTGGGTCTACTCTGAATGTAATTGATGGGGGATTCTTGGAAAGACTCAATTTAAAACCCGAACCTTTATCATCCCCCATTGCTGTGGTTTCTGTGGATGGTTCCCCTTTGAAGAATGTTACTCTCAAGGTCTGTGAATTTCCTCTCACTATTAATGGTGTTCACCATGAGAAATTGGATTTGGTAGTTTTGAATAACTTGCCTTCTCCAGTAATATTGGGATTGCCCTGGTTAAAATTTCACAATCCTGTACTGGATTGGTCTACCAGTGAAATTAAATCCTGGAGCCATAAATGTTATGACAAGTGTTGTAACGGGCGTATTGCAGCTTTGGATAGGGGAGAATTGCCTGTTCCTATTCAGGATTTTTGGAGAGTTTTTTCTGAGAAGGAATCGCAGGTTTTGCCTCCCCATAGAGACTATGATTGTTCTATTGAATTTGTCCCTGGAGCGACTCTTCCTAAAAGTCGTTTATTTAACCTTACTATTCCTGAGAGGAAGGCTTTGGAGGAATACATACAGACAAGTTTGGCCGCCGGTCACATTAGGCCCTCTAAGTCTCCTGTGGCGGTTGGATTTTTTTTTGTAAAAAAAAAGGACGGCGGTTTACGTCCTTGTCTGGATTTTCGTGAGATTAACAAAATTACTGTACGCAATCCTTACCCACTGCCATTGATTCCTGATCTGTTTAACCAGTTAATGGGGGCCAAGTGGTTCTCTAAAATTGACCTTAAGGGGGCATACAATCTGTTGCGCATGAAGGAGGGTGACGAATGGAAGACTACTTTTAACACTCCTGTGGGTCATTTTGAGAATCTGGTTATGCCTTTTGGTCTTACTAATGCTCCTGCATTTTTTCAGAATCTTATTAATGACATCCTTAGACCTTTGATCGGCAAAAATGTGGTTGTGTATTTGGATGACATTTTGATTTATTCGCCGGATCTGGAGTCTCATTGGCGGAGCGTACGTGAGGTATTACAGTTATTAATGGACAATTCGCTTTTTGCTAAGCTGGAGAAATGTGAGTTCGCTGTACAGAGAATTAGTTTTTTGGGTTACATTATCTCCAGCGAAGGTTTTGAGATGGACCCGGTTAAAGTTCAAGCTGTACAGGAATGGCCTAGGCCTATTGGTTTGAAATCGATACAGAGGTTTTTAGGTTTCGCCAATTATTACAGAAAATTCATAAAAAAAATTTCTAGTATTGTCAAACCTCTGACCGATCTCACCAGGAAAGGTGCTGATGCGGTTCAGTGGTCTTCTGAGGCCATTGAAGCTTTTGTGTATCTCAAGGAGAGGTTCACCTCTGCTCCCTTCCTTATGCAGCCTGATGTGACTAAGCCGTTTTTGGTTGAGGTTGATGCTTCCTCTGTGGGGGTTGGCGCAGTATTGTCTCAGGATAACGGGGATGGATTACATCCCTGTGCCTTTTTTTCAAAAAAATTTTCGGAGACTGAACTGAATTACGATATTGGTAATCGGGAATTATTGGCTATTAAACTCGCATTTGAACACTGGTGCCACTTCTTGGAAGGTGCGGAATTTCCCGTTCAGGTTCTTACGGATCATAAAAATCTGATATATCTTGATGCTGCCAAGCGCCTGAATGCCCGTCAGGCTAGGTGGGCACTGTTTTTCTCGCGGTTTAATTTCTCCGTTACTTACATCCCTGGTACTAAGAATGTTAAGGCGGATGCCTTGTCTCGCAGTTTTTCTCCCATAGTTGGTGCTGAGAAAGAGGAGAACATTTTACAAGCAGGTGTTGTGATAGCTGCTTTGGACTCCGTTTTGGAAGATGAGATTCTTAAAGCACAGGAGAATGCCCCATCTAACACTCCTCATGGGAGGTTGTTTGTGCCTGGGACCTTTAGGAGAGATTTGTTTGTTGAGTGTCACGAATCTCGGTTGGCAGGTCATCCCGGAATCTCTGAGACCAAGAGACTGGTGGGTCGCAGTTTTTGGTGGCCTGGATGGCAGAAGGAAGTCATTAAGTGGGTGCGTCAATGTACTATATGTGCTAGATCTAAGTCCTCACATACTCCTGCTGCGGGGTTGCTTTGTCCTTTGGAGGTTCCCAGTGCTCCTTGGACACATTTGGCTATGGACTTTATAACTGACCTTCCCCCCTCTGAGGGTTTTACTGTCATCTGGGTGGTCGTGGACCGTTTTAGCAAGATGTGTCACTTGGTTCCCTTCGTCAAACTGCCCTGCGCTAAAACTCTCGCTAAGGCCTTTGTCAAGGAAATTGTCAGACTTCATGGCATTCCTACTGACATTGTTTCTGATAGGGGTCCTCAGTTCGTGGCTCGTTTTTGGCGTGCCTTTTGTGACAGGTTGGGAGTTCATTTATCGTTCTCGTCCGGATATCATCCTGAATCTAATGGCCAGACAGAAAGGAAAAACCAGGATGTTGAGCAGTTCTTGCGTTGTTTTGTGGCAGACAATCAAGAGGGGTGGTCTGAGTTTCTGCCACTTGCTGAATTTGCTCTGAACAATCATACATCTTCTTCTGCTGGTTGTTCGCCTTTTTTTTGTTGTTCTGGGAGACATCCGTCGTTTGGGTCGTTCTCCAAGTTGGGATCTGCCGTGCCTGAGGAGGAGAATTTTTCCGGTGATTTGGAGAGAGTTTGGACGGATGTGCGTGGTAATCTTCAGGAGGCCAACAGAAAATCTAAGGACTACTTTGATAGGAAACGACAGGAGGTTTTGTTCGCTGTTGGTGACATGGTTTGGTTGTCCTCTAGGAATCTGCGGTTGAGGATTCCTTCTAAGAAATTGGGTCCCAAGTTTGTAGGGCCCTTTAAGGTGCTTCAGGTTGTCAACCAATCTGCTGTTAGGTTGGAGGTTCCTACCTCCTGGAGAATTAATCCGGTATTTCATGTCTCTCTGTTGAAAAAAGCTGTTGTATCGGATTGTGACGCCTCTGCCTCTGTTCCTCCGGTGGTGGAGGACGGGGAATATGAAATTTCTCGCATCCTTAACTCTAGACTGTATAGAGGTAGTTTGCAGTATCTTGTGGCCTGGAAAGGTTTCGGACCCGAGGATAACTCTTGGGTGAGGTCGGATGATGTTTCCGCGTCCAGACTTATCAGAGCGTTTCACAGGAGATTTCCTGATAAGCCTGGTCCTAGGGGATCCGGAGGATCCTCTTAGAAGGGGGGGTACTGTTAGAACCTTGCTCTTAGGTTTTTTTTCCTTTGCTGGTCACATGACCTTGTTGGCCTATTTAAGCCTGCTCCGCCCTTCTGGCTTTGCTGGACTTCATTGTTTATCTACTTTCTAGCTAGCCTTTGCTCTGTATCTACTCTGTTAGTTTGCTTGGTCTACGGACCTCTGTGTTCTTTATATTTTGTTTGTTCGTCTGTCTGCTACTATTTCTGTTAGGAGGTGTCCCATTTTCCTCCCAGTCCTTAGTACTTGTAGGGATTCCTTCCCCACATCTATAGGTCTCCGTACAGACTAGCTTAGGACTTTAGCAGGTCTGATCGCAGGATCAGGTCCCCTGTTACATCGTAGGGATTAAGCTGAGTTCTATCGTAGGGACAGATCTCCTCTCTTTCCTTAGCTCTGGTAGCAGAACATAACAGAGAGCCCACTTAAAGGAACACTTGATATCCGTTGAAGCACCTGCTGTTTTTGTGCCTCATCTGGAATTTGTAGCGATTGGCATGGCCGTAAGAAAGGGATCTTATCACATTGTCCGCTAAAAGAAGTAGACATTTTAGTTTGGCCGGATGATAGTCTTTCTTCCGCAGATGTTACTGTTGCTTTAACACCTACCCCACGGACACAACCTTTTTTCCCCTTCCCAACACGACTATTCCCCTTTCCACCAGCAGCAGGCCTTTTTCCACTCATTTTGGTGGTTAACTAATTCACAACTCTGGAGTTGTTTGCACAAAAAAACAATGGATGGGAACCGAGCAGAGCTGAGTGGCCAAACTGTGGTATTAGGCCAAAACTATTGGCTGGGTTAGATGCAGAAAAAAATTATATTCAATTTGCAACCTGATGGAGGTCAGTATAGATGGACTAATAGAACAAGTCCCACACACAGCTAGAAGCCCAAATATTTTTTCAGAGGTAGATGCAGAAAAAAAATATATTCAATTTGCAACCTGATGGAGGTCAGTATAGATGGACTAATAGAGAAAGTCCCACACACTGCTAGAAGGCCAAATATTTTTTCAGAGCTAGATGCAGACAAAAAATTATTTTTAATTTGCAGCCTGATGGAGGTCAGTATAGATGGACTAATAGAGAAAGTCCCACACACTGCTAGAAGGCCAAATATTTTTTCAGAGCTAGATGCAGATAAAAATTATTTTTAATTTGCAACCTGATGGAGGTCAGTATAGATGAACTAATAGAGAAAGTCCCACACACTGCTAGAAGGCCAAATATTTTTTCAGAGCTAGATGCAGATAAAAATTATTTTTAATTTGCAACCTGATGGAGGTCAGTATAGATGGACTAATAGAGAAAGTCCCACACACTGCTAAAAGGCCAAATATTTTTCAGAGCTAGATGCAGATAAAAATTATTTTTAATTTGCAACCTGATGGAGGTCAGTATAGATGGACTAATAGAGAAAGTCCCACACACTGCTAGAAGGCCAAATATTTTTTCAGTGCTAGATGCAGAAAAAAATTATATTCAGTTTGCAACCGGATGGAGGTCAGTATAGATGGACTAATAGAACAAGTCCACACACAGCTAGAAGCCCAAATATTTTTTCAGAGGTAGATGCAGATAAAAATTATTTTTAATTTGCAACCTGATGGAGGTCAGTATAGATGGACTAATAGAGAAAGTCCCACACACTACTAGAAGGCCAAATATTTTTTCAGAGCTAGATGCAGAAAAAAATTATATTCAGTTTGCAATCTGATGGAGGTCAGTATAGATGGACTAATAGAACAAGTCCCACACACAGCTAGAAGCCCAAATATTTTTTCAGAGGTAGATGCAGAAAAAAATTATATTCAGTTTGCAACCTGATGGAGGTCAGTATAGATGGACTAATAGAACAAGTCCCACACACAGCTAGAAGCCCAAATATTTTTTCAGAGGTAGATGCAGAAAAAATATATATTCAGTTTGCAACCTGATGGAGGTCAGTATAGATGGACTAATAGAGAAAGTTCCACACACTGCTAGAAGGCCAAATATTTTTTCAGAGCTAGATGCAGACAAAAAATTATTTAGAATTTGCAACGTGATGGAGGTCAGTATAGATGGACTAATAGAACAAGTCCCACACACTGCTAGAAGGCCAAATATTTTTTCAGAGCTAGATGCAGATAAAAATTATTTTTAATTTGCAACCTGATGGAGGTCAGTATAGATGGACTAATAGAGAAAGTCCCACACACTGCTAGAAGGCCAAATATTTTTTCAGAGCTAGATGCAGAAAAAAATTATATTCAGTTTGCAACCTGATGGAGGTCAGTATAGATGGACTAATAGAGAAAGTCCCACACACTGCTAGAAGGCCAAATATTTTTTCAGAGCTAGATGCAGAAAAAAAATGATTTTGAATTTGCAACCTGATGGAGGTCAGTATAGGTGGACTAATAGAACAAGTCCCACACACTGCTAGAAGGCCAAATATTTTTTCAGAGCTAGATGCAGAAAAAAATTATATTCAGTTTGCAATCTGATGGAGGTCAGTATAGATGGACTAATAGAACAAGTCCCACACACAGCTAGAAGCCCAAATATTTTTTCAGAGGTAGATGCAGAAAAAATTATATTCAGTTTGCAACCTGATGGAGGTCAGTATAGATGGACTAATAGAACAAGCCCCACACACAGCTAGAAGCCCAAATATTTTTTCAGAGGTAGATGCAGAAAAAAAATATATTGAGTTTGCAACCTGATGGGGATCAGTATAGATGGACTAATAGAGAAAGTCCCACACACTGCTAGAAGGCCAAATATTTTTTCAAAGCTAGATGCAGATAAAAATTATTTTTAATTTGAAACCTGATGGAGGTCAGTATAGATGGACTAATAGAGAAAGTCCCACACACTGCTAGAAGGCCAAATATTTTTTCAGAGCTAGATGCAGAAAAAAATTATATTCAGTTTGCAACCTGATGGAGGTCAGTATAGATGGACTAATAGAACAAGTCCCACACACAGCTAGAAGCCCAAATATTTTTTCAGAGGTAGATGCAGATAAAAATTATTTTTAATTTGCAACCTGATGGAGGTCAGTATAGATCGACTAATAAAGGAAGTCCCACACACTGCTAGAAGGCCAAATATTTTTTCAGAGCTAGATGCAGACAAAAAATTATTTTGAATTTGCAACGTGATGGAGGTCAGTATAGATGGACTAATAGAACTAGTCCCACACACTGCTAGAAGGCCAAATATTTTTTCAGAGCTAGATGCAGATAAAAATTATTTTTAACTTGCAACCTGATGGAGGTCAGTATAGATGGACTAATAGAGAAAGTCCCACACACTGCTAGAAGGCCAAATATTTTTTCAGAGCTAGATGCAGAAAAAAAATTATTTTGAATTTGCAACGTGATGGAGGTCAGTATAGATGGACTAATAGAACAAGTCTCACACACTGCTAGAAGGCCAAATATTTTTTCAGAGGTAGATGCAGAAAAAAATTATATTCAGTTTGCAACCTGATGGAGGTCAGTATAGATGGACTAATAGAACAAGTCCCACACACTGCTAGAAGCCCAAATATTTTTTCAGAGCTAGATGCAGAAAAAAATTATATTCAATTTGCAACCTGATGGAGGTCAGTATAGATGGACTAATAGAGAAAGTCCCACACACAGCTAGAAGGCCAAATATTTTTTCAGAGCTAGATGCAGACAAAAAATTATTTTGAATTTGCAACCTGATGGAGGTCAGTATACGTGGACTAATAGAACAAGTCCCACACACTGCTAGAAGGCCAAATATTTTTTCAGAGCTAGATGCAGAAAAAAATTATATTCAGTTTGCAACCTGATGGAGGTCAGTATAGATGGACTAATAGAACAAGTCCCACACACTGCTAGAAGGCCAAATATTTTTTCAGAGGTAGATGCAGACAAAAAATATTTTTAATTTGCAACCTGATGGAGGTCAGTATAGATGGACTAATAGAGAAAGTCCCACACACTGCTAGAAGGCCAAATATTTTTTCAGAGCTAGATGCAGACAAAAAATTATTTTGAATTTGCAACGTGATGGAGGTCAGTATGGATGGACTAATAGAACAAGTCCCACACACTGCTAGAAGGCCAAATATTTTTTCAGAGCTAGATGCAGAAAGAAATTATATTCAGTTTGCAACCTGATGGAGGTCAGTATAGATGGACTAATAGAACAAGTCCCACACACTGCTAGAAGGCCAAATATTTTTTCAGAGGTAGATGCAGACAAAAAATTATATTCAATTTGCAACCTGATGGAGGTCAGTATAGATGGACTAATAGAGAAAGTCTCACACACAGCTAGAAGGCCAAATATTTTTTCAGAGCTAGATGCAGACAAAAAATTATTTAGAATTTGCAACCTGATGGAGGTCAGTATAGGTGGACTAATAGAACAAGTCCCACACACTGCTAGAAGGCCAAATATTTTTTCAGAGCTAGATGCAGAAAAAAATTATATTCAGTTTGCAACCTGATGGAGGTCAGTATAGATGGACTAATAGAGAAAGTCCCACACACTGCTAGAAGGCCAAATATTTTTTCAGAGGTAGATGCAGACAAAAAATTATTTTTAATTTGCAACCTGATGGAGGTCAGTATAGGTGGACTAATAGAACAAGTCCCACACACTGCTAGAAGGCCAAATATTTTTTCAGAGCTAGATGCAGAAAAAAATTATATTCAGTTTGCAACCTGATGGAGGTCAGTATAGATGGACTAATAGAGAAAGTCCCACACACTGCTAGAAGGCCAAATATTTTTTCAGAGCTAGATGCAGACAAAAAATTATTTTGAATTTGCAACGTGATGGAGGTCAGTATAGATGGACTAATAGAACAAGTCCCACACACTGCTAGAAGGCCAAATATTTTTTCAGAGCTAGATGCAGAAAAAAATTATATTCAGTTTGCAACCTGATGGAGGTCAGTATAGATGGACTAGTAGAACAAGTCCCACACACTGCTAGAAGCCCAAATATTTTTTCAGAGCTAGATGCAGAAAAAAATTATATTCAATTTGCAACCTGATGGAGGTCAGTATAGATGGACTAATACAATGATGCTATGCCCAAAAGATTTTACTTCACTAGGTGCAGTAAAAAAATTGGTATTCTATGCACAGGTGGTATATCTTGCAACACAGATAGGCTACTCCACTGACTAACACACTCTGCAATAGGCCAAAAACGATTAGCTTTGCTAGATTCAGCCAAGTGCTGTGAAAAAAACTTGCACAGCACTGGCACAGACCTGCCTGGCAAAAACTGATAGGAACTGATGTAACCTAGTCCTGAAAAGGACTCCAATTACAATTAGTCTTTACTCCCACAACCTATCTATTTAAGAGCACAGACCTGCCTGATAAAAGTCGTAGGAAATGCTGTAACCTAGTACTTAAAAGGACTGCAATCACAACTATTCCCTACTCCCAAGCTATCTGTAGATTTGTGTGAAAATTGGCTTGAAATTAACAAGGTATAGCGCACACAGCAACAGCGGTGCCGTCTAACACGCAGCTGCAGCAGTGAGAAAATGGTGGCGACGGGGAAAATGGCTTGGTCTTATAGGGCAAGGACATGTGACATACACTGCCAATGACACATGCCCTTGCTTGTGTGAAAAAAAGCACTTCGCTCCGTGTGTGCGCTGCTGATAGGCTGACAGATTGTACCTCCCCACTGTAAATGCGGGAAAGAGAAAAAAAAATGGAGATCTTCATTATTCCTGCAGAGATCCATCCCCTGCCCCTCCCCCCGCCCCGCTGTACACTCAAACTGCGTATTAACATTAATTTTCATCATTACTGAGAAAAAATCCAGTTATGATTTTGGTGCACGAACAGTTATCGACCATAACCTCGAACAGCCGAATTTTTCTCAAATCGTTCGTGTTCGCCGAACGGCTCGAACACCGCCCAAAACAGCTCGAATTTGAGATTGGCGAACAGTTCGAGTCGAACAACGCTCATCTCTAGTAGAGACGTAAAAATAAAAAAAAATAAATTTTCCCACAACAATTTTAGCCCCACATTTTTTATTTTCACTAGGATAACAGGAAAAAATGGACCCCAAATTTTTTGTGCAATTTCTCCTGAGTGCGCCAATACCCTATGTGTGGTCTAAAAGTACTTTTGAGGCACAGTGCAATGCTCAGTAGGGAAGAAGCACCATATTATAGTGCAGATTTTGCTGGAACAGTTTGAGGGTGCCATATCACATTGACAGAGCCCCTTAGGTGCCACAACAGAGGAATCCCCCATAGGTGATGTAATTTTACAAACTACACCTATCAATGAATTCATCAAGGGGTGCAGTGAGCATGTTGGCACCACATGTGCCTCACAGAAAGAATAATTAAATTTTTTCACTAAAATGTTGTTTTAGCCCCAATTTTTTTATTTTTATAGGGGCTAATAAGAAAAATGGACCACACAGTTTGTTTTGCAATTTCTCCTGATTGCGCCAATACCGTACATGTAATCAGGAACTACGTTTGAGGCATAGTGCAAAACTCAGAAGGGAAGGAGCGCCATATTATAGTGCAGATTCTACTGTTATGGTTTGCGGATGCCATTACCCACTGGGAGAGCCAATGAGGTGCCAGAACAGCATAATCCTCCATAAGTGAGCCCATTTTACAAACTACACCTCTCAATGAATTCATCTAAGGGTGCAGTGATCATATTGACACCATGGGTGTGTAACAGAATTTTACACCATTGGGCAGTGAAGAAAAAATAATGACATTTTTACCACAAAAATGTTATTTTAGCCCTAGATTTTACATTTTCACATGGGGAAATGGGTAGAAAATGGGGGAAATGGGTAGAAAATGGTACCAAAATGTGTCCCATAATTTCCACTGAACATGGCAATGCCCCATTTGTGGCTGTACAGTACTGCTAAGCCACACGGCAAGACTCGGGAGTGACGGAACATTATTTGCCTCCTGGTGTGCATATTTTCCTAGAATAGTTTGGGGATTCCATATAAAGCCATTACGTAGTAGAAGAGCAGAATATCGCCCTCAAGTGACTCCATTTTGGGAATTATACCCCTGCCAAACATGTGGATGCTAAATTTGGTTTAAGCCCACTGTGAGGCTCAGAAGGGAGGGGGTCATTTGGATTCAGGAGTGAAAAATTTGCTGAATTTCTTTTGGGGGGCGAGGAGCCATAGCGCTTTTCCAGAGGATTTGTACTACCAGTAACATGGAAGCCCCTATATTTCCGTTAACTGATGACGGACCTGAGTGGGGACTTTTTTTTGTGGATTGAGTAGAAGCTTATTTTGGGAACATTTTACATAAATCTTTTTAAATAAAGTATAAATATATAACAATAGATTTATTATTTACTTATCATCAATATAATCATCTTGAAAGTTAAAATCCTTTTCTCATATGATGTACAGTATATCTTGTTTGAGATTGAGTAGTATTTGAGCTATTCGCGTTACATATACAGTATATGCAAACATTTTTGCAGGATATTATTCATCTTTGTGAAATATATGTTTTTGAGTCTTAATTAGTCTTTTATTTTGTATACCATTTTCTTTTTCCTGTTGTGTGTGTTTTTTTTGTTTTTTTTTTTCCTCCTTCCTCTCTCCCCACACTCTTTCTCCCCCTCTCCCTCCCTTTCTTTTCTCTTCTCCTGTGTATACATAGGGTTAATAATTAATCACATCTGTGATTTGTCTATTCCACACCTATTTTTCTATGCTATATATTTCCATAGCTCCTGCATGTTAGTTGTCATGATTAAGAGCTAATGTAGCTTGAAACGCGTCGACTGTTGCTCTATCTTGTTTTTAAAATTTTACTTTTACATGTTTTAATCTACAAATAAACATGATGTTCTAATGAATTTTGCGGTTGCTGGATTTTCCTTTTTTTTTCACACTCAGATTGACTGACTGTTCATAGCCCTCTGGGTGCAGGGATCGACAGCATGGGTCCCCGCACCTCTTCCTGTGCCACTCAGTTGTTACTGACAGCTATCGGCACTGATCTGTCACTGTGTGTTGGTGCGGGAACTGACACCCGTTCATGACATGCTATGTCCGTCATTGGTCGTTAACGTGTTAAAGGAGACACAGGGGACGTTATTACTATAGGGTGCAGTATAACTGTAATTAGGCACAGGGGTTTTGATTAATCATCAGTATGGCAGTATTATCACGATTGTAAATGCTGGTAATATTTTGTTATAGACAGGAGGTATGATTTGTCTATTGTATTGCAATATTGATGCTAATATTGGTCTTTGGTATAGTCATATTTTGTTAAAAGAGATGTACACCTTTGAGTAAATTGTCAGCAAGCACTCCAGCTTGCTGAATCCTAATGGTGTGTAGTGTATACACTGTTAGGATTCAGCTATTCTTGCTGACTACAGCAGTTGTCAAGTGTTTGCATGTATTTGATTTGAATACTTGCAGTCATGTGCCAACTAGGATAGAGCATTGAGCGAAACAGCTGACACTCTAGTTGGCCCATGACCACAAGTATATAAGTTGAATACTTGTGATCACATGACAACTGCTGGAATCTGCAAGCCGAGCCATATCCTAAGTGTCTGTATATTGCACACCATTAGGATTCGGCAGTCTGTACTAGTAATTGAAGACAATTTACTCAAGGCTGTACAACTCCTTCAATGATCAGTATGATGGCATCATTCTATCACTAATTGGTGGTATTCTGTAGTCATGACACAGTGGCATTATTTAATCTCATATAACGGCATTGGTAATGTAGATCTTGGAGGAAATCTTTATTTCCCCCAGACAGGGTAATAAGTGTAATAGAGACCTCCATCTAGGGAAGGGTGGGGAGCATGGTTCTGTGTGCTTGCAAATACCAGGGCTGAATTTCAGCCCCAGCCCGATCCTGGTGACATATCAGTCATTTTTGTCCTCCCGTCGTTTAGTCTTTTTTTGTTTTTTTATGAGGAAGAGATGTGGAATCTTTTGATGTGTGTACGTTTCAACAAATCCTCCTGACTATACACCTTCTTAGAGTACAAGGACTATGTAGGATGAGTCTTTACACTAGGGGTCCACTGTAAGTGCCCGAACAGAGAATCACTCCAGGTCAATTCATTACAAAAATGGCAGACATGTTATGCTGTCTTTACTGAAATTTGTGCCTCGATGTGGCTTTTACCAAAAAAAAAAAAAACAGCTCATCATTGACGGTGAGAATTGTCAAAAAAAAGGGTTTTGGTACTGGACTGGTAAATTTTTTGGAAGGAAGATAAAAAAAATCTAAGTTACAGCTAAATTATACTGGTGATTGTTATTTTCCATTTCTGAATAGCTTTATAGCTTTAAAATTATAATTTCTATTTTGTTTTTTGATTCTTTTGGAAAATGAACTTTCTAAAAAATTTTAACAGTTTAATTTCCTGGCATGCCTATGCAAAGCTACATATTATATTTAGACATTTTGCTCTATTGGTAGATCACATGTGCATATAATCCATTACTAGTAGACACTGTAACAGGCAGATCTTAGGGGCTCTTCTTTGTACATGAAATCATCTTAACAAGTAACAAAATCTCAAAACTAGAGTCGCAGTCAGGCGACATAACATGATTGACCTCATTACAGAAAATCTGGTGACAGTTATCACTTATCTTCAGAGAATGAAGTACCACCAAAACGGTATGTATATTGTATTCATGATTACATTTTAGGACTATTTATTATACCCCCCCAAAAAAAATCTTTTTTTTTTACTCTAAACAACTGATCATGATGAAATATGTCTTGCTATGTTAAGCAAAATAAAATGTGAGATTACTACTATCTCGATACTCGTAGTAGATTTCAATGAATAGATAACAAGGGGTCAGATTTGGCCATTGTTTAGCAACAAGGTATTACAGACGATTTAAAGTATCAGAGTTAACAGTTCATTAGAACATCGTCACGTTGCATAATATACCAGCAAATGATTTTGCAATCATCTTTTACACAAAAGTGTTGTGACAACAGGAAGCTTGACTGCAATGATACATAGATTTTTGGAACATCCTTTCTCACTTACTAAGCTTCACCTCAAGCATAACGAATGGACTAATATATTGGAAATAACAAGGATATCCCAACCTGATTAACTCTGCAGTATTATGGCTGAGATGGTAAGTAATAAGTTGATTAAAATATATTTTAAAAAAAATGTAGGAGAAACTACCTGTGCAGTAGTGAAACTATAGCTGTAGAAATCATTGTTGCAAGGGCAAACCAAATATTTTCACGCGTGTCGCTAGATATTTTTGGTTACATAGTATGACATATTTTATATTATTTATCCCCTTTACAACGTTTTATGGTTTCATTTTCTCCTCCCCTTCTTCCAAGGGACATCTTTACATCTAGATAGACTTGTTTTTTGCAGGACTAGTTGTACTTTTGAAAGGCACCATTCACTTTACTATACAATGTACTGGAAAAGATTCCAAGTGTAACTGGAAGTCCAAACTGCAAGAAAAAAAAAATTCTTGGCAATAAGATTCAACACGTTAATATGATTACGATGATGATACCAAACATGTCATGTTTCTTATCATTTTAGTGGTGAAAAAAATTTGAACAGTTGTACTTTTTTTTTTGCCTGTGTCAACACTTTCATAGACCTGTATCTTTTTATTTTTACGTGATGGAGCTGTGTGAGAGTTTATTTTTTGCAGGACAAGTTGATGTTTTTTATTGATACCACTTTGGGGTAAAAATGACGGTTATATACCATATACTGAAGGTGTGATGCTGCTTTGTAAAGGCCTTTTTGTTGCGTTAGCCACACGGACACCAAACGAATCTAAAGCTATTATTGTATCCAAGATATAAGCAGGACACATCGCTGAATAGGATATATGGATAGACCTCCGTTGACATCTTTCTCTGCACCATGATAGCCTTTGAGAGTGGTGGCATAAGACCATGAAGAGGCCTTTACGAGGGCCAGTCGTACGGGTCCTATTCCCAGGAGTATGGTGTAGGGTGGCATAATGGATGATAGCCTGACCCTTTTAGTCTCCATTCCCGGTACACTAACAGCTGACATTCCATTTTTCTACACAACAACACCAGGCCCTCACGTTGTTTATGCTACTATAAGCGGCTTGAGTGGTCTAAGCATGCTACCATGGACTACAGCATTTCCAGACTTGTCCCCCATCGAGCACATCATTAATTAACTATTGCAGAGGGAGCTGCCAGCAGTGTATCTTGCTGGTTTTGCTTGTTTTCATTACCAAGTGCATTGAGCATGGCAGAACATTCCTCTGTCAATCATTAATAGCCTCATTGATAACTTGCAAAGGTATGTAATTAAGTGTGTTTCTGTGCATGGTGCTGACACTCAATGCTGAAATTAGATGTTTTGAAAATTTTGTGGGGTGGCATAATGCACAATAGCTGAACCCTTCAAGTCTTCATTCCAGGTACACCAACGGCTCGGCATTACGTTAATTTGGTCATGGAACCAGTTGTATGGCCATTTCCCCAAAGTGTCGCAGGATCTGTTTTTTCACCATGATAATACTAGGCCACATGTTACGTGTGCAAGTGTGAGCAGCCTGCATGGCTTAAAAGTGTTACAATAGCCTGCAGTGTTTGAACTTGTCTCCCATCGAGCACATCTGGGACATCATTGGTCAGCAATTCAAAGGGAGCTGCCAGCAGTGGATCTGGATGATTTGCGTGCACAAGTGCATTCAGTGTGGCAGAACATTCCTCAGGCAATTAATAACCTCATTTATAGCAAGGCAAGGCATGTAAGTACATGTATTTCTGTGCGTGGCACTCATTCTTAGAGGAGTGGTCCAAAGTAATTTTCCTCCTAAATGCCTATCTATTTAATGCCAGAATCCAAACTATTTTCTAATATACCTGAATTAAAAATTCCCTAAAAACTACTCTATCTAACTGCTTTTTTTCACTTCCCTTTTGATGACATTTCATTTGAGAATCCGAGTGCATGTTGGGATACTCAAATTGACCATCATCAGGGGTCAGAGGCTGCAGTCACTGCAGTCCCCTCCCTGAAATGAAGCGTTATCAGTGACGCTCATTTCAGAGGCTGTGCTAGCCGCTGCTCTGTGACTGTGAGATGTGCACAATGACAGCTCGCTCTCTGTTGCCAGCTCAGATCAGCAGTAACAAGTTGGCAATAGAGCGTGTTGTCAAAATACTCAGCATGCAGAGACCAGTGACGTCTCCTGCTGAGTACTCTAACGATAACTAAACTCAAGAAAAAAGACAGCACCACCTAAATAACATGGTCCTGTGCTACACACCAAAAAGCATGAAGTAAAAGAGAGGAGGAAAGGTGAAAACAAGAACTGCTCTCCGCCTGGGAAGGACTCATCTAAAGTTCCGCCTTGTCAGGACCGAGTGGCAGGTGAAGAGTATACCCGGCCCTCAAGGGTGTGCAGCAGTGCGATGGCTAGCACCAAGTGTGACCGACACTGCTCTTGCTGGCTAGCAGTGGGTCACTTCACCATCACCCAGCATTACAACAGTGAAGGAAGGAAAAATAAATTTAAATTCAAGTATATTAGAAAATTGCTTAGATTATGGCACTAAATAGAAAGGGATTAAGGAGTAAAATTACTTTGGACTTCGGACCCCCCCTTTAATACTGAATAAAATTAGAAGTTTTAGAAGTTAGTTTCCACTTTGTCATCATTTGCATATCATGAACACGTTTATCAATCTTGTGGCTTTAATAACTCCATGACTTGGTGTTGTAATTTCAATGTTGAGGAGTGTGTATATATAATTTACTAAGGCTAAGTGCCCACGATGCAGAAATGCTGCATATTTTTTCCGCTTCTCCCTGGCAGGAAAAACGCATGCGGATTGTACATGTGTTTTTCCTGCCAGGTAGAAGCGTTTGTCAAGCGTTCTTCACATGCATTTCTGCATGCGGGTTATCAAGCGCATTTCCAAGCGATTTTAGCATCACTTGGAAAAGTGCTTGACAACTTGGTCACACTATAAAAATCCATGCAAATGGCATGGATTTATATAGTGTGACCAAGTAATAGTTAAAAAAAAAAAGAATAAGAATGGTAAAAAATAAAAAATAAAGATTATACTTACCTTCCGATGGCCCCCGGTCTCCTTCTCCTCTCCGTCCGGTCTCCCCGATGTCTCGCGGTGGTGTGAAGGACCTGCGATGACGTCATTGAGTCATGTGACAGGTCACGCGACCGCCGACGTCAGCGGTCACGTGACCTGTCACATGACTTAATGACGTCATGTCAGGTCCTCACACCACCGCGAGCCGCCCAACACACCGCACGCATCGCTATGGAGACCGGGGGCCATCGGAAGGTAAGTATAATCTTTATTTTTAATTTTAAATTCTTTTTTTTTACAGTTTCTATGGTACCCAGGTCTGGATGAAAGTCTCCTCTTCTCCAGACCCAGGTACCATCCGCACATTGAATCGCTTCATATCCGTGTGTGCAAATGTGCTGACACAGATATTGAGCGTTTCAATGCAAGTCAATGGCGGCAATTACACTGCGTGTCTGCAAAATTAGTGGACATGCTGCGTATTTTTCCGCAATGATAATCTGCAGCGTAAATTTCCGCAGCATGTGCACAGCACATGCGGATTATCATTGGGGACCATGGGGCATATATTACCAAGCGTTTTTTAAGCGTTTTCGCTGTGGAAATTCCACGGCAAAAACACTTGAAAAACGCATAGTGGGCACATAGCCTAAAGGCATAGGTTAATACATTTATATTTTCATAAGAATATAGGACATTTTTAAAAACATTAAGAATATAACTTTATGCTATATTAACTGTGTTACTGCCAATTATAAACCTTCAGTCGCTTATGGGGATTTGAGGTTGAAGCTGGAGTTTGGAATAATAGGGGAGTTGGAGTTATTTTGGCTTCCGACTACACAGCCATGATAACCTATACTCCCATGTTAGCAGGCACTGACCATTTTATTAAGTTAGCTTAATTTTGCTTTTGGATACATTTTTTTACAGTATGTTTCTTGTTTTCCTATAACAGAATACAGTGTTTGCCATGACAACAACGTACATAATGAACACTTCTTTTGCATCAACAACTAAGCCTACATATATATCTTCTGGAAAAACCGCCAGTCTTGGAATTGCAATTCTTTCAATCGCCTTTATCATTGGACTTCCAGGAAATGCCTTTGTCATCTGGACAATTTTGACACGAATGAAGAAACGCACAGTGACTTGCCTCCTGATATTACATCTGGCCATGGCAGACCTCATTGTCATCCTCACAGCCCCATTTTTCCTGCATCTACTTTCCACTGGTAGTTGGACATTTGGGAGCTTCATGTGTAAAATGTGTCATTATATTAGTGGTTTGAGCATGTATGCCAGTATATTCCTGATCATGTTCATGAGCATGGACCGCTTTCTAGCTGTGGCACTACCTTTCACTTCTCAGAAGATGCGAACAAAGCCGATAGTCCGAGGCATAGTTGCATCAATATGGCTAATAGCATCTCTGCTACCCATCACAATGTTTTTTTACCGTAAGTTAATATACATAGATGATAAGCCACATTGTAGAACTTTTCATAATACTCCAGAACACATGATTTTTCATTATATTTTTGAGACTTTGACTGGATTTGCTATACCATTCACAATCATAGTGTTTTGCTATGTCTACATTGGAATAAGGTTATGTAATGCAAAATTTCAAGCAAAACAAAAGACAAGCCGTTTGGTCATCATGATTATTGTAACTTTTGCCCTCTTCTGGCTTCCATATCAGGTAGTGAATATTTTGCAAGTATCAGGAGAAATACTCCCATCAGAATCTCTTAAAGGTACAGCTCTAAAAGCCAGGCCTACTGTTATAGCTATTGCATACTTTAGTAGTAGCGCTAACCCTATCTTATATGTTTTTGCTGGTGGCAACTTCATTAGAACAGCAGGGTTGGGATTCATGGCTAAACTCTTTGAGGGGACTGCCTCAGAGACTTCAAGTTTTCGTAAAATTTCTCAGGTTTTTCGCCAAAAAAGTCATACAGAATCTGTCGAATTAGAAAAATGCTTAGATAAAGCAGAACCAAGTAAGCCTATGTTGACTAACGAAATAGAGTTATCATAAGAGTACAATGCCTTGCAAACATTTTTATGCTTAACAACAATATCTTTGAGACTATATCTACCCTTACAATGGAGCAAATAAAAATTTGCCTGTATCTCAAATAAAAATTAAGCAAGTCTGCAAAGGGTTGATTAAAGAAATCTCAACACTTTGTGCATACAGCTCACATGTAGACCTATACATCGCCATGATTAAGAGCCACAAATAAGTCCTGCATTGTTTAAAGGGAACCTGTCACTAGTTTTGTTATATATGAACAATAACTATCATCTTATTCAGCGCCTGTGCTGCATTCAATAAATGCTCATACAACCCCCTGACTCCCCCTGTAAATCCCCAAAAACCTTTTTAAGTTGTCCCGCGCTGTATGGTAATCGGGTCGGTCTGGTCCGATGAGCATGGTTTTGGGCCTCTCCAACCCTCCCCCCGGCTGCTGCTCGCCGTCCTCCTTCTTTAATTTATGTGTATGACGCCTCACGTCATCCCTATTGCCAGGCGAAATTGTGCGCCTGCATACAGAAATGGCGTCTCGCGCCTGCACTATGCATTGCCCTACTGCGGGCAGAGCCGAAAACATAAGTGCGCGTGTGCCCGCAGTAGGTCTAAAATTCTTGCCAAATTAATTTCATTATATATTTCTATAGCATTTAGACTTTGTTTTTTTTTCTGACATAGTTTTAAAATCTAAAAGTTACAGCACAGTGTCTCATTATCTGACATCAATGTATAGCAGTAAACCCCTCTTGCTGCAACTTCAGGAAGCCAGCATGGTATCTTATAAATCTAAGCAGAACTATAATCTATGTCTATGCAGGGAATTTGGAGTAGTGCTTCAGAAAAAACAAGCTCAAACCACTAGAAAGATAGAAGAAGAAATTATACAGCACAGACTTTTAAACCTATTTAAATAAAGTTAATGGTATTTATCAGTGGACATTTGCTTATATTCCCATATTTTAAAAATGGAAGGGAAAGTCTTCTATCAAGTAGAAAAATTTGCTTTTCTTTGTTTTTTTCTTCATTACCTTCACCCTCCAAAAAACTGCACCGCAGAATTGAGATCACTTTGGAAAAAATGTTACCTATCATGTTGCAGAGGCTGAAATAGGAAGGATTATAGCTTCTATAACTGTTTTCAAACTAGTAATGCATTCATTTTCCATCACAAATATATAAATATTTTCCATCCTTGTTTCTCTGTAGATGCATAAATTGGTATCTTGAGGGCAGCAATAATTCTGTTCAATCAATATGTAGTAATAAGTATTATTATGTCTGTAAAGCACTGATTATTTGTATTGTTTTGCTACTTAAATTGTAATATATTATCTGAATTGAACTGAATTTAGTTGATCAAACTATTTTTCAAATACTACACCATGTATTATAGAATTCTGTGTTACAGGAGATCTGCATATTTGTATTCAAGTGCCGACTAGATTCTCATCTGCTTCTCTTAATGTTTTATTGAGAGAGGTGGATGAGAATCTAGTCGGCATGTGATTGCAAGTATGCAAATTGCATGTTTCCCATCACAAGTCCACTTATTCATACTGGGAATCTAGAAATTTGTGTAGAGCCGAGAAAATCCCTTTGATATACTTTTAAAAAGTAACCATCATAAATCAGCAAATAACTACATATTTAGCTGTTCTTGTAACTGGACCAACTCGTACAATACAGTGTACAGATTATTTACGGTGATAGATAAATTGTTTCAAAAAACAATTGCTTGAATTTCTTTTTCTCCTTCTAAACCTATAAAAAAAAATTATACTAATGTAACATACATGTTTGGCAAAATGACACATACAAAAAACTACCGATTGTCTCGTAAAAATCAAGACCTCCTATAAATAAGATCACATAATAAAAAAAAATGTGTGGCCATCTGAACATGTGTATCATAACACATGTAAAAAAAAAAAAACAATTAAATGTTTATCTGTGTATTTTACATATGTTTATGTGAAAGTGTGTAGTATGTATATGCATGCATAACGTAAAAATGTGCCAGTAATGCATTAAAATATAATACATTATAACATATTGTAATAATAAGCATGAATTTATTTTATATATGTGTGCCTTATGTGAATATGCACATAAATGTGCACTGTACAACGCGTTCCAAATTATTATGCAGATTGAACTTAAGTGTCATAAAAATGTAATTTTTTTTTTTGCAAATAAACTCATGGATGGTATTGTGTCTCAGGGATCTTTGGATCACTTAAATCAATATCGAACACCTGTGATAATTAATTTGCGTCAACCCAATTAAAGAAAAACTATTTAAGAAGGACGTTCCACGTTATTCAGCAGGCCACAGGTTTCAAGCAATATGTTGAAAGGAAAAGGATCTCTCTGCTGCTGAAAAGTGTCAAATAGTTCAATACCTTGGACAAGGTATAAAAACATTACATATTTCAAGAATACTTAAGCATGATCATCATACTGTGAATAGATTTGTAAAGAAAAAAGTATTTTTTCAGCTCACCATTAGATGAATTCCTATGGCTTCCAATGGCTTTGGGTGTGGACTCCAGGATGGTGCTCGGATAAAGCGGCTGTGGTAATCAACAAAAAACAGGAATCCAGCAACAGACATCCAAATGAGAATCTGAATGTGTGTTAAAACTTCATGTTTATTAGAATTCCTTTAAAATAATATTGTTAAAATTGTAGATCCAGAGGATTACGCGTTTCGAACAAAAATAACCATGTCTTGTGATGAGTACAAAATCAGGGTTAAATAAAAAAAAAGGAGAGGAAAGGGAATAAGGTGAGCAATTAATCATGTAGATGAGACAATTATGCTAATAAGCCAAACAAATGTCATAGGTGCAAAAAGCATTAATTCAATAATAATACGTGATATCCGTTTTCTTATTCAACCAGAAGGAACTCTGCAATTAAACTTAAAAATTTATTGTGCTTCTCTAAAATGCAATACTTTATCTCTATCCCCGCCTCGATCACTGGTGAGAACCTCCTCCAATGCATGAACACGAAAAAAGTCCAAACAACCTCCATGGACAGACAGAAAATGGTAAGATGCTCCTGATAGAGCTCTTGTTGTAACATTTGCAGCATCATACATATGTTCTGCAATTCTGGTCCTAAGAGGTCGTGTGTAGAGTTGAGCCACCCCCGTAGTGTTCGAGTTCGGTTCGGTTCGTCGAACACCCGAATGTTCGCCGAACTGTTCGTCGAACTGTTCGTCGAACACCTTCGAACACAGTTAAAGCCAATGGCAGGCAAACAAAAACACATACACTACTCAAAAAAATAAAGGGAACACTTAAACAACAGAATATAACTCCAAGTAAATTAAACTTCTGTGAAATCAAATTGTCCACTTAGGAAGCAACATTGATTGACAATCAATTGCACATGCTGTTGTGCAAATGGAATAGACAATAGATGGAAATTATTGGCAATTATCAAGACACCCTCAATAAAGGAGTGGTTCTGCAGGTGGGGACCACAGACAACATGCAACATGCTTCAGCATGACCGGTTTGGCAGTTGGTCAGTTATGGTGTGGGGTGGCATTTCTTTGGAGGGCCGCACAGCCCTCCATGTGCTCGCCGGAGGTAGCCTGACTGCCATTAGGTACCAAGATGAGATCTGCAGACCCCTTGTGAGACCATATGCTGGTGCAGTTGGCCCTGGGTTCCTCCTAATGCAGGACAATGCCAGACCTCATGTGGCTGGAGTGTGTCAGCAGTTCCTGCAAGATGAAGGCATTGAAGCTATGGACTGGCCCACCCATTCCCCAGACCTGAATCCGATCGAGCACATCTGGGACATCATATCTCGCTCCATGAACCAACGTCACATTGCACCATAGACTGTCCAGGAGTTGGCGGATGCTTTAGTCCAGGTCTGGGAGGAGATCCCACAGGAGACCATCCGCAACCTCATCAGGAGCATGCCCAGGCATTGTAGGGAGGTCACACAGGCACGTGGAGGCCACACACAATACTGAGCCTCATTTTGACTTGTTTTAAGGACATTACATCAAAGTTGGATCAGCCTGTAGTGTGTTTTTCCACTTTAATTTTGGGGGTGACTCCAAATCCAGGCCTCCATTGGTTAATAAATTTGATTTCCAATGATCATTTTTGTGTGATTTTGTTGTCAGCACATTCAACTTTGTACATAACAAAGTATTCAATGAGAATATTTCATTAATTCTGATCTAGGATGTGTTATTTGAGTGTTCCCTTTATTTTTTTGAGCAGTGTAGAAACACATAGAAAACACCTTCAAAGGTGTCCAAAACCTGACAAACTGCTCAGAAGACACAACTAACATATGGAAAAGTGACAAGTACATATAGTTATGCGAAAAGAAAAGAGGTGGAGGAGTAAAAGGAGGGGGAGACACAGATATAGGCATGTCATGCCCTTCTAAAACCAAAAAAGTGCGAAGCTGACACGGCCAGTCCGTTCCTGCCCGTGCGACCTCCGTGTCGCCGGGTTTGTGCCAGAGCTGCGGTGGACCCTGACGGCCAGCCCCCCTCTCCCAATACTGGTGCCTGTCCGCTGGTGGGTCGAGCGAGCCCCCCTGCGGTGGAGGCAGGTCTAAGCTTTTTAATTTAAATTGTCTCTGTAATTTGAATGAGTACACTTTAAATCCTTTTACAAGGATCTATTGGAGGGCAAGTCTCATGCCAGCAGCCACGGTAGCAGGAAGTGGAGGAGGTGTGGCCTGTGTTCCTAGCTGAGTGAGAGCTGTGTGGAGGAGCTCCTGGGAAGCTCCAACTAGGACTTTTTTCTAAGCCCGACCCTTGCCTCTTCGTTTTCCCAGGACCGAGGCAGGGGTGTCGGGGGGTATCCCCGGGCTCCGGCCCTCCCGGTCTGGGCCGGGTGGGGTCGGAGGACTGAATATGGATCCATCGGAGGACTCTGTGAGGAGGTCTGGGAGGCTGTCCCAGCGTGAAACGGCTACGGTGAGCATGCCGGCATCGGCTAACAAGGTGACTGGCAAGCCCAAGGGAAGCAAGGGGAGTGCCCCATGGGCCGAGAGGGGCCCGGACGAGTCAGCGGAGGCTTTCTCCCAGCGGGTGGTGGAGATGTTGCGGTGCCGCGAAAAGGGGAAGGTGGCACTGGCGAAACTCCTGCTGGACTTGCGGCAGGCCAAGGTGCTATATAATGCAGCAGCCCAGAGGAAGCGCCCGGCGATCGCCACGCAAATCCAGAGGGTCAAGGATAGGATCGCCGAGGTGGAGCAGAGGCAGGCAGAAATAGAGAGGGCTGCGGGTCCCTTTCTGGAGAAATTCTCTAATGATCGGCGGTTCTCGGGCCAGGAGGGGTTAACCACGCAGCAAGGAAGGGGGGCGTGTGAAGGGGGCCTGCCGGCCAGTGAAGGCACTCCCAGGACTACGCATGGCAGCCAGGAGCCTGGAAAGGAACGTTTGTCTGGAGCCACGCCCCCTGTCCCACCCACCACAGCTCTGGGTGCTGCCCCGGGGGTTACCCCAGCCGTGGAGGAGGAGAAGGTGGGGGGTGGAGGAAGTGGCGCGCTGTTAGTGCGAGCAGAGGATAGTGTGGGTGCGGGCACAAAGGCCGGGGGATCGCGGTCCGGGGCTCCGCCCCTTGCCCCACCCACCTCAGCGCTCGGCGTGGCCACCATGAGAGACACACGTAGAACTGCAGAGCCCAGCGGCACCCGGTCTGCCGGCCCGCCCCTAGCCCCGCCCACCTTGGCAATCGGCGTGGCCACCATGCGAGACACACGTGGAACTGCAGAGCCCAGCGGCACCCGGTCTGCCAGCCCGCCCCTAGCCCCGCCCACCTCGGCGCTCAGCGCGGCCACCATGAGAGGCACACGTGGAACTACCGAGCCCAGCGGGCCCCAGTCTGCCAACCCGCCCCAAGCCCCGCCCACCTCGACATTCGGCGTGGCCACCATGAGAGAGACACGTGGAACTGCAGAGCCCAGCGGCACCCGGTCTACCAGTCCGCCCCTAGCCCCGCCCACCTCGGCACTCAGCGCGGCCACCATGAGAGGCACACATGGAACTACCGAGCCCAGCGGCCCCCAGTCTGCCAACCCGCCCCAAGCCCCGCCCACCTCAGCGCTCGGCGCAGCTACCATGAGAGCCGCGAGTGGAACTGCAGAGCCCAGCAGTTCCCGGTCTGCTGGTCCGCCTCTAGTCCTGCCCACCGCAGCTCTCTGCACTGCCTCTGTACAGTCTGTGGGCGGAGGGAAGGAGGGAGGCAGGAGGGACATGAAAGAAAAAGCAGCAAGCAATGCTTATAGTACCAGAAGGCTCAGCAAGCCTTGCGCCAGTGCCCCACCCCTCGTCCTGCCCACCACAGCACCTGGAGTTACCCAGAAGAAACCTGCGGCTGGGAGGGAGGCAGCAGGGAAAACAGCAGGGAAGACAGAGACGGATCCAGGAACAGTGTCCCAGGAGGTGGCAGTAACCCCGGTCGAGCAGCCTGCCGGCGTTACTGGGGAGCCTCCTAAATCTTCCGGTCTGCGTCCTGAGCAGGTGGCGCTGCCTGCCTCCAGCACATCAGAGGAGGAGGACATGGAGGCGTCTTCGGGGTCCGGGGGGCTCATGGCGGCCATCCGGTTGCTGGAGTCCCCGGTGAACCTCCAGCATTTTTGTTTCGGGGACGAAGATCCGGGACCTGGAAAGAAGAAGGGGCGCAAGAAGAAGGCACAGGAGACGGTGAGTATGCGTTACGTGTTTAATGATGATACTGATGCTGCTGCTGTCTCCTGTGTAACCCCCACCGGTCAAGGGCGCCCGAATCATGAAGTTGGTCCTCGGTGCAGGTCCGGTGGGGAGAGTAAAGGCAAATGTAAGGCGAGTGGTGATGGTGTGGCGATCCCTACGGAGGACAGTAGGGATGGCAAAGGGTCATCGCTGGCAGTGGCGCCAGACATATTCAGTGTGGTGGAGTTCCCGTCTCTGTCTCCCATGGCCTCTGGGTCTCGGGCAGAGGAAGGTGGGGGTTGTGGCGGTGGAGCCGGAGCAGCTTTTTCAGAGATCTTGGCTGAGGTCCGGAGGATGGTGGGGGAGGAGAGAGACACTGCTTCCATATCTGGCCAGAGGGTTGAGGGGCCGCATGCTGGGGACAAGGCTGCCGGGGGTAAACCGGCTGGGGTGTCTGCACCTGTGAGGTTGGTAAAACCCGGCGCCCAAAATCCCGGCCCCTGTGATACCCAGCGCATGAATATTAGAGGGTCCAAGGTGGCAGAGGGGGAGAAGGGGAGTAAGGACAATGCTGCGGATGTGGTGAGTGTCCTGAAACCCCCCCCCAGTGATGCCAGGACCTTGGGTAAAGCGGTTAGTACCCCACCTGTTCTGGCTAGCATGGATGGGGTGCATGAGGTGGGGATGAATGGGGTACATGAAGGAGGTGAGGATGGAGGTGAGGATGCAGGTATGGAAGTGGTGAGTGGTGCGGCTGGTGGTGATGGTAGTGGTGCAGGGGCGGTAGGTGAGGCTGTGAGGCAGAGTGTGAGTGTGAATGAGGGGCCAAGTGTGAGGCCAAGGAATCCCAGTTCGTTGGCGGCCTCGTTAGAGGGCGGTTCACATGTCCGCACCTTTGCGGCGGCCGCTGCCGCGGGTAGTGGAGGGTCCTTGTCAGGGGACACTGGGCAGGGTTACTTGCAATGGCGTCTCCTGGACGCCCTGAAGAGGGGAGAGCAGTCCATTACAGTGGAGGGTAGGGAGGTAGATTTATCGTTCTGGATAGACCGACATGGTCTGTCCGCCTTCCGAGAGTTAGGGGCAGAGAACGTTACGTGGTCTCTGCCGACAGCAGGGCAGGGTGGCGTCCGTAGGAATGTGGTCCGTCTCCGGTGGGAAGGCAATGAAACTTGCCCCTCTAGGGACAAGGTGGTGGAGCTTTTCCTGGGGATGGGCTTCAGGGCTGATGACATCTATGCCCTGATTCATCCCTATGGTGCCACCTTTTTCGACGTCAGCTTTGTGAGATCGGAGGGCCTAGAGCTCTTCTGGTCTCAGTATGAGCTGGCTCGGATTTGCCCTGAATGGCGAGGGTTTATAGTCCAGGCTATCTCTCGCCAAAACTCAGTGAAGAAAGTGACCGTGCTCACCAGTAACGAGTCACTTTCTGAGATGGACATCATGACCTGGCTGAGCAGGTATGGGGAGGTGGTCCAGATTCCCAAAAAGAATCTGGACAAGCATGGCATCTGGTCAGGGGCCTGGACCTTTATGGTAAAACTGAAGGTCTCGGGTTACTCGGTTACCCACATTCCCACTTCAACATTCTTGGGAAGGGACTGAATCCTGATCTTTTACCAGGGGCAGCCGAAGTTGTGCCACAGGTGCGGCAGCCCCTCTCACTTCAGCGCGGGGTGTAAGGTGGAGAAGTGCGCAATGTGTGGAGGGGTGGGTCATCTGGCCGCAACCTGTAGGGACATTCGGTGTAACCTGTGTGGTGTCTTGGGACACCCGTTTAGTCGCTGTCCGCGCTCCTATGCCAATGTTGGCCTGAATCCGGGAGGTGCTGGTAGGGAGGAGGCGAGGACCAGACCAGCCGGTGAAGGGACTAGCGGCGGCGTAGGAAGTAAGGGACCGGTGAGGAGCAGAACTCCCCCTGAGGCGGGAGGGAAAGAGCAGCGTCCGAGGAGAGTGGTGGAGAGGGACCAGGGGATTATGTCCCTGCCTCTGGTCCCTAGTTCGGGGGAGCTTGCAGCTGAGGTCCCGGACAGTGAGATAGACGAAGAGGTCAGGAGGATGGTCAGGGAGGATGGGGCCACCTCTCCCTTATCCTCATCCAGCGAAGGTGTGGATGAGGGGGGGAATGAAGAGTGGCAACAGCAAAAGAAAAGGGAGAAGAAAAGGGTGAGGAAGAAGGGTAACTCGAAGGAGAAGGCAACCCGGGGCCAGGTGCCAAAGGAAGGCTCTTCCTCCCTTCCTCCGGTGGAGCTCTCCAACCAGTACCAGGCCCTAAGCGAGTCTCCCTTGTCTTCAGATGGGGGGGAGGAGGGGGGTCTGGTGCTGGGGGTTGCGGACAAGGATGTAGGGGCTAAAGGGGGCGCCAGGCCCTCAACATCGGGGGTTGGGGAAACCGGGCCTCTGGTGGGGGGGGTCGACCCAGGGCCTCCTGACAAGGGCAAGGGTGCGCCTGAAACAGTTGTGCCCGTTAAAGTTGTGTGTGGAACAGCAGGTATGGATGTGTCGGTGTGCCTGAAACGTGCTATATCGTCCTCTGAGGAGGAAAATGGAGCACATGTAAAGGGTAAGGTGGGTGGGAAGAAGGTCGCTGTCCAACCTGATCACTCATGATGGCGACACTCACCCCGTTGACGCTGGCGACCATTAATGTTGCCAGCATAAAGTCTGATGCGGCTAGGTTCACGGCCTTCCATTTTCTCGGCCAGCTTGATGCCGACATTTTGTTTTTGCAGGAGACCAGGTTGGTCGATCTCACGTCCCTTAAAAAAGCTAAGAGGGAGTGGGTACACGGGCCTTCCTATTGGTCTCTTGCGGCTGAGCCGTATAGCGGTGTGGCGGTCCTTTTCAAGACCGCAGATGTAGTATGCCGACGGGTTATTGAGTTGGAAATGGGGAGGTGCTTGATCTTGGATGTGTTCATAAGGAGACAAGAGCTTCGGCTCATAAACATCTATGGTCCCCAGACTAAGTGGGACCGCAAGTGTCTCTTTATGAGTATTAAACCCTTTTTGTTTTGTAGCCGACTGGTGGTCTTTGGAGGGGACTTCAACAATGTCTCGAGGCCCCAAGACAGAGGAGGTTCCAGAGACCGGTTGGCCTACGACAGCGTCGCCTTGAATAGCATAGTTAGTGAGGCTCGCCTAGTGGATGTCCACATCCGGAACACCACGGGCCACGCGGGTTACACTTATTTCAGAGGTAGTCAGACTAGGTCTAGAATAGACAGGTTTTATTTGAAGGAGGAGGCAGTCTCTTCACCTTTATCGGTGGTAGAGGTTGAATTCTCCGACCACTGCCTGATTATGTTTTCTCTGAATGTTACAGAGACTCCTCGGATGGGAAGAGGTTTTTGGAAGCTGAATTCGTCACTCCTGAAGGAAGCAGCTGTAAGACAGTCCTTTGAGGATTTCTTTCAAAGTCAGGTACCGCTACTGGGCCTTGGTAACACTAAGTCAGAGTGGTGGGAGATCTTCAAACATCGGGTGGCGAGATTCTTCCGCCAGCTTTCTAACCTCAGAAGCCTGAACAGGGATCTCCTGTATCGGGGCCTGAGGAGGAAACTCGAGGAACTTGTCTCGACTGGGGGTGGCCGTGAGGACATCACCAGGGTGAAAGCCTTACTCAAGAGATGTCAGTATGATAGACACACATCTTTGGTTTTTGAGAGGGACTTCGAGAAGTATCGCTCACCCGACCCCTACAGAAACTGCAAGATGTCAGTGAGTAGTAAGATAGTGGCGGGTCTGAGGGACAGTACAGGATCCCTGACCAGGTCCAGGTCAGGGATCTTGGAGGTCGTCAGATCCTTTTACTCACATCTCTTGGGGAGGAGGGAGCTGGATCGAGATGAGACGTCGGCTTTCCTGGCTGAGGCCATTCCTGAATCAGGGGTAGACCCCTCGCTCGATGTCTTGGTGGATGAGATCAAAGAAGAGGAAGTTAGACTGGCGATTGACGGGCTCCAGCTCAAAAAATCACCAGGTCCGGACGGCTTAACGTCGGAGTTCTACAAGACCTTTAAGGACCTTTTGGTCCCCTTATTGACTCAGGTTTTTAATGAGTGTCTCTCCTCGGGCACTCTTCCGAGATCAATGAGGAGGTCAGCTTTGATCCTTCTTTCTAAGGGAAAGGATCCGTCGCACATTGAGAACTGGAGGCCCATAGCGCTTCTCAATGTGGACAGGAAGGTTTTGGCTAAAGTACTCTTTAATAGGTTGGTGAAGTTTGCGCCACGGCTCCTTTCTGAGTCCCAGCACTGCTGTGTTCCTGGCCGTAGCACTTTTAGTGCTGTTCTCGGTGTCCGGGAGGCTGTGGAACAGGGTAGGGCTGGCCTCTGGAAGGGGTATCTGCTGTCCTTGGATCAGGCCAAAGCCTTTGACCGGGTTGATCACGAGTACCTGTGGTCCACTCTTCTGAGGTATGGTCTGCCAGGGAGGTTCGTGGACTGGCTGAAGACATTGTACAGAGGGGCGGAGAGTTTCCCACTTGTGAATGGTTGGATTGGACAGGCCTTTGCGGTGGGCTCCGGCGTTCGTCAGGGATGTCCTCTCAGTCCCCTGCTGTATGTGTTCGCGATTGATCCCTTCATAAGGAGGGTGGATCGTGGACCAATAGCGGGGGTGAGGATGGACCAGGCGGGCGAACGGGAGGCCGCCCTGAAGGTAGTGGCCTATGCTGATGATGTTTCTGTTTTTGTCTCCTCAAAAGAGGAGGTGCGGGCAGTGATGTCTGAGGTGGAGGGCTACTCCAGGGCCTCTGGTTCCATTGTCAATCGGAGCAAGTGTGGGAGTCTTTGGCTGGGGGGAGGAGATCCCAGGTTTGATCTCCCGGACACCCTCCCAGAGCCCCAAGAGTATGCCAAGATCCTAGGCGTTGAATTTGGCCAGGGTGATTACCCAACCAAAAACTGGGAAAGTAGACTTAAAACTGCCGCCCAGAGAGTGGACCAGTGGAAGGGTTGGTCTTTGACCCTGAGGGAAAGGGTGAGCTTGTGCAAAGGTTTCCTGCTCCCATTGTTAATGTATCTAGGCAGCATTTGCATTTTGCCAGAGCCTCTCTGGACGCGGGTCTATGGCCTGTTTTTCCAACTGTTATGGGGAAACAGGCTGAACCTAGTCAAGCGGGAGGTTACTTACCGTACGAGGAGACTAGGGGGGTTGAATATGGTCAACCCCGTGGTGTTCTTGGTTTGCACCTTTCTTAAGCTAAATATATCAAACCTCTGGAAAGAGAGGGCTCCTCTGTGGGTATTCTCCTGTAGGGGATGGTTGCAGTCCTTCTTCCAGGATTGGGAGACAGGAGGGCGTGTGAAGGATCTTCGCACACCGCACGGGCATCTCCCGGCTTATGTTACCCCGGTTTTGAAAGTAATACGCCGGTGGGGTTTGGGAGTGTGGGAGGTGAGGACTCTCACGAGGAAACTTCTCGAGGGGAGGATCTTATCGACCCATTTTCAAAAGCCACTGGCACTCAGGGACTGCCCAAGTCGGGATCTGGAGGTGGGGTTGCGTCTTTTAAATTCAAAACGGATCCCCGCGAAGTATTGGGACTTGACTTGGCGCTGCTTTCAGGGTAAGCTGTATGTGAGGGACAACTTGAAGTACAGGAACTCCGAGGATAGGAATTGTCCTCGTGAGAGTTGTGCTGACACGCTTGAGAGCATGGAGCACTTCCTGCTTCAGTGTCCCTTTAATGCAGAGGTATGCAACAGGGTGGGCGCTTCCATTGACTGGCCTAGGCTGGCGGGCCTCTCCTACGCTGAGTGGGCCTATGGAGCATTCAGAGACCTTGGTGGACGGGACCAGTGCACTCTTTTTCTAGTTAGCCTAGTGGTTAGGTTTTTCACATGGAATGCACGGTGTTTAGTGTCGACGGGCAGTAAAATCCTCCCAGTGGGTGAGGTATGTAGCAACATCCTTGGTGACCTGGTGAAGATGCGCTCCTTGGAGTATGAAAGGCTGGGTGCATCGGGGGCCTCCCGTCTCTGGAGGGGTTTCTCCTTCCAGGTGCCTTAGTTCTGGATTGCTCCAAGCCTCCTGGTGGTGGGCTAAGTTCTCACCGTAGCTTTTTGTTTTGAGAATGGTATCATGAAAAGGGTTTACAAGCACCGAACCGGTGCGGATGGTATTTTTGTTATTGTTCTTGTTGTTATTATTATTGTTGTCTTATTGTTCTTTTACTTTGGGGGTTAGTTAGGTGGGGTGGGGGTTTTGAGGGGGGTTAAGCATGAACTTGGACTGGCCCGGGCCCAAAACTGTCGGGGTTCGCCCTAAGTCCGGAAGGACTTTTTCGGAACTTAGAGGCCGGTTCGGGTTGGGGGTATAGTGAGAGTTGGGGTAGTGTATGTGTTATTATGTGTTACTCATGATTTAAGTGTTGTGTGTTATTTCATATGGTTTATGTGGTTTATATTTTGTTATATGTATTTTGCTTCTGCATCTCTGGTTTTTGTTACGGCAGAATCAGGTGTAAGTGTGGAGGAAGTTTGAGGTATGTTTGGATAGGCTGTGGTTGTATGGTGGTTGTCAGGCAGGTGGGGTCCCTTGTATATACATTGTTTATGTATCGGTTATATTGCTGGAAATTGTTTTCGTTACTTGTACTAGTTTGTGTTCTTACATTTATAATAAAATAGAGTTCCAGCTCCAGTAGCGTCCACTAAAGCTGCTGCAGTTAAAAAGATTTTATAAGGATCGAGCTTGGCGGTCCACCGCAAGGCGTCCTACCGCCAGTCCCAGCCCCTGTGCCTTGGGGTGCCTCCCCGATGCTCTTCACTGATTGTCCCGGGGGCCCAAAGCATTTCCTTTGAAAAAATTAAGTGTCCAAACTACAGGTGGTGTAGCTTGCTTAACAGGTGGGATAATCCGCTGACTAGCAGACACTGCTACTAGACTCTCGTTGGATGCTGAGAAAGCATTCCATAGAGTCTCCTGGCACGCCATATATTATTCTCTTAAAAAGCTTGGGGTAGGGGTCTAGGGGACCCTTTTATAGCCAAAATCATGGCCCTGTATCGCAATCCATCAGCTAGGCTGAAGATAAATGGAACATTTTCATCACCTTTCATAATCACCAATGGGACAAGGCA
Source organism: Phyllobates terribilis (assembly GCF_046119375.1). NCBI lineage: Eukaryota > Metazoa > Chordata > Amphibia > Anura > Dendrobatidae > Phyllobates > Phyllobates terribilis. The sequence goes on from NW_027362761.1 coordinate 250,285,560, forward strand.
GGGATGTCCTCTGTCCCCTCTCTTATACATCCTAGTGATGGAACACCTGCTCTCATCAATTCGCGATAACCCCAATATTAGGTGGATTGAGGTGGGAGGAACCGAGTACAAGTGCTCTGCATTTGCTGATGATGTCCTAGTATATATCACTCAATCACATATATCCATCCCTGGATGGATCCCTAGATCACTTTGTTACATGGTCAAATTTTAAAATCAATGCAGCGAAGTCTGAGGCCCTCGATGTCTCCCTCCCCAAATCCATACAGGATTCCATCCAGTCCAACTTTCCCTTTGCCTGGCCCTCACAGGGTATCAAATACTTAGGAATTCGTATTCATAGAGACCTCTCCCGTCTATTTTATCTTAATTTTGGGCCCTTTATTGAACAACTCCATAAAGATCTTACTTCTTGGACGGTGAAGGATTTTTCCTGGTTCGGCAGAATAAGTATACTAAAAATGAACGTCCTACCTAAACTCTTATACCTCTTCCAAACCATTCCCATGGTAATTTCCTCAAATTTTTGGAAAAGACTACGCAGTAGCTTTTAGTCTCCCCAGGATGACACAGGTGGGGCAGATGGTGGTTGTCCCGGCCCGCTAGGCCGCATTGTAGCACAGTGAGCTTCGCACTGCAACTTATGCTTCATATCCATGTGATGGTTCATGCATGAAGTGCTCAAACTATGGATTTTTTGGCCTCTACTTAGTTTTTGGTGACAAATGTTACAGATAACACGAGTTGGGTCATCCTTAGCGATCTGAAAAAATGCACAGGCTATGCAAGGTTTAGAGCCCATGTGTCTCTGCTACTAGCAATACTATCAAATGATTGGCTGTGTTAGATGCAGAGCGTCTGGGTTTGGTTGGGGGTCGCCACAGTCTGCCTAGGCTAGATGCAGTTAAAAATTCTCATTAGATACACAGGCGGTGCAGCTTGCTTCGCAGCTGGGCTAATACGCTCAAAGTATTGGTAGACTCTGTACTAAATAATGAAGGATTCACTGACTGTGGTGGCCCCTCCGTGGGTCGTGGCGATTGGTGGAGATTTGGTGGATGATTATAGGAGAAAGCTCCTTAATAGAGAAAGTTGGTGGATTTATACTTTAAATACACATGTACCAGCGGGTTTAAACATCAGACATGATTTGATGTATCATTATGAGTGATCATTTATAGATTATTATTATATATGTTCCTTTTTTCTTCTTTTCTTTTTCTTTTTGATTATTTACATTTATATGCATTGTTTCTATGCTATACGATTTTAACATGGTATGTGTGTTTAAATTTCTGATTAACTCAGCCTTGAACAGGTGCATAGCAGGACATGACATATAAATACCACTTCCTTGCTGTTTTTTTGCTTTGCAATGATTAAGAACTCGTATATATATTGTGCAGAAAGAAGGGTGAAAGTCCACCCAGTCGGGAGGAAATTGGAGTTTCATAACACATATTTGAACTGGAGAGGTATTAGAGGCCTGCAATGGCCACAGGTACTAATGGAGGTAATCAAGGTAGGGAGAGAGGCAAGAGGTCCGGTCATCTTAGTTATACAGGCCAGGGGAAACGACATAGCTTATCACAAGAGCGCATAACTAATGGCAATAATGAAACTAGACACTGAGCGCTTCAGAGAATTTTTCACAAAACTAACTATAGTATGGTCAGAGATTGTGCCGAGAACGGTATGGCAAGGTGCGTGAGACATCACGGCCATCGAACGGACAAGGCAGGTAATAAATATTCGGATGGCAAAATTTATAAGAGACAGAGGCTGTGTAGTGATACGACACCGACAACTGGAAGGAGATAAAGCAGGCCTCATACGGCCCGACGGTGTTCACTTAATGGATATTGGACTGGACATATTCCTGTCAGGACTCCAGGACGGAGTGGAACAAGCGTTAAGAGTGATGGATGGGGGTCAGAGTCCTGCATACGAGTAAGCAGGATCCTCCGTGGCCTGGAAATAGAAAGGACATGCTGGAGAGTTACACTTGTTGGCCAACTTGCCGTTGTGGAGACTGGAGACACAGGGCATGCTGCAACAAGCTGAATTATTTTAGAAATAAAATGCATTTCTAATGGAATGAGAATAAACAGTTAATAAAGCTGTGACCGATCCTCACCCATCCAGTTGTAAGAGTTACATGATTGTATTGTCAATGAAAGGGGGGCGTTAGGGGGCTGAGCGTCTGGGTTTGGTTAGGGGTCCCCACAGTCTGCCTGGGCTAGATGCATTTAAAAATCATTATTAGATACACAGGCGGTGCAGCTTGCTTCGCAGCTGGGTTACTACGCTGACTAGCAGACACTGAAGCTTTGGAGCAGACCTCTGAGTAAACAGCTCTTTAGACTCAACCATCTGTGTTACCCCAAGCCATACTGTATGTATTTTCTTACGGTTAAAGGGGGGGGGGGACCCAGCCCACCTCTAATTGACGATGACAACGTCACGTAAAACAAAGCAAGGGGACTCCAAAAAGAGTCTCCATTTTTTACAAAAATTTGTGGCACAGACACCACTTAAGTGGCATCAATTGCCCCAGAGTTGCTTAAAACGGTTGGTTAGAATGAGTACCACACAATGCTACTATGCCCAAAATTATTTTCCAGACAAGATGCAGCTAAAAATTATTAGTAATTTGCAACCTGGTGGAGCTTAGTATAGATGGCATAATAGAATGAGTACCGCACACTGCTACAGGCCCAAAATTATTTTCCAGACAAGATGCAGCTAAAAATTATTAGTAATTTGAAAGCTTAAAACGGTTGGTGAGGTGATTTTACGAAATCCTCAAGCTTTTACTCTCCCCAGGATGACACAGGGGTAGAAAAGTCCTTGCGGGTCCATGATTTGTTCATCTTTATGAACGTGACTCTGTCTACATTCTCAGTGGACAGCCGCGTGCGCTTATCTGTCAGCACACCACCAGCAGCGCTGAACACACGTTCAGAGAGAACGCTGGATGCGGGGCATGACAAGATCTCCAAGGCGTAAGTGGCGAGCTCCGGCCCTTTATCCAGATTGGAAGCCCAAAAAGAGCAAGGGTCCAGTGACACAGTCATGGCTTCGATGTTTACTTGGAGATACTCCTGTACCATCGTCTCTAGGCGTTGACTATGTGTCAGACTTCTTGTCTCCTGTGGCCTTGCAAAGGATGGGCTAAAAAAGCTGTGAAATGATTCCGCAAAATTGCTGTTACCAGCAGATACTGTGTTTCTGTTACGGTTTGAGTGCTGAACACTCGACAGTCCCATGGTTGGCAAGTTAGAACTGTGAGATTCACTACATGCACCACTGGTGTTTTGTGGAAAAACACATGTAAGATTCTGCAACAGTCTCTGCTGATACTCCTGCATGCGTAAATCCCTTTCTATGGCAGGAATTATTTAGGCAAATTTACTTTTGTACCGGGGATCTAAGAGTGTGGCAACCCAGTAGTCAGGATTATTTCGAATTCTGACAATTCGAGGGTCATGTTGCAGGTAGTGCAGCAAGAAGGCACTCATGTGTCTTGCGCATCCAGGAGCACCAAGTCCCTGTTGTGTTGGTGGCGAGGTAACAATCATGCTTCCTTCCTCTGCCCTCTCCCCCCAACCTCGCATAACAGAAATGTGATCAAGGTCTCCCTCATCTGATGAGTCTTCCATCAGTTCGTCCTCCACTTCTTCCAGGGCTCCTGCACCTTCCTCACTAGTTTGGCTGCTACCATGCGCCCTGGTAAATCCATCTCCCCCACCCTCACATGCCTGCCGCCTTGATGCTGCCGACCATCTGAACCTTGCAGATGTAAGCCCTTCCATATACAACTCCTCCTCCTTTACTTCCTCCACCTCCTCTTGTGCCACCACCTGACTCCGAATTCTGCTTAACATGTGCTCCAGCATGTAAATCACCGGAATAGTCATGCTGATAATGGCATCGTCAGCACTAAACATCTTCGTCGCCATTTCAAAACTGTGCAAAAGGGTGCATAGGTCCATGATCTGAGACCACTCCTCCAGCGTGATTTGCCCCACTTCTGGATCCCGTTGGCCCAGGCTATACGTTAGAACGTATTGCACCAGGGCTTGTCGATGCTGCCACAGTTGCTGCAACATGTGCAGAGTTTAATTCCACCGGGTAGGCACATCGTATTTTAGCCGGTGAAGTGGCAGGCCCAACGACTTCTGTAGAGATGTAAGTCGCTGAGCTGCGGGATGAGAATGGCGGTAGTGAGCACACAGCGACCGTGCCCTCTGCAGAAGGCCATCTAGTCCGGGATAGTGGGCTAAAAATTGCTGGACAACCAGGTTCAACACGTGAGCCATACAAGGCACGTGTGTGACATTGCCCCAGCGAAGGGCCACACCCAGGTTTTCAGCATTGTCGCACAGGGCCTTCCCTGGTTTCAGGTCCAGTGAAGACAACCATTCATGAAACTGGTTCTCCAGAGCTGACCACTACTCCTCAGCTGTGTGACTCATATTTCCCAGACATTTCAAAGTAAAAACCGCCTGATGACGTTGAGCCCTGCTGCCAGCATAGTAAGGAGGTGTGCAGGATCCCTTCTGCGCAGTTAGAAAGCGTGTGGCATGACCAGACAGGCTTTGGGTGCAGGTGGAGGACCGAGAGGAGGTTGAGGAGGCAGAAGCAGTGGAGGAACTTCGAGATAAAGAGGATTGATGCACAACTGGTGGGGACGGCAAGACTTGGACAGCAGCCCCTTGTCCTGCTGTCACCATAGTTACCCAGTGCCCAGTGAGCGACATGTAACGCCCCTGTCCATGCCTACTCGTCTGTGTCTGTGGTGAAATGCACCCTGTCACACACAGAGTTTCTCAAAGAAGCGGTGATGTTGTGTGCGACATGCTGGTGGAGCGCAGGTGTGTCACCCTTGCCTGGATGCCACAAGTATATTAAAGCTGTGTCTGAGAGCAAGGGGGAGGTTCTCTAGTCAGGGGAACATTAGCATGCAGTACCTCCCGTCTCATGCCAGTAGGGGGAGCAGGCTGCCCCTATAAAAGCTGGTGCTGGGGGCAGGGTTAGGGAGAACTGGATGACCTGTCTCAGGACTGAGACTTGTCCCAGAGCAGAGCAGGGACAGAAAGTTGTATTACACCTAAGAGGAAGTGTGGCAGGAGGAGAGCCAAAGCCAGAGACAAGAGGCGAAGTGAGCCTGTCTTGGCAGATAAAGGACTTAATTTACCAGACTTTGGTGTCTGAGGCTGGGAGGATTCCACATCCTACAGCAGATAACCAGTCCGCAGGGGACTGTATATTCCTTGGCCTAAGAAGCCTGGAGGCTCTGCCACAACCGAAGGGACCAGCAAAGCCGTACCAGGCTGGGAGCAGAAAGGAACCCACGTCGCAGGCCATACAGGCGAGAATGCACGGAGAGCTCGGAAACGTGGGTTGTTACCCTATAAGGAGGAGATAGCCAGAAGGAGCGCAGAGAGCACGGTGGGCCTACACCCTCAACCTAACCAGGGCCAATTTCCCCATTGCTCTCAGACATCCAGGTCCCCTCCTAGCCGGGACTGTTTGTGGGTCAGTTTACCTGTTCTAGTAAAGACCCTGGACTGCAACCTGTCGTCTGTGTGCTCCTTGCTCCTCCAGCACTATCAGCACTGGGACTCTCACCACCATCACTCCCACCATCCACTACACTGCCCTGGGGCCGCACTCTTCCCGTGGGGAGTTACACCATCCCAGCTGCATGCATCATCAGCCCCAGCCGTCTGCCTTGCAGTGGCGGTTCCTAATGACCGCAAATCCACGGGTGGCATAGTCGGACATAATCAACAGCACATAACGGACTACCATTGGTCTGACCACCCTGAGCCACGGAACCGGGTTGCCACTACTACCCCCCTCGTTCCCTACTGCCCAGATCCGAGTTGCCCACGGCCCAGGGGGGCGAGTCAGCTTTGGCGTAGTCAGCAGGATTGTAACCAACCCGCCACAAACGGGTATTACGTGCCTGAAAGAGACTGTACACGTGCCTGAAAAGAGGTTTCCCGCCATCCGGAGCCTTTTCCCGCCATTTCAAGCCGTCTCCCGCCATCTTCCATCGGTTCCCGCCATCTTCAGCCGTTTTCCCGCCATCGGACGCCATCTTCAGGACGCCGCGCGGGAAGAAGAGGGGCGTGGACGTCCAAACCGCGCGAGAACCGAAGCTCCGCCCAACGCACCGACGCTGCGCAAGGTCCTGGAAGGGAGAGAGAGCGACGCTGACGTCACCAGGACGCGACGCAAGGTCCTCGTCCAGAGCAGCACCAGCGGAGCCGCGGCCTACAGAAGAGGATCATCGGAAGGTAGGCCACGCTTAACTAGGGGGGAGGAAGATGTCGGACACGGAGGCGCCCACTACCACCAGCACAGCTGCAGCAGCGGTGATGCCATTTTCCCTGCCCTACATCCCTGGAGCGGCCTGGCTGCCTAAGTACTCAGGGGAGCCCCATGCCATAATTGACTTCAAGGAAAGGCTGTACAGTTTGTTCCAAGTCTACCCCCTGACAGAGGAACAGAAGGTCAGCATACTAACAGGGCAGTTAACTGGTGCAGCCCAAAGGGAGGTAAAATCATGGCCCACTGAGGAGAAAAGGACCGTGAAGGATATTCTGGCCCGACTGCGGGGTACCTTTGACACACGTACCTCCGCTGAAATTAAAATGAGGTTCTATGGATGTAAGCAGCGGGCACAGGACAGCATCAGAGACTATTCCCTAAATTTGCAGGAAGCCCTGAGGGCCATCCAACAAGCTGACCCTGGCAGCGTGCAGGATACGGATAAGCTCCTAACAGAACAGTTCATAGAAGGTCTGCTGTCTAGCGCCCACAGGACCCAGCTGTGCCTCATGTTCTTTCAGAACCCTGATCTGACCTTTGCCCAATTCAAGGACAGGGCCATAAGGGTGCTCCGTGAACCCGCAACAAGTGGCGCTATAAACCCCCGGCGCCCTGCTCTCACTTACCACCAGGAGGCGGCGCCCTCCTCTATGGACTCCGTGGGGGCTGATGCACAGGCCCTAAACCAAGCCCAGTCGAAAGATCTGCACCACAAAGTCCAGGAGCTGACCAGGAGCGTCGCGGCGTTGACCAGGACCGTCCAGGCGTTACAAGTGGACCCGTCAAGACCCATCGTGCTGGCTTCAAGTCCGGAGGATGTTCTGTGGTGTCGGCAGAGGAGGATCCCGTCGTTCCGAGGGAGGCCCACAGACCGCTACGCAGAGGATGGACAGCCCATTTGCCATCGATGCAACCAGCCCGGACACATTTCCAGGTACTGTAATTTAAACGGGTCCAACCTGGGGCAGAGGGCCAACCCCCAGGCATAAGATCACCAGGCCCTTACAATTGGCGTAATAAGTACGTTGGGGGGCGCCCGGTTTTACCCGTGGTGCTGGACTGTATCCCCATGAGCGCCTTGCTGGATACTGGGTCACAAGTAACCACTATCCCTTATGTACTTTTTAAGCAGTATTGGACTGATGCTGATATCACACGGTATCCAGACAGTAACTTGAGCATCATCGCCAGTAATGGCTTACCCGTGTCGCAGATGGGGTTCAAGGAGATGACCATTAAAATTGGTAAAGTTGAACTACCGGCACAGGGAGTAATTATTGTGGACATTGACCGTCGTGAGAGTCACCCTAAAATAACTGTGGGTACTAACGTGATTGAAAATTGTCTTTCAGAGGTAATTGTAATTCTACAACAGGAGGCGGTGAATGCTATTTCCAGCCAACAGAGAGTCCTCAACAAGGAGATAAAAGCCCTGATGAGACGGCAGCAGGTAGAACTGTCTGGTGGTGAGATCGGTAGCGTAAGACTGAGTGATCCGTTCCACATTTCCATGCCTCCCAAAAGCGAAATGATGATCTGGTGTCGGACTGCAATCGGGTTGAGAGGTAGAGACTACCAAGCCATGGTAGAACCCGTGTACTCAGACAGCAGGCCCACCATTTTGACAGCCCGGGGGGTGGTTGATGTCCGTCATGGGAGGGTGCCCGTTCGCATTCTCAACATTAGGGAGAGGGAGGTACACTTACCCAGGTACGCTACACTCGCCAAACTGTTTGTTGTCGAACACAAAGCTATCAGGGCCGTGGAACCCTTGCCTCCATCTCCACAGGCAGAGGGTAATGGCTCCCAGAAACAAAAGGAGGACTGGTGCCAGAAACTCCATGTGGGTGCTGACTCCACTCCCCTGCACCAAAAACAAGGATTCTACCAGGTGGTCCAGGAGTACGAGAGAATTTTTAGTAAGCACCCGCTAGACTTCGGCAGAGTAAAAGGGATAGAACACCATATCCCCACGGGGAGCCACCCACCAATAAAAGAGAGACACAGGCCTGTACCCCCTGCACATTATCAGAACGCCAAGGGTATGCTGCGGGAAATGAAAGAAGCTGGGGTCATTAGAGATAGCTGTAGCCCCTGGGCAGCCCCCCTGGTTCTGGTAAAAAAGAAAGACGGCACCATGAGAATGTGCGTGGACTATAGACAAATCAACCGTATCACCCACAAAGACGCATATCCGCTGCCTAGAATAGAGGAGTCTTTAGCCGCACTAAAATCAGCTAACTTCTTTTCTACTTTGGACCTTACTAGCGGGTACTGGCAGTTTCCTGTGGCAGAGGCTGACAAGGAGAAGACCGCCTTCACCACCCCGATGGGACTGAGTGAGTTCAACTGTATGCCCTTCGGGCTCTGCAACGCACCAGGGACCTTCCAGAGGCTGATGGAATGCTGTCTAGGGCACCGAAACTTTGAGACGGTCCTCCTTTACCTGGACGACGTAATCATCTATTCAAAGACCTACGAGGACCATCTAAAGCACCTGGCCGAGGTGTTAGAAGCCCTGGCAGGCTACGGCCTGAAGGTGAAACCACCGAAGTGTCACCTGCTGAAACCGAAGGTCCAGTACCTAGGGCACGTGGTAAGTGCGGAAGGAGTAGCTCCCGACCCTGACAAGGTCACGCCAATCAAGAGCTGGCCAAGCCCCTCGAACATCAAAGAGGTGAGACAGTTCCTCGGGTTGGTAGGCTACTACCGAAGGTTCATCCCCGGGTTCACTAAGATGGCAGCTCCTATGCAGGACCTCCTGATTGGACAGTCTAAGTCCCGAAGTCAAAAGCCACCATTCAAGTGGGATAAACCGGAAGAGGAGTCCTTCCGCCAGTTGAAGATGGCCCTCACAGGAGATGAGATCCTGGCCTACCCTGATTATGGCCAGCCTTTTATCCTTCACACAGACGCCAGTAATGTGGGACTGGGAGCCGTACTGTCCCAAAACCAACAGGGCAGAGAAAGGGTGATCGCGTACGCCAGCCGGAAGCTGAGGCCCACCGAGAGGAACCTGGAGAATTACAGCTCCTTTAAGCTAGAATTCTTGGCAGTGGTGTGGGCCGTAACGGAACGCTTCAAGTATTACCTGGCCTCCGCAAAGTTCACCGTGTACACGGACAACAACCCGTTGACACACCTGGGCAATGCGAGACTGTGTGCCCTGGAACAGCGGTGGATGGCCCGTCTCTCCAACTATGACTTCGTGATCAAGTACCGGGCAGGCAAAACCAATGCCAACGCTGACGCCCTATCGAGAATGCCTCACTTACCTGAAGGTGACGAAGACCCAGAAGAGCTGGAGGAGGTAGAACTCCCTGCGTTTCACCGGTATGGAGCCGCTCAATACTCCCACCGCGTGAAGGAGGAGGATCTAACAACCATGATGATCAATCCCCTACCTCATCACAGCTGGGCCGAGACCCAAGATAGTGACCCTGCCATCCACCTAGTGAAAGATCTGCTGACCCAGGAAGATGCCCGCATGGATCCGGATGCTCCAGAAGAAGCCAAGCAGCTATGGAAAGAGAAGAGCAAGCTGTTCCTCTACGAAAGCAAGCTGTGCAGAAGGATTGTCAACCCTCAGACGCACGAGCTGACCTGGTAAGTCGTGGTTCCAAGGCGGGATGCAGCTATGGTCCTGGGGGCTTACCATGACAGAGCAGGGCACTTCGGTTGGAAGAAACTGGAGTTCCTGCTAAGAGGACGGTTCTTTTGGGTCGGCATGAGAGGGGCTGTAGAGAAGTGGTGCAGAGACTGTGGCCCTTGTCACTAGTGTTGAGCCACCCCCGTAGTGTTCGAGTTCGGTTCGGTTCGTCGAACACCCGTGTGTTCGCCGAACTGTTCGTCGAACTGTTCGTCGAACACCTTCGAACACCGTTAAAACCAATGGCAGGCAAACAAAAACACATAGAAACACATAGAAAACACCTTCAAAGGTGTCCAAAAGCTGACAAACTGCTCAGAAGACATAACTAACACATGGAAAAGTGACAAGTACATATAGTCATGCGAAAATAAAAGAGGTGGAGGAGTAAAAGGAGGGGGAGACACAGATATAGGCATGTCATGCCCTTCTAAAATCCAAAAAGTGAGAAGCCGACACGGCCAGTCCGCTCCTGCCCGTGCCACCTCCGTGTCGCCGGGTTTGTGCCAGAGCCGCGGTGAACCCTGACGGCCAGCCCCCCTCTCCCAATACTGGTGCCTGTCCGCTGGTGGGTCGAGCGAGCCCCCCTGTGGTGGAGGCAGCTCTAAGCTTTTTAATTTAAATTGTCTCTCTAATTTGAATGAATACACTTTAAATCCATTTACAAGGATCTATTGGAGGGCAAGTCTCATGCCAGCAGCCGCGGTAATTCCAGCTCCAGTAGCGTCCACTAAAGCTGCTGCAGTTAAAAAGCTTTTATAAGGATCGAGCTCGGCTGTCCACCGCAAGGCATCCTACTGCCAGTCCCAGCCCCTATGCCTTGGGGTGCCTCCTGATGCTCTTCACTAAGTATCCCATGGTCCCGAAGCATTTCCTTTGAAAAAATTAAGTGTCTAAACTACAGGTGGTGCAGCTTGCTTAACAGCCGGGATAATCCGCTCACTAGCAGACACTGCTACTAGGCACAAAGTATTTCCTGGGCTAGATGCAGTTAAAAATTTGTAATTAGATACTCTCGTTGGATGCTGAGAAAGCATTCCATAGAGTCTCCTGGCACGCCATATATGATTCTCTTAAAAAGCTTGGGGTAGGGGTCTAGGGGACCCTTTTATAGCCAAAATCACGGCCCTTTATCGCAATACGTCACCTAGGCTGAAGATAAATGGAACTGTAGCACCCTGAGGGCTCGGTTGCTACAGACGTATTGCACCTCACCCAGAGGTGTGATATCTCACTCTCAGGTAAGGATGGAGTGTGGATCAGGACCCGACACCTGCATGCATTACACCACATTGCCGTGGGGCAGGGCGACCAATATGCCCCTGAGATGGGCACGACAGTCCCTGTCCCTGGCTGGAGTGGGGGGAGGGAACACTGAGGAAGGGGAACCCTGTAGTGCAGGAGCAGGGAGGAAGCAGTTCCTGGGTGCATTGAGAAGGGAGTATAAAAGGTGGGCACCATCTTAGTTCAGTGCAGAGAAGTCTGAGCAGAAGTGGCAGGGAGCAGGGGCTCTGCATGAGCTCTGCTCCGGAGGCGGGCCTAGTAACAGAGGCCCAGGCCTGGAAGAGGGAGAAGGAAGGAAGAGGAGCGGAGAAGGCTCCAGGAACGAGGAATGAAGGGATCCCAGGGGTGCGGACGGGCGAGTCGCCACCGCACGCCCGAATCCACCTGCGTGGAGGGGTCAGGCCAAAGGGGGAGACCGGTCCCCGAACTAGTGGAGGCAGGAAACGACCCTCAGCTAGAAACCGGAGGCTCTGACATTTTATGTGGCGCAGCCCCTCGCTACACCCGCTAGGAAGGCACCACATAGGGTCAGGGAAACTGGCGCCAAGTTTACCAAGAGGAGGCCCGAGGCAGCCGGACAGAAGTGTTGGTAAGAAAGGCCAGACAAAGGACACACAAAGGGGGTCCTGTGAAGTGCTCCAAAGTTATCTGGGAGTTGTCTGAGCCCCTCACCTGGTGAGCACAGTACGACATGGGCAGCCGTTACCTGCAGACGTGGTCTGGATAATAAGAACTGTGAGTAAAGGCCCTGAACTGCATCACTGACTCCGTGTCGTTACTGCTGCTGCCCTGCACCATCACCCTCATCCTCCGCATACACTGCCCTGAGGCTATACTCCTCCCGTGGGGAGTTATGCTACGCTCTGCTGCACCCACAACACCAGCCTCAGTGGTCTGCCCTGTAGCGGCGGTTCACTCTGACCGCAATCCACGGGTGGCGTAGTCGGACATTTAAACATGAAAACCACATAAATAGTTCCGCCACTGGTTTGACCGCCCTGAGCCACGGAACTGGGTCGCCGCCACGAAGACTACAACCACCAGCATCCACCAAAAAGGGTCCGGCTCCGGGTGTCCCAAGGCCCAGGGGGTGCGTCAGAACATTTTCATCACCTTTCACAATCACCAATGGGACAAGGCAGTGATGTCCTCTGTCCCCTCTCTTATACATCCTAGTGACGGAGCACCTGCTCTCATCAATTCGCCATAACCCCAATATTAGGTGGATTGAGGTGGGAGGCACCGAGTACAAGTGCTCTCTATTTGCTGATGATGTCCTAGTATATATCACTCAATCACATATATCCATCCATGCTGTTATGGCTGAAATAGATCACTTTGTTACATGGTAAAATTTTAAAATCAATGCAGCGAAGTCTGAGGCCCTCGATGTCTCCCTCCCCAAATCCATATAGGATTCCATCCAGTCCAACTTTCCCTTTGCCTGGCCCTCACAGGGTATCAAATACTTAGGAATTCCTATTCATAGAGACCTCTCCCATCTATGTTATCTTAATTTTGGGCCCTTTATTGAACAACTCCATACAGACCACGGTTGGCAAGTTAGAACTGTAAGATTCACTACGTGAACCACTGGTGTTTTGTTGAAAAGCACATGTACACTGCGTTCCAAATTATTATGCAAAAAGTGTTTAGGAGTGATAAGGGAAGAATTTGTTTGTTTGTCAGTTAAACTCATTGATGGTGATGTGTCACACTGTCACAGAATACTGGAGGTAGGGGGCCTAAGCTGACCCTAAGCTGGGGCCCTGACTAATCCCTCAACCTGGAGGTACTGTTAAAGGTACAGAGGTCCAGGCCGCCAGCGTAACCCCTACCTCCTGAGGATCCCTGCACCTCAGTAATCTAGTCCTGAGAAGGACCCCGATCACAACAATTGGGAACCAGAAATAATATGCCCACACACAGTATTTAGACAAACGAGACAGTACAAGGGAAAAACCAAAACCACCTTGCATACAACTTCTACACAACTACAACAGAGGGAACACCAACGGGAAAGGAGATAAATGATAAAGCGAGGAAAGGGAAAAAACACTTCCAAATACACTTATCTCAGCAACTCCAAACACCACGATCCGCTCTGTAAGTCTGAATGAAAAGCTTTCACCGACACCTCCCAAACAGACCTGCAGGGATATGAAGGAGTCTCACTAAAGAAGCATTGATTGCAGCTGGGCGAGGCTGGACCTCAGCTAGCCCAGAGAGAGAGAGAATTAACTCCTTCACTGCCGAAAAAACACAAAGCACCAACAAGTCAGCTGCGAGAAGTCAGGCTGTGTACTCGTGACGATCTTCGTGGCAACACACCCGTGACAGTACCCCCCCTTCTACGAGGGGCCTCCGGACCCTCAGGGCCAGGTTTATTCGGGTGAGTCGTGTGGAAGGCCCGAACTAATCGGTCTGCGTTAATATCCGACGCAGGAACCCACATCCTCTCCTCAGGACCATACCCCTTCCAATGAACCAAGTACTGAAGGGATATGAAGGAGTCTCACTAAAGAAGCATTGATTGCAGCTGGGCGAGGCTGGACCTCAGCTAGCCCAGAGAGAGAGAGAATTAACTCCTTCACTGCCGAAAAAACACAAAGCACCAACAAGTCAGCTGCGAGAAGTCAGGCTGTGTACTCGTGACGATCTTCGTGGCAACACACCCGTGACATGATGTGTGTCAGGGCTCTTTATATCACTGTAAGCAATTGCAGACACCTGTGCTAATTAGTTTGGCAGGTGTGTCCAATGAAAGGCAAGACTACTTAAGAAGGCTCTCTCACATTATTAAGCAGTAGAGATGAGCGTTGTTCTACTCGAACTGTTCGCCAATCTCAAATTCGAGCTGTTTTGGGCGGTGTTCGAGCCGGTCGGCGAACACGAACAATTTGAGAAAAATTCGGCTGTTCGAGGTTATGTTCGATAACTGTTCGTGCACCAAAATCATAACTGGATTTTTTCTCAGTAATGATGAAAATTAATGTTAATACGCAGTTTGAGTGTACAGCGGGGCGGGGGGAGGGGCAGGGGATGGATCTCTGCAGGAACAATGAAGATCTCCATTTTTTTTTCTCTTTCCCGCATTTGCAGTGGGGAGGTGCAATCTGTCAGCCTATCAGCAGCGCACACACGGAGCGAAGTGCTTTTTTTCACACAAGCAAGGGCATGTGTGATTGGCAGTGTATGTCACATGTCCTTGCCCTATAAGACCAAGCCATTTTCCCCGTCGCCACCATTTTCTCACTGCTGCAGCTGCGTGTTAGACGGCACCGCTGTTGCTGTGTGCGCTATACCTTGTTAATTTCAAGCCAATTTTCGCACAAATATACAGATAGCTTGGGAGTAGGGAATAGTTGTGATTGCAGTCCTTTTAAGGACTAGGTTACAGCATTTCCTACGACTTTTATCAGGCAGGTCTGTGCTCTTAAATAGATAGATTGTGGGAGTAAAGACTAATTGTAATTGGAGTCCTTTTCAGGACTAGGTTACATCAGTTCCTATCAGTTTTTGCCAGGCAGGTCTGTGCCAGTGCTGTGCAAGTTTTTTTCACAGCATTTGGCTGAATCTAGCAAAGCTAATCCTTTTTGGCCTATTGCAGAGTGTGTTAGTCAGTGGAGTAGCCTATCTGTGTTGCAAGATATACCACCTGTGTATAGAATACCAATTTTTTTACTGCACCTAGTGAAGTAAAATCTTTTGGGCATAGCATCATTCTATTAGTCCATCTATACTGACCTCCATCATGTTGCAAACTGAATATAATTTTTTTCTGCATCTAGCTCTGAAAAAATATTTGGGCTTCTAGCAGTGTGTGGGACTTGGTCTATTAGTCCATCTATACTGACCTCCATCAGGTTGCAAATTGAATAAAAAAATTTTCTGCATCTAGCTCTGAAAAAATATTTGGGCTTCTAGCGGTGTGTGGGACTTGGTCTATTAGTCCATCTATACTGACCTCCATCAGGTTGCAAATTAAAAATAATTTTTTTCTGCATCGCCCAGCCAATAGTTTTGGCCTAATACCACAGTTTGGCCACTCAGCTCTGCTCGGTTACCATCCATTGTTTTTTTGTGCAAACAACTCCAGAGTTGTGAATTAGTTAACCACCAAAATGAGTGGAAAAAGGCCTGCTGCTGGTGGAAAGGGGAATAGGCGTGTTGGGAAGGGGAAAAAAGGTTGTGTCCGTGGGGTAGGTGCAGAAGAAAGACCATCTTCCAGCCAAACTAAAATGTCTACTTCTTTTAGCGGACAATGTGATAAGATCCCTTTCTTACGGCCACACCAATCGCTACAAATTCCAGATGAGGCACAAAAACAGCAGGTGCTTCAACGGATATCAAGTGCTCCTTTAAGTGGGCTCTCCTCCACATCAACTTCAACATCACAAATACTCCAGTCCTCAAAGGTGTCACCCAAATCGCACTTGCTTCCTCACAGCTCCCAAATCTCCAGCTGCCCGTCTGAGTATGAGGTAGAACAGATGGTTGAGTCTGCAGAGCTGTTTACTCATACTATAGCCTGGGAATCAGAGGTCGACTCCAGCGCTTCTGTGAATCCAGACGAGGAAATGATCTGCACTGATGCCCAGAATCTTTATGAGTCGGATCCAGGACCAGACGCAGAAGGTTCTGACCATAATGTAGACCCTCATTCCCAAACTGTAACTCCTGTTGGTGGAGACAATGAGGAAGACGATGATAAGACTCAAATACCTGATTGGAGCGACAACTTTAGTTTTTTGTCAGGGCAGGAACAGGTTGGCTCTGAGGACGACGGGTGTGATAACGCACAGGGTGATGATGATGAGGTCGGAGATCCCACTTACTGTCAACCCACAGTCAGCCAAGAGATGAGGTCAGCAGAGGAGGTGGAGGAAGATGCTAGTGACGACGAGGTCAGGTTGCGCCTTCCTGGACAGAGACGTAGTACTGGAAGCACGTCAACAACTGCATCCTCAAACACAACTCTGCCTCTCACCACAAGTCGTGGTGGCTCTTCAGGTCGCATGGGTGCTAAGCCTTGCATAGCCTGGGCATTTTTTCAGATCGATAAAGATGACCCAACTCGTGTTATCTGTAACATTTGTCAGCAAAAGCTAAGTAGAGGCCAAAAAATACATAGTTTGAGTACTTCATGCATGAACCGGCACATGGACATGAAGCATAAGTTGCAGTGGGAAGCTCAGTGTGCTACAATGCGGTCTAGCCGGCCGGGCCAACCACCGTCTGCCATATCTTGTGCATCCGCGGCCTCTTCATCCTCTGTGACTGGGGGGACAGCAGTCACACCTGTTTTGGGGCGCAGACCTGCCACCTCTTTACCCGCAACAGCCAGCGTGATTGGCAGGTCATCATTTTCTTTGGAGGTGGTAACACCAGCTGGTCTTGAGCGCTGTCCGACATCGATAGCACCACCTTTGGATCAAGGCAACCTAACATGTCCGCCTGCATCTTCCTCACAGACCGGCAGTTTGCCGGGGACACCCTTATCAACCCCGTCTAAGCACAATAGCCAGCCCTCGGTCCCTCAGATGTGGACAAGTAAAAGACCATTTCCTCCTAGCCATGAGAAAGCTAAGAGGTTGAATTTCACCATCTGCAAGCTCTTGGCTACAGAAATGCTGCCTTTCCGCCTGGTGGACACAGAGGATTTTCGAGACCTTATGTCCGTCGCAGTGCCCCAGTACCAGATGCCCAGTCGGCACTACTTCTCAAAGAAAGGCGTGCCTGCGCTCCACCAGCATGTCGCACACAACATCACCGCTTCTTTGAGAAACTCTGTGTGTGACAGGGTGCATTTCACCACAGACACTTGGACGAGTAGGCATGGACAGGGGCGTTACATGTCGCTGACTGGGCACTGGGTAACTATGGTGACAGCAGGACAAGGGGCTGCTGTCCAAGTCTTGCCGTCCCCACGAGTTGTGCGTCAATCCTCTTTATGTCATTTTTCCTCCACTGCTTCTGCCTCCTCAACCTCCTCTCGGTCTTCCACCTGCACCCAAAGCCTGTCTGGTCATGCCACAAGCTTTCTAACTGCGCAGAAGGGATCCTGCACACCTCCTTACTATGCTGGCAGTAGGGCTCAACGTCATCAGGCGGTTTTTACATTGAAATGTCTGGGAAATGTGAGTCACACAGCTGAGGAGTTGTGGTCAGCTCTGGAGAACCAATTTCATGAATGGTTGTCTCCACTGGACCTGAAACCAGGGAAGGCCGTGTGCGACAATGCTGCAAACCTGGGTGCGGCCCTTCGCCGGGGCAATGTCACACACGTGCCTTGTATGGCTCACGTGTTGAACCTGGTTGTCCAGCAATTTTTAGCCCACTATCCCAGACTAGATGGCCTTCTGCAGAGGGCACGGTCGCTGTGTGCTCACTTCCGCCGTTCGCATCCCGCAGCTCAGCGACTTACATCTCTACAGAAGTCGTTGGGCCTGCCACTTCACCGGCTAAAATGCGATGTGCCTACCCGGTGGAATTCAACTCTGCACATGTTGCAGCGACTGTGGCAGCACCGACAAGCCCTGGTGCAATACGTTCTGACGTATAGCCTGGGCCAACGAGATTCAGAGGTGGGGCAAATCACGCTGGAGGAGTGGTCTCAGATCAGGGACCTATGCACCCTTCTGCACAGTTTTGAAATGGCGACGAAGATGTTTAGTGCTGACGATGCCATTATCAGCATGACTATTCCGGTGATTTACATGCTGGAGCACATGTTAAACAGAATTCGGAGTCAGGTGGTGGCACAAGAGGAGGTGGAGGAAGTAGAGGAGGAGGAGTTGTATGCGGAAGGGCTAACATCTGCAAGGTCCAGACGGTCGGCAGCACCAAGGCGGCAGGCATGTGAGGGTGGGGGAGATGATTTTACCAGGGCGCATGGTAGCAGCCAAACTAGTGAGGAAGGTGCAGGAGCCCAGGAAGAAGTGGAGGACGAACTGATGGAAGACTCATCAGATGAGGGAGACCTTGATCACATTTCTGTTGTGCGAGGTTGGGGGGAGAGGACAGAGGAAGAAACATGATTGCTACCTCGCCACCAACACAACAGGGACTTGGTGCTCCTGGATGCGCAACACACATGAGTGCCTTCTTGCTGCACTACCTGCAACATGACCCTCGAATTGTGAGAATTAGAAATAATCCTGACTACTGGGTTGCCACACTGTTAGATCCCCGGTACAAAAGTAAATTTGCAGAAATTATTCCTGCCATAGAAAGGGATGCACGCATGCAGGAGTATCAGCAGAGACTGTTGCAGAATCTTACATGTGCTTTTCCACAAAATACCAGTGGTGCACGTAGTGAATCTCACAGTTCCAACTTGCCAACCGTGGGACCGTCAAGTGTTCAGCACTCAAACCGTAACAGAATCACAGTATCTGCTGGTAACATCAATTTTGCGGAATCATTTCACCACTTTTTTAGCCCATCCTTTGCAAGGCCACAGGAGACAAGAAGTCTGACACATAGTCAACGCCTAGAGACGATGGTACAGGAGTATCTCCAAGTAAACATTGAAGCCACGACTGTGTCACTGGACCCTTGCTCTTTTTGGGCTTCCAATCTGGATAAATGGCCGGAGCTAGCCACTTACGCCTTGGAGATCTTGTCATGCCCCGCAGCCAGCGTTCTGTCTGAACGTGTGTTCAGCGCTGCTGGTGGTGTGCTGACAGATAAGCGCACGCGGCTCTCCACTGATAATGTAGACAGACTCACGTTCATAAAGATGAACAAATCATGGATCCGAAACGACTTTTCTACCCCTGTGTCATCCTGGGGAGAGTAAAAGCTTGATGATTGGTTAAAATCACCCTACCAACCGTTTTAAGCTTTCAAATTACTAATCATGTTTATCTGTATCTTGACTGGAAAATAATTTGGGCTTTGTAGCAGTGTGCAGCACTGATCCTATTAGGCCATCTATAATAAGCTTCACCAGATTTAAAATTAAAAATAATTTTTAGCTGCATCTAGCCCGGAAAATAATTTTGGGGCTCCGAGATGCGCAAGACACATAAGTGCCGTCTTGCTGCACTACCTGCAGCATGACCCTCATATTGTCAGAATTCGAAGTAATCATGACTACTGGGTTGCCACACTCTTAGATCCCCCAAACTTTTCGATCAACCTTTTCATTTTAATAAAGACCAAAAAAATGGTCATTTTTGAAATTATAAGCATTAGCAGGTTGTTAGAAACTGAAATCAAACAGTTTTCAACTCAAAACTTTATTCTAGGTGATGTTACATTTTCACATAGGACCCCTTGTTCGAAAGGAGCTTCTGAACTCTCTCGTCCATTGAATTTGTCAGGTTTTGGATGGTTTCTGCTTCAATTGTTTTGCATGAGGACAGAATACCCTCCCAGAGCTGTTGCTTAGATGTGAACTGCCTCCCGCCATCATAGACACTCCTTTTAATGATGCTCCAAAGGTTCTGAATGGGGTAGAGGTCAGGGGAGCATGGGGGTCACACCATAAGTTTGTCCCCTTTT
This sequence comes from Phyllobates terribilis, assembly GCF_046119375.1. Taxonomy (NCBI): domain Eukaryota; kingdom Metazoa; phylum Chordata; class Amphibia; order Anura; family Dendrobatidae; genus Phyllobates; species Phyllobates terribilis. The sequence continues at coordinate 250,305,346 of NW_027362761.1, forward strand.
ATGCCCATATCAGCCAGAGATGCAGATGTTTTATGTGCAGCATGAGATGGTGCATTATCATGCAGAAAAATGATCTTGCTGTGAAATACACGGTTCTTCTTCTTGAACCATGGCAGGAAGTGCTGTTTGAGAAAATCCACATACATTATGGAGTTCATCTTTAGCGCCTTCAGGGATCCTAAAGGGGCCGACAATCTCTCTCCCCATGATTCCAGCCCAAAACATTACTCCACCTCCTCCTTGTTGGCGCTGTAGCCGTGTTTGCGTGGGGTGTCCATCAACCAGCCATCCTCCACTCCATTCATCTGGACCATCGAGCGCTGCACGGCACTCATCCGTGAACAAAACAGTTTTGAAATCAGTCTTCATGTAATATTTGGCCCACTGGAGCCGTTTCTGCTTGTGTGAAGTGGATAGAGGAGGTCGACAGGATGGCATATGCACAGCTGCAAACCTCTGAAGGACCCTGCATCTTGTTGTTCGGGGGACGTTGGAGGCACAAGCAGCTTCAAAAACTTGTCTGCTGCTATGACAAGGCTTTTTTGCCGCTGCTGTTTCAACCTGACGTAATTGCCTGTAGGAAAGAGTCCTCAATTTGCCCTTATCAGCATGCACACGTGTGTACTGTGAATCAGCTACATACTTCTTGATTGCCAAGACACTTCATCCTGATCATCGCACAATGTTGATTGCAGTCATGCCTTGACCTAAACACTCCACAATTTGTTGCTTCTCAGCAGCAGACACATCCTTTTTCTTTCCCATTTTGGCAGAAAATGTAGGCTGCTTAATAATGTGAGAGAGCCTTCTTAAGTAGTCTTGCCTTTCATTGGACACACCTGCCAAACTAATTAGCACAGGTGTCTGCAATTGCTTACAGTGATATAAAGAGCCCTGACACACATCACCATCAATGAGTTTAACTGACAAACAAACAAATTCTTCCCTTATCACTCCTAAACACTTTTTGCATAATAATTTGGAACGCGGTGTACATGTGCTTTTCCACAAAACACCAGTGGTTCACGTAGTGAATCTCACAGTTCTAACTTGCCAACCGTGGTCTGTATGGAATTGTTCAATAAAGGGCCCAAAATTAAGATAACATAGATGGGAGAGGTCTCTATGAATAGGAATTCCTAAGTATTTGATACCCTGTGAGGGCCAGGCAAAGGGAAAGTTGGACTGGATGGAATCCTATATGGATTTAGGGAGGGAGACATCGAGGGCCTCAGACTTCGCTGCATTGATTTTAAAATTTTACCATGTAACAAAGTGATCTATTTCAGCCATAACAGCAGGGATGGATATATGTGATTGAGTGATATATACTAGGACATCATCAGCAAATAGAGAGCACTTGTACTCGGTGCCTCCCACCTCAATCCACCTAATATTGGGGTTATGGCGAATTGATGAGAGCAGGTGCTCCGTCACTAGGATGTATAAGAGAGGGGACAGAGGACATCCCTGCCTTGTCCCATTGGTGATTGTGAAAGGTGATGAAAATGTTCTGACGCACCCCCTGGGCCTTGGGACACCCGGAGCCGGACCCTTTTTGGTGGATGCTGGTGGTTGTAGTCTTCGTGGCGGCGATCCGGTTCCGTGGCTCAGGGCGGTCAAACCAGTGGCGGAACTATTTATGTGGTTTTGATGTTTAAATGTCCGACTACGCCACCCGTGGATTGCGGTCAGAGTGAACCGCCGCTACAGGGCAGACCGCTAAGGCTGGTGTTGTGGGTGCAGCAGAGCGTAGCATAACTCCCCACGGGAGGAGTATAGCCTCAGGGCAGTGTATGCGGAGGATGGGGGTGATGGTGCAGGGCAGCAGCAGTAACGACACGGAGTCAGTGATGCAGTTCAGGGCCTTTACTCACAGTTCTTATTATCCAGACCACGTCTGCAGGTAACGGCTGCACACGTCGTACTGTGCTCACCAGGTGAGGGGCTCAGACAACTCCCAGATAACTTTGGAGCGCTTCACAGGACCCCCTTTGTGTGTCCTTTGTCTGGCCTTTCTTACCAACACTTCTGTCCGGCTGCCTCGGGCCTCCTCTTGGTAAACTTGGCGCCAGTTTCCCTGACCCTATGTGGTGCCTTCCTAGCGGGTGGAGCAAGGGGCTGCGCCACATAAAATGTCAGAGCCTCCGGTTTCTAGCTGAGGGTCGTTTCCTGCCTCCACTAGTTCGGGGACCGGTCTCCCCCTTTGGCCTGACCCCTCCACGCAGGTGGATTCGGGCGTGCGGTGGCGACTCGCCCGTCCGCACCCCTGGGATCCCTTCATTCCTCGTTCCTGGAGCCTTCTCCGCTCCTCTTCCTTCCTTCTCCCTCTTGCAGGCCTGGGCCTCTGTTACTAGGCCCGCCTCCGGAGCAGAGCTCATGCAGAGCCCCTGCTCCCTGCCACTTCTGCTCAGACTTCTCTGCACTGAACTAAGATGGTGCCCACCTTTTATACTCCCTTCTCAATGCACCCAGGAACTGCTTCCTCCCTGCTCCTGCACTGCAGGGTTCCCCTTCCTCAGTGTTCCCTCCCCCCACTCCAGCCAGGGACAGGGACTGTCGTGCCCATCTCAGGGGCATATTGGTCGCCCTGCCCCACGGCAATGTGGTGTAATGCATGCAGGTGTCGGGTCCTGATCCACACTCCATCCTTATCTGAGAGTGAGATATCACACCTCTGGGTGAGGTGCAATACGTCTGTAGCAACCGAGCCCTCGGTGCTACAGTTCCATTTATCTTCAGCCTAGGTGACGTATTGTGATACAGGGCCGTGATTTTGGCTATAAAAGGGTCCCCTAGACCCCTACCCCAAGCTTTTTAAGAGAATCATATATGGCGTGCCAGGAGACTCTATGGAATGCTTTCTCAGCATCCAACGAGAGTATCTACTTACAAATTTTTAACTGCATCTAGCCCAGGAAATACTTTGTGCCTAGTAGCAGTGTCTGCTAGTCAGCGGATTATCCCGGCTGTTAAGCAAGCTACACCACCTGTAGTTTGGACACTTAATTTTTTCAAAGGAAATGCTTCGGGACCACGGGATACTCAGTGAAGAGCATCAGGAGGCACCCCAAGGCATAGGGGCTGGGACTGGCACTAGGATGCCTTGCGGTGGACAGCCGAGCTCGATCCTTATAAAAGCTTTTTAACTGCAGCAGCTTTAGTGGACGCTACTGGAGCTGGAATTACGCGGCTGCTGGCATGAGACTTGCCCTCCAATAGATCCTTGTAAATGGATTTAAAGTGTATTCATTCAAATTAGAGGGACAATTTAAATTAAAAAGCTTAGAGCTGCCTCCACCACAGGGGGGCTCTCTCGACCCACCAGCGGACAGGCACCAGTATTGGGAGAGGGGGGCTGGCCGTCAGGGTTCACCGCGGCTCTGGCACAAACCCGGCGACACGGAGGTGGCACGGGCAGGAGCGGACTGGCCGTCTCGGCTTCTCACTTTTTGGATTTTAGAAGGGCATGACATGCCTATATCTGTGTCTCCCCCTCCTTTTACTCCTCCACCTCTTTTCTTTTCGCATGACTATATGTACTTGTCACTTTTCCATGTGTTAGTTGTGTCTTCTGAGCAGTTTGTCAGCTTTTGGACACCTTTGAAGGTGTTTTCTATGTGTTTCTATGTGTTTTTGTTTGCCTGCCATTGGTTTTAACGGTGTTCGAAGGTGTTCGACGAACAGTTCGACGAACAGTTCGGCGAACACACGGGTGTTCGACGAACCGAACCAAACTCGAACACTACGGGGGTGGCTCAACACTATTAAGCAGCCTACATTTTCTGCCAAAATGGGAAAGAAAAAGGATGTGTCGGCTGCTGAGAAGCAACAAATTGTGGAGTGTTTAAGTCAAGGCATGACTACAATCAACATTGTGCGATGATCAGGATGAAGTGTCTTGGCAATCAAGAAGTATGTAGCTGATTCACAGTACACACGTGTGCGTGCTGATAAGGGCAAATTGAGGACTCTTTCCTACAGGCAATTACGTCAGGTTGAAAGAGCAGCGGCAAAAAAGCCTTGTCATAGCAGCAGACAAGTTTTTGAAGCTGCTTGTGCCTCCAACGTCCCCCGAACAACAAGATGCAGGGTCCTTCAGAGGTTTGCAGCTGTGCATGCGCCATCCTGTCGACCTCCTCTATCCACTTCACACAAGCAGAAACGGCTCCAGTGGGCCAAACATTACATGAAGACTGATTTCAAAACTGTTTTGTTCACGGATGAGTGCCGTGCAGCGCTCGATGGTCCAGATGGATGGAGTGGAGGATGGCTGGTTGATGGACACCCCACGCAAACACGGCTACAGCGCCAACAAGGAGGAGGTGGAGTAATGTTTTGGGCTGGAATCATGGGGAGAGAGATTGTCGGCCCCTTTAGGATCCCTGAAGGCGCTAAAGATGAACTCCATAATGTATGTGGATTTTCTCAAACAGCACTTCCTGCCATGGTTCAAGAAGAAGAACCGTGTATTTCACAGCAAGATCATTTTTCTGCATGATAATGCACCATCTCATGCTGCACATAAAACATCTGCATCTCTGGCTGATATGGGCATAAAAGGGGACAAACTTATGGTGTGACCCCCATGCTCCCCTGACCTCTACCCCATTCAGAACCTTTGGAGCATCATTAAAAGGAGTGTCTATGATGGCGGGTGGCAGTTCACATCTAAGCAACAGCTCTGGGAGGGTATTCTGTCCTCATGCAAAACAATTGAAGCAGAAACCATCCAAAACCTGACAAATTCAATGGACGAGAGAGTTCAGAAGCTCCTTTCGAACAAGGGGTCCTATGTGAAAATGTAACATCACCTAGAATAAAGTTTTGAGTTGAAAACTGTTTGATTTCAGTTTCTAACAACCTGCTAATGCTTATAATTTCAAAAATGACCATTTTTTTGGTCTTTATTAAAATGAAAAGGTTGATCGAAAAGTTTGGGGGATCTAAGAGTGTGGCAACCCAGTAGTCATGATTACTTCGAATTCTGACAATATGAGGGTCATGCTGCAGGTAGTGCAGCAAGAAGGCACTTATGTGCCTTGCGCATCTCGGAGCCCCAAAATTATTTTCCGGGCTAGATGCAGCTAAAAATTATTTTTAATTTTAAATCTGGTGAAGCTTTAGTATAGATGGCCTAATAGGATCAGTGCTGCACACTGCTACAAAGCCATAATTATTTTCCAGTCAAGATACAGATAAACATGATTAGTAATTTGAAAGCTTAAAACGGTTGGTAGGGTGATTTTAACCAATCATCAAGCTTTTACTCTCCCCAGGATGACACAGGGGTAGAAAAGTCGTTTCGGATCCATGATTTGTTCATCTTTATGAACGTGAGTCTGTCTACATTATCAGTGGAGAGCCGCGTGCGCTTATCTGTCAGCACACCACCAGCAGCGCTGAACACACGTTCAGACAGAACGCTGGCTGCGGGGCATGACAAGATCTCCAAGGCGTAAGTGGCTAGCTCCGGCCATTTATCCAGATTGGAAGCCCAAAAAGAGCAAGGGTCCAGTGACAGTCGTGGCTTCAATGTTTACTTGGAGATACTCCTGTACCATCGTCTCTAGGCGTTGACTATGTGTCAGACTTCTTGTCTCCTGTGGCCTTGCAAAGGATGGGCTAAAAAAGTGGTGAAATGATTCCGCAAAATTGATGTTACCAGCAGATACTGTGGTTCTGTTACGGTTTGAGTGCTGAACACTTGACGGTCCCACGGTTGGCAAGTTGGAACTGTGAGATTCACTACGTGCACCACTGGTATTTTGTGGAAAAGCACATGTAAGATTCTGCAACAGTCTCTGCTGATACTCCTGCATGCGTGCATCCCTTTCTATGGCAGGAATAATTTCTGCAAATTTACTTTTGTACCGGGGATCTAACAGTGTGGCAACCCAGTAGTCAGGATTATTTCTAATTCTCACAATTCGAGGGTCATGTTGCAGGTAGTGCAGCAAGAAGGCACTCATGTGTGTTGCGCATCCAGGAGCACCAAGTCCCTGTTGTGTTGGTGGCGAGGTAACAATCATGCTTCCTTCCTCTGTCCTCTCCCCCCAACCTCGCACAACAGAAATGTGATCAAGGTCTCCCTCATCTGATGAGTCTTCCATCAGTTCGTCCTCCACTTCTTCCTGGGCTCCTATACCTTCCTCACTAGTTTGGCTGCTACCATGCGCCCTGGTAAAACCATCTCCCCCACCCTCACATGCCTGCCGCCTTGGTGCTGCCGACCGTCTGGACCTTTCAGATGTTAGCCCTTCCGCATACAACTCCTCCTCCTCTACTTCCTCCACCTCCTCTTGTGCCACCACCTGACTGAATTCTGTTTAACATGTGCTCCAGCATGTAAATCACCGGAATAGTCATGCTGATAATGGCATCGTCAGCACTAAACATCTTCGTCGCCATTTCAAAACTGTGCAGAAGGGTGCATAGGTCCCTGATCTGAGACCACTCCTCCAGCGTGATTTGCCCCACCTCTGAATCTCGTTGGCCCAGGCTATACGTCAGAAAGTATTGCACCAGGGCTTGTCGGTGCTGCCACAGTCGCTGCAACATGTGCAGAGTTGAATTCCACCGGGTAGGCACATCGCATTTTAGCCGGTGAAGTGGCAGGCCCAACGACTTCTGTAGAGATGTAAGTCGCTGAGCTGCGGGATGCGAACAGCGGAAGTGAGCACACAGCGACCGTGCCCTCTGCAGAAGGCCATCTAGTCTGGGAGAGTGGGCTAAAAATTGCTGGACAACCAGGTTCAACACGTGAGCCATACAAGGCACGTGTGTGACATTGCCCCGGCGAAGGGCCGCACCCAGGTTTGCAGCATTGTCGCACACGGCCTTCCCTGGTTTCAGGTCCAGTGGAGACAACCATTCATGAAATTGGTTCTCCAGAGCTGACCACAACTCCTCAGCTGTGTGACTCACATTTCCCAGACATTTCAATGTAAAAACCGCCTGATGACGTTGAGCCCTACTGCCAGCATAGTAAGGAGGTGTGCAGGATCCCTTCTGCGCAGTTAGAAAGCTTGTGGCATGACCAGACAGGCTTTGGGTGCAGGTGGAAGACCGAGAGGAGGTTGAGTAGGCAGAAGCAGTGGAGGAACTTTGACATAAAGAGGATTGACGCACAACTCGTGGGGACGGCAAGACTTGGACAGCAGCCCCTTGTCCTGCTGTCACCATAGTTACCCAGTGCCCAGTCAGCGACATGTAACGCCCCTGTCCATGCCTACTCGTCCAAGTGTCTGTGGTGAAATGCACCCTGTCACACACAGAGTTTCTCAAAGAAGCGGTGATGTTGTGTGCGACATGCTGGTGGAGCGCAGGCACACCTTTCTTTGAGAAGTAGTGCCGACTGGGCATCTGGTACTGGGGCACTGCGACGGACATAAGGTCTCGAAAAGCCTCTGTGTCCACCAGGCGGAAAGGCAGCATTTCTGTAGCCAAGAGCTTGCAGATGGTGAAATTCAACCTCTTAGCTTTCTCATGGCTAGGAGGAAATGGTCTTTTACTTGTCCACATCTGAGGGACCGAGGGCTGGCTATTGTGCTTAGACGGGGTTGATAAGGGTGTCCCCGGCAAACTGCCGGTCTGTGAGGAAGATGCAGGCAGACATGTTAGGTTGCCTTGATCCAAAGGTGGTGCTATCGATGTCGGACAGCGCTCAACACCAGCTGGTGTTACCACCTCCAAAGAAAATGATGACCTGCCAATCACGCTGGCTGTTGAGGGTAAAGAGGTGGCAGGTCTGCGCCCCAAAACAGGTGTGACTGCTGTCCCCCCAGTCACAGAGGATGAAGAGGCCGCGGATGCACAAGATATGGCAGACGGTGATTGGCCCGGCCGGCTAGGCCGCATTGTAGCACACTGAGCTTCCCACTGCAACTTATGCTTCATGTCCATGTGCCGGTTCATGCATGAAGTACTCAAACTATGTATTTTTTGGCCTCTACTTAGCTTTTGCTGACAAATGTTACAGATAACACGAGTTGGGTCATCTTTATCGATCTGAAAAAATGCCCAGGCTATGCAAGGCTTAGCACCCATGCGACCTGAAGAGCCACCACGACTTGTGGTGAGAGGCAGAGTTGTGTTTGAGGATGCAGTTGTTGACGTGCTTCCAGTACTACGTCTCTGTCCAGGAAGGCGCAACCTGACCTCGTCGTCACTAGCATCTTCCTCCACCTCCTCTGCTGACCTCATCTCTTGGCTGACTGTGGGTTGACAGTAAGTGGGATCTCCGACCTCATCATCATCACCCTGTGCGTTATCACACCCGTCGTCCTCAGAGCCAACCTGTTCCTGCCCTGACAAAAAACTAAAGTTGTCGCTCCAATCAGGTATTTGAGTCTTATCATCGTCTTCCTCATTGTCTCCACCAACAGGAGTTACAGTTTGGGAATGAGGGTCTACATTATGGTCAGAACCTTCTGCGTCTGGTCCTGGATCCGACTCATAAAGATTCTGGGCATCAGTGCAGATCATTTCCTCGTCTGGATTCACAGAAGCGCTGGAGTCGACCTCTGATTCCCAGGCTATAGTATGAGTAAACAGCTCTGCAGACTCAACCATCTGTTCTACCTCATACTCAGACGGGCAGCTGGAGATTTGGGAGCTGTGAGGAAGCAAGTGCGATTTGGGTGACACCTTTGAGGACTGGAGTATTTGTGATGTTGAAGTTGATGTGGAGGAGAGCCCACTTATAGGAGCACTTGATATCCGTTGAAGCACCTGCTGTTTTTGTGCCTCATCTGGAATTTGTAGCGATTGGCGTGGCCGTAAGAAAGGGATCTTATCAGATTGTCCGCTAAAAGAAGTAGACATTTTAGTTTGGCTGGAAGATGGTCTTTCTTCTGCAGATGTTACTGTTGCTTTAACACCTACCCCACGGACACAACCTTTTTTCCCCTTCCCAACACGCCTATTCCCCTTTCCACCAGCAGCAGGCCTTTTCCCACTCATTTTGGTGGTTAACTAATTCACAACTCTGGAGTTGTTTGCACAAAAAAACAATGGATGGTAACCGAGCAGAGCTGAGTGGCCAAACTGTGGTATTAGGCCAAAACTATTGGCTGGGTTAGATGCAGAAAAAAATTATTTTGAATTTGCAACCTGATGGAGGTCAGTATAGATGGACTAATACAAATAGTCCCACACACTGCTAGAAGCCCAAATATTTTTTCAGAGGTACTGTAGATGCAGATAAAAATTATTTTTAATTTGCAACCTGATGGAGGTCAGTATAGATGGACTAATAGACCAAGTCCCACACACTGCTAGAAGCCCAAATATTTTTTCAGAGCTAGATGCAGAAAAAAATTATTTTTAATTTGCAACCTGATGGAGGTCAGTATAGATGGACTAATAGACCAAGTCCCACACACCGCTAGAAGCCCAACTATTTTTTCAGAGCTAGATGCAGAAAAAAATTATATTCAATTTGCAACCTGCTGGAGGTCAGTATAGAAGGACTAATAGAACAAGTCCCACACACTGCTAGAAGCCCAAATATTTTTTCAGAGCTAAATGAAGAAAAAAATTATTTTTAATTTGCAACCTGATGGAGGTCAGTATAGATGGACTAATAGACCAAGTCCCACACACTGCTAGAAGCCCAAATATTTTTTCAGAGCTAGATGCAGAAAAAAAATATTTTTAATTTGCAACCTGATGGAGGTCAGTATAGATGGACTAATAGACCAAGTCCCACACACCGCTAGAAGCCCAAATATTTTTTCAGAGCTAGATGCAGAAAAAAATTATTTTTAATTTGCAACCTGATGGAGGTCAGTATAGATGGACTAATAGACCAAGTCCCACACACTGCTAGAAGCCCAAATATTTTTTCAGAGCTAGATGCAGAAAAAAATTATTTTTAATTTGCAACCTGATGGAGGTCAGTATAGATGGACTAATAGACCAAGTCCCACACACCGCTAGAAGCTCAAATATTTTTTCAGAGCTAGATGCAGAAAAAAATTATTTTTAATTTGCAACCTGATGGAGGTCAGTATAGATGGACTAATAGACCAAGTCCCACACACTGCTAGAAGCCCAAATATTTTTTCAGAGCTAGATGCAGAAAAAAAATATTTTTAATTTGCAACCTGATGGAGGTCAGTATAGATGGACTAATAGACCAAGTCCCACACACTGCTAGAAGCCCAAATATTTTTACAGAGCTAGATGCAGAAAAAATTATTTTTAATTTGCAACCTGATGGAGGTCAGTATAGATGGACTAATAGACCAAGTCCCACACACTGCTAGAAGCCCAAATATTTTTTCAGAGCTAGATGCAGAAAAAAATTATTTTTAATTTGCAACCTGATGGAGGTCAGTATAGATGGACTAATAGACCAAGTCCCACACACCGCTAGAAGCCCAACTATTTTTTCAGAGCTAGATGCAGAAAAAAATTATATTCAATTTGCAACCTGCTGGAGGTCATTATAGAAGGACTAATAGAACAAGTCTCACACACTGCTAGAAGCCCAAATATTTTTTCAGAGCTAAATGAAGAAAAAAATTATTTTTAATTTGCAACCTGATGGAGGTCAGTATAGATGGACTAATAGACCAAGTCCCACACACTGCTAGAAGCCCAAATATTTTTTCAGAGCTAGATGCAGAAAAAAATTATATTCAGTTTGCAACCTGATGGAGGTCAGTATAGATGGACTAATAGAATGATGCTATGCCCAAAAGATTTTACTTCACTAGGTGCAGTAAAAAAATTGGTATTCTATACACAGGTGTTATATCTTGCAACACAGATAGGCTACTCCACTGACTAACACACTCTGCAATAGGCCAAAAAGGATTAGCTTTGCTAGATTCAGCCAAATGCTGTGAAAAAAACTTGCACAGCACTGGCACAGACCTGCCTGGCAAAAACTGATAGGAACTCATGTAACCTAGTCCTGAAAAGGACTCCAATTACAATTAGTCTTTACTCCCACAACCTATCTATTTAAGAGCACAGACCTCCCTGATAAAAGTCGTAGGAAATGCTGTAACCTAGTCCTTAAAAGGACTGCAATCACAACTATTCCCTACTCCCAAGCTATCTGTATATTTGTGCGAAAATTGGCTTGAAATTAACAAGGTATAGCGCACACAGCAACAGCGGTGCCGTCTAACACGCAGCTGCAGCAGTGAGAAAATGGTGGCGACGGGGAAAATGGCTTGGTCTTATAGGGCAAGGACATGTGACATACACTGCCAATGACACATGCCCTTGCTTGTGTGAAAAAAAGCACTTCGCTCCGTGTGTGCGCTGCTGATAGGCTGACAGATTGCACCTCCCCACTGCAAATGCGGGAAAGAGAAAAAAAAATGGAGATCTTCATTGTTCCTGCAGAGATCCATCCCCTGCCCCTCCCCCCACCCCGCTGTACACTCAAACTGCGTATTAACATTAATTTTCATCATTACTGAGAAAAAATCCAGTTATGATTTTGGTGCACGAACAGTTATCGAACATAACCTCGAACAGCCGAATTTTTCTCAAATTGTTCGTGTTCGCCGAACGGCTCGAACACCGCCCAAAACAGCTCGAATTTGAGATTGGCGAACAGTTCGAGTAGAACAACGCTCATCTCTACTTGTCACCTAAGGAGGAAGGACCGTGCCAGCCAGAAGGCACCCTTGAGGCCCATCGTCACGCAGCCTCTTGAGCTGGTAGCTCTGGACCACGTCAAATTGGCTCCAAGCCGGTCAGGATACATCTACGCCCTGACAATCGTCGACCACTATTCCCGTTTTCTAGTGGTGGTCCCGGTGAAAGATTTGACAGCCCAAACGGCAGCCAGAGCCTTCCAGCAATACTTCTGCCATCCACACGGGTATCCGGAACAGGTCCTGACGTACCAGGGTCCAGCATTCGAAGCTGAAATCTTCCAGGAGTTCTGCAACCTCTATGGCTGTAAGAAGATTCGTACAACGCCTTACCACCCACAAACCAACGGGATGTGTGAGAAAATGAACAACATAGTCATTGATCTCCTAAAGACGTTGCCCCTGTAGGAACGCAGCCTGTGGCCAGAAAAACTGCCGGATCTGATAGACTTATACAATCATATCCCGGTGAATGCTACAAACTGCACCCCGGCTTACCTGATGCGAGCCAGACCAGGTAAGCTGCCCGTAGACCTGGAGATGGGAGTCCTGATGCCTGAGGACACCTCCCCGGATGCGGACTGGGATACGGAAAGGCAACTGCAGTACAAGAAGGTACAGGAGAGTGTGGAGAGGAGCCTGGCCCAGGTGAGAGAGAGGCAAGAAAAGCTCTTCAACCAACACGCCCCTGCTGGTCCCCTAGAACCTGGTGAGCAGGTCCTGAAGCGAAAGAGAAAGCTTCACAAGGTGGACGACCAGTGGAAAAGGGAACCCTACACCGTACTGCAGTCTGACCACGACAACCCAAAGGTGTGCGTGATCACCAAGGACGGAGGAGAAACCACTAGTACCGTCTCCATGGACCACCTCAAAAGATGCCCTGAGCAACTGCATAGTGCAGAAGAGGATCAAAGTGACCTTGAAACCGCAGAGGACAAGGAAGAAATGATCAGCACTGTTCTCGGAGAGTTCCCTCAGTCCTGGACTCGGATAAACGATGCCATAGTGGTACCCGTCCTGAATTTCCTGCAACCGACTGCGCAACAACCTGCACCAGAGCCGGAAGGTGAAGAGGAGCAAGCAGTTCCAGAGGCAGAAGAGCCTGTACCAGCAGCCCAGGAGAATCAACCCTCTGCTGACAGTGAGCCTGCCATGCCTGTGGTAAGCCAAAGGACCCGCAGAGAGCTGCCTGCCCTACCTCTACACCCAGCTGGTAGCTGTACCCCTAACGCTAGTGGGGAAAGCCTGGTCGGTCCACCACCAGACAGTGGGTTAAGGAGGTCAACCAGGAGCACAAAAGGGCGGATACCCGCTCGCTGGAGAATATAGGGTGCACTAAAATTGTAAATACCCATGTTGCCAAATGTTGAAATGCTTGCCAAGTTACCTGCATGATTATTAATAGTGTATTTCAGTTTCTTGCAGTTACCTTAAGGACTCAAAGGTTATGGACTTTTTATAACCGGGACCTTGTATGGACTGCGTTCGGAGCCTAACCCAGGAATGAACTAAGACTGTTAAGGACTTGGGGTAGGACAGACCCCCACCTGGTTAAGGCTCCCCGTTGTATTGGTGATATGGACACCCGGTCACAGACCACACTGTGACCTTAAGAACTCAAGCTGTGCGTCGTCTGTTAATGTTTTATGGTTATGCATATTGTCTTTGTTTATTGTTTAGTCCCGGAGTACTAAATTTTACTAGGGGGGAATGTGTCACCCTGGCCTGGATGCCACAAGTATATTAAAGCTGTGTCTGAGAGCAAGGGGGAGGTTCTCTAGTCAGGGGAACATTAGCATGCAGTACCTCCTGTCTCAAGCCAGTAGGGGGAGCAGGCTGCCCCTATAAAAGCTGGTGCTGGGGGCAGGGTTAGGGAGAACTGGATGACCTGTCTCAGGACTGAGACTTGTCCCAGAGCAGAGCAGGGACAGAAAGTTGTATTGCACCTAAGAGGAAGTGTGGCAGGAGGAGAGCCACAAGCCAGAGACAAGAGGCGAAGTGAGCCTGTCTTGGCAGATAAAGGACTTAATTTACCAGACTTTGGTGTCTGAGGCTGGTAGGATTCCACATCCTACAGCAGATAACCAGTCCGCAGGGGACTGTATATTCCTTGGCCTAAGAAGCCTGGAGGCTCTGCCACAACCGAAGGGACCAGCAAAGCCGTACCAGGCTGGGAGCAGAAAGGAACCCACGTCGCAGGCCATACAGGCGAGAATGCACGGAGAGCTCGGAAACGTGGGTTGTTACCCTATAAGGAGGAGATAGCCAGAAGGAGCGCAGAGAGCACGGTGGGCCTACACCCTCACCCTGACCAGGGCCAATTTCCCCATTGCTCTCAGACATCCAGGTCCCCTCCTAGCCGGGACTGTTTGTGGGTCAGTTTACCTGTTCTAGTAAAGACCCTGGACTGCAACCTGTCGTCTGTGTGCTCCTTGCTCCTCCAGCACTATCAGCACTGGGACTCTCACCACCATCACTCCCACCATCCACTACACTGCCCTGGGGCCACACTCTTCCCGTGGGGAGTTACACCATCCCAGCTGCATACATCATCAGCCCCAGCGGTCTGCCTTGCAGCGGCGGTTCCTAATGACCGCAAATCCACAGGTGGCATAGTCGGACATAATCAACAGCACATAACGGACTACCATTGGTCTGACCACCCTGAGCCACGGAACCGGGTTGCCACTACTACCCCCCTCGTTCCCTACTGCCCGGATCTGAGTGCCCCACGGCCCAGGGGGCGAGTCACAGGCACACCTTTCTTTGAGAAGTAGTGCCGACTGGGCATCTGGTACTGGGGCACTGCGACGGACATAAGGTCTCAAAAATCCTCTGTGTCCACCAGGCGGAAAGGCAGCATTTCTGTAGCCAAGAGCTTGCAGATGGTGAAATTCAACCTCTTAGCTTTCTCATGGCTAGGAGGAAATGGTCTTTTACTTGTCCACATCTGAGGGACCGAGGGCTGGCTGTTGTGCTTAGAAGGGGTTGAGAAGGGTGTCCCCGGCAAACTGCCGGTCTGTGAGGAAGCTGCAGGCGGACATGTTAGGTTGCCTTGATCCAAAGGTGGTGCTCTCGATGTCGGAGAGCGCTCAACACCAGCTGGTGTTTCCACCTCCAAAGAATATGATGACCTGCCAATCACACTGGCTGTTGCTGGTAAAGAGGTGGCAGGTCTGCGTCCCAAAACACGTGCGACTGCTGTCCCCCCAGTCACAGAGGATGAAGAGGCCGCGGATGCACAAGATTGGGCAGACAGTGGTTGGCCCGGCCCGCTAGGCCGCATTGTAGCACAGTGAGCTTCCCACTGTAACTTATGCTTCATATCCATGTGACGGTTCATGCATGAAGTACTCAAACTATGGATTTTTTGGCCTCTACTTAGCTTTTGGTGACAAATGTTACAGATAACATGAGTTGGGTCACCCTTATCGATCTGAAAAAATGCCCAGGCTATGCAAGGCTTAGCACCCATGCGACCTGAAGAGCCACCACGACTTGTGGTCAGAGGCAGAGTTGTGTTTGAGGATGCAGTTGTTGACATGCTTCCAGTACTACGTCTCTGTCCAGGAAGGCGCAACCTGACCTCGTCGTCACTAGCATCCTCCTCCACCTCCTCTGCTGACCTCATCGACTGGCTGACTGTGGGTTGACAGTAAGTGGGATCTGCCACCTCGTCATCATCACCCTGTGTGTTCTCACACCCGTCGTCCTCAGAGCCAACCTCTTCATGCCTTGACAAAAAACTAAAGTTGTCATTCCAATCAGGTATTTGAGTCTCATCATCGTCTTCCTCATTGTCTCCACCAACAGGAGTTAAAGTTTGGGAACGAGGGTCTACATTATGGTCAGAACCTTCTGCGTCTGGTCCTGGATCTGACTCATAAAGATTCTGGGCATCAGTGCAGATCATTTCCTCGTCTGGATTCACAGAAGCTCAGGAGCCGACCTCTGATTCCCAGGCTATAGTATGAGTAAACAGCTCTGCAGACTCAACCATCTGTTCTACCCCATACTCAGACGGGCAGCTGGAGACTTGGGAGCTGTGAGGAAGCAAGTGCGATTGGGGTGACACCTCTGAGGACTGGAGTATTTGTGATGTTGAAGTTGAGGTGGAGGAGAGCCCACTTAAAGGAGCACTTGATATCCGTTGAAGCACCTGCTGTTTTTGTGCCTCATCTGGAATTTGTAGCGATTGGCGTGGCCGTAAGAAATGGATCGTATCACATTGTCCGCTAAAGGAAGTAGACATCTTAGTTTGGCTGGAAGATAGTCTTTCTTCTGCAGATGTTACTGTTGCTTTAACACCTACCCCACGGACATAACCTTTTGTTACCTTCCCAACACACCTATTCCCCTTTCCACCAGCAGCAGGCCTTTTTCCACTCATTTTGGTGGTTAACTAATTGACAACTCTGGAGTTGTTTGCACAAAAAACGATGGATGGGAACCGAGCAGAGCTGAGTGGCCAAACTGTGGTATTAGCCCAAAAGGATTGGCTGGGTTAGATGCAGTAAAACAATTTTATTACATACACAGGTGGTGGAGCTTAGTATAGATGGACTAACAGAATGAGTCCCACACACTGCTACAAGCCCAAAATTATTTTCCGAGCTAGATGCAGATAAAAATTATTTGTAATTTGCAAGCTGGAGGAGCTTAGTATATATAGACTAAGAATAAGTCCCACACACAGCTACAAGCCCAAAATTATTTTCCGAGCTAGATGCAGATAAAAATTATTTGTAATTTGCAAGCTGGAAGAGCTTAGTAAAGGTGGACTAAGAATAAGTCCCACACACTGCTACAAGCCCAAAATTATTTTCCGAGCTAGATGCAGATAAAAATTATTACTAATTTGCAAGCTGGTGGAGCTTAGTATAGATGGCCTAATAGAATGAGTACCACACACTGCTACTATGCCCAAAATTATTTTATAGGCAAGATGCAGCTACAAATTATTAGTAATTTGAAAGCTGGTGGAGCTTAGTATAGATGGCCTAATAAAATGGGTACCACACACTGCTAATATGCCCAAAATTATTTTACAGGCAAGATGCAGCTAAAAATTATTATTAATTTCAAAGCTGGTGGAGCATGGTATAGATGGCCTAATACAATGAGTACCACACACTGCTACTATGCCCAAAATTATTTTACAGGCAAGATGCAGCTAAAAATTATTAGTAATTTGAAAGCTGGTGGAGCTTAGTATAGATGGCCTAATAGAATGAGTACCACACACTGCTAATATGCCCAAAATTATTTTACAGGCAAGATGCAGCTAAAAATTATTATTAATTTCAAAGCTGGTGGAGCTTGATATAGATGGCCTAATACAATGAGTACCACACACTGCTACTATGCCCAAAATTATTTTCCAGGCAAGATGCAGCTAAAAATTATTAGTAATTTGAAAGCTGGTGGAGCTTAGTATAGATGGACTAACAGAATGAGTCCCACACACTGCTACAAGCCCAAAATTATTTTCCGAGCTAGATGCAGATAAAAATTATTTGTAATTTGCAAGCTGGAGGAGCTTAGTATATATAGACTAAGAATAAGTCCCACACACAGCTACAAGCCCAAAATTATTTTCCGAGCTAGATGCAGATAAAAATTATTTGTAATTTGCAAGCTGGAAGAGCTTAGTAAAGGTGGACTAAGAATAAGTCCCACACACTGCTACAAGCCCAAAATTATTTTCCGAGCTAGATGCAGATAAAAATTATTACTAATTTGCAAGCTGGTGGAGCTTAGTATAGATGGCCTAATAGAATGAGTACCACACACTGCTACTATGCCCAAAATTATTTTATAGGCAAGATGCAGCTACAAATTATTAGTAATTTGAAAGCTGGTGGAGCTTAGTATAGATGGCCTTAATAAAATGGGTACCACACACTGCTAATATGCCCAAAATTATTTTACAGGCAAGATGCAGCTAAAAATTATTACTAATTTCAAAGCTGGTGGAGCATGGTATAGATGGCCTAATACAATGAGTACCACACACTGCTACTATGCCCAAAATTATTTTACAGGCAAGATGCAGCTAAAAATTATTAGTAATTTGAAAGCTGGTGGAGCTTAGTATAGATGGCCTAATAGAATGAGTACCACACACTGCTAATATGCCCAAAATTATCTTACAGGCAAGATGCAGCTAAAAATTATTATTAATTTCAAAGCTGGTGGAGCTTGATATAGATGGCCTAATACAATGAGTACCACACACTGCTACTATGCCCAAAATTATTTTCCAGGCAAGATGCAGCTAAAAATTATTAGTAATTTGAAAGCTGGTGGAGCTTAGTATAGATGGACTAATAGAATGAGTATCACACACTGCTAATATGCCCAAAATTATTTTACAGGCAAGATGCAGCTAAAAATTATTATTAATTTCAAAGCTGGTGGAGCTTGGTATAGATGGCCTAATACAATGAGTAACACACACTGCTACTATGCCCAAAATTATTTTCCAGGTAAGATGCAGCTAAAAATTATTAGTAATTTGAAAGCTGGTGAAGCTTAGTATAGATGGCCTAATACAATGAGTACCACACACTGCTAATATGCCCAAAATTATTTTACAGGCAAGATGCAGCTAAAAATTATTATTAATTTTAAAGTTGGTGGAGCTTGGTATAGATGGCCTAATACAATGAGTACCACACACTGCTACTATGCCCAAAATTATTTTCCAGGCAAGATGCAGCTAAAAATTATTAGTAATTTGAAAGCAGGTGGAGCTTAGTATAGATGGCATAATAGAATGAGTACCACACACTGCTAATATGCCCAAAATTATTTTACAGACAAGATGCAGCTAAAAATTATTAGTAATTTGAAAGCTGGTGGAGCTTAGTATAGATGACCTCATAGAATGAGTACCACACACTGCTAAATGCCCAAAATTATTTTACAGGCAAGATGCAGCTAAAAATTATTATTAATTTCAAAGCTGGTGGAGCTTGGTATAGATGGCCTAATACAATGAGTACCACACACTGCTACTATGCCCAAAATTATTTTCCAGGCAAGATGCAGATAAAAATTATTAGTAATTTGAAACCTGGTGGAGCTTAGTATAGATGGCCTCATAGAATGAGTACCACACACTGCTAAATGCCAAAATTATTTTACAGGCAAGATGCAGCTAAAAATTATTATTAATTTCAAAGCTGGTGGAGCTTGGTATAGATGGCCTAATACAATGAGTACCACAGACTGCTACTATGCCCAAAATTATTTTCCAGGCAAGATGCAGCTAAAAATTATTATTAATTTCAAAGCTGGTGGAGCTTGGTATAGATGGCCTAATACAATGAGTACCACACACTGCTACTATGCCCAAAATTATTTTACAGGCAAGATGCAGCTAAAAATTATTATTAATTTCAAAGCTGGTGGAGCTTGATATAGATGGCCTAATACAATGAGTACCACACACTGCTACTATGCCCAAAATTATTTTACATGCAAGATGGAGCTAATAATTATTAGTAATTTGAAAGCTGGTGGAGCTTGGTACAGATGGCCTAATAGAATGAGTACCACACACTGCTAATATGCCCAAAATTATTTTACAGGCAAGATGCAGCTAAAAATTATTATTAATTTCAAAGCTGGTGGAGCTTGGTATAGATGGCCTAATACAAAGAGTACCACACACTGCTACTATGCCCAAAATTATTTTCCAGGCAAGATGCAGATAAAAATTATTATTAATTTCAAAACTGGTGGAGCTTAGTATAGATGGCCTAATACAATGAGTACCACACACTGCTACTATGCCCAAAATTATTTTCCGAGCTAGATGCAGATAAAAATTATTTTTAATTTGCAAGCTGGAGGAGCTTAGTATAGATGGACTAAGAATAAGTCCCACACACTGCTACAAGCCCAAAATTATTTTCCGAGCTTGATGCAGATAAAAATTATTTGTAATTTGCAAGCTGGAGGAGCTTAGTATAGATGGACTAAGAATAAGTCCCACACACTGCTACAAGCCCAAAATTATTTTCCGAGCTAGATGCAGATAAAAATTATTACTAATTTGCAAGCTGGTGGAGTTTAGTATAGATGGCCTAATAGAATGATGCTATGCCCAAAAGGTTTTACTTGGCTAGGTGCAGTAAAAAAAATTGTATTCTATACACAGGTGGTGTAGCTTGCAACACAGATACGCTACTCCACTGACTAACACACACTGCAAGAGGCCAAAAAGGATTTGCTTAGCTAGATTTAGCCAAATGCTGTGAAAAACACTTGCACAGCACTGACACAGACCCACCTGGCAAAAAGTCCTAGGAAATGCTGTAAAATTGTCCTCAAAAGGACTGCAATTACAATTAGTCCCTACTCCCAACCTATCTATTTAAGAGCACAGACCTGCCTGCTAAAAGTCGTAGGAAATGCTGTAACCTAGTCCTCAAAAGGACTGCAATCACAACTATTCCCTACTCCCAAGCTATCTGTATATTTCAGAGAAAATTGGCTTGAAATTAACACTGAAAGTATAGCGCACACAGCAACAGCGGTGCCATCTAACACGCAGCTGCAGCAGTGAGAAAATGGTGGCGACGGGGAAAATGGCTGGGTCTTATAGGGCAAGGACATGTGACATACACAGCCAATGACACATGCCCTTGCTTGTGTGAAAAAAAGAAGTTCGCTCCGTGTGTGCGCTGCTGATTGGCTGACAGATTGCACCTCCCCACTGTAAATGCGGGAAAGAGAAAAAAAAATGGAGATCTTCATTATTTCTGCAGAGATCCATCCCCTACCCCTCCCCCCGCCCCGCTGTACACTCAAACTGCGTATTAACATTGATTGTCAGCATTACTGTGAAAAAATCCAGTTATGATTTTGGTGCACGAACAGTTATCGAACATAACCTCGAACAGCCGGATTTTTTTCAAATAGTTTGTTTTCGCCGAACGGCTCGAACACAGCCCAAAACAGCTCGAATTTGAGATTGGCGAAGAGTTCGAGTCGAACAACGCTCATCTCTAGTCGTGTGGTGCAACCAACATATTGAAGATTGCACTGTATGCACATAATAACATGAACCACATACAGTACTGACCAAAAGTTTGGACACACCTTCTCATTTAAAGATTTTTCTATATTTTCATGACTTTGAAAATAATACATTCACACTGAAGGCATCAAAACTATGAATTAACACATGTGGAATTATATACTTAACAAAAAAGTGTGAAACAACTGAAAATATGTCTTATATTCTAGGTTCTTCAAAGTAGCCACCTTTTGCTTTGATGACTGCTTTGCACACTCTTGGCATTCTCTTGATGAGCTTCAAGAGGTAGTCACCGGAAATGGTTTTCACTTCACAGGTGTGCCCTGTCAGGTTTAATAAGTGGGATTTCTTGCCTTATAAATGGGGTTGGGACCATCAGTTGTGTTGTGCAGAAGTCTGGTGGATACACAGCTGATAGTCCTACTGAATAGACTGTTAGAATTTGTATTATGGCAAGAAAAAAGAAGCTAAGTAAAGAAAAACAAGTGGCCATCATTACTTTAAGAAATGAAGGTCAGTCAGACCAAAAAATTGGGCAAACTTTGAAAGTGTCTCCAAGTGCAGTTGCAAAAACCATCAAGCGCTACAAAGAAACTGGCTCACATGAGGACTGCCCCCGGAAAGGAAGACAAAGAGTCACCTCTGCTTCTGAGGATAAGTTTATCCGAGTCACCAGCCTCAGAAATTGCAGGTTAACAGCAGCTCAGATTAGAGACGAGGTCAATGCCACACAGAGTTGTAGCAGCAGACACATCTATTCAACAACTGTTAAGAGGAGACTTTGTGCTGCAGGCATTCATGGTAAAATAGCTGCTAGGAAACCACTGCTAAGGACAAGCAACAAGCAGAAGAGACTTGTTTGGGCTAAAGAAGACAAGGAATGGACATTAGACCAGTGGAAATTTGTGCTTTGGTCTGATGAGTCCAAATTTGAAATCTTTGGTTCCAACCACCGTGTCTTTTTGCGACGCAGAAAAGGTGAACGGATGGATTCTACATGCCTGGTTCCCACCGTGAAGCATGGAGGAGGGGGTGTGATGGTGTGGGGGTGCTTTGCTGGTGACACTGTTGGGGATTTATTCAAAATTGAAGGCATACTGAACCAGCATGGCTACCACAGCATCTTGCAGCGGCATGCTATTCCATTCGGTTTGCGTTTAGTTGGACCATCATTTATTTTTCAACAGGACAATGACCCCAAACACACCTCCAGGCTGTGTAAGGGCTATTTGACCAAGAAGGAGAGTGATGGGGTGCTATGCCAGATGACCTGGCCTCCACAGTCACCAGACCTGAACCCAATCGAGATGGTTTGGGGTGAGCTGGACCGCAGAGTGAAGGCAAAAGGGCCAACAAGTGCTAAGCATCTATGGTAACTCCTTAAAGATTGTTGGAAGACCATTTCCGGTGACTACCTCTTGAAGCTCATCAAGAGAATGCCAAGAGTGTGCAAAGCAGTCATCAAAGCAAAAGGTGGCTACTTTGAAGAACCTAGAATATAAGACATATTTTCAGTTGCTTTACACTTTTTTGTTAAGGATATAATTCCACATGTGTTAATTCATAGTTTTGATGCCTTCAGTGTGAATATACAATTTTCATAGTCATGAAAATACTGAAAAATATTTAAATGAGAAGGTGTGTCCAAGCTTTTGGTCTGTACTGTAGGTTGTACTGCAATTAATAAATGTGCAGTTCCTATGTGTGTATGGAGCAGCTGTAGCTTTAATTTCCTTAGAATTATCCATGTAAGGACATAAGCCGCACTGTCGTTTGCTGCATTTATATGAGCCAGACACAGATAACCAGTTACGTTTTGCTTTAGTTTTTTGCCTTACTGTGTGATCAGAGGGTGATATCATGTTACCAATAGTAATTCCTCTCCTGGATACAAAATTTACTCCTTTTTCTAGCAGTTTTTTCAAGGTGTCATCAGCATGTAACACCGGAAGGTATTTTTTAATCACATCAGTCACTTGGTGAAAATTACTGCTATACAGTGCCTACAAGTAGTATTCAACCCCCTGCAGATTTAGCTGGTTTGATAAGGTGCAAATAAGTTAGAGCCTTCAAACTGCAAACGAGAGTAGGTTTTATGAACAGAAGCATAAATCTTACAAACCAAAAAGTTATGTTGCTCAGTTGAATTTTATTAAATTTTAAACATAAAAGTGTGGGTCAATTATTATACAACCCCTATGTTTAATATTTTGTGGAATAACCCTTGTTTGCAATTACAGCTAATAATCGTCTTTTATAAGACCTGATCAGGCCGGCACAGGTCTGTGGAGTTATCTTGGCCCACTCCTCCATGCAGATCTTCTCCAAGTTATCTAGGTTCTTTGGGTGTCTCATGTGGACTTTATTCTTGAGCTCCTTCCACAAGTTTTCAATTGGGTTAAGGTCAGGAGACTAGGCCCCTCCAACACCTTGACTTTTTCCCTCTTAAACCAGGCCTTGGTTTTCTTGGCTGTGTGCTTTGGGTCGTTGTCTTGTTGGAAGATGAAATTACGACCCATCTTAAGATCCTTGATGGAGGAGCGGAGGTTCTTGGCCAAAATCTCCAGGTAGGCCGTGCTATCCATCTTCCCATGGATGCGGACCAGATGGCCAGGCCCCTTGGCTGAGAAACAGCCCCACAGCATGATGCTACCACCACCATGCTTGACTGTAGGGATGGTATTCTTGGGGTCGTATGCAGTGCCATTCAGTCTCCAAACATCACGTGTGTGGAGACCATAGACCATAGAACCTTGAACCAGTCTGTCTCAGAGTCTTCCAAGTGATCATGAGCAAACTGTAGACGAGCCTTGACATGACGCTTTGAAAGTAAAGGTACCATACGGGCTCGTCTGGAACGGAGACCATTTCGGTGGAGTACGTTACTTATGGTATTGACTGAAACCAATGTCCCCACTGCCATGAGATCTTCCCGGAGCTCCTTCCTTGTTGTCTTTGGGTTAGCCTTGACTCTTCGGACAAGCCTGGCCTCGGCACGGGAGGACACTTTCAAAGGCTGTCCAGGCCGTGGAAGGCTAACAGTAGTTCCATAAGCCTTCCACTTACGGATGATGCTCCTAACAGTGGAGACAGGTAGGCCCAACTCCTTGGAAAGGGTTTTGTACCCCTTGCCAGCCTTGTGACCCTCCACGATCTTGTCTCTGATGGCCTTGGAATGCTCCTTTGTCTTTCCCATGTTGACCATGTCTGAGTGCTGTTCACAAGTTTGGGGAGGGTCTTAAATAGTCAGAAAAGACTGGCAAAAGAGATCTTTAATCCACACATGTGAAGCTCATTATTCTTGGTGCCTGAACTACTTCTTAATACTTTAGGGGGACCAAACAGAATTCTTGTGGTTTGAGGGGTTGAATAATAAATGACACTCTGAATTAACTTTTAACGTTTTAAAAAAAAAAAAAAAAATTTGCTGCAGTGCATTTCCCACTTCCAGGCTGATCTACAGTACAAATGTCACAATGCCAAGTTAATTCCGCATGTGTCAACCAGCTAAATCTGCAGGGGGTTGAATACTACTTGTAGGCACTGTATGTAGTGGAAAAGGTTCGGTTAGGCAGATTTTCTCGTGCAGTTTTTTTCTGCTGTAAATATTCTGCTCTGCTTTTACTATCAGCCTTAATTTTTGCCCTTTCGAGCACATTAGTTGAATAGCCACGGTTTTTAAATCTACGGTCAATAATGGTACACTCCTTCAAAAAATCCTCTCTATTAGTACATCTTTTAGCTTGAATATATTCTCCTGTTGGAACATTGTTCACAACATGCCTGGGATGGCAGCTGTTAGCATGCAATATAGCATTCCCAGCAGTAGGTTTGCGAAATAGGGAGCAATCAATTTTGCCAGTTATAATTGACCCTTTTAAGTTGATATCCAAATATGGAATCGACTCCTTTTCATGTTGGAAGGTGAAAGAAATATTAAACGGATTATTGTTAATATATTGAACGAAATCATAAACTGACTCATTGGGACCGGATCATATTATTAAACCATCATCTATATATCTAATATAACAATAAAAAAAAGATTGAAATGGATTCAGTTATGAATAAATATAATTGTCCTCCCACCAATTCATAAAAATAACAGCAATAGAGGGGGAAAATTTCGCTCCCATAGAACAACTTTGCTGTTGTAGGAAAAACCTGTCTGAAAACTGAAGTAATTGTTTTTCAGTAAAAACCAAGTAGCATCTAATATAAAATCTTGCAAACTCGTGCAGTATTTAGAATATCTCTCCATATAAATGCGTATCGCATAAAGGGCTAAAATGTGTGGAATCATAGAATATAGTGCATTTACATCACATGTAAGCCAGCTATTATTGAGTGTCCATTCCAAACCATTGATGAAATTTAACACATGCTTGGAATCCTGGTCAAAACTGGGAGAGCATCGCGTCAAAGGTTGAAGTCTCTCATCAATCCATTCACATAAATGTTCAGACAAAGAGTCAATGCCCGAAAACAATCGGTCGCATTGGAGGTGGAAATGTCCCTTTATGTAGTTTGGGCAGTGCATGAAAATTAGGTATTCTTGGTTTAAGAGGGCTGAAAAATTCAACTTGTTTTTGATCCAAAATTTCCAGATGTTCACCTTCATGCAAGATAGTACTTAATTGAATCTGTACTGTATTAGTTGGATCAGATCTTAGCGGTTTATATGTAGCTGAGTCGTTCAACATTTCACAGATTTGCATTTCATACAATTTAGTGTCCATGATTACCACAGATCCGCCTTTATCCGAGTTTTTTATAACGACACGATCATTTGATTGTAGAGACTTTAAAGCACTTTTCTCTCTCTTGTTGAGATTCTCCTTTTTGATTTTATTTGAGGCATTTTTTAGTTCAGTCTCCACTAATACTTGAAGTTCCTTATGGATTGAATAAGAAAACGGATATCACATATTATTATTGAATTAATGCTTTTGCACCTATGACATTTGTTTGGCTTATTAGCATAATTGTCTCATCTACATGATTAATTGCTCACCTTATTCCCTTTCCTCTCCTTTTTTTTTATTTAACCCTGCTTTTGTACTGATCACAAGACATGGTTATGACTAGTGTTGAGCCACCCCCGTAGTGTTCGAGTTAGGTTCGGTTCGGTTCGTCGAACACCCGTATGTTCGCCGAACTGTTCGTCGAACTGTTCGTCGAACACCGTTAAAACCAATGGCAGGCAAACAAAAACACATAAAAACACATAGAAAACACCTTCAAAGGTGTCCAAAAGCTAAGACACAACTAACACATGGAAAAGTGACAAGTACATATAGTCATGCGAAAGAAAAGATGTGGAGGAGTAAAAGGAGGGGGAGACACAGATATAGGCATGTCATGCCCTTCTAAAACCAAAAAAGTGCAAAGCCGACACGGCCAGTCCGGTCCTGCCCGTGCGAACTCCGTGTCGCCGGGTTTGTGCCAGAGCTGCGGTGGACCCTGACGGCCAGCCCCCCTCTCCCAATACTGGTGCCTGTCCGCTGGTGGGTCGAGCGAGCCCCCCTGCGGTGGAGGCAGGTCTAAGCTTTTTAATTTAAATTGTCTCTCTAATTTGAATGAGTACACTTTAAATCCTTTTACAAGGATCTATTGAAGGGTAAGTCTCATGCCAGCAGCCGCGGTAATTCCAGCTCCAGTAGCGTCCACTAAAGCTGCTGCAGTTAAAATGCTTTTATAAGAATCGAGCTTGGCGGGCCACCGCAAGGCGTCCTACCGCCAGTCCCAGCCCCTGTGCCTTGGGGTGCCTCCCCGATGCTCTTCACTGAGTGTCCCGGGGGCCCGAACCATTTCATTTAAAAAAATTAAGTGTCCAAACTACAGGTGGTGTAGCTTGCTTAACAGCTGGGATAATCCACTGACTAGCAGACACTGCTACTAGGCACAAAGTATTTCCTGGGCTAGATGCAGTTAAAAATTTGTAATTAGATACTCTCGTTGGATGCTGAGAAAGCATTCCATAGAGTCTCCTGGCACGCCATATATTATTCTCTTAAAAAGCTTGGGTAGGGGTCTAGGGGACCCGTTTATAGGTAAAATCACGGCCCTGTATCGCAATACGTCACCTAGGATTTTCATCACCTTTCATAATCTCCAATGGGACAAGGCAGGGATGTCCTCTGTCCCCTCTCTTATACATCCTAGTGGCAGAGCACCTGCTCTCATCAATTCGCCTTAACCCCAATATTAGGTGGATTGAGGTGGGAGGTACCGAGTACAAGTGCTCTGCATTTGCTGATGATGTCCTAGTATATATCACTCAATCACATATATCCATCCCTGCTGCTATGGCTGAAATAGATCACTTTGTTACATGGTCAAATTTTAAAATCAATGAGGCCCTCGATGTTTCCCTCACCAAATCCATACAGGATTCCATCCAGTCCAACTTTCCCTTTGCCTGGCCCTCACAGGGTATCAAATACTTAGGAATTCGTATTCATAGAGACCTCTCCCGTCTATGTTATCTTAATTTTGGGCCCTTTATTGAACAACTCCATACAGACCACGGTTGGCAAGTTAGAACTGTAAGATTCACTACGTGAACCACTGGTGTTTTGTGGAAAAGCACATGTACACTGTTTTCCAAATTATTATTCAAAAAGTGTTTAGGAATGATAAGATAAGAATTTTTTTGTTTGTCAGTTAAACTCATTGATGGTGATGTGTGTCAGGGCTCTTTATATCACTGTAAGCAATTGCAGACACCTGTGCTAATTAGTTTGGCAGGTGTGTCCAATGAAAGGCAAGAGTACTTAAGAAGGCTGTCCCACATTATTAAGCAGCCTACATTTTCTGCCAAAATGGGAAAGAAAAAGGATGTGTCGGCTGCTGAGAAGCAACAAATTGTGGAGTGTTTAGGTCAAGGCATGACTACAATCAACATTGCCAAGACACTTCATCCTGATCATCGCACAATCAAGAAGTATGTAGCTGATTCACAGTACACATGTGTGCGTGCTGATAAGGGAAAATTGAGGGCTCTTTCTTACAGGCAATCACGTCAGGTTAAAAGAGCAGCGGCAAAAAAGCCTTTTCATAGCAGCAGACAAGTTTTTGAAGCTGCTGGTTCCTCCAACGTCCCCCGAACAACAAGATGCAGGGTCCTTCAGAGGTTTGCAGCTGTGCGTAAGCCATCCTGTCGACCTCCTCTATCCACTGTATACAAGCAGAAATGGCTCCAGTGGGCCAAACAATACATGAAGACTGACTTCAAAACTGTTTTGTTCACCGATGAGTGCCGTGCAACGCTCGATGGTCCAGATGGATGGAGTGGAGGATGGCTGGTTGATGGACACCCCATGCAAACACGGCTACGGCACCAACAAGGAGGAGGTGGAGTAATGTTTTGGGCTGGAATCATTGGGAGAGAGATTGTCGGCCCCTTTAGAATGCCTGAAGGGGTAAAGATGAACTCCATAATGTATGTGGAGTTTCTCAAACAGCACTTCCTGCCATGGTTCAAGAAGAAGAACCGTGTATTCCGCAGCAAGATCATTTTCATGCATGATAATGCACCGTCTCATGCTGCGCATAACACATCTGCATCTCTGGCTGATATGGGCATAAAAGGGGACAAACTTATGGTGTGACCCCCATGCTCCCCTGACCTCAACCCCATTGAGAACCTCTGGAGCATCATCAAAAGGAGTGTCTATGATGGCGGGAGGCAGTTCACATCTAAGCAACAGCTCTGGGAGGGTATTCTGTCCTCATGCAAAACAATTGAAGCATAAACCATCCAAAACTTGACAAATTCAATGGACGAGAGAGTTCAGAAGCTCCTTTCGAACAAGGGGTCCTATGTGCAAATGTAACATCACCTAGAATAAAGTTTTGAGTTGAAAACTGTTTGATTTCAGTTTCTAATAACCTGCTAATGCTTATAATTTCAAAAATGACCATTTTTTTGTTCTTTATTAAAATGAAAAGGTTGATCGAAGAGTGTGGGGGATCTAAGAGTGTGGCAACCCAGTAGTCAGGATTATTTCGAATTCTGACAATCTGAGGATCATGTTGCAGGTAGTGCAGCAAGAAGGCATTCATGTGTCTTGCGCATCTAGGAGCCCCAAAATAATTTTCCGGGCTAGAGGCAGCTAAAAATTATTATTAATTTGAAAGCTGGTGGAGCTTAGTATAGATGGCCTAATAGAATCAGTACTGCAAACTGCTACAAGGCCCAAATTATTTTCCAGCCAAGATACAAATAAGCATGATTAGTAATTTTAAATCTGGTGCAGTTTAGTATAGATGGCCTAATAGAATCAGTACTGCAAACTGCTACAAGGCCCAAATTATTTTCCAGCCAAGATACAGATAAACATGATTAGTAATTTTAAATCTGGTGGAGTTTAGTATAGATGGCCTAATAGAATCAGTACTGCAAACTGCTACAAGGCCCAAATTATTTTCCAGCCAAGATACAGATAAACATGATTAGTAATTTTAAATCTGTTGGAGTTTAGTATAGATGGCCTAAAAGAATCAGTACTGCAAACTGCTACAAGGCCCAAATTATTTTCGAGCCAAGATACAGGTAAACAT
Organism: Phyllobates terribilis; assembly: GCF_046119375.1. Lineage (NCBI taxonomy): Eukaryota > Metazoa > Chordata > Amphibia > Anura > Dendrobatidae > Phyllobates > Phyllobates terribilis. The sequence goes on from NW_027362761.1 coordinate 250,334,581, forward strand.
GATTAGTAATTTGAAAGCTTAAAACGGTTGGTGAGGTGATTTTAACAAATCATCAAGCTTTCACTCTCCCCAGGATGACACAGGGGTAGAAAAGTCATTTCGGATCCATGATTTATTCATCTTTATGAACGTGAGTCTGTCTACATTATCAGTGGACAGCCGCGTGCGCTTATCTGTCAGCACACCACCAGTAGCGCTGAACACACATTCAGACAGAACGCTGGCTGCGGGGCATGACAAGATCTCCAAGGCGTAAGAGGCGAGCTCCGGCCATTTATCCAGATTGGAAGCCCAAAAAGAGCAAGGGCCCAGTGACACAGTCATGGCTTCAATGTTTACTTGGAGATACTCCTGTACCATCGTCTCTAGGCGTTGACTATGTGTCAGACTTCTTGTCTCCTGTGGCATTGCAAAGGATGGTCTAAAAAAGTGGTGAAATGATTCCGCAAAATTGATGTTACCAGCAGATACTGTGTTTCTGTTACGTTTTGAGTGCTGAACACTCGACGGTCCCACGGTTGGCAAGTTGGAACTGTGAGATTCACTACGTGCACCACTAGTGTTTTGTGGAAAAGCACATGTAAGATTCTGCAACAGCCTCTGCTGATACTCCTGCATGTGTGCATCTCTTTCTATGGCAGGAATAATTTCTGAAAATTTACTTTTGTACCGGGGATCTAACAGTGTGGCAACCCAGTAGTCAGGATTATTTCTAATTCTCACAATTCGAGGGTCATGTTGCAGGTAGTGCAGCAAGAAGGCACTCATGTGTCTTGCGCATCCAGGAGCACCAAGCTCCTGTTGTGTTGGCGGCGAGGTAACAATCATGTTTCCTTCCTCTGCCCTCTCCCCCCCAACCTCGCACAACAGAAATGTGATCAAGGTCTCCCTCATCTGATGAGTCTTCCATCAATTCGTCCTCCACTTCTTCCTGGGCTCCTGCACCTTCCTCACTAGTTTGGCTGCTACCATGCGCCCTGGTAAAACATTCTACCCCACCCTCACATGCCTGCCGCCTTGGTGCTGCCGACCGTCTGGACCTTGCAGATGTTAGCCCTTCCGCATACATCTCCTCCTCCTCTACTTCCTCCACCTCCTCTTGTTGCACCACCTGACTCCGAATTCTGTTTAACATGTGCTCCAGCATGTAAATCACTGGAATAGTCATGCTGATAATGGCATCGTCAGCACTAAACATCTTCGTCGCCATTTCAAATCTGTGCAGAAGGGTGCATAGGTCCCTGCTCTGAGACCCCTCCTCCAGCGTGATTTGCCCCACCTCTGGATACCGTTGGCCCAGGCTATACGTCAGAACGTATTGCACCAGGGCTTGTCGGTGCTGCCACAGTCACTGCAACATGTGCAGAGTTGAATTCCACCGGGTAGGCACATTGCATTTTAGCCGGTGAAGTGGCAGGCCCAACGACTTCTGTAGAGATGTAAGTCGCTGAGCTGCGGGATGCGAATGGCGGAAGTGAGCACACAGCGACCGTGCCCTCTGCAGAAGGCCACCTAGTCCGGGATAGTGGGCTAAAAATTGCTGGACAACCAGGTTCAACACGTGAGCCATACAAGGCACGTGTGTGACATTGCCACGGCGAAGGACCGCATCCAGGTTTGCAGCATTGTCGCACACGGCCTTCCCTGGTTTCAGGTCCAGTGGAGACAACCATTCATGAAATTGGTTCTCCAGAGCTGACCACAACTCCTCAGCTGTGTGACTCACATTTCCCAGACATTTCAAAGTAAAAACCGCCTGATGACGTTGAGCCAGGGCCGGCGTCAGCACCCGGCGCACCCGGGCAAATGCCGGGGCCCTGAGCAGGCAGAGGGGCCCACTGGCGGTCGCGCACCCCGCTGGGCTATGGGCGGAGGAGAGCGGTGTCAGCGCCTGCCCTTCCCCCCGCTTGCTCAGGGCCCCGGCAGCCCGATACTTACCTCTCCCCATGCCTCCGCAGATCCGCTGTCTTCCTGCTCTGCGCTCCCTGTGACGTCTCAGGTCAGAGGGCGCGGTGACGTCTTTACACCGCGCCTTCCCCTGAGTCGTCACAGGGAGCGCTGAGCGGGAAGACACCGACAACGCTGGAGTTCGGAGCCGAGCGGCGGGCAGCGGGCAGCGGGCAGCAGGTAGCAGGTGAGGAGGAGGGAGGTGAGTATTTGATTTTTTTTTTAATGTATGGAGGCATGGGGCATTATAAAGAGGGGGGGGCATCCTGCATGGGGCATTATATAGAGGGGGGGGGCAGCCTGCATGGGGCATTATAAAGATAAGGGGGGGGCATCCTGCATGGGGCATTATATAGGGGGGGGGACATCCTGCATGGGGCATTATATAGAGGGGGGGGACAGCCTGCATGGGGCATTATAAAGAGAAGGGGGGGGACATCCTGCATGGGGCATTATAAAGAGGGGGGGGGACATCCTGCATGGGGCATTATATAGAGGGGGGGGACAGCCTGCATGGGGCATTATAAAGAGAAGGGGGGGCATCCTGCATGGGGCATTATAAAGGGGGGGGACATGCTGCATGGGGCATTATATAGAGGGGGGGGACAGCCTGCATGGGGCTTTATAAAGAGAAGGGGGGGCATCCTGCATAGGGCATTATAAAGGGGGGGGACATCCTGCATGGAGCATTATATAGAGGGGGGGGACAGCCTGCATGGGGCATTATAAAGAGAAGGGGGGGCATCCAGCATGGGGCATTATAAAGGGGGGGGACATCCTGCATGGGGCATTATAAAGGGGGGGGGCAGCCTGCATGGAGCATTATAAGGGGGGGCAGCCTGTATGGGGCATTATGTGGGGGGTAACAGCCTGCATGGAGCATTAAAAGGGGGGGGCCTGTATGGGGCATTATGTGGGGGGTAACAGCCTGCATGGAGCTTTAAAAGGGGGGGGCCTGTATGGGGCATTATGTGGGGGGTAACAGCCTGCATGCAGCATTATATGGGGGCCAGTATCCTGTATGGAGAGTTATAAGGGGACCGGTATCCTGTATGGAGCGTTATAAGGGGACCGGTATCCTGTATGGAGCGTTATATAGGGGACCGGTATCCTGTATGGAGCGTTATATGGGGGCCAGTATCCTGTATGGAGTTTTATTAGGGGACCAGTATCCTGTATGGAGCATTATATGGGGGCCAGTATCCTGTATGGAGCTTTATAGGGGGACCAGTATCCTGAATGGAGCGTTATATGGGGGCCGGTATTCTGTATGGAGCCTTATATGGGGGCCAGTATTCCATATGGAGACTTATATGGAGGCCAGTATTCCGTATGGAGCCTTATATGGGAGCCAGTATTCCGTATGAAGCGTTATATGGGGGCCAGTATTCCGTATGGAGCCTTATATGGGGGCCAGTATTCTGTGTGGAGCGTTATATGGGGGCCAGTATCCTGTATGGAGCGTTATATGGGGGCCAGTATTCTGTGTGGAGCGTTATATGGGGGCCAGTATCCTGTATGAAGCGTTATATGGGGGCCAGTATTCCGTATGGAGCCTTATATGGGGGCCAGTATTCCGTATGGAGCCTTATATGGGGGCCAGTATTCTGTGTGGAGCGTTATATGGGGGCCAGTATTCTGTGTGGAGCGTTATATGGGGGCCAGTATCCTGTATGAAGCGTTATATGGGGGCCAGTATTCCGTATGGAGCCTTGTATGGGGGCCAGTATTCTGTGTGGAGCGATTCACCGGTTTCTGAGCTATTGTGGAATTTACAATAGATATCACTCATGTAATGTAAGAAGTGAAATCTTTGCATTGTACTATATATATATTTCTCCGCTGTATCTCTGCATCATGAATCGTGGTATGTGTTAAAGGGGCCCACTGAGACTCTTTCGCCCGGGGCCCAGAAAAACCTGGAGCCGGCCCTGCGTTGAGCCCTACTGCCAGCATAGTAAGGAGGTGTGCAGGATCCCTTCTGCGCAGTTAGAAAGCTTGTGGCATGACCAGACAGGCTTTGGGTGCAGGTGGAGGACCGAGAGGAGGTTGAGGAGGCAGAAGCAGTGGAGGAACTTTGACATAAAGAGGATTGACGCACAACTCGTGAGGATGGCAAGACTTGGACAGCAGCCCCTTGTCCTGCTGTCACCATAGTTACCCAGTGCCCAGTCAGCGACATGTAACGCCCCTGTCCATGCCTACTCGTCCAAGTGTCTGTGGTGAAATGCACCCTGTCACACACAGAGTTTCTCAAAGAAGCTGTGATGTTGTGTGCGACATGCTGGTGGAGCGCAGGCACACCTTTCTTTGAGAAGTAGTGCCGACTGGGCATCTGGTACTGGGGCACTGCGATGGACATAAGGTCTCGAAAATCCTCTGTGTCCACCAGGCGGAAAGGCAGCATTTCTGTAGCCAAGAGCTTGCAGATGGTGAAATTCAATCTCTTAGCTTTCTCATGGCTAGGAGGAAATGGTCTTTTACTTGTGCACATCTGAGGGACTGAGGGCTGGCTGTTGTGCTTAGACGGGGTTGATAAGGGTGTCCCCGGCAAACTGCCGGTCTGTGAGGAAGATGCAGGCGGACATGTTAGGTTGCCTTGATCCAAAGGTGGTGCTATCGATGTCGGACAGCGCTCAACACCAGCTGGTGTTACCACCTCCAAAGAAAATGATGACCTGCCAATCACGCTGGCTGTTGCGGGTAAAGAGGTGGCAGGTCTGCGTCCCAAAACAGGTGTGACTGCTGTCCCCCTAGTCACAGAGGATGAAGAGGCCGCAGATGCACAAGATGGGGCAGACGGTGGTTGGCCCGGCCGGCTAGGCCGCATTGTAGCACAGTGAGCTTCCCACTGCAACTTATGCTTCATGTCCATGTGCCGGTTCATGCATGAAGTACTCAAACTATGTATTTTTTGGCCTCTACTTAGCTTTTGTTGACAAATGTTACAGATAAAGATGACACAACTCGTGTTATCTTTATCGATCTGAAAAAATGCCCAGGCTATGCAAGGCTTAGCACCCATGCAACCTGAAGAGCCACCACGACTTGTGGTCAGAGGCAGAGTTGTGTTTGAGGATGCAGTTGTTGACGTGCTTCCAGTACTACGTCTCTGTCCAGGAAGGCGCAACCTGACCTCGTCGTCACTAGCATCCTCCTCCACCTCCTCTGCTGACCTCATCGACTGGCTGACTGTGGGTTGACAGTAAGTGGAATCTCCAACCTCATCATCACCCTGTGTGTTATCACACCCGTCGTCCTCAGAGCCAACCTGTTCCTGCCCTGACAAAAAACTAAAGTTGTCGCTCCAATCAGGTATTTGAGTCTCATCATCGTCTTCCTCATTGTCTCCACCAACAGGAGCTACAGTTTGGGAATGAGGATCTACATTATGGTCAGAACCTTCTGCGTCTGGTCCTGGATCCGACTCATAAAGATTCTGGGCATCAGTGCAGATCATTTCCTCGTCTGGATTCACAGAAGCGCTGGAGCCGACCTCTGATTCCCAGGCTATAGTATGAGTAAACAGCTCTGCAGACTCAACCATCTGTTCTATCTCATACTCAGACGGGCAGCTGGAGATTTGGGAGCTGTGAGGAAGCAAGTGCAATTGGGGTGACACCTCTGAGGACTGGAGTATTTGTGATGTTGAAGTTGATGTGGAGGAGAGCCCACTTAAAGGAGCACTTGATATCCGTTGAAGCACCTGCTGTTTTTGTGCCTCATCTGGAATTTGTAGCGATTGCCGTGGCCGTAAGAAAGGGATCTTATCACATTGTCCGCTAAAAGAAGTAGACATTTTAGTTTTGCTGGAAGATGGTCTTTCTTCTGCAGATGTTACTGTTGCTTTAACACCTACTCCACGGACACAACCTTTTTTCCCCTTCCCAACACGCCTATTCCCCTTTCCACCAGCAGCAGGCCTTTTTCCACTTATTTTGGTGGTTAACTAATTCACAACTCTGGAGTTGTTTGCACAAAAAAACAATGGATGGGAACCGAGCAGAGCTGAGTGGCCAAACTGTGGTATTAGGCCAAAACTATTGTCTGGGTTAGATGCAGAAAAAAATTATATTCCGTTTGCAACCTGATGGAGGTCAGTATAGATGGACTAATAGAACAAGTCCCACACACTGCTAGAAGGCCAAATATTTTTTCAGAGCTAGATGCAGAAAAAAAATATATTCAATTTGCAACCTGATGTAGGTCAGTATAGATGGACTAATAGAACAAGTCCCACACACTGCTAGAAGGCCAAATATTTTTTTCAGAGCTAGATGCAGAAAAATATTATATTCAATTTCAACCTGATGGAGGTCAGTATAGATGGACTAATAGAACAAGTCCCACACACAGCTAGAAGCCCAAATATTTTTTCAGAGGTAGATGCAGAAAAAAATTATATTCAGTTTCCAACCTGATGGAGGTCAGTATAGATGGACTAATAGAACAAGTCCCACACACTGCTAGAAGCCCAAATATTTTTTCAGAGGTAGATGCAGAAAAAAATTATTTTGAATTTGCAACCTGATGGAGGTCAGTATAGATGGACTAATAGAACAAGTCCCACACACTGCTAGAAGGCCAAATATTTTTTCAGAGCTAGATGCAGATAAAAATTATTTTGAATTTGCAACCTGATGGAGGTCAGTATAGATGGACTAATAGAACAAGTCCCACACACTGCTAGAAGGCCAAATATTTTTTCAGAGCTAGATGCAGATAAAAATTATTTTGAATTTGCAACCTGATGGAGGTCAGTATAGATGGACTAATAGAACAAGTCCCACACACTGCTAGAAGGCCAAATATTTTTTCAGAGCTAGATGCAGAAAAATATTATATACAATTTGCAACCTGATGGAGGTCAGTATAGACGGACTAATAGAACAAGTTCCACACACAGCTAGGAGCCCAAATATTTTTTCAGAGGAAGATACAGAAAAAAATTATATTCAGTTTGCAACCTGATGGAGGTCAGTATAGATGGACTAATAGAACAAGTCCCACACACTGCTAGAAGCCCAAATATTTTTTCAGAGGTAGATGCAGAAAAAAATTATATTCAGTTTCCAACCTGATGGAGGTCAGTATAGATGGACTAATAGAACAAGTCCCACACACTGCTAGAAGGCCAAATATTTTTTCAGAGCTAGATGCAGAAAAAAATTATATTCAATTTGCAACCTGATGGAGGTCAGTATAGATGGACTAATAGAACAAGTCCCACACACTGCTAGAAGGCCAAATATTTTTTCAGAGCTAGATGCAGAAAAAAATTATATTCAATTTGCAACGTGATGGAGGTCAGTATAGATGGACTAATAGACCAAGTCACACACACAGCTAGAAGCCCAAATATTTTTTCAGCGGTAGATGCAGAAAAAAATTATATTCAGTTTGCAACCTGATGGAGGTCAGTATAGATGGACTAATAGAACAAGTCCCACACACAGCTAGAAGGCCAAATATTTTTTCAGAGCTAGATGCAGAAAAAAATTATATTCAATTTGCAACCTTATGGAGGTCAGTATATATGGACTAATAGAATGATGCTATGCCCAAAAGGTTTTACTTCACTAGGTGCAGTAAAAAAATTGGTATTCTATACACAGGTGGTGTAGCTTGCAACACAGATAGGCTACTCCACTGACTAACACACTCTGCAATAGGCCAAAAAGGATTAGCTTTGCTAGATTTAGCCAAATGCTGTGAAAAAAACTTGCACAGCAATGGCACAGACCTGCCTGGCAAAAACTGATAGGAACTGATGTAACTTAGTCCTGAAAAGGACTGCAATTACAATTAGTCTTTACTCCCACAACCTATCTATTTAAGAGCACAGACCTGCCTGATAAAAGTCGTAGGAAATGCTGTAACCTAGTCCTTAAAAGGACTGCAATCACAACTATTCCCTACTCCCAAGCTATCTGTAGATTTGTGTGAAAATTGGCTTGAAATTAACAAGGTATAGCGCACACAGCAACAGTGGTGCCGTCTAATACGCAGCTGCAGCAGTGAGAAAATGGTGGCGACGAGGAAAATGGCTGGGTCTTATAGGGCAAGGACATGTGACATACACTGCCAATGACACATGCCCTTGCTTGTGTGAAAAAAAGCACTTCGCTCCGTGTGTGCGCTGCTGATAGGCTGACAGATTGCACCTCCCCACTGTAAATGCGGGAAAGAGAAAAAAAAATGGACATCTTCATTATTCCTGCAAAGATCCATCCCCTGCCCCTCCCCCTGCCCCGCTGTACACTCAAACTGCGTATTAACATTAATTTTCATCATTACTGAGAAAAAATCCAGTTATGATTTTGGTGCGCGAACAGTTATCGAACATAACCTCAAATAGCCGAATTTTTTTCAAATCGTTCGTGTTCGCCGAACGGCTCGAACACCGCCCAAAACAGCTCAAATTTGAGATTGGCGAACAGTTCGAGTCGAACAACGCTCATCTCTACCCATCACCACCAAATGACAGCAGAGTAACATAAAGTCAAATCCACTGTGTTATTTCGGGAGGTGTATTCCCATGCACCGCTTCACACCCACACATGGGTTTACGCTTCCTCATTTCGGCTGTTTTTTTGCCTTCTCCTTATCCTCAGCCTCCACCACCACTATACTACCAGGGTGACCGTGGTCTGTGTTGCCAGCATTGCAAGTTCCTACGTCCTAATTTTTGCCAGCTTTTGCTTGGAAGGCATAGGCAAAGACTATGGGAGACCCACTCCCCAATAATGGGAATAATGCTTTTAATATGCTGTACTGCATGGCTCTTGTAAGGGGCATTTCAAGTTCCTCCATCCTAATTTTTGGCAGCTTTTGCTTGGAAGGCATAGGCAAAGACTATGGGAGACCCACTCCCCAATAATGGGAATAATGTTTTTAATATGCTGTACTGCATGGCTCTTGTAAGGGGCATTGCAAGTTCCTCCGTCCTAATATTTGGCAGCTTTTGCTTGGAAGGCATAGGCAAAGACTATGGGAGACCCACTCCCCAATAATGGGAATAATGTTTTTAATACTCTGTACTGCATGGCTCTTGTAAGGGGCATTGCAAGTTCCTCCGTCATAATTTTTGGCAGCTTTTGCTTGGAAGGCATAGCCAAAGACTTTGGGAGACCCACTCCCCAATAATGGGAATAATGTTTTTAATATGCTGTACTGCATGGCTCTTGTAAGGGGCATTGCAAGTTCCTCCGTCTTGTTAAGCTACTGTGACCTCCACATCTCTTCCAATGGGCATTAAAACCGTCTTGTTAAACCACTCTGAACTCCACGTCTCTTCCAAGGGGCATTAAAACCATCTTTTTAAACCACTCTGAACTCCACGTCTCTTCCAAGGGGCATTAAAACCGTCTTGTTAAACCACTCTGAACTCCACGTCTCTTCCAAGGGGCATTAAAACCGTCTTGTTAAACCACTCTGAACTCCACGTCTCTTCCAAGGGGCATTAAAACCGTCTTGTTAAACCACTCTGAACTCCACGTCTCTTCCAAGGGGCATTAAAACCGTCTTGTTAAACCACTCTGAACTCCACGTCTCTTCCAGGGGGCATTAAAACCATCTTGTTAAGCTACTGTGACCTCCACGTCTCTTCCAAGGGGCATTAAAACCGTCTTGTTAAACCACTCTGAACTCCACGTCTCTTCCAAGGGGCATTAAAACCGTCTTGTTAAGCTACTGTGACCTCCACGTCTCTTCCAAGGGGCATTAAAACCGTCTTGTTAAACCACTCTGAACTCCATGTCTCTTCCAAGGGGCATTAAAACCATCTTGTTAAGCTACTGTGACCTCCACGTCTCTTCCAAGGGGCATTAAAACCGTCTTGTTAAACCACTCTGAACTCCACGTCTCTTCCAAGGGGCATTAAAACCGTCTTGTTAAGCTACTGTGACCTCCACGTCTCTTCCAATGGGCATTAAAACCGTCTTGTTAAACCACTCTGAACTCCACGTCTCTTCCAAGGGGCATTAAAACCGTCTTGTTAAACCACTCTGAACTCCACGTCTCTTCCAAGGGGCATTAAAACCGTCTTGTTAAACCACTCTGAACTCCACGTCTCTTCCAAGGGGCATTAAAACCGTCTTGTTAAACCACTCTGAACTCCACGTCTCTTCCAAGGGGCATTAAAACCGGCTTGTTAAGCTACTGTGACCTCCACGTCTCTTCCAAGGGGCATTAAAACCGTCTTGTTAAACCACTCTGAACTCCACGTCCCTTCCAAGGGGCATTAAAACCGGCTTGTTAAGCTACTGTGACCTCCACGTCTCTTCCAAGGGGCATTAAAACCGTCTTGTTAAACCACTCTGAACTCCACATCTCTTCCAAGGGGCATTAAAACCGTCTTGTTAAACCACTCTGAACTACACGTCTCTTCCAAGGGGCATTAAAACCATCTTGTTAAACCACTCTGAACTCCACGTCTCTTCCAAGGGGCATTAAAAACGTCTTGTTAAACCACTCTGAACTCCACATCTCTTCCTAGGGGCATTAAAACCGTCTTGTTAAACCACTCTGAACTCCACAGCTCATCCAACGGGCATTGAAATGTTGTTTTTAATTACCTCTAGCCTCCACGACTCTTCCAAGGGGCATTGAATTTTCTCCTAATTTTAGTTAGCTTTTGCTTTTCAATGCATAGGCGAACACTAAGGGAGACCCACTCCCCAATAATGGGTAGAAGGTTTTTAGTACGCTGTAATCCACGTCTGTTTCAAGGGGCATTGCAGTTCCTTATAATTTTTGGAAAGCCTTCCATTCACTGCTTAGGCCAACAGTGTACAGGCGACCCAGTTGTTATAAATGGAAAAAACGGTTTATTTAAGGCCCTCTGACCTCCATGTCACTTCCAAGGGGCATTAGAGTGCCTCGAAATTTTTGGCAGGCATTGCATTCACTGTATGCCCTATAACTGTCTAGCCAAACCGCTCCTTTTGGTACAGAAACATATCCTACAAGACATGTGTGGTTGACTGGCCTGATATTGATGTGAATGGTCCCTGTTCCTCCTGCTCTTTCTCCTTTGCCACCACCTCATACATCATTCATCACCTGAAGCTTTGTTTTAACGGGAGTCATAGAACTGGGATAGTAGCAGGAAAACATCCAGCAATCCTCGGAGGAGGTAGGATATGCGCCAAAACGCTGACCACATCAGGCCTAGCTGCTGCTACATACAGTACATGCGCTTGCATTCCAAGGAACAGAAAGCCAAGGAGATGGATGGCCTCATGATCATGAATAATTTACTCGTTGTGTTGGAGGCCGACCACTGCTGCTGTCTACCTTCTGAATTTTGTGTTGAAGCTTGATTGACCCAGGACCCGCAATCCTCTATGTCTGGAGGACGTGTTGCATCCCAGTGTCCAACTGTGTCCCGGCTTCCACAATGTTAACCCAGTGTGAAGGCGTCAGTAAGATTGACCATCCCTGGCCACATTCACTTGTCCACGTGTTTGTGGTTAGGCTGTCCTTCCCACTAAATGCACTGGGGAGGGCACAGGTAATGTTTTGGTATGCGCGCTTGTGTATAAGGCGCACCGGGACAAATAGGGGCGGCTGGGGACCGTTTATGGACTCCCGGCCGCCCCCTGGCGGCAGGGGACCAAGTGTGGATACCAGGCCGCCGGGCGGCTGGGGACTGAGTATGGATACCAGGCCGCCGACGCAGCCATGACGTGGTGGCCAGATTCCGCCTCCACATGCCTAAAAGGCCCAATTTCAAGTGCAAGCAAGCAAGCAGTATGGTATTGCAGCCTGGGGTGGGTGGGTGGCAGGCTGCATACTTGTGCTTTCATTGCAAGGAATGGGGGAGGTACAATTGATCACTGCCCTGGGACAAGGACTTGCACGGGGATAGTTGCAAGTCTGCATCTTCTGATGCGGCAAGGATCACTTCTGATGGGCACACTTTTAGGCAGTGACCTGGGTGTCAGAGATGCTTCCAGTGTCTTTTCAGCACTGCATGCATGTGTCACACAGCACATGGCCAGATAAGGTTGTAAAATGTTAAAATGACATTTCCCGGTGAATGCATTTGTCACGGTTGAAAGCAATACAAAAGTGCCAAAACGCATAAAAAAATGCTACTTGTGAACATAGCCCAAGGTGTGGAGGAGTATTTTTGTTTTTGGTTATTTATTTTACCTTATGCACAAGTCTTTACCCTGGAAAGGATGTTCCTTAACATATTTCGCAGGAAAGCAGTTTCAGTTTCGTTTTTGAACATTTTATTGTGAACCCGTAAAAGTGGCTCAATACCTCTGACCACGTTGTTAACAGCAGTGACCTGGGGGGCAGAAATGCTTCCTGGGGTGATCCCCATGCTGTCATTTGAGCACTGTCACTATCGTTTTGGGCACTTTTTAGGCTTTCTACAGACTTCCGGTGGTGCCGCCGCAAAAATGCTCAGGTCTCCCATAGACTAACATTGGGCTCATTGCTCGGGTCGAGCACCCGAGTATCACGGTGAGCTCGGCCCGAGCTTTGAGCACCCGAGCATTTTAGCGCTTGATCAACACTATAAATCACAAAAGATATTCACCTGTAATTGTCGGTGCCCATGTGACATGAATTAGCCAATGAATGATTACTTTAGTGTTTTAAAAAGCCACATGGTAGGACCTGTTCCTTTGTCCCAATGGTGAAGACAAAGTAACTGTCTGAGGACATCAGAACTGCTATTATTAGCAAACACAAGAGTTCCAAAGGGTATAAGGCCATCTCCAAAGACCTTAGTATCCCAGTTTCAACAGTGTGCAATGGTATTAAGAACTTTGCCTAGCATGGAACCATCAAGAACCTCCCTGGAAGTGGGGGAAAGAGGAAAATTGACAAGAGATGTCTTCGAAGGTGGGTCAAGCATGTCAAACATCCAAAGGCCTGAAGGTCAACCAGGAACAGTCTGGGGTTGTGGTTTGAAGAAGTACCGTACGCCGCACACTAAACCAAGCAGAGCTTTATGGCTGAAGGCCAAGGAAGAAACCATTGCTGAAGAAAAGACATAAAAAGGAATGACTGATCTTTGCCAAAGAGTACCTTGACAAACCACATTCTTTCTGGGAAAATGCTCTGTGGACAGATGAAACAAAATAAATCTTTTTGGCAATGCAAAGCAACAGTTTGTTTACAGACGGCGCAATGAAGCTTATAAGGAAAAAAACACCTTACCAACAGCTAAGCATAATGGAGGATTCATAATGTTGTGGGGTTGCTTTGCTGCATCCGGTACTGGAGGCCTTGACCGTATCACAGGAATCATGAAATCTGAGAATTATCAAGAGATTTAGAACAAAATGTCCTACCCATTGTAAGAAAACTTAGTTTGAGTCGAAGATCATGTGTCCTCCAGCAAAGCACACATCCAAAAGTACACAGGAATGGTTGAAAAAGATAAAATGGACTGTTTTAAAATGGCCAGCAATGAGTCCTCACCTCAATCCTGTTTAAAATATTTGGGGTGAGCTGAAATCTGCTATTGGGAAAAAGAACCCAGCAAACATTCAAGAGCTTGAGCAAACTGCAAAGAAAGAGTGGGAGAAAATTTCAGCTGAGAAGTACAAGAAGCTTATAGATGGCTACAAGAAACATTTGGAGGCTGTCAGCAATGCCAAAGGGTGTGCAACCAAGTATTAATTAGGGGTGCTTTTATTGCTGCACATGCTGTTTATTCTGTTGTTTCTTTTAAATTGCAGCATGGAAGTAGAAAAATAATGTTTTATTGTTGTATTTCCTTGGACCACTAATTTAAAAAATCCTGAGGATATAATTTTGGTACATTTCCATTTATTTCTGAAGATATTGTACAGTGTATGAAAAAAATTAAGGGCTGCCAATCGGAGTGGGCAGTACTGTAGATTTAAGAGATATAAAATTATATAATATTAACTACCAATATTTTTCTTCAGAGTATTGAATAATGGCTGGAGATTCCAGACACCTGCTTCACTAAACATGTTGGCAGGAAACCATAAATTCTGTTAATGGTCAGGAATTTCCAACCTTCCAGTCTTCTAAATGGACATAATTGGGCTGTGCTCTTCCCATTATAAACAAAAAATGTCATCAAGTAAACCTTTCATATCTAACATGTGACAAATGTCTGGCTAGCAAAAGCCTACAATATCACCATGTAACTCAAATGCCCTCTGAACAAAAATCTATTACAAAGCATTTTCAATTGAGAGCTTAAGTAAAAGATTTCTGTAAATGAAATGAATGCAGTTTAATTAGTCTAAGACCTCATGCACATTACTGTTATACAGAGCTATATAAATGCATTGGGCCATAGTGTACTTCTATATGCCTCTGATTTCATATGAAGGCTCACAAAGTTTTTCCAAATAAATCCAACAGAAAATTTTTTGAAATTTTCCTTTTCATGCGGAATTACAAGGAATATTCGCTCCTTGAGGCATAGTTTCTAAAGCAAATAATTCTCAAAATAGCATTATGGAGCAAGAAGGGAAGTTATGTACCATATGTAAGATGGCCGTGGACAGGACCTCGAGGGGGGATATGTATCCCCGAGATTTTTAGCCTCGGTAATATAAGCCAAGAATGCAGGCTCCAGCACAGATAGTGCTGAGAGTGTTAATAGGGCGTGACAAGAGCCAGGTTTATAAGCAGTCAAAGAGATGGGAGCGACTGGCTGCTCCTATATCTCCACCCTTGGGTGTGGTATTGCCTACATAAAGCAGCCAGGCTGTCTCATTAAAGGGGTTTTCCCATGAGCGAAACTTAATTTTAACCAATAGATCTTTGAATAATAATAATTTCCACAATTGGATGTGTTTAAATAAAATGTTCCTGTGCTGAGATAATCTCATAAATATTTTATTCCACTGCAACCTCCACGTCTCGTCCAAGGGGCAATAAAACCTTCTTGTTAAGCTACTGCGACCTCCACGTCTCTTCCAAGGGGCATTAAAACCATCTTGTTAAGCTACTGCGACCTCCACGTCTCTTCCAAGGGGCATTAAAACCGTCTTGTTAAGCTACTGCAACTGCCACCACTTTTCCCAGGGGCATTGATATTGTCTTTTTATTCCACTGCGACCTCCACCATTCTTCCAAGGGGCATTAAAACCGTCTTGTTAAGCTACTGAGAACTCCACCACTTTTCCCAGGGGCATTGATATTGTCTTTTTATTCCACTGCGACCTCCACGTCTCTTCCAAGGGGCATTAAAATCATCTTGCTAAGCTACTGCAACCTCCAGGTCTCTTTCAAGGGGCATTAAAACCATCTTGTTAAGCTACTGCAACCTCCACGTTTCTTCCAAGGGGCATTAAAACCGTCATGTTGAGCTACTGCGACCTCCACCACTTTTCCCAGGGGCATTGATATTGTCTTTTTATTCCACTGTGACCTCCACGTCTCTTCCAAGGGGTACTAAAACTGTCTTTTTATTCCACTGCGACCTCCACGTCTCTTCCAAGGGGCAATAAAACCGTCTTGTTAAGCTACTGAAACCTCCATGTCTCTTCCAAGGGGCATTAAAACCGTCTTGTTAAGCTACTGCAACCTCCACGTCTCTTACAAGGGGCATTAAAACCATCTTGTTAAGCTACTGCAACCTCCACGTCTCTTCCAAGGGGCATTAAAACCGTCTTGTTAAGCTACTGCAACCTCCACGTCTCTTCCAGGGCATTAAAAGCGTCTTGTTAAGCTACTGCGACCTAATCCACTTTCCCCAGGGGCATTAAAACCATCTTGTTAAGCTACTGCGACCTCCACCATTCTTGAAAGGGGCATTAAAACCGTCTTGCTAAGCTGATGCAACCTCCACGTCTCTTCCAAGGGGCATTAAAACCGTCTTGTTAAGCTACTGCAACCTCCACGTCTCTTCCAAGGGGCATTAAAACCGTCTTGTTAAGCTACTGAAACCTCCACGTCTCTTCCAAGGGGCATTAAAACCGTCTTGTTAAGCTACTGCAACCTCCACGTCTCTTCCAAGGGGCATTAAAACCGTCTTGTTAAGCTACTGCGACCTCCACCACTTTCCCCAGGGGCATTAAAACCGTCTTGTTAAGATACTGCAACCTCCACGTCTCTTCCAAGGGGCATTAAAACCGTCTTGTTAAGCTACTGCGACCTCCACCACTTTTCCCAGGGGCATTGATATTGTCTTTTTATTCCACTGCGACCTCCACGTCTCTTCCAAGGGGCATTAAAATCATCTTGCTAAACTACTGCAACCACCACGTCTCTTCCAAGGGGCATTAAAACCGTCTTGTTAAGCTACTGCAACCTCCACGTCTCTTCCACGGGGCATTAAAACCGTCATGCTGAGCTACTGCGACCTCCACCACTTTTCCCAGGGGCATTGATATTGTCTTTTTATTCCACTGCAACCTCCACGTCTCTTCCAAGGGGTATTAAAACTGTCTTTTTATTTCACTGCGGCCTCCACGCCTGTTAAGCTACTGTAACCTCCACGTCTCTTCCAAGGGGCATTAAAACCGTCTTGTTAAGCTACTGCAACCTCCTCGTCTCTTCCAAGGGGCATTAAAACCGTCTTGTTAAGTTACTGCAACCTCCACGTCTCTTCCAAGGGGCATTAAAACCGTCTTGTTAAGCTACTGCGATCTCCACGTCTCTTCCAAGGGGCATTAAAACTGTCTTGTTAAGCTACTTCGACCTCCACCACTTTTCCCAGGGGCATTGATATTGTCTTTTTATTCCACTGCGACCTACATGTCTCTTCCAAGGGGCATTAAAACCTTGTTAAGCTACTGCGACCTCCACATCTCTTCCAAGGGGCATTAAAACCGTCTTGTTAAGCTACTGCGACTGCCACCACTTTTCCCAGGGGCATTGATATTGTCTTTTTATTCCACTGCGGCCTCCACCATTTTTCCAAGGGGCATTAAAACCATCTTGTTAAGCTACTGCGACCTCCACCACTTTTCCCAGGGGCATTGATATTGTCTTTTTATTCCACTGCGACCTCCACGTCTCTTCCAAGGGGCATTAAAACCGTCTTGTTAAGCTACTGAAACCTCCACGTCTCTTCCAAGGGGCATTAAAACCGTCTTGTTAAGCTACTGCAACCTCTACGTCTCTTACAAGGGGCATTAAAACCGTCTTGTTAAGCTACTGCAACCTCCACGTCTCTTCCAAGGGGCATTAAAACCGTCTTGTTAAGCTACTGCAACCTCCACGTCACTTCCAGGGCATTAAAACCGTCTTGTTAAGCTACTGCGACCTAACCCACTTTCCCCAGGGGCATTAAAACCATCTTGTTAAGCTACTGCGACCTCCACCATTCTTCCAAGGGGCATTAAAACCGTCTTGTTAAGCTACTGCAACCTCCAAGTCTCTTCCAAGGGGCATTAAAACCGTCTTGTTAAGCTTCTGCAACCTCCACGTCTCTTCCAAGGGGCATTAAAACCGTCTTGTTAAGCTACTGAAACCTCCACGTCTCTTCCAAGGGGCATTAAAACCGTCTTGTTAAGCTACTGCAACCTCCACGTCTCTTCCAAGGGGCATTAAAACCGTCTTGTTAAGCTACTGCGACCTCCACCACTTTCCCCAGGGGCATTAAAACCATTTTGTTAAGCTACTGCAACCTCCACGTCTCTTCCAAGGGGCATTAAAACCATCTTGTTAAGCTACTGCGACCTCCACCACTTTTCCCAGGGGCATTGATATTGTCTTTTTATTCCACTGCGACCTCCACGTCTCTTCCAAGGGGCATTAAAATCATCTTGCTAAACTACTGCAACCACCACGTCTCTTCCAAGGGGCATTAAAACCGTCGTGTTAAGCTACTGCAACCTCCACGTCTCTTCCAAGGGGCATTAAAACCGTCATGTTGAGCTACTGCGACCTCCACCACTATTCCCAGGGGCATTGATATTGTCTTTTTATTCCTCTGCAACCTCCACGTCTCTTCCAAGGGGTATTAAAACTGTCTTGCTAAGCTACTGCAACCTCCACGTCTCTTCCAGGGCATTAAAACAGTCTTGTTAAGCTACTGCTACCTAATCCACTTTCCCCAGGGGCATTAAACCGTCTTGTTAAGCTACTGCGACCTCCACCATTCTTCCAAGGGGCATTAAAATCATCTTGTTAAGCTACTGCAACCTCCACGTCTCTTCCAAGGGGCATTAAAACCGTCTTGTTAAGCTACTGCAACCTCCACGTCTCTTCCAAGGGGCATTAAAACCGTCTTGTTAAGCTACTGTGACCTCCACGTCTATTCCAAGGGGCATTAAAACCGTCTTGTTAAGCTACTGCTACCTCCACGTCTCTTCCAAGGGGCATTAAAACCATCTTGTTAAGCTACTGCAACCTCCACGTCTCTTCCAGGGTATTAAAACCGTATTGTTAAGCTACTGCGACCTCCTCCACTTTCCCCAGGGGCATTGAAACCGTCTTGTTAAGCTACTGCGACCTCCACCATTCTTCCAAGGGGCATTAAAACCGCCTTGTTAAGCTACTGCAACCTCCACGTCCCTTCCAAGGGGCATTAAAACCGTCTTGTTAAGCTACTGCAACCTCCACGTCTCTTCCAAAGAGCATTAAAACCGTCTTGTTAAGCTACTGCGACCTCCACCACTTTCCCCAGGGGCATTAAAACCATCTTGTTAAGCTACTGCGACCACCACCATTCTTCCAAGGGGCATTATAACCGTCTTATTAAGCTACTGCAACCTCCACGTCTCTTCCAAGGGGCATTAAAACCGTCTTGTTAAGCTACTGCAACCTCCACTATTCTTCCAGGGGCATTAAAACCATCTTGTTAAGCTAATGCGACCTCCACCACTTTTCCCAGGGGCATTGATATTGTCTTTTTACTCCACTGCGACCTCCACTATTCTTCCAGGGGGCATTAAAACCGTCTTGATAAGTTACTGCGACCTCCATCACTTTTCCCAGGGGCATTGATATTGTCTTTTTATTCCACTGCGACCTCCAACATTCTTCCAAGGGGCATTAAAACCGTCTTGTTAAGCTACTGCGACCTCCACCACTTTTCCCAGGTGCATTGATATTGTCTTTTAATTCCACTGCGACCTCCACGTCTCTTCCAAGGGGCATTAAAACCGTCTTGTTAAGCTACTGCGATCTCCACGTCTCTTCCATGGGGCATTAAACCCATCTTGTTAAGCTACTTCGACCTCCACCACTTTTCCCAGGGGCATTGATATTGTCTTTTTATTCCACTGCGACCTCCATGTCTCTTCCAAGGGGCATTAAAACCTTGTTAAGCTACTGCGACTGCCACCACATTTCCCAGGGGCATTGATATTGTCTTTTTATTCCACTGCGGCCTCCACCATTTTTCCAAGGGGCATTAAAACCGTCTTGTTAAGCTTCTGCGACCTCCACCACTTTTCCCAGGGCATTGATATTGTCTTTTTATTCCACTGCGACCTCCACGTCTCTTCCAAGGGGCATTAAAACCGTCTTGTTAAGCTACTGAAACCTCCACGTCTCTTCCAAGGGGCATTAAAACCGTCTTGTTAAGCTACTGCAACCTCCACGTCTCTTACAAGGGGCATTAAAACCGTCTTGTTAAGCTACTGCAACCTCCACGTCTCTTCCAAGGGGCATTAAAACCATCTTGTTAAGCTACTGCAACCTCCATGTCTCTTCCAGGGCATTAAAACCGTCTTGTTAAGCTACTGCGACCTAATCCACTTTCCCAGGGGCATTAAAACCGTCTTGTTAAGCTACTGCGACCTCCACCATTCTTCCAAGGGGCATTAAAACCGTCTAGTTAAGCTACTGCAACCTCCACGTCTCTTCAAAGGGGCATTAAAACCGTCTTGTTAAGCTACTGCAACCTCCACGTCTCTTCCAAGGGGCATTAAAACCGTCTTGTTAAGCTACTGAAACCTCCACGTGTCTTCCAAGGGGCATTAAACCCGTCTTGTTAAGCTACTGCAACCTCCACGTCTCTTCCAAGGGGCATTAAAACCGTCTTGTTAAGCTACTGCGACCTCCACGTCTCTTCCAAGGGGCATTAAAACCGCCTTGTTAAGCTACTGCGAACTCCACCACTTTTCCCAGGGGCATTGATATTGTCTTTTTATTCCACTGCGACCTCCACGTCTCTTCCAAGGGGCATTAAAACCGTCTTGTTAAGCTACTGAAACCTCCACGTCTCTTCCAAGGGGCATTAAAACCGTCTTGTTAAGCTACTGCAACCTCCACGTCTCTTCCAAGGGGCAATAAAACAGTCTTGTTAAGCTACTGCAACCTCCACGTCTCTTCCAAAGAGCATTAAAACCTGTCTTGTTAAGCTACTGCAACCTCCACGTCTCTTCCAAGGAGCATTAAAACCGTCTTGTTAAGCTACTGCAACCTCCACGTCTCTTCCAAAGGGCATTAAAATCGTCTTGTTAAGCTACTGCGACCTCCACCACTTTCCCCAGGGGCATTAAAACCATCTTGTTAAGCTACTGCGACCTCCACCATTCTTCCAAGGGGCATTAAACCGTCTTATTAAGCTACTGCAACCTCCATGTCTCTTCCAAGGAGCACTAAAACCGTCTTGCTAAGCTACTGCAACCTCCACATCTCATCCAAGGGGCATTAAAACCGTCTTGTTAAGCTACTGCGACCTCTACCACTTTTCCCAGGAGCATTGATATTGTCTTTTTATTCCACTGCGACCTCCACGTCTCTACCAAGGGACATTAAAACTGTCTTGTTAAGCTACTGCAATCTCCGTGTCTCTTCCAAGGGGCATTAAAACCGTCTGGTTAAGCTACTGCGACCTCCACCACTTTTCCCAGGGGCATTGATATTGTCTTTTTATTCCACTGCGACCTCCACCATTCTTCCAAGGGGCATTAAAACCATCTTGTTAAGCTACTGCGACCTCCACCACTTTTCCCAGGTGCATTGATATTGTCTTTTTATTCCACTGCGACCTCCATGTCTCTTCCAAGGGGCATTAAAACCTTCTTGTTAAGCTACAGCGACCTCCACCACTTTCCCCAGGGGCATTAAAACCATCTTTTTAAGCTACTACGACCTCCACTCTTCTTCCATGGGGCATTAAAACCATCTTATTAAGCTACTGCAACCTCCACGTCTCTTCCAAGGGGCACTAAATCCGTCTTGTTAAGCTACTGCAACCTCCACGTCTCTTCCAAGGGGCATTAAAACCATCTTGTTAAGCTACTTCGACCTCCACGTCTCTTCCAAGGGGCATTAAAACCGTCTTGTTAAGCTACTGCGACTCCCACCACTTTTCCCAGGGGCATTGATATTGTCTTTTTGACGCTCCCCCTGGGCCTGTGTTGTGTAGCGTTGCGCACGCGGGGAATACCCGGAGCCGGATCTGTCGGAGTTAGTAGTCCTCGTGGCGGTGACCCGGTCCGTGCCCAGGGTGTCAAACTAAGTGGCGGAATTTAGCAGAAGATGTTATAGTGTTCGACTACGCCACCCGTTGAATGCGGTTATGAAGCCGCCGCTGCAGGGCAGACCGCTGAGGCCGGTGGTACAGTTGTGCAGCGTGGGTAGTATAACCCCCAACAGGAGGGGTATGGCCTCAGGGCAGCAGACGTGGATGATGGGGATAGCAGAATTGCACGCAGGCACCAGGAACCACTCAGAGACGGTGCGGTGTAGTTCAGGGTCTTTACTGGTGGCAAAGGTAGACCCTCCCGGGAGTACTGGCTAGCGATCGGGGCCTGGTCAGTCCGTGAGCAGATAGGATCTCCCCCGGCCAGGCGGAGTTGTAGGCCTCCCCAACTAATTGTACTCTTCCTGGCTACCTTGCTAGAAGCGGGTAAAAGTAGCCCACGTCCCTGAGTGTACCGTGTGGTGCTCACCCATATGGCCGGTGACTCGGGGCCTTCTGGTAGCCTCCGCTCCACGACGGCGGTGCTGGTCCCTTGCGTGTGACCGTGCCTTCGGGTTTCTTGGCCAGAGGACATGAAATCCCCTGCCGGACGGTTTCTGCTGCTGGGTATGGAACAGTCCCCACAGCCTCGGACTCCGTGTCCGGTGAGATCTCTTCAGTCAGGACGAGCTCTACAGCTTCCAGTCCTGGACCCCTTTTATCACTGCTCCCACAGAGCTCCTGATCTTGCTCTCCCTGCATCTGCTCCACTCCAGACCAGACTGTGTCTCTGTCTGGGACTCCTCTTCTTCTCTTCTTTTTCTACCTAACCCCACCTCAGCCCCAGTTTATATAGGGAAAGTTCTTCCCCTCCCAGGACTGGGCAGGAGGTGTGGCATGCTTAGGGTTCCTGACCAGGAGACCTCCCACCTGCTCACAGACGTAATATTTCTATTACTGTGGTAACCAGAATTCTGGGGTGCCACATTTTTATTCCACTGCGACCTCCACGTCTCTTCAAAGGGGCATTAAAACCATCTTGTTAAGCTACTGCGACCTCCACGTCTCTTCCAAGGGGCATTAAAACCGTCTTGTTAAGCTACTGCGACTCCCACCACTTTTCCCAGGGGCATTGATATTGTCTTTTTATTCCACTGCGACCTCCACCATTCTTCCAAGGGGCATTGCAGTTCCTCATAATTTTTGGAAAGCCTTCCATTCACTGCTTAGGCCAACAGTGCACAGGAGAACCAGACTCCTCCGGTGGGCCCTGGCTTCTCCATCAGGGGAGTTGAGAGTGCCAAGGTGAGGAGCATGATGAGGATGATAGAAGTTAGCATCTGCTTTGTTTTGTTGGAATGCAAGTGCATGTATGTAGTAGCGGCTAGGCCAGAGGTGGTCAGCGTTTTGGCGCATATCCTACCTCCTCTGAGGATTGCTGGATGTTTTCCTGCTACTATCCAAGTTTTATGACTCCCGGTGAGTCAAGCTTCAGGTGATAAATGATGGATGAGGTGGTGGCAAAAGAGAAAGAGCAGGAGGAACAGGGATCATTCACATCAATATCAGGCCAGTCAACCAGATATGTCTTGTAGGATATGTTTCTGTACCAAAAGGAGTGGTTCGGCTACACAGTTATAGGGCATACAGTGAGTGCAATGCCTACCAAAAATTTCGAGGCACTCCAATGCCCCTTGGAAATGACATGGAGGTCAGAGGGCCTTAACTAAACCTTTTTTTCCATTTATAGCAACTGGCTCTCCTGTGCACTGTTGGCCTAAGCAGTGAATGGAAGGCTTTCCAAAAATTATGAGAAACTGCAATGCCCCTTACAAGATCCATGCAGTACAGCATATTACAAACATAAGTCCCATTATTGGGGAGTGGGTCTCCCATAGTATTTGCTTATGCCTTCCAAGCAAAAGCTTCCAAAAATTAGGACGAAACAACTTGCAATGCCCCTTACAAGAACCATGCAGTACAGCATATTACAAACATAAGTCCCATTATTGCGGAGAGGGTCTCCCATAGGATTTGCTTATGCCTTCCAAGCAAAAGCTTCCAAAAATTAGGACAGAGCAACTTGCAATGCCCCTTACAAGAACCATGCAGTACAGCATATTACAAACATAAGTCCCATTATTGCGGAGTGGGTCTCCCATAGTATTTGCTTATGCCTTCCAAGGGAAAGCTTCCAAAAATTAGGACGGAGCAACTTGCAATGCCCCTTACAAGAACCATGCAGTACAGCATATTACAAACATAAGTCCCATTATTGCGGAGTGGGTCTGCCATAGGATTTGCTGATGCCTTCCAAGCAAAAGCTTCCAAAAATTAGGACGGAGCAACTTGCAATGCCCCTTACAAGAACCATGCAGTACAGCATATTACAAACATAAGTCCCATTATTGCGGAGTGGGTCTCCCATAGTATTTGCTTATGCCTTCCAAGCAAAAGCTTCCAAAAATTAGGACGGAGCAACTTGCAATGCCCCTTACAAGAACCATGCAGTACAGCATATTACAAACATAAGTCCCATTATTGCGGAGTGGGACTCCCATAGTATTTGCTTATGCCTTCCAAGCAAAAGCTTCCAAAAATTAGGACGGAGCAACTTGCAATGCCCCTTACAAGAACCATGCAGTACAGCATATTACAAACATAAGTCCCATTATTGCGCAGTGGGTCTGCCTTCCAAGCAAAAGCTGACAAAAATAAGGACGGAGGAACTTGCAATGCTGGCACCCTGGTGGTATAGTGGTGGTGGAGGCTGAGGATAAGGAGAAGAACATAAAACAGCCGAAATGAGGAAGAATATACCCATGTGTGGGTGTGAAGCGGTGCATGTGAATACACCTCCCGAAATAACACAGTGGATTTGACTTTATGTTACTCTGCTGTCATTTGGTGGTGATGAGAAGTCTGGCCCAATCCAGCCCTTGTTCATTTTGATAAGGGTCAGCTTGTCAGCATTGTCAGTTGACAGGCGAGTGCACTTATCAGTTATTATTCCCCCAGCAGCACTAAAAACACGCTCCGATAACACGCTAGCAGCAGGGCAAGCCAGGACCTCCAAGGCGTACAGAGCGAGTTCATTCCAAGTGTCCAGCTTGGATACCCAATAATTAAAAGGCACAGAGGAATCACGGAGGACGCTGGTACGGTCGGCAAGGTACTCCCTCACCATCTTTGGAAACTCCTTGTAAGAGTACCCCGCACCTCAGGGCCTGTAAGCTGGGCGGGTCTCAGAAATCTGTCCCAGAGCGTTGACAGTGTTCCTCTGCCTCTGCTGGATTGGAGTTGCATCTCTCTCGCCTGTACGCCTTGGTTGGGCAACGAACTGTGACCTCTGCCGCTAGCGTGTTCAGATGGGAATTTTTTTAAGAGTTCTGCAGCAAGGGCCTTCTGGTACTGCCCCATTTTTATAGACCTCTCCACCTCAGGAATAAGAGAGTGAAAGTTCTCCTTGTAGCGGGGGTCTAAAAGTGTCACCAACCAGTAATGACTGTCACCCAACATTTTGACAACGCGAGGGTCACGGTTAAGGCAGCGTAACATAAAGTCAGCCATGCGTGCCAGACTGGTAACGGGCAAGATTTCCGTGTCCTCACCAAGATGACGACTGACCATGCTCTCCTCCTACTCCTCCTCCTCCTCCTCCCCCCTGTCCTCAGGCCACCGACGCTGAACCGACGGTATGACACTTGTACAGGTACTACCGTCTACAGCGCATGATAGCTGCTCCTGTTCTTCCTCTTCCTCCTCCTCCTCCACCTCTTCCCCAATGCACGTTGGGATGAGATGAGGCTGGGCTGTGTGTAATCGCCCACTACGGCTTCTTGATCCATCTCATCATACTCTGGCTGCAATGCCTCCTCTTTAATTCTCTGCAGAGAGCGTTGCAAAAGACAGACAAGTGGGATGCTGACACTAATGATGGCGTCATCGCCATTCACCATCTTGGTGGCCTCCTCAAAGTTTGTCAGGATGGTACATATGTCAGACATCCAAGTCCACTCCTGAGGTCTTATGTGTGGAGTCTGACCTGAAAATCGACGGCCTTGTTGCATCTGGTACTCCACAACTGCTCTCTTCTGTTCACAAATCCTTTGCAACATGTGGAGGGTAAAGTTCCAACGTGTGGGGACATCACAGACCAGTCGGTGTCCCGGAAGCTGCAAACGCTGCTGCAACACAGCAAGGGCGGCGGAAGCTGTAGCCGACTTGCGAAAATGAGCGGCGTACTTTCACGAGCAGATCTGGCAACTCGGGTTATGATTTAAGAAACCGCTGAACCACGAGGTTAAGCACATGAGCCAGGCATGGTACGTGTGTGATCTCACCTCGCCTCAGAGCCGCCACCAGGTTACGGCCATTGTCACACATGACCATGCCGGGATGTAGGTTCAGCGGTCTCAGCCACAGATCTGCCTGCTCTTTCATAGCTGTCCACAACTCACAAGCAGTGTGAGGTTTATCACCTAAGCTTATGAGTTTCAGCACAGCCTGTTGCCGCTTGGCGGAGGCAGTACTGCAGTGCTTCCAGCTTGTAACTGATGTGGTGATATCTGAGATGGAGGCTGAACATGAGGAGGAGGAGGAGGATGATGCGCAGGAGCTATACACTGTGGGGGCAACTATGACTGACATAGGGCCCGCAATCCTCGATGTGGGGAGGACGTGTTCCTTCCCAAGGTCCGACTGGGTCCCGGCTTCCACTATGTTTACCCAGTGTGCCATCAGAGAGATGTACCGTCCCTGGCCACAAGCACTTGTCCATGTGTCCGTTGTCAGGTGGACTCTCCCAGTAACTGCGTTGTTGAGGGCACGGCAGATGCTTTGGGACACTTGCTTGTGTAGTGCGGGGATGGCACACCGGGCAAAATAGTGTCGGCTGGGGACCGAGTACCGAGGGACGGCCACCGCCATAAGATTGCGGAAGGATTCCATCTCCACCAGCCTAAAAGGCAGCATTTCCAATGCAAGCAGTCGTGAAATGTGCGAATTTAGGACTGTGGCCTGTGGGGCGTTAGCTGCGAATTTCCGCTTTCGTTCAAAGGTCTGGGATATGGACAATTGAACGCTGCGGTGGAACGTGGACGTGGACGTTGATGCTGTTTCTTGAGAAACTGCCATAACAAGTGAAAACTGAGAGGAGGGGGCATCTTTATATGCAGTATGGACAGGGGATTGCCTTGCACACACAACAGGGGGTTCTATTGCACGCACAACAGTGGAAGAAGCAGTGGTAACACCCGCTGACACTGGTCGTGGACCCTGGGTTTTTCCCAGCAAAGTCGGGAGCTTTGCTGCCATGTGCCTGATCATGCTGGTGGTGGTCAGGCTGGTAGTTTTGTCACCCCTTCTGATGCTGGCATGGCAGGTGGAACATATGGCCTTTTTGGGGTTATCAGCAGAGTCTTTAAAAAAATTCCAGACTCTGGAAGACCTACCGCTTGTACTGGCAACGTCCCTCGTGTTGGTGTTACAGGGAACCGTTGCCCGCCTTCTGTCTGCGGCCACCACACTGCTTCTTCCTGCCTGTTGGGGTACTCTGCCTCCCTCCCCCTGTGTGCTGCTGGCCTCACTCTGCATGTCCTCCTGCCACGTTGGGTCAGTTACTAGATCATCCACCACCTCCTCCTCTTCCACTTGCGCACCACGATGCTCCTCCTCACTTGCTGGCAATTGTGTCTCGTCATCGTCCACCTCTTGTGACAAATTGCCAGCGTCGACTTCCTGTGGCCGTGGCTGTTCAAATATTTGGGCATCGCTACATGGGATCTCCTCTTCCACCACTTCAAGCGTATCAGGCGAGGGGCACAAATCTGGAAATGGACCAGTGAACAGCTCTTCAGAGTGTCCAAGTGTGGGATCAATTGCTGTCTGACGACACTCGGCATGGTGGGAGGAAGGAGCATCAGGGTGAGGAGGAGTATGTGGTCGAGACTCACGGCTACTAAGAGTTGACCGTGTGGAAGACAGACCGGAGGTGGTGGTGCCCAGGTAACTGGAAGTATTATCTGCTATCCAATTAATAACCTGTTCACACTGATCAGTTCTCAATACTGGTGTTGTTCTGTGCTTCCCTAGTAATTCGGTCAAGAAGTGGGAGCGAGAAGATGTGACTGTTGGTTGTGGCACATTTTCACCTTGGCCACGGCCCCGTCCTCTCCAGGAACCATCACCAGAACGTCCACTTCCACGTCCCTTGCCACGCGCCTTGCCCATTGTAAAGGAAGTAAAATAGCTTACACTTGCACTATCAATGGAAAAAGGGTAATAAAAAGTAGATTAGACCCGTGGAAGAGGAAAACCACAGTTCTATTTCTCTGGCCTACACCCGACTCTTTTAAACAATCTGAACAATCAGGGAGAAACTATTACTGTTTTTCTTTACGTAAAAAATACCAAAACCTGAATAATAGAGATTTTTTACCGTGGGCTGTCAAAACCACAGTTATTGTTTACTGGGGTATACCAGACTTTTTTAAATAGATATAATTGCGGCTGAACAGTGAGCGACACACTCAAACTGTGTTTTTTTAGATACCAAAGGCCCAAAACTGGATAGTACAGAGAGCTGGTAGTTTTGTCACCCCTTCTGATGCTGGCATGGCAGGTGGAACATATGGCCTTTTTGGGGTTATCAGCAGAGTCTTTAAAAAAATTCCAGACTCTGGAAGACCTACCGCTTGTACTGGTAACGTCCCTCGTGTTGGTGTTACGGGGAACCGTTGCCCGCCTTCTGTCTGCGGCCACCACACTGCTTCTTCCTGCCTGTTGGGGTACTCTGCCTCCCTCCCCCTGTGTGCTGCTGGCCTCACTCTGCATGTCCTCCTGCCACGTTGGGTCAGTTACTAGATCATCCACCACCTCCTCCTCTTCCACTTGCGCACCACGATGCTCCTCCTCACTTGCTGGCAATTGTGTCTCGTCATTGTCCACCTCTTGTGACAAATTGCCAGCGTCGACTTCCTGTGGCCGTGGCTGTTCAAATATTTGGGCATCGCTACATGGGATCTCCTCTTCCACCACTTCAAGCGTATCAGGCGAGGGGCACAAATCTGGAAATGGACCAGTGAACAGCTCTTCAGAGTGTCCAAGTGTGGGATCAATTGCTGTCTGACGACACTCGGCATGGTGGGAGGAAGGAGCATCAGGGTGAGGAGGAGTATGTGGTCGAGACTCACGGCTACTAAGAGTTGACCGTGTGGAAGACAGACCGGAGGTGGTGGTGCCCAGGTAACTGGAAGTATTATCTGCTATCCAATTAATAACCTGTTCACACTGATCAGTTCTCAATACTGGTGTTGTTCTGTGCTTCCCTAGTAATTTGGTCAAGAAGTGGGAGCGAGAAGATGTGGCTGTTGGTTGTGGCACATTTTCACCTTGGCCACGGCCCCGTCCTCTCCAGGAACCATCACCAGAACGTCCACTTCCATGTCCCTTGCCACGCGCCTTGCCCATTGTAAAGGAAGTAAAATAGCTTACACTTGCACTATCAATGGAAAAAGGGTAATAAAAAGTAGATTAGACCCGTGGAAGAGGAAAACCACAGTTCTATTTCTCTGGCCTACACCCGACTCTTTTAAACAATCTGAACAATCTGGGAAAAACTATTACTGTTTTTCTTTACGTAAAAAATACCAAAACCTGAATAATAGAGATTTTTTTACCGTGGGCTGTCAAAACCACAGTTATTGTTTACTGGGGTATACCAGACTTTTTTAAATAGATATAATTGCGGCTGAACAGTGAGCGACACACTCAAACTGTGTTTTTTTAGATACCAAAGGCCCAAAACTGGATAGTACAGAGAGCTGGTAGTTTTGTCACCCCTTCTGATGCTGGCATGGCAGGTGGAACATATGGCCTTTTTGGGGTTATCAGCAGAGTCTTTAAAAAAATTCCAGACTCTGGAAGACCTACCGCTTGTACTGGCAACGTCCCTCGTGTTGGTGTTACGGGGAACCGTTGCCCGCCTTCTGTCTGCGGCCACCACACTGCTTCTTCCTGCCTGTTGGGGTACTCTGCCTCCCTCCCCCTGTGTGCTGCTGGCCTCACTCTGCATGTCCTCCTGCCACGTTGGGTCAGTTACTAGATCATCCACCACCTCCTCCTCTTCCACTTGCGCACCACGATGCTCCTCCTCACTTGCTGGCAATTGTGTCTCGCCATTGTCCACCTCTTGTGACAAATTGCCAGCGTCGACTTCCTGTGGCCGTGGCTGTTCAAATATTTGGGCATCGCTACATGGGATCTCCTCTTCCACCACTTCAAGCGTATCAGGCGAGGGGCACAAATCTGGAAATGGACCAGTGAACAGCTCTTCAGAGTGTCCAAGTGTGGGATCAATTGCTGTCTGACGACACTCGGCATGGTGGGAGGAAGGAGCATCAGGGTGAGGAGGAGTATGTGGTCGAGACTCACGGCTACTAAGAGTTGACCGTGTGGAAGACAGACTGGAGGTGGTGGTACCCAGGTAACTGGAAGTATTATCTGCTATCCAATTAATAACCTGTTCACACTGATCAGTTCTCAATACTGGTGTTGTTCTGTGCTTCCCTAGTAATTCGGTCAAGAAGTGGGAGCGAGAAGATGTGGCTGTTGGTTGTGGCACATTTTCACCTTGCCCACGGCCCCGTCCTCTCCAGGAACCATCACCAGAACGTCCACTTCCACGTCCCTTGCCACGCGCCTTGCCCATTGTAAAGGAAGTAAAATAGCTTACACTTGCACTATCAATGGAAAAAGGGTAATAAAAAGTAGATTAGACCCATGGAAGAGGAAAACCACAGTTCTATTTCTCTGGCCTACACCCGACTCTTTTAAACAATCTGAACAATCAGGGAGAAACTATTACTGTTTTTCTTTACGTAAAAAATACCAAAAACCTGAATAATAGAGATTTTTTACCGTGGGCTGTCAAAACCACAGTTATTGTTTACTGGGGTATACCAGACTTTTTTAAATAGATATAATTGCGGCTGAACAGTGAGCGACACACTCAAACTGTGTTTTTTTAGATACCAAAGGCCCAAAACTGGATAGTACAGAGAGCTGGTAGTTTTGTCACCCCTTCTGATGCTGGCATGGCAGGTGGAACATATGGCCTTTTTGGGGTTATCAGCAGAGTCTTTAAAAAAATTCCAGACTCTGGAAGACCTACCGCTTGTACTGGCAACGTCCCTCGTGTTGGTGTTACGGGGAACCGTTGCCCGCCTTCTGTCTGCGGCCACCACACTGCTTCTTCCTGCCTGTTGGGGTACTCTGCCTCCCTCCCCCTGTGTGCTGCTGGCCTCACTCTGCATGTCCTCCTGCCACGTTGGGTCAGTTACTAGATCATCCACCACCTCCTCCTCTTCCACTTGCGCACCACGATGCTCCTCCTCACTTGCTGGCAATTGTGTCTCGTCATTGTCCACCTCTTGTGACAAATTGCCAGCGTCGACTTCCTGTGGCCGTGGCTGTTCAAATATTTGGGCATCGCTACATGGGATCTCCTCTTCCACCACTTCAAGCGTATCAGGCGAGGGGCACAAATCTGGAAATGGACCAGTGAACAGCTCTTCAGAGTGTCCAAGTGTGGGATCAATTGCTGTCTGACGACACTCGGCATGGTGGGAGGAAGGAGCATCAGGGTGAGGAGGAGTATGTGGTCGAGACTCACGGCTACTAAGAGTTGACCGTGTGGAAGACAGACCGGAGGTGGTGGTGCCCAGGTAACTGGAAGTATTATCTGCTATCCAATTAATAACCTGTTCACACTGATCAGTTCTCAATACTGGTGTTGTTCTGTGCTTCCCTAGTAATTCGGTCAAGAAGTGGGAGCGAGAAGATGTGGCTGTTGGTTGTGGCACATTTTCACCTTGGCCACGGCCCCGTCCTCTCCAGGAACCATCACCAGAACGTCCACTTCCATGTCCCTTGCCACGCGCCTTGCCCATTGTAAAGGAAGTAAAATAGCTTACACTTGCACTATCAATGGAAAAAGGGTAATAAAAAGTAGATTAGACCCGTGGAAGAGGAAAACCACAGTTCTATTTCTCTGGCCTACACCCGACTCTTTTAAACAATCTGAACAATCTGGGAGAAACTATTACTGTTTTTCTTTACGTAAAAAATACCAAAACCTGAATAATAGAGATTTTTTTACCGTGGGCTGTCAAAACCACAGTTATTGTTTACTGGGGTATACCAGACTTTTTTAAATAGATATAATTGCGGCTGAACAGTGAGCGACACACTCAAACTGTGTTTTTTTAGATACCAAAGGCCCAAAACTGGATAGTACAGAGAGCTGGTAGTTTTGTCACCCCTTCTGATGCTGGCATGGCAGGTGGAACATATGGCCTTTTTGGGGTTATCAGCAGAGTCTTTAAAAAAATTCCAGACTCTGGAAGACCTACCGCTTGTACTGGCAACGTCCCTCGTGTTGGTGTTACGGGGAACCGTTGCCCGCCTTCTGTCTGCGGCCACCACACTGCTTCTTCCTGCCTGTTGGGGTACTCTGCCTCCCTCCCCCTGTGTGCTGCTGGCCTCACTCTGCATGTCCTCCTGCCACGTTGGGTCAGTTACTAGATCATCCACCACCTCCTCCTCTTCCACTTGCGCACCACGATGCTCCTCCTCACTTGCTGGCAATTGTGTCTCGTCATTGTCCACCTCTTGTGACAAATTGCCAGCGTCGACTTCCTGTGGCCGTGGCTGTTCAAATATTTGGGCATCGCTACATGGGATCTCCTCTTCCACCACTTCAAGCGTATCAGGCGAGGGGCACAAATCTGGAAATGGACCAGTGAACAGCTCTTCAGAGTGTCCAAGTGTGGGATCAATTGCTGTCTGACGACACTCGGCATGGTGGGAGGAAGGAGCATCAGGGTGAGGAGGAGTATGTGGTCGAGACTCACGGCTACTAAGAGTTGACCGTGTGGAAGACAGACCGGAGGTGGTGGTACCCAGGTAACTGGAAGTATTATCTGCTATCCAATTAATAACCTGTTCACACTGATCAGTTCTCAATACTGGTGTTGTTCTGTGCTTCCCTAGTAATTCGGTCAAGAAGTGGGAGCGAGAAGATGTGGCTGTTGGTTGTGGCACATTTTCACCTTGCCCACGGCCCCGTCCTCTCCAGGAACCATCACCAGAACGTCCACTTCCACGTCCCTTGCCACGCGCCTTGCCCATTGTAAAGGAAGTAAAATAGCTTACACTTGCACTATCAATGGAAAAAGGGTAATAAAAAGTAGATTAGACCCATGGAAGAGGAAAACCACAGTTCTATTTCTCTGGCCTACACCCGACTCTTTTAAACAATCTGAACAATCAGGGAGAAACTATTACTGTTTTTCTTTACGTAAAAAATACCAAAACCTGAATAATAGAGATTTTTTACCGTGGGCTGTCAAAACCACAGTTATTGTTTACTGGGGTATACCAGACTTTTTTAAATAGATATAATTGCGGCTGAACAGTGAGCGACACACTCAAACTGTGTTTTTTTAGATACCAAAGGCCCAAAACTGGATAGTACAGAGAGCTGGTAGTTTTGTCACCCCTTCTGATGCTGGCATGGCAGGTGGAACATATGGCCTTTTTGGGGTTATCAGCAGAGTCTTTAAAAAAATTCCAGACTCTGGAAGACCTACCGCTTGTACTGGCAACGTCCCTCGTGTTGGTGTTACGGGGAACCGTTGCCCGCCTTCTGTCTGCGGCCACCACACTGCTTCTTCCTGCCTGTTGGGGTACTCTGCCTCCCTCCCCCTGTGTGCTGCTGGCCTCACTCTGCATGTCCTCCTGCCACGTTGGGTCAGTTACTAGATCATCCACCACCTCCTCCTCTTCCACTTGCGCACCACGATGCTCCTCCTCACTTGCTGGCAATTGTGTCTCGTCATTGTCCACCTCTTGTGACAAATTGCCAGCGTCGACTTCCTGTGGCCGTGGCTGTTCAAATATTTGGGCATCGCTACATGGGATCTCCTCTTCCACCACTTCAAGCGTATCAGGCGAGGGGCACAAATCTGGAAATGGACCAGTGAACAGCTCTTCAGAGTGTCCAAGTGTGGGATCAATTGCTGTCTGACGACACTCGGCATGGTGGGAGGAAGGAGCATCAGGGTGAGGAGGAGTATGTGGTCGAGACTCACGGCTACTAAGAGTTGACCGTGTGGAAGACAGACCGGAGGTGGTGGTGCCCAGGTAACTGGAAGTATTATCTGCTATCCAATTAATAACCTGTTCACACTGATCAGTTCTCAATACTGGTGTTGTTCTGTGCTTCCCTAGTAATTCGGTCAAGAAGTGGGAGCGAGAAGATGTGGCTGTTGGTTGTGGCACATTTTCACCTTGGCCACGGCCCCGTCCTCTCCAGGAACCATCACCAGAACGTCCACTTCCACGTCCCTTGCCACGCGCCTTGCCCATTGTAAAGGAAGTAAAATAGCTTACACTTGCACTATCAATGGAAAAAGGGTAATAAAAAGTAGATTAGACCCGTGGAAGAGGAAAACCACAGTTCTATTTCTCTGGCCTACACCCGACTCTTTTAAACAATCTGAACAATCTGGGAGAAACTATTACTGTTTTTCTTTACGTAAAAAATACCAAAACCTGAATAATAGAGATTTTTTTACCGTGGGCTGTCAAAACCACAGTTATTGTTTACTGGGGTATACCAGACTTTTTTAAATAGATATAATTGCGGCTGAACAGTGAGCGACACACTCAAACTGTGTTTTTTTAGATACCAAAGGCCCAAAACTGGATAGTACAGAGAGCTGGTAGTTTTGTCACCCCTTCTGATGCTGGCATGGCAGGTGGAACATATGGCCTTTTTGGGGTTATCAGCAGAGTCTTTAAAAAAATTCCAGACTCTGGAAGACCTACCGCTTGTACTGGCAACGTCCCTCGTGTTGGTGTTACGGGGAACCGTTGCCCGCCTTCTGTCTGCGGCCACCACACTGCTTCTTCCTGCCTGTTGGGGTACTCTGCCTCCCTCCCCCTGTGTGCTGCTGGCCTCACTCTGCATGTCCTCCTGCCACGTTGGGTCAGTTACTAGATCATCCACCACCTCCTCCTCTTCCACTTGCGCACCACGATGCTCCTCCTCACTTGCTGGCAATTGTGTCTCGTCATTGTCCACCTCTTGTGACAAATTGCCAGCGTCGACTTCCTGTGGCCGTGGCTGTTCAAATATTTGGGCATCGCTACATGGGATCTCCTCTTCCACCACTTCAAGCGTATCAGGCGAGGGGCACAAATCTGGAAATGGACCAGTGAACAGCTCTTCAGAGTGTCCAAGTGTGGGATCAATTGCTGTCTGACGACACTCGGCATGGTGGGAGGAAGGAGCATCAGGGTGAGGAGGAGTATGTGGTCGAGACTCACGGCTACTAAGAGTTGACCGTGTGGAAGACAGACCGGAGGTGGTGGTACCCAGGTAACTGGAAGTATTATCTGCTATCCAATTAATAACCTGTTCACACTGATCAGTTCTCAATACTGGTGTTGTTCTGTGCTTCCCTAGTAATTCGGTCAAGAAGTGGGAGCGAGAAGATGTGGCTGTTGGTTGTGGCACATTTTCACCTTGCCCACGGCCCCGTCCTCTCCAGGAACCATCACCAGAACGTCCACTTCCACGTCCCTTGCCACGCGCCTTGCCCATTGTAAAGGAAGTAAAATAGCTTACACTTGCACTATCAATGGAAAAAGGGTAATAAAAAGTAGATTAGACCCATGGAAGAGGAAAACCACAGTTCTATTTCTCTGGCCTACACCCGACTCTTTTAAACAATCTGAACAATCAGGGAGAAACTATTACTGTTTTTCTTTACGTAAAAAATACCAAAACCTGAATAATAGAGATTTTTTACCGTGGGCTGTCAAAACCACAGTTATTGTTTACTGGGGTATACCAGACTTTTTTAAATAGATATAATTGCGGCTGAACAGTGAGCGACACACTCAAACTGTGTTTTTTTAGATACCAAAGGCCCAAAACTGGATAGTACAGAGAGCTGGTAGTTTTGTCACCCCTTCTGATGCTGGCATGGCAGGTGGAACATATGGCCTTTTTGGGGTTATCAGCAGAGTCTTTAAAAAAATTCCAGACTCTGGAAGACCTACCGCTTGTACTGGCAACGTCCCTCGTGTTGGTGTTACGGGGAACCGTTGCCCGCCTTCTGTCTGCGGCCACCACACTGCTTCTTCCTGCCTGTTGGGGTACTCTGCCTCCCTCCCCCTGTGTGCTGCTGGCCTCACTCTGCATGTCCTCCTGCCACGTTGGGTCAGTTACTAGATCATCCACCACCTCCTCCTCTTCCACTTGCGCACCACGATGCTCCTCCTCACTTGCTGGCAATTGTGTCTCGTCATTGTCCACCTCTTGTGACAAATTGCCAGCGTCGACTTCCTGTGGCCGTGGCTGTTCAAATATTTGGGCATCGCTACATGGGATCTCCTCTTCCACCACTTCAAGCGTATCAGGCGAGGGGCACAAATCTGGAAATGGACCAGTGAACAGCTCTTCAGAGTGTCCAAGTGTGGGATCAATTGCTGTCTGACGACACTCGGCATGGTGGGAGGAAGGAGCATCAGGGTGAGGAGGAGTATGTGGTCGAGACTCACGGCTACTAAGAGTTGACCGTGTGGAAGACAGACCGGAGGTGGTGGTGCCCAGGTAACTGGAAGTATTATCTGCTATCCAATTAATAACCTGTTCACACTGATCAGTTCTCAATACTGGTGTTGTTCTGTGCTTCCCTAGTAATTCGGTCAAGAAGTGGGAGCGAGAAGATGTGGCTGTTGGTTGTGGCACATTTTCACCTTGGCCACGGCCCCGTCCTCTCCAGGAACCATCACCAGAACGTCCACTTCCACGTCCCTTGCCACGCGCCTTGCCCATTGTAAAGGAAGTAAAATAGCTTACACTTGCACTATCAATGGAAAAAGGGTAATAAAAAGTAGATTAGACCCGTGGAAGAGGAAAACCACAGTTCTATTTCTCTGGCCTACACCCGACTCTTTTAAACAATCTGAACAATCTGGGAGAAACTATTACTGTTTTTCTTTACGTAAAAAATACCAAAACCTGAATAATAGAGATTTTTTTACCGTGGGCTGTCAAAACCACAGTTATTGTTTACTGGGGTATACCAGACTTTTTTAAATAGATATAATTGCGGCTGAACAGTGAGCGACACACTCAAACTGTGTTTTTTTAGATACCAAAGGCCCAAAACTGGATAGTACAGAGAGCTGGTAGTTTTGTCACCCCTTCTGATGCTGGCATGGCAGGTGGAACATATGGCCTTTTTGGGGTTATCAGCAGAGTCTTTAAAAAAATTCCAGACTCTGGAAGACCTACCGCTTGTACTGGCAACGTCCCTCGTGTTGGTGTTACGGGGAACCGTTGCCCGCCTTCTGTCTGCGGCCACCACACTGCTTCTTCCTGCCTGTTGGGGTACTCTGCCTCCCTCCCCCTGTGTGCTGCTGGCCTCACTCTGCATGTCCTCCTGCCACGTTGGGTCAGTTACTAGATCATCCACCACCTCCTCCTCTTCCACTTGCGCACCACGATGCTCCTCCTCACTTGCTGGCAATTGTGTCTCGTCATTGTCCACCTCTTGTGACAAATTGCCAGCGTCGACTTCCTGTGGCCGTGGCTGTTCAAATATTTGGGCATCGCTACATGGGATCTCCTCTTCCACCACTTCAAGCGTATCAGGCGAGGGGCACAAATCTGGAAATGGACCAGTGAACAGCTCTTCAGAGTGTCCAAGTGTGGGATCAATTGCTGTCTGACGACACTCGGCATGGTGGGAGGAAGGAGCATCAGGGTGAGGAGGAGTATGTGGTCGAGACTCACGGCTACTAAGAGTTGACCGTGTGGAAGACAGACCGGAGGTGGTGGTACCCAGGTAACTGGAAGTATTATCTGCTATCCAATTAATAACCTGTTCACACTGATCAGTTCTCAATACTGGTGTTGTTCTGTGCTTCCCTAGTAATTCGGTCAAGAAGTGGGAGCGAGAAGATGTGGCTGTTGGTTGTGGCACATTTTCACCTTGGCCACGGCCCCGTCCTCTCCAGGAACCATCACCAGAACGTCCACTTCCACGTCCCTTGCCACGCGCCTTGCCCATTGTAAAGGAAGTAAAATAGCTTACACTTGCACTATCAATGGAAAAAGGGTAATAAAAAGTAGATTAGACCCATGGAAGAGGAAAACCACAGTTCTATTTCTCTGGCCTACACCCGACTCTTTTAAACAATCTGAACAATCAGGGAGAAACTATTACTGTTTTTCTTTACGTAAAAAATACCAAAACCTGAATAATAGAGATTTTTTACCGTGGGCTGTCAAAACCACAGTTATTGTTTACTGGGGTATACCAGACTTTTTTAAATAGATATAATTGCGGCTGAACAGTGAGCGACACACTCAAACTGTGTTTTTTTAGATACCAAAGGCCCAAAACTGGATAGTACAGAGAGCTGGTAGTTTTGTCACCCCTTCTGATGCTGGCATGGCAGGTGGAACATATGGCCTTTTTGGGGTTATCAGCAGAGTCTTTAAAAAAATTCCAGACTCTGGAAGACCTACCGCTTGTACTGGCAACGTCCCTCGTGTTGGTGTTACGGGGAACCGTTGCCCGCCTTCTGTCTGCGGCCACCACACTGCTTCTTCCTGCCTGTTGGGGTACTCTGCCTCCCTCCCCCTGTGTGCTGCTGGCCTCACTCTGCATGTCCTCCTGCCACGTTGGGTCAGTTACTAGATCATCCACCACCTCCTCCTCTTCCACTTGCGCACCACGATGCTCCTCCTCACTTGCTGGCAATTGTGTCTCGTCATTGTCCACCTCTTGTGACAAATTGCCAGCGTCGACTTCCTGTGGCCGTGGCTGTTCAAATATTTGGGCATCGCTACATGGGATCTCCTCTTCCACCACTTCAAGCGTATCAGGCGAGGGGCACAAATCTGGAAATGGACCAGTGAACAGCTCTTCAGAGTGTCCAAGTGTGGGATCAATTGCTGTCTGACGACACTCGGCATGGTGGGAGGAAGGAGCATCAGGGTGAGGAGGAGTATGTGGTCGAGACTCACGGCTACTAAGAGCTGACCGTGTGGAAGACAGACCGGAGGTGGTGGTGCCCAGGTAACTGGAAGTATTATCTGCTATCCAATTAATAACCTGTTCACACTGATCAGTTCTCAATACTGGTGTTGTTCTGTGCTTCCCTAGTAATTCGGTCAAGAAGTGGGAGCGAGAAGATGTGGCTGTTGGTTGTGGCACATTTTCACCTTGGCCACGGCCCCGTCCTCTCCAGGAACCATCACCAGAACGTCCACTTCCACGTCCCTTGCCACGCGCCTTGCCCATTGTAAAGGAAGTAAAATAGCTTACACTTGCACTATCAATGGAAAAAGGGTAATAAAAAGTAGATTAGACCCGTGGAAGAGGAAAACCACAGTTCTATTTCTCTGGCCTACACCCGACTCTTTTAAACAATCTGAACAATCAGGGAGAAACTATTACTGTTTTTCTTTACGTAAAAAATACCAAAACCTGAATAATAGAGATTTTTTACCGTGGGCTGTCAAAACCACAGTTATTGTTTACTGGGGTATACCAGACTTTTTTAAATAGATATAATTGCGGCTGAACAGTGAGCGACACACTCAAACTGTGTTTTTTTAGATACCAAAGGCCCAAAACTGGATAGTACAGAGATTTGACCCGTTGAACTGCAAAACCACACTGGGATTTCTCGGGCCTACACCAGACTATTTTCAACAGATATATTTTTGTGTCACAACAGTCAGGAGACACTACTGTTTTTCTTTACGGAAAATATACCAAAACCTGAATAATAGAGATTTTTTACCGTGGGATGGCAAAACCACAGTTATTGTTTACTGGGGTATACCAGACTTTTTTAAATAGATATAATTGCGGCTGAACAGTGAGCGACACACTCAAACTGTGTTTTTTTAGATACCAAAGGCCCAAAACTGGATAGTACAGAGATTTGACCCGTTGAACTGCAAAACCACACTGGGATTTGTCGGGCCTACTCCAGACTATTTTCAACAGATATATTTTTGTGTCACAACACTCAGGAGACACTACTGTTTTTCTTTACGGAAAATATACCAAAACCTGAATAATAGAGATTTTTTACCGTGGGATGGCAAAACCACAGTTATTGTTTACTGGGGTATACCAGACTTTTTTAAATAGATATAATTGCGGCTGAACAGTGAGCGACACACTCAAACTGTGTTTTTTTAGATACCAAATGGCCCAAAACTGGATAATACAGATGTTTGAACCGTGGAAGTGCAAAACAACACTTCTGTTTCTCTAGCCTACACCTGACTATTTTCAACAGATATATTTGTGTCTGAAAAATCAGAGACACGCTTTTTTTTGGAGGGGGGGGGGACACCAAAAGGTTAATAAGATGGGTATTTGTACAGTGTGAAGGAGGAAAAAAAAAGAGGATTTAGATGAAAAAAAAAGGATTTTTCCTGTCCCCTGAGACCTGGAGCTAAGTCCAGCAATTTCAGCAACAGGAGCAGCACACAGGACTGTAATGCACTATTTGCTGGTATAACCACTGCATCTCCTATACAGCCTGCCTGCCTGATATCTGGGATGGATATTAGTGATGAGAAGGACTGTTTGTTTGATCTGGCAGCCTTTACAGACCCTACACTAACTATTTCGCAGTTTATATCTCTCCCTAAATCAGCAGCGCTGCCCCTACACTGTCTGATCCGGAGCGACTGTGTCCAAGATGGCGGCGCCCGGTTTTAAATACTCGAGGTGACGTTGTGCGGCCAGCCAATCACTGTAATGCCCACAACCAACATGGCTGCGGCATTACAGTGACTGGCTGGCAATCCCTGCATGTTCATTGGCTCTGTAAAGAGCGCCAAACATGCAGGGCGGAGACCCGAGCTCCCGCCCGAGTAACCTGGAAATGCTCGGTGCTCGCCAAACATCCCGAGTAGCGTGATGCTCGGGCGAGTACCGAGCAGTGTCGAGCATGGTCGCTCAACACTAATCCTTACCAATTACCTCCCTCCATAATAAATCTGTTTGAGTTTTCAACCTCATCTCTTTGTGAGTGTATAAAGGAGTGTATACAGGAGTTTCCTGAGTTGACCCCTGGCTGAAGAGGAAAACCCTCCTGCATCCCACTACAACTCCCAGCAAGATTCGGGTGGAGGCACTGCACTATATTGAGGTGAGAACTACCAAGCACCCTGCCCCCGGAGGTGGCTTAAAAGGGATGTTACATACACATCACACATAAATTGTTCTGTCTAAGCACCAAAGCATCAAAGCAACAGATGGTTCAGGCCATGCATCTTATGCTGTATGCAGATTTGTT
The DNA here is from genome assembly GCF_046119375.1 of Phyllobates terribilis. Lineage (NCBI taxonomy): Eukaryota > Metazoa > Chordata > Amphibia > Anura > Dendrobatidae > Phyllobates > Phyllobates terribilis. The sequence goes on from NW_027362761.1 coordinate 250,375,250, forward strand.
TGTAAAATTTCTTACTCGGGTTTGCAGAATTTTAATCCCGTGCTGTATACACACCTTGTCTATTCATATGAATGGAGTACAAAATTACCAGGAAAAATAATTACAAATCTGTTCATTTTTAACATAGTCTTATACTCTGACAAGGGACGGTATTTACATTTTTAACAGCATGTTTGTTGCCTGCTTGGCATGTAAAATGCCTCAGCTGTAGTGTGCCAGGGAAAGTTATTAATACCCATAAAAACAACCCAACCAATTCACAATTCAGGATAAACCATGCTATATAAGTTTATGCTATATAAAACTACAACTCCAACCAGGCTCAGACTAGCCCACAAGGAAACAGGTGAATCCCCTAGTGTGCCCCTGAGTATAAATAAATCACTTATCCCCCAACATGAACAGTAATTGGCCCAATACATTTAATTCACTATGTACAGACAAAAGCAGCATCTCATCATTCATTCATCAAACTATCCAGTATATAATTATATAGAAATGTAGATAAATTTGTGAATGAAGGTAATGTAATATTTACCTGTAGCTGAACAGTGGGCCCCAAGAGTCAATGTTAATGGTGGGCCTTTGCTACCCAAGCCCAACACTGGCTCCTATCATGAAATGAACAATGGTGAGAGTATTCTGGGGGTCACCGATCATCTTACTGAAGTTTGTGCAAGTGAATGCTTTACTTGTTTAATGCACATGGACTCTTCTTTGTTTTCCTAAGTGTGGCCTAGAGCATTATGCCATCTTCTTCCAACTACAATTCATCTCTGCAAATGTTTTTAACTTGTTGATTTTGCAGTGAATCCTCAGTCCTCATAGTACCTGCAACCCAGAAAATAATGCTGATATACATAGTACACCTAAAAATAATTCTGACACACACTTTTCCCCAAGAAAATACAGTAATACTGCCCAACAAAAGTGCCACACACACTGTTACTCTTAAAAAGAAAATTACCACAATCTGTGCTCCCCTGAATATTACACTTCCTCAAGATGGGTCTTCTACATATAACAGTGAATTAAAGATATAGGGCTTGATTTATCAAGTTGTCTTCAATAGTTTCCTGACATAAAACACCTTAAAGGGGTTGCCCATTCCAAATCAATAAGTCTACAGTTACTCTGTGACTGCAGACTTATGAAACCCCCCAGTGCACGCACTGTGCACTGCAGGGATTCACCAGTTTCTGAGCCGGGACTGAATGTGTGTATGTGTGACACATACTCCCGGACAGTGGATGCAGCCACGCTCCATACACTTGTATTCAGCCGAGGCCGCACCCCAAGACCTCGCTTTCCATAAACTTGACGGCCATGTCTCTAGTCGAGGAGCAGTCTTGGCTCTATACGAGTGTATGAAGCGAGGTTGCGCCCCAACTAGTGACGCGGCCGTCAAGTGTATTGAAAGCGAGGCCGTGTCAACTGGCCAGGAGTATGTATTATGCATACATACCCTCCGGTCCCGCCTCAGATACTGGCGAATCCCTGCAGCGCACAGTGCATGCACTGGGGGATTCATAAGTCTGCAGTCACACAGAGTGACTGCAGACTTATCGATTTGGACCGGACAACCCCTTTAAAATGTTGCAAAATTTTTGCGCAACTTAAAGTTGCGCAAACATTTTGGTGACTTTAGGTGTATTTGTAAGGGGGAAGTCCGGGGTGTAAGTACTTTCAGAGCCAGGGATCCGGAACTGCCGGGGCCGTGCCTCTGGTTGCAGGGGGAAGACAGACTGCGAGCACAGGAGTCAGGTGACTGGGAAGCTGGGGGCGTGTCCAGAGTCAGAGCTGGGAGGTCAGGTGAGCGGGGAACTGGTGGCGTGGTTAGAGAGAGGAAGAGACGAGGACATTTGCTTGGAAAAGCAGAGCTGGGTCCTGCTCAGCAGAGCACTGTGAGAGGGTCCAGTCTCCTGGCTACAGTACTTGGAGCAAGATCCGAGTGCAGTGGACCGGAGGAGTCAAGCCGACTAGAGGGAGAAGACACGCAGGGTCCGTGGAGGTGAGGTGCCGTGTTATGGACTAGGGGCTCGGCAGGTAAAACCGGAGACCGCCCGCTGCCGTCAGAAGACGGAGCATTGTTTGGGTGAGGACGCCTGAAAAAATCAACACCGGCATCAGCTGGCAACTGCCTTGTGAGGAGCGAGAGTCAGCTAAGTGAAAAAACTGTCGATTACAACCGGTTCGACTCTGCTACAGTGCTGGCCAAAAGTATTGGAACCCCTGCAATTCTGTCAGATAATACTCAGTTTCTTCCTGAAAATGATTGCAATCACAAATTCTTTGGTATTATTATCTTCATTTAATTTGCTTGCAAGGAAAAATCACAAAAGAGAATGAAGCAAAAATGAAATCATTGATCATTTCAAACAAAACTCCAAAAAAGGGCCGGACAAAAGTATTGGCACCCTCAGCCTAATACTTGGTTGCACAACCTTTAGCCAAAATAACTGCGAACAACCGCTTCCGATAACCATCAATGAGTTTCTTACAATGCTCTGCTGGAATTGTAGACCATTCTTCTTTGGCAAACTGCTCCAGGTCCCTGATATTTGAAGGGTGCCTTCTCCAAACTGCCATTTTGAGATCTCTCCACAGGTGTTCTATGGGATTTAGGTCTGGACTCATTGCTGGCCACCTTAGAAGTCTCCAGTGCTTTCTCTAAAACCATTTTATAGTGCTTTTGGAAGTGTGTTTTGGGTCATTGTCCTGCTCGAAGACCCATGACCTCTGAGGGAGACCCAGCTTTCTCACACTGGGCCCTACATTATGCTGTAAAATTTGTTGGTAGTCTTCAGACTTCATTATGCCATGCACACGCTCAAGCAGTCCAGTGCCAGAGGCAGCAAAGCAACCCCAAAACATCAGGGAACCTCCGCCATGTTTGACTGTAGGGACCGTGTTCTTTTCTTTGAATGCCTCTTTTTTTTTCCTGTACACTCTATGTTGATGCTTTTTCCCCAAAAGCTCTACTTTTGTCTCATCTGACCAGAGAACATTCTTCCAAAACGTTTTAGGCTTTCTCAGGTAAGTTTTGGCAAACTCCAGCCTGGCTTTTTTATGTCTTGGGGTAAGAAGTGGGGTCTTCCTGGGTATCCTACCATACAGTCCCTTTTCATTCAGACGTCGACGGATAGTACGGGTTGACACTTTTGTACCCTCGGACTGCAGGGCAGCTTGAACTTGTTTGGATGTTAGTCGAGGTTCTTTATCCACCATCCGCACAATCTTGCGTTGAAATCTCTCGTCAATTTTTCTTTTCCGTTCACATCTAGGGAGGTTAGCCACAGTGCCATGGGCTTTAAACTTCTTGATGACACTGCGCACGGAAGACACAGGAACATTCAGGTCTTTGGAGATGGACTTGTAGCCTTGAGATTGCTCATGCTTTCTCACAATTTGGTTTCTCAAGTCCTCAGACAGTTCTTTGGTCTTCTTTCTTTTCTCCATGCTCAATGTGGTACACACAAGGACACAGGACAGAGGTTGAGTCAATTTTAATCCATGTTAACTGGCTGCAAGTGTGATTTAGTTATTGCCAACACCTGTTAGGTGCCACAGGTAAGTTACAGGTGCTGTTAATTACACGAATTAGAGAAGCATCACATGATTTTTCAAACAGTGCCAATACTTTTGTCCACCCCCTTTTTTAGGTTTGGTGTGGAATTATATCCAATTTGGCTTTAGGACAATTATTTTTGTGTTTTTTTCATTGAAGACAAATTAAATGAAGAGAATAATACCAAAGAATTTGTGATTGCAATCATTTTCAGGAAGAAACTGAGTATTATCTGACAGAATTGCAGGGGTGCCAATACTTTTGGCCAGCACTGTATATCTAGTTAAACTGTGAACTGTCAGTAATAGACTTTTACCTGCTACTTCCTTTGTTTATCCCCCATATTTTCTCCTGTTACTCCCTGAGTGGAGGTTGACCCTGTTATCATAAACCTCCCCTGTTTATTAACCCCGTATTGGCTGCTCTGTGTTTCTGTGTCACTGCATCTAAAGTACCCGTGTTACATATTTACACCAGTCCCGGCCAACTCTGTCAATGTAGATGAGATCAGGCTTGGCCAGGCATGGTAAGCTGTGCCCAGTAATTTCATCAAAATTAAAACGCTACTTTAGTGCTGTAAATTACATAAAAAATTTAACATTTCTCACGGTTGCATACAGCAGTTGTAAGATGCACCTAATTAATTGAAAAAAGAACATTTTACTCCAGTGGTACCTTCATTGAGATTGAAGTGCAAAAAGCCAGTCTTAATGAATTGGGCCTGTAGTTTCAAGAGATACTGTGCCCCTTTGTAATTAATGTTCTCCCTGTAATCAATAGACTATACTGTACCCCTTGTAATTTATTGAGTACATTAACACCCCCCCACCCCGAGTAATTAATATAATATATCTTGAAACTAAGACTGTCCTTCACCAAGTCAAAAATTACCTAATGCCGATGTGGCATCTTTTGACCATATGTGGCTTTTGCGGATACACACCGGTAGGGCAGTAATGTAACTTTGCCTCGTGCATAACAATAAAAGTGACAAACAGTAGGACAGGGAGTCCATGAAACTCCTGCATCTGCTAGTAAGGTTTACTATTCAACTGTATCAGTGTCCTTGGGATGCGGATTCCATTAAATATAAGGGAAACCAGGTTGGGATTCCATTTCATTCAATTTCTTGAAAGTGGAATTTATTTTAAAACCAGTTAAAGAGACACAACCTTACATTCTGAGCCTTTTTAAGAGCCCAATCTAGTATTTAATATCTTTGTTTCATAAAAGTGATTTAGAAGTAGATCAAACTTTTCAACTACATGTTTTTTGCAATACATTCCTCGACCAAAACCTCTGAAGCCATCTACTTCTTTTCATCCCAGTGGCCCATCCAAAATACACTAAATTTGACCAAAGCCACAAAATAGTGTAAAGCTCTAGCTGAAAATCCTCATAACTGCCGACACAGCAGCAGCCAGCTTCCTGGGAAGTAAATGCAAATTTTTAAATAATATTTCATAAAAGTATCACTATTAGTTGCAGTGATAATATCCAGATACAAAAAATGTAGAAGTGCTTTTACACTATACTGTCCATATGCATTATGGTTACTAACATTATGGAGTTGAGTTATTTTTTTCTTTTACGCTAAGACATATGCTCCTGACATTAGTGACTTTACATTTTTACTTAATACAGGATTCAATACTATAAATGGTACATTAACACCATTCTGAAAGGAAGCCCAGTTATTCATTAACAAAGTCTGTGGCAACTGGTATCCTTAATGGACCCAAAAACAAGAAGTCATCCAAACAGAACACAACTGTAACCAAATTTGTCTCACAGACTGTGCACCATGCACCTCAAAATAGAAACTTAGTAAGTGACTAGCCCATAGGGAGGAATTTATCAAAATAGATTTAAAAATAGGATTTAATGTCATGGAAAATAACTAAAATTAACCAGAATAAAACAATATTTGTCTCAACAATAAGAGGCACCTCGTGTACCTTTTGTAATCAACATGAGCCTTTCATTAAAAATCAATGATATGATCACAATAATTAAAATCATATGGAGTTCAGATATAATTATTATTCTATTGTCAATGCAATAGAATGGAGTTCTACTTCAGCTTCTTATTTGTAGCACCACAACCACAGATCTACCATACTTTTCTTTACTCACAAATACTCCATAGCTTCCCCATAAGGGATCAGATAGACTCCTCAAATACAAAGACAACTACATTAAGCTGTCGTTAAATTGCAGTCAACTTAAATCTTCCTGTTCAAAAGACAAAAAACAATAAAATATCAGATAAGTAATATTAGACCACTAGGAATGTCTTTTATAACCTTTACACTTCTAGACCACTTGTGATGTTATGAATAACCATGATTCCCAATTGTTCCAGATTCAGCTGGACCTTCTAGGATTTGGAAATCTGTCCTGCTGTCCCAGGAAGTAAGGAAGTATGTCCTGGTTTCAACTGTATTAGCATTCTTAGGATGCAGATACATCTGAAGATGATGGTGGAACAGACCGCCTAAGCACCCCAGTAAATGCCATCATTTGAGGATCAGAGTAGGAGGCGCAATGACATCAGTAGAGGGCACCTCCTGCACCACTAGAGGACACCTCCTGCACCAAGCCTCAAGGAGAATAGAGTAATGCAGGTCTGCTCCGCTTATCATGGGAATACACATTCTGGGGTAACACTCTGTGGGCATCATGCTGTATTAGAGGCACTAGGGTCACATCATAATATATGAGGAGCAAGGGTATTATAAGGTTTGGGGGCACAATGTGGACGTCATACCATGTGAGCTTTTGGGGGATGCACCATGTGGGATAATATTGTATGAGGTACCCTTGGTGCATCAAGTGGTATAAGGGGACACTGAGGGTGCAGCAAACTGTTTGAGAGGGTATTCTGGGTGTGTCATAATTGGTGGTGGACACAATGTGGGAATTATATTGTATGTGAATAGGCACTATTGGGGGCATACAAATGTATGGATAGGCATCATGGGGGCATATTAACTCGCAAGGCATCATACTATACGGGGCATGTTCATGGATCTGAACATTAAGGGGTTTCACTATGGCCACTATTTCTATTTGAGCACACAAAAGGACTGGGCATGGTTGGCAATTAAAAAAATTACCAACATCAGATGGGTGCAGTGTAGAATGAATCCTTTCCAGTCTTTCAAAGTTGCCAAAATTTATCAGGAGTCTGTCTGAATAATATTTGGGGATGTTTTCATGTTAAATGTTTGGGCTTAAAATATACAGAGATTTGGAATTGAAATGCTTAAGTATGCAAGTGTGATGGAGTGGGGCAAAATATTGTCTTGTCAGAGATATTAGAAGTAGAATGTACTCATTTATTTAGATTCTGTATACACTTAACTTGGTACTGGATAAAATTATTTATTTTTATTTTTTTGGATAAAATGTGGCACTGCCACTGTGCATCTGGCTGGTTTAAAAACATGCAGGAAAAGAATGAAAAATGTAAAAAAATCTGTTGATGAAATAAGAGAGGAATTTCATCAGAATTTGATGTCATTTCAAGAAGGATAAAAGAAGACTATCATATCTTGGATTGGGAGGTAGGATTCTGAAAAAAAAAATCAAAGCCATTTTATTGCCAGTCTTGATGAAGGGGTGTGCAGAAGTCAGGCACTCCTGATTTATTAAGAGGAGCACATCTTTTAATGAATCAGGATTGTCTGACACGTGGCGTTCGCCTTCATGTGCCACGTCAGCAATCTTACGTCAGTCTTATTGAGATCAGTGGAGCCAAGTTACTTATGATGAGATATGAAAGTGCGATACAGATCTTCATCTTTTCTAGAATTTAATTTAGAACTTCAACGTTTCACAAAACAAATTCCATATAATATTGCAGTATGATAGCAGAACTCCTGAAAAGTTGCAATTCACATCACATCTATTGGGTGGCCACACGTAGATGCACATAGTATATGTATCTCATGACAGTATAGCTAACAGAAAAGCATTATGGAGCAGTGAGAGGGCACAGCGAGGCACATACAGTTAGGTCCATATATATTTGGACAGAGACAACATTTTTCTAATTTTGGTTCTAGACATTACCACAATGAATTTTAAACAAAACAATTCAGAAGCAATTGAAGTTCAGCCTTTCAGCTTTCATTTGAGGGTGTAACGGGTCTGGGAGGCGGAACCTCTGGGCTACTATACAAGGGAGCGGTCCTTGTAAGGGAGCGGGTGGCGACCAGGCAGGCAGTCACAGCAGGTGACTGGGACAGTCTCTGGGTGTACGGGCAGGAGGTCACGGCAAGTGATCAGGGCAGTCTCTGGAAGAACGGGCTGGAGGTCACGGCAAGTGACCGGGGCAGTCTCTGGAAGAACGGGCTGGAGGTCACGGCAAGTGACCGGGGCAGTCTCTGGAAGAACGGGCTGGAGGTCACGGCAAGTGACCGGGGCAGTCTCTAGGTAAAGGGTAGGTACGACCTGTGATGGCTGAACCTCCAGGTAGGCTAGCAAGGCAGATGGAGGATGTGTGCTCCCAGGTGAGCAAGCGAGAGTCTCTGGAATAGCAGGTGGTCACAGCACGTGACGGCGGAGCCTCCAGGTAGGCAAGCAGGCAGGTAGCGGAGAAGCACTCCCAGGTGAGCGGGCAAGAGTCTGGAATAGCTGGTGGTCACAGCACGTGACAGCGGAGCCTCCGGGCTGGCAAGCAGGCAGGTAGCGGAGAAGCGCTCCCAGGTGAGCGGGCAAGAGTCAGGAATAGCTGGTGGTCACAGCACGTGACAGCGGAGCCTCCGGGCTGGCAAGCAGGCAGGTAGCGGAGAAGCGCTCCCAGGTGAGCGGGCAAGAGTCTGGAATAGCTGGTGGTCACAGCACGTGACAGCGGAGCCTCCGGGCAGGCAAGCAGGCAGGTAGCGGAGAAGCGCTCCCAGGTGAGCGGGCAAGCTGGTCCATAGACAGACTGACCGGAGTTGTAAGGCAGACCGTCGGACCTCAGGCAAGCAGGCAGGTAGCTGATGTGCGCTCCCAGGTGAGCGGGCAAGTTGGTCCTTAGACAGACTGACCGGAGTTGTAAGGCAGACCGACGGACCTCAGGCAGGCAGGCAGGTAACAGGAAATCAGGCAGGATTAGCACAGCAAGCTGGCAGGAATCTGGCAGGTAACTGGCAGGTAACTGGCAAGGGACCTGAGGGCTGAAGCAGAGTAGAACGGTGCAACAACATTGCTCGGGCACCTCCATTTTGGAGGAGGTGCCTTATATATGGTAAAGTCCTCCGGCCATTGGCCGGGGACTCCTTAGGACGGCGCGCGCGGCCCCTTTAAGAGGGAGGGAGGGCGCGCGCGCGCGCCCTAAGCACAGTGGCCGGGAAGGAGCGCGCGCTGCCAGCAGAGCGGGAGAGGGACGCCGGGCACGGAGCAGAGCGGTGAGGGGAACAGCGTCCCTGCCTAGCAGAGGGCAGGGACGCCGGCACTACAGTACCCCCCCCTTTAGGCCCCCCCTTTTTTAGGCCAGATAGAAATTTAGCTAGGATGAGAGGGGCATGGATGTTCTCCCGGGGCTCCCACGTTCTCTCCTCAGGACCAAACCCCTTCCAATCTACCAGAAAAAAGGTCTTTCCTCTTACCCTTTTGGTGGCAAGAATGTTCTCTACCTCAAACTCGTCCTCAGCAGAAACCGAAGCAGGAGGCGTACCTGTAGACTTGGAAAAAGAGTTAAGCACCACGGGTTTGAGGAGAGATACATGGAAGGAGTTAGGGATCCGTAAGTTGGCCGGGAGTTTCAATTTATAGGCCACCGGGTTGATCTGACTGATGACCTCCAGAGGACCGATGAACCGAGGTCCTAACTTGTAAGAAGGTATCTTGAGTCGAACATATTTAGATGAGAGCCAGACTTTATCTCCTGGACGAAATTGTGGAGGATCCAGGCGTTTTTTGTCAGCGTGTCTTTTCATACGCTCGGATGACAGAAGGAGTGCGGACCGGGTACTCTCCCATATGGAGGAAAATTTGCTAACGAGAGATTCCGCAGCCGGGTTGTCCACAGAGGTGGAGACAGGAAAAGGAATCCGAGGATGCTGACCAAAGACTACAAAAAACGGGGATTTGGAGGAGGATTCGCTCTCGTGATTATTATAAGAGAACTCGGCCCATGGTAGGAGATCCACCCAGTCAGAATGGTGGGCATTAACGAAGTGCCGGAGGTAACTGGTCAGGTTCTGATTGATCCGCTCCACTTGACCATTGGACTGTGGGTGGTAAGCGGAAGAGAAGTCCAGGGTGACGTCTAGTAGTTTACAAGTGGCTCTCCAGAAACGTGAGGTGAACTGTACCCCACGATCCGACACGATGTGGAGGGGCAGACCATGAAGACGGAAGATGTGGCGGATAAACTCTTTAGCCAGCTCGGGTGCAGACGGAAGGCCTGGCAGGGGAATAAAGTGAGCCATCTTGGAAAAGCGGTCAGCGACCACCCAAATGACCGTACAACCGGCAGAGACGGGGAGATCAGTTATAAAGTCCATTGCTATATGCTGCCAGGGGGCAGCAGGTACAGGAAGCGGAAGGAGGCGTCCGGCTGGCAGATGTCTCGGGACTTTGTTGCGGGCGCAGGACACACAGGCAGAAACAAAGTCTATTATGTCCTTGTGCAGGGTAGGCCACCAATAGTGCCGCGCAATAAGCTGGAGGGTCTTTTTCTGACCGGCGTGGCCAGCTAGTTTAGACGAATGGCCCCAGTGTAGGATCTTCTCCCGATCAGGTACTGAAACAAACGTCTTACCGGGAGGGAGACGATTTAGACTCACGGGAGCCACCTGCATTACTCTGGCGGGATCGATGATATGTTTAGGTTCTTCCTCGAGATCGGACACCAGAAAGGATCGGGACAAGGCGTCTGCTTTGACGTTTTTGTCAGCCGGGCGAAAATGAAGAACAAAATCAAAGCGAGCAAAAAACAAGGACCACCGGGCTTGGCGCGGGTTAAGTCTCTGGGCATGCTGGAGGTAAGCCAAGTTCTTGTGGTCAGTGTAAATTATTACCGGATGAAGAGCCCCCTCGAGTAGGTAACGCCACTCCTCCAACGCCAGCTTGATGGCCAATAACTCTCGGTCTCCTATGGAATAGTTGCGCTCAGAAGAGGAGAAGAGTTTGGAGAAGAAGCCACAAGTTACCATTCTCCCGGAAGATGATTTTTGAGTAAGTACCGCTCCGGCTCCAGAGGAGGAGGCGTCAACTTCCAGGAAGAACTGCTTGTTGCCGTCCGGGCGATGCAGCACCGGGGCGGAAGAGAAGGCCTGTTTTAGGGAAAGAAAGGCCTCCTCTGCTTCGGGCGGCCACTCTTTGGGATTAGTACCCTTACGGGTGAGCACGGAAATTGGGGCAGTACGGGAAGAGAAGTGCGGGATGAAGAGGCGGTAATAGTTGGCGAAGCCCAGGAACCGTTGAATAGCCTTCAACCCCTCTGGTCGGGGCCATTTCTCGATGGCAGACAGTTTCTCAGGATTCATTTGTAGGCCGGTCTGAGAGATAATGTAGCCCAGAAACGGAAGCGAGGTCTGCTGAAAGAGGCACTTCTCATATTTAGCGTAGAGATGGTTCTGCCTGAGCCTGAGCAGGACCTGACGAACATCCCTCCGGTGAGTCTGGAGATCCGGAGAGAAGACCAAGATGTCGTCCAGGTACACCACTACGCAGGAGTAGAGAAGGTCCCGGAAGATGTCATTGACCAACTCTTGAAAGACGGCAGGAGCGTTACAGAGGCCAAAGGGCATTACCAGATATTCATAGTGGCCGTCCCGGGTGTTGAATGCCGTCTTCCATTCATCCCCCTGACGGATACGAACCAGGTTGTACGCCCCACGGAGGTCCAGTTTGGTGAAGATTCTAGCCCCCCTCAGACGATCAAATAACTCCGGAATGAGCGGAAGGGGGTACTTATTCTTCACCGTGATCTGGTTAAGGCCTCTATAGTCTATACAGGGACGGAGAGAGCCGTCCTTCTTTTTGACGAAAAAGAAGCCTGCTCCCGCCGGGGAGATAGATTTCCGGATGAATCCCCTGGCCAGATTCTCCTCAATATATTCGGACATCGACCGGGTCTCAGCAGCGGATAATGGATAAATACGCCCACGAGGAGGAGAAGTACCAGGTAACAGGTCGATAGGGCAGTCGTATGGTCTATGAGGGGGTAGTGTCTCTGCCTCCTTTTTATTAAAGACATCAGCATAAGACCAATAAGGAATCAGAAGTCCAGGTAGATTAGCTGGGGTAGGAGAAGGACGGACGGGATGAACGGGAACCAGACAGGTCTTATGGCAGCCCTGTCCCCAGCGAAGGACTTCTCCGGTCTGCCAGTCAAGAACGGGTGCAAGTTTCTGGAGCCAAGGTAGGCCTAGCAAGAGGGCGTGAGAGAGTCCAGGCAGAACATGGAAGGAGATACTTTCAGAATGCAGCATTCCCACCTGCAGAGTAATGGATTCGGTGATGAGTTGGATGGGGCGTGGTAAGAGCCCCCCATCCACGGCAGCAACAGACAAGGGTACAGCCAGAGGTTTGGTGGGGATGCGGTATTTCTCTACCAGGGACTGTGAAATAAGATTCCCGGCTGCTCCAGAGTCCAGTTGGGCTAGTTCGAAATAACGGTTCTCCCCGTAGACGATTGAAACTGACAACAGCAGGGATGGAGAGGATTTATTCTTGTCTAGGTGGACCTCTCTGAGCGAACCTAGACACAGGCGTTTCCCGACCTCTCCGGGCAGGCACGGATCCAGTGCTCCTTACTGCCACAGTAGAAGCAGGTCCCCTCGGCACGGCGTAAGTCCTGACGGGTCTTGACCATCTTGGTCTGGTCGACCTGCATAGGCTCAAGAGGGTGTACCTGGTTAGAGACAGAAGGAGTGACGGGTTTCTGAAAAGTAGGAGCTAGACGTGGTAACCTCCTCTCACGGGTGACCTCTCTGGCACGCTCCTGGAACCGTAGGTCAATCCGGGTGGCAAGAGTTATTAAGTCATCGAGAGTGGTAGGAATGTCCCGACCGGCAAGTTCATCTTTAATACGGCCGGACAGACCCTCCCAGAAGACGGAAACCAGAGCGTCGTTATCCCAGGCCAGCTCCGAGGCAAGGGTACGGAACCGTATGGCATATTGGCCCACGGTGAGACTTTCCTGACGGAGGCGTAGCAACGATGATGCGGATGAGGTCTTCCGTCCGGGTTCGTCGAAGACTTTCCGGAAAGCCGTGAGAAAAGCAGGCAAGTTGGACACCAGGGGGTCTCCTCTCTCCCATAGAGGATTTAGCCAGGCCAGGGCCTCCCCGGTGAGATGGGACATGATGAATGCAATTTTGGCTCGGTCGGAGTTAAACTGGTGGGACAATAGTTCAAAGTGCAGGGTGCACTGATTTATGAAGCCCCGAGCCTGGGCTGAGTCGCCTCCGAAGCGAGGAGGTGCAGAAAGCCGAGGTCCGGGGTAGGATATCATGGTGTTAGTGGACAGCGGAGCTGCCGGATTGCGAGACATGGCACTGGCGGAGGTTGTTGGTGGAGCAGTCAGAGTGTCCAGGCGAGTATTGACATTCCGCAGGTGACCCAGGATGGACTCCTGTTGGGACCTCTGACGGGACAGTTCATGACACAGGTCCGAGAGCGAGGGAGCTTGGGTGCCACCGGCTTCCATGGCCCGAGCAAACTGTAACGGGTCTGGGAGGCGGAACCTCTGGGCTACTATACAAGGGAGCGGTCCTTGTAAGGGAGCGGGTGGCGACCAGGCAGGCAGTCACAGCAGGTGACCGGGACAGTCTCTGGGTGTACGGGCAGGAGGTCACGGCAAGTGATCAGGGCAGTCTCTGGAAGAACGGGCTGGAGGTCACGGCAAGTGACCGGGGCAGTCTCTGGAAGAACGGGCTGGAGGTCACGGCAAGTGACCGGGGCAGTCTCTAGGTAAAGGGTAGGTACGACCTGTGATGGCTGAACCTCCAGGTAGGCTAGCAAGGCAGATGGAGGATGTGTGCTCCCAGGTGAGCAAGCGAGAGTCTCTGGAATAGCAGGTGGTCACAGCACGTGACGGCGGAGCCTCCAGGTAGGCAAGCAGGCAGGTAGCGGAGAAGCACTCCTAGGTGAGCGGGCAAGAGTCTGGAATAGCTGGTGGTCACAGCACGTGACAGCGGAGCCTCCGGGCTGGCAAGCAGGCAGGTAGCGGAGAAGCGCTCCCAGGTGAGCGGGCAAGAGTCAGGAATAGCTGGTGGTCACAGCACGTGACAGCGGAGCCTCCGGGCTGGCAAGCAGGCAGGTAGCGGAGAAGCGCTCCCAGGTGAGCGGGCAAGAGTCTGGAATAGCTGGTGGTCACAGCACGTGACAGCGGAGCCTCCGGGCAGGCAAGCAGGCAGGTAGCGGAGAAGCGCTCCCAGGTGAGCGGGCAAGCTGGTCCATAGACAGACTGACCGGAGTTGTAAGGCAGACCGTCGGACCTCAGGCAAGCAGGCAGGTAGCTGATGTGCGCTCCCAGGTGAGCGGGCAAGTTGGTCCTTAGACAGACTGACCGGAGTTGTAAGGCAGACCGACGGACCTCAGGCAGGCAGGCAGGTAACAGGAAATCAGGCAGGATTAGCACAGCAAGCTGGCAGGAATCTGGCAGGTAACTGGCAGGTAACTGGCAAGGGACCTGAGGGCTGAAGCAGAGTAGAACGGTGCAACAACATTGCTCGGGCACCTCCATTTTGGAGGAGGTGCCTTATATATGGTAAAGTCCTCCGGCCATTGGCCGGGGACTCCTTAGGACGGCGCGCGCGGCCCCTTTAAGAGGGAGGGAGGGCGCGCGCGCGCGCCCTAAGCACAGTGGCCGGGAAGGAGCGCGCGCCCTAATCACAGTGGCCGGGAAGGAGCGCGCGCTGCCAGCAGAGCGGGAGAGGGACGCCGGGCACGGAGCAGAGCGGTGAGGGGAACAGCGTCCCTGCCTAGCAGAGGGCAGGGACGCCGGCACTACAGAGGGTATCTACATTAAAATTGGATGAAGGATTTAGGAGTTTCAGCTCCTTAACGTGTGCCACCCTGTTTTTAAAGGGACCAAAAGTAATTGAACAGATTAAATAATTGTAAATAAAATGTTCATTTCTAGTACTTGGTTGAAAACCCTTTGTTGGCAATGACTGCCTGAAGTCTTGAACTCATGGACATCACCAGACGCTGTGTTTCCTCCTTTTTGATGCTCTGCCAGGCCTTCACTGCGGTGGTTTTCAGTTGCTGTTTGTTTGTGGGCCTTTCTGTCTGAAGTTTAGTCTTTAACTAACTTGAAATGCATGCTCAATTGGGTTGAGATCAGGTGACTGACTTGGCCATTCAAGAATATTCCACTTCTTTGCTTTAATAAACTCCTGGGTTGCTTTGGCTTTATGTTTTGGGTCATTGTCCATCTGTAGTATGAAACAACGACCAATCAGTTTGGCTGCATTTGGCTGGATCTGAGCACACAGTATGGCTCTGAATACATCAGAATTCATTCGGCTGCATCTGTCCTGTGTCACATCATCAATAAACACTAGTGACCCAGTGCCACTGGCAGCCATGCATGCCCAAGCCATCACACTGCCTCCGCCGTGTTTTACAGATGATGTGGTATGCTTTGGATCATGGGCTGTACCACGCCTTCGCCATACTTTTCTATTTCCATCATTCTGGTAGAGGTTGATCTTGGTTTCATCTGTCCAAAGAATGTTCTTCCAGAACTGTGCTGGCTTTTTTAGATGTTTTTTTAGCAAAGTCCAGTCTAGCCTTTTTATTCTTGATGCTTGTGAGTGGCTTGCACCGTGCAGTGAACCCTCTGTATTTATTTTCATGCAGTCTTCACTTTATGGTAGATTTGGATATTGATATGCCTACCTCGTGGAGAGTGTTGTTCACTTGGTTGGCTGTTGTGAAGGGGTTTCTCTTCACCATGGAGATTATTCTGCGATCATCCACCACTGTTGTCTTCCGTGGGCGCCCAGGTCTTTTTGCATTGATGAGTTCACCAGTGCTTTCTTTCTTTCTCAGGATGTACCAAACTGTACATTTTGCCACTCCTAATATTTTAGAAATTTCTCGGATGGGTTTTTTCTGTTTTTGTAGCTTAAGGATGGCTTGTTTCACCTGCATGGAGAGCTCCTTTGACCGCATGTTTACTTCACAGCAAAACCTTCCAAATGCAAGCACCACACCTCAAATCAACCCAGACCTTTTATCTGCTTAATTGAGAATGACATAACGAAGGGATTGCCCACACCTGTCCATGAAATAGTCTTGGAGTCAATTGTCCAATTACTTTTGGTCCCTTTAAAAACAGGGTGGCACATGTTAAGGAGCTGAAACTCCTAAACCCTTCATCCAATTTTAATGTGGATACCCTCAAATGAAAGCTGAAAGTCTGAACTTCAACTGCATCTGAATTGTTTTGTTTAAAATTCATTGTGGTAATGTCTAGAACCAAAATTAGAAAAATGTTGTCTCTGTCCAAATATATATGGATCTAACTGTATAGGACACTGCTGGCCATTCATTGCATCCCCACGTATCTCCAGTCATCTCGACTAGCTCTTGCCACTCGAACTCCATAGGGATGGACAAGAGAGGGAGTCTGACGACCTTCACAACTCTTCCTCACCTTAATCAAAGTCAAGCGCAAGTCATGGCTTCAATCACCGTGATTCAAAGTCCTGTGGCGTTAGTGAAGCAAAGAAGCAACAGGTGTGGAATCACTGAAAACTGTAGTCACAAACCTGCGCACAGGTGGCCCAGGACATAGGGTCGTTTCCCACTGGACCCTCGCAGCAGTGTAGGTCAGCAGCCTCTTGTGTGTCGGAGCAGCCCTTTGTAGGATCAATCTGCTCACCTCCATTGAGGAAGGGGCTAGAAGAGGTGCCTTAAACATAGTCTGCTTCACCTAGCCCTGGCCAGTCTATCACAGCTGGCAAGTATCCCTCATAGCAGTCGACACACAAAGAAGAAAATGATGAAACTCAACCATGGCACACTGAACGTGAACTCTGCTAGACAATATAAAGGCAAACAGACAAGAGAGAAGAACGGCACTGGTTGCTAAGGAGCTAGCTCACTACAATGTTTATGACGCGCCCCCTGGGCCGTGGGGTACCCGGTGCCGGGCCGGTAGATGCTGGGGCTTGTAGTCACAGTGGCGGTGACCCGGTCCGTGACCCAGGGCAGTCAATCCAAGGGAAATTATATGTATAGGTTTTATTAAAGAGTCCGACTACGCCACCTGTGGAATGAGGCTAAAGGGGGCCGCCGCTGCGGAACAGTCCTCTGAAGCTGGTGGTGTTGCAGCAAGGATGTTATGACTCCCCACAGGAAGAGTTAGCTTCAGGGCAGGGTGTGGATGTTGGCGGTTGTGCAGGGTATCGCAGTGCAGTAATAACCACAGAGTCAGTATAGTGCAGTCCCAGGGTCTTTACTGATGACAATTAGGCAAGCCTGGATTGGGGTACTGGCTAGAGGTAAGAGTCCGGTCAGCCTGGAAGCAAACATTGAGTCCGCCTTGCCAGGAGAAGTTGTAGGCCTCCCCTTCTCACTATACTCTTTGGCTTTGCTGCCTGTAGCAGTGCTATAGCCCACGTCCCTGAGTATAACGTTCTGTGCTCACCCGTATGGCTTGCAGCTCGGGCCTTACTCATGCGTTGTTCCCACGTAGCGGTGCTGGTCCCTCTGTGCTGCTGAGCCTCCGGGCGTCTGATGGGGCCAGGAGACCTTCAATCTCCTGCCCTACGGTATCTGCTGCTGGGCCTTCAGTGCCCCACAGCCTCGGACTCCGGTGTCCGGTCCTCTGTGTTTCTCTAGCTAGGACGAGCTACCCCAGCTCCAGTCCCTAGCTCTTGTCTTCTTCACGTCCTAAACTCAACTCCTCACACTAAGACTAACTAACCCCGCCCCCAGATACCAGTTGCCAAGGGGAGGGGACTCCCCTTGCTGGTCTGGAGCCAGGAAAGTGTTGCATGTTTAGTATCCCTGACTAGGGGATCCCTGCTTGCTTCCAGGCATGGCATTACCTCTTTTGAGGAAGGCAATGCCACTGTGGCAACTGGACCCCTGGGGTGCCACATTCCCCCCTAGTTAACTTCAGTACTCCCGGACTGAGAATATTTTTCAAAAGTAACAAATAACAATAACAAGGCACACAGAAAATTATTAACATTACAGTCTTTAACAGGTTACAGTATAATCTGCAACCAGGTGTCCATTCCACTGAGCAAGGTGCAACTTGAACATGAGGGACCCGTCTGCAAAGACTCAACGTAGGCCCTGGGCGTGGCTGCAGGGTATAGATGATCCAGGTGTTGGACCACGTCTTCGGCCACGCCAAACGGGTTTTTGTTCTGAGGTCATTTGTTATAATCATAAAACCAATAAGGGGGCACTCTAATAAGTGCAACTATTTACAATGGAAAGTTCTTTGGTTATTCACCGTCCATAACCTATAAGTCTTTGTACCCCTTTTGGGTAACTGGATAAACACATATAAAATTTTCCAAACTGGCAATGTCTCTGGCATACCCTTACGGGTAACTATATACAGCATGCATTTTAGTTTCTCCAACGGGCAGGGAGCTGACCTTTTGTACTCCTGGTCGATCTACGTAATACACTGGTGGTTCCTGCTCTACCCTGGTCCCTTGTGTCTACCCCTGGTGTGGTGGGCTCAGTGTGACCTACTCTACGGGTAGTCTGAGGTAACACTGGTAGGCTGGGTAATCTCATACGAATTCTTTGGCTCACCATGGGTACGACAGGTTCACTGCTAGCAGAGGGTTGATTCTCCTGGTCTGCTGATGATGAAACTTCTGTCTCTGGGGCCAACTGGTCTTCCAGCTGTTCTGGGACTTCTGCAGTTTCCGGTGAGGCCGCTTGGAGAAAGGTAAGGACCGGCACTACAACTGCGTTGTTCACCTGTGTCCATGACGGGGAAATTCTCCGAGTACTGTTTGGACCACTTCCTCCACTTCTTCTGTGGGCTGAGGGTTGTCTTGGTCTTCTTCAGTGTGTTTTAACTGTTCAGGACATATCTTCAAGTGGTCTCTTGAGACTGCCGCTGAAGTTTCTCCTCCATCTTTGCTGATGAGGCACACTTTGGTGTTATCGTAACTGGAGGGTAGGACGGTGTATGGCTCTACCTCCCACTGGTCATCTAATTTGTGGACTCGTCTCTTTCTCTTAAGGACTTGTTCTCCAGGTAACAAGGGGACAGCAGGTGCGTGCTGATTGTAAGTTTTTTCTTGCTTCTGTCTTGCTTGGGACAAACTTCTTTCAACACACTCTTGCACTTTGCGGTATTGTTGCTGCCGCTCGGTATCCCAATCCGCATCTGGTGAAGTCGTCTCTGGTGTCAAGACTCCCATGTCCAAGTCGATGGGCAGCTTACCAGGCCTTGCTCTCATCAGGTAAGCGGGT
Source organism: Phyllobates terribilis (assembly GCF_046119375.1). NCBI lineage: Eukaryota > Metazoa > Chordata > Amphibia > Anura > Dendrobatidae > Phyllobates > Phyllobates terribilis. The sequence goes on from NW_027362761.1 coordinate 250,394,226, forward strand.
GTACAATTGATGAAGTTCACCGGGATGTGATTATATAGATCCACCAGATCTGGCAACTTCTCTGGCCACAGGCTGCGTTCTTCAAGGGGCACCATCTTCAACAGGTCTATCACCACCTGGTTCATCTTCTCACACAACCCGTTGGTTTGGGGGTGATACGGCGTTGTCCTGATTTTCTTGCAGCAGTACAGGTTGCAGAATTCCAGGAACACCTCCGCCTCGAAGGCTGGACCTTGGTCAGTAAGCACACGGTCAGGGTAACCGTGCGGGCGACAGATGTGCTGTTGAAATGCCTTGGCTGCCGTCTGGTCTTTCACTGGCACTAGTACCAGGAGTAGTGGTCTATGATGGTGAGAGCATAGACATAGCCTGACCTTCTTGGGGCTAGCGTCACGTGAACCAAGGCTACCAGTTCAAGTGGCTGTTTGGTGATGAAGGGCTGCAGGTGAGCCCTCTGGCTGTCACAGTCTTTTCGTCTCAGGTTGCATGGTCCGCATTCTCGACACCACCTCTCGATTGCTTTTCTCATGCCAGCCCAGTAGAATCGCTCACGTAGCAGGACTTCCAACTTCTTCCACCCAAAGTGTCCTGCTCCATCGTGGTACGCTTCTAAGACCATCAACGCATCCTGCCTCGGGACTACTACCTGCCAGACCAGTTCATGTGTCCGGGAGTTGATACTTCTTCGACACAGCTTCCATTCATAGATGAACAGCTTGCCCTTCTCCTTCCACAGCTGTTTGGTCTCCTGTGGAGCATCTGGGTCAGGGTGCGAGTCAGCTTGCGTCAGTAACTCCTTGACTAGGCGGACAGTCGGGTCGCTATCCAGGGTTTCTGCCCATCCATGGTGGGGCAATGGGTTGAACGTGACCTCTCTATTGGCGTAGCACATGTTCTTCACACAATGGGAGCACTGGGCTACCCCATGACGATGGAAAGCGGGTATCTCTATCTCTTCCAGCTCTTCCAGGTCTTCTCCCCCATCTGGCAAGTTGGGCATCCTGGACAGCGCATCAGCATTTGCATTTTTGTGCCCAGCCCGAAACTTGATGGTGAACTCGTAGTTAGATAGTCGGGCCATCCATCGTTGTTCCAGGGCACCAAGCTTCGCAGTCTCCAGGTGCGTCAGTGGGTTATTGTCTGTGAAGACTGTAAATTTGGAGGAGGCGAGATAGTGCTTGAAGTGCTCTGTCACAGCCCAGACTACGGCGAGGAACTCCAACTTGAAGGAACTGTAGTTATCGGGGTTCCTTTCCGTGGGCCGGAGCTTCCTGCTGGCATAGGCAATTACTCTTTCTCTGCCCTGCTGTATCTGGGACAGCACCGCTCCTAACCCCACATTGCTCGCGTCCGTATGGAGTATGAAGGGTTGGCCATAGTCGGGGTAGGCCAGGACTTCGTCTCCCGTGAGAGCCATCTTCAGTCGGGTGAAGGATTCGTCTTCTGGCTTATCCTATTTGAACGGAGGCTTCGGGTTTTTGGCCTTCCTGGATTGGCCTACTAGGAGGTCCTGCATGGGTGCCGCTATCTTGGTGAAGCCTTTGATAAACCTTCGGTAGTAGCCTACCAACCCGAGGAACTGCCACACTTCCTTAATAGTGGAGGGTCTTGGCAAGTCCTTGATTATGGTGACCTTTTCAGGGTCTGGTGCTACACCTTCAGCGCTTACCACATGACCTAGGTACTGTACCTTGGGCTTCAACAGGTGGCATTTGGACAGCTTCACCTTCAGGCCAAACTCAGCTAGGGCTTCAAACACCTCTGCCAGGTGCTTCAGGTGGTCTTCATAGGACTTGGAGTAGACAATGACGTCATCCAGGTACAGCAGGATAGTCTCGAAGTTCTTGTGTCCCAGACAGCACTCCATCAACCGCTGGAAGGTTGCTGGGGCGTTGCAGAGCCCGAATGGCATGCAGTAGAACTCACTGAGGCCCATCGGCGTTGTAAATGCGGTCTTTTCTTTATCCGCCTCTGCTATAGGAACCTGCCAATACCCACTGGTGAGATCCAAAGTAGAAAAATAATTAGCAAATCTTAATGCAGCTAGGGACTCTTCAATTCTGGGTAACGGGTAGGCATCCTTATGTGTAATGCGGTTAATTTGCCTGTAGTCAACACACATTCTCATTGTACCATCCTTTTTCCTGACGAGAACTAATGGAGCTGCCCAGGGGCTACAACTATCTCTTATCACCCCAGCCTCCTTCATCTCCCGTAACATCCCTTTGGCACATTGATAGTGAGCTGGGGGTAGAGGCCGGTACCGCTCTTTAATGGGTGGATGATCTCCTGTGGGGATATGGTGTTGTACCCCTTTTACCTGCCCAAAATCTAGTGGGTGTTTGCTGAAGATCCGCTCATACTCCTGGACCACCCGGTATACTCCATGTTTTTGGTGCTGAGGGGTAGAGTCAGTGCCCACGTGTAGCTTCTGACACCAATCCTCCATCTTTCCTTTAGAGCCATTATCCTCCGCCAGTTTGGATGCAAGGGTTCCACTGCCTTTATAGAGTTGTTACTAACTGTGAATAATTTAGCAAGGGTAGCATACCGAGGTAAATGGACCTCTTCCTCCCCACAATTCAGGATGCAGACTGGCACTCTCCCATTGCGGACATCAACCACCCCCCTGGCTGTCAAAATGGTGGGCCTACTGTCAGAGTATACGGGCTCTACCAGGGCCTGGTAATCATGACCCCTGAGACCGATTGCTGCCCGACACCATATCAACATTTCACTTCTAGGGGGCATGGCAATGGGGAATGGGTCACTCATCCTTACACTGCCAATTTCACCACCAGAAGGTTCTACCTGTTGTCTTCTTATCAGGGCTCTGATTTCTCTCTGCAGAACCCGCTGCTGACTGGAACTGGCAGTTTCCGCGACCTGCTGTAACAAGACAATAATTTCTGAAAGACAATTGTCTATCACATTAGTGCCTAAGGTTATCATGGGATGACTCTCGGCGATCAATATCAACAATTATCATTCCTTGTGATGGCAATTCTACTTTACCGACTTTTATGGTCACCTCTTTATACCCCACCTGAGGTAAGGGCTGACCATTGCTGGCATAGATGTTAAGATGTTCATCTGGACTGTGGGTAATGTCTGAGTCAGTTCAGTATTGTTTATAAAGGACATATGGCATCGTGGTCACCTGGGACCCAGTGTCCAACAACGCATTCATTGGGATACCATCAAGCACGACAGGTAGGACCGGTCGTCCTCCCATGTACTTGTCTCGCCAGCTTTGTGGGCCTGGTCGTCTTACTCCTGGGGGTTGGCCCTCTGCCTCAGGTGTTGCCCATTTAAAATTGCAGAATCTTGCGTAGTGTCCCGCCTTTCGACAGCGGCGGCAGATGGGTTGTCCGTCCTGGTCGTAGCGATCGCTGTTCCTCCCTCTGATTGGTGGAATCCTTTTCTGTCGTCGCCACGGGACGTCATCTGGACTGGAAGCCAGCTCGATATTTTCCAGTGGAGACACCTGCAGGGCCTGCACGGTTTTGGTTAACGCAGCCACGCTTTTGGTCAGCTCTTGGACCAGAAGGTGCAAGTCTGCAGACGGGTCATTGTCCAGCGTCTGCGCGTCAGCCTCCACAGGTGTTGGAGAAAAGGATGCCACCTCCTGGTGGTAGGTGATAGCTGGGCGCCGGAGGGATGCAGCGCCTCCTGGTGTTGATTCCCGCAGCACCCTGATGGCTCTGTCTTTAAATTGTGCAAAGTCCAGATCAGGGTTTTGCAGAGCCATAATGCGCAGCTGCGACCTGTGAGCGCTGGACAGGAGTCCCTCAATAAACTGTTCAGTTAGCAATCTGTTCTCATCATGCACAGTGTCAGGGTCTACCTGTTTGATGGCCCGCAGCGCCTCCTGCAGGTTAAGAGCATAGTCCCGTACACTGACCTGTACACTTTGTTTGCACCCGTAAAAGTTCATTTTAATTTCTGCTGCAGTGCGGGTGTCAAAGGTATCCTTTAATCGGGCCAGTATTTCTTTTACAGTGCCTTTGTCTCTGCCTGGCCAGGACTTCACTTCTCTCTGGGCTGCACCGATTAGCTGGCCTATGAGGATGCTGACTTTTTGTTCCTCAGACAGGGGGTATACTTTAAACAAACTGCGCAATCTTTCCTCAAAGTCATTCAGGGTGTGCGACTCTCTTGAGTACTGGGGCAACCATGCCGCCCCCGGTATGTATGGCATTGATAACGGCATTACAGTGGCAGCGGCCGCGCCTGCGGCTGAACCCTCTTCCATGTTGGACATCTTCCTCCCCCCTAGTGAACCGCGGCCTACCTTCCTGCTTGTTGAGCCGGCTGCGGTCCCTCGGACGAGAAGAGGAGAACTGCTCGACTAGCAGTTCCCGGTGCATGACCTGGCATCCCCTTGCATCTGACGTCAGGGCGTACGCTTCCTGGCACGGCGACCTCCTTCCAGGACCTGACGCTGCGTCAGTGCGTGAGGCGGGGCTTGGGCTTCGCGCGCTTCCAGCAGTTACGCCCCTCTTCTTCCCGCGCGGCAACTCAGAAATGGCGGGAAACAGTGGCAATTGGCGCGAAACTTCACCACGGTATGCGACACAGTTCGTTAAGGCGCACATTACCCGGTGGCAACGGGCACGAAATCCTGCCGACTACGCCAAAGTTGACGCGCCCCCTGGGCCGTGGGGTACCCGGTGCCGGGCCGGTAGATGCTGGGGGTTGTAGTCACAGTGGCGGTGACCCGATCCGTGACCCAGGGCAGTCAATCCAAGGGAAATTATATGTACAGGTTTTATTAAAGAGTCCAACTACGCCACCTGTGGAATGCGGCTAAAGGGGGCCGCCGCTGCGGAACAGTCCTCTGAAGCTGGTGGTGTTGCATCAAGGATGTTATGACTCCCCACAGGAAGAGTTAGCTTCAGGGCAGGGTGTGGATGTTGGCGGTTGTGCAGGGTGTCATAGTGCAGTAATAATCACAGAGTCAGTATAGTGCAGTCCCAGGGTCTTTACTGATGACAATTAGGCAAGCCTGGATTGGGGTACTGGCTAGAGGTAAGAGTCCGGTCAGCCTGGAAGCAAACATTGAGTCCTCCTTGCCAGGAGAAGTTGTAGGTCTCCCCTTCTCACTATACTCTTTGGCTTTGCTGCCTGTAGCGGTGCTATAGCCCACGTCCCTGAGTGTAACGTTCTGTGCTCACCCGTATGGCTTGCAGCTTGGGCCTTACTCATGCGTTGTTCCCACATAGTGGTGCTGGTCCCTCTGTGCTGCTGAGCCTCCGGGCATCTGATGGGGCCAGAAGACCTTCAATCTCCTGCCCTACGGTATCTGCTGCTGGGCCTTCAGTGCCCCACAGCCTCGGACTCCGGTTTCCAGTCCTCTGTGTTTCTCTAGCTAGGACGAGCTACCTCAGCTCCAGTCCCTAGCTCTTGTCTCCTTCACGTCCTAAACTCAACTCCTCACACTAAGACTAACTAACCCCGCCCCCAGATACCAGTTGCCAAGGGAAGGGGACTCCCCTTGCTGGTCTGGAGCCAGGAAAGTGTTGCATGTTTAGTATCCTTGACTAGGGGATCCCTGCTTGCTTCCAGGCATGGCATTACCTCTTTTGAGGAGGCAATGCCACTGTGGCAACCAGACCCCTTGTGTGCCACATTTACATAGCAGCTCTCAGGGACACACACTTAACAGGTAAGGACCAACTGACAGAGCATAGTTGAGGATACACGCTTTTCTGGAGTGGTCAAGGCAGCACTGAACAATGAGAAGCAGGCAAGGGATTTGGTATCAAATTTCACCTTGTCCATAAACTTGCCCCGCTTCCGGAGGGCAACAACGACTGCCTGATGACGCTTAGGCTATGTGCCCACGATGCAGAAATTCTCCGGATTTTTCCTGAGTGTTTCTGCATCTCCCTGCCAGAAAAAATGCATGCGGATTTTACATGCGTTTTTCCTGCCAGGGACAAGTGGAAGTGAAGCGTTTTTACATGCATTTCCGCATGCGGGTTGTCAAGTGCTTTCCAAGCGATTTTAGCATCACTTGGAAAGTGCTTGACAACTTGGTCACACTATATAAATCCATGCAACCTGCATGGATTTATATAGTGTGACCATAAAAGAATGGTAAAAAATAAATATATTTACCTTCCGATGGCCCCCGGTGTCCTTATCCGATCCGTACTGGCTTGCCGGCAGCTCGCGGTGGTCTAAAAGGACCTGCCATGACGTCATTTAGTCATGTGACGGGTCACGCGACCGCCGACGTCAGTGGTCTCGTGACCCGTCACATGACTAAATGACGTCATGGCAGGTTCTTTTCAGATCATCGCGAGCTGCCAGCAAGCCAGGACGGATCGGATAAGGACACTGGGGGCCATCAGAAGGTAAGAATTAGTATATATTTTTTATTTTATTCTTTTTTTTACAGGTACTATGGTACCCGGGTCCGGAGGAGAGTCTCCTCTTCTCCAAACCCGGGTACCATCCGCACGTTGAACCGCATGATATCCGCGTGATATCCGCATGTGCAGATGCAGTGATGCAGATGTCATGCAGTCCAATGCAAGTCAATGACGGCGAAAACGCCACGATTCCGCAAAATAATTGGTAGTGCTGTGGATTTTTCCACAATGATAATCCGCAGCGGAAATTTCCGCAGCATGTGCACAGCTCATGTGGATTATCATTGGGGAACTCGGCAGACCTTCTACCAAGCGTTTTTTAAGCATTTCTGCAGCGGAATTGCCGCTGCGGAAACGCTTCAAAAACTCATAGTGGGCACACAACCTTAACCTCCCAGTTACAAACAAGAAGCGTGTTATGCTAATTAGTGCCTATGCTTCCACCATAGCCAATACAAATAACGTTAAGGATAAGTTCTATGATGAACTTGATACTCTTATCTCAGTAATCTCCCAGTCAGACAAGCTCGGAGACTTTAATGCCAGAGTGGGAATAGACTATCAAAATGGGAAGGAGTTACGGCATTGGGAGACACAGCATTGGCAAGTGTAACAGTAATGGCCTTTTGCTTCTCAAGACTTGTGTCACACATGACCTTGTCATCACCAACACCCTGTTCCGTCTACCCACTTGCAAGAAGACTTCGTGGATGCACCCGCACTCCAGGCACTGGCATCTCATTGACTATTTCATCGCCAGGAAGAGGCATAGGATGAACTTTAGAGTGATGAGACTGACATCGAGAGGACTTCAAGGGCAGAAGACTATGAAGAGGCTGAATGTCTCCAAGCTGCAAAGCAAAAGAGCTGCAGGGGAATTTGCCAATGACCTTAGCAGCAGACTGTCATACACACCACAGGCAGATGAGACTGGCGTCGTTGAACAGTGGACGATTCTTAAAGAAGTTATTTACAATACTACCCTGGAGAATCTTGGACCAGCATCCCAAAGTAACCAAGATTGGTTCGATGAAAATGACAAAGAAATAAAGACACTCTTAGAAGAGAAACATCAGCAGTACAAAGCGCATCAAAATGACCCAATGTTGCTAGCCAAGAAGGATGCCTTTATAAACACAAAAGAAAGGTACAGTTACACGAGATGCAGGACAGCTAGTTTAGCAAAAGGGCTGATGAAATCCAGGGTTCTGGAGACAGTCATGACCTGAAGCACTTCTATGATGCGCTAAAGGCTGTACATGGAACCCAATCATCCAACTCCTCATCTCTCCTCAACACGGATGGATTTAATCTGCTAATAGGAAAGAAACAGATTCTGGAACGGTGGGCTGAGTATTTCAACAGCGTCCTTAATCGCCCTTATAATATCAACGACGAAGCTATTGCTTGCCTTCCCCAGATAGAGATCAACAAGGACCTCGATGTTCTTCTCACTGAAGACAAAGTCGGGAAGGCAATAAAACAACTCTCCTGTGGCAAAGCACCAAGAAACAATGCTATTCCTGCCGAGGTATACAAAGCAAGCGGACCAGTCCTAATGCAAATGAAGACTAAACTATTCCAGTCCAAGTGGAAAAAGGAACAGGTTCCCCAACAGCTGAAAGATGCCAGCAAAATCCACATCTATGAGAGAAAAGGCAACCGACAAACTTACGATAACCATCGAGATATCTCCTGTCTTCCCACTGCTGGGAAGATTCTGGCTCACCTCTTGCTCAACCACCTCCTCCAGCACTTTGAGCAAGGTGAATGACACAAAAGCCAGTGCGGCTTCGGTGCTGAACGGTGGACAGTAGATATGGTCTTCGTGGAGTCTCCACTCCAGGGAAAGTGCCAGGAGTAACACAGTGACTTTTGTCGACTTGACCTACTTGACTTTCGACAAAGTCAGCAGAAATGGCCTGTGGAAAATCATGGGAAAGTCTGGCTGCCAGAGGAAGTTCATCACAATCGTCTGGCAGCTCCATGATGGTAAGATTGTGAAGGTTCTGAATGATGGAGATGAATCGGAGGCCTTCCTAGTTAGAGATGTCGTAAAATAAGGCTGCGTACTCCCCCCAACCCTGTTAAGCATGCTATTTTCTGCCATGTTGGCAGATGCCTTTAGGAACTGTGACGGAATCCATGTCAGGTACAAGACTGACTGTAAGCTATTCAAACCCAGATGCCTGAAGGCTGTTACAAAGGTGAAGACTGTTATTCGTGACTTTTTGTTTCCTGAGGACTAGTGTTGAGCGAGCACTAAAATGCTCGGGTGCTCGAAGCTCGAGCCGAGCTCACCGTGATACTCGGGTGCTCGACCCGAGCAACGAGCCCAATGTTAGTCTATGGGAGACCCGAGCATTTTTGCGGCGGCACCCCTTGCAGTCTGTAGAAAGCCTAAAAAGTACCCAAAACGATAGTGACAGTGCTCAAATGACATGGGGACAGCATGGGGATCATTCCAGGAAGCATTTCTGACCCCCAGGTCACTGCTGTCAACAACGTGGTCAGAGGTATTAAGCCACTTTTATGGGCTCACAATAAAACATTCAAAAGCTAAACTGAAACTGTTTTCCTGTGAAATATGTTAAGGAACATCCCTTCCAGGGTAAAGACTTGTGTATAAGGTAAAATAAATAACCAAAAACAAAAATACTCTTCCACACCTTAGGCTATGTTCAGTATTTTTTATGCGTTTTTGCACTTTTGTATTGCTTTCAACCATGACAAATGCATTTACCGGGAAATGTAATTTTAACATTTTACAACCTTATCTGGCCATGTGCTGTGTGACACATGCATACAGTGCTGAAAAGACATGGGAACAGCATGGGGAAGACCCCTGGAAGCATCTCTGACACCAAGGTCACTGCCTAAAAGTGTGCCCATCAGAAGTGATCCTTGCTGCATCAGAAGATGCAGACTTGCAACTATCCCCTTGCAAGTCCTTGTCAAAGGGCAGTGTTCAATTGTACCTCCCCCATTTCTTGCAATGCAAGCGCAAATATGCAGCCAACCACCCACCCACCCGCAGGCTGCAATACTATACTGCACTTGAAATGGGGCCTTTTAGTTTTGAGGAGGCCGAAGCTGGCCATTACCTCATGGCTGCTTCGACAGCGAGGTCTCCATACTCAGTCCCCAGCCGCCACTATTTGTCCCGGTAACATTCTACACACTTTTCTTAGCCTGGCCTGCTTTAGGGCAGCATTGGCTGAGCCCACCAGACAACCAGACTCCTCCGGTGGGCCCTGGCTCCTCCATCAGGGGAGTTGAGAGTGCCAAGGTGAGGAGCATGATGATGATGATAGAAGTTAGCATCTGCTTTGTTTTCTTGGAATGCCAGGGTAAGTGTGCAGCCTGCCACCCACCAACCCTCAGGCTGCAATACCATACTGCTAGCTTGCTTGCACTTGAAATGAGGCCTTTTAGGCTTGTGGAGGCAGACGCCGGCCACCATGTCATGGCTGCGTCGGCGGCCTGGTATCCATAATCAGTCCTCAACCGCCCCCATTTGTCCCGGTGCGCCTTATACACAAGCGCGCATACCAAAACATTACCTGTGCCTTCCCCAGTGCATTTAGTGGGAAGGACAGCCTATTCCGCTGTAGTGTGTGCACGCCAACCCCCTGTTCATGGCACATGCGAAGATGCCTCCCACCCTGCACCTGTCCTTGCAGACTTGCAACTATCTCCGTTCAAGTCATTGTCCCAGGGCAGTGTTCAATTGTACCTCCCCCATTCCTTGCAATGCAAGCGCAAGTATGCAGCCTGCCACCCACCCACCCCCAGGCTGCAATACCATACTGCTTGCTTGCTTACACTTGAAATTCGGCCTTTTAGGCATGTGGAGGCGGAATCTGGCCACCACGCCATGGCTGCGTCGGTGGCCTGGTATCCATACTCAGTCCCCAGCCGGGGCGGCCGGGTGTCCATACTTGGTCCCCAGCCGCCCCGCGGCCGGGTGCCCACACACGGTCCCCAGCAGCCTGGGGTGGCCGGGTGTCCATAAATGGTCCCCAGCCGCCCCTATTTGTCCCGGTGCGCCTTATACCCAAGCGCGCATACCAAAACATTACCTGTGCCCACCCCAGTGCATTTAGTGGGAAGGACAGCCTAACCACAAACACGTGGACAAGTGAATGTGGCCAGGGATGGTCCATCTCACTGACGCCTTCACACTGGGTTAATATTGTGGAAGTCGGGACACAGTTGGACACTGGGATGCAACACGTCCTCCAGACATAGAGGATTGCGGGTCCTGGGTCAATCAGGCTTCAACACAAAGTTCAGAAGGTAGACAGCAGCAGTGGTCGGCCTCCTACACAACGAGTAAATTATTCATGATCATGAGGCCATCCATCTCCTTAGCTTTCTGTTCCTTGGAATGCAAGCGCATGTATGTAGTAGTGGCTAGGCCAGAGGTGGTCAGCGTTTTGGCGCATATCCTACCTCCTCCGAGGATTGCTGGATGTTTTCCTGCTACTATCCCAGTTCTATGACTCCCGTTAAAACATAGCTTCAGGTGATGAATGATGGATGAGGTGGTGGCAAAGGAGAAAGAGCAGGAGGAACAGGGACCATTCACATCAATATCAGGCCAGTCAACCACACATGTCTTGTAGGATATGTTTCTGTACCAAAAGGAGCGGTTCGGCTACACAGTTATAGGGCATACAGTGAGTGCAATGCCTACCAAAAATTTCGAGGCACTCCAATGCCCCTTGGAAGTGACATGAAGGTCAGAGGGCCTTAAATAAACCATTTTTTCCATTTATAGCAACTGGGTCTCCTGTACACTGTTGGCCTAAGCAGTGAATGGAAGGCTTTCCAAAAATTATGAGGAACTGCAATGCCCCTTGAAACAGACGTGGATTACAGCGTACTAAAAACCTTCTACCCATTATTGGGGAGTGGGTCTCCCTTAGTGAATAAAAGTGTTGAAGAAACCGGCTTCCAAAAGTGCAAATATTTATTGAAGCAAATCCATGCAGTTTAAAAATTTCCAAATTACATCGGGGAATCTCACAGTTCTGTGTTCGAAACGCGTTGCGTTTTTTCCATGGGAGATTCCCGATGTAATTTGGAAATTTTTAAACTGCGTGGATTTGCTTCAATAAATATTTGCACTTTTGGAAGCTGGTTTCTTCAACACTTTTATTCATGAAAACACGTGAGGCCACACGAACCCGTGCTTCATTCCAAAGCCTACTGCAATCAGGTGAGCTGAATCTCCTTTCCTCTTTTTTCACTTTGAATGGTCTCCCTTAGTGTTCGCCTATGCATTGAAAAGCAAAAGCTGACTGAAATTAGAAGGAAATGCAATGCCCGTTGGAAGAGTCGTGGAGATCCCAGTGGAATAAAAAGACAATATCAATGCCCCTTGGAAGAGTGGTGGAGGTCCCAGTGGAATACAAAGACAATATCAATGCCCCTTGGAAGAGTGGTGGAGGTTACAGTGGAATAAAAAGACAATATCAATGCCCCTTGGAAGAGTGGTGGAGGACGCAGTGGAATAAAAAGACAATATCAATGCCCCTTCGAAGAGTGGTGGAGGTCCCAGTGGAAAAAAAAGACAATATCAATGACTCTTGGAAGAGACGTGGAGGTCACAGTAGCTTAACAAGACGATTTTAATGCCCCTTGGAAGAGACGTGGAGTTCAGAGTGGTTTAACAAGACGGTTTTAATGCCCCTTGGAAGAGACATAGAGGTCACAGTAGCTTAACAAGACGATTTTAATGCCCCTTACAAGAGCCATGCATTACAGCATATTAAAAACATTAGTCCCATTATTGGAGGAGTGGGTCTCCCGTAGTCTTTGCCTATGCCTTCCAAGCAAAAGCTGCCAAAAATTACGACGGAGGAACTTCCAATGCCCCTTACAAGAGCCATGCAGTAAAGCATATTAAAAACATTAATCCCATTATTGGGGAGTGAGTCTCCCATAGTCTTTGCCTATGCCTTCCAAGCAAAAGCTGCCAAAAATTAGGATGGAGGAACTTGCAATGCCCCTTACAAGAGCCATGCAGTACAGCATATTAAAAACATTCCCATTTTTGGGGAGTGGGTCTCCCATAATCTTTGCCTATGCCTTCCAAGCAAAAGCTGCCAAAAATTAGGACGGAGGAACTTGCAATGCCCCTTACAAGAGCCATGCAGTACAGCATATTAAAAACATTCCCATTATTGGGGAGTGGGTCTCCCATAGTCTTTGCCTATGCCTTCCAAGCAAAAGCTGCCAAACATTAGGACGGAGGAACTTGCAATGCTGGCAACACGGACCACGGTCACCCTGGTGGTATGGTGGTGGTGGAGGCTGAGGATAAGGAGAAGAGCAAAATAGAGCCGAAACGAGGAAGCGCATACCCATGTGTGGGTGTGAAGCGGTGCATGGGAATACACCTCCCGAAATAACACAGTGGATTTGACTTTATGTTACTCTGCTGTCATTTGGTGGTGATGAGAAGTCTGGCCCATTCCAGCCCTTGTTCATTTTGATAAGGGTCAGCTTGTCAGCATTGTCAGTTGACAGGCGAGTGCGCTTATCAGTTATAATTCCCCCAGCGGCACTAAAAACACGCTCCGATAACACGCTAGCGGCAGGGCAGGCCAGGACCTCCAAGGCATACAGAGCAAGTTCATTCCAAGTGTCCAGCTTGGATACCCAATAATTAAAAGGCACAGAGGAATCACGGAGGACGCTGGCACGGTCGGCAAGGTACTCCCTCACCATCTTTTGAAACTTTCCACTCCTTGTGAGAGAACCCCGCGCCTCAGGGCCTGTAAGCTGGGCGGGTCTCAGAAAACTGTCTCAGAACGTTGACAGTGTTCCCCTGCCTCTGCTGGATTGGAGTTGCGTCTCTCTCGCCTGTACGCCTTGGTTGGGCAACGAACTGTGACCTCTGCCGCTAGCGTGTTCAGATGGGAATTTTTTTTAACAGTTCTGCAGCAAGGGCCTTCTGGTACTGCCTCATTTTTGTAGACCTCTCCACCTCAGGAATAAGAGAGTGAAAGTTCTCCTTGTAGTGGAGGTCTAAAAGTGTCACCAACCAGTAATGACTGTCACCCAACATTTTGACAACGCGAGGGTCACGGTTAAGGCAGCGTAACATAAAGTCAGCCATGCGTGCCAGACTGGTAACGGGCAAGACTTCCGTGTCCTCAACAAGATGACGACTGACCATGCTCTCCTCCTCCTCCTCCCCCCTGTCCTCAGGCCACCCACGCTGAACCGACGGTATGACAATTGTACAGGTACTACCGTCTACAGCGCATGATACCAGCTCCTGTTCTTCCTCTTCCTCCTCCTCCTCCTCCTCTCCCTCATTGTCCCCCAATGCACATTGGGATGAGATGAGGCTGGGCTGTGTGTAATTGCCCGCTACGGCTTCTTGATCCATCTCATCATACTCTGGCTGCAATGCCTCCTCTTTAATTCTCTGCAGAGAGCGTTGCGAAAGACAGACAAGTGGGATTCTGATGCTAATGATGGCGTCATCGCCACTCACCATCTTGGTGGACTCCTCAAAGTTTGTCAGGATGGTACATATGTCAGACATCCAGGTCCACTCCTGAGGTCTTATGTGTGGAGTCTGACCTGAATATCGACAGCCTTGTTGCAGCTGGTAGTCCACAACTAGTGTTGAGCCACCCCCGTAGTGTTCGAGTTCGGTTCGGTTCATCGAACACCCGTGTGTTCGCCGAACTGTTCGTCGAACTGTTCGTCGAACACCTTCGAACACCGTTAAAACCAATGGCAGGCAAACAAAAACACATAGAAACACATAGAAAACACCTTCAAAGGTGTCCAAAAGCTGACAAACTGCTCAGAAGACATAACTAACACATGGAAAAGTGACAAGTACATATAGTCATGCGAAAATAAAAGAGGTGGAGGAGTAAAAGGAGGGGGAGACACAGATATAGGCATGTCATGCCCTTCTAAAATCCAAAGAGTGAGAAGCCGACACGGCCAGTCCGCTCCTGCCCGTGCCACCTCCGTGTCGCCGGGTTTGTGCCAGAGCCGCGGTGAACCCTGACGGCCAGCCCCCCTCTCCCAATACTGGTGCCTGTCCGCTGGTGGGTCGAGCGAGCCCCCCTGTGGTGGAGGCAGCTCTAAGCTTTTTAATTTAAATTGTCTCTCTAATTTGAATGAATACACTTTAAATCCATTTACAAGGATCTATTGGAGGGCAAGTCTCATGCCAGCAGCCGCGGTAATTCCAGCTCCAGTAGCGTCCACTAAAGCTGCTGCAGTTAAAAAGCTTTTATAAGGATCGAGCTCGGCTGTCCACCGCAAGGCATCCTACTGCCAGTCCCAGCCCCTATGCCTTGGGGTGCCTCCTGATGCTCTTCACTAAGTATCCCATGGTCCCGAAGCATTTCCTTTGAAAAAATTAAGTGTCTAAACTACAGGTGGTGCAGCTTGCTTAACAGCCGGGATAATCCGCTTACTAGCAGACACTGCTACTAGGCACAAAGTATTTCCTGGGCTAGATGCAGTTAAAAATTTGTAATTAGATACTCTCGTTGGATGCTGAGAAAGCATTCCATAGAGTCTCCTGGCACGCCATATATGATTCTCTTAAAAAGCTTGGGGTAGGGGTCTAGGGGACCCTTTTATAGCCAAAATCACGGCCCTGTATCGCAATACGTCACCTAGGCTGAAGATAAATGGAACTGTAGCACCCTGAGGGCTCGGTTGCTAAAGACGTATTGCACCTCACCCAGAGGTGTGATATCTCACTCTCAGGTAAGGATGGAGTGTGGATCAGGACCCGACACCTGCATGCATTACGCCACATTACCGTGGGGCAGGGCGACCAATATGCCCCTGAGATGGGCACGACAGTCCCTGTCCCTGGCTGGAGTGGGGGGAGGGAACACTGAGGAAGGGGAACCCTGTAGTGCAGGAGCAAGGAGGAAGCAGTTCCTGGGTGCATTGAGAAGGGAGTATAAAAGGTGGGCACCATCTTAGTTCAGTGCAGAGAAGTCTGAGCAGAAGTGGCAGGGAGCAGGGGCTCTGCATGAGCTCTGCTCCGGAGGCGGGCCTAGTAACAGAGGCCCAGGCCTGGAAGAGGGAGAAGGAAGGAAGAGGAGCGGAGAAGGCTCCAGGAACGAGGAATGAAGGGATCCCAGGGGTGCGGACGGGCGAGTCGCCACCGCACGCCCGAATCCACCTGCGTGGAGGGGTCAGGCCAAAGGGGGAGACCGGTCCCCGAACTAGTGGAGGCAGGAAACGACCCTCAGCTAGAAACCGGAGGCTCTGACATTTTATGTGGCGCAGCCCCTCGCTACACCCGCTAGGAAGGCACCACATAGGGTCAGGGAAACTGGCACCAAGTTTACCAAGAGGAGGCCCGAGGCAGCCGGACAGAAGTGTTGGTAAGAAAGGCCAGACAAAGGACACACAAAGGGGGTCCTGTGAAGTGCTCCAAAGTTATCTGGGAGTTGTCTGAGCCCCTCACCTGGTGAGCACAGTACGACGTGGGCAGCCGTTACCTGCAGACGTGGTCTGGATAATAAGAACTGTGAGTAAAGGCCCTGAACTGCATCACTGACTCCGTGTCGTTACTGCTGCTGCCCTGCACCATCACCCCCATCCTCCGCATACACTGCCCTGAGGCTATACTCCTCCCGTGGGGAGTTATGCTACGCTCTGCTGCACCCACAACACCAGCCTCAGTGGTCTGCCCTGTAGCGGCGGTTCACTCTGACCGCAATCCACGGGTGGCGTAGTCGGACATTTAAACATGAAAACCACATAAATAGTTCCGCCACTGGTTTGACCGCCCTGAGCCACGGAACTGGGTCGCCGCCACGAAGACTACAACCACCAGCATCCACCAAAAAGGGTCCGGCTCCGGGTGTCCCAAGGCCCAGGGGGTGCGTCAGAACATTTTCATCACCTTTCACAATCACCAATGGGACAAGGCAGTGATGTCCTCTGTCCCCTCTCTTATACATCCTAGTGACGGAGCACCTGCTCTCATCAATTCGCCATAACCCCAATATTAGGTGGATTGAGGTGGGAGGCACCGAGTACAAGTGCTCTCTATTTGCTGATGATGTCCTAGTATATATCACTCAATCACATATATCCATCCATGCTGTTATGGCTGAAATAGATCACTTTGTTACATGGTAAAATTTTAAAATCAATGCAGCGAAGTCTGAGGCCCTCGATGTCTCCCTCCCCAAATCCATATAGGATTCCATCCAGTCCAACTTTTCCTTTGCCTGGCCCTCACAGGGTATCAAATACTTAGGAATTCCTATTCATAGAGACCTCTCCCATCTATGTTATCTTAATTTTGGGCCCTTTATTGAACAACTCCATACAGACCACGGTTGGCAAGTTAGAACTGTAAGATTCACTACGTGAACCACTGGTGTTTTGTGGAAAAGCACATGTACACTGCGTTCCAAATTATTATACAAAAAGTGTTTAGGAGTGATAAGGGAAGAATTTGTTTGTTTGTCAGTTAAACTCATTGATGGTGATGTGTGTCAGGGCTCTTTATATCACTGTAAGCAATTGCAGACACCTGTGCTAATTAGTTTGGCAGGTGTGTCCAATGAAAGGCAAGACTACTTAAGAAGGCTCTCTCACATTATTAAGCAGCCTACATTTTCTGCCAAAATGGGAAAGAAAAAGGATGTGTCGGCTGCTGAGAAGCAACAAATTGTGGAGTGTTTAGGTCAAGGCATGACTACAATCAACATTGTGCGATGATCAGGATGAAGTGTCCTGGCAATCAAGAAGTATGTAGCTGATTCACAGTACACACGTGTGCGTGCTGATAAGGGCAAATTGAGGACTCTTTCCTACAGGCAATTACGTCAGGTTGAAAGAGCAGCGGCAAAAAAGCCTTGTCATAGCAGCAGACAAGTTTTTGAAGCTGCTTGTGCCTCCAACGTCCCCCGAACAACAAGATGCAGGGTCCTTCAGAGGTTTGCAGCTGTGCATGCGCCATCCTGTCGACCTCCTCTATCCACTTCACACAAGCAGAAACGGCTCCAGTGGGCCAAACATTACATGAAGACTGATTTCAAAACTGTTTTGTTCACGGATGAGTGCCGTGCAGCGCTCGATGGTCCAGATGGATGGAGTGGAGGATGGCTGGTTGATGGACACCCCACGCAAACACGGCTACAGCGCCAACAAGGACGAGGTGGAGTAATGTTTTGGGCTGGAATCATGGGGAGAGAGATTGTCGGCCCCTTTAGGATCCCTGAAGGCGCTAAAGATGAACTCCATAATGTATGTGGATTTTCTCAAACAGCACTTCCTGCCATGGTTCAAGAAGAAGAACCGTGTATTTCACAGCAAGATCATTTTTCTGCATGATAATGCACCATCTCATGCTGCACATAAAACATCTGCATCTCTGGCTGATATGGGCATAAAAGGGGACAAACTTATGGTGTGACCCCCATGCTCCCCTGACCTCTACCCCATTCAGAACCTTTGGAGCATCATTAAAAGGAGTGTCTATGATGGCGGGAGGCAGTTCACATCTAAGCAACAGCTCTGGGAGGGTATTCTGTCCTCATGCAAAACAATTGAAGCAGAAACCATCCAAAACCTGACAAATTCAATGGACGAGAGAGTTCAGAAGCTCCTTTCGAACAAGGGGTCCTATGTGAAAATGTAACATCACCTAGAATAAAGTTTTGAGTTGAAAACTGTTTGATTTCAGTTTCTAACAACCTGCTAATGCTTATAATTTCAAAAATGACCATTTTTTTGGTCTTTATTAAAATGAAAAGGTTGATCGAAAAGTTTGGGGGATCTAAGAGTGTGGCAACCCAGTAGTCATGATTACTTCGAATTCTGACAATATGAGGGTCATGCTGCAGGTAGTGCAGCAAGAAGGCACTTATGTGCCTTGCGCATCTCGGAGCCCCAAAATTATTTTCCGGGCTAGATGCAGCTAAAAATTATTTTTAATTTTAAATCTGGTGAAGCTTTAGTATAGATGGCCTAATAGGATCAGTGCTGCACACTGCTACAAAGCCCAAATTATTTTCCAGTCAAGATACAGATAAACATGATTAGTAATTTGAAAGCTTAAAACGGTTGGTAGGGTGATTTTAACCAATCATCAAGCTTTTACTCTCCCCAGGATGACACAGGGGTAGAAAAGTCGTTTCGGATCCATGATTTGTTCATCTTTATGAACGTGAGTCTGTCTACATTATCAGTGGAGAGCCGCGTGCGCTTATCTGTCAGCACACCACCAGCAGCGCTGAACACACGTTCAGACAGAACGCTGGCTGCGGGGCATGACAAGATCTCCAAGGCGTAAGTGGCTAGCTCCGGCCATTTATCCAGATTGGAAGCCCAAAAAGAGCAAGGGTCCAGTGACACAGTCGTGGCTTCAATGTTTACTTGGAGATACTCCTGTACCATCGTCTCTAGGCGTTGACTATGTGTCAGACTTCTTGTCTCCTGTGGCCTTGCAAAGGATGGGCTAAAAAAGTGGTGAAATGATTCCGCAAAATTGATGTTACCAGCAGATACTGTGGTTCTGTTACGGTTTGAGTGCTGAACACTTGACGGTCCCACGGTTGGCAAGTTGGAACTGTGAGATTCACTACGTGCACCACTGGTATTTTGTGGAAAAGCACATGTAAGATTCTGCAACAGTCTCTGCTGATACTCCTGCATGCGTGCATCCCTTTCTATGGCAGGAATAATTTCTGCAAATTTACTTTTGTACCGGGGATCTAACAGTGTGGCAACCCAGTAGTCAGGATTATTTCTAATTCTCACAATTCGAGGGTCATGTTGCAGGTAGTGCAGCAAGAAGGCACTCATGTGTGTTGCGCATCCAGGAGCACCAAGTCCCTGTTGTGTTGGTGGCGAGGTAACAATCATGCTTCCTTCCTCTGTCCTCTCCCCCCAACCTCGCACAACAGAAATGTGATCAAGGTCTCCCTCATCTGATGAGTCTTCCATCAGTTCGTCCTCCACTTCTTCCTGGGCTCCTGCACCTTCCTCACTAGTTTGGCTGCTACCATGCGCCCTGGTAAAACCATCTCCCCCACCCTCACATGCCTGCCGCCTTGGTGCTGCCGACCGTCTGGACCTTGCAGATGTTAGCCCTTCCGCATACAACTCCTCCTCCTCTACTTCCTCCACCTCCTCTTGTGCCACCACCTGACTCCGAATTCTGTTTAACATGTGCTCCAGCATGTAAATCACCGGAATAGTCATGCTGATAATGGCATCGTCAGCACTAAACATCTTCGTCGCCATTTCAAAACTGTGCAGAAGGGTGCATAGGTCCCTGATCTGAGACCACTCCTCCAGCGTGATTTGCCCCACCTCTGAATCTCGTTGGCCCAGGCTATACGTCAGAACGTATTGCACCAGGGCTTGTCGGTGCTGCCACAGTCGCTGCAACATGTGCAGAGTTGAATTCCACCGGGTAGGCACATCGCATTTTAGCCGGTGAAGTGGCAGGCCCAACGACTTCTGTAGAGATGTAAGTCGCTGAGCTGCGGGATGCGAACGGCGGAAGTGAGCACACAGCGACCGTGCCCTCTGCAGAAGGCCATCTAGTCTGGGATAGTGGGCTAAAAATTGCTGGACAACCAGGTTCAACACGTGAGCCATACAAGGCACGTGTGTGACATTGCCCCGGCGAAGGGCCGCACCCAGGTTTGCAGCATTGTCGCACACGGCCTTCCCTGGTTTCAGGTCCAGTGGAGACAACCATTCATGAAATTGGTTCTCCAGAGCTGACCACAACTCCTCAGCTGTGTGACTCACATTTCCCAGACATTTCAATGTAAAAACCGCCTGATGACGTTGAGCCCTACTGCCAGCATAGTAAGGAGGTGTGCAGGATCCCTTCTGCGCAGTTAGAAAGCTTGTGGCATGACCAGACAGGCTTTGGGTGCAGGTGGAAGACCGAGAGGAGGTTGAGGAGGCAGAAGCAGTGGAGGAACTTTGACATAAAGAGGATTGACGCACAACTCGTGGGGACGGCAAGACTTGGACAGCAGCCCCTTGTCCTGCTGTCACCATAGTTACCCAGTGCCCAGTCAGCGACATGTAACGCCCCTGTCCATGCCTACTCGTCCAAGTGTCTGTGGTGAAATGCACCCTGTCACACACAGAGTTTCTCAAAGAAGCGGTGATGTTGTGTGCGACATGCTGGTGGAGCGCAGGCACACCTTTCTTTGAGAAGTAGTGCCGACTGGGCATCTGGTACTGGGGCACTGCGACGGACATAAGGTCTCGAAAATCCTCTGTGTCCACCAGGCGGAAAGGCAGCATTTCTGTAGCCAAGAGCCTGCAGATGGTGAAATTCAACCTCTTAGCTTTCTCATGGCTAGGAGGAAATGGTCTTTTACTTGTCCACATCTGAGGGACCGAGGGCTGGCTATTGTGCTTAGACGGGGTTGATAAGGGTGTCCCCGGCAAACTGCCGGTCTGTGAGGAAGATGCAGGCGGACATGTTAGGTTGCCTTGATCCAAAGGTGGTGCTATCGATGTCGGACAGCGCTCAACACCAGCTGGTGTTACCACCTCCAAAGAAAATGATGACCTGCCAATCACGCTGGCTGTTGCGGGTAAAGAGGTGGCAGGTCTGCGCCCCAAAACAGGTGTGACTGCTGTCCCCCCAGTCACAGAGGATGAAGAGGCCGCGGATGCACAAGATATGGCAGACGGTGATTGGCCCGGCCGGCTAGGCCGCATTGTAGCACACTGAGCTTCCCACTGCAACTTATGCTTCATGTCCATGTGCCGGTTCATGCATGAAGTACTCAAACTATGTATTTTTTGGCCTCTACTTAGCTTTTGCTGACAAATGTTACAGATAACACGAGTTGGGTCATCTTTATCGATCTGAAAAAATGCCCAGGCTATGCAAGGCTTAGCACCCATGCGACCTGAAGAGCCACCACGACTTGTGGTGAGAGGCAGAGTTGTGTTTGAGGATGCAGTTGTTGACGTGCTTCCAGTACTACGTCTCTGTCCAGGAAGGCGCAACCTGACCTCGTCGTCACTAGCATCTTCCTCCACCTCCTCTGCTGACCTCATCTCTTGGCTGACTGTGGGTTGACAGTAAGTGGGATCTCCGACCTCATCATCATCACCCTGTGCGTTATCACACCCGTCGTCCTCAGAGCCAACCTGTTCCTGCCCTGACAAAAAACTAAAGTTGTCGCTCCAATCAGGTATTTGAGTCTTATCATCGTCTTCCTCATTGTCTCCACCAACAGGAGTTACAGTTTGGGAATGAGGGTCTACATTATGGTCAGAACCTTCTGCGTCTGGTCCTGGATCCGACTCATAAAGATTCTGGGCATCAGTGCAGATCATTTCCTCGTCTGGATTCACAGAAGCGCTGGAGTCGACCTCTGATTCCCAGGCTATAGTATGAGTAAACAGCTCTGCAGACTCAACCATCTGTTCTACCTCACACTCAGACGGGCAGCTGGAGATTTGGGAGCTGTGAGGAAGCAAGTGCGATTTGGGTGACACCTTTGAGGACTGGAGTATTTGTGATGTTGAAGTTGATGTGGAGGAGAGCCCACTTAAAGGAGCACTTGATATCCGTTGA
Organism: Phyllobates terribilis; assembly: GCF_046119375.1. Classification (NCBI taxonomy): domain Eukaryota; kingdom Metazoa; phylum Chordata; class Amphibia; order Anura; family Dendrobatidae; genus Phyllobates; species Phyllobates terribilis. The sequence goes on from NW_027362761.1 coordinate 250,416,192, forward strand.
AGCACCTGCTGTTTTTGTGCCTCATCTGGAATTTGTAGCGATTGGCGTGGCCGTAAGAAAGGGATCTTATCACATTGTCCGCTAAAAGAAGTAGACATTTTAGTTTGGCTGGAAGATGGTCTTTCTTCTGCACCTACCCCACGGACACAACCTTTTTTCCCCTTCCCAACACGCCTATTCCCCTTTCCACCAGCAGCAGGCCTTTTTCCACTCATTTTGGTGGTTAACTAATTCACAACTCTGGAGTTGTTTGCACAAAAAAACAATGGATGGTAACCGAGCAGAGCTGAGTGGCCAAACTGTGGTATTAGGCCAAAACTATTGGCTGGGTTAGATGCAGAAAAAAATTATTTTTAATTTGCAACCTGATGGAGGTCAGTATAGATGGACTAATAGACCAAGTCCCACACACCGCTAGAAGCCCAAATATTTTTTCAGAGATAAATGAAGAAAAAAAATATTTTTAATTTGCAACCTGATGGAGGTCAGTATAGATGGACTAATAGACCAAGTCCCACACACTGCTAGAAGCCCAAATATTTTTTCAGAGCTAGATGCAGAAAAAAATTATTTTTAATTTGCAACCTGATGGAGGTCAGTATAGATGGACTAATAGACCAAGTCCCACACACTGCTAGAAGCCCAAATATTTTTTCAGAGCTAGATGCAGAAAAAAATTATTTTTAATTTGCAACCTGATGGAGGTCAGTATAGATGGACTAATAGACCAAGTCCCACACACCGCTAGAAGCCCAAATATTTTTTCAGAGCTAGATGCAGAAAATTTTTTTATTCAATTTGCAACCTGATGGAGGTCAGTATAGATGGACTAATAGACCAAGTCCCACACACTGCTAGAAGCCCAAATATTTTTTCAGAGCTAGATGCAGAAAAAAATTATTTTTAATTTGCAACCTGATGGAGGTCAGTATAGATGGACTAATAGACCAAGTCCCACACACTGCTAGAAGCCCAAATATTTTTTCAGAGCTAGATGCAGAAAAAAATTATTTTTAATTTGCAACCTGATGGAGGTCAGTATAGATGGACTAATAGAACAAGTCCCACACGCTGCTAGAAGCCCAAATATTTTTTCAGAGATAAATGAAGAAAAAAATTATTTTTAATTTGCAACCTGATGGAGGTCAGTATAGATGGACTAATAGACCAAGTCCCACACACTGCTAGAAGCCCAAATATTTTTTCAGAGCTAGATGCAGAAAAAAATTATTTTTAATTTGCAACCTGATGGAGGTCAGTATAGATGGACTAATAGACCAAGTCCCACACACTGCTAGAAGCCCAAATATTTTTTCAGAGCTAGATGCAGAAAAAAATTAGTTTTAATTTGCAACCTGATGGAGGTCAGTATAGATGGACTAATAGACCAAGTCCCACACACCGCTAGAAGCCCAAATATTTTTTCAGAGCTAGATGCAGAAAAAAAATATTTTTAATTTGCAACCTGATGGAGGTCAGTATAGATGGACTAATAGACCAAGTCCCACACACTGCTAGAAGCCCAAATATTTTTTCAGAGCTAGATGCAGAAAAAAATTATTTTTAATTTGCAACCTGATGGAGGTCAGTATAGATGGACTAATAGACCAAGTCCCACACACTGCTAGAAGCCCAAATATTTTTTCAGAGCTAGATGCAGAAAAAAATTATTTTTAATTTGCAACCTGATGGAGGTCAGTATAGATGGACTAATAGACCAAGTCCCACACACCGCTAGAAGCCCAAATATTTTTTCAGAGCTAGATGCAGAAAAAAATTATTTTTAATTTGCAACCTGATGTAGGTCAGTATAGATGGACTAATAGACCAAGTCCCACACACTGCTAGAAGCCCAAATATTTTTTCAGAGCTAGATGCAGAAAAAAATTATTTTTAATTTGCAACCTGATGGAGGTCAGTATAGATGGACTAATAGACCAAGTCCCACACACCGCTAGAAGCCCAAATATTTTTTCAGAGCTAGATGCAGAAAAAAATTATTTTTAATTTGCAACCTGATGTAGGTCAGTATAGATGGACTAATAGACCAAGTCCCACACACTGCTAGAAGCCCAAATATTTTTTCAGAGCTAGATGCAGAAAAAAATTATTTTTAATTTGCAACCTGATGGAGGTCAGTATAGATGGACTAATAGACCAAGTCCCACACACCGCTAGAAGCCCAAATATTTTTTCAGAGCTAGATGCAGAAAAAAATTATTTTTAATTTGCAACCTGATGTAGGTCAGTATAGATGGACTAATAGACCAAGTCCCACACACTGCTAGAAGCCCAAATATTTTTTCAGAGCTAGATGCAGAAAAAAATTATTTTTAATTTGCAACCTGATGGAGGTCAGTATAGATGGACTAATAGACCAAGTCCCACACACCGCTAGAAGCCCAAATATTTTTTCAGAGCTAGATGCAGAAAAAAATTATTTTTAATTTGCAACCTGATGTAGGTCAGTATAGATGGACTAATAGACCAAGTCCCACACACTGCTAGAAGCCCAAATATTTTTTCAGAGCTAGATGCAGAAAAAAATTATTTTTAATTTGCAACCTGATGGAGGTCAGTATAGATGGACTAATAGACCAATTCCCACACACCGCTAGAAGCCCAAATATTTTTTCAGAGCTAGATGCAGAAAAAAATTATTTTTAATTTGCAACCTGATGTAGGTCAGTATAGATGGACTAATAGACCAAGTCCCACACACTGCTAGAAGCCCAAATATTTTTTCAGAGCTAGATGCAGAAAAAAATTATTTTTAATTTGCAACCTGATGGAGGTCAGTATAGATGGACTAATAGACCAAGTCCCACATACCGCTAGAAGCCCAAATATTTTTTCAGAGCTAGATGCAGAAAAAAATTATTTTTAATTTGCAACCTGATGGAGGTCAGTATAGATGGACTAATAGACCAAGTCCCACACACCGCTAGAAGCCCAAATATTTTTTCAGAGCTAGATGCAGAAAAAAATTATTTTTAATTTGCAACCTGATGGAGGTCAGTATAGATGGACTAATAGACCAAGTCCCACACACTGCTAGAAGCCCAAATATTTTTTCAGAGGTAGATGCAGAAAAAAATTATTTTTAATTTGCAACCTGATGGAGGTCAGTATAGATGGACTAATAGACCAAGTCCCACACACCGCTAGAAGCCCAAATATTTTTTCAGAGCTAGATGCAGAAAAAAATTATATTCAGTTTGCAACCTGATGGAGGTCAGTATAGATGGACTAATAGAATGATGCTATGCCCAAAAGATTTTACTTCACTAGGTGCAGTAAAAAAATTGGTATTCTATACACAGGTGTTATATCTTGCAACACAGATAGGCTACTCCACTGACTAACACACTCTGCAATAGGCCAAAAAGGATTAGCTTTGCTAGATTCAGCCAAATGCTGTGAAAAAAACTTGCACAGCACTGGCACAGACCTGCCTGGCAAAAACTGATAGGAACTCATGTAACCTAGTCCTGAAAAGGACTCCAATTACAATTAGTCTTTACTCCCACAACCTATCTATTTAAGAGCACAGACCTCCCTGATAAAAGTCGTAGGAAATGCTGTAACCTAGTCCTTAAAAGGACTGCAATCACAACTATTCCCTACTCCCAAGCTATCTGTAGATTTGTGCGAAAATTGGCTTGAAATTAACAAGGTATAGCGCACACAGCAACAGCGGTGCCGTCTAACACGCAGCTGCAGCAGTGAGAAAATGGTGGCGACGGGGAAAATGGCTTGGTCTTATAGGGCAAGGACATGTGACATACACTGCCAATCACACATGCCCTTGCTTGTGTGAAAAAAAGCACTTCGCTCCGTGTGTGCGCTGCTCATAGGCTGACAGATTGCACCTCCCCACTGCAAATGCGGGAAAGAGAAAAAAAAATGGAGATCTTCATTGTTCCTGCAGAGATCCATCCCCTGCCCCTCCCCCCGCCCCGCTGTACACTCAAACTGCGTATTAACATTAATTTTCATCATTACTGAGAAAAAATCCAGTTATGATTTTGGTGCACGAACAGTTATCGAACATAACCTCGAACAGCCGAATTTTTCTCAAATTGTTCGTGTTCGCCGACCGGCTCGAACACCGCCCAAAACAGCTCGAATTTGAGATTGGCGAACAGTTCGAGTAGAACAACGCTCATCTCTATCCACAACTGCTCTCTTCTGCTCACAAATCCTTTGCAACATGTGGAGAGTAGAGTTCCAACGTGTGGGGACATCACACATTAGTCGGTGTGCCAGAAGCTGCTTTAAGAAACCGCTGAACCACGAGGTTAAGCACATGAGCCAGGCATGGTACGTGTGTGATCTCGCCTCGCCTCAGAGCCGCCACCAGGTTACGGCCATTGTCACACACGACCATGCCTGGATGTAGGTTCAGCGGTCTCAGACACAGATCTGCCTGCTCTTTCACAGCTGTCCACAACTCACAAGCAGTGTGAGGTTTATCACCTAAGCTTATGAGTTTCAGCACTGCCTGTTGCCGCTTGGCTGAGGCAGTACTGCAGTGCTTCCAGCTTGTAACTGATGTGGTGATATCTGAGATGGAGGCTGAACATGAGGAGGAGGATGATGCGCAGGAGCTGTACTCTGTGGGGGCAACTCTGACTGACATAGGGCCCGCAATCCTCGGTGTAGGGAGGATGTGTTCCGTCCCAAGGTCCGACTGGGTCCCGGCTTCCACTATGCTTACCCCGTGTGCCTTTAGGGAGATGTACCGTCCCTGGCCACAAGCACTTGTCCACGTGTCCGTTGTCAGGTGGACTCTCCCAGTAACTGCGTTGTTGAGGGCACGGCAGATGTTTTGGGACACGTGCTTCTGTAGTGCGGGGATGGCAAACCGGGCAAAATAGTGTCGGCTGGGGACCGAGTACCGAGGGACGGCCACCGCCATAACGTTGCGGAAGGATTCCGTCTCCACCAGCCTAAAAGGCAGCATTTCCAACGCAAGCAGTCGTGAAATGTGCGAATTTAGGACTGTGGCCTGTGGGGCGTTGGCTGCGAATTTCCGCTTTCATTCAAAGGTCTGGGATATGGATAATTGAACGCTGCAGTGGGACGTGGACGTTGATGCTGCTTCTTGAGAAACTGCCATAACAAGTGAAGACTGAGAGGAGGGGGCATCTTTGCATGCAGTATGGACAGGGGATTGCCTTGCACGCACAACAGGGGGTTCTCTTACACGCAAAACAGCGGAAGAAGCAGTGGTGACACCCGCTGACACTGGTCGTGGACCCTGGGGTTCGCCCCACAAAGTCGCGTGCTTTGCTGACATGTGCCTGATCATGCTGGTGGTGGTCAGGCGGGTAGTTTTGTCACCCCTGCTCATGCTGGCATGGCAGGTGGTACAAATGGCCTTTTTGGGGTTATCAGCAGAGTTTTTTAAAAAATTCCAGACTCTGGAAGACCTACCGGTTGTATTGGCAACGTCCCTCGTGTTGGTGTTACAGGGAACGGTTGCCCGCCTTCTGTCTGCAGCCACCACACTGCTTCTTCCTGCCTGTTGGGGTACTCTGCCTCCCTCCCCCTGTGTGCTGCTGGCCTCGCTCTACGTGTTCTCCTGCCACGCTGGGTCAGTTACTAGATCATCCACCACCTCCTCCTCTTCCACTTCCGCACCACGGTCCTCCTCCTCACTTCGTGGCAATTGTGTCTCGTCATCGTCCACCTCTTGTGACAAATTGCCAGCGTCACCTTCCTGTGGCCGTGGCTGTTCAAATATTTGGCCATCGCTACATGGGATCTCCTCTTCCACCACTTCAAGCGTATCAGGCGAGGGGCCCAAATATGGAAATGGACCAGTGAACAGCTCTTCAGAGTGTCCGACTGTGGGATCATTTCCTGTCTGACGACACTCGGCATGGTGGGAGGAAGAAGCATCAGGGTGAGGAGGCGTATGCGGTCGAGACTCATGGCTACTAAGACTTGACCGTGTGGAAGATAGACCGGAGGTGGTGGTGCACAGGTGACAGGAAGTATTATCTGCTATTCAATTTATAACCTGTTTACACTGATCAGTTCACAATAGTGGTGTTGTGTGCTTCCCTAGTAATTCGGTCAAGAACTGGGAGCGAGAAGATGTGGCTGTTGGTTGTGGCACATTTTCACCTTGGCCACGGCCCCGTCCTCTGCACGCACCATCACCAGAACGTCCAGCTCCACGTCCCTTGCCACATGCCTTGCCCATTGTAAATGAAGTAAAATAGCTTACACTCGCACTATCAATGGCAAAAGGGTAATAAAAAGGAGATTAGAACCTGGGAAGAGGAAAACCACAGTTCTAGTTCTCTGGCCTACACCAGAATCTTTTAAACAGATATATTTGTGTCTGAACAGTCAGCGAAACACTCAAACAGTTTTTTTTAATGTAAAAAGGGCAAAAAGGTGGATTACACCCAGATTTGAACCGTGGAAGAGGAAAACCATAGTTCTAGTTCTCTGACCTACACCAGAATCTTCTAAACAGATATATTTGTGTCTGAACAGTCAGCGAGACACTCAAACTGTTTTTTTTTATGGAAAAAAGGCAAAAAGGTGGATAACACCCAGATTTGAACCGTGGAAGAGGAAAACCACAGTTCTAATTTCCTGGCGTATACCAGACTTTTTTAAATAGATATATTTGTGTCTGAACAGTCAGCGAGACACTCAAACTGTTTTTTTTTATGGAAAAAAGGCAAAGAAGTGGATAATACAGAGATTTGAACCGTGGAACTGCAAAACCACAGTTCTAGTTATCTAGCCGAAACCAGACTCTTTTAAACAGATATATTTGTGTCTGAACACTCACAGACAAACTCAATTTTTTTTTTTTGGGGGGGGGGGGGGAATACCAAAAGGTTAATAAGACGGGTATTTGTACAGTCTGACTGAGGGAAAAAAAAAAAAGAGGATTTAGATGAAAAAGAAGGATTTTTCCTGGCCCCTGAGACCTGGGGCTAAGTCTAGCAATTTGAGCACCAGCAGCACACAGGACTGTAACGCAGTGTTTGTTGGTATAACCACTGCGTCTCCTATACAGCCTTCCTGCCTGCCTGCCTGATATCTGGGATGGATATTAGTCCTCAGAATGACTGTTTATTTGATTTTGCAGGCTTTAGAGACCATACACTACCTATTTCGCAGTATAAATCTCTCCCTAGTTCAGCAGCACTCTCCCTACACCGTCTGATCCGAAGCGACTGTGTCCAAGATGGCGGCGCCCGGTTTTAAATACTCGAGGTGACGCTGTGCGGCCAGCCAATCACTGTAATGCCCACAACCAACATGGCTGCGGCATTACAGTGACTGGCTGGCAATCCCTGCATGTTCATTGGCTCTGTAAAGAGCGCCAAACATGCAGGGCGGAGACCCGAGCTCCCGCCCGAGTAACCCGAAAATGCTCGGTGCTCGCCGAACATCCAGAGTAGTGAGATGCTCAGGTGAGTACCGAGCAGTGTCGAGCATGCTCGCTCAACACTACTGAGGACTGCACACTCAACACCAACACAGAACAGCAGATTTGAAAAGAGGAGGAGCAAAGGGAGTGTGTATAATATATTATTTTTTATTAAATACTGGTTAAAAACATTCTTACAAATAACCAGGACAGACAAAATAGCAACAAGCAAAAACCCTGGAGTAGGGAAAACACATGCAACATGCAAGTATAGAAGGTATTATATTATGACTGATAGGTGGAATCATGACATGTATACAATCTGTCTTATATCACACATGTGTAAATGAAAGTTTGTCAGAAAAACCACCATCGAATAGTTCAATAAAAAGAAACCTTACCCGCGTGGCAGGTGAAGCCCCCCCCCCCCCAGGGAATGCACAAGCAGAAAGTGCAGAGCCCTATGTACGCACGTTTCGCGTGTTAAACATACACTTTCTCAAGGGTAATAGAGGAATCCCATCTGTAGGACATTTTTATCATGTGATTTGGTCACGCGGTCCTATATCACCAACGAGAGCGGGTGGGCGGAGCATGCACAGATCACTGGACTCGCAGAACGCCCGCCCCCAGCTGTCAAGCTGAATCCCAGCATACCAGGAGGCACAAGGAATTCCAGCATGCCCAGACCAACATAAAGACGCCGGGGCACGGCGCGCCCATGAGGCAGAGAAGAGGGCACGCACTCACGATCTAGTGGTGAGTATAGGTAGAGATTAAAATAAAATGAGACTAATCTCCAAAGCGCCACCATCATAATAGGAATGCAGAAGAGTAGAAGGGAATAGAAAAAGGGCAAAAAAAACGAATAAAGAAGACAAAATGTATTGTGTGTTTACTTTATATATGCAATAAATATGTCATAAATGCAGTAAACATACAAAAATCATCATCATTATATAATTAATAAAAATTACATTTTGACTAGACAAAAGCACAAGGAAATTGTTTTATGTCGATCCTTCACTCAGGCTGATCATTCCTAGAGCTGTATGATGGTATGCAAAAAGCACGGTAAGCATCTGTAGATATTATCCGCTGCCTCAGATAGCCATAGGAATGTGCATAGAATCAGTCTCAGGTAAAGGGAACCAGAAACTGCAGATGGGGGATGAGGGGGCCATGCATACCAGGATTGGGGGATGAGGTGGCCATACATACCAGGATTGGGGTATGAGGAGGCCATGCATTCCAGGATTGGGGATGGGGGGGGCCCTACATACCAGGATTGGGGATTAGGAGGCCACGCACACCAGGATTGGGTGATGAGGAGGCTATGCATACCAGGATTGGGGATGAGGGGGTCATGCATACCAGGATTGGGGTATGAGGGGCCATGCATACCAGGATTGGGGGATGAGGGGTGCCATGCATACCAGGATTGGGGGATGAGGAGGCCATGCATATCAGGATTGGGGATGAGGGGTGCCATGCATACCAGGATTGAGGATGAGGGGTGCCATGCATACTAGGATTGAGGGATGAGAGGGCCATGCATTCCAGGATTGGGGATGAGGGTACCATGCATACACGGATTGGGGATGAGGGGGCCATGCATAATACGATTGGGGGATGAGGAGGCCATGCATACCAGGATTGGGGGATGAGGAGGCTATGCATATCAGGATTGGGGGATGAGGAGGCCCTACATACCAGGATTGGGTGATGAGGGGGCTATGCATACCAGAATTTGGGATGAGGAGTGCCATGCATACCAGGATTGGGGATGAGGGGTGCCATGCATGCCAGGATTGGGGATGAGGAGTGCCATGCATACCAGGATTGGGGATGAGGGGTGCCATGCATGCCAGGATTGGGGGATGAGGAGGCCATGCACACCCCAAAAATGGGCCAGACAAAATTGTTGGCACCTTTCCAAAATTGTGGGTAAGCAACTTTGATTCAAGCATGTGATGCTCGTTCAAACTCACCTGTGGCGAGAAACAGGTGTGGGCAATAAGAAAATCACACATGAAACCAGGTAAAAGGGGAGCAGTTGACTCAGTCTTTGTATTGTGTGTCTGTGTGTCCAACGCTAAGAATGGAGAACAAAAAGAGGAGAAGAGTACTGTCTCAGGACTTGAGAACCAAAATTGTTGAAAAATATCAACAATCTCAAGGTTACAAGTCCATCTCCAGGGATCTTGATGTTCCTTTTTCCACGGTATGCAACATAATGAAGAAGTTTACAATCCATGGCACTGTAGGTAATCTCCCTGGACATGGACAGCAGAGAAAAATTGAAGAAAGGTTCAAACGCAAAATTGTCCAGATGGTGGATAAGCAGCCTTAATCAAGTTCCAAGGAAATTCAAGCTGTCCTGCAGGCTCAGAGTGCATCAGTATCAGTTTGGACTATCCGTCGACATTTGAATGAAATGCTATGGCAGGAGACCAAGGAGGACCCCACTGCTGACACAGAGACATAAAAAATCTAGACAGCAGTTTGCCCAAATGTACTTGAGTAAGCTAAAATCCTTCTGGAAAAGCATGGACAGATGTGACCAAGCTAGAGCTTTTTGGCAAAAGCACATCATTCTACGGTTTACCCAAAATGGAATGAGGCCTACAAAGAAAAGCACAAAATATCTACAGTCAAATATGGTGAAGGTTCAAAGATGTTTTGGGGTTGTCAGGACAATGACCCCAAACATACCTAACAAGCACCCAGAAATGTATGGAAAAGTGATGGAGAGTTCTGAAATGGGCAGCAATAAGTCTTAAAACTGCTGTTGGGAGAAGGCGCCCTTCAAATATGAGAGACCTGGAGCAGTTTGTAAAAGAAGAGTGGTCCAAAATTCCAGTTGAGAGGTGGAAGAAGCTTGTTGATGAGTATAGAAAGTGATTGATTGCAGTTATTTATTTCAAAGGGTGTGCAACCAAATATTAAGTTGAGGGTTCCAACAATTTTGTCCTGCCCATTTTTGGGATTATGTGTGAAATTATGTCGAATTTGCCTCTTTTTCTCTGTTTTTTTTTGTGTTATTCCAATACACACAAAGGAAATAAATGTGTATAACAAAACTTGCAATTGCAATAATTTTCTCTGAGAAAATTACTGAGCGTAAATATTTATTCTGTATCCCCTTGGGGTACTCAGGGCCGGGCCTCTGGATGCGGATGGGGAGTAGTAGTGGCGACCCGGTCCCGTGCTCAGGGTGTCAGGCTTAAAGGGAAACCGTCTTTTGATATATGTATGGGGAGTTCCGACTACGCCACCCGTGGATTGCGGTCAGGGATAACCGCCGCTGCAGTGCAGACCGCTGGGGCAGATGTAAGTGTGCAGCACTGAATAATATAACTCCCCACGGGAGGAGTGTGGCCCCAGGGCAGTATAGATAGGTGATGGAGGGGATGATTCCGACCGCAATAGCCAGGAAACGGAGGCCTCTTAAACAGTTCAGGGTCTTTATTTGAACAGGTGAAATGACCCAAAAACAGTCCCGGCTAGGAGGGGGCCTGGATGTCTGAGAACAAGTGGGAAGCCCTTGTGGTCAGGGTGAGGGTGTAGGCCTACCGTGCTCTCTGCACTCTTCCTGGCTATTTCGCTCCTCCTGGTGTAATAGCCCACGTTCCTGAGCTTGCCGTGTCTTCTCGCCCGTATGGCTTGCAACTTGGGTCCCTTTCTACTCTTGGCCTGGTGCAGCTCTGCTGGTCCCTTCTGCTGTGGCGGAACCTCCGGGCTTCTTAGGCCAAGGGACATACAATCCCCTGCGGTCTGGTTATTTGCTGTAGGACTTGGAATCCTTACAGCCTCGGACACCAAAGTCTGGTAGTTCTGTTTGTCTCTCAGCCAGGACAGGTTCACCTCGCCTTCCGTCCCTGGCTCGTGGCTCCTTTACTGCCACACGACCTCCTCAGCTACAGCTGAACTGACTCTCCCTTCTCTGGGACGCCTCTCACTTCAGAGACAGGTCGTCCAGCTCTCTCTAACCCTGCCCCAAGTTCCAGCTTTTATAGGGGCAGCCTGCTCCCCCTACTGGCCTGGGACAGGAGGTGCTGCATGCTAATGGTCCCTAACTAGGGAACCTCCCCCTTGCTCTCAGACACAGCTTTATTAAACATTTGTGGCATCCAGGCCAGGGTGAAACATATGTATATTTGCTTCCTGAATAAAAAATCACACACACACACACACAATACCCCTGAATACAAATATGCACCACACCGTTAATATATAATTGTATACTGTATAATGCAGCATTCAAAATATAAAATGATAACCCAGCACTGTGCTCCCCTATTAAATATAATTAGCCACTTTTCCCCGCCCACAAAAATGTAATTCAATTATCCACACTGTGCCTCTCTTCTTCCTTCAATTTATTACAATACCAGTCCTTGTCGGGTGTTATCTCTCCCTTTCCCCAATTCATTATCAGTCCATGTCCTAGCTCCTCCCTCAATTCATTGCTAGTCTCTGTCTTGTGTCAGTTACCACTTGACCCACCAATTCAGAATCATTACCAGTTCCTGACCCATGTCCTTTTTCCCTGTCCCCCAATTCATTACTAGCCCCTTTCCTGTATCCTCTCTCCTTGCCCACAATTCCTTACCAGTCCCTGTCCTGTAATCCCTCCAATTCTTTATAAGTCCCTGTCCTGGTAGGCTCTGCACTAAATAAGGAAAGAGCCTCTGACTGTAGTGGCCCCTCCCCGGGCCATGGCGATTTGTGATCCCCCTTCGCTGCCCCCTTACTGACCAGTGATCCTGAAGTCCCTGAAGGGACCAATGAAACGGAATGGACGGCTGCCACAAGCCGTCCCATGAATATATAAACACGGGATGTCCCACCCCTCTTTCCTTTTCCCTGGTGGTCTTGGAGTCAAAGGTCACATCCATGGAAGGAGCAGGTTAGATTTCTGAGGCCCTGCGGGCTGGGTTTGCACAGGGGGGTGAGTGCGGGTTACAGGCCCTCATCTCTGGGCTCACCGCTCATCCCCCTGGTCTCAGCTCCGAACACCCACTCCCCGTAGCGCAAACCTGTCCCCCGCAGCCCCTCACGGCGAGGGACCCATGCTATTGGCAGCTCCCTCCCTATGCATGCCCCCTCGCTCCATGCTGCCCCTGCAATCTAGTGTTTTAGTGCCGGCAGACTGTGCTGCCCTGGCATCATGCCCGCGCCCGCCACCAGCGGATGCGGTGGGTCGTGATTCCCCCAGACGGGCCCTGCAAGTTGCAGCGGCTGGCATAGCGCTTTATGCAGGCTTGTGCTCGCATCCGATTGAAATAGCTGAAACACTGCCCCCTACACCCAGGCAGACGCCGCACGAGCAGCGACGATCCACGCTGCGCCTGCACTGGGTACGCACCTGCCGCCAGCGTGCGGCAAGGATCACTGTGCCCAGCTGTCCCCTTTGTTCTCCACACAGGCGCCGCATGCTGAGGTTCAGGAAGCAATTGCCGGCGCGGCGCCTACATTGGAACCGCACCCGGCGCCTGCGAGGACCACAACCCGATCTCCCCGTACCAACCCAGTTCCAGTCAACGCTGAAGGAGCACCCTGGAGAGCGGTGGTCCGGCCGGCACTCCCGCCCTCCAAAGCGCTTCAGGCACAGCACCCCGCTGTTCAGGCAGAATACTGTTAGAACTCTCCTGTTTGTTTGTTCTGACGCGCCCCTGGGCCTGTGTCGCGCTGCGTTGCGCACGCGGGAGCTTACCCGGAGCCGGATCTGTTGAGGGTTGTAGTCTCGTGGCGGTGACCCGGTCCGTGCCCAGGGAGTCAAACTGAGCGGCGATGTATCAGCGGTAGATGTTGGACGACTACGCCACCCGTTGAGTACAGCTAAGGAGCTGCTGCTGCAGGGCAGACCGCTGAGGCCGGTGGTAGGATTGTGCAGCGTGATAGTATAACCCCCAACGGGAGGGGTATGGCCTCAGGGCAGCCGACGTGGATGATGGGGGTAGCAGGAACCACTCGGAGACGGTACGGTGTAGTTCAGGGTCTTTACTGGTGACAAAGATAGACCCTCCCGGAGTACTGGCTAGCGATTGGGGCCTGGTCAGTCCTTGAGCAGATGGGATCTCCCCTGGCCAGGCGGAGTTGTAGGCCTCCCAAACTAACTGTACTCTTCTGGCTACCTTGCTAGAGGCGGGTATAAGTAGCCCACGTCCCTGAGTGTACCGTGTGGTGCTCACCCGTATGGCCGGTGACTCGGGGCCTTCGGGTTTCTTGGCCAGAGGACCTGGAATCCCCTGCCTGACGGATTCTGCTGCTGGGTAGGAGTTAGTCCCCACAGCCTCGGACTCCGGGTCCGGTAAGAAATCTTCTCAGTCAGGGCGAGCTCTGCAGCTGCCAGCCCCTGACTCCTTGTAACACAGCTCCCACAGAGCTCCTGATGTTCTGTTCCTATATTTGCTTCTTTTCTCTGTCTCTACTTCTTCTCTACTCACTAACCCTGCCTCAGCCCCAGGTTTATATAGGGGAAGTTCTTCCCCTCCCAGGACTGGGCAGGAGGTGTGGCATGCATAGGATTCCTGACCAAGAGACCTCCCACCTGCTCTCAGACGTAATATCTCTATCACTGTGGCAACCAGACCCCTGGGGTGTCACATTCCCCCCTAGTGAAATTTAGTACTCCGGGACTAAACATATTTTAGAAAAACATAACAAGATATAACAATAACAATACAATAAAGAAACACATAAAGGTGGTCACGGCATGTCCGTAACCGGGTGCAGTCTTTGAAGAAAGCAAGGTGTCCATTTCACCAAAACAGGGAGACGTAACCAGGTAGGGGTCTGTCCTGCCCCGAGTCCTTAACAGTCTTTAGTCCGTCCTGGGTTACGCTCCAACTATGTACACAGGATTCCCGGTAAATCCACCAAAGACTCCTATAAACAACTAGAAACACATAATTATACACAAGCAACAAGAAAAACAGGTAACCACAAATAAAACAATTTATACACTTCAAATCCTCCAACGTGCGGGTAACTGGCCTCTAGTGGCCCTAGTGGACCTACGGAGCTGACTGTCTGGCCCTGAACTACAGGGTGTAGGAGCTGTTAAGGGTAAACTGGGCAGCGGTCTACGGGCCCTTTGGCTCACTAGGGGTATGGCAGGCTCACTGCAAGCAGAGGGTTGATCCTCCTGGTCTGCTGGTGTGGGGTCTTCTGCCTCCTGGACCGGCTGTTCTTCCAGCTCTACCTGTTGCACCGTAGGTGCTTGGGATGCTGGTTGGAGGAAGGTGAGTACGGGTACCACAACTGCACCATTGACTTGAGTCCAAGACCGAGGGAAGTCTCCGAGCACAGTACTAACCATATCTTCCCTTTCCTCTACGGGTCGATGGTCTTCTTGTTCCTCTTCAGGGTTCCGTAGCTGTTCAGGACACTTCTTCAGGTGATCCCGGGATACAATGGCTGTGGTCTCCCCTCCGTCTTTACTGATGGTACAGACCTTCGGGTTCTCATGGCTTGAGGGCAGTACGGTGTACGGGTCCTTCTCCCACTGGTCGTCCAACTTGTGGAGCCGTCTTTTCCTCTTCAAGACCTGCTCTCCGGGCACCAGGGGAACAGCGGGAGCATACTGGTTGTAAGTTTTCTCTTGTCTCTCCCTAGCCTGACAGAGACTTCGCTCCACGCTCTCCTGTACTTTCCGGTACTGCTGCTGCCTCTCTGTGTCCCAGTCTGCTTCTGGTGAAGTGTCCTCGGGTGTCAGGACTCCCATTTCCAGGTCAACAGGTAACTTACCAGGTCTCGCCCTCATTAGGTAAGCCGGGGTACAGTTGGTGGAACCTACCGGGATGTGGTTGTATAGGTCCACCAGATCGGGCAGCTTCTCAGGCCACAGACTGCGTTCTTCCAGGGGCAACGTTTTCAGAAGATCCATTACCACCTGGTTCATTTTCTCACAAAGTCCATTAGTTTGCGGATGATAGGGTGTCGTCCTTATCTTCCGGCAGCCATACAGATTGCAGAATTCCTGGAAGACCTCCGCTTCAAAGGCAGGTCCCTGGTCCGTCAGCACTTGGTCCGGGTACCCGTGTGGACGGCAGAAGTGCTGCTGGAAGGCTCTAGCTGCTGTTTGAGCCGTTAAGTCCTTGACGGGGACGACAACCAAGAACCGGGAGTAATGATCCACGATGGTTAACGCGTAGACGTAGCCACTTCTGCTTGGGGTCAGTTTTACATGATCCAAGGCTACCAGTTCCAACGGCTGCCGGGTGACGATGGACTGCAGGGGAGTCTTCTGGCTGGCACGGTCCTTCCTCCTCAGGTTGCACGGGCCACAGTCTCTGCACCACCTCTCGATGGTTCCCCTCATGCCTACCCAATGGAACCGCCCGCGCAGCAGGAACTCCAGCTTCTTCCATCCGAAATGCCCAGCTCCATCGTGGTATGCCTCCATCACCATGGCTGCGTCTCGTCGTGGCACCACTACTTGCCAGATTAGTTCATGCGTCCGGGAGTTAACCATCCTGCGGCACAACTTCCCCTTGTAAAGGAACAGTCTACTCTTTTCTGCCCACAGTTGCTTGGCTTCCTCCGGAGCATCTGGGTCAAGGTGAGCCTCTGGCTGAGTCAGCATCTCCTTCACCAGCCGGACAGCAGGGTCACTGTCTTGCGTTTCCGCCCAGTTGTAGTGAGGTAAGGGGGTAAGCGTAGCGCCTTGCTTACTCCTTACCCGATGGGAATACTGGATAGTCCCATGACGGTGAAACGCGGGGAGTTCGACTTCTTCCAGTCCCTCTGGATCTTCTCCTACATCCGGTAGGTTTGGCATCCTGGACAGGGCGTCCGCGTTGGTATTGGAGCGTCCTGCCCGGTATTTGATGGTGAACTCGTAGTTGGACAGGCAGGCCATCCATCTCTGCTCTAGGGCACCGAGTCTTGCCGTGTCCAGGTGTGTCAACGGGTTGTTATCAGTGTACACGACGAACCGGGAAGAAGCGAGGTAGTGCTTAAAGCGTTCGGTGACTGCCCACACCACTGCCAGGAACTCTAGCTTAAATGAGCTGTAATTCTCAGGGTTTCTTTCGGTGGGTCGCAGTTTTCGGCTGGCGTAAGCGATTACTCGCTCTTTCCCCTGCTGGATCTGGGACAGCACGGCTCCTAGCCCGATGTTACTTGCGTCGGTGTAGAGGATAAAGGGCTGGCTGTAATCCGGGTACGCCAGGATTTCATCCCCCGTGAGGGCCATCTTCAGCTGGCGGAAGGACTCTTCTTCCAACTTCTCCCATCTGAAGGGCGGCTTCTGGTTCTTGGCCTTCCGGGACTGGCCTATCAGGAGGTCCTGCATAGGAGCTGCCTTTTTGGTGAAACCGGGGATGAACCTGCGGTAGTAGCCTACCAACCCGAGGAACTGCCGCACTTCCTTTACACTGGAGGGACTTGGCCATTCCTTAATTGCGGTGATCTTATCAGGGTCGGGAGCCACTCCGTCAGCGCTCACCACGTGTCCCAGGTACTGCACCTTTGGTTTCAGGAGGTGACACTTGGAGGGTTTCACCTTTAGGCCGTAGCTTGCCAGAGCTTCGAACACTTCCGCCAGGTGTTTCAGGTGGTCCTCATAAGTCTTAGAATATACGATGACATCGTCCAGGTACAACAGGACCGTCTCGAAGTTTCTGTGGCCCAGACAGCACTCCATTAATCGTTGGAAGGTTCCTGGTGCGTTGCAGAGTCCGAACGGCATGCAGGTAAACTCGCTAAGTCCCATCGGGGTGGTGAATGCGGTCTTCTCCCGGTCCGCCTCTGCTACAGGAACCTGCCAGTACCCACTAGTGAGATCCAAGGTAGAGAAGAAGTTAGCAGATCTTAAAGCAGCCAAAGACTCCTCTATCCTTGGTAAGGGGTACGCATCCTTGTGTGTGATACGGTTGATTTTCCGGTAATCTACACACATCCTCATGGTGTTGTCTTTCTTTTTGACTAAGACTAGTGGAGCTGCCCAGGGGATACAGCTATCCCTGATCACCCCAGCCTCCTTCATGTCTCTAAGCATCCCCTTGGCGTGTTGGTAGTGTGCAGGGGGTACGGGTCGATACCTCTCTTTTATGGGAGGATGGTCTCCCGTGGGCATGTGGTGTTCTACCCCCTTGACTCGCCCGAAGTCTAACGGGTGTTTACTAAACACTCTCTCGTACTCTTGAACCACCCGATAGACTCCCTGTTTCTGGTGTGAGGGAGTGGGGTCAGTACCCAAATGTAGTTGCTGACACCAGTCCTCCATTGTTTTCTTAGAGCCGTTACCTTCCTCCGGGTGAGATGGAGGCAAGGGTTCCACAGAATGTATAGCATTTTGGTTAATGGTATATAATTTGGCTAGCGTGGCATACCGGGGCAGGTACACTTCCCTCTTCCCGATATTGATTATGCGAACGGGCACCCTCCCATGGCGTACATTAACCACCCCCCGTGCTGTCAAGATGGTGGGCCTACTGTCTGAGTAAACTGGTTCTACCATTGCCTGGTAATCTCTACCTCTCAGACCAATAGCTGCCCGGCACCAAATCATCATTTCACTTTTTGGGGGCATGGCAATAGGGAAAGGGTCACACATTCTCACGCTACCAATCTCACCGCCGGAGAGTTCCACCTGTTGCCGTCGCATCAGTGCCCGGATCTCTTTTTGGAGCACTCGCTGCTCGCCGGAGCTGGCGTTCTTGGCAACCTGCTGTAAAAGGAAAATCACCTCTGCAAGACAATTTTCAATTACATTAGTTCCTAGAGTTATCTTTGGGTGACTCTCGTGTTTGTCAATGTCTACAATGATCAGTCCCTGTGCTGCCAGTTCAACTCTACCAATTTTAATGGTCACCTCTTTAAATCCGATCTGTGGCACGGGCTGACCATTGCTGGCGATGATACTCAAGTCGTCGTCAGGGTAGCGGGTAATATCCGAGTCATTCCAGTACTGCTTGAAGAGCACGTACGGGATGGTGGTGACCTGTGACCCGGTGTCCAGTAGGGCACTCATAGGAATGCCATCCAGTACCACAGGCAAGACTGGACGTCCTCACACATATTTGTCGCGCCAGTTCGATGGGCCTGATGATCTTTTTCCTAGGGGTTGGCCCTCTACCCTAGGTTGTGCCAGTTTAAAGGACAGTACCTTGCCATATGTCCGGGTTGATTACAGCGGCGGCAGATGGGTCGTCCGTCCTCGTTGTATCGGTCGCTGGGTCTTCCTCTGGCCGGTGGGGTCCTCCTTGGTCGACGCCACAGGATGTCCTCCGGTCCGGATGCCAGCTGGATCTTCCCTGGAGTAGAAGCCTGTAAAGACTGCACAGTTCGGGTTAGCGCAGCAACGCTTTTAGCTAGCTCTTGGACCTGATGGTGCAGGTCTGGAGCCGGGTCATTGCTCAAAGCCTGCGCATCAGCTCCCACAGGCCCTGCCGACAAGGGCGCCGCCTCCTGGTGGTAAGTAGTAGTGGGGCGTCTGTGTGTCACAACGCCACCTGGTGCCGGTTCTCGGAGCACCCGGATGGCTCTGTCCTTGAACTGTGCAAATCCCAGATGAGGGTCCTGTAAGGCCATTGCCCGCAACTGGGTTCGGTGGGCATTGCAATATAAACCCTCTATAAATTGTTCAGTCAACAGCCTGTCCTCGTCTCCCACGCCGTCAGGGTCGGTCTGCTTAATGGCTCTCAGGGCCTCTTGTAGGTTCAGGGCATAGTCCCTTATACTCTCATGTGCCCGCTGTTTGCACCCGTAGAATCTAAGCTTGATCTCGGCTGAGGTGCGGGTATCAAAGGTGTCCCTCAGCCGGGTTAGTATCCCTGCGACAGTCCTCCCCCCAGGTGGCCAGGACTTTACCTCCCTTCGGGCTGCCCCAGTTAATTGGGCCACCAGGATGCTCACTTTTTGCTCTTCTGTGAGGGGGTACACCTGGAAGAGGCTATCCAGCTTTTCTCTAAAGTCATGCAGGGTATGTGACTCCCCTGAGTACTGGGGTAGCCAGGCCGCTCCCGGGATATAGGGCATGGTGAAAGGCATGACTGCAGCAGCGATGGCGCTGGCGGGGGTTGAGGCAGTGAAGCTCTCCTCCGTATCCGACATCCTCCTCCCCCCTAGTGGACCGTGGCCTACCTTGCGATGATCCTCTTCCGTAGGCCGCGGCTCCGCAGTCGATCGTCAGGGTTGAGGACCTTCCGTCGCGCTCCTGTGACGTCGGCGTCTGCTGGGCTCCTTCCAGGACCTTACGCGACGTCCGGACGTGAGGCGGGGCTTCAGTTCTCGCGCGCTTTCGGAGTCCACGCCCCTCTTCTTCCCGCGCGACGTCTTCAAGATGGCGTCCAACGGCGGGAAAACTCCACGGAAGGCGGGAAGAAGGCTGAAAATGGCGCCGGATGGCGGGAATCTTCACCGATGGCGGGAAGAAGGCTGAAGATGGCGTCGGATGGCGGGAATCTTCACCACAGGTAAGTTTGAACAGTCTCTTTCAGGCACGCAGTACCCGGTGGTTGCGGGCACGAAATCCTGCCGACTACACCAAAAGTTGACGCGCCCCTGGGCCTGTGTCGCGCTGCGTTGCACACGCGGGAGCTTACCCGGAGCCGGATCTGTTGAGGGTTGTAGTCTCGTGGCGGTGACCCGGTCCGTGCCCAGGGAGTCAAACTGAGCGGCGATGTATCAGCGGTAGATGTTGGACGACTACGCCACCCGTTGAGTACAGCTAAGGAGCTGCTGCTGCAGGGCAGACCGCTGAGGCCGGTGGTAGGATTGTGCAGCGTGATAGTATAACCCCCAACGGGAGGGGTATGGCCTCAGGGCAGCCGACGTGGATGATGGGGGTAGCAGGAACCACTCGGAGACAGTACGGTGTAGTTCAGGGTCTTTACTGGTGACAAAGATAGACCCTCCCGGAGTACTGGCTAGCGATTGGGGCCTGGTCAGTCCTTGAGCAGATGGGATCTCCCCTGGCCAGGCGGAGTTGTAGGCCTCCCAAACTAACTGTACTCTTCTGGCTACCTTGCTAGAGGCGGGTATAAGTAGCCCACGTCCCTGAGTGTACCGTGTGGTGCTCACCCGTATGGCCGGTGACTCGGGGACTTCGGGTTTCTTGGCCAGAGGACCTGGAATCCCCTGCCTGACGGATTCTGCTGCTGGGTAGGAGTTAGTCCCCACAGCCTCAGACTCCGGGTCCGGTAAGAAATCTTCTCAGTCAGGGCGAGCTCTGCAGCTGCCAGCCCCTGACTCCTTGTAACACTGCTCCCACAGAGCTCCTGATGTTCTGTTCCTATATTTGCTTCTTTTCTCTGTCTCTACTTCTTCTCTACTCACTAACCCTGCCTCAGCCCCAGGTTTATATAGGGGAAGTTCTTCCCCTCCCAGGACTGGGCAGGAGGTGTGGCATGCATAGGATTCCTTACCAAGAGACCTCCCACCTGCTCTCAGACGTAATATCTCTATCACTGTGGCAACCAGACCCCTGGGGTGTCACAGTTCCATCTTGTGTTTTGCGGTCACGTGACCATCTGCCTATATATTCCAGCTCCGCCCTTTTGGCTGTGCTGGACTTCAGTGTTGTTTGACTGTTTTTCTAGCCAGGTGCTTCTGTGCCTATCTCTGTCAGTTTGCTTGGTCCTTCTGGGACCTCTAGTACCTTTTTGTCAGTTTATTTTTTGTGTTCTGCAACAACCTTTTTCTTTTAGGGACCCCTTCCTTTATGCTATAGGTCTTCGTTCAGACTAGCCGAGGACTAAGGCGGGTCTGTTCGCAAGTAACAGGCAGAAAGCTACATCGTAGGGATTCAGCTTAGTCTTACTGTAGGGATAGCTTTCCCCTTTCTTTCCTTAGTACTTGTAGATCATAACAAATACAGCCAGTAAAAAAAAGAAAAGTAAAAACTCACAAAACAGTACATACAACAGTACATACCAGTAGCGTAGCTACCGGGGGGGGCAGAGGGGGCGGTCACCCCGGGCCCCGCGCTCTGAGGGGGCCCACCCGGAGCTATGCTACTGTAACTGTATCGGCACCTTTACAGTTACATTCCGGGCAGAGCAGGGAGACTGGATGTCCCTGCACTGCCTGGTGGCAGTCCCTTGAGCTGGAGAGAGGGGGGGCCCCGGTGCCAGCATCGGGCTCCCCCGCCCGTCACCGCCGCAAGTTAACTGATGAGAGAAGGAGCATGACGCTCCCTCTCCCATCAGTCCCCCCTCTGCGTCTGATGTCCACGACGTCATCACCTGGCGCCCGGCCGCTGTACTGAAGATGTGTGTGCCTGGAGCAGTGAGGGAACGAGGAGGAGAGGTGAGTATTGTGCTTATTTATTTATTTTTCTTATTGGAGGGGTGATATTATGCTACATATTTTGCTTATGGGGGGAGGAGGTTATACTACAGACTGCCTATGGGGAGGGAGATTATACTACAAACTGCCTATGGGGGAGAGATTATACTACAAACTGCCACTGGGGGAAGATTATACTACAAACTGCCTATGTGGGGGGGATTATACTACAAACTCCCTATGGGGGGGGAGATTATGCTACAGACTGCTTATGATGGGGAGATTATACTACAGACTGCCTATGGGGGGGAGTAGATTATACTACAGACTGCCTATGGGGGGGAGATTATGCTACAGACTGCCTATGGGGGGAGGAGATTATACTACAAACTGCCTATGGGGGGGAGATTATACTACAGACTGCCTATGGGGGGAAAATTATGCTACACACTGCCTATGGGGGGGAGATTATACTACAGACTACCTATGGGGGGAGGAGATTATACCACAAATTGCCTATGGGTGGGGAGATTATGCTACAGACTGCCTATGGGTGGGGAGATTATGCTACAGACTGCCTATGGGGGGAGGAGATTATACTACAGACTGCCTATGGGGGGAGGAGATTATACTACAGACTGCCTATGGGGGGGAGATTATACTACAGACTGCCTATGGGGGGAAAATTATGCTACACACTGCCTATGGGGGGGAGATTATACTACAGACTACCTATGGGGGGAGGAGATTATACCACAAATTGCCTATGGGTGGGGAGATTATGCTACAGACTGCCTATGGGTGGGGAGATTATGCTACAGACTGCCTATGGGGGGAGGAGATTATACTACAGACTGCCTATGGGGGGAAGAGATTATACTACAGACTGCCTATGGGGGGGAGATTATACTACAGACTGCCTATGGGGGGGAGATTATACTACAGACTGCCTATGGGGGGGAGATTATACTACAGACTGCCTATGGGGGGATATTATACTACAAACTGCCTATGGGGAGGGAGATTATGCTACAGACTGCTTATGGGGGGGGAGTAGATTATACTACAGACTGCCTATGGGGGGGAGTAGATTATACTACAGACTGCCTATGGGGGGGAGATTATGCTACAGACTGCCTATGGGGGGAGGAGATTATGCTACAAACTGCCTATGGGGGGGAGATTATACTACAGACTGCCTATGGGGGGAAAATTATGCTACACACTGCCTATGGGGGGGAGATTATACTACAGACTACCTATGGGGGGAGGAGATTATACCACAAATTGCCTATGGGTGGGGAGATTATGCTACAGACTGCCTATGGGTGGGGAGATTATGCTACAGACTGCCTATGGGGGGAGGAGATTATACTACAGACTGCCTATGGGGGGAGGAGATTATACTACAGACTGCCTATGGGGGGGAGATTATACTACAGACTGCCTATGGGGGGGAGATTATACTACAGACTGCCTATGGGGGGAGATTATGCTACAGACTGCCTATGGGGGGATACTATACTACAAACTGCCTATGGGGAGGGAGATTATACTACAGACTGCCTATGGGGGAGAGATTATACTACAAACTGCCTATGGGGGAGAGATTATACTACAAACTGCCTATGGGGGGGGGAGATTATGCTACAGACTGCCTATGGGGGGAGATTATGCTACAGACTGCCTATGGGGGGGGGTAGATTATACTACAAACTGCCTATGGGGGGGGGGATTATGCTACAGACTGCCTATGGGGGGAGGAGGTTATACTACAAACTGCCTATGGGGGGGGGATTATGCTACAGACTGCCTATGGGGGGGAAATTATACTACAGACTGCCTATGGGGGGGAGGAGATTATACCACAAACTGCCTATGGGGGGAGATCATGCTACCGACTGCCTATGGGTGGGGAGATTATGCTACAGACTGCCTATGGAGGGGGGGGGATTATACTACAGACTGCCTATGGGGGGAGATTATGCTACAGACTGCCTTTGGGGCCCAGATTATGCTGCAGACAGCCTATGGGGGGAGGAGATTATACTACAGACTGCCTATGGGGGGAGATTATGCTACAGACTGCTTATGGGGGGGATTATGCTACAGACTGCCTTTGGGGGGGATTATGCTACAGACTGCCTTTGGGGGGCAGATTATGCTACAGACTGCCTATGGGGGGATTATGCTACAGACTGCCTATGGGGGAGGATTATACTACAGACTGTCTATGGGGGGGGATTATGCTACAGACTGCCTATGGGGAGGATTATGCTACAGACTGCCTATGGGGGGGATTATGCTACAGACTGCCTATGGGGGGGATTATGCTACAGACTGCCTATGGGGGGGATTATGCTACAGACTGCCTATGGGGGGGATTATGCTATGGACTCTGCCTATGAGGGGATTATACTATATGAAGGACTATCTGGTGCATTCTACTATATGTAAGCTATTGTATACAGTGTGGGGATTACAGTTAGGGTCATACAGTGTGGGAGATAATGTAATAGTGGGGAAGGGCGTAGCCTTCCCTTGGCACTGAGATAGTTAAAGGAAGTGTTCCTGAAGTCAGACCTCTCTGAACTGTTGGTAGACCAAGCTAAGGGGTTAGCTTTAGTGGTCCAGTCAGTAGAGTAGAGGGGGAACTTAGTGCCCTGATCAAGCCTTGAGTGATATAGAGCTTGTTCCACGGCGACAGGGGCCCCTAGGCCTGAAGGGGGTGGTGCAGAGGCGGAGGCGAGGCCTCCCGGGAAGAGGGCCCCGCAAGAGAGTTTTTGGCAGCTGGCATTTGAGGCCATCAACGCCCCTTCGGCGAAGCGTTACACCGAGCTCGGGAGTCTGAAGTGGACTACCTGCAACCCCCTGATGACGCCACAGGAGCAGCGGCGATGGACTGACACCTTCCTGAGAGGCTGGCTGGAAGGGTCCAACGCGGCGCGGAGAGAGTCGGCGGAGGCCTCCCAGACTCGGGGACGAGTCCTTGAGTTCCACATCTGCGAGGGGTACGGATTCCTGGAGGAAGAGTCGACCGGGCACGAGGTGTTCGTTACTCGCGAGGTAATTAAGCGAGATTATCTGCCTGATCGCCTTCACAATCTGCGTATGGGGGACATAGTGCACTTCGTTAAGTGCGAGTGTTCCGGAGGGTGGTACGCGGCTGCGCTCACCCGACCGTATGAATGGAAAGATGTCCTGGAAAAGGACGAAGAGGTCTTCAGAAGGAGGGCCAAGAGGGAGGCTAAGCAGCTCTGGGCTAAGGAAGCCCCTAAAGGCTTTCTGCCCCCACCTAAGGCCAGTGCTCCGCCAGCTGAGGAGCCTAGGAGGCGGCAGTGGGGGGGAGATTGTGAGCGAGGAAGAGGAAGATCTCACAAGTGGCAAGGAAGCTGATTTCCCTAGTGAGGTGCAAGAGGAGGAGTCGGCGCCACAATACCCAAGAGGGGCAGAGAGAGCTGTCAGGGAAATTCAAGCTGGCACCAGTAATGTCGTCCACAGCTTTACAGTGACCAGCTACGGCCCTACCCAGGTCGGCTGTGGCAGTTCTACATCCTCGGACGAGGACCCTGGGCCTACTAAGTACCCCGATCAGCCTTGGAGGTGGAAGAAGCCACCTTCCTCTGCAGCATGGGCCGCCTTCATGAAGGAACGGAAGGAGGCCCGGAAGAAGTGAGCTGGCTAAAAGGTCCGTTGACCTTTCACCTTTTCTTCTACTAGGACCCACCAGCTGTGGTCCTGATTCTGGGACTGTTTCCCAATGGGGGCGGGGTGCCCCATGTTGAATTAAGTTGGAGAGAAAAATGGAGGACTGTTCCCCTACCTCCCAGGCCAGGAAGGCCTTAAGCAGCACTAAAGTTGTGTGCCCAGGAGAGCTGCTCTTTTTGTTTTTACTTTTTATTTTTCTTTTTGTTGCGCTTCTTGCGCCTTTTTCTGCTAGAATTTAAAACGCTGAGGCACATATTGAGGATGGATATCCTCCAAATCTAAGAGACTTGCGGCCTAGCGGGAAGAACCAGTGACCCCCGCTAGAGCCAAGAAGGAAGAGACTCACGGGGTGTTACCTGTGACTGTGTGCCTCAGAATGCAGCCCTTGAAGGAGATTGTGGGCTATTGAGGTTTTGGCCTGTCTTAAAAATATGGACATGGACACTGTGTTTCCAGGGTCCTTACCAAGAAGGACCGGTACTCCTGAAAAAGTTTTGAAAAGTTGATAATGGACTGTCCTGAGCTGCTGTTCCGGGGCCCTTAACCGAGAAGGGCCGGTCTCCCATTCAAGAAGACGTTTTTCAGGACCAGTCGTATACTAAAATGTTTTAGTAAATTTAGTAATGTGATATAATGTCATAGCTGCTGATCTGTGTTGATTGTTTAGTGTGGTCGGGGACGACCAACATTAAAGTGTTGGGGAATGTAATAGTGGGGAAGGGCGTAGCCTTCCCTTGGCACTGAGATAGTTAAAGGAAGTGTTCCTGAAGTCAGACCTCTCTGAACTGTTGGTAGACCAAGCTAAGGGGTTAGCTTTAGTGGTCCAGTCAGTAGAGTAGAGGGGGAACTTAGTGCCCTGATCAAGCCTTGAGTGATATAGAGCTTGTTCCTGGCATAATTCCTTGTGGGCTGCAGTACCTGTAAACAGCCACAAGATGCCACTGTCCTGGGTGCAGATGTCAGGTTGAGTCTGCTAGCAGTGTTACAGACAGTGATGAGTTAATGCTGTGTGATGACAGCTCACTGAGGGTGGGCACATTAGGAAAATCTCTGTTTAGTTTCCAGAATCAGGAAGTGATTCTTCAGTAAGAGATAGGACAGTGAATTGTACGGGCAGCTAATATATGTGGCTGCTAGGGTAGACGGGAGCTCCATACCCTCAGACAGTGGGATCACCAGTGTGAAAGTCTCCCTACGCAAGAGCAAGAGTCCTGTTAGCCGGCCAGAGAAACTCATCAAAGGTAGTGAGGACCCGGGGCACTTCTAGTCTGCAGGAAGCAGAGGAAGATAAATAGGACTCCAGGCTAAGAGAGGGGGAGAGATATCGGATCCAGATCACTGTTGGTATTTCAGAAGAGTCTCTTGGGCCAGAGATTAGAGTCACAGAGATGCTTCACTTAAAGAGGGAGCCAGGGCTGAAGGAGTTACCAGCACCTGTGAGAGAGATGATAACCTGTCGGGCCTTATTCATTATATCTGCCTGTAAATATTGTACATATTCCTCTTCCCCAAGTAAAGTTCAAGTTCTGGTTAAGAACCTTGTGTCCTCTGAATTTATTGCTGCCCTGGTCCCAGAAGAGAAATGCCTGGAGACAGCCGCGATCGGATGGTTTTGAGTAAGTGGAGAGCCCCACATACACAGTCACACATCAGAGGGAGGACACGTATGGTCTGTAGGGTGCCAGAGCGAGAGGGGGCTACAGCTCGCCCACGACTACCTCGCTGGGGCACCTTACAATAATGTGGGGTCTTTGCACAGTGTGGGTGCCATCATACAATGTGGGAGATAATGTGGGGTTTTTGCACAGTGTGGGGGCTTTCATACAGTGTGGGAGATAATGTGGGTTCTTTGTATAGTGTGGGGGCCATCATACAATGTGGGAGATAATGTGGGATTTTTGTATAATGTGGGGGCTATTATACAGTGTGGAAGATAATGTGGGATCTTTGCACAGTGTGGGGGCCATCATACAGTGTGGGAGATAATGTGGGGTCTTGGCACAGTGTGGGGGCCATCATACAGTGTGGGAGATAATGTGCGGTCTTTGTGCAGTGTGGGGGCCATCATACAGTGTGGGAGATAATGTGGGGTCTTTGCACAGTGTGGGCCCATCATACAGTGTGGGAGATAATGTGGGGTCTTTGTGCAGTATGGGGGCCATCATACAGTGTTGGAGACATCAGTTTGGAGGCTACTGAGGGGTCAGTATACTGTGTGTTGGGTACTATACAGTGAGGGGGCATTATACTGTGTATAGGAGAGCATCATACTGTGTGGAGGGGAGCTGTACAAGAGGGGAGACTCAAGACATTTTTTAATGTTAAGTGGGCAGTTATCGTTATAGGGGAAATCAGGTTATTATGACTGTCAAAGTGGCACACAGAGGGCATTATTACTTTCTAGGGGGCAAAATGTGGGCACTCTTTTCTAGGGCACTACTTGCACATGGCATTACTATATTCTAGAGGTTTGTTTAACCATCGTGGTGCACAGTAGGTGCAGTAATAGGGACACATACAGCAGCGGCTCAGTATTGGGGTATCAGCAGGATGAGGAGTTTGTGCAGGTTGGGAATAGATGGGGACTGGGCATGAAATGTAAGGAGTCAAATGTGTCTTTGTTGTGATCTCTGTAGACCTGAGACTGAGTCCTGGATGGAGAAGTTGTCGTTTCGGTCTGGGCCAGATGGAAAAGACGGGAAAAATGAACAATTTAATCAGAAAGAACGTCAGCTGTAAGTTACAATATATAACCGTGCTGTGATCTCTTATATGTTCTGCGGGACTGGCATCTATCAATATATGTTACCATATGGCGGTAGTATCAGTGCTGGTCTTTGTATAGAGATTATTTTTAGTAACAGCACCGTCATCTGCTGAGGTTTTCCTACATCCACTATCTGGGTGCGCCACCATAGCTGTAATCAGGGTTACCTGGTAAGGGGCCCACTCAGAAGTTTGGCCCCCCCTGAACCAAAACCCTAGCTACGCCTCTGGTACATAGATTGATAGACCACTGACAAGCACTTTAGGGAGAGTATACGCTTTGGCTGCCACCCTGCCCTCTTCCATACACCCCGACAATGGCGCAGCGATGGACTTGCTTAACCCCGCATCGACAGCAGCGCAGCTGCCATATGACCAGCTCACTTTCAACATCCCACTGACACCCACCAGCTGGCCACAAGTAGTACCCACAGGTCCCAGCGGGACACCTGCTAACATAGCACGACTCCCCATACCTCCTCACAGAGAGAGAGACACCAGGCGTACTCGCACCAGGCGAACTTGCCATAGTTCCTCTGAAGAAACGTTCACATCCTCGCACACAAGTCACCGGCGAAGGAAGCCGTCGTCGCACTCACGGAGGAGATCAGCATCCCACAAGAGGGGTCACAGGTCTCGGTCCTCGAGGTGGCGCTCACCATCCTCAGCATCAGAGAAGTCGAGCACATCGGCGAGCCCAGTCAGCCGGGCACATCGATCCCGTCCTCCGGGGGATAGAAGTGAAGATAGAGCTTCCAGCCTGCACGATTCATCGGCATCACGCAGGACTACAAGCAGAGGCACGCCACTCAACCCGAACGAGACTGGTGCCGGAGTTCCTCCACAAATCGGAGTCCCTCCTCCAGCCGCAGGAACAGGTGAGTGCGATATAACTAGAATGGGAAACAGTAACACTAACTTGATATCGACCCTTAAGGCCCTAATTGAACAATATCCGCTCCACCAGGTGCGGTAAATAATTATACGAAAGTGACAACAGCATTAGCCAGCGTACACAAGGATGCATTTTTTTGTGGGATTAGTCCATTAGGAGCACACATAGATGAGGAAAACAAAACTAAAATATTGAACAACGAGTACATCGACATATGGTCACTAGTATCTGGATAAGATGTCTGAATGGGCAAACACTTGGCAGATGAGGTTTAATGTAGATAAATGTAGAGTAATGCATGGAGTAATCCTATTGCTACATATACATTAAATGGGAGTATACTCGGGACTACAGAAGAGGAGAAAGATTTGGGTATTCTGGTTACGAGTAAGCTGAGCAACAGTACTCAATGTCAAGCAGCTGCCGCAAAAGCAAACAATATTTTAGGGTGTATAAAAAGAGAAATAAAATCTTGTGATCCCAACGTATTGTTACCCCTTTATAAATCACTGGTGAAGCCACATCTAGAATATGGAATCCATTTTTGGGCTCCACATTTTAAAATGATATCCAGAAGTTAGAGTCAGTTCAAAGGCAGGCAACTAGAATATTACAAGGGATGGAAGGCCTCTCATATGATGAGAGGTTGAAAAAGTTGAGCTTGTTTAGCTTAGAAAAACGACACCTCAGAGGAGATCTCATTTACATGTACATGTATGTACATGTATAAATATGTGTGTGGTCAGTACAAAGGTCTAGCCCATGACTTATTCCTTCCAAAGACTATACTAAGGACCAGGGGGCACTCATTATTGGTGGAAGAAAGGTAATTCCGGCACCTAAACAGGAAAGGGTTCTTTACAGTCAGAGCAGTCAGACTGTGGAATTCCCTACCACAAGAGGTAGTAATGGCAGATACTATAACAGCGTTCAAAAAAGGGCTGGTTGATTTCCTCGATACACATAACATTGTGGGCTACAGTTAAATTAGACAAAATGTTACACCTATAGTAGTACTTTTGATCCAGGGTTCTTGTACTGATCACCTTCCTCGGGGTCAAGAAGGAATTTTTCCATGTGATGCAAATTGGCTGAATGTATCGTGGGGTTTTTGCCTTCTTCTGGATCCACAGATTTAGGTATAGGGATTCTAGTAATACCATAACAGTAATACAAAAATAAAACTAATTAAAAAATTAAAAACTGGTTTATTTGTAATTGTAATAGTGCAGTAATGATAAAAATAAAAATGGTAATTCATTTGTGAGGCCTAGTTCCAGTAAGTTAGTGTAGTGTTGGTATGGGGAGTACCATTGGGGCAGAAAGGCTGAACTTGATGGACCTAGGTCTTTATTCAACCTACGTTACTATGTTACTATATATCCGCCGACCAGCATACGATCGACAAAGAGACAAAGGTAGCCGACAGACCATTCGAAAAACACAGGCAAAAGGTCGCAAAAACAATGAGTAACTGGCTACAAGCGTTCTCTGTGCTGAGTTGCAATTATGGGCCAAAAGCATCCGGAATGCTGATTGGAACTACATATACGAAGATACAGTGTATAACTCGTACAAAGCCCACGGCGGTTCAGCATGGTGGCGGGGGGGGGTAAAAACTACCGACGTCTGGTTACAACTAATGCTATCACAAAAACACAATCCCTTTCCAACAGCGGCTACTGGACAACCAGCAACAGCAGGCCAAAATTCAGTGGTCGTACGGAGACCAGGGGCCTGCTGGCAGTATAACGAGGGACATTGTCGTTTTTACGCCTTAAGCAGATACAAACATGAATGATCAGCCTGCGGAGGAGCCCACCCCGTGTCGAGATGTTCTCGTCCCGCAATCAAATTATCAATTAAACTCCCACAGTCAGAATCCAAGGACCCCGGTGAGCGTAACCGCAATGGGCCCTTGGCTAGACCAATATCCTAGAATAGACGCAGCAGGGCAGTTACATTTCGGTTTCACATATGTTTTTTTTTTCATCAAATTCAAACTCAATAAATCGCCCACCTTTGCAAATAATCAAAAATCAGCAAGAGAACACCCCGAAATACTTAGACAAAAAATAGAAAAAGAAGTAGCTCTAGGCAGAATTGCGGGCCCCGTCCCCAAACCACCATTCAGTAACCTAACAGTTTCCTGTTGGGGATAATCCCCAAAAAAGAGCCAGGTTCATTCCGCCTTATCCATCATCTGTCTTACCCGAAAGGGGAGTCGGTGAACGACAGTATTTCGGCGTAAGACGCCTCGGTCTCTTACGCGTCCTTCGACAGAGCAGTAATGTTAGTATGCAATGCGTGGCCGGGAGCGCTGCTCATTAAATCCGACATAGAATCCGCCTTGCGCCTACTATCAATATACCCAGATTGCTACCATCTGTTGGGATGCCAAGTGGACAATCACTACTTCCTGGAATGGGTGCTGAGGTACGAAACCGGCAATAGGTCCGTCACACATTACCTAGACGACTTCCTATTCTTCGGACCCAAAAACTCAAACCAATGCCAATCACTACTGAACAAATTCACAAACATCTCGCGACAGTTCAGAGTCCGACTCTGCCAAACAAAAACCGTAGGCCACACAGCAAAGTTATCATTTTTGGGCATCGAAATTGACACCACGGCAAAGTTGTTCCGCCTCCCAATGGAAAAAATACAAAAAACAATACAACTGATCGAGGGATTTTGTGCCGTATGGAAAGTAACGTCACAGCAGATGCAAGTGTTACTAGGGCTCCTCGTGTTTGCAAGCCGGGTGATGCCAGTCGGAAGGTTTTTTTTCTCGTCGCTTATCGCTCGCTACAAAAGGGGCATCAAAGCCATGTCATAGAATCAGAATTAACAGGCAGTTACAGGCGGACTTAGAGGTGTGGAAAACCTTCTTACAAGCATTCAACGGTTACACTTTATTAATGTCAGAAGAACAGTCCAACATTGAATTAAAACTGCTCACAGCAGTCGCTGAATCAGGCGGTTTTGCAGTAATATTAGATAACCAATGGTGCACGGGCCTGTGGCCTCCTTATTGGTCAGAAAAAGGACTGACAAAAAAACAGACACTCCTGGAACTCTTCCCGATAGTGGCAGCTATAGAACTATGGGGCACGCAGCTGGCGAACAAAAATATACGCTTCATAACAATAAAACACCAGCCTAGCACACTGCATAAATAAGATGGCTTTGTCGTCTCTCGCGGTGCTAGGCCTACTACGCCTGCAAGCACTCCTGTGCCTAACATTTCATTTCCAACTACTGAATTGGGGAGACGTGACAAAAAGATTCATCATCAGACAATCCTTCAAAGGGAGGAAAAGGGCTCAGCCAAGTAAGGAGTGTAGACGTCCCATGTCACTAAAACTGCTTTCCCACATCATAACCCTAGCACCATTAACATGCCACTCACAATTTGAAGCGACACCACTGTCTACCGCATTTACTATCGCCTTCTTCGGGGCGATGCGTATAGGCGCATTAGTCCCTAGATCCAAAAATAGCGCCAGAGGAGGCTTACTACACCAGAACGTAGTCATAGCCAATAATACAATACGCCTACGCAAATCCAAAATGGACCCAGCTGGCAGGGGCACTTGGGTGCTTGTACAATTCACAAACGGGACACTATGTCCGCTTAAGATACGCAAGACATATATAGCCATCAGACCACAAAGTAATTTCTTACTATCACACATCAACGGATCCCCATTAATAAGATACCAGTTCCTAACCATATTTAATAAATGCCTAACATCAGCAGGAAATCACCCCACAGAAGCAGCAAGAGCAGGATTGTCAGAAACGAAAGTGCAGAGGATAGGTAGATGGCAATCCGCATGTTTCATCAGATACATAAGACCGGACCTGTTATCCTAACATGGTTTGTTTTCTTCCAGGTGACACTAAGCCAACAATTTGGCTGATATGCCACTCATACATATATTGGACAGAAAAAAAGGCAAAAGTCCACCCAGGCGGCAGGAATTTGATTTGGGGTTTCAGGATACCCATCTCACCTGGAGAGGCATTAGAGGCCTGCAATGGCCACAGATACTACTAGAGGTGATCGAGATAGGGAGAGAGGCAAAAGGTCCGGTCATCTTAGTTATACACGCCGGGGACAACGACCTCGGTCCTCACAAGAGTGCAGAATTAATGGCAATGATAAAACTAAACACTGAGCGCTTCAGAGTATTTTTCCCAAAATTCATAATAGTGTGGTCGGAGATTGTGCAGAGAGCGGAATGGCGAGGTGCTCGAAACATCGCGGCCATTGAATGGACAAGGCAGATAATAAACGCACCGATGGCGAAATTTATAAGAGACAGAGGCGGTGTAGTGATACGACACCGACATATGGAAGGAGATAAAACAGGCCTCATACGGCCCGATGGTTCACTTAACTGATATTGGTTTGGATATATTCTTGTCAGGACTCCAGGACGGAGTTGAGCAAGCATTAAGAGTGATGGGTGGGGGTCGCAGTCCTGCCTACAGGTATGCAGGATCCTCTGTAGCCAAAAAATAATGAAAGGACATGTTGGAGACTTCTGCTTGTTGGCCCACTTGTTGTGGAGACACAAGGCATGCTGCAATGAGCTGATTTTTGGAAAAATGAAATGAAATGCCTTTGTAATGAAATTAATATAAAGAGTTAATAAAGCTGTGACCGATCCTCACCCATCCAGTTGTACATGTTAGTTACATTATTGTATTGGCAAGGAAAGGGGAGTGGTAGGGGGGCCGAGCGTCGGGGTTTGGTTGGGGTCCCCACAGTCTGGTAGGCTCTGCACTAAATAAGGAAAGAGCCTCTGACTGTGGTGGCCCCTCCCCGGGCCATGGCGATTGGTGATACCCCTTCACTGTCCCCCAACTGACCAGTGATCCTGAAGTCCCTAAAGGGACCAATGAAGCGGAAGGGACGGCTGCCACAAGCCGTCCCATGGATATATAAATACAGGATGTCCCACCCCTCCTTCCTTTTCCCTGGTGGTCTTGGAGTCAAACGTCCCACCCTCCCTTGTGAGAACACGGAAAAAAACAATTAGAGACTTTACAAGTCACAGCGGCCCGAAAAATAAAGAAAGGACATGTTGGAGACTTCTGCTTGTTGGCCAACTTGCCGGTGTGGAGACATAAGGCATGCTGCAACAAGCTGATTTTCAGAAAAATGAAATTAAATGCCTTTATAACGAAATCAATATAAAGAGTTAATAAAGCTGTGACCGATCTTCACCCATCCAGTTGTACGTGTTACATTATTGTATTGGCAAGGAAAGGGGGATGGTAGGGGGGCCGAGCGTCGGGGTTTGGATGGGGGTCCCCACAGTCTGTGTCCTCTCCTTCCTCCCCTAATTAATTACCAGTCCTTGTCCTGTGTCCTCTCTCCCCTCCTATCATTCATTACCAGTCCCTGTCTTGTTTCCCTTTTCACTCACCCCCAATTCATTACCAGTCACTGTCCTGTGTCCTCTCTGCCTCCCCTTCCATTAATTCCCAGTCCTTATCTTGTGTCCTCTCTAGGGTTGAGCGAGTATGTTCTGTCCGAGTATGCTCGGGCCCGAGCTCCGAGTATTTACAGCTGCTCGGTGATATGGTTGAATCGCTCCCGTGTGCATGATTTGCAACTGTTTGATAGCTTTATTACATGTGAGGAATGGCGAAAGGGTTTGTGGCGCCCCTGAGGGTTCGGTCGCCACAGAGGTACTGCACCTCACCCAGAGGTGTGGGGTCTCCCTTCTCTCAGGTATGGAGGGAGTGCTGCACGGAACCCCAACACCTACATCCAACACTACACTACCCCAGGCCAGCAGGAGGGGCAAGACGCAATGTAGTTTCCTGCTGAGCCCTGACCCTGGCTGGGGTGGGGGGAACCCAAAGTTAGGGGGAACTAGTAGTGGGTATGGGTGGAGGAAGTAGTTTATGGGAACACTCATACAGTAGATATATAAAAGGTAGACATCTTAAAAGGAGCGGTAGTTGGTGGTTGAGTAGGGACAGTTCAGAGGAACAGTCTGGGAGCAGAGTCTCTGTAGGAGCTCTGCTCCACTACAAGGGCCCAGGACTGAGGCCCAGGAGGGGAGCAGGGAGTAAGCTCCGTTCTGCAGAAGGGATCCTAGGGGAGTACGGCGAGTGCAGGCGGCACCCGTACACCCCGAACCTGCCAAGTGTCGGGAGGATCTAGGCTGCAAGAAGGGGACCAGCCTCTGGCCCAGTCGTGCAGCTTCAGGCCTCGGCTGGAAAAAACGGAGGCTTCTGACTTCTACAGCCAGAAGCCAAACCCCCCCACTTCAATCCAAGTAAGGTCAAGCAGGTCTGCGCAACTCCGACAGACAGGGGGGACCTAGCAGCACCCAAACAGGATTCACAGTGGGAAGCGCAGGGCAGGAGGGCGTAAGACCCAGCGTGAAGTCGGTCTAGAGAGGCACATAAGAAAGTGCGGTTCTGCCAGGTACACCCGAGCTGCCTGAGGAAGGACTGAACCCCTGCCCGGTGAACGCAGTGCGACGCGGGAGGCTTGCACCAGTACAGTGCACCTGTGGACTGTCTAAGAACTGTGAGTAAATCTTGGATGACTGCACTGAGCTGCCTCCGTTCCTTTCTTTTGCCGGTGCCATTTCCCTCCCTGCACTACAACGCCCAGCGCACCTCCATTTATCTACACTGCCCTGAGGCCTGCTCCACCTGTGGGGAGCCGTTCCATCTCAAGCTGCCCTAACATCTGCCTTAGAGGACTGTCGCAGCGCTGGTAATCCTCACCAGACACCACAGGTGGCGCCACGACAAAATCCCCTATAAATATCCCCTTTTGCACTGACCGCCCTGGGTCACGGACCAGGCCAGCCACCGTGATCTCCCCCGAAAGCAGCCATAAGGCCCGGCTGCCGAGTACCCCACGGCCCTGGGGGCGAGTCAGGTTAATAGAACATACTCGCTCAACACTTGTCCTCTCTCCTTCTCCACCCAACCCCATTACTCACCATCCCTTGTCCTGTGTCTTTTTCCCAAATGTGTACAGAAAAAAAAAACAATCACTTACATCTTCAAACGTTCCCCCAGGGGAAGGGGAATAACAATTACACATATGAATCTCTTATTTGCCCTGATTACTGTGAAAAAAGATCTCCCCTTCAGATGGCATTCAAGAAAGAGGAAGACCATACAAAATGTTATAAAAGTGACTATTTCACTGAAAAGAAAAACATAAACCTAAATCCCAAATCCTGCGTTGAAAATGTTTACTTTTTAGTCCTTTTGTAATGTTTTTTGTGTGAAATGTGCTGGTGTTAAATTTAATGATCGCAATGATCTCACATTCTAGGTCTCATCTGCACCATGTAGCCCGCATTATTACTAGCCAGATCTCAAAACATCTTCTTTATGGATCGGAAATCACATTTCCAATGCATTCCTATGAGAACCTCCATGTGGAGTGGATCTCATAGGCTTGTATTCAGACAACATCTTCCATGAGCTCGGCTTAGTGATAACTTGTCCCACTGTAGTCAGACTCAGTTGTAAGGCTACTGCTGTAGACAGTTGTGTTACAGCCAGATATAGGACAGTGAGAAGATGAGTGGAGATATGGCTATGCTCCTGAGACACACAGAATATTTCTTTATATATTTTTCAGTTTTATTTATAGAACTTTTTAGAAAAAATAAGATTAAAGTATTAGGGAAGATTAAGGTGTACTCCGGGGAGATGAAAATGTATTTTAATACACATTCTGGCTAAAACTATAAAGTCAGTGCTACTGATCGATTTTAACTATTGAGTTGCACCTGCAGTCCACCCAATTGTATACAAGTCAATGTATTTATTTTTGCTGCAACTGTAACTAAAGAGTTAAAATCAATCAGTAACACTACAAAAAGTGGTAGTGTAGAGCAGAGGCTCATATCCACCTGTTCTTATATGCCACTTCATGAGCTTTTAATACTACTCACTGTGACCTCACGACACAGCTGCTGTTCCCGTGTTTCCCCTCCTTTCTGGGAGACTACGTCAAAGACCATTGGACGCGGCTTGCTTCTTACTCCTTAAGCAAACCAGCCACCAGAACAACCCTATCCACTGCAATCACAGATGCAAGGGCATAGCTTTCATCTTGCTCCTTATGCAAGCCAAGCCCTGATCAAGGCTTATCATAGGCTTTGTGCCGGTTGATGCCCCTCCTGCCAATATGACTATCTTTGAGTAATTCAATATTTTTTTTTATTACAACCATATCAGAGTATGGGTTATCATGGCCATGAGTAAAACAACACACTTATTAATTGGCGTCATTTTGTATTAGAACAGCATATTTAGTGATTGTGGACATTTTGGAGTAGCACAATACTTGTCTACTGATCACGGCCATTTTGGAGCAGCACTAGATATGCTTATTGGTTTTGTAAAAAAAACAATATATGCTTGATAATTGTAGCCATTTTGAAGTAGAACAAAATATACTTGATAATTGCTGCCATTTTATTGTAGTATGACATACTCAGTACTTGTGGGCATTTTGGGGTCGTATAATCTATGCCAATTTAGTGACAATGGCCGTATTGGAGTAGCATGACATTTATTAAGTAAGTGCAGCCATTCTGTAGAACTATGTGTATTTAATATTTATTTTTAGTTCGCTAACTGTGGCCATTTGGAATGGAGCTAGATGATTCACATGCAACAGAAGGAATGTTATATCATCAATATGCCTCCGACACATGTGCACTTTGGTATTTCTGAATGCTGAGTCCATCTTTGTCCACCATTATACAGATCAAGTAATTTATCCAGCTAACTTTGTACAACTGTCTCGTATATAAGGCCTAGTCACTGAATCTTACCCCTGAGGAAGCGACATTCTGTGGCGATACATGTGGGATCCTCATTCCCTTATGATACCATTTCTATGAGCCAATTCTCCCAGGTAACTATGTACATGGCTCTTAATTGCACAGTGTTACTGCTGACCTCTTTTATATTCTTTTGATACTGCATTATTTATGTATTATTATCTATATTTGTGTATAGCATCTTTATAATTATTGAATACTACTTGGCATCACTTTAGGGGGAGTGTGTGTATTTATATCTGTTTCAGATATAACCTCTATCGGGTATCATATTGGTCATTTGAATTGTACCCCAGTGCCAGATTTTGGCTAAAATACTGGTTGCGGCACAGCGTACACTTTTTTAAATGCTTTTTTTGTCATTGTTTTCTAGGCTTTTGTGTTTGCTACATAAGAAAGATTCATATTTTTAAAATGTAGGGCGTGCAACTGATCTTTTATTGCAGCCTATCCTCCTGTTTGACTTGTATATGTTTTGCAAGTATTTTAGTTATCAATATATTGGTGGTGTCCACTCCATCTGGTTGTTCGAATTGTGATTGTGACATTTGAATAACAAATTTTAAAAAGCATTATAGGGGTATTTCCATCATATCCATTTATGGATGCCATAACTCAACCTCATTTTTGTTGATGAGAAGTGCTGCCTCTGTGATTAGTTAAATCAGGGGTCATAGTTCTATTCTTTCAATAGATAAGGGTACAGATGTGGACAAAAAATAGCCCAGGCTTTCAGACGGTAAATCAGATGACCTAGGCAGTATGGTGGCTCAGTGGTTAGCCTTGCAGCTCTGGGGTCCTGGGTTCAAATACACCCAAGGACAAAATCTGCAAGGAGTTTTTATATTACCCCCATGACTGCGTGGGTTTCCTCTGGGTACTCTAGTTTCCTCCCACACTCCAAAGACATATTGATAGGGAATTTAGATTGTGAGTCTGAATGAGGACAGTGATGATGAGCTCTGTAAAACGCTGTGGAATTAATGGTGATATACAGCAGGTGAAAAAGGTATTGAACACGTCACCAATTTTCTAAAGGAGCTCTTGACATGAAATTCTTGACAGATGTCGGTAACAACCAATCCAGTCCACACAAGCAAAGAAATCAAATCATAGATGTCCATCCAGAAAATTGGTGATGTCTTCAATACTTATTTCACCCACTGTGCTGCAGTTTCTCTTCTTCCTTCAATGTGCAAATGTTCAGATAACACTAGATCTAGCTTCAGTTAAACCACACAGGTACAATCCATTTTTCTCCTGACATAAATGAAATATACTCCTCTCATGGTGGTTCCAAGGACGCTGATATATTGAAGATGACTTCGTAA
This sequence comes from Phyllobates terribilis, assembly GCF_046119375.1. NCBI lineage: Eukaryota > Metazoa > Chordata > Amphibia > Anura > Dendrobatidae > Phyllobates > Phyllobates terribilis. The sequence continues at coordinate 250,455,390 of NW_027362761.1, forward strand.
ATCAAAGCATGACTGAGGCTGAAACAAAAGCTGAGATGATTTGTAATGGAGCAAAACAGTAAAAAAATAAGTTTGGGAAAGTCATTATGAAAGAAATGCAGATACTAAAAAGGGAATAAGAACTAATCAGTGAATGTAGAAGCTATGTGTTTTTCTGCTGCGGCGTTCTGTTTTTGTTAAGTTATTTGTGCCAGTGGACATGATGTGCATGTAGCCTGCCAGTAGCTGGTTCTCTGTCTCTCTCCTTTCCGTTGGTGGAAAGTCCAATTACCCCAAATCATGTGCTGGTTAGTGAAGGAAATGACAGTCTCTGGAGAGGAAGGGAGGTGAAGGGCAGGGCAGAGGGGTAACTGAGCAGCTGTTTACGCTCCTCTACCTCGTGGGCTCCGGCTTCCCTTTCCAACGTTTTATACAATCACAACCAGCGAGAAATTCCCAACAATTTGTATTAACATCTTCACTTCCTGAGTGTCAGCTTTTCGAGTCCAAGAATAATGGAAAATATGAAACAAATAATTTGGTCATCAAATCATAATCCATAAAGACACATTTATCAAAACAATCAATATCAGAAAATAATTTATTATGATTGACAATTTTGTATTTACGCAGTAAAGGGGTTAATCATACTGCATACCAATGTCTGAGAGTTGTCTCTCTTCACGGGAGCCAGTTCCCTAACAGCACACTCCCTTCCATTAGAGGATTGTCACCTCATCACTCACTGAGGAATGTGTATGGGATTCCCACATCCTTCACTCCATCCTTGTGCCAGTAGGTAGCATTGCTCTCCAGACAGTAAGGCTGCCAACATAACCACTCTACTAGGTACGAACTGAGGACGATAAATAATGTAAGACTTCTGCCTTGTTTTGTGTGTGGGCTACAAACGGGTGATTATCAGATCAGATTCAAATCAATGATCAAATGATTTTGTGACAGAACAGAATGTTATACATTTTGAATAAGGCCGAGTTTACACTGTACATATGGATTTCTGGTTTTCAATACCATCATATGAACGGAAAACAGAAAATTACGTAGTGCCAAATCCATCTCTTAATGGGTACAGATGGTGACTGATGGACTCTATTGACTTATAATGGGTCTGTTGGGTTCTGTCAAGGTGTCTGTCATTCTGACGGAAAGAACAGCACTGTATGCAGCACTATTTTCACCCTCAAATGTGATGGAATTTGCAGTGGAGCTTTATATGCAGAAATGACTGTATCCTAATTCTGTTCTTTTGTTTTCAGTCTCTATCTTCTAAAAGGGCTTTACATGGGGGTAAAGGGACTTTACTTTGCATCCCATTATTCTGTATGTATAAATATTTAAACCTAGCAAACATTGCACATTTATATATTTTAATAAAGGTTTCGTCGCCTTTTGATTTGTTCAGAGTCCCAATTACAGTCATAGCCGAAAGTGTTACCACTCTTGAAATTGTTACAGAAAATAAAGTATTTCACCAAGAAAATTATTGCATTTACACATGTTTTGCTATGCACATGTTTATTTCCTTTGTGTCTATTGGAACAACACAAAAAAAAAAAACTGAGAAAAAAGGCAAATTGGACAGGCATAATTTCACACAAAACCTCAAAAATAGGCTGGACAAAATTGTTGGCACTCTCAACTTAATGTTTGATTGCACACCCTTTGGAATAAATAACTACAATCAATCACTTCCTATAACCATCAACAAGCTTCTTGCACCTCTCAACTGGAATTTTGCACCACTCTTCTTTTGCAAACTGCTCCAGGTCTCTCATATTTGAAGAGTCCCTTCTCCTAACAGAATTTTAAGATCTCTACACAGGTGTTCAATGTAATTTAGACTCATTGCTGGCCACTTCAGAACTCTACAGCGCTATGTTTCCATCCATTTCTGATTGTTTCTTGAAATATGTTTTGGGTTATGGTTCTGCTGTAAGACCCATGACATTGCGACCTGGAATCCTTTCGTAATCTCCAGATTTCATGATGCCTTGCACACAGCCAAGTCAACCAGTGCCAGAGGAAGCAAAACAACCCCAAAACATCTTTGAACCTCCACCATATTTGACTGTAGGTACTGTGTTCTTTTCTTTGTAGGCCTCATTCCATTTTTGATAAACAGTGGAATGATGTGCTTTACCAAAAAGTTCTATCTTGGTCTCATATGTCCACAATATGCTTTCCCAGAAGGATTTTGGCTTACTCACATACATTTTAACAAACTGCAGTCTAGCTTTTCTATGTATCTGCATCAGCAGTGGGGTTCTCCTGAGTCTAGTGCCATAGCATTTCATTTAATTCAAATGTCAACGGATAGTTCGCACTGACACTGATACATCCTGTGCTTGAATTTCTTTGGAAGTTGATTGGGGCTGCTTAGCCACCATCTGTACTATCCTACGTTGCAACCTTTCATCAATTATTTTCTCCCACTCACGTCCTGGGAGATTAGCTACATTGCAATGGGACGTAAATTTCTTAATTATGCTGCACACCATGGACAACAAAGGAACATGTTTAAGCCGTCTGAGCTCCGCCTCAGCTGATGTGACCCGATCCGGATCATCATATAACAACTAGTGTTGAGCCACCCCCGTAGTGTTCGAGTTCGGTTCGGTTCGTCGAACACCCGTGTGTTCGCCGAACTGTTCGTCGAACTGTTCGTCGAACACCTTCGAACACCGTTAAAACCAATGGCAGGCAAACAAAAACACATAGAAACACATAGAAAACACCTTCAAAGGTGTCCAAAAGCTGACAAATTGCTCAGAAGACACAACTAACACATGGAAAAGTGACAAGTACATATAGTCATGCGAAAAGAAAAGAGGTGGAGGAGTAAAAGGAGGGGGAGACACAGATATAGGCATGTCATGCCCTTCTAAAATCCAAAAAGTGAGAAGCCGAGACGGCCAGTCCGCTCCTGCCCGTGCCACCTCCGTGTCGCCGGGTTTGTGCCAGAGCCGCGGTGAACCCTGACGGCCAGCCCCCCTCTCCCAATACTGGTGCCTGTCCGCTGGTGGGTCGAGAGAGCCCCCCTGTGGTGGAGGCAGCTCTAAGCTTTTTAATTTAAATTGTCCCTCTAATTTGAATGAATACACTTTAAATCCATTTACAAGGATCTATTGGAGGGCAAGTCTCATGCCAGCAGCCGCGTAATTCCAGCTCCAGTAGCGTCCACTAAAGCTGCTGCAGTTAAAAAGCTTTTATAAGGATCGAGCTCGGCTGTCCACCGCAAGGCATCCTAGTGCCAGTCCCAGCCCCTATGCCTTGGGGTGCCTCCTGATGCTCTTCACTAAGTATCCCGTGGTCCCGAAGCATTTCCTTTGAAAAAATGAAGTGTCCAAACTACAGGTGGTGTAGCTTGCTTAACAGCCGGGATAATCCGCTGACTAGCAGACACTGCTACTAGGCACAAAGTATTTCCTGGGCTAGATGCAGTTAAAAATTTGTAAGTAGATACTCTCGTTGGATGCTGAGAAAGCATTCCATAGAGTCTCCTGGCACGCCATATATGATTCTCTTAAAAAGCTTGGGGTAGGGGTCTAGGGGACCCTTTTATAGCCAAAATCACGGCCCTGTATCACAATACGTCACCTAGGCTGAAGATAAATGGAACTGTAGCACCGAGGGCTCGGTTGCTACAGACGTATTGCACCTCACCCAGAGGTGTGATATCTCACTCTCAGATAACGATGGAGTGTGGATCAGGACCCGACACCTGCATGCATTACACCACATTGCCGTGGGGCAGGGCGACCAATATGCCCCTGAGATGGGCACGACAGTCCCTGTCCCTGGCTGGAGTGGGGGGAGGGAACACTGAGGAAGGGGAACCCTGCAGTGCAGGAGCAGGGAGGAAGCAGTTCCTGGGTGCATTGAGAAGGGAGTATAAAAGGTGGGCACCATCTTAGTTCAGTGCAGAGAAGTCTGAGCAGAAGTGGCAGGGAGCAGGGGCTCTGCATGAGCTCTGCTCCGGAGGCGGGCCTAGTAACAGAGGCCCAGGCCTGCAAGAGGGAGAAGGAAGGAAGAGGAGCGGAGAAGGCTCCAGGAACGAGGAATGAAGGGATCCCAGGGGTGCGGACGGGCGAGTCGCCACCGCACGCCCGAATCCACCTGCGTGGAGGGGTCAGGCCAAAGGGGGAGACCGGTCCCCGAACTAGTGGAGGCAGGAAACGACCCTCAGCTAGAAACCGGAGGCTCTGACATTTTATGTGGCGCAGCCCCTTGCTCCACCCGCTAGGAAGGCACCACATAGGGTCAGGGAAACTGGCGCCAAGTTTACCAAGAGGAGGCCCGAGGCAGCCGGACAGAAGTGTTGGTAAGAAAGGCCAGACAAAAGACACACAAAGGGGGTCCTGTGAAGCGCTCCAAAGTTATCTGGGAGTTGTCTGAGCCCCTCACCTGGTGAGCACAGTACGACGTGGGCAGCCGTTACCTGCAGACGTGGTCTGGATAATAAGAACTGTGAGTAAAGGCCCTGAACTGCATCACTGACTCCGTGTCGTTACTGCTGCTGCCCTGCACCATCACCCCCATCCTCCGCATACACTGCCCTGAGGCTATACTCCTCCCGTGGGGAGTTATGCTACGCTCTGCTGCACCCACAACACCAGCCTTAGCGGTCTGCCCTGTAGCGGCGGTTCACTCTGACCGCAATCCACGGGTGGCGTAGTCGGACATTTAAACATCAAAACCACATAAATAGTTCCGCCACTGGTTTGACCACCCTGAGCCACGGAACCGGATCGCCGCCACGAAGACTACAACCACCAGCATCCACCAAAAAGGGTCCGGCTCCGGGTGTCCCAAGGCCCAGGGGGTGCGTCAGAACATTTTCATCACCTTTCACAATCACCAATGGGACAAGGCAGGGATGTCCTCTGTCCCCTCTCTTATACATCCTAGTGACGGAGCACCTGCTCTCATCAATTCGCCATAACCCCAATATTAGGTGGATTGAGGTGGGAGGCACCGAGTACAAGTGCTCTCTATTTGCTGATGATGTCCTAGTATATATCACTCAATCACATATATCCATCCCTGCTGTTATGGCTGAAATAGATCACTTTGTTACATGGTAAAATTTTAAAATCAATGCAGCGAAGTCTGAGGCCCTCGATGTCTCCCTCCCTAAATCCATATAGGATTCCATCCAGTCCAACTTTCCCTTTGCCTGGCCCTCACAGGGTATCAAATACTTAGGAATTCCTATTCATAGAGACCTCTCCCATCTATGTTATCTTAATTTTGGGCCCTTTATTGAACAATTCCATACAGACCACGGTTGGCAAGTTGGAACTGTGAGATTCACTACGTGCACCACTGGTATTTTGTGAAAAAGCACATGTAAGATTCTGCAACAGTCTCTGCTGATACTCCTGCATGCGTGCATCCCTTTCTATGGCAGGAATAATTTCTGCAAATTTACTTTTGTACCGGGGATCTAACAGTGTGGCAACCCAGTAGTCAGGATTATTTCTAATTCTCACAATTCGAGGGTCATGTTGCAGGTAGTGCAGCAAGAAGGCACTCATGTGTGTTGCGCATCCAGGAGCACCAAGTCCCTGTTGTGTTGGTGGCGAGGTAACAATCATGCTTCCTTCCTCTGTCCTCTCCCCCCAACCTCGCACAACAGAAATGTGATCAAGGTCTCCCTCATCTGATGAGTCTTCCATCAGTTCGTCCTCCACTTCTTCCTGGGCTCCTGCACCTTCCTCACTAGTTTGGCTGCTACCATGCGCCCTGGTAAAATCATCTCCCCCACCCTCACATGCCTGCTGCCCTGGTGCTGCCGACCGTCTGGACCTTGCAGATGTTAGCCCTTCCGCATACAACTCCTCCTCCTCTACTTCCTCCACCTCCTCTTGTGCCACCACCTGACTCCGAATTCTGTTTAACATGTGCTCCAGCATGTAAATCACCGGAATAGTCATGCTGATAATGGCATCGTCAGCACTAAACATCTTCGTCGCCATTTCAAAACTGTGCAGAAGGGTGCATAGGTCCCTGATCTGAGACCACTCCTCCAGCGTGATTTGCCCCACCTCTGAATCTCGTTGGCCCAGGCTATACGTCAGAACGTATTGCACCAGGGCTTGTCGGTGCTGCCACAGTCGCTGCAACATGTGCAGAGTTGAATTCCACCGGGTAGGCACATCGCATTTTAGCCGGTGAAGTGGCAGGCCCAACGACTTCTGTAGAGATGTAAGTCGCTGAGCTGCGGGATGCGAACGGCGGAAGTGAGCACACAGCGACCGTGCCCTCTGCAGAAGGCCATCTAGTCTGGGATAGTGGGCTAAAAATTGCTGGACAACCAGGTTCAACACGTGAGCCATACAAGGCACGTGTGTGATATTGCCCCGGCGAAGGGCCGCACCCAGGTTTGCAGCATTGTCGCACACGGCCTTCCCTGGTTTCAGGTCCAGTGGAGACAACCATTCATGAAATTGGTTCTCCAGAGCTGACCACAACTCCTCAGCTGTGTGACTCACATTTCCCAGACATTTCAATGTAAAAACCGCCTGATGACGTTGAGCCCTACTGCCAGCATAGTAAGGAGGTGTGCAGGATCCCTTCTGCGCAGTTAGAAAGCTTGTGGCATGACCAGACAGGCTTTGGGTGCAGGTGGAAGACCGAGAGGAGGTTGAGGAGGCAGAAGCAGTGGAGGAAAAATGACATAAAGAGGATTGACGCACAACTCGTGGGGACGGCAAGACTTGGACAGCAGCCCCTTGTCCTGCTGTCACCATAGTTACCCAGTGCCCAGTCAGCGACATGTAACGCCCCTGTCCATGCCTACTCGTCCAAGTGTCTGTGGTGAAATGCACCCTGTCACACACAGAGTTTCTCAAAGAAGCGGTGATGTTGTGTGCGACATGCTGGTGGAGCGCAGGCACACCTTTCTTTGAGAAGTAGTGCCGACTGGGCATCTGGTACTGGGGCACTGCGACGGACATAAGGTCTCGAAAATCCTCTGTGTCCACCAGGCGGAAAGGCAGCATTTCTGTAGCCAAGAGCTTGCAGATGGTGAAATTCAACCTCTTAGCTTTCTCATGGCTAGGAGGAAATGGTCTTTTACTTGTCCACATCTGATGGACCGAGGGCTGGCTATTGTGCTTAGACGGGGTTGATAAGGGTGTCCCCGGCAAACTGCCGGTCTGTGAGGAAGATGCAGGCGGACATGTTAGGTTGCCTTGATCCAAAGGTGGTGCTATCGATGTCGGACAGCGCTCAACACCAGCTGGTGTTACCACCTCCAAAGAAAATGATGACCTGCCAATCACGCTGGCTGTTGCGGGTAAAGAGGTGGCAGGTCTGCGCCCCAAAACAGGTGTGACTGCTGTCCCCCCAGTCACAGAGGATGAAGAGGCCGCGGATGCACAAGATATGGCAGACGGTGGTTGGCCCGGCCGGCTAGACCGCATTGTAGCACACTGAGCTTCCCACTGCAACTTATGCTTCATGTCCATGTGCCGGTTCATGCATGAAGTACTCAAACTATGTATTTTTTGGCCTCTACTTAGCTTTTGCTGACAAATGTTACAGATAACACGAGTTGGGTCATCTTTATCGATCTGAAAAAATGCCCAGGCTATGCAAGGCTTAGCACCCATGCGACCTGAAGAGCCACCACGACTTGTGGTGAGAGGCAGAGTTGTGTTTGAGGATGCAGTTGTTGACGTGCTTCCAGTACTACGTCTCTGTCCAGGAAGGCGCAACCTGACCTCGTCGTCACTAGCATCTTCCTCCACCTCCTCTGCTGACCTCATCTCTTGGCTGACTGTGGGTTGACAGTAAGTGGGATCTCCGACCTCATCATCATCACCCTGTGCGTTATCACACCCGTCGTCCTCAGAGCCAACCTGTTCCTGCCCTGACAAAAAACTAAAGTTGTCGCTCCAATCAGGTATTTGAGTCTTATCATCGTCTTCCTCATTGTCTCCACCAACAGGAGTTACAGTTTGGGAATGAGGGTCTACATTATGGTCAGAACCTTCTGCGTCTGGTCCTGGATCCGACTCATAAAGATTCTGGGCATCAGTGCAGATCATTTCCTCGTCTGGATTCACAGAAGCGCTGGAGTCGACCTCTGATTCCCAGGCTATAGTATGAGTAAACAGCTCTGCAGACTCAACCATCTGTTCTACCTCATACTCAGACGGGCAGCTGGAGATTTGGGAGCTGTGAGGAAGCAAGTGCGATTTGGGTGACACCTTTGAGGACTGGAGTATTTGTGATGTTGAAGTTGATGTGGAGGAGAGCCCACTTAAAGGAGCACTTGATATCCGTTGAAGCACCTGCTGTTTTTGTGCCTCATCTGGAATTTGTAGCGATTGGCGTGGCCGTAAGAAAGGGATCTTATCACATTGTCCGCTAAAAGAAGTAGACATTTTAGTTTGGCTGGAAGATGGTCTTTCTTCTGCACCTACCCCACGGACACAACCTTTTTTCCCCTTCCCAACACGCCTATTCCCCTTTCCACCAGCAGCAGGCCTTTTTCCACTCATTTTGGTGGTTAGCTAATTCACAACTCTGGAGTTGTTTGCATAAAAAAACAATGGATGGTAACGGAGCAGAGCTGAGTGGCCAAACTGTGGTATTAGGCCAAAACTATTGGCTGGGTTAGATGCAGAAAAAAATTATTTTTAATTTGCAACCTGATGGAGGTCAGTATAGATGGACTAATAGACCAAGTCCCACACACCGCTAGAAGCCCAAATATTTTTTCAGAGCTAGATGCAGAAAATTTTTTTATTCAATTTGCAACCTGATGGAGGTCAGTATAGATGGACTAATAGACCAAGTCCCACACACTGCTAGAAGCCCAAATATTTTTTCAGAGCTAGATGCAGAAAAAAATTATTTTTAATTTGCAACCTGATGGAGGTCAGTATAGATGGACTAATAGACCAAGTCCCACACACCGCTAGAAGCCCAAATATTTTTTCAGAGCTAGATGCAGAAAAAAATTATTTTTAATTTGCAACCTGATGGAGGTCAGTATAGATGGACTAATAGACCAAGTCCCACACACCGCTAGAAGCCCAAATATTTTTTCAGAGCTAGATGCAGAAAAAAATTATATTCAATTTGCAACCTGCTGGAGGTCAGTATAGAAGGACTAATAGAACAAGTCCCACACACTGCTAGAAGCCCAAATATTTTTTCAGAGCTAAATGAAGAAAAAAATTATTTTTAATTTGCAACCTGATGGAGGTCAGTATAGATGGACTAATAGACCAAGTCCCACACACTGCTAGAAGCCCAAATATTTTTTCAGAGCTAGATGCAGAAAAAAATTATTTTTAATTTGCAACCTGATGGAGGTCAGTATAGATGGACTAATAGACCAAGTCCCACACACCGCTAGAAGCCCAAATATTTTTTCAGAGCTAGATGCAGAAAAAAATTATTTTTAATTTGCAACCTGATGGAGGTCAGTATAGATGGACTAATAGACCAAGTCCCACACACCGCTAGAAGCCCAAATATTTTTTCAGAGCTAGATGCAGAAAAAAATTATTTTTAATTTGCAACCTGATGGAGGTCAGTATAGATGGACTAATAGACCAAGTCCCACACACCGCTAGAAGCCCAAATATTTTTTCAGAGCTAGATGCAGAAAAAAATTATATTCAATTTGCAACCTGCTGGAGGTCAGTATAGAAGGACTAATAGAACAAGTCCCACACACTGCTAGAAGCCCAAATATTTTTTCAGAGCTAAATGAAGAAAAAAATTATTTTTAATTTGCAACCTGATGGAGGTCAGTATAGATGGACTAATAGACCAAGTCCCACACACTGCTAGAAGCCCAAATATTTTTTCAGAGCTAGATGCAGAAAAAAATTATTTTTAATTTGCAACCTGATGGAGGTCAGTATAGATGGACTAATAGACCAAGTCCCACACACCGCTAGAAGCCCAAATATTTTTTCAGAGCTAGATGCAGAAATTTTTTTTATTCAATTTGCAACCTGATGGAGGTCAGTATAGATGGACTAATAGACCAAGTCCCACACACTGCTAGAAGCCCAAATATTTTTTCAGAGCTAGATGCAGAAAAAAATTATTTTTAATTTGCAACCTGATGGAGGTCAGTATAGATGGACTAATAGACCAAGTCCCACACACCGCTAGAAGCCCAAATATTTTTTCGAGCTAGATGCAGAAAAAAATTATTTTTAATTTGCAACCTGATGGAGGTCAGTATAGATGGACTAATAGACCAAGTCCCACACACCGCTAGAAGCCCAAATATTTTTTCAGAGCTAGATGCAGAAAAAAATTATATTCAATTTGCAACCTGCTGGAGGTCAGTATAGAAGGACTAATAGAACAAGTCCCACACACTGCTAGAAGCCCAAATATTTTTTCAGAGCTAAATGAAGAAAAAAATTATTTTTAATTTGCAACCTGATGGAGGTCAGTATAGATGGACTAATAGACCAAGTCCCACACACTGCTAGAAGCCCAAATATTTTTTCAGAGCTAGATGCAGAAAAAAATTATTTTTAATTTGCAACCTGATGGAGGTCAGTATAGATGGACTAAGAGACCAAGTCCCACACACCGCTAGAAGCCCAAATATTTTTTCAGAGCTAGATGCAGAAAAAAATTATTTTTAATTTGCAACCTGATGGAGGTCAGTATAGATGGACTAATAGACCAAGTCCCACACTGCTAGAAGCCCAAATATTTTTTCAGAGCTAGATGCAGAAAAAAATTATATTCAATTTGCAACCTGCTGGAGGTCAGTATAGAAGGACTAATAGAACAAGTCCCACACACTGCTAGAAGCCCAAATATTTTTTCAGAGCTAAATGAAGAAAAAAATTATTTTTAATTTGCAACCTGATGGAGGTCAGTATAGATGGACTAATAGACCAAGTCCCACACACTGCTAGAAGCCCAAATATTTTTTCAGAGCTAGATGCAGAAAAAAATTATTTTTAATTTGCAACCTGATGGAGGTCAGTATAGATGGACTAATAGACCAAGTCCCACACACTGCTAGAAGCCCAAATATTTTTTCAGAGCTAGATGCAGAAAATTTTTTTATTCAATTTGCAACCTGATGGAGGTCAGTATAGATGGACTAATAGACCAAGTCCCACACACTGCTAGAAGCCCAAATATTTTTTCAGAGCTAGATGCAGAAAAAAATTATTTTTAATTTGCAACCTGATGGAGGTCAGTATAGATGGACTAATAGACCAAGTCCCACACACTGCTAGAAGCCCAAATATTTTTTCAGAGCTAGATGCAGAAAAAAATTATTTTTAATTTGCAACCTGATGGAGGTCAGTATAGATGGACTAATAGAACAAGTCCCACACGCTGCTAGAAGCCCAAATATTTTTTCAGAGATAAATGAAGAAAAAAATTATTTTTAATTTGCAACCTGATGGAGGTCAGTATAGATGGACTAATAGACCAAGTCCCACACACTGCTAGAAGCCCAAATATTTTTTCAGAGCTAGATGCAGAAAAAAATTATTTTTAATTTGCAACCTGATGGAGGTCAGTATAGATGGACTAATAGACCAAGTCCCACACACCGCTAGAAGCCCAAATATTTTTTCAGAGCTAGATGCAGAAAAAAATTATATTCAATTTGCAACCTGCTGGAGGTCAGTATAGAAGGACTAATAGAACAAGTCCCACACACTGCTAGAAGCCCAAATATTTTTTCAGAGCTAAATGAAGAAAAAAATTATTTTTAATTTGCAACCTGATGGAGGTCAGTATAGATGGACTAATAGACCAAGTCCCACACACTGCTAGAAGCCCAAATATTTTTTCAGAGCTAGATGCAGAAAAAAATTATATTCAGTTTGCAACCTGATGGAGGTCAGTATAGATGGACTAATAGAATGATGCTATGCCCAAAAGATTTTACTTCACTAGGTGCAGTAAAAAAATTGGTATTCTATACACAGGTGGTATATCTTGCAACACAGATAGGCTACTCCACTGACTAACACACTCTGCAATAGGCCAAAAAGGATTAGCTTTGCTAGATTCAGCCAAATGCTGTGAAAAAAACTTGCACAGCACTGGCACAGACCTGCCTGGCAAAAACTGATAGGAACTGATGTAACCTAGTCCTGAAAAGGACTCCAATTACAATTAGTCTTTACTCCCACAATCTATCTATTTAAGAGCACAGACCTGCCTGATAAAAGTCGTAGGAAATGCTGTAACCTAGTCCTTAAAAGGACTGCAATCACAACTATTCCCTACTCCCAAGCTATCTGTATATTTGTGCGAAAATTGGCTTGAAATTAACAAGGTATAGCGCACACAGCAACAGCGGTGCCGTCTAACACGCAGCTGCAGCAGTGAGAAAATGGTGGCGACGGGGAAAATGGCTTGGTCTTATAGGGCAAGGACATGTGACATACACTGCCAATCACACATGCCCTTGCTTGTGTGAAAAAAAGCACTTCGCTCCGTGTGTGCGCTGCTGATAGGCTGACAGATTGCACCTCCCCACTGCAAATGCGGGAAAGAGAAAAAAAAATGGAGATCTTCATTGTTCCTGCAGAGATCCATCCCCTGCCCCTCCCCCCGCCCCGCTGTACACTCAAACTGCGTATTAACATTAATTTTCATCATTACTGAGAAAAAATCCAGTTATGATTTTGGTGCACGAACAGTTATCGAACATAACCTCGAACAGCCGAATTTTTCTCAAATTGTTCGTGTTCGCCGACCGGCTCGAACACCGCCCAAAACAGCTCGAATTTGAGATTGGCGAACAGTTCGAGTAGAACAACGCTCATCTCTAATAACAACCCCAATGCAGTAAAAAATGCTTCTACTGATGTCAAACAAGGATCATTAGGATGTAAAGAAAATGCCCAGATTTGGGGTTTGCCCCGCAATAAAGACATAATAACCCCCACACACTAATTCACTCCCTGAGGACCCAGGTCTAAGCTGAAAATATAGTAAACATGTATTTTTAAACGTAAAAAATTCCTGCCGTTTACCAGAAAAAAACTCAGGTAATCCTACCTTCGGTACATCAGGGCGTGCTCCAGGGCAATTACTCACGTGCTGTTGCAGACTGGCTACCTACAGAGATAAACCTTGCAGTCGCTGTGCAAGCTTCTGAACGCTGTTCATACTGAAGGAATCCGGATGAGGATTTTTTTTTTTATTATCAGGCCGGACAAACTGTTACAGAACTGCAACTCAGAACTAGGGCAGGAGAGGGAAAAAGCTGTCCCTGCACTAGCACTAGACTGAAACCCTACGATGGAGTGGACAACCTATTCCTAGCGAACAGACCCACCGACGTTTCCTAGACTAAACTCAAAAGAAGACCTAAAGGAAGAGGGAAAGGAGACCCCGAAAGAACTAAGGACTGGGAAAAAACAAACAGGTGACCTCCTGGCAGGAAACTAGAGGAAGCTGCAGAAACGAAAAGGGAATACTGGAATCTCAGCAGGTAGAACTAGAGGATCCCAGAACTGCACAAAACTAAACACAGAAACCACTACTACCAAACCTCCAAGCCAGAACTCTCGCGGATTAACACTGATGTCCGGCAAAGACTAGGAGGCAGGTGCTGGGTAATAAAGGGTGATACAATCACCTGACCTTAGCCAAAACCAACACCAGGGGAAAAAGACCAACAGCCAAAACCCACAACAAAATGGCGGATGGTCCCAAAGAAACAGATTCTAACACCTAACGCCTAATCCACTGAAATCCATGTATCCTGTAACATAAATAATATAATAAAGCAACATAATACTCAACTGTCCCCGATGTGAAGATAATCCTCCAGATGCCTTTGTCCCCTGTAAATCAGTTAAAAGAAATAAACAACCATATTCCTCACCTTTCCGATGTGCAGATAATAATTCATTTGTATCCCGCGGCATACCCAGCTCGGCTACATCTGCTTGACAGGCTGAATGCTGGCATGATGCTAGCGTTAAGCCTGTCAGGTAGCAGAGACAATGAACTCTGCATGCTAGCACAGCTCAGTGCCTCGCGGTGCCATCAATTATGTGAGCGGGGTTCATAACTAATAAACTCCGTTCACTTCAATGACGTCACCGCGAGCGCCGTGGGAAAGTTCTCACGTTGCTCGTGGTGACGTCATTGAGGTGAACCCGCAGAGGTAGCTATGTTACCGCCTATCAAAGCCCCTGTTTCCCATGCTGTCACGCATATGACCGCGTGGGAAACCAGGGATGTTCGGATTCAAGCCGACTTTTGCTGATTTTTGCACAAAATGCTTGGGAATCCGAACACAAATCCGAATGAGCAATGTAGGTGCTGAATTTGAGATTGGTGAACGTTTTCCGAGCAAGTTTGCTCATATCTAATAAAAAATGGGGCATTGTGAACTAATACAAGCCTGGTCCTTGTAGCCACATTATCCCACACAAAAGCAGACATAGTCACTTAGAGAGGAGTTCACATTGATAGGGTCCTGGTATTTTTGAGAAACGCCTTACCGTGGCTACCAGGTACACATGAATTGGCCAATTTATGCGCTTCTATTTTTCTACAGCAGTAATGCTATAATAATTTCATATATTTCATGTTCGCATACTTAGCGTTACAGTGTGCTACTTTGTTTGTTAGTTGAACATTTAGGATGCACATGCAACTATTAAATGGTCAGCAGATTAATTGACATTCAAGATATCTGCAAACAATTATGTAATGTGTATATTTGGCCTGGAGGGGTTTTGTGCTTCTTCTTTTTTATCCCAAAGGCTTGCCAACTGTAAAAGTAACAAAGTGAGCTGGACTTACTCCCTGCAACACATGCTCAAGCTCTCTGCTGCTGTCTCCAGTCTTTGCTGATATGCTTACTGTGGTAACATCATGACCACAAGACGTGACCACTGCAGCCAACCACTTGGGTTAGCGCAGATGCCAATATAGACTACATAAGACCACTGAGTGCAGTGATTGGCTGCACCGGTCACATTTTTCAGTAATATAAACAAAGGCAAGGGGCAGCAACAGAGAGCTTGCACTGAATCAACAGGGGGTAAATATGACTGACTATTTTTACCTACAGAAATCGTTTGACATAACATAAATTGTGGAAAGAGCAAACGCCCCTCACCGCCAACACACAGGGTTAACCATTAGAGTTGCAATCAAAATTATTCAACCCTCATTGCAAATTAACTTTATTAGCAACATTTACAAACTTTATGTTGTTTGTAACAAACTAAACAACAAGAACAACTTTAAGGCTGTGTGCCCACAATGCGTTTTTTTTAAGCGTTTCCGCAGCGGCAATTCCGCTGCAGAAACGCTTAAAAAACGCTTGGTAGAAGGCCTGCCATGTTCCCCAATGATATTCCGCATGTGCTGTGGATTATCTTTGCGGAAAAATACGCAGCGCTACTAATTATTTTGCGGAAGCGCAGCGTTTTCGCCGCCATTGACTTGCATTGGAACGCATGGAATCCGCATCACTGCATCTGTACATACGGATATTAAGTGATTCAATGTGCGGATGGTACCCGGGTTTGGAGAAGAGGAGACTCTCCTCCGGACCCGGGTACCATAGAACGGCAAGCCGAGACGCATCGGATAAAGACACCGGGGGCCATCAGAAGGTAAGTATATTTATTTTTTATTTTTTACCAATCTTTCGGTCACACTATATAAATCCATGCCGTTTGCATGGATTTATATAGTGTGACCAAGGTGTTAAGCACTCTCCAAGTGATGCTAAAATCGCTTGGAAAGCGCTTGTCAACCTGCATGCGGAAATGCATGTGAAGAACGCTTCACATCCGCATGTCCCTGGCAGGAAAAACGCATGTACAATCCATATGCATTTTTTCTGCCAGGGAGATGCAGAAATGCTCAGGAAAAAATCCGGAGCATTTCCGTATCGTGGGCACATAGCCTTATAGCTCAGCACAACCAATGTAACAGGTGTATCCAAATTCAACAAAAAATACCACTTTTACTGATAACTGCAGTCTCAGAATTCTTAAATTCCTTCAAAAACTGTATGTAAGTGTATTCAGAAAAGTTGATGCTGTTTTGAAGTCAAAGGGTCGCACCCAAATACTGATTTAACCTAGATTTCTCTTTTTTTCCATTCACTTTTCATTTTGTTCATTGACAAAACTATTTTTGAAAAGCTTTCTTACTTTGCAGCATTTGTTCCATACCAACCTGAAACTTTTGCACTGTACTATAGATACAGTGGGGAAAACAAGTATTTCTTACACTGCCGATTATGCAAGTTATCCCACCTGCAAAGAATGGAGAGGTCTGTAATTTTTATCATAGGTACATTTCAACTGTGAGAGACAGAATCTAAAAAGAAAAAAACAGAAAATCACACTGTATGACTTATAAATAATTAAATTGCATTTTATTGCATGAAATAAGTATTTGATCACCTACCAACCAGCAAGAATCCTGGCTCTCACAGACCTGTTAGTTCTTCCTTAAGAAGCCCTCCTACTCTGCACTCATTACCTGAATTAACTGCACCTGTTTTAACTCGTTACCTGTATAAAAGACACCTATCCACACACTCAATCAATCACACGCCAACCTCTCGACCATGGCCAAGACCAAAGAGCTGTCTAAGGACACCAGGGACAAAATTGTAGACCTGCACAAGGCTGGGATGGGCTACAGGACAATAGGCAAGTAGCTTGGTGAGAATCAAACAACTGTTGGCACAATTATTAGAAAATGTAAGAAACACAAGGTGACTGTCAATCTTCCTCGGTCTGGGGCTCCATGCAACATCTCACCTCGTGGGATAAGGATTGTCAGGGATTCAGCGACGACACCGGGGAGATCACTCAATATCCCACTGCTGCCATCACTTTGTCAAGAATTCACAGGGATTCGCGAGCACACGATCCCGACTACTCACTACGTAGCTATCGGCAAGCGATCATAAAGCGTATGGCAGCACACCTCCGGATTCCAAAGCATGGAATATGTGTATATGCCCCCGTACAGTTACTGTCGACTTCACGATAGCCCAATTATGATTATTCACTGCCATCACCGGCCGAGTTTGAACTATAATACAGGCCAGGCCGGACGTCTGCTTTCTGGTAGTGTATACGGCTTTGGGGAAGGGAACGATTACAGGACAAAAGAAACAGAACTATTAAGATTTATATTTAATCCAAAAGGGAGGCAGTGTTTAGGAAAAATATACAAAGATTTTACAAAAGGAGACAATACAATACATATGCAGTGACACAAAATAATAAGGATTAAAGAAGAAACTTACTATAAAGTTCGCAGAGACGACTCAGTATAGCTGGAGGAGGGACTCCTCAATTTGATTTAAATATCATAGAACGTGATCCTTTGCTTATAGTCTTTATACCCCCCAGGCAATGAATATGGATTAATCTTCAGTGGGATCTTTTATGCCGAAGAGGGGACCTGCCCAAATGCCCCTTGTGCTGGCATCATGTGGGCTGGGCTCCACCCTTCATGTTTTTATTAAAAACTCTAACTTCTTCGATAACTCCTCACTGGTTGATTGCAGAAGCCCGAAAGTGGTACCATATTTTTTATTATGAATTTACCTTTCCATAGAGACTACACATGGCATAGCTGTGATCCGTTATTCTGGTACTTTTGCGCCACAGCTCCCCGGAGGGGCTCACAAATACGGAAAAATAAGCATATTGTTCCTTGGCTGACCGTGCCACTAAAAATATAGGTCCCATTATTATCGGACATATGGAACTTGAGATATTCCATATTCCTTATCGGCGACGGTCCAACTAAAGATGTCTGTTGAAGTCCCTTTGAAGCTCCTGGAACATTAGGAGTGTGGTTGAAGCCTAAACGAGCTTTCCTCCTCACCCAGGTGTAAATTATCACAGGCCTACGTCAGTGGAAACTTCCCTTGCATTTCAAAGGGGCTGGTAGCACCTCTCTTGTGCCAGCATTTGCTTAAGCTACTTCTGCTGTGGATGATAATTTGCAAAGAGACTTTAGATTGTCAGCTTATCTCTTGTGACAAATGGTGGATAAGGGAGGGGT
Source organism: Phyllobates terribilis (assembly GCF_046119375.1). Classification (NCBI taxonomy): domain Eukaryota; kingdom Metazoa; phylum Chordata; class Amphibia; order Anura; family Dendrobatidae; genus Phyllobates; species Phyllobates terribilis. The sequence goes on from NW_027362761.1 coordinate 250,473,423, forward strand.
GAGAGGGAAGAGGGGTTTGGGAGAAATTGTTAATATTTTCTTAATATTTCCCTGACAAGGATGATTCTGAGAAAGGTCAGGAATCAGCCCAAAACTACATGGGCGGATCTGGTCAATGACCTGAAGAGAGCTGGGACCACAGTCTCAAACATTACCGTTAGTAACACACTTCATCACCATGAATTAAAATCCTGAAGGGCACGCAAGGTCCCCCTGGTCACACCAGCACATGTCCAGACCCATTTGAAGTTCGCCAATGACAATCTGGATGATTCAGAGGAGGCATGGGAGAAGGTCATGTGGTCAGATGAGACCAAAATAGAACTTTTTGGTATCAACTCCACTCACCGTGTTTGGAGGAAGAAGAAGGAGGAGTACAAACCTATAAACACCGTCCCTACTGTTCCCTTAGTAAGAGCATTGAAGATGGATCATGGCTGGGTCTTCCAGCATGACAATGACCCAAAACAAACAGCCAGGGCAACTAAGGAGTGGCTCCGTAAGAAGCATTTCAAGGTCCTGGAGTGGTCTAGCCACTCTCTAGACCTGAACCCAATAGAAAATCTTTGGTGGGAGCTGAAACTCAATGTTGCCAGGCAACAGCCCTGAAACCTGAAAGATCTGGAGATCTGTATGGAGTAGTGAGCCAAAATTCCTGCTGCAGTGTGTGCAAACTTGGTCAAGAACTGCAGGAAATGTCTGACCCCTGTAATTGCAATTGCAAACAAAAGTTTCTGTACCAAATATTAAGTTCTGTTTTTCTATTGTATCAAATACTTATTTCATGCAATAAAATGCAAATTAATTAGGTAAAAATCATACAATGTGATTTTCTCATTTTTTTTAAGATTCTGTCTCTCACAGTTGAAATGTACCTATCATAAAAATTACAGACCTCTCCATTCTTTGTAGGTGGGAAAACTTGCAAAATCGACAGTGTATAAACTACTTATGTTCCCCACTGTATATACAGTATATACCTGACTCGCCCCCTGGGCCGTGGGGCACTCGGATCCGGGCAGTGGGGGAACGATGGGAGTAGTAGTGGCAACCCGGTTCCGTGGCTCAGGGTGGTCAGGCCAGTGGTAGTCTGTTATGTGCTGTTGGTTTTGTACGACTACGCCACCCGTGGATTTGCGGTCATCAGGAACCGCCGCTGCAGGGCAGACCGCTGGGGCTGATGATATATGCAGCTGGGATGGTGTGACTCCCCACGGGAAGAGTGCGGCCCCAGGGCAGTGTAGTGGATGGTGGGAGTGATGGTAGTGAGAGTCCCGGTGCTGATAGTGCTGGAGGAGCAAGGAGCACACAGACAACAAGTTGCAGTCCAGGGTCTTTACTGAAACAGGTAAACTGACCCATAAACAGTGCCAGCTAGGAGGGGACCTGGATGTCTGAGAGCAACGGGGAAATTGGCCCTGGTCAGGGTGAGGGTGTAGGCCTACCGTGCTTTCTGCGCTCCTTCTGGCTATCTCCTCGTTATAGGGTAACAGCCCACGTTTCAAAGCTTTCCATGTATTCTCGCCTGTATGGCCTGCGACGTGGGTTCCTTTCTGCTCCCAGCCTTGTACGGCTTTGCTGGTCCCTTCGGTTGTGGCAGGGCCTCCAGGCTTCTTAGGCCAAGGAATGTACAGTTCCTTGCGGACTGGTTCTCTGCTGGGGGATGTGGAATCCTTCCAGCCTCAGACACCAAAGTCTGGTAAAGTTAAGTCTTTTCTCTGCCAAGACAGGCTCTCTTCGCCTCTTGTCTCTGGCTTGTGGCTCTCCTCCTGCCACACTTCCTCTTAGGTGCAATCAACTTTCTATCCCTGCTCCACTCTGGGACACGTCTCAGTGCTGAGACAGGCAATCCAGTTTCTCTCTAACCCTGCCCTCAGTACCAGCTTTTATAGGGGCAGCCAGCTCCCCCTACTGGCCTGAGACAGGAGGCATTGCATGCTAATGTTCCCCTGACTAGAGAACCTCCCCCTTGCTCTCAGACACAGCTTTAATTACACTTGTGGCATCCAGGTCAGGGTGACACATACCCACATACATACAAACAACACACTCTCCTCAACATTGAAAATGTAGTTTCATGCAATCAATGAGGTTATGAATGGTTGTCTGAAAAATTTACTGGTCCACTGATTGCATTTGGACATGCAAATCATCAAGATCTGCTGCTGGCAGCTACCTTTGTAATTACCGCCCAATCGTATTCCAGATGTACTCGATGTGAGATACGTCCAAAAACGCTGCAGTCCATGGCAGCATATTTAGGCCAAGTTGGCTGCTCACAATAGCACAAGCGACATGCGACCTGGTATTGTCTTGTTGAAAACCGTTCCTGTAACACTTTGAAAAAATGGTCGTACCACTGGTTCCACTGCCAAATCAATGTAACACTAAGCTGTTAGTGTAAGGTAGTCAAACCCCTCTAGTCTTCATTCCAGGCACACAATGCACCCCACACCATAATTTCAGGAGTAGCATTGGTGTGGGGTTCTGTCATGAAGATCTCTCTATGGCATTGCTCATGTGGTCTTCAGATTAAGACTGGTGGATGGGATAGAGCAATGGAGGCTGGAATGAAGGTCTATCCTCTTCACTAGTGATGAGCAGGCGTGCTCGGCACTGCTCGATACTCGATTGAGCATCGGAGTGCTCGAACATGCTCGGTACTCAATCGAGTATCCCTGACCCAGGGCCGGCTCCAGGTTTTCGTGGGCCCCGGGCGAAAGAGTCTCAGTGGGCCCCTTTAACACATACCACGATTCATGATGCACAGATACAGCAGAGAAATATAGGTAAACTACAAGGCCATAGATTTCACTTACTTCTTACATTACATGAGTGACATCTATTCTAGAATAGCTCATAAACCAGTGAATTCTCGCTGCGCACAGTGCGTGCCCTGGGGGGATTCAAAAGTTTTCATTTTAGACCGGACAGCATAGTCCTCCATACAGTATTATGGGCAGTACACAGTCCTCCATACAGTATTACGGGCACCACATAGTCCTCCATACAGTATAAGGGCCCCATACATCGCTTCATACAGAATAATGAGCCCCCATATATTGCTTCAAAGAGAATAATGGACCTCATATAATTCTCCATAAAGAATAATGGGTCCCATATAATGCGCCATACAGAATAATGGGCCTCATATAATGCTCCATACAGTATAATGGGCCCCACATAGTCCTACATACAGTAGAATGTGCCGCATATATTGCTCCATACAGTATAATGGGCCCAGTATATTTCTCCATTCAGTATAATAGGCCTCATATAAAGCTCCATACAGTATAATGGCCCCATATATTGCTTCATACAGAATAATGAGCCCCCATATATTGCTTCATAGAGAATAATGGGCCTCATATAATGCTCCAAACAGAATAATTGGGCCCCATATAATGCTGCATACAGAATAATGGGCCTCATATAATGCTATAGAAAGAATAATGGGCCCTGTATATTGCTCCATTCAGTATAATAGGCCTCATATAGTGTTCCATACAGTATAATGACCCCATATATTGCTTAATACAGAATAATGAGCCCCATATATTGCTTCATAGAGAATAATAGGCCTCATAAAATACCACATACATAATAATGGGCCCCATATAATGCTCCATACAGAATAATGGACCCCATATAATGTTCCATACAGAATGGGCCTCATATAATGCTCCATACAATATGGGCCACATATAATTCTTCATACAGTATGGGCACCATATAATGCTCCATACAGAATAATGGACCCCATATAATGCTCCAGACAGAACAATGGACCCCATATAATGCTCCATACACAATAGACCCCATATATTGCTCCATACAGTATGGGCCCCATATAATTCTCCATATAGTATGGGCCCCATATATAGCTCCATACAGTATGGGCCCCATATAATGCTCCATACAGAATAATGGACCCCATATAATTCTCCATAGAGAATGTGCCCCATATACTACTCCATACAGTATGGGCCTCATATAATTGTCCATACTGTATGGGCCCCATATATAGCTCCATTCAGTATGGGCCCCATATAATACTCCATCCATACAGAATAATGGACCCCATATTATTCTCCATACAGTATGGACCCCATATATAACTCCATACAGTATAGGCCCCATATAATGCTCCATATAGTATGGGCCCCATGTATTGCTCCATACATTAATTTAAAAAAATCAAATACTCACCTCTCATCGCAGGCCGCTGCTCTGCTCCGGACTCCACAGCTTCGCTGTCTTCTGGCTCTCTGCAATGTGACTGCTAGGAGCAGAGGGCACGCTGTAGTGACGTCATCGTGCTCTCTGCCCTGAGACATCACAGAGTCAGAAGATGTGGAAGATGCTGGCGCTACGGAGGAACAGGGAGAGGTAAGTATTGCAAGTGCCAGGGACCTGAGCAAGGCAGGCGCTGACACCGGGCTCCCCTGACTCACTGGCCCCATAGGGTGAAGGTGTCCCTGACATCGAGTGGGCCCCCCACTTGCTGAGGTCCCTGCCACTTGCGCAGGTGCTGATGCTGGACCTGCACTTGCACTGACCCAACCTGGGTAGGTGCCATGCAGAACGAGGCCAGCAGCACAGAGGAGGAGGAATCCGCAGTACCGCAACAGGCAGCAAAAGGCAGTGGGGTAGCCTGAGTGAGAAGGCAAGCAACTGTTCCCCAGAGCACCCACAGGCCAAGGGTTAGGTGTTCCCCAGTCAGGCACTTTTCCAGAAAGTGCAGAAAATAAGAAAATGGTCATTTGCAACCTGTGCAGTACCAAGATTGGCAGGGGCCTGACCACTACCAACCTGACCACCACCAGCATGCTCAGGCACATGTCATCCAAGCACCTAACTAGGTGGACCCAATGCCTGAGTCCACAACCAGTGTCTGCGGGTGAGACCACTGCCTCTTTTCCTGTGCTACATATCTCCTGTCCAGGATGCAGATGCTGATGCCTCCCACCCATCACCTGTCGTTGGACATTCGCAAGCACCATCAGCAACCACATCAACTTCCTTGTTCCAGGGCAGCGTTCAGTTGTCACTACCCCAGGCCTTGGAATGCAAGCGGAAATATGCAGCCACCTACAGGCCCAAACACTAAACAGCCACATTTCCAGACTCGTTGCCATGGAAATGTTGCCATTTAGGCTTGTGGACACTGAGGTTTTCCGTAAACTCATGGTGGCAGCCATCCCTTGGTACTCGGTCCCCCAGCCAATGCCATTTCTCCCATTGTGCCATCTCTGCCTTACACAAGCACATGTCCCATAACATCACCCGTACCCAGACCAACGCAGTTACTAGAAAGGTCTGCTTAACCACCGACATGTGGACAAGTTCTTGGTGCCAGGGACACTACATTTCCCTCATGACATAGTGGGTGTAACTTGTCAAGGCTGGGACCACGTCGGACCCTGGGATGACATACGTGCTATCGACGCGTAGAATTGTGGGACCTAGTTTCACCAGGGTTTCCCCCACCTCCTACACCAGTTTGCACATACCCTCCTCCTCATCCTCCATTTCCGAATTGTCAGCCACATTAGTCAGAAGCTGCAAGCACTGCAGCACTGCCTCGGTGAAGTGGCAACAGGCTCTGCTGAAACTCATTTCTTTAGGTGACAAACAGCACATCGCCGCAGAGTTGTTGAAAGGTCTAACAGACCAGACAGATATGTGGCTCTTGCCGCTGAACATACAACCAGGTATGATCGTGTGTGATAATGGCCATAACCTGATGGCAGCTCTGAAGCTTGGCAACCTCCCACACATACCATAACTGGCCCACATGCTCAACTTAGTGGTTCAGCATTTTCTGAAACCCTATCCATATTTGCCTATGCTACTTGTGAAGGTACAAGCGTGTGCGCCCATTTCCGCATGTCACCTACAGCTGCCGCCAGTCAGGCAGTGCTGCAGCAGTGCTTGCAAGTGCCACTTCATTGACTGGTTTGACCATGGGCTGGAACTCAACATTACATATGGCAATTGTTACGCAAGCAGGCGCACGTGGTTTGGTGGACCCACTGTGCCACAGGGCCGGGCATGCCTAGGAGGGGCATAGCTAAGCGGCTACCAGGTGTTCAATGGAGCTCCTGATGGTGGAGTCAGGCTAGAGCTGCAGATAGCCCGCAGGTACCACTCCTAGGCAGTTCCCGGTATTTCAGCTGCTGACCCCAGGGGTCAGGTCCACAGACACAGAAAGGACTCGAGCTCCATTCAGACTTATAGGTTCTGGATCCTCTGCAGAACAGTTACTGACATGGACTCTGGCTCCATTCAGACTACTAGGTTCAAGTTCCACTGCAGAATAGTTACTGATTACTGACATGTAGACTTAGACTGGGCTGATTCAGAGACTTGTTGTAGCAGTCTGTATATATGGGGTACTCGGATAGGCACATGTTCAGATACACAGGTCTAGGATACTGATTCAGGGACTGGCTGCACACGGACCAGGGGACGAGGTTCAGGCATTGGTCGCATTAGGACCAGGGACTTTGGGTTCAGGACTGGCCACACAAGGACCAGGGACTTTGGGTTCAGGACTCTAGCCACACCAGGACAAGGGGACCTCACAACTTCCATAGTTGACTACACACTACCTAATGACACTTTGTGTTGCTTGGCACCTCGGTGTAGGGGAGAATGCCTTATATACAAGATGCCTCCCAGCTATTGGCTGGAAGCCATCTTGCAGGTGTACTCTTTTACTAAATGCTTCCCAGCCATTGGCTAGGGACATTTTACTATGTGAGCACTGCACTTTAAGAGCAGGGGAGTGCGCTCGCCGTCGGGAGCTGTGGCACGCACAGCACATAAAGAAAGGGAGCACGACGGGGACCACGCCGCCTCTAGGATGAGTGAATATATGCTTGTGTGACTCTAGCCTTAGTGACCCCTAAAATGTATTTTTACTGACCTTAGAAATTAGAGAACAGCATCCCCAAACAGTTGAAAATGCAGTAGCCGTCAGATGTACACTATAGCTGACACACTGATGCATCGTCCACAATTGGTGTTGGGCCAACCATGGCCATTTAACCCCTTAGATGCTTATGCCAGTAGTGTCAAGGGCTTCTAATTGATTAATAGAGCGTGATGGCTCCCTCTTTAACCCTATCAGCATTCTGAGATCGCAATTGTGTGCTCCTGATAGTTGCCATGACAATTCAAGGACAAGTAACGGCCTAAGAGTCTGCCAGCTATGGGGGTTAGCAACTGTTTAGAGGTAAAAATATAATTTTTCCTTACTGTCATTCCACTTTGCGTTAATTCCTGATAAAACACCTGAAGTGTTAATAAACTTCCTGACAGCAGTATATGAAAATTTTAATGGGTGCAGTTTTTGAAATGGTATCACTTTGGGGGGGGTTAAAATGTATAGGTCCCCCAAAGTCACTTCAAAGCTGAATGGGTCCTTAAAAAATAATGAAATTTCCTTGAAAAAAATGAAAATTTGATATAACAATTTTAAGCCTTCTACTATCCTAACAAAAGAAAAGGACATTTGACAAATGGTGTTGATGGAAAGCAGACATAAGGTTAATGTTATTTATTAACTATTTTGTGTAGTATGACTTTCTATATTAAAGGTATACAAATTCAAAGTGTGGAAAATTATAATATTTTTATTTTTTTTATCAAATGTCTGATATGTTTTATAAGGATGAAGGTGGCGCCAGAGATCGCAGTATGCGTAAGCGCTGACCGCATACCGCCATCACCGGTGCCATTTAGGACACATACCTCGAACTTCGGCGAGGCTTGAGGAGCGTGGCGCCAGAGTTCCCGCCTGTGCATAGCCATTTTGTTGAATATACTGTGAGCAAATTTGTCTTCAACAAAATGGCGCCGGAGATCGCGCTATGAGCAAGCGAGCACTCTGGAGCCACACTCCTCCTCCAGCCTCGCTGGAGATTGAGGACTACGTGCTGCAAGGAAGAGGGGAAAGGGTGAGTAGGAGTGTTGATTTTTGTATGGATGGAAGAACAGCAGAATACCAGGATGGGGGAGCACATAACAGGATGGGGGCACAATTACCAGGATGGGGGCACAAATATCAGGATGGGGCCACAATTACCAGGATGGGGGACCAGGATGGGGGTACAGATACCAAGATGGGGGAAAATGGACAATAATGGGGGCGCAAATACCAGGATGGGGGACCAGGATGGGGAGCATATACCAGGATGGGGGAGCATATACCAGGATGGGGGAGCATATACCAGGATGGGGAACTAGGATGGGGGAGCATATACCAGGATGGGGGAGCACATAACAGGATGGGGGCACAAATACCAGGATGGGGGACCAGGATGGGGGCACAGATACCAAGATGGGGGAGCATGGACCATGATGGGGGCACAAATACCAGGATGGTGAACCAGGATGGGGGAGCATATACCAGGATGGGGGACCAGGATGGGGGAGCATATACCGTGATGGGGGACTAGGATGGGGAAGCATATACCAGAATGGGGGACCAGGATGGCAGCGAATATACCAAGATGGAGAACCAAGATTGAGGAGCATATACCAGGATGGGGCAGCATATACCAGGATGGAGGAGCATATACCAGAATGAGGGACCCGGATGGGGGAGCATATACAAGGATGGGAGACCCAGATGGGGGAGCATATATCAGGATGAGGGAGCATATACCAGGATGGGGGAGGAGGATGGGGAAGCATATACCAGGATGGCGGAGCATTCGGTTTCAGTCATAGGGTCTGGCCCGGCACCGGTTCAGTCATTGCTTTGAGAATACAGAGCAGCCACTGTAACCCTGGCCTGGGGGCACGGTTACAGGGGACGCTCTGCATACTCAGAGCGGTGACCGAACTGGCACTGTCCCAGTCTCCATGACTGAAACTGAATGCTGGCGGGGAGAATAAAGTTAATTTTCTCTCCGATGCATTCGGCTGCGTGCGGGCACTGGGCAGCATAACAACGCTATTACTCTGCAGGTTAACTGCATATGTGCAGGCTAATATCATTATTTCTGATGACAGGATCCCTTTAATTTTGTAGCACAATACTTCAATAAAATGGCGCCGGAGTCAGTGGATGCTCTATCTGGCATCAATTTTTTAAGACTTTCTGTCTGCAAATTTGCAAATACAGTGTCTTCAATAAAATGGTGCCGGATAGCGTGGTATGCTCATGCGCTGATTCGGCACCATTTTAAGTAATGTACTAGAACGTCAACATAGCAGTGCGCATGCACCGCCCATCTCCATTACCCCTATGGCCGCCACGTGCGCACTGCTATGTTGACGTTGTAATACATTACTTCAATAAAATGGTGCCGGAGTCACATGAGCATACCACGCTATCCGGAGCCATTTTATTGAAAACACTGTATATGAGAATTCGCAGACACAGTGTCTTAAAAATAATGGCTCCAGAAATGTACCAATACCCGGGAGTAGAATGGGTTCAATAGCTAGTAGTTCATAACGGCAGATGGTGTGACAGCCATGTACCATAAGAGGGATAGTGTAGGAGTCATATTTTGTGCAAGGAGCACAGTTAGGGGCAATTATTATTAAAGGGCACAGCTTGGGCAGATCTTTTTATTCAGGAGTATTATAATGACTGTTATTTTTAAGGCCACTATGTCAGGATGTGCTGCAGAAGACCAAAGAAGATGGAAGTCTACAAAGACGAGCTGTGGGTCTCCAAAGTCATCATGGCATTTAGACCAGATGGAGACAAAAGGGATGAGAATAACTCCAATCAGAAAAGATATAATCTATAAGCTACCTCGTGTAAATGTTTATTTGTGATATTGCCGGCGTTTAACCAGTACTATGGTTCCTGTATGGTGCGCAGTCTGATGGTGATTGGTAACACCTAGTATCTTCCTTTCCATTGTAAAGGATATACTAGGAGTTGTAGGTTAATGTGATACCAATGTATATTGTGGAAGCTAACCTGACATTGCAATTTATCACTGTACTAAGCTTGGTGCTGTATGCATGTATTGATGGTTGTTCTGGTGCTGTATTCATGTACTGTTGATGGTTTTGGTGCTCATAGGAGACAATGCTCATAGGAGACAGTGATTTGTTCTACAGTGTCGAGCAAAAGGGTAAAAATGTTTTGAACTTTTGACTTTCAAGCTCCATAACTAAAGCCCCCGTCTCACATAGCGAGATCGCTAGCGAGATCGCTGCTGAGTCACGGTTTTGGTGACGCAACAGAGACCTCACCAGCGATGTCGTTATGTGTGACACTTTGCAGCGATCAGGCCCCTGCTGTGAGGTCGCTGATCGCTGCAAAGTGTCCTGGACCATTTTTTGGTCCTTGCCCTCCCGCTGGTCAGCACACATCGCTGTGTGTGACCAGCGGGACCAGCTATCAGGCTGGTAACCATGATAAACAGCAGGTTACTAGGGGCACACGCGCACTTAGTAACCCACTGTTTATGATGGTTACCACTGTGCTACGGTGAGCGGTAACCTCCCGCTCACCGTAGCAGAGTGGTAACCATGATAAATAGTGGGTTACTAAGTGCGCGTGTGCCCCTAGTAACCCGCTGTTTATCATGGTTACCAGCCTGCTCCTGCTTCAGCAGCAGGCTGGTAACCAGGAGCAGGACATCGTGGAAAGATTCTTTCCAAGATGTCGCTGCTCCCCTGATCGCTGGTGAGCCTGCCAGTTTGACAGCTCACCAGCGATCACTTAGCGACGCACCAGCGATATCGGCCAGGTCACATCGTTGTCGGGATCGCTGGTGCGTCGTTATGTTAGACGGCATTCTTGCCATCCACTACTGCTTTGAATGTGAGACTATCATCTTGGCTATCTCATACAGAAATTTGACTTGCAATTATTTAGCATATGATTAGTTATGCAGATTCTTGTCGTGTCACTGCATTTTTACTGTTTTGTTCCAAAAATCTAAATTTAAATTTTTTTGTTAATCCACCTTTGGCTTTCAACACTACCTGAATCCTTCTGGGCATGCTCTCGATCAGATTCAAACATGTCTACATCGAAATCTGATCCCAGGTCTTTTCTGCATTATGCTCCCAAAGTTGGTGAATAATGATCGACTCACTTGGGTATGTATACAGTGGTATGTCCAGCATCTCTACTTCATTGTCATTGAACCATTTCTTCACCAATCTCGACGTATGTTTTGGGTGGTTGTCCTGCTAGAATACTATGTCGTCCTTTTCATACTCATGGTACTCGAGTTTACAAAGTAACTTGTCTTGTAGGATACTCACATGACAATCCAAGAAGGGATTTTTGGCCATTCCAGTTCTTAACACGCCCCTTTCTTAACGCGTCCCTTTAAAAAAAAACACCCGACTGCATGCGACATGGGTTAAATGGCCACAGCAGCCTTTTATTAAACAGTACACACAATCTGATGCAGCCACAACAATGGCGTCGCAGAACATTATAAACAGTAACCATGTAAACATTACATATATATATTGTGAGGAGCTGCCCATTTACTAAAGACTTTTCCAGCACGGAGCACTCATTTTCATTGATCTTATTGTTGTGTTTTGTTAGAAATTTGCTTGCTGTGTTTTATTAGTGATTTTTTTGCTCATCCATTCAACCTCAGGTATCAATGCTTCCATTCAGTGACCTTATCACAGGAGCCTTAAACCATTGTTCTCTGAGAGGAGCCAACACCACAGGGGTCACCAGTGATGGGCATCTGAAAGATTTTTCATTCTTAAGCCCCCGTCACACTAAGCAAGATCGCTAGCGAGATCGCTGCTGAGTCACAAGTTTTGTGACGCAACAGCGACCTCAGTAGCGATCTCGCTACGTTTGACACTTAGCAGCGACCAGGCCCCTGCTGTGAGATCGCTGGTCGTGTCGGAATGGTCTGGACATTTCTTTGATCGTTGAGGCCCCGCTGGGTAGCATGCATCGGTGTGTTTGACACCTTACCAACGACCTTGTTGACGACTCAGACACAGAAACACAGAGGCGTGCATCGTTATACAGATCGTTACGGATCGCCGCATCGTTGCTGCGTCGTTGGGAAGATCTGACTGTTTGACATCTCACCATCGACCACATAGCGACGCAGCAACGATCCCTGACAGGTCGTATCGTTGTCGGGATCGCTGTAGCGTCGCTTAGTGTGACGGGGCCTTTACAGCTAAAAGCAAATGCCTAAGAGGGAGGGGGATGATCCCAGGGAGGGAGAAAAGAGAAGCCACATGTTTTAGTCAAGGAGTTGTGTGGGCTGTGTGGAAGGATATCAAAGGAATAGGATGGAGACTGAGGACCTGATCTATGGATGGAAAGATGGCATATGGAGATCAGTACTGACTGGGCTCGATAAACGTGCTACAGATGGGAGATATGTCATTGGGATTTAAACTTTCTTAAACTGTGCTACTTCCATCGTTTTATCTGTCGTATGGAGGATTGTGGTCTGACACAATTATATTTTGGACATTTACCTGGAATTGCTGTATTACCATGGATATAAGATATACTTGCATTGTTAACCTGCCTAAGTGATTATTAAAACCCCACAATCTCAGATCTTTACAAGTGGTGGCAAGCGGTGGGATCACCTATCTCTGGAGAGCATACCAGGGAAAGTTACTGAGAAGTGACTTGACAGAAGAGATGGCAGACTCCATCTACAAGAGGCTCAAGAAGGAGGAGCTGAGAGCCTGAGAGAGAACTAGAGTGGTTGACAGAGGACAATTGGGCGACTCTAATACAAACCCTTGGACGATTGGGACTGAACAACCACATTACAAGGTCAGTTCAAACGTGGATGAGGGATAACAGGATAGAGGGGTCCGCATCTTTAAGGTACCGGGATATACCACAGTTCAATGAGGACGGCTCGGATATTGATGAACATCTCCGGTTATTTAAGAACCTCTGCCTGCTGCATAAGGTGTCAGTCAGTGACTGGCCCAGATGTTTGAGGGTCGACCTGACTGGAAAAGTAAGAGAAGCTTTTAATAAACTTGTCTTCTGGGGATCAGAGATGCTACTATACGATTTTCAGCGCATTACTAGAAAGGTATGCCGTCACGCCTGAAACCTACCGGAGGAAGTTTCGGGAGACTGACAAGCCCACTGCACACGCACATCAGGAGTTTGCTAACACACTACAGTGTGTACAGCATGCACTCTATATATATATATATAGGACCAAGGGCTCGGGAAGCAGAACATGTCTTGGATATATTCATGCTGGAAAAATTTATGTCCAAGCTTACAGGTGACTTAAAAGAATGGATGGTGGATAGAAAACCACTCAGCCTGGATGAGGCTGCAAGATTGGTTGATGATTGGTCTGCTAATCGACCAGGGCAACGTGGAAGTACAGCCCCAGTGAGTCGAGAACAAGAGCTTAAAGGGAGGCCAACGAGACCCATGGAGGGTCTGTGGTGATTTCAAGCTTCACAAAGAGGGGGAGGTTTTTCAAGTCCCCAAGTAAGGCCTGCATCAGAGCAAAGAGGGTTAAGCTGCAATAACTGTGGACGCATCAGACATTTTGCCAGAGAATGCCTGGAAGGTTCTAGACTACATCACAACCTAGGAGCAGGATTGATGTGCCACTGGGCCAGTGTCGTAACCCGAAGCCAAGGACCTGTTCACACTGCATCAGCCGAGAGGGAAAGGAGCAATTTCAACATGCCGACGACTAACCCCCTGCCAGCAGTGAGTAATACACAAAATGCAATGACTTATCATGAAGGAATGTGACCTGGTGGAGGTAAATTACATCAGGGAGGAGGCCCAAGGACTTCAGGACACTGGTTCTACCATCACCCTGGTCAGCCCAGATATTGTCCCCACAGAACACTATTTACCTGGCTGCCAAGTGACTAATCCCCTAGCTGGGGGTCAGCACACTGGGGTTGGTCGCAATGGATCCAAGTTTTGTTATCATCAGGTGCGTGTGGAGTTTCCCAGGACAAACCAGGGATCAGGGGGAGGATATGGAGGACCCCGGATGAGGGACAGACCCCTGTCCCAGCGAAATAAATAGAGTCCTCGTCTCAGGGCTTCCCCCATCAGGGAATTGGCAGGATCTGAAAGATCATATGAGAGAAGTTGGAGATGTCTATTATACTGATGTACAGTATACCAGGGTGGAATAAAGACTGTGGAGTATATTCGCAAGGACAACATGGAATATGCTTTGAGGAAACTGGATGATGCAAAGTTTTGTACTTCCATCGTTTTATCTGTCGTATGGAGGATTGTGGACTGAGACTATTGTATTTTGGACATTTACCTGGAATTGCTGTATTACCATGGATGTAAGGAATAAAATATTGTTGCATCGTTAACCTGTCGAGATGATTATTAAAACCCCACAATTGCAGATCTTTACATACATAATAACAACAGATAAGTCTGGTCCAGAAACACCTACAATGGATATCCCTGGCCGCAACACACCAGCCCAGGGATGAGGTATTAGTATCCCGTAATTAATACCCCTACATCTTGTGGGACCTACGCCCGCAAGTTGGCTAGACCTGTAACAGAAGCCACTATTCCCCAAAACGGACATTACTAAAAACAGCTTCTGAACCAGACTCATCCCCCGCCGCTGTGACACTAAATATATATACTAAAATTATTATTTTTTCTGTATATACAGTATTAAGGGCGGGTGGGTAGCTGTGTTCCAGGAAGCAAGAGGAGGTAACTGACCTCTCCATGTCCTTTTATCCCCTCATAATCCTGCCCCCACCTCCTCCAATCACAAACCCACACACGTATCCCTAATCACCCATTCAAATTCTTTAACCCCTTCACTCCCCCCCCCCCCTCCTCTGTATTGTCGTGTGGCCTGTATACCCTATGGGGCTCCCTGGCCTTTTTTGAGAATCCAAGAAGGGACTTTTGGTCATTCCATTTCTTACCAACCCCCTTTCTTAACGTCCCTTTAAAAGAAACACACGACTGCATGTGACATGGGTTACATGACCACAGCATCCTTTTATTAAACAGTACACACAATCTGAGGCAGGCACAACATGGCGCCACAGAACAATAAACCTCATTTCAAGGCAGAAACATTACTGTGTCCAACAGTTATTACATATATCAAACTGAAATAGCTGTTGCAAAAACACCAATTTTTATAAAACATTAAGCTTAATATTAATAGGGGTGCCCAAACTTTTTCATATAACTGTGTATATATATAATAACAACAGATAAGTCTGGTTCAGAAGCACCCCCAACATATATATCCCTGGCCACAAAACACCAGCCCAGGGATGAGGTATTAATATCCCGTAATTAATACCCCGGCACCTTGCAGGACCTACGCCCGCAAGTTGCTTAGAACTGTAACAGAAGCCACTATTCTCCAAAAGTGACTTCCCACCAAAATGGACATTACCAAAAACAGCTTCTGAACCAGACCAATCCCCCGCCACTGGCCCGGACACGTGACACCTTACGTTGACCGAGCCCGCCATACACCCAAAGCTTGCTCGATACCATCCGTTAAGCCCAATGACCATAAGTCAATACCAATCTCATTGAGATGAACACCGTTCAATCTCAAGTGCTCTCTTGATGGCACCTCCTAGTTCTTGTGCCTCACCACTAGACCACCACCTTTCCTTGCCACAAAACAAGCCACTGTTTTGTTTACCTTGATCCTGGTCTTGTTAATATGCTCCACTAAGTTTGCGTACCTCCAGCTCAACAGAGCCACAATGTCTGACCATACAATGATAATTCCTGGATAAGCCAACCACAACGTTTACAGGTCAAATTTAATGTCTCTGATCAACTCTTGAGATGAGCTGACACCTAAGTGATTTCCTCCCATGTGCAAAACGAGTATATTCGGAGGTTGATCCACTCTGCAATAGTATGCCTCTTCCGGCAACCTTCCCCCAGGTCATACCACGAATACCAAGGCACTTGATCAGCGCCGTGGACCTAGCCTGCCCGAGCTGCCGACCATCCGGGTGAATATTGGCCCATAACGCATCCTAGAATGTGTACAAATGACCCAGGATCCAAAACAAACATGTACCTATAGCAAAAAAAAAAACAATCACCGCACTAATACACATAATACTACAGACCAAACACACAATAGCTCCAGATCCACTCAACCTTATACAGACACAAGGTGAGGGCAAACCAGAGAGAAACCGTGCTGATTCCCACCGACCAATATGCCTGACCATATCATCACCCAAGCCCCAACGAGAAGCGCCTGTCAAAGTGTGACCCATATTCTTCAGGCCTTTCACCCATCTCCAACAAACATTGTTTGAAAACTACCACAAACTGATACCTTCTGTTACGCTCACGCCCGGACTGACTGGCGTGAGCGTGATTAGTGATCCCACTGTACCATGAACCGAGGAGTGCCAGGAGGGGCGTAACTAAGTATCAACCCAATCCGACCAAGGTCGCACAGAGGCTTAGTCGACTCCGTGGACCAAGGAGGAACCGAGCAGAGGGACCAGGTGCGACTCCAGGTCAGACCCCGGTCACAGTTGTTGACCCACACCGGGGAATGCAGGAACAGGCAGGTTAGACTGGCATACAGGCAGGTGGGTATTGGCAAGTACGGCTGGTATGCAGACAGGTGGGCACTGGCAAGCACGGCTGGTATGCAGACAGGTGGGCACTGGCAAGCACGGCTGGTATGCAGACAGGTGGGCACTGGCAAGCACGGCTGGTATGCAGACAGGTGGGCACTGGCAAGCACGGCTGGAGTGCAGACCGGAAGATACTAGCAGGTTGGAGAGCAGGCTGGATAGGGTCCAGTACAGACTGGGAGACAGTTACAGAGCAGCAGATGCGGTAGACAAGAAGAGTAAAGCGAAACCGCCGGAGCGGAGGACAAGGCAAAGCAGAGAGGAACTGCTGGTGCGGTGAGCAAGCAGAGCGGAGTGAAAACCGCAGGTGCGGTGGGCAAGGCCAAGCAGAGCAGAACCGCTGGAGCGGTAGACAAGGCAGAGCAGAGAGAAACCGCTGGTGCGATGGACAAGGCAGAGCAGAAAGAAGCCACCGGAGCGGTGGGCAAGTCAGAGCGGAGAGAAACCGCCGGAGCGGTGGGTAAGGTAGAGCAGAGGGAAGCCGCCGGAGCGGTGGGCAAGTCAGAGCAGAGAGAAACTGCCGGAGCGGTGGGTAAGGCAGAGCAGAGGGAAGCCGCTGGAGCGGTGGGTAAGGCAGAGCAGAGAGAAACCGCCGGAGCGGTGGTTAAGGCAGAGAAGAGGGAAACCGCCGGAGCGGTGGGCAAGTCAGAGCAGGGAGAAACCGCCGGAGCGGTGGGTAAGGTAGAGCAGAAGAAAATGGCCGGAGCGGTGGGCAAGTCAGAGCAGAGAGAAACCGCCGGAGCGGTGGGCAAGGCAGAGAGGACAGGGCTCTGTTCACATGGAACAGACTGGAAAATACAGGAAGATAAGGAGGAAGGGAAAAGGGACTAGCAGAACTAGAGACACACAAGGTACTTACTATGAAGTAGCGAGTGGACACATACTCACAAACACAAGTACAGAGACAATGAGTTGGAGTTAGGTGCAGGTTCAGATACTGCAGGAAAAGGGAAGGTACGGACATAGAGACAAACAGGTAACAGGCTAGGATACAGTTCAGACAGGAACTGCTACTTCAATGAGATACAAAAACGAGCCTGGGAATACAGCCCCCAGAGTGGCGGAAACAGACTAGAAGTCACAGGTAACAGGCCTGGGAATACAGCCCCCAGAGTAGCGGAAACAGACTAGAAGTCAGAGATAACAGGTCTGGGAATGCAGCCCCCAGAGTGGCGGAAACAGACTAGAAGTCAGAGATAACAGGACAGGACCTGGCAATACAGTTGCAAAGACAAACTGAGTGAAGCTGATGCTCAAGCACCTCCTACTGGGTGGAGGGGGTTTAAATATCCAGTGACTCACAGCAATAGGCTGGAGACGCATTAAGGGTGAGCCCACAGCAGCTATAAGAATCAGGAAGTAACCGGGCCGCCGCCCTAAGCAGTCAGTCAAGAGGCATGCACACAGCATGAACTGGAGCAAGATTAGCAGGCTGGACTGACAGGTAAGATTGCGGTCTTGCATAGTGGGAGGTGGTGCACTATGCAAGCACACCGCCAGGGATGTTACACCTTCACAGTGATGAGCCGTCATCATGTCTTAGGAACGAACCCGGAACAACACCACGTAATTAGATATGAGCGGTGTTCGAATCGAACTGTTCGCCAATCTCAAATTCGAGCTGTTTTGGGCGGTGTTCGAGCCGTTCGGCGAACACGAACGATTTGAAAAAAATTCGGTTGTTCGAGGTTATGTTCGATAACTGTTCGTGCACCAAAATCATAACTGGATTTTTTCTCAGTAATGCTGAAAATTAATGTTAATACGCAGTTTGAATGTACAGCGGGGCGTGGGGGGGGCAGGGGATGGATCTCTGCAGAAATAATGAAGATCTCCATATTTTTTTCTCTTTCCCGCATTTACAGTGGGGAGGTGCAATCTGTCAGCCTATCAGCAGTGCACACACGGAGCGAACTGCTTTTTTCACACAAGCAAGGGCATGTGTCATTGGCAGTGTATGTCACATGTCCTTGCCCTATAAGACCCAGCCATTTTCCCCGTCGCCACCATTTTCTCACTGCTGCAGCTGCATGTTAGACGGCACCGCTGTTGCTGTGTGCGCTATACTTTGTTAATTTCAAGCCAATTTTCGCACAAATCTACAGATAGCTTGGGAGTAGGGAATAGTTGTGATTGCAGTCCTTTTAAGGACTAGGTTACATAATTTCCTACGACTTTTATCAGGCAGGTCTGTGCTCTTAAATAGATAGGTTGGGAGTAAAGACTAATTGTAATTGCAGTCCTTTTCAGGGCTAGGTTACATCAGTTACTATCACTTTTTGCCAGGCAGGTCTGTTTTAGTGCTGTGCAAGTTTTTTTCACAGCATTTGGCTAAATCTAGCAAAGCAAATTTTTTGGCCTCTTGCAGTGTGTGTTAGTCAGTGGAGTAGCGTATCTGTGTTGCAAGCTACACCACCTGTGTATAGAATACCAATTTTTTTACTGCACCTAGTGAAGTAAAACCTTTTGGGCATAGCATCATTCTATTAGTCCATCTATACTAACCTCCACCAGGTTGCAAATTCAATATAATTTTTATCTGCATCTAGCTCTGAAAAAATATTTCGGCTTGTAGCAGTGTGTGGGACTTGTTCTATTAGTCCATCAATACTAACCTCCACCAGGTTGCAAATTCAAAATAATTTTTATCTGCATCTAGCTCTGAAAAAATATTTGGGCTTGGGCTTGTAGCAGTGTGTGGGACTTGTTCTATTAGTCCATCTATACTAACCTCCACCAGGTTGCAAATTCAATATCATTTTTATCTGCATCTAGCTCTGAAAAAATATTTGGGCTTGGGCTTGTAGCAGTGTGTGGGACTTGTTCTATTAGTCCATCTATACTAACCTCCACCAGGTTGCAAATTCAATATCATTTTTATCTGCATCTAGCTTTGAAAAAATATTTGGGCTTGGGCTTGTAGCAGTGTGTGGGACTTGTTCTATTAGTCCATCTATACTAACCTCCACCAGGTTGCAAATTCAAAATAATTTTTATCTGCATCTAGCTCTGAAAAAATATTTGGGCTTGGGCTTGTAGCAGTGTGTGGGACTTGTTCTATTAGTCCATCTATACTAACCTCCACCAGGTTGCAAATTCAAAATAATTTTTAGCTGCATCTTGCCTGTAAACTAATTTTGGGCATATTAGCTGTGTGTGGTACTCATTCTATTAGGCCATCTATACCAAGCTCCACCAGCTTTGAAATTAATAATAATTTTTAGCTGCATCTAGCCCGGAAAAAAAATTTTCTTCCCAATAGTGGTAGCAATAGAAATATGAGGCGCGCTCCTGGCTAACAAAAATATACGCTTCATAACAAAAAACACCAGCCTAGCGCACTGCATTAATAAGATGGCATCATCGTCTCTCCCGTCTACGCCGGCTAGCATTCCTGTGCCTAAAACACAATGCATGGGTCCGCGCTAGCCACGATGCTGAGGGGTCTAAAGCTGCTGCTAACGCTTTATCACAATTCAATTGGCAGATTTTCACAGAGCTCCTCCCCAACGTCCACCCATCGGGCAACAGTTGCCCACCCTCCCTATGGGATCTAGTGGCGAATAGTTGATGCCATTAATCAGAGCGTCAGTTGCCCCGTCTACATGGCAAGCATACGGTAAGGCATGGGAAGAGTGGACACGACTAGTAGCAGGCAGACGGGTTGACCAATGTGAACAAGCCAGATTACAAGTCACCATAGAATTTCTCCACCAGCTAATGATGAGGGGCATATCATGGGCGTCAGCGCAGTGGTGTCTGACCGGAGTAGCATTTCACTTCCAACTACTGAATTGGGGAGATGTGACAAAGAGATTCATCATCAGACAATCCATAAAAGGGTGGAAAAGGGGTCAGCCAAGTCAGGAGTGTAGACGTCCCGTCCCGTGTCACTAAAACTGATTTCTCACATCATATCCCTAACACCATTAACATGACACTCACAATTTGATGCAACACTACTGTCTACTGCATTTGCGATCGCCTTCTTCGGGGCGCTATGCATAAGCGAATTAGTCCCTCAATCCAAAATTACCACCAGTGGAGGCTTATTACACCAAGACGTAGTCATAGCCAATAATGCAATACGTCTACGCATATGCCAATCGAAAACGGTTCCAGCGGGCAGGGGCACTTGGGTACTTCTACAACCCACAAACGGTAAACTGAGTCGGGTAACAATAGTAAAAACATATATAACCATCAGATCACAAAGTAATTTCTTCCTATCACACATTGATGGAACGCCATTATCAAGATATCAGTTCCAAGCTATATTTAATAAATGCATAACATCGGCAGGGAACCACCCGAAAGATTACGGGACACACTCATTCCGCATAGGCGCGGCCACGGAAGCAGCAAGAGCAGGTCTGTCAGAAACGGAAGTTCAGCGGATAGGGAGATGGCGATCCACGTGTTTGGCGAGATACATAAGACCGGACTTGTTATCCTAACGTGGTTTGTTTCTTTTACAGGTGACGCTAAGCCAACAGTGTGGGTGATAGGCCACTCGCATATATATTGGGCAGAAAAAAGGGCGAAAGTCCGCCCAGGCGGGAGGAAATTAGAGTTTCATAACACATATTTCAACTGGAGAGGTATTAGAGGCCTGCTATGGCCACAGGTACTAATGGAGGTAATCAAGGTAGGGAGAGAGGCAAGAGGTCTGGTCATCTTAGTTATACAGGCCGAGGGAAACAACCTAGGTCATCACAAGAGCGCATAACTAATGGCAATAATGAAACTAGACACTGAGCGCTTCAGAGAATTTTTCACAAAACTAACTATAGTATGGTCAGAGATTGTGCCGATAGCGGTATGGCAAGGTGCGCGAGACATCACGGCCATCGAATGGACAAGGTGGGTAATAAATATTCGGATGGCAAAATTTAGAAGAGACAGAGGTGGTGTAGTGATACAACACCGACAACAGGAGGGAGATAAAGCAGACCTCAGACGGCCCGACGGTGTTCACTTAATGGATATTGGACTGGACATATTCCTGTCAGGACTCCAGGACGGAGTGGAACAAGTGTTAAGAGTGATGGATGGGGGTCAGAGTCCTGCATACGAGTACGCAGGATCCTCCGTGGTCTGGAAATAGAAAGGACATGTTGGAGAGTTACACTTGTTGGCCAACTTGCCGGTGTGGAGACCCAGGGCATGCTGCAACAAGCTGAATTATTTTAGAAATAAAATGCCTTTCTAATGGAATGAGTATAAAGAGTTAATAAAGCTGTGACCGATCCTCACCCATCCAGTTGTATGAGTTACATTATTGTATTGTCAAGGAAAGGGGGGCGGTAGGGGGGCTGAGCGTCTAGGTTTGGTTGGGGGTCCCCACAGTCTGCCTAGGCTAGATGCATTTAAAAATTCTTATTAGATACACAGGCGGTGCAGCTTGCTTCGCAGCTGGGCTACTACGCCCAAAGTATTGCCTAGGCTAGATGCAGTTAAAAATTTTACGCTGACTAGCAGACACTGAAGCTTTGGAGCAGACCTCTGAGTAAACAGCTCTTCAGACTCAACCATCTGTGTTACCCCAAGCCATAGTGTATGTAGTTTCTTACAGTTAAAAGGAGGGGGGAGCGACCCAACCCACCTGGAATTGAAGATGCCAACGTCACGTAAAACACAGCAAGGGGACTCCAAAAAGTCTCCATTTTTTCCAAAAATTGTGGCACAGACACCACTTAAGTGGCATCAATTTCCCCAGAGTTGCTTAAAACGGTTGGTGAGGTGATTTTACCAAATCCTCAAGCTTTAGTCTCCCCAGGATGACACAGGGGTAAAGTCCTTGCGGATCCATGATTTGTTCATCTTTATGAACGCGAGTCTGTCTACATTCTCAGTGGACAGCCGCGTGCGCTTATCTGTCAGCAAACCACCAGCAGCGCTGAACACACGTTCAGAGAGAACGCTGGCTGCAGGGCATGACAAGATCTCCAAGGTGTGAGTGGCGAGCTCCGGCCATTTTTCCAGATTGGAATCCCAAAATGAGCAAGGGTCCAGTGACACAGTCATAGCTTCGATGTTCACTTGGAGATACTCCTGCACCATCCTCTCTAGGCATGGACTATGTGTCAAACTTCTTGGTCTCCTGCGGCCTTGCAAAGGATGGTCTAAAAAAGTGGTGAAATGATTTCACAAAATTGCTGTTACCAGCAGATACTGTGTTACTGTTACGGTTTGAGTGATGAAGACTCGACAGTCCCACGGTTTGCAAGTTAGAACTGTGAGATTCACTACGTGCACCACTGGTGTTTTGTGGAAAAGCACATGTAAGATTCTGCAACAGAGTCTGCAGATACTCCTCCATGCGTGAATCCCTTTCTATGGCAGGAATTATTTCGGCAAATTTACTTTTGTACCTGGGATCTAAGAGTGTGGCAACCCAGTAGTCAGGATTACTTCGAATTCTGACAATCCGAGGGTCATGTTGCAGGTAGTGCAGCAAGAAGGCACTCATGTGTCTTGCGCATCCAGGAGGACCAAGTCCTTGTTGTGTTGGTAGCGAGGTAAGAATCATGCTTCCTTCCTCTGCCCTTTCCTCCCAACCTCGCACAACAGAAATGTGATCAAGGTCTCCCTCATCTGATGAGTCTTACATGCCCATCGCCAGTTCGTCCTCCACTTCTTCCTCGGCTCCTGCACCTTCCTCAACAGTTTGGCTGCTACCATGTGCCCTGGTTAATCCCTCTCCCCCACCCTCCCATGCCTGCCGCCTTGGTGCTGCCGTCTGGACCTTGGAGATGCTATCCCTTCCGCATACGATTTCTCCTCTACTTCCTCCACCTCCTCTTGTCCCACCACCTGACTCTGAATTCTGTTTAACGTGTGCTCCAGCATGTAAATCACAAGAATAGTCATGCTGATAATGGCATCGTCGTCAGCACTAAACATCTTCGTCGTCATTTCAAAACTGTGCAGAAGGGTGTGTGGTGCCCCTAAGGGTTCAGTCGCCACCCAGAGGTGTGGTATCTCACCCTCAGGTAAGGAAGGAGTATGGCTCGGGACCCTAACACATGCATCCAACACATACCCGCAGTGGGGGTAGGGCGAGTTTGCTCCTGAGGGAGAGCACAGTCGCAGGTCCCTAGCTGGTGGGCGGGTCCTATGTAGTGGGTGTGGGTGGAGAAAGAAGCTTAGGGGAGCACATGACAGGGAGAGTATAAATAGGAAGCCATCTTAGAAAGAGTAAGCCAGTCAGAGGAGGAGAAGTGACAGGAGCAGAGGCTCTGCATGAGCTCTGCTCCGGAGGCGGGCCTAGCCTGGGAGGCCCAGGACTGAAGGAGAGAAGAGAGGAGTGGGAGCAGGAAGGCTCCAGGAACCGAAGGGACCCTAGGGGTAGGGGCCGTGCAGAAGGCCACCCGTACGCCCGCTGCTACCAGGAGGTAGAGGGGTCAGGCCAGATAAGGGGAACCGGTCCTTCAACTAGCGGAGAAACAGCAAGGCGCAACTAGAAACCGGAGGCTGCAGCATTTCATGTACTGCAGGCCAAAGTCTACACCAGTCTCACTAAGAAGGTAGCCACATAGGACCCAGGGGACGGAACACACGTCGCCCGCCAAGGCCCGAGGGTACCGGATAGAAGTGTCACTGGGTGTGAGGTGCAGGGAGAAGGCCAGAGAAAGGACACACAGAAGGGGGTCCTGCTAAGTACTCCGGAGCTATCTGGGGGTGGACTGAGCCCCTCACTGAGCAAGCACAGCACGACGGGGGAGATTGCTCTGGTACCTGTAATCTGGACTGCAACAACTGTGAGTAAAGATCTTGGGACTGCATCACACGGACTCTGTGTTCTTTACTGACTCCCTGCACTACAACCACCATCATCCACCCACACTGCCCTGAAGCTACACTCTTCCTGTGGGGAGTAATAATACCATTGCTGAAAAACCACCAGCTTCAGAGGACTGTTCCACAGCGGCGGCCCCTTTGGCCGCACTCCACAGGTGGCGTAGTCGGACATTATAAAACCCATATATACAAATTACCCTTGGATTGACCGCCCTGGGTCACGGACCGGGTCACCGCCACAGTGACTACAACCCCCAGTGTCTACCGTCCCGGCTCCGGGTACCCCACGGCCCAGGGGGCGCGTCAACTTCATAGGTCCCTGATCTGAGACCACTCCTGCAGCGTGATTTGCCCCACCTCTGGATCTCGTTGGCCCAGGCTATACGTCAGAACGTATTGCACCAGGGCTTGTCGATGCTGCCACAGTCGCTGCAACATGTGCAGAGTTGAATTCCACCATGTCGGCACATCGCATTTCAGCCGGTGAACTGGCAGGCCCAACGACTTCTGTAGAGATGTAAGTGATTGAGCTGCGGGATGCGAACGGCGCATGTGAGCACACAGCGAACGTGCCCTCTGCAGAAGGCTATCTATAGTGGGCTAAAAATTGCTGGACAACCAGGTTCAACACGTGAGCCATACAAGGCACGTGTGTGATATTGCCCCGGCGAAGGGCCGCACCCAGGTTTGCAGCATTGTCGCACACGGCCTTCCCTGGTTGCAGGTCCAGTGGAGACAACCATTCATGAAACTGGGTCTCCAGAGCTGACCACAACTCCTCAGCTGTGTGACTCACATTTCCCAGACATTTCAAAGTAAACACAGCCTGATGCTGTTGAGCCCTCTTGCCAGCATAGTAAGGAGGTGTGCAGGATTCCTTCTGCACAGTTAGAAAGCGGGTGGCATTACCAGACAGGCTTTGGGTGCAGGTGGAGGACCGAGAGGAGGTTGAGGAGGCAGAAGCAGTGGAGGAACTTCGAGATAAAGAGGATTGACGTACAACTCGTGGGGACGGCAAGACTTGGACAGCAGCCCCTTGTCCTGCTGTCACCATAGTTACCCAATGCCCAGTCAGCGACATGTAACGCCCCTGTCCATGCCTACTCGTCCAAGTGTCTGTGGTGAAATGCACCCTGTCACACACAGAGTTTCTCAAAGAAGCTGTGATGTTGTGTGCGACATGCTGATGAAGCGCAGGCACAGCTTTCTTTGAGAAGTAGTGCCGACTGTGCATCTGGTACTGGGGCACTGCGACCGACATAAGGTCTCGAAAATCCTCTGTGTCCACCAGGCGGAAAGGCAGCATTTCTGTAGCCAAGAGCTTGCAGATGCTGAAATTCAACCTCAGCTGTGTCATGGCTAGGATCTGAATTACAGACAAAGGGAGGACAACAACAGGGTACCTCTTGTGGTCACATACAACCCCCACATGAACATCCTAAGGAAAATTGGTGCTGATCTCCAACCCATATTCCACAGAGACCACAAACTGAAAGAAATATTCCCAGAACTACCACTTCTCTCCTATAAATTGCCCCCTAACTTAAGGAATCTCCTTGTCAGAAGTGTCCTCTCATCACCATCAGTGACGGGCACATTCCCATGTAAAAACAAAAAATGCAAAACTTGTACCCACATATTACCATCAAATACAGTCTGCATACCTAACACAAATCAGGACTACACAATCATGGATGTCTTTTCATGTACATCCTCCAATGTGGTGTACCTGATACAATGTACAAAGTGCCCAGAAGGAGTTTATATTGGAGAAACTATGCAAAGGCTGCAAACCAGAATGAATTTACACAGACACACAATTAAGAATGAACTGGATACACCTGTGGGAAAACATTTCTCTGGCCGGGGACACTGTATGAAAGATCTAAAAGTTTTAATACTAAAAGGTTACTTCAAGGGCAACAGAGAAAGAAAAATTTGGGAATTCAAATTTATAAGGATGTTCAATTCACTGACAACAGGACTAAATATAACACCTGGCTTTATGAGTCACTACATGGACACAATTCACACCTCCAGAAAATTAACATTACCAAGGCCTCTCATTTTGCAACAAAAAAAACTAATTAGCTCTCCCTAACTTATCAGTAGGAGGCATCACAACTTACACCTCATGAACAAATGTCTTGTAACATCTCTCAAATGTCGTGCCTTTTGTCTTATGAATTCATTTGTAATATTGCTTGAAGAAGGAGCCTCTGTGCTCTGAAAGCTTGTATATATATATATATATATATATATATATATATATATATATATATATATATATATATATATATATATATATATATATATATATTTATTTATTTTTTTTTTTTTTTTTTTATTTTTTTTTTTTTTTCTGGTTAGCCAATAAAGGTATCACCACAAGAATACTTCTGTCATTTTTGGCATAAAAGTGTTTACATCGATTTTTCTGGCTAACACGGCACCACAATATAACTTTGTATTGTACATCATCATGGCTAGGAGGAAATGGTCTTTTACTTGTCCACATGTGAGGGACCGAGGGCTGGCTGTTGTGTTTAGACGGGGTTGAGTAGGGTGTCCCCGGCAAACTGCGGGTCTGTGAGGAAGATGCAGGCGGACATGTTATGTTGCCTTGATCCAAAGGTGGTGCTCTCGATGTCGGAAAGCGGTCAACACCAGCAGGTGTTTCAACTTCCAAATGAACTGACGACCTGCCAATCACACTGGCTGTTGCGGGTAAAGAGGCGGCAGGTCTGCGTCCAAAACATGTGTGACTGCTGTCCCCCCAGTCACAGAGGATGAAGAGGCTGCGGATGCACAAGATGGGGCAGACGGTGGTTGGCCCGGCCGGCTAGGCCGCATTGTAGCACAGTGAGCTTCCCACTGTAACTTATGCTTCATATCCATGTGACGGTTCATGCATGAAGTACTCAAACTATTGATTTTTTTGGCCTCTACTTAGTTTTTAGTGACAAATGTTACAGATAACATGAGTTGGGTCATCCTTATCGATCTCAAACATAGCAATAAATGGTCGCCGCAACATAGCAATAAAATGCAATAACGGGCGATCAAAACATCGGATCTATCCCAAAATGGTATCAATTAAAACATCAGCCCGGTGCGCAATAATAAGCCCTCACCCGGCTCCAGATTCATAAAAAATGGAGATGCTACGGGTCTCGGAAAATGGCTATTTTTTTTTCTTTTTTTAGCAAACTTTGGATTTTTTTTTCACCATTTAAATGAAAAAGAACCTATACATGTTTGGTGTCTACGAACTCGTAGACCTACTTTTTACTGACTTACTAAAGCACTTTTTTTGGTTTTGTAACCTCATTGAGCTTTGAACTTCATAGCCAGGTGTATGCAATCATGAGAAAAGCTACTTAAAGTGGCCACTTGCAAGTTGTTCTCCTGTTTGAATCTCCTCTGAAGAGTGGCATCATGGGCTCCTCAAAACAACTGTCAAATGATCTGAAAACAAAGATTATTCAACATAGTTGTTCAGGGGAAGGATACAAAAAGCTGTCTCAGAGATTTAACCTGTCAGTTTCCACTGTGAGGAACATAGTAAGGAAATGGAAGTACACAGGGACAGTTCTTGTTAAGGCCAGAAGTGGCAGGCCAAGAAAAACATCAGAAAGGCAGAGAAGAAGAATGGTGAGATCAGTCAAGGACAATCCTCAGACCACCTCCAGAGAGCTGCAGCATCAACTTGCTGCAGATGGTGTCACTGTGCATCGGTCAACTACACAATGCACTTTGCACAAGGAGAAGCTGTATGGGAGAGTGATGCGAAAAAAGCCGTTTCTGCAAGCACGCCACAAACAGAGTCGGCTGAGGTATGCAAAAGCACATTTGGAGAAGCCAATTTCTTTTTGGAAGAAGGTCCTGTGGACTGATGAAACCAAGATTGAGTTGTTTGGTCATACAAAAAGGCATTATGCATGGCGGCAAAAAAACACAGTATTCCAAGAAAAACACTTGCTACCCACAGTAAAATTTGGTGGAGGTTCCATCATGCTTTGGGGCTGTGTGGCCAATGCCGGCACCGGGAATCTTGTTAAAGTTGAGGGACGCATGGATTCCACTCAGTATCAGCAGATTCTTGACAATAATGTTCAAGATTCAGTGATAAAGTTGAAGTTACGCAGGGGATGGATCTTTCAGCAAGACAATGATCCAAAACACCGCTCCAAATCTACTCAGGCATTCATGCAGAGGAACAATTACAATGTTCTGGAATGGCCATCCCAGTCCCCAGACCTGAATATCATTGAACATCTTTGGGATCATTTGAAGAGGGATGTCCATGCTCGGTGACCATCAAACTTAACTGAACTGGAATTGTTTTGTAAAGAGGAATGGTCAAAAATACCTTCATCCAGGATCCAGGAACTCATTAAAAGCTACAGGAAGCGACTAGAGGCTGTTATTTTTGCAAAAGGAGGATCTACTAAATATTAATGTCACTTTTCTGGTGAGGTGCCCATACTTATGCACCTGTCAAATTTTGTTTGAATGCAGATTGCACATTTTCTGTTAGTAAAATTTCAAGGCAAAAACATTACTGTGTCCAACAGTTATTGCATATATCAAACTGAAATAGCTGTTGCAAAAACACCAATTTTTATAAAACATTAAGCTTAAGATTAATAGGGGTGCCCAAACTTTTTCATATAACTGTAGATCAAATTTTTATGATCTGTGAAAACCTGAATAGGAAATCTAGCGCCTTCCAAAAAATGACACCAATGTTCAAACGCGAGTTTAATAGCCAGCAACTCCCAATTTCCAACATCATAATTCAGTTCGGTTTCCGAAAATTTTTTCGAAAAGAAGGCACAAGGATGTATTCCAACACCAAAAAGGGGATAGAAAGATGTAGCCAAGATCCACTAGAATATAGGTGGAGGACACCATTCTCTAACAAAACAGCCAAATATATAGCTATTAGTGCAACACATCAGTAAATTTTATTATACAAAATATTCCATATAATGAACAACAATTAGAGACGTATTGTGGGTGACTGAGGTGAGGGGCCAAATTAAGGATAAGATGGAATTACCCAAAGAAGAAAGAGACCATTTCACACAGTCACCCACAATATGTCTCTAATTGTTGTTCATTATATGGAATATTTTGTATAATAAAATTTACTGATTTGTTGCACTAATAGCTATATCTTTGGCTGTTTTTGTTAGAGAATGGTGTCCTCCACATATATTCTAGTGGATCTTGGCTACATCTTTCTATCCCCTTTTTGGTGTTAGATTATGTACTCCACCCTTGTTCTCCTGAGACAAAACTGCTCCAACCCCCACCGACAAAGCTGCTCCAACCCCCACTGATGAAGCATTGACCTCGACCAAAAAAGACTTGGTCTCATCAGGCTGCATAAGGATAGGGGCAGAACTGAACCTCTCTTTGAGATACTCAAACGCTTCAATGGCCTCAGTAGTCCACTGGGCCGTATTCGCACCTTTCCTGTTGAGATCGGTTAGAGGTTTAACAATTACAGAAAAATTCTTAATGAATTTTCTGTAATAATTGGCAAAACCCAAAAATCTCTGTATAGACTTCAAACCAATAGGCCTAGGCCATTCCTGCACAGCCTGAACCTTCACCGGGTCTGTGATGCAAGCCGGCCGGTGGGTGCAGCTCTCTGGCGCCCCCTTACCTCTCAGGTCAGTCAAGGTACTGCACCTAGAGAAAGTAGTGCCAGGTAGCTGCAACCAGCGCAGGGAACACGGTAGTGTGTTATCCCTTCAACGTCACTACACAGCACAACTCGCTAGCGCCCTCTTAGCCTCAGGTCAGTCAAGGAACTGCACCTAGGATAAGCGGTCGCCAGAGAGACTGTCCTGTAACCTACTGGGTATCGGGGCCCTCTGTAGTGAGGGCGGTATATATATCTTCCTTGGCCGCGCCAGGAATATATATATCTGAACCTCCGACCGTCACTACCAGCCTTCCCCAATCCCCAGTTGGTATGCTGCCACCAGTCCCTATTTTAGATATACGCCCAGTCCGTGAATGGGCCTATATCGGGTCAGGAACCAACCCTGGGTAGCGTTTTTGGCTTGAGCCGAGCTCACACGGACGTGCGTTCGTTATGCAGAATAAAAGGCAGGCCCACAATTACTTGAGGTAATTGATTATAATAATACACTAGATACACGATATACAACTAAATATACACAGGTATAAGGTCAGGCTAAACTATACAACAATGGAATACAACACACAGAATCACCACAGCATATCAGTTACCGGTTTCTTGATTTTCTTGTGACGCAGGGAGAGGATTCTGCGGTCGCAGGCACGGTTCTTTGTTACAGGCTGAGGCCTACCACCGCATGGTCAAACTGCTCCTCCCCTTGGTGGCCTCAGCTGGTGCTCAGATGTTCAGCACACCACTCTTGGGTCAAGACTGACTTATCTCTTGTCTGTCCTGCTATCTTACCTGCCCCGTCCCGCCCACTGCTGGTGAGGTCAGCTGGCTCAGTCTCCACCCTCAGGTCTAACTTCGATCAGAAGCCCAAATTCTATGGAACCCAATAACTTCTTCTGGGATGGTCTCATGATACCCCCAGGGGTTCCCATGGATTCGGGCCGCCGTAACCGACCTTTTGATATCAATTATGATACCATACGGTCCTCAGGAATGGCTCCGCGCTATATCTTGGCTTCCAGAGCACGTACAAACGTCTACCGCGGAGGCTTGTGTGCGCAATGGCTCCGGGACGCCGTGATATTTTTTTATTGGCCCATCCCACGCAACATGCGTGTACTATTCATGTTTCTATATCTTATGCCTCCATGCTTGTGACAGACAAAGAAACTAGTCCTATGGGACAAATGGTCAGGTACAGATAGACGAAGCACCCCCCCCTGCTGGCTGTGTTTCCTCTCGAAGTCTTTGAAGCTCCTAGCATTCAAGTGTTAAGTAGGCTTCTTATCTTACAGGAGCCTGGATGGGGGGAAACTATCTAGTTGACGTTTTAACAGAAGGTCCCAAGGGTGGGGGCTGCTGAAGTGTGGCCATCCCTGGATATGATTTATCATTACCAAGATGGCGGCTACAGGTTCATCACACCTCCCCCTATACGAGGGCGCGAGGGGGTAGCACATTCCTGTGTTCCCCCGTGCGTCCTTCTGCACCCTCCCCTTGCCGGGATAACCCGTCAGCGTTACCGTGGTCACGGCCTCTTCTGTGGCGAATGGAGAAGTGGTACTGCTGGAGAGCGAGGCTCCAGCGTAGCAACCTGCCATTCGACCCAGAGACCGTGTGTAACCAGCTGAGGGGGTTGTGGTCCGTCTCCACGGTGAAATGGCTCCCGTACAAGTAGGGCTGCAGACGCTGCAGGGCCCATACAATTGCCAGGCATTCTTTTTCCACCGTGGAGTAAGCCACCTCCCGGGGCAGTAGCTTCCTGCTCAGGTACAAGACAGGATGTTCCTGGCCTGTCGTGTTGACCTGACTTAGCACAGCACCGAGGCCAAAGTCACTGGCGTCGGTCTGTACCACAAACGGCCGGTCGAAGTCGGCAGCTTGCAGTACAGGGGAGCTACTTAGGGCGGCCTTGAGTGCCCCGAAAGCTGTCTCGCAGGCGACTGTCCAGTCGACTGCGACGGGCAGCTTCTTCTTGGTGAGGTCCGTCAGGGGCTTGGCCAGGGTGCTATAGTGTGGGACGAACCTCCTATAGTACCCGGCGGTCCCCAAGAAGGACATCACCTGCTTTTTGGTCCTAGGAGTGGGCCAGGATGCGATGGCATCCACTTTCCCCGGTTCTGGCTTCAGAACCCCCCCGCCTACCCGGTGACCCAGGTAGAGGACCTCACTCATGCCCAGCTGGCACTTTTCCGGCTTGATGGTCAAGCCTGCCCGGTGGATCCGACCGAGCACCTGCCGCAGGTGCTCTAGGTGATCCTCCCAAGTGGGACTGAAGACTGCAATATCGTCCAAGTACGCAGCCGCGTACCCTTCAAGTCCCTCAAGCAGCGTATTGACCATCCGCTGAAAAGTGGCAGGGGCATTCTTCATGCCGAATGGCATCACTGTGGACTCGTACAGTCCAAAAGGGGTGATAAAGGCAGAGCGTTCCCTTGCCGCGGGGGTCAGAGGAATCTGCCAGTACCCCCGGCTCAGATCCATGATGGTCAGGTACTTAGCCCCGGCCATCCGATCGAGCAGGTCATCGATGCGTGGTATGGGGAACGCATCGGTGGCCGTTACAGCGTTGAGCCCCCGGTAGTCCACGCAGAACCGTGTAGTTCGGTCCTTCTTTGGTACGAGGACTACAGGCGAGGCCCACGCGCTGCTGGATGCCTGGATCACCCCCAGCTTCAGCATCTCGTCTATCTCTTGGCGCATGTTTCCCTGCACCTCGAAAGAGACCCGATATGCTGAACGCCGGATCGGCGGGTGATCGCCAGTGTCCACGTCGTGGACAGCCATCTCAGTCCTTCCGGGCAGGCTGCTGAACAGCCCCCGGAAGGGGTGCAGGGTGGTCCCCAGCTGGGACCGTTGGTCCTCCGTGAGCTGGTGGCCAACCCCCACATCCTCGATGGACCCACCCGCCTTGGCTTGGGTGAGCAGATCCAGGAGGGTTTCTACCTCTCCTTCCTCGGGAAGGTTGCACACTGGGTGGGCAGTCGCTTCCCGCTCATGATGAGCCTTCATCATGTTCACGTGGAAGGCCTTCCTCCTTCCACGGGCGTGATCCAGGGTGACCAGATAGGTGACGGCATTGAGTTTCTGGTGCACGAAGTAGGGACCTTCCCAGGCTGCCTGAAGCTTGTTCTGTGGTACGGGGACCAGTACCCACACCTTTTGACCCACCTGGTAGGTCCTCTCACAAGCATTCTGGTCGTACCACCGCTTCTGGTCGGCCTGGGCCTGGGCCATATTGTCCTGCACCAGCTTTGCCAAGGCCATCATCCTGTCCCGGTGGCGCACGACATACTCGATGACCGACACCTCGGGGGTGGCCAAATCCCCTTCCCATGCTTCCTTCACCAGAGCCAGGGGGCCCCGTACCCGTCGCCCGTACAGGAGCTCAAAGGGGGAGAACCCCGTTGAGGCCTGCGGAACCTCACGGTAAGCAAATAGGAGGTGTGGGAGGTAGCGCTCCCAGTCTCTCCCGTGGGAGTCGACCAACATCTTAAGCATCTGCTTTAAGGTGCCATTGAACCGCTCACACAGGCCATTAGTCTGTGGGTGATACGGGCTGGCCACCAGATGTTGCACCTGCATTTGCTTACAGAGGGACTCCATCAGCCGCGACATGAACTGGGTCCCTCGGTCGGTGAGCATTTCCTGGGGGAAACCCACTCTGGAGAAGATCTCCAGTAAGGCGGTAGCCACCTTGTCGGCCCGAATGGACGACAAAGCTACCGCTTCCGGGTACTGGGTGGCATAGTCCACTACCGTGAGTATGAAGCATTTCCCGGAGTGGCTGGGAGTGGACAGAGGTCCAATAAGATCCACAGCGACCCTCGAGAAAGGCTCTTCGATGATTGGCAGAGTTACCAGTGGGGCTTTGGGGCGCGGCCCCGCCTTCCCCACCCTCTGACAGGTGTCACACGAACGGCAGTAGGCACCCACCGCGGCTCCCATCCCAGGCCAGTAGAAATGCTGAGCTATCCTGGCCTTGGTTTTAGCGATCCCTAGGTGTCCGGCCATCGGAATCTCGTGTGCGATCCGCAACAATTCCGCCCTGAACGGATAGGGTACCACTAACTGTCGGTCCCTGGGCCACGCCTCCGGTGAACCCTGCTGGACCGTTACCCGGTACAGCCGTCCCTGGTCCCAGACCACACGCTCGCAGTCTGACTCCATGGGAGGCTGTGCCGCCTGTTCCTTGAGAGCTTTCAGGCTGTCGTCTGCTTCCAACGCAGCCTGAAATTCCTGACTTGATGTGGCCAGAATCGACGAAACTGCCACATCCTCCGTCAGCCCCTCCGGGCATGTCACCTGGCCGCTGTCTGACCCGGCAGACACTTGGTCAGAAGTGGGGAAGCCGTCGGACCTCTGCAAGGCT
This sequence comes from Phyllobates terribilis, assembly GCF_046119375.1. NCBI lineage: Eukaryota > Metazoa > Chordata > Amphibia > Anura > Dendrobatidae > Phyllobates > Phyllobates terribilis. The sequence continues at coordinate 250,507,877 of NW_027362761.1, forward strand.
CCTTGGGCTCCGGCGCTCCCACTCCTGGTGACAGCGGCTATGACCGCTGTGACCGTGGGTAGTGCCTGCTTCCCCTCTGTTTCTGACCAAGCCGCCCGATCAGGCAGGCTTCCTAGGCCTTTGGACATCTCGGATGTGGGGAACTCCTGCCCTGGGGTCTTACCTGGCGGCTCCTCTCTTGGGACACCCCCACCTCCCATGGCCTGTTCCTCCCCCTGCAGTGGGCCTATACTCAGCAGCCTGGATACCCCTGGGAGCCCTACACTGCCGGTAGCTGCCCCCCTCTCCGTCCCTGAGCTTCCCTCTACAGAATCCTGCCCGCCCCCTCCCTCACCGGAGGACAAGAGGTCACGGCACGCCGGCTGAGCACCTCTGCGGGCATCCCCACACTCCCCACCTGCTTTCACTAACCCTGTTTGTGTTGTGTCTGTGCAGGTGTTACCCTCAGGTTTCACTCCCTCCTCCTCAGCAGGACACACACTACATACAACATGGTTGGCATTAGCAGCAGACAAATCAATACACTCTTGGGGGGCCGAACTTGGGGGTTCAGAGGGTACATACTGCGATACTAGACGCCCCAAGTCGGTCCCTAATAAAACATTTGCGGGAATATTTGGCGTTACTCCCACCTCCCGCATCCCCCTTCCGGCACCCCAGTCCAAATACACCATGGCAACGGGAAGTGCCGGCTCCACGCCTCCAACCCCGGAGACGGAAAGAGTCTTTCCTGGTACCAAGTCCTGGGGGGACACCACCTCAGGCCGTACCAGTGTTCGTTCAGCGCCCGTGTCCCGCAGTCCCATGACCGCAGAACGGCCTATGGTGACGGGTTGGATGTTGTCCAGGGACCTACCACCACCCCCTCCCACACACAAAACATTGGGCGCTCTCTGGGACTGGGATGGGGTCTTTTGGCGCTGGGGACACTCAGCCCTAAAGTGTCCTGGTTTGTTGCATAGATGACAACGTCTTACGTCTGGTCCTTGCCTGGAGAGGGCAACAGGGGGATACACCCCTTGTGTTCTAGGGGCCGGGGAAACAGGGGCATGACTGGGCTTACCCCCTCTCCAGGTGCTGCTGGCAGACTTCTTCAGCTCAGGCGCCCTGTTATTGGCATACTCGTCTGCCAGGGCGACTGTAGCAGAAGCCCCTGTTGGTTTTCGGTCACGGAGGAACTGTCGGAGGTCCTCTGGGCAGTTCCACAAGAACTGCTCCGTGACGAACAGTTCCTGGACCTCCTGGCGGGTAGTAAGCGCTAGACCCGAGGTCCAGTGCTCTGCGGCTCTCAACAGCGCCCGCATATGATCGGTCCAGGTGTCCTTGGGGCCACGCAGCAGGCTCCGGAACTTCTGGCGGTACGACTCGGGAGTGAGGTTGTACTGCCGGATCAGGGCCCGCTTGATGCAGTCGTAGTTCTGTACCTCCCCGGCAGGTAAGTCCCCCAAGGCATCCAGGGACTTACCCCTCAAACGGGGGGTCAGGTATCTGGCCCACTGATCCCGGGCCAGATGGTGCTGAAGACAGGTCCGTTCAAATGCCACCAGAAAGGAGTCCAGGTCCCCATCCTTCTCCAGTAGAGGGAAGTCCTCAGCTCGGACTTTGGACGACTTGGTCTCCTGATGGGTTGGTTGCTCTAGCGGAAGCCCCCGCTGGGCCAGGTCCAGTTGGTGCTGGCGCTCCGCAGCTCGCTCTGCACGCTCCGCAACCTCCCGGCGCTCTGCAGCTTCACGCTCCGCAGCCCGCTCCGCAGCCCGCTCCGCAGCCCGCTCTGCACGCTCCTCCTCCGCTGCCTTCTCTGATGCTGCCAGGAGGGTTTTGTAGACGGCATCGCCATGAGACTGGAGACTTGCCATAGCCGCTTGTAAAAGGGCTTGTGATCTGGACAGGCTGGGCTGGGTAGGTGGTGGGCAGCCCACTGCGGGACCGTATACTGGGGACTGGCTCCCTGAGGTGCCCGGGCTGGACTCCTCCTCGCCATGAGTAACAATGTCCTCCCCTCCTGCCACACGGACCGTAGCATTAGCCTCCTGCAGGGTCTTGCTCCTGGTGCCGTCTGCCATCTTGGTAACCGACACCGCTGCAACCCTGAGTTTGCACACACCTTGTTATACTTTTAGCCTGACCGTCTAATGTTGGGCTGACCTTAAGACTCCAGCAGTGGAAGTTACCACTGGCAGTCTTTAGTGCCTGGGAGTAGGGGTCCCACAACACTATTATTCTGCAATCCCACCGCTCTGCCACCAATGTGATGCAAGCCGGCCGGTGGGTGCAGCTCTCTGGCGCCCCCTTACCTCTCAGGTCAGTCAAGGTACTGCACCTAGAGAAAGTAGTGCCAGGTAGCTGCAACCAGCGCAGGGAACACGGTAGTGTGTTATCCCTTCAACGTCACTACACAGCACAACTCGCTAGCGCCCTCTTAGCCTCAGGTCAGTCAAGGAACTGCACCTAGGATAAGCGGTCGCCAGAGAGACTGTCCTGTAACCTACTGGGTATCGGGGCCCTCTGTAGTGAGGGCGGTATATATATCTTCCTTGGCCGCGCCAGGAATATATATATCTGAACCTCCGACCGTCACTACCAGCCTTCCCCAATCCCCAGTTGGTATGCTGCCACCAGTCCCTATTTTAGATATACGCCCAGTCCGTGAATGGGCCTATATCGGGTCAGGAACCAACCCTGGGTAGCGTTTTTGGCTTGAGCCGAGCTCACACGGACGTGCGTTCGTTATGCAGAATAAAAGGCAGGCCCACAATTACTTGAGGTAATTGATTATAATAATACACTAGATACACGATATACAACTAAATATACACAGGTATAAGGTCAGGCTAAACTATACAACAATGGAATACAACACACAGAATCACCACAGCATATCAGTTACCGGTTTCTTGATTTTCTTGTGACGCAGGGAGAGGATTCTGCGGTCGCAGGCACGGTTCTTTGTTACAGGCTGAGGCCTACCACCGCATGGTCAAACTGCTCCTCCCCTTGGTGGCCTCAGCTGGTGCTCAGATGTTCAGCACACCACTCTTGGGTCAAGACTGACTTATCTCTTGTCTGTCCTGCTATCTTACCTGCCCCGTCCCGCCCACTGCTGGTGAGGTCAGCTGGCTCAGTCTCCACCCTCAGGTCTAACTTCGATCAGAAGCCCAAATTCTATGGAACCCAATAACTTCTTCTGGGATGGTCTCATGATACCCCCAGGGGTTCCCATGGATTCGGGCCGCCGTAACCGACCTTTTGATATCAATTATGATACCATACGGTCCTCAGGAATGGCTCCGCGCTATATCTTGGCTTCCAGAGCACGTACAAACGTCTACCGCGGAGGCTTGTGTGCGCAATGGCTCCGGGACGCCGTGATATTTTTTTATTGGCCCATCCCACGCAACATGCGTGTACTATTCATGTTTCTATATCTTATGCCTCCATGCTTGTGACAGACAAAGAAACTAGTCCTATGGGACAAATGGTCAGGTACAGATAGACGAAGCACCCCCCCCTGCTGGCTGTGTTTCCTCTCGAAGTCTTTGAAGCTCCTAGCATTCAAGTGTTAAGTAGGCTTCTTATCTTACAGGAGCCTGGATGGGGGGAAACTATCTAGTTGACGTTTTAACAGAAGGTCCCAAGGGTGGGGGCTGCTGAAGTGTGGCCATCCCTGGATATGATTTATCATTACCAAGATGGCGGCTACAGGTTCATCACAGGGTCCATCTCAAATCCCTCGCTGGAGACAATGTAGCCCAAAAAACGAATTTTCTGCACAGCGAACTCACATTTCTCCAGCTTAGCAAAAAGTGAATTATCACTCAATAACTGCAAAACTTCACGTACACTCTGCCAATGGGACTCTAGATCTGGTGAATAAATCAAAATATCATCTAAATACACAACCACATTCTTACCAATCAAAGGTCTCAGGATGTCATTAATAAGGTTCTGAAAAAATGCAGGTGCATTGGTAAGACCAAAAGGCATCACCAGATTCTCAAAATGACCTACCGGAGTGTTAAAAGCAGTTTTCCATTCATCACCCTCCTTCACTCGTAACAAATTGTATACCCCCCCCCGGAGATCAATTTTAGAGAACCACTTGGCCCCCACTAACTGGTTAAACAAGTCAGGAATTAACGGTAATGGGTAGGAATTGTGTACGGTAATCTTATTAATTTCACGAAAATCCAGACATGGACGTAAACCCCCATCCTTTTTTTTAACACAGAAAAATCCAACTGCCACAGGCGACTTAGAAGGTCTAATGTAACCAGCGGCCAGGCTAGTCTCTATGTACTCCTCCAAGGCCTTTCTTTCAGTCAGATTAAACAAGCGACTCTTGGGAAGAGTAGTTCCCGGAACAAACTCAATGGCGCAATCATAATCCCTATGAGGAGGTAAAACTTGCGACTCCTCCTCCGAAAAACCCTCCAAAAATCTTGAATAGGTACAGGTAATTCCCCTTTTTCCATAGCCGCAATGCGACCATTGCAACATTTATCGTAGCACTTCGGACTCCAAGACTTAATCACATTAGTAGACCAGTCTCGTAAAGGATTGTGCAGTTTTAACCAAGGCAATCCTAGAACAACCGGAGAGGGTAAATTATCTAAAACAACCAAGTCCAAAATTTCTTGGTGAACTTCATTGATAGTGAGGGGAAATGCAGCAACCTTGTGAGTAATACATTTCAAGGGAGTGTTATCAATTGTAATCACAGAAATAGGAGATGACAAAGATTTGGATTTCAATTTAAGGTTTTCCAAAAACCCTTTATCAATCACATTAAGTGTTGAACCACAATCCACAAATACCTGAAATTCAATCAAATCTCCCTGCAAAGTAGTACTCCCAGAAAGAAATACTCCTGCAGAGCGTAAACAAGCTATATGGGCGTAACTGACCTTTTTTTTTTTCTTTACTTAAACGAAGCTCACAATACTTAATCAAATGGTCAGCTTTACCACAATAAAGACACAATCCCTCGGCGAACCTCCGGTTTCTTTCCTGAGAGTGGAGTGACATCGCCCCAACCTCCATCGGTTCTCCGCCGTCTAAGCAGATTTTCTGGGGACTAGGAACTGACATTACAGGAGTCTTTACCTCATTCAGCCTGCACCTCAGCCTCCTGTCCACACGAACAAATAATTGCATGGCATCCTGCAGAGTCTCAGGTGCAGGGAATGCAATTAGAAGATCCTTAACCCTTTCACTCAGACCAGCAAGAAATAAACATTTTAGCGCAGGATCATTCCATTTAACTTCTGAGGCCCATGTCCTGAAGTGTGTGCAATAATTTTCAACATCACCTGACCCCTGATTCAAACGCCTGAGTTATGCCTCAGCAGATGAGATTCTATCAGGATCGTCATATAATAGCGCCATAGCAGAAAAAAATTCTTCAACAGACCTTAAACACTGTGGTTCATTGCACAAAAGTGACATAATAAAACCAATGCGCTGTGATTCATTCCCAGAGGACCTTGGTCTCAAACAAAAATATAACAAACAAGCATTTTTAAAGGAAAAAAAATCTTGCTGTTTACCATAAAAAACATCAGGCAGTCCTACCTTGGGTTCGACAAAATGCGCTCCAGAACAGCAACTCACGTGTTGCTGAAGCTCGGCCACCTCCAGAGACAATCCCTGCAGGCGTTGAGCCATATCCTGGACGGAAACCATACTGATCCCCGAATTTCTTTCTTTTTAGTTTTTTGGGCTTGACTTACTGTTATGATCTGCAACATGAACTAAGGAAAGATAGGGGAAAGCTGTCCCTACAATAAGACTATGCTAAATCCCTACAATGTAGCGGGCTGCCTGTTCCCAGCGAACAGACCCGCCTTAGTCCTCGGCTAGTCTGAACGGAGACCTATAGCATAAAGGGACGGGTCCCTAAAAGAACTAAGGACTGGGACAAAAAATGGGACACCTCCTAAACAGAGAAGTTGTTGCAGAACACAAAAAGACAAACTGACAAAAAGGTACTAGAAGTCCCAGAAGGACCAAGCGAACTGACAGAGAAAGGCACAGAAGCACCTGGCTAGAGAAACAGTCAAACACTGAAGTCCAGCACAGCCAAAAGGGCGGAGCTGGAATATAAAGGCAGATGGTCACGTGACCGCAAAACACAAGATGGAAAAAACAAACAGGAGGGTTCTAACACCTTCTCCCCAATGACACTCACCAAAATTGCGAACGCCTGTAGCCAATTAGCCAATGTACGCTGAATTAACTGGTACCTACTGTATGCTTCTCTTCCTCATTCTTTTCTTTTTCAGAATCACTAGGTTTGACCTTATCAAGGTTAAACTTCTCCAAAGAAGTTTGGATCAAAGAATAAATTTCCACATACTGCCCCTTCCAAATCTTCTCCCTCACCCCCTTCAAGTGTGCCCTCAACGGGCCCTCAAAACATACGTACACCTCACTCCTGGACCTATCATCCAACCGGACCACCTCATCCTCCTCCTCCTTTTTCGGATTACTTTTATCCTGCAGTACACCTGAAGAGCCACTGCTGCTCTCCCACTACCGTATCCTGAGGAACGACCGCAGACTTACCAGTTCCCAGCCCAGAACCCTTGGGAGCTACCCATGCCGATGCTGGAGACCTCAACTCATTCACTACTGCCCTTGAGAGGCCAAGCCCTGCAAAACTCCTAACAACTGACCCCATAAGTCGTGCCCCCCACAATTTACCCCTTGACTATTTCCTGCAATAACGCCAGAATTACTAACCCCTGACACACCCCGAGCACACCCCACAACAGGTAGACTATCAACAATCAATGTCTCCTCACCAGGCTGCCCTGGAGAAATTCTCTGACCAGCCGTGACATCTCCAGGTGGAACTTCTCTGCAGTTTTCAGGCCTTGATAAGGCCGTAAAAGGGGCTGCCGGATGACGACGATGTTCCGTCTCCATGGATAAGTCTCCCTGATCAAGTTCATCTACTGGTCACTTCTCGCTTCTGACTGATGGCCTCATAACGGCCACGCGGAACAGCATGCCCCAGCGATCCCTTGCAGTATCCCGGGAACCCTGGGCCTCCTCGGTTATGTCGGGCCCACCAGCAGAAAAGGACCCACCCTACCGACTGCAGGAGGGCCGTTCGTCTCCAAATCCTCCCCTGCTCCTGCAACTCGCTGCAGCACCTGCGGCCCCCCCCATAGCCCTGCTGAGCTGGTGCCCAGCAGGCTGCAATCCTCCCTACCAACTGCTGGAAGTCTCCACCCACTCCCTCCAATGCCGGGTTTGGCCCATGAATGCCACCAGGGCAACCGCTGACTTCCTCCGTTCCCCAGACGATGGGCACATCCCCCCTGCCAGCCGCAGGGTGGCTTCACAGGATTTTCTCCCTGCTGGGTACAACCCCTGGACGGCACTTCACCGGGGGTCGCCGCCACGCTGGCCCAAGACCTGGTAGTCTGCTAACCGAAAGTAGGCCGCCACTCAGGCATGTCCACTTCCGGTAGGCCGCGGCTCCAACAAGGATTCCTCCTGAGGACCGGAGAAGGAGCCACAGACTGCTCTCCCAGCCCCAAAGGGTCCCCGAGGGGGCTCCTAGGGCATCTTCTGCCCTGACTCTTAACTGCTGGTGAGTAACGCTCCAGCGGCTGGGACCACCGAGCGGGCGCTGCAGGTTCAGACCGGTTGGATCCTCTTTAGTTATGGGGGGGGGCAGGCCATCCGCAGCTGCTCCTGCACCAGTTCAGCCCCATGAATTGCCGAAGATGCCCGCACCAGTTCCAATAAGGCAGCAAGATCTGCCATAGCTCCTCTGACAGAGTCCAGGATGTGTCCAGCTGCATTCCAGGAAGCAAGAGGAGGTGACTAACCCCTCCAAGTCCTTTTATCCCCTCTTAATCCTGCCCCCACCTCCTCCCCTCCAATCACAAACCTCTACACATATCCCTAATCACCCATTCAAATTCTTTAACCCCTTCACTCCCCCCTCTGTATTTTCATGTGGCCTGTACACCCTATGGGGCTCCCTGGCCTGGCCTTTCTTATAACTCAGCATTGAGACCACCTTCAATCCTGGTCAAGTATCCAAAGCCTTTGGTTGTGAAACAACCCCATATCATCAGGCTTCCTTCATCAAACTTGACAGATCCTTAAATTTCTCGATCTGTTAGCCCTTTTTACCATTGTTTCTTCCAGACCTATTTGCACCCATCAGAGCCTAGTGTATTGACTTTTGTATCATCGCTTCAAATCACCCATTTCGAATCTTCTACTGACCACTTTCTGTATGTTTTTTGCAAACTCAAGCCGGCGCTTCTTATGACAAAATTGAAGTCGAGGCTTCTTCCCCTTTTGCAAGCCACCATTCCAGACTTGTGTAACGTGCGTCGCACGGTACTTGCATCGATGTCTGTGATCTCACTGTTACAAAGGTTACGAGCCACCTTCACAGCCATGTTTGTCGCGCCAGAACTGAGAGACCTTGTTATGAGCCGACTTGTTGACTGATATTTTGCCTGGACGTCCACCTCTTGACTTTTGAATGGATGGAAAGACTTCATTTCATATTCTTCCAACTGTCATGGCACTCACATGATGCAATTTGGCAATTTTAGATGAGCTGGATGATGCTGTTTCTCCTTTCTTTGCAAAAAATCTTCTTCATGGCTGTTCCTCGATTCTCACCAGTGACCTTTTGCTTGGGAATCAACATAATGTCACACACTGAGCTATTAGGGAATGTCAGAACAGGTTGTATTTTGTAGTATACCCAGGGGCGTACATCGGAATCATGGGGCCCCATAGCAGAAGTTCTAATTGGGCCCCCCCCCAAAAAAAAAAAAATTAAATAATTGTCGGGGTCACCAAAGATCAGATCTCACAACCTTCCAGCCTTTACATAGTAATTTTCCTCCTGCTGAAGTCCTAGATCCCTTTTTCAGTGCCCATAAAGTGTGATACCAACAAAAGTGTCCCTCAAACACGGTATGATACCCCCATGGTGAATTCCTCCACATATGCAGTATAATGTCCCTACTGTACCCCACCTCAACTCCCACGGTAAAGTACAATGCACCCCCCCCCCTGGTCCTCCACACAGTACAATGCACCCCCCCCTGGTCCTCCACACAGTACAATGCACTCCCCCCCCTGGTCCTCCACACAGTACAATGCACCCCCCCCCTGGTCCTCCACACAGTACAATGCACCCCCCCCCTGGTCCTCCACACAGTACAATGCACCCCCCCCCCTGGTCCTCCACACAGTACAATGCACCCCCCCCCCTGGTCCTCCACACAGTACAATGCACCCCCCCCCTGGTCCTCCACACAGTACAATGCACCCCCCCCTGGTCCTCCACACAGTACAATGCACCCCCCCCTGGTCCTCCACACAGTACAATGCACCCCCCCCGGTCCTCCACACAGTACAATGCACCCCCCCCGGTCCTCCACACAGTACAATGCACCCCCCCCCTGGTCCTCCACACAGTACAATGCACCCCCCCCCTGGTCCTCCACACAGTACAATGCACCCCCCCCTGGTCCTCCACACAGTACAATGCACCCCCCCCCTGGTCCTCCACACAGTACAATGCACCCCCCCCTGGTCCTCCACACAGTACAATGCATCCCCCCCCTGGTCCTCCACACAGTACAATGCACTCCCCCCCTTGGTCCTCCACACAGTACAATGCACTCCCCCCTGGTCCTCCACACAGTACAATGCACTCCCCCCTGGTCCTCCACACAGTACAATGCACTCCCCCCTGGTCCTCCACACAGTACAATGCACTCCCCCCCTGGTCCTCCACACAGTACAATGCACTCCCCCCCTGGTCCTCCACACAGTACAATGCACTCCCCCATGGTCCTCCACACAGTACAATGCACTCCCCCATGGTCCTCCACACAGTACAATGCACTCCCCCATGGTCCTCCACACAGTACAATGCACTCCCCCATGGTCCTCCACACAGTACAATGCACTCCCCCATGGTCCTCCACACAGTACAATGCACTCCTCCATGGTCCTCCACACAGTACAATGCAGTCTCCCATGGTCCTCCACACAGTACAATGCACTCCCCCATGGTCCTCCACTCAGTATAATGCATTCCCCCATGGTCCTGCAGCCCCCCATAGGGTAAAATGCAGCCCCAGTCCTCCAGTATTATCAGTACACACTGTTTTAAAAATAAATACATACTTACCGCTCCTCGTTCCCTGCTGCTTCAGTCTCTGCAGCGCGTCTCTGTCATCACCTCAGCAGCTGCCAGCTCCACTGTCTGACAGCGTGGCGCTTCATCATGCTGCTGCATCAGACGCAGAGGAGGAATGATGGGAGAGGGAGTGTCACATGATGCTCCCTCCTCCAGGTTTTCATGGGCCCCGGGCGAAAGTCTCAGTGGCCCCTTTAACACATCCAACAATTCATGATGCACAGATACCGCAGAGAAATTATAGATACAGATATAGTACAATGCCAAAAATGTCACTGACTTCTTACATGTCATGAGTGATATCTATTGTAAACTCTACAATAGCTCAGAATCCGGCGAATCCTCACAGCGCACAGTGCAGACCGGACAGTATAGTCCTCCATACAGTGTTATGGGCACCACTAAGTCCTCCATACAATATTATGGGCACCACATAGTCCTCCATACAATATTATGAGCCTCATAAAATGCTCCATACAAAATACTGGATCCCATATAATGCACCTTAGAGAATACTGCCTGGTCCCCATGTAATGCCATATGCAGGCTGGGCCCCACACAGAGCTCCCACAAGCCCGCAGCATCCCCCCCAGAGCACCCACAAGCCCGCAGCATCCCCCCCAGAGTACCCACAAGCCCGCAGCATCCCCCCCAGAGCACCCACAAGCCCACAGCATCCCCCCCAGAGCCCTATTTACTCCCCTGCCCCACCCTCCACATTGTGTGCATGACTCCCCATCCCCCCCTCAACATTGTGTGCAGCCAGGGCCCCCACCTCCACATTGTGTGCAGCCAGGGGCCCCCACCTCCATCCACATTGTGTGCAGCCAGGGGCCCCCACCTCCACCCACATTGTGTGCAGCCAGGGGCCCCCACCTCCACCCACATTGTGTGCAGCCAGAGGCCCCCACCTCCACCCACATTGTGTGCAGCCAGGGGCCCCCACCTCCACCCACATTGTGTGCAGCCAGGGGCCCCCACCTCCACCCACATTGTGTGCAGCCAGGGGCCCCCACCTCCACCCACATTGTGTGCAGCCAGGGGCCCCCACCTCCACCCACATTGTTTGCAGCCAGGGGCCCCCACCTCCACCTCCACCCACCCTCCACATTGTGTGCAGCCAGGGGCCCCCACCTCCACCCACCCTCCACATTGTGTGCAGCCAGGGGCCCCCACCCTCCACATTGTGTGCAGCCAGGGGCCCCCACCCTCCACATTGTGTGCAGCCAGGGGCCCCCACCCTCCACATTGTGTGCAGCCAGGGGCCCCCACCCTCCACATTGTGTGCAGCCAGGGGCCCCCACCCTCCACATTGTGTGCAGCCAGGGGCCCCCACCCTCCACATTGTGTGCAGCCAGGGGCCCCCACCCTCCACATTGTGTGCAGCCAGGGGCCCCCACCCTCCACATTGTGTGCAGCCAGGGGCCGTCACCCTCCACATTGTGTGCAGCCAGGGGCCGTCACCCTCCACATTGTGTGCAGCCAGGGGCCGTCACCCTCCACATTGTGTGCAGCCAGGCGCCCCCCACCCTCCACATTGTGTGCAGCCAGGCGCCCCCCACCTCCACATTGTGTGCAGCCAGGGGCCCCCCACCTCCACATTGTGTGCAGCCAGGGCCCCCACCTCCACCCACCCTCCACATTGTGTGCAGCCAGGGACCCCCACCCTCCACATTGTGTGCAGCCAGGGGCCCCCACCCTCCACATTGTGTGCAGCCAGGGGCCCCCACCCTCCACATTGTGTGCAGCCAGGGGCCCCCACCTCCATCCACCCTCCACATTGTGTGCAGCAAGGGCCACAGGCCTCCGCCTCCGCCTCCGCCTCCACCCTCAGGAGTCAGCAAAGTGCAGCGCCAGCACAGTGAGGGGACACATTAAAAAAAAAAAAAAAAACCACTGCTGGCCCTGCTCACCGTCTCTCTCTCTGTCCACACAGAATGGATGTGCACACCCTCATGTGCTGAGTTCCTGCTTCCGGCCCGGGCCCTGCACACTGCTGCTCTCTGGCTGGAAAGCTACGTCAGCCAGGAGGCGTGACGTTCTTATGCAAATCCAGCCAGAGCATTCAGCCGGCAGCAGACAAGGAACCAGAAAGGAAGAAGATTAGAGGAAGGCATACGGCGGCCAGCGGGCGTCGCTTACATTTAATTAAAGGCATACAGCACTGTCAGCACAGCACAGCCGCCGGACCGCAGCGGCCGTCGCGGGCCCCCTCACCCGCCGGGCCCCATAGCGGTCGCGTGGTCTGCCGCCATTGGCGGTACGCCACTGAGTATACCCCCAGAAGCAAAACAGTAACAAAGCAGTGACATGACAAGAATCTGCATAATTAATCATATGCTAAATTGTTGCAAGTCAAATTTATGTATGAGCAAAGATGAATTGTCTATAAAATGATAGTAGTCTCACGTTCTAAACACTAATGGATGGTGAGATACGGAGCCTGAAAGTCAAAAGTTCACAACATTGTTACCCTTTTGCTCATCACTGTATATACTGCAACACTGTGCTTATACTGTATACTGCAATACCAATCAGACGATTGCAGGCAGGGATGTACAAAGAAATCATAGGCCCCAACTCCTAATTGGGTCACCCCACAAAAAAATAAAAAAAATAATATTGGGCAGGGTCCCAGAAGAGAATATCTCACTTTTGCAGCCCTTACATAGTATCTTTGCTCCTCTTGAAGCACCTTGGTGTTCTTATGCACTAAAATATTGTTTAATTGCTCCATAAAGTATGATGTCAATAAAAGTGCCCACCAAACACAGTATGATACCCTCACAGTGAATATCTCCATAGTACCTTCCAGAAGCAGAGTATGGTGTCCACACAGTACCCCCCAAAGTATGATGCCCCTCTGTGACCCCAACATAGTATAATGCCCCCACATTGACCCAAACACAGTATGATGGCCCCAGAGTGACTCCAACACAGTGTGATGTTCCCCACAGTCACCCTATCATAGTATGAGGCCCTCAGAGTGACCCAAACACAATATGAGTCCTACAGAGTGATCCCAACACTGTGTGAGGCCCCCACAATCACCTCTAACACAGAATGAGGCCCTCACAGTGATGCCCAACACAGTATGAGGCCCCACAGCAACCCCCAACACAGTATGAGGCCAACACAGTAACCCCCAACACACCGTATGAAGCCCCCATAGTGATCCCCAACACAGTATGAGGCCCCCACAGTGACACCCAACACATCGTATGAAGCCCCCGCAGTGACCTCCAACACACCATATGAGGCCCCCACAATGACCCGCCACACACCGTAAGAGGCCCCCATAGTGACCCCTAACACACCATATGAGGTCCTAGAGGGACCCCAACACACCATGAGGCTCCAACAGTGACCACCAACATACCGTATGAGGCCCCTATAGTGTCCTCCAACATAACACGTATGAGACTCCCACAGTGACCCCCAAAACACCTTATGAAGCCCCAACAGTGACCACCAACATACCGTATGAGGCCCCTATAGTGACCTCCAACATAACGTATGAGGCCCCCACAGTCACCCCCAATACAGCTTATGAAGCCCCCACAGTGACCCCTTTCACAATTGCCCCATTATACTGTGTGCAGGTCATTGTACAGTGAGGAAGGATGTGTGGAGAAGTGTGGGAGCCATCATACTATATAGAAGGTCATTACACTGTATGGAGGGTCATCATACTGTAGGGATGACTGTGGAGGCCTCATACAGTGCGTTGGGGGTCACTGTGGGGGTTTCATAAGGTGTGTTGGGGGTCACTGTGGGGGCCTCATATGTTATGTTGGAGGTCACTATAGGGGCCTCATACGATATGTTCTTTTGCAGTGACCCTTTGTACAGCAAAGTGCAGTCTGTTCTTTCCTATACAGTTGAATAATCGTTATACAGACTGATAGCAGCAATACAAATGCCAAAAGAACACTTTTTTTTCCTTTGTCTGATTAATGGGGGCCTATGTGATCATATGCCAGAAGATTTTTTTTTCAGTATGCACATTAAACATGATGCAAAAGCGAAGCCACCTCATAAAGCTGCGTCAGAGAGCACAGTTTTGGCTAGCTGCACAACAATGCTACTGGTCAGGGTATGTGCACACTATAGTATACTTTATGCTGCTTTCAAAGCGCTGCACCGCATCCTATACATTGTATTGATCTAATTTCTCTTGCGGAGACTAGCGACTCCACAAGAGAAATTGATATTCTGTGGTCTGGAAAGACGCGGCACATGTCCACGGGTGATCCGCAGGTGCACGGAGACGCATAGTGGGTATGGGATTTCTTGAAAACTCATCCACTTTGCTTGTAATGTAGAACGCTGCGTTTTTCCAATCCGCAGCGTTTCCTGACCATGTGCACAAACCCTAACCCAACTAACAACGCAACAATGTACACAGGTGTTACATTATACATTAGACATTTTTTTCCTAATGGGGTAGTTCCTAATGAACACTTTAGTGGTACTGTAAGAGAAGGACATGGCCTTATATCTGTGTGCCTATTGAGGTCTAGCTCTGTCACCCACATTTTAAACAGCGCCATAAATTCCACCCTAGCACTGTAGATAAGGAAGTGGAGTTAAGATAGTTTTTATATCTTTCCACTTAATATTTTTTTTTTAGATTTCTGCATGGGTTGCTCTATAATCCATCCAAATGTGCATGGGAAAATCTCACAGAGGGGTGATCTGGTTACCTATAGCAATTAGTCAGTATTTATCTATTAAGCTAGGGTTACACTACTACATATTCTCTTATCTGAGAGAATCGGGTGAATTATGCAAATCACAATCTGATCAAACTCTGCTCAGAGTGTGATTACAATGTGATCTGAATCTCTTGGATGAGGAGCAGATGGAGAAAAAAATGTCTCTATCTTCTCTTTTCTGTCAGTCGTTGGAAATCAGACGGGACTCAAATATCATCCGAGTGCAGTAGGATGTTTCCCACGCACTCAGTGACTTGCATGGCAGAGTGCGATCTGAAAATATTGTATCTAACTTGGGCATACTACAATTTTTTTCCCTGGACCAGCTTGTTTGGAGGAAAAAAAATTGGACATGTACACAGCCCCATAGAAAAACATGGGGATGAGTGCTATCGATCAAAAGAACGGACAACACTCGTCAGATTATTACGGTCACCTGCTCGAACCCTTATAGCTGTACTATGAGGCAGAGGCGTATCTAGGGGGGGCAGGCAGGGCACAGTGGGCAGGGTGACGCCGTCGGTCCACCTGATGCGGTGGTCTGAGGTGTCTTCACCGTTCTCTGAGCCAGCTGTCAAGTTGCAGTGCGCCGGCTCCCAGTGATCAATTGTACTCATATCTTTCTGAGGCGAGTACACTTGAAGCTCTGACCGTTGGGTCAGAGTGACGTCAGCAGCGTGATCAGGTCATGTGATCATGCTGCTGACGTCACTCGCCGATGCCGCGGAGGTGAAAACAACATTAGTGGTAAGTGGTCCAGTGGGAAGACACTGAAGATTTAGTGTAAAGTGGTGGAAAAGATTTGAGGACACAGTTTGGGAAGTGAGGAAGGGATGGGTGTGGACATAATATGGAGAGCGGGAGATATTTGAGGACACAGTATGGGGAGCAAGGGGCAAGATGGGGGGGCATGTATGAGGAAACCGTAAAAGGGGGATGAGTGCAGACACAGAATGGTGAGTGGGGGATGGGTGCAGACACAGTATGTGGAGAGGATGGGTGCAGACAGTATGGTGAGTGGGGGAATGGCTGCGGACACACTGTTGCAGGGGCCGTAAGGACTTAGAGTACTCTGTAGTCTTTCAGGGAGGTCACGGTGGCAGTGGCCCAGCTTCGTGGCCCTGGCCGAGCAGATGAAGGGAGTATTTACAGGGGATTTGTAGTCTTTATGTGACGCAACCTGTGGTGTCTGGTCAGGGATGACCAGCACTGCTGTGTGGACCCTGGGGGATAAATGGTATATCAGCTGGGATGAAACACTTCCCACAGGTGAAGTGAGCCCCCAGGGATTGAGAAGGCTTATATGAAGGATGGCGGCGAGGGAAACAGGGTGCAGAGAGCAGGGCGGCAGCAGTGATGATAGTCGCGGTGGTAGCACAGCTGCGGGGAGGCGCAGAAGAAGAAGACAGACACGAGGAATGAAGTCCGGTTACCTTTACTGCAGAGAAAGCTGTGGAGCCCGGAGCATTGGTCATTAGGTCCAGGAGTGTCCGGTCAGTCTGGAAGCAATCGGAGTCCACCCCATCAGGTGGGTTTGGAGGCCTGCCTGCTGCGCTTCTCCGTTGCGGGCCCCGCTGCCTGTAAGCTATCATGCGGTCCCTTTTCTTCACTCCTGCCCTAAGCTCCGTACTAGCAGGTGGTGTGCGAACCTATAACGGGTACTGCCATCTTGGGTGCAGCTTCGGGCTCTAGTTACACCGCTATGCTGCCGGGCCCCTGCTTGTGGCCAGGAAACTTGCAGTCTCCTGTCCCCCAGATTCGGTTGCCGAGATGTGCAATGCTCGTACAACCCAGGACTCTGGTGTCCTCTACTCCACTGCCTGGGGTGAGCTTTTCACTTTCTCTCCAGAACTTTCTTCTTCTCCCTCTGCTGCTTTCCCCACCTCTCCCTTCCCTCTTACACTCACTGACTACTCACTGACACCCCAGCCGGAAAAGGCAGTTTCCCAAAATAGGGGGAGAGCTCCCCCTTCAGGTCAGAGATCAGAACCTGTGTGTGCATGTGGGGTCTACCTGACGTGGGGAGCTCCTCCTGCTTCCAAGCGTAATATCACCTCCGGTGAAGGAGGCAACATTACTGTGGCAACCGGCACATGGAGCGCCACATTCCCCCTAGTGAAGCACAGTACGTCCCGGACTGTAAAGACATAAGGGTGCAAGTTAACAATGAACAATTTCTTTCCTTATGGGGAGGCGCATTTTTTAAACGATAAATTATTATCAAAAATGCAAAAAGTAAAAAAAAACTGAAAAATGCAAAATATAAACCATACAACAACGTGCCTGTGATAACACCTATCCGGGGCGTCACCTCACAGGTTTGTATTGCAGCTCCGTGGAAACCGCCCCAAACCACCTCAAACTTCATCCCTGGTTCTTCAGCCACGCCGACGGTTTTTTGAGGTTAGGGTTGGATGCGGACCCCCTTTTTTTTTTTCATTGTCTTGGCCACACCTAGTCCTATGGCCCAATTGTCCATTAACAGGTTAGTGTGTACACTTATTCAATCTAGCGTAGAAGTTTATACAGTAGTCTCTGTAGGTAGTTTACGAGTAGTGATTACTGGGTCTCACATTACTTAGTCAGGGTGGGCACAAGCTTTTTCAACATTTTAACCTGGTCATATGTACAATTGCTAACTCTTATAATACTCTATAAACCATGCTTGTAACAAACTGAGGTCTGACCTAGTGTACTACGCTGTGATCTACGTAACACTGGTGGTTCTGTTGACCTTTTTTGATCTGAGGTGTCTACTGCAGGTGTGGTAGGCTCACTACGGTTAGTCTGACGTAACACAGGCAGGCTTGGTAGGCTTCTACGACCTCTTTGACTCACCATGGGCACGACAGATTCACCGCTAGCAGGGGGTAGATTTTCCTGATCCGCTGCTGATGAGGCATCTGTTTCTGGGGCTGACTGGTCTTCACGAGGACCCAAGGTCTCTGCTGTTTCTCGTGTAGTCATCAGTGGAAATGTCAAGACTGGTACCACCACTGCCTGGTTTACCTGAGTCCAAGACTGAGGAAATTCTCCTAATACGGTGCGGACCTTCCCTTCAACCTCTTCTATCTGTAGAGGAGTGTCTTGACCTCTACCTCTTTCACGTAGTTGATCTGGGCACACCTTCAGGTGGTCTCTAGATACAGTCGCAGAAGTTCTTCCTCCATCTTTAGTAATGAGGCAAACCTTACTGTTGTCAAAGTGAGAGGGCAAGATGGTATACGGTTCAGCCTCCTACTGGTCATCCAGCTTATGAGTTCTCTGCTTTCTTTTCAGCACCTGCTCTGCTGGTGAAAAGGGAGCGGCAGCGGCTTGCTGATTGTAATGTTTCTGTCTGGCTCACAATAGATTCTTTTCCACGCACTGTTGGACTTTACGCTACTGTAGCTATCTTTCAGTGTCCCAGTCTGTGTCTGGCTGTACTGCTGCTGGTGTTAGAACACCCATGTCCAGGTTGATTGGAAGTTTACTCGGTCTTTCCTGCATCAGGTAGGCTGGGGTACAGTTGGTCGAATTCACCGGAATGTGATTGTAGAGGTCCACCAAGTCTGGTACGCTCTTCCAGAGGTACGGTTTTCAACAAGTCAATCACCACCTGGTTCATCTTTTTGCACAGACCGTTGGTTTGCGGGTGATAAGGTGTTGTCCGAATTTTCTTACAGCCGTACAGGTTGCAGAATTCTTGAAATATCTCCGCTTCAAAAGTTGGGCCTTGGTCTGTTAGGACTTGTTCAGGACAGCCATGAGGTCAACAGAAGTGCTCTTGAAAGGCTTTAGCAGCTGTCCTCGCCATCTGGTCTTTGACTGGTACAACCACTAGGAAACGGGAGTAGTGGTACACAATTGTTAAGGCGTAGGTGTATCCCGACTGACTCAGAGACAGCTTCATGTGTGGCACCCTGCTGTTCACAGGTACCACAGGACCCAAAAGGGTGCATGGACGGACTTCTCCCCAAGAGGACCTCATTACATGCAGACACCTCCACCCTTCCACCTCATACCACCAGAGGGAGCCCTGATAGGGATATATATATGGAGGGTGGAGCCAGGCAGTTTGGTCAGTGAGTTGTTCAGAGAGTGTGCTGCCACTGAGAGCAGTGAAGACGCAGGACGTCTGCTGCTGTATTGAGGGCCCCGAGTGTGGCCGGAGGCAAAGAGGAGAGGAGAGAGGAGTTGAGGGGGCAGAGGAGCATCATAGGCTCACCCCAAGACACAAACCGGACACCGAGTCCGTGCCTACAGGGTCGTTTATACCCAGTAGGGATCACCGGCATACCAGGAGGACTTCAAGTCCCTGGTCGACCTGAAGCTAAACCCTTGACAGGACTAGGAACCACAAAGGCCCCGGCATCCAGGGATAGTGGTTGCCAGAAAAATGTTCTACTACCAAGCGACAGGTGAAGGAACAGCATGACACAGAAGCTAGGCCCAGTTGCAGGCTGGTCAGGAGCTTAGAGAGAGGGAGACACGGACCAGGAGGCCTTATACCCGCTCACTGGGGAGAAGTCCTGAAGTGCACTCTTCCTACCGAGTACCCTGGACCATACCTTACATCCGCACCAGTAAAGGTACTCAAGTGAAGGTAAAAGGCCCGGGTACCGAGTCCCCTATATTCCCCCTGGGTGACACATCTCTCTTTCCTGGCGTCACGAACAGGATTTCGTGCCCGTTGCCACCGGGTACTGTGTGCCGCAATTGAACTGTGTTTAAACTGTGGTGAACATCGCCGCCATTACCGCGTCGCCGCGCGGGAAGGAGAGGGGCGTAACCGCGGGAATCAGAGAGGCGTGACTGCTGGAAGCACAAGCCCCGCCTCGCGCTCTGACGCAGCAAGAGGAAGCGTCAGGTCCTGGAAGGAGACCGTCGTCTGCGGAGCTGCGGCCTACCCGAAAAAGAAAAAGACGGTTTACTAGGGGGGGCGCAACCATGGCCGACGACCAGAAAGACGTCGGAGCACCAGATAACGCTCTCGATGCTCATATCGCACCCGACGCTGCTCAGGCCGCAGCGGCCGCTCCACCAGCAGGGGTCATGACTCCATTGATACCCATGGCCCTGCCGTATATCCCTGGAGCAAAATGGCTTACCCAGTATGACGGCAAACCAGACACCCTGTCTGGATTCAAAAGGAAAATATTACTCATTGACTGGTAAACAGAGAGCCGCTGTTGTGCTGGGACAACTGACTGGTGCCGCAGAGCGGGAAGTTGAAGCCTGGCCAGCCGCAGACCAGGAATCAGTATCCATTATCTTTAAGAGACTGCAAACTGTGTTTAAAAACCGCACTGAGACAGATCTTCGGATGAGGTTCTATCACTGTACCCAGAAACCTGAGGACAGTATCCGGGACTATGCCTGGCGTCTTCAAGAGGCACTACGGGCCCTGAAACAGGTTAGTCCAGCCAGCATACATGGTGAGGACAAAATGCTGACAGAACAGTTCATCCGGGGGTTGAGGTCCCAAGAGGAGAGCAGAACCGTACGGTGGTGGGCATTAGATCATCCAAATGCCACCTTTGACGCCCTGAAGGACATGGCTATTAAGGGTCTGCAGCCCCTGGAACCAACAGATACTGCTATCCAGCGTTACCAGGGTGGGGCCACCCCAGTGCCCGCAGCACCCACTGCTCCTTCATTAACGGCTGAAACAAAAATGCAAACAGTGCCCCCTAGCGAGCTGGACAGCCAGCGCTCTGAAGTGCATCAGCTAAGTAAAACCCTGACCACTGTCCTGAGCACCCTGCAGCTACAGACGGAGCCCGAGCCGGAAGGAAGGATCCTACTCGCTGACAGTCCTGAGGATGTCCCCCGGATGAGGAGAAGGACGAGGACAACGCCACCCCGTAGGAGGACAACGCCACCCCGTGGGAGGACCAACGACCAACGTCGTCCTCCAGGAGACTTCATCTGCTACCGTTGCCACAAGGCAGGCCAGACCGCGCGGGACTGTCCTTTAAACTGGCAAACCCTGGGGCCAAGGGCCGACACCCAGGAGTAGATCAACCAGGCTCATGTAGGAGGAAGGCCTTTCCTGTCCATCGTGCTGGACGGCATAGCGACACCTGCATTACTGGACACCGGCTCACAGGTAACCATCATACCTGATGTCCTCTACAAAAGGTACTGGTCCATAGATGAACTCCACCCGCCAGCCCCGAACCTCTCTGTGTATGCCTCTAATGGCCTTCCTCTTAACCTAGTAGGGGTTAAGGACGTGACAGTGAAGGTGGGGAGAGTGGAACTAAAGGACCAAGGACTAATTGTTATAGAATTTAACCCTGGTGATACCAATCCGTATATGATACTTGGTACAAATATTGTTGGTAACTGTTTGGGAGAAGTGTTGTTTTTACTCCAACAGATTGCTGACACTGCCAAACCAGGGCAGAGGAAGGTGCTCCAGAAAGAAATTCGAGCCCTCCTGTACCAGCAACAGGTAAAACTAACAGTTGGTGAGATTGGTAATGTACGGGTGACAGACCCGATACCCATTGTGATTCCCCCAATGAGTGAGATGCTAATTTGGTGTAGAGCAGCAATAGGTCTCAAGGGACAGAACTACCAGGTGGTAGTGGAGCCCACTAGCTCAGAGCACAGACCTACACTCCTAACTGCTAGAGGGGGAGATGATGTACGCAATGGGAGGGTACCTGTACGTCTCCTAAATTGTGGGGAGGAGGAAGTCAAATTGCCAAGATACGCCACTGTTGCCAGACTGTATACTGTGAATAATGATGCCATACACACAGTGGAATCCTTGACCCCACCAGATACAGTGGAGGACAATGACTCCGAAGTTCAGCTGGAGGATTGGTGACAACAGCTCCATGTTGGGACTGACGCCACCCCTGTCCATCAGAAACACGGTGTTTACAGGGTGGTTCAGGAATATGAACAAGTGTTTAGTAAGCACCCACTTGATTTTGGAAGGGTTAAAGGGGTACAACACCACATACCCACCGGTAATCATCCACCCATTAAGGAGTGTTACAGACCCATACCACCAGCACATTACCAAAAAGCCAAGGAAATGTTGCATGACATGAAAAAGGCGGGGGTAGTAAGGGATAGCTGTAACCCCTGGGCAGCTCCCCTGGTCCTGGTCAGGAAGAAGGACGGTAGCATGAGGATGTGTGTAGATTATAGACAAATTAATCAAATAACACATAAAGATGCATACCCTTTCCCCGTATAGAGGAATCCCTGGCTGCACTAAAATCTGCCAATTACTTCTCTACATTGGATCTGACTAGCGGGTACTGGCAAGTCTCTGTTGCTGAGGAAGACCGGGAGAAGACAGCCTTCACCACCCCGATGGGACTGTGCGATTTCAACAGCATGCCGTTTGGACTCTGCAACGCACCCGGAACGTTCCAGAGGTTGCTGGAGTGTTGCTTGGGACACCAGAACTTTGAGACAGTGCTACTATACCTGGATGACGTTATAGTGTACTCAAGGACGTATGAAGACCATCTGAAGCACCTGGTGGAGGTATTTGAAGCATTGTCCCGGTATGGGATGAAACTAAAACCTTCTAAATGCCACTTGCTCAAGCAGAAGGTTCAGTACCTGGCGCACGTAGTCAGCTCAGAGGGAGTAGCACCGGACCCGGAAAAGGTCATTGCCATCCAGAAGTGGCCTCAACCGAAAAACATCAAGGAAGTACGTCAGTTTCTTGGACTGGTCAGGTACTACAGGAGGCTCATAAAGGATTACACCAAAAAGGCAGAACCTTTACAAGATCTCCTAGTAGGACAGTCCAAGAGAGGTAAAAGTCCCCCATTTCAGTGGGGTAAGGAACAGGCTGAATCCTTTGCAGTAATGAAGGAAGCCCTAACTGGTGAAGAAATCCTGGCTTACCCTGACTACAGCCAGCCTTTCCTGTTGTATACCGACGCCAGCAACGAGGGACTGGGAGCTGTGTTGTCCCAGAAGCAAAACGGCAGAGAAAAGGTAATTGCGTATGCCAGTAGGAAGCTTCGCCCCACTGAGAGGAACCCGGAGAATTATAGTTCCTTCAAGCTGGAGTTCCTGGCCTTGGTCTGGGCTATCACTGAAAGATTCAAGCATTACCTAGCCTCAAGTAAATTCACAGCCTTTACCGACAATAATCCCTTGACACACCTGAAGACAGCCAGGTTGGGAGCCATGGAACAGCGTTGGGTGGCTAGGTTGTCGAATTATCAGTTCACAATCAAGTACCGGGCAGGTCACAAGAATACCAATGCTGATGCCCTGTCAAGGATGTCCCACCAGTCAGACACCGAGGATGAAGTGGATGACCTAGAAGAAGTTGAATTACCTGCCTTCCACAGAAGCGGAGTGGTCCACGAGCAACACGCCTCCAGAAGATGTCATGGTAGGACGCCAAATCCTTTACCTCATCACAGCTGGAAGGAGACCCAGGACAGTGACCCAGTTGTCAGCCTCATCAAAGGACTGATAACCCAAGAAGGTTCTCACCTGGAGAAGGATGCTCCTCCGCAAGCCAAACAACTGTGGAATGAGAGAAGCCGGCTGTTCATCTACAGAGAGAAGCTGTGCAGAAGGTATGCCAACCCCAAGACCCATGAAATGGTGTGACAGATTGTTGTACCCAGGACGGATATTCAGATGGTGTTAGAGGCCTACCACGACCAAGCAGGTCACTTTGGCTGGAAGAAGCTGGAAACCCTGCTGAAGGACCGGTTCTATTGGGTTGGAATGCGGAGCTCCATAGAAAGGTGGTGCCGGAATTGTGGGCCCTGTAGCCTTAGAAGAAAAGACTACGGCAGCCAGAAAGCACCCTTGCAGTCCATCAAAACAACCCAACCCCTGGAGGTTGTCGCTCTGGATCATGTCAAACTGTCACCCAGCAGATCAGGCTACTCCTATGCCCTGACCATGGTGGATCACTATTCCCGGTTCCTGGTGATAGCCCCTGTCAAGGACCTGACAGCAGAAACTGCGGCAAGAATGTTCCAAGCCTACTTCTGCAGACCTCATGGATATCCGGAAAAGGTGCTCACAGATCAAGGCCCTGCTTTCGAAACTGAGCTATTCAAGGAATTCTGCCACCTGTATGGATGCAAGAAGATCCGGACTACGCCATATCATCCGCAAACCAATGGTATGTGCGAGAAAATGAACAACATCGTTATAGACCTGTTGAAAACCCTACCCTTGGAAGAAAGGAACCAGTGGCCAGAAAAGCTACCTGACCTAGTGGACCTGTATAACCACATACCCGTGAGTTCTACAAATTGTACCCCAGCGTACCTCATGACAGCAAGACCTGGAAAATTGCCCATGGACCTGGAACTTGGAGTGGTAGAACCTGCTGCAGATACGTCCACTGAAGATTGAGACACAAGTCGGCAAGAGCAGTACAGGAAGGTACAGGCCTGTGTCGAAGACAGTCTAAACAAGGTGAGGGAAAGACAGGAAGAGCAGTACAATAAACATGCACCAGCAGAACCCTTGGCACCTGGAGAGATAGTGCTGAAGCGGAAAAGAAGAGGTCACAAGTTCGATGACCAGTGGGAAAGAGAGCCCTACATTGTGCTAAACTCCAGATTTGACAACAGTAAAACCTGCCAGATTAGTAAGGATGGAGGTATGACAATTGCAACAGTCTCAAGAGACCACTTGAAAGTGTGCCCAGGTCTACTGAAGACAACAGAGGAAGAAGTACCTCCTATAGCACCAGAAGAACCCAAGGAAGATGTGCTTCACACAGTTTTAGGAGATTTTCCTGCAGACTGGCCTCAACTTGATGGAGCAGTTATTATACCAGTAATACACTTCTATCAACCACAAGAAGAACCTGTGAGCGCCCTAGAAGAACCTGCTCAGGAACAGGAAGAGTCCCCACTAAGAGGAGGATCACCCGTTGAAGCAGAGCCTGAAGGCCCAGTATCAGTGCACTTGCCAGTCCCATAGAGAGATTGAGGCAGTTTTATAATCTACAAGCACGTACACCTGATAGGTTAGCAGAGAGGGCATGCACAAACACCAGTACCACCCCAGTGCTACGAAGATCCACACGTAGCACACAAGGACAAATCCCAGCAAGGTTTAGGGAATAAGCACATAGTGTCTACATTATAAATAGATACCCAGTTGGGTATTGCCTATTGTTTATTGTGTAAACTGAAATTAATGTGTGCCTTTAGTTACCCGTAAGGGTACAAAGACTTGTAGGCTGAGGACTGTGAGCAGCCAAAAACTGTCCCTGTAAATAGTTGCACTCATCAAAAGTGCCCCCTTATTTGACCACTAAACAAAAACCCGTTTGGCGTGGCCAAAGACGTGGTCCAGCACCTGGATCACTTATGCCCTGTAGCACGCCCAGGGCCTACGTTGAGGGTTTTCAGGCGGGTCCCTCATGTTACTTATTTTGCACTTTCATCGGTGAAATGGACATGGGGTTACGGGACTTACTGTAACTTTATTATTGTTATTATTATTATAATTATTGTTGTAACCTGTTACAAAATGCTTCAGTCCAGGAGTACTGAATTGTACTAGGGGGGAATGCGCACCCTGCTGTTCACAGGTACCACAGGACCCAAAAGGGTGCATGGACGGACTTCTCCACAAGAGGCCCTCATTACATGCAGACACCTCCACCCTTCCACCTCATACCACCGGAGGGAGCCCTGATAGGGATATATATATGGAGGGTGGAGCCAGGCAGTTTAGTCAGTGAGTTGTTCAGAGAGTGTGCTGCCACTGAGAGCAGTGAAGACGCAGCACGTCTGCTGCTGTATTGAGGGCCCCGAGTGTGGCCGGAGGAAAAGAGGAGAGGAGAGAGGAGTTGAGGGGGCAGAGGAGCATCATAGGCTCACCCCAAGACACAAACCGGACACCGGGTCCGCGCCTACAGGGTCCTTTATACCCAGTAGGGATCACCGGCATACCAGGAGGACTACAAGTCCCTGGTCGACCTGAAGCTAAACCCTTGACAGGACTAGGAACCACGAAGGCCCCGGCGTCCAGGGATAGTGGTTGCCAGAAAAAGGTCCTACTACCAAGCGACAGGTGAAGGAACAGCACGACACAGAAGCTAGGCCCAGTTGCAGGCTGGCCAGGAGCTTAGAGAGAGGGAGACACGGACCAGGAGGCCTTATACCCGCTCACTGGGGAGAAGTCCTGAAGTGAACCCTTCCTACGAGTACCCTGGACCGTACCTGACATCCGCACCAGTAAGGGTACTGAAGTGAATCCCCTGTCTCTGTCAGTTACTCCTGCTGCGCCATCTCTCCTGAACTGCAAGCCCCAGCATCACCACCATTTGCACCTACACTGTCCCGGGGGCCCGCTCCGCCTGTGGGGAGCAGAAACATCCCAGCTGCCATCCCATCACCCCCCTGGAGGTCTGCAGCAGCGCCAGTAACCATTACCGGAAACCACAGGTGGCGTCACGAGACACACTGTACACTAAAAACCCCTTTTTAAAGAGAGACCCAGAGTACGGGCCCGGGAGCCGACTGCCGTGACCTCCTAAACAAGGTAAAAGGCCTGGGTACCGACTCCCCTATATTCCCCCTGGGTGACACACATGTGGTCCAGGGCCACGATTTCAAGCAGTTGTCTTGTGATGATTGGTTGAAAGGGGGCTCTCTGGCTACCATGATCTCTTTGTCTTAGATTGCATGGGCCACACTCTCGACACCACCTCTCGATGGACCTTCTCATGCCCATCCAGAAGAAACGCTCACGGATCAGGGCCTCCAACTTCTTCCACCCGAAGTGTCCTTCCCCGTAGTGATAAGCTTACAGGACCATTGGCGCATCCTTCTTTGAAACCACTATCTGCAATACTGTAGCATCGGCGTCCCTGCCTCCAGCCGGGCAGAGAAGCCTTTCCTCTCACCGCCACGTTCCAGGTCCGGCGTCCTTCCGCTCCCCTGCTGCTGTGGCACGCTCTGCGCGCAGATTCCCGTGCTCTTTGCTTAGGGCGTGCGCGCGCTCCCTCCCTCTTAAAGGGGCCGCGCGCGCCATCCTATAGAGTCCCCGGCCAATGGCTGGAGGACTTCCCCTATATTAGGCCCCTCCTCCAATTTGGAGGTGCCTGTGCAAGGTTGTTGTTCCATGTGCTAAACTCTTGCTCCAGCCCTCAGGTCCCGCTGCCTGTCAGTCCTGCCTGACAGTCTTCTGTCAGTCCAGCCAGCCAGCCTGTCTAACAGTTCTGTTCTCCAGTCTTTCTACAGTTGTGCCTGCCAGCCTGCTTACCTGGAGTACCTGTCTGTAACCTGCCATGCCCACCAGTCTGCCTGCCTGGAGCACCTGCCTGTTACCTGTCGTGCCCGCCAGCCAGTCTACCCGAAGCACCTGCCAGTTACCTGCCGTGCCCGCCTGCTCGCCTACCCGGAGCACACGTCTGGCTATCTGCCGAACCAGCCTGCTTATCTGCCCGGTCCACCCGTCAGCCTTCCTGCCATGCTCATCCGCTGTATCGGTCAGTTCCTGCCATCTGACCTGTGGGAGTCACCTGCTCTCACACAAGGTCGGTCCCAGAGTGCCACCTTGTCCACCTGCCCGGTCCCTCCCTGGTTCACGGAGTCGATTGAGCCGCCGTGCGACCTTGGTCAGGCCATGTAGGCACTTAGTCACGCCCCTTTGGTCCCTCCTTGCACCGAAGCACAGAGGTTCCACCACCTGGACTCGTAACACATACCAGCTCGTGCGTGAGGGAGTTGATGGCTCTTCTGCACAATTTACCTTCATAAAAGAACAACTTGGCTCTCTCCTTCCACAGCTGCAAGGCTTCTGGTGGTGCATCCGGACCTGGGGACGAATTGGCTTGGCTCAGCAGTTTTTTCACCATGTGGACGGCCGGGTCACTGTCCTGCGCTTCTGCCCATCCATGGTGGGGCAAAAGGTTGAAAGAGACTTCTTGAACAGCCGACTGCTTGTTTTCACACAATGGGAGCATTGGGAAGCACCCTGGTGGTGGAAGGCCGGCATCTCAATTTCTTCAAGGTCTTCCAAATCTTCTCCCGAGTCTGGTAAGTTCGGCATGAGGGACAAAGCATCGGCATTGGCGTTCTTGTTTCCCGTCCGATATTTGATTACAAACTCGTAGTTAGACAGCCCAGCCATCCATCGTTGTTCTGGGCATCAAGCTTCGCAGTCTCCAGGGGTGTCAGTGGGTTGTTTTCCGTGAAGACTGTAAATCTTGAGGAGGCGAGGTAGTGTTTGAACCTCTCAGTCACTGCCCAGACTATGGCCAGGAACTCAAGCTTAAAGGAACTGTAGTTGGTGAGGTTCCTTTCGGTAGGGCGAATCTTCCTACTGGCATAGGCGATGACCTTCTCTTTGCCTTTCTGCATTTGAGACAACACGGCTCCCAACCCAACGTTGCTGGCATCTGTGTACAGGATAAACGTCTGACTGTAGTCGGGGTAAGCCAGGATTTTGTCTCCCGTGAGAGCTAGCTTGAAGCGGTTGAAGGATTCTTCCACCCTGTCGTCCCACTCAATTGGAGTGCTCTTGGTCTTCACCTTTTTGAAGTGGCCCACCAAGAGGTCCTGAAGGGGAGCGGCTATCTTGGTAAAGCCCTTGATGAATCGTCTGTAATAGCCAACCAACCCTAGAAATTGTGGTACCTCACGAATGGTAGTTGGCTTCTGCCAGTCCTTGATAACGATGACCTTATCAGTGTCTGGTGCCATTGCTTCTGCGCTCACAATATGGCCTAGGTTTTGTACCTTGGGTTTCAGGAGATGACATTTGGATGGCTTCACCTTGAGACCAAAGTTGGATAGGACTTCGAATACCTCGGCCAGGTGTTTCAAATGGTCTTCATAGGTTCTGGAATTGACAATGACATCGTCCAGGTATAACAGTAACATTTCGAAGTTCTTATACCCAAGGCAACACTCCATTAACCTCTGGAACGTTCCAAGGGCGTTGCACAGCCCTAATGGCATACAGTTGAACTCGCATAAGCCCATTGGTGTAGTGAATGCGGTCTTCTCCTTGTCTGCCTCTGCAACGGGAACCTGCCAGTACCCACTGGTGATATCTGGGGTCGAGAAGCATTTAGATGACTTTAGGGCAGCTAGCGACTCCTCGATACGCGGCAAGGGATAGGCGTCTTTATGGGTGATGCGATTGATCTGCCTATAGTTGACGCACATACACATGGTACCATCCTTCTTTTTGACTAGTACCAAGGGGATTGCCCAGGGGCTACAACTATCCCTTATTACTCATGCCTCTTTCATTTCTCACGACATGCTCTTGGCACACTGGTAGTGAACCGGAGTGATAGGACGGTATCTCTCTTTAATAGGGGGGTGGTCTCCCGTAGGGATATGGTGTTGGATCCCTTTTACTTGCCCAAAATCCAGGGGGTTCTTACTGAATACCCTTTCGTATTCCTGGACTACCCGGTAGACCCCATCTTTCAGATGTGAAGGGGTGGAATCAGTACCAATGTGCAGTTTCTGACACCAGTCCTCCAACCGTCCCGAGGAGCCGGTGTCCTCCGTCGTTTCAGACGGGTCCAAGTGTTCTACTGCCTGGATTGCGTTACTACTAACAGTAAAGAGCTTGGCTACTGTAGTGTACCTGGGTAAGTTGGCCTCTTTTTCCCCACAATTTCATCCAGAGGAAGGCAAAAAAAAAACATGTGGCAAACACTAAGCTCCACATTGGGGAAAAAAGTTCCTTCCCGACTCCATACGACAATCAGACTAGTTCCCTGGATCAACGCCCTATCAAGGAATCTAGTATATATAACCTGTAATATTATACTTTTCAAGAAAGGCATCCATGCCCTTCTTAAATTTTAATAGTGAATCACTCATTACAACATCATGCGGCAGAGAGTTCCATAGTCTCACTGGTCTTACAGTAAAGAATCTGCATCTGTGATTATGATTAAACCTTCTTTCCTCCAGACGTAGAAGATGCCCCCTTATCCCCGTCTCAGGCCTTAGGGTAAAAAGATCAGTAGACAGGTCTTTGTACAGTCCCCTCATATACTTGTACATAGTAATAAGATCACCCCTAAGCCTTCTTTTTTCCACAGTAAATAACCCCAAGTGTAATAACCTGCCTTGGTATTGCAGATCCCCAGTCCTCTAATAACCTTGGTCGCTCTTCTCTGCACCCTCTCTAGTTCAGCTATGTCTTTCTTATACACCGGAGACCAGAACTGTACACAGTATTCTAAGTGTGGTCGCACTAATGACTTGTATAGAGGTAAAATTATGTTCTCCTCATGAGCATCTATGCCTCTTTTAATGCATCCCATTATTTTATTTGCCTTTGCAGCAGCTGCCTGACACTGGCCACTAAACGTGAGCTTGTCGTCCACCAATACACCCAGGTATTTTACAGTTACAGTTTTGCCCATTGTTTTACAATTAAGCATATAATTATACATTTTATTTCCTCTGCCCAAGTGCATTACTTTACATTTATCCCCATTAAAGCTCATTTGCCATTTATCAACCCAGGCTTCTAGTTTACATAGATCCTCCTGTAATATAAAATTGTCCTCCTCTGTATTGATTACCCTGCAGAGTTTAGTGTCATCTGCAAATATTGAAATATTACTCTGTATGCCCCACTACAAGGTTATTAATAAATATGTTAAAAAGAAGGGGGCCCAATACTGACCCCTGTGGTACCCCACTGTTAACTGAGACCCAGTCTGAGTGTTTTCCGTTAATAACCACCCTTTGTTTTCTATAACTGAGCCAATTCTTAACCCACATACATATATTTTCCCCTATCCCCAATGTTCTCATTTTATGTATCAACCTTTTGTGTGGAACTGTATCCAAAGCTTTTGAAAAGTCCATATACACAACATCCACTGCTTTTCCTTGGTCCAGTCCGGAACTTGCCTCCTCATAAAAACTGATCAGATTAGTTTGACAGGAACGGTCCCTCATAAAACCATGTTGATATTGGGTCATGAGGTTATTTTTGTTCAGATACTCTAGTATAGCATCTCTTAGGAAACCCTCCAGGATTTTACCCACAGTAGAGGTTAAGCTTACAAAAAGTTCAGTTTTTGTCCCCTTTTTGAATATTGGCACCACATTTGCTATACGCCAGTCGTGTGGTACAGACCCTGTTATTATGGAATCTTTAAAGATTAAAAATAATGGTCTATCTATGACGTTACTTAATTCCTGCAGTACTCGCGGGTGTATCCCATCCGGGCCCGGGGATTTGTCAACTTTAGTGATTTTTAGACGTCGACTTACTTCCTGCTGGGTTAAGCAAGTGACATTTAACGGAGAATTTTTGTTATCACTAATCATGTTTTCTGTCATGCGATTTTCTTGTGTAAATACGGTTGAAAAAAAAATCATTTAGCATATTGGCTTTTTCCTCATCCTCATCCACCATTTCACCCAGACTATTTTTAAGGGGGCCAACACTATCATTTTTTAGTTTTTTACTATTTATGTAGTTAAAGAATATTTTGGCGTTATTTTTACTTTCTCTGGCAATGATTCTCTCTGCCTCAATCTTTGCTGCCTTGATTTGGTTTTTACAGAATCTATTTAATTTTCTACATTTATTTAATGCCTCATCACTACCTATTTGCTTTAGCTCTCTAAATGCTTTCCTTTTTGTCACTTATTGGGCCCCTTACAGCTCTATTTAGCCATAGTGGTTTCCTCCTATTTCTAGCATGTTTATTCCCATAGGGTATATATTGTGCACAGGTCCTATTCAGGATTCTAATAAATGTCTCCCATTTGCTTTGTGTAGCTTTATGTCTCAGGATCTCGTCCCAGTTTATTGCACTAAGATCATCTCTCAACCGTTGGAAATTTGCCTTCCTGAACTTCAGTGTCCTTGTAACCCCTCTACTACACATCTTATTAAAGGTTACATGAAAACGTATTTTTTGTGATCACTATTACCCAAGTGACCCCCAAGTCGTATATTTGATATGCGGTCTGGCCTATTGGTTAATATTAGGTCTAGCAGTGCCCCCCTTCTTGTTGGGTCCAGAACCAGTTGTGAAAGGTAATTGTCTCTCATAGTTGTCAAAAACCTATTACCTTTGCTTGAACTACAGGTTTCTGTCCCCCAATGTATTTCAGGGTAGTTGAAGTCCCCATAATAATGACTTCTCCTTGAGTCGCTGCTTCATCCATTTGCTTTACGAGGATATTCTCCTCTACTTCCATTATTTTTGGAGACTTACAGTGGTGGCCAAAAGTATTGGCAC
Source organism: Phyllobates terribilis (assembly GCF_046119375.1). Classification (NCBI taxonomy): domain Eukaryota; kingdom Metazoa; phylum Chordata; class Amphibia; order Anura; family Dendrobatidae; genus Phyllobates; species Phyllobates terribilis. The sequence goes on from NW_027362761.1 coordinate 250,539,981, forward strand.
CCCTGCAATTTTGTCAGATAATACTCAGTTTATCTGACAAACAAACCCCTATCAGTAATTTATTATTTTTTCCCCCTCCCCTTATCTCCAGCCACAGGGACTCTACATTTTCATTAGATTCACATATATCCTCCCGCAAGATGGGTTTTAAGGATGATTTTACATATAAACACACACCCCCCCTCGCTTGTTTGTACGGTCATTTCTGAACAGACTATAGCCCTGTAAATTAACTGCCCAGTCATGGCTCTCGTCCAGCCACATCTCAGATATCCCTACCATGTCCTAATTATTTTCCAACAAAATTAATTCTAATTCCTCCATTTTGTTGGTGAGGCTTCTGGCATTAGTGTACATGCATTTTATGTATCTCTCTGTACCTCTATTCCTTCTTACTTGACTGTTCTAACCTCACCCCCAATTTCTTTATTTGTGCCCAGGTCACTATCTGCACTATCTTCCCCACCTATAAAATGAATACCCTCCCCCCCAATCCCTAGTTTAAACACTCCTCCAACCTTCTAGCCATTTTCTCCCCCAGCACAGCTGCACCCTCCCCATTGAGGTGCAGCCGGTCCCTAGCGTAGAGTCTTTAGCCAACTGAGAAGTCGGCCCAGTTCTCCAGGAACCCAAATCCCTCCTTCCTACACCAGTTCTTGAGCCACTTATTTATCTCCCTAATCTTGCCTCTCTGGCGTGGTACTTGGTACCGGTAGTATTTCAGAGAATACCACCTTGGAGGTCCTTGCTTTCAGCTTGCAGCCTAATTCCCTGAAATCATCTTTAAGGACCTTCCCCCTACCTCTAACTTTGTCATTTGTGCCAATGTGCACCATGACCGTTGGGTCCTCACCAGCCCTTCCCAGTAATCTGTCAACCCGATCAGCGATGTGCCGGACTCGAGCACCAGGTAGGCAGCACACTGTTCGACGATCCCTGTCTTTGTGACAGATTGCCCTATCTGTTCCCCTAATAATTGAGTCCCCCACTACCAGCACCTTCCTGGCCTGCCCTGCTCTCCTATTTCCCTTTTTACACACTCCTCCGTCTTTTAGGGGACATGCCTTGCTGCAGCAGGGCTACCCCTGTACTGTCACTCCCCTCATCTGCCAACTTTGCAAACTTATTGGGGTGTGCCAGATCAGGACTAACCTCCCTGGCACTCTTCCCTCTACCCCCCCTTCTAACTGTCAACAAACTAGCGGCCTCACTGTCCTGTAGCTCCCTACTACCACCCTTCCCCACATCTACCCCAGTGAGCAGCTGTTCAGTGAGCAGCAGACTCCTTTCCATATTGTCAATGGATCTCAGTGTTGCCAGCTGCTCATTTAGATCCAGTACCTGGGCTTCTAAACGCACAACGTGCACACATCTCGCGCAGCAGTAAGCAACCCCGACCGGCTGTTCAAGGAATGCATACATGTGGCATTTTGCTACAGTAATGGCTGCGGTTTATACAGTTGTACACAGTCTTTGTGGCACACAGGACCCGGTTAACAGCGTCCATAAATCCTGTCATGACGCCAGTTGCAGCGGCCGTAAGGGCCTGGGGTACTCGGTAGCCGGGCCGGCAGTCTTCCAGGGAGGTCACGGTGGCAGTGGCCCAGCTCCGTGGCCCTGGCCGAGCAGATGAAGGGAGTATTTACAGGGGATTTGTAGTCTTTATGTGATGCCACCTGTGGTGCCTGGTCAGGGATGACCAGCGCTGCTGTGTGGACCCTGGGGGATAGATGGTATAGCATCTGGGATGAAACACTTCCCACGGGTGAAACGGGCCCCCAGGGATTGAGAAAGCTTATATGAAGGATGGCGGTGGGGGAAACGGTGCAGAGAGCAGGGCGGCAGCAGTGATCATAGTCGCGGGGTAGCACAGCTGTGAGGAGGCGCAGAAGAAGAAGACAGACACGAGGAATGGAGTCCGGTTACCTTTACTGCAGAGAAAGCTGTGGAGTCCGGGACACTGGTCCCTAGGTCCAGGAGTGTCCGGTCAGCCTGGAAGCAATCGGAGTCCACCGCGTCAGGTGGGTTTGGAGGCCTGCCTGCTGCACTTCTCCGTTGTGGGCCCCGCTGCCTGTAAGCTATTATGCGGTCCCTTTTCTTCACTCCTGCCCTAAGCTCCGTACTAGCAGGCGGTGCGAACCTATAACGGGTACTGCTGTCTTCGGGTTCTAGTTATACCGCTGTGCTGCCGGGCCTCTGCTTGTGGCCAGGAAACTTGCAGTCTCCTATCCCCCAGATTCGGTTGCCGGGACGTGCAATGCCCGTACAACCCAGGACTCTGGCGTCCTCTACTCCGCTGCCTGGGGTGAGCTTTTCACTTTCTCTCCAGAACTTTCTCCTTCTCCCTCTGCTGCTTTCTCTCCCTGTCCCTTCCCTCTCACACTCACTGACTAACTGCTCCCCTCAGCCAGAAAAGGCAGCTCCCCAAAATAGGGTGTAGAGCTCCCCCTTCAGGTCAGGGATCAGAGCCTGTGTATGCATATGGGGTCTACCTGATGTGGGGAGCTCCTCCTGCTTCCAAGCGTAATATCCCCTCTGGTGAAGGAGGCAACACTACTGTGGCAACCGGCCCATGGGGTGCCACACTATGAGGAGTGAAGAGGGGGAATGTATGCAGACACAGTATGAGTAGCAAGGATGGGAATGTATGCGGATACACTATGAGGAGCGATGGGAAGAATGTATGCGGACACAGTATGGAGAGCGAGGGTGATGGGATGGGTGAGGACACAGTATCGGGAGTTGGGGGCATGAGTGAGGAGGCAGTATGGAGAGTGAGGGGGCAAATATGTGACAAGGCAGTATGGTTAGCAGAGGGGATGTGAGAGGAGACACAGTATAATGGCTCCTACGAACCCTACAAACAATATAATGCCCTCCAAACAGTATAATGGACTCAAGAAGCAGAAAAGGTTGAATTGGCCCTTCTCCCCAATTCCTTTATCATCTATTATTTTGTGCATTTGGAATGGGTAAATATCATGTATCATAGTATTATTTATATCATAATAAAGGTTTCCATGTAACTAACCCCTTAGAGCTAAATTGTTAAGTCACGTCTTCCAAGGATTAGCAGCAGAATTTTGCTAGGTTGTGAGCAGAGAAAAAAACCTTGATGTACTTAAATAAAGAATCACACACATATGCATGTACAATTTATTTTTAAATGATCTAATTAACAACTCATTTGTTTCCCATATATCTGACATAGTTTTGTATAGTTTTGTCGAAGTTTTTGACCTTAGTTGTGTCTTGCTGTTTTCCTTGTTTACATACATGAGAACCAATGAGATGAGATAGGAGCGAGCCAGAGATTCATTACAGTAATAACATCCAGGCCTCTCTGCCGCCTGTGACTGGACACATCAGCATGTAGACTGCAGGCGAGAGATAGAGGCAGAAGTGGAGCAGACGGAAGAAAACAAAAGAGGAGGAACTTGGTATTTAATATGTCTCCTGACAAGGGTGAAAAAATAGTAAAATAAAAGTCTATCTAACGTCTTACAGGAAAAGTTTATACTGAAAACTACCATAGGTGACCACATGAGACTGGTTAGTAGCTCACACGCTGTTGTTCTGTCTGCAGCTGCACTTTTTCTTTATCGTTCTTTCTACAATTTGGACATAAAGAGGCATGGCTCCATCCTCAGCATCCCACTAGCCAATTGACAGTCTGCCTATCCAATGGTATAGGGGAAGGTGGGAGCCTTCCTGGCCAACCATTGCACATCCTGTCAAAAGCCTGGATCTTTTAAAACAAACATCCCTTCCAGTGACATACTGTATTTTTAGAGGGAGAGAGAGCAGAGGCCAGGACTAGGAAAAAAAAAAGATTGGAATGATGTCAGTACTAGCTCCAGCCAATTGCAAATGTCAAGAGGCGGCGCTGGAAAAGTTCCTTTCTTCTTTTTGGGTTTTCCCTGCCCTGAACGAAAAAAAAATCTATAATAAGTTTCCCATTATAAAAAAAAAAAAAAAAAACACAGAAGGAAAAATCTGGGAGTGAGGAATGCTAAAGGCTGAGAAGTGGGGAGGACAAGAGCAGGAGGGGAGCTGGGGATACTGGGATCTGCAGGCGGAATCCCCCACCCCCCCTCTGTCTGTCTTTCTGTATTTATATATCCCTCCTGTACATACAGTAACGTGCTTCATTCCTCTCCTTTTGTATCTCTTCTCTCACATGTTCCTGCTTTCCACTGTTAGCTCTTGTCTCCAGCTTCTGTTGGACTGCACACAACTTTTCTACACTTTGGTCCTCACCTCTCCAGTTTACTTTCCCCTATCCTTTCATTACTGCTCTTTGCAAATTACTCACTTTTCTGTTTGAAGCTTTCTTGTATAAATTTTTCCTCCTCATCGCCCATTCTACTTTAGGATTATAGTCGTATTTAATCTTTACCATCTCCTGACTCACCGCTTAATTCCAAATGGGGACAGCTATTTGCCAAGATGGGGAGTTGGATTTTCGCTTGATTTTTGGTGAAGAAGATTCAGACTCTCCATCACCTAGGAGTGCCCTGCACCCAGCTGGTAAGTGAATGGTACTAAACAGGGCTTAATACAAAAAAAACTGGATTCATCATTTTACCAAGTTGTCTTAAATTCTCTATTCTTTGCGTTCTCTATATATCAAAAAGTCTTAGCCTGTAGAAGTATGTAAAGCATCTGGCCAATATAAAGGTTCTATTTTTATGTCTACATTGCACTTCTTAATATGGGGACTTGCATTTTTTACATCTTTCTAGCGTTTTTGTGAGTTCTATTTTATTGAAATTTACAGGCACTTGAATTGTAGAAGAAGAAAACTGGGAAAATTAACAAAGCATCTTGAATGACAGCAGATTCTAGGGTAAAAAATATATATATATGTATATATATACATATACAGTATATACATATGCATATATGTATGTATATATATATATATATATATATATATATATATATATATATGTATATATATATATATATACATACATACATATATGTATTATTTACTGGCAATGATGCTTGAAAGATCTAAAAATCCAGAACAAGGGAAGAAAGAATGAGGGAGAAGAGGCTGGAAGCAGCACATATTCCATGACTCCGTATAATGAGATTGCAGGCGACATGCTGCAGGAAGTTAGATTTTATGGCCTGTGATAGATGGCCAAGAGTCTGTAGATAATTGAGAGCTCCCAATGACAAAATACAGGAACAATTACGATGTAATTTACCAGCCATCGAATGAAGTGATGTCTGGTACCAATGTCAATTTCAGTACAGGTAAGACAGTGTAAAACAAGGCAGAAAAATATTAAAGGCCTGGAAGATCTAACTAAGGGGAAAGCTGAGGATATTGATATTAATATAGATCTGTTACAAAATATCATTCCCTGTATAGTTTACAATGTAGAAAAGAATCAACATGTATCTGACAGCTAAAACACATAAGCCCAACCCAATTGTAAATGCATATGGTTCCAATATACCAGTAGTTTGTTTGTTTTATTATTTTTTTTCAGAAAATTGTGATTAAGTTAAGCTAGAAATATAACTCAAGTACCCAACAGACAGCAGAGTCGCAGCCCTCTGCTAAATCAGATTGATCAGATAGGCATAAACTCAAAAAAGTAAAAGGAAATAAAGTTTTCTCGGGGATTGCAGATTATGGTACCGCAATGTTGTTTTTCATCAGTCCTAAAAATATTCTGAAACTGTGATTGACTAAACTTAAAAATGCTGAATAGAATTTTTGTGTGTGTCAGGTAAACCTGAGTTGTCCATTTTGGCTGCCATTAGGGCTTCTTTGGGAGTTGTAACTCAGCTTTTCTAGACAAAGAACGTTTTCCTAGTTCTGCAGAGCTACATCTCACATTACTGTATGCTTTCCCATTAATGAATCTCCTATATTACCTTTACGCTGGCAGCTACAGACGGTAAAGAAAGCTTTATAATGTACAGAAATGGAGTTTACCTGTTAACTGTGCATGATCATTCAGTTTGTATCATATGACCCTAAGACTATAGAGTTCAGGATCAGGTGTTTCCATCCATGACACGGTTAACACAACATGACCTCTGACCTGAGACAGGTCTGTTTCCTTCTGGATGTGTAGTCTACTGTCTGAGGAAGCAGAGTCTCACACACAGACAGTAGATAAAAGAGTATTAGAGACCACTGGGTAATGAAATATATCAGCTATGTGTAAAAGTTACAGTCGTCATTGCTACAAGAAATCATTGCACTAAACTGCTGTACATTTTATGATAAAGCCCAAAGAAGAAAAGTCACCATTGTCCAAAGCATCAAAGCTCAGCTTTTATTCTGTAAGACTACATTCACACAATGGCTCTTTGGTGAGTTTTTCATGTTGTAGATGTTCTGCACCTATTAGGTTTTTTTTTTATTGCATTTTTGACGCAATTTTTGTCTCTTTTTGATATGCCATGTTTTATATAAAGCTGCTTTGTTTTTGATACTTCCTGGTGTCTGGCTTTGACAAAACTTTATTGATACAATCACGTGTGGATCACATTTGTTTGCAGTGAGTCTCCGCAGCGGAAACGCACTAAACACTCACGCATGCTTTTTTTACCTGCAGATTTTCCCCATCTAATGCAATTCTTAGGGGAAAATCTGTACATAAAACTCAGCGTACCCACAAGAGAAATTAATATCTTGGGGATTTAAAAAAACGCAGGTTAGTTTATGCAGCAGTGAACAAAAAACCACAATGGGCATAAGATTTCTATAAATCCCATCCGCTTTGCTGGAATTGTAAGATGGTGCGTTTTGGCGCTGTGAATAGACGAAGAGTCAAAAATTCAACAAAACTCATTGTGGGGAGTTAACCTCATAGCACATGTCACATGCTGACGAGCTGCTCTTCCTAATTCTCTCAATATTCAGTGAAAAACAGAGAAAAGCAGGAAGAAAAGCTCGTTGTCACATGACCACTAGTATTAAAATCGCATATGGCTATATGATGACTGCTGGAATTAGCAAGCAGAGCTAAATCCTCACATTGAGTATATTACACACTGTTAGGATTGGCATGCTACAGGGCTTCATTTTATAATTAAAGGGCTTGTCCAGGTCACTCCTGGTGACTGCAGACTTTCTGAATTCTCACAGCGCATGCACTGTACGCTTTTAGGATTCACCCTGCCGGTGGCAAGAGTGAACAGTCATGTGAGCACAAGTATGTGATTTGTATACTTCTGGCTAGTGATGAGCGAGCACTAAAATGCTCGCGTCAAGCACATTGGAATACTCGGATGCTTGACCCGAGCAATGAGCCCAATGTAAGTCTATGGGAAACTCGAGCATTTTTCAGGCGGCTCCCCCCGGCGGTCTGCAGAGGGCCTAAAAATTGCCCAAATCGATGGGAACAGTGCTCAAATGACATGGGGACAGCATGGGGAAGACCCCTGGAAGCATTTCTGACTCCCAGGTCACTTCTGTCAACAACGTTGTCAGAGGTATTACGCCATTTTTACGGACTCACAATAAAACATACCAAAACTAAACCAAAATGGATTTTCCTGGGAAATATGTTAAGGAACATCCTTTCCAGGGTAATGACTTGTATATAAAGCAAAATAAATAACCACAAACAAAAATGCTCCTCCACACCTTGGGCTATGTTCACACGTAGCGTTTTTGATGCGTTTTTTCACTTTTGTATTGCTTTCAAGAGTGACAAATGCATTCACCAGGAAATGTCATTTTAACATTTTACAACCTTATCTGGCCATGTGATGTGTGAGATATCATCAGACACATTCATTCATTTGTGAAGGAGGGACTCTGAAAGTCACAAAGCCTATTTTTATAGAGCCATCAGGCGGCCTTTACTATTTCTTAAAGGTCCAGCAGTCGGCCCTCACTATTCTTCGAGAGCCATCAGCTGGCTATGTTTTGTTGTTCCCATTACTAAAGAGTTCGTCTCCTATACTGTTATTGAATATGCAGTGAGTGGCAGGGCTGCCCAAAATTTGGATGCATCCCAATACCCCTTTGAAGAGACTTAGAAGAGGGCTTACTGAAAACAATGTTCCCATTATTAGGAAGTGGGTCTCCCATAGTGTTGACCTATGTAGTGAATGCAAGGGCTGCCAAAAATTGGGAGGCACTCCAATGCCCCTTGGAAGAGACGTGGAGGACAGAGGGCCATAAAAAAATGTTCCCATTAGAAAGGAGCGGGCCTCCTATAATTGTAATGCCCATGCACTGTGTATGGGCTGACAAACATTTACCCCTGGGGGGTATACATGAACATACTGTATAAAAAAAAATATTTTTTAAGGCACAGAGGAATCACAGAGGACGTTGGTACGGTCGGCAAGGTACTCCCTCAGCATCTTCCCAAACTTTGCACTCCTTGTGAGAGTACTCCGCGCCTCAGGGCCAGTGCGATGGGAGGGTCTGAGAAAGTTCTCCCAGAACTTTGACAGTGATCCCCTGCCTCTGCTGGATTGAAGTTGTGTCTCTCTTGCCTGTACTCCTTGGTTGTGGGAATTTTTTAATAGTTCCGCAACAAGGGCCTTCTGGTACAGCACCATTTTTGCAGACCTGTCCGCCTCAGGAATAAGAGATATAAAGTTCTCCTTGTAGCATGGGTCTAGAAGTGTCACCAACCAGTAATGACTGTCACCCAAAATTTTGAGAACGCGATGGTCATGGGAAAGGCAGCGTAACATAAACTCAGCCATGCGTGCCAGACTACTAACAGGCAAGACTTCCGTGTCCTCACCAAAAGGATGACTGACCATGCTCTCCTCCTCCTCCTCCTCTCTGTCCTCTGGCCATCCACGCTGAACAGACGGTATGACAGCTGTGCAGGTAGTACCGTCTATAGCGCATGAAACTAGCTCCTGTTCTTCCTCCTCCTCCTCTTCCTTATTGTCACGTTGGGATGAGATGAGGCTGGGCTGTGTGTAATCACCCTGTATGGTTCCTTGCTCCATCTCATCATGCTCCGCCTGCAATGCATCCTCTTTGATTGTGAGCAGAGAGCATTTCGGAAGATAGAGAAGCGGGGTGGTGATGCTAATTATGACGTCATCGCTGCTCACCATCTTGGTGGAGTCCTCAAAGTTTTGGAGGATGGTACATATGCCTGACATCCATGTCCACTCCTGACGTCTTATGTGTGGAGTCTGAACTGAATACCGACGGGCTTGTTGATGTTGGTACTCAACAAGTGCCCTCTTCTGCTCACAAATCCTTTCCAACATCTGCAGTGTAGAGTTCCAACGCGTAGGGACATCACACACCAGTATGTGAGCCGGAAGCTGCAAACGCTGCTGAAACACGGCAAGGGCGGCGGAAGCTGTAGGTGACTTTCTAAAATGGGCACACAGGCGGTGTACTTTAACAAGCAGATCCGGCAGCTCCAGATAGGATTTGAGAAACCGCTGAACCATGAGGTTAAGCACATGGGCCAGGCATGGTACGTGTGTGAGGTCGCCTCGCCTCAGCCACCACCAGGTTCCGCCCATTGTCACACACAACCATTCCTGGCTGTTGGTTCAGCGGTGTGAGCCACAGATCTGTCTGCTCTTTCAGAGCTGTCCACAACTCTTCAGCATTGTGTGGTTTGTCACCTAAGCATATTAGCTTCAGCACAGCCTGTTGCCGCTTGGCCGAGGCAGTGCTGCAGTGCTTCCAGCTTGTGACTGATGTGGTCATTTCGGAGATGGAGGCTGAAGAGGAGGAGGAGGCTGAAGAGGATGAGGTGCAGGAGCTGTAGACCGTGGGGGCAACCCTGATTGACCTAGGGCCCGCAATCCTTGGCGTCGGGAGGACGTGTTTCGTTCCAAGGTCCGACTGGGTCCCGGCATCCAATATGTTAACCCAGTGTGCTGTCAGCAAGATGTACCGTTCCTGCCCACAAGCACTTGTCCACGTGTCCGTGGTTAGGTGGACTTTCCCGGTAACTGCGTTGTTGAGGGCACAGCTAATGTTTTGGGACACGTGCTTGTGTAATGGGGGGACGGCACACCGGGAGAAATAGTGGCGGCTAGGTACCGAGTACCGAGGGACGGCTACCGCCATCAGGTTGCGGAGTGCTTCTGTCTCCACGAGCCTAAAAGGCAACATTTCGAGCACAAGCAGTCGTGAAATGTTAGAATTTAGTGGTGTGGCCTGTGGGGCGTTGGCTGCGTATTTGCGCATGCATTCCAAGGACTGGGGTATGGACAACTGAACGCTACCCTGGGACAAGGACGTTTACGTGCTTCCTGATGCTGCTATTTGAGAGTGTGCAACGACAGGTGCAGGGCAGGAGGCATCTTCGCATGCACCATGGACAGGGGACTGGCTTGCATGCACAAAAGCGGAAGAAGAAATGCTGCCACCCGCAGACACTGTTCCTGGACCCTGAGGTTCGGCCCACAAAGTCGGGTGCTTTGCTGCCATATGACTGATCATGCTGGTTTTGGTCAGGCTGCTAGTTTTGCCACCCCTTCTGATGCTGACCTGGCTGGTGGTGCAAATGGCCTTTTTGGGGTTATCGGCAGAGTCTTTAAAAAACAACCAGACTCGGGAAGACCTAACAGTTGTACTGGCAACTTCCTTCGTGTTGGTGTTACGGGGAAGGGTTGCCTGCCTTCTGTCTGCAGCCACCACACTGCTTCTTCCTGCCTGTTGGGGTGCTCTGCCTCCCTCCCCCTGTGCGCTGCTGTCCTCGCTCTGCATGTCCTCCTGCCTGGTTGGGTCAGTTACTATATCATCCACCACCTCGTCTTCCACTTCCGCACCCGGGTCCTCCTCCTGACTTTCTGGCAATTGTGTCTCATCATTGTCCACCTCTTGTGGCACTTTCCCACCGTCGCCTTCGTGTGACCGTGGCTGCTCAAATATTTGGGCATCGCTACATGCGATCTCCTCTTGACCCGCTTCAAGTGGACCGGGCGAGAGGCCCGAATCTATAAATGGAAAAGTGGACAGCTCTTCAGAGTGTCCAAGTGTGGGATCATTTGTCTCCGGGTACTCGGCTTGGTGGGAGGATGGAGGATCAGGATGAATAATATGTGGTCCAGACTCACGGCTACTGAGACTTGACCGTGTGGTGGTTGTGGTGGCTAAGTGACTGGAAGCATTATCCGCTATCCAACCAGCAACCTTTTGACACTGCTCTGGGTTCAATAGTGGTGTGCTGCGGTCCCCTAGGAATTGGGACAGGAAGGTTGGGCGAGAAGATGTGGGTGTTTGTTGTGGCACAATTTCAGCTTGCCCACGGCCTTGTCCTCGGTCTCTGCATGCACCATCACCATCACGTCCAGTTCGCTGTCCCGTGCCACGTGCCTTGCCCATTTTAAATGGAGGACAATATCTTCCACGCTTACTACAAATGACTGAATTTGGAGCGAACTTATATGTGATCCGTGTGACGGAGAAACCACAGTTTTAAATACCTAGACTGTAGGTAACTATTTTGAACAGCAAACTGGTGTCAATTGCTTCACTGACACACTGAAAAAATTTTTTAATGGAGGTCAGAAATGGCAGTATTTTCTGAAAACATATATGTGATCCGTGTGACGGAGAGAACACAGTTTTAAATACTTGGCCTGTAGGTAACTATTTTGAACAGCAAACCGGTGTCAAAAACTTTGCTGACACAGTGAAAAAAAATTTGAATGGAGGCCAAAAATGGCAGTATTTTCTGAAAATGTATATGTGATCCATGTGACGGAGAAAACACAGTTTTAAATAGCTGGATTTTTAGCACTGTAAGATGTAAAGGACCTGGCTGTATTCTGCAGTGCCAGCAAGCAAATGGTGCAGAAAAACCGTGTTCTCTGGATTGCTTTTTAAGCAAATAATGAGGATTAAGATCCAAAACAAAGTATTCCTGGTCCCTGAGACCTGGGCCTTTGTCTAGAAATATCTAACAGCAGCAGAAGGCAGAACTGGAATGGATCCTCTTGTGCTATATGCACTGCAGTCTGCTATATACACTGCCTGCCTATATACACTGCCTGACTGATATCTCTGCAGATGGGTTAGTCCTCAGTAGGACTGTTTGTTAAGATGGATATGTGTAATGTACGGGTTTTCTCCCAACACTACCTAATACACAACCAAATCTCTCCCTAGCTCAGCAGCACCTCTCCCTACTCTGCCTGATTCCGGAGTGACTGTGACGACCACAGCGGCGCCAGGTCTGATATAGACCTGATGACGCTGTGCGGCCAGTCAATCACTGTAATGCTACAACCACCATGGCTGCAGCATTACAATGAGTGGCAGGCAATCCCTGCATCTTGATTGGTGCTCTAAAGAGCGCCAAACATGCAGGGAGGGGACCCGAGCATCCGCCCGAGCATCTCTCAAGTACTCGGCGAGCTCCGAGCATCTCGAGTACTGAGATGCTCGGGCGAGTACCGAGTACTTGCGAGTACGCTCGCTCATCACTACTTCTGACCAAATTCCAACTAGAAGTGTCTGGCCTTCCTCAATTACTTTTCATTGAGTAAGCCCACACATGTCTAGTCGGCACATGACCTCATGTATGCAAATCGCATACTTGCAGTTTTGTAACCTCCCACTCTTACTGCCAGCACCAGAGAATCCTGACAGAGTGCAGTATGCGCTGTGAGAATTCAGAAGTCTGCAGTCAGTCTATGTGGCTCATCACAAACTTGGATAACCTCTTTAATGCTCCTAACATAAATATAAACATAGAAACCCTTAACTTGTCAGATGGCACAACTCTTTATCAACATAGCCACGTATCACGTAATCTTACAAGTTATGGTTTGTTATATGTACTGGGTCAGAACCAATAACAGCACAATAATCCATCACCGGAACAACTAGCAGTACAGAAATACATCAGTAGAACTCCCATCAGTACAGAAACTCAGCATCACAACCCTCATCAGTACAGAAATACATCACCAGAACCACCAGCAATACAGATATTCATCATTAGAACTCCCATCAGTGCAGAAACACAGCATCAAAACCCTCATCAGTACAGGAATACATAACAAGGACCACCATCAGTACAGGAATACATCACCAGGAACACCATCAGTACATGAATTCATCACTAGGACCACCATCAGTACTTGAATTCAGCACCAGAACCACCATGATAGATCATGGTACATCAACATGGTGCATAAATTGTATTATCATTTGTGTCGCATGAACCTACAACTTCCAGTACGTCCTTAACAATGGTAAGGAGATACTGGGAGTTGTTGCTATCAGTCCTCATCAGACTGTGGACCATACAGGAACCACAGTATTGATGAGAATTAGTCAGTATCACAAAAAAAATTTCATCCAGTTACCTTATAGATGACGTTGTCTCTCATTGGAGTCATTCTGCTTCTTTTCTTCATCTTGTCCAGATGCCATGATGACTTGTCACAGCCACAACTGGTCTCTGCACACTTCTCCGGTCTTGTGCAGTACATCCCCACACAATACCCTTAAAATTAGCAGTGCCATTATAGTGCTCCTGAATAAAAATATCTGCCCTACACTGAGCCCTTGAATAAATAATTGCTCCTCAATATATTCTCTGCACAAAATATAACCCACACACTGTCCCTCTCCTTTCTCTACTAGGCCCCCTCTTCACACGGTCCTCTCACAATGTGTCCCCCCCATAGGGCCCAGTCTCTATAATGTGCCCCCTCATCACACTCCCCCTCCTTGGCATACTGTCCCCTCCTGGCTATGCCCTTACACTTCCCCCCATGCTACCCTCCCTACCCACACTACTCAGTCTTTAATATGTGCCCACTTACACTTTCCCTCCCCCCATACTGTCTCCTCAAACTATTCCCAATAGTCTCCACACACATTTCCCCCTCCTTCCTCATACTGTCTCCTCTCACATCCCCTCTGCTAACCATACTGTCTCTTCACATATTTGCCCCCTCGCTCTCCATACTGCCTCCTCACACATCCTCCGACTCCCGATACTGTGCCCGCACCCATCCCATCACCCTCGCTCTCCATACTGTGTCCACATACATTATTCGCATCGCTCCTCATACTGTGTCCGCATACATTCCCACCCTCGCTACTCATACTGTGTCTGCATACATTCCCTCTCCTCGCTCCTCATAGTGTGTCCACAGCCATTCCCCCACTCACCATACTGTCTGCACCCATCCTCTCCACATACTGTGTCTGCGCCCATCCTCCACTCACCATTCTGTGTCTGCCCCCATCCTCTCTACATACTGTGTCCACGCCCATCCCCCCACTCACCATACTGTGTCTGCATCCATCCCCCTTATACTGTTTCCTCATACATGCCCCCCCATCTCGCCCCTTGCTCCCCATACTGTGTCCTCAAATTTCTCCCGCTCTCCATATTATGTCCGCACTCATCCCTTCCTCACTCCCCAAACTGTGTCCTCAAATCTTTTCCACCCCGATACGCTAAATCTTCGGTGTCTTCCCACTGGACCACTTACCACTAATGTTGTTTGCACCTCCGTGGCATCGGTGAGTGACGTCAGCAGCGTGATCACATGACCTGATCACGCTGCTGACGTCACTCTGACCCGACGGTCAGAACTTCAATTGTACTCGCCTCTGAAAGACGCGAGTACAATTGACCACTGGGAGCCGGCGCACTGCACCTTGTCTGAGCCGGCTGTCAACTTGACAGCTGGCTCAGAGAACGGTGAAGACACCTCGGACCACTACATCAGGTGGACCTACGTTGCCACCCTGCCCACTGTGCCCGGGGCGCATGCCCTGCCTGCCCCCCCTAGATACGCCTCTGCCTCATAGTACAGCTATAAGGGTTCGTGCAGGCGACTGTAATAATCTGACGAGTGTTATCCGTCGTTTTGAAGGATAGCACTCATCCCCATGTTTTTCTATGGGGCTGTGTACGTGTCCAATTTTTTTTACTCCAAACAAGCTGGTCCAGGGGAAAAAAAATTGCAGTATGCCCAAGCTAGCTCCAATATCTTCGGATCGCACTCTGCCATGCAAGTCACTGAGTGCGTGGGAAACATCCTACTGCACTCGGATGACATTTGAGTGCCGTCTGATTTCCAACGATTGACAGAAAAGAGAAGATGGAGAAATTTTTTTCTCCATCTTCTCCTCATCCAAGAGAATCAGATCACATTGTAATCACACTCTGAGCAGAGTTTGATCAGAGTGTGATTTGCATAATTCACCCGATTCTCTCTATGTAGTAGTGTAACCCTAGCCTAATAGATAAATACTGACTAATTGCTATAGGTAACCAGATCACCCCTCTGTGAGATTTTCCCATGCACATTTGGATGGATTATAGAGCAACCCATGCAGAAATCTAAAAAAAAAATATTAAGTGGAAAGATATAAAAACTATCTTAACTCCACTTCCTTATCTACAGTGCTAGGGTGGAATTTATGGCGCTGTTTAAAATGTGGGTGACAGAGCTAGACCTCAATAGGCACACAGATATAAGGCCATGTCCTTCTCTTACAGTACCACTAAAGTGTTCATTAGGAACTACCCCATTAGGAAAAAAATGTCTAATGTATAATGTAACACCTGTGTACATTGTTGCGTTGTTAGTTGGGTTAGGGTTTGTGCACATGGTCAGGAAACGCTGCGGATTGGAAAAACGCAGCGTTCTACATTACAAGCAAAGTGGATGAGTTTTCAAGAAATCCCATACCCACTATGCGTCTCCGTGCACCTGCGGATCACCCGTGGACATGTGCTGCGTCTTTCCAGACCACAGAATATCAATTTCTCTTGTGGAGTCGCTAGTCTCCGCAAGAGAAATTAGATCAATACAATGTATAGGATGCGGTGCAGCGCTTTGAAAGCAGCATAAAGTATACTATAGTGTGCACATACCCTGACCAGTAGCATTGTTGTGCAGCTAGCCAAAACTGTGCTCTCTGACGCAGCTTTATGAGGTGGCTTCGCTTTTGCATCATGTTTAATGTGCATACTGAAAAAAAAATCTTCTGGCATATGATCACATAGGCCCCCATTAATCAGACAAAGGAAAAAAAAGTGTTCTTTTGGCATTTGTATTGCTGCTATCAGTCTGTATAACGATTATTCAACTGTATAGGAAAGAACAGACTGCACTTTGCAATACAAAGGGTCACTGCAAAAAAACATATGGCTGTTTTATTACAGTCAGATGGCAGCTCTAAAATCACAAGTCACAGACAAGTCCCAAAAAATGTTTTTGGCTATGCACCTCGTCTGAGACTTGCATATTATCGTGTTCATGTAGTCTTAGTTAGTGATAACTAACTGGTTCTGCAGAATTTTTTGACTTTTATCTAATCTGTATGGGCCCATGTAAACAATATTTACTGCTACAGCAAACTACAGCCAAATCCCAGTGCTACAATCAATGTAAAAAGATGGTTGGAGTAGTGATATGATATCTTTATTCAAGCTATGGGTTTGGGGATTGGACTGACACTTTCACACTTATGAGACCTCTCATCATTTCCCGTCTCCTGCCACAGCACCTGTTTTTTTTCTGCCATCTTGTTATCCCTTGAATCATGGTCCAAGGGCCAAATCTTCAACCCCAGCCAAGCCAGCAGTCTAAACCCAATTGTCATCCACAAACTTGAATGTGTTTTTAGTTTCAGAAACTAACTTGATGAGCAGGAAATCTCCCAAGGAGTCTCGTCCCATAAGTCCATAGCTTAATGTACAGTCTACGCCTCTACTATAACCCATCTCTTTCTATGCAAATATTTACAATCAGATATCTCAACTGAAGTCAGAAAAAGATGGTGCATATGACGTTTTGCGGGATCAGCTGGACTGCAGACAACATGTGGCTCCTGCAACACTGTAGCCACATTTGTGTATACACAATACATCCAGTATATAGACAGTGGTGGACTTTATTAATGGGAATCCAGTTTCAAATGTCAGTAAATATTTTACTCAGGCTTGGAAATTCTTATATTTGGCGGAAATGTGTTAATTCTAACAATAAACACATCCTCAGAGAAGGCCTATGTGCAGATTGTCAAATGGCTAACGTGTTGCACCACAAACATGACATAAACTTCTAGGTTTTAAATTTGTAGGTACATACTATTCTGCTGGCTGATGCCTACATGCCAGAATCATTGAGTTTGAAGAGTACAGTAGTTTTACATAGATCTCAACCTTGCTCTATTATTTCTGGCTAGATCCAGCTTCATAAGTGGGAAGACTCCACTAGTTAAAGGTAGTAATGAGCGCCATCTAGTGACCACGTTTCCATAAAATAAATATACACAGTGTGCATAATTACTAGGCAAGTGAGTATTTTGACCATATCATCATTTTATACAGATTTTCCAAATCCAAGGTGTATAAACTTGAATGCTTACTGGATGAAGCATATCAGGTGATGTGTATTTGTGTAATTAGGGATGGTGTGGTCTGAGGATACAACACTTCGGTGCGATTAGACCACACACATGCAAATTGTCTCTTCAGAGAGGAAGAGGACTTGAACTCAAGTGCCACCTATTGGAAGTAGCAATCTTACAAGTCAATATAACTTAGGATAAAAGCTAAATCAGAATCTCAATTTTCAAACACAATGTTTCGGGGTATTGCCCCTCGTCAGAGCAAAGTATGAGATCTGATTTTGCTGGGTGAGAGGCTAAGACTGTGATCTAAAAGGTAAAGTTTTCTCCTTATGGAGAGTGACATGCCAGATCTGACACGCCAGTGTGAGGAGGCTTAAGCGCCTTGCATGCTCCTCTCGGAAATGAAATATGCAAATTGTCTATTCAGAGAGGAAGGGGACTTGAACTCTAGTGCCACCTATTGGAAGTAGCAATCCTACAAGTCAATATCGACCCTTTATCAAGCCTTGCAATATGACTAATGAATAATTTCTCAGATGAGCATGCAAAGTGTTTAATCCTCCTCACACTGGCGTGTCACTCTCCATAAGGAGAAAACTTACCCCTTAGATCCTAGACCACACACACATGAGGTAGCCTACGTGGAGCAATGTACATCAAAAAGCCATTAATGCCCATATCCGTTTTACCGATCCACTGGTTGTCTATCTTGGACTTTTTGAAGGTACTAATACTGAATTCAGAGAACACACCACAAGACCTGCCATTTTGGAGATGCTGTGAGCTAATGTGACTTGCATTCCTTGGAATGTCCTCGATAATCTGCAGTGTAAATGACGCGCCCCCTGGGCCTGTGTCGTGCAGGCACGTGTGTGCGGGGAATACCCGGAGCCAGATCGCTGGGGGTTGTAGTCTCCGTGGCGCTGACCCGGTCCGTGCCCAGGGTGGTCAATTCAGTGGCAGTTTTAATAGAATTATGATTGTCCGACTACGCCACCCGTGGATTGCGGTCAGTGGGGACCGCCGCTGCGATGCAGACCACTGAGGCTGATGTTGTATGCGCAGCCAAGTATGGGATAACTCCCCACGGGAGAAGTATTGCCTCAGGGCAGCTAGTGTGGATGATGAGAGTGATGGTGTGAGCGTCCCAGTACTGATGGTGCTGGTGCGGCGATGAAACACAGAGACGTGTGGTTGCAGTTTCCAATGCTTTACTCACAGTTCTTTACTGGTCCTAGTCACCTCGGTACCGGCGGTGACTGCCCAAGCCGTGCTGCGTCCACCAGGCAAGGGGCTCGACCAACTCCCAGGCAATTCCAGAGCGTGGCACAGGGCTCCCTTCTCTTCCTTTCTCTGGCCGTCCCCACTAGTGACCCACCTTTGTCCAGCTTCCTCGGGCCTTCTCTTGGCGAAACCTATCTCCGGTTTCCCTGACCCTATGTGGTATGCTTTCCTGGTGGATGTAGTGAGGGGTCGCACCAAGTTGTGGTCACAACCTCCGGTCTTTGGCTGAGGAATTTATTGCCTCCACCAATTTGGGTTCCGGTACCCTGTTCTGCCAACCCGTCACCCGCAATCTCCTGGGCCTATGGGGTTCCTTCTTCTCTCGTGTCTCTGGGCCTCTCTTAAAGTTCCTTTTCTTCTTTCCTTTCTGTTCCTTTCTGTTTCCGTTCTCTCTGGCTCCGGCCTTCACCCTAGGCCTGCCTCGTGGAGCTGGGCCCAGACTGAGCCACAGCTCCCTGTCAGCCCTCTCTGGCTGAACTCCTTCTCTCACTCCTCTCCTCTGACTGAGCTCACTGAACAGAACCCCTGTTCTAAGATGGTGCCAACCTTATATACCTCCCTCTATGTGTGAGCCCAGGTGACTAGCAACCAATGGGCTCCTACCTATGCCCAGAGACCCACCCCTATCTGCTCCTACACCACTGGGTTTTCCTCACCCTCCCCACTCCAGCCAGGGACAGATGCTGTCGTGCCTGCACTTCTGTCTAGTGGGAGCACCGTTGAGCTGTCCCTCGGAAATGGGGTGTGTGTGGTGCATGCAGCCTACCGAGTCCTGGTCCACAATCCATCCTTACCTGGGAGTGGAATATCACACCTCTGGTTTGAGGTGCAATATCCCTGTAGCAGCCGAGCCCTCGGGGTGCTACATTAATGCACCAGGGAGCTCAGCACCAGGCAATACAGTTCGCCATTTCATAGCACGGACACCTTACCCAATACCTCTTGTTAACTTGT
This sequence comes from Phyllobates terribilis, assembly GCF_046119375.1. Taxonomy (NCBI): domain Eukaryota; kingdom Metazoa; phylum Chordata; class Amphibia; order Anura; family Dendrobatidae; genus Phyllobates; species Phyllobates terribilis. The sequence goes on from NW_027362761.1 coordinate 250,559,533, forward strand.
TACTCTCGTTGCAATCGATGTCTGATGAAGGTCCATGTAATAGGACCAAAATGTCATTGACTTTTGGATTTCTTGAATAAAAATATGTTACGTTATTTGGAGTGGAACCAAATGGTTTGTTAAGTGGGTGGAACCCTCCTTGAGCACCCAATCGTCCTCTTCAAGAGTGCCGTCTACTTAACGCTATAGTGCACTAATACAGCTGTCATGGAGGATGGGAGAAACCTCAAATCTTTTTGCTCTATTTTAGAAAAACTTAAACTGAAGTTGAGTATGGAGAGATATACGGCACTCCTAATATGTGCAGAGGTGTCCAAGTAGGGTTCCAACCCGTAGATAATGAAGATAAAACTTGACACTCAAAAGGGTTGCAGTGAATGAAAAGCTTGTCTATTTAGACAATCTTTATAGTTTTAATCCTACACTTGGACCTTCATTAGAACAGTAGTTATAGGAAACACTGCCTCTGTAGCGCTGGTGTATGCAACATACGTCGCTCGGAAATGGCGCCATTCCCGAGCAATGTGCATCCATACACCAGCGCTACAGAGGCAGTGTTTCCTATAACTACTGTTCTGATGAAGGTCCAAGTGTAGGATTAAAACTATAAAGATTACCTAAATGGACAAGCTTTTCATTCACTGCAACCCTTTTGAGCGCCAAGTTTTATCTACATTAAAACTAGAGTTGAACCACCTAAAACTTTAGAATTAACTTTTTTTAAAGCAAAGATGGGTAGAAACAGAGTTGTCCCTCAGGAAAAACCCTTAGCAATGGTTAATTTGCCTTTTGAGGATGGTGTCCATTTGATTATACAACACGACAATGACAAAATGGAAATATGATAATTAAAGTTCTATATATATACAGCACAATATACTTGACCCTCTTTATCATGACTGGTAGACTATAGACCTCTTTTGTTTTTTTGGGTGGATTCTCAATGCTATGTAAGTTGAATTTTATTTTGTTTTCTGGAAGCCTGTTCAGCTGCGTGCATGTGTTTCTTTGCATATCATCATGATTTACCATTTTCTATAAAGGAGTTAGGAAATCCTTAGTTCTCCATCTAGGACTAATTTGGAGTTGGAATGCTAATGGTTAATGATGTCCTACTTATCCTTTTTTGACCATAAACAGTTTGCCATGTCTGAGCCTCTGCAGCTCCTCAGCCCCAATCCAACCCCTCTGTATGTTACTTTCTTGCCATTTATTTTCCTCTCACCCCTAGGACAGATAGAAGTGAATACTTTCTATGTACAAAGCTGTGGAAGGTGTCGGCACTATATGAGTAGTTATACATTACTGTATATACATTAGGTTGCTTCATTCTCTCATTCTTTTCCTACATTCCTTTGCCTGTAATATTTCTAGATCTGTTTATAGTATCCCCATTCAGGGTGTTATCGTGTCAGGCCTTTATTAATGTGGCTGGTTCAATGTTCCAGCCCCTCTGTTTTCCTCTTTTTCCTTCATCCCTTTATGACTCTGGCTATTCATCTTTCCGCCCTCCTTCTTTTATTTGTTTAGAATATCATTCTTATTTAGATATTCCAACATGTGGTACAAGTTAGTCCCTCAGAGGTTTGGCAGGCGAGCGTTGCTGTGGCGACGGAGATTTCGGCTGGCGTAGTTTGGGTTGGGGGGGTGTAATTAGGTACACATGTCCCTGAACTTCTGGATAACTTTATGGAGCTGAGGGGGAGGGATCCCAGGAGCCATGAAGTGTCTGTGAGGAAAGATTTCTGCCTGTTATAAAGGTCAATGAACATTCAACGTCAGCTTAAAGGGAACCAACCGCCTCCTCTCCTCTAGAGCTCATTTTACAGCTCACCCCTCGTTTATCTTGCACTGCTTTGAAGCACTGAAACCCACCAACACTTGTGCTCTCAGGTACTTTCCTCTCGCACACAGGCCTTCTAGTGAGTTTCAGATTCATTTATATATACATTCAATCGTTTTCACAAATTTCAGCTTAGTGTGCCAAAGCCGTCAGATTCATAAGTGTAAAATGGAGGTTTTCTTTTGCAGACTAACGTAGGCCGTACACATTAGATGGCTGTTGGCCAAAGTGTTATTCAGATGACAGCCATCTTGGCCGACTTTCCAATACACAGGAATGCTCTCTCGGGAGAGCAGAATTGTGTTCCCTATGACAAAGCCACCAACCGACATTTCTGCTGGAGGCATACCTCCAGTAGAACAAAGCGATTGGCAGTTCGAGAATAGATATGCACGATTGATGTTTACCCCGACGATCTGTTAGCTATCAGCCGCATACACACTAGAGTGTCAATCGAACCTGTCAATATCGGCAATTTCGGAAGGCATTAAAGGGAATAGGCAAATAAGCACTCATCAGGACTCGCAGCAGTGCATTACCATAAATAAACCTGAAGGCTAAATCCTTTTTTTTTTTTTTAGAATTGAGTGAGCTATTTATGTCAAGTGTAGATTAACCAGAGGGCTCTCACCTAGCCAAAGCAGACCTCCTGCTTTTCACTGATGATAGGCAAGCACCCCAAAACACGTGTCTGCAAATGGAGTGCCTGGTTTGCCTGTTATCTTACATCATGTGGCAAGGTGCTTTAAAGGGTTGATATTAATGTTTAGGATTTCTACCCCAATGGAGTTCATGTCCTCTTCTTCTCTGAAGAGGCTATTTACATATATACATTCCCATAGGAGCATTGCATGGCCTATATATCTCCTTACGCTGGATTGACACTTTACATGGGAAAATGTTCACCATTTAGACCCTTTGTTCTTTGTGTCACAGCATTTTGAAAACCGTAACTTGTAACTTTTTTGGTTGATGGAATTGTATAAGGTCTAGTTTTCTTTGGTTCTTTATTTATACACAGCTGAAACCCACAGTATATGGTGCAGGCTCAGCTCTTGAGCCCACCTATACACTCCTCCCATACATGTACAGTGTATGAGCAAGGGATAAAAGAGGTTGTCCTAAATAGATATCCCTTTCTCAGATTGCACCCTTCCTTACAAATTAAATGAAACCATGATACAGCAGAGTCACTGGGTACATTTTTTTCTTCTGTATTGTGTAAGCTCTTATAGCGGTCAGCGGGGTTCCACTCTGTCTCTCATACAGTACCTATAAAGTGTAATCTCTTATAGTCAGTAGGGTCCGCTCTCTTTCTCTCTTGCCTGGAGAGTGTGAGCTCTTATAGTCAGCAGGGTCATCTCTCTATCTCATCTGTAGAGTGTAAGCACTTACAGTCAGCAGGGTAATCTCTCTGTCTCACCTGTAAACTTTTTTTCTGAGCAATTACAAGCTTTACAGTATTGAGATTTGCGCAAATAAATTAGTCACAAATCTAATTTTTGGTGAAAATTCTACAAAGTCGGTGAATTTGAATTTCAACAGATTTAAACATCTCTAGTGATTGCCCATTGCCTTCAAAACATCAGTTCTTTTTACGTATACTTGCACAAAGTCAGGGAGTTTGTAGGATCATTGTCAGGTGTATGAGTAACCTATTATATTAAAGTGATAGTAACATAGTTTGTAAAGCCGAATAAAGACTTGCGTCCATCAAGTTCGACCTGTTAATTTTTTAATTCCTAAAGTTGATCCAGAGGAGGGCAAAAACCCCAAATGATTTAGCCAACCTTCACCTATCATTTTCATATGTAGGTTGAAACACAATCATAAACTAAAACAGAGTGTAGGAGACTTAAAACTAGGTGAGGAACAGCTCAATTCTGCTACAAATGTGAGGTTGTGAAAGAAAGTTTCATGTCAGAGGTCATACAGCATGGTAAAACTGAGCACATAAACAACACACAAGGTAGTTCTACTGCATCAGCAAGGTCTCTTCCAAGCTAAGATTGTTGATGTTCAAGCTGTTTTGAAGAAGCTCAAAGAAGTTGCCAACATTGAGGAACACAGAAGCCGTGGTCAGCCAAGGAAATTTAGTGCAGCAGATAAAAGACACATTATGCTTACTTTCCTTCAAAATCGTAAGATGACAATCTCAGAACTAGTAATATTGCAGCTAGAAAGCCATACCTTCAACATGGAAACAAGGTCAAGCACCTCAATTATGCATGAAAACACGGGAACTGGGGTGCAGAAAAATGGCAGAAGGTGCTCTGGACTGATGAGTCAAAATGTAAAATATTTGTCTGTAACAGAAGGCAGATTGTTTGCTGAAGTGCTAGTGTAGTACAGTAAAGAGTGTCTACAGGCAGCAATAGTTTATTATAGAGGCTCCTTGCAAGTGTAAGGGTTAATCACAGTTTACTGTATTGTTGGAGATTTGTGATGTAATATATGATCTAGCCAGTAGAGGGCAGCAGAGAGGCCAGAGTTGCAGCGCATGGGTTTGACAGTTGGTGGCTGTTGCTAGGGGAGTTCAAGGATAGCGAAGCTAAGCATCGTTGGAAAAAGGTCTGGATAGAGCAGTGCGACTCTGGATCTGTTTTTGGTGACTCTGGGACGCGTTGTTGGGCTTGACATGAGGCGACTCGGTGAGGACAACCAAGAACAAAGCATCTTGGGCTAGGCCAAGTGAGGTTGTATTTCTAAGGTCTTAGAGAAGCCCTGCTTTAGAGAGATCGGCATTCTCTAAGAGGTTCCAGTTAGTGTTTCTAATTATTCGGCACTCAGCCCAGCAAGGAACCGTCCACTTCAATCTCAGGACGTACTGGTACCCTCTTACATCTGAATATATATATATATATATATATATATATATATATATATATATGCATTGTGCCTATATAAATAACTCTATGTAGGTCTAGTTACTTAGGAGAAAAGGCCTCTTCTGTAAGTAACACTTCAAAAATTGCTCGAAGTAGGCGATTACTAGAGTACTGGCACAACACTGTCGTTTTATGGCTTTATGCATAGAAAGGGTTAATCGCATGTATTTTTGCTGGCATATAACTGTTAATTCTGTTAACTGTACCTGTGTATACTCTTATTTGGTGTCATTGAGAGGAATTGCGGTCATCATATTTGTTATTTATTCACTGTTTACCTACCATTCTTTCCTTTATTTTTTATAAACTGTTTAGTAAATATTTATAATATATTATTTAATATTTGTGCACTATCAGGCACTTGTTGCTGTACCCCTCGTCCTGTGGCTGTCTCTCGACCACGTTTCACAAGTTTGGGGCTGCTTTTCAGCAAATGGAGTTGAGGATTTGGTCAGCATTAATGGTGTCCTCAATACTGAGAAATACATGCAGACACTTAGCAATCATTTCATAATATCAGAGAGGCATCGAATTGCCTCTAAATGTGTTCTACAGCAGGACAATGACCCCAAACATACACCTGATGTCACTAAGAATTATCTTCAATGTAAAGAAGAACAAGGAGTCCTAAAAATGATGATATGGCTGCACAGAGCCTTTATCATAACATAATCTAGTTTGATTGGGATTGATGAGAAACTATTACTAGGGCACTTTGAAGAAATGGCCATGACGCTCATTTCACCCCTTCAAATCAATGTAACACTGAGCTGTTAATGTATCTGGTATGAAGACCACAGGGGTCTGGCTACAGTACATTATGCCATCCTTGTGAGTAGAACCAGTGTGATGTTCCCTAAGGCCTCTTCATTGTGTTGCCCACATGGTTTCCATACCAATTTCTGGCTTTTATTGGATCCAATACAAAAAAGGGACTCGTAGCTGAAGAGGATAGATCTCCATTGCAGAGCTTGCTCTGCACCATATTAGACTATGAGAGCAGTGGCGTGAGGTCAATAGAACATCTGTAGCAGATGTTTGACTTGTAGCCTTGTGTTGTCCAAATGCTTTCTGATGGTTTGTGTAGACAATGTTTGATGCCTTATGTAACGTCCATCTTCATTCAGTGGAATGGCCATTTTTACAAAGCGTCCGAGGAGCCAATTTTCAACACGACAACACCAGGCCTCATGTTGCTTGTGCTACTGTGAGCAGCTTGTGTTGCCTAAACGTGCTACCATGGCCTACAGCGTTTCTGGACTTGTCTCCCATCGAGCTAATCCTGGACGTCATTGGTCGGCAATTACAAAGGGACCTGCCAGCAGCAGATCTTAATGATTAGCGTGCCCAAGTGCAAAGTGCATTCCTCATATAACCATTAATAACTTCACTGATAGAATTCTAAATCTTGTAAGTGCATGAATGTTCTGTACATGGTGCTCATACTCTGTACTAAATAAATTGAGATGTTTTGAAAATCTTTCTGTTTTTTTAAATTTGCATGTCATTAACATGTCTTTAAATCCTGTGATTTCCATCAATTCACGACTTTTCAACCATGCACACTATGTGAAAACATAATTTTATAAGATCATTTGTTATAGGCTAAAGGTTTACAGGCATAACACACTCTACATTGATATCTACACATGTCATGTAGATGTAGTTTTTCAATACAGTTTTTGAATCTAATGTTAGGAGTGCATGGGAAAGGGAGGAAAACGATACTGAAAAGATTCTACATTTATCTTATTTTTAATCCATTCCTGGTTTTAACTTCAAAAACTGCATCACAAAGCTGCATAAAAGTTACTTTAACAACTATGTTTGACTTAAAGACTTTGTCTAGCACTTTCTCTAAATAGGCCATCTCCATATATATTAAAGGTCCCCAAAAATCATATAGTATATCAGTACAAACAGGTACCTTCTATGCATCCATATATGCCATAAAAAGATATCTACATATTTTAATCCTGGCATATGTCTAAAGGGCAAGCTGGGTGAATTGTGGTGAGAGTGCAGAGATCTAATATTCACTATCATGGGCGAACACATTGTAATGCAAAATTCTACCTGCTTTGAAGGTGGAAATGGACCCCTTACCTCTTGGGCCCTTGTGCGGCTTCACGGGTTGTCCAATGATATGTCTGCCCCTGTTCACTATCGCCAATTGTGTCCCATACCTTTAATGTTTGGCATCAATGAAACCTACATAGACATGTACTTTGTGTATGTATCATATGTTTTTGCATTATGACTATTAAATCATAGCATTATCCATGCCAGGATACATATCCTCTGTCACCTCCTTTCCCTCAAGGAAGCTGTTCAAACATTCTCTTTCCTGGCTCTTGTGATTGTATCTAGTTTTCTTGCCTGTCTCACAATAAGGAGAAACAATATTGGGATGAGACAATAAGGATCTAAATGGGGAGGGATGGTTGAGTCTCCCTGTAATGAAAAGCATGAATAGCATGAGACCTGTCAAAGTCTTATGCTCCCATCCCATGAAATGGATCTAAGTTGACTATTTTTGGTTTCTTATGATATCACATGCAGATAAATTGTTGATCATAGTTTTATACATACAGAACACAGAGCTCATTGTCCTAATATATAATTAGCTGTGGGGTATATTTCATGCTCTCAAAAGTAAAAGGGACAGGCATAATGAGTGTTGCATACCATTACCAAATAATTATAAAAGCAATGTATAATTATATGCAAAGACATTAAACTAACAACATGTACGGTTTATTAGCCAATAGGAAATAATAAAAAGCTGAAAAACTACTAAAGGGATGCATGTATCAAGTTATATGTTTTAACTTTTTTATATCTTTATCACACCACTGCAGATCTGGAATCAGATGACCCTACACTATGCAATGATGTGACCACGGACTCTCTGAACCTTAATCCATCAAATACTTGTGGTGCTGGACTAGCAGGAGGTGGAATTGGATGCATTAGTAGGGCAGGCATGCACTCACCACCACCCAGACGTTCCTCAGCTCATGACATAAATGGAACGTTCATCAGCCAGCCATCTCGGTTTATTCCACTTGGGGGTTCACGCTTCCTGGAGTGTCCCAGTATACGTATAACAAGTGATTCACCCTCAAATAGTGATGGAGAACAAGAAGAGCAAAGCCGAACAGACATATGGGATGAGAGACCACATCGTGATCAACTTTTCTTACCCCCAGATCCATTTGTGTATCGAGACTCTTTCCTTAGCCCCAGTCCAGCAAGTAGCCATTCTTCATGGAGCATTCTTTCTTCGGAAGCATCCTCTTGTGATTCTCTTGGACAAATGTGTGAAGAGGTGGAAAGAGAGCTTAATGAAGCTGCATCTCGATTCACACTGGCTTCTCCTCTTGGATCCCCAAGAGGTTCACCAAAACCCTGGAGTGTCCATAACGATGAATTTTGGCAAAGTGGTCCTTCAGGCCCTTCAGCTTCATCTCGAGAAGAACTGTTGTCACCATATCCTCAAGGCCAAATTTCAAGGCCTACATCACCATGTGGCAAAAGAAGGTACTCAAATTCTAATGAAGATAATATCCATCATACCAACTCACCGTCCCCTTCTCCTTCACGTAGGGGAAGCCTGGGAGATGAAAATCAGTCTTCTGAAGCTGAGGCATCTCCTAAGACCTCAGAGAACAACCAACAAACAATATCATCCTCACAAGAAAGAGGCGATAACATTCCACAAAAAGCCAGAAGAACTTCAGCAGAACAAACCGTTGCCCCTGTCAGGCCCGAGGAACCTTCCAGTCCTGCAAAGACTTTTTCCTCTGGAGCATCTGTATGTGTAAGTGACGAGAACAATGTGATGTTCCCTCAAAGCAGGAAAGAAAATGTAGGGATGGATTATTTGGCTGTGCCTTCAGCATTGGCCTGGTCTAAAGCAAGAGTTGGAGGACAAAGTCCAATTTTTAGGTAAAGCTTAAATTGATGTCATTATCTTTATATGAAGATTAGTCTGTATTAAATCCCATAATTTTTAAAGTGTTACAAAACAATTTTTATAATTGATAATTAAATGGCATGGAAAATATTTTAAACAATTACATTAGTTATGTCATTTGTGTTTAGGTCCTCCTCTTTACCACCACTAGACTGGCCACTGCCCTTCCAGTATGAGGGTCTGGAGCTGAGAATAGAGGTACAACCAAGGACCCATCATCGAGCTCATTACGAAACAGAAGGAAGTCGGGGTGCAGTGAAGGCTTCACCTGGTGGACATCCTATTGTCAAGGTAATATTGAGATACTGCAGCCACATTTCTATACTATATCTTATACTAAAGTATCAACCTAGGCCAGCTTGGAGCATGTCCCTTAAAAGCAGTAACCCCTTTCCATATGCTCTATAAGGTCATATCGACATTATGGGGGGGTACTACTTACTAGAGACTATTCTATATGGTCATTTAGGAGACGTACACTAAGCGTGTAACAATGAGAAAAATATCCAGCTCACCATCATAGAATTCCCACGTAGTTCGGAGTACGGAGGGCGTCTATGCCTGGACACAATCAATGGCAGGAATAGGTAGAAAATCCAGCTTCACAAACTTTTTTTTTAAAAATATATATTTTCTTTATTAGTGAATAATAGTAATCAGTATCGGACTGGGGTGTCTGGGTCCCACAGGGGGAATTGACCCTAGGGGCCCACCTTACACCTATATGCAAATACCCGTTAGCCGTTATCCCTGTTACAGTGGAGCATTAACTGTAAATCACAGGCAGCTACTGCACATCTACTGTGTACCACCATAACTGGGATGTACAATTCCGGTAATTTGCATTAAAGGGTTCTTTGGTTAAAACAAGTTATCACCGATCCATGGGCTCCCCAGGATAGGTGATAACTTATTGATTGTTTGGGTCAGACCATTGGAAAATGCACTGATCGGAAGAATGGGGAAGTTTTATCCCTGATAGGACACTTATCCCCATTTTAAAATGGAGCTGCAGGTAGATGTCTGACCGCAGCCTCATTCATTCTCTTGGGGGGCTTCCAAAAAAAAAAAGAGCAGCCACTGAGGGAATGAATGGTCGAGTTGCCCATGAGCTCCAGTCTAATGGGGAGAAAAGCTCCACATTCTGCCGATTGGCTCCCAGCAGTCAGACCCCCACCAATCAATAACTTGCTACTGATCATGTGGAGAGGTGATTACTGTAAGTGCATCTCTGCCGCTGTGTTCCAAGTATTTAATCTCTAAGGCCACGGCCCCACTATTAGTATTCGGTCAGTATTTTTTCTCAGGAGTGGGAGCCAAAACCAGGTGAGGAACAATCAGAGAAAAGGTATAATAGAAACAAGTCACCAATTCTGCGTTTATCACCCACTCCTGCTTTTGGCTCCCACTCCTGAGAAAAAATACTGACCGAATACTGTAAGTGGGGCTGTGGCCTAATGGAAAAAAATCTTCTCCTAGTTAATATCAGCGAGAACAAATGACCGCCATACACAACACAATCCACTATACCAACACCAATAATACTACATACAATGAACAAATACCGCCACACCATGACCAGATCACATATTACCACCACATAGTGACTGAATAATACAACATACAAGGAACAAATACTGCCACACCATGACCGGACCACAAATTACCACCACATAGTGACCAAATACTACAATACTGATCATGAATACAAACCACAATACTAACAACACTGTTATTACCACCAGTGATGTTATACACCGGAGCCCTGTATATAGTGTCAGTGTACAGGTAATACAGAGATCACCAGTGACATTATACACAGGAGCTCTGTATATAGTGTGCAGGTAATACAGGGATCACCAGTGACATACACAGGAGCTCTGTATATACTATATAGTGTATAGTTTAAGTGTACATGTAATACACTGACTCACCAGTGACATCTCTAGTTTAAGTCCTTCATCTTTGCTCTTTTTCTTCATCTGGCACAAACCGCCATCAATTCTTCCAGCCAGGACTCATCTCTGCAGAAAATAACACACAGTTATCAATAAGTGATCTCTTCTAGAGCACATTGCACACTTTTCCCCCGACTTCTACACTGCGCCAGATGAAGAAAAAAAGTGGCATAATGCCGCCCTGCACAGTAACATGACCTCCCTTTTGTCCCCCTCCCCCATGGAAAACCGTTTCCTAAAAGTAAATTGTATTACAAAAGTAATAATGTTCCCCACTTGCCACCATGAACTAATAATGCGTGTTCCTCAATATGGCCCCCAAACAGTTATTAAGTTCCTTATCCAGCTTGGACCCCCATGACCCGTGTCCATGTCCCGTGTCCAGCCTGGCCCCCCATGTGTCCAGCCTGGCCACACTTCATGTGTCCAGCCTACCCCCTTTCATGTGTTCAGCCTACCCCCCCTTCATGTGTCCAGCCTGCCCCCCCTTCGTGTGTCCAGCCTGCTACCCCCTTCATGTATCCAGCCTGCCCCCCCTTCATGTGTCCAGCCTGCCCCCCCTTCCTGTGTCCAGCCTACCCCCCTTCATGTGTCCAGCCTGCTCCCCCTTCATGTGTCCAGCCTGCCCCCCTTCATGTGTCCAGCCTGCCCCCCCTTCATGTTTCCAGCCTGCACCCCCCTTCATGTGTCCAGCCTGCTCCCCCTTCATGTGTCCAGCCTGCACCCCCCTTCATGTGTCCAGCCTGCACCCCCCTTCATGTGTCCAGCCTGTTCCCCCTTCATGTGTCCAGCCTGGCCTCCCTTCATGTGTCCAGTCTGGCCCCCCTTCATGTGTCCAGTCTGGCCCCCCTTCATGTGTCCAGCCTGCTCCCCCTTCATCTGTCCAGACTGCACCCCCCTTCATGTGTCCAGCCTGGCCCCCCATATACCCACACAGGCCCCCATACGTCCATCCAGGGCCCGCCACCCCATATACCCATCCCATACATTAAAAAAAATAAATAAATCAAATACTCACCTCTCCCGTTCCTGCAGGTCTGGTATACTCTGACTCTGCAGTGCTCAGAGCAGAGGGTGGTAGTGACGTCACTTCGCCATCTGCCCTGAGACGTCAGAATCAGAAGACGCTGATGTCACTGGAACTGCGGGGAACGAGGAGAGGTGCGTATCTGAGGAGGAGGTGGGGGGGTTCTCATGCTCCCTCCAGGGGGGGGGTTCTCGTTCTCCCTCTGACTGATGGGCCCTATTGCGCACCGTTGTCCCTTTACCCTGGGGCCCCAGCACTTACCTGTGGTCACATGGCCGCCGGCCATGGTCATCACAGCGGGTCAGGTCTGCGTGCGTGCGCGCACCCCTGCCTCCCGCACTTTTAAAGGGCCGGTGTCCCTAAAAATTATTTTTTTTACCCTCTTTGTTTGTCTGGGACGGGGCCCACCGGGCATTCCACTGGTACCCCGCCAGGCCAGTCTGACCCTGATAGTCAGGGCCGGCGTCAGCACCCGGCGTACCCGGGCAAGTGCCGGGGCCCTGGAAAATCAGAGGGGCCCAGCCGCCCACTCACTGTCGGGGCCCGGGCCCACACACCCACCCGCCCACTCACTGTCGGGGCCGGGCCCACACACTGTCGGGGCTGGGCCCACACACCCACCCGCCCACTCACTGTCGGGGCCGGGCCCACACACCCACCCGCCCACTCACTGTCGGGGCCCTGGCCGCTTCCTCGGCACCTGTTCAGGGACGCAGGCGCTGCTTGATTGCCGGCACTTCCCCCAGACATGGCCGCGCGCTGTCCGGCTGTGTCTGCTAGTAATGACAAGGCAGGGTCGACGGCACTGCACCTTTAATTGTGCTTGTGTGTCGCTCCTGCCGCGTCATTACTAGCAGACACAGCCGCACAGCGCGCGGCCATGTCTGGGGGAGTGCCGGCAATCAAACACCGTCGGAGCGGAGGTCCTGCACAGATGGGCGGGAGGGGCCCGGACCCGACCGCAAGTGGGCCCCTCTGATGTTCCAGGGCCATGAAGTCTGTGACACGCCGGGGGCCCTGCACTGCCCCATACCCGAGGAGCTGCTGGACAGGACACTGGACCGGGGACAGGTGAGTGAGGCTTCCCCAATCCCCATATTAAAAATATTAGTAATGGGTCTGTGTGAGTGCATGTATGTGAATGTCAGTGTATATGACTGTGTATATATATTTGTCTGTTTTATCTATGTGTATGTCTGTATGTGTACATATGTCTGCGTACCGTGTGTGCGCGCGCATATGTCTGCGTATCGTGTGTGCGTGCATATGTCTGCGTACCGTGTGTGCGTGCATATGTCTGCGTACCGTGTGTGCGCACGCATATGTCTGCGTACCGTGTGTGCGCACGCATATGTCTGCGTACCGTGTGTGCGCACGCATATGTCTGCGTACCGTGTGTGCGCGCGCGCATATGTCTGCGTATGTGAAGGATGAGGGGGCAGGCTGGGCCATGTGTAATAAATAAATAAATATATATATATTTATATATTTATTTCTCCGCCGCATCTGTGTGACGCGCCCCCTGGGCCAGTGCTGTTTGGGGATTACCCGGAGCCGGATCAGATGGGGGTTGTAGTCTCCGAGTGGCGGCGACCCGGTCCGTGCCCAGGGTGTCAAACTCAGTGTGTGGCAGTCTTGATAGATGTTATTGATGTTCTTAGTGTCGACTACGCCACCCGTTGATTTGCGGTCAAAAGGCCGCCACTGCAGAAGGGTCCGCTGAGGCTGTTGGTATGTGTGCAGCTGTGGTAGTATAACCCCCAACGGGAGGGGTATAGCCTCAGGGGGTCAGATGTAGAGGAGGGTGGTTGTGAAGGTGCAGGAGAGCTAAGCAAGAAGACTCAGAGTCGGGCTGTGCAGTTCAGGGGTTTTTTACTTACGGGTGTTCTTATGGTCACTCTGGCCTGAAGCGACCACCCGAGCCGTGCTGCGTCCACCAGGTCCTGGACTCGGCCAACCCCCAAGCAATTCTGGAGCGTGGTCCTGAGCTCCTGTCTGACTTTCCCTCTCTTCTGGCCGTTCTCACTAGGGATCCACTTATGTCCGGCTCCCTCGGGTCTCTTGGTGGGTACACCTCTTCTGGGTTCCCTGACCCTATACTTGGTATGCCTTCCTAGTGGATTTAGTGACGGTCATGGCAGATCCTGCCCACGACCTCCGGTTCCTGGCTAAGGTGTGCTTTTCTCTCTGCCAGCTTGGGATCCGGTACCCTGGGTGCCAACCCTTCACCCTGCTGTTTGTATTCTGGGGTCTTGGGGTTCCTTCTTCTTCTCTCTGGGTCCTTCTGACTCCTCTCTCTCTCTCAGACTTGGCCTTGGAGCTGGGCCCAGCCGGAACCACAACTCCCTGTCAGCCCTTCTGGCTGAGCTCCTCTGCTCTGCTCCTCAAAGACTGACTCACTCTACAAAAGACCCTGTCCTAAGATGGTGCCCACCTTATATACTCCCTCTATGTGTGAGCTCAGGTGACCAGCACCCAATGAGCTCCTAGCATTACCCAGACTGCTCCCCCTATCTGCCCCTACACTACTGGGATGTTCCACCCCCCTCCCACTCCAGCCAGGGACAGACACTATCGTACCTGCACATATATTGGTGGGAGTACCGTCGATCTGTCCCCCGGAAATGGGATGTATGTAGTGCATGCAGCCTACTGAGCTCAGTTCCACACTCCATCCTTACCCGGGAGTGGAATACCACACCTCTGGCTTGAGGTGTAATACCCCTGTAGCAGCCTGACGGCCGGAGTTCCCCCCTGGTAAATCACAGCACGTCCTCGGGCTGTAAGAGAATAAAAACATCCACAAACATACATTTTTTTTCATAAAACATAAACATATAAAACATCATATATTATCAGCATAAACTTTTCATATAAAGCTTTTCATAAATAACACTCTTGTTCCTCCGGCCACGGTGCAACTTGTGACCGGGTAAAGTGCGACAGTCTCTTGTAGTAAAAACAACAGTTTCCTATAAAACCGGTAGGGGGCGCCTTAGAAAGCGCAACTATATACAAGGGAAGGTATGGCCGCTCTCAGTCCTCGGCCAGGTATCAGGACAGGAATGACCGCTCTCAGTCCTCGGTCAGTGGGAATAGGGACACACGGGTTTCAGTTCAATTTGCTGGTCCCAACGGGGACTATATTTTAACTAGCAGCAGTAACAGTTCTTATACCCTGACGGGTAACTATGTACAGTCTCTTTACCGTACTTTAATGACGGCGTACTCCTGCTCCTCCTTCAGACCCGTCCGGATCCTCTTGCTCCTCTTCACACCGTAGCTCCTCCTCCGTCAGCCGGTGTACATGGAGGGCGTAGGGTCCTTTGGCACACTTGTGCCGGGTGAATGTGACCTCGTCCCGTACATATAGGTCACGACCTCTGTGTCCCTCCGGCAGATGGGACTCCACGTCTCTGCGGGTGACAAAGACGTCGCCGGGGGTGTGATGATCCCTGATGAAACCCCAACCGTGCTGCAGTTGGAATTTAATTACAGTCCCGGTGGCACGGGGACCGTGGGCTGCACGGGGGTTCCTCCTGGTCCGGCTCTTCTGCTCTGCACTCTGTTCCTGCAGCCGCTGCTCTCGGACCCGCCTCTCTCTTCGCTCGCGGTCAAAGACCTCTAACTGCTGCCGGCAGCACTCCGCACGCTCAGCTGCGGCTGCCCGAGTCTCTTGGGTGAATCCCATGAGGTCTCCTCCGGTGGGGTCCCACGCAAACTGCGCTTCCTCCAACGAGAGTGGGGTGATCTTAACGGGCTTCGGAACCGGAATCAGGGGCTCATCTAGGGGTCTTTCTTTCCGGAGTCGGGGATGGTGGAACTCCGGTGGCCACACAAAGGGCTGCCCATCCGGGCACGTGTGCTGGGCAAACAAGTCTTCACCCAGGTGCGGCACGGTGGACGTTGAGGGCGCGGTGGTGGTAGCGGCGCCCGGGTTCACTAGGCCTTGCGACCAGGCTTGGGGCACCCTGAAGATAAAGGGCACCGTGAAGACGGCGGCGCCCGGGGTTACTTGGCCCAGCGACCAGGCCGGTGACTCAGCAGAGGTAGAGGGCGCTATTGGTACTGCGGCGCCCGGGGGTACTAGACCTTGCGACCAGGCCGGTGGTGTTTCCTGCTTTGCCGCGCTCAGGGTTGAGGCGCGTGACGTCACAGGGGTCGCGGCCGCGGCTTCTGCTTGAGGCCTTGTCTGGAGCGGTGACGATGCAGCGACGGGCACGGCAGGGGGAATTTCGGGCTCTGCGACGGGGAGCTGGGGCAGGCACGCGGTTTCTCGGCTCGGGGTTGTGACGTCCCCTTTACCTGCCTCCATCTGTTCAGCTCCCTCCTCGGCGCCGTCTCCGGCCTTCACTCCTCCTGCACCATCCTCAGAGGTGGTCTGTCTCCTCGTCTCGGGCGGCGTGCTTCGCTGGCGGGTTCCAGCCTGCTGGGCCATCTCTCTGCTCCATGCGGCCAGTACGTCCCGCTGCACTCGGGCCATCCTCTGAGCCAAGCCCTCCAGTGCGGTCTGTGCATGCTCCCGGTCTCGGGGGAGCTGTGCCAGGATCTCCACCAGGCCTTCTGGGGTTGTCGCTTGCAACAGGCTCCTGACCACTGGGTCGGTGCTGCCTGCCTCTCCCTCCATCTCCGGGTACGGCTTCTCCGGAGTCCTCTCCAGACTTCTTGTCTCCGGGTGCGCTCTCTCCAGACTCCTCCAGGCTGCACCCATCTTCTCTCTTTTGTTCTGTCTCCGCCCACATTGAAGGTGGTCCCGGGGCCACTTTGTGATTGTCAGTTCCAGGGGCAGTTCTCTCACGCTGATGGACATCTCCAGCATCACAGTCTCTGTTGGTGGGGGCGGTTTCCGCTTTTGGCGCCATTCCTTGACCTGGCCCACGATGGGAGGTGACCTCTTGCCACCCTCTGGCACGCCCATAATGGCGTCCGCTCTTCCAAGGCGGGAAATCTTCTGGAAATGGCGGGAATCGTCTCCCAGTGGCGGGAAACTCCATGGATGGCGGGAAAAAGCTGCAGATGGCGGGCAACCGGCGGGAAACGATCCGTGATGGCATCCCATGACGGGGACCCTCTGGAACCGGCGGGAGACTTCTTCTTGAGGTAAATTTGAACTTTTCTTCAGGCACGCAGTACCCGGTGGTTGCGGGCACGAAATCCTGCCGACTACGCCAAAGTTGACGCGCCCCCTGGGCCAGTGCTGTTTGGGGATTACCCGGAGCCGGATCAGATGGGGGTTGTAGTCTCCGAGTGGCGGCGACCCGGTCCGTGCCCAGGGTGTCAAACTCAGTGTGTGGCAGTCTTGATAGATGTTATTGATGTTCTTAGTGTCGACTACGCCACCCGTTGATTTGCGGTCAAAAGGCCACCGCTGCAGAAGGGTCCGCTGAGGCTGTTGGTATGTGTGCAGCTGTGGTAGTATAACCCCCAACGGGAGGGGTATAGCCTCAGGGGGTCAGATGTAGAGGAGGGTGGTTGTGAAGGTGCAGGAGAGCTAAGCAAGAAGACTCAGAGTCGGGCTGTGCAGTTCAGGGATTTTTTACTTACGGGTGTTGTTATGGTCACTCTGGCCTGAAGCGACCACCCGAGCCGTGCTGCGTCCACCAGGTCCTGGACTCGGCCAACCCCCAAGCAATTCTGGAGCGTGGTCCTGAGCTCCTGTCTGACTTTCCCTCTCTTCTGGCCGTTCTCACTAGGGATCCACTTATGTCCGGCTCCCTCGGGTCTCTTGGTGGGTACACCTCTTCTGGGTTCCCTGACCCTATACTTGGTATGCCTTCCTAGTGGATTTAGTGAGGGTCGTGGCAGATCCTGCCCACGACCTCCGGTTCCTGGCTAAGGTGTGCTTTTCTCTCTGCCAGCTTGGGATCCGGTACCCTGGGTGCCAACCCTTCACCCTGCTGTTTGTATTCTGGGGTCTTGGGGTTCCTTCTTCTTCTCTCTGGGTCCTTCTGACTCCTCTCTCTCTCTCAGACTTGGCCTTGGAGCTGGGCCCAGCCGGAACCACAACTCCCTGTCAGCCCTTCTGGCTGAGCTCCTCTGCTCTGCTCCTCAAAGACTGACTCACTCTACAAAAGACCCTGTCCTAAGATGGTGCCCACCTTATATACTCCCTCTATGTGTGAGCTCAGGTGACCAGCACCCAATGAGCTCCTAGCATTACCCAGACTGCTCCCCCTATCTGCCCCTACACTACTGGGATGTTCCACCCCCCTCCCACTCCAGCCAGGGACAGACACTATCGTACCTGCACATATATTGGTGGGAGTACCGTCGATCTGTCCCCCGGAAATGGGATGTATGTAGTGCATGCAGCCTACTGAGCTCAGTTCCACACTCCATCCTTACCCGGGAGTGGAATACCACACCTCTGGCTTGAGGTGTAATACCCCTGTAGTAGCCGAGTCCTCAGGGTGCTACATGTGCATCATGAATCGTGTATGTGTTAAAAGGGCCCACTGAGACTCTTTCGCCCGGGGCCCAGAAAGACCTGGAGCCGGCCCTGCTGATAGTAATCCAGTGAAGAATTGGCAGCCTAATTAATGTGCTCAGGAGACATAGTAAATTAGAGGCATGTGGAGACAATTTAATTAAATAGAGGGCGTGCAATGATTAAACTAGGTTCCTGTTCAGACATAATCATTAACTACTATGGGAGAGTGTTTGATGCACTAAAATATAATTTGTAGCATAATATATGTTGGAAAAATAACAATATATATTTAAATGAATGTAAAACAAATATGAATTTACAACTAAGATTGGAATATATGATAGTACTAACAAAATTGCAGAATGAGAGTATGGCAATATAACAGATTAATAACGCCAGCAAGGTTACGAAGGCCGGTTCATGAGTATATGATATAATTTTTATAAGAAATGTATGCGATGTTTTAAACAAAACAGAGAGGGGTGTGAAAGACCATTTGTTTAGAAAAAGGGCGTTCCATGGTTAAACTAGGCTCATGTTCACATATAATCATTGTCCATTATGGGAGAATGTTAGAAGTGCTATAATACAATTTTGTAATGATATATTGCACCAGAATACAATTTGCAAATAAATATAAGGCAAAATGACAGCACAAATGATAAAATGCCTGTTCATATTCCAAAAAAAAAAAAGGTGAAAATTTGTGAAAGAGGTACAAAACAAAGCATTATAATACCAGGGGAAACAGCATACCACTATAATGAATGTGTGATGTAGTACCTATAAGGGATACATGCGATATTATAAGCAAACGAGGGGGAATAAAAAGGAATATTTATGCTAAAAGTATAACATTATGTTCTTTAACAAATTAAGACGGATAGTTCGTACTGACACTGATGCACCCTGAGCCTGCAGGACAGCTTGATTTTTTTTGGAACTTGATTGGGGCTTCTTATCCACCATCGGACTATCCTGCATTGCAACCTTTCATCAATTTTTTTATGCTGTCCACATCCAGGTAGATTAGCTACAGTGCCTTTGGTTGTAAACTTCTTGATTATGTTGCGCACCATGGACAAAGGAACATCAAGATCTCTGCATATGGACTTGTTGTAACCTTGAGATTGTTGATATTTTTCAACAATTTTGGTTCTGAAGTCCTCAGACGGTTCTCTTCTCTTCCTGTTCTCGAACAACACAACAACACAAAAAACAGAGAAAAAAAGGCAAATTGGACATCATTTCACACAAAACTCCAAAAATGGACCTGACAAAATTATTGGCACCTTTCAAAAAATGTGGGTTCTAAACTTTGTTTCAAGTATGTGATTCTCATTCAAACTCACCTGTGGCAAGTAACAGGTGTGGGCTATATGAAAATCACACCTGAAACCAGATGAAAAGGGGAGAAGCTGACTCAATCTTTGCATTGTGAGTCTGTGTGTGCCACACTAAGCTTGGAGAACAGAAAGAGGAGACTAGAACTGTCTGAGGACTTGAGAACCAAAATTGTTGAACAATATTAACAATCTCAAGGTTACAGGTCCACCTCCAGAGATCTTGATGCTCCTTTGTCCACAGTGCGAAACATAATCAAGAAGTTTACAACCCATGGCACTGTAGCTAATCTCCCTGGACATGGACGACAGAGAAAACTTGATGAACGGTTGCAATGCAGGATGGTCTGGATGGTGGATAAGAAGCCCCAATCAACTTCCAAAGAAATTCAAGCTGTCCTGCAGGCTCAGGGTGCATCAGCTTTAGTGCGAACTATCCATCGGCATTTGAATGAAATGAAACGCTATGGCAGGAGACCCAGGAGGACCCCACTGCCGACACAAAGACATAAAAAAGCTAGACTGCAGTTTTCCAAAATGTACATGAGTAAGTTAAATCCTTTTGGGAAAGTGTCTTGTGGACAGATGAGATCAAGATAGACCATTTGGTAAAGCACATCATTATATTGTTTGCCGAAAATGGAATGAGGCCTACAAAGAAAAGAACACAGTATCTACAGTTAAATATGGTGGAGGTTCAAAGATGTTTTGGGGTTGTTTTGCTGCCTCTGGCACTGGGCGCCTTTACAGGTGAGACTGGAGCACTGGGCTGGGACAATGGGCAGAAGCCGGCATGACGGGGATTTGGAGAAGGTGGGGTTGGGTTTGATAGTTGGGGTCATTTATAAGATGACCCTAGGAGGGGTTTTGCTCACTTTTATGCTCCCATGGCACAGTGCAATTCCCCTGTCACAAACCTTGAGATGGCCTCCATAGGGCAGCTGCTGTATTCTCTGAGGACAGCGGCCAGGGGTCACCCTGCTGGCTGGCTCGACACCCACGTGGCCCAGATTGTCAGCGGTGGAGCAGGAGGGGCAGTGGCACTATCACTGCCGGAGCAGCGCCCATGTTGGGCTCAGCCTTCGGTAAGGCTGTCTTCGGACTGCGCTCCATGAGCTAGGCGTCGGAGCAGGAGCCCCTCTAGGGACCATGCGCCGCTGGTGCAGACACCTAGACCGCATACCAGGGCCTTGGAGGAATCCGCGGGTGTGGCCTAGCTCGACGGTGGTGGCCGGGTCCAGGCCCGCAATAGGGGCGGGGCCAGATGCCACTGGGATGACCAGAAGTGCGTCACCTGCGGCTGGCCTTCGCAGCGATGACCGAGTTGGGCGACCTGCCCCTTTCTCTTTTGAGGACCTGCTACGCTAAGGGTCACCCTTGGTGGCTAGTGAGGACCTGCATCTGCAAGCTGCACCTATTGTGGCGGCGTGGATGGACAGCACAACCTGCACCAGGGAATCCCCTCCATGTCCTATGAGGACCAGCGTCACGGTCTCACCTATTTCACAGTGGGTGGCGGGCAGGGTGCTAGGGGCTCCCCCTTATCTTCCCAGCCCGTTGACTTTGCCCCAGCATCAGGTTCTGTTCATCAGGGCCAGCCCAGTAGCTCTGGGGCACAGGATTTCGCCTCCCTTCCCCTATCAGCAACTGCGGTGGACCCCTTCATCATCACCTGCGGGAGAATCGTCATCAAGATTCTCAGCCAACAGGAGACCTGGATGGAAGTCTGGATGCGGGATTTCTGGCCAGTGGGGTCACAGCACCCATGCAGCCTGGTGAGTATTACTCCATGTCTTGTTCATTTCCTCCTATTTTAATGTCTTAAAGTATAGTGGGCAGTCAGCATTCAGGGGGGGTAGGCACGGGATCAAGTACAGGTAGTTTGTCCGGGCCCACCACTAATTTCCCCCCTTCTCAAGGGGTAGTTGGGGTTCAGGATATGTTGGCTACTTTAAAAGAATGCTTGGCAAGATTAAAAGGGGGTAGCCAGCCTCCATCTCAATTATCGGCTTGGGTCCCGCTAGTGGGGGGCACGAAAAATGAGGCAATCAGATTTTTGGACAAGAATTCTCAGATGTTGGCGCCAGTTTCTGTCTCAGTTCAGACTGAAACAGACAAGGGTGATAAAATTCATGTAGATGATAAAGCGCCGGCTGAAATATGTTTGCTTCGAGGGCCCACTGGGGGCCCATTTAAAAAAGGAGATGAGGGAACAGATTTGGAAAGACGAGTACATAGAAATTTTTTCCCTTCTGTCTCTAGAGACGTTTAACCTTGATAAAAAGCAGAGTGATGATTGTAAAAAAGAGGATGATAAAAAACGGAGATGGCGTTTACAAATCGGATGCAAGCGTTTGCCATCTTGGCAAGTGTTATCGGCGAAAAGGCACCTGAGAATTGTTCTGGCCTTTTTTGTTATTTTGATTCTATAGGGGAGGCATATAGAGTTTATGGGGGTCAAACCTAGTTGAGATATGACGAACAATTTCGTCAAAGAAAATCTATTAGACCGGCTATTAGATGGGATCAAAAAGACAAAGGCCTGTGGTTGAGAGTTATGGCACCGACTAGGTTTGGGCAGTCCTTTCAGGGCTTGGCCAGATTGTCTGGCCAAGTTGGAAGTAAAGGGAATGGTAGTCAATCAGGAGGGCAAATTGTTGGCAACTTAATGAAAGCCAGTGTAAATTCGGTACCAGCTGTACGCTTAAACACATCTGTTCATACTGTAATGGATCCTCACATGGGGCCGGGAAGTGTTTTAGAAAGGCAAAAGGGAAGGCTCCTCCCCCTAATACCCAAGGGAGTGACTCCAGTGAAGCCGCCAGAGATGCTTCCCTTTCTAAATAGGTTCCCTGATAGGGTTAAGGCGGATTTGTTATCGTTAGGTTTTGAAGAAGTGTTTTTCGGATCCCTGCTCCGTCATTTGAGGTTCCTTGTAATAGGAAGAACTTACAGTCTGCTTATCAGCTCCCGACGTTAGTTTCGGAAAAATGGGCAAAGGAGGTGGCATTGGGCCGGATGGCTGGGCCCTTTGAGAGTTTACCGCTGGTTGATTTGGTTGTTTCCCTGTTGGGAATTGTACCTAAAAAAGAGCCCAACAAGTTTCGGCTAATTCATCACCTCTCCTATACAAGGAGTAGGTCAGGTAATGATGGTATTGCACCTGAGTTGTGTTTGATGGTTAATACTTCTTTTGATAAAGTGGCTAATTGAGTTAGAAAATGTAGAAAATGCTGCGCGCTCATGGCAAAGACGGACAGCAAAATGTATTCTCTGTATGACAGCATGTACGGTAATCATTTATGCACAATTTGCTACCCCTTTTGGAAATATATACATATGCAGCATTCAGCTATAGTCTATTATATCTTTATATCAACTTTAAAGTCCTGGGCATTTTTTGAAGTATTATGAGTAATTTATGATTGTATACATTCATTTCATTGGAACAAT
The DNA here is from genome assembly GCF_046119375.1 of Phyllobates terribilis. Classification (NCBI taxonomy): domain Eukaryota; kingdom Metazoa; phylum Chordata; class Amphibia; order Anura; family Dendrobatidae; genus Phyllobates; species Phyllobates terribilis. The sequence goes on from NW_027362761.1 coordinate 250,582,454, forward strand.
TCTTTGGGGTTTGTGCAATATTTATTGAGATTTTTGATAATGAATTTATGATTCAATACATTCTTTCTAACAATTCTTTCATAATAGTGCAATATTAAAGGTATTGTATTTGTATTGTATTTTGATATGTCTTATAGTCACTGGTAGATTCATTATATTAATTAACATCTTATTTATTTTTGCACATGGCACTTTGTAAGCCCTTATGTATAATTAGGTAGGAGTATGTGATTTATTCATCTGGTTGTTATTGTTATTATATTGTATGTGCCCTCATGATTGAGTGATTTTTCCTGCCTTATCATGCCATATTGAGTGTTCCCCATCTCCCTCCCTTTTTTATTAATTTTAATCATTCCTCTTCCCCTGTTTCCTACCCATCTACCCATTCTTGATTTTTTATTTTTATATTTTTCAATGATTTTGATTTTTTTGCCTAATTTGTGAATAGTTTTGTAGGTTTATAGTCTGGTATATTCATAAGCTTTACTAATTATTTAGATTTTTGGTACTTCTTTCTATGTAGGTTTTATCTTATTAAGGTGTGTTTTTGGTATGTTTTGGCTAACCTATTGTTTTTATACAGGTTCCCCCCTGTTGATTTGGATCATGGGACACTCCTACGTCCATTGGGGTGCTGTTGGGGTGGATGTGCGGAGAGACGGGAGGCAGCTTGGCTTTTCGAGGGACAAGGCGGTTATTCGTTGGCTCGGTTTTAGGGGTATGAGGTGGAACAAGGTGTTACGGGAAGTGAATAATTTTGTCCGTTTGGATCGTCCCCAGATATATTACTTTTGCATGTGGGGGGGTAACGATTTGGGGGTTCACCCGTGTAGGGATTTAATTAGGGACATGAAACATGATTTGCTTCAACTTTGGACATCTTTTTCAGGGATGGTGACGGTCTGGTCTAAGATTGTCCCCCAGAAAAAATGGCGGAATGCGCAGTTCGTTGAAAAATTAAATAAAGCTTGTAAGAAGGTGAACACAGCAGTTTAAAATTTTGTATCCAGAAATAGGGGTGTAGCAGTACAGCATTTTGATCTGGAAAATAGTACTGAAGATTTTTGGTTAGCGGACCGAGTTCATTTGAATGCTGCCGGCATTGATTTATGGTCTTTAGCTTTACAAGGAGGTATCGGGCAGGCGATGCTTTTGAAAGAAATGGGGGTCTCGCTTATTTGAGGTTTCAAATACCCTTGTGGTGACATGTAAAAGAGTTCTTGAAGTTGATAATAAATTGGTATGGGGGAGTTATCAGGACATGGATCCCTCAGTCATAAGTTGGTTTGGGTCTGGTGATTGGTGGGACTTACTGCAAAGGAATGTTGAGTCACGGGTGTGGCGTTTATCCGTTTATGAACCCTTTGGGTTTTTGGTGCTCCGGAGCCTGAGGTTCACGGCTGGGAGTAAGTGTGGTTGTTTAGTTTTGGGTCACCAGATTCTTTGTAACTTCAAGGACCTTAGCACGTTTATAAAAGTATTGTTAATTGTTGTACGTTTATAATAAAAGGTCGCTGTGGCCAATATTATCCAACATATGGTGTCTGTCGTTTTTTATAGGAGTAATAAGGTTGGGGTTGGGTAGGTGGTTAATTTAGTAAGGGGTATAAGGGTGATGACAACCACCGGAGAATTGACAATACCAGCATCATGTGTGCAAGGCATCATGAAATCTGAAGATTACTAAAGAATTTTGGGACACAATATATTGCCCAGTGTCAGAAAGCTGGCTTTGTGTGCTAGGTAACGGGACTTCCAGCAGGACAATGAACCAAACATACTTCAACAAGCATCCAGAAATGGATGGAAACAAAGCGCTGCAGAGTTCTGAAGTGGCCAGCAATGAGTCTGGATCTAAATCCCATTGAACACCTGTGGAGAGATCTTAACATTGCTGTTGGGAGAAGGCACCCTTCAAATATGAGAGACCTGGAGCAGTTTGCAAAAGAAGAGAGGTCCAAAATGCCAGTTGAGAGGTGGAAGAAGCTTCCTAATGGTTATAGAAAGTGATTGATTGCAGTTATTTATTCCCAAGGGTGTGCAACCAAATATTAAATTGAGGGTGCCAACAATTTTGTCCAGCCCATTTTTGTGGTTTTGTGTGAAATTATGTCCAATTTGCCTTTGTTTCTCAGTTTTTTTGTGCTGTTCAAATACACACATAGGAAATAAATATGTGTAGAAAAAACGTGTAATTTCTATAATTTTCTGGGAGAAATACTTCATTTTCTGGAACAATTTCAAGGGAGCCAACACTTTCGGCCATGACTGTAAAACCATAAAAACATACCATTTAAATTTTGGTTCTGAAATTAACAGATTAAAATAATACTTTTATACAGACATCTACCTTCAGAAAATAACAGCAGGAAATACGATTCTACTGTGAAGAATATTCAAGACAATCCCATGATCATCACTGTGCACTGCGTGGCAGGTTTTATAGAGATCTCCATGTACAGTGTAATTTGACACTGCAGCTTGCAAAGGAGGGGGCCGACAGGCCGTGAGTGACAAAATCCCCCACCAGCAGTTGGGGAGCTGCTGCAGGCCGGCCATGTGTCCCTTTGTTTAAGAAACTATAACTCAACACCGAGTTATGGGAATATGATATCTCTCAGTCGTAAACCAACCCGATTTTTGGGAACCTGGGATAATGGAGAAGATCACCCTAGCTCTCAGCACACTCCAGCGCCTACGGATGAGGAGATACCCTGCACAGCCTTGCAGGGGCCCCTAGGACCCCAGTGTTTGGTATCCACGCGTAGCAGGGGCCTGGCGGGATCCGATGACACCAGAACTGGCTCCCTAGGATCCTCCCGTAAGGACGTATGGCCCATTTTAGTTTTAGAAGTTTATTAGCTAAGAGAGACCAGGGGAGGAGATTTGGGCGCAGTCAGGAGGCAGGAGTGGGAGTGATCCAGAGGGGTTGAGAACGCCAGGAGCCCTGGCCCCATCGTGTTTTTCCTGGGGGACCGTGACGTCACATCGTGTGGAAGGAGTCCATCAACCAAGTTAGGGCCCACAAGCCTCCCATGTGGCAGCCCCTCCCCCACAAGCCAGGCCTTTCCATATAACCGGTAACTGACTCATCATAACTGCTTTATATCTTTTGTGTTTGTAAGTCTGACCACTGTGTATGAATAAACCTTATGTATATAGCGTATTGTTTAGTGTGCCACTAAGGCGATTAAATATATAATTTAACCTTGGGCTGTTCTTTGATCTCGATCCATGAACCTTACGTCCATTGTTCGGTCCAACGAATACTCTTGGGCTGGTCCATACCATGTGCTCGGTCTGATGTAAAGGTGACGCTAGGCGGGTGGAGGGGTGTGGATCCATCACAAGTGGTGGCAACAGCGAGATTCTGCGGGGTCTCCCTGTTGCCATTTCATCACACATACCATTTAAATTTTGGATCTGATATTAACAGGTCAAAATAATACTTTTATACAGACATCTACCTTCAGAAAATAACAGCAGGAAATATGATTCTACACGCCACCAGCCAAAACACAATAAAAGCTATAACAGTGGGAGAATTAACTAGAGCTAAACGTAACTGTAGTACAAACCAGGCATATCAAGAGGAATCCAAAAAGATTCGATCTAGACCTGGAAAAAGAGGATATAAAAATGGATACTAGACAGAGCGGATAACAAAAAAGATCTAAACCCTGCACCCACAACTTTAGTTTTACAATACAGAAACCAGTTTTCTGATATAGAAAAAACTTTTTAAAAATGTATCCATTTTGAGAACAGATGAACACAGAGCTAATGTGGCACTATAGTAACTACATCCCACAGTCATTATAGTAGTATGCTTTTTCCTCTGGTATTATAATGCTTTGTTTTGTGCCTCTTTCGCAAATATTTCCCTTTTTATTTAAATTTTTTTTTTTGTAATATGAACAGGCATTTTATAGTTTGTGCTGTTATTTTGCTCGTACCCTTATTTGCAAATTGTATTCTGGTACAATATGGCATTACAAAATTGTATTATAGCACTCTCCATATATCGGTACATTATCTTAAGAATTCACATTTAGTGACCTTTTTTTTTGCTTTGAATAGTTCCTCTAATTGTTTGATACTGCAATTATCATTTGGTGTTACTTAATTTGTTACTTATATTTATGATATAAGGTTGATATGGTTACATGGTGGATATCGCTTATATCTAGAGATGAGCGGTGTTCGACTCGAACTGTTCGCCAATCTCAAATTCGAGCTGTTTTGGGCGGTGTTCGAGCCGTTCGGCGAACACGAACAATTTGAAAAAAATTTGCCTGTTCGAGGTTATGTTCGATAACTGTTCGTGCACCAAAATCATAACTGGATTTTTTCTCAGTAATGCTGAAAATTAATGTTAATACGCAGTTTGAGTGTACAGCGGGGCAGGGGGAGGGGCAGGGGATGGATCTCTGCAGAAATAATGAAGATCTCCATTTTTTTTTCTCTTTCCCGCATTTACAGTGGGGAGGTGCAATCTGTCAGCCTATCAGCAACGCACACACGGAGCGAACTGCTTTTTTTCACACAAGCAAGGGCATGTGTCATTGGCAGTGTATGTCACATGTCCTTGCCCTATAAGACCCAGCCATTTTCCCCGTCGCCACCATTTTCTCATTGCTGCAGCTGCGTGTTAGACGGCACCGCTGTTTCTGTGTGCGCTATACTTTCAGTGTTAATTTCAAGCCAATTTTCGCACAAATCTACAGATAGCTTGGGAGTAGAGAATAGTTGTGATTGCAGTCCTTTTGAGGACTAGGTTACATCATTTCCTACGACTTTTATCAGGCAGGTCTGTGCTCTTAAATAGATAGGTTGGGAGTAAAGACTAATTGTAATTGCAGTCCTTTTGAGAACTAGGTTACATCAGTTCCTATCACTTTTATCAGGCAGGTCTGTGCTCTTAAATAGATAGGTTCGGAGTAAAGACTAATTGTAATTGCAGTCCTTTTGAGGGCTAGGTTACATCAGTTCCTATCACTTTTTGCCAGGCAGGTCTGTGACAGTGCTGTGCAAGTTTTTTTCACAGCATTTGGCTAAATCTAGCTAAGCAAATCCTTTTTGGCCTCTTGCAGTGTGTGTTAGTCAGTGGAGTAGCCTATCTGTGTTGCAAGCTACACCACCTGTGTATAGAATACAAATTTTTTTACTGCACCTAGCCAAGTAAAACCTTTTGGGCATAGCATCATTCTATTAGTCCATCTATACTAACCTCCACCAGGTTGCAAATTCAAAATAATTTTTATCTGCATCTAGCTCTGAAAAAATATTTCAGCTAGTACCAGTGTGTGGGACTTGTTCTATTAGTCCATCTATACTAACCTCCACCATGTTGCAAATTCAATATAATTTTTAACTGCATCTAGCTCTGAAAAAATATTTTGGCATGTAGCAGTGTTTGGGACTTGTTCTATTAGTCCATCTATACTAACCTCCACCAGGTTGCAAATTCAATATAATTTTTATCTGCATCTAGCTCTGAAAAAATATTTTGGTTTGTAGCAGTGTGTGGGACTTGTTCTATTAGTCCATCTATACCAACCTCCACCAGGTTGCAAATTCAATATAATTTTTATCTGCATCTAGCTCTGAAAAAATATTTCGACTTGTAGCAGTGTGTGGGACTTGTTCTATTAGTCCATCTATACTAACCTCCACCAGGTTGCAAATTCAATATCATTTTTATCTGCATCTAGCTCTGAAAAAATATTTCGGCTTGTGTGTGGGACTTGTTCTATTAGTCCATCTATACTAACCTCCACCAGGTTGCAAATTCAATATAATTTTTATCTGCATCTATCTCTGAAAAAATATTTCGGCTTGTAGCAGTGTGTGGGACTTGTTCTATTAGTCCATCTATACTAACCTCCACCAGGTTGCATATTCAATATAATTTTTATCTGCATCTAGCTCTGAAAAAATATTTCGGCTTGTAGCAGTGTGTGGGACTTGTTCTATTAGTCCATCTATACTAACCTCCACCAGGTTGCAAATTCAATATAATTTTTATCTGCATCTAGCTCTGAAAAAATATTTCGGCTTGTAGCAGTGTGTGTGGGACTTGTTCTATTAGTCCATCTATACTAACCTCCACCAGGTTGCAAATTCAATATCATTTTTATCTGCATCTAGCTCTGAAAAAATATTTCGGCTTCTAGCAGTGTGTGGGACTTGTTCTATTAGTCCATCTATACTAACCTCCACCAGGTTGCAAATTCAATATAATTTTTTTCTGCATCTAGCTCTGAAAAAATATTTCGGCTTCGGCTTGTAGCAGTGTGTGGGATTTGTTCTATTAGTCCATCTATACTATGCGGGGGCATTTATGCATATAGCATTTATGCATACTTTATCGAAGTGCCATAATTTAGCAAAGTGCCCTGGCAGTTAGAAAATGGCATTGCTAATATTCATCTTTCTTCTCTTCTTACAGGTATATATTTTTCACTGCTTGTGTGATCTGTCCTGAAAACTGCATTATATCTCCATGCAATGCTCTGCAGCCTATCAATTTCTGGTATATATTTTTCACTGCTTGTGTGATCTGTCCTGAAAACTGCATTATATCTCCATGCAATGCTCTGCAGCCTATCAATTTCTGGTATATATTTTTCACTGCTTGTGTGATCTGTCCTGAAAACTGCATTATATCTCCATGCAATGCTCTGCAGCCTATCAATTTCTGGTATATATTTTTCACTGCTTGTGTGATCTGTCCTGAAAACTGCATTATATCTCCATGCAATGCTCTGCAGCCTATCAATTTCTGGTATATATTTTTCACTGCTTGTGTGATCTGTCCTGAAAACTGCATTATATCTCCATGCAATGCTCTGCAGCCTATCAATTTCTGGTATATATTTTTCACTGCTTGTGTGATCTGTCCTGAAAACTGCATTATATCTCCATGCAATGCTCTGCAGCCTATCAATTTCTGGTATATATTTTTTCACTCCTCTAGCTTTTTTATTCCATGATACTTAAAGGTCATCACACTTACTTTAAGAGTTTATGATCCATGCCGAGTTTACTAGTCTGTTTTTTTTTTTTTCCCTGCACTTTATGGTCTCCTGTTGTCTTTTAAGCTAGTGATTGATTGTTAATGAGTTAAATCTGTGCAGATCTAAGCAGATACGTCCCTATATATTGAGACTTAGTTAAGGGGAGGCATTTATGCGTACTTTATCGAAGTGCCATAATTTAGCAAAGTGCCCTGGCAGTTAGAAAATGGCAGTTGGACAGGGCAGGAGACAGGTAAGACATGCAAGACAATTAAACAAACTTGCTTCCAGGTCATCTTTTTGGCAAACAGTATTCACCATTTGTATCTGTGCCATTTATACTCTGGTTGCTACAATCATCCACATTCACCGTTCTCCCACAAATGCGGCACACTTCATCCATATTAATCCCTCACTCCTCTCTTCTCCTATGTACAGTTGTCATGCTCTCTTCACAATGTTATACCACGCAGATCCATTCATTCCCACCATACAACGCAGGAAACGCTCTCACAAATCACTCAATCATCTGCTCACTCTCTGTATCTTCCTTCTATTAGTCGCAGGTGATATTTCTCCCAACCCAGGACCCTCCAGTAATAATAACACTAACTCTTTCCCTGTTACATTCAGAAACCCTGCTAATCTCATTAATATTCCCTGCATATCTTCTGTCTCATTCAACTGTGCCCTTTGGAATGCACGCTCAGCTTGTAATAAACTCTCTTACATCCATGACTTTTTCCTCTCTAATTCCCTCAACCTTCTGGCTCTCACTGAAACCTGGATCCAGCAGTCGGACACCACTGCCGCTGCAGCTCTCTCCTATGGTGGCCTACATTTCTCTCATACCCCGCGACCTGACAACAGATCAGGTGGAGGTGTTGGTCTGCTTCTTTCAACAAAATGTACTTTTCAGGTTATCCCCCCTGTACCCTCCCTTATCTTCCCGTCCTTTGAGGCCCACACAGTCAGACTCTACCGGCCCTTCTCCCTGCGAGTGGCGGTTGTCTATCGCCCCCCAGGTCCCCTCCGTCAATTCCTGGATCACTTTGCTGCCTGGCTTACAAATTTTCTATCCTGCGACATCTCCACGATAATCATGGGAGACTTTAACATCCCAATTGGCGATCCTCTTTCCCCATCTGCCACGCATCTTTTATCATTAACCTCCTCCTTCGGCCTTTCACAGCTTGCTAATTCTCCTACACATGAGGACGGGAACACATTGGACCTGATCTTCTCCCGGCTTTGCTCAGTACATGACTTTACTAACTCTCCCCTTCCACTCTCTGACCATAATCTTCTTTCATTCTCTGTCAAGAACTGTGACTCTACTCAAGACACTCCCACCGTCCACACTTATAGAAATTTACGCGCCATTAACACCCAGAAATTTATAAAAAGGTTGCAATCATCATTGGCCCCAATCTTCTCCCTCTCATGTCCCGAATCTGCATTGAAGCATTATAACAAAATAATGCTATGCGCCCTGGATGAAGCCGCACCTCCTACACAAAGAACAATTCGGCATAGACGGCGACAACCCTGGCACACGCCTCAAACACGTCTTCTCCAGAGGTACTCCAGGTGCGCTGAACGGCTGTGGAGAAAATCAAATCTGCCCGAAGATTTCCTCCACTATAAATTTATGCTGAAAACATATAACTCTGCCCTTCACCTCTCCAAACAAACCTACTTTAACAACCTCATCATCTCACTTTCCAATAATCCTAAACGACTCTTTGACACGTTTCATTCTCTCCTCAATCAAACAGCACAGGCCCCGACCACCGACCTCAGCGCTGACGATCTGGCTAACTATTTCAAAGAAAAAATTGACCATATCCGACAGGAAATTTTCTCCCAATCCCCAAATGTTATGCATGCTCCCCCCCGCCACATTGTATCTTGCTCATTTTCTGACTTCGAACCAGTCACGGAAGATGAAGTGATCAGGCTCCTTGCATCTTCTCGCCCTACCACCTGCACCAGCGACCCTATTCCCTCACATCTCCTTCAGTCCCTTGCTCCAGCTGTCACCTCTCACCTAACTAAAATTTTCAACCTTTCCCTCTCATCTGGTATCTTTCCCTCTTCTTTTAAACACGCCAGCATACAACCATTACTTAAAAAACCATCCCTCGACCAGAACTGCACGGCCAACTACAGACCTGTTTCCAATCTTCCCTTTATCTCTAAACTCCTGGAACGCCTGGTCCACTCCCGTCTAATCCGCTATCTCTCAGACAACTCTCTTCTTGACCCTTTACAATCTGGTTTCCGCTCTTTACATTCTACTGAAACTGCCCTCACTAAAGTCTCTAATGATCTACTAACAGCTAAATCTAATGGTCACTACTCCCTGCTGATTCTCCTGGATCTCTCTGCAGCATTTGACACTGTGGATCACCAGCTCCTCCTCACTATGCTCCGCACTATTGGCCTCAAGGACACGGTTCTCTCCTGGTTCTCCTCTTATCTCTCTGACCGCTCCTTCTCTGTGTCTTTTGCAGGCTCCTCCTCCTCCCTACTTCCTCTTACTGTCGGGGTTCCTCAAGGATCAGTCCTAGGCCCCCTTCTTTTCTCCTTATACACCGCTCCTATTGGACAAACAATCAGTAGATTCGGTTTTCAGTACCATCTCTATGCTGATGACACCCAATTATACACCTCTGCTCCGGACATCACCCCTGCATTACTACAAAAGACCAGTGATTGTCTTTCTGCTGTGTCTAACATTATGTCCTCCCTCTACCTAAAACTGAATCTGTCAAAAACTGAACTACTCGTCTTTCCTCCCTCCATTAATCTACCTGTGCCCGATATTGCCATCTCCGTTTGTGGCTCAACCATTACTCCCCAGCTACAAGCCCGCTGTCTTGGGGTCATTTTTGATTCAGATCTTTCTTTCACTCCTCACATCAAATCACTCGCTCGTTCATGTCATCTACACCTCAAAAACATCTCAAGAATCAGGACTTTTCTCACCTTTGACTCGGCAAAAACTCTTACTGTCGCTCTTATTCATTCTCGTCTTGACTATTGCAACGCTCTACTAATCGGTCTCCCTCTTACTAAACTCTCCCCTCTCCAATCCGTCCTGAACGCAGCAGCCAGGATCATATTCCTCGCCAACCGCTACTCAGATGCCTCTTCCCTGTGCCAGTCATTGCATTGGTTGCCCATCCAATATAGAGTTCGTTTTAAACTTATCACGCTTACCCACAAAGCGCTCCATGCTTCAGTACCCCCCTACATCTCCTCCCTTGTCTCAGTCTACCACCCTACACGTGCGCTCCGTTCTGCAAATGACTTGAAACTAAAATCCTCCATAATCCGAACTTCCCACTCCAGTCTCCAAGATTTCTCGCGTGCTGCGCCAATTCTCTGGAATGCACTACCCAGGACAGTTCGATTAATTCCCAATACCCACAGTTTCAAGCGAACCCTAAAAACACATTTCTTTAGACTGGCGTATCACCTAAACACACTCTGTCCATCCCAGCTTTCCCCCATATTAAAATCTTCTTCAACTTCGGGTTCAAACCAACCATGCACATAAAAGCCTCTGTCAGGACTGCACACATACTGGCTGGCGACCAGTCCATGTATTATTATTTATCCTATTCAGTATATCAAGGCTGCATTATACAATATATGTACTTTTTACCTTTTGTGTCTCCCCCACTTCCTCATAGACTGTAAGCTTGCGAGCAGGGCCCTCACTCCGTTCGATATGAGATATGCTTATTCTGTATTGTCTGTATAAGTCCCCCCTAAAATTTGTAAAGTGCTGCGGAATATGTTGGCGCTATAAAAATAAACTATTATTATTATTATTATTATAACCCCCACCAGGTTGCAAATTCAAAATAATTTTTATCTGCATCTAGCTCTGAAAAAATATTTGGGCTTGTAGCAGTGTGTGGGACTTGTTCTATTAGTCCATCTATACTAACCTCCACCAGGTTGCAAATTCAAAATAATTTTTATCTGCATCTAACCCAGCCAATACTTTTGGGCTAATACCACAGTTTGGCCACTCAGCTCTGCTCGGTTCCCATCCATTGTTTTTTGTGCAAACAACTCCAGAGTTGTCAATTAGTTAACCACCAAAATGAGTGGAAAAAGGCCTGCTGCTGGTGGAAAAGAGAATAGGCGTGTTGGGAAGGGAAAAAAAGGTTGTGTCCGTGGGGTAGGTGTTAAAGTAACAGTAACATCTGCAGAAGAAAGACCATCTTCCAGCCAAACTAAGATGTCTACTTCTTTTAGCGGACAATGTGATAAGATCCCTTTCTTACGGCCACGTCAATCGCTACAAATTCCAGATGAGGCACAAAAACAGCAGGTGCCTCAACGGATATCAAGTGCTCCTTTAAGTGGGCTCTCCTCCACCTCAACTTCAACATCACAAATACTCCAGTCCTCAGAGGTGTCACCCCAATCGCACTTGCTTCCTCACAGCTCCCAAGTCTCCAGCTGCCCATCTGAGTATGGGGTAGAACAGATGGTTGAGTCTGCAGAGCTGTTTACTCATACTATAGCCTGGGAATCAGAGGTCGGCTCCAGAGCTTCTCTGAATCCAGACGAGGAAATGATCTGCACAGATGCCCAGAATCTTTATGAGTTGGATCCAGGACCAGACGCAGAAGGTTCTGAGCATAATGTAGACCCTCGTTCCCAAACTGTAACTCCTGTTGGTGGAGACAATGAGGAAGATGATGATGAGACTCAAATACCTGATTGGAGCGACAACTTGAGTTTTTTGTCAGGGCAGGAAGAGGTTTGCTCTGAGGACGACGGGTGTGATAACACACAGGGTGATGATGACGAGGTTGGAGATCCCACTTACTGTCAACCCACAGTCAGCCAGTCGATCAGGTCAGCAGAGGAGGTGGAGGAGGATGCTAGTAACGACGAGGTCAGGTTGCGCCTTCCTGGACAGAGACGTAGTACTGGAAGCACGTCAACAACTGCATCCTCAAACACAACTCTGGCTCTCACCACAAGTCGTGGTGGCCCTTCAGGTCGCATGGGTGCTAAGCCTTGCATAGCCTGGGCATTTTTTCAGATCGATAAGGATGACCCAACTCGTGTTATCAGTAACATTTGTCAGCAAAAGCTAAGTAGAGGCCAAAAAATACATAGTTTGAGTACTTCATGCATGAACCGGCACATGGATATGAAGCATAAGTTGCAGTGGGAAGCTCACTGTGCTACAATGCGGCCTAGCCGGCCGGGCCAACCACCGTCTGCCACATCTTGTGCATCCGCAGCCTCTTCATCCTCTGTGACTGGGGGGACAGCAGTCACACCTGTTTTGGGACGCAGACCTGCCACCTCTTTACCCGCAACAGCCAGCGTGATTGGCAGGTCATCATTTTCTTTGGAGGTGGAAACACCAGCTTGTGTTCAGCGCTGTCTGACATCGATAGCACCACCTTTGGATCAAGGCAACCTAACATGTCCGCCTGCATCTTCCTCACAGACCAGCAGTTTGCCGGGGACACCCTTCTCAACCCCGTCTAAGCACAACAGCCATCCCTCGGTCCCTCAGATGTGGACAAGTAAAAGACCATTTCCTCCTAGCCATGAGAAAGCTAAGAGGTTGAATTTCACCATCTGCAAGCTCTTGGCTACAGAAATGCTGCCTTTCCGCCTGGTGGACACAGAGGATTTTCGAGACCTTATGTCCGTCGCAGTGCCCCAGTACCAGATGCCCAGTCGGTACTACTTCTCAAAGAAAGGTGTGCCTGCGCTCCACCAGCATGTCACACACAACATCACCGCTTCTTTGAGAAACTCTGTGTGTGACAGGGTGCATTTCTCCACAGACACTTGGACGAGTAGGCATGGACAGGGGCGTTACATGTCGCTGTCTGGGCACTGGGTTACTATGGTGACACCAGGACAAGGGGCTGCTGTCCAAGTCTTGCCGTCCCCACGAGTTGTGCGTCAATCCTCTTTATCTCAAAGTTCCTCCACTGCTTCTGCCTCCTCAACCTCTTCTCGGTCCTCCACCTGCACCAAAGCCTGTCTGGTCATGCCACAAGCTTTCTAACTGCGCAGAAGGGATCCTGCACACCTCCTTACTATGCTGGCAGCAGGGCTCAACGTCATCAGGCAGTTTTTACTTTGAAATGTCTGGGAAATGTGAGTCACACAGCTGAGGAGTTGTGGTCAGCTCTGGAGAACCAGTTTCATGAATGGTTGTCTCCACTGGACCTGAAACCAGGGAAGGCCGTGTGCGACAATGCTGCAAACCTGGGTGCGGCCCTTCGCCGGGGCAATGTCACACATGTGCCTTGTATGGCTCACGTGTTGAACCTGGTTGTCCATCAATTTTTAGCCCACTATCCAGGACTAAATGGCCTTCTGAAGAGGGCACGGTCGCTGTGTGCTCACTTCCGCCGTTCGCATCCCGCAGCTCAGCGACTTACATCTCTACAGAAGTCGTTGGGCCTGCCACTTCACCGGCTAAAATGCGATGTGCCTACCCGGTGGAATTCAACTCTGCACATGTTGCAGCGACTGTGGCAGCACCGACAAGCCCTGGTGCAATACGTTCTGACGTATAGCCTGGGCCAACGAGATCCAGAGGTGGGGCAAATTACGCTGGAGGAGTGGTCTCAGATCAGGGACCTATGCACCCTTCTGCACAGTTTTGAAATGGCGATGAAGATGTTTAGTGCTGACGATGCCATTATCAGCATGACTATTCCGGTGATTTACATGCTGGAGCACATGTTAAACGGAATTCGGAGTCAGGTGGTGGCACAAGAGGAGGTGGAGGAAGTAGAGGAGGAGGAGTTGTATGCGGAAGGGCTAACATCTGCAAGGTCCAGACGGTCGGCAGCACCAAGGCGGCAGGCATGTGAGAGTGGGGGAGATGGTTTTACCAGGGCGCATGGTAGCAGCTAAACTAGTGAGGAAGGTGCAGGAGCCCAGGAAGAAGTGGATGACGAACTGATGGAAGACTCATCAGATGAGGGAGACCTTGATCACATTTCTGTTGTGCGAGGTTGGGGGGAGAGGGCAGAGGAAGGAAGCATGATTGTTACCTCGCCACCAACACAACAGGGACTTGGTGCTCCTGGATGCGCAAGACACATGAGTGCCTTCTTGCTGCACTACCTGCAACATGACCCTCGAATTGTGAGAATTAGAAATAATCCTGACTACTGGGTTGCCACACTGTTAGATCCCCGGTACAAAAGTAAATTTGCAGAAATTATTCCTGCCATAGAAAGAGATGCACGCATGCAGGAGTATCAGCAGAGACTGTTGCAGAATCTTACATGTGCTTTTCCACAAAACACTAGTGGTGCACGTAGTGAATCTCACAGTTCCAACTTGCCAACCGTGGGACTGTCGAGTGTTCAGCACTCAAAAAGTAACAGAGACACAGTATCTGCTGGTAACATCAATTTTGCGGAATCATTTCACCACTTTTTTAGCCCATCCTTTGCAATGCCACAGGAGACAAGAAGTCTGACACATAGTCAACGCCTAGAGACGATGGTACAGGAGTATCTCCAAGTAAACATTGAAGCCATGACTGTGTCACTGGACCCTTGCTCTTTTTGGGCTTCCAATCTGGATAAATGGCCGGAGCTTGCCACTTACGCCTTGGAGCAGGGGCGGAACTACCGACCGTGCAGCCGGTTCATTGAACGGGGGCCCCGAGGGAGAGGGGGCCCCTCCAGCCTCCAGCAGGGCCGCCATCAGGGCATGACTGCCCTGACTCCAGTATGGGGCCCGGCCGGTAGGGGCCCGGCCGGTAGGGGCCCCCTCGGAGCCCCCCCTCTTGTGCGTCTCTCTCCTCATGGGGCCCCCGGCCCCATGCTAAGCGCCGGGTCCGGGACATCAGCGCTGCGCTGCTCTGCTGCGGCAGCGCCTTTATGATTCCCCTGACTTCCGGTCATGTGACCGCGCCGTCACATGACCGGAAGTCAGGAGAACCTGGTGTCAGCGATTTGGACGAGCGCCAGGATTCTGCAGGGATCGCATGGGGGTAAGTATAACAAGTTTTATTTTTTTTTTTTAAATACAATTAACTAGGAGTGGGGGGAAATGGGAGATGCACATGGGGGGGAAGGGGAATGGGAGATGCACATATGGGGGGGGATGGGAGATGCACATGGGGGGGAAGGGGAATGGGAGATGCACATATGGGGGGGGGAAATGGGAGATGCACATATGGGGGGGGGAAATGGGAGATGCACATATGGGGGGGGAAATGGGAGATGCACATATGGGGGGGGGGAAATGGGAGATGCACATATGGAGGGGGGGGGAAATGGGAGATGCACATATGGGGGGGGAATGGGAGATGAACATGGGGGGGGAATGGGAGATGCACATGGGGGTAGGGGGATGAGAGAGGTGCACATGGGGGGGGAATGGGAGATGCACATGGGGGGAGGGGGATGAGAGGTGCACATGTGGGGGAGGGGGATGAGAGAGGTGCACATGTGGGGGATGAGAGAGCTGCACATGGGGGGGTGGTGAGAGCTGCACATGTGGGGGGATGAGAGATGCACATGGGGAGGGGGATGAGAGATGTGCACATGGGGGGGATGAGAGCTGCACATGGGGGAATTGGGAGAAAATGAGCTGCACATGGGGGAATTGGGAGTAGGGGGATAATGAGCTGCACATAATGAATGTGGGGTGGGGGAGAGTAAATGATGATGGGGTGGGGAGAGCACGGACATGATATAATGAATTGGGGCAGGGGGTGCATGTAAATAATGAATGCGGGGAGCAGGAAGTATAGAGTAGGGGGCGTTGCGGATGCAGGAGTGTAACTGGTAACAAATTGGTGGAAAGAGTAGAGGTTCTAATTAAATTATATATTAAGTGCCTATTTACAGTTAATGGGGGCACCGTGGTGGATTACAATTTATATTTGGAATGGTGGGTGGCATAATAACTATATATTAATGGTGGGTGCAAGTCTGTATTCAGCTGCGTAATGTAGAAGTTGGGGAATGTGCTCTAGATAACTGTGTTATTTTATGCAGAGACGAGTCCTGGCTGGAAGACGTGATGGCGGTCTGTGCTGGATGAAGGAGAAAAGCGTAGCTGAAGGACTTCACCTAGAGACGTCACCAGTGAGTCAGTGTATTACATGTACACTTACACTATATACTATGTACCGGGCTCCTGTGTATAATGTCACTGGTGATCACTGTATTACCTGTACACTGACACTATATACAGAGCTCCTGTGTATAATGTCACTGGTGATCACTGTATTACCTGTACACTGACACTATATACAGAGCTCCTGTGTATAATGTCACTGGTGATCACTAGATTACCTGGACACTTAAATTATACATACCATGTATAGAGCTCCCGTGTATAATGACACTTATGGTAATATTAGTAATGTGGTGGTAATATGTGGTCTGGTCATGGTGTGGCAGTTTTTCTTCCTTCTGTGTGGTATTATTCGGTCACTATGTTGTGGTAATATGTGGTCTGGTCATGGTGTGGCGGTATTCCCTGTATGTGGTATTATTGGTCATTTAAAAAAAAATGTATATGACACATTCCCTTAAAGAAAACGAAATAAAAATATATCTAAAAAGAGTATTGGATGTTTTAAGAAAATTTTAATAGGTTAGAGTAGGGCCCGGCCAGAAGAGTCTACCTTATCGTGGTGGCGGCTTTAAAAATCTTTTGGCCAAAACAAAAGCTGCTGGCTATGTATGTGCCGCCGTCACATGGCCGAACGTCAGGAGAACCTGGTGGCAGCGACGTGGACGAGCGCCAGGATTCTGCAGGGATCGCATGGGGATAAGTATAACAAGTTTTATTTTTTTTAAATACAATTAATTAACTAGGAACGGGGGGGATGAGATGCACATGGGGGGGGGGTGAGAGATGCACATGGGGGGGGTGAGAGATGCACATGGGGGGGGATGAGAGATGCACATGGGGGGGATGAGAGATGCACATGGGGGGCGATGAAAGATGCACATGGGGGGCGATGAAAGATGCACATGGGGGGGGATGAGAGATGCACATGGGGGGGTTATGTTTACATAACTTTGTTGCCTTATGAAGGGCAGGGGGGGGCCCCAAAAATTTCTTGCACAGGGGCCCACTACAGTCTGTGTCCGCCCCTGCCTTGGAGATCTTGTCATGCCCCGCAGCCAGCGTTCTGTCTGAACGTGTGTTCAGCGCTGCTGGTGGTGTGCTGACAGATAAGCACAAGCGGCTCTCCACTGATAATGTAGACAGACTCACGTTCATAAAGATGAACAAATTATGGATCCGAAACGACTTTTCTACACCTGTGTCATCCTGGGGAAAGTAAAAGCTTGATGATTTGTTAAAATCACCTCACCAACCATTTTAAGCTTTCAAATTACTAATCATGTTTATCTGTATCTTGGCTGGAAAATAATTTGGGCCTTGTAGCAGTTTGCAGTACTGATTCTATTAGGCCATCTATACTAAACTCCACCAGATTTAAAATTACTAATCATGTTTATCTGTATCTTGGCTGGAAAATAATTTGGGCCTTGTAGCAGTTTGCAGTACTGATTCTATTAGGCCATCTATACTAAGCTCCACCAGCTTTCAAATTAATAATAATTTTTAGCTGCATCTAGCCCGGAAAATAATTTTGGGGCTCCTAGATGCGCAAGACACATGACTGCCTTCTTGCTGTACTACCTGCAACATGACCCTCAGATTGTCAGAATTCAAAATAATCCTGACTACTGGGTTGCCACACTCTTAGATCCCCCACACTCTTCGATCAACCTTTTCATTTTAATAAAGAACAAAAAAAATGGTCATTTTTGAAATTATAAGCATTAGCAGGTTATTAGAAACTGAAATCAAACAGTTTTCAACTCAAAACTTTATTCTAGGTGATGTTACATTTGCACATAGGACCCCTTGTTCGAAAGGAGCTTCTGAACTCTCTCGTCCATTGAATTTGTCAGGTTTTGGATGGTTCCTGCTTCAATTGTTTTGCATGAGGACAGAATACCCTCCCAGAGCTGTTGCTTAGATGTGAACTGCCTCCCGCCATCATAGACACTCCTTTTGATGATGCTCCGGAGGTTCTCAATGGGGTTGAGGTCAGGGGAGCATGGGGGTCACACCATAAGTTTGTCCCCTTTTATGCCCATATCAGCCAGAGATGCAGATGTGTTATGTGCAGCATGAGACGGTGCATTATCATGCATGAAAATGATCTTGCTGCAGAATACACGGTTCTTCTTCTTGAATCAAGGCAGGAAGTGCTGTTTGAGAAACTCCACATACATTATGGAGTTCATCTTTATCCCTTCAGGGATCCTAAAGGGGCCGACAATCTCTCTCCCCATGATTCCAGCCCAAAACATTACTCCACCTCCTCCTTGTTGACGCCGTAGCCGTGTTTGCATGGGGTGTCCATCAACCAGCCATCCTCCACTCCATCCATCTGGACCATCGAGCGTTGCACGGCACTCATCGGTGAACAAAACAGTTTTGAAGTCAGTCTTCATGTATTGTCTGGCCCACTGGAGCCGTTTCTGCTTGTGTACAGTGGATAGAGGAGGTAGACAGGATGGCTTACGTACAGCTGCAAACCTCTGAAGGACCCTGCATCTTGTTGTTCGGGGGATGTTGGAGGCACCAGCAGCTTCAAAACTTGTCTGCTGCTATGACAAGGCTTTTTTGCCCCTGCTCTTTTAACCTGACGTAATTGCCTGTAGGAAAGAGTCCTCAATTTTCCCTTATCAGCACACACACATGTGTACTGTGAATCAGCTACATACTTCTTGATTGTGCGATGATCAGGATGAAGTGTCTTGGCAATGTTGATTGTAGTCACGCCTTGACCTAAACACTCCACAATTTGTTGCTTCTCAGCAGCCGACACATCCTTTTTCTTTCCCTTTTTGGCAGAAAATGTAGGCTGCTTAATAATGTGGGACAGCCTTCTTAAGTTGTCTTGCCTTTCATTGGACACACCTGCCAAACTAATTAGCACAGGTGTCTGCAATTGCTTACAGTGATATAAAGAGCCCTGACACACATCACCATCAATGAGTTTAACTGACAAACAAAAAAATTCTTACCTTATCACTCCTAAACACTTTTTGCATAATAATTTGGAACACAGTGTACATGTGCTTTTCCACAAAACACCAGTGGTTCACGTAGTGAATCTTACAGTTCTAACTTGCCAACCGTGGTCAAAATGGAGTTGTTCAATAAAGAGCCCAAAATTAAGATAACATAGACGGGAGAGGTCTCTATAAATAGGAATTCCTAAGTATTTGATACCCTGTGAGGGCCAGGCAAAGGGAAACTTGGACTGGATGGAATCCTGTATGGATTTGGGGAGGGAGACATCGAGGGCCTCAGACTTCGCTGCATTGATTTTAAAATTTGACCATGTAACAAAGTGATCTATTTCAGCCATAACAGCAGGGATGGATATATGTGATTGAGTGATATATACTAGGACATCATCAGCAAATGCAGAGCACTTGTACTTGGTGCCTCCCACCTCAATCCACCTAATATTGGGGTTATGGCGAATTGATGAGAGCAGGTGCTCCGTCACTAGGATGTATAAGAGAGGGGACAGAGGACATCCCTGCCTTGTCCCATTGGTGATTATGAAAGGTGATGAAAGTGTTCCATTTATCTTCAGCCTAGGTGACGTATTGCGATACAGGGCCGTGATTTTGCCTATAAAAGGGTCCCCTAGACCCCTACCCCAAGCTTTTTAAGAGAATAATATATGGTGTGCCAGGAGACTCTATGGAATGCTTTTTCAGCATCCAACGAGAGCATCTAATTACAAATTTTAACTGCATCTAGCCCAGGAAATACTTTGTGCCTAGTAGCAGTGTCTGCTAGTCAGTGGATTATCCCAGCTGTTAAGCAAGCTACACCACCTGTAGTTTGGACACTTAATTTTTTCAAAGGAAATGGTTCCGGCCCCCGGGACACTCAGTGAAGAGCATCGGGGAGGCACCCCAAGGCACAGGGGCTGGGACTGGCGGTAGGACGCCTTGCGGTGGACCATCAAGCTCGATCCTTATAAAAGCTTTTTAACTGCAGCAGCTTTAGTGGACGCTACTGGAGCTGGAATTACGCGGCTGCTGGCATGAGACTTGCCCTCCAATAGATCCTTGTAAAAGGATTTAAAGTGTACTCATTCAAATTAGAGAGACAATTTAAATTAAAAAGATTAGACCTGCCTCCACCGCAGGGGGGCTCGCTCGACCCACCAGCGGACAGGCACCAGTATTGGGAGAGGGGGGCTGGCCGTCAGGGTCCACCGCGGCTCTGGCACAAACCCAGCGACACGGAGGTCGCACGGGCAGGAACGGACTGGCCGTGTCGGCTTCGCACTTTTTTGGTTTTAGAAGGGCATGACATGCCTATATCTGTGTCTCCCCCTCCTTTTACGCCTCCACCTCTTTTCTTTTCGCATGACTATATGTACTTGTCACTTTTCCATGTGTTAGTTGTGTCTTCTGAGCAGTTTGTCAGCTTTTGGACACCTTTGAAGGTGTTTTCTATGTGTTTCTATGTGTTTTTGTTTGCCTGCCATTGGTTTTAACGGTGTTCGAAGATGTTTGACGAACAGTTCGGCGAACATACGGGTGTTCGACGAACCGAACCGAACTCGAACACTACGGGGGTGGCTCAACACTACTTATAACATTTTTCTTAAGTTGGGATTGTTAGGCCATAGTCTGGTCAGAACCAGGAATATGATACTTGGGTTTTTTAAATAGTTTCTAATTGTGTCTTATTGGTTGTGGTAATTTATCTTTTTCTGGAAGTGAACTTTTTAAAAAAATTTTAAGGTGTATTAAACTCTCATAATGTTATTGCTCATAATGTGGTGCCCACTTAATTATTAGTTTTCAAAAGCCTAAATATATTACAGTATCTCCCCCCTGGGGCGGACATATCATTGGTGCAACCAACAGGGGCCCAAGAGGTAATGGGGCCCATTTCTACCTCCAAAGCAGGTGCAATTTTGCATGTTTAGGAGCTCTTGTGCTGGAAAGGGCCAATATATTGTTCTTGCACAGGGACCCTTTTCTGTCTGTGTCCGCCAGTGTCTCCCCTCTTCCTCCGTTTTTGTCATGATAGTAAGTTCAAAGTACTGTATGTTCACACATATGCACAATTAAGGCATGCTTTAAGCCGCATGTGTATATGTGAATATAGAAATGTTTGTGCATGTGTGTTATGTGAACTGCAGTAGAAATCTCCATAGGTATGTGTTTACTATGTATTGTGCAATACTGCAGTGTCATGCTTGATGGCTCGTGAAATATTGAAACCATTTCCTTCCATTTTCTTGTTTATAGAGCAGATACAGAATAAAAGGAAGACATGCAGAAAACATTACAGCTGAAAGCAGACAACTTTTTAAGCAGACAAAATGTATAGATCTTAATATAATACACGTAATCTTGAAAAACATAAAAGTAGCTCAGTACATTAAATGCAGTACTACAAAAGTCCTCAGAACTTTGGATACATGCAATTTCCACGGACTGGATAGTGAGCTGGAGGGGTTCCTAAAGTATTTGCACAGTGAGATTAGCAGCCACATGAGGCAGATTTACCAATTGTGCAACCTGTGCAACTGTACAATGATCCAGGAGATAAGCGGGTCCACTGCCACGCCAAAAAGAGAATAACACTTCATAATGTTTAATAAAGTGGATGTAAGGGGCTGAGCTATAGTCTCATGGCTCACATTAACTAGTGGATTGTTAAGAGACATAAGGGGGGGTGCTATAATAAACCACTAGAGAGCTAAGGACATGGTAATGTTTTTTTTGTAGATCCTTGTAGCTACCCCATCTATCCTTGTAGATGATTAATGACTGCAGACAGGGCCGGTTCCAGGTTTTTATGGGCCCTGGGCGAAAGAGTCTCAGTGGGCTCCTTTAACACATACCACGATTCATGATGCACAGATAATGTGTGACGCCTCTACTCGAAAGCCCTTTATTTACCCTGGGAGATAGGGGACTCGGAGTCGGGTCCTATGATGGAGAGATGGGGTGCAGCGGTGGCCCGGACCCGCTCCGTGCTCAGGGCCGTCACATTAAAAAGGATGGTGTGGGCTTGTCCGGGTTGAGTGGCTGATTTACGACTACACCACCTGTGGCACCTGGTGAAGGCCACCGCTGCAGTCCGCTGAGGCATGATGTTATGGCGGCCGTCATTGTTACTACTCCCCACAGGCGGAGCAAGGCCTCAGGGCAGAGGGACAGGATGGAAGGGGGGGGTAGTACTAGAGGAGAACGGGCTCCGCGTCGTGCGGTGTAGCGCAGAATAAACAGTCCGGAGGCCATAGGGGTGAACTTCCAAGGCTTTACTCACATAAGAGATGGCAGAAGGAAGGCGACTCCCTGCTCCCCGCGGAGTCCTGCAGTCACCAGGGACGGGGGTCCGACAACCTCCGAGCAAGTCCAGCGTTCGGTCGGGACCCTGCACCAGAGTGTTCCTGAACTACAGACCGAATCCTTTCCTATCCGTGTGTGTAGATAGGCCGGGTCTCCCTCTGAACTCCTCTCAGAAAAAGGGCACGGGCGGCAACTCCGCTCCTTCCGATACCCAGTGGGATCCTCAGGGCCTACCGAGCTTCCCCGACCAGGACATGGAGTGTCAAGGTCGGGTGATGGGGGCCGGTACCCCTCTTGCAGCCGGACTCCCTCTGAATATATCAGCATGGCGAGGACAGGTGGCGTACACCGCTCCGTCTGCATCCTCCCTGGGATCCATTTGCTGTGGAGCTACACTCTTAAGCTCCGGGCCTTCTTGGTCGTGGTTCTTGGCCGGGTTGAGACATTCCTCGTCTGCAACTTTCCCCTCGTCCCAAGGCCGGGGTACAAGGGCTGTGTCCCCATCCCCTGCAGGTCCACACAGGATCCACGCTCAGGGTAGGAGATCACAGTGCGTGACAGCCAGTAACCTTGATTCACAAGGACAGTCAAAGAACTAAACTACAAGGACCAAAAACCAAGATGGCTTTGTATTAAATATGAAATTTACAGTGTCACTAAATTGTGAGTCCTCCAACCTCACCCACTAACTGGTTCCCCTTACTCTTGGTTCCCCCAGTCTCCCTGTAACCAGGAGGGCAGCACCTAGTGCATTCTAGCCCCCTCTGGTGGAGAAATGTGGTGTTGGATGTGAAGGAAGGGTCCCGATCATCACACTGTTCTTACCTCAGAGGAGGAACACTACACTCCATTAAAGAAGTGCAGCATCCCTGTGGCGGTCGAACCCTCAGGGGCGCCACAAATGCAGAGAAATATACTGTAGGTATAGTACAATGCAAAGATTTCACTGACTTGTTACATTACATGAGTGATATCTATTGTAAATTCTGGCGAATTCTCAGAGCACACAGTGCATGTCCTGGAGGAATTCAAAAGTCTGCAGTCACACAGAGTGACTGCAAACTTTTCATTTTAGACCGGAGAGTATAGTCCTCCATACAGTATTATTGACATCACATAGTCCTCCACACAGTATTATGGGTATCACATAGTCCTCCATACAGTATTATGGGCACCACATAGTCCTCCATACAGTATTATCGGCACCACATAGTCCTCCATACAGCATTATGGGCATCCGATAGTCCTCCATACAGTATTATGGGCATCACAAAGTCCTCCATACACTATTATGGGCACCATATAGTCTTCCATACAATATTATCAGCACCACATAGTCCTCCATACAGTATTATGGGCACCCCATAGTCCTTCATACAGTATTATGGGCATCACAAAGTCCTCCATACAATATAATGGGCACCACATAGTCCTCCATACAGCATTATGGGCATCACATAGTCCTCCACACAGTATTATGGGCACCACATAGTCCTCCATACTGTATTATAGGCACCACATAGTCCTCCATACAGTATTTTAGGCACCACATAGTCCTCCATACAGTATTATCAGCACCACAAAGTTCTTCATACAGTATTATGGGCACCACATAGTCCTCCATACAGTATTATAGGCGCCACATAGTCCTCCATACAGTATTATCAGCACCACAAAGTCCTTCATACAGTATTATGGGCACCCCATAGTCTTTCATACAATATTATGGGCATCACATAGTCCTCCATACAGTATAATGGGCACCACATAGTCCTCCATACAGTATTATGGGCACCATATAGTCTTCCATACAGTATTATCAGCACCACATAGTCCTTCATACAGTATTATTGGCACCCCATAGTCCTCCATACAGTATTATGGGCACCACATAGTCCTCCGTAGGTTATCATCAGCACCTCATAGTCCAGTATAATAGCCCCACATAGTTCTCCATAGAGTATAATGGCCCCACATAGTGCTCCATACAGAATGATAGGCTCCACATAGTGCTTCATACAGTATAATGGGCCCCATATATTGCTCCAGTCAGTATAGTGGGCCCCACATAGTGCTCCTTACAGTATAATGGCCTCACATAGTGATCCATACAGAATAATGGGCCCCATATATTACTCCATACAGTATAATTGCCCCACATAGTGCTCCATACAGTATAATGGGCCCCATATATTACTCCATACAGTATAATGAGCCCTACATATTACTCCATACAGTATAATGGACCCTATATATTAATCCATACAATATAATGGGCCTCATATATTACTCCATACAGTATAATGGGCCCAATATATTACTCCATACTGTGTAGTGGGCCCTATATATTCCTCTATACAGTATAATGGACCCTATATATTAATCCATACAGTATAATGGGCCTCATATATTACTCCATACAGTATAATGGGCTTCATATATTACTCCATACAGTATAATGGGCCTCATATATTACTCCATACAGTATAATGGGCCCCACATAGTCCTCCATACAGTATAATGGGCCCCATATAATGCTCCATACTTAAAACATAAATAATCAAGTACTCACCTTTTCCCGTTCCCCTGCTGCTCCGGTGTCCTCAGCGTCTTCTGACCCTCTGTACTGCTCAGCTCAGATGACGTACTGTAGTAATGTCATTGCACCCTCTGCGCTAAGATGTCACAGAGCTCAGATGCGGAGGGGGAATGACAGGAGACGGAACGTCAGCGGGCGGCTCCCTCTCCCATCATTGTTTTCAACCCCTTGGTTCCATAAATTCTGCATGATAGTTGATAGATGTAAATTATTTATTTAACTGTCTACTGTTCTTCCTTCCTCACTTATCTCTAAGTGTTTTGGGTTTTTTTTCACATTGAAACACTAAAGACCATTTAAGGCAACATCATTTTTTTAAAAATCCATAAATTAATTCTCGGGCACTCTATGTTGCCTATCTTGCATCCCACTCCTGCCATTTATTATGCTTGATTATATAGCACTAACATATTCTGCAGCGCTTTACAGACATGATCATCACCATCCTAATTGGGGCTCCAAATTCACTATCAGTACGTCTTTGAAGTGTGGAAGGAAACCCAAGTACCCAGAGGAAACCCACTCAAACACAGGGAGAACACAAACTTGTTTCAAATGTTGTCCTTGGAGGAATTTGTGATATTTGAATCCATGAGCCAATATACTGCCCATTTAAGTTTAAGGGGACAACTGTTATAAGACGACGCTATAGGGCACATCATTGAACTGCTTGGTCATTTTGCCTTGAAAATTTCATAGAGACTGCCACAGTCCCCACTCACTGGAAAACACTACATGCAGTATGTTTATACAACTTTCTTCGTTCAATGCCAGCTGCATGAATCCATATAGCGTTGAATTGTTTTTCAGCTTTCTGAAAACCCCTGTCCCCAGATGCACTTTGTTTTTTTAAAAAAACCTCCTTGGTTCCAATGCTGAGTCTCCGCTGCTGCTGCCTGTGTCTGTTATTGTCTGCAGTGCTGGCGTTTCGTCAATAGAGCTGCAGACAATTAGTTACCTCTCAGTAGAAGGCCGCTGGGCTCACTGACCGCAGCACTGTCGACATGACATCAGCACTGCAGACTATAAAAGACACTAGGAGCAGCGGCGGAGACCCAGTGTTAGGTAAAGCTCACAGCAATTCTATGTAATAGAGCTTCAACCTGTTTCTCCTGTCTCCTGCTTATGATGGGTCTGTCCCTGTCAGCTATTACAAGCAAAATACAGGGAGAATCAGTGTGATGACACAACCCAAAGCAGGGGTGTCAAACTCAAGGCCAACGGGCCGAATCCTGCCCGTCACTTCACTTTATGTGGCCCGTGAGGTCGAGTCTCAGAATAACCAGCTCTCTACTTTCTCCATATGGAGAGCTGGTCCTTCTGCATCCACTGCCTGTGAGTTTCTTTTAAAGAGCCATGTGGAGGTGTGCGTCGGAGCTCAAATTCCAACATAACACCCAGTCCCTGCCTCTACTAAGTACTGGCTTCGTTCTACGTCAACACAGCTAGCATGTAGCAGAGGGATTGGAGCCAGTACAGGGAGCTAGTTTTATCTTAGAAATTGAACACACACAGTGAGCACTTAGTACAGGGGGTGGTGCCAGCACAAGGAGCAGGTGCCATCTTTGAAACCGAGTGGACACATCCACCAAGGAAGCAGGTTCCATCTTTGAATCTTAAATCAGAATGGAGGTAGCCAGTACAAGGCAAAGGGATTGGCAAAGGTATCAGGTTCCATCTTTGAATCAGAGCATTCGTAGCCAGTACTTAGCATAGGGAGCAGTCCATCTTGGACTCTAAGATCCGGCACAGCTCTCTTAGCCCTGCTACCAGGGCCGGACTGGCCATCTGGCAATTCTGGCAAATGCCAGAAGGGCCTGTCCATCGTGGGCCGCCTTGTCTGCTACGCTGTTAAAAGTATCAGCATCCTCAAGATGGGGACCATCATACTATACAGGGTACAGTGGGTTGGACCATCATCGTATATAAGGGGCTATTGGGTGGACCATCTTGATTTCCTCCAGGCAGGGTAATATTAGTAATATATTTCCCACTGATGCTTGGGGACGGAGACTGCATGGGCATGTGTGCTTGCAATTTCCAGGGCTAAATTTCAGTCCCAGTCCATTCCTGCCTGCTACCCAGGGATTGCTCTATTAGCCCTACAAACCAAGGACAGCATTCTTAGCCCTACTATCCAGTGACAGTTCTCTTAGCTCTACTACCAAGGGACAGCTCTCTTAGCCCTACAAACCAAGGACAGCGTTCTTAGCCCTACTACCCAGTGACAGCTTTCTTAGCCCTACTACCCAGGGACAGCTCTCTTAGCCCTATAAACCAAGGATAACATTCTTAGCCCTACTACCCACTGACAGCTCTCTTAGTCCTACTACCCAGGGACAGCTCTCTTAGCCCTACAAACCAAGGACAGCGTTCTTAGCCCTACTACCCAGGGGCAGCTCTGTTAGCCCTACAAACCAAGGACAGCTCTCTTAGCCATACTACCCAGTGACAGTTCTCTTAGTCTCACTACCCAAGGACAGTTGTTTTATAGCCACTGACCTGTCCATGCATTGCAGTCCGTGATCGTACCATGTTACAAGAATAATATATATAATCCCAGATACAGCATTATACATGTGAATATTCGGGAGCAAGGCCGATTAGTATCAACTATGCAACCCAATCAGACTCCATAAATAGCATTCATTGAATTTAGGAGAAAACATACAGAGTTTGGTTGACTAAAATTCAAATTTTATTCGAATCTATTAAAAGGTGTACAAAAATGTAAGACGTAGACAGAACAAACATTGATACATAAAAATGTGTGTGCAGTGCTGCACAAAGCCATACACTTGGACCAATACATCAATCAGACCTAATGTCTGTATATGAAATACATAGATGTTCACAGACAGTCATCAGTGAAACAGAGGGCAATGCTGATGCATGCTAAGTCACTATATCAGTGTGTATTTGAGTGCAAAAAGGTGCAACCATAAGGGAGCACATTCATTGAACACACATATCATTGAGACAAAAATGCATACAAAAGTCCTAGCTTACCCAATCAGATCAGTGATGGAGAGTGCAGGAGACTGCCACACATAAAGACCCCCAACCAAGACCCCTACGGGCGTTTCGCTATTTGTTAGTGTTGCTTCATCATGGGGGATAGTCTTGGTTGGGGGTCTTTATGTGTGGCAGTCTCCTGCACTCTCCATTCTTTCATAATGTTCATTTTCCTTTTATGTATCTTGTATTATGATGTACACTGCTCAAAAAAATAAAGTGAACACTTATACAACAGAATATAACTCCAAGTAAATCAAATTTCTGTGAAATCAAACTGTCCACTTAGGAAGCAACTGTTAGAAACCTCCTATTTGTTTTTGTTTCTATCTTGTGTTTTGCGGTCACGTGACCATCTTCTTTTATATTCCAGCTCTGCCCTTCTGGCCTTGCTGGACTTCAGTGTTGTTTAGACTGTCTTTCTAGCCAGGTGCTTTTGTGCCTATCTATCTCTAGTTTGCTTGGTCCTTTGGACCTCTAGTACTTTTGTCAGTTTATCTTTTGCTCTGCAAGAACTTCTGTTAGGAGGTGTCCCATTTTTTGTCCCAGTCCTTAGTTCTTTGAGGGACCCCTCCCTTTCTCTATAGGTCTCCGTTCAGACTAGCCGAGGACGAAGGCGGGTCTGTTCACAAGGAACAGGTCGCCCGCTACAACGTAGGGACTCAGCTTAGTCTTACTGTAGGGACAGCTCTCCCCTTCTTTCCCTAGTTTATGTTGCAGATCATAACAGTAAGTCCAGCCAAAAAAAAAACAAAAAAACTTTAAGGAAAGAAATCCGGGGATCAGTATGGTTTCTGTTCAAGATCTGGCTCAACGCCTGCAGGGATTGTCTCTGGAGGTGTCCGAGCTCCGGCAACACGTGAGTAGCTGTCCTGGTGTGCATTTTGTGGAACCGAAGGTAGGACTCCCTGATATTTTTGATGGTAAACAACAAGATTTTTTTTCCTTTAAAAATGCTTGTTTATTATATTTTCGTTTGAGACCAAAGTCCTCTGGGAATGAATCACAGCGCATTGGGTTTATCATGTCACTTTTGCGCAAGGAACCACAGGGGTGGGCCTTTTCCCTCCAACCTAATGATCCGTGTTTTAGGTCAGTGGAGGATTTTTTTTCTGCTATGGGGCTATTGTATGACGATCCTGATTGAGTTTCATCTGCTGAGACAGAACTGAGACATTTGAATCAGGGGTCAGGTGATGTTGAAAATTATTGTACACACTTCAGAAGGTGGTCCTCAGAAGTGAAATGGAATGATTCGGCGTTAAAATGTTTTTTTCTTGCTGGTCTAAGTGAAAGGGTTAAGGATCTGCTGATTGCATTTCCTGCACCTGAAACCTTGCAAGAAGCCATGCAATTAGCTATACGTGTGGACAGGAGACTGCGTGCCAGGGTTTATGATGAAAAGATTCCTGCAATGGCAGCTCCTAGTTTCCAGAGGGTCTGTTCGGACGGCGGAGAACCGATGGAGGTTGGGGCGATGTCACTCCGCTCTCAGGAAAGAGACTGCAGGTTTTCCAAGGGATTGTGATTTTATTGTGGTAAATCTGACCATTTGATTAAGAACTGTGAGCTTCGTTTAAGTAAAGAAAGGCCTTGGAGGAATACATACAGACGAGCTTGGCTGCTGGTCACATTAGACCTTCTAAGTCGCCTGTGGCCGTTGGATTTTTCTTTGTTACGAAAAAAGACAGTGGTTTACGTCCATGTCTGGACTTTCGTGAAATTAATAAGATTACCGTACGCAATTCCTACCCATTGCCGTTAATTCCGGACTTGTTTAACCAGTTAGTAGGGGCCAAGTGGTTCTCTAAAATTGATCTCCGGGGGGCATACAATTTTTTTACGAATGAAGGAGGGTGATGAATGGAAAACTGCTTTTAACACTCCGGTAGGTCATTTTGAGAATCTGGTGATGCCCTTCGGTCTTACCAATGCTCCCGCATTTTTTCAGAACCTTATTAATGACATCCTGAGACCTTTGATTGGCAGGAGTGTGGTTGTGTATTTGGATGACATTCTGATTTATTCACCAGATCTGGAGTCCCATTGGCAGAGCGTACATGAGGTGTTGCAGTTATTGAGTGATAATTCACTTTTTGCTAAGCTGGAGAAATGTGAGTTCGCAGTGCAGAGAATTAGTTTTTTGGGCTACATTATCTCCAGCGAGGGCTTTGAGATGGAGCCAGTGAAAGTTCAGGCTGTGCAGGAATGGCCTAGGCCTATTGGTTTGAAATCAATACAGAGATTTTTGGGTTTCGCCAATTATTACAGGAAATTCATTAAGAATTTTTCTATAATTGTTAAGCCGCTGACAGATCTCACCAGGAAAGGTGCGAATACGGTCCAGTGGACTACTGAGGCCATTGAAGCTTTTGTGTATCTCAAGGAGAGGTTCAGTTCTGCCCCTATCCTTATGCAGCCGGATGAGACTAAGCCTTTTTTGGTCGAGGTTGATGCTTCTTCGGTGGGGGTCGGTGCAGTTTTGTCTCAGGAGAACAAGGATGGAGTACATCCCTGTGCTTTTTTTTTCGAAAAAATTTTCAGAAACCCAACTTAATTACGATGTTGGTAATCGGGAATTGCTGGCTATTAAACTTGCGTTTGAACATTGGCGTCATTTCTTGCAAGGTGCTAAATTTCCTGTTCAGGTTTTCACAGATCATAAGAATTTGATCTATCTGGATGCTGCCAAACGCTTGAATGCCCGTCAAGCTAGGTGGGCATTGTTTTTTCTCGGTTTAATTTTTCTGTTACCTATATCCCTGGTACTAAGAATGTTAAAGCCGATGCTTTATCTCGCAGCTTTTCTCCCATGGTTGGTACCGAGGAGGAGGAGAGCATTTTACAGGAAGGAGTTGTGGTAGC
This sequence comes from Phyllobates terribilis, assembly GCF_046119375.1. Classification (NCBI taxonomy): domain Eukaryota; kingdom Metazoa; phylum Chordata; class Amphibia; order Anura; family Dendrobatidae; genus Phyllobates; species Phyllobates terribilis. The sequence continues at coordinate 250,613,362 of NW_027362761.1, forward strand.
AGTATTGGACTCCGTTTTGGAAGATGGGATTCTGAAAGCCCAAGAGGATGCCCCATCTAACACTCCTCATGGGAGGTTGTTTGTGCCTAGAACCTCTAGGAGAGATTTGTTTGTGGAGTATCATGAGTCTCGGTTGGCAGGTCATCCAGGAATTTCTGAGACTAAGAGACTTATCAGTCGCAGTTTTTGGTGGCCTGGGTGGCAGAAGGAAGTCATCAAGTGGGTGCATCAATGTACGGTGTGTGCTAGGTCAAAGGCTTCCCATACCCCTGCTGAGGAGTTGCTTTGCCCTCTGGAGGTTCCTAGTGCGCCTTGGACGCATCTGGCAGTGGATTTTATTACTGACCTTCCTGTGTCCGAGGGTTTCACTGTCATCTGGGTGGTCGTGGACCATTTTAGCAAGATGTGTCATTTGGTTCCATTCATTAAGCTACCCTACGCTAAGACACTCTCTAAGGCGTTTGTTAAGGAAATTGTCAGGCTCCATGGAGTTCCCACCGACATTGTTTCTGATAGGGGACCTCAGTTTGTGGCTCGCTTTTGGCGTGCTTTTTGTGACAGGTTGGGAGTCCATTTGTCATTTTCGTCTGGTTATCATCCTAAGTCTAATGGACAGACTGAAAGAAAGAACCAGGATGTTGAACAGTTTTTGCGTTGTTTTGTGGCAGACAATCAAGAGGGGTGGTCTGAGTTTCTGCCACTCGCAGAATTTGCTCTTAACAACCATACATCCTCCTTTGCTTGGTGTTCTCCTTTTTTTTGTTGTACTGGGAGACATCCGTCTTTTGGTTCGTTCTCCAAATTGGGGTCGGCGGTGCCGGAGGAGGAGAATTTTTCCGGTGATTTGGAGAGAGTTTGGACTAATGTACGTTGTAACCTTCAAGAGGCTAAGAAAAAGTCCAAGAAGTATTTTAACAGGAAACATAAAGAGGTTTTGTTTACTGTGGGTGACATGGTTTGGTTGTCCTCAAAGAATCTGCGGTTGAGGATTCCCTCTAAAAAATTGGGTCCGAAGTTTGTGGGGCCATTTAAGGTGCTTCAGGTGGTTAACCAGTCTGCTGTTAGGTTGGAGGTTCCCTCCTCCTGGAAGATTAATCCTGTGTTTCATGTTTCCTTGTTAAAAAAGGCTGATGTATCGGATAGGGAGGCCACTGTCACAGTTCCTCCGGTGGTGGAAGACGGCGAATATGAAATTTCTCGTATCCTGAATTCCAGAGAGCATAGAGGGCGATTGCAGTATCTCGTCGCTTGGAAAGGTTTCGGTCCCGAGGATAACTCCTGGGTTAAGGCGGATGATGTCTCTGCCCCTAGACTTGTCAGAGCTTTCCACAGGAGATTTCCGGATAGGCCTGGGCCTGGAGGATCCAGAGGATCCTCATAAAAGAGGGGGTACTGTTAGAACCCTCCTGTTTGTTTTTGTTTCTATCTTGTGTTTTGCAGTCACGTGACCATCTTCCTTTATATTCCAGCTCCGCCCTTCTGGCCTTGCTGGACTTCAGTGTTGTTTAGACTGTCTTTCTAGCCAGGTGCTTTTGTGCCTATTTATCTCTAGTTTGCTTGGTCCTTTGGACCTCTAGTACTTTTGTCAGTTTATCTTTTGCTCTGCAACAATTTCTGTTAGGAGGTGTCCCATTTTTTGTCCCAGTCCTTAGTTCTTTTAGGGACCCCTCCCTTTCTCTATAGGTCTCCGTTCAGACTAGCCGAGGACGAAGGCGGGTCTGTTCACGAGGAACAGGTTGCCCGCTACAACGTAGGGACTCAGCTTAGTCTTACCGTAGGGACAGCTCTCCCCTTCTTTCCCTAGTTTATGTTGCAGATCATAACAGCAACACTGATTGACAATCAATTTCACATGCTGTTGTGCGAATGGAATAGACAATAGATGAAATTATTGGCAATTATCAAGACACACTCAATAAAGTAGTGGTTCTGCAGGTGGGGACCACAGACCACATCTCAGTACCAATGCTTTCTGGCTGATGTTTTGGTCACTTTTGAATGTTGGTTGTGCTTTCACACTTGTGGTAGCATGAGACGGACTCTACAACCCACAGAAGTTTCTCAGGTAGTGCAGCTCATCCATGATGGCACATCAATGCGAGCTGTGGCAAGAAGGTTTGCTGTGTCTGTCAGCATAGTGTCCAGAGGCTGGAGGCGCTACTAGGAGACAGGCCAGTACACCAGGAGACGTGGAGGGGGCCGTAGGAGGGCAACAACCCAGCAGCAGGACTGCTACCTCCTCCTTTGTGCAAGGAGGAACAGGAGGATCACTGCCAGAGTCCTGCAAAATGACCTCCAGCAGGCCACAAATGTGCATGTGCCTGCGCAAACGGTTAGAAACCAACTCCATGAGGGTGGTATGAGGGCCCGACATCCACAGATGGGGGTTGTGCTCACAGCCCAACACCGTGCAGGACACTTGGCATTTGCCACTGAACACCAAGATTGGCAAAGTCGCCACTGGCGCCCTGTGCTCTTCACAGATGAAAGCAGGTTCACACTGAGCACATGTGACAGACATGACAGAGTCTGGAGACACTATGGAGAGAGATCTGCTTCCTGCAACATCCATCAGCATGACCGGTTTGGCAGTGGGTCAGTAATGGTGTGGGGTGGCATTTCTTTGGAGGGCCGCACAGCCCTCCATGTGCTCGTCAGAGGTAGCCTGACTGCCATTAGGTACCGAGATGAGATCCTCAGACCCCTTGTGAGACCATATGCTGGTGCGGTTGGCCCTGGGTTCCTCCTCATGCAGGACAATGCCAGACCTCATGTGGCTGGAGTGTGTCAGCAGTTCCTTCAAGATGAAGGCATTGAAGCTATGGACTGGCCCACCCATTCCCCAGACCTGAATCCGATTGAGCACATCTGGGACATCATGTCTCGCTCCATCCACCAACGTCACGTTGCACCACAGACTCTCCAGGAGTTGGCGGATGCTTTAGTCCAGGTCTGGGAGGAGTTCCCACAGGAGACCATCCACAACCTCATCAGGAGCATGCCCAGGCGTTGTAGGGAGGTCATACAGGCACGTGGAGGCCACACACAATACTAAGCCTCAATTTGACTTGTTTTAAGGCCATTACATCAAAGTTGGATCAGCCTGTAGTGTGTTTTTCCACTTTAATTTTGGGGGTGACTCCAAATCCAGGCCTCCATTGGTTAATAAACTTGATTTCCATTGATGATTTTTGTGTGATTTTGTTGTCAGCACATTCAACTTTGTACAGAACAAAGTATTCAATGAGAATATTTCATTCATTCAGATCTAGGATGTGTTATTTGAGTGTTCCCTTTATTTTTTTGAGCAGTGTATTATTGGCGTTTGTGAATTGGACTATAGATCATGTTCTCAATTGAAAAACTGTTTTAAAAACTTTGCCGAAAACTACATGTGTAATTCATTCCCAATGTTGTATACAAAAAAAACAAACATTGTGCAGTGTGAACTTGTCTGTGTGTGTTCATAATATCTAGCATTTCTGGTGCATTTTGGCAGATGATAGACTGTAGAATTCAATGGAATTAATTATATTCATAGTTCACATAATAGAACTGAAAATTGCATTTTTTATGCCACGTTCTGCCTGACAGTAAAGAAAAGCGCTGTACTGTATTCTAAACCGTGTAAAACATTTTTGAAGTTTTCTATAGAAACAATTCTTTGCAAATTCCTCAATTGGCTACTTTAAAGAAAAAGTCATATGCTTTCATATATAGTTTTGATGTGGTTTTAAAAAGGAATAGAGATGTAGTTTCCTGTTATAATAGCAACATGTGAGAAGAGTGGATTTACAGCATTAGGCCACGGCCCCACTATCAGTATTTGGTCAGTATTTGGTCAGTATTTTTTCTCAGGAGTGGGAGCCAAAACCAGGTGAGGAACAATCAGAGGAAAGGTATAATAGAAACAAGTCACCAATTCTGCATTTATCACCCACTCCTGGTTTTGGCTCCCACTCCTGAGAAAAAATACTGACCGAATACTGATAGTGGGGCCGTGGCCTGAGTGAGGTTTCCTGCAATTTCCCTTTCCTCTCTTTATTATTAGGTAGCCCCGTGGCATAGGTAACACCATGCGAGGTGACATGTATTGTTAGCATGTCTATTATATGATAGCGCACAGTGCAGATTGATAGGATAGCAATAATGTCAGATTCTTAGTGCCTTTCCTGCATAATAATCGGAGCCTGGAAGCACAGTCTATCAGCTTGTATATCTAGGAGGCGGGGGCTAGCACTGTGCGTAATAGACAGACTCTAGCATTGTAAAGCTCATTGGGTGACAGGATGATTCCCAGCTGTTCCCGTCTCTTCTCATCTTTCCCACGCTTGCATTCTTCCATATGGTGGAGCTTCTAGAAGAACACTAAAGCTTGCATGTGCCGCCCCTAATATGTAGTCCACAATCAAGATCTTCCTCTTGTTATCTTTACTATATCACTAATCCCCAAAAAATAATGCAAAAAAAGAATAGTGAAAAATGGAAAGACAACAAATAAACGGGAAAAATAATTCATATTCCAATCATGGAATACACTAACAGTTTTTCCTGCTGCTCTTGTGTGAGCTATAAACACTTTTATGCCTGTGCAAAACGAATAATGCAACTGGATGCTGAATTTCCACATTGAGCTTTATATCATTTTACAATATGTGGAAGATCTCTATTAGGGCTCGCTCACACCAGCGTATATATCGGATGAGTGCTATCCAATGTTATACTATGGGGCAGGGTACATCAGCGTTTTTTTTCTCATACTGATTCGGCATGAGAGAACAATCATAGCATGCTATGATTTGCAGCACAAATCGGATGTCGCTCACCCATAAAGTGTATCGGTACATGGAAATTGCATGTACATAAGTAAAAAAAACAACTTTTAAAGGGGTTGTTCCATCTGTGACATTTCTGGCATATCAATTGGGAGTGCCCCATTCTTGTGATCTATTGGACATTTAGGGCATTTGTTATCACTGTGCCATGAATGTCCCTGATGGAAATACCCCTACAAATTGAAGAGTAAAGGCTATGTGCCCACGTTGCAGAAATGAAGCAGAAAATTTCTGCTTCATTTCTGCATGTCCTCTCCCGGAAAAACGCATGCGGAATTCCGCACGCGTTTATCGTGCGTTTATCGCGCGTTTTCCACATGCGGAATTGCCTTGCGTTTTTTATTGCATTGCAAAGGCAATTCCGCTTGCGGAAACGCAAAATTAATGGACATGCTGCAGATTTTTCCCCTCATCAAAAATGGTGCGGAAGAATCCCCTTGGGGACCATGGGGTGCGGATTACCTAGCGTTTCACAAGCGTTTACGCTGCGGAAATTCCGCAACATATACGCTTGAAAAACGCTACGTGGGCACTCAGCCTCACAGTCTTTTTAATTTTCATTTCATTAATCAATAGTGCTCTTGAAAATAAGAAACTCTGCAATAAATCTTATCAGAGAAATCTGCTTCTTTCTCTGCCAGAACTAATCTGTCATATTCAAAATTCTCAACTCACAGATAATATCTGTATTCAGTGAAGACAGACTTTCCCTTTACTGAGATAGATGACAGCTGCTAATGATAAGATACTGTGTAGAGGTTAGGTGGTGAGAGCTCTCCCCCCCCCCCCTATACATAAAACTATCAGCACCAACTGAAATCTCCTATCTCATTAATCTGTCTTCACTGAATACACATTTTACCTGTGAATTGAGAATTTTGATAATGAACGATCAGTCCAGGAGGAGAAAGGAGCAGATTTTTTTTATAAAGTATATTACAAAGTTTATTTCCATGTGCACTATTGATTTTTTTAAATAAAAATTAAAACGATGGTTACACTTTAATGAAGAGATACATTTTGCCATACAGTGGACTTGGAAACCTGACCATCACAATTATAAGAGCTTGTTGGACATCTCATTTCAAAACCTGGGGCGTTAACATAGATCTTGACCACCGTTTTCCTGTGTGTCTGTAGGAATTTGTGTCTATTCAGTCAAGAGTACTTATGAGGTCAGGCACTGAGGTTGTCAAGAAGTTCTAGCTTGCAATTGGAGTTCCAATTCATCTCAATAGAGTTTGATTTGGCCAGAGGCCTCAATACCATCAAAGCCCTCAGTCCTGCATTTATATACCTTGCTTTGTGCACAGGGACAGTGTGGAACAGAAAGCGACCTTACACAAAATATTGTTGAAGAATATAATTTTCTAAAATGTAGCCTCGCACTATTAGCCCACTAAAGTTGAGAGTAAGCACTCAACATACTAGTAGATAAAGTTATTGAGTGCAATGGATGTATGCTTTACATGACTCGGATGATATGCATGTGTTCCTTATATACCCAGGTTCATGTATACTTCTGTTCCTTTTGTTCTCAGGCTCTTCTGCAGCAGTTCAATGACCGATAGCTCCTTGTGCTGAGCTGTGCTGCTCCTTAGCTGCCCTGGATGAGCTAATCAGGGTTGCTGCAAGCAGGAGAGTCCAGTATAGTGGTAACCACACAGCCTTGCAGTTGTGCAAAAATCGGTTGGCTACTACCAATAAGCAATCAATTTGCACTTTTTTCGTTTTAATGAAAAGGTTGGCACACGGTAACCACTAGATGTGACCCCAGTCTAAATAATTGGTCATTTTTTTTAATTCACTGTATGGTGAACAAAGTGCACAACCTTTCCTGGCTGCACAATGCCTGCCACAGTGCCCCACCATATTTCCGAACAAAGAGCCCTCACATGGTACAGATACCTACAGCATCACCAGTCAGTACCCCACCACAATGAGAGATGGCACCCCACTACAATACCAGTCACAATGCCCTATCATATTGCCACATACAGAGCCCTCACCCTCCCGAGAGCTCTCCAAACAGCAGAGTTGTGGAAGGAATGCAGAACTTTATAGACGTGTTTCTGGTCTGTTCATAAGAGGGATAATGGCTAGAAGGGCCTTGCAGCTCCCTATCGGCACAGATTACTCCCTATACATCTCATATTTACATGTTGGCAATATTCTATGCGGACTTTTCATGTGCGCATATATGACACTGCAGATTTTTCTGTGATCAATTTTCATGTATGATTTTTGCTTTGAGTGTTTTTTTATAGAACAAATATTTCATAGTCGCCTTTCAAATGGTTATCTATATATACTGCTCAACATTGAAATTGCAATGGTGAGAAAGAAAAGTCATGGAATTATGGAAATCAAAGGATCAAGTGACATGTTAATGATAGGCAAATGGTGAAAAAATGGAAACAAAAATGTCTAAACATATCAATTTATTCAGTATCTAGTATGAACACTACATTCAGAAATTCACTGGCGGCTCTCTTTGCAGTTGCCAACCAATGACATCCAAGATGTGTTTGATGTACGATAAGTCTGAAGATGCTACAGGCCATGGTAGCACGTTTAGGCCACGCAGGCTGCTCACAGTAGCACAAGAACCACGTGGCCTGGATTGTCTTCTTGAAAACGGCTCCAGGAACTCTTTCAAATTCCCTCATGAAGGTCTCTTTACTGAGATGTCCACGTGGTTTCCAAGCTAATCACTGGCTATCAGTGCATCCAAGACCAAAGCAGGACTTATCAATGAAGAGGGCAGTCCTCCATTGCAACCTGCATTGTTGTCTTCCTCTGCACCATGATAACCTTTAAGAGTTGTGGAGTGAGATCGATGGAAAATCTGTAGCTGGATGTCTGCCTCGTATCCCTATGTCATGCAAATGCCTTCTGATGGTTTGTGTAGATATTGTTTGATGCCTTAGGCATTGTATTTGACATCTAATTCACTTGTAGTACAGAATGGATCACAATGCGCCATTCTTCAAATCTGACAAGACGACGTGGGCAATGCCATGTATAGGCCTTCACGAAGGAACGTCACACTTGTCCTACTCCCAGGATCATGGTGTGGAGTGGTACAAAGTACAGTTGCCTGACTCCTCAATCCAGGTACACTAACAGCCTGACGTTGCATTAATTTTTGGGGTAGAACCAGTAGTATGGCCACTTCTGTCTCCAAATAGCCATTTTGCAACAACAACATCTTTCCGCATGTTGCACATGCTACTGTGAGAAGTCAGCATTGCCTAAACATGCTACTGTTATGATCTGCAACATGTACTAAGGAAAGATAGGGGAAAGCTGTCCCTACAGTAAGACTAAGCTGAATCCCTACGATGTAGCGGGCTGCCTGTTCCTAGCGAACAGACCCGCCTTAGTCCTCGGCTAGTCTGAACGAAGACCTATAGCATAAGGGGAGGGATCCCTAAAAGAACTAAGGACTGGGACAAAAATGGGACACCTCCTAAACAGAGAAGTAGTAGCAGAACTCAAAAAGACAAACTGACAAAAAGGTACTAGAGGTCCCAAAAGGACCAGGCGAACTGACAGACAAAGGCACCGAAGCACCTGGCTAGAGAAACAGTCAAACACTGAAGTCCAGCACAGCCAAAAGGACGGAGCTGGAATATAAAGGCAGATGGTCACGTGACCGCAAAACACAAGATGGGAAAAAACAAACAGGAGGGTTCTAACAGCTACCATGGCCTGAAGAGTCTCCAGACTCGCCTCCCATTGAGCACATCAGGGACGTCATTGGTCGGCGAATGCAAAGGGAGCTTCCAGCATTGAATCTTGATGATTTGCCTCCCCAGGTGTATTCAGTGTGTCAGAACATTCCTCAGACAACCATTAATAACGTCATTGATAACATGCCAAAGCGTTTAAGTGCATGTTGGGCTCATAATTGATAATGAATAAATTGAGATGTTTTTAAAATTGTTTCCATTTTTTCTTCATTTGCATATCATTAACATGTCTATTGATATTGTGATTTCCATAATTCCATGACTTTGCATTCTTTATGTTACAATTTCAATGATGAGGAGCGTGTGTAAGATAAGGATGGCTAGAGATGGCTATAACCAAAGCCTTTCTGGCTTAGAGTAGGGAGTCCTAAGCAGGGAATCATCCACTATGATGTTCATATGACCTAAAAGGACATTTAGAGAGGGGTTGTTTTTATGAGTTAACCCCTTCAAGGTTGTTCTATGTGTAAACATTAATGAAGACTGACACAGATCCTGTCAGAAATCAGAAGGTATACTTCTTACTGTAAGAACTTCTCATTAAAAATTAGATTGTATAAAAGATTAGTCCTGACACAGAAAGCTGAATCTAATGCTATCCTCTGCAGCTTTTAGGATATAATGAAAAGCCACTTACCCTTCAAATGTTCATCGGCACTGCAGATGAGCGCAACCTGAGACCTCATGCCTTCTACCAAGTTCATCGTATCACAGGAAAAATGGTAGCTACACCTAGTTACGAAGCCCTGGTGGGAAGCACGAAAGTTCTGGAGATGTCTCTACTGCCTGAGAACAACATGTGCGCCAAGTAAGTTGCATGCCACAAAAAAAGAGTTAGCTAAACTTCTACTGTGATAAGAAAAGACGACTTGTCACTAGCTCAAAAGTGGCAAGGCTTAGCTCTTATTTTATTTCCACTGCTCCTGAATATTCCATTTTTTTATTTTGGTTCAAGACATATGGGCTTTTATATTTAGTGCTAATTTCTATGGTTCTTACAAGTGGGTATGGCTGACCGGACTCTCTGGGAGTGTGTCCTTTGGCTGCTCTGTATTATTGCCCTGTGAGCAATGCTCTCTTGGTGAAGACTATAAAATTAGAGCTCAATAAAAAGGGACAACTCTCTGGAACCATATGGCAATTAATAAAAATAAACAGCACTCAGAGGAGCAGCGGGAATAAAATTCAAGCAAAAACTGGCCACTTTTGAACTGGTGACAGGTCCTCTCTAAGATTATACCTTATAACTATAGAAGGAATGTGTTTAACCCCTTCCCGACTTCTACTGTACATGTACATTGCAACGAAGCAAATATATGGAGAAGGATTCGAGCTGAGCTTGCTCCATTCCCAGCAGATGACGGTTATGTTATTCAGTCATCATCTGCCTATAACGCCTTAAATGCCCCTGTGAATCTCAGATAGCAGCATTTAAAGAGTGTGAACTGTGAGTGCGACCATCACCTCCCGTTCCTCATCCTCCATGATGTGATCACAGGGTGCTGATGGTTTGCCATGGCTGCCGGGGATCTGCTGATGACCCCCGTGACTGCTGTGATGGCGTTCCGTTGAAACCCAGCCTGTGATTTTTACTATATACTTCAATACTGTGGTATTGCTGTATATAGTGTAAGTGATCAGGCTATTGCAGCTTCAAGTTTCCTAAAAAAAACTAAAATGTAAAAAAAGTCTTTACAAATTGTTAAAAAACATAAAAATTTGAATCACCTCTCCATTTCCTCCAGTGAAAATCAAAATATCTGGTATTGCCATATCCATAAAAATCTGATAAAAATATAAAATTAATTAACCTGATCAACACTGTAAAGAGAAAAAAAAATCTAAACCCTAGAATTGCGTTTCTTGGTCACTGCAACTTGGCAAAAAAATATAATAAGAAGCGATGAACTATGTTGAATCTACCCCAAAATAGTATCAGTACAAACATTACACGTTTTCACAGGGCTCAAAAATAAAAAAAAGTTATGGGCCTTGGAAATGGTGACACAAAGAAAAAAAACATTTTTTTCAAAAAAATGTCACCACTAAAATAATAAAATCATAAATCAGAAAAGGGGGTCCAGATTATAAACATCAAAAGATCAAAGAGGTCACTCAACAATTAAGCATATATCAATATATACCTCAGTTCCAGTCTTAACTGGCTAGATATATAAAGTTACCAACATAGTATTTTATTAAATAAATCATTGAAAACAATTAATAAAAAATGGATACCTCTAAAAGAAGTGACACAGGACAAAATTCTCATAAAACCCATGAAAACTATACTCATGGTAAAATAGTAGACATAGATTAATACCTCCTGATTACTTTATAGCTGTCATTAAAATGCATATAAATAGTGGAATATTATACAAATTTCTGAATGCAATTACCTGAAAACATATAGTATATAGGTAGCAGGAATGTGTGCTGTAGATAGGTCCTGCGTCCCTATACCCCGACGCGCGTTTCATGCCTCTTCTTCATAAAGCGAAAACTGGAAAAGTTGGGTATTGCTGTAATCATACTGATGTGGTGAAACATGTTACCAGGTCAGTTTTACCACACAATAAATGCTGTAACAAAAAAAAAAACAATGTTGTTGCATTGTTGTTTTTCCCCCATTTTCCAGTACATTTTATGACAAAACTAAGGGTGGTGTCATTCAAAACTACAACTCGTCCCCCCCTCAAGCCCTCATCCGGCTTTGGCAGCGTAAAAATATGAGTTACGGTTCTTTGAAGAGAGGAAGGAAAAAAATTCAAAAATGCAAATTAACTGTTTTGTTACATAAATGTTTTAAATTCTTATTCACTGCATTTTAGAATATTTTAGCATATACAGTACAGACCAAAAGTTTGGACACAGCTTCTCATTTAAAGATTTTTCTGTATTTTCATGACTATGAAAATTGTACATTCACACTGAAGGCATCAAAACTATGAATTAACACATGTGGAATTATATACTTAACAAAAAAGTGTGAAACAACTGAAAATATGTCTTATATTCTAGGTTCTTCAAAGTAGCCACCTTTTGCTTTCATGACTGCTTTGCACACTCTTGGCATTCGCTTGATGATCTTCAAGAGGTAGTCACCGGAAATGGTCTTCCAACAATCTTGAAGGAGTTCCCAGAGATGCTTAGCACTTGTTGGCCCTTTTGCCTTCACTCTGCGGTCCAGCTCACCCCAAACCATCTCGATTGGGTTCAGGTCTGGTGACTGTGGAGGCCAGGTCATCTGGCGTAGCACCCCATCACTCTCCTTCTTGGTCAAATAGCCCCTACACAGCCTGGAGGTGTGTTTGGGGTCATTGTCCTGTTGAAAAATAAATGATGGTCCAACTAAACGCAAACCGGATGGAATAGCATGCCGCTGCAAGATGCTGTGGTAGCCATGCTGGTTCAGTATGCCTTCAATTTTGATTAAATCCCCAACAGTGTCACCAGCAAAGCACCCCCACATCATCACACTTCCTCCTCCATGCTTCATGGTGGGAGCCAGGCATGTAGAGTCCATCCGTTCACCTTTTCTGCATCGCACAAAGACACGGTGGTTGGAACCAAAGATCTCAAATTTGGACTCATCAGACCAAAGCACAGATTTCCACTGGTCTAATGTCCATTCCTTGTGTTCTTTAGCCTAAACAAGTCTCTTCTGCTTGTTGCCTGTCCTTAGCAGTGGTTTCCTAGCAGCTATTTTACCATGAAGGCCTGCTGCACAAAGTCTCCTCTTAACAGTTGTTGTAGAGATGTGTCTGCTGCTAGAACTCTGTGTGGCATTGACCTGGTCTCTAATCTGAGCTGCTGTTAACCTGCGATTTCTGAGGCTGGTGACTCGGATAAACTTATCCTCAGAAGCAGAGGTGACTCTTGGTCTTCCTTTCCTGGGGCGGTCCTCATGTGAGCCAGCTTCTTTGTAGCGCTTGATGGTTTTTGCAACTGCACTTGGGGACAGTTTCAAAGTTTGCCCAATTTTTCGCACTGACTGACCTTCATTTCTTAAAGTGATGATGGCCACTCGTTTTTCTTTACTTAGCTGCTTTTTTCTTGCCATAATACAAATTCTAACAGTCTATTCAGTAGGACTATCAGCTGTGTATCCACCAGACTTCTGCACAACACAACTGATGGTCCCAACGCCATTTATAAGGCAAGAAATCCCACTTATTAAACCTGACAGGGCACACCTGTGAAGTGAAAACCATTTCCGGTGACTACATCTTGAAGATCATCAAGAGAATGCCAAGAGTGTGCAAAGCAGTCATCAAAGCAAAAGGTGGCTACTTTGAAGAACCTAGAATATAAGACATATTTTCAGTTGTTTCACACTTTTTTGTTAAGTATATAATTCCACATGTGTTAATTCATAGTTTTGATGCCTTCAGTGTGAATGTACAATTTTCATAGTCATGAAAATACAGAAAAATCTTTAAATGAGAAGGTGTGTCCAAACTTTTGGTCTGTACTGTACATATTTTGGTATGTAGAAATAAAATTAATATATGGAATACCATTATTTTCCCTCTATTGGAACACAATTACTCTCCTTTCTCTGGACACCCAGAAAAAAAAAATCTGATTTCTTGTTTTTGAAAATTAAGTTTTTCTAATGTAACCCTTTGTTGAGGGCTTTGCTGCATGTGATACATTACTTATGGATACTATATATGTCCATGTTTCAGTATAGACTGCGCTGGAATCTTGAAACTCCGGAATTCTGACATCGAGCTCAGGAAGGGTGAGACAGATATTGGCCGAAAAAATACACGTGTACGTCTTGTGTTCCGGGTGCACGTTCCACAAGGAGGAGGAAAAGGCATCTCTCTACAAGTGGCCTCTATACCTATAGAGTGCTGTAAGTAAAGATTATAAATCATGGCACTACAAAGTCATTATTGGGGGTGTAATTTTTAAGGTGCAGAGGTTCCGGTTGCACTGGGATCCTGGTGCCTGAAGCGATCCAAATGCCTCTTTTCTAACAAAACAAATCAGTATTCTAATTGGCACATGGCAAGCAGGTAGGGGTGAGCGTATCGATCCATGGGGGATCGAGTTTGAGTCAAATTTCCTGAAATTCACAGATTCATGCAAATTCGAACATTTTGAGATTTGATTCACAGCCCACAAAAGAAAAAAAACATGCCCGACACCATTTACTACACTGCTGAAGCATCAGAGAACAAGCTAACGTCATTTTGCATTGCCGTGCGGGCCTCTACATAATGCCTTGCAGCGATGACATCTTACAAATTATCATGCCTTGTACAGTGGTGGTCAGCACCTGGGCCATCACGGTTCAGCCGTTCCCAGAAGAGCACAGTTTGTATGGCAGAGTTGTTTTCCATCTTCATAATCACTGGGTAAGTCTCTCTCTCTCCTGTATAGTGCAAGCTCTTATGGTCAGAGGGATCCTCTTTATTTCTTCTGTAGAGTGTACGCTCTAATGATTAGCAGGGTTCTCTCTCTTCTCTACCCTATGTGTATTTTCCAACAAATTGTAGTATTCAGATTCATGCAATTTTATTCTCTGCAAATCAGATGTTTTGTGAAAATTTGGCAAATTCGAATTTCAAAAGATCCACTCATCTCTACAAGTGGGGGTCCAGTAAAAAAATTTGGATTGGGCAGAGAAGTTTCAAGTTATACTCTGATCACGGTTCATTTGCTTGCTAAATCCATTATTTGCATCATGCTTTGTAGAGCTGCTGGAATACTACATGCTTATCAAAATTAAAATTTCACAAGATAAGCAACTTTGGTTGTAAAGCCATACTATATGTACAATTGTGCTCAAAATTTTTGAGACTTGCACAAATTTTGCTTTTCACAAGGTTTTATACTTCAGTGTTTTTAGACCTTTCAGCCTGAAGCACAATTATAAGCAATTCATACGTTTTTAAAATTTTATAAACAAATACATCAAGTTTCAGCAAAGACTCAATATTTACAGACCTGATCCTTATTTTTCAAGACTTTTGCAATTCACTCTGACATGCTGGATATCAGCTTCTCTGCAAAATCCTGACTGATGGCAACCCATTCTTGTCTAATTATTGTTTTTGTTTGTCTGCCCGCTTTTTGAGGATTGACTGTGTAGCAGTACCTGAACGACACCGCCGGGCAGAACTGAAATATGGTACAGTAGATGAGGAGGCAGAAACAATCCACTGGTTTTTTTGAAAGACTGAGGATTATATGCCAGAAAATAAGACCAATGGTTCTTGTAATAATAATTGCAATAATAGATACAAGGAGAGATAGCTGGAATGTGTCACACAAGCTGCGCTCCAGCTATGTCAAAGTTCAATACAAAACAGTATAAACAATTTCTACAAAGTACTCTCTTTTCAATTCCTACCTGGCTTCCTATAATTGGGTCGCGCTGCAACAGCGCCCTAACTAAAGAAACTTGCTCTATACCCTAACACAGTAGAACGCCGGTGTCACACTCACAGTTCTGTAGCAAAGTCTGCTAGCTTTTGCTTGGTCTCGATGTAGTGGAGCCGAGTTTGTTGTGCTGAGCTCTTCCTTCAGGTTCCGTCTTCTTCTGGGTACTGGCAAGACTCGTCCCCCACTTGCAATGCTGAGGGATCACTGGTACCACAGCGTTGTTTTCTCTCTCCAGGTTACAGATGCTCGGGGAAAACCACCTTGGCTGTGCAATGCGATTCTTTCCTTATGACACGGTTCTGCTGATCGATCCTGTAGTAACCAGGCGCTATCTTCTCCGTTGAAGCCAATAGTTCATTTACCAGTCTCTCAGTGTTAGGCTTAGTGCCCACGATGCAGAAATGAAGCAGAAATTTTCCTGAGCATTTCTGCATCTCCTTGGCAGAAAAACGCATGCGGTTTTTACATGGGTTTTTGACGCGTATTTGATGCGTTTTTACATGCGTATTTGCCATGCGTTTTTCCAATGCATTGTATAGGCAAATACGCATGCAGAAACGCACAAGAATTGGTCATGTCCGTATTTTTTCTGCGAGTAAAATCTGCGCATAAAAATTCCTGACCATGTGCACAGAACTTGCAGAATGTCATAGGAAGTCATGGGATAAGGTATGCAATGCATTTCTGGAGCTTTTACATGCTGCAAATACGCACCAAAAACGCATCGTGGGCACACAGCCTTAGGATACTCTTATTGTCCTGTCTCTCCATTTTGGAATGAATCTGTATACTGAGAGGACATCACAGCTTAGTAATAGAGATAGGAACAGAAGGCTACAAAACAGTGAAAATCTACTACAGAGTGTGTGTGTGTGTGTGTGTGTGTGTGTGTGTGTGTGTGTGTGTGTACAGTACAGACCAAAAGTTTGGACGCACCTTCTCATTTAAAGATTTTTCTGCATTTTCATGACTATGAAAATTGTACATTCATATTGAAGGCATCAAAACTATGAATTAACACATGTGGAATTATATACTTAACAAAAAAGTGTGAAACAACTGAAAATATGTCTTATATTCTAGGTTCTTCAAAGTAGCCACCTTTTGCTTTGATGACTGCTTTGCACACTCTTGGCATTCTCTTGATGAGCTTCAAGAGGTAGTCACCGGAAATGGTCTTCCAACAATCTTGAAGGAGTTCCCAGAGATGCTTAGCACTTGTTGGCCCTTTTGCCTTCACTCTGCAGTCCACCTCACCCCAAACCATCTCGATTGGGTTCAGGTCTGGTGACTGTGGATGCCAGGTCATCTGGCGTAGCACCCCATCACACTCCTTGGTCAAATAGCCCTTACACAGCCTGGAGGTGTGTTTGGGGTCATTGTCCTGTTGAAAAATAAATGATGGTTCAACTAAACGCAAACTGGATGGAATAGCATGCCGCTGCAAGATGCTGTGGTAGCCATGCTGGTTCAGTATGCCTTCAATTTTGAATAAATCCCCAACAGTGTCACCAGCAAAGCCCCCCCACACCATCACGTCTCCTCCTCCATGCTTCACGGTGGGAACCAGGCATGTAGAGTCCATCTGTTCACCTTTTCTGCTTCGCACAAAGACACGGTGGTTGGAACCAAAGATCTCAAATTTGGACTCATCAGACAAAAGCACAGATTTCCACTTGTCTAATGTCCATTCCTTGTGTTCTTTAGCTCAAACAAGTCTCTTCTGCTTGTTGCCTGTCCCTATCAGTGGTTTCCTAGCAGCTATTTTACCATGAAGGCCTGCTGCACAAAGTCTCTTCTTAACAGTTGTTGAAGAGATGTGTCTGCTGCTAGAACTCTGTGTGGCATTGACCTGGTCTCTAATCTGAGCTGCTGTTAACCTGTGATTTCTGAGGCTGGTGACTCGGATAAACTTATCCTCAGAAGCAGAGGTGACTCTTGGTCTTCCTTTCCTGGGGCGTTCCTCATGTGAGCCAGTTTCTTTGTAGCACTTGATGGTTTTTGCAACTGCACTTGGGGACACTTTCAAAGTTTTCCCAATTTTTCGCACTGATTGACCTTCATTTCTTAAAGTAATGATGGCCACTCATTTTTCTTTACTTAGCTGCTTTTTTCTTGCCATAATACAAATTCTAACAGTCTATTCAGTAGGACTATCAGCTGTGTATCCACCAGACTTCTGCACAACACAACTGATGGTCCCAACCCCATTTATAAAGCAAGAAATCCCACTTATTAAACCTGACAGGGCACACCTGTGAAGTGAAAACCATTTCCGGTGACTACCTCTTGAAGCTCATCAAGAGAATGCCAAGAGTGTGCAAAGCAGTCATCAAAGCAAAAGGTGGCTACTTTGAAGAACCTAGAATATAAGACATATTTTCAGTTGTTTCACACTATTTTGTTAAGTATATAATTCCACATGTGTTAATTCATAGTTTTGATGCCTTCAGTGTGAATGTACAATTTTCAATGTCATGAAAATACAGAAAAATCTTTAAATGAGGTGTGTCCAAACTTTTGGTCTGTACTGTATGTCAGCACACAACAGTTACAATCATTCTACCCATAGCCATATATAATTGTGTGAAAAAGTGTTTGCCCCCTTCCTGATTTCTTATTCTTTAACATGTTTGTCACACTTAAATGTTTCAAAATCACAAAACAAAGTTAAATATTAGACAAAGATAACACAAGTAAACACAAAATGCAGTTTTTAAATTAAGCTCTTTATTATTAAGGGAAAAAGAAATCCAAACCTACAGCGCCCCTAAACCTAATAACTGGTTGGGTTCTGCAATCAAGCGTTTGCGATAACTGGCAATGAATCTTTTACAAATGCTCTGGAAGAATTTTGGTCCACTCATCTTTGCAAAATTGTTGTAATTCAGCCTCATTGGAGGGTTTCCGAGCATGAACCGCCTTTTTAAGGTCATGCCACAGCATCTCAATCAAATTAAGGTCAGGACTTTGACTAGGCCACTCCAAAATCTTAATTTTGTTTTTCTTAAGCAATTCAGAGGTGGACTTGCTGCTGTGTTTTGGATCATTGTCCTGTTGTATAAACAAAGTGCTCTTCAGCTTGAGGTCACGAACTGATGGCCAGACATTCTCCTTCAGTATTTTTTGGTAGATAGCAGAATTCATGGTTCCATTTACCACAGCAAGTCTTCCAGGTCCTGAAGCATCAAAACAGCCCCAGACCATCACACTATCACCACCATATTTTACTGTTGGTATGATGTTCCTTTTCTGAAATTCTGTGTTACTTCTACGCCAGATGTAATTGGACATACACCTTACAAAAAGTTCAACTTTTGTTTCGACAGTCCACAGCGTATTCTTCCAAAAGTCTTGGCAATCATCAAAGATGTTTTCTGGCAAAACTGAGACGAGCCTTTATGTTCTTTTTGCTCAGCAATGGTTTTTGTCTTGGAACTCGGCCATGCATGCCATTTTTGCCAAGTCTCTTTCTTATGGTGGAGTCTTGAACACTGACCTTAACTGAGGCAAGTGAGGCCTGCAGTTCTTTGGATGTTGATGTGGGGTGTTTTTTGACCTCTTGGATGAGTCGTTGCTGCTCTCTTGGGGTAATTTTGGCCGGCCGGCCACTCCTGGGAAGGTTCACTACTGTTCCATGTTTTCGCTATTTGTGGATAATGACTCTCACTGTTGTTCACTGGAGTTCCAAAGCTTTAGAAATGGCTTTATAATGTTTTCCTGAATTTCTCTGGATTGCAGCATGATGTCTATCAGCGAGGATCTTTTGGTCTACTTCACTTTGTCAGACAGGTCCTATTTAAGTGACTTATTGATTGAGAACAGGTGTGGAAGTAATCAGGCCTGTGTGTGGCTAGGAAAATTGAACTCAGCTTCCCAAAGATGTGATAAACCACAGTTCATTTACGTTTTATGGGGGACGGGATCACTTTTTTTTAACACAGGGCCCTGTAGGTTTGTATTTCTTTTTCCCTTAATAATGCAGACCTTCATTTAAAAACTGCATTTTGTGTTTACTTGTGTTATCTTTGTCCAATATTTAAATTTGATTTGTGATCTGAAACATTTAAGTGTGACAAACATGCAAAAGAATAAGAAATCAGGAAGGGGGCAAACACTTTTTCACATCACTGTATGTTGAGGTCACTTTGATAATTATAGGGCTATCTTTAGTTAAAAAGCTTCAATGGGGTTGGATACAGTCCTAGAAGACCTCAGAAAGTCATACACTTCTTTTTTGGGTAATTGTAGTACTTGCAATTGACAGTGAATCGATGCGCCACAGATTTCCTTTTTTGGAAAATCCAGCAACATGGCTGAATTTGAAGTTTTAAATATTCGCTCATCTCTAGCTATGAATCATTACGTTAAATGCTAAGCTTCTTCCTGTGGTCACTATTGGGATCCCACTGCATATAAACTTATGATTGAGTTCCATGGGATATGCATAAAACATTCCTTAGTGGTGAAAGGAGGTCAACATTTCATTAATGTTCTCTATGGCTGTGTAAGGGAAGCAAGGGGTCTTACAGGGAATTCACTGCAGTCATGTTTGATGATAACTATGTTTTGCAATTATATTATCAAAGGAGTTGTCTATTTTTTTTAACTATACTCAGAGTGATATATAAAGAAAATATATACGTCTACTCTGTTACCAATACCCCACCACACTTCCATAGCACTGCTCAGGCCTCATTGCTTCCTTGCTTTTTTATCTTGGAAAACACATATGATTGTCTGAGATACTGAGCAATGCTACAGAGGAGGAATCATATTGCATATATATTGTTTTATTTGTTAACCATGCTGGGCCGTTTTTATTTAACTGCAATAGAGTACCATGTATTTTATTAAGAAACCCAATCCATACATCTATACACAACAGTCCTATCTAAAAATGTTTATGCCTATTAGGGTATCTCTTAGGGCATAAAAGAGAAAGTTTAGTGATCCAAAACAATCACAAAAAACACACTGATGACTATTATGTGTTATTGTGCAATATAAAAGCACAAGATAAAATTGTGATCATAAGAACAATCTGCATTCTCTATGTTGTACCCATGTAGCCTCTTAGGCTGTGTACCCACTATACGTTTTTCAAGCGTTTTGCTGCGGAATTTCCGCAGCGAAAACGCTTAAAAAGCGCTGGGTAATATGTGCCACATGGTCCCCAATGATAATCCGCATGTGCTGTGCACATGCTGAGGAGATATCCGCTGCGGATTATCATTGCGGAAAAATACGCAGCATGTCCATTAATTTTGCGGACACGCAGCGTAATCGCCGCCATTGACTTGCATTGAAACGCTTGATATCCGCATCACTACATGTGCACATGCGGATATGAAGCGATTCAATGTGCGGATGGTACCTGGGTCTAGAGAAGAGGAGACTCTCATCCAGACCTGGGTACCATAGAAACTGTAAAAAAAAGAATAAAATAAAAAATAAAGATTATACTTACCTTCCGATGGCCACCGGTCTCCTCAGCGATGCGTGCGGTGTGTTGGGCGGCTCGCGGTGGTGTGAGGACCTGACATGAAGTCATTGAGTCATGTGACAGGTCACGCGACCGCTGACGTCGGCGGTCGCGTGACCTGTCACATGACTCAGTGACGTCATCGCAGGTCCTTCACACCACCGTAAGACACCGGGGAGACCGGACGCATCGCTGAGGAGACCGGGGGCCATCGGAAGGTAAGTATAATCTTTATTTTTTATTTTTCACCATTCTTATTCTTTTTTTTTAACTATTACTTGGTCACACTATATAAATCCATGCAGGTTGCATGGATTTATATAGTGTGACCAAGTTGTCAAGCACTTTTCCAAGTGATGCTAAAATCGCTTGGAAAGAGCTTGATAACCCGCATGCAGAAATGCATGTGAAGAACGCTTGACAAACGCTTCTACCTGGCAGGAAAAACACATGTAAAATCCGCATTTGTTTTTCCTGCCAGGGAGAAGCGGAAAAAATATGCAGCATTTCTGCATCGTGGGCACTTAGCCTTAGTGCATTTTTCTCCACCTTCAGTAACAATACAAGCCACTTTGGCTAATTCTATCAAGAAGCCTTTTTGCAATGAGTGCGGCTTGTATGTTAACACAGGAGAAATGTTACATAACATAAAATGTGATGACATATTTCCTTTAAATGTCCTAATGTAAAGAAAACAGCTATGACAACTACAGGTATTTCATAACAATAACAACAGTTACAACAGAGCTGAAAAACTTTCTTCATAGCAGGTCACATAAACTACAGACATTCTGCATCGGGACACAACAAGAAAAGATACAAATTTCACAATAAAAATGGCCTCTCTCCTCTCCTGATCCCAACCAAAAGCTGTTAGCTGGCACACCACACTGCCTTTTTCTCATCCCAACTGTATATATAATCCATGTGATCCCCTTAACCCCCTCACACTCAGGTGATTTTCTGTTTTTCCGTTTTAGTTTTTTCTCCCTTTCTCCCTTTTTTTTATTTTTCTGTCCACATAGCCGTATAAGTGCTTGTTTTTTGCAGGTCGAGTTGTACTTTTGAATGACCTCATTCATTTTATGATGTTAAGCACTGGAAAGCGGGAAAAAATTGCAAGTGCTTTGAAATTGTAAAAAAAGGCAAATTCTACAATTGTTTTTTGGGTTTTTTATTTACCATGCTCAAAATAAGGTATAGGAGTCAATGCAATATGATTCTCCAGGTCAGTACAAGTACTCAGATACCAAACATGTATAGTTTATATTATAAGTGGTAAAACAAAAACGGAAATTTGTCAGAAAAAAAAATTGCTTTTGTCGCCATTTTCCAAGACCTGTAACATTTTCAATTTTCGGGAAAGGGGCTGTCTGTGGGCTTATTTTTTGTGCCCTGAACTGACGTTTATGCTTATACTATTTTGGGGTAGATACAATGTTTTGACCGCCTCTTATTGCATTTTATTGCAATGTTCTGGTGGCCAAAAAAAACTTAATCCCGTTGTTTTTATTTTCTTTGCGTTACACCGTTTACACAGATTAATTTACTTTATATTTTGATAGATCAGAATTTGTGTTTTGTTTTTTTTTAACTGTTTTATTTTTAACGGGGAAAAAGTAGGTGATTTGAACTTTTGTTTTGTTTTTTTTTCATATTTGTAAAAAAAATTTTTTTACACCTTTTACCTTCCCCTTAGAGGACTTGAAGGTTCAATTGTCTGATCGCTTGTAATATGTATAGAGAAAATCCTGGTCTCCTATCAACACCAGCCACGGGCTAATTACATCAGCCATCATGTGAGGGGAAAGATGAAGGTTCAGCATGCAATCTGCATCAAAGTCGGGGACATGACTTTTGACATACATATACATCAAAAGTCGCAAAGGGGTTAAAGAAATACCATAACAAAACTTTTTATTTATTATATCTGTATAAATGTATATGTAATGTAGTGGCTAATATACTTACCGATCGCTGTCTTCACCCGTTTCCAGCCCCGCTCCAATCCTCTTCTGGGTCACTTGATGGCTATTCTGACTTGATGGATCACTCTGGGGTCTATCTGAACCTGAATTCACATTTGTAATGTTCCATAGGCTTTCACTATGAAAGCGACTTCCAGCTCACCCATAAAGCCCTGTGTGATCCAGTAAGTCGGAATAGCCATAACATGACCTAAAAGAAGACTGGAACAGCGCTGGAAACTGGGGAACACAGCGATTGATGAGTATATTAACACACTTACATTACATTACATATACATTTACAGGTTTAGGCCATAACTTTGGTGGGAGAACTTTTTTAAATAGTAATCTTTCCAGACATTTCAACAAAACATATACTGTACAAATTGTCCTGCAGGAACAAACGGTTGTCTTCTAAGGAAGTCAATTAGAACACCGGCACCAGTGCATACCATATATATCCTCCGTTAAACAGGACTAAGCATCTATCCCCTAAGACCGGGTGCTAAACTTCTATGTAAAGATTCTATCTTTACCTGGCATAAATCAAAGCTTTCACATCCCTCAATACTTTATCATGGAAAATATCAATTACATTCCCTGGGGAAACTGGAGGCATATATGATGATTTTACACCCCCGCTAAAAGGTTCTGAGTGAGTGGATTGAGTTGGTTGATTTAAATGAGTGGTCTCACAATCAGTTAAATTTGCTAAGAGCCAAGCATCGTCCCTTACCATAGCCAAGGATGTTGATTCTAATTTCCTAGCTATAAAACATAAAAGGACCGACATTACACGGAATTTCCCCTTCTGGGAGATTTTTTGTAACCTGTGAAGATGAATAAAATGATTTAAATAAATGCATTTTTCTCACAGATTTGAACATATCAATTTCAAATTCGGTGTAATCAAAGTCCTCAGGAATACAATAATTAAGGCCCTTAGATAGTAAAGATAGAGTGTCCGCATTCAGATTTTTTTCTGTGAGATTGATAATTTTGAGATCGTCCAGGAGTTCTATCTCCATGTGACCTGTTTCCTCTTCCGATTGATTCCATGAGAAACGCTTCCTACCGCCCCTCCTAGTTCTTCTCCAGCATTTGGGCCTGCTGTATTCCGTTCCAAAGGGTCAGCAGTGTTCATATCTGTATTAAAACTATTGTCCTCATTCACACTGGAATCAGAGTCCATGTCCAATAGTCCTTAGGTGGGCGTTTCTTATACTTTCTTTTTTGTCGTGGATTTTTATTCGAATTAAATGGATATTTGTTATTTCTTTGAAACTTATTCTGCCACGTAAAAATATTTCCGGAATTGCAGCTGTATGGTGTTATGCGATTGGACGGTGATAGGTTGCACATTAGTTAAATGTAGTTACCTCCGTCACTTCCCCCCTTACTTGTCTGACCCGTCGAAGAGCACTTGCACGAAACGGCCATCGTCAATACAGGTGTAACACGTACACCTCCCAGCTTGTGTTTTTGTTTATGAAACAATAAAGAAGCAATTTTTATTCAGACCAGTGAGTGCCTTCTAACTTTTTGCATTATATGGACAGGTTGTCTTCTAAGGGCCCGGCATGAGCATTATTATACAATGAAAAGAAGCTATCACCTGCAGGATGGGTGAAAACCTGCTGTTCGGTGGGTTTCCTTCCAATGGGACCCACACTGATTATTAGATTCAGGAATGTTTATCCCCATCGGGACCTTTTATGCTCATTACAAAATGGAGCGGCAGCTTAGATGCCTGATCGTCGCTCCATTCATTCTCTATGGGGCTGCAAGAAAAAGCTGAGCGTAGTGCTGTGGATATGTAAAACTTGTTTTCAGCAGACAACCCCATTAAAAAGAACCTAATAGCTGATACATGCTTCCCAATTAACAGGCAGCATATATCAAACCGTTGGTGTATCATCTCAGCCTCCTCATAAAAATGAGGGGTCCGGCTACCGCTCATATTAACACCTCAAAACCATAATCCAAGGAGTAGGACCAGTGAGACAATCCCTCATAAACACCTCTTCATGGTGTCACCCATGTTGTCTCCAGCTATCATTGCATACATGACAAAAGCAGAAGTCATTGCTGAACAGGACAGACCTCCATTGCTGTCTTGCTCTGCACCATGAAAGTCTTTGAGAGTGGTGGCATGAGATCAGGGGTGGACATATCATTGATGTCACCTCTGCAGCCGCATAGGAGCCTAAGAGGTAAGGGGACCAATTTCCAATTCCAAATCAGGTGAAATTGTGCATTGTGATGAGCTATTGGACTGCAAAGGGCCCGTATATTGTTCTTGCACTTGTTTGTGTCCACCAGTGCATGAGGTGAATGAACACTGCAGAATGAATAAATCGAGATGTTTAGAAAATTTTGTTTCCATTTTTTCATACTATTAACATGCTTATCAATCCTGTGATTTTCATAATTCCATGACTATTATTTCTTTCAATTCAATTCACCTTTCCATTTTATTGTTGAGGTCTTTATGTGTGTATGGCAATTAACCAATATTTACAATGGATACGTCTTGAAAAGGTAAAAATGCATTTGAAGGGTTCTCTTGATGTCACTCGTAATGAGAGGGGGAGCGTGTAAGTCACAGTCAGGGCTTGTTCACACGACTGTATTTTCGATCCAAGTGCTGTAGATGAAAAACCAATGTTATTCAATGGGGCCTGGGTATTTTGGTGCCCTAGACAGATGAAGCAAATGGTGCTTGCCTCCCCCCAAGCAAAAGAATGGGTCAGAGATTAAGGTAACAGGACATCTAATGCACCCACCCCTACTATGGGTCAGGTAACAAGCTCCAATGACCACATCCACTAAAATATTTACCTTTTTCAATTTCAAAATTAGATTAACAATCATTCATTGTTTGGGGATCATTTACACAATACGAGGGACAAAGAGCGATATTCATCCCTGACATCCTATATTTTAAATGTCAGACCCAATGACAGTAATGGAAACTAATATGTTAACTATAATGGGGGCCAATTGGTTTTAATTAAAGTGCCCAGCATTTGGTGGATACCCTAATGGAAACTAAACAGACCCCATTACAGATAAAGGGATGGTTTTTACATCTGTCATGCAACAAAACTGTTGGTGGTTTCCTGTACTGAATACAATACTAGAACCATCACCATTCCATGAATACATCACAAGAAAATTGATGGATCTGGTGTTCTATTTACAGTGAAGAGCAAAAGGAATCTGCATAATTAATCATATGCTAAATAGTTGCAATTCAAATTTATGTATGAGATAGCCAAGATGATTGTCTATAAAATGATGATAGTCTCACGTTCAAAGCAGTAGTGGATGGTGAGATATGGAGCCTGAAAGTCAAAAGTTCAAAACATTGTTACCCTTTTGCTTGTCACTACTGCACAGTACTGATGATTATTTTGGTTTTATATTTATATACTGATGATGGTTCTGGAATAATGAATACATTACTATAACCATCATCACCCCATGAATACATTACAACAAATACAGCTTGTAACAAAACTGATGGTGGTTCTGGTGTCGTATTCCTGTACTGATGGTGATTCTACTGCTGTATTCATGTACTGATTGTGGCTCAGGTGATGTGAATACATCACCAGAACCATCATCAGTACAGAAATACATCACCAGAACCACCATAATTACTTCATGTACTGATGTGAATACATCAGCAGAACCATCATCAGTACAGGAATACATCACCTGAACCACCATAAGTACTTCATGTACTGATGTGAATACATCAACAGAACCATCATCAGTACAGGAATGCATCACCAGAACCATCATAAGTACGTCATGTACTTATGATAGTTCTGGTGCTATATTCATGTACTATTGTTGGCTCTGGTGTTCTATTTATTGTTACGGATCCGGGTGGTGGAACCTCTGTGCTGCGGTGCAAGGAGGGACCCAGAGGGGCGTAACTAGGTATCAACTCGGAGCGACCTAGGTCGTACGGCGGCTCAATCGACTCCGTGACCAGGGAGAGTACAAGCAGAGGGACCAGGTGCTACTCTGGGGACGACCTTGTAAGGGAGCAGGTGACTCCCACGGTACAGACGACACGGCAGGCGACAGGCGGGAGTCTCTATGTAGGCTGTCAGGTGGTCACCGTCCGGTGACAGGCAGGAGCCTCTAGGTAGGCTGTCAGGTGGTCACGGCAAGTGACGGGCAGGAGCCTCCATGTAGGCTGACAGGTGGTCACGGCAAGTGACAGGCAGGAGCCTCTAGGTAGGCACGGCAGGTAGCAAGCAGGAGCCTCCAGGTAGGCACGGCAGGTAACAAGCAGGAGCCTCCAGGTAGGCACGGCAGGTAACAAGCAGGAGCCTCCAGGTAGGCACGGTAGGTAGCGGGCAGCTGCTTCCAGGTAAGCAGGCGGGCAAAGCCCATAGACAGACTGGCGGACTAAACGAAAGACAGACTGTCGGGCTGGAGAGTAGTCAGGCTGGTGGACTGGACTGGTAGTCAGGCTGGCGGGCAGGACTAGTATTCAGGCTAGCAGCGGGACCTGAGGGCTGAAGCAGAGGTACAGTTATATGAAAAAGTTTGGGCACCCCTATTAATCTTAAGCTTAATGTTTTATAAAAATTGGTGTTTTCGCAACAGCTATTTCAGTTTGATATATGTAATAACTGTTGGACACAGTAATGTTTCTGCCTTGAAATGAGGTTTACTGTACTAACAGAAAATGTGCAATCTGCATTCAAACAAAATTTGACAGGTGCATAAGTATGGGCACCTCACCAGAAAAGTGACATTAATATTTAGTAGATCCTTCTTTTGCAAAAATAACAGCCTCTAGTCGCTTCCTGTAGCTTTTAATGATTTCCTGGATCCTGAATGAAGGTATTTTTGACCATTCCTCTTTACAAAACAATTCCAGTTCAGTTAAGTTTGATGGTCGCTGAGCATGGACAGCCCTCTTCAAATGATCCCACAGATGTTCAATGATATTCAGGTCTGGGGACTGGGATGGCCATTCCAGAACATTGTAATTGTTCCTCTGCATGAATTCCTGAGTAGATTTGGAGCGGTGTTTTGGATCATTGTCTTGCTGAAAGATCCATCCCCTGCGTAACTTCAACTTTGTCACTGATTCTTGAACATTATTGTCAAGAATCTGCTGATACTGAGTGGAATCCATGCGTCCCTCAACTTTAACAAGATTCCCGGTGCCGGCATTGGCCACACAGCCCCAAAGCATGATGGAACCTCCACCAAATTTTACTGTGGGTAGCAAGTGTTTTTCTTGGAATGCTGTGTTTTTTTGCCGCCATGTATAACGCCTTTTTGTATGACCAAACAACTCAATCTTGGTTTCGTCAGTCCACAGGACCTTCTTCCAAAAAGAAATTGGCTTCTCCAAATGTGCTTTTGCAAACCTCAGCCGACTCTGTTTGTGGCGTGCTTGCAGAAACGGCTTCTTTCGCATCACTCTCCCATACAGCTTCTCCTTGTGCAAAGTGCGTTGTATAGTTGACCGATGCACAGTGACACCATCTGCAGCAAGTTGATGCTGCAGCTCTCTGGAGGTGGTCTGAGGATTGTCCTTGACTGATCTCACCATTCTTCTTCTCTGCCTTTCTGATGTTTTTCTTGGCCTGCCACTTCTGGCCTTAACAAGAACTGTCCCTGTGTTCTTCCATTTCCTTACTATGTTCCTCAGAGTGGAAACTGACAGGTTAAATCCCTGAGACAGCTTTTTGTATCCTTCATCTGAACAACTATGTTGAATAATCTTTGTTTTCAGATCATTTGACAGTTGTTTTGAGGAGCCCATGATGCCACTCTTCAGAGGAGATTCAAACAGGAGAACAACTTGCAAGTGGCCACTTTAAGTAGCTTTTCTCATGATTGCATACACCTGGCTATGAAGTTCAAAGCACAATGAGGTTACAAAACCAAAAAAAGTGCTTTAGTAAGTCAGTAAAAAGTAGGTAGGAGTATTTAAAACAAGAAAATGATAAGGGTGCCCATACTTATGCACCTGTCAAATTTTGTTTGAATGCAGATTGCACATTTTCTGTTAGTACAATAAACCTCATTTCAAGGCAGAAAGATTACTGTGTCCAACAGTTATTACATATATCAAACTGAAATAGCTGTTGCAAAAACACAATTTTTTATAAAACATTAAGCTTAAGATTAATAGGGGTGCCCAAACTTTTTCATATAACTGTAAGTACACTGTGCAACAACTATTGCTCGGGCACATCCATTTTGGAGGAGGTGCCTTATATATGGGAGAACCTCCGGCAATTGGCCGGGGACTCCTTAGGACGGCGCGCGCGGCTCCTTTAAGAGGGAGCGCGCGCCCTAAGCACAGTGCCCGGGAAGCTGCGCGCGCCGGCAGCAGCAGGAAGAGGAGCGCTGGAGGACGCCGGGTGGGGAGCAAAGTGGTGAGAGGGACGGCGTCTCTGCCTGGCAGGAGGCAGAGACGCCGATGCTACATTTATGAACTGATGATTATTTTGGTTTCGTATTTATATACTGATTATGGTTCTGGTGATGAAGGCATTACTAAAACCATCATCAACCCATGAATACATCACCAGAGCCACCATCAGTACATGAATACGGCAACAGAACCACAATCAGTACATGAATACATCACCATATAGGAATACATCATCAGAACCATCATAAGTACTTGAATACAAGAACCAAGCTTAGTACAGTGATGAATTGCAATGTCAAGTTAGCCACATACACATTTGTATCGTATAAACCTATAACTCCTAATACGTTCTTAACAATGGTAAGGGGATACTGGGAGTTGTTGCTAACAGTCATCATCAGACTGCAGACCATATAGGAACCACAGAACTGATGATATTCAGGCAGGATCACACAAACATTTATATCCAGGTACCTTATAGGTGACATCTTCTCTGATTGAGTCGTTCTCTTTCTTTTCGTCTCCATCTTGTCCAGACTGTATGATGACTTTTCACATCCACAGTTTTGCTCTGCAGACTTCCATCTTCTCCAGTCTTCTGCAGCACGTCATAACACTATGCCCTTGAAAATAAGAGTGTTATTAAAATATCCTCTGCGCAAAAATATCTGTCCATATTGTACCCTAAATAAGCTTCTTGTGGTATATGGCTTCTTCACTGTCTGCCTTAATGATTTATAACCACCCCACTGTTTGCTATTATCTGCACTGTCTGCCCTTATGAACCATGGCCTATATAGGGGCTGTCCCCTCTCCACTGTTTTCCCTTATGCTCTTTATCTCCACACTGTCCCCCCACCATGCTAACCTCTTTCCATGCTGAGCCCCCATTTGCTAGGTGATTACAGTTCCTCTGCTCCTGTCTCGGGCGGCGCTGACATCAATTGCATTCTCGTCTGATAGTCGTGAATACAATTGAGAGCAGAGAGGTAGCGACGGTCGGGGTGCAGGCGGAGAGCAGGGTGAGCGGTGTCAGTGACTGCTCCGACCGTCACTGTGCTAAATGCCTGCGGCCGGAGGAAGGTGCTGGGGAGCCATAGACATTTAGCCACATCGTTTTTTTAAAACTGTGCCCCCTCGGGTAGACAGGAGGTAGCGCCATAGTCAGGTGACTACCCTGCCTATGAGGGATTTTTTTTTTCACTGACCAAATCTGCATGTGAAAAAAATCTCAGCATGCACAAGTTTCTTCCATAAATCAGATGAGACTCACTCATTTAAGTCTATGGATGCATGAAAAAAATCAGATTCCATACAGAGACACAGTATAGCAAAAACGTGGGAGCTCCTTAGAGCTGAAGATCAAACCAAACCCAGAAACCGATCAAAAGCTCTATGATACAGTGACAAAGAATATGATTCACGGGCCATGTGGTACATTCAATTCTTCATCGCCAGGCATGAAGGAAGGAAAATGTACCAAAAAATATCCGAGGAAGCTTTTAAAAGATACTCAAACCAATGACAAAGGTTATCCTTTGTACAGGCGCAGAGCACCAGAGAATGGTGGACGCACGACGATTATAAAAACCCGTAGAGGAACACAGGAAATATTGGTGGACAATAGCTGGGTGGTCCCATATTCTCCACTCTTATCAAAAATTTTTAATTCTCAATTAAATGTAGAGTTCTGTAATACGGTACAGGCGATAAAATATATTTGTAAATATATTAATAAGGGTAGCGACCAGGCTATTTTTAACATCCGCCAGCAAGGGAATATTAACATTGACCCAAGAGATGAGGTGCAGACCTTTAGAACCGGCCGATATGTTAGTAGTAACGAAGCAGCGTGGCGGATCTTAGGTCTGCCTCTGCACGAGAGACACCCAACCGTCACTCATCTCGCGATTCATTTACCCAATGGCGAGAGGGTTTACTTTACGGAAAATAATTTTAGAGAGAGATTAGAAGCACCACCTAAAACTACACTAACTGCATTTTTCCTGTTGTGCCAAAGTGATACGTTTGCAAAAACATTACTTTACATTGACGTGCCTCGCTACTATACTTGGAATGTGGCACGGAAGCAATGGAAACGTCGTTTACAAGGAACACCTGTCGATGGCTGGCCAGGTGTGAAGGCAGGAGATGCTCTAGGTCGCATTTACAAGGTGCACGTTAGCAATTTTGAATGTTATTGCTTGCGTATGCTGCTGAATGTAATAAGGGGTCCAACCAACTTCTCGGATTTGAAAACATTTTAAGGTCAAGAACTTGCAACTTTTCGGCAGGTGTGTGAGAAGATGGGGTTGTTGGAAGATGATAACCACTGGGATACCACCTTAGAAGAGGCTGTGCTATGTCGCTCCCCGGCGCAAATAAGAGAGCTGTTTGCCATATTGATATGCACTTGCGGTTTATCCAATCCTCTACAACTCTGGCACAAGTATAAAACTGCGTTATCAGAGGATATCATGCACAGATTTGAAAGAATGGATCACGTTAACGATGATCTCTGTTTCAATGAGGCGTTGGGGCTTATCGAGGACAAAATATTAATAATTTCTGGAAAGAAATTGTCCGATTTTGGTCTACCCTCAACGCGGCGTAGAGGAGAGCTGTCGAACGAGTTGATAAAAGAGCTAAGCTATGATACCAACCAGTTAGATGCTCACGTTTACGAAACTGAGCCACGTTTGCTACCTGATCAAAGAGAGATTTATCACAAAATAGTAGGACGAGTTGAGAATGGTGAAGGCGGACTTTTTTTCCTTGATGCCCCGGGTGGTACAGGAAAAACTTTCTTGCTTAATTTACTTTTAGCAAAAATTCGTAGCGGTCATAACGTTGCATTAGCTGTGGCTTCCTCTGAAATTGCTGCAACATTGCTAAGCGGTGGACGGACGGCACATTCAGTCTTTAAATTACCTCTTAATCTGGTGAACGAAGAAACCCCATCGTGTAATATCAGCAAGAGCAGCGCCCGTGGCCTCCTGTTGCAACAGTGCAAACTAATCGTGTGGGACGAGTGCACAATGTCACACAAACGCGCCATCGAAGCTCTTGATCGTTGTCTACAAGACTTAAGCAGTAAACAAACAATAATGGGTGGTGTGGTTGTTTTATTGGCTGGGGACTTTAGGCAAACTTTGCCTGTCATCGAGCGAGGCACTGCAGCAGACGAAATTAACGCATGTCTGAAATCCTCATTTTTATGGACCAAAGTTGAAAAGCTGCACCTCACCACCAACATGCGTGTCCAGTTATTCAGTGATCCAGAGTCGGGCGCGTACGCTGAGAAACTGCTCGAGATCGGTGAAGGTCGAATCGAAACTGACGAAGAAGGTATGGTTCTATTCACTAACCAATTTTGTCATGTTGTGGATTCGGAAGACGCACTTATTGCTCAAGTTTTTCCAAATTTGCAACAAAACATCCACAATGAAAATTGGCGATGTGAAAGAACTATACTAGCACCAAGAAATGAAACAGTTGCGAAAATCAATAAAATTATCTTGGACCAAGTAACCAGCGATGCAACAACCTACAACTCCATCGACACAGTCATGTCATCTGAAGACTGTACGAGCTACCCCGTGGAGTTTCTTAACTCTTTGGAGCTATCCGGGGTCCCATCTCATAAGCTCGAATTAAAGGTCGGTATACCCGTTTTGTTAATGCGCAACTTGGACGCCCCAAGATTATGTAATGGCACTAGATTGCGAGTCACTGAACTAGGCAGGCACATTGTAAAGGCCACAATTTTAACTGGAGAAGCTAAGGGTGAAAATATTCTTATACCACGCATCCTAATAATACCCAATAACTTACCCTTTCATTTCAAACGTTTGCAGTTCCCACTTAAAGTTGCATTTTTAATGACCATCAATAAATCGCAAGGGCAAACTTTGAAGGTAGCGGGGATACATTTAGGCACGCCCTGTTTTTCCCACGGTCAACTATACGTAGCTTGCTCACGTGTTTCTAAATCGCAAAATCTACATATTTTCGCTGAACGAAAGAAATCAAATAACATAGTTTACAGGAGTATATTGCAGTAAAAACACATAGATAAATTACCTGCAGATGTCCATTATTCCAATTACATACTAATTCTTTACTAACACGAACAATTTTAAACGCAAGTAACTTCAGTCCGTCCTGTTTATTAATCAGTGTTTAGTAATCCGTTTGTGATGAAATTTGATATGGATAATTTCAAGCCTGGGGAAGGACATAGGGCTACTTTTTATAAACACACCATACAGGCGAAGATTATATAAAACTGTAAACCTGATTGACTGACACACCTAGCGGTCAACGCACAGCCGAAACCACTGAACTTAGCATCTTGAAATTTGCAGATAGGTTCTATTATAGCTTAAGTGAGCACTAAGAAAGGAATTTTGATAATTACACCCTCAAGAGTTTCCCTCTTCATATTATAGGGGTTCAAAGATTGTATGGAATCCGTCAGTTTTGAAGTTAGACATCTGAAATTTTGGATGTACGAGTAACTAAATAAGATTATTTTTTTTTACTATTAAGATTATTTTTTTTTACTATTAAGATTATTTTTTTTTACTATTAAAATGATCTGTCACGAAACTTAATGTGGCAGACCAAATTCCACGCGAGCGAAGCCGCGGGTAAGAGCTAGTACAGCCATATATGTCAGCAGAAAAGCATTTGATTAAAGTCCCCTTACACTTCAAGTAGAAATATCATTCAGCCAGCAGCTATCTCACCCAACTCACAGAAGCACTTGCTCTGCAGAATGCATGTCAGGTATCTCACTCTCCACAAGGAGAGATGTTACCCCTAAAGGCCCCGTCACACATAACGAGATCGCTAGCGAGATCGTTGATACGGTTTTTGTGACGCAATAGCGATCTTGCTAGCGATCTCGTTATGTCTGACAGGTAGCAACGATCAGGCCCCTGCTGTGAGATCGCTGATCGTTACAAAGCTTCCTGGACCATTCCTGGGTCGTTGCACTCCCGCTGGGCAGTGTGCATCGCTGTATTTGACACCTTATCAACGACCTCGTTAGCGATTCACAACTGAGACACGTAGGCGTGCATAAATTGGACTTTTCCGCGCCCCTCGTCCCCAATTGGTGGTCGCTACAGCGTTCTCATTTTCCGCTGTGCATAAAGAAGGCAACAGAATAGCGATTCCATCCTTTGTTTCTGACCTCGTGCTGGATTGCAGATCCTAGCAGAATTCTCTGGACTGTTGATATCAGTTCATTCGACTGAGTCCTGATTTTGCGTAATTTTATGCACGCCTTTGTGACACAGTACAGTCCCTATCAAGGTGTGGATCGTTGAAATAGCTGCTGTGTGAAAGCGTCCCAACGACCGCCGAGATCGTTAGTTAGATCTCTGGGGCGGCCGAAATCGTTGGGAAGTTCTGCATGTTTGACAGCTCCCCAGCGATCACGAAACGACTCTCCAGCGATCCCAAAACCGTGACGTAATAACGATCTCGCTAGCGATCTCGTTATGTGTGACGGGGCCTTTAGATACATTACTTTGCACTGAGGAGGTGCTACACCCAAAAACACGAGTCTGCAAATAGAGATTCTGATTTGTTTTTTATCCTGAGTCCTGTGGCAAGACTCATTGCATGGTCAATATTGACTTCTAGGATTGCTACTTCTAGTAGGTGGCACTAGAGTTCAAGTCCACTTCCTCTCTGAAGAGGCAATTTGCACATAGGGCATCATGTATGTTAAATTTGGCCTTGTGAATGGAAAGTTGTCAAACTTTCTTGAGATGAGAAGATTACTTAAAAGGATCTAGTCAGCTGATTCATGCTGCCACTGTGGTAAATCAGAGAAAACATACTTTAAAACTTTGTTTGGGGATGAGATGACTAGTCACATAGGTATGTGCTTCTTCGTGGCCAGCTCATCTAAATTGACACAAGTATTCCTATATGTGAGTATAGGTAGAAACTCATCAATGTAACTAAGCAGGATGGAAAGAAGCCAATTGTCTTAGTCACCTCATCCCTGGCGACCCGTTTAAAGTATATTTTCTCTCAGAAATTTTGCAACATTTCAGAGTAAAACACTCATATTTACAATAATGGGGCTGGTCCTTAATTCATCCTGCCCATGATTTCAGGTAGCATGAATCAATTGTCAGGATACATTCAGGAACATTTTCCCACATTTTAGGCAATACTGCAAATTATATGAGAGGTTTTATTATTCAATAAAATTACTATTGTGTATTTCCAGTTTAAGCAAACCCATGATAACCATCTACTCAGGTCTACTAGCGTTACTGACTTTCTCAAGTTCCTTAAAAAATAAATGTATAAATATTTAAATTACCGTACCTTTGAAATATTTTAGGTGCTCATGAAGTTTACTATATTGCATAATAATGGTCTAAACTCTGTGTACATAAGATTTTATATAGAAGAATACTGAGGTTTTTTTCTTTAAAGAGGAACTGAACTGTCAACAAACTTTGAATACCGTATATCAATAGTGCTAGAGAAAAGAAGAGACTATATAATATAAGTGGAAAAAGAAGCAATATCTCTTATAAGATTCATCCCACTATGCTGCCTGAAGTCATCACTTACTCTGTAAAAAATACAGCTCAAATCCATCTTTCTCAAAACAAGACAAACTTACTGCATAGTTAGATGTCAGGATATCGAGTGGTGAGGAGTAGGAGAAATGGATCCTTGCTGAAGCTTCTCTAGCAAGCAATTTACCTCACTCCAGAGCTAGATATACAGTGTGACAAGGTCACTGGCAAAGTACTAGAGGGGAGATATGTAGCACTGAGATTGATAGCTGCAGTAATTGTACATAGGAAAAAGGTTCCAGCACACGAGTGGGTTAAACAGCCATCTTTGGTGCTGGGATGATTGAACACCTGTAGAGAGGGAGGAACTCAGAGGATACAATTCACAGCCTTTCAGAGCATTTGGTGTGGGAGAGGGCCTGGAGGTAAAAGCTTTGAGCTGTTTGTATCACACATACTGGATGTATGGAGATTGCAGGTTTCCTGGTTTGAATCCCTTTGTTAAAGGACATGGAAGCTGGACTCTAAGCAAGGTGGGCTAAACAGCACTATTGTATGGATTTGTTATTTACCCTTCTGCCGGACAAAGGCTGTATTTATGTTTTCTGGTTATGTGGTTTATGAAGATTGCAATAAATCAGCCGCACTTTAAATAGAAATGGTTCCTGTGTCTGCCTCTTTAAGAAGCCGAGTGAGTCAACCTACCACAGGTGAAGAATGCGGGCAAGATCCCTAGGAAGCAAGTGTGACGGCTGTGAGCAGACTGCATGTCCTGTGTGAAGGCGGCTATGAGCATTGAACAGCAGTCAGACAAAATGGAGAAGCTGATCAAGCACCTGGTCCAAAGCCAACACCAGCAGCAGCACATGCAGCTGCTGCAACAGCAGCAGCAACGGGAGCAGCTCCGACAGCAGCAGCAAATTGATTTACTCACAGAGGCGGTTCGTGGCACTGCAGCGGCTCCAACTCCAATGTCAGCTGATGATTTCTCTGTCCGGAAGGCGGTGAAGAGAGCCTTACAGAAAATGACTCCGGGTGATGACATAGAGGCCTTTTTTACCGTTTTTGAAAGGTTCGCTGATAGAGAGAAACTCCCTCCAGAGCAGCGGGCAGAAGTCCTGGCACCATACTTAACGGGATAGCCACAAAAGGCCTACTATGATTTGGCCTTATAGGATGCCAAAGAATATGAAAATTTGAAAACAGAAATTTTGGCGCGCTTGGGGGTAACACTGTCTGTCAGGGCACAGCGGGTCCACTTCTGGGCATATCAGAGTGACAATCCCCCCCACTCCCAAATGTTTGATCTGCTGCACCTCGTCCAAAAGTGGTTACAGCCGGAGTCCTCTACCCCAGCGCAGATGGTGGAGCGAGTTGTTATGGACCATTTTGTGCACTCCCTTCTGAGCCCAATGCAGACTTGCATTGCCCCGGGAGATCTCCGAAACGCAGATGACTTGGTCTGACTGGTCGAAAGTTATCAGAGGTTCGACGGGTCCGTGGGGAGGCAACCCATTCCATACTGGGGGGGCGGAGGTTAAAAAGGGGGTACGGTGTCCAAAACCCAAGGGAGTGGCAGAGGTCATGCCAAGGCCCTCATCGGGTGATCTAATTTGCTGGAGATGTCACGGTCCAGGTCATATAGCAGCCTATTGTCCCCTGACCACTGAGCAAATGGACTGTAACATGGGACGCCGGTGTTCCTTCTATGCATATCCAGCTTGCAGTGTGGACTGTCCACCCAGCAAGGGGCCCCAAGCTTGTCCTGTAACAGTGAATGGCCTGCAAATGACTGGACTACTAGACTCAGGAAGTTTGGTGACCCTTGTAAGGGACACACTCCCTCTCCAATTGATCCCTGGGAAGAAGGTTGGCGTCCGCTGTATTCACAAGGATGCTAAAGACTATCCAGTGGCCAGAGTGGTCATTTAGATGGCCCGAGGTACTGATTCTCATGAGGTCGGCATGGTCCCAGATTTGTTGCACCCAATCATCATAGGCCGGGACTTTGTGTTGTTTTGGGACTTGTGGGGGAGGGGCAGAGACCTGGATTACTCGGGTAACAAATGGGTTGGCCCTAAAAAAAAGTCCCACCAACTCCATAGTCTGATGGGTTACCCTTCTGTGTAATGGGTGAAAAGGATAAAGTAGTATCCCATGTGGCAGACATTCCTGTGATAGGGGTGACCAGAGAAAATTTTAGGTTCACCCAACATAGGGACTAGTGATGAGCGAGCGTGCTCGTTACTCGAGATTTCCGAGCATGCTCAGGTGTTTTCCGAGTATCTTCAGCGTGTACGGGTGTTATGTTTGAGTCACTCCGTGCACATGATTTGCGACTGTTTGAAAGCTTTAATACATGTGAGGAATGCCTGTTTCTTAGGCATTCCTGACATGTATTAAAGCTGTCAAACAGTCGCAAATCATGCACACAGAGTGACTCAAGCATAACACCCGAGCACGCTGAAGATTCTCGGCGAGCACCCGAGCATGCTCGCCGAAAGGGTTAACAGAACATCACTAATAGGGACCTAACTCTAAAAGAGGCATTCAATAAGGTAACAGTCATAAATGTCATAGCACAGGAGTCGGGGGCTGACACCAGGTTTCCCTATTTCATGTTGAGTGGGGACTTATTGTACTGGGTCACTAAGGTGAGGGAGGAGATAGTGGAGCAATTATTGGTTCCAGAACCCTATAGACAAAGGGAGTTGGACAGGGCCCATTCACATGTCTTAGGTGGCCATCTGGGGGTGGACAAAACTCAACAATGGGTCATGCAGAGGTACTATTGGTCCATATGTCACCGTAAAATCCTAAAATATTGCAAGTCCTGTCCTACCTGCCAGTTAACCGTTACCACCTCTCTATTCCAAAATCCTCTCATGCCGATATCCATCAAGGCTGGGCAACAGGAAAACCAAGTAGAATCTCCATGTTTGCTGGACAGACCAGAAGGTGACACTAAGGGGGTCCATGTGGCCGAGACACTGTCACCAGCCCAGAAACAACAGTGCCAAGAACATCTTCAGTGGAATCGGGACCTGTTTTCGGAGTTACCAAGACATACGAAGGTTGATGAACGAGGAATCCTGACGGAACCACATGTGCTGGTGAAGCAAAAGCCATATAGAATCCCCGAAGTCTGCTGGAAGGTGATTTCGAAGGAAGGGGCTAAAAATTACGCGTATCCAATGCCCCGCGACAAATTCATATCAATGCTAGGGTCAGACAGATACATCACCTCCCTGGACCTAAAGAAAGGTTATGGGCAAATCCTCTTCTCTCAAAGTGCCAAGAAGAAGACGACCTCTTTTATACCTGATGGTTGCTTCTTGTATACAAGAAGCCCATTGGGCCCGCAGAGACCCAGCTACCTTCCGGAGGGCCATAGAACAAATCTTAGCCCCTCACAAAAAGTATGTCACAGCTTACCTCGATGATATTGTGATATTCAGGGACTTCATCTTTCACGTGAACACAGGCCTGGGAAGCTGCATAGTAACACAGATGCCAGTTTAGACTATCTTGTTTGGTGCTGAAGGTCCCAAAACCTATGGCTTTGGGCAGAGGGGGGGGGGGGGATATGTGACAAAGTCACTGGCAAAGTACTAGAGGGGAGAAAGGGGTTTCATCACGTCATTCAGAGTAAGTGCTCAGCATAGAGCACAGTATATATGTGATCCAAAATGTTATGTAAAATGTTCCCAATAAAAGCTTCAACTCAATCCACAAAAAAGCTAGTCCCCACTCAGGTCCGTCATCTGTCAATGGAAATATAGGGGGCTTCCATGTTACTGGTAGCACAAAGGCTCTGGAAAAGCGCTATGGGTCCTAGCCCCCCAAAAGAAATCCAGCGAATTCAGCGGCTCCCAAATCCAAATTACCCCCTCCCTTCTGAGCCTCATAGTGTGCGTAAACCAAATTTAGCATCCATGTGCTTGACATTTCTACAGCGAGGAGAGCCCGCTTAATTTACGGGAACCATGTCTCCAGTAGCACGAGCTGGGCACAATGTATGGGCACGACAATGTATGGGCACTACAATTTAAGGGCATTACAATGTACGTGCACTAGAAATGCAGATTTGCAATTTTCACACACCAACATCCATGCTGCTTGTTTCTGGAAAACACCTATGGAGTAAAAATAGTCACTACACCTGTAGATAAATTCCCATAGGGGTGTAGTTTCCGAAATAGGATCACTTGAGGGGGGATTCTGCTCTTCTGGCACTTACGGACTCTGTATATGGCGTCCGCAAACTATTCTACGATAATTTGTTCTCCAAGAGTCAAATAGCATTCTGTCCCTCTAGAGTCTCTCCGTGTGGCTAAGCAGTACTGTACAGCCACATATAGGGTATCGCCACGTTCAGCAGAAATTGTGTGACAAATTTTGATGCCATTTTTACCCATTTTCCTGTGTGAAAATGTAAAATCTGGGGCTTAGACAAAATTTTTATGGTAAAAATTTAATTATTTTTTCTTTACCGCTCAATGGTATAAAATTCTGTGACACACCCACAGCGTCAATACGATCACTGCACCCTTAGATGAATTCATTGAGATGTGTAGTTTGTAAAATGGGGTCACTTATGGGGAATTCTGCTGTTCTGGCACCTCAGGGGCTCTCCCAGTGGGTCTTGGCACCCGCAAACCATAACAGCAAAATCTGCACTACAATATGGCATTCCTTCCCTTCTGAATTTTCCACTGTGCCTGAAAAGTATTTCCAGATTACATGTAGGTTGTTGGTGCATGAAGGAGAAATTGCACAACAAGCTGAGAGGTCCATTTTTTCCTATTAGCCTTTATAAAAATTAAAAATTTGTGGCTAAAACAACATTTTTGTTGTAAAAATGTAATTATTCTTTCTTCACCAGCTAATAGTATAAATTTCTGTGAGGCACATGTGGTGTCAATATACTCATTGCACCCCTAGATGAATTTGTTGAGGGGTGTAGTTTACAAAGTGGGGTCACTTATGGAGGGGTTTTGCTGCTCTGGCATCTCAGGGACTCTGCCATTGTGACATGGCACCCTCAAATCATTCCAGCAAAATCTGAACTCTATGACGCTCCTTCACTTCTGAGCTTTGCACTGTGCCTCAAAAGTAGTTTTCGACCACATATGGTATTGGCGTACTCAGGAGAAATTGCATAACAAATTGTATGGTCCATTTTCTCCTATTATCCCTTTTGAAAATTGAAAACTTGGGGCCAAAGTAATATTTTAGTAAAAAAAAGGAAATTTTCCATTAACTCAGCCTAATGTTAAACAATTCTGTGAATTGTCTGAAGGGTAAAAATGCTCACTACACACCTAGATAAATTCCTCAAGAGGTGTAGTTTCCAAAGTGGGGTCACTTGTTGGGGTTTCTGCTGTTTTGGCATGTCAGGAGTTTTTCAAATGTGACATGGCATCTGCAATCTATTCTTGCCAAAATTGCGCTCCAGAATTCAATTGGAAATCCTTTCCCTCCGAGCCCTGCCGTGTGCCGAAATAGTAGTTTTCCACCACATATGGGGTATCGGCATACTCAGGAGAAATCGCACAACAAATTGTATGGCTGATTTTCTCTGGTTACCCTTGTGAAAATTAAAAATTTGGGGCTGAAGCAACATTTTTGAGGGAAAAAATGTATTTGTTTTAATTTTTACGGATCAACGTTATAAAATTCTGTGACGCACCTGTGGGTTCAAGGTGCTCACCACACCTCTACATAAGTTCCTTGAGGGGTGTATTTTCCAAAATAAGGTCACATTTGGGGGTTTCCACTGTTTAGGCACATCAGGGGCTCTGCAAATGTGACATGGTGTCCTCTATTCCAGCCAATTTTGCGCTGCAAAAGTCAAATGGTGCTCCTTCCCTTGCGAGCCCTGCCACGTGCCCAAACAGTAGTTTTCCACCAAATATGGGGTATCGGTGCACAATAAACTGCACAACAAATTGTATGGTACATTTTCTCCTGTTACAATTTTGAAATGCAAAATTTGGGGCTAAAGCAATCATTTTGTGAGAAAAAGTCAAATTTTCATTTTTTCCTTACACACTGCTTTAATTCCTGCAAAACACCTGCAAAGTTAATAAACTTCTTGGATGGATTTTTGAGCACTTTGAGTAGTTTTTAAATTCGTGTCGGGTAATTTCTGTCACATAGGCCCCTTAAAGTCACTTCAAATGGGATGTGGCCCCTAAAAAAAATGGTTTTGTAAATTTTGTTGGAAAAATGAGAGATTGTTGATAAACTTTTAACCATTCTAACTTCCTAACAAAAAAAATATATATTTCAAAAATTATGCTGATGTGAAGTAGACATGTGGGAAATGTTATTTATTAACTGTTTTGTGTGGTATAATTATCTGGATTAAAGGCATAAAAATTCAACATTTGAAAATTGTAACATTTTAAAATTGTTGGTCAAATTTTCAATATTTTCATAAATAAATGCAAATCATATGTACCAAAATTTACCACTAACATGAAGAACAATATGTGACAAAAAACATTTCAGAATCACTGAGATATCATGAAGCATTGCCAGAGTTATAACTTCATAAAGTGACACTGATCAGAATGGTACATTTGGCCTGGTAAGAAAGGTGAAAACAGGCTGGGAAGTGAAGAGGTTAAACAGCTGAATGGTGGTGGTCCTAGGAATCAGACTCCTGCCAATCTGATGGTCATTAGTATTAATGTACCAGAAAACGCCTTAAATGTTAGTCTCTTTGAATCTATGTAAATTAAATTGTTTCTTTGTTAAAATATTTTCTTGTGCACCAAGAAATTGCTGATACTTCGATTCCTGGCATTCAGTGACTATTTTATAGTATTTAATGCATATGACAAATTAAATATATTTAACTCTGCTATCACATAAGTGATTTCCAAGAACTACTAGCAAAAGAGAAGCAATAAATTAACTTTGGTCAAAAATCATGGAAAATACTTAAATACTTAGACTTTAACACTTCTATTTCCTCTTTTCAACACAGCTCAGCGTTCTGCTCAAGAGCTCCCTCAAGTGGAAAATTATAGTCTCAGTGCATGCTCAGTCAATGGCCATGAAGAATTGTTACTCTGTGGTTCCAATTTCCTTTCTGACTCCAAAGTTGTCTTCATAGAAAAAGGTCCAGGTAAGATTCAAGCTACAAATTTGTTTCTTAAGAAAACAAATGTAAGTAAATGATAGAATATTATACAAAAACTATAATCTAAAGGTCTGCCACTTCATTTGCATAATACAAAAAATCAAAAAGATAAGAAGAAAAACAAGAAAGAATGGGAAAATATATAAAATTAAAGTCTAAAATCTTTACTAAATGTTGATTATAAAATTGTAGTCAATCTAGTAAACACTGGCACTACAGTGCTAATTAATAATATTAATTAACAATAATTAGTATGTTATGAAATAAAAAAAAATGTCATATGTGCATGAAATGTTTAAAATTGCTGTGTTGTAAAATCTACTAGTTACTGGTATTTATTATGTAAGTATAATTTTTTCATAGATTCAGCAATTATGACAATTTATCATTTCAGCCTAGGGATTTCCAGCCAAGCTAAAGTATAGAGAAAAAAGGTTGAAGAG
The DNA here is from genome assembly GCF_046119375.1 of Phyllobates terribilis. Taxonomy (NCBI): domain Eukaryota; kingdom Metazoa; phylum Chordata; class Amphibia; order Anura; family Dendrobatidae; genus Phyllobates; species Phyllobates terribilis. Next base: position 250,656,374 of record NW_027362761.1, read on the forward strand.
GACTTTTACCATTTACTAATTGGTAAACTGACCAAACCATGATAAAGTGGCTTCAGAGCTGAATAAAACCTATTTTATTTCTCATTGTTGTTGCATTGTGGAGAAATTAGCTTGTAAAGTGTCTATTCTTCTCTGGAGGCATGCCATTGCAGGCAGTCTGTGTCACAGCAGTAACTTGCACACGTTACCAGCGTCGTCCTACAAACTACGTTCACCGCTCTGCTCCTTCCCGTGTCAGGTCGCTGGGCATAGTTCTCATGCAGAACTTCTAATTCTGCTGCATATCCATGGTGTCTACACTTGGCTACAGGAAGGCGCAGCCAGATCCTGCAGGACTTTTACCTTTCTGTGTCTTGCAGGGTTTGGTTTCCCCACCCTATCCTCTACCAGCAGGGAATATATTAGGCTGCTCCTCTGCCTGTTCCCTGCCTGAACTTAGGTTCCTGTCCCTGTCCGTCTCCAGCGTTCAGTCAGTGGGTTTTCTTGTCTCGTTTTCCATGTTAGTTACCTGCTTCAGTTTCCCGTTCTGTGTAATCTCTCCTTTCCTGACCCCAGCTTTGTATAGTGAACCCGTGCTGCCTGCTCTCAGGCCTTCTTGCTACGCTTCTGTCTCGCCCTCCTGTACTTCGTATATCCGATCTGACCCATGGGTCAGTTGCTGCAGGTCTGGCGACTGCCCTGGAGTGACACCTGGCAACTACCTGCTGCCAAGCCTATCCTCTCCACCAGAGGCTCTAGCAAAAACCAGGTAGTCGCTTAGTTATTCCTCTTCAGGGTAAGCCCGGCCCATGGCGCCGTTCCTCACCCCCCATTGTCACGCTGTGATTATAATCGCAGGAGTAGAAGAGCAGAGTTATGTGTCATTACGTACACCGATCTGCATCTATCCCAGATACACATCTCTGCTCTCCTCCTATCACTTGTAATGACAGATAATATCGATAATATGTACGTAATGACAAACAATTCTGCTTATCTCTCCAGGTCACATGTAATCACAATAAGTGTCAGCAGTGACATCTTTTTTTCCTCTGCATCTTGCTGCTTGCTTATGATTAAGCTATGTCCTGCAAAAGAAAAAGTAAAGTGAGAAATCTCTGTTAATCACCTTGGGTTAATGTTTAAATTAGCATATAAAATTTACGAGCTAATTGTTACACGCACGCCGCTAAGTTCAGATAGGAGCGAGACAGGTTACATGAATTCTTTGGAATCCTGGGGGAACCGTTACTCAGGATGACCATAGACCATGTACTGCAGCTTCTCTCAGGCACACAGGGGTATTGACCCTCAGACACAGACACATAGCTTGTTTCACTTGCTGACCAGACACATTTGACAAGAGTTCACATAAACGGTAGAACAGTAGCATTTAATAAGAAGCCGCACAGCCAGTGCAAGTTAAGTCTTATGAGCAACAGGCACCAGTGACAAACAGTGCAGTTTCCTTAGCAGCTGTCACGCTGTCTCAGCGTACAGGGGGGTCAGGGGCCTGAGCTGACCCTAGACGGGGGCCCTGACTAATCCCTCAACCTGGAGGTACTGTTAATGGTACAGAGGTCCAGGCCGCCAGCGTAACCCTAAACTCCTGAATATCCCTGAACCTAAGTAATCTAGTCCTGAGAAGGACCCCGATCACAACAATGGGGAACAGGATAGAAAATGCCCAAAACACAGTACTAGACAAACGAGACAGTACAAGGGGAAAACCAAAAACCACCTTGCATACAAAAACTAACACCACAATTACAGAGGGAACAACAACAGGTTAGGAGATAAATGATAAAGGGAGGAAGGGAACAAACCACACCGCATACTTCTCGCTCCGAACTCCACCAAAAAACGATCCACTCTGAAGGTCTGCAAGAAATGCTTTCACCGACAACTTCCCTATCAGACCAGCAGGTATTTGAAGGAATCCCAATACTGCAGCATTAACTGCAGCTGGGCGAGGCTGAGCCTCGTCAAGCACAGAGAGAGAGAATTAACTCCCTCACAACCAAAAAACACAAAGCACCAAAAACTCAGCTGCGAGAAGTCAGGCTGTGTAGTCGCGACGATCTTCGTGGCGACACACCCATGACAGTACCCCCCCTTCTACGAGGGGCCTCCGGACCCTCAGGGCCAGGTTTATCCGGGTGAGTCGTGTGGAAGGCCCGAATTAACCGGTCTGCGTTAATATCTGACGCAGGAACCCACATTCTCTCCTCAGGACCATACCCTTTCCAATGAACCAGGTACTGAAGGGACCGGCGACTAAAACGTGAATCGATGACTTTCGATACCTGAAACTCCAAATTTCCATTGACCACCACTGGAGGAGGAGGTAAAGGTGACGGTATCATTGGCACCACATACCTCTTAAGCAAAGATCTGTGGAACACGTTATGAATTTTAAACGTAGGGGGGAGGTCAATACGGAATTATAGAACTGATCATGTACGGCCCGATGAACCTGGGACCCAGTTTCCAGGAGGGAACCTTGAGTTTAATATTCTTGGTAGACAACCATACCCGATCGTTCACACTTAGGTCCGGACCAGACACTCTCCTCCTATCAGCCATACGTTTGTATCGGTTCCCCATAGTACTCAGATTATTCAGTACCCCTCTCCATACTGAAGCGAGTGATGACGAAAATCGTTCCTCCTCAGGAACCCCCGAAGAGCCCCCTCTACTGAAAGTACAAAACTGGGGGTGAAAACCATATGCCCCAAAAAACGGGGACTTACCAGTGGATTCGCTCCGCCTATTATTAAGAGCAAACTCCGCCAGAGGTAAGAAAGAAGCCCAGTCCTCCGGGTTCTCTGACACAAAACACCGGAGATATGTCTCCAAACTCTGGTTCAGACGTTCCGTCTGACCATTGGTCTGAGGATGAAAAGCCGATGAGAACGATAAATGCATCCCGAGTACAAAAAGCCTTCCAGAATTTGGACACAAACTGAGACCCCCGATCCGACACCACATCGGAGGGTACCCCGGGAAGCCTCACAATCTCCCCAACGCAACAAAAGTTACCACCTCCTTATGTAAGTTAGGCCACCAAAACCGATGCGAGAGGAGCTCCACAGTTGCTTTACTCCCTGGGTGTCCTGCCAAAGCTGAGTTATGGTGTGCCTCGATCACCTTTTGTCGTAGCTGATCTGGAACAAACAGTCTCCCTGGAGGTCCAACAGGGGCGTCCCCCTGAGCCTCCAATACCTCCTCCTCAAGCTCAGAGCATACTGCCGACACCACCACCCCCTCTTGAAGGATAGGAACCGGATCATCCGTATTCCCGGCCCCAGGGAAACTACGAGATAAGGCATCCGCCTTCACATTTTTTGACCCAGAACGATATGTAACGACAAAATTAAACCTGGTAAAAAACAACGACCACCTGGCTTGTCTGGGATTCAGACGTTTGCGGACTCTAGATAAAGCAGGTTCTTGTGATCAGTGATGATGGTGACCGGATGGACTGCCCCCTCCAAAAAATGGCGCCACTCCTCAAAAGCTAACTTAATAGCCAAGAGTTCCCTATTGTCGACATCGTAATTCCTCTCAGCGGACGACAATTTTTTGGAGAAAAAAGCGCACGGACGCCACTTACCAGGGGACGAACCTTGTGAAAAAACTGCTCCCACCCCTACCTCAGAAGCGTTTACCTCTACAATGAACGGCTGTGACGCATCAGGTTGAATGAGTATGGGTGCTGAGGCAAAACATTTTTTCAAGGAGGAGAATGCTTGACAAGCCTTGTCAGACCACCTAGAAAAATCCGTCCCCTTTTTTGTCATGTCTGTGAGAGGTTTAACCATGGATGAGAAATTACGAATGAATTTCCGGTAATAATTAGCAAACCCCAGGAAACGTTGTAGTGCCTTAAGATTCTCTGGCAGATCCCACTCAAGAACTGCCCGCACTTTCCCTGGGTCCATACGAAAACCGGACGCTGACACCAGGAAACCTAAAAACTGGAGTTCCTGTACGGCGAACACACACTTCTCCCATTTGGCGTACAGTTTATTATCCCGCAAGATCTGTAACACCTGCCTAACATGCTCCTGATGAGACACAAGATCAGGCGAGTAAATTAAGATGTCATCCAGATGTATGACCACAAACTGACCCACCAGGCGGCGAAAAATGTCATTAACAAAGTGTTGGAACACCGCCGGGGCATTAGTCAGACCGAATGGCATGACAAGGTTCTCATAATGCCCCTCTGGAGTGTTAAACGCCGTCTTCCACTCATCCCCCTCCTTTATCCTAATCAGATTGTATGCCCCCCTGAGATCCAACTTAGAGAACCATTTGGCGCCCACGATCTGATTAAAGAGATCGGGGATAAGTGGGAGTGGATACGGATCTCGGACCGTAATCCGATTAAGTTCACGGAAATCCAGGCAAGGGCGTAGGCCTCCATCTTTCTTCTTCACAAAGAAGAACCCCGCGGCCACCGGGGAAGATGAAGGTCTAATATGCCCCTTAGCCAGACTCTCAGAAATATAATCCTTCATGGCCTGCCTCTCCGGACCAGATAGGTTATACAACCTAGATTTAGGTAACTTGGCCCCAGGGAGCAATTTTACAGAACAGTCATACACGTGATGAGGAGGTAGTTCCTGACACCCTTTCTCCGAGAATACATCCTCAAAGTCCGCCAGAAATGGAGCTAAGACCCTAGGAGTGACAGCACCAATGACCGTATTCATGCAGTTTTTATTACAGAATTCACTCCATTGGCTTATCTCCCTGGATTGCCAATTAATAACCGGATTATGCTTAGTTAACCAAGGAAGGCCCAAAACAATAGGAGTGGGAAGACCCTCCAACACGTAACAAGACAACAGTTCTTTATGTATCGCCCCCACTTGAAGATTTACGTTATGCACCACTTGCAAAAAACTTCCCTGACCGAGAGGCCTGGCGTCGATCGAAAATATGGGGATGGGTTTAGCCAACATATTCAATAGCATACCTTGAACCCGGGCAAACCGAGCGTCCACCAGATTAGCCCCGGCCCCACTATCTAGAAGAACAGATATCCTCTCAGTTCTCGTACCCACCACCACCCCCGCCGGTACGAGAAACTGAGACGAACCTAGGGACGAAATACCTACTCCCAGATTGCCGTCCACCACACAACCTGGGATCAATAGTTTTCCGACGACTCTTTATTCTGCAAAGGACGGGATGGACACCCCCCAATAAAATGTCCCTTTCTCCCGCAGAAGAAGCACCTTCCAGTCTTGTGGTGCACCGCCGGTCCCCTCCCCCGGAAAGATGTCCCTCCTAACTGCATAGGCTCCTCTGGACTGACCAGGGGAACCTCCATATGAGGAGACCTTGTAGGAGGTGGAGTCATCCCAGGGGGCGGAGTTATCCCGCACCTCTCCCGAAGCCGTCTGTCAGTGCGAATAGCAAGGGCCATAGCGGCTTCCAGTGAGGCGGGAGGGTCATACTGTGCCAACACATCCTTTAATTTGTCAGATAACCCTTGACAAAACTGGCTCCTAAGAGCCGGGTCATTCCACTGGGTGTCCGTGGCCCACCTACGGAACTCCGAACAGAATTCCTCCGCCGGACGATCTCCCTGGTGGATCCTACGTAAGTTAGATTCAGCAAGGGAGATCCGATCTGGGTCATCATATACGAGTCCCAGAACAGCGAAAAACCTATCCACTGACTGGAGAGCCGGGGAGGCCGGGGGAAGGGAGAACGCCCAAGATTGTGGGTCCCCTTGTAGGAGCGAGATGACAATTCCCACCCTTTGCTCCTCACTCCCTGATGACCGAGGCCGCAGCTGAAAGTACAACTTGCATGCCTCCCGGAAAACAAAAAACTTGTCCCGCCCCCCAGTGAACCTGTCAGGGAGAGCTACTTTAGGTTCTGGTCCGGCTTGCTCCAGAGGACACAAAACCTTGCACTTAACGTCCGCCAACTCCATGGACAAACTCTGCAACTGCCGAGCTAGACTGGCTACTGGATCCATGGTGGTTGGAAAAAAAATTTTTTTTTTTTTTTTTTTTTTTGTCGGTCGGTGAAAATGTCACGCTGTCTCAGCGTACAGGGGGGTCAGGGGCCTGAGCTGACCCTAGACGGGGGCCCTGACTAATCCCTCAACCTGGAGGTACTGTTAATGGTACAGAGGTCCAGGCCGCCAGCGTAACCCTAAACTCCTGAATATCCCTGAACCTAAGTAATCTAGTCCTGAGAAGGACCCCGATCACAACAATGGGGAACAGGATAGAAAATGCCCAAAACACAGTACTAGACAAACGAGACAGTACAAGGGGAAAACCAAAAACCACCTTGCATACAAAAACTAACACCACAATTACAGAGGGAACAACAACAGGTTAGGAGATAAATGATAAAGGGAGGAAGGGAACAAACCACACCGCATACTCCTCGCTCCGAACTCCACCAAACAACGATCCACTCTGAAGGTCTGCAAGAAATGCTTTCACCGACAACTTCCCTATCAGACCAGCAGGTATTTGAAGGAATCCCAATACTGCAGCATTAACTGCAGCTGGGCGAGGCTGAGCCTCGTCAAGCACAGAGAGAGAGAATTAACTCCCTCACAACCAAAAAACACAAAGCACCAAAAACTCAGCTGCGAGAAGTCAGGCTGTGTAGTCGCGACGATCTTCGTGGCGACACACCCATGACAGCAGCATAGCAGTTCACAGTCTTCCCAGTAGTACAGGACAGCACAGTTCTAATACAAAAGCACATTAATGAACACAGCATTCTTTACAGCACAGTGAAATGGAGGAGGTGGGGAGGGTTTGCTGAGGGAGATGATCCCTGTGACAGCATTTCTTGCAGTCCTTATCTTTCTGCCTGACAGTAATCTGCACTGCTAGTTCAGGAACTCTACCTGACCTGTGCTTAGCTTCACTCCTGACTTGAATCCTTTTCACTTGCACTGTGAGATACAGAACACACACACCACCTTTCTCTTCAGCTCCAGCCAGACAGTAAACAACTTCCCCACAATCCTCCTGGGGCTCTGCTAAAACACTCCCCTTCTCCTGTGACTGTGTTAACCCCTCTAGTTGCTGGATGCTTCTGGAGCACAACACTTCCTGTCTCCAATGCTGGTGTTACTTCTAATAGTTGCTGAATGCTTTTAAAGCAACAGCACTACTTCTGCATGTCACATAATATCTCCACAACGGAGATAAGAAAATAAAACAAAAGCTATGTTTTAATCAAATCTTCAGCCACTTTAACATGATGTGGCCACTTTAACATGTGAAAAATGGTGAAAGGTCTTCTTTAAATAATATCCAACTAGTAAATAACTTCCAATAATGTTCTATTGGGCCAGGTACCCTGGTCCTCTAGTAGCCGCTCTATCAATTGTCCTAGTTACTTTCCTTTCTGTACTGTGCTTGACACATGACTGTGTTTCCTATGTTGGAGCAGTGTGTAAAGAGGATGCATGTCTCCTTATTTTGATAGCTAAGCCAGCTTCCTTCTATGTAACAGTAAATGATGGTATATCTAAAGTCAATTCACTTTATGGAAAAAAAAAAAAGTGTGCAAAGGAGACATAAAATTTAAATAGGCTATGTACACTTTTGCAAAGATTTTTTCATTGCTCTAACGGATGTAGCATAACAAATAAGACCATATACTACGTGGTGAGCCATAATGTGTGCAAATGAATGGATATTCTCTATGGTTGTGATGATTTGTTTGCCAGGAGGGCTTTAATGTGGGGAGGAGTTATCTACACAGGACAAGCCATTAGGCTAAGTTCCCACAATGAGCTTTTGGTGAGTTTTTGAAGTTGCAGATTTTCTGCATTAGTTCTGCACCCATTAAGATAGGTTACTTGCATTTTTTCGAAAATACGCAGCATAAAAAACTCACCAAAAACTCATTGTGGGAATCTAGCCTCGGAGGAGTTCTCCAGGATTAGAAAAAGAAAATAACTAAAGTAAAATAAAGGATACTAAATACATTTTCTAAATAACAACTAATCTCTACTGTTTTCTCTAGGGAGGTAATCACATGGCCAACATCTAGTTACACTGACTAAGCGTGTGCACTAGAAAGCTCCTTTGTTATGACTTAGAGATAAAGTATACCACAAACTGTCAAACTACAGGTGTCTCCAGGTCACAGCTACTTAGTCACAATAGTGTGGTCTTTTATTACCCCAGCACCATTGCTACCTCCAATATTAAATTAGAAAAAACAAGGAAACATCAGTGAGAGCGGCCTCTTCTTACTTCAGCACTAGTGTTGAGCCACCCCCGTAGTGTTCGGGGGTGGCAAACAAAAACACATAGAAACACATAGAAAACACATAGAAAACATCTTCAAAGGTGTCCAAAAGCTAACAAACTGCTCAGAAGACACAACTAACACATGGAAAAGTGACAAGTACATATAGTCATGAGAAAAGAAAAGAGGTGGAGGAGTAAAAGGAGGAGGAGACACAGATATAGGCATGTCATGCCCTTCTAAAATCAAGAAAGGCTGGAGTAAAAATCTAAAATCAGCCTACCAACACCCAGACGTCGTGACAAGAAAATTAAAAAAAGAAATATCTTTAGGTAGAATGGCGGTTCCATTCAGAACACTTTCCTTACAAGACGTAGTGGTATCCCCGTTGGGAGTCGTGCCAAAAACGGAACCCAATACATTCGGACTAATCCACCATTTGTCAAATCCAAGGGGCAGGTCAGTAAACGACAACATTGACGCGGAACCAAGTACAGTAGTATATACTGTACCTCCTTTGACAAGGCAATCAGGTGGGTCAAGAAGTTGGGAAGGGGCACCCTAATGGCCAAAACAGACATTGAGGGGGCGCTCCGGTTACTTGCTACCTGTGCCTCCGAATAGTGTCCGCCTATTGGGCTACTTCTGGGAAGGAGCATACTATATAGATCGCTGTTTGCCCATGGGGTGCTCCATATCCTGCTCACTATTTGAGGCGTTTAGTTGCTTCCTCGAATGGGTCATCATGGACGTTTCTAAGGGGGCACATATTATCCACTACCTCGACGACTTCTTATGCCTGGGCCCAAAAGATTCAGTGTGAATACATGCGGTAGTCCACCTGTGAGAAGGAGAGAGCTGGAGGGAGAGCAGACACCACAGAGCCGAGGTTAGATAGAGAATGGAAGAAGGAAAGAGGGCGAAGGAGCTAAGGGAGTACGGTGGAAGGCCGACCTGAGCTCCCCCACGTTCCTGCTGGGCGGGGAACAGCCCTGGGAAGAAAAGCCGCTTGCGCATCCCTTTGAGGCTACGGGCGCGAGCGGGCAGAGGGACTACGCTGGAGTGCGAAACCGACACGGCCAGGACATTCCTGCCCGTGCGACCTCCGTGTCGCCGGGTTTGTGCCAGAACCGCGGTGGACCCTGACGGCCAGCCCCCCTCTCCCAATACTGGTGCCTGTCCGCTGGTGGGTCGAGACCCTCCGCGGTGGAGGCAGGTCTAAGCTCTGTAATTTAAATTGACTCTGTAATTTGAATGAGTACACTTTAAATCCTTTTACAAGGATCTATTGGAGGGCAAGTCTGGTGCCAGCAGCCGCGGTAATTCCAGCTCCAGTAGCGTCCACTAAAGCTGCTGCAGTTAAAAAGCTTTTATAAGGATCTAGCTTGGCGGTCCGCCGCAAGGCGTGCTACCGCCAGTCCCAGCCCCTTTGCCTTGGGGCGCCTCCCCGATGCCCCTGGGGCCCGAAGCATTTCCTTTGAAAAAATTAAGTGTCCAAAGCACAGGTGGTGTAGCTTGCTTAACAGCTGGGCTACTCCGCTGACTAGCAGACACTGCTACTAGGCCCAAAGTATTGCCTGGGCTAGATGCAGTTAAAAATTTGTAATTAGATCTACAGGCGGTGTAGCTTGATTAACAGCTGGGCTATTCCGATGACTAGCAGACGCTGCTACTAGGCCCAAAGTATTGCCTGGGCTAGATGCAGTTAAAAATTTGTAATTAGATCTACAGGTGGTGTAGCTTGCAAAAAAGCTGGGCTACTCCGCTGACTAGCAGACACTGCCACTAGGCCCAAAGTATTGCCTGGGCTAGATGCAGTTAAAAATTTGTAATTAGATCTACAGGCGGTGTAGCTTGCTTAACAGCTGGCCTACTCCGCTGACTAGCAGACACTGCTACTAGGCCCAAAGTATTGCCTGGGCTAGATGCAGTTAAAAATTTGTAATTAGATCTACAGGCGGTCTAGCTTGCTTAACAGCTGGGCTACTCCGCTGACTAGCAGACACTGCTACTAGGCCCAAAGTATTGCCTGGGCTAGATGCAGTTAAAAATTGTTATTAGATACAAAGGCGGTGTAGCTTGCTTCAGATGGGCTACTCCGGTGACTATGAGACACTGCTACTAGCCCAAAAGGATTTCCTGGGTTAGATGCAGTAAAAAATTGTTATTAGATACACAGGAGGTGTAGCTTGCTTTACAGCTGGGCTACTACGCTGACTAGCAGACACTGAAGCTTTGGAGCAAACCTCTGATTCCCAGGCTATAGTATGAGTAAACAGCTCTGCAGACTCAACCATCTGTGTTACCCCAAGCCATAGTGTATGTAGTTTCTTACGGTTAAAAGGGGGGGTGGGCAACCCGACCCACCTGGAATTGACGATGCCAACGTCACGTAAAACACAGCAAGGGGACTCCAAAGAGAGTCTCCATTTTTTCCAAAAATTGTGGCACAGACACCACTTAAGTGGCATCAATTGCCCCAGAGTTGTTTAAAATGGTTGGTGAGGTGATTTTCCAAAATCCTCAAGCTTTTAGTCTCCCCAGGATGACACAGGGGTAGAGAAGTCCTTGCTTATCCATGATGTGTTCATGAACGTGAGTCTGTCTACATTCTCAGTGGACAGCCGCGTGCGCTTATCTGTCAGCACACCACCAGCAGCGCTGAACACACAGTCAGAGAGAACTCTGGCTGCGGGGCACGACAAGATCTCCAAGGCGTGAGTGGCAAGCTCAGAACATTTTTCCAGATTGGAAGCCCAAAATGAGCAAGGGTCCAGTGACACAGTCATGGCTTCGATGTTCACTTGGAGATACTCCTGTACCATCCTCTCTAGGCGTTGACTATGTGTCAGACTTCTTGTCTCCTGTGGCCTTGCAAAGGATTGTCTAAAAAATTGGTGAAACGATTCCACAAAATTGTTGTTACCAGCAGATACGGTGTTACTGTTACGGTTTGAGTGATGAAAACTCGACAGTCCTACGGTTGGCAAGTTAGAACTGTGAGATTCACTACGTGCACCACTGGTGTTTTGTGGAAAAGCAGATGTAAGATTCTGTAACAGCCTCTGCTGATACTCCGGCATGTGTGAATCCCTTTCTATGGCAGGAATTATTTCGGCAAATTTACTATTGTACCGGGGATCTAAGAGTGTGGCAACCCAGTAGTCGGTATTACTTCGAATTCTGACAATCCGAGGGTCATGTTGCAGGTAGTGCAGCAAGAAGGCACTCATGTGTCTTGCGCGTCCAGGAGGACCAAGTCCTTGTTGTGTTGGTGGCGAGGTAAGAATCATGCTTCCTTCCTCTGCCCTCTCCCCCCCAACCTCGCACAACAGAAATGTGATCAAGGTCTCCCTCATCTGATGAGTCTTCCATGCCCATCGCAAGTTTGTCCTCCACTTCTACCTCGGCTCCTGCACCTTCCTCAACAGTTTGGTTGCTACCATGCGCCCTCGTTAATCCCTCTCCCCCACCCTCCCATGCCTGCCGCCTTGGTGCTGCCGACCGTCTGGACCTTGGAGATGTTATCCCTTCCGCATACGACTCCTCCTGTACTTCCTCCCCCTCCTCTTGTCCCACCACCTGACTCCGAATACTGTTTAAAGTGTGCTCCAGCATGTAAATGACCAGAATAGTCATGCTGATAATGGCATCGTCAGCACTAAACATCTTCGTCTCCATTTCAAAACTGTGCAGAAGGGTGCATAGGTCCCTGATCTGAGACCACTCCTGCAGCGTGATTTGCCCCACCTCTGGATCTCGTTGGCCCAGGCTATACGTCATAACGTATTGCACCAGGGCTCGTCGGTGCTGCCACAGTCGCTGTAACATGTGCAGAGTTGAATTCCATCGTGTCGGCAGATCGCATTTCAGCCGTTGAACTGGCAGGCCCAACGACTTCTGTAGAGATGTAAGTCGTTGAGCTGCGGGATGCGAACGGCGGAAGTGAGCACACAGCGACTGTGCCCTCTGCAGAAGGCCATCTAGTCCGGGATAGTGGGCTAAAAATTGCTGGACAGCCAGGTTCAACACGTGAGCCATACAAGGCACGTGTGTGACATTGCCCCGGCGAAGGGCCGCACCTAGGTTTTCAGCATTGTCGCACACGGCCTTCACTGGCTGCAGGTTCAGTGGAGACAACCATTCATGAAACTCGGTCTCCAGAGCTGACCACAACTCCTCAGCTGTGTGACTCACATTTCCCAGACATTTCAAAGTAAACACCGCCTGATGCCGTTGAGCCCTGCCGCCAGCATAGTAAGGAGGTGTGCAGGATTCCTTCTGCGCAGTTAGAACGCAGGTGGCATTACCAGACAGGCTTTGGGTGCAGGTGGAGGACCGAGAGGAGGTTGAGGAGGCAGAAGCAGTGGAGGAACTTCTAGATAAAGAGGATTGACGCACAACTCGTGGGGACGGCAAGACTTGGACAGCAGTCCCTTGTCCTGCTATCACCATAGTTACCCAGTGCCCAGTCAGCGACATGTAACACCCCTGTCCATGCCTACTCGTCCAAGTGTCTGTGGTGAAATGCACCCTGTCACACACAGAGTTTCTCAAGGAAGCAGTGATGTTGTGTGCGACATGCTGGTGTAGCGCAGGCACAGCTTTCTTTGAGAAGTAGTGCCGACTGGGCATCTGGTACTGGGGCACTGCGACAGACATAAGGTCTCGAAAATCCTCTGTGTCCACCAGGCGGAAAGGCAGCATTTCTGTAGCTAACAGCTTGCAGATGGTGAAATTCAACCTCTTAGCTTTGTCATGGCTAGGAGGAAATGGTCTTTTACTTGTCCACATCAAAGGACCGAGGGCTGGCTGTTGTGCTTAGACGGGGCTGAGTAGGGTGTCCCCGGCAAACTGCCGGTCTGTGAGGAAGATGCAGGCGGACATGTTATGTTGCCTTGATCCAAAGGTGGTGCTCTCGATGTCGGAGAGCGCTCAACACCAGCAGGTGTTTCCACTTCCTAATGAACTGACGACCTGCCAATCACACTGGCTGTTGCGGGTAAAGAGGTGGCAGGTCTGCGTCCAAAAACACGTGTGACTGCTGTCCCCCCAGTCACAGAGGATGAAGAGGCCGCGGATGCACAAGATGGGGCAGATGGTGGTTGGCCCGGCCCGCTAGGCCACATTGTAGCACAGTGAGCTTCCCACTGCAACTTATGCTTCATAACCATGTGACGGTTCATGCATGAAGTACTCAAACTATGGATTTTTTGGCCTCTACTTAGCTTTTCGTGACAAATTTTACAGATAACATGAGTTGGGTCATCCTTTGCGATCTCAAAAAATGCCCAGGCTATGCAAGGCTTAGAGCCCATGCAACCTGAAGAGCCACCACGACTTGTGGTCAGAGGCAGAGCTGTGGTTGAGGATGCAGTTGTTGACGTGCTTCCAGTATTCCGTCTCTGTCCAGGAAGGCGCAACCTAACCTCGTCGTCACTAGCATCCTCCTCCACCTCCTCTGCTGACCTCATCGACTGGCTGACTGTGGGTTGACAGTTAGTGGGATCTCCAACCTCGTCATCATTACCCTGTGTGTTCTCACACCCGTCGTCCTCAGAGCCAACCTCTTCCTGCCCTAACTGAAAAGTCAAGTTGTCGCTCCAATCAGGTATCTGAGTCTCATCATCGTTTTCCTCATTGTCTCCATCAACAGGAGTTACAGTTTGGGAACGAGGGTCTACATTATGCTCAGAACCTTCTTCATCTGGGCCTGGATCCGACTCATAAACATTCTGGGCATCAGTGCAGATCATTTCCTCGTCTGGATTCACAGAAGCTCTGGAGCAGACCTCTGATTCCCAGGCTATAGTATGAGTAAACAGCTCTGCAGACTCAACCATCTGTGTTACCCCATACTCAGACGGGCAGCTGGAGACTTGAGGAAGCAAGCGCGATTGGGGTGACACCTCTGAGGACTGGAGTATTTGTGATGTTGAAGTTGAGGTGGAGGAGAGCCCACTTGCAGGAGCACTTGATATCCGTTGAAGCACCTGCTGTTTTTGTGCCTCATCTGGAATTTGTAGCGATGGGCGTGTCCATAAGAAAGGGATCATATCACATTGTCCACGAAAAGAAGTAGACATCTTAGTTTGGCTGGAAGATGGTCTTTCTTCTGCAGATGTTACTGTTGCTTTACCACCTACCCCACGGACACAACCTTTTTTTCCCTTTCCAACACGCCTATTCCCCTTTCCACCAGCAGCAGTCCTTTTGCCACTCATTTTGGTGGTTAACTAATTGGCACCTCTGTAGTTGTTTGCACAAAAAACGATAGATGGAAACCGAGCAGAGCTGAGTGGCCAAACTGTGGTACTAGCAAGAAAGGATTGGCTGGGTTAGATGCAGTAAAACAATTTTATTAGATACACAGGCGGTGTAGCTTGCTTCACAGCTGGGCTACTCCAATGACTACGAGATACTGCTACTAGGCCCAAAAGGATTTCCTGGGTTAGATGCAGTAAAAAATTAGAATTAGATACACAGGCGGTGTAGCTTCCTTCACAGGTGGGCTACTCCACTGAATAACAGACACTGCTACTAGGCCCAAAAGGATTTCCTGGGTTAGATGCAGTAAAAAATTAGAATTAGATACACAGGCGGTGTAGCTTCTTTCACAGGTGAGCTACTCCGCTGACTACGAGACACTGCTACTATGCCCAAAAGGATTTACTGGGTTAGATGCAGTAAAAAATTGTTATTAGATACACAGGTGGTGTAGCTTGCTTCAGATGGGCTACTCCATTGACTACCAGACACTACTACTAGGCCCAAAAGGATTTCCTGAGTTAGAAGCAGTAAAAAATTAGAATTAGATACACAGGCGGTGTAGCTTCCTTCACAGGTGGGCTACTCCGCTGACTACGAGACACTGCTACTAGGCCCAAAAAGATTTCCTGGGTTAGATGCAGTAAAAAATTAGAATTAAATACACAGGCGGTGTAGCTTCCTTCATAGATGGGCTACTCCGCTGACTACCAGACACTGCTACTAGGCCCAAAAAGATTTCCTGGGTTAGATGCAGTAAAAAATTAGAATTAGATACACAGGCGGTGTAGCTTCCTTCACAGGTGGGCTACTTCGCTGACTATGAGACACTGCTACTATGCCCAAAAGGATTTACTGGGTTAGATGCAGTAAAAAATTGTTATTAGATACACAGGTGGTGTAGCTTGCTTCAGATGGGCTACTCCACTGACTACCAGACACTGCTACAGGCCCAAAGGGATTGGCTGGCTTAGATGCAGTAAAAATTGGTATTAGATACACAGGTGGTGTAGCTTCCTTCATAGATGGGCTACTCCGCTGACTACCAGACACTGCTACTAGGCCCAAAAAGATTTCCTGGGTTAGATGCAGTAAAAAATTAGAATTAGATACACAGGCGGTGTAGCTTCCGTCACAGGTGGGCTGCTCCGCTGACTACGAGACACTGCTACTATGCCCAAAAGGATTTACTGGGTTAGATGTAGTAAAAAATTGTTATTAGATACACAGGTGGTGTAGCTTGCAACACAGATAGGCTACTCTAAAGACTACCAGACACTGCTACAGGCCCAAAAGGATTGGCTGAGCTACATTTCGCCAAATGCTGTGAAAAACACTTGCACAGCACTGGCACAGACCTGCCTGGCAAAAAGTGCTATGACCTGCTGTAACCTAGTCCTCAAAAGGGTTGCAATTAGAACTAGTCCCTACTCCCTAAACCTATCTCTCTATGTAACTGGAAATTCACTCGCAATTCACACAGTTATACTGTATAGCGCCCACAGCAGCAGCGGTGCCGTCTAACACTCAGCTGCAGCAGTGAGAAAATGGTGGCGACGGGGAAAATGGCTGGGTCTTATAGGGCAAGGACATGTGACATACACAGCCAATGACACATGCCCTTGCTTGTGTGAAAAAAAAAGCACTTCACTGCGTGTGTGCGCTGCTGATAGGCTGACAGACTGCAACGCCCCACTGTAAATGCGTGAAAAAAAAAAAATGGAGATCGGCATTATTTCTGCAGAGATCCATCCCCTGCCCCTCCCCCTGCCCACTCTACACTGAAACTGTCTATTAACATTGATTAACAGTATTACTGTTAAAAAATCCAGTTACGCTTTTGGTGCACGAACAGTTATCGAACATAACCTCGAACAGCCAAATTTTTTGCAAATCGTTCGAGTTCGTCAAACGACTCAAACACCGCCCAAAACAGCTCGAATTTGAGATTGGCGAACAGTTTGAATTGAACACCGCTCATCTCTATTCAGCACCACTGGTATCTCCAGTATTCAGAAAGACAGGGAGGACAGCAGTGTGAGCAGCCTCTTCTTACATCAGTATTCGTGGTATGTCCAGTATTAGATCATAAAGACAAGGTAGACAGCAGTGTGAGCAGCTTCTTCTTACCTCAGTATTCCTGGTATTTCCAGTATTAGATCAGTTAGACCGGGTGTACAGCAGTGTGAGCAGTCGCCTCTTACCTCAGAATTTGTGGTATCTCCAGTATGAGATTAGAAAGACAGGGGTGGACAGTAGTGTGAGCAGCATTTTCTTAACTTGGCAGTCTTGATACCAATACAGTTGTAACCCCTTACTGACATATGACATACATGGTCTTTGATGCTGGCATATAATGGCTACAGAAAAATAAAAAAGGGCCTACAGTTGCCAAGAGAGCTGAGGATTTGCTGAAGACCTACATGTCTGTCATGACAGAGCTCTTATGAGTACCATCCTGTGGCTATCATTCATAGGATACCATGATTTTCATTATACACTGCAAAGCTGTGGTATTGCAGTATATACTACAAGATGTTTGCAGGTTGAAGTCCCCTAAGGGGGTCTTCATTCTTCACCACTTGAAAAAAACTATACAAGTTTGGTATCAATGTAATTGCACTGACCTGGAGAATTACATTCATTTAATCATTACTTTCAGATAATGAATACCGTAAAAGCAAAAAAACAGTTATGGAATTGTGAAATTTTTTTTTACCCAATTTCACCACACTGATTTTTTTCCCTCTTTCCAAGACATTGACCAGTAAAATGAATGGTGCCATTCAAAACTATAACTCGTCCTGCAAAAAAAAGACTCATAGGTGTATGTCTATGGAAAAATGAAAAAGTTATTGCTCTTGCAAGAAAGAGAGCAACAAATGAACACTCAAAAAAACAGAAAATTGCCAGGCCAGATCAAGCATGGGCTAACAAAGATAACACCACACTGGGATATCACAACACAATAAAGTAGAACTTGACATTTTTCTTGACGTTGATCAATAGCTTGTGAAATGTTAAATTATCTTAATCCTCTTAAGTGAGATAACCTTCTGTGACAAGTTATCAAGATGGTGCATCAAAAGTCAAGTTAACCCCTTAATAACATCTGACGTACTAATACGCGTCTGTGCCCTGGGACTTAAGAGCCAGACCCGTATTAGTACGTCATCGCGATCGCGCGCGCACACAGGCTGTGCGGGCGCGATCGCCGCCGGGTGTCAGCTGATTGTCACAGCTGACACCCGGTACTATGTGCAGGGAGCGGTCACGCACCGCTCCCAGCACATTAACCCCCGCGATGCTGCGATCGAAGTCGATCGAAGTCGATCGCGGCATTGCGGGGGCAAGGGGAGGTGATCGGCGATACTCACCTCCTCTTCCGGCTTCCAGCGCAGTCTGCAAAGGCTTCCCGGGTGTTGCCATGACGACCCGATGTCGTCATGACAACATCCGGGTCACCAGAGAGCAGGAAGATTGCTTGGACATGCGCAGTGCATCTCCAAGCAATCTTCACACTGTGCACTTCTGACAGCCTTCATGGCATAGGGATGGTGCTCCATTCCTGTGCCATGCAGGCGATCAGAAAAAAAAAAGTGAAAGTCCCAGAGTGGGACAAAGTAATAAAGTGTATAAACTGTGTGAAAGTGGGAAAAAAAAAAAAAAAATGTGCAAAAATATTATAAAAAAATTAAAAAAATAATACACCAAAAATAAAAATATAATGTACCCATCAATAAATATTATTATAAAAAAAATAAAAAAAAACAATAAAAGTACACATATTTGGTATCGCCGCGTCCGGAACAACCTGACCTATAAAACTGTCCCACTAGTTAACCCCTTCAGTGAACACGGTAAAAAAAAAAAAAAACAAGCAAAAAACAATGCTTTATCACCATACCGCCAAACAAAAAGTGGAATAACACGCGATCAAAAAGACGCATATAAATAAAAATGATACCGCTGAAAACGTCATCTCGTCCCGCAAAAAACAAGCCGCCATATAGCTCCATCAGCCGAAAAATAAAAAAGTTATAGCTCTCAGAATAAAGCGATACTAAAAAATATTTTTTTCTATAAAATAGCTTTTATTGTGTATAAGCGCCAAAACATAGAAAAATGATACAAATGTGGTACCGCTGTAAACGTACTGACCCGAAGAGTAAAGCTGCCTCATCAATTTTACCACACGCGGAACAGAATAAAAAAAAAAAAAAAAAAACAATTCCTGAATTGTTGGTTTTTGTTTATTCTGCCTCCCAAAAATCGGAATAAAAAGCGATCAAAAAATGTCACGTGCCTGAAAATGGCACCAATAACAACGTCAAGTCATCCCGCAAAAAACGAGCCGTCACATGACTGTCTGCCAAAATCTGGAAAAATTATAGCTCTCAAAATATGGCGATGCAAAAACTAGATTTTACAAAAAATGCGTCTTTTAGTGTGTGACAGCTGTCAGTCATAAAAACCCCATATGATTCTGGCATTGCTGTAATCACACCGACCCGAAGAATAAAGTCGTCTAATCACTTATACCGCACAAGGAACGGCGTCAAAAATAAACTCTTGAGTTAGGATTGGGCTAGGGTTAGGGCTGGGTTTGGGGCTAGGGTTGTGCTGGGGCTAGGGTTGTGCTGGGGCTAGGGTTGTGCTGGGGCTAGGGTTGTGCTGGGGCTAGGGTTGTGCTAGGGTTAGGGCTGGGGTTGGGATTTTTTTCAAAAGTAAGAAAAAAAGATGACGATATGGCGACTAGTGTTGAGAGCAAGTGCTCGCTACTTGAGTTTGCATCGGGTGCTCTGGTATGCATTTAGTATCGTGGGTATTTGAGTGACATGCTCGAGTCTCTGCCCCATATGCTTCGCGGCCAAAAAACTTTACGGGGATTGCCTGCCATGCACGAGCGATCCCCGCATGTTTTTTTTTGGGTGTATAATAACCGTGAAACATGCGGAGCAGGGACTCGAGCATGTCACTCGAGCACACGCTGTACATGGTGCATACCTGAGTACCCGATGCAAACTCAAGTAGCGAGCACTTGCGCTCAAGAATAATGACAACTTATTCAATATGATGACCTAATGTAAACAAATAATGTGCCGTACCTCTGGGTTCAAAATGTTCACTATACACCTTAATAAAATCTTTGAGGGGTATAGTTTCCAAAATGGGGACACTTGTGGGGGAGCTCCACTGTTTAGGCACATCACGGGCTCTCCAAACGCGACATGGTGTCCGCTAACAAATTGAATGGAAAATCGGCTCAAATTGTTAGCGGACGCCATGTTGCGTTTGGAGAGCCCCTGTGTGCCCAAACATTGGAGCTCCCCCACAAGTGACCCCATTTTGGAAACTAGACCCCCCAAGGCACCTATCTAGATGCATAGTGAGCACTTAGAACCCCCAGGTGCTTCACAAATTGATTCGTAAAAATGAAAAAGTGAAAATAAAACACTTTTTCATTTTTATGAATCAATTTGTGAAGCACCTGGGGTTCCAAGTGCTCACTATGAATCTAGATAGGTGCCTTGGGGGTCTAGTTTCCAAAATGGGGTCACTTGTGGGGGAGCTCCAATGTTTGGGCACACAGGGACTCTCTAAATGCAACATGGTATCCGCTAACAAATTGAATGGAAAATCGGCTCAAATTGTTAGCGGACACCACATTGCGTTTGGAGAGCCCCTCTGTGCCCAAACTTTGGAGCTCCCCCACAAGTGACCCCATTTTGGAAACTAGACCCCCCAAGGCACCTTTCTAGATGCATAGTGAGCACTTGGAACCCCCAGGTGCTTCACAAATTGATTCGTAAAAATGAAAAAGTGAAAAAAAAAACACTTTTTCATTTTTATGAATCAATTTGTGAAGCACCTGGGGTTCCAAGTGCTCACTATGAATCTAGATAGGTGCCTTGGGGGGTCTAGTTTCCAAAATGGGGTCACTTGTGGGGGAGCTCCAATGTTTGGGCACACAGGGACTCTCCAAATGCAACATGATATCCGCTAACAAATTGTCGGCTCAAATTGTTAGCGGATATCATGTTGCATTTGGAGAGTCCCTGTGTGCCCAAACATTGGAGCTCCTCCACAAGTGACCCCATTTTGGAAACTAGACCCCCCAAGGCACCTATCTAGATGCATAGTGAGCACTTGGAACCCCTAGGTGCTTCACAAATTAATTCGTAAAAATGAAAAAGTGTTTTTTTTTTCACTTTTTCATTATTACGAATCAATTTGTGAAGCACCTGGGGGTTCCAAGTGCTCACTATGCATCTAGAAAGGTGCCTTGGGGGGTCTAGTTTCCAAAATGGGGTCACTTGTGGGGGAGCTCCAAAGTTTGGGCACAGAGGGGCTCTCCAAACGCAATGTGGCGTCCGCTAACAATTTGAGCCGATTTTCCATTCAATTTGTTAGCGGATACCATGTTGCATTTAGAGAGTCCCTGTGTGCCCAAACATTGGAGCTCCCCCACAAGTGACCCCATTTTGGAAACTAGACCCCCCAAGGCACCTATCTAGATGCATAGTGAGCACTTGGAACCCCTAGGTGCTTCACAAATTGATTCGTAAAAATGAAAAAGTGTTTTTTTTTTCACTTTTTCATTATTACGAATCAATTTGTGAAGCACCTGGGGGTTCCAAGTGCTCACTATGCATCTAGAAAGGTGCCTTGGGGGGTCTAGTTTCCAAAATGGGGTCACTTGTGAGGGAGCTCCAAAGTTTGGGCACAGAGGGGCTCTCCAAACGCAATGTGGTGTCCGCTAACAATTTGAGCCGATTTTCCATTCAATTTGTTAGCGGATACCATGTTGCATTTAGAGAGTCCCTGTGTGCCCAAACATTGGAGCTCTCCCACAAGTGACCCCATTTTGGAAACTAGACCCCCCAAGGCACCTATCTAGATGCATAGTGAGCAGTTGGAACCCCCAGGTGCTTCACAAATTGATTCATAAAAATGAAAAAGTGTTTTTTTTTTCACTTTTTCATTGTTACGAATCAATTTGTGAAGCACCTGGGAGTTCCAAGTGCTCACTATGCATCTAGATAGGTGCCTTGGGGGGTCTAGTTTCCAAAATGGGGTCACTTGTGGGGGAGCTCCAATGTTTGGGCACACAGCAGCTCTCCAAACGCAACATGGTGTCGCTAACAATTTGAGCCAATTTTGCGTTAAATTTGTTAGCGGACACCATGTTGCATTTAGAGAGCCGCTGTGTGCCCAAATATTGGAGCTCCCCCACAATTGACCCCATTTTGGAAACTAGACCACCCAAGGCACCTATCTAGATGCATAGTGAGCACTTGGAACCCTCAGGTGCTTCACAAATTGATTCATACAAATGAAAAAGTGTTTTTTTTTTCACTTTTTCATTGTTACGAATCAATTTGTGAAGCACCTGGGGGTTCCAAGTGCTCACTATGCATCTAGATAGGTGCCTTGGGGGGTCTAGTTTCCAAAATGGGGTCACTTGTGGGGGAGCTCCAATGTTTGGGCACACAGGGACTCTCTAAATGCAACATGGTGTCCTCTAACAAATTTAACGGAAAATCGGCTCAAATTGTTAGCGACACCATGTTGCGTTTGGAGAGCCGCTGTGTGCCCAAACATTGGAGCTCCCCCACAAGTGACCCCATTTTGGAAACTAGACCCCCCAAGGCACCTATCTAGATGCATTGTGAGCACTTGGAACCCTCAGGTGCTTCACAAATTGATTCATAAAAATGAAAAGGTGTTTTTTTTTTTCACTTTTTCATTGTTACGAATCAATTTGTGAAGCACCTGGGGGTTCCAAGTGCTCACTATGCATCTAGAAAGGTGCCTTGGGGGGTCTAGTTTCCAAAATGGGGTCACTTGTGGGGGAGCTCCAAAGTTTGGGCACACATGGGCTCTCCAAACACAACATGGCGTCCGCTAATTATTCAAGCAAATTTTACAATCAAAAAGTCAAATGGCGCTCCTTCCCTTCCGAGCCCTGCCGTGCGCCCAAACAGTATTTTTTCCCCAAATATTGGGTATCTGCGTGCCCAGGGGAAATTGCACAACAAATTTTGGGGTCCATTTTTTCTTGTTACACCTGTGAAAATAAAAAAAATTGGGTCTAAAGTAACATTTTTGTGAAAAAAGTTAAATGTTCATTTTTTTCTTCCACATTCAAAAAATTCCTGTGAAGCACCTGAAGGGTTAATAAAGTTCTTGAATGTGGTTTTGAGCACCTTGAGGGGTGCAGTTTTTAGAATGGTGTCACTTTTGGGTATTTTCTGTCATAAAGACCTCTCAAAGTGACTTCAAATGTGATGTGGTCCCTAAAAAAATGGTTTTGTAAATTTTGTTGGAAAAATGAGAAATCGCTGGTCAACTTTTAACCCTTATAGCTCCCTAACAAAAAAAAATTTTGGTTCCAAAATTGTGCTGATGTAAAGTAGACATGTGGGAAATGTTATTTATTAACTCTTTTGTGTGACATATCGCTCTGATTTCAGGGCTTAAAAATTCAAATTTTGAAAATTGCAAAATTTTCAAAATTTTCGCCAAATTTCCGTTTTTTTCACAAATAAACGTAAGTGATATCGAAGAAATTTTTCCACAATCATGAAGTACAATATGTCACGAAAAAACAATCTCAGAATCAGGGGGATCCGTTGAAGCGTTCCAGAGTAATTACCTCATAAAGTGACAGTGGTCAGAATTGTAAAAATTGGCCCGGTCATTAACGTGCAAACCACCCGCGGGGCTTAAGGGGTTAAAGAGTAACTGTCATTATAATTTTTATTTCATAAATCAATAGTACTCATGAAAATAAGAAACTTTGTAATATATCTTATGAGAAAAATCATTCTCATTCTCTTCCTGGACTGATCATTCATTTTCAAAATTCTCAATTCTGGGGTAAAATTTGTATTCAATGAATACAGATTATTACATTACTGAGATAAGAATTTACAGCTGCTACTGATAAGACTATGTAGAGGGTAGGAGCTAGAGGCAGAGCTCCTCCCTCCTACTTTCCTCTACATAGAATCTTATCTGCAACTGTAATCTCCTAGTTCAGTAATGTAAAAATAGGTCTTCACAGAATACAGATTTTACCCCAGAATTTAGAAATTTGAAAATGATTGATCAGTCCTGGATGAGAAAGAAGCAGATTTCTCATAATGTTTCTTATATTCATGTGTACTATTGATTTATGAAATAAAAATTAAAACGGCGGTTACTATTTAAATTTGGCCACATCTGTATCTCCAGTGTTAAATCAGAAAGACAGGGTGGAAAGCAGTGTGAACAGCCTCTTCTTACCTCAGCACCACTGGTATCTCCTGTATTAGTTCAGAAAGGCAGGGTGGACAGCAGTTTGAGCAGCCAATTCTTACCTCAGCACCACTGGCATCTCCTGTATTAGAACAAAAAGACAGGGTGGACAGCGGTGTGAGCAGCCTCTTCTTACCTCAGCACCACTGGTATCTACAGTATTAGATCAGAAAGACAGGGGGGGGCAACAGTGAGACTAGCCTCTTCTTACCACAGCACCCCTAGTTTCTCCAGTATTAGATCAGTAAGATAGGAAAGACAGCAGTGTGAGCGGCCTCTTCTTTCCTAAGCACCCCTGGTATCTTTAGTATTAGATAAGAGTATAAAGTCGCAAGTCACTACACATTAAGGTTGGGTGGGTAGCACTTACTATTGCATTTGCTCACAGGCACCTGTACTATTAAAAAGGAATTTGTCTGCAGGTTTTTGCTATGTAATCTGACAGCACCATGAGGTACCGATAAAGATCTTGTTTCCAGTGATGTATCATTTAGTTTACTGGGTACTGTTATGTTCTGCTACCAAAGCTAAGGAAAGAGAGGAGATCTGTCCCTACTATAGGACTCAGCTGAATCCCTACGATGTAACAGGGAACCTGATCCTGCGATCAGACCTGCTAAAGTCCTAATCTAGTCTGTACGGAGACCTATAGATGTGGGGAGGGAATCCCTACAAGTACTAAGGACTGGGAGGAATATGGGACACCTCCTAACAGAAATAGTAGCAGACAGACGAACAAACAAAATAGATAGAACATAGAGGTCCGTAGACCAAGCAAACTAACAGAGTTAGATACAGAGCACAGGCTAGCTAGAAAGTAGATATACAATGAAGTCCAGCAAAGCCAGAAGGGCGGAGCAGGATTAAATAGGCCAACAAGGTCATGTGACCAGCAAAGGAAAAAAACCTAACAGCAAGGTTCTAACAGTACCCCCCCTTCTAAGAGGATCCTCCGGATCCCCTAGGACCAGGCTTATCAGGAAATCTCCTGTGAAACGCTCTGATAAGTCTGGACGCGGAAACATCATCTGACCTCACCCAAGAGTTATCCTCGGGTCCGAAACCTTTCCAGGCCACAAGATACTGCAAACTACCTCTATACCGTCTAGAGTCAAGGATGCGAGAAATTTCATATTCCCCGTCCTCCACCACCGGATGAACAGAGGCAGAGGCGTCACCATCCGACACAACAGCTTTTTTTAACAGAGAGACATGAAAGACCGGATTAATTCTCCAGGAGGTAGGAACCTCCAACCTAACAGCAGATTGGTTGACAACCTGAAGCACCTTAAAGGGCCCTACAAACTTGGGACCCAATTTCTTAGAAGGAATCCTCAACCGCAGATTCCTAGAGGACAACCAAACCATGTCACCAACAGCGAACAAAACCTCCTGTCGTTTCCTATCAAAGTAGTCTTTAGATTTTCTGTTGGCCTCCTGAAGATTACCACGCACATCCGTCCAAACTCTTTCCAAATCACCGGAAAAATTCTCCTCCTCAGGCACGGCAGATCCCAACTTGGAGAACGACCCAAACGACGGATGTCTCCCAGAACAACAAAAAAAAGGCGAACAACCAGCAGAAGAAGATGTATGATTGTTCAGAGCAAATTCGGCAAGTGGCAGAAACTCAGACCACCCCTCTTGATTGTCTGCCACAAAACAACGCAAGAACTGCTCAACATCCTGGTTTTTCCTTTCTGTCTGGCCATTAGATTCAGGATGATATCCGGACGAAAACGACAAATGAATTCCCAACCTGTCACAAAAGGCACGCCAAAAACGAGCCACGAACTGAGGACCCCTATCAGAAACAATGTCAGTAGGAACGCCATGAAGTCTGACAATTTACTTGACAAAGGCCTTAGCGAGAGTTTTAGCGCAGGGCAGTTTGACGAAGGGAACCAAGTGACACATCTTGCTAAAACGGTCCACGACCACCCAGATGACAGTAAAACCCTCAGAGGGGGGAAGGTCAGTTATAAAGTCCATAGCCAAATGTGTCCAAGGAGCACTGGGGACCTCCAAAGGACAAAGCAACCCCGCAGCAGGAGTATGTGAGGACTTAGATCTAGCACATATAGTACATTGGCGCACCCACTTAATGACTTCCTTCTGCCATCCAGGCCACCAAAAACTGCGACCCACCAGTCTCTTGGTCTCAGAGATTCCGGGATGACCTGCCAACCGAGATTCGTGACACTCAACAAACAAATCTCTCCTAAAGGTCCCAGGCACAAACAACCTCCCATGAGGAGTGTTAGATGGGGCATTCTCCTGAGCTTTAAGAATCTCATCTTCCAAAACGGAGTCTAAAGCAGCTATCACAACACCTTCTTGTAAAATGTTTTCCTCTTTCTCAGCACCGACTATGGGAGAAAAACTGCGAGACAAGGCATCCGCCTTAACATTCTTAGTACCAGGGATGTAAGTAATGGAGAAATTAAACCGCGAGAAAAACAGTGCCCACCTAGCCTGACGGGCATTCAGGCGCTTGGCAGCATCAAGATATATCAGATTTTTATGATCCGTAAGAACCTGAACGGGAAATTCCGCACCTTCCAAGAAGTGGCGCCAGTGTTCAAATGCGAGTTTAATAGCCAATAATTCCCGATTACCAATATCGTAATTCAATTCAGTCTCCGAAAATTTTTTTGAAAAAAAGGCACAGGGATGTAATCCATCCCCGTTATCCTGAGACAATACTGCGCCAACCCCCACAGAGGAAGCATCAACCTCAACCAAAAACGGCCTAGTAACATCAGGCTGCATAAGGATGGGAGCAGAGGTGAACCTCTCTTTGAGATACACAAAAGCTTCAATGGCCTCAGAAGACCACTGAACCGCATCAGCACCTTTCCTGGTGAGATCAGTCAGAGGTTTGACAATACTAGAAAATTTTTTTATGAATTTTCTATAGTAATTGGCAAAACCCAAAAACCTCTGTATCGATTTCAAACCAATAGGCCTAGGCCATTCCTGCACAGCCTGAACCTTAACCGGATCCATCTCAAAACCTTTGCTGGAGATAATGTAGCCCAAAAAACTAATTCTCTGTACAGCGAACTCACATTTCTCCAGCTTAGCAAAAAGCGAATTGTCCATTAATAACTGTAATACCTCACGCACGCTCCGCCAATGAGACTCCAGATCTGGCGAATAAATCAAATTGTCATCCAAATACACAACCACATTTTTACCGATCAAAGGTCTAAGGATGTCATTAATCAGATTCTGAAAAAATGCAGGAGCATTAGTAAGACCAAAAGGCATAACCAGATTCTCAAAATGACCCACAGGAGTGGTAAAAGCAGTCTTCCATTCATCACCCTCCTTCATGCGCAACAGATTGTATGCCCCCTTAAGGTCAATTTTAGAGAACCACTTGGCCCCCAATAACTGGTTAAACAGATCAGGAATCAATGGCAGTGGGTAAGGATTGCGTACCGTAATTTTGTTAATCTCACGAAAATCCAGACAAGGACGTAAACCGCCGTCCTTTTTTTTTACAAAAAAAAATCCAACAGCCACAGGAGACTTAGAGGGCCTAATGTGACCGGCGGCCAAACTTGTCTGTATGTATTCCTCCAAAGCCTTCCTCTCAGGAATAGTAAGGTTAAATAAACGACTCTTAGGAAGAGTCGCTCCAGGGACAAATTCAATAGAACAATCATAGTCTCTATGGGGAGGCAAAACCTGCGATTCTTTCTCAGAAAAAACTCTCCAAAAATCCTGAATAGGAACAGGCAATTCTCCCCTATCCAAAGCTGCAATACGCCCGTTACAACACTTGTCATAACATTTATGGCTCCAGGATTTAATTTCACTGGTAGACCAATCCAGTACAGGATTGTGAAATTTTAACCAGGGCAAACCCAATATTACTGGAGAAGGCAAGTTATTCAACACTACCAAATCCAATTTCTCATGGTGAACACCATTAATAGTGAGAGGAAATTCACTGACCTTGAGAGTAATATTCTTCAAAGGGGAACCATCCACAGAAACCACAGCAATGGGGGATGATAAAGGTTCAGGTTTTAAATTGAGTTTTTCCACGAATCCCCCATCAATTACATTCAGTGTAGACCCGCAATCAACAAACACCCGAAATTCCATTAATTTTTCCTGAGCAATCGTGGAAGCAGCTAAAAATATACCCTTGGAATTTAAACAGGCAATACGGGCGTGACTGACCATTTTTTTTTCTTTCTTCATACGAAGCTCACAGCCTTTAATCAAATGACCAGATTTTCCGCAATAGAAACACAAGCCTTCCGAAAAACGACGGTCTTTTTCTTGAGAGCGAGGTGCCACCGATCCAATCTCCATCGGTTCACCACTGTTAGTACACACATTATCATAACCAGAAACTGACATAGCAGAGGATTTGCTCTCATTAACCCTAGCACGCAGTCTTCTATCCACCCGTATAGCTAATTGCATAGCCTGTTGCAAATCCTCAGGTGTAGGATAAGCAATTAGCAGGTCTTTAACCCTTTCACTGAGCCCAGCAAGAAATAGACTTTTCAGAGCAGAATCGTTCCACCCTGTTTGAGTGGACCAACGACGAAAATGTGTACAATATTTTTCCACATTACCTGATCCTTGTTTTAAACGTCTCAACTCAGTCTCAGCTGATGCGACACGGTCAGGATCATCATATAATAGTCCCAAAGCAGAAAAAAAACTATCCACTGATCTGAAGCATGAATCACTAGGTTGCAAAGAAAAGGCCCACTCCTGAGGCTCTTTGCGCAAAAGTGACATTATGAACCCTACGCGCTGAGATTCATCCCCAGAGGACTTAGGTCTCAAACGAAAATACAATAAGCAAGCATTTTTAAATGAAAAAAATTCTCGGTGTTCACCAAAAAATAAATCCGGCAAACATACCTTAGGCTCCAAGAAATGTGCTCCAGGACAGTTACTCACGTGCTGACGGAGCTCGGCCACCTCCAGAGAGAGTCCCTGCAGGCGATGAGCCAAATCCTGAACCGACACCATGATGGAACAGAAAAATCTTTCCTTAGAGAATTTGCTGGCTGGACTTACTGTTATGTTCTGCTACCAAAGCTAAGGAAAGAGAGGAGATCTGTCCCTACTATAGGACTCAGCTGAATCCCTACGATGTAACAGGGAACCTGATCCTGCGATCAGACCTGCTAAAGTCCTAATCTAGTCTGTACGGAGACCTATAGATGTGGGGAGGGAATCCCTACAAGTACTAAGGACTGGGAGGAATATGGGACACCTCCTAACAGAAATAGTAGCAGACAGACGAACAAACAAAATAGATAGAACATAGAGGTCCGTAGACCAAGCAAACTAACAGAGTTAGATACAGAGCACAGGCTAGCTAGAAAGTAGATATACAATGAAGTCCAGCAAAGCCAGAAGGGCGGAGCAGGATTAAATAGGCCAACAAGGTCATGTGACCAGCAAAGGAAAAAATACCTAACAGCAAGGTTCTAACAGGTACAACAGTTATGATAGAGTCACAGTTTTTTCTGCTACAGATTGAGCAGAGCTCAGTTGCTGAGCTGTGAATAACTTCGCCCCCACACCACAGCTTTCTGTGTACTTTGTATAGTGACAGAGATCAGTGCTGGGGACAGAGTTGGACTAACCTTCATGTGTCAAATTGTCCTGTAATGATAATCTCCTGCTGATAAAGCACATTGTATTAAAACAGCAACACACAGCCCACTGACACATCGCTGTAAAGAAGGTCTCTGCTCCTAAATTATGCTGCTCTAAGATTACATAGCAAAAACCTTCTGACAGATTCCCTTTAACATTCTAGGACATACAGGTGTTTCTCACAAAATTGGAATATCATCAAAATGTTAATTTCTTTCAGTTCTTCAAAACAAAAAGTGAAACTCTTATATTATATAGTCATTACAAACAGAGTGATCTATTTCAAGTGTTTATTTCTGTTAATGTTGATGATTATGGCTTACAGCCAATGAAAGCACAAAAGTCATTATCTCAGAAAATTAGAATACTTTATAACAACAGCTTGAAAAATGATTTTAAAATCCGAAATGTTGGCCTAATGAAATGTATGTTCAGTAAATGCACTCAATACTTGGTCGGGGCTCCTTTTCCATCAATTACTGCATCAATGCGGCGTGGCATGGAGGCAAACAGCCTGTGGCACTGCTCAGGTGCCCAGGTTGATTTGATAGCAGCCTTCAGCTCGTCTGCATTGTTGGGTCTGGTGTCTCATCTTCCTCTTGACAATACCCCATAGATTCTCTATGGGGTTAAGGTCAGGTGAGTTTGCTGGCCAATCAAGCACAGTGATACTGTTGTTTTTAAACCAGGTATTGGTACTTTTGGCAGTGTGGTCAGGGGCCAAGTCCTGCTGGAGAATGAAATTTCCATCTCCAAAAAGCCTGTTGGCAGAGGGAAGCATGAAGTGCTCTAAAATTTCCTGGTAGACGGCTGCGCTGACTTTGGTCTTGATAAAACACAGTGGACCTACACCAGCAAATAACATGGCTCCTCAAACCATCACTGATTGTGGAAACTTCACACTAGACCTCAAGCAGCTTGAATTGTGTGCCTCTCCACTCTTCCTCCAGACTCTGGGACCTTGATTTCTAAATGAAATGCAAAATTTACTTTAATCTGAAAACAACATCTTGGACCACTGAGCTACAGTCCAGGTCTTTTTCTCCTTGGCCCAGGTAAGACCCTTCTGGCATTGTCTATTGGTCATGAGTGGCTTGACACAAGGAATGCGACACTTTTAGCCAATTTAGATATGTCTGTGTGTGGTGGCTCTTGAAGAAATGACTCCAGCAGCAGTCCACTCCTTGTGAATCTCCCCCAAATGTTTGAATGGCCTTTTCTTAACAATCCTTTCAAGGCTGTGGTTATCCCAGTTGCTTGTGCACCTTTTTCTACCACGCTTTTTCCTTCCACTCAACTTTCCATTAATATGCTTGGATACAGCACTCTGTAAACAGCCAGCTTCTTTAGCAATAACCTTTTGTGGCTTACCCTCCTTGTGGAGTGTGTCAATGACTGCCTTCTGGACATCTGTCAAGTCAGCAGTCTTCCCCATGATTGTGGAGCCTACTGAAACCGACTAAGTGACCATTTTAAACACGTAGGAAGCCTTTGCAGGTGTTTTTTGTTAATTATTCTGTTACGGGTCCGGGTGGTGGAACCTCTGTGCTGGGATACAAGGAAGGACCAGAGGGGCGTAACTAAGCGCCTACTCGGACGGACCCTGGCCACACGGCGGCTTGGTCGACTCCGTGAACCAAGGGGGGATTGGGCAGGGGAACCAGGTGCCACTCTGGGACCGACCTTCTGTGAGAGCAGGCGACTCCCACAGGTCAGGTGGCTGAGGCTGACAGGTACAGTGGCAGGTAGCTTGACGGGTGATCTGGGTAGGCAAGCAGGCGGGTACGGCTGGTAGCTAGACAGGTGATCCGGGTAGACAAGCAGGCGGACACAGCAGGTAACCTGACAGGTGATCCGGGTAGGCAAGCCAGCGGGCACAGCAGGTAGACAGGCTTTCGGGCACGGCTGACAGACAGACTGGCGGGCACGGCTGATAGACAGGCTGGCGGGCACGGCTGAAAGATAGACTGGCGGGCACGGCTGATAGACAAGTGGCGAGCACGGCTGATAGACAGGCTGGCGGGCACGGCAGACAGACAGGCGGGCACTAGAACCTGAGGGCTGAGGAGAGTGTTAGCACACAAACAACAACCTTAGACAGGCACCTCCATTTTGGAGGAGGTGCTTAATATAGGAGTGGTCCTCCGGCCATTAGCCAGGGACTCTTTAGGAAGAGGGAGGAAGCGCGCGCCCTAAGCACAGTGCCCGGGAAGCTGCGCGCGATGCACGCAACAGCATCAGGGGCAGGGGAGCTGGAGGACGCCGGACCGGGACTGCGGCGGTGAGGGGAACGGCGTCTCTGCCCGGCAGGAGGCAGAGACGCCGACGCTACAGTACCCCCCCTTTACGCCCCCTCTTCTTTAGGCCCGCAAGAAATTTTTCAAGACGAGGGGCATGAATGTTCTCCCTGGGCTCCCAAGACCTCTCCTCAGGATCAAACCCCTTCCAATCCACAAGAAAGAAAGTCTTTCCTCTTACCCTCTTGATGGCTAAAATGTTCTCTACCTCAAAGACATCCTCAGCGGAGACTGGAGCTGGAGCGGTACCTGGATCATCATTAAGGACAACAAGTTTGAGGAGAGACACGTGAAAGGAGTTGGGAATCCGTAAGGAGGCCGGGAGTTTCAGCTTGTAAGCCACTGGATTTATTTGGTTCAGAATCTCGAACGGACCGATGAACCGCAGATCCAACTTATATGATGGTATC
The DNA here is from genome assembly GCF_046119375.1 of Phyllobates terribilis. Lineage (NCBI taxonomy): Eukaryota > Metazoa > Chordata > Amphibia > Anura > Dendrobatidae > Phyllobates > Phyllobates terribilis. Next base: position 250,688,526 of record NW_027362761.1, read on the forward strand.
TTGAGACGGACATATTTGGAGGAAAGCCAGACCTTGTCTCCCGGGTGGGAATTGAGGCGGATCCAGACGTCTCTTATCAGCATGCTTCTTCATCCGCTCAGTGGACTGAAGAAGCGCAGATCTAGTGTCCTCCCAAATCACAGAAAATTCACAGACGAGAGACTCCACGGCAGGATTGTCCACTGAAGCGGAGATGGGAAATGCAATTCAGGGGTGTTGACCATAGACCACAAAAAACGGAGACTTAGCAGAAGGAGGTCTGCTCAAAGAGGCGTTTCTCGTACTTAGCATACAGGCGATTCTTCCGGAGCCTCAGCAGTACCTGACGAACATCCCTCCGGTGAGAGGGCAGATCAGGGGAGAACACCAAGATATCGTCCAGGTACATCACCACGGGGGAATACAGGAGATCTCGAAAGATATCATTTACCAACTCCTGGAAGACAGCTGGAGCATTACAGAGACCAAAGGGCATCACGCGGTATTCGTAGTGACCATCCCGGGTGTTGAATGCCGTCTTCCACTTGTCTCTCTGGTGGATCTGGACCAGATTGTACGCTCCACGCAGGTCGAGCTTAGTGAAGACCTTTGCGCCCTTTAGGCGGTCAAACAGCTCCAAGATGAGAGGCAGGGGGTACTTATTCTTGTTGGTAATCTGGTTTAGGTCCCTATACACTGTGTGCGGAATTATTAGGCAAGTTGTATTTTAGAGGATTATTTTTATTATTGATCAACAACTATGTTCTCAATCAACCCAAAAGACTCATAAATATCCAAGCTTAATATTTTTGGAAGTTGGAGTGTTTTTTTTTAGATATGGCTATCTTAGGAGGATATCTGTTTGTGCAGGTAACTATTACTGTCCCGAATTATTAGGCAACTTAATAAAAAACAAATATAATCCCATCTCACTTGTTTATTTTCACCAGGTAAACCAATATCAGTGCACAAAATTTAGAAATAAACATTTCTGATATGCAAAAACAAAAACCAAAATAATTAGTGATCAATATAGCCACCTTTCTTTATGATGACACTCAACAGCCTTCCATCCATAGATTCTGTCAGTTGCTTGATCTGTTTTCGATCAACATTGCGTGCAGCAGCCACCACAGCCTCCCAGACACTGTTCCGAGAGTTGTACTGTTTTCCCTCCCTGTAGATCTCACATTTTATGATGGACCACAGGTTCTCTATGGGGTTCAGATCAGGTGAACAAGGGGGCCATGTCATTATTTTTTCTTCTTTTATACCTTTACTGGCCTGCCAAGCTGTGGAGTAGTTGGATGCATGTGATGGAGCATTGTCCTGCATGAAAATCATGTTTTTCTTGAACGATACCGACTTCTTCCTGTACCACTGCTTGAAGAAGTTGTCTTCCAGAAACTGGCAGTAGGTCTGGGAGTTGAGCTTCACTCCATCCTCAACCCGAAAAGGTCTCACAAGTTCATCTTGGATGATACCAGACCATACCAGTACCCCACCTCCACCTTGCTGGCGTCTGAGTCGGAGTGGAGCTCTCTGCCCTTTACTGATCCAGCCTCTGGCCCATCCATCTGGCCCATCAAGAGTCACTTTCATTTCATCAGTCCATAAAACCTTTGAAAAATCAGTCTTAAGATATTTCTTGGCCCATTCTTGACGTTTTATCTTATGTTTCTTGTTCAAAGGTGGTCGTTTTTCAGCCTTCCTTAACTTGGCCATGTCCCTGAGTATCGCACACCTTGTGCTTTTTGATGCTCCAGTAACGTTGCAGCTCTGAAATATGGCAAAACTGGTGGCGAATGGCATCTTGGCAGCTTCACGCTTGATTTTGCTCAATTCATGGGCAGCTATTTTGCGCCTTTTTTGGCCAACACACTTCATGCGACCCTGTTGGCTATTTGCCATGAAACGCTTGATTGTTCAGTGATCACGCTTTAAAAGTTTGGAAATTTCAAGACTGCTGCATCCCTCTACAAGACATCTCACAATTTTGGACTTTTCTGAGCCCGTCAAATCTCTTTTCTGACCCATTTTGCCAAAGGAAAGAAAGTTGCCTAATAATTAAGCACACCTTATATAGGGTGTTGATGTCATTAGTCAACAACCCTCCTCATTACAGAGATGCACATCACCAGATTTACTTAATTGGCAGTTGGCTCTCAAGCCTATGCAGCTTGGAGTAGTACAACATGTATAAAAAGTATCATGTGAGGAAAATACTCATTTGCCTAATAATTCTGCACGCGGTGTAGTCGATACAAGGGCAAAGAGAGCCGTCCTTCTTCTTGACGAAGAAGAATCCTGCTCCAGCCGGAGAGGTGGATTTCTGGATAAATCCCCTAGCAAGATTTTCTTCAATGTATTCAGACATGGCATGGGTCTCAGCCAGCGACAAGGGGTAGATTCGCCCGCGAGGAGGTGAAGCACCAGGTATTAGGTCGATGGGGCAATCATACAGCCTATAAGGTGGTAGTATCCCTGCTTCCTTTTTATCAAAAACGTCCACATAGGACCAGTCGGGTGCTGGCAGGCCAGGTAGGTTAGCCAGAGTAGACGGGGGTCGAGCAGACAGGTCTTATGGCATTCCTGCCCCCTACGGAGCACCTCTCCCGAGCTCCAATTCAGGACGGGCTCATGTCTCTGTAACCAAGGCAGGCCAAGCAAGATGGGATGGGAGACACCGGACAGTACGTAAAAGGAGATCTTCTTCGAATGCAGCATTCCCCCACCTGAAGGGTTACCGGCTCAGTGAGCAAGAAGATGGTCTCAGGGAGAAGCTTTCCATCCACAGAGGAAACTGCTAAGGGGTCCGCCAGACGTATGGTAGGAATCTGAAAACGCTCCACAACGGCCTGTTGGATGAAATTCCCAGCAGCTCTGGAATCCAGATGGGCAGTCTCGAAGAAGCGGGTCTCACCACTGGAAATAGAAACAGACAGAGTCAAGGACGGAGAGGATTTACTCTTGCCTAGGACGACCTCTCCGAGCGGTCCTAGACACTGGAGTTTCCCGGCCTCACCGGGCAAGAGTGGATCTGATGCTCAATATTGCCACAATAGAAGCAACTCCCCTCGGCACGACGGGTCTCCTGGCGGGACTTGACCATCTTGACTTGGTCAATTTGCATCGGCTCTGGAGAAGACACCCGGGGGAGTGCAGGTTGCAAGACTGGACTTTGGAAGACGGGAGCGAGGCGCGGAGGTCTCCTCTCACGGGTCATCTCCTTAGCGCATTCCAGGAAACGGATGTCAATCAGGGTTGCTAATGACACCAGGTCGTCCAGGGAGGGAGGTATGTCACGACCGGCTAGCTCATCCTTGATCCGTCCGGAAAGGCCCTCCCAAAAGGTGGACACCAGGGCCTCATTGTTCCAGGCAAGTTCAGATGCGAGGGTTCGGAAATGTACGGCATGCTGGCCCACAGTAAGACTCCCTTGGCGGAGTCGGAGAAGTGAGAAGGCAGTAGAAGATTTTCGTCCGGGCTCATCGAACACCTTCTGGAAGGCCGCGAGGAAAGCCTGAAGATCGGACACCTCCAACAGAGGGTTAAGCCACGCCAACGCCTCTCCAGTGATGTGAGACATGATGAACGCCACCTTGGCCCGGTCGGAGGTGAACTGGTGTGCCAGGAGTTCAAAGTGCAGCGTGCACTGATTTATGAAGCCCCGACATAGGGCCGGGTCACCAACATAACGTGGAGAAGCAGATAGCCGGGGTCCAAAGCCAGATGCCACAGAGCCACTGGGTTGAGGTGCCGCCGGAGCAGGCGCCGCTCGGTTAGAGGCGGACACAGTCTGGGTGGACAGCACGTCCAAGCGGGAGTTGACTGTCCGCAGGTAGGATAGGATAGTATCCTGTTGGGCTTTCTGGCGATAGACCTCTTGGTACAGGTCTTAGAGCGAAGGAGCCTGGGAACCACCGGATTCCATGGCCTGTGCAAACTGTTACGGGTCCGAGTGGTGGAACCTCTGTGTTGGGATACAAGGAGGGACCAGAGGGGCGTAACTAAGCGCCTACTCGGACTGACTCTGGCCACACGGCGGCTTAGTCGACTCCGTGAACCAAGGAGAGACCGGGCAGGGGAACCAGGTGCCACTCTCTGGGACCGACCTTGTGTGAGATCAGGCGACTCCCACGGGTCAGGTGGCTGAGGCTGACAGGTACAGCAGCAGGTAGCTTGACGGGTGATCCGGGTAGACAAGCAGCCGGACACAGCAGGTAACCTGACAGGTGATCCGGGTAGGCAAGCCGGCGGGCACGGCAGGTAGACAGGCTGGCGGGCACGGCTGATAGACAGGCTGGCGGGCACGGCTGATAGACAGGCTGGCGGGCATGGCTGACAGACAGGCGGGCACTGGAACCTGAGGGCTGAGGAGAGTGTTAGAACACAAACAACAACCTTGCACAGGCACCTCCATTTTGGAGGAGGTGCTTAATATAGGAGTGGTCCTCCAGCCATTGGCCGGGGACTCTTTAGGCTGGGTGCCCACGTAGCGTTTTTCAAGCGTTTATGCTGCGGAATTTCCGCAGCGGAAACGCTTGTGAAACGCTAGGTAATCCGCACCCCATGGTCCCCAAGGGGATTCCGCATGTTCTATGCACATGCTGCGGATTTTTCCGCAGCGTTTATGCTGCGTACAAAAATCCGCAGCATGTCATTTAATTTTGCGGAAGCGCAGCGGAACTCCCGCCATTGACTTGCATTGAAACGCATAGAAACCGAGACTGTACATTTGTACAAGCGGCTTCTATGTGTCTCTATGTGCGGATGGTACCCAGTTCTGGAGGAGAGGAGACTCTCATCCAGACCTGGGTACCATTGTACCTGTAAAAAAAGAATAAAATAACAAATAAAGTTTATACTCACCTTTCCGAAGGCTTTACTCTGAATGCCGGCATCGCTTGAGGACCTGCGGTGACGTCACACCGCAGGCCCTTCACCTCTCTGTCTCGCGATATGCCGGCAGCCGGGAACCAGACAGGAACGAGCGCTGCTGCACACACCGGGGCCTCGGGGGTGAGTATAGCTTTATTTGTTTTAATTTTTACGGTTCACACTGTATAAATCCATGTCGTTTGCATGGATTTATATAGTGTGACCTAGTTGTCAAGCACTTTCCAAGTGATGCTATCGCCTGGAAAGCGCTTGTCAATCTGCATGCGGAAACGCATGTGAATCCGCATGTGGATCCGCATGTATTCTGCAGGAAAAACGCATGCACAATCTGCATGCGTTTTTTCTGCCAGGGAGATGCAGAAATGCTGCAGAAATGTTCTGCTTCATTTCTGCATCGTGGGCACATAGCCTTAGGACGGTGCGAGTGGCCCCTTTAAGAGGGAGGAAGCGCGCCCTAAGCACAGTACCCAGGAAGCTGCGCGCTATGCGCACAACAGCAGCATCAGGGGCAGGGGAGCTGAAGGACGCCAGACCGGGACCGCGGCGGTGAGGGGAACGGCGTCTCTGCCTGGCAGACGCTACATATTCTAATTTACTGAGATAATGACTTTTGTGTTTTCATTGGCTGTAAACCATAATCATCAACATTAACAGAAATAAACACTTGAAATAGATCACTCTGTTTGTAATGACTATATATAATATATGAGCTTCACTTTTTGGATAAAATAACTGAAATAAAATAACTTTTTGATGATATTCTAATTTTGTGAGAAGAACCTGTATTATCTACTTAGGCTTAAAGAAATGTGTTTATCTAATTAAAGGTATTTATAAATTTGTAGTCACATTTCTTTTATTTTTTTTTCTATTTCCTGAGAATCTGGGAAGAGATCCTTTCTTTTATCTTTCATGTCGTCAGGATGCAAGAAGGCTCACAAAGTTCTATTTGATAACTTTGCATTTACAGTAGTATTACTGAAGTAATTTTATTCTTTTCCTCCATGGTGTTAACAGATGGAAAACTTCAATGGGAAGAGGAAGCAAAAGTAAACAGACTAAAGAGCAATGAGGTAAAATCTCAATATATCAGGAGATTCTACATTCTTTTTTTACCTATTTGGTGTAAAATCCCAGGTTATGCCAAGTTCACACCATGTTCAGGCAGAATGTTTTGAAGAAGGTGCCCCGACTTTTGCAGTTAAAGGCATCCAGCTGCTACTGACATTCATTACAAAGTACATGTACTGTATTCACATATACTTTCTTTAAAAATACAATTATATTTGCTGCACTGTTAATACAGCTTAGGCAATAGCACATCGAGGTAGTAAATATTCGGTAAACATATGCCAGCAGGATGCTCTTTTGGCATCAACCAAGATCACATTAGACCAGACCTAGGCAAAATGCGGCCTGCGAACCACATGCAGCCCTCTGGCTGTTCAAGTCCGGCCTATGAACCGAGACAGCGAAAGGGCTGAAACAGTGGCCCACATATATAAGAGGCTATGTGGGGGCACATGCTGTCTATAGGGGGCCTACTTGGGGCACGTGCTGTACATTGAAGGCTATGTGGGGGCTCATACTGTACATGGGAGGTTATGTGGGGGCTCATACTGTATATCAGAGGCTTCATGGGGCACATTCTGTATATCACAGGCTACGTGGAGCACATGCTGTATATCAAAGGCTATGTGGCGCACATGCTGTATATCAGAGGCTATGTGGGGCACATGCTGTATATCAGAGGCTACGTGGGGCTCATACTGTATATCACAGGCTACGTGGGGCACATGCTGTATATCAGAGGCTGCGTGGGGCTCATACTGTATATCACAGGCTACGTGGGGCTCATACTGTATATCACAGGCTACGTGGGGCACATGCTGTATATCAGAGGCTACATGGGGCACATGCTGTATATCAGAGGCTACGTGGGGCTCATACTGTATATCACAGGCTACGTGGGGCACATGCTGTATATCAGAGGCTACGTGGGGCTCATACTGTATATCACAGGCTACGTGGGGCTCATACTGTATATCACAGGCTATGTGGGACACATGCTGTATATCAGAGGCTACATGGGGCACATGCTGTATATCAGAGGCTACGTGGGGCTCATACTGTATATCACAGGCTACGTGGGGCTCATACTGTATATCACAGGCTACGTGGGGCACATGCTGTATATCAGAGGCTACATGGGGCTCATACTGTATATCACAGGCTATGTGGGGCTCATACTGTATATCACAGGCTACGTGGGGCTCATACTGTATATCACAGGCTACGTGGGGCACATGCTGTATATCAGAGGCTACATGGGGCTCATACTGTATATCACAGGCTACGTGGGGCTCATACTGTATATCACAGGCTACGTGGGGCACATGCTGTATATCAGAGGCTACGTGGGGCTCATACTGTATATCACAGGCTACGTGGGGCTCATACTGTATATCACAGGCTACGTGGGGCACATGCTGTATATCAAAGGCTATGTGGGACACATGCTGTATATCAGAGGCTACATAGGGCACATGCTGTATATCAGAGGCTACATGGGGCACATGCTGTATATCACAGGCTACGTGGAGCACATGCTGTATATCAAAGGCTATGTGGGACACATGCTGTATATCAGAGGCTACATGGGGCACATGCTGTATATCAGAGGCTACGTGGGGCTCATACTGTATATCACAGGCTACGTGGGGCTCATACTGTATATCATAGGCTACGTGGGGCACATGCTGTATATCAGAGGCTACATGGGGCTCATACTGTATATCACAGGCTACGTGGGGCTCATACTGTATATCACAGACTACGTGGGGCACATGCTGTATATCAGAGGCTACGTGGGGCTCATACTGTATATCACAGGCTACGTGGGGCTCATACTGTATATCACAGGCTACGTGGGGCACATGCTGTATATCAAAGGCTATGTGGGACACATGCTGTATATCAGAGGCTACGTGGGGCTCATACTGTATATAGGAGGCTGTGTGTGGGCTCTTACGGTATATAGGGGGCTGTGTGTGGGCTCTTACGGTATATAGAGGGCTGTGTGTGGGCTCAAATGGTATATAGGGTGATGTCAGCATACTTAATTCTGCTCAATAGTAAGTCATACTATTGATATTAATGTAAAATAATTATAATTAATATATTAATATTGAGTAGAATTAATTTCAGCCTATTGATTCAGCCCTCTACAACAGTCACGGTCTCTCATGTGGCCTCTCAGGAAAATTAATTACCCACTCCTGCATTAACTTCTGCATTAACCCCTGCATTAGACAGTTAGGGAGAAGTCCCTGACTTTGTTTTTCTAGGCTGATCAATCTCTTTATGAATGATAGACAGCATTTAGCAACAGATAAAGCTTTGTAATAAGAAAGTACTAATTTAGGAGACCATAGAACATGTGTGTTCTGTGGAAAGGTTTCCTGGTATCTTATCTTTGTTGATCCCTGAGCATGAGAAATCCACAATCAATGGATTCAGCGGACAGCAGAGGAAACCTATCTAGATCTTTTGCTGCCACCTACTGGTGTTAAAAGGTTGTAACTGTAACAAAATAAGCAGGCTATAATAAAAAAGAATGAAAAAAAAGAATAAATAAAAAGAATGAACTTAATAACCTATTGGTATAACAATAGAGAAAGGTGTACTAAGTGTCTGGCAACCTAGACATGGAATGAACATGGAATTTGTGTAGATTATAGGGGAATTAACACATATGCTATATAAACAGGTGTATATCAAATTCCTGGTGCTTGTTAGGTGGGGAATGAACGTGGAATATATATATTTTATAGTGGAATGAACACATCAAATATACACAGATGTAAATTGTATTCTCCATGCTTATTAAACAGTGAATAAACATCGAATAGGTGCAGATTATAGTTTAATGAACACAGATGCCATGTACAATGCTGAGCAAAAGGGTAACAATGTTTTGAACTTTTGACTTTCAGGCTCCATATCTCACCATCCACTACTGCTCCGAACGTGAGACTACCATCATTTTATAGATAATAATCTTGGCTATCTCATACATAAATTAGACATGCAAGGATTTAGCATTTTATTAGTTATGCAGATTCTTGTCATGTCACTGCTAATTACTGTTTTGCGCCTGGTAGTGGAAAAATCTTTTTCTTCCTGTATACTACAAAATACAACCTGTTCTCACATTCCCTAATAGCTCAGTGTGTTATTAGGTTGATTCCCAATCAAAGGGTCACTGGTTCGAATCGAGGAGCAGCCATGAAGAAGATTTTCCAAGAAAAGAGAAACAGCATCATCCTGCTCATCAATAGCGTCTCTCGGCCAAGAAAATTGCTAAACTGCATCATGTGAGTGCCATGATAGTTTGAAGAATATGAAATAAAGTCTGTCCATTCAACAACCATGAGGTGGATGTCCCGGCAGCATATCAGAGTCAACAAGTTGGCTCATCACAAGGTCTATCAGTTCTGGCGCGACAAACACGGCAGTGGAGGTTGCTCGTATGCTTCGTAATAGTGAGATCACAGACATCCATGCAAGCACCATGCATTACACAAGTCTGGAATGGTGGCCTGAAAAAAGGCAAAGAAGCTTCAACTTCAATATTGCCATAAGAAGCGTTGGCTTGAGTTTGCAAAACAGTATGAAAAGTGGACAGTAGAAGATTGGAAACATGTGATGTGGAGCTATGAGACGAAAGTCAATTGACTAGGCTCTGATGGGTGCAAATGTGTCTGGAAGAAGCAAGGGAAAGAGGGGCTAACAGATTGAGAAATTGAAGGAACTGTCAAGTTTGGTGGAGGAAGCCCGATGATATGGGGTTGTTTCACAGGTGTTGGATACTTGACCAGGATCAATGGAGGTCTCAAAGCTGAGCTACAGTTATATGAAAAAGTTTGGGCACCCCTATTAATCTTAAGCTTAATGTTTTATAAAAATTGGTGTTTTTGCAACAGCTATTTCAGTTTGATATATGTAATAACTGATGGACACAGTAATGTTTCTGCCTTGAAATGAGGTTTATTGTACTAACAGAAAATGTGCAATCTGCATTCAAACAAAATTTGACAGGTGCATAAGTATGGGCACCTCACCAGAAAAGTGACATTAATATTTAGTAGATCCTCCTTTTGCAAAAATAACAGCCTCTAGTCGCTTCCTGTAGCTTTTAATGAGTTCCTGGATCCTGGATGAAGGTATTTTTGACCATTCCTCTTTACAAAACAATTCCAGTTCAGTTAAGTTTGATGGTTGCCGAGCATGGACAGCCCTCTTCAAATGATCCCACAGATGTTCAATGATATTCAGGTCTGGGGACTGGGATGGCCATTCCAGAACATTGTAATTGTTCCTCTGCATGAATGCCTGAGTAGATTTTGAGCGGTGTTTTGGATCATTGTCTTGCTGAAAGATCCATCCCCTGCGTAACTTCAACGTTATCACTGATTCTTGAACAGTATTGTCAAGAATCTGCTGATACTGAGTGGAATCCATGCGTCCCTCAACTTTAACAAGATTCCCAGTGCCGGCATTGGCCACACAGCCCCAAAGCATGATGGAACCTCCACCAAATTTTACTGTGGGTAGCAAGTGTTTTTCTTGGAATGCTGTGTTTTTTTTTTGCCGCCATGCATAACGCCTTTTTGTATGACCAAACAACTCAATCTTGGTTTCATCAGTCCACATGACCTTCTTCCAAAAAGAAATTGGCTTCTCCAAATGTGCTTTTGCATACCTCAGCCGACTCTGTTTGTGGCGTGCTTGCAGAAACGGCTTCATCACATCACTCTCCCATACAGCTTCTCCTTGTGCAAAGTGCGTTGTATAGTAGACCGATGCACAGTGACACCATCTGCAGCAAGTTGATGCTGCAGCTCTCTGGAGGTGGTCTGAGGATTGTCCTTGACTGATCTCACCATTCTTCTTCTCTGCCTTTCTGATGTTTTTCTTGGCCTGCCACTTCTGGCCTTAACAAGAACTGTCCCTGTGTTCTTCCATTTCCTTACTATGTTCCTCACAGTGGAAACTGACAGGTTAAATCTCTGAGACGGCTTTTTGTATCCTTCCCCTGAACAACTATGTTGAATAATCTTTGTTTTCAGATCATTTGACAGTTGTTTTGAGGAGCCCATGATGCCACTCTTCAGAGCAGATTCAAACAGGAGAACAACTTGCAAGTGGCCACTTTAAGTAGCTTTTCTCATGATTGCATACACCTGGCTATGAAGTTCAAAGCTCAATGAGGTTACAAAACCATAAAAAGTGCTTTAGTAAGTCAGTAAAAAGTAGGTAGGAGTATTTAAAACAAGAAAATGATAAGGGTGCCCATACTTATGCACCTGTCAAATTTTGTTTGAATGCAGATTGCACATTTTTTGTTAGTACAATAAACCTCATTTCAAGGCAGAAACATTACTGTGTCCAACAGTTATTACATATATCAAACTGAAATAGCTGTTGCAAAAACACCAATTTTTATAAAACATTAAGCTTAAGATTAATAGGGGTGCCCAAACTTTTTCATATAACTGTATATGTGAGCATCCTACAAGATGAGTTACTTCGTACACTCAAGTACTATGGGTATGAAAAGGATGACATAGTGTTCCAGCAGGACAACGACCAGAAGCATACGTCAAGATTGGTGAAGAAATGGTTCAATGACAAGTACAGGTGCTGGATTGGCCTCCCCAGACCTCAACCCAATCGAACACTTGTGGGTAGAGTTGAAGAAAAAGCTGTATACATACCCAAGTGAGTCGACTAGTATGCACCAACTTTGGGAACATGTTGGTACATACTGGTCGACCTGAGATCAGATTTCGCTTGAGACATGCTTGAATCTGATCGAGAGCAAGCCCAGATGGTTTCATGCAGTGTTAAAAGCCAAAGGTGGATTTACAAAATAATAATAATATTAAAAATTTGATTTTAAGGAGCAAAACAGTAACAATGCAGTGACATGACAAAAATCTGCATTATGAGATAGCCAAAATGATTGTCTATAAAATGATGGTAGTCTCACGTTCGAAGCAGTAGTGGATGATGAGATATGGAGCCTGAAAGTCAAAAGTTCAAAACATTGTTACCCTTTTGCTTGTCACTGTAAATAAGTGCTATATAAATTATTGAATCCCCTATGCTTGTTACGTGGGGAATGAACATTGAATATATACAAATTAAACTGGAATGAACACATCCTGCATGAACAGATGTCTATTGTATTCGCTGAGTTTGTTAGATGCTGAATGAACATGGAATACAGTATATGCAGATTATAATGGAATGAACAGATATGTTACGAGTCCGGGTGGTGGAACCTCTGTGCTTCGGTGCAAGGAGGGACCAGAGGGGCGTGACTAAGTGCCTACTCGGCCTCACACGGCGGCTTAGTCGACTCCGTGAACCAGGGAGGGACCGGGCAGGTGAACCAGGTGCCACTCTGGGACCGACTGTGTGTGAGAGCAGGTGACTCCCACGGGTCAGATGACAGGAACTGACCGGTACAGCGGATGAGCACGGCAGGAAGGCAGATAGGTGGTCCGAGTAGATCAGCAGGCAGGTATGGCAGATAACTGGCAGGTGCTCCAGGTAGGCTGGCTGGCACGACACGTAACTGGCAGGTGCTCCAGGTAGGCAGGCTGGCGGGCACGGCATGTAACTGGCAGGTGCTCCAGGTAGGCAGGCTGGCGGGCACGGCAGGTTACTGGCAGGTGCTCCAGGTAGGCAAGCTGGCGGACCCGGCAGGTAACTGGCAGACTGGCGGGCAGAACTATTAGACAGACTGGCGGACTGGACTGTAGACAGACTGGTGGGCTGGACTGTCAGACAGACTGGCGGGCTGGACTGACTGGCAGCGGGACCTGAGGGCTGAAGCAAGTGTTAGCACACGGAACAACAACCTTGCACAAGCACCTCCATTTTGGAGGAGGTGCCTTATATAGGAGAAGTCCTTCGGCCATTGGCCGGGGACTCTTTAGGACGGCGCGCGCGTACCCTTAAAGAGGGAGGGAGCGCGCGTGCCCTAAGCACAGTGCCCGGGAAGCTGCACACGGTGTGCGCCACAGCAGCAGGGGGACAGTGAGATGCCAGACCAGGACCACGGCGGTGAGGGGAACGGCGTCTCTGCCCAGCAGGAGGCAGAGACGCCGATGCTACAGTACCCCCCCCCCCCCATTACGCCCCCTCTTCTTTAGGCCCGCAAGAAATTTTTTAAGAAGATGAGGGGCATGAATGTTCTCCCTGGGTTCCCAAGACCTCTCCTCCGGGCCAAAGCCCTTCCAATCTCAAACACGTCCTCAGCGGAGACTGGAGCTGGAGTGGTACCTGGATCGTCAGAGAAGGAATTAAGGACAACTGGTTTGAGGAGGGATACATGAAAGGAGTTGGGAATCCGTAAGGTGACCGGGAGTTTCAGCTTGTAAGCCACGGGATTGATTTGGTTCAGAACCTCGAACGGACCGATGAACCGCGGACCCAACTTATAAGAAGGTATCTTGAGACGGACATACAGTATTTGGAGGAAAGCCAGACCTTGTCTCCCGGACGGAATTGAGGCGGATCCAGACGTCTCTTATCAGCATGTCTCTTCATCCGCTCGGAGGACTGAAGAAGTGCAGATCTAATGTCTTCCCAAATAGCCGAAAATTCACTGACAAGAGACTCTGCGGCAGGATTGTCCACTGAAGAGGAGACGGGAAATAGAATCCGGGCGTGTTGACAGTAGACCACAAAAAACGGGGATTTAGTAGAAGACTCACTCTCATGGTTGTTATAGGAGAACTCGGCACAGGGCAGGAGCTCAACCCAATCGTTATGGTGAGCGTTGACAAAGTGCCGAAGAAAGCTGGTAAGGATCTGATTGATGCGTTCCACTTCACCATTGGACTGAGGATGATATGCAGAAGAGAAATCCAAAGCGACATCCAGCAGCTTGCATGTAGCTCTCCAGAAGCGTGAAGTGAACTGAACTCCGCGATCAGACACAATGTGGAGGGGTAGGCCGTGAAGATGGAAGATGTGATGGATGAAGTCCTTAGCCAGCACAGATGCAGACAGAAGACCAGGCAGAGGGCTGAAGTGGGCCATTTTAGAAAAGCGGTCAGCGAACACCCAAATGACAGTACAACCGGCAGAAACAGGGAGATCCGTGATGAAGTCCATTGGAATGTGTTGCCACAGAGCGGAAGGCACGGGAAGAGGAAGGAGATGGCCAGATGGAAGGTGCCTGGGAATCTTGTTACGGGCACAAGAGGAACAAGCCACGACAAAGTCCGCAACATCCTTGCGCTGGGAAGGCCACCAGTAATGTCGGGCGACGAGCAGAAAGGTCTTCCTCTGGCCAGCATGACCAGCTAGTTTGGATGAATGGCCCCAGAGTAGAACCTTCTTTTGATCCGGAACCGCTACAAAGGTCTTACCGGGTGGAAGATGAGACAGGTCAAACGGAGCAACAGTCATTACTTTGGAGGGGTCAATGATATGTAGAGGCTCCTCCTCTTGGTCGGAAGACAGGAATGAGCAGGATAGAGCGTCAGCTTTAATGTTCTTGTCCGACGGGCAGTAATGCAGAGTGAAGCAGAATCGGGCATAGAATAGAGACCACCTGGCCTCACGTGGATTTCGTCTTTGGGCGTTCTGCAAATAAGTAAGGTTTTTCTGGTCAGTGTAGATGACCACCGGGTGCAGAGCCCTCTTCAGCAAGTAGCGCCACTCTTCCAGCGCTAATTTGATGGCCAGCAGCTCACGATCTCCTATGCGCTCGGACGAGGAGAAGAGCTTGGAGAAGAAGCCGCAGGTTACCATTCTCCCGGACGAGGATTTCTGGGTGAGCACCGCTGCGGCTCCGGAGAAGGATGCATCAACCTCCAGGAAGAACTGCTTGTTGCAATCCGGATGGTGCAGCACAGGAGCGGAAGAGAAGGCTAGTTTAAGGGAGACGAAGGCCTTCTCCGCTTCGGAAGTCCATTCCCTGGGATTTGCTCCTTTACGGGTGAGCGCGGAGATGGGAGCGGTCCGGGAGGACAAATGAGGAATGAAGAGGCGGTAATAGTTTGCGAAGTCCAGGAATCGCTGAATCGCCTTCAACCCCTCCGGTCGGGGCCACTTTAAGACGGCAGATACCTTCTCGGGATCCATCCGCAGACCAGTCTCGGAGATAACATAGCCCAGGAATGGTAGAGAGGTCTGCTCAAAGAGGCATTTCTCGAATTTAGCGTATAGGCAATTCTTCCGGAGCCTTAGCAGAACCTGACGAACATCCCTCCGGTGTGAGGGTAGATCCGGCTAGAAAACCAAGATATCGTCCAGATACACCACCACACAAGAATACAGGAGGTCTCGGAAGATGTCGTTCACCAGCTCCTGGAAGACGGCTGGAGCATTACAGAGACCAAAGGGCATCATGCGGTATTCGTAGTGACCGTCCCGGGTGTTGAATGCCGTCTTCCATTCGTCTCCCTGGCGGATCCGGACCAAATTGTACGCCCCACGAAGATCGAGCTTGAGGAAGATCTTCGCTCCTTTAAGGCAGTCAAACAACTCCGAAATGAGAGGCAGGGGGTACTTATTTTTTATGGTAATCTGGTTAAGGCCCCTGTAATTGATACAGGGACGTACAGAGCCGTCTTTCTTCTTGACGAAGAAGAATCCTGCTCCAGCCGGAGAGGTGGATTTCTGAATAAATCCCCTAGCAAGATTCTCTTCTATGTACTCAGACATGGCACGGGTCTCAGCCAGCGACAAGGGGTAGATTCGTCCGCGGGGAGGAGAAGCACCAGGTACCAGGTCGATGGGGCAATCATACGAATCATACAGCCTAAGAGGTGGTAGTGTCTCCGCTTCCTTTTTGTCAAAGACGTCCGCATAGGACCAGTAGGGTGCCGGCAGACCAAGTAGATTAGCCAGAGTAGACGGGGGTCGAGCAGGACGAACCGGAACCAGACAGGACTCATGGCATTCCTGACCCCAACGGAGCACTTCACCAGATCTCCAATTCAGGACGGGCTCATGTCTTTGTAACCAGGGTAGACCAAGCAAGAGGGGGTGAGAGAGACCGGACAGCACATGAAAGGAAATCTTCTCTGAGTGCAGTATTCCCACCTGAAGGGTTACAGGCTCTGTGACAAGCAAGATGGTCTCCAGAAGAAGCCTCCCATCCGCGGAGGCAGCCGCCAACGGTTCAGCCAGATGCTCGGTAGGAATCTGATACCGCTCCACAACAGCCTGTTGAGTGAGATTCCCAGCGTCTCCGGAATCCAGATGGGCAGTCTCGAAGAAGCGGGTCTCACCACTGGAAATAGAAACCGACAGAGTCAAGGACGGAGAGGATTTACTCTTGCCTAGGATGACCTCTCCGAGCGGTCCTAGACACTGGAGTTTCCCGGCCTCACCAGGCAGGAACGGATCAGATGCTCTATACTGCCACAGTAGAAGCAACTCCCCTCAGCTCGGCGCGTCTCCAGGCGAGACTTGACCATCTTGGTTTGGTCAATTTGCATAGGCTCAGGCGAACATGCCTGGGGAATTGCTGGTTGCGAGGCTGGCCTTTGGAATGTTGGAGCGAG
The DNA here is from genome assembly GCF_046119375.1 of Phyllobates terribilis. Taxonomy (NCBI): domain Eukaryota; kingdom Metazoa; phylum Chordata; class Amphibia; order Anura; family Dendrobatidae; genus Phyllobates; species Phyllobates terribilis. The sequence continues at coordinate 250,705,001 of NW_027362761.1, forward strand.
ACGCGAAAATCTTCTCTTCCGGGTAGTCTCCTTAGTACGTTCCAGAAAACGGATGTCAATCTGGGTAGCTAATGACACCAGGTCGTCCAGGGTGGAATGGATGTCACGACCGGCTTGCTCATCCTTGATCCGTCTGGAAAGACCCTCCCAAAAGATGGACACCAGGGCCTCATTGTTCCAGGCAAGTTCAGATGCGAGGGTTCGGAAAAGTATGGCACACTGGCCCACAGTGAGACTCGCTTGGCGGAGAAGTGAGGAGGCAGTAGAAGATTTTCGTCCGGGCTCATCGAAGACCTTCCGGAAGGCAGCGAGGAAAGCCAGAAGATCGGACACCAGGGGATCCCCTTTTTCCCACAGAGGGTTTAGCCATGCCAATGCCTCCCCGGTGAGGTGAGACATGATGAACGCCACTTTGGAGATGGACTGGTGTGCCAGGAGTTCAAAGTGCAGCGTGCACTGATTTATGAAGCCCCGACATTCGACGATGTCACCACCAAAACGTGGAGGCGCAGAGAGCTGGGGTCCAAAGCAGGGTGCCACAGCGCCACTGGGTTGAGGTGCCGCCGGAGCGGGTGCTGCTCGGCTAGAGACGGACACAGACGGAGTGGACAGCGTGTCCAGGCGGGAGTTGACAGTCCGCAGATAGGACAGGATAGTTTCCTGTTGGGATCTCTGACGTGAGACCTCCTAGTACAGGTCAGAGAGCGAAGGAGCCTGGGGGCCACTGGGTTCCATGGCCTGTGCAAACTGTTACGAGTCCGGGTGGTGGAACCTCTGTGCTTTGCTGCAAGGAGGGACCAGAGGGGCGTGACTAAGTGCCTACTCTGCCTGACCCAGGTCACACGGCGGCTTAGTCGACTCCGTGAACCAGGGAGGGACCAGGCAGGTGAACCAGGTGCCATTCTGGGACCGACCTTGTGTGAGAGCAGGTGACTCCCACGGGTCAGATGACAGGAACTGACCAGTACAGCGGATGAGCATGGCAGGAAGGCAGATGGGTGGTCTGGGTAGATCAGCAGGCAGGTAGGCAGGCTAGTGAGCATGGCAGGTAACTGGCAGGTGCTCCAGGTAGGCAGGCTGGCGGGCACGGCAAGTTACTGGTAGGTGCTCCAGGTAGGCAAGCTGGCGGACACGGCAGGTAACTGGAGACTGGCGGGCAGAACTATTAGACAGACTGGCGGGCTGGTCTGTTAGACAGACTGGCAGGCTGGACTGACTGGCAGCGGGACCTGAGGGCTGAAGCAAGCGTTAGCACACGGAACAACAACCTTGCACAGGCACCTCCATTTTGGAGGAGGTGCCTTATATAGGAGAAGTCCTCCGGCCATTGGCCGGGGACTCTTTAGGACAGCGCGCGCGGCCCCTTAAAGAGGGAGGGAGCCCAGCAATCTACACGCAGTGCGCGCCACAGCAGCAGGGGAGCAGTAAGACACCGGACCAGGACCGCGGCGGTGAGGGGAATGGCGTCTTTGCCCGGCAGGAGGCAGAGACGCCGATGCAACAACATATGCCATATAAATAGGTATTGTATATATTATTGAATCCCTGTGCTTGTTGCATGGGGAATAAATGTAAGGGTGCTGGACAATGGCTTTCGAGTTCCTACCCCTGAAGACACTAATCGCATCAATGTACAGTATAGTATTGTGATGTTTGCCTGTGTAATGTATAGTATATAGTAGTTTTATAAGATGTATAATGTTTTGTAAGGAAGATCTGCCCAGCAACAGACTACAGGGACAGAGACAGTTAAACATTTTGACTCGCTCACGGTGGGGGGAGTTAGTATATAAGGATAGAGACGGTTCTTGAATGGTGAAAGTTGGAGTTGGAGTATCAGACCTAGTGTGTCATAAGGACAGACATCTAGTCCACAAGCTGACGAGGCCATATGCATTGTGTGACTTGTGGCAGGAGAAGAAAGAGACCAGACTGGATAGCGTGATCCTCGAGCAATACTTAAGTATTGGAGGAGAACAATTAGAGGGCTGGAGACCGACCCTCAAACAAGCTGCCCTAGACTGAAGGAGCTGGAGTACAGATTAATAGCCAGACCCCTTATCCGTCAAGGAACCTGGTTATCTTCACTGGCATGTGAGCATAGACAACTTCCCAAGCAGGTTGTCCACAAGCGTCTTGGAGCACAAGGCTTTACTCTGGTCATGATGGTACCGTTAAGAAGACTAGATGTGGAACCGTAGGAAGGGAAGGTGACTGTCACAAACTGTACTGTTGTGTTTGGCTGTGTTGTGCTGGAATTCATAGGACCAGTAACATCTGGGACAACTCAGCGAGAACTGAAACTGTGTCTGATGATGTACTGTGAAATTGGAACGTATCTGAAGTCATGTGCCCACTATGCTGTGTGAAGATGTGTAACTGAATAACTGTTGGGACCGTTAAATAAAGAACTAATGTTTCAGACGTATTGTTGGTCTCTCGAGTTGTCTTATGTTCCTGGCCTGGCGGGAACCGCGGTTGCATATGGCCTGCACGAAAACACAGCTCACACTACCAAAGTCCACACACCCAGCCAGGACCGCGTCTTCCATGTAGCATGCCGGGGCATCAGGAGTCAGTCCCTTGGCCACGACTACCATCCCACTCTACATGAACATGGAATATATACAAATTATAGTATATGAACAGATGTATATTTTATTTGCTGTACTTGTTAGCTTGAGAATGAATATGGAATATGGGCAGATTATAATGGTATTGTTATAGCTGTGTCTGATCCCTCTCCTAAGAAATCTGCCTCTGCTGCTAGTTGGCACCACTCTTGCACTGCCATTGGCATTGGGGGATGTAGGAGCGGTCTTGTGTTACATTAATCTGGTTGTTGTCTATGTCTTGCTGTTTTGATTACTTCTTGCTGCCAGTTATAAATTCTTACTATGAATAAGAGAAAAAGGGAGTTTCACCAGCTCACCTGAGCAAGACCGTCCTGAAGCGCGGATGCGAGGAACTACTCGCAGCGATTCCACAAGGCATAAAAAAAGGGAGGATTCCAGCTTCATGAATAGTCCAAAATTCTTTTATTGTAGAAAAAAATTCTTAAAATCAGATTCCAGAGTCATACTCTATAGCCAGGGCAACACGTTTAGAATGCGGGACTTGCGTTCTTTGTCAAGAGTCTTTATCTGATTTTAAGATTTTTTTTTTACAATAAGGCTGTGTGCGCACGATGCATTTTTTAAACGTTTCCACAGCGGCAAAAACGCTGCAGAAACGCTTAAAATATGCATGGTAGAAGGCCTGCCATGTTCCCCAATGATAATCCGCATGTGCTGTGCACATGCTGCGGAAATTTCCACTGCGGATTATCATTGCGGAAAAAAACGCAGCACTACCAATTATTTTGCGGAAGTGCTGCGTTTTCGCCGCCATTGACTTGCATTAGAACGCGTGCATTCCGCTTCACTAGATAAGGACATGCGGAATCCATGCGTTCAATGTGTGGATGTACCCAGGTGTGGAGGAGAGGAGACTCTCCTCCGGACCTGGGTACCATAGAAAACTGTGAAAAAAAGAATAAAATAAAAAATAAAGATTAGATTTACCTTCTGGCGGCCCCCGCTCTCCTTGTCTTCACTTGCCGGCAGCTAGCGATGGACTGAAGGACCTGCGCTAACGTCATAGTCATGTGACGGGTCACGCGACGCTGACGTCGGCAGGTCCTTCAGTGTACCGCTGCCAGCAAGGGAGAACGGAGGGAATCAAGACACCGGGGGCCATCGGAAGGTAAGTATATGTTTATTTTTTTTTTTTTAACCATTCTTTTCGGTCACAGTATATAAATCCATGCCGTTTGCATGGATTTATATAGTGTGACAAAGTTGACAAGCACTTTCCAAGTGATGCTAAAATCGCTTGGGAAGCGCTTGTCAACCCGCATGCGGAAATGCATGTGAAGAACGCTTCACATCCGCATGTCCCTGGCAGGAAAAACGCAATGTACAATGTGCATGTGTTTTTTTCTGCCAGGGAGATGCAGAAACGCTCAGGAAAAAATCCTGAGTATTTCTGCATCGTGGGCACATAGCCTAAAAGAATTTTGGACTATTCATGAAGCTGGAATCCTCCCTTCTTTTATGACTTATAAATTCTTACTACCCTTGCTTTGTCTTTCCTTTGTATCTTGAATCTCCTGCTCTTTAATTCCTAACCTTGGCTTGTGTTTCTGTTCACCCAACTGCCTCATGATTCTGTCATCTTGTGTTTCTTCCATGTTCTAATAATTGTGACAACAGTTGTTGCCTTCTCACCAAGCTGCTTGCCTTTTGTCCATTAGCCCATCCCAGCCTTGTGCAGGTCTACTATTTTGTCCCTTGTATCCTTAGACAGCTCTTTGGTCTTGGCCATGGTGAGAGGATGGAATGTGATTGATTAAGTGTGTGGACAGGTGTCTTTTATAGCGGTAATGAGTTCAAACAGGTGCAATTAATACAGGTAATAAGTGCAGAGTAGGAGGGCTTCTTAAAGAGAAACAGGCCTGTGAGAGTCAGAATTCTTGCTGGTTGGTAGGTGATCAAATAATTATTTCATGCCATAAAATGCAATTTAATTATTTAAAAATCATACAATGTGATTTTCTGGTTTTTCTATTTAGATTCTGTCTCTCACAGTTGAAGTGTGCCTACGATAAAAATTACAGACCTCTCCATTCTTTGTAGGTGGGAAAATTTGCAAGATTGTCAGTGAATCAAATACTTATTTTCCCCACTGTATATTCATACCACTATAAACTGCACACATTCTATGTTCATACCCTACCTATCAATCACAGGGAATTCAATGTTCAATGTTCATTCCTCTATATATTTCATATATTACATGATCATCCCCTTACCAACAACACTAAGACTTGAATATACTCAAATCCTGGTAACAGCGATCAAAGTAAAAACTTACCCATACACTTCAGTGGTGCTCAACAATGATAAAGAAAAAATGCCCAGAACATAAGTGCTATCACATAGAAAGAGATTAATTGTTGCACTCATCGGTATGTAAAAATTCAGCTAACTTTATTCCAAAAACATTAAAATACAGTAAAGAGGCATGTGCAATACTGGGAGTACATGGACAACATCCGTTTCACATCTGACAAGCGCTTCTTCCTGGTCCCTCTGTACTCTCAGGTATTCAATATCTTGCTATTTGATTGGATTTCAATATACAGTACATCTATTTAAATAGAATTGGTGTTCACTTCACTATAATCTGCAGATATTCCAAGTTCTTTCCCTACCTAATAAACACAGGAAATACTTCTCTTAATATAAAATTTGTGTTCATTACACTATAATCGGCAGATATTCCATGTTGATTCCATGTCTAGGATACCTAGGAAAACTTATTATACCTCTCTTTACTTTTGCACCAATAAGTTTTGTTCATTCTTTTTATTCATTCCTTTTGTTCATTCTCTTTAATATGTCCCAAAATTCATTTTATGAGAAACTGTAGCACAAACTTGATTTTGCAGTTATCTATCAGTGAATCCTTCAGTCTTCTTTGTGCACACTCATGTGGGTTAAGCACGTCACCCACATTTATCACAAATGCTCAGCGTGTACAGACACTTGCTGCCGACTCTTCTCGTCTAACACCAAAAAGCTAATTTCATGGTCATTAGTGCTTTTAGGATGAATTTGGAAGTGGGGGAAGCATAGAAAAATTGTAACCCATATGTGTTTATTTTTTGTATTGACTCCAGTCTTTGCTGTCTGTGCAAGTCCCAGAATACTGTAATAAGGAGATCACGCGACCGCTACAAGTCTATTTCTACATTTCAAATGGTCGTAGGAAGAGAAGTCCTATGCAGAGCTTTCGCTACCTACCAAGTAAGTGATTTGTACTTTAGGCACTGCACGTATCATGAATCCACAGCTTTCTAGATATTTTAGCTGGTATGATATGATTGTATTAAACCTGGTAACATTCTACATTTTGTCATTTTTCTCTTCTTCATCTACATTCACTATACCTTTCTAATCTTTTTGTTGTTGTTTTTTCATCTTTAGTCATATTTAAAGAGGAGCCTCTTCCTGAAATGACCTTACATAGATTTCCTTCTGTCACACTTCCGCCTCCATCTCACATAACTTTAGATGCTGGCCATATGGAACTATCCCCATCATTTGTATCTCCTGTAACACCAAATTTGTCTGAAGCACCTATGGAAGTGTCCCCTTATTACAGTTCTCCACACCAGGAAAGAATGTTCTCCGGACCTTCTGACTGTAACGCAAGCAGTAGTTCCTTTTTGGGTTGCTTTTTTAATACTACAATCCTTCCAGATTTGAAATGTCCCCCATCGTACCCAGAGAATGGTGACGATATGTCTGTAACTCTGCCATTTCAAACAAATAACTCAGCACTACCACCTAGTCCAGTTCCTTGGTCTCCACAGCCATGTTCATCCCATCCTACATGCTCAACTACATTTGGGGGATCCTTGCTTTCCCATTTAAACACAAGCAGCAAACTGGAGGAGAGGGAAACAGGTTCTCATCCAAACTATCAGTCCTCTCCCATTTTGCCAAGTTTAGAATTTGATGGTTCTTCTCCACATTTTGTTCCAGGGTATCAGTCCTATCCATCCTGTGCTCCTCCAACATACACTACGTTAGGTGAGGTTGATAGCTTAGATGCAGTACACTCTAAACATTCTTCAACATCCCCAGAAATAAGCAGAACAGAGCAATGTGCAGCCAATCAACAGTTTACTCCAAACACACTCTCAAATCACGCCCTCAATCCTGCACACCCTTTAAGATCAAAAGTAGATGATGTGGGATCAGCAAGTCATACAAGGTTTTCCACCTCCAATTCAAGCTTGTCTATATCCTGTAAAGATGTTAGTGTGCCCCAAACATTTTCTACCAACTACCAAAACCTGTCCTGTAGCACTTCCCAACTTACCACATTGTGTCCATCAACACATCCTGCTCCCTTCTCTTCTCCTTCTTCTCCAAATATCCCTAGTGCTCCAGATCCTAGTCAAGATGGTACTTCTGATACTGCAGTTTGTATATCCGCAAACCAAAATGAAAAAAATGCCTGTTACCAAGAACGTTTGGAAGAATATACCAAGTCTGCCAGCAATGAAGGAGGAGATGGAAGAAAGGACCATAACCAAGTTTTTGAAAGCCCTTTCCATCCAATACCAATCCAAGGGATCACACTGGAAGAAGGTAAGTAGAATATGGCAGCTACTAATGCTACTACTGCTCCTGGATTAAAAATGTAATATAACTATCATTCTAATCTACTCTCCTAATATTTTCACTTCTATAATATGGCAATGTATCACAACTTCCATTTACATTGTGTTCAATGTCTCATTATTCAATGGCTCCTTGTTACAAAATGGCCTATTTGCATAATGTATTCTTCATTTCTGACCCATGGTTTTGAGTTTTTGGTGATTTTTTTGCTAACTATACAGCCTTTTCTAATATAAATATATTGAAGGGCAAGAGCTCTGTGTCTTGATAAGGAGCATCCATATTCTTGTAGTTTTCATAATGTACACAACCTTCTGCTGCTATTGGTTTGATCATCATACTATTGTACATGGTCCCTTTGTCCAGTTATCTCATAATCGATAAAGGAATACAATATAAGGTAGATAACCACTCACAATACGTCTGAGGACAGATCAATTCCTTTTCCTTTCTCCACTCTGTACAGTAAGCTCTGTACAGGCTACTGAGCATGCTCACAACACTCTCCTACAGAGGTCAATATGTGATTTTCTGAATGTGGTCTTTATGTCCATGTTGCTGCTGTATAGCAAATCTCTTGTCTGATTAGAACAGCAGCTGAGGCAAGATGTAAAAAATTCCAAAAAAAACTAAAAGCCTAAAATAAAAACATATTAGAAAAAGGAATATGTTACAGTTTCAAATTTTAATTGGTAAAATAAAATAGACATGATACATTACCTTTAAATAGTCTCTCTAATCTAAGCGTCCACTTGCTCTGCATTCCTGAAAAAATACCTGGAATATATTTACAGTATACTTCATGCCATTTTACACTGTCGGTGCTACGGTCCAGGTGCCATTTCTAAACAAAAGATCAAAGATGGCTAGAACATATTTTACTGCTCTTTTCTAACCATGTAAGAAATTTCCACCACCCCCGCTAATATTTTAAGATATTTAATACTGCATGTGCAAGTGAAAAAATGCTTAGCTGTCTCACCGTTTATCCTGTTTCTTTCTTTCCATCACAGTAAGTGAATTTATAGGTCAAGACTTGCACAGTTTTCCGGATAGGCATCAAAATTAAAACATGGCATCAAATCAAAAATAACCATTCCATGAAGAAAAAAACATACTTCATAGAGTCAAAGTAGCTAAAGACAACGGTCAATAACCGTGGATCAACTGCAGAGCTACAATCTTCTGGATGAAATCTCGCTGAAAAGACAGTCTTCTACAATTTATTTCTACTATATAGTTGACAAAGATCACATTATTTCAGAGCGGTCTGTTTTAACGACCAGGGTAGGTCAAAAGGGATACAGGTCCTTCTTTTTTATCTTCTTCAGGCAAAATGCCAAAAAGAAAATTTAGTGAAAATCAGGGGAAGAAACCAGGGATACATGGGGAAAACCACTCTGACTCCTTTACCTGCCAATTTGGCCATGAATGAACATTGCAATATGTGAAATATTTTGCCTTATGCTATGACTAAGTGTCCACATACCATCTTCATCATCTGTAAGGTGACCTTAAAGTGGCTTCCATCCCGGATATTACAATTGCCTATAGATTTCAGATTTCTAGTCACCATACCTAATGCGCTCTGTTATAATGCTGGTGACTCTGTCATTGGTGAACTTTTTTCTTTCTCTCCAAAATAGCCACCAGTGTAGCATGGTGGGGAGTGCGGAAAGTGTGAACCAGTCCTTCCCTGCCTGTTTTTTGCTGGGGGACGGAGACAGCACTGACATCATCGCTGGTTCATCCAACAGCAGAGAAGATGTGACACAGACTTTTCACAGTGTTCCCTGTGCCAGCCCATTGGCCATGCTGGAGAAAAAGAAAATGGAGCACCGTGACAGAGAGAGGAAGTGGCAGCATAACAGAACACATTTGGTATGGTGACTATAAAATGCATAGTCAAATTTAGTTTCAAGAGTCTCTTTAATTATTAAAAACCTGGAAAGGGAAAATGGAGGGGAAAAACAGAAAGGGAGGTGAAACACCAAAGCGGATGAGCCGGCAGCAGCTGTCACCGAGTTCGAGTCCAAGTGAGGCGCGACGGCAGCAGCAGAGCAGCGATCTTGTTGGAGACCTTTTATGTTAGAGAATACGCTGAATGCACAAACCCTCTAGGATTCCTTCCTACCTACGGAAGGGCCTTCTGGATCATCATCTAACAAGGGTGGCTTTAAATAACTCCAGTCTATTATATGGCTGGAAATGTCGTGTGCAACATTGTGAACATTCGTGAACCTTTCAGCCATAGGAATGCAAGTCTGACTTCACGGATGTATTATTGTTCTTCTCTATTCTTACCTTCTGGGTCTACATTTTAATGCATGTGTCTACAAATCATACGTGATTCATTATGCACCTGTCTGCAAGTGCATTTTTGCTACAATGTATTCGTGGATAGGTTGTTCTTCTATAAAAATGTATGCCGATGCAGACAGTACAGAATTTGTAGATAATATCTACCATGCTAGGACACAAGCACTAGAGGCAACACATGAACTGATTTTAATAGTGAACTTGGAAAACCCTAAGGGAGACTTTTACAGTATAAATGGCAAACTGATAAAGCACATCTCAACTGCTTTGTTTTTTTCTAGACAGGAAGATGGGGAATAAGGTTTCCGCCTTACACCATCCATGTTTTCTGGAGTGTAGTCTGCATTCCAGTATGATATTTGTAACAGGACACTCAGGAAGTGGTATCACAAGGCCATCAGTATTAAAGGAAATCTGTCACTTGTTTTTTACCACCTCTTCTGAGAGCTGCATAATGTAGGGGCAGAGATCCTGATTCCAGCAATGTCTCACTTACTGGGCTGCTCTGTGTAGTTTAGATAAATTCAGTTTTATCAGCAGGAGATTATCAGTAGTCATCCATATTGAAGAGCTCTCCATAACCCCACCCCCAACACTGATTGGCAGCTGTGTACACTGTGCAAAGGCAGAAAGCTGCCAATCAGAGGAGTGGGCGGGGTTATACAGAGCTCAGCATTCAGAGAATCTGCAGCAGATAACACAGTGATTTTATCAAAACTGCAGCAAGCAGCCCAGTAAGTGATACATCGCTGGAATCGGAATCTCTGCCCCTACATCATGCTGCACTCAGATGGTGCAGCAAAAACCTGGTGATAGATTCCTTTTAAACCATTCCCATTCTCAATCTGGATTGAAGCCCCTTTCCACTGTAATTTGGGAATTATTCTACATGTAGCATGTGAAACTGGAGGCAGAATCTGCAACAATTAAACATTTCTATTAAACTCAGGGGATGACCCAAAGTCATTATAAGATTAAAACATAACCACCACCATTATACTTGTATTATATATACCCTTTTATGTACACTGCATTGACATGATGTTAATGGTAGCAGTTTAGTGTTTCTTCTGCCAATTACCTATACCAAGATTTATTTCCAAATTTACTTGGCACTCTTTTGTAAAAAATGATTGTAATTTATTATTCATGCAGACTGGTTGACATATATACATGTCTCATAGAAATACGTGCAAAATATGTGACCTATCCAGTTCCGGCATGTAGTCTAGCTTAAAAAAACAAGTGATATACAGATATATAGTATTTCTGCTAAGAGAATGTGAGAAGATGAAGCCTCAGACAAGGAGGTCAGCTCATAGAGGTCTTTCACAGCACAACGCTGCTTCCATTCTCTTGTGTTATGCATAAATCAGCCATAAATGTGCTTGTCTTATCCAGTGTAGCACTAATTTATGCAGATGTACCCTATGGATCTCTGCCTTAATAAATGGTTTATGTATATTTATATATCTATTATTTTTATATATGCCATTTTGGTAATTTGTAAGTTTGAAATTTGTATTTTGCAGCCAGTCAAATAAAAATATCTTGAAAATTCCCAGTACAAAGTTGTATTTATCACACAATCAATATCTTTATCTTCTTCATCATTATTAAAGGAGTGATCCAAAATACAAATGAATTATCATCCTACATCCCTATCTATTTAATGCCATAATCTAAACTATTTTCTGTTATACTTTAAATAACAATTCCCAACTACACTAACTGCCTTTCTTTTTTTTCTCCTACTTCCTTTTTGATGACGCTTCGTTTGAGAACCTCAGTGCATGCTGAGATACTCATACAAAGCGTCATCAAGAGGTGGCGCTGGTCTCTGGATGCCGAGTATTCTGATAATGCACACTGACGGTGCGCTCTGCTGCCAGCTTGTTACTGCTGATCTGAGCCGCTGAGAGAGCGCACTGTCATTGGGCACATTGCACAGTGCACATCACACAGGTACTAGCTCAGCCCCTGAAACGAAGGATGACATTTCATTTCAAGGAAGGGGAAAAGGATGTGGGATTCTCAAATGAAGTGTCATCAAAAAGGAAGTCGGAAAAAAAAGAAAAGCAGTTAGATAGTGTAGTTAGCGAAGGAAAGGACATTTTTAATTCAAATATATTAAAAGATAGTTCAGATTATGCCATTAAATAGATAGGGATTTAGTATGAAAATTCTTTTGTCTTTCGGACCACCCCTTTAACAGATAGAAACACATGAAAATTGCAAGGTACTGCTTTGAATAATTACAGGGACCCAAGAGGTAATGGTGCCCACTTATATCCCCAAAGCAGGTGAAATTGTGCATTATGATGAGCTATTGGAGTGCAAAGGGGCCCTCTGTTGTCTGTGTCCGCCAGTGGTACACACATATGACAGCTTATTCTGAACAATTTTTTGAAATGATAGTAACAGAACACTTTTAGAAGAGTTTTATTTCTGGATAATTTAGGCTTGGCCACTACGGTACATACATAATATAGGACATATTTATGATCACTGATATTTCAATATAATTAGGCTCAATTGATGGTCAATGCAATGACTAAGAAAAATTTGTAGTACTTTATTTTAATACACTATATTTCAGCCTAAACAATAACTCTGGACATTAAATTCTTCCCGTCTATATATCTTGCTGTCATGTGTGTACTGTATTAGAAGCAGAGGTACTAAGATTACAAGAAATGGGGGGGTCTTTGTCACTTTGCACCTGATCTCCAGTCTATGAAACTGCATACAGGCATTATAGATGGGGATTTCAGTTTCAAGCAGGCAAACCAATACACAATGGCAGGAGAAATGCATGCTATGAAGTGAGATAAAGTTATAGGCCTAGAGGAAGAACGCCGTTTTGCGTTTGAAACCCGTCGCCATGTGCTCTCCTGCTCCCCCACTTTATCTTTATGGAATTTTAATATTTGAATAAAAAAATAATTTTATAATGCTTTACCAGAAGCTGGATTCCCTATCTTTTGTTTTATTATCTCCACGCTGATCAGAGTGATATTCCTTGCATGATCCTTATTTTTTAAAGTTATAGTGCACCTATAGTGATAATAACATGCAGATATGAAGGAGCCGCACACTAAAAGAGTGGATAGCAAGATACAGAGCGTGAGAAAAATTCTAAACATAATAGATTGGTTTGTGCCCTAAAATCAGATTTACATGTTGTGTGGGGTGATGACAACCTTTTAAGGCCTATGCTGAAGGATTAATTATTCACTAAACTGTTGAACATAAAACAATTACATGAGATAGAGAAGAGTTATTTACTGACTCAGTTTCGCAAATGGTGAAAGAGTATATCCTTAATCCCACTGACATGAATTAAATGGAGTTGTTGAGTGATGATGTAGCACTGAAGGAATTTATTGCTTGTAAAACCTAATTATTAAAACTGGGGTAAGCACTCACTTACTTTTTATATCACTGATAATAATTATGTGTAATGTTATATATTTTTGCCGTAAATAAAACTGATAATAGGTAAAGTCACCCTTCCAGTTATTCAATAATTAGCTAATTTAAAGCCTCCTGGCTCAGATTTCATGTCTATAGAGATCTATAAAGAGTTTAAGGGATTGTTCACCTTTGGGGACAATTTTTTTTTTACTCAACCCCTTTAATACCCAAGGCTGTTTTCACGTTCATGGCCCGTCCAAATATTACAATTCTGACCAGTGTCACTTTTATGAGGTAGTAACTCTGGAACGCTTCAACAGATCCCATTTATTCTCTGATATTTTTTTTTCATAATGTATTGTGCTTCATGATAGTGGTTAAATTTGTTTGATATGACTTGTGTTTATTTGTGAAAAAAAAAACGGATTTTGGAAAAATGTTGAAAGTTTTGCAATTTTCAAACTTGTTCTTAAATCAGAGAGATATGTCACACAAAATAGTTCATAAATAATATTTCCCACATGTCTACTTTACATCAGCGCAATTTTTGAAACATAATTTTTTTCTGTTAGGAAGTTATAAGGGTTCAAAGTTGACCAGTGGTTTCTCAATTTTCCAACAAAATTTGCAAAATCATTTTTTTAGGGACCAGATTACATTTGAAGTTACTTTGAGGGGTCTATATGACATAAAATACTCAAAAGTGAGACCATTCTAAAAATGCACCCCTCAAGGTGCTCAAAAGCACATTATAGAAGTTTATTAACTCTTTTGGTGCTTCACAGGAATTTTTAGAATGTGGAAGGAAAAAATGAACATTTAACTTTTTTCGCAAAAATTTTACTTTAGATCCAAATTTTTTTTATTTTCACAAGGGTAACAGGAAAAAGTGGATCACAAAATTTCTCCTGAGCATGCCGATACCCCATCTGTGGGGGAAAACAACTGTTTGGGCACATGGCAGGGCTCGGAAGGGAAGGAGAGCTATTTGACCTTTTGAATGTAAAATTTGCTGGAATAATTTAGCAGACGCCATGTCACATTTAGAGAGCCCCTGATGTGCCTAAACAGTGGAAAACCCCCACAAGTGACACCATTTTGAAAACGAGACCCCTCAGGCAACTTATTTAGATGTGTGGTGTGCACCATGAACCCCCAGCTGCTTCACAGACGTTTATAACATTGAGCCGTGAAAATGAAAAAAATCTAATTTTTCCCACAAAAATGTTTTTAGACGCAAATTTTGCATTTTCATAACGGTAACAGGAGAAATTGCACCATACTATATATTGTGCAATTTCTCGAGTACACCGATAACCAATATCCCAATATGTGGAGGAAAACTACTGTTTGGGCGCACAGCAGGGCTTGGAAGGGAAGGAGTGCCATTTGACTTTTTGAAAGCAAAATTTGCTGGAATATTAGCGAGTGCCATGTCGCATTTGTAAACCCCTGATGTGCCTAAACAATGGAAACCCCCCACAAGTGACCTCATTTTGGAAACTAGACCCCTCAGGGAACTTATCTAGATGTGTGCTGAGCACCTTGAACTCCAGGTGCTTCACAGAAGTTTATAACATAGAGCCGTGAAAATAAAAAAATCACATTTCTCCCACAAAAATGTTCTTTTAGTCGCAATTTTATTATTTTCACAAGATAACAGGAGAAAATGGACCCCAAAATTTTCTGTGCGATTTCTCCTGAGTACTTAGATACCCCATACAGTTATATGAAAAAGTTTGGGCACCCCTATTGATCTTAAGCTTAATGTTTTATAAAAATTGGTGTTTTTGCAACAGCTATTTCAGTTTGATAAATGTAATAACTGTTGGACATAGTAATGTTTCTGCCTTGAAATGAGGTTTATTGTACTAACAGAAAATGTGCAATCTGCATTCAAACAAAATTTGACAGGTGCATAAGTATGGGCACCCTTATCATTTTCTTGTTTTAAATACTCCTACCTACTTTTTACTGATTTACTAAAGCACTTTTTTTGACTTTGTAACCTCATTGAGCTTTGAACTTCATAGCCAGGTGTATGCAATCATGAGAAAAGCTACTTAAAGTGGCCACTTGCAAGTTGTTCTCCTGTTTGAATCTCCTCTGAAGAGTGGCATCATGGGCTCCTCAAAACAACTGTCAAATGATCTAAAAACAAAGATTATTCAACATAGTTGTTCAGGGGAAGGATACAAAAAGCTGTCTCAGAGATTTAACCTGTCAGTTTCCACTGTGAGGAACATAGTAAGGAAATGGAAGAACATAGGGACAGTTTTTGTTAAGGCCAGAAGTGGCAGACCAAGAAAAACATCAGAAAGGCAGAGAAGAAGAATGGTGAGATCAGTCAAGGACAATCATCAGACCACCTCCAGAGAGCTGCAGCATCAACTTGCTGCAGATGGTGTCACTGTGCATCGGTCAACTATACAACGCACTTTGCACAAGGAGAAGCTGTATGGGAGAGTGATGCGAAAGAAGCCGTTTCTGAAAGCACGCCACAAACAGAGTCGGCTGAGGTATGCAAAAGCACATTTGGAGAAGCCAATTTCTTTTTGGAAGAAGGTCCTGTGGACTGATGAAACCAAGATTGAGTTGTTTGGTCATACAAAAAGGCGTTATGCATGGCGTCAAAAAAACACAGCATTCCAAGAAAAACACTTGCTACCCACAGTAAAATTTGGTGGAGGTTCCATCATGCTTTGGGGCTGTGTGGCCAATGCCGGCATCGGGAATCTTGTTAAAGTTGAGGGACGCATGGATTCCACTCAGTATCAGCAGATTCTTGACAATAATGTTCAAGAATCAGTGATAAAGTTGAAGTTACGCAGGGGATGGATCTTTCAGCAAGACAATGATCCAAAACACCGCTCCAAATCTACTCAGGCATTCATGCAGAGGAACAATTACAATGTTCTGGAATGGCCATCCCAGTCCCCAGACCTGAATATCATTGAACATCTTTGGGATCATTTGAAGAGGGCTGTCCATGCTCGGCGACCATCAAACTTAACTGAACTGGAATTGTTTTGTAAAGAGGAATGGTCAAAAATACCTTCATCCAGGATCCAGGAACTCATTAAAAGCTACAGGAAGCGACTAGAGGCTGTTATTTTTGCAAAAGGAGGATCTACTAAATATTAATGTCACTTTTCTGGTGAGGTGCCCATACTTATGCACCTGTCAAATTTAGTTTGAATGCAGATTGCACATTTTCTGTTAGTACAATAAACCTCATTTCAAGGCAGAAACATTACTGTGTCCAACAGTTATTACATATATCAAATTGAAATAGCTGTTGCAAAAACACCAATTTTAAGAAAACATTAAGCTTAAGATTAATAGGGGTGCCCAAACTTTTTCATATAACTGTATGTGGGGGTAAACTACTGATTGGGCACACGGCAGGGCTCAGAAAAGAAGGAGTGGTGTTTTGGAATGCATACTTTTATGGAATGGTCTGCAGGTGTCATGTCACGTTTGGAAAGCCCCTGATGTGCCTAAACACTTGAAAAACCCCACATGTGACCCTATTTTGGAAACTAACCCCTCAAAGAATTTATTTAGATATGTGGTGAGCACCTTGAAGCCACTGGTGCTTCACAGAATTTTACAACGTTGATCTGTAAAAATGAAAAAAATATATTTTTTCCACAAAAATGTTTTAGACCCAAATTTTTTTAATTTTCACAAGGATAGCAAGAGAAAATAGACCCCATAATTTGTCATTTCTTGTAAGTATGCTGATACCCCATATCTGGTCAAAAACTACTTTTGAAGTGCAAAACTCAGAAGGGAAGAAGCGCCATATTGGAGTTTAGATATTGCTGGACTGGTTTGAGGGTGCCATGTCACATTGGCAGAGCCCCTGAGGTGCCAGAACAGCAGAACCCCCAATAAGTGACCCCATTTTAAAAGCTACACCTCTCAATGAATTCATCTAGAGGTGCAGTGATCATATTAACACCACATGTGGGACACAGAATTTTATATCATTGGGCAGTGAAGAAAAAAAAATTTAATTTTTACCACCAAAATTTTGTTTTAGCCCCAGATTTTACATTTTCACACTGGGAAATGGGTAAAAATGGCACCAAAATGTGTCCTACAATTCCTGCTGAATGTAGAAATACCCCTTATGTGGCTGTATAGTACTGCTTAGCCATACTGCGAGACTCAAGAAGGACGGAGTGCTATTTGCCTCCTGGAGCTCCTAGAATAGTTTGCGGACTCAATATATAAAGACACTAAGTGCTAGAAGAGCAGAATCCCCCTTCAAGTGACCCCATTTTGGAAATTACACTACCGTTCAAAAGTTTGGGGTCACCCAGACAATTTTGCGTTTTCCATGAAAACTCATACTTTTATTTATCAAATGAGTTGCAAAATGATTAGAAAAAATAGTCCAGACATTGACAAGGTTAGAAATAATGATTTTTATTAGAAAGAATAATTTTCTCCTTCAAACTTTGCTTTCGTCAAAGAATGCTCCCTTTGCAGAAATTACAGCATTGCAGACCTTTGGCATTCTAGCTGTTAATTTGCTGAAGTAATCTTGAGAAATTTCACCCCATGCTTCCTGAAGCCCCTCCCACAAGTTGGATTGGCTTGATGGGCACTTTTTGCGTACTATACGGTCAAGCTGCTCCCGCAACAGCTCAATGGAGTTTAGATCTGGTGACTGCGCTGGCCACTCCATTACAGATAGAATACAAGCTGCCTGCTTCTTCCCTAAATAGGTCATGCATAATTTGGAGGTGTGCTGTGGGTCATTGTCCTGTTGTAGGATGAAATTGGCTCCAATCAAGCGCTGTCCACAGGGTATGGCATGGCGTTGCAAAATGGAGTGATAGCCTTCCTTATTCAAAATCCCATTTACCTTGTACAAATCTCCCACTTTTCCAGCACCAAAGCAACCCCAGACCATCACATTACCTCCACCATGCTTGACAGATGGCGTCAGGCACTCTTCCAGCATCTTTTCAGTTGCTCTGCGTCTCACAAATGTTCTTCTGTGTGATCCAAACACCTCAAACTTTGATTCGCCTGTCCATAAAACTTTTTTCCAATCTTCCTCTGTCCATATTAATCTTTTCCTTTTATTAGCCAGTGTCAGATATGGCTTTTTCTTTGCCACTTTGCCCTAAAGGCCAGCATCCCGGAGTCGCCTCGACACTGTAGACGTGTCGAGGCGACACGTCTACAGAGGGGCTCTCCAAACGCAATGTGGTGTCCGCTAACAATTTGAGCCGATTTTCCATTCAATTTGTTAGCGGATACCATGTTGCATTTAGAGAGTCCCTGTGTGCCCAAACATTGGAGCTCCCCCACAAGTGACCCCATTTTGGAAACTAGACCCCCCAAGGCACCTATCTAGATGCATAGTGAGCACTTGGAACCCCCAGGTGCTTCACAAATTGATTCGTAAAAATGAAAAAGTGAAAAAAAAAACACTTTTTCATTTTTATGAATCAATTTGTGAAGCACCTGGGGTTCCAAGTGCTCACTATGAATCTAGATAGGTGCCTTGGGGGGTCTAGTTTCCAAAATGGGGTCACTTGTGGGGGAGCTCCAATGTTTGGGCACACAGGGACTCTCCAAATGCAACATGATATCCGCTAACAAATTGTCGGCTCAATTTGTTAGCGGATATCATGTTGCATTTGGAGAGTCCCTGTGTGCCCAAACATTGGAGCTCCCCCACAAGTGACCCCATTTTGGAAACTAGACCCCCCAAGGCACCTATCTAGATGCATAGTGAGCACTTGGAACCCTAGGTGTTTCACAAATTGATTCATAAAAATGAAAAAGTGGTTTTTTTTTCACTTTTTCATTTTTACGAATCAATTTGTGAAGCACCTGGGGGTTCCAAGTGCTCACTATGCATCTAGAAAGGTGCCTTGGGGGGTCTAGTTTCCAAAATGGGGTCACTTGTGGGGGAGCTCCAAAGTTTGGGCACACAGGGGCTCTCCAAACACAACATGGCGTCCGCTAATTATTCAAGCAAATTTTACAATCAAAAAGTCAAATGGCGCTCCTTCCCTTCCGAGCCCTGCCGTGCGCCCAAACAGTGTTTTTTCCCCAAATATTGGGTATCTGCGTGCCCAGGGGAAATTGCACAACAAATTTTGGGGTCCATTTTTTCTTGTTACCCCTGTGAAAATAAAAAAAATTGGGTCTAAAGTAACATTTTTGTGAAAAAAGTTAAATGTTCATTTTTTTCTTCCACATTCAAAAAATTCCTGTGAAGCACCTGAAGGGTTAATAAAGTTCTTGAATGTGGTTTTGAGCACCTTGAGGGGTGCAGTTTTTAGAATGGTGTCACTTTTGGGTATTTTCTGTCAAAAAGACCTCTCCAAGTGACTTCAAATGTGATGTGGTCCCTAAAAAAATGGTTTTGTAAATTTTGTTGGAAAAATGAGAAATCGCTGGTCAAATTTTAACCCTTATAGCTCCCTAACAAAAAAAAATTTTGGTTCCAAAATTGTGCTGATGTAAAGTAGACATGTGGGAAATGTTATTTATTAACTCTTTTGTGTGACATATCGCTCTGATTTCAGGGCTTAAAAATTCAAATTTTGAAAATTGCAAAATTTTCAAAATTTTCGCTAAATTTCTGTTTTTTTCACAAATAAACGCAATTGATATCGAAGAAATTTTTCCACAATCATGAAGTACAATATGTCACGAAAAAACAATCTCAGAATCAGGGGGATCCGTTGAAGCGTTCCAGAGTAATTACCTCATAAAGTGACAGTGGTCAGAATTGTAAAAATTGGCCCGGTCATTAACGTGCAAACCACCCGCGGGGCTTAAGGGGTTAATGAAGCTGCCAGTTGAGGAGCTGTGAGGCGGCGATTTCTCAAACTAGAGACTCTAATGTACTTGTCTTGTTGCTCAGTTGTGCAGCGGGGCCTCCCACTTCTCTTTCTACTCTGGTTAGAGCCTGTTTGTGCTCTCCTCTGAAGGGAGTAGTACACACTGCTGTAGGAAATCTTCAGTTTCTTGGCAATTTCTCGCATGGAATAGCCTTCATTTCTAAGAACAAGAATAGACTGTCGAGTTTCACATGAAAGTTCTCTTTTTCTGGCCATTTTGAGAGTTTCATAGAACAAACAAATGTAATGCTCCAGATTCTCAACTAGCTCAAAGGAAGGTCAATTTTATAGCTTCTCATATCAGCCAAACCATTTTCAGCAGGGCTAATATACTTGTGTAAGGGTTTTCTAGGGTTTTCTAAACATCCATTAGCCTTCTTACACAATTAGCAAACACAATGTACCATTAAAACACTGGAATGGTGGTTGTTGGAAATGGGCCTCTATACACCTATGTAGATATTGCAATAAAAACAAGACGTTTGCAGCTAGAATAGTCATTTACCACATTAACAATGTATAGAGTGTGCTTCTGATTCATTTAATGTTAGCTTCATTGAAAAAAAATGTGCTTTTCTTTCAAAAATAATGACATTTCTAAATGACCCCAAACTTTTGAACGGTAGTGTATTCCCCTTTGGGAATTCATCTGCTGGTGTAGTGACCATTTTGACTCCATGGGTGTTTTCCAGAAATAAGCAGCAATGGATGTTGCTGAGTGAAAATTGCAAACTGCTGTTGTAGTCCAGTACGCTGTAGTGATCAGTACGTTTTAGTGCCTAGCTAATGCTTCTGTAGATATGCCCCTGTAAATTAGGCGAGCTCTCATCGCCAAACATGTGGATGTTAAATGTGATTTAGGCACACTGGGGCTCAGAAGGAATGTGGAATTTGGATTTGGGAGAGCAGAATTTGCTGAATTTCTTTTGAGGGGCAAGGGCCATTTCGCTTTTCCAGAGCCTTTGTACTACCAGTGACATGGAAGCCCCTATATTTCCATTTTACAGATGACGAACCTGAGTGGGGCATTTTTTTGTGGATTGAGTTGAAGCTTTTATTGGGAACATTTTACATAACATTTGGGATCACATTTATCCAGTGCCAGTAGCTTAGCTACCGGGGAGCAGAGGGGGCGGTGGCCCCGGGCTCTCAGGGGCCCATCCGCAGCTATGCTAGTGTAACTGTATCGACATGCACAGCACGCTGATACAGTTATACTCTGGGGCAGAACAGGGAGACCCAATGCCCCTGCACTACCCGCTGGCCATTATGGGGCCCTTGGGCCCTTGAGCAGGAGGGCGGGGTGCCCCCGGTGCCAGCATCAGGCCCCCCACCCGTCACCGTAAGTTCAATGATGAGAGAGGGAGCGCTCTCCCATCAGTCCCCCTCTGCATCTGACGTCACTAATGTCATCACTTGGTGCCCGCTGTTCTGAAGATGTGAGGGCGCTCGGAGCAGCGGGGGAACGAGGAGGAGAGGTGAGTATTGTGTTTATTTTTTTTCCTATGGGGGGATTATGCTGTAGACTCTGCCTATGGGGGGGTTATGCTACAGACTCTGTCTATGGGGGGGATTATGCTACAGACTCTGCCTATAGGGGGATTATGCTGCAGACTCTGTCTATAGAGGGAATTATGCTACAGACTCTGCCTATGGGGGAGTTATGCTACAGACTCTGCCTTTGGGGGGGGGAATTATGCTACAGAGTCTGCCTATCGGCAGGATTATGCTGCAGACTCTGCCTATGGGGGGGGGGTTATGCTACAGACTCTGCCTATGGGGGGATTATGCTACAGACTCTGCCTATGGGGGGTATTTTACTACTGACTTTGCCTATGGGGGGATTATACTACAGACTCTGCCTATGGGGGGGATTATACTACAGACTCTGCTTATGGGGGGATTATACTACAGACTCTGTCTATGGGTGGAGGATTATACTACAGACTCAGCCTATAGGGGTGCATTATACTACAGACTCTGCCTATGGGGTTGCATTATATTATATACTCTGCCTATGGGGGCGCATTATACTGTATACTCTGCTTATGAGGGTGCATTATATTATATACTCTGCCTATGGGGGTGCATTATACTACAGACTCCGCCTATGGGGAGTGCATTGTACTATATTGATGACTATCTGGTGCATTATACTATATGTAGGCTATTTATACAGTGTGATGATTACAGTTAGGGTCATACAGTGTGGGAGATAATGTGGGGTCTTTGTATAGTGTGGGGGACATCATACAGTGTGGGAGATAATGTGGGGTCTTTGTGTAGTGCGGGGGCCATCACACAGTGTTGTAGCCATCAGTTTGGAGGCTACTAAGGGGTCAGTATACTGTGTGGGGATACTATACAGTGAGGGAGCATTATACTGTGTATAAGAGAGCATCATACTCTGTAGAGGGGAGCTGTACATGGATGGAGACTCAGTACATTATTAAATGTTAAGTGGGCACTTATTGTTATAGGGGAACTCAGGTTATTGTGACTGTCAGAGGGGCACACAGAGGGCATTATTACTTTCTAGGGGGAAAATGTGGGCACTGTTTTCTAGGGCACTTACACACGGCATTACTATATTCTAGAGGTTTGTTTTACCATCTAGAGGGTGCACAGCAGGTGCAGTAATAGGGACACATACAGAAACGGAGGCTCAGTATTGGGGTATCAGCAGGAAGAGCTGTTTGTGCAGGTTGGGAATAGATGAGGACGGGGCCTGAAATGTAAGGAGTCATATGTGTCTTTGTTGTGATCTCTGCAGACCTGAGACTCTGAGTCCTGGATGGAGATGTTGTCCTGTCGGTCTGGGCCAGATGGAAAAGACGGGAAAAGTGAGAAATTTAATCAGAAAGAATGTCACCTGTAAGTTATATAACTGTGCTGTGATCTCTTATATGTTCTGCACGACTGACATCTATCAATATATGGTCACCATATGGCGGTAATATCAGTGCTGGTCTTTGTATAGAGATTATTTTCGGTAACAGCTCATCCACTATCTGGGTGCACCACCATATTTGTAAGCAGTTTCCTGGTTAGGAGCCCACTCAGAAGTTTCGTCCCCCCTGAACCAAAACCCTAGCTACGCCTCTGTCCAGCGCTCTACACTGAGCACTTACATCGGAGTTTCCATTTAAATCTCTGAGTGACATAATTCAGATAAAACCCCAAAGGGATCCATTCACTATAATGAGGCAGCAAAGCTACTCTGGACTCAGTCTGGCCTTCTTTTCAGAAGTGCACAAAACTGTGAAAGACGGCACTTTTATGCACACCTAAAAAGATGGACACCGCCAGATCACAGATCAGATGGCATCCACAGTGCCTCCATTTGCCTCATTATAGGGAATCTTCCGCCAGGGGTTCCATATGAATCATGTATTTCAGAGATTTACATGGAAACCCCGGTGTAAGTGCTCAGCGTAGAGCGCAGGATAAATGTGAGCCAAGCCTTACTGCGATCTTTGGGAGGCAGATTTAACAAATCAACAGCAGGTGAAGAATTGTTTTTTTTAATTTTTTACGCCGTTCCTCATGCGTTATAGGTGATTAGACAACTTTATTCTTCAGGTCGGTGCGATTACAGCGATACCAGATTTATATAGTTTTTCATGTTAGGCTGTTAACACACACTTAAAAACGCTTTTTTGTGCATCGCCATATTTTGAGAGCTATAATTTTTCCATATTTCAGCTGACAAAGTCATGTGAGAGCTGGCTTTTTGCAGGACGAGTTGATGTTTTTATGTATTTTATTTATTTTTCATTTTCGTCACATGACATTTTTTGATCACTTTCTATTCCTATTTTTGAGAGGCAGAATCAACAAAAACTAGCAATTCAGGAATTATTTTTTTGGGGGGTCTTTTTATGCCGTTCCGCTTGTGGTAAAATTGATAAGGCAACTTTATTCTTCGGGTCGGTACAATTACAGCGATGCCACATATATATATTTTTTGTGTTTTGGTGCTTTTACACAATAAAATCTATTTTATAGAAAAAATAATTCTTTTTTGCATCACTTTATTCTGAGAGCTGTACATTTTTCATTTTACAGCTGATGGAGTAGTATGGCAGCTTGTTTTTTGTGGGACAAGATAACGCTTTCAGCAATACCATTTCTATTTACATTTGTCTTTTTGATTGCGTTTTATTCCACTATAAAGATATAAAATTCTAATTTTTTGGGGAAGAATCAACAACAAGTGGGACACAATCGTGAAGTGGAACGAAATTTATTGGATATTTTAAACTTTTTTAAAAAATTAAAAACTGAAAATTAGAATTTTATATCTTTATGTTTGAAGCCAGAAATGTGGCAAAAGGTAGAAAAGTTCAAGGGGGCCATATTCTTTCACAAGGCACTGTAGATGTGTACTATTGATTCATGAAATTAAAATTAAAACTACTTTACGCTTTAAATGCATGCATTGGTGTTAAAAATCATTTTTGAAATTGGCTTTCATTAAAAATGTTACACCATTTTCCTTCTATAGCTTCTATTGTGCACTTTCTATTGCTGGCTACAGAATCACTTAATGGGATGAGCAACAATATCTTTATTTTATCAGATGTGTTGGGAACATGATTTTGTGGTATTTACTATTAAATAGATACGACAAGTTCTCCTTGTGTACTTTGTAGTGAAATTTACCTCACAGACTACACAGCTCTCTAGTTCATAAAATGGCTGCTGGTGAAGGATCATGTGACCAGACCTGTCCATCAGCCTTGTCCAATTGAAAACCTCACATGAGTCAGATGCTTCTCCACCAGCAGCCATTTTATGGATGGGAGAGCTGTGCAACCTGTGAAGAAAGCTACCCTAGCAAGAGCAGGATAAGAACCTGTCATATCTACAGTCATGGCTGAAAGTGTTGCACCCTTGAAATTGTTCCAGATAATGAAGTATTTCTCAAAAAAAAATCATTGCAATTACACATGTTTTGTTATACATATGTTTATTTCCTTTGTAAGTGACTGGCCCCCTGGGCCGTGGGGTACCCGGAACCAGGCTTCTGTATGATGCTGGGGGTAGTAGTGGCAACCCGATCCCGTGGCTCAGGGTGGTCAGACCAATGTTGAGGCAGTCTATCAATCAGTGCTTTAAATGTCCGACTACGCCACCCGTGGATTGCGGTCAGGGATAACCGCCGCTGCGAGGCAGACTGCTGAGGCTGGTGTTGGTGTGCAGCACAGGGGTAGGATAACTCCCCACGGGAAGAGTGTAGCCTCAGGGCAGTGTAAGTGGATGCTGGGGGTGATGGTGCAGGCGCAGCAAAGATCACACTGAGTCCAATGGTGCAGTCCAGGGTTTTTACTCACAGTTGTTATCCATGTCACTTCTGTCAGCAATCACTGCCCAAGCCGTGCTGCGTCCACCAGGTGAGGAGCTCGGTCAACCCCCAGGCAATTCAGGAGTATGGCACAGGACCACCTTCTGTCCTTTCTCTGGCCTCTCGTGCCCCACCAGTGACCAAACTTCTGTCCAGCTACCGCGGACCGTGTCGGGTAAGCGTTGGCCTCCGCTTCACGCTATCCTATATGGTGCCTTCCTAGCAGGTTTGGCGGGGGGTCGCACCAATAGATGATCACGACCTCCGGTTCTTGGCTGAGGGATAATTTACCTCCACCAACTTGGGAATCCGGTACCCTTGTACAGCCTGACCCTTCACCCGATATAACGCGGGTTTGCAACGGTTGCTGTCCGTTCTGCTCTCTTAGGGTCCCTTCTGCCTTCTTGTTTCTGGAGCCTTTCTACTCCTCTGTCTCTTCTCCTTCCTTATCCTTCTTCTCTTCTCCTCTCTGGCCCCGGCCTCCTCTCTAGGCCTGCCTCGTGGAGCTGAGCTCAGGCTGAGCCTCGGCTCCCTGTCAGCTCTCTCTCTCTGCTGCTCTGAACTCTACTCTAAAGATGGCTCCCACCTTTTATCTGCTTCTCTGTGTCTGAGCTCAGGTGACCTGCACCCAATGAGCTCCTTCCTATGCTCCAGAAACCGTCCCCTTCTGCTCCTACATCACTGGGTTCTCTCCCCCCCTCCCCACTCCAGCCAGGGACATGGTCAGTTGTGCCTGCATAAATGGGAGCACCGTCGAGCTGTCCCCCGGGAATGGGGTGAGTGTGTGTATGCAGCTAACTGAGCCCTGGTCCACACTCCATCCTTACCTGGGAGTGGAATATCACATCTCTGGTTGAGGTGCAATACCCCTGTAGCAACCGAACCCTCGGGGCGCTACATAAGTATCAGAACAACACAAAAAAGCAGAATAAAAAGCAAATTGGACGTCATTTCACGCAAAATCCCCAAACTTGTTGACACCTTTCCAAAATTGTGGGTAAACAACTTTGTTTCAAGCATGTGATGCTCATTCAAACTCACCTGTGGCAAGTAACAGGTGTGGGCAATATGAAAATCATACCTGAAACCAGATAAAAAGGGGAGAAGTTGACTCAATCTTCGCATTGTGTGTCTGTGTGTGCCAGGAGAAGAAAACTGTCTGAGGACTTAAAAAATATTAACAATCTAAAGATTAAAAGTCCATCTCCAGAGATCGTGATGTTCCTCTGTCCACGGTCAGCGCGAACTATCTGTTTACATTTGAAGTAAAAAAAAACGCTATGGCAGGAGACCCAGAAGGACCCCTCTGCTGACACAGAGACATAAAAAAGCAAGACTGCAGTTTACCAAAATGTACTTTTGTAAGCCAAAATCCTTCTGGGAAAGCGTCTTGTGGACGAGACCAAAATAGAGCTTTTTGGTAAAGCACATCATTCTACTGTTTACTGAAAATAGAATGAGGCCTACAAAGAAAAGAACATTGTACCTACAGTGAAATATGGTGGAGGTTCAAAGATGTTTTGCTGTTGTTTTGCTGCCTCTGGCACTAGGAACCTTGACTGTGTGCAAGACATCATAAAATCTGAAGATTACCAAAGGATTTCGAATCGCAATGTAGTGCCCAGTGTCAAAAAGCTGGGTTTAAGTCCTAGGTAATGGGTCTTCCAGCAGGATAATGACCCCAAGCATACTTCAAGAAGCACCCAGAAATGGATGGAAACAAAGTGCTGGAGAGTTCTGAAGTGACCAGCAATGAGTCTGGATCTAAATCCCATTGAACACCTGTGGAGAGATCTTAACATTACTGTTAGGAGAAGATGTCCTTCAAATATGAGAGACCTGAAGCAGTTTGCAAAAGAAGAGTGGTCCATAATTCTAGATGAGAGGTGGAAGAAGTTTGCTGATGTTTATAGGAAGCGATTGATTGCAGTTGTTTATTCCAAAGGGTGTGCAACCAAATATTAAGTTGAAGGTGCCAACAATTTTTTCCGGCCCATTTTTGTGGTTTTGTTGTACAATTATGTCCAATTTTTTTCTCCATTTTTTTTGTAATAATTGCAATAATTTCAGGGAGAAATACTTCATTTTCTGGAACAATTTCAAGGGTGCCAACACTTTCGGCTATGACTGTATTTAATAGTAAATGTACACAAAATCATATCCCCAACACATCTGTTAAAGTGGCCAACCCCTTTAAGGTGTATTTACAGTGAAAGATTATTGTGAAGTAGCGTTCCTAAGAAAGCTGATTTCACAAAAATCTTGCAGTATAAACAAGCCGTTGATCACACGGGGAACAAGCAAAATGCCTCCTCACTGGGTAAAATAATTTTTAACCAGACTTAAAAATTATCTTTCTCGGTGGCGTTTTATCCTGTTTAAACGGGATTTGCGCTGCAGAGAACAATGTCAGCCTATGAACTCTAAATGTTAGAGATCGCTCAGAGTGCATCGATTAGCTTGGTCTGCCTGTGTAAACAGACTTTTAAATTATCTCTGATAATTAAATATGTACAAATCAGAGATTGTTTGGTGCCGACGGTCTTTCCGTAATTGCTGCCAGATATGTTCTTCTCTGAAACACTTCAGCATTTCAGAGAAAACATAGTTTAAAAGCCAGCTGGCAGACCCTGGCTGGCTTCTCTTGATTTGTAGTTCTCTCCCATGTGCTTATACAGGGAGAGACCTACAGTGGGGAAATAAGTATTTGATCCCTTGCTGTTTTTGTAAGTTTGCCCACTGACAAAGACATGAACAGTCTATAATTTTAAGGGTAGGTTAATTTTAACATTGAGAGATAGAATATCCCCAAAAAAATCAAGAAAATCACATTGTATAAATTAGATTTTTTTTTTTTCATTTTGCAGTGAGAAATAAGTATTTGATCCCTCTGGCAAACAACACTTACTACTTGGTGGCAAAACCCTTGTTGGCAAGTACAGCAGTCAGACGTTTATTGTAGTTGATGATGAGGGTTGCGCACATGTCAGGAGGAATTTTGGTCCACTCCTCTTTGCAGATCATCTCTAAGTCATTAAGATTTTGAGACTGTCGCTTGGCAACTCGGAGCTTCAACTCCCTCACTAAGTTTTCTATGGGATTAAGGTCTGCAGACTGGCAAGGCCACTCCATGACCTTACTGTGCTTCTTTTTGAGCCACTCCTTTGTTTCCATGGCTGTATGTTTTGGGTCATTGTCTTGCTGGAAGACCCAGCCATGACCCATCTTCAATGCTCTTACTGAGGGAAGGAGGTTGTTGGCTAAAATCTCGCGATACATGACCCCATCCATCTCCCTTCAGTACGGTGCAGTCGTGATGTCCCCTTTGCAGAAAAGCACCCCCAAGGTATAATGTTTCCCCCACCATGCTTCACGGTTGGGATGATGTTCTTAGGGTTGTACTCATCCTTCTTCTTCCTCCAAACACGGCGAGTTGAGTTAATGCCAAAGAGCTAAATTTTTGTCTCATCTGACCACAGCATGTTCTCTCAATAACTCACAGAATCATCAAGGTGTTCATTGGCAAACTTCAGACGGGCCTGCACATGTGCCTTCTTGAGCAGGGGGACCTTGCGGGCACTGCAGGATTTTAAACCTTTAAGGCGTAATGTGTTACCAATGGTTTTCTTGGTGACTGTGGTCCCCGCTGCCTGGAGATCATTAATAAGTTCCCCCCATGTAGTTTTAGGCTCATCTTTCACCTTCCTCATGATCAAGGATACCCCACGAGGTGAGATTTTGCATAGTGCCCCAGATCAATGTCGTTTTGTATTTCTTCCATTTTCTTACTATTGCACCAACAGTTGTCTCCTTCTCACCCAGCTTCTTACTTATGGTTTTGTAGCCCATTTCAGCTTTGTGCAGGTCTATGATCTTGTCCCTGACATCCTTAGAAAGCTCTTTGGTCTTGCCCATGTTGTAGAGGTTAGAGTCTGACTGATTAATTGAGTCTGTGGACAGGAGTCTTTTATACAGGTGACTATGTAAGACAGCTGTCTTTAATGCAGGTAACGAGTTGATTAGAAGCATCTAACTGGTCTGTAGGAGCCAGAACTCATACTGGTTTGTAGGGGATCAAATACTTACAGTATTTCTCACTGCAAAATGCAAAAAAATGTATCTAATTTATACAATGTGATTTTCTTGATTTTTTTTTTTGATATTTTATCTCTCAACGTTAAAATTAACCTACTCTTAAAATTATAGACTGTTCGTGTCTTTGTCAGTGGGCAAACTTACAAAAACAGCAAGGGATCAAATACTTATTTACCCCACTGTATGAATCAACTGGTGCATTTCAGAGTAAAATATACTTATTTGTAATCGCTCAGCCAGGCTCTGGTTCTTGCTGCCTGTGGTTTAACAGCATGAATCTAGTGACCGGTTCCCTTTTAAAAGAAGAACTATAAAGACATTTGTCAAGATCTAATAGCCCTATAATTGTTGATTAATGTTGATATTAAAATATTATCAGAAATACTGGCTATGAAGCTTACTATAGTAATAATGAATGAGTATTGGGTAAATGCCTGGTAAGTCACCAGCTATTAATCTTGCTTAAATGTTTATATGCATAAAGTGATATACTTATTATACTCTGCCAGCAGGAAGTTGTTAAGAGTTAATAAATAAGCCCTCCTTTCCATATATGGCCATAAGGTCACATGGTTAAACCACATGACCAGGTCCTAGGCTTAGGACCCTGAGAGAAGGAGACATTTTGTGTACAATTTTCCTAGGAAAGCTGAAGGAACGAGTAGGAAACTCAGACCTCCTGTCTATGAGAGACCACAGCCTCAGCTTCAGAAAGCTGTGTGATCAGAACTGTGCATATAAGCAGAAGTTGGAGCTCAGAAGTCACTGCACCATTTATATATCTGCATTACTATACTGGGAAGTAACTGTGATTGCTACATTGGAATTGAATCTCTGTTAAATTATCATTTATATGGATGTACCTGTGTATTCGTGCAACAAGTAAAGTTCAAAAGCGCCCCTCTGGCCTCCCTTTTTTCTGGACTATTTGGAATGCACCATATTACATCACACTACCAGGAAAACAGAGATTAATTTAAGTGCATCCTGGCATCACAAACTTTATATTTTTCTATTTTTGTCCCTGCCATAGTGAAGTGGTAACATCCGCACACTACATGGTGCGTGACCTATGGCATAGTAGGGCATCACAGCATTACAGCTGCAATCACTTCTTGTTGTTTCAGGTGACTTTTCATTGTAAGCCGTAACATGAGAGGTACTGCTATTTCAGGCCATTAGATGACTTGTATGTTTACATTTTCCCGACTCTAGGCTCCATCTCTTTGTCAGTTCTCCCTGAGCTAACTGGTGGAGGCTACTATGATGTCTCGCATACAGAGCACACATATCTCTTGCTTTCCAATCTCTATATAGCATACTCTCAGAAGCAACAGCATAAAGAACATTATTCAGCAGAACTATGCAGAGTAGCGGTTAACCTGAGGTAGAACTCTTTATAGAAAAAAACACCTTCTTCTCTATGTGTCTCTCTGCTTCCGTCTACCTCCAGCACTTCCTTCCTCCTATTTCCTCCACTCTCCATAAACTTCTGCAGGCAGTAATAAACTGATCTTTTAGGGCGACAATGCACAACATTCTCTTTGTGGAAGGGTAATCATTTTTATATCTTTTTTTGCAAATAATTGATGTGATGAAATACAACAAATTATGACCCTTTTAGGATAAAAGACCTGCAAAATCTTCTACAAGAATTCATTATGCCAAAAAATAGTTTTTCTTCAATATCTACAATTCTACATCTACAATTCTTAATGTACAAGACAAATCAAAACTGTTAATATATTATAGATGAAGAAGAAAATCATATTTCCAAACTATATAATATACTCTTGACATGATCTGAATTGCATCTTGGAAAAGCTCCATTGATGTGCTTGTACACTACTCAGACAACCCCTTCTCAACTGCTATATTCCCCTATATAAAACCATTCCTGCAACGTTGGCGCCTGATCGCCTGACATTGATATGCCACATTAGCCCTGCAGTCAATTAGTGGCAACTTCCCTCTAACTTCGTTCTGACTAAACTGACATCCAAAAGATGTGAGAACTGCTGCTGCTCTCAGATTTTCTCAAGATGTCAGTTTCCTCCAAAGGAAATGTGAGGGAAGCAGCTGCTGATTGAGTGCAGGGCTCATGTGACATAACATCACGGTAGACCAGACGCCAAAATCATAGGAATAAGAATGTGTCATACTGGTCAAAAGTTTGGCCACCCGTTTATGCAATGTTTTTTTCTTGTTCATATGTTGGAATGTACTATGTATTTCAAAGGAAAACCTTCATCTTGCAGGAACTGCTGACACACTCCAGCCACATGAGGTCTGGCATTGTCCTGCATTAGGAAGAACCCAGGGCCAACCGCACCAGCATATGGTCTCACAAAGGGTCTGAGGATCTCATCTCAGTACCTAATGGCAGTCAGGCTACCTCTGGCGAGCACATGGAGGGCAGTGCAGCCCTCCAAAGAAATGCCACCCCACACCATTACTGACCCACTGCCAAACCGGTCATGCTGGAGGATGTTGCAGGCAGCAAATCGCTCTCCATGGCATCTCCAGAGTCTGTCACGTCTGTCAGTGTGAACCTGCTTTGATCTGTGAAGAGCACAGGGCACCAGTGGCGACTTTGCCAATCCTGGTGTTCTGTGGCAAATGCAAAGCGTCCTGCACGGTGTTGGGCTGTGAGCACAACCCCCATCTGTGGATGTCGGGCCCTCATACCACCCTCATGGAGTTGGTTTCTAACTGTGCAGACACATGCACATTTGTGGCCTACTAGAGGTCATTTTGCAGTGCTCTGGCAGTGCTCCTCCTGTTCCTCCTTGCACAAAGGCGGAGGTAGCGGTCCTGCTGCTGGGTTGTTGCCCTCCTATGGCCCCCTCCACGTCTCCTGGTGTACTGGCCTGTCTCCTGGTAGCGCCTCCAGCCTCTGGACACTACACTGACAGACACAGCAAACCTTCTTGCCACAGCTCGCATTGATGTGCCATCCTGGATGAGCTGCACTACCTGAGCAACTTCTGTGTGTTGTAGAGTCAGTCTCATGCTACCACGAGTGTGAAAGCACAACCAACATTCAAAAGTGACCAAAACATCAGCCAGAAAGCATTGTTACTGAGATGTGGTCTGTGGTCCCCACCTGCAGAACCACTCCTTTATTGAGTGTGTCTTGATAATTGCCAATAATTTCCATCTATTGTCTATTCCATTTGCACAACAGCATGTGAAATTGATTGTCAATCAGTGTTGCTTCCTAAGTGGACAGTTTGATTTCACAGAAGTTTCATTTACTTAGAGTTATATTCTGTTGTTTAAGTGTTCCCTTTATTTTTTTGAGCAGTGTATTTATTATATTAGAGTAAAAAACATGATTAACCCCTTCACAACATGACATACAGTTATGTCATATGTTGTGTCCCTGCCTTTGTTGCAGGCTCGCAAACTGAGCCTGCATCTTTCCTGGCAGATGATGGCTGATTTATTCAGCCATCACCTGCTCATAACAGCTGGTGGACCAGCGCTACATCCGCAATTGTTAACATGTTAAATGCTGCTCTCAATCTGTGACAGCGGCACTTAATAAGCGCCGGCAGGGGGGCGCTCATTCCCATTTTCCTTTATCGCGCCCGTGACTTGATTGCAGGGCATCAATGAGTTGCCATGACAGCCGGGCGGTCTCCTGAGGACCCCTGTGCCTGTCATTACAATACATTATGTGATTTTAGCTATACATAGCAGTACTGCAAGAGTTTCAGAAAACGTTTTTTTTTTACAAATTTACAATTTTGTTTTACCACTTAAATAGAAAAAACTATACATGTTTGGTATCTGCGTTATCGTACTGACCTGGAGAATCATATTGCCATATCAGGTTTAGCGTTTAGTAAACATGGTAAATTAAAAAAAAACAATTGTGGAATTGCACTTTTTTTGCAATTTCAATGCACTTGAAATGTTTTTCCTGCTTTCCAGTGCATCACATGATAAAATGAATGGTGTCATTAAAAATTACAAGTCCTCATACAGCTATGTGGATGGAAAATAAAAAAGTTATAGCTCTTGGAAGAAGGGGAGGAGAAAACGAAAACAAAAAATGGAAAATAGCCTGGTCATTAAGGTGTTAAAATTAAAACAGGATAATTAAAAACAAAGCCAAGATCAGAATGGAAAAGACACCACAGAGACAAGGAAGGTAAAGTAATAGAAACAATATTGGTATGCAGGATGGAAATTATATATATAATAGTGATCAATTTCAATGTGCCAAATCAGTAGTACATGTGGCATACAGTAGATATACAGTTAGGTCCAGAAATATTTAGACAGTGACATAAGTTTTGACATTTTAGCTGTTTACCAAAGCATATTCAAGATACGGTTAAGCAGATCAATATCAGCTTAAAGTGTAGACTTAGCTTTAATTTTAGGGTATTCATGTACTAATTGGAGTAAGAGTTTAGGAATTACAGCTCTTTAATAACGTAGCTGCCTCTTTTTAAAGGGACCAAAAGTAATAGGATAATTATTTCAAAGGCTCTTTATTGGACTGCATGGGAAATTCCCTCATTATTCCATCATCAATTAAGCAGATAAAAGGTCTGGAGTTGATTCCAGGCGTGGCATTTGCATATGGAAGCTGTTACTGTGAACCCACAACATGAGGTCAAAGGAGCTCTCAGTGGAAGAGAAACAGACCATAATTAGGCTGAAATAAAAGAATAAATCCATCATAGAGATAGCAGATATCTTAGGAGTGGCCAAATCAACAGCTTGGTACATTATGAAAAAAAAAGTGCACTGGTGAGCTTGGGAACTCAAAAATGCCTTAACATCCATGGAAGACAACAGTGGGGGATGATTGCAGATTCCTTTCCACGCTGAAGAACAAACACTTTACAGCAGAAGCACACTTTTTGGACAGATCAAACTAAGATCAACCTGTACCAGAATGATGGGAAGAAGAAGGTTATGATCCAAAGAACATCACATCCTCTGCAAAACATGGTGGAGGTAATGTTTTGGCATTGGCATGCATGGCTTCCAATGGCACTGTATCACTAGTGTTTATTGATGATGTGACTGAAGATAGAAGCAGCAACCTATAATTTCTGCTCAGATTCAACCAAATGCAGCAAGGTTGATTAGATGACGCTTCACAGTACAGATGGACAAAGACCCAAAACATACTGCGAAAGCAAACCAGGAGCTCTTTTTAAGGCAAAGAATGGAATATTCTGCAATGACTGAGTCAATCACCAGATCTCAATTCCATCGAGCATGCACTTCACATGCTTAAGACAAAAAAAAAGAAATAAAGACTCACAAATAAGCAACAACTGAAGTCAGCGGTGGTAAAAGCCTGGCAAAGCATTACAAAGGAGGAAACCCAGTGTTTGGTGATGTCCATGGCTTACAGACTTCAAGCAGTCATTGCCTGCAAATGATTCTCTACAAAATATAAAAAATTAACATTTTATTTATGGTAAAATTAATTTATCCAATTATGTTTGAGCCCCTAAAATGAGGAGGCTTTGTAGAAAAATGATTGCAATTCCTAAACGTTTCACGGGAAATATTTGTTCAACCCATTTGATTAAACCTAAAAGTCTACACTTCAATTGCATCTCTGTTTCATTTTAAATAAAAAATAGTGGCATGCAGAGCCCAAATCACAAAGATTCAGTCACTGTCCAAATATTTCTGGACCTAACTGCGTATAACATTTGTAATTTTGCAACGTGAAGTCACCTTTCTTTTGCACAAAGAATATAAAAATGCTTGTGCAAGTGCAAAAGAAAGTGACTATTGCAGAAGCAAGATCACCTGGAGATCATGAGTAGTAATGCCCATAGCTTTAAATCAGGGTGGGGAACCTACGGCCCTCGGACCATTTACAGTCCGCTCTTTCCTTTACTGTGGCCCCCGAGGGCAGAAGTGCTCGAGCCAGTGACCGTGGGCCCTTTAATTGCTCTTTACATTGTGAGCACGCACACACAGCGTTCACTACTTTTTATGCCTGTTAAAAAAGGTTGCAATATAAATGCATTTGTTCCATGCCTTTTTTAAGACAGCCAGTGCTGGGATAAGGGCGCTCCTCTCCATGCACATACATAAAATCAATTCAAAACATGAATTCCTTGGCACAGTGAACGTATCAGTAGGTCCACAGCAGGATGCACATGTGTGGAGTTGGCTCAGGAGCGGAGCCCGTTTCACACGGAACAGATGGCAACTGCGTTATACAACGGCCATGTGCCTGTAACAGCAGCAAACAGAGCTAGTCTAACCACTGCTGTTAAACCAGTTAGATGCCACTGTCAGTCATTGACAGTGGCATTTTATTTGACATGATTGCAGGATTCTGATGGGTTACCATGCAGCTGTGTGCCCCCAACGCTGCCATCTTGATACTCCTGTGAAGTTCAATATTATGTTGGATTCATATGAGATCATTAATTCCACTATATACTGCAATACTGTTCTATTGAAGCATACAGAACAAGCAGGGGCGTTATGACTGCAGTCATATAGGGTGCAACCGCGACCAGGCCCGTGTTGGAGTGTGGCCCGCCCACATCAATTTCACCTGGATGTGCGTCCTTCAGCTGAAGTGTATTGTGACGCAGAGACAGTTGGCTCCCTGCATTGCAATAAATATTGCAGGCTAATCAGAGGCTGGCAGCAGATGTTGGCTTGCTAATGAAGGGATATGCATGGCAGTGACGTCGTGCCCTGCCCTTGCTGGTACACCGAAATCAGCTCCCAACTCCTGTACCGGCTACTGAAGAGGACGCCGCACGTCGTGAGAGTGAGGAAGGTAAGAATAATCTTTTTTTTCTTTTTAAAATGCAATAGAGAACGGAAAGGGCCCAGGATGTGGAAATTCTACCAGAATGGTGGACAAACCATCTCAATTGGGTCCATCTAACACAAATAGAAACGTCAAGATGACAGACATCTCAATGGAATCTCTGTCCAAAAGTGCAAATGTGAACACTCCTTCATTATTTTTTGTAGTTACTTTCTGTTGTGGTCTTTGCGAGCTTTGATTGTGATCCCACTGTTTTTTCCACTGTCCCAGTAATGTCAAGTGTGTGTACATGAGAAATATCACTATTTCTGGACATTATATATTTTGTTTCCTGCATATTTTATACCTCCTGATGAAAACACAACCAAACGCGTGTCGGGGTGGCACCATCCCAGATGGAACACATTTTCCCTTACAGGTATCCATAATTTGGCTTTCATTAGCAAGCCAGAAATGAACTGCTATGGAGATTCCCTTCTTTTTTGAGACATAAGTCTGGAGCCTTGTAACAGGAATCAACTTATACTTGTGCTAAATAATAGTCTCACACTCAGGCTCCGAGGCTGCAACACTCCACCTTGACCACCAGGGTGATACACAGCTTCCCAGTTCAGCATCGGTTAAGAAAGAAACGCTCTTCCCACTATGAAAGCCTTGAGAAATGTTTCCCCCTTGGACAAGTTATATTTAGTAGCAGTATACTAAAGCTGATTTCCCTGACCCAAGTAGAAAATATTACCCATTAATAAAAACATTTGTACACAAATGTCCAGGGAAGTGACCTGCTCCATTCCTATCATTTCCATTTCTCTCCCACTGGCAGCAGTATCGGCATTCTAGCCTTCCAAATACTGAATGAAATAATTTGCACACACTGTCATGATTCCCCTGAATTCCCCGAGTGGGTGGTCCCATGTCAACTAGACTCATCCGGCTTCTCTCAATTTTCTTCTGCTGCTGAAACTATTGAATGTGACAGCAAGTGACATCCAGTATTCAAATTACATACACGTAGTCATGTGACCACCAACTCGCAAGGGGAATACATGCAAATCGTGACAGTGTGCACAATGCACCTTCTCACTATTTAACAGTCTACAGTCACGTAGAGTGACTGCAGACGTAAGTTCTTAGACTTGAAGAAGGTTGCAAGCCTATCTATTTTATCGTTTATATTCTAGGTATCAATTAATATTTACATTGTAACTACTTACAGTATCTCTGTTCTAAATCCAGGGAATATTTTTTTAATCAAATTAATTTTCCAGGAATCATATTTTGTAAGTTTAAATACAGATAAGTGCTGATATATTAAAGTGATGACACTTTCCAATGTACTGAAAGGTGGCTAATGGTCACATAGTCGATGGGAGGTATGTGTCACTGAGATGGCTGTCCTCTGTGATGTAGCCTGGAGTGTTTCTCTAGTGCACGTAAGCACTAAGAGGCTGTTTGGTACACCTTGGACCGGGTTATGTGTAGCTTGAAGAGTTGGGCGGGTCCAACTACCCACATACCTCACCTCTGGGTGTGGCTAACAGCCTATAAAATGAAGGCTGTTATTTAGCAAATGGTCTGTGTGTTTGGAGGGAGAAGGCCTCCTGTGTGTGGCTGTCTCCAGACTGGGCCGTGTACTGGATGCCTACCAGCCTGTGTGACCACAGGGCTGGCTAACCAGTGGCTTTGCTCAAAGGACTGTTTTCTTTGTTTTTACCTGCACTAAAGGCTGTTTGTTTGCATTTTGCTTTTGACCGGTTTATGAAGCAAATAAACCGTTATGAACATTTAAAGGAACATGCCTCCTGTTTGCCTCCCATCGCACCCAAGTGAGTACAATCCCTACAAATGGTGTTAGCAGTGCGGGCAGTGTTCCCAGCAGATACGTGTGACTCCTACAGGAAGGACTGCATGTACTGGGTGAACTCTGCCACAAGTCAACAAGCGACGCCGGACAAAATGGAGGACCTGCTAAAACACCTGGTCCAGGCGCAGCAGCACCAGCACCAGAAGGAGACCAACAGGCTGTTGTTACAGCAAATCCAGCAGCAGGAGCAGTGGCAGCAGATGCAGCTTCTGGCAACCGCCATCCAGGGCAGGACGAGCGCTCCAACCCCAGGTCCGGCTGATGACACCCACGTCCGCAAGGCGGTAAGATGGGCCTTGTAGAAAATGACCCGGGAGGATGACATAGAGGCCTTCCTGATGGTGTTTGAAAGGATCGCCGAGAGGGAGAAACTTCCGCCAGAGCAGTGGGCAGAGGTACTGGCGCCATACTTGAAAGGGGAGCCCCAGAAGGTTTATTTTGATTTAGCTTTGCAGGACGCTAAAGAGTATAGCAAGCTAAAAACTGAGATTCTGGCGTGCTTGGGGGTAACAATGACTATCAGAGCGCAGCGGATCCGCCGCTGGGCATATCACCGGGACAAACCCCCTCACTCCCAGATGTTTGACCTTTTTCACCTGGTCCAGAAGTGGCTGCAGCCGGAGTCCTCTACGCCTGCGCAGAAGGTAGAGCGAGTTGTGATGGATCGGTTTGTGCATTCACTGCCGAGGTCAATACAGACTTAGGTTGCCCAGGGTGATCCCTGGAATGCAGATGAACTGATTGGACTGGTCGAGAGATACCAGGGGGTGGAGGGTTCCTTGGGAATGCAGCCCACTACATACTGGAGGTCTCAACAAGGGGCGGAGGCCCAAAAGGGGGTGGGGCCTCCAAGGTCCAAAGGGGTGGGAGAGGTAATGCCCAAGGTCCCTACGGGTGATGTTATTTGCTGGAGGTGCCACGGCCCAGGCCATATAGCCACCTGTTGTCTCCTCACCCCTGAGCAGATGGACTGCAGCATAGGATGCCACTGTTTATATTATGGGTATCCGGCCTGAAGTGTGAACTGTCCACCCAGCGAGGGGCCACAAGCATGTCCCGTGAAGGTGAACGGTCGGCAGGTAACAACACTGCTAGACTTCTGGAGTCTGGTTACCCTTGTGAGGTCCACGCTTCCTCTCCTACTGATCCTGGAGAAAAAGGTTGGCATACGGTGCATTCATGGTAATGCAAAGGACTATCCTATGGCCAGAGTGGACATTAAAATGGCCCATGGTACTGAAGCCCACGAGGTCGGCGTCATTCAGGACTTGTTGCACCCTATTATTATAGGCCGGGACTTTTGACTATTTTGGGATCTGTGGGGGAAGGGTTCCGGGTCTGCTGGCTCGGATAAGAAAGCAGTTAGCCCTGATGAGGTATCGCCACACCCTGAGTCAAATGGGTTTCCCTTTTTGTGTCCTTGTGGGGGATGAGGAGGTAGTGTCCCCTGAGTCTGACATTCCGGAGTTAGGGGTCACCAGTGAGAATTTTGGGTCTGCCCAACATAGGGACCTAACTTTGAGGGAAGCCTTTAATAATGTCACGGTCATAAATGGGGTTGCAGGTGGTTGCACAGGAGTCGGGGGCTAACACAAGGTTTCCCCATTTTATGATGAGTGGGGAGGTGTTGTATCGTGTTACGAAAGTGAGGGAGGAGCTTGTGGAACAGTTATTGGTGCCGGGACCTTATAGACAGAAGGTGTTGGACATGGCCCATTCACATATCTTGGGGGGACATCTGGGAGTGGAAAAAACGCAGGAACAGATCGTGCAGAGGTTCTATTGGCCCGGGTGTCACGGGGACATATTAACCCCTTTAAAGCCCAGGACGTACTAATACATATCTGCGCCCTGAGACTTAAGAGCTAGGTACGTATTAGTAAGCCCTGTTGATTTCGCCCGCACACAGGCTGTGTGGGCACGATCGACGCCGGGTGTTAGCTGATTGTCACGAAGTCGATCACAGCATTGCGGGGGCAAGGGGAGGTGATCGCGATACTCACCTCTCCTGCTGGCGTTCAACGCTGACCCAATGTCGTTATGACAACATCCGGGTCACCAGACAGCAGGAAGATACTTTGGTCATGTGCAGTGCATGATCAAAGTATCTTCTGCATCTGCAGCGCTGACAGCCTGTATAGCACAGGGATGGTGCTCCATCCCTATGCTATACTGGCGATCAGAGTAAAAAAAGTGAAAGTCCCATAGTTGGACAAAGTATAAAAGTAAAAAAAGTGTTAAAAAAAAAATAATAATAATAATAATCCATCAAAAATAAAAATATAATGTACCCATCAATAAATATTATTATGAAAAAAAAAAACACAATAAAAGTACACCTATTTGGTATCGCCAAGTCCGGAACGACCTGACCTATAAAATTGTCCCACTAGTTAATCCCTTTAGTGAACACGGTAAAAAATAAAAATAAAAAAGGAAGCAAAAAACAATGCTTTATCGTCATACCGCCAAACAAAAAATGGTATAACACGCGATCAAAAAGACGAATATAAATAAAAATGGTACCGCTGAAAACGTCATCTTGTCCCACAAAAAACAAGCCACCATACAGCTCCATCAGCCAAAAAATAAAAAAGTTATAGCTCTCAGAATAAAGCGATAAAATAGCTTTTATTGTGTAAAAGAGCCAAAACATAGAAAAACTATATAAATGTGGTACCGCAGTAAATGTACTGACCCGAAGAATAAAGCTACCTTATCAATTTTACCACACGCGGTACAGCATAAATTTAAAAAAAAAAAAAAAAAACAATTCCTGAATTGTTGTTTTTTGTTTATTCTGCCTCCCAAAAATCGGAATAGAAAGCGATCAAAAAATGTCACGTGCCTGAAAATGGTACCAATAAAAACTTCAACTCATCCAGCAAAAACAAGCCGTCACATGACTCTGTCGGACAAAATATGGAAAAATTATAGCTCTCAAAATATGGCGATGCAAAAACTAGAATTTGCAAAAAATGCGTCTTTTAGAGTGAGACAGCTGTCAATCATAAAAACACGATATGATTCTGGTATCTCTGTAATTGCACCAACCCGAAGAATAAAGTCGTCTAATCACTTATACCGCACGGCGTAAAAAATAAATACTAGGGTTAGGGTTAGGGTTGTGCTAGGGTTAGTGTTAGGGTTGTGCTAGGGTTAGGGTTGGGCTAGGGTTAGGGTTGGGGTTGGGCTAGGGTTGGGGTTGGGGTTGGGGTTGGGTTGGGCTAGGGTTGGGGTTAGGGTTGCAATTTTTTTCAAAAGTAAAAAAAAAAAAAGATGACGATATGGTGACTAGTGTTGAGCGCAAGTGCTCGCTACTTGAGTTTGCATCGGGTGCTCGGGTATGCGGGTATGCACCATGTATCGCGCATGCTCGAGTGACATGCTCGAGTCTCCGCCCCATATGCTTCGCGGCCAAAAAAAACTTGCGGGGATTGCCTGCCATGCACGATTTTATTTTGGGTGTCTAATAACCGTGAAACATGCGGGCGGGGACTCGAGCATGTCACTCGAGCACGCGCGATACATGTTGCATACCTGAGCACCCGATGCAAACTCAAGTAGCGAGCACTTGTGCTCAAGACTAATGACAACTTATTCAATATGATGACCTAATGTTATCAAATTCTGTCGTACCTCTGGGTTCAAAATGTTCACTATGCCCCTTGATAAAATCCTTGAGGGGTGTAGTTTCCAAAATGGGGTCACGTGTGGGGGGTTTCCACTATTTAGGCATATCAGGGGCTCTCCAAACGCAACATGGCGTCCGCTCTCGATTCCAGCCAATTTTGCGTTCAAAAAGTCACACAATGCTCCTTCCCTTCTGAACTCTGCCGTGCGCCCAAACACTGTATTTTCCCCACATATGGGGTATTGGCATACTCAGGAGAAATTGCACAAAAGTTTTTGGGGTCCATTTTCTCCTCTTATCCTTGTGAAAATAAAAAAATTGGGGCTAAAACATCATTTTTGTGGAAAAAGTTTGATTATTTTATTTTCACGACTCCATGTTATAAACTTCTGTAAAGCACTTGGGGTTCAGGGTGCTCACCACAGATCAAGATAAGTTCCCTGAGGGGTCTAGTTTCCAAAATGGTGTCACTTGTGGGGGGTTTCCTCTGTTTAGGCACATCAGGGGCTCTCCAAACGCAACATGGCGTCCGCTAATTATTCAAGCAAATTTTACATTCAAAAAGTCAAATGGCGCTCCTTCCCTTCCGAACCCTGCCGTGCGCCCAAACAGTGGTTTTCCCCCACATATGGGGTATCTGCTTACTCAGGAAAAATTGCACAGCAAACTGCATGGTGCAACTTCTCCTGTTACCCTTATGAAAATGCAAATTTGGGGGCTGAAAAACATTTTTGTGGGAAAAATGTGAAAATTTTATTTTTACATCTCAATGTTATAAACTTCTGTGAAGCACCTGGGGGTTCAAGGTGCTCACCACACATCTAGATAAGTTCCCTAAGGGGTCTAGTTATGAAATTGATGTTGCTTGTGGGGGGTTTCCACTGTTTAGGCACATCAGGGGCTCTCCAAACACAACATGGCGTCCGCTAATTATTCAAGCAAATTTTACATTCAAAAAGTCAAATGGTGCTCCTTCTCTTCCAAACCCTGCCGTGAGCCCAAACAGTTGTTTTCCCCCACATATGGGGTATCTGCTTACTCAGGAAAAATTGCACAACAAACTGCATGGTGCAATTTCTCCTGTTACCCTTATGAAAATGCAAAATTGGTGGCTGAAAAACATTTTTGTGGGAAAAATGTGAAAATTTTATTTTTATGGCTCAATGTTATAAACTTCTGTGAAGCACCTGGGGGTTCAAGGTGCTCAACACACATCTAGATAAATTCCCTGAGGGGTCTAGTTTCCAAAATGGTGTCACTTGTGGGGGGTTTCCACTGTTTAGGCACATCAGGGGTTCTCCAAACACAACATGGCGTCCGCTAATTATTCAAGCAAATTTTACATTCAAAAAGTCAAATGGTGCTCCTTCCCTTCCGAACCCTGCCGTGAGCCCAAACAGTTGTTTTCCCCCATATATGGGGTATCTGCTTACTCAGGAGAAATTGCACAACAAACTGCATGGTGCAACAAACTGCATGGTGCAATTTCTCCTGTTACCCTTATGAAAATGCAAAATTGGGGGCTGAAAAACATTTTTGTGGGAAAAATGTGAAAATTTTATTTTTACGGCTCAATGTTATAAACTTCTGTGAAGCACCTGGGGGTTCAAGGTGCTCTCCACACATCTAGATAAGTTCCCTGAGGGGTCTAGTTTCCGAAATTGTGTCACTTGTGGGGGGTTTCCACTGTTTAGGCACATCAGGGGCTTCCGAAACACAACATGGCGTCCACTAATTATTCAAGCAAATTTTACATTCAAAAAGTCAAATGGCTCTCCTTCCCTTCCAAACCCTGTTGTGCACCCAGTGGTTTTTCCCCACATATGGGGTATCTGCGTGCTCAGGGGAAATTGCACAACAAATTTTGGGGTCCATTTTTCCTGTTACCCCTGCGAAAATAAAAAAATTGGGTCTAAATGAAAATTTTTGTGAAAAAAGTTAAATGTTAATTT
The DNA here is from genome assembly GCF_046119375.1 of Phyllobates terribilis. Taxonomy (NCBI): domain Eukaryota; kingdom Metazoa; phylum Chordata; class Amphibia; order Anura; family Dendrobatidae; genus Phyllobates; species Phyllobates terribilis. Next base: position 250,748,520 of record NW_027362761.1, read on the forward strand.
TTTTTTTCACATTCCAAAAATTCCTGTGAAGCACCTGAAGGGTTAATAAACTTCTTGAATGTGATTTTGGGCACCTTGAGGGGTGCAGTTTTTAGAATGGTGTCACTTTTGGGTATTTTCTGTCATAAAGACCCCTCAAGTTGGTCAACTTTTAATCCTTATAGCTCCCTAATAAAAAAAATTTTGATTCCAAAATTGTGCTGATGTAAAGTAGACATGTGGAAAATGTTATTTATTAACTATTTTGTGTGACATATCTCTCTGATTTAAGGGCATAAAAATTCAAATTTTGAAAATTGAAAAATTTTCAAAATTTTCGCCAAATTTCTGTTTTTTTCACAAATAAACGCAAGTGATATCGAAGAAATTTTACCACAATCATGAAGTACAATATGTCACGAAAAAACAATATCAGAATCAGGGGGATCTGTTGAAGCGTTCCAGAGTAATTACCTCATAAAGTGACAGTGGTCAGAATTGTAAAAATTGGCCTGGTCATTAACGTGCAAACCACCTTGGGGGGTAAAGGGGTTAAAGTATTGCAGGTCCTGCCCTAAATGCCAGTAAACCGCCCCACCTCTCACTTTCAAAGTCCCCTCGTGCCATTGCCCATTATTGAGGTGCCATTCGAGAGAATTGCTTGGTTGGGCCCCTGGTTAAATCTGCTCATGACCAGCAATATATATTGGTCATCTTGGACTATGCCACCCACTATCCTGAAGTGATCCCTCTGAGAAACTCCTCCGCCAAGAGTATAGCTCGTGAGTTAGTCCATGTTTTCTGAGTAAGGTGATATGGAAATTGTGCAAGGTCCTGCAAATCTCCTAACTGAGAACGTCAGTACACCATCCTCAGACAGATGACCTCTTGGAGAGGTTCAACAAAACCCTGAAGAGTATGCTGTGTAAGGCCCTAGAAAAGGACAGGAGAGACTGGGACTTTCTACTGCTGTATCTGATGTTGTCTTTCCGAGAGGTCCCACAGGCCTCTACTGGGTTCTCGCCATTTGAACTCCTGTATGGCCGACATCCGCGGGGTCTCCTGGATGTAGCAAAGGAAATCTGGGAAGCTGAGGTCACGCCCCACAGGAGCGTCATCGAGCATGTCGCCCTGATGCAGGAGAGGATTGCGAAGGTGATGCCCATAGTAAAAGAACATCTCCTCCAGGCACAGGAAGCGCAGGCCAGGGTCTACAACCAGTCAGCCAGAGTGCGGCAGTTCAATCCTGGTGACAGAGTCCTCATCTTGATTCCTACCATGGAAAGTAAGTTTTTGGCCAAGTGGCAAGGGCCGTATCAAGTGGTGGAAAAGGTTGGTGAAGTGAACTACAAGATTCATCCAGGATGACGTAAGCCATACCAGATATACCACGTCAACCTCATCAAGCCGTAGCAAGATAGAGAGGCGGTCGAAGCTCCATGCTTGCTAATCAAACCAGAAGGTGAGGTTGGAGGAGTCGCAATAGCGGAGACACTAACGAAGGCCCAAAAACAGCAGTGACGGGAGTTGCTGCAGAAGAACAGGGATCTGTTCTCAGAATTGCCGGGCTGCACAAAGGTCATAGAACACGAGGTTCTGACGGAGCCACATGTGGGGGTGAAATTGAAGCCCTATCGGATACCTGAGGCCCAACGAGACTTGATCTCCAAAGAGGTGGCTCGTAAAAACTCAGAGTCATTGAAGAATCCAAGAGCGGTTGGTCGAGCCCGATTGTCTTGGTCTCAAAGCCCGATGGTGAATGGAGATTCTGCAATGACTATCGGAAGTTGAATGAGGTCTCCAAATTCGACGCATATCCCATACCACATGTCGATGAGCTGATCAAGAGACTTGGGCCAGCAAGGTACATAACCACCTTGGATTTGACGAGGGGATATTGGCAGATCTCCATGGCACAGAGAGCCAAGGAGAAGACTGCGTTTTCTACACTGGATGGATGCTTCCAATATGTCCGGATGCCATTTGGACTGCTGGGGGCCCCTGCAACCATCCAG